>NC_141693.1:410852270-413252270 GCF_964263255.1 Lissotriton vulgaris | reverse complement strand
CCACGTCAGTCCAGCTATCACACTGAGCCACTTGGCATGGCCATGCTCTGCGATGCCATCTCTCCCGTTTCCAGGAAACATCACGCCCAACTATGTCACCATCAGTGTGACTGTCTCTACAATTAGGACTCCTAGCGTATCGCAGCTCTTGCGCCTTACCGCCACACTGTGCAAACATTAAGAAGTCCATTAATCCTGCTCGTCTAGTTGGCTGCTTCCGCCTGCTTCTTCCAGCAGCTCAAATGCGTCTCTGCGGTGGTCCCTCGACCAGCCCTTAAGGGCTTGTTGTAAGGCTCGAGGGTCTGTAAACAGGTGGGATTGTCCCTGTCTTATTACTCTGCAGGCCTCACTGTGACTGCCGTGGTCTCAACTACAAGTCCCCTTGCAATGCTTGAATTTGGATGCAGTTCCGGGGTGACTCCTGTCTCACACTCTCTGAGCGGGCCGTACTCTGGCTGTATGTTTGACCTTGTGAGTCGTATTGCGAGACTCTCTTCCAGATGTATCACAGGGAATGTATTGACACTGGCTGCCTAGTCCTTCTATGCTTCCCTTCAGGTTTTGGTGAGCATGGGCCTCCGTTGTGTCACCATTCGCCAGGCACGCACTCTCCAATTCGCGCTGCAGCTCTTTGAATTGGGCTTACCCGTGGGCTTCCGCTGTGCTGTCCTAGAGAGTTTGTCTCGCCTACTAGGGGGGATCTAGTAGCCCTCCAGCGCTGGCAGGCAGTCTATTCCGTGGGCTAGTCTCTCCCCAGGTGAGCACCAAGTGCGCAGCTCTAGCGTCGCTGCCCCTCACCTCCAGCTGCTGCATCGGCCAAAAACGCAAGCATTCCTTCCTGGGGGTACAGCCCCCCTGCTCACACCTCCCACACCAGGGCCCTCTCGTTACTGTGATAATAGCCGCCACCTCGTGTATCATACGCTCCTTTAGCTCGGACAAATTGCTAGGATCAGACCTTCACCTGGAGCCTAGATGAGGTGCGGAGCATAGAGGCAGGAAGGGGCTGTCCCATAGTCCATTCTGAGCCGAGCTCTGGTACCTGATCGGGTCCATGTGTTCCGACCCGACTCTCCCCCGGTGCAGCGTCGCGCTTCAGCCGCACGCACTGTGACGTCATGCAGGCTGATTCCGCACTCGAGGTCGCGGCTTTCCGGCCTTCCGCATCTTCACTCGGTCGCGCTCCCTGATGCCTGCTTCCCGGTGACAAAGCGCTGCCAGAAGGATATCGCCTCTTCTCCAGTGCAGGGGACTAAGCTTAAATTGCCGTATTTCGAGCTAGTGCAGGATTATGAAGGATAATTAAAAACCACTTAACGGAGCTCCGGGCTTATTCGGCCATCTTGGTTGCCGGCAAGCTCCACCCCTCTCTCTCTCTGCATTCTTGCCAACTCGGCTGGAGGGGCCCGACAGAAGCCTCGATTGGGACCCTAAAAACAAGTTGCCTGCGGCAACACGTCTGTGTACTGGTCTGTGTCAGGGTCAAGACAGAAGCTGGACAGGCCACTGTATTTTGACTCTGAGACAGAGCTGAACATTCCACACATTTCTCTGGCAACAATAATCTCTGCTCAGAAAGGTACCAAGTGTGCATCCCACACATTATCTTAGTGAAGCATATGAAAGTCTCGAAAAGTACAGAAAACAACCTTAAATGTGAATAGCCTAAACAACTTGAGTGATCTGGGGGTTTGCATGTGTGTGCAAAGCTCAAGCTAGACAAAGAAAGTCAGAATTCAAGATGGAATGAGGGCATGTCAAAGCTAATAGTAAGAACTTTATAATACTTTCCAATGTACAACACAATGCACATTTGTGTACCACTGTATATAACACCACACTCCAAGACAGAGAAGTGCGTTTTTCACCTTTCTCTCTCTCATGCTTTTAAATGCACATCGCACACGTTCTGTTCCTGGCAAGGCTGTAAAGAGCAATCACTTTCCCTCTGCAGCTTCAAGGAGACATGAAAGAAATCTTCAAGGAAAAAAGGCAAATAGAGGAAACATGATGTTGTACTTTCAAGAAAACACCTAAAGTCAATTAGAACGATGGTAGTCAAAGGACATCACATAGTCCCAATACATGGGAGTGCCTCTACACCTTTGGCACTTCACCAGCCCATGCAAGGAGCCTTGCCATCAGAAACTCAATGCCACATATGGCCTGCTGAGAAACTGCAGCTTACAATGCACCTGAAGGCAAAGGAATGACTATACACCCCAAGACTACTGAAGTCTGCACCAACATAGCAGTTCCATTCCACTGTACATGATCCCGTAATTCTCACTTCTCCCTACTCTTCTGATCCTTTTGTTTTTTTCTACATTTTCTATTTACTATCTAGCTCCCAGTTCCTCTTTTTACCATCTCCATTCACTTTCCACGTTGACCCCCCCCTTGCTCGCTTATTCACATCTCTATCTCTACTTCTATCTCCTCCTTTTTATTCCTTACACATAAAGCTAACTAATATCCCTATTCTTCTATTCTTGCTTCTGCTTTCTTAGTCCCTCACCTTTCTTAGTCTCTGTTTGTCCTGATTTGTGTTCCTCTTCTTCCTCCTCCCACAATGAATTTAGAACACAACAGCTAATACACTAAAATAGCTTTCACTTCGAGTTGTTACTATCATTGGCAGCATAGCATGAGCAATGTGTGGGGCAAGCTGCAGTGGCCTCCTGACGAAACACCTGGTACTTGTTATTTTTTACAAGCTAAGCACTGTATCAAGTAAATAGTGTATCCGAGTTCGGGCACTCACTGTCCCTGGTGGTCATAAAGGTAGCCTTTCACTTCCTAGATCCACTCTCTAGCCAGTGTGCCAGGACTGACTCTAACAGTTCCGACAGGGTGCTGTGGTTTCCGAATCTAAGGGCAGGCTTGGTCATTGGAGCAAGTCAAGAAGATGTGCAGAAGATTGAGTAGAGGGCACTTTCATGTGCTCCACAGAAAGTGCCACTGGAAAAGTGGCAAAGGACAGACAGTGCATGTGCAGCTCAGTTGCCCCTGTGCGGGTTCTGGCAGGATACAAACGTTTCAGATTTTTTTTCCCAGTGCAAGCTTTCCACATAGCACCACCCTGCACCATTTGCATTTGTCTGTTTTTTCAGAAACAGTTTCAGGTTCCATTTTCATATGAGGCAGTCAGGACATTGATTCTGCCCATCTAGTTTATGCATGTAGCAGTCACTACTCGCAAATATAGAAAAGCATTTCCCTGAACACAGTGTTTAAGCACATAGCAATAACAGCAATACTGAAGCCTGCAATTTGGGGGAGCCACACAAAAATATAGACTGTCCGGACCCAGCTGGGCCCCCGTGGCTAAGGTCTTGGTAAAATTGAAGGAGATTGACTTGATTACAAGTCCTGTTGTACTTCCAGTGGTGCCAGTGCTAGAGTTCCCATCCATATCAGAATTACATGATCTGCTGGAACACTGGAGACCCAGTCATGGTCCCAGATGCAGACTTGGGGGCTGATTACGAGTCTAGTGGTCCATGGACCCCCAGACTCGTGGGGGCAAAGAGGTCTCCCGACCGCCCTTTTACAATTAGGGCAGTTGAGCTGCCATTGTCCCTCTGCAGCCGCCAGAGAACCGCCGTCTCATGGCAGTGTATCAACGGTCAGGAGGCTGCAATATGCTTGGTGGGACCGCGCAGTCCTGCTAAGCATATTTCAAGTTTCCTCTCTGCTGGCAGTGTCATGGAGGTTCCTACTCCATGAACACCGTGGAGGAAAAGAAACAAAGGGTGTCTCCTCCGCATGGGGATGCATGCAGGGGGGCACAACATGTGCCTTCCTGCATGTGTGCACCACAGTTCCTGCACGGCATCCACTTAACAGTCCATCCCATGCAGGAATTGGTTTTGGCAATCCCATTGCTGTGCCCATTTTCAGGGTACAACTATGGGAGCGTCAAAAAAAGCCCAACAGATAGGAGGAAACTCCTAAACTGGCAGTTGGCCTCACCATTACTTTGGTGGTGTGGAGGCGGGGTGGACCCGGCACCACACCATCAAAGTTGTAATCAGGCCCTTTGTGTATTTGATCGTAAGACAGCAGCTGAAATCTCCTAGTAACCTGGGCTTGTCTGGCCATTATGCCACTCTGACATTTGACTGTTGTATAACCTGACCCTACTATACTTCAGTGGTCTCATTCCTGTTGGGGTCTCCCGCAGGGTGGAGCTGGTTTGAACATTTTTGCCAGGGCAGTGTTCCAGTCTGTCCCTGCTGTGAAAAAACAGGTTTGAAATGAGGAATAATCATTGGAATCAGGTTCAGAATTGCAGTTTTCACAGGGAATTCCTATTTTTTCAGGATCCCCTTAGAATCCTACTTGTAATGCCTGTTAACTCCTCCCCACGTTAGACACCAATACCCCTTGTATCAGAACTCTGGGCTCTCGCAATGAAGCCAAAATCAAGTACAATTTCCCTATATATAATTTTCAAAGGGTAATATATCCAAAAGTTAATATATCCCAAAGACCAATGATATTATCTAAAAAGTAAAGTTTATTAAATTTTCTAATGTACTGTACTACATAAATATAAATAACACATAAAGCTGAAATTATCATAAAGATCATAAAGGTGTACATCAATAATTATGGAGCCCCATAATGACAATACTTAGACCAATAAATAGTGTGCAAATACAAACTACAAAACAAATCACAGACATGCAATAAATCAGGTACATACAAAAAAATCACAAAAAAAGAAACAATGATATCAAACACAAAAATATACAATACAAATATTCACAAGAAATGCGCTGACGGGCATTTCGGAGGTGAAAGATTTTATGCCAATTCCTTCATCAGGGTGCTGGGAACATATGTAGGGTGGTGGCCAGCAGCCATCCTGGGTAGAGTTACTGCTCTACAAAGTACAGTAAGAGGGGCTCAATATGCATACATATTACATAGGTCTGTAGGGACAACAAGAAATAAAGAAATATTTGTAATGCAACATCATAAATATATAGTGTAACGGAGCAATATGGAAATTACGAAAATAGGGAGAAAAAATGAAGAAGAAGAGCAACAAAGTGTGTAATGAGGAACAACAGCCATCTGAAGTGGATAGTACCTCACCTGTGTAGAACAGATCAAGAGCGGTGCTACAGTGACGTAATAAGAAAGACTAAGTTGTACCTTGACGAGATGCTAAGATAGCTTGTACTGCTAAACACAGAATAGGCAAAATGATATAATGAGATGAAATAGCCAAAAATAGAATGAATGAAAACTATGATGATTATAGGGACTAAGAGAACATAACAGCTAGTAATAAGCTCTCTCGCGAACTAAAAAATGAAGGGGGCCCGCGCAATACGATACCAACATTAGAAAATGTAATAAACTTTACTTTTTAGATAATATCTCTGGTCTTTGGGATATGTTAACTTGTGGATATATTACCCTTTGAAAATTATTTATAGGGAAATTGTACTTGTTGTTGGCTACTGTATTCCTCCCTATGTATCTGTCTCAGGGGCCCTATTTGTGTTCCTCTTGCAATGAAGCCCTGTGTGTAGCACCATAGGCAAACAAATGATTAAACTGAAAACAAAAAATCAAAAGTGCTGCAACTGCACTGAATGTGTGGTTGGAAAACTGTAAAAACATAAATAGTTGGGAAACAGTGCAGAAATTGAAGCGAGCTCACAAAGGGGTATTGGTATATTTGTGTCCTTAAATAATGTACAGTAACACAACATAGTATATTCATTTTGAGTGGACTTGTTTAGAGGCAGAGACTGTGGTGCTGATTGGGTGGGAGTGAACAAAGTTCCAGAGGAGGGGTTTATAAAGTTGAGGATTTGAATCATAATAGACGCAGGAAATTTTAACGTAGTCTGTGAGCTAGGTTGGTAGTTCACAAGTTTCTCACAATTTTATTGCAATAAGGTGTTTCAAAGAAAAATGAAAGGAGTATTCTATTGTCTTGAATCCCAAGATCACTCTTTTTCATAGTACCTAGTTATTGGTAGAAAGCCAGCAAACCATCCTGCCAGCTGGTGTAGGTACATACAGGTGCATGCTTGTCTGTAGAAGTACACGAGGGTACACATTGCAAAGTGAATCACCTTCTCTCGTTAGAAAATTTACACAGCCACTCAGGAAGCTGTGGCAATAGTTTATTTTTCTTATGACTAGTGTGTTTATGGCTTTGGCTGCCTAAAATGAGCAGTGTGGATTATTGTACAGATATTTCAGACTTGATGCCCAGCTTAATGGAAAGAACAATCCCTGTCACCCTGGCACCTTACTCCTTGGAAGGCCACAAGCTTATCTGTGGTGCCCCTCTAGGTTCATCGATCAAACCCACTCACTTCAACACATACATGACCCTGCACATGACATCAACATCCTCTCCGACACGGACGACAAAAAAATGATACGTTCACCTCCTGTATGACTGAAGTCACCAAGTGGATGACAAACAACTGTCTCAAGCTCAACACGGACAAGACGAAGAAGTAGTGATCTTTAACAAGAACACCTCACCATGGGACTCCAACTGGTGGCTGGCGGATGTTGGACCCATACCCACACCCAGGATCCACACCAAGAACCTCAGAAAATAATCGACAGCAAACTGGGCATGACTGCACAAGTTAAGGCAGTCACTGCATCCTGCTTCCACCCGATGAAGATGCTTAAGGATATTTTCTAATGGCCTGTAAACAACACTTGAAAAACTGTCACCCATACCCTAGTAACCATCAAGTTGGATTCTGGGGACACCCTGCAAGCTGTCATCACCAAGCAGCTGACAAGAAGACTATAGGCCATTCAGATCTCAGGCAGACAGGCTCAGCCTCAACCTCACACACAGAACACCTCAAGGAAATACACTGCCTTCCACTACACAAACACTTTTAATTCAAACCCCTCACACACACACACTTCCAAGGCACTCCACAACTAAGGCTCCACCTACCTGATCAGTTGCATCTCCTTCCACCAACCATCCAGCATCTTCTGCTCCACAGGACTACTACTTGCAACCATCCCACCCATACACAGAACCAGATCAGGAGGATGAGTGGTCTCTAACATCGCTCCTAAAGCATATCACAACATCTCTCTCACAACAGAACCTCGTCCTTTCTACTTGAATTCCGCAAGAAGCTGGAGAACCTGGCTCTTCAATTAACCAACGTACCATAGGTACGGTTAGACACACATGCCTACTCAGCACCAAAATACTCTTGTGTGTAATAGAATGCTTTACAAATACAAATAGCATAACAGCAGTAGCACCTGTGGCAGAAAAGGTTTCAGAATGTATGCTTGAGCTAAAGAACATAGAAAAGCTTACAGCGGTGAGGCAGCGGGAGGCAGTCTGGTGTCTAGTAGGAAACAAATGGAATTGGATGGGGGGCTGGTATACAGGAGGAGGGGAAATATAGTATTAGAGATCTGGATATGTTGGAGTAAGATAATAGAAATGTATCCAGGGATGAGCTGTAGTTAGACAATCCAAGATACAAAGCTGGAGCTGACTGCAGATAGATGGGGACGAGGAAGAGTTCCAAGAATTGTTCATGTCGAGGTGATAGCAAAAGCAATATGAGGATATTATGCCACCCACAGAGGTGGTTTACAGGGAGAAGAGAATACTATTTATGCACCCTTGTGGCGCCAACTAGCAGAAGAGTTAGGGGCAAGTGTGAAAAGCACAAGGAGAATGAGAAGGACTGTCTGGTGAGTAAGGAAGAGAAATCAGGTGCCGCTCCAGTGATGCCAATAGTGTGTGTGTGTTGCGAGGGGATGGAAGTCAGCACAATTGAATCTTACTACGAGGTGGGGTAGAAAATGAAAAGAACAGACTCCATGCAGTAATGGCATTGATAGCATTCAATACACTATTAAGAGCAAATGGTATGCAGTGTAAACCCCAGACTCTGGACTGAAGAGAGTTTAGTTGTGGAGATAGAGATTCAACTGCAGTCTAGACAACTTTAAACATTGTGGGTAAGGGCCTGAAAGCATACTGTGTGTTTAGGTAAAACATTCCCTTCTGTGCTACTTTTACAAGTTTTCTGGGTACCAGAAAGTTCCCCTGTCGTCTTAGTAATTGTTTAGGCATACTTAATTTTGGGGACGTTTCTAAAACTGCAAATTAATGTCCACTTATGGTCACTCTTTAGGTTTATCCAGAGAGGGGAGACGCCTAATTGGCCTCCCTCTCCTTCAGTGTGAAGGGGTTGCCCCTTAACCGCTTTTGCGCAAGCTCTTGCTGGTGGGAGTACAAAGCTAGTTTTTGAGGTGCAAAGTTGCATCCAGGAGAGATGGATACTGCTCCCATGCCTCAGTAATTTATATTGAGAGGATTGGGGAAGATGGAAGCCTCTTCACTTTTATTATTTTTTGTGGGCAGCAAGCTGGGTTTTGAAAGTGGAGGTGGACTGTCACTTCTCCACTTGAGGTCTTTAAAGGAATATGCCTCTTTTTCCGGCTGCCCGTGACCCTGCATGTTATTACAACGCAGTTGTAACAACGTATTCCATTATCCCGCAAGTAGTAACAACAACTTGCGGAAGGGGCGCTGGATGTTGGAATTGTGTAATTTACTATTCCAACTTCAGTCTGTGCGGACAGTAGGGAAGGTGTTGGATTTTAAATCCAACACCTTCTCCCCCCTCCGCAAGTCGTTGTTACGACTGGTGGGGTAATGGTATGCGTTGTTACAACGCGGTTGTTGTAACAAACGCGTTGTAACAACATGCTGGGTCATGGTTTTGTGGTCAGGGTTGTTTACCCTTTTAATTTGTCCGATGTTATTTTGTCTTCCGATGCCGTCTTGAGGGAATACACACAAATTCCCAGCGGAGCAGCCTCCTGGTCGGTGTACCTGGTCATCTACAAATAGACAGTAATCCAGGGATAGGATGCAGGTGAGAGAACCTTGCCAGACTCTTCTCTGATGAGTAAAATTGTGGCCCAGACTGATTTGATGGGCCCTTTGAATGTGGAAGATGCACTGTCTATGGAGGGCCATGGGACTTAGCAATATTCTTCCGTCAGCTTGTAAAACACTATTTGGACTAGGACTTTTGTTGACTCTGCTGTTGTATGTACTTTTAGAATGCGGAGCTGAATGCTGCCTGCTTTCTTCTGTGTAGAATCAAGCCAGAGGTGTCCAATGAAACTCTGCTGGCCTGCCCTGCTACTGTGGACCTGTGCTGTGGGAAAGATCTAACCAGCCTAAGAATCCCAGAGAAATTAACTCAGCCATTTGAAAGCATCACTACCACTCGCACTGTCTGGAAGTAGAAGTGTACTGATCAAGGCTAACTAGTGATCATTCATTGTTTGCAAACACTACTTAACTATTTCACTGGTTCTATTATTGAATTGTTGCAGCAGCATTTCTTAGCAGGAAATGTGGCAACAATTGGTCATCTAGGGATTACAAACATGATATAGTGTGGATAACTAGGAGGCCAAATTTAACTGCTATATCGTTTCGTTCTAAAGTGTGTAGTCTTTTGGGATTTTCTGTGATTGGACTTCACATTTATATTGTGGATATGTTTGTGTAATTCTTGGGGTCCTTGACAAAAACAGCAGAGGATGGTCTAAACATCAGACTTTTGGTCTGCTGTTGTCCTAGGGATGATAACTGATTACTGGGTTTTGAAACATTTTTTAAATAAAGGATATTTCTATTTTACCATGATGAAAAGCAGCGAGACTCCCAAGACTTCCGTTGCCGCTTGGTGCAAACCTTCTCTAATTCACTCTAAGATTAGTGATCAAAATAACGAGGCAGGCACTGGAAGTTGGAAGGCGAAGAACAAGTTTATTGCTCTAGAGGAGAGTACATCACTTCGTACACCGGGGCTATTGTCAGGAGGTGCTCTAACTGCATCTCTGTGGCATGGCCTTTTATACGATTTTCTGTCTGTTTATTACATGGTAAAACATTCCTGACATCACTTTATTACAAATTCAAACATCCTTGGAATCCCCACCTTAAGCTAGTTCCCACACAGACCGTGCTGCAATCGTCCCCCACCTAGATGTAACAGATGATTGCTATCTCGCAGTTGGACATTCCAACAGGATCTAAAAGTACGTGGGATCTGTCAGATCTAAGGGTTTGGGTTATTGATTAAGTCAGGCTCCTTTGTTGGTGAAACAAGCCCTGCCATGTGTAGGCAATGAACAATGTCCACAGGGGTCGGTTAGAGCCTGGGACCGGACTGAGTGGCCAGGTGCAGGGAAGGAGGTTATAAAAAGGGGCTTGCCTGTGCATCGCGGATGAAAGGACAAGTGGGTTTGGGGTGGGAAGTGACTCCGGGGTACTGTCATGCTAACAAGGTTTTACCACCCTAGTACGTGTGTTCAGGCTTAGTCAGAGCGCGGGGGATGATGGTGTGGTCAGGGTGACACACAGGTGACCAGCAGTGTATGAAATGGCCGCGATGTCTAAAATGGTTGCCGCTTACGCGCTCGCAGAGGCCGACGTTAAGCAAGATGGTGCCGGCAATGTTCATGCTTTTTATTTTAATTCTAACAGTCCTCCCTTTGAAAATACCTCGCCAGCTTGCTAATCTATTCCAATGTCTTCGGGGCACCAGGTACTTGTGTAAAGGGAACACTAGGGCGGTATACAGTGTACTTCCAACGAACAACCACATATTGTCAGTACTGGGACCAAGAGAAACATTGTTATTTTCTAACCCCAGTCCTTTGAGATGTATCGTAGCTAAACATGCAGATGGGCTGATTATTGTAGTTTTTGGTGGCATACATGTTGTACAGGTGTAACAAACTGGGAGACGGTGTATGCAAAAAGGTATTCGCTGTACCGTAGTTTAAACTTGGTGACGAGCACAATTCCTAGATGAGGCAGTACATTCTTTGTAACACAAACACCAGTTTATCGTACTAATTCTTTCGAGGGATAGAGATCATTGCGTGTACTTTTAAAAACTGGACTGTAGGGGGGCAAAACTAATAAGCATATTCATGATGGCAATTGGCGTTGTACAATCCTTATGATACATAGTTTACTTTTTCTTCCATATGGTATGACATTATCATGCTATCATCAATACAATGACACTTATGAATGCGAGTGATGTAGAATTTTACACAAAAAACTTTTTCTAGTCCATTCGGGGCACAACTAATACAAGGTGATTGGGAGAGAAGTTTAACCTAATATAATCGATGAGTTTTTCTTTCCAGTGTCTTTTTACAGTGAGCCATCACTGGTAGGCTCCCATTGTTCATCTTGGCATTGGCGCTGTTGAGCACCGGCGATGGAGCGATGCGTCCAGCTCGGGTCCAGATTCCACGTTGCAGGGTGAGGTCGTTCCTTCTCTGGGGTCACAATCCCTCTTCCCTGTTTACTAATCTATCGCTGGTACATTAGACAGGGTACCCGCACCCTATTCTTTATCCGTGAAGTCCATCCCTACTAACCCTATCCTATCTTTGTCCATTGTTCCTTCATCAGGTTGATAAAAACCCCATGTGAAAAAGGGGGGTTTGGGGGAGCCAAAGGAAGAGAGGGTGGAGTGGGGGTCAAACTGGAGATGGACCAAGGGGGACAGAGACTCCGCACAAATGAGCCCACCAATTGGGCCCAATGGATTGAGACTTCAGGCACAAGTAGACCAACAAGCTGGGGGCTTCTGAATAGCCCTTCTTTCTTTCTTTCTTTCTTTCTTGTCGGTGTTAGTGCCTCATCCAGAATCTTGGCTCTGCGGCTCTGCCTTGGTCGTAGTTATAGGTGTTCCACGCTTTGCAGTCAGGCTGTGCATCGCGTCCGACCTCTCTCTTCCAATGACTGGAGAGCATTCTTGAATCTAGCAGCGAGTATAAAACTGATTTTTAGAGAACTG
This sequence comes from Lissotriton vulgaris, assembly GCF_964263255.1. Taxonomy (NCBI): domain Eukaryota; kingdom Metazoa; phylum Chordata; class Amphibia; order Caudata; family Salamandridae; genus Lissotriton; species Lissotriton vulgaris. The sequence continues at coordinate 413,240,391 of NC_141693.1, read as the reverse complement.
TCAAGGGAAGATGTTGCACAGTTTTAGTTTTCTCTCCCAACCCCAAGCAACTAAGAAAATACGTATTATCTACTAAAAAGGAAGACAATGTGGATACTCTGTGTCTTTTTGTCTGGGTATACTTATTCATTCCTACTTTTCACTGTTGTGCAGGTCTACGAACATAATGGGAATTCCAATCATACATATTATCCTTTGTGTACTTTTCTCTTTCACAAAATATGGTTGTGGCAGGAAATCTAAAACTATTAACCATATGGTCTATCAAATTCAAACTAACTTTTCCAGAAAAAAACGTTGTTATAAAACAAATTCCTCAGGGCTACGTTTTCTTCAAGATTTGTTAACCACAATAGAAGGTGTGGTGCGTTATTATCATGGGCCTACAGGTACCCTTCCTAGTATTGTGCACCATAATAGTACACAAGCTGAGCGTTGTCCCATCCTGTCAATGTTTCTTACTTTTAACTGAACAGCTTGACCTCAGTACCAATTCAGCAGGGCTTACTACAACATTCCTTTTACTTTAGTTGAAATCATTTTTATAAACATTTTTCTCATTTCTGCTCCATCCTTTGCAACCTAGTTACTTCACTAGTCAATGAAGGACTTGCAATGTCGTTACAACTCATATGTAGGGTGACCAGAATTCTAAAACCAAAACAACCAAGGACATTTCACAAAATTGGGAAAAGGACTACTATGTTACTTCGGGCGATGAGCGCGCTCCTTAGGAGAGAGTTACAGAACAGTCAGTAAGAATATACATAAGTTGTGAATTTTAAACGTGGTGGCTTGCCTGCTAATCAAATTGTTTCCTGGAAACAACGGCTAACTATCCCTGTTTTGTAGAATGAAAAAAACACCTCCCACCAATGTTTGTCGATTATCTTTAAAAACCTGGACATGAGCTACATTTCTTGAAATGTTTCTGGGACAGGTGGTACAAAACTGGGACCATCCTGGCAAAACGGGGAAGTTTGGTCACTCTACTTATGTGCAGTGTGTGCAGTAACATGAACGATGATGGTGGTGTTACTAAGGTATCTAAAACAAAACGCCACTGACTTATAGCTCCCTTTTAAGGGTCAGATTAGGGGGCATCAGTCGTCTTACCAATCCTTTCATTTTTAGCCTATTAAATTCCATCATTTTACAGAAAGGAGGGGTAGTAACATGGCAAAATATAGTATTTTGTTTCTGTCAATGTATTCAAACACTGTTGTGTTGAAGCCAATTAGACGTGTACTTGTGAGGTACAGTGTCGTCATTTATTCAAAAGCAAATTCACAGCATTCTGTGAAGTGAACGGCTAAGAGTGAGTCCACCCGGTTGTCACATGGAATTGATCCCAGCATGGTCATTCCTGGACAGCGTAGGCAGGCTCAAAAAGAGATAGAGTGAGAGAGTGAGTCCACTACAACAAGTTTATCCAGTGCAACTACGTAGAACAGTACAGGACAATTCGTACATTTAAGCACATAAACCAAAGAAAAACACAAAATGCACAGTCTTTGTATACACACAATATCCAATAGGACATGACAATACATGCACCAAGCACGAAAAATGCAGCGTTAGTTACACAAAAAGGGACTTTTTCATGCACGTTGCGCATCCCATAGCTTATCTCAATTTACCCAGGGGCCAGACTCCTTCCTTCCCCTTTTGACCTTAGAAGATCTAAGCAGATGACCTGAAAATACTTACTTTCTTTTCCTGATGGCCGGACACAAGTGCAGTTGCACTAATACTTACAGTGGTGTTCCCCCAATATCTAGCAGCGATAGTTTGAGCTGATATATAGGCGTAAGTAGGGATACCAGTCAGATGTACAATGGCACAGCTCTTATGTTTCTATGTGGATGGAAGAAGAAGAGGTAAATCTCAAACATGACAATGTCTCTAGCTCCTATTTGATGGGAGATAGCACGAACACTAGCTCAGGGGCCCTTCACTTCTTCATTTGGTCAGTTCATAAATTGAAATTCATCATTCTCGCTAATGCACGTCACTTTGTTAAGCAACCCAGTCATACAAAAGCATTCTCACATGGGCCCATACGTACATGACACATACACGTGCATACTATACAAACATTTCACATACTCAGATATAGTCCCTACACACAAAGCGCAATTTCATAACACTAGCTTTTTTTCGCCTAAAGGACAGTGTACTAAGCCTTTCCAACCTTCAGCTGAAACACTGTTATAACCTAAAGAAAAAGGGTGCGAGGGGCCAGTATCTAAAACACATCAATATGCGTGATGACGATGATTTTTACCCCACCATGAATCAGACCGATCTTCTGAGATGCAGTCTTTGGCACCTGGGTATTGAAGCCCAGAAAGATTCAGTGCGGCAAGGTTAACTAATGCGCGTTGTAGGAAGAGGTCCGCGTTGTAGGAAGAGGTCAGATGTCAGATGCATTCAGTTTAGAGTAGGGGAGGGGCAACGTATTAATGCTTTCATTCAAAACGATCTATGGCGGTTTGGGGTTGTCCCCATCCGCAGAAATAGGGAAACTATAGGAGGTGGCAAGTTTCATTGGTTGTATCCTAGTTTTTAAGGGTGTGCATCTTTGTTACAGTGGCAAGATCGCTAACAGAAATTTGTCTAATGTTTGCACGGAGATCGGTTTTCGGGCGGATGGGGGAAAAACAGTGCAGCTTTAGTTCAGAAAATGGATGGGCACAGTCGTGCTAGGAAACTATTGATTTGTAACTGCCAGGGCCGGCTGACTTCCAAAACCAGCAATATGTGTCTTGCGCCTGACTCCTAAAATGCGATCGCTAGAAAAACTTTTATATGTCACAATCTAAACAGATAACCTTTTCTTTCAAGGAGATTGTGGTTTGTTAAAACAGAGCAAGACTTTCCTTAAATGTTCATTCAGGTCATGTAACTCGTGTATGGCACCAAATGTTGGCACTTAAAATGAGCTTTTCTAGTGATGATTCTCCAAGCCCTTGTTTTGGCAATGCAAGCAATTTTAGGAAAGTCCATCTCTCTTTTTATTTAATAGATTTACACCTTACTTCTGTCTAATGTTTGACTGGATGGCATACCCCTGGTAAGGCTCAGGAACGTTTAAAAAAAACTCTTCTGAAAGTCGGCAAGTATTATTTAGAGTGGAACGTGCAGTCTTAATTTGTGCCGGTGCTTTTTACAATGCCTATGCATTTACTTCCTAAGGTAACAGGTTTAAGCCCTCTAACCTTGGGCAGGTGCACACAGCAAGAAGGCCTATACATTTTGCAAATCAGTATTATTGTATGTCAATGAAAACTGACAAATTAAGCACTGGGAACGTGGGTGGGAAGGTAGGCGAAACACTTGGTGTGCAAAAATAAAATTTTGATGTCTAGGACCTCAAGAACCAGAATGCACCTGGGGTTCACAGTTACCTAATATCTCAGACAGTACTTTCTTTTGGGGACCATATAGTAGTAGTACAAAAAATGTTTCAAGAACAATGTGTGCTTTTGCTCTGTAAAAGGGGCCGCAAAGTAAAAGAGGCTGAGTTTACTATCTTTTTCATTGCTCATATCTAAAATGCCAAAGTGTCTATGTTGTGGAATTAAACATATCATAATTATTCTTTTAGCATTGTTTCCGCGTACTGCATCTTTCTAATCAATTACATTTTTGGATTGTATTACTTATTCTACTGGACATTGAAAATCGAGTTTGTTCTTTCCTTTATGTCTTTTTCTTACTTTTTACAAGCTTGGTGAGCTGCTTTTCGTCGTAGTTCTCTTTCGGCGAAGAGCCATTCCTAGCGTTTCTATTTTCTCGGAGTCAAAAAGATCCCGTTAGTGGCCACGGATTATCCCGGTCTTTTTTTCAGTTCTTTTATGCCATAGTTCGCTATACGTTACAGTGGCTAGTCCATATTTCACATACATGTCCTTATTAGGGGTGCCGGATGACTGATCTCTAATAAACGGTCCGGCCAAACAATCAATCAATTTTTTGAGAAGACAGGCATGACGTAACAAAGGTCAAAATGAATATCTCAAATCAAATTAGGCAAAAGCCCGCATTGCGTGTCCTTCGCTGTCTACAAAGAAAGAGAGTATTCCTAATCTCTGTTTGTTTGCACGCAGGGAATGTCTCAACTAAGGGGAATACTAGTATTCGGTCGAACTTATTCAACCCGACAAACAATAAAATAACAAGCAAGAATCTATTTTTCTCGATCTTACCCGGACAGTTGTGGGCAGTTTCTTCATCGTCCCCTTCCAGCGCACATTTTGTCCTCTCACTCCAAACAATGCGGTGTTCCTGTAAGTTCCCAGTCAGGACCGCAGGTCACTCGAGAGATGTCTGTTCGCAACTGGTGAAGTTCAGTTGATCGGCTGCCAGACGAGGGTCTCTTTCAGGCAGGTGCACTTTATCGATCGTTTAGATGTTCACTCCGTCGTTAGGACTTCTCTCACTGAACCCACGTGTCGCTGATGGGCCCGACGTTGGTGCGCCAATTGAGGAAAAGCAGCGAGACTCCCAAGACTTTTGTTGCCGCTTGGTGCAAACCACCTCTAATTCACTCTAAGATTAGTGATCAAAATAACGAGGCAGGTGATGGACGTTGGAAGGCGAAGAACAGGTTTATTGCTCTACAGGAGAGTACATCACTTCGGACACCGGGGCTATCGTCAGGAGGTGCTCTAACTGCATCTCTGTGGCATGGCCTTTTATACTTTTTTCTGTCTGTTTATTACATGGTAAAACATTCCTGACATCACTTTATTGCATATTCAAACATCCTTGGAATCCCCGCCTTAAGCTAGTTCCCACACAGACCTTGCTGCAATCGTCCCCCACCCAGATGTAACAGATGATTGTTATCTCGCAGCTGGACATTCCAACAGGATCTAAAAGTACCTGGGATCGGTCAGATCTAAGGGTTTGGGTTATTGATTAAGTCAGGCTCCTTTGTTGGTGAAACAAGCCCATCCATGTGTAGGCAATAAACAATGTCCACAGGGGTTGGTTAGAGTCTGGGACCAGACTGAGTGGCCACGTGCAGGGAAGGAAGTTATAAAAAAGGGGCTTGCCTGTGCATGAAGGATGAAAGGACAAGTGGGTTTTGCGCGGGAAGTGACTCCGGGGCACTGTCATGCTGACAAGGTTTTACAACCCTAGTACGTGTGTTCAGGCTTAGTCAGAGCACGGGGGATGATGATGGGGTAAGGGTGACACACAGGTGACCAGCAGTGTATGAAATGGCCGCGATGTCTAAAATGGTTGCCGCTTACGCGCTCGCAGAGGCCTACGTTAAGCAAGATGGCTCCGGCAATGTTCATGCTTGTTATTTTAATTCTAACAGTCATCAAATTACAGATTCTCTCTTTGTTGCTGTCAGCCTACCAGCGGTCTTATGAAGGTATGGTTGGGAATAACATTGGTGGTGAGCTGCTGCAGCTTTTTGTAGATATGTTTGTGTTTTTCCATTCTTCAGTGCTGTTTAAATCAATTCTAGAAGAACAGTGACATCTTTCTTGCACTATGACAATTGTGTAGCACAGTCTTTTCAGAAGACCTACACCACCTCCCTTGATCTAGGTATTAACTGCTCATGTAGCATCTCATGACGCTCATGACTACAGCTCAGAAAACTTCCATTACCAACCCAGTACTCTCAGTCCTGTGAAAAGCATTCTCGCATTCTGAGCACTTCGTACCCAGGCAGCTTCAGCTACAGAGAAAAAAACTCACAGCAAAGAAATGTGGACACTATGCCGGAGGAGAGAGCTATGTGATTGGCATGTTGGGGACTGAAGGGCATGGATGGTGCAGGAGAAGTATTGGGCACTCTTGAGTAATAGGAATGAGCTCAGTGGTGGATGCTGATTTTAAGGAGGCAATCTGGATTGTGTGAGGTTAGCAGAGAAGGGAGTTGCTGTGAAGACTGTTGTGAGAGTAGAACAAATAATATATATTTTGAACAACCAAGACGCAAAGATGGAGGCGGGTTGTTTCAATTAAGTGGTGGAAGTGCTGGGGAAGGTAAAGAGTTGGGAGCTAGTGAACCTGGCCGGGTAATGGTGGTGTGAGAATAGAAAAGCAGAGGGGGTTGAAAGTATGTTGTGTCGGGATTGTTAAGTGATAATGTGAAGGCATTGAGCGACTGCATTTTATTATAGATAAGTGAAGTGGGTAGTTATGACCCATGGTATCCATACATCCAACACTACAGCAGTTTGTTGTTTGAGAACTTGATTTAAGCTTCCACTGTCTTTCGATTTGATATGGTGCATTTGGTGTTTGTACCAGCATTTTGTTTTGTGAACTAGAAAATACTGAGTTTGCTGCAGAAACTCTGAAAATTCGTTGAGTGTTTTCCTTTGCTGGCCTTTTGTGATTATTGTAACAGCTAGGTAGTGCTTTAATGTGACTTTTATAAATGGATACACATCAACAAACAAAGGATCAATTGTTAAAATAAAATATTTGTTCTCTCTACATCAGTTTACTAAATAGAATGCAGATATTATCAGATTGTTCATATTATGTACTTTCGTATGTAAATAGTAATCGGATATATTTGATACCGCCATAAATAAGACATTTGTAGTTAAATTACTGCTTCAGGAGGGTTTTGCATTTTGATTTGAATGTGCTCAGTCTCCTGGGGGATTACTGGGTTGCCCTATTGTTCGTAACTATATTGCAATTGATAAAATGAGAAGTCTATTGGGGCTCTCATATTTGCAAGTGTAGGGGGATGATTATATTTCTTTAACAGACCATAGCAGGTAAAAGTAAGCAATTAGGTTAGGGTGGTGTGTGTCGAATTGAGGTAACATATCATAATCTTAACATTACATAATATCATATGACATAATGCCTATTTTTAGAGAACAACATTTTCCACAAAGGGGATCACCCCACTATTGACAGATTATAGAGTTATGGTATAGAGTTGAATCACTATTTAGGAAGAGGGCATACAAAGTGTAATGCTGTGGTTCACTGCTACTGCCCTAAAACCTCAAAAAAGTCTCTATTTTAGCAGTTTTAAAAAATATAATTGTATTAAACTCACCAGATGAATATAGCAACATTTCACATTCCGACCAAAGTTCATTTTTCCCCAGTTTAGCACTTCTTCGTGAAATAGAATCTCAACAGACAGATTTTGAGACTTTTAAGGACTTACAGTCTTACCAGACCTTTTCTAATAAGAAAATCATACATTAAAGTGTTTTTTTGGCTCCTGCTAAGTATGGCAATAGTAGCTGTTTAGCCTAATGCTGGCTAGACATACTGTTCCATATGACTGGCCCAAAACATAACTGAAGTGAGTGCTCTATGCTAGAAGGAGAGGAGTGGTCACAAGCAGTGAAAGCTGCCACTGACTTCAACATTCCTATAGTGCTGCTTGTGCAGCTTTGTGCCAGCTGCATGGTAGATATACTTGGACCTCTCATAAGTTTGTTCATCAGTACGTGAGGAACCCAATCCTGTTGCAGGACTAGTAGGAAAAGGGAAGGTGCTAGAGTATACCTCCAGTGGTGTTCAAGCATGACCCAGCCTTTTGGGCAGACATCTTAGTACCCGTGTTTGCACAGACCAATAGCACAAGCATTCCGCCTTTTTCATGAAGAGGTTCGATCACATCTCCAATCTTCAAGGGAGGAGACAGATCTCTCCCAGCTAATTGCCGTTTAATCACCTTGATGGAAAATTACACCAAATACTTTGCCGTAACTGTGCTAGGCGAGATATCGGCAAGGGCCTCCAGCAATGCCATTATACCCTACAATCAGACAGGGTTTTCAAAAACCTTCACGACGGTCATGAGCATCCTGGCAATCTCTCTTCTAATGGATGCTGCCCATGCTGCCCACACATCGCTATATTTCTGCTACATTAATTTCAAAGCAGCCTTTGACTGTGTCAGCCGTGGTTGGCCGTGGTAGAAGCAAACAAGCTGGCAAATACCACAAATCTTGCTTAACATGCTAAATACGCTCCATAGTGACACATGGGTGCAAGTCAGGTTAGGTGTAGGAACGCACCTCTTTAGGAAAATCCCACCCACTTGCAAGGACACAAACAGGGATGTCTCTTGGTACTGACTCTCTTCAATATTTTATTGGCAGACTTGATGGAACAACTATAAGCCTGCAACTCCCACGTTCCTAAATTAGATGGCGAGGTAATATCAAGCTTTTCTGTGCTGATGATGTGTTGCTTGTCAGTCGCACCCTGGTGGGGCTACAACGACTGATGGATAACACAAAAGCCTACTCTCTTGCAAATGGATTGACAATCAACCTTGGCAAAACAAAATCCATGGTGTGCAACAATAAGAAAACCTAAACACAGGCAAGTTTTTGGGGTGACACTTAGCTTTAAAGCACAGAAGGCTACAAATACCTCAGGTCATCATTAATAAGAAATGCATTTTCACTGCCCGGAAGAGGGCAATAAAAAGGAAAGGACTGGCTTTGGTTGTATCTCTTAAAAAATCTGAAGAAAAAAAATCATGGCCCTTCCCGGATGCCCCTCCTTGCAGTAGTCCAAGCGAAATTCCTGCCAAAGATCTCTTATGGTAGTGAATCTTTAAAAGGTCAGGATGCGAGTACCTTAGATGATGCATTAGTTCATGCTTATAGATTCATCTTTCCACTGCCAAGTTACACCACACTGGCACAGAATAGGTTGGAATTTGGTCTGATGAAACAGGTTTCGCCAGGTACGGAGCATATTTAATATGTAGGAATAAGATCTTTAAAGCGGAAGCAAATACATTGAACCATATGCTATGGAAAGAGCTACAGGATTGCAACATGTTGCCGGTGAGACCTTACCTGCAGGAATCCCTCAACTTCATAGGCCTCACACAACTTTGGGATATGCCTATCACCCTCCAGGTATTTAAGCGTCTGGTTCTGAAGACACCTACAATCCGCTCTGTTATTGAGGACATGGCCACACTATCAAACTGAGCACATGGATGGATGACGCTTAATAATTTCAAAGCTTTGCTCTTAAAAAAATACTTTGTTGCTGGGTGCCCAGCTACTATCAAGTTGCAGTTTTTAATATATCGGCTGGGATTATTAACTGTAAAAGACGATCTGGCAACATGGTTGCGTGGAAGCCTCCCAACACCTGCCGTCACTGTGGGACGGGGAAGGAAACATGTCTACACCTAGTCTGCTCCTGTAAAAGTGTGCAGCATGAAAGAAGCCAGCTACTGGCAAGACCTTTCAAACAAAGGGGAATCCGTTCAAGTAGGCAGGTGTTCCTGGCTTGCTTTGACCCAGGGGACCCCCAGCTGATCTGACGCTTTGTCACATTTCTGCTGAAAAAAGAGAGAAAAGATTGCTCGACAACACAATCCCCTCAGGCTTACTGAGTGAACCTGCCACTTAGCTACAGAACCAGGTCATGACATTTCAGAAGTCTTATTTATTAATAAACTGTTACTCCTAAGATGTACTTAAACATCTCATTTTAAATCTTGGATTTTAAATGTATATGTTTAATATGGCTTTTAAAAAGCGCCCAGAACATCACAGTTTAAATGGATTTTATGTATTTTTATCTGTCAGTCTTATTGCAATGGTTTTAAGTATCTCAGCAATTAGGCAATAAACTTAACTTAACAATCCTGTTGCAGTGGTGTCACAATCATGTGATTCAGTCCTTCCAAGTGCTGGAACAAAGAAGCCTTGACAAGCAAGCATCAAACAATGGCAGTGAAAGCAGTTGCAATACTCTTCATCACCACTGATGGTGAGTGGGGGCAATTGTGTGGTATCACAGAGGTTTTAATTTAGGTGTAAAACACAGACTTTATTCCAGGCAGAGTGTGGAAACAGGACTGGATCTACCTGCACAACTCGTGCAAACGTCCTGCAAGTTTCCTGAAAGTTAACCAGATTAATAAATCAACTGTTGTTCCCTCTCACCATATTTAGAGCCAAACTTCTAGTTCCCCTTTGACATCATCCCACCATTGCAGCAGCTACGTCTGAAGTACAGTCCCTAGGGGTGCCTAAAGGAGCCAAATGCACCAAAACATCTGTAATGTTTTTTAGGTTAATCCTTATGAAACTGCCTTAGCCAGAGACGGCCTGTACATATTGAGAGGGTACCCAATGCCATAGATGAACTGAGACGTCAGGGGTCAGGTGGACGCAGATCCCAGGGAGGGACAAGGCAAGGCTTTGGGGACACCACAGGAAATAGATGGGTGTTTTGTTGCAGAAAAGGCTATCCCAGTAGGTTGCTCAAATAACAGATGGTTCCCATTTTAGAAATGTGTTTACAATAATCCTAATTAAGACCTTCATGGATATCAAGAAAGCTGAATGTACTTTTTAAAATTCAGGATGGATTTTTGGCAGTGCTGGGGGCAAATGGAACCACTTTGGCTACTTTTGTCACCATTTGACCAATAGTGGGTGTTAAAATAAAACAGACATTGTTTTGATTAATTAACATCTACAAGATCTACTTCTTAAAAAAATGTTCATAATTGTAATCCTTTTGTGGGCTTAAGGTTTCTAATGTATGATCAGACATATATTTTTGCCCATCCTCCTCTTTAATCAATTTTTGAGATGCACACATAGTTGGCTACATGGAGCTCGGGAAGAGAAGTCATCACCAGCGGTTCAAGTGGAAGATAACAGGGAGCTCCCTTTCTATGGTCTGGCTTAACAGTACAGCTGTCACCAGCCAATTACTTGAGCCTTACTAGAGAAGGACCTTGGCTCTGCCCACATGTTGGAAGCCAGGAGGACATATTCTGTGAACATAAGGTGTGCTCTTCCACAGAAAAAGTTCTTGCCCTCTACACAGCTGTGATAACTTTGTTTATTGATCCAGTTTCCAGCACATGTGTGTACCCCTAAACTTTCAGGGGCACACACAACATTGTAATGCTATTTAAGCGACTTAAATAACAAGATACTTAATGCTCTTTTTCTCTGGCAAGAGCACATTTAGGAGGAGGAAAGTCATTTACCTACATGGATTTTTAGGGCTGGCTTGACAGTACAACTGTCACCTGCCCGTTTAACCTACAACAAAATTATTCTACAGTTCTTTGCTTCCAAACTAACACATATTCATTCCCACACTATTTTGCGTGCAATGCTTTACATTGCATACCACATTCTTGCAAAGCCAGACCATTTGGCATTGCCATTGCTTGTTACCAAGGTGTCTGCTAAAAAACTGGAAGATGGCGACTGTCCTGCTGTCTTGTTGGTCGCATGTCGGAATATCGAGCACAAAAATATAATGCTACCAAGTATTGTCGCCTAAATATCAACTACCATAATATTGTGAAGGTAAGAATATATTGCTTGGTTTGGAGGGAATATTTTGAACTCCAAATCCATGTACTTAGAAGATATATTTATCTACATCTTTAGTTACATATAGGTGGAGCTAGGTATAGTAAATCTACACATATACCTACATATACTTTTCTATGCTTACCTTCACTTCCTCATTTTAGTAGTTGATATTCTGGCTGCAATACTTTGGTAGCACAATATTTAAAACTCAAAATCGAGCTAGTATACCTTCCAGTTCCATACAAGCAATCTTTCCTGCTCCGCTCTATTTCCAGAATCTTCATGACAACTTAATAAGAAAATTACATATGTGCTTTACCTAAAATTGTACGGCCATTGTGAACATAAATGCCAGGGTTGGCTTAGCAAGATTATCTTTGGAACAATTTAGGAAAAATGTTTAATACTGTGTACAACTTGTACAGACACATTTAAGTCAACATTTCGATCTCAGACACATAATCTTTATATGCTTAAAGATTTTAGCAGGCTTGTTCGACATCAGGAGTCTTATAAGGATAATAGTATTGTTCACGCTTAGGGTGGGTGCCAGTTCAATGACATTCACTTAGATGGACAGTGCAAGTAAGATATGTTTTAAAAAAGAACACCTCAGCAAGCTGAACGGGAAGGGTTCTGGCTGAAAAACTTGAACAAGCAGAACCAACATGCAACGACTTTGCATATATCCAGTCTTACTGTGATCCATAAAAGCTAGATGTATTTTGGGATCACTAGAGTATTACGCTTACTGTGTTTTCAAATACACTTACGACCTAAAAACAAACTGATAAAATGCAGTGATTATCCGAATCAGCAAAGAGCCTGCTTTGAACCAGTCTTGGACAGCTAACAACTGCTGAACTTCCTCTGGACCAGAACACCCATAGTATGCCCAGTTAAACCCTCCAGAAGGCAGCGGCAAATGGCCTCCATCTTGTGGAGAAGTGTGGCTCAAATGGTTAGAGGGGCAGACCCTGATGCAGAGGTCTGGTCCAGGACCAGGGTTCAATACCCGCCTCGGCCGGTCTTGGGCTCAATTTCCTCGGACCTGATAATTCTCGCCTCAGTGCCTATTCTAATCATGGGTCCCACTCTGCAACTCTGGGCAATAGCTTGCTTAATCTCCACAATGGCCCAACAGCGCTGGGATGCCTGGCTTCACCTTGGCGGTACCCAGGAGTGGAAATTCCACAGGGAAAAACCAGGAAGGGTTCCTAAGCGGTATACGGACAGCGCTGGGACACCTTTGTTGGAGGTAGCTGTGTGCTTTACAAATGCCATTTACATCTTCACAGACTCTAAGCATTCAACTGCAACACACCACAGGCACAAAGTGGAAACAAGTGTAAAAAGCTCCATGGGCAAAATGACAATTGCATGTCTATAGCCAAAAAGACCAACAATAAGAGACTGCGAGGAGCCACCACGAAACCTGCCTTCACCTGTTATAGTCCCGGGTTAGGCCAATGTAGCGAAGCAGCTTATTTCTTACATTGTTCTCACAAATAACATTTCCGAACTGTGATGTTTTGCAGTTTCTCCGAAACTAAACTAGTTTTACATCTACCTTCACACAATATTGTCGCAATGCCCTGAACATTAATTGAAAGGTCTCATTCCTTACTACATACAAATGTCATCACTATCTTCATCCATTAGGAGACAGAGCTATATACATATTCACAGCATCACTAATCTATGTGTACATCGCAAGAGCATCCCATTAGATTAGTAGAGGAGGTACTTCCGCTGCTACCAAGGGTCCTTGCATGCTGAGATATCACCACAGGGCAACCCAACATCTCGCTAGGGGTGTTTAGTTTGTGACCAAGATGGGGTCTTTAACTCTATCCTATCATGTAATGCGGTTGGATCATCCCTTGGGGGGATTCTTGGCTCTACACCTACACACACTCTAGGTACACTTAGAGGAGGGTTCGCATAGTAGGGGAATGCTAGATTACTGCCTTGTTTATATGCCAGTATATATACCATTGTTTAACACCATGGTAGAACTATATTTACACTTTTGGTGTTTGTAATCACGCTTACCGGCTTCTGTCTACTAATCATGGCAGCACAGGTATTTTATCCAAGAATAATGCTGGTTCAATAAATATTATTGAAAACGTCCTACTGTGTATTCTCTGTATATTTCTCTGAGAATAAGTAAGCACGAGTTACTAAGTGAAAGGTACTGTACTGTTTTCACGGTTCCTGGGGAATAAGGCTGTCATGTTCAGTGTTGCCAGAAACTATTTGATTCCTGGTAGGTTAGGGGGGCTTAAAGAGGCACTGTGAGCTAGCTGGTCTATAGGCCAACATATCCTGTGGGGGTGTCTGGAATCCGTCTTGATACCAAGCCCTTAGTTTATGTTGTCCAAACAATGTGCAGGTCCCAGGGATTGGTAGGAACTACATGACACACCAAACATGAAACACAGTGCTTAACAAACATGAGACAACCCAATTTGAAGGTGCTTTTTCATTCTATCAAAAAATTAGAATATATATGTAATTGGTTGCATCTGGAAGGACAACATGGTAGCTAGCACAAGACAAGATCAATGGTGTTAAAACACACTGCCATATAGGAAATGACTCATTCATTGATAAGCATAGATATGGACCATGCCACATATGTCCAGTAATATAGTTAAGTAAAATTCAGTCTAACCAATGAAGTAATTGTAGGAATCCCCAGTGTTGAAATGTATCAACAAGGTGCCACATTTCAGTGGCTAAATGAAAGTTTCATGACCCTGGAAGGTGCTGCCCAAAGTCATCCAGAATGGGTAGTCATTGGCTGATGGCCATGTTGTGGACTATAAGGTAGCCCTGCATCAGGACCCCTATTTACTATGGTACTACCTTGGCAACACATATGCTTTGATGCAAGCATATGAATTGCTGTTTGGTTCTCCAATAGCCGCTTTGTGATGCATCATGTCTAGATGTATCCCCTTCGATACTACCTATGTTCCCTGTTTGCTAGCTTAAGAAAGAATGCCCTGCGTTATGTCTTTGTGGATATCTGCTGTGATATTTGTGGTTGTACATGAGTATTTGGAGGATGGTTTAGAGTGCTGTGTGGTATTTTGCTGTATTGGCAAGACACCATTTCATGCTGCAGAACACCTCATCAAGGGCTTGAAGAAATCTGACCACATCATCTCCTCACTGAAGTAACCCCACTGCTTCTTTTGTTGGACCACCTTTTCTCAAAACGTGTTACATGTACCCTTGAATGTCTGACTGACAAGCTCACCATCTCCGGCAACTCTCAGCACACCCGCACCGGAACACCATCCAAGTGGATGAGTAAATGCTGAGAAGGATATGCAAGGCAACCACCTTTCTCAGTATCTGTACCCAAGATCTAGAATAGCATGCCTGTATACAACAGGGCCCCACTAACTCTGGTTCAATTCAGGAAAAAGTTGGACACATTCATCTTTACAGAACATTACATCCTAATGCAGTATTGATCTAATTCTGCTTACGAACCCAGCTATCCTTCAATTACTTGTGGGCTGTATCCTTACCTTTGCCCCTTCACAACACCGCACTGTAATCTGGCTAGGTTTGCCCTATACAAAGAACCACACAGCAACATACATAAATGGAAAAGGTGTTTTTTCTGTGTGTTGGACTTTGCAAGTGCCTGTGTCAAAGCGCGGCTGTGCGATTCTGGGGTCAGTGCCTTTTGCACAGTTTCTTTTTCTTAATTGTGCAATGGTTTCTCTCTCGGGAGGGTAGTGCATGCAAATGTGCTGTTAAAAAAATGGCCTTGATCGCCCATTATCTTTGGAGAAGATAGTGTACTTGCAACGCTCAATGTGCAAATCACTTTTCAATGTGAATATATATGTCAATTTCAATGCGTCCAGTATGGGTTAGGGCATATGTTCAATAAGACCCATACCATACCTTAGCCAATGAGTAAAATGGTAAACATTTGCAAGCTGACAGTGTGCTGGGGCTATAGACAAGGCGCTAGCTGGGGTAGGAGGGCTTGGAAATAGATGGGAACTGTACAGAACATGGAACATAAATTCATTAACATTGAAATGTAAGTTCCAATAAAGTTGGAAGAGGCTGTAACCAAAAAGAAGGGGGACCCAACATCAAACTAAGGCAGGTAGACGGGGAAAATACAGATCAAGGCAGAGGAAAACAAATGGTGAGCATGGAGCTTTACAATGGAATCTAAGGCCAACATGAATGCAAGCCAGCATTCATTAATGTTGCCTTATAAAAAACGACTAGAGAAAGGTTTTTCACATTTCACCTGATACCTCTTATCACAGATTAGCCAAGGAAGTACGCAAACACGTCTGAATAATCAATGGCAAATAAAGCGCGCTTCGCGAACATAGAGCCTCTGGTTTCTGAGGTCATGAAATCGGAATCCGTAATTCATGGAAAATATAAAATATAAGCCCGTTTATCTCGAGCTGGAAGACATGGCAGGCACATTCCTGCTGGTTCCCGTTGGTATTGTGTTTGGGTCACTGATAGTTGAATTAAGATTTCTATTGAACGGTTCTAATAATCGCTTGAGGAAGTGAAAAGCAGACAAGCTCTGGCGCACACCTAACATTCACTGCTTTGTTTGTAAGTATGTGGAGTCATTAAAATCGTATTCAACGAAAACAGAATACACTTGTAAATATAAAGGGGTTGTGCTGGAAGGAACCCATTTATTGGTGTAAATTGGGTGTACAGTGGCCTGTTCAGTGTGGGTGATACTAAAACAGGAGTTAGGGTGTGCTTTCCTTTTTGTGAACGTAAAAATAATGATTTTGTTCTACAAGGACCCCATGTCCATCCACTATACTGCAAAGATCTTTCAAAACACTGTTGCTCACTGTAATTACTTCACAGCAGTGAGAAACAAAGCTGGTTTAATAAAAAAAGTGCCTTGCATTTCCCGTGCCTTTAACATCTGTGCCCTAAATAATAATAAACAGAAAGAAAAGGAAACGCCTAATGTGTCTAGGGGAAAAAAAAGACATCATTATACAGAATAGCATGAACAGTGAGTGACAGCGATGGCCTGACATTTTTTGTGCGCCGAAAAAAAGTTTTAGAAAAGGATGTGATTTTTGCATTTTTTTAAAATGTATATGGAGTGAAGGGCCTAAAATGGGTAGATTTACTGGAAAAGATGTGAGGGGCACAGATGCACGCCACAGTATGATCCTTGAATTTATTTAAATCGGGCCTCCCTGATGTACTCATTCTTTTATAATGCAATACAAAGCTTACAGGAAATTTACACCTTTGCCACAAGGTCAATGAAGGGATAGGCCCTTCTCAACTCTTACCCTATGCCCCCCATACCCTCCCCAAACCTGGAAATCAAGAGCAAGATAAACACTTACAAATTGTGCAAGAAAATAACAACGCAGAAATCCAAATGAGTGTACGGCAGAGGTTTAAGTGGGTAGGGTCTATTGTCAACTGAGGTCCCAAGCTTTGAATGGGTAATACCAATGAAGACCTAGAGTTGCTTCGG
Organism: Lissotriton vulgaris; assembly: GCF_964263255.1. Classification (NCBI taxonomy): domain Eukaryota; kingdom Metazoa; phylum Chordata; class Amphibia; order Caudata; family Salamandridae; genus Lissotriton; species Lissotriton vulgaris. Next base: position 413,223,537 of record NC_141693.1, on the reverse strand, counting down.
TCTGAAAGGTAAGGGGAGGGGATCTTGTAGTCTGAAATGAAAGCAGAGAAAGGGAGCAAATGAAGAAACAGACTTTTTTCCAGGGTGCCTGCTACCTGAAAGCAGTTAATTAACAAATCTAAAGTTTGCTTATGAGTAAAGCTCCCTGTTTTCCGTTTTTACTGATTTTTACAGATAAATACAGACTGAAAACTATTTATTTACCTGTCTCTATTCATTTTTAAATGTAATTTAAAACAGAAATTGAGTTGTTTTTGAGCGATTCTAAATGCTTTCAATCATGACTGCCAGGCGAATAACTGCGCAGATTGACAGGCATAGGGATCAAACAAATATAGGGATTTTAGTAAAGAGCCTTAAGCAGCAGTACATTTGCACAACCTTGATACTAAAATGTACATATTTTCTTACAAGTGCATATTTTACCGCCTGAGCATGTATATATTATTGAAACCTGTCAGACGTTCAGGAATGAGTGCACATTAACTGGTTAAATAAAGGCACAAATATACACATTTTTCAGCTTCATTTTTTTTTTTACAAAAAACCTAAAATAGATATGGATAAATACAGGTAAAATGAGTAAAAAATAAATATGGATAAATACAGACGGAAATGACAAAATTATAAATACCATAAAATCGGGAGCCCTGCTTTTGAGCCAGTGTAGTCTTTATTTGATGGTGTCATTTGTAGCTTAATGTTGACACAGTTTTCTTTTTTATAAAGGTGCTGTAAGGGTGTTGTTAGTTCTGGAGTACTTCCTTTCAATTGGAACCTATAACAAGGTTTGCCCTAGCTAGTGCTTCATTCCTAGCACCAAAAGATAACTTTGGAGTGAACTGTGAGCATTAAAAGACTGAATCATTCTATGGCAGCCTAGTTTATTTTGTTCATTCATTTTATACAGTTTGTAATAAAACATTTTAAATCAATGCCTTACATATTCACAAGGCTTTCTGTCATAGGCTGGGAAAATATAGCATAATAAATATGCTTCTCACTGTTCTAATGAACCACCCAATATACAAATCAGTGACCCTCTGGTTAGACATGCAGATATTTGATGCAACTGCATTAACCAACTAAGCTTTCCTACTTTTCTACCCAAACAGTGCATTTCCCACTTTAGTTTAACTTGTATTTAATTTTCATTTAGGGTGTGTGCACCAAATTTAAATGGAGGCCAACAAATAGTTGTTAGTCCTGGCATCCTTGGCATGGTTCTTCCCTAACTTTCCGCTTTCAATCCTCCTGTTTTGCTAACTTGGTTTTTACTGGTTTTAGGACTCTGAACACTTTACCACTGCTAACCAGTGCTAAAGTGCTTTTGCTCTCCCTTTAACATTTTTTACAATTGGCTCATACCCATTGGAAGTCTCCAGTAAAGTGGTACTGTCATTCCCTAGGGCCTGTAAATTAAATGCTGCTAGTGGGCTGCAGCACTGGTTGTGCCACCCACTTAAGTAGCCCGTTAAACATGTCTCAGGCCTGCTATTGAAGCCTGTGTGTGCAGTTTTAAACTACCAATGGAAACTAGTAAAAAAAAGCCTTTTGCATATAGGTCACCATTAAGGTGGACCCTGAACAACACAGAGGACAGCGAGGAGTGCTTTTAAGCTTTATATGTCCTAGTAGTGAAAAAACTCCAGCCTCAGGGACAGAAGGCTCCAACAACCTTGAACTCAGCACCTGGGTTTTATCATTTGTAAGTCCTACCTTGCAAAGTTATGCCACCAAAGCCCTGTACCCTTGGAAGTGCACCTAAAGGTGCTCCGCCAGCTCATCGGTAGATCCAGTTAAACTGACACATCTCCTCTGTTGTGCGGCGTAAGCCCCAGCAGAACTGATGCCTTGTCTCTGTGCATGGAACTTCCTGGCACATGGACCTTGAATAGCAGCTTCATCAGAACCATCGCTGCATGACTCATCCTCAACAGTGATTCTTTCATAACAAAGCTCTCATTGACAGCAGTCTCAACGATGATGCAGGATGGTGCATTGCTGTCCGCACCTTCTTCAGAACTAGTCGCTGCACAACGCAGTCATGATGCAAGACTTCGCATCACAAGCCCTCCTTGTAGATGGCATCCTCAATGCTGACATAGAACCTTGCATTGCAGCTTTGCAACGCCTTTGAACTGGCACTGCATGATGGATCGTTGAAAAAACAACAGTTGATGGACAGAATGCAGAACAATCTCATACATTCACCCCAGTACAGAGATCTGGGCCTAAATCCATCTTTTTTTGCACTCCACACCACCCCAGTTCAGACACGGCCATGTGCAAATCAGCCTTGACCCTGTGCCTCATGGGAACAGTCCAGCCCGAACTGCCAAGCCATGTCTTTCCTGGACCGGAATCAAGCATCCTAGGACTGGTTTCTGGCTATCAGCCGTCTTCAGACAGGATAGCTTGACTCCAGTGGTGTGGAGAGCATGGGACTCACGTCTGAGCATACCCATCCCACTCGAGGTGACAAATGCAAAAACAACAGTTGCATGATGGATCGCCAACCCAGACCTCTTATCACCTCGGCTGCACGATGCATCATCGACATGGGATTTATGGTACTCTTGTTCAGATGGCCTCACTAGGTTCCTGTAACCAGCCCACGCTCCGTCGCAGTCAGTATAAACTTTGAATTTGTCTCTGTATAGTGCAACCATATATCTACAGTTGGTGCTTTGTGTTTTTTGGCACTATTTTTACTTAATATATTTATTATTACATATCTCCTGTTCTGCTGTTTGGATTTTTGCCATTTTGGCCTTGTTCTATTTATTACAATGTACTCTATTCTTCAAAATTGGAGTGGGATTTTTCTTGTTTTGTGTTTTAACTTTCTTACTGTTTGGAGTGCTGCATAAGTACTTAACACGCTGACTATGACTGCTCTGGATTGGATTGTGCCTGCACAGGTTAATTTGGGGTTTGCTGGTTCCTCACCCTGACAAGGATTGTGGTTCCTGCTTGAGTAGGGTTTCACCCCTCTTCAACCAGTAACCCAATTTCTTGCATTAGTTATAGGTGATTTTGATCTTTTAGCCACCTCTGAGACCCCACCCCCTCCTAGCCCCATTATGTAGTTCTCAGGATCTCCGGTACCATACTTTTTTTTAATGTACTTCGACTGGTGGTCTACAGTACAGGATGAATAGAAGGAGAATTTTCACTTTCAAGCCGAAACTCTGAATTCCCTTTCATAGTGAGTAAAAGACCATCAGACAGGGCCTTAAAACCCACGAGTAACTCCTAGCTACCCCTCCATGCAGCTTCCTCCTGACATTTATCCTTCTGATTCTCCAGCCTCTGTATGAATATACCTTGCATGATGGATTCCAACTCACTTTGAAGACATTACCTACATGGAGCAATCTAAACAAAACCCATTATACATTCTTAGTTTTAGGCCACTGGTAAAGTATTGACCACAGTTTTCATTCTTCTTATGGGAGTGTAAATACCATTTTCGTCACTAAAGCTGTTTCTGTAGGGGTCTTATTTTGGTTAGGGGTAGGAATTGTACTTAATGCTACTGCATAGAACTTTACCTGGCTACTTGGAAAAACGCCTGTGATGTAACTGATGTGAAAACTATGAATGCCCCCAGTTTTTGCTAGTTTGAGCTGCTGGTAATTTAACATAGTATAGGCTGTAATTTTTATGTAAAAAATGTTCTGTCTCCTCAACCCACGAATATGTGTTTTAGGTTTCTTGTCACAAATCCTAAACATAGTACTATCCTCCAAACCATAATGTATGTCTAAATGTTGAGGTTACTCTATTAATACTGCGATGTTTTAAATAGTGTGGCTAAATAAAGTACTATCTTAATTCCAGAACTTCAGTACTTGTAACCAGTGTGCTAGTCAGACTTAGAATCTAAAAATATTAGTTACTCTTAAACATACCATGCAGAATAGTTTATATTAAAGGTAGATGTTAAAACTTTGATTAATTTAATATATTGCCACCAAAAAGAATTTTCGTTAAGAATAATTATCGACCAAAATGTTATGGTTCAAAGTTTTTAACTTTGTAAAAATGTTTTTGTTTCCTAGCAGTAGTTTGCTAACATTATACTGCCCACAGCATGCAGAAAGGATGCAGAAAACATACATCCATACACTTATATATGTTCCAGTCAAAAAAGTAATTGGGGAATGTTATGCAAAAATGCTGCCGCACCTGCTTGGCCGAGGTAATTGAATCATCTGTATATTAGAGATTTAATCAAGCTAAGATTTGAAAGAAGTTCATTATCATGTTTAAGACTTAAAGAAAATTGTTTGTGGTAGCCTTCAACAAATGAAGGCTTTCAGATTTATTTTATAAAGCAGGTGCGCAGTGCTTTAAATGGGCCGGTACTCACCGGTACTGAGTACCAGCACTTCTCAGTTTTCTCCGCCAGAGTACCGGAACTTATTTTCAGGCAAGGAAAGTACCGGTACTACCGGAAGGAGCAGGGCTCATGCCCTGAAGTACAGGTATGTGCAATGCAAAAACTACTGAAAATTACCCTTTCAGCTGGAGCGTGTTTATGTGCCTCTCTGGCAGGCAACAGCCAGTGTATTCCTGCACTGGTTTGCTCCTGCTGTGTTAGATTCAATTTGGTATCCCAACGAGAATGAGGATGTGGTCAGAGCTGCCGACAGTGGAACTGGAGAACCAGGTTCGAATCCAGACCTCGGCTCATCATCCTGTGATTCTGGACAACTCCCTTAACCAGTGGTGCTTAAAAAAAGTAAGCTTTAATGCAAATGTTCTGATTGTCATGTGGAGCGCTTAAACGCCAAACGCAAAATCGTGAAGTATCAAACTGCAAAAAACTTAGATCCTGATGCTTGCCATGTCTCCTACGAAAGGAGGCAGTTTGGTATTGCAAAAATTTGGCCCATGGGCAATTAAGCACTTTATATGACAATCAAAACATTTGCATTAAAGCTTACTTATGTGGCTATTGTTAAATTCCTGGCTCACAGCCACGCTCCTAACGCCCTCCCAGTCTAATTAGTGAGTACTGACACTTCTAATTTTCCATTTAAAGCACTGAGCAGAAGTACTCACATGAATGTGTGCATATCTAAAATGCTTCAAAAAGTAGGCTTAGCTATTTGGATACATACTACATGTGTATGTATGTATAAATATAGCGAGAGAATAAAACTTTGTGTAACCTGCAATATGAACAGGGCTACTGTAAACTGGTTGCATGTAGGAACAAATTGTGTGACAAGGTCGATTCATTTATTTATGTTCCAAGAAATACACATTTGCAGCATAATGCACCACATTTTGTGACAGTATTACTTTTGTCCATTTTTACATGTTAAAAATGCCTGGACAAAGTCATCATGTTATTATTATCAGTCTGACACATAAATACTTTAATCAGCAACTGATTTCCAGGTAACGTCAACAGCGTTTTAGTAACGTTTTAACAGGCTGAAATAGGAGCACATTTGTTTGTTAAAATCTGCAAATTATCTAGCAGACGACGGATTACGTGGCAAGTGCAGCAAATCCATAATTGTGGGGAAACTGCTGAGGCTGCAGAGCCCTATAATTCCAGTGGCCCTGAATATTATGTTATGTTTTTAGTCTTTAGAGGTCCATTCCAATAAATGTGATATAAAAACTGTCTAGTTGTAATTTTCAGTCGCAGAGCTGCTCAAAGATTGAAAGCCCTCCTGTAATATTGCATTCCACCAGTGTGGTACACTAATAAGATGGTCATGTTTTCAGCACAAAACTTGAAAATCCACTTGAAATGCTCTCAAAGATTGTTTCTGAACAGTAACACAAATACTACAGCAACCAGATGCCTCCCCAATAAGCCTAAATGGATATTGTTTGAAAATACATTGAAAGAAAATTACGCCAACAAACCAACTGCTATAAAAGTCCCATATTGTTATCTTCTGACTACAATGGTGAATCAAAAGTGCAAAAAATCTGATGTACAAATATTTCATGGCTGGACTGGTTGTTGGAGACCCTCCCTTCCAAACTTCCCCAACTCCCAAACACCAGTTCTCTTCCAGCTGGAACAATGGCAGCGTCACCTGCTTGGGACTCAATAAATCACGGGTTTTGTAGAGCGCACTACTCACCCGCAAGGGTCTCACGGCGCTGGGGAAGGGTTAGGGTAGCTCCATTAGGGTCAATCGAAGAGCCAGATCTTGAGGTCCATTCTGAATTGGTCGGGCTCCGTCGGAAGTGAAGGGGGAGTTTGTTCCAGCTTTTGACTGCGAAGTAGGAGAAAAATCTTCCATCCGCTCTGGTCCTGTAGAAGCGAGGGAGAGGTTTCTTCTGGGGGCATGGAAGGAGATTTTGGTGTTGAGGTATTGGGGTCCGGTGTTGTGGAGGGCTTTAGGCGTGTGTGAGCCTACAAAGCGTTCCACAAGGGCACCACATGATCTATCAGGAGCTACACCTTGATGGAGCAACCATCTCAGGTTTACAGCCCACATGGCTGCCTGCCTATTTTAGTATTTATAACCTAACTGAAGTATGGAAAGTCTGCCATATGCCAGTTTTGATAAACATTGAATCTGGACAAGCATGCAAAGGTGCAATCTTGAACTAATCTGTTTTTGCTCATAGACCTCTAGCCCGGGGGAATTTCATACTTGGATAACTATCACAAAAGTGCCATAAGGCAAAATTGGCATTAGGCAAAAGTGGCCCTGGAACACTTGAAATGTTTTCCTTTTAGAATTTTGCAAAAAAACCCACCTAGGGAGGGATTTGTGTGTTAAGTGGCTGAATGGCCAGGGAGCTTCATTCTCCTGAATGAGTGCTGGGTGAATTGTCGTTCTGAGTAGAATTTGGAATTGCTTTTAGGAGGGAGCAAGAAAGATGCGGCTGAGAATGGAAGTTGTGAGTCACCAAGGAGCTGATGGGTGTGAGTGAGCATCAAGAAGATAAAAGATGAGTTATGTTTCTTTACACAGATCTTTTTTTTTTTAACAAAATTCCCCAAAAGCTTGGCTCTTACTGCCCTGATTTCATGTCAGATTAATACGCCTTTCTGTAAAGATTCCCTTGATCACTGGTGCCGCTTCAGAGGACAGCAGAGAGCTGAGAGCAGAGCAGAGCGAGCGAGCGAGCAGCAGATTCTAACGGCCGGAGAACGCCGAAGTGCTGTGCGGTGCCGAAAGCAGTGGTGGCTCTGCGCACCCCCCCCCCACCCCTGCCAGGGGGACCGGGAGGATCAAGGTTGGAGACGGGCATCGAGGAGGTAGGAGGCCGCTGTAGAGCCACTCCCTTTTCTGAATCATTTTTGTCCACCATAAGCGTGGAAGGGTATACTCAGATGTGAGTCCCTTGCTCATTGCACCATCAGGATTCAAGCAAGCCGGGCCGAAGACGGCTGAAATGCCAGAAACCGGTCCCCGGAAGCTTGTTTCCTTCCCAGTATAAGAATTGGCTTGGTAGTTTGGTCTGCCCAGTTCCCATGATGCACTGGGCCAGGGTCAGACTAATTTGCATATAGCCAGGTTCTGAGCTGGGATGGTGCAGTGAGCTAAAAAACGGTGATGGGTCAAGCCCTGATCTTTGGACTGGGTAAGAGTGGTCTGCTTAATTCAGACACTCTGTTCATCACCACTCCCTTTTCTGAATCATTTTTGTCCACCATAAGCGTGGAAGGGTATACTCAGATGTGAGTCCCTTGCTCATTGCACCATCAGGATTCAAGCAAGCCGGGCCGAAGACGGCTGAAATGCCAGAAACCGGTCCCCAGAGGCTTGTTTCCTTCCCAGTATAAGAATTGGCTTGGTAGTTTGGTCTGCCCTGTTCCCATGATGCACTGGGCCAGGGTCAGACTAATTTGCATATAGCCAGGTTCTGAGCTGGGATGGTGCAGTGAGCTAAAAAACGGTGATGGATCAAGCCCTGATCTTTGGACTGGGTAAGAGTGGTCTGCTTAATTCAGACACTCTGTTCATCACCACTCCCTTTTCTGAATCATTTTTGTCCACCATAAGCGTGGAAGGGTATACTCAGATGTGAGTCCCTTGCTCATTGCACCATCAGGATTCAAGCAAGCCAGGCCGAAGACGGCTGAAATGCCAGAAACCGGTCCCCGGAAGCTTGTTTCCTTCCCAGTATAAGAATTGGCTTGGTAGTTTGGTCTGCCCTGTTCCCATGATGCACTGGGCCAGGGTCAGACTAATTTGCATATAGCCAGGTTCTGAGCTGGGATGGTGCAGTGAGCTAAAAAACGGTGATGGATCAAGCCCTGATCTTTGGACTGGGTTAGAGTGGTCTGCTTAATTCAGACACTCTGTTCATCACCACTCCCTTTCTGAATCATTTTTGACCACCATAAGCGTAGAAAGAGTATACTCAGATGTGAGTCCCTTGCTCATTGCACCATCAGGATTCAAGCAAGCCGGGCCGAAGACGGCTGAAATGCCAGAAACCGGTCTCCGGAAGCTTGTTTCCTTCCCAGTATAAGAATTGGCTTGGTAGTTTGGTCTGCCCTGTTCCCATGATGCACTGGGCCAGGGTCAGACTAATTTGCATATAGCCAGGTTCTGAGCTGGGATGGTGCAGTGAGCTAGAAAACGGTGATGGATCAAGCCCCGATCTTTGGACTGGGTAAGAGTGGTCTGCTTAATTCAGACACTCTGTTCATCACCACTCCCTTTTCTGAATCATTTTTGTCCACCATAAGCGTGGAAGGGTATACTCAGATGTGAGTCCCTTGCTCATTGCACCATCAGGATTCAAGCAAGCCGGGCTGAAGACGGCTGAAATGCCAGAAACCGGTCCCCGGAAGCTTGTTTCCTTCCCAGTATAAGAATTGGCTTGGTAGTTTGGTCTGCCCTGTTCCCATGATGCACTGGGCCAGGGTCAGACTAATTTGCATATAGCCAGGTTCTGAGCTGGGATGGTGCAGTGAGCTAAAAAACGGTGATGGATCAAGCCCTGATCTTTGGACTGGGTAAGAGTGGTCTGCTTAATTCAGACACTCTGTTCATCACCACTCCCTTTTCTGAATCGTAGAGCGGGGAACAGCGGGGAACAGCGGAGAACGAGCCACACTACCTGCTGTCCCGCTTTGATTGTCCGCCCACCTGCCACATGTTAACTAGCCACTACCTCCCTGTCTCCTTGCCTGCTGTTGCCTGCTGTAGCCACTGACGTAATTTAGACTGTGGGCGTTCCAGGGTTGGGCGTGGGCTCGGGCACGGGCCAAGGTGCGGGCACGGGTGTGGGTGCGGGTTCAATCCTTGATCTGCCCCACAGCCCTGCAGGCCCATAGCGGCGCCCTGGCGCCCTGTTGACGCTGTGGTTTGGCCAACAGACAGAGCCCTGGTCACCGGGGAGACGACCAAATTGAACAATTTCACAACACTGTAACGCTATTGAGCCATTGGAGCAGCAGCAGCAACAGCAGCTCCCACAGCAACCATTTGCCGCTATCTAATTTGTAGTCGTGACAGAGTGACAGTGGGACAGGGGTAGCAGGTAGTGTGAGCGCTGTAAGCAAAAGACATAGCGCTGTGATAACAACACTCCCTGAATGCCCTGAACATCCAGAATTTACTTTTTGTCACCATAATAATTGCCATAACAATTGCAGCAGCAGCAAGCCTAAAATCCCACAAAGATAGCTGCTGTGGACAAGGGTCCATCGCGAACAGCAGTAGGGTCGTGGTACATACTGCACCCCGTTAGGGATAGGGTGTGCAAGCCAGGGGGTGACTTCTGTGCCCTCTTAAGGACCTCAGTGCCCAACGAGGTGTGAGGGTGTGGTTGACCCCCCTAAGCAGCCAAGCCAGCAGCAGGAAACCACGAAAGACAACAACTCATGTAAATTCTAATAAAGCAAACCACCTGGAAAATAAGAAAGGGGGAAGATGAGATCTGGGAAGCTGAGAACAATTCCACCAAGAAACACCAGGAAGAAAGTTAAGACCAAATCGCCCGCTAACCTCAAACAAGCTGGCCCACTCCCCAGTCTAATACCCCCCATCTACTCAATCTTCGGAACAGCGAAACCCTCCGGGAAGTTTACATTTATGAAGGATCCAATGTCAGTGATTTATTCAATGTCCGCAACCCCAAACGGCCTACAAAAACCAATGACGCCGAACTCTTGTAATACAAAGACAGAGAACACTTGTAATACAAAGACAGAGAAAACGGACATGTCGGTTCCCAAATCAGTCTTAAGTACAACGTCGAACGGAATTGAACTGAACCACAACTGCGTGGAACTAACCCATGATGTAAATACACGCACGATGCAATGTCAAGCCCAAGTCCGCAGGGATAATATTTCGCCCGAATTGGGAGAAGGAGTCAATGAAGAGAACCTATCGACAATAATGCCAGTATCAAATAGATCCCGGGCCATCCCCTTTGAAGGACACATAAGCAATGCAATATCAAACAACAGTGAAATAAAGTCACCTACGATCGGAAGTAAGCAATCAGTAAGCACAAGGGATAGCCCTCACAAAATCATTTTGAGTGATTCCCTAGACAAGGCTCACCCTAATAGCCACTCAACCCCAAGACCGGTTTCACGCACTAATAAAGATCTAAGCACAGTAAAAACAAAAGACCTAAATCTGGAATGGAAACCCTATATAATAATAAATAATAACGAAAACACCTTAAGGAATAGAGATTGTCCATCCATTAATACAACTAGAAGTGATACGAAGCAAACCAACACTAGCGACTAATTACTGCTTGCCACACTGGAGGACCAATTAATAACGATTCATGACTCACAGTCAGAAATCCTACCAAACACAGGTCTAATGAACAAAAACAAAACAAAGACACTCAGTGGAATGAAACCGGCATCAGATATTGAAATACTTACACACGCAGGAACCTGCAATAAGGATGGTCTAAAAAAAGCATCCATATTAGAAATTTCAAGTTTATCGTCACCAGACACCGAACCAATAGTAAAAAGCTCAAACCTAAACCAAAAACGAACAAAGGAAACGAAACAAGCAACTTTGCTCAATGAACAGACATATCCGGAACCCTCTATTAATCAAAATAAAGACCATACCAGCCAACCAGAAGCTGTACAAGACGAAAAAAAGCAATCTAGAATCCATATTGACTCTCCACAGCGCGCTGGGGCGCATATTGGAAACATCCATAAAAACCCTCAATATGCAGTCAGGTAAACTTGACATGCAAATATATTTAATGGGCTCAATAGCTGAACACATAGCTGGCATAAATAAATAACTTGACATTATGGCTGGCACATTCAACATCTTTATGGAGCAAGTTTGCCCAAGTATGCGAACCCAGCCATGCACCTGTCATCCAATATTGGAAAACCTGCAGGACTTGCCACTCATACTAAAGGAGATCCTGCAGGAATGTAAGTAGGCAAACCAAACTATTAACAGCACTCAACCAAGTGATGATTTGATTTCTTTTGACCAGCAAGTGATACAACGCAACCAAGCCAAGGAACATAGAGGCAGCCGACTTAGTGGCCCCCCTACAACAGTTGGCAGAAGGAAATGACAAACAAAACAACTCAAGCATAACAATAGATGAAAGAACAGATAAGTCAAATGTAAAATCCAACACTTCCTTGATCGATCAACCGAGCAGTATCAAACCTCTCATAATCGATCAATTTCCAAGAGTTGACAGTGGGATAAGACTTACCAAACGTCAGAAAAAAAGGGATAGAAAAAATAGAAATCAACATCTTAGATGCGAATCTGAAAACAAGCAGACGATAACAAACTTCCCCATTTTCGATCAAGCCAAAACAAAAGCTAAAAGTAGGAGTTTAATCAAAAATGACATATCTCAGTCGACAATAGCAAGAGACAAAAAATACAAGGGCCAGAAGACGACCGCAATAATTGAAGCTCCTGATTGTAGGTTTGAATCTCCTAACAAACAAGCCCAGGAAAACTTGCCAAACAGATTCCCACAAGCAGTAGTAGCCAACCCCCCAAAAGTTACGGGTATAGGGAACCTCCCACCCACAGGGCAATGTGATTCTACAGGGTCAAACTTTACCATTGATCAAGAAGCCAGTTTTGATGGTCAGTCCAGCATGCCACTAACGATTTACCAACCGAAATCGGGAAAACCTGAACCTGCTTCTATGCAGAGCACAAATAAGCAGCTCAGAATAATTGAGAAAGACCCAAACAATGGCAAGTGTGGTAAAGACAGGCCTTATAGTCAGGTCACCAAAAAAAACAACTAATAATGATATAGCACCCCCAATTTTTATCACCACCTCAAGTGCGGACACAGAAACCGATAGGCAACTGGTAACAAATGAGAACAGAAAAAATCTTGAACTCATCAAAGTCACCTTCCCAACCGACATAAAGGTAGTTAACGCTGTAACAACAAGTAAGGTAGGGGGAAGATATCGCTCTGAGAACTAGGTTGACGCAAATGAGCGCTTAGCAGAAATGAGGTACACAACAAGCATAGAACAAGAAGCTAAAACATTAACCATGCCACAAAAACTACTCCAGAACGGTGCATATTTCAAACTCGAAAACTACCACACCGTTAACAAAATAGACATTGAAAGTCGCAAGCAAATGAATCAACGTCAAATTGTCAAAACTTGTGACAATTCACAAATGGCAAAAGAGGAAACCACCAACTCAGGGAAACTTCTCTTTATCCCCGAATATGAGCTACAAGGCTCGCAAGACCACCTAAATCAAGGGAATATATTTCGTTTAACATCAGCAATCCCAAGCCTTGGCCACCTTACTTCAGCAGATCTTCTGTCGGTTAAATTTACAACAGCGAACGATGAGGCGAAAAAAGAATGCACACTTACTACATGGAGGGAGGCAGGAATAGTGACCCACATTCTCTCTGAGACGGCCAAATTTAAGGAATGGGGTATCCTTTTGAAGGAAGTGGCTAAGGCAGCGTGCCCGTCCCCGCTCCTAAGAAGGAACAACAAGAGTACAAATCAAGTTCGGATGAATCGACCAACGCGCTCGGTCCTTCAAGGTGCTAGGGGAGCCGAAGCAGCTGAGTATGAGCACCTACGGCCGCAATCGTCATCCCCTAATTGAACTTCCCGTAAGTCAACTAACATTGAAAGACATGTCATAAAAATACTCTCTTGGAATATTGCGGGCGCAAAAGACATTGTAAATAAAAACGGTAAAGCTGCCTCCTGGGACCCATACGCAACAATAGCCCTACAGGAAACGTGGCTAACCGAACCAATTGATATACCAGGCCGCTTATGTTATCATGTAAGTGCGACCCGCCTACAGCGCTTCAGGCGAGCAAGTGGAGGCCTATCCGTCTATATTTCTACAGCCTTAAAGATCAAAGTTACACAGCTGGCTGCAACGAAGGCGGACATGCAAATTCTAAAATTGGAAAGCACAATAAAGGCCATAACCAGAACTTTCATTTTAATAAATACATATGCTAATCCAAAAAAACCTCTCAAAAAAGCACTCTTTCAACGCATTATCATAGTGGTCTCAAACATCCGTTTGGAACATCCTAACTGGGAGATAATTCTCACTGGTGATTTTAACTCTAATCTGCTACAAGAACCAGAAGATGAAGTCAACATCAACGCAGCAAACGAAATTTGGAATGTCTTGCTGCAGGCGATTCCTCGGGTTAGGAAGAACGATAAGGAGGGCAAACAATTTATGTGGGATCTTGAAAATCTTGGCCTAAGGGTACTAAATGGAAGGCTTAATCAAGACAACCCTCCCTCCATGACCTATACAGGCCACAACGCAAGCTCCATCTTAGAATACACGTTAGTCACATTACCCCTGCTAAGCCAAGTACAAGACTTCCACATAATTTGTTCTTTGGACAGCGACCACTCGACGCAACACATTGAGATTAGAATGGACATAACTAAACACGCATCAGCGCCCATGTTAACAGGCAACACCACAACCATTAACCTGAAGCGGCTTAAGTGGACGAGCGAATCTCTCCCTCAAATAGCTAACGATGCTAAGAACTTACTACAAGCGCTCCTTATAGAGAACGCTCTGAGCCCAGAAATTTGGTGTGACTATTTGAAACAACTCCCGAGGACCAGTTCAAATAACAAAATAAGAACTCTTCTCAAATTTAACATCAGATTCGACAGATCAGCTCGAGCATTAAGGAGGCACTTGAAAAAATGAACGCATCGAGCACATGGTCAAACCCAAAATCCCAGCGTCTGGGTAGCAGTACGTAAGGCCAGGAAACAATACAAGAAATTAATATGGACTGAAAAGCAAAATCTTGTAAATGAATTCTGGTCAAAACTACTACATAATATAAAGAAAGCAGATTCAAGGGCCTTCTGGTTACAAGTTAACTCCGTAAATCGGACATCTCAACTAATAAGTATGACCTGTATAACCGAATCAGAATGGACCCAACACATTATGGACTTATTTTCTAAAAAAAATTTGAAGACAACTACAACTTTGGCAAGTAAAGTAACAGATAAATCAGAGTGGGAAGATATCGCCCAAGTCCACCAAGGGATCCGGCTAAAAGTCAGCGAAAGCAGGGTAACAAGCCCCAGGCAAGACGACGAACAAAGCATACTAAAAATAATAAAGAAAAGTAGGCAAGACAGCGCCCCTGGTCCAAATGGCGTTCCGCAAGCCATCTACAAGGAGGACCCACAGTACAGGGCCAGAAAATTCAATTTACTGGTTTGAACAGTAAGCAACACAGGTGGAGCTGGAGGGGGGCGATCATAACTCCAATTTACAAAGGCGGAGACCGTAAAGATCCAAATAACTACCGTCTGATCGCCCTTATTGACGCCAAAGCAAAATACTATGCGTCAATGATATTAGCAGACCTGGCTCAATGGTCAGAAGCGAACAACAAATTACCACTGAATCAGTCTGGGTTTCGCCGTGGCATGGGAACAATGACGAATGTAATGGCTCTATGCCTGATCGCAGAGAAAAGTCTACAGAACTGCCTGGAGCTTTACACCTGTTTTGTGGACTTTAAGGCGGCGTTTGACCGTGTCAACAGGCAAATGCTATGGGCAAAACTAAAACACCAGGGCCTACCGGACTCAATTTTCTTGTCCATCATTGACCTGTACACTGACTCCTGGATGCAGGTAAAAATCGATAATGGGCATCGCTTGACCCGTAAGATCAACACTGCCGACGGTCTAAAGCAAGGCTGTGTTTTGGCCCCACACTTATTTAATCTACTTATGGGTGATCTAGCAGAAAGCTTGGACAAGGTCAATGCACATCCTCCTCGGTTAGGTATCCTCCGCGTAACGCATCTATCGTATGCGGACGACGTGGTACTGCTGAGCCAGACAAAAATTGGCCTTCAACGCCTATTGCACGACATGACCGGTTATACAAAAAAGAATTTGCTAACAATAAACATCAGGAAAACAAAGACAATGATCATAACACGACGACACAAAACTCCACCAACCTTCCGAATAAACAATGACCAGTTGGAATCGGTAAATAGCTATAAATACTTGGGGGTATATCTAGACAAGCGCCTTAACTTCCAAGTGCACTTTAAGGACATGGAAAAAAAGGGGTCTACTTTACTGCATGTCTTTACTAGTTTGGCAACTGAGCTAAAAGGTCCTCTTGTCTCCCGTTTGCTAACCGCAATGAAAGCAAAACTATTACCCACAATAGTATATGGGAGTGTACTACATCATGGAAAAAAGCGCAACTCTCATAGACAAAATACAAACCAAAGTCTACAAACGGGTTTTCTCCTTACCGAACAGTTCTTCCCCAGCACAAGTAAGACTTGAATTCGGGCTTCAATCTCAAGTACTACTGAAAAAATATGAGGCCATCAAATTCTGGTACCACGTTTGGAGGAATAAGGAGAACAAAATAAACGGGGCATTGTGGGAAGCAATCGACACAAGCCCGAACTCTGAGTATGCAAAGTACCTAAAACTCTCACTAGACCCAACTGAGCTGGGATCATTGTGGGAAACAAAATTGCCGGTTCCTTCATTTAAACAGGTGGTTAAGAGGATCGCCAAGAAGCATTCATTCCTCAACGACAAAATAACCTTCAGTGCCCGAACCCACGCTTGGATGACTATCAAATCATACACAAAGCCCACACCAGCCGCTTATTTAGACATTGCATTCTCGCTCTTCAATAAACGTAAATTTCTCCACTTAAGGCTGGGCAATCTTCCTACAAGACTGGACCAACCAAAATGGAGACCACAAAGAAACAACAGAATGCAACCTTTGTGGTGCAGGCAAACAAGACATTATTCATATAGTTTGCATCTGTCCAGCTATGTACCAAGGTCGGCGGTATTAGTTAAAAGACAAGCTCAATGAGCAAGGAGTACGCACCTGCAGGACTGCGATAGTCCAAATCCTATGCACAGCAAATCCACAACTGATTTGCAGATCTGTTAAATTCCTGGACAGTTTTGTGAAAAAACAAGGCCTATTGTCATAGGCCCGACCTTCATCTTGACTTAAGAACTCAGTTATTAAAGACACTCTTGTGCTCCGAACATGTTTACTGAAATTCACGACAGACTCTCGGTCACACAGATTTTATACTTTCTTCTCTTTTATTGTAGCACTAAAAGCTTGTTTTAACTATTGTGAAATACTATACATTGTAATGGTTTTAATTAACCAAACAATAAAGAATTACTTACTTACTTATGTCAGATTAATGAATGCAACTGTTAGTTTATGTATCATAGGTCATCGGTGTGGGTGTTGGGCGGTCGCTCAAGATAGTAGAGTGGTTTGTAGGTTGAGAAACATTGGCCGATCTTTGGGAGGTGGTCTTCTTGCAATCCAGTCCATTTAGTACTGTGTCACGGGTTACATCTGTTATATGTTCTTCAATGAGGTTACAGTTCTTGCTGCCCCATCTAACCGCTGTAATTTTTGGCAGAGTTGTCTATCATTTTTGGATCCTGAACAGTTTCCTGCACAGATGCCAAATCTTGTATTCTTCGGTATCTGTGTGTATATGTATGTGTGTGTGTGTTAGAGTTTGTGTAGTGTGGTGCTTGTGGTTCTTTTGATTCAAGTCTAGATGTTTCTTCAGACATAGGGTGTCATACAGCCATTCTCATCCTAACTACACTAAGAATGTTATTATAATTTCAAGTAGCCAAAACGAGGTTCTATTCTGGTGGTCCATCTGGTATCATCTACACAGGACCTCAGAGGCTGCTTTGATGAATCGCCAGCTCCCAATCTTGAGTATAGTAGATTATGGGAACCCATCACTTCTGACATTTTTTTTAATCTCTCTGCAGTCTTTGACATCCTCATACACCTTACCGTGTTGGATAGACGCGTGGGAGCGGTGTCAGCAATATCACTGAAATGGATTAAATACTTTTGCCCTGGCCAACCACTAGAGCGGCCATCAGAGAGGACACTGTCGAAGTCATACTAATGCAGTGTGGGTTGTTGTAAGGTTCCTGTCTGTCATCACTTCTCTGTTTTTTGTAGTCTTTCAGTCAGCTGCTGGTTAGCTTAGTTGTCAGTTTTAAACACTATGGAGATAATACACATACTGAATTCTCCTATCACAGCTCCCTGTACTAGATCAAATTGCATTGGCTGAGGTGCATTCATTCATCAAGAATGGATGATCAGGAGCTAGTTAAGCCTGAATACCACTAAAACTGAGTTTTTGCTCACTCACAGAAACATTAGAAAAAAATAAAATTGTTGATGGACAATTCTTTTCAATATGAAAATGCCATGTTTCAAGTCAAACTAGATTATGACAAGGCAGTGCTGGTAGGAACTTTATTTTTCAATATTGAAAAAGATGCAAGTGCTCCAACGATCAGCTTTTAGACATTTTATTTTCTACTACGTGATGCTCCAGATTGCATATACGAACAGAAATTGTATTGGATGCCAGTTGCTAACCAGGTTCAGTTTAGACACTAAACTTTATCAGTAAGTCGGTCTATTGCAATTCACTAGTCTGCTTGAGCAAGGCTTTACCTCCCTAGCTAGCATGCACTTAAATTTCCCATGACCAACCTAGCCAAAATGCAGAGTTTGTATACCCGTCTATTGGGCACATACATGCTAAGTGCGCCCTAGGATCCAGTGCTGATTTGCACTTTGATCTTGACACCCCGAGTGAACCTCTCCTGCTTAATAAGTTTCAACTGTGCCCTTGGCTTGTTGCATCTCCTGGGCACATGAATTGCATTCTGCACTCTTGGACCGAGATTCTCATTTGCGATCCTTGCTTTCTCCCTCTCCTCTGACACCCTTCTCTGGCCTGGAATTCCCCTCACTTTAGCCTGTCGGCTGTAAAAAGAGTGGAAGGGCTGCTCTGCCAGAAAACTTAAAACTTTTAAAAGACATTTTAGATTTGATATCTTATGTTGTACAGTTTTCATCACTTTCTTGGCCTCTGGAAGTTGTTTGGTGTCTCGGTATCTTTGCAAGTAGAATGCAGTCTGTTTCTTTTGGTTTATCACAAAGGAGGGGGTTTAGTAGCAGTGAGTATTGTGGCCTTCAACCAAACCTGTGCAAGTATGATTAGAATAGGACACATTACAACGCAAACATTTACAACGCATGCCTTTACAACGCAGTTTTTACATCGCAACATCCAGTACAACGCATGATTTTACTACGGATGCCACCACAACGCATTTCTAGAAACTAAATTTACAGCACATTCCATGACAACGCATACCATTACAACGCATAAAAGTTTTAGGGTAAGTGTTGGATAGTGTAGAGGTAAAAATTACTATTCCCACTCCAGTGAGTGCAACAGTAGGGTCAGTTCTGGATAGTGTAGGCGTAAAAATTACTATTCTTACTCCAGTGAGTGCAACAGTAGGGTAAATTTTAGATAGTGTAGGGGTAAAAATTACTATTCCCAGTCCAGTGAGTGCAACAGTAGGGTAAGTGTTGGATAGCGTAGGGATAAAAATTACTATTCCCACTCAAGTGAGTGCAACAGTAGGGTAAGTGTTGGATGGTGTAGGGGTAAGAATTACTATTCCCCAATACTTACTTTATAATGCGTTGTAATGGCATGCGTTGTAGTGACATGCGTTGTAATGGCATGCGATGTAAAGGCAGTTGCGTTGTAATGACTGTGTTGTAAATGTAGTGCATTGTAATGATTGCATTGTAATGTTTGTTTACTGTATGATCAGTGGTTAGTGTATTTAATTTACGCTGAAAGTGGTAATGATTCACAGTCCTGGTGTGTGGGGGTTATGTCTTTTCTGTCATAGAGACAGGATAGTGCATGAAGCATATCTTCTCTGTTGGTGTAGTCATTGTTCCACCTATTTAATAAGAAGACAGAAACAGGTATTTCTGGCCAGACATGACTAGAAAATCACAGCATTGGAGATAAAGTTGAGTAGAGGAGGAACTTGGGAGCTGCCATGCACATTTACTCATTTCCATAGGAGCCCAGTGTTTATGAAAG
Organism: Lissotriton vulgaris; assembly: GCF_964263255.1. Lineage (NCBI taxonomy): Eukaryota > Metazoa > Chordata > Amphibia > Caudata > Salamandridae > Lissotriton > Lissotriton vulgaris. The sequence goes on along the minus strand of NC_141693.1, from coordinate 413,204,079 downwards.
TACAGGATCATTAGGCTTCAATGTCCTAACTATTGTACCGTTGGATGGGCTGTATCATCCATTGGTCACAAGAAAGCCTCACAAAGCCTCACCTAGGCTGTTGGCTCCAAAGACCCCACAAAAAGGCTGCTTGAGGATCTTTTCCGCTGAGCCTCTGTAGTCTATGCCTTCTTCTGTCTGTGGCCCAATCAAATTCATAAGCTTCATTGGCTATGTAGTTGAACTATGGCAAAGGACAAAAGTGAAGGACTCTGCTTGTTCCACCACTTTTTTTGTGAGAGTGGAATAGAAGACAGTGGAAGAAACCTACCAGTCCCAAGGGATTGCTGGCTTGCACATACGTGCGTGCACACTCACACAAAAACACACACACACATCCATGTTCATGAAATGACTATATTTCACAAACTTTTCATAAAACTCTAGGGCGTTACTACCGGTTCTGCTATGCTTGTTTCCAATGTCAGGTACAGGCACTGCAACAAACTACTCACCTGCTCTGCCAGAAGAATGTTCAGGGTGTCTGATGATTATACCTTATTGAGCTATTTCTAGTCTGTTCCAAAATGTACTGCCTGTAGAGACCTGCTTTGGGATTCTAGACTTCCCATTTGACGGTAAAGTACTATTTGCCCCTTGTATCAGTAACACAATGACCAGTTTCATGAAGTTTTTTTTATGACTGAGATTCTTAAAGGTTGCTCCATTGGTACTTCGATGTACATGTTCAAACTACTTAGGGATACATATGTCGTTGAGGCTTGACACCCTCTACCTTTTGCTGCTTCCCTATTCTGAGAACGGTTAGGTTTGCTATACTTAGCCATTACTAAACAGAGAGATTCTGGAGACTGTGCCCTCTAATTTCTCAGCCCATGATGTTCTCAGGACTGATGTGGATCTGACAACAGGAGTGCTTAGACTCCTCTCTACCCCCTTTGGGACTTTCTTTTTTTTTTTTAGAATTTTATATAGCGCGAACTACACCTGAGACCTCGGGTATCAGAGCGCTTTACATAGCACCAGTTTCGTTACAGAAGGACACATTAATTTTTGTTAGGCACAGGGAGATTAAGTGATTTGCCCAGAATCACAAGATGTTTAGCTGTCATTGCCGAGACTCGAACCTGGTTCCCCAGCTTCTAGGTAGACCGCTCTAGCCGTAAGGCTACGTAATGGATTTACTGTCTTCTCTTACGAAAAGGCAAAGAGGCAGCCATGTGATTGGGCCCTGTCTACCCTCCAGTAATTTATTTTTTTTGAAGATTTATGTAGCGCGAACTCGAACCGAAGGTATTAGAGCACTTTACATGAGCACCAGTTACGTTACAGACAGGCGCTTTCATTTTTTGGTAGGCACAGGGAGATTAAGTGATTTGCCCAGAATCACAGGAACCTGAGCTGACGCCAAGGATCAAACCTAGTTCCCCAGCTTCAAAGTCAGCAGCTCTGGCCCTACAGCCACAACTCTCCCTAATTTTTTTCCTGCAAGTTCACTAACACATATTCACTTCGACTTCAGAAGGACGCACGGCAGCACCAGTGCTGCTTCTCTTGAGGACAGGACCAAGATAAGGACTAGAGCAGGAGACTCAACAGCTGCTGCCGCCTGAAATACAAGAAGATCGCTTGCCTGCTGTGGAGTGGATCTGCCATGACCAGCAGAATCAGAGCTCAGGCCTTTCTGAATAAGACTTGTATTGAGGACCAATTTACGGCGCAAGCATGTCTGGGAGTCATAAGATCCTTTAGTCCCGAAACCCTAGGATGAGGGCACACCCAAGGGTTTCTGCATCATGACAGTGACGACAAAATACTACAGATACAGGGACTGTGCCTCCCCTGAGCACTTCCTTACCCCAAACACCCCTCATAACCCGACCCTACAATCCAGTTGTAGATAATAGGGACCATGCACAAGAAATAGAGAGGGTAGGTGGTCTTCAATAGTCAGCTACAACTCTCCTGACTTTGTGGGCCAGCTCTATCAATGTTGCCTAAGCCTGGAGGAAGCAGTAATGATTCCCCGATGTAGCTGAGACTCTACGGGTAATTTTAATTATGTCGACCCAGTTGCTCTGCACTTACTCATTCTATCATGGATTATGGTTCCAGATAAGGTGATTAGAAGTTGTAAACCGCTATGCCTGGTGGGTGCCCTCTACGTGTGTGAGTCTCTTGAAATCCAATCCCTTGGTAACGACTAGCCCTTATAGAGATACAGGCTTTGGAGAATCATGAACACCAATAGGAGCCAATTGTCACGTAACCTGTGTTTCTATCACCCCTTGGCACCGTGAACTAGACAATGACCATTTGAGTGACACCTGGGTCCCTCAGCTGTGTCGGGTAAAACCCTGATAGCCAATTTAAGGGACAACGGATCCCAAAGCCCAAGCATATGAGACACCCCAACGGCTTGAGACATTTTAAATAGTCCTGAGAATGATTTTTAAGACTGGGTAGGGCATTCTGACTTTTGCTGAGACTGTCTTATTTTAATGCTTTACTCCAAATATGAATAAATATGTTATTTCCTATAGATATACCTCTTAATGTGCCTCATTACTGTATCTGTCTATCGGCTTTCCAAACCTACTACGACCTATAATGATTGCAAATATGCATATTTTTCCCATTACTGGGGAAGCCTCCCATTGAAGTAAATATTAATTTAGGCTCACTGAATTTGTAGATTGATATAGCGCGGTGTATCACCCCTGAGGGCATCCAGGCGCAGTCCATGCGCACCGCACCAGGGGATTGAGTGATTTGCCCAGAGTCACATGTTGTTAAGCCGACTCTGAGACTCGACTCTCTAGCTCCCGAGTTCGCAGCTGTGCACGCTGCCCCACATCCTCTCCTTAGCCGTGCTCGAGCTGTGGTTGCAGATTCCCGCAACATAAAAAACAAGACTAATGTGAAAACATCAGAAAAAAATCCAATTAATAATGTATTTCAATTTTCAACCTCAATAATGTCGGAATCGTCATTTGACAAGGCCATACTCAGAAAGTGCAGAAATGTTAAAATATTAGGCCTAGGAGTGCTATTTTCTGTGATTGTATGGGAAAAGTAAAAAAAAATCAAAAGTAGAAAAACGTTACCAGTAGGAAAAGTACATGCTAGAGGTTCAAAATGTGGCCCCTGGTTATGGTGAAAATGTATGCTAATTGTGTCTTTTTGCCGTGTAATTTGTAAACAGAGGTTTTTTGCACGATATGTTCTCGTTCACGAGCCCCTTAGTGTAGTTTGTCATTCTGTTCTTTGTTGAGCTGAACACAGCAGCATAATGAACGTATTCGTTAGTTCTTCGAACTAGCAATAAATGTTTGATTCTATTTCTTTATTGTGTCTATTTTGAAGTGGGCTGTGGTTTTGTTCCACTTGCCCAGTAATTTACCATGAAATGTAATCGAAGGTGGTCATTTGCTGACTGCTTGTCCAACGCGTATGGTTTCATTCTTTTGACATAACACGCTCTAAGGTCGTGGTAACATCGTCGACTGCTGAGAAGACCAGGCGTTCGTTCCCTTGTGTTGTCATCAATTTGAAACATTTTTGGCTCGCGTTGTAACACTGACGGGTCCCTAAGGCGTTTCCTGTCTGATGCGTAAGAGTCTGATCCGTTCACTTCGATGTGCCTGGTCAAAGTTTGGGTTTTGGCATGGCCTGCGCAGGAACAGTTTTGTGTCATGGCCGGTCCATAGGGTACTTGAAAAGTGTTTGTGGACATCTCTGAATGTTCTCTTAAGCATGGAGTAACGCAAAAACGTGCAAGAAAGATGCAGTTAGGTGAAATGTACATGAACCTCTACACTTCTAGATAAGGCCCTGTTCTGGAGGGTGGGTCAGACCCTCCCAAGATAGCCCCCTCTTCCACGCAAGGCCCAGTCACAAGCAAAAACACGTTTTGTTAATTTTCTTGATGAAACAGTCACATGTGTCTGTAGCCTCCCTATTAAAGGGCCTTGGGCAGTAGCAAAGTGAGCACTGGATTCACATCTGGGGGTGAACGTTTGATTAATTCAGCAATCCACCCATCATCTGTTCTATATGCATTTTTTTCGCGCTAAATGGAAAGGGTATGCCCAGAAGTGGGTCCCGTGATCGCTACGCCACCAGATTCAAGCCAGCCTGGTTGATGAGAGGTATTACCTCGAAACCGGTCCCAGGATGCTTGTTTCTGGTCCGGGGAGAACCTGGCCTGGCAGTTCGGGCTGGACTGTATCCTTGGGGAACAGGGTCGAGGCTGATTTGCAGATGGCTGGGTGTACAATAGAATGGCGTGGCGTGCAAAAAAACGATGGATTTAACCCAGATCTGTGACAGGGGGTGAATGTTTGATTAATTCAGCATTCCATCCATCATCGGTTATTTTTGCAATTATACATAGAAAAGCACTGGCAACATGTGCTGCCGCCGTTCTGCCTAATCTCACTCATTTTACCGAGGTACTTGCAGAAGGCAGAGCCCTCTAATAGAAATAGAAGAACCTTAAAGAACATACACCCCACTTTGGGGCACCAATGGCTTTGCATTTATTCTTTCCCAACAAATTCTCTCATCTTGTCAAATGAATAGAAAGGAGATGGAATATAGTGGTGGCCACTGGAATTATGCGATTCTGCAGCCGCAGCATTTTATGCATAATTATGGATTTGACACATTTGCTACATAATCCATCATCTGCAGCATAATTTTAAAATGTTGATAAAAAACACCATGAAAGGATCACGTTACAAAAAAAAGCAGTGATGTGTTGCTGCACAGTGGATGGTGCTTCGCAAATGTTTACTCATCACTAACCCTGGGTGAAGTACTACGCTACGCTCTACGCGAATTGCACATAGCAAAGTGCAAACACGCTTAGCAGTCATTTTTTGCTTGCTCGCGGTCTTCAACGTCAAGTTGCCGACTGCATGCGAGCAAAATGACATCCCGGGGAGACTTTTTCCTCGTTCGCGATCAGCAACATCAAGTTGCTGATCGCGAGCGTGGAAAATAAACCTCCCGGTGATATTCTCAACGCGGGTATGGCAGGTTTCTCATTGCGAGTGGTCGCCTATGCTCGCGAAACTACCAGTCCGCTTTGAGAAAGCTGACGCTCGAGTAGAAATCTACTCGAGTGTCAGAAAATGACCGCTTGCACTGTGCAAGATGCGGTTTGCACTGATTGCACAGGGCGGACAAGCATCCGGCACTGTGAAATCAGTGCGAACAGCATTTTGAACAGTGCACTACGCAGTTCGCGTAGCTACGCTTAGCTCACGTATTGCGAAGCGTACTTCGCATAGCGCTACTATGCGAACTATGCCCAGGTCATCACTAATAAGGTCAAACCTTTTTCCACACAGTGCAAAATGGGACAAAATAATAACGTTATACTACCTCGCATTATACTGCAAAATGTAGTCAACCCCTGCTGCATAATTTGATTCTCCCCTGTTGCATAATACCAGCAGCCCTGGTTATAGTGCTGCTTCTCTTCCGGTATTAAACTGATATGAGAGAGAAGGGCGAGGTAGAGAGAAGTGAAGGTGAAGCAGAGAGATGGGAAGGTAATACCCCAAGAGGGAGGGTAGTGAGAGGATAGTGAAAACAAAAGGAGGATGGTGGTGAGGACTGAAGGGGAGCAAGTTGAAAAGACAGCGAAGAGTAAGCAAGAGTGAGTGGAGGACAAGGAACAGAGAAAAAGGAGAGAAAGAGAGATGGGGAGGTGGAGAGAGAGTGAGGTAGAGAGAAGAGTGGGATGGAAATAGAGTTGACGCACAGTGAGAGGTTTGCGCAGTCAGGAGAGAGAAAAAGTAGGAGAAGGTGAAAACAGAGCAGGGCGAAGTGAAAGAAATGTAAAAGTGGAGTGGAGAAAGTGAAGGAACTTTCTGAAACATGTAGCTAAGGTGGAGAGAGGATGATGTGATGAGAGAAGAGAGTGAGCTGGGAGAAAGTAGAGGGTAAAGTGAGCAGACGGTAAGGTGAAGTGGAGAGAAAGGAGGGTGAAATCGGACGAGAGGCGGGTGACACAGAGAGAAAGGAGGGTGAGGTGGAGAGAGCAGAAGAAGTCAGACCTATATATAGGTTTAAATCTCTAGAAATGAACAGGTATAACAAGTAGTAAGAACCCGACAATATGAATGGTATGCATCTCACATCCATACAAGACCATCCAGCATGCCCAGGCCCTGCTCTCGGACACCTGGGAGTCTCTCCCCAGCCCCACTTATCTCACTGGAATACCCATTATACTTCATGGCCCATCCAGATCCCAAATCCTGGAGCCGGGCCTGTTTTAGATCAAGGCCCTACTCATAATATTCAAACAAATCAGGCATTGTTTATATAAAGAACACCATAACTGAATTTCATTTGTCGCTGATGGATTCTGATTTGGATGATATATTCTATATAAAAAAAAATATTATTCCAAACAGTTATAATATCTCTTGGTTTTGTCAAGTAATCTATGCATTTGTTGTGCCTGATACAGTTTGGCTCACACTACTGTGGCAAGAGGTTCTGGATTTGAGATCGTGGGTTACAGATTTTTTGAACCCACCTAGCAAACTGACACTCAGTGTGCTCTTAGGCACCTGATGATTTATCTCAAGGACTCAGTAAAAAGAAGCTCCGGTAGTCACTTAATAAAAACATTGTTTGACAAAATGTATATTTTTAGAGAGAGGGAACTGCTTGAGACGTTTCCTCTGTATGAAAGATAATACTGTTTAATGTGTTGCCCAGTCTTAATGAAGATCCATGCAGTGCCGAGAATGTATACCGCAAGCAATAACTACCCGGTGCAACGCAGGCGCTCCATCATTTCTTCCACAAATCTTCGTCTGATGAAACGAGTCCCAGAGGCGGAGGGGTCTGCGTACTCGTTTACTTGGCCGACTGATCCCTGTGATAGGGATTCCGAAGGAGCCCGTTTGTAAGCGGAGGAACATTATCCCAACGATTATTGATGGGTTCATCAAGGTGGCGAATTGAACTACTTGTCCATTAGTGTGAATGCGGCGTTTCAAAATAATTACAAAAGGCCCAGCTGTTAATGGCAGAGGTAATCACGTGCTAATGAAGAGCGGAGCAGGACACTTTGCAGGTCAATCAGTTCACACCGTTCCTGTTCATAAAGAGGTATGTGCCCTAAAACCCTTCAATTTTCCGAGCCTATAGATAACATGATTGTTTTAAATAGCAAATCGGATTCACAACAAACACGTTGCTTTCCACAGCAACCTTCACTGCAATGCACGAGTATATTTTCCTGTGAAAAATACTGACATAAAATAGGAATTTTATAGCGCAGTTTCATAGCTATGATCCGACCTAGCGAAATGAGGGTGACATTCAGCCACTTCTGTTTTTTTCTGTTATGAGCACAAGGAATGCTGGGGCATGTAGTTTTACTATACCGATAAGAGAATGCTCTTGCGAGCTGTACCAGTGGAGACATCTGCCTTCGTGTCCTCGCCCTATGCATACTTCACTTCCATCAACCACCAGGCTCTAAGGAATACACTCTCACCGTGAATAGGTTTTGAATGAACCGCCCTGCATTGGATCACCTTGTACTGGAAGATGGGAATCCAGTTAATCCAGGTAGTTCTTCTAGATTTAAAGCCATGCCCGTCCTCTGCTGTGTCTTGGAGAATATATCCTGTCAGCAGTAATCTTCAGCCTGTACATGGAGGATCTGGGAGTCCTGCTGGCCAGTACAAACATGAATATACATAAAAATGCAGACAACACCCAACTGTACCTGAGGATTTTATGTGGTGGGAACATCAACCACTTCAAGGGCAGCCTTTTCACTACCAAACAGAATGTCCAAACCTTTCCACAAACTAAATTCCAACAAAACCAAACTTGTACTCATTGCCAATGACAGCAAGCAACAGACAGTACAAAAAAAAATCTCTCTCAAAGATAAATGCGGATTGGCTTTCACATCAACCGCAGCTTAAGGATCAACATCTCAAACAAAGCAACGGACAACAAAGCTGACCATGCTCTGAGTGTTAAAACCATTCCTTCCAGAAATTGACAAAAGGACAGACTTGCACTGGTCTTGTCCCATCTTGAAGGTGGAAATGCCTTACTAGCAAGAATCTTAGGAACACACCTGAGACCACTGAAAAGCCTCTTTCATCGAGCAGTCTATCTTATCAGAGGCTTTCACAAATAGGGGTGGACTGGAGCATAAAATAGGCCTAGGCGTCAAAAGAAAAGTGGTCCCTATGAGTGAATTAAATCGCTATAAAGTGGACCAAATTAGCAAATTGGGGTAGTTTTAAACTTGTAACAACAGTATAAGTGTTTTGCAAGATTCGAAAAAAAGCCTGAATGTGAGCTTGCTGCTGATAGTGTTTATTTTAGTATCACGTAAATCAATAGTAAACACCAGCCCAGCAGACCTTAAAACAAGCCTACAAACAGCCAAAGAAACAGCCGAACACTGACCTGCCAAACCTGCCCACCAGGCACTGTCTGGTGGTTCTATAGGCCAGGCTGACCCAGCTCACCAATTGGACAGAAATACTCCGACACTTAGAGAACTTGATTGGCTCCCCCTGCAAGGACCCATCCAACTCAAAGTGACCTGCATCATCTGTAAGGCTATCAACAACCACACTCTACCACCATACCTTGCAACCAAGATCAAGACAGCATGTGTAACACAGAAAACATCTACAGACAAGAAACAAGGATCTGCAAGAAAAAAGAGCAGAACTCAAGCCTTTCTGGTTAACCTCCCAGAACCCGGAACATCAGACGAGTTCAGATATGGCAGGACAGTGCCATTCAAGAGCTGCAGACTGGCCTCTTCAAACAACACCTTGATAGTCCAACTCCCTCTAAAATGCACCCCTCAATCAATTAATCAAGGATTTATAGAGCGCGGCAAATCACCATGAGAGTCTCAAGACGCTGGGGTTGCTAGCTGCTTTGTGGTGATCTCTTCATTTGAACAGCCAGGTCTTGAGTCCCTCCCTTTGCGTCTCCTTCCATCACCCCCTCTGTTGTTCTTGCATGCCCTGTTCCTTGGACTAAGTCTTGGTCCCCTCTCCCTGCATGTCCCTTCTCCCGCCTGACACCAGTGCAATGTCAAAAATCACCCATCTACAGTGCTATAAGGCTCTTTAGCTAGATACGCAGGGAGAAACTTTTATTCTTGAAAGTATACTTTTGCTTCTGTGAACTTTTATTATTCATTTGAATCGAATAAAATTATTTGACTGATTGATACGCAGAGTATTATTCCAATAAATGCATAGAAACATTATAAGAAGGGGAGCTTTTCCGGTATCATTTCATAGGACACGGTGCGTGTGGCGTACAGTAATGCCATCAATAGATCTTTGGACTCTCACAGGAAAACTCATCTCTAGTCTGAGGCCTGATTCCCAATCGCCCTTAAAAACTTCTCTTAAAATTTTCGCCAATTATGCTAGTTAAAACACATTTAATGTGCCTGTTATGTATTGCCTATTTCTCCCAGTCAGTCCTATGCTCAGTTCATCTAGATCTCTTTTTCTTCCTTAATCTCTGTCTCTCCGGCCTCTTTCTCCCTCTCGTAATATCCCTCCTTTTCCTTCAATCTGGGTCTCCTTCTATTATCGCACATTTTTGTGTTCTCTTTCCTCCCACTCGCTTTCTCGCTCATCTCCATCTGGTTTTCCTTCTTTTTCCTCTACTTATCTCCACTTCTTTTCCTCTGTTTCTATCTCTTCCTTCTGACAGCCCGCCTAACATTATCTCTCCATCCATTTCTCCATTTCCTTCCATCCCCCTCTTCCTCATTCTGTTTCCACCGTTCAGCATTTCCAGTGTTGGTTCTCTTTCTATCCTTCCTAGCAATCTCTGAGGGCGAGGGTGGAAAGTGTTCAGGTTTCAAGCAGCCCAGCCTGTCATTCCCTGTGACGTACCTGCTAATCCCAAACTTAAGCAGGAGAGGGCACAGCAAGGCTGCAAGAGAGTACTAGAACTCCACATGCATGGTTAGGTGCGTATTTTCTGCATCCAAAACGAGTACAATGTGGGACACAGTCTTCAATAACGGGTTAGTCCCACAAAATTTGGGACGATTGGTCAACCTTTGGGCCAAAATAATTCAGAATGTTTAGTGGTGCAGAGTGAGAAACAACCGGTCTGGTTGGAAATCACCATTTTAGCATGGGGCGTGTTGACATGTTTGTATCCCAGTAGGTCAAAGCGTGCCTTGTTTTATTGGTCATGCTACATTATGATTCATAATATAGAAGCTGGTTTAAGATATTTATAGATGTAGTTCAGTGGCATTTTCTATATTTCCAATTGATCAGCAGGGCAGAAAACTAAATTAATTCACCCATTCAAAACACTTACTTTTATTGTGAAGTATAGATTGCACAAACGTGTTAAGTGACAGCACCACTATCACCGAGAAGGTTAAGCTCTAGTGGAGCAGATGCACAATCTCACCAGTGGCGGCTCATCCACTAAAAAGGAAACATAAAACGATAATAGCATAACATAACATTATTATCATTTTATTTTTCCTATTGCAGTCAGTGGCAGGGTGGGCTGTACAGAAAAGGGGAGGAGTGGTTTGCACTCCCTAAGTGCGCATGACTGTTTGGCTGGCCCTCTTGGGCCGTCCAAACAGTCATGCACACTTTGCATGTTCCCCCATTACACAGCCTGGTGAGGAACATGCACAAGTTCCCTGTTCCTGACTGAGCTCCGAACCACTGCACTCAGACCAATCACAACACTGCATTGCAGCGTTGTGATTGGCTCTGGGGAGTTGTGTGCCCAGGATGCTGCCGGCCGGGACTGGAGACAGGAAGAAGGAGAAGGACAAGCACAGGGACGGAGGAGAGGCAGGGGCCAGCCGTTCCAGGAAAGTTTTTTCACTTTATTTGATTGCCACCTCACCACCCCCATCCAGTAAAAGTCGCTACTGGATCCCACACATCCTATTTGGCCCACTATCTCATACAAACCAATACGTAACATCATGTTGAATTGGTAGATCTTCTGTAACCCGAACCGTGTTGTTCAGTTTAAAGATAGTGTCCTCAAAAAGTCTTATTTAAGAACTTTTTCGAGTGAAATTCTATAATTTTGAATTAAAGGAACTAGTGTTGAGGAAAGATTTTATGATAGGGAGGGCCATTAGCATCACTAGAATGAGTGGTAGAACTCTGTGGGCATAGTGCTGCAGAGCGCGCCTTCTCCAGAATGTTTGATCTTGTACTCAAGGAAAAGATAAGACTTTTAGGAGAGCTGCATGAATGGCACCAAAATGAGCACCATCACCGGCTAATACATGCCAAGACTGGATGCAAGTGTGGAAAAAAATCCCCCAACAAACGTTATGCCACTAGAAGTGGGTGAAAACACCCCCAGGCCTCACATGGACATGTCCACACCGATAAGCTCAGGCAGCAAATAACCTGGTCAGCACAAATCATTAACATTTCTTTATTTACTTGTTATGTTATGCTGATTTGCAAAGCACAACAATCACCCACAAGGGTATCTAGGTACTTGAACAGGTGGTCCCCACCTTGGATTTCAGAATTTTACAGTACACACCAACACAGAGGGCCTGATTTACAAAAGGCCTGCCCACTCGAGGCAGAGGACCTGCAGTCCAGGGGGAGCCTCCGCACCCGGGGTGGAATCTCCGCAATGAGAAATCTCCGGACTGCAAGGCCTCCACCACGAGTGCGAAGGCCCTTTGTAGATCAGGCCCATAGATCTCTTGATAGTTGAGCTGCGCTGGCTCCCTATTAACATTTGAATCGTATTTACAAGGGCATGGATTGTCCATCGTGCTTTGCATCCTATGGGCCCTTCTTACCTACAAGCCAACATTGGTCACTATCTCCTACAGGTCTCTTGCTCGCCTGCAGCACTGATGTCTACTATTCCTTGTTCCACAAAAGCCAGGAGTGCGTTCTTTTTTTCCCTTTGTGCCACAACAAAATAGAATGCCCTGAGCTGCCAATCAGACTTAGACCTGAAAGCAATCACTTAGTTTTCAGAAAAGGATTGAAGACATTGCTCTTCCCCAAATATTGAGGTTCTTTTTTTCTCTCGTATACAGAAAAGGTTATGAATGAGGAATTAAGCCAAGGTTTTCCAAAGTGCGTAGGTTCAATGCATGCCTAGATGAACAAATATGAGATTTCTCTCAATTCTTGCGAGAAAGAATTCCATAGTAAATTACCTTACACTGCAAACAACTGCACTTTACTGGCTGCGAGTCTACCTCTAGTACCAAAGCTAAACTCCTCTGGGAAATCCTGCTGGATGGAATGTATGAACTGATCAATGTATTGAACTATTTGTAATACTTCTATAGTTCGAACCTAGGCACTAGAGCATCAGAGACTTCAGAATGAATGTGGGTCTGCCAGCTTGTGTCAACATGAGTGTTTTAAATTGGTAGCACTTCGATCGGTTAACCCTTCGAGAAATAGTCTCCATATGTGGGTCACATGCCGATTGTACTGGAAAAGCTGAAAGTATTTTTTCCAAACTTTTCGACCTGTCCCTCATACAATACATCACAAGAGTCAGCCTTCAATGAAATTATCTTATGTCCGGTGTAGGCTCATTGTTGTTTTCCCTATGTTAGCATGAGCACGTTGCAGCCTGCCCTCTGCTTTGCGCACGTTAAAATACAAACATATTCTGCTTTGTGCCATACTGTACTTTCACACAGAACCTGCTGTTGTTTCCACAGACAAGGTAAACAACAATGCCCTATGTTATTTTGTTCGGGTCAGTCCCTAGCACCTAGACAAAAAAAAAAGAAAAAGTAGCTGTTGTTTGGGAAGATGTACTTTTGCCATATAGCTATACACAGAATAGGTAACAACACACTTGGAGAGGGATCTTTCCAGGGAAGAGATTGTGACAACACCTGGGATGTATAACTTTAATCTGTGCATGACAAGGTACGGGGTCTTCAACCCTGCATACCTAAACAACGCGGTCTGTACAACAACCGCATCTTAACCACGCATTGCTTTACCACACATGCCTTTACCATGGTTTTTCGTGGTAAAGGCATGCATGGTAAATGGGTATGCGTGGCTAAGGTTACCACAACCTCTCACTCCCCCTGAGCCTTAAAACGACCCTCCCTCCCCTATCCCTAAAAACTACCCACTCCTCATCCATGAGCCCTAAAAGCCACTCCTAAAAAAAAACTGAACCCCCTGAAAACTATCCTGAACCCCCCTCCACCCCTGAAAAGAACTCCGAATCCCCACCTGAAAACTACCCCGAACCTTGACCATCCCTGAAAATTACCCCAAACCCCCTCCACCTCTGAAAACTACCCTAAACCCACACCCCTAAAAACGACCCCGAAACTCCTCACCCCTCATAATTACCTCATACCCCCACCACCCCTGAAAACTACCTCAAACCCCACCACCCTAAACACTACTCCAAGCCCCCACCACCCCTAAAAACGACTTCACCTTTGAAAACTAACCCAAACCCCCATGCCTAAAAATGATCCCAAACCCCATGTCTAAAACTACCCAGAACACCCACCACCCCTTAAAACTAACCCAAACCTCCACCATTTCTGAACACTACCCTGAACTCCCACCACCCCTGAACATTATCCCAAACCCCACCAACCCTGAAAATGACCCCAAACCCCCACTACCCTTTAAAAGTACCCCGAACCCCCACCATCCCTTAAAACCTCCACAAACTCCCACTGCCCCATCAACTACCCCAAGCCCCTATCACCTTTGAAAACTACCCCGAACCCCCACCCTTAAAAACGAACCCGAACCTCCACGCTTAAAAACGACCCCAAACCCCCACGCCTAAAACTACCCTGAACACCCACCACCCCTTAAAACTGACCCAAACCTCCACCATTCCTGAACACTACCCTGAACTCCCACCACCCCTGAACACTATCCCAAACCCTCACCACCCCTGAAAACGACACCAAACCCCCCTTTAAAAGTACCCCGAACCCCCACTATCCCATAAAACTTCCACAAACCCCCACTGCCCCATAAAACTACCCCAAACCCCCACCATCCCTTAAAACGACCCTGAACCCCCACCACCCCATAAAACTATCTTGAACCTCCTCCACTCCTGAAAACTACCACAACCCCCCAGACCCAGCTTCAGCCCCACATACCTGTACGTGTCTGCCTCCTGACGCTCCTCTTTCCCCGCCCATTTCAAACACTAGAACACATTTGCCTTAACCACACATTTAAATTTTTTGATTTTTTTGTTTTCCATACACAACTAGTGTACAAGACGACCAATCCAAGTTACGCATAGGCATGGCCTTGTCAGGGCGCTTGTAACAATATATGACATACAACTGTACATTCAAAGCGGAACATTCAAGTAAACAGCAAAGAATCAATGAATACCAATTGTTAACAGCTTACTCAGTCTGTGAATTATTCCACATTAGCACCAGGATACTTGTGCCAGCACTGTACGTTGCATCATAACGCCTTATCATAACTAGGTCAGCTTGTACTGCCCTCCCTCAACCCTCCCATCTCCCACCCCGTCTCACCGGCGTATCAATTAAACCAACACATTTTAGTACATCAATAAGCTATAACAACAGAACATAGGCATGGTACCAGATACACAGCAATATGGAATACTGTGATTATGGTAGAAGTGAAGGGGAAACCTTTTCTGTGTACCTCCACATCGCTACCATAGGGTAGTTACACTACAAGTCGCCATACCCAATAGGTGCGCTCAATTCCGAATCAGAGTCCGCCTCAGTTGACCTTATTTCTGCGAACAGGGCCTCCCATGCCCGTGCTGTTTCTAGTGCCTTATCATTGTAGGACCTTTGAGCCTGCTGCAGGCGAACCACACTCTCACTCCCTGCCCATGTAAGCAACGCAGCCCTCCATCTGGCAAAACTGGGCCCTCCCGGGGTCTTCCAATGGGACGTAATTTCTATTTTGGCCAACACCAATCCCAAGTCCAGAAACTTGCTCGCCAATTGTGTCTTACTAGTGAGGGGAAACCAATGCAAGAGACAGGTTCCTTTGTCTCGATTAATCTGTTGTTCAATAATATCATTTAATAATGTAACAATATCTTCCCAATAAGTACCCAACTGTGGACAATCCCATAACATATGCAAAAGGCCCACATCTCTCAGCTTACAGAAGGGGCACTGTGCGTTATCTACATGAAAAACTGATTGATCTTCGCTGGAGTAAGGTACGCCCTATGCAATATGAAGAAATGAACTAATTGAAATCTAGCATTCCTAGTGCCCTTCCATGCCCTCTTAACTATTTGCTTCCAGGCCGAGTCAGGTATTTCTTTATCCATATCTGCCTCCCAGTGGGAGCGTAGTCTCTGACTGCAGTGGTTACAACCCCTCCTCAAGCATGGGTCTATATAAGCAGGTGACAGCCTTGTAGGTGCCCGCCGACAGCGAGTCCCCCCTCCGTCCTGGGGCACATCAGTGTGTTCAACGCCACCCTTCTTCTCCCCCAGATAAAACCGCTCACCATAGAACGAAGCTGCCAGAAAAGGGAGACAGGTATTCACACCAGCAATGTACTGAAAAAATAAAGTAGTCGGGGGAGTGCCACCATCTTCAAGAGCGCCATCCAGCCCGCCACCGACAATGGTAATGTTCCCCAAAATTGCATGCTGCTCTTGAGCCCCCTCATAGCCCTTCCAATATTACAGTCAAGTAGATCGTCCTGTTTATGGTAAATTTGCGTCCCTAAATAAGGGAGGCAACGGGGTTCCCACGTGACGTCATGCACAGACGTGGGCGGATCACATGCCTGAGCCACCGGAAAAACACAAGTTTTCCCACAATTTACTCTCAAACCAGAGATGTCTCCGTACCCGCGAAGTAGAGCTCGCGCACCCTCCAATGCCTCCCCGGCGTCCTCTAGGAACATCAAGAGGTCATCCGCATACAGTGATATAAAGTGCGTCCGGCCTCGGAGGTGCAGGCCCTGAAATGCTCACAAGTTGCCAATGGCTCTATGGCCAGGGCAAATAATAATGGGGAGAGTGGGCAACCCTGTCGGGTGCCTCACCCCACCTGGTACGAGGAGGAGATGACCGTTCCCACCTTTACTCTAGCTCTTACCGACGAATACAAAATTTCAGTCTAGCTGAAATATCCCTTCCCATGCCCAAAGGCTCTCATAACCGAGAACAAGTAGGACCACTTCAAGCTATCAAATGCTTTTGCGATGTCCACCGATAGGACCACCTCCTGGCTGTCCGTACCATAGTCTCTGCTTAAAATGCGTATCAACCTGCGTATACTACCGGCGGTATTGCGAGTAGGAATGAAGCCAGCCTGATCAGGATGAACCAAGCGTAGCAGGCGTGGGAGTAGTGGGGTGGCCAGAATACGACTCAGAATTTTATAGTCAGTGGTGAGCATGGATAGGGGTCGGTACACAGAAGGGTCAGTTGGGGCCTTCCCTGGTTTAAGTAGAGGGATGATAATGGCTTCCCTAGTCGAGGACGGCAGCACCCCCAACCGCTTGGCTTCCTTAAACACCGATAGCAATCTAGGGGCAAGGATGTCGACATAAGACGAATAAAACTCAATGGGCAGACCATCAATTCTTTGAGTTTTGTTGCGGGCCAGCTGTTTAATCGGACTTCAGCGGGCATAATATCCCGGCCGAGAGATTCTGCCTGCTCCGCATTGAAGGTGGGCAGCTCCAGATCCTCCAAGAAAGCCTGCACATCTGCATCTCCGGTCTGCAACTGGCTACTATATAAGTCAGCATAGTAATCACGAAAGCGAGCATTTATTTGATGCTTGGTGTACTCTAACCGTCCCGATGGGGATGTCAAGACCAATATAGGAACACATTTAGAGAACAGGTTGGCCAGCCATGCCAGTAAAGTACCCACCTTGTCCCTCTCAGCATGTGCTCGGGCTAAATAGGCTCTGTTGTCGAAGCATTGCAAGCGTTCCACGACCGCCGCCACTGCTTTCCTCAAATTCAAAACCACCTCCCGCATCTCCGAGTTAGTAGAATGGCTCTGTTCGGCTCTCCTAAGATTCTCCTCTGCTGTGTCTATCTCCCGCAACAGCGTCTTCCACACTCCCACCCAATTAGCTATGCAGAGTCCGCAGACCACCACCTTGAAAGCGTCCCATTCAAAAGAGGTTGTCGTTGTGGTGCCCTCATTATCACTAAAGTACTGCTCTATCTCTGTCTCTAGGTCTGCTTGGAAGGCCGGATCCTCTAGCAGCTCCGGACGCAATCGCCAGGTCGGGATCGCGGGGCACTCCATGGTCCAGCAGAAACTCACCAGCAACGGGTTATGATCTGAGACGGTGCGCGATAAATATTCGCTATTAATTACTAGGGGAGCAAAGTCAGCGCTACATAAAACTGCATCTAGCCTCACATGCAAATCGTGCAGAGACGATAAATAGGGTAATCACGTTCACCGGGGAGCTGTGTGCGCCATATATCCATAAGTCCCCAGCTATCCTGCCACTGGGCTCTAACCTTTGAGAGTTTATGAATCGGAGCAGCTGGCAACGGGGGATGGGATCTAGCCATGGTCACATCTGCAATGGAGTTGAAGTCCCCTCCCAACAATACCGGGTTCGTGAAATAAACAGCCAGGGCATCGGACATGTGTGCAAAGAAAGTTGCTTGTTCTACATTAGGGGCATAAACACTACTGAGGGTCACACCTCTCCCATGCAAGCGTCCCCTAACAGCTACATAATGGCCCTCCAGGTCTATCAACTGGTCTGTCAACTGGAAGGGGACCCCGGCCCTGACCCAGATCAGCACCCCCCTCGCAAAAGCTGAGTAGGTAGTATAATAGAGCTGTCCCCACCATCTGCTCTGCAATGCCAACCCCTCAGTCCTAGTCAGGTGGGTTTCCTGCAAGAAAACTATTTGCGTTCTCCTACGTACCAGATATGAGTGAACTTTATATCTACGTTGCATAGAGTGTAACCCCCGCACATTCCAAGTCATACATTTTACATCAGGTAATGGTCTCATTGTTCAGCAGTATAAAGCACCAAAAATCGCTATTCCTTCCTAGACACGCCGGTGAGTCCCAGTACCCAACTCTAATACCCCTTCAACCCAATAAACCCAAACCACCTTCTGCATTGCCCTCCCTCCCTGGAACAGGCACCAACATTGCGAATCCCGTACAAACTAACCCAACAATCGCCCCTAAGGTGTTAAAGGCGTACTAACTGGGGACCATCCGATGGGGGCTGGATAGAGCCTAGCAATCAAACAATCAGGTAAACCAACATCCAATTAGCGCCAAGAAGGTCCCATAAACGTATCATTGTCAGACTCCTCCTGCTTGTGATTGGCGCCCCCCCAACACTTAGCCAATATCTAACTGCTTCATTGTAGGATCAAGCCTGGAGCTCCCCCCATCCACAGCCGCATGGAGCATCACATTAAGTTCGGAGTACCGTCTGCTCGCCTGTTCCCAGTTACAACAGCCCCTCCATAGCCACATAATTGCAAAGGTTACTCATCCAGGAGTTCGTCTGCCATTCCAGGTGTGACCAGTGGCAAGTGTACACTGTCGGACCCCATTGATTCAGCTTCTGACCACTCCTTGTCCTTCTCTAAGCCTAATTACAGCAGCTGAGTCACTATCAAGTCGCCAGATATGGCCGATACCGCTTCCAAAGCACCCCTGCGCTCCACTTCGGTCTGTGATGTAGATGGCTTCTGCAGACCCCGCCGTTGACGCCATATCCGTTGTGACTTCCGGAGCTGTGAGGGCTCGGAGAGGTTCTGGGAGTGTTGCTCCGATCTATCTTTACCAGCTCTATGAGATTCCAGCATGTCCATGCATCTTCCGGTGTTTCATGGAAGCAAGTTCTCCCATCCAGGATTATTCGGAGTTTCGCAGGAAACAACAGGGAGTACTGGAGCCCCTCTGCCCGCAGTTCCTTCTTGATCACCTGGAAGGATGCGCAGCACTGCTGTGTCTCGAAGGTATAATCCGGGAACAGAGGGCCACTCATGGTCACTAAATTCATTGAGCCTGTGCTCCTGCGGAAGCATTTGTGTGCCAAATTACTCATAATTACAGAAACTGATGTATTCACATGATTTTCGGTAATTTCGCTTTAAAAAGGTAACAAACATTTATCAAAATGCTCCATTTACACCAGCTTAGTTAAACTTTTCACTCAGGTCTACTTCTTACAGCTTACTTATGCCACATGACATATTTTCTTTTCAAATCTAGCTACTAATAATTTCACAGAATCAAATTTTGTTACAGGGATTCTGCTGAGTCACAGAATGGGAAACATCTGGAACAACGAGGCTAAAGCCACAAGTTCCCAAAGTCCGACAGCATGATCATGCTTGCCCGAACAACAACTTTGTCTTAATTATTATTATTATTATTAAAAAATTTTATAGAGCGCGTAGTCACCCTGAGGTATCCCAGCGCTAAAGATCCCTACACCTGTGGGGTCGGGGGTGAGAAGAAGGGGGGGACAGAAATTTTTCCTTTTGAAACAGAAGTGGTTAAAAATCAAGGGAACAGGTGAGTTTTGAGTCGTTTCCTGAATCGGAAACTGGTAGTTCGGTTCTTTCCTCAGTTCTCGGGGGAGAGCGTTCCATAGGCGAGCTGTGTGGATCGAGAAACGTCTTCCGCCCGTGCGAGCTTTTTTGTATCTGGGCAAGATGATGAGGGACTCCTTGTCTGATCGAAGGGATCTAGGGGCTTTATACAGTTGTATAAATTTCCTCAGGATGGGAGGGCCCTGATTCTGCATTAATCTATGGGCCAGGCTCAAAGCCTTGAAAATTACTCGTTCCCTCACCGGGAGCCAGTGAAGGAGCTTCAGAGCAGGTTTGGCTGAAGCTCTGGCAGGGGTGTGCGTGAGGATCCGGGCGGCGGCGTTTTGGATTTTCTGTAGTTTGTTTAGGGTTGCTTCGGGTGCGCCCAGGTATATAGCGTTGCTATAGTCAAGCCTGGACAGTATGAGGCCTTGGATGAGGAGTCTCTGGGATGTGGGTGGAAGAAGGGGCAGGATCTTTCTCATTGATTTGAGCAGCCCGAAGCAGGTGCCCGCCACTTTTTTGGCCTGCGTGGAAAATGAGAGGTCTGCTTCGATCCATACTCCAAGGCTTTTTACTTCCTGTTTGGGGGCAGGGGGGGGGTCCCAAACAGGGTGGCCAGATATTCAAAGGGAAGGTGATTCCTTTCTGACCCAGAAGGAGAATGTCAGTTTTAGAGCCATTCAGCTTTAAGGCTGAGTTATTCATCCACCCTTGGATCTGCGTCAAGCAGTTGAATAAGTCCGCAGGCTGTTTACTAGGGTGGGAAAGGGAGACAACTAGTTGTGTGTCATCCGCATAACTGACAATGCTCACTCCGAACGGGGTGACGACCTCCTCCAATGGGGACATATAGATGTTAAACAATGTGGGGCTCAGGGAGGAGCCCTGAGGCACGCCACATTGGAGGGGTGTGTCGGAGGAGCGGGTGTTATTCTCCCAGATCTGAAAGGAGCGTTGGGACAGAAAGGAGGAAAGCCAGGATAGAGCAGTGCCTTCTACTCCTACCTTCTTTAGCCGTTTGACCAGGAGTTGGTGGTTGACGGTGTCGAAGGCCGCGCTTAGGTCGAGGAGGATCACTGCCACTGATCCTCCCTCGTCCAAGAGCGCTCTGGCCTCCTCCACTGCTGCCAGGAGGGCGATGTCGGTGCCCTGTCCTGGGCGGAAACCTGTCTGCAAATTTTTTAGCAGATTATTGGTTTCAAGAAACTGGGAGAGTTTCTTATTCACCAGTTTCTCGGCGACCTTGCTGGTCCCGGGGAGGAGGGATATTGGTCGGCAGTTGGCCAATTCAGCTGGGTCCAGGGATGGTTTCTTTAACAGTGCCTTCACGACTGCCGCTTTCCAACTAGGGGGAACAACTCCTTGTTGAAAAGAGGCGTTAATCAGATGGGTGAGGGGGGGGATGATGGTGGGGGCAACTTCCTTAAGGGTCCGTAGCGGTGCGGGATCCCTAGGAGAACCGCTTTTGATGGATTTGAGCGTGTTTTCAACTTCTTCGTTGGTTATTTGTCCCCAGGAAGTTATGCGCGGGGCGATCGAAGTATCGGGGGGATCGTCCGCCTCGCTCGAATTGGTTGAAGGGATGGAATCAAGAATTTTTTGTATTTTTTCTTGAAAGAAGCTGGCTAGCCGGTGACATTTTTCCTGGTCTGCCTTTGGGTCTGGGGAGTTTCTGGGTGCGGGGTCGGGGACCTTAAGGAGTTCTTTCAGGATGGTATAAGTTTCTTTGCTTGAACATGCGGCTTTTTCGATTCGTTCCTGAAAGAATTGACTTTTTGTTTTTTCGATCAAGGATTTATAGGCTGATAAGGAGGTGGAATAGGCGTCCTTGTTAGTGTTGGATTTCTCCTTTCGCCATGATCGTTCAGCTCTTTTACAGTCCTGCCGCAGCAACTTGAGCTCTGGAGTATACCATGGGGCAGAGGGTATACGTTTGTTGTGTCTGAGGGTGGAGGTTTTGGGGATCAGGGTGTCCAGAGAGGAAGTGATCCAGGAGCGAAACTGTTCATCGGCCGTTATGGCGTCGGAGGAAAGCGCTGGGGTAGTGTTGGAGAGGATGTCCGACCATTCTGACGGTATGAGTTTATGCCATCGTCTGTCGGTGATTTTGATTTTCGCCGACTGGGTGGAAACAGAAGGGGCCTCCCATGAAATGGGGATTAAAAGGTGATCAGTCGATGGTAGTGGCAGAGGAGGGCCGGTAGTGATATTGGCATTAGTGAGGACGGGATCTAACAGGTGTCCCTTATCGTGGGTGGGCTCATTATTGACCAACCTGATATTGATTGACAGGAGGTCCGCTAGTAGGTCCGAGGCAGACCGGTCAGTGGGATCTGTAAAGTGGAGGTTTAGGTCGCCAACGATGAGAAAGTCAGAAACGGAGGCGGCTAGTTGCGAAGCCGTTTCAGTGACTGCATTGAGAAATTTCCCAAGCGTACCTGGGGGCCGATAGATCAGGAGTCCCGAGAGGGAGTGCGTCGGAGAGGATTGAAGGGAAAAGTGACAGCTTTCGGAATCATCGATTTGGGCGTCACTGGTTCTGCAGGTGAGATGTTCCCGGTAGATTATGGCCAACCCGCCTCCCCTTCCTCTTGGTCTATGGAGGGTTTGGATGAGGTAGCCAGGGGGGAGGGCGGAGACAGCATCCGCATCGGTGTTGTCAGAGAGCCAGGTTTCCGTGAGGAATAATGTATCCAGGCCTTGGTCTTGGATCATCTCGTTGATTTCAAGTGCATGCTTGGGGAGGGAGCGACAGTTGAGTAGACCCAGCTGTAGGCTGGGGTTGGCTGTGGTTTGAGTGGTTGGGTAGCAATGCGTGCAGTTTATAAAAGGTTTACCTGTATCGTGAATGTACCGACAGCCTGGGTTTTTTTCTGGTCGGAGTTCCAAGAGCGTGTCTGCTGGGTATGTTAGACAACTGGGGGGTGGCTTTGGCAGGGTCCCTGGGCCTGGGTCCGTCCGGGCCCGGACGGGCCCAGACGGGCTTGCCTTTGGCGCGCCCGCTGCACCCGTCCGCTGCGCGTACGCGAAATGCACATGTTTAAGTAGTCAAAGAGGGCGTGGCCTCGAGCGAGTGGGCGTGGCCAAAAGACCGGCTCACTGGCTGTTGGCGGCGAATCTGGGCGTTCCCGCTGCGGCGATTAGCTCTGCTGCTTTGGGCAAAGAGAAGCGATCAGCCCAACAAAGGCACGATCAAGTGAAGGAAGGGGGGGGGGGGCAGTGACACAGTATACACCAAACAAGTTTTTAAAATCAACAAGGTATAAGTTTTAAAAAGCGCTCCCGGCTGTGCCTCAGGAGTAGTGATCTGACCAGAGCTCGTGATCAGCTCTGTTTAAGTAGTCAAAGAGGGCGTGGCCTCGAGCGAGTGGGCGTGGCCAAAAGACCGGCTCACTGGCTGTTGGCGGCGAATCTGGGCGTTCCCGCTGCGGCGATTAGCTCTGCTGCTTTGGGCAAAGAGAAGCGATCAGCCCAACAAAGGCACGATCAAGTGAAGGAAGAGGGGGGGGGCAGTGACACAGTATACACCAAACAAGTTTTTAAAATCAACAAGGTATAAGTTTTAAAAAGCGCTCCCGGCTGTGCCTCAGGAGTAGTGTGGTTAAGGCAAGGTCCCTTGGAAGCCAATGCGAGCAGCAGCGTGAGCACCGGGCTCCGCTACGAGGGTCCCGCAATTATCCTGAACAAGTAACACCTTGACCCCCCCTAAGGTCCCCCGGTGATCGGAGACCGTGGGGGTACTACCTTGGGGCAATTTGGCCCACCAAACGACGTGTTTTGAGTTGTTTTTGCAACTCCTTGGGCCGCGTTGGTGACTGACGGCGTTTACAAAATGGCGGCGCTGCAGTGATCAGCGGCTCCCGGCCCGCACTGGCAGAGAGGCGGACTGCCACCGCCAGTGCTGACGAGACGACGATCTGTCTCTACGTGGGGTGCAGCATTGCTTGGAGGCTGCGAAGCACGATCGGAGGGGAGAGGGCGGCCCATTCCGACAGAAGCCTGGAGGATTTGCTGGGACTCTGCCTGGCGCTGCGAAGGGGGTGATCTGAGTACCTTTCCCTCCATCCCCACTGCCCCCGGGGAGAACACGACAAGCGGACGGCGGCAGGGCGGCTCTGTTGACTGGGAGCTACTGGAATAAAAGTTCTGTCTACTCAAACAGCCACTGTATCGCTGTAAAATGTACCAATGTGAAAATGCACAGGATCGTCAGTATGCATGAGGAAGGCACATAAACACTTTAGTCACTGTACATATCCTTTATCCGCAACAGTACCTGCATCTATGATACATACCTGATTGACCTATCCCCTGACATTCTGCCCCACACCTTCTGCCAGGACCTTGCTGTTCCCTTTCACTCTCAAATGAAACATTCTGACTTTCTTGCGTTCACTGCACCAACAGCCCTCTTCTAGCTCCTGAATGTACAGAGAGTCTGCCAATACCTCTTGTTCCTGGTAGCGAGGCTCGTAGTCACCACCTCTGTTTTCATCAAACCTTGCTATTGAATTAGAATTCCCAATGATCTTCCCTAATGCAAATAGATTCACAACAACAAAGTTATCAATTCTGCTA
This sequence comes from Lissotriton vulgaris, assembly GCF_964263255.1. Classification (NCBI taxonomy): domain Eukaryota; kingdom Metazoa; phylum Chordata; class Amphibia; order Caudata; family Salamandridae; genus Lissotriton; species Lissotriton vulgaris. Next base: position 413,179,912 of record NC_141693.1, on the reverse strand, counting down.
CACGCATCCCCATCATATTGCTCAGGACCACCTCCACCTTCCATTACAAACTCCATACTAAATATGGAAATACGAAGAACCGGGAGGCAGTTTTGACAAGGATGACAACGTCACACAACCACATCATGACAGCACCTAACAATAACACCTACTCGGTCCTTTCATGGAACGTTAATGGGATGGGGAACAAGGTCAAATGAGGACTGGTGTCAGCATATCTCAAGAGACTGAAACGAGACGTAATATTTTTGCAAGAGACACACCTGAAGGGCATACATTGTGGATTTCTTGGCACATGGGCTTGTAAGACACTGGCTCATGCGGGGTTTTCCACCGGGGCGAGAGTAGTGGCCATCCTCATTATAAAAAGATCACCCTTCAGACTTGAGTGTACCTGGACTGACCCCAATGGAACATACGTAGCGGTCCAAGTTATTTGGAACAGAAGGGACGTCACCTTCGCAAGCGTATATGCACCCCTTAAATTGCAAAAACAGACGCTAGAGAAACTCACTGCCATTCTTCTGGAAGCAGGGTCGGGTACTCACCTTATTGGGGTAGACTTTAACGATGTAATAATCCCTTTACTTGATCGTACGAATATCCCTACCGGAGGCCCAAAAGGAACACAACTCAAAGGCTTCACAGATACATTAGCGCTGACTGACTTATGGCACAGAAAACATCCCAAGAATAGCTCATACTCTTATTATTCAGGTGCTCCCAAAGCCTTTTTGAGATTAGATTATATTCTAGCCCTGGCAGGGGAACTAACAGGGATTCAAGCAGTAGAGTATCTGGCGAGGGGTCTCTCGGACCACTCACCCTTGTGGCTTAAGGTGGGCGTAAACACAGGGCGCTCGGCTGGAGGATGGAAACTGAATGCATGGGAGTTAAAAGACCCTAAGGTGGCCATGGAAATCCGAGTAGACTCGGAATTGTATTTTCAAGAAAAGGTGTGGACCGTGGAATCCGCTGTTAAATTATGGGAAGCGTATAAACCTGTTTTACAGGATAGAGCTCAGAACATTATAGCTTATAAGAAGTGGAAAGAAACTGAGGAGATTATGGGGCTTGAATCCCAACTTCTACAGCTGGAAACCCTAACCCTTGACAGTGCGGACCCCTACCTGCTGAGGAGAATACAAATTCTCCAATGGGAGTATTCCGCCCTGGCTAGGAAAGATGTGCAACATACGCTACAAGCCAAGCACCGGTGCCTATACAATGCAGGGAATAAAACAGGCAGATTGCTTGCTTGTCTCTGTAAAAAAGAATTGGATAGTAGATGAGTGGATCTGATATAAACAGATGATGGCCAGACTCACACGACACCCACGGAAATTGCTAATGCCTTTGCAGAGTATTATGAAACTTTTAATGCGAAATGCCCCCTGGAAGGCCCGTTGCAAATAACAGACTACCTTGAGAAAATAGAACTCCCCACACTGGCAGCGAGCGACTCGCAGACACTGGAGGACGAAATCACGCTCGAAGAGATCGGGGAAGCCATTGATCAGTTGAAAACTGGGACAGTCCCAGGGCCAAATGGGTTGCCACCAGAGCTCTTTAAGCAAAACGCAGTACTATTTAGCCCTCATTTGATTAAGCTGTTTTCAGAGACGTTGATGATGGGTAGTCTTCCCAAGGATCTGCGAACGGCCATGATCATAGTAATACCCAAGAAGGATAGGCTGCCATAGAAATGTAGCTCATACCGCCCATCCTTCTTATAAATATAGAAACAAAACTTCTAGCCAGAATACTAGCTAACAGACTCCCTAGAGTCATATCCAGCCTCATTCATCCGGATCAATCAGGCTTTATGCCAAGGAGATCCACAAGACTAAACCTTTGGAGGTTACACAACTGGTTGGAAGTGGCGAAAACCAGAACAAACCTCACCATATCCTGTCACTCAATGCTGAGAAAGCATTTGACACCGTCCATCGGCCTTTTATTATGTTCGTCCTGGACAGGTTTGGATTTGGCACTACATTCAGGGGATGGATAGCTATTTTCCATGAGGGACCCGTGGCTAGGATACAGGTCAACAAAATAGTCTCACAGGAATTTCCAATCAGAATGCTGGACACGTCAGGGATGCCCTCTGTCTCCCCTCCTGTTCGCATTTGGTATTGGAGCCTCTTGCATGTGTCATCCAAACGCATCCGAACATAATGGGTTTCCGAGGGAGTGGGGATGAGTCCTTAGATGCACGCATATCATTATATGCAGAAGACATCCTTTTGTATGCTACAAAACCCAAGGAGATGCTCCCGAATATCCTAGATAGTATTGAGTGTTATGGTGCCCATGCAGGGAATAAATTGAAATGGGAAAAATCCTACCTATATCCTGTGGGACAAGAAGGAGAAATATTTTATCACATCAGTCAACTCCAGATAGCAACCACTGGAATAAAATATCTTGGGATTTATGGTACCACAGATGCAACAGCAGTATTAAAGCACAACCTCTATAGAGTTCTTAGAGATTTTAGCACAGATGTAGAACGATGGCAATCATTGCCATTGACGTTGCTGGGCAGAGCGGTGCTTTATTAAATGATTACACTACCAACACTTTTGTATATCCTTGAAAACACATATCAACCGATCCCGGAAGAGGCATTTCTTAAAATTGATGGTACACTGTGGATGTTTCTGTGGGACAGGAAACCCGCAGAGTTGCACTTGCTACATTGTAATGCAATCAATACAATGGAAATTAATTAAACAACAAGGGGTGGCGATGGACAGAGTTTCTGAATTAAGCAGAATACTCTCACCCAGTCAAGAGATCAGGGCTAGATCCAACACCGTTTTTTAGCTCACTGCACCATCCCAGCTCAGAACCTACCTCAATACAATGGAGGCATTTCCCTACCAGATATTAGGGCATACTACTGGGCGGCTCACCTAATCGTGGTAAACGACTGGGAACATATCTCGGGCGATCCCCACACATACGCATTGGAACTCACCCAATTCGACAAGCACCCACACACACACTACCTTTATGGTGGAAAAGGAGCTACACAACTTTTAATGGCCACTAGAGTGGTGATAACAGCATGGTAGAAAGCGGAAGCAAAAATGAAGTGGAACAAAAGAGTCACAAGGGAAACTCTTCCCTGGGTAAGGGGGAGATTGAAAGAATTCGTGAAGTTGAGTGGGTTTGGGAGATGGGACCTGCTGGGGATCTCATGAATCAATGACATACTAGATGGTACTGAGCTTGCACCATTCTCCTTTTTCCAGATAGAATTTGATATGCACCAGACACAATACTATAAATACCTACAGTTGGCACATGCCTGGAGAGCACAATGTATAGATATGGAAGATGTGCCTGAATATGCCCCCTTAGAGGGACGTCTCTTATTGGGCGAAATCATGGAAAAGGCAGTCTCCTGGACATATCGCACCATAATAAACAACAAACCAGACTCCTTTGTGAAACTGAGGGCGAAATGGGAGGTGGAACTAGGCGAGATGGATGATCTGGACTGAGAAATCATGCTAATGCATCCCCGGGAGGTAGCTATTAAATCCCGTCTTAGACTCATTCAGTTTAAATATTTGCATAGGATTCATTATGACAGGGTCGATGTATCTCATAGGGAAGACGATACACCCAACTGCCTTAGATGCAAAATAGAAGCAACATGACTAATGGTACTTATTCCCCCATAATATGGGAATGTCAGCACATTTAGGAATACTGGGGAACTTTACTGATGGAACTAGAGGGCATATTAGAGGACAAAATACCCCCTGACCCCAAGTTTGTTCTACTAGGTATACACACAGACATTGACCTTCCAAAAAAAAGCTAACACTTATTAACTTAGGACTAGTGGTAGCCAAACGAGACCTGGCACACAGATGGGGAACAGCTCAGAGCCCCTCCATAACTGAGTAGAAGAAGGGAATGGACATGTATATGTCGGGTGAGAAAACGACATATGCAGCTCGTGGCTTTCCCAAAAAATTCCAGAAAATATAGAAACCATGCATAAAATATTACGATCTCCCGATGGAGGACTCATAATAGCCCCCGCGACCAAGAGATGGTTGGGGGGGTGGGGGTGGATGGGAGGGACCAGAGAGATGGGGAATTGAATTATCAGCTCCAACAAATTATTTGCTACTGTTGTATATGTCACTGCCATTGTATAATAATGTTACTGCAAAATGGAACACGACTTTACTTCTCAGAAATCTCCACCGTATCTGTGATGTAATTAGGAAAATGTTAATAAAAGTATTTTTTTTAAAGAAATGCAAGGGAGTGCACCCCCCTGGTCACATCTAGGAACATTGATCAGCATCCCTGGTAGCCAGAGAGGATGACTGACACCAGTGAACAATGATCAGAGACCACTTCACTCCAAGTCATTAAATACATTGCCTCTATTTCTTAACTGTCACCTACAAATCATTATTTTCAGATGTGTTTGTCTAATTAGCTCCATGTAACCAAAACCAGACTACAGTACAATATCTTATGTATGTATACTTACATTTTATTATTATTATTTTAAATTTAAAATGTTGAAATTAGTTTTACAATGTATGAAAATTATTGTGGATTGATTATTAATTTACTACTTTAATATATTAAGAAATTCAAACATATTGAATACATTTCAATTCATATTCATAGAAAATGTGTTAGTCACATAAAAAATCATGTTTAAATTAAAATTATCATCAATTGTATTTTATTTAGTATTGCTTAATAAACTTGTAATTAGTTCTATATTTTTCTAAGTGCATATTTTATTTGTTAATTTTGGCATGTATTGTTTGTAAAGTGTAATATTTACAGCAATGTTGTGTAATTTTTTACTACTATTAGTATTCATATGATTTGCCATTTGTTTTAATTATATACATTTTATTTAATTTGGGAAGGAATAATAAGTATTATGACTTTAACAGGCAAAATCTTTCATAAAATTGTTTTAGAATAGGAAATTAAATTGGTTCAATTTCTAATCCATTCCCGAAAATAGATTAGATTGGAATGGGAATAGTAATTGTAATCCCAGTAGAGTCCAACACTTTTGCCAAAGTAGTGGGAATAGTAAATCTGACCCCTTCAGTGTCCAACAAATTTCATGACATGGTTTGGATTTGAATGGAAATAGTAATTTGGACTGCTTTAGTGTTCAACACACTCTCTTAAGTGGCTTAGATTGTAGTAGGAATTGTAAATCTGACCCGTTAGTGTCAATAAGCTTCCCCAAAATGTTGTAGATTGGGGTGAGAATGGCAATTATGGTCCCTTTAGTGTCCAACACATTCCCCAAAGAGGTTTCGATTGGAGAGGGAATAGTAAATCTAAAGAGCAATGATAAATTAAATGCAGCTCTGTGACTTGGAGTGAGTATCTGTAAAGTTTCAGCGCACTGTCCATCATCTCCTTGTGCTTGCTTTAGACTGTGACTGCCACATATGCTGCGGCTTTTAATGTTACCATTTTGCTAAGGAAATAGGCTGTTTAGTGCAGATTTTTCGGAGCTGTTTTATTGATATTTTAATAGCAGCCTTGCTTGGCTGTGTGGTGGTACATTCTTAAAATTGGTTGCATCATTGTTTGCTCAAAGTCTATTATGATTTTTTGGTAGTGCTTGTTAGTCCTTATTTGAATTTGGCTTAGTAGTTCATAATAGATAGCATACTACTTGTTGGAAAGCAGAGTGTAAATTCGGGGTAGGTTACAGTGGCGGCTCATAAAATTTGAAAGAGGTAGACAAGAACATCAAGATGTACTTTAAATGGGAAACATGCATATCTTTTCAGATTCTGTTTTCGTCTGTGCTCAGATTTGCCATTATGGACTGAAAAGCACTTTCGGGTTAACTTTTCCATTCTGCCTAACTTGGTTATAAAACAGTATTACCCTATTTTCCCATCATTTACGTGAGTTACCAGCACAGCTGAGTTGTGCACACATGTTTTTCATTTAACCCCTTAAGTGCTGCCTCGGTGCATTGGCCGACGGCAGCACTACCTCCCCAGTGCTGCGCACGACCATTGAACGTCCATTCAGCACTAGTTCTAATGGACAGCGCAGCACTGGGGAGGAATGTGTAATAGCAGCTATGAGGTTAAAGTACGGGACTGTAGCAACAATAAAACATCAATCAACTGGTGGCTGGTGGTTGTTGTTGTTGCTGCTGAAGTCACAGGCTGTTTCCTTTAGCTGGACTTGCAGTGCATGATGATTTCACTAGCCCCTTAAGGGGCAAGAGTTTTACTCACTGGAGTCAGATAAGCAGGGGAAAGACGAAGAGCTGCTCCACACTATACAAGACACCGTGCTTGCTCTTCAATGCTTCTGAATCAATAGAAACCGAAAGCCACAATGCCGGTCTCTATCTGTAGCCTGCCCCTTATCTTACAAAGTAAACCAACAGTGGGTGATATTGGGGGATGTGGAGCCCTCACTAAGCAGGCTACCCCCACTCTTTCCCTCTATACAATAGTCTGTCCTGGCCCTTTACTTCAAAGTGGTTCTGCTGGCCATGCCCTGAGTCACAGCAGTAAACACCCAAATACAAACCTATTCATCACTGCTGAACCTAGCCTCGCCGATCACTGTAATGTCACTGACCAGGCTTGTCCCCCCCAGGCAAGGGCTTCCATGACCTGGACATGAGCAGGGTTAGCTTTTCCTAGCACCAACCCCTCATTCTAAAAAAGAAAATAATCTCGGCTGAAATATCATAAACGACTGGTAACACATTGTGCTCAGCTGCTCGAATATCTTTCTCCCCTCCCATGACGGCAAGGCAACACCCATCATATCCTTAAGCAACAGTCATGGTAGGTAACTTTTGTGATATTCATCATGTATTATGCATATCTGTGTGAATGGTGGAGGGCACAATTTGTATCTGTCATCCATCATCCACATTTGGGTTTGGCTTAGACCAAAAAGGTCATTTTCTGTTGCTTAAATTAATATCTTGTCATTATTTTTAATGTCATAGAGGAGGAAGGGTTCAGTATGTGTAGTGATTACATTTTCAAGAATGCCTATGTCTTGAAATCCTTGAAGGCAGCATGGGTTTCTCTTGTGGAATTTTCAATTCTTGCGATTTTTTTTATTTTTTATTTGGATCTATGGCATTTGCCCTGTGGTGTGCTCAATAACTTTCTTTTTTTTTCATTTTATTATTTTATGCAAGGAAATACAGCGATGAAAGAAGACAAAAAGAAGATAAAAAATTCAAAACATAAATATAAGATTACATACAGACTCAAGAAAGCAAAGGAAGTTAAATCCATTCCGCAATTGGAGCCCATATTTTCTTTCCCAAAGCCCTTTTTTAAGCACCCTTAGACTGATAAATAGCAGACTCCATATTGTACATAAACAATAATTTAAAAAAAGAAGGAGGTTCAGAGTTGATCCACTCCCTAGTAATGCATGCTCTGGCCACTGCCATTCAAATGAAGAGAAAACAAGTTAGTGGTTTAGATCTTGAAGTACTAGAATCTGTACTTATTATCAGCAGCTCTGCAGTTACCTTGATATCACAGTTAAGAACAGAAGAAAAAAACATTTCAATTTGATGAAAAAAGTCCCCAAGCTTTGGACATTGAAAGAACATAAGAATGTCGTTAGCTGCATACACACCACAGCGGTTACATTTCGTTCCCACCGTCGTACTCCATTTAACCACTTTGCTAGGGGTGTAGTAAAGGTCATGAATACACATAAAATGTTGGGATTTCATCACCCCGGTAATTAAGATTTCAGACGCTAATTTAACAGACTCTAGAACATCAATATCCGGGATCCCTAATTTGCTAACCCATTTCGATTGACAGTACTCTAAGTCATCCCCAAATTCCTGAATCAAACACAAATAAAGGATGCCTATCTGAGTTTTTCTACACAAGTGTTCCATGAGGGGGACTTTGTTCATACTAACATCAGTAATAGATAAGGAGCTTTGCAGAAAACTACGAATCTGAAGGTATTTAAAAAAATCATTTTTAGTTAACAGAAACTTATCCTGAAGTTCCTGAAACGAGGCAAGTTGGCCTTTAATATATAAATCACCCAAATAGCGTATTCCTTTCTGTTGCCATCTAATAGTTATTAAGTCACAGAAAATCGTAGCTGGTAGAAGACCGGGAGCAGCAATCGGTGTATAGGTATTCAATTTGCTTAATCCCAAATGCTTCCGAACTTTTTGCCACACACCAAAGGCTGCCTTTAGAGTCTTAAAGTTGATTTTCTTGTGATAACTAGGTTCAATCACTTTAAGGAAGCAAGCTTTAGCTTTTTCACCCATGATCATTTCAAAAGTAGAAGGTGTTTGGCAGAAGGGAATACAGGCTCTGTCACCAATTATCAGTGGGGAGATGTATTGAAGTGTTGCCGCTAGGTAATAAAACACAAAATATGGGACATTCCACCCCCCCCCCCCACATTCTTTTCTCAAAATCATTTTTTATGAGCTTTCCGATGTCGCTTGTAGCCCCACAAAAATCTGGATGTGGCCCTTTCCAAGTTTTTAAAGCTTGAAGAAGGAAATTCTAAAGGTATTGTACGGTACATATACAGTACCTTGGGTAAGATTAGCATTTTTTAAATATTAAGTCTGCCATGCAACGATAAATGCAGGTGGTCTAAACGCTCCAGCATAGAATTGATTTTAGTCACTGCAGGATTCATGTTTATCTCAGGTATATTTGCTATAGGCAAATAAATTTTAATTCCAAGGTATGTCACCTCCGTAGCCATGGAAATATTTGTAGGAGGATTATCCCCAGAACATAAAATTTGGCTTTTCTTCAGATTAAGTTTATAGCCGGAGAAAGATCCGAATTGTGTGGCTTAATCATTAAGAGCCGGTATCGCAGTCTGAACGTCCATAGTAGTAATAACAAAATCATCAGCATAGGCTAATGCACGGTAATTCACATTGGCTAAATAAATAGGTTTGATTTTTTCCTCCAAAATAAAACAATTAATTAAGGGATCAATATAAAGTGCGAAAAGTAAAGGTGAACAGGGGCATCCTTGATGAGTACCTATGGCGATTGAAAAGAAGGAAGAGAGTTGAGCATTAATACGAACACAAGCTTTCGGGCCACGTACATAGTTTTTAAGGCGGTCAAGAAAACTGACCCGAATCCTTTTCTAACCAAAATATCCCATAAGTAGTCCCAGGCAACCCGGTCAAAAGTTTTTCAGCATCCAAAAAGATCAGTCCAATATTAGATCGGGTTGCCTGGGACCAGTCTAGAAAAGTAATTAGCCGCCGGATATGATCCGCAGTATCACGCGCAGGGATAAACCCATGTTGGTATTTGGAAACTAAAGAAATAATAACGGTGGATAGACGCGAAGCCAAAATCCTGGAATTTTTTTTGCTATCCGCATTTATTAATGAAATGGGACGAAAAGAAGAAGGAGAAAGAGGAGGTTTGCCCTTCTTTAGAAATACAGTGACTATTGATTCATGCCACGACATGGGAGCAGTGCCCTGTTGTGCAGCAAGAAATAATGAAACTAATTCAGGTTTCAAAGTATGGCAAAAAGATTTGAAAAACTCCAAGGGGATTGCATCAGGGCCCGCCGCTTTGCCGGATGCTAAGGACAGGATCGATAACTCAATTTCTTCCCAAGTGATAGGTAAATCCATCTTCTCCCTTTCCTCTGCTGTTAATATGCCAATTACAGCAGAGTCAATAAATTGACCTATCCTGTCCCTTGAATCACGAACCACATCCTCAGTATATAATCTAGAATAGAACTCACAAAACACATCCAATATATCGGTGATATTATTAACTGTAATCCCTGCAGTATTATTTATTTTATCTATACTGGAGAAAGCGGCCTTCTGCCTTGCCCTTTTAGCCAAATGTTTCCCTGAGTTTTCTCCTACTTCGTACACCTCTGATCGAAATGCAGGAAGTTGTTGAGCATACTTTGCAGCAAACCCCCGATGTATTTTCACCTTCTGAGCCAATAATTCCTTAAGAATACTATCCGTACCCACACCTTGATAACAAGCCTGCATAAGTTGTATCTCCATAAGTCGCAGCTTGCTCATCTCCTCTTTCTCCTTCCTCCTATGGTCCCTTTGTTTTTTTAATGAATAACTCAGAGTCTCACCCCGAACCCCGCATTTGAACGCATCCCAAACTACCTCCGAAGAGGCAGTTCCTCTATTATTTGCAAAAAATTCCAGAATCCATATAGACATACGTTCAATGTAGGCTTGTTCAAAAAGAAGTTTACGGTCAAAAGACCAGGTCTTCGGACTTTGTGAGAGGTTCAGTTCAAAGCTAAGAGTAATGGGGTTGTGATCAGAGATCACCTTAGGGAGGACCGTGTACCCTACATTTGAAACAGCGTTAAATAACCTTGTAGCAGCGAAAAAATAATCCAACCTAAAATGCCTCTGATGTGGGGCAGAAAAAAAAGTGCACCCAGGTATTCCATTGGATCTTATATATCCAACATCAAGGAGTCGAAATTCCTGAAAATTCCTTTAACTGCTTTGTACACATTTTTTTCCTACCTACGTATGGGGTATTACCACATATGTCAAATGTTTCATCCAGATGTAAATTAAAATCCCCACAAAGCATTTACAGAGGTGACCACAAGGCTAATTCCACACTTAATTGATGCCAGGTTGTTGGGTCGTCAACATTTGACGCATAGACAGTACAGATAACAATAATCGCATCCCCAATTTTTAATTCAGATATTACCCATCGCCCCAATGGATCTTCTTTAATTCTTTTAACCTCCCCAGTCCATACCTTTTTAAGATAGCCACTCCCCTTGTGTTAGAGCTTTGTCGAGAACACCCCACTACCTCTAATCCAAGATCCTTTAGCCATCCTCTATTTTTCCAAGATATGTGCGTTTCTTGTACGCAAATTACATCCATCCGCATAGCTTTCAGCATCTGAGCCAATATACCCCTTTTTCTTTTGTCATTAAGGCCACAGACATTCAGTGAGCAAATCGAAATTTTATCCATTTTCTAATTTAGTTGCAATACTGTCGTTAATCCTATCTTTAATCAGAAAAAAAATACAATAACAGAGCACCATGTTCAATAACTTTCTTGTGTATATTTTAAAGATTCTTACAGTGGGCTCCTGGGAGCTATTGCTTACTTCTCTCAGGTCTAACAACCCATCTTTTTACTTCTATCTCTGTTATATTTTGGGGGTGGTTGAGCTCTCTAACATTAACTATGACATGGTGCCTAGTTGTAGCCCTCGCACAACACGCAGTAGCATAGTATTTAGTACATTTCCATCTATATTCTCGGTGCTTGTGCTGTCCTGGTTGTAAATTGCAAGTATATCCCAGGTGCGATAAAACCTTTTGCCTTGCTGGGAAGTGGCTTACGTGGCTGTTTCTGAAATTGTATCTGTAAAACTGAGAAGTATTTAGTTTTTGCTTTACGTTTAAAATGTTTGCAGTTCACAGGTAACAGTTTTAATTGCATTTTCATTGTTTAAATATTATACTTGAATGTCTGCTGTCCTTTTAACATACTGCTTTTTTTCCTTGTCTGCTATGTTCAATCAAGGTGTTGGTCAGGTGGTGCTTTTTCTCTGTTAAAAAGAGGTTTGTTTTAGTATAAAGCAATAGCTAAGCAGGTTTTAGTGGTGATTGGTTGTCACTTTGCTTTTACCGTTTAGAGGTTTTAAATTATTTAACATTTAATTTTTCTTTACATACATTTTCAGTCTGTTTGTTCACTTTTTTCGTTTTGGAAGTTGGTGTTTTTGGGAAGCAGGAGCATTGTTGTTTGTAATCTTGTAGTGGCAGCTAAAAGCTGGAGATAAAAAGAAAAAGGTGTATTTTAGTGGTTTATTTAAAGTTAAGCGTTAGGTAGGTAAATGTTTTGGCTAAATTTTTAGTCCATGGCTTTATATGACTTACTTGTGATGTAGAGGGTCGGTTAATTGTATTTCCATGGAATTTCTATGTATAATGCAGCAGAACTTCAGTTTCCTCTAGGTGTAGCAGTTTTGCTGCAAGGTTTAGAGGATTTTTTGGCTAGTTTTTATAGTTTTTACTTAGGTGCACATTAGGATGGCGGACAGACCTGCGTCCGTCTGCCACCCCAGAGGAGGAGGGACCGTCCGCAGGGGCAGCGGCGGCCCCTCCAGTGCAATTACGATGTGACCGCCACCCTGGCGGTCACATCCTCAATATTTAACATTGCGGTGGGTGCTGCTTGAAGCAGCACCCGCCGCAAGGTTAAATATGCATGCTTCGCATTTGCATGCACAAAGCGGCAGGCACCGCGCGGTGCCTGCCGCTTCGTGCACACAAATGCAGGGGGGTACCATAGGTACCCCCCATGTGCACCCCCCACACCCCCGTCACCCTGGGGGCCCGCAACAGGCCCCCAAAGAAATCACTGTATGCCTTTCCAAGGCGGAGAAGCCGCCGCGGAAAGGCATCTGTTTACCCCCATCCTAATATGGCTGGCGGTGTCTGTTAGACACCGCCTCCATATTAGAGCTTTTCCGCCGCGGCCATAAGTCGACCGCGGCGGAAAATCGGCGGACGGTCTTCCTGACCCCCCAGTCATCCTAATCTGGCGGGGGGTCTTTGAAGCCTCCGCAGCGGGTTTTCCGCATCCTCCGGGCCGGCGGACACTTCCGCCGGCCCGGAGGATGCGGGAAAACCGCAATCCTAATGACCCCCTTAATTAATTGAAGGGTTCTATTGGTTACTTTGTTTTACATTTCATTTTATTGGTTACTTTGTTTTCAAAGTCAATTGTTTTGCCAACTTGTTTCTTATTTGGTGGACGCAGGTAACGATTATGTTTAATTGTAAGAAATATTTGTTTTCATTAAGGTTAATTTGTGGGTCTCTAACAATAATTATTGATTGAAAATAAATTTGTGTCATTTTTTATTAATTTAAAACTATATTTTTGTAGTGGAATTTTAAGTTTTCAATATTGTTTTCGTTAGAGCGTGGCCACAACAGTCAAGATGGGAGCTATATTTTAGACCAGGTCCCGAGGCCCTAACGCTAACCTGCATGCATCCAAACCTGACAGCTTCTTTCCTCTCCCATCCCAGAGTTCCAGGACTGTGGGGGTGCAGAGTCCCCACAGATACAGTAGTATGGGGGGGGGGGGAGGGGGGGATTGCTGGATTGGGAAAGGATAATATAAAAAAGCTACATCATCAGAGTACTGATTGAAACAAGTTCTGCCAGTAATGTGGTCTATATACTCTTTTTCCAATGAATAACACCATCTAATATTGCATTTGCAAGTGCAAAATTTCGGAAATGAAATTCATCTTAACATCCAAAGTAAGTTCAGAACTCATTTGATAACAGTAGGGATTATTGCAGGTAAGATCCTGTAATCACCCTGAGAATATTAAGGTTTTTGTAGGGAAAACCCAGCAACCGTATGCTTTTATTAAATTTAACCTGAGCAGTGAGATATTTTTGCTACTTATCTTCCACCTATGTTAATTATAAGAAGGGGTTGGATCATACTTGATAACCAAGCAACCATTGTTGATCATACAGGATTCTGTAAGTATGGAGGTACATTATACACATAAATCTCTTATTAGCGTATCCCACTCTAAGTTGGTGGATTAATTTACTACGCAACTCCAATATAGAGGACTCGAACTGGTGATATTTCCAATTAGTGCTGGAAATGTGAATCTTGCCGGTAACATGAAATACTAAATATCTAATAGACGACTTGGGTAATTATTAAATCGCTAAATCAGTATTCCTTATATATAAATAGGGATTATTGTAGGCAATATCTCGCAAGTATATCTTTTTGCAAACTCGACTCGAGCGGTGAGCTTTCATTGTTACCTATCATCCACTAAAGCAAAGTAAAATAAGTGGTTAGACAACACTAGATAAACTAGGAACCATTATTGTCCACACAGGATTCAACAAGAATCGATCGGCATAGTGCATACACCAACCTCTCATTAGTGTAACCTACTCTAAGATGGCGGATGAACTTACTATACACCACCACATAGAGGACCCTAACAGGCTACATGCCCAAGGAGTTCAGGAAACGAAAATCTTGCTGTAAAAACGATAAAATACACATCTATTAGACGACTGGGGTGATTATCAAACTCTTAAATTAATAATCCTTAGATGAATATGTTTAGTACTAGGGCCCATATGGATTATTTTGATCGGGCAACCTTATACCGGGAATTGTTAATCCCCCAAAAAAACATGTTCCAACATGGCCGATCCATACCATGTGATCAGGATCACGTGATCAGCATCACGTGAACACGCAACCATACGAGATTTTCGCACGTAATGGCGCAATGGCGCAATATAAACGGCAGAACTGGAAGATAGCCGACATGAGAAATCGGCTGTACCAGGATCCGGGAGGCCGCTGTTTTTCACGAAAGTATGTGAGGCATAACCTCTAAAACATAGAACCGCCACAATTCTTTCATGCCTAGTTCGCATTATTTGCTTGTGGGCGAACTTCGAATACTTTAAGTTAAACCCGCAAGATCAGGCTTTTTGTTAATGAGCGTTTGGGCAAACTGTGTACACGTTAAAGCTAAACCCGCGACATCAGGTCTCTTTTTAATGAACTTTTGGGCAGATAGAATACTTATAGAATTGAGCCCATAGATATCCTTTGAGTATAAAGGTAAACTTATTAATAAATAAACTATGTAGGATATTGGTATATATCCCCTATTTGGTGGTGTTACTATTCACCGTAGCATAGTTTATTCAAATTTATATAAAAAATAGAAATCCACCACAAGGTAGCCCGATATGAATAAGGGCTATAATTCTCTGTACAGGAAAACATATAACTGCAGACCCCTCAAAAGGAGACCCATTTAAACCAAGCCACATTGTGTGTTAGATGACGTGATAATATATCAGCAAAATTGCTATGTAATATGCAAATAACAGAAGGCTTGAACACTGGCAAATAATACCTAGACGTCAAGGTCTACAACTAGAAGAAAATGCCTCAGATAAGTAGTGTGTCATTCATTAATATGAAGAGGGTAATTTATCTTAAATACATTTTTGTCTCTGAGATTAGACGTTAAAATCCAAAATACGGAGAAAAAACCCAGACTGTAGAAGGAAGCAAGTTCCAAGCCCCTTCTATCACGCAATGGCATATCAGCCTCAAGTTTCCTCTCATTTCGAGATAGAATTACATTCATCCTTTTATCAAGAAGGTATCTAAATTTAAGCTTTTTGACTTTGATCGTAAGACTCATGTTCGTTAAAGTATAGAGTAAGTAATAATAGACTAAACAAAATACCATGTATTTCTGTCTACTTGTAGAAAATTTTTATCCGATCCTATGTACACATACGGTGGTCACCCCTGGTACAGCCAAACACTGAATGCACATATGAATTTCTGTTCAGGTATGACTTTTAATTACATATTATCTAGGAATAGTCTTAATGTATACATACTACTTTAGGGGCTGAATAAACCACATTATGAAATTTATTCTTCAGGTGGAATAATTTCCAAAAAATTCCATTGTGATAAATAACAAGATATGCAGCCCAATGAATTAAAAGCTGTACAACCAAGATATCAATTTTGATCTGAATTCCTCAAAAGTTTGAGGTATGTTTTTTACATTGCTGTGTATAAATGTGATTACCGTCAACCTAATGACTAAAATCAGGCTACCCAAAGATAGGCCAAATGAATGTATTAAAATGATGCTTATCGAAATAAAAGTGGATCTTTTACATAGAATAATCGAATAGGGACTTTCCTTGGTATAAAATCCTCACTTTGGGATATAATCCGCATTTCGAGTTGATTCCGAATGTGGGTACATAACAAATGTTTGGTAAATGTGATCTCATAGGAGAATGTGAATTAATGTTTTTGCTAGCGTCAGTATACAATAGGCCTCTGTTGAAAGTGATTGTAACTATGTAAATTTTTACTTTTCTAGTGATTTTTAAAAAACAAAAACGTCCTGAAGAAGGTGTTGCCATCTACACAAGACACCGAAACGCCCCGTCGACTTTTGGTTTTTATTTGTGATTGATTGTATTTTTATGTATTGCTAGATTTGATGATGTTATCAATTATGAATAATAAATTGATGATTTTTAATTATTGGTGTACATTAGAGTGTTTTTAAATATTGTAGGATTCTATTTACAGTGTTTGTTGTTCACAGAGTTCCTATACTGACTGTTAGCCACTATCTAGTGATAATTACAGTGACTATTTAGATTGCAGGGATAGCTTTTTCTCTGGGTCGAATATAGCCTACATAAACATCTTAGGTGGGCTATTTTACGACATAAGGTATATCCTTAAAGCTCAGGGACTTCTTCTCTTTTTATGATTGCTAGCCCACACCAGTAGTTAGAGGTTCGTGCCGCCTCCACAAGGCCGTCAAAATCGCGGCACTACTGAAGCAAAGACTGCGGAGGATCGTGGGGGAAAGCACTGTCGAACCTGGGTGTTGCAGGTTGCTGTGCCTCCGAGAGCCCGAGCTGGGACAGGCAGGAGCCGCAAGGTGGTGACAGGACGCACAGCAGTATACCTGTATGGGGCAGCTAACGTGGCTGTAATCACTCATAAGAGGAGGAGGTGAGGGACGAGTGAGCCAGGCAGAGACAGAAACGGAGGGGCCACAGTGGCAGTGAAGGGACATGGTGCACCCGTGGACCATCTTGAGGCTGAAGGGGGGCCCAGTGAGCCACGTAGGAGGAACATGTGCCCGAGAGGGCTATATGGTGGACCCTCAACCTGAAACTGCATCACCGGACCCACACCCTAATTGCACATGAGTGTGCGCACAATTGCAGCCTAAACTTGGGGACCCTCACTGGCATTGGGCACCATCCAACTGCGTAGATCGACCCTGAGGTTAGGGATAGGGGCACACACTAGCTGTGAGAGGTTACCCTGAGGTACATAAAACTGACCTCTGGAGCCCCTGGGGCTATTGGTGGCCATCTGCAGCCACCATTGCCCTCTAGATAGTCCAACCCTGTTACTAACGATGCAGGACTCGAGGAAGGCGGTAAAAGCTAAACTGGGGAGGTCTGAGTAGATATGTTCTTGCTGCACCATGATCTCTGCAATGTCGGGGGTCGGGTGATGGAGGCAAAGGCCAGAGTATCCTCAGTGGAGGATGAGGCAGTCACCCTCAAGCTTCAAGTGTCCAGGCTGCTCTCTACTATGGTGACACATGAGGAAAGAGCCAAAGATGCAGAAAACCAGTCGCAGAGGAACACACTTTGAATAGTCATTTTCCCAGAAAGGGCAGAGAACCTTGCCACAGACGAGCTGTGGAAGATTGGCTGAGATCCTGGATCCCTGCTGCGAGGGAAGTTGGGAGAAGGGTGCTTATGTTGTTTTTAAAAATGTGACCACGCCATTCGCTATCACTTTTACCCCACACCAATGGAGCAGCGCCTTGGGTGCCCCCTACAATTTTGTCTCACCAAACCCACAAGAACCCTAGTACAGGGGCTGAGACCCCCCCTTCCTTTCCACCCTGCTGATGCCCGTAAAGGTAGTATCCTGGAACGTCAATGGCCTGTAGGATCAAATTCAAGCGGTCGGCCATTCACAGATCTGTAAATAGATTCCAGCTGGCAGTTCTTCTGCTTCAAGAAACCCATCTGCTGCCCCATTTTGGCTGTAATGTGCTGTACCCAACAGAATTTTCCAAGGAGTGGCCATCCTGTTGTAAAGAGGATTCCTGTTAGTGGTGTCTGTCTCCCATGTGGATCCCAAGGGGCGACATGTGATAGTTCAAGGTTGGCTAGAGGGCAGGCACTCCAATTTCCTACTGGTCTATGTCCCATAACACCAGCTCAAATCCACAATACAATCAGGGGTGGGTGGAGCTTGCGGAGTTGAACTAAGCGGAATTCCGCGGAGTTGCATAAAAACTTAGTGGAAGTCCGCAGAGTTCCGTGAGCGGACCGAAGTTGCTCCACTCGCCCACCCCTGATTTAGATGTCCCTGGAAGCAAAGGTTCTCTGCACGTCAAGGCCTCTATTAACACATTACAAAGGCAATTACTTCTGCTCCAGAGCCACCGGTTTAACAGCACCTCCGATGTGCTCGTGTGTTTAATATGCCATTTTATCAAAATAGTTTCACTGTTTTCGGAGGGAGACGACAAGGGAGTTACAGCCATGGTCACCTGCTCTGTGTGCACACATGGCCAGAAGAGGAGTTGTAGCCCCGGGGGACCACGTATGCATTTGTGTGTCTGCCACTGTGTGTTTGTGCCATGTGTGCACCTCAGGCTACATTCAGTTTAACTCCCTGTCATCTGTTTCCTTAGGAATGGCAACTGTCTGATTTTTAAGAAATATGAATAAACCCAGAACAACTTAAAGCAGAGCTGGCTTTCCGCACAGTAAATCGTGAGGTGGGTCACTCACTTGCAAGGCTTAGTGTCCCAGGTCAGTCAGACTCATACCCAGATGCCTGCAACCCTTGTGATTCTCCACTGTATGCTTCTAGGCACACCATCAGCGTGTGTCAGGTAGGCAAGAGGCAGGCCACAGCGCACTGTTTAGGCCACTGGCTGTCCCCGGCCACACCATGGCTGCAGACCGCACCACTCCAGAGACCACATAGGAGCTCCTAGAAAGGCAGCTGTCAATCGGGCACCATGCAGCTTACAGCCCCTCAATAAGAGCCGCGGCCACACATAGGAGCATGTGAATGCCACCCTCTGTGGGGTTGACTCAGACTCCCCTTCCTCTGCGTGCCTTTGCGAAGGAGGAGTCCAGCCGTGGCTGGAGTACACCCACTGCTGATTCGGCGAGAGTTGGAGGAAGCGTGCACAAAACATTCCAAGCTCCTTGTAGTGTCTAGAGAGTGCTACACGCTGCTGGAGGAGAGTATTCCGGAAAACAACCCAGTACCCACTCTACACTATCATATTTATTGGTTTACTGCCTGTAATAAGTGTGTACTTTACAGCTAGACGGATGATGTGGAAAGAGGTAGAGACTTGCACAATAAGCGACTGTTATGAGGACAGGAAAGTAGTGGTGTAGTGGTGAGTGCTGGTAAACTCCGCTATACGGCGTAGGCAGAGTTTTTTCCAAACTCCGCCCTGCAAGCGGAGAGCTGAGTGACAAAAATTCAATGAACTCCACTGGCGGAGCGGAGTTTACCGCCCACCCTTAAATACAATCACGTATGTCCCTTCTGCTGGTTCTCCCCAGGGTGTTACGATGGTGGAGGTGAGTTCAATGCTATTCAAGACTCTATGGGGCTTTGCTATGAGTGGTGCATGCGGCACCCTCATGAACGCACCTCTATTCACACGTCGGTGGCACACAAGACCTGACCTCGACCGGATTTGGCTACTGGTGGCAGATGTCCTTCAGCTTTCGAAGATTGGGACCCTATCTCAGACTATACCCCCTCTTACTTCAGTTTGGTCCCCCCATGGCAACACTACGCCCTATAAGGCATATTAACACTTGGTATTTCAGTGACCAAGAATGCTCAGACTTTATCAAAATGAAGATCCGCTCTTATTTCAAGATCAACAGGGAAATGGTGGACTCAGCTGGTGCATTGTGGGTGGCCAGCAAAAATACCCTTAGAAGGTTGATAAAAGGATATGTCCATGGCAAAGAGGTGCAGAAGCTGTCACAGAGTCCGACTCTGGAGACCCAGATCCCCTTCCTTGAGCAGAGGGCAGATCAACAGCCCTCTGCTGACCTAGACTAGACCAACAGTGTTGGTGAGATCACGCTTGCGTCAGATCTCGCTAGGAGAGGCCAGGCAATTCTGGAGAGCATTGGCACAACAGGTATATGAACAAGGAGATAAGTGGTGGAAGCTTTTATACTAGCTGGCCACCAGAGATGTTGCCTGCAGAGTGGTGCCCTTGATTATAGATGCTGAGGGATGCCTCCAGGAGCAGGTTACGACAAATGTGCAATGTTCGCAGACTACTATCGGCACCCTGACCCCTCAGGACATTGCTCATCCGGTGCTGCACAACACACCATTGCCCTCGACCCCCTAGTCATTGGCTAAAGATTTTGATCAGCAGATCATGGTGGAGAAGATCAGGGTGTTTCACTCCTCAATGACTCCGGTTGAATACCTTCAACGATTCCAGAATCTCCTACTTCCCGTCATGTTAGAACTGTACAACGAGGCAACAGATCAAGGTATGTTCACCTCAGGGTTGAAGCGGCCATGATTGTTATAATCCCAAAGGCAGGCCAACCATTGGACAGATTCCCCTCGTATAGGCCTATCTTCCTCATCAATTCCATCCTCAAAGTTTTTGCCAAAGTCTTAGCTAAGCCAGCTACACCACACCCTGCAAACCTTGTTTCATCTAGATCATATGGCTTCATGCCAGGCAGAAGCACTGTATCTTAAGGGTCCAGGTGGCGCTCTCCTAGGCCTATCACCTTCGATATCCCTCAGTGATGCTCCTAGTGGATTATGAGAAGGCCTCTGTCATGTCGTGATTCCAATAATGACAGACAAATAACTACTTTTATAAAGAGCTTTATTCATGTGCTCCTTATTGCTCCCTGTCCCTACTCTAACGGCCCACTAGCCGGTCCCGGCTCCTCCTGTTCCTGTTTCTAGCTCCGCCCCCCCAAGCACTAGACTGCATTGAACAATGTTACATCTCCCCCTTTCTTAACAAAATGAAATTAACTTCTACCAAGTTCGCAATTGTCCACTCAGCACCTTGAGTCGGCAGACAGTCTGTTTGTGCCACAGGAAGGTGTCTCCATGCATGAGCTCAGATTCAGTCCGGTCTTCAAGCATCAGTAAGGTCGAATCAGTGATGGGCCTGTCTTTGGTCGATCTTTCTGTTGTCTCAACACAAATATCTTTGACCACGGTAGCGCATTCTTTAAAATGTGAGACATCGTGCGTGAACTGCTTGTTCTCAGATTCCACAGTTGTCACAGTTTTTTTTTGCTGTGTGACTACGGATATCTCAGCGTGGCAGTGGCGGTCTGTTCTCCATTGTGGCACTTGTTTTTCTAAGCATCCGCTTGTAATTTCACTTCTTTTACCCATTCAGTCAGGGGCATCAATGCTCTCGTGTTCACGACCCTGCGTATTAGACAATAGAGCACTGAGTGTCCTGGTTCGGTTTTGGAACTCATATGCGGGCTCTATTGGTCCTATCTGCTCCCACTCACGTTTGTAAATGTTGAACTCTTTGAGCATTGGGGCATGAGCACGTTCCGTTCTCGTCCCCTCTTGTCTTCGTGATGCGGATCCATCTTTGCCAACACACCTTGTCTTCTTGACGGTGTGATGAGACAGTCTTTTCCCACGCCAATGTATAGTGTCCCATATGGTTGTCTTTCTTCTGAAAACCCTTGGAGTCAACCTCGCAAACCCCGTCAGGGGTGACAGTACCCTCCTCAGGTCCGGATATGACTGCAACAGACAGGACAAGTTGCTTGACGGGGTAATCAAATGTTCCGAGACAACTGCGTGAGATATGTTGTTTTGGACGGGTAGAGCAGTCTCTGAGTCCAAGGTCCATTCAGGTGATCGATGCCATGGATGTTGTCGTGAACTTGATTCTGTTGACCCCAGTGATCGTACCGACATGTCTTCTGAATCAGAGAGGTCTCTTGCTGCTTTTCTTCGGGACCCTTCTTTCAAATGTGTTTTGACTGATACACTTCTTGAACTGGTAGGCTGTGACAAACTGCTCTTAGATTTAGAGCTGTCTTTGGGACATTTCTTTGGGTATGTCTCTCTACATGTCTTCCGCACTGTTTCAGTGGAATGATTGTCTGACAACCAAGCGTGTATTTTTTTGTTCGATCCCAAGGCCTTTCGTTGCTGCCCTTCTCGTAGGATGTTACTGGTCTCCTCTCAGTTCCCTCATTTTCACGGGTGTCCTGAGTGTACTTGCCTATCACTTTCTGGTGTCGGATTGAATCACCCAGTTTTGTGAGGTCTCTTTCGTCTTCTTGCTTGCTGGGGGCCCTGGTGTCTGTGTCCTGGGAGTGGTATTTTCTACGGCTGCATGTTTCTTCTGACTTGTCTGTGAAGATTGGTGACCCGCGGATTGCTCGGGTGTGTTTGTGTATCGGCTCCCAGAGTTGACATGACTGGTCAGGTGTCCTGTAGCTTGTCTTTCCTTCATACTTGTTGAGTAGGCTGACATCGGTTCCATCCATGTGATCTATCCCATTTGACTCTTCTTCAGAATAGTTTGTACCATTTGCTGAGGGACTCCTTGAAGTTGAATAACTCCCTAAGGTTATGTCTGTGAGGCTGCAATAATCCTGGATCATCCCAGTCTTTTGTCTTCGCGTTGTTGACTCAGAGTCTTTCATGTCACTTTGTCTCTCCCGCTGTCTTGTCTCTAGTCTACCTTCGCCCTTCCTCTTTCTGGTTTCGGTTGCCTCTTGAATTTTGTGCCCTGACATGAGCGAGGTCTCCTTTCGCTTATCTTCTCTTCTTGCATTGATATGCAATTCTCTTGACAACTCTCTTGTTTCGGCTCGCTCTTAAGCTTTAGCCCTCCTGATGATTTCCTTTAACGAGAATTGCCTTTGAAGTATCTTGCGCTGTGCGAATGTATTGAATTGACAGTTTCGTACCAACTTTGGTAACCGCGTTACGAAGTTTGATAATGATTCCCCTGGTTCCCGCCGTGCCGCATTGAAAACGATGCGTTCATGATCGACATCTTCCTTTGTGGTGAAATAAGCACATAACGTCTTTTTGAGTTTTCTATATGTCCCTGTATCCTTTGCTGAAAAGGTTCTGATTAGGCGTCGGCCTTCGTGACCCACCAATTGAAGTAGTAGTAGTAGACGTTTGCTATCTCTTCGCTCTCCGGTAACGTCAAGAAATGCATCCAGTGATTCCAACCACCGGTTCCATTCTGGACCCAGACTCTGGTTGCCGGTCTGTGTCACTGGGGGTGGCACTCCAATGCAGGGGCTAGATGTATGGGTTTCTTCTCTCACCGACATGATGGTGGAATGTGCTGGCATGACAATGTCACAGGACTGTTCCCTTCTTCCTGTCTTCTTTTGGTGACCCTCCTCGGCTGCTAGTCTTTGTTTGGTCGTTTCCTTTGAATTTTGGTAAGATTCGCCGCTCCCGGCTGACTATTGTATGTTGTTCGCCCCTGGCGCGACTGTCTCGGTATGCTTCAGTGAGTTAGGCTTGGATCTCCTGACGTCAAATGGCCACTATTCAGCTGCACCATGTGTGACTCGTGGCTCTGCGAATTCCCACTTTCTTTGGTGTTGCGTGCTAACTGCAGGTAGTCGATGGGGCTGTTGCAACGATGCGTGGCAGCGTTGACTTCTTCTTCTTGCGTTTCGTTCTAGACTAGTGCAGGTTGTCCAGCGCATTTTCAGTACATGTTTTCAGTGCATCCTTTGCGCTTGCTAGTGTTCTCTGTGTTTATTGGCCCCTTGCTCTTTTCACTTCATGTTGCTTGTACTCGTGCTTATTTATATTCAGATTTACATTCAGTGCAATCTTCGCTTGTTTCTGGTACTGTCTTCTGCCATTCTGCCCTCTTCGGGATCTTCCGCAGGACTGCCCTCTTTGGGGTCTTCTGCACTTCTGCCCTCTTCTGGGTCTTCTGCACTTCTGCCCTCTTCGGGATCTTCCGCAGGACTGCCCTCTTCGGGGTCTTCTGCACTTCCTGCATTTACTCGTGGCTGCTTGTGTTTTCACCCTTTTCTTTGCATGTGCTTGTTTACTTGTTCAGCCTCTTGCATGGGCTTGTGCTTATTTATATCATTTGTGCTTGCATGCTTTTGTGTCCATTTATCTTTTGCACTCGCCAGTGCTTGTTTGCTTGCATCCGTCAAGGCTTGTTTACTGATATAGTCTGGTACTTGCCAATGTTTGTTTACTGCAGCTGCTCCATTTGCCACTGCTTGTTCCTTTTGTTCACTTACATTGACCAATGCTTGTTGTGTTTCTTCACTCTCGTGTTTGCTTGGGTTTGTCTTTGCCAATGTTTGTTTTCCATTCGCCAGTGCTTGTTTGTTGTTTTTACTCTTGACTTGCTCGTGCTTGTTGAATTCTAACTCTGCCTGACTCCAAGATGGCCGCTCATGAATCACACAGGGATGTCCCTCTGGGTTGCCTGACTAAGATGGCCGCCCGACTGAAACCCTCATTCCCCACGAGGTTTGGGCTGCATTCAGTCTTCAGATTCACAGAGTCTCACTTGGCACTCACCTGGAGCCTCTTTTACATGCAACAGGACTTCCTCAGCACATCTCACGCTTCTCAGCCCCTCTCACCGTCAAGGTAGGCTCGAGGTGAGCTCCCGATTTCTTCCGTTGCCTGCGTGCCGTTTCTCACGCATCGGGGGTGAGCTCCGATTTCGGCGATACCGGCGCTTTTCTTCTAGCGCCTCCACAGGGGTCCCCGCACATCTCCAGATGCTCCTCACCTTTCTGGGCGATTCAGGAGGACTGGGGTGGGCTCCCAGTTTCTTCTTTCAATGCAAACCGCTCTTGGCACACTCGCGATGCGCTCCCGATTTTTGGCTCGAGTCAGCGCTCACTGTGATTTTCATTCAGCGCTCAACCACGCTGGTCGGACAGGGCTCCACGCGATCGCTGAATCGTGGAGCTGATTAATTTCCGCTGACCTAAGGCTGTGGGCGGCGGCTTCGTGGGGGCACGCGCGTTGCGACGCGACCACGTCCTTGGTGCTGCCCGGGACAGGTTATTCTTCTTTTTCAACGTGGGGATGGCAGGTCACCTCATCCCACTCTCGTCGCCAGTTGTCATGTCGTGATTCCAATAATGACAGACAAATAACTTCTTTTATGAAGAGCTTTATTCATGTGCTCCTTATTGCTCCCTGTCCCTACTCTAACTGCCCACTAGCCGGTCCCGGCTCCTCCTGTTCCTGTTTCTAGCTCCGCCCCCCCCAGCACTAGACTGCATTGAACAATGTTACAGCCTCCTACACTGTTGGCTGGTTCTTCCTCGATGCGGTGCTGAATAAAGCAGAGTTTGGGCCTCACTTTCGACATTTGTAAGTCTCCTCTATCTGGTCAGCCAAGGTCTGAGTAAATGGGACCCTTTTGCCCTCATTCTTGATCCTCAGAGGAATCCTAAACAAAAACAATGCTTCTGTAGGGAATCACAATTACATTGAAGATACATTGAATATACAAATGTAAAGATATATCCAGTGAGTGATATATCAAGGAACACGACTAATGCTGAAATCAAAGGAAAGAATCAAAGGGAAAAATTAGAACAAACAACTGACCACAATGGAAGGTATAGGCAAATCTTTTGTATTTAGCCTTTTTAACGGTTTGATTCCCAGTCTATTTGAGAAGCTGTTCAAAACAAAACATACATCAACTGAATGTACATTGGGTGAGTGAGTCGTGACTGGCGACTGAGTACTCAACAGACATTAAACAACAAACATAATCATACATCTAGACACTATATTTAAATCATATGTTCCAACTCTAAATTACAGTAGTTACAAGCAGATGTATTCTTTTTTTAGTTTGTTGGAACTCTGTTTGGACGGATACATAGACAGAACGTCGACGTTTCGACCCTAAAATGGATGCGCTGATTTATGAGCATCTAAGGTGGGTCTTCCTCAGGACTGCAAGAGGGTTGGACAGCGTTGGTAAAGGTAAATGTTTCAACAGAAATTCTTCAGAGGTAGGGTGGAGAATATCAGCCGACAAACTCCAATTCATGTAAGGCATGAATTCCTTGTTTTTCTTATATGCGGTCTTCAACACCAGCCAGTGGGAAGATCCGTGGAGGGCGGTGCCGCTGTTGTGATCACTGATTGTGTCGGCGAGTGACGTCTTACTCAATCTCCATCCTCAGAGGAACCCAACAGGGCTGTTCTCGCTCTTCTCTTTTATTCGCCCTGGTGTTCAAGCCGCTGGCATGCCTCATCCGCTCAGATGCTCCTATTCTGGGGTAGTCTTGGGACAGCGACTGGAGGAGCGCATAGCACTTGAAGTTTTTGACATCTTGGTGTTCTTGGTGAACCCACAGACTTTGTGTCCATGTTGTATGGAACTTCCACAATTTTATGGGAAGACATCTGTTCTCCAGATGAACTTATCGAAGTCCGCATTGGTACCCATTGCTGGAGACGCAGACAGCTATTCCTGGTGAGCCACGATCCCGTCACACCCCTTGTCTTTTAAATGCTTAGGTGTATATATTTCAGTAATGTTTTTATTTTGTATATATTAAATGTTTTTGTTATACTTTATTTTTGTGTTCATTTTAATGGAATTTTAGGTATTTTTAACGGCGATAATTTTGTTATCGATATTTTTGTATTTCATGTTTGTGAATAGGGTGATAATATTTTGGTAAACTATTTTTTGGGTGAGGAGGTAAATCAATATTTTAGTGGTCGATTTTGTGTTATATGACCCTCTGCCACATTCAGCTGCTGTGAGGCACCCTGGTAAATCTTCCCTCCATGCCGAATGCTGCCAAACTGTCATCAACCTAGCAATGGCAAAAGAACCAGAAGATCTCTGATTACTGTGAGAGAGTTGCAATTATTGTACGTCAAATTTCACCCCATCAAGTGGCACTCTAATGCTACCACTAAAAATGTATGTAATGTTTTCATATGCAGGTGTCCCCTGAAGCCTATGCTGATTCAAATCTACCAGAATGCAGTCAACTTACATAGCGGCATAATAGCACCTAATGACCCTCCTTAGGAGAGACATAGCAACTAGCGAGGAGAGGATTCTCAAAGACCTGCATTTACACCCCATACTACAAGCTTGTGGAACTGCAGATCACCTTAGAGTAAAAGGTACGTTTTATCATCCCAAGGGAGATGCAACAGAATTGCTTTCAACTAGGGATGAGATTAGATGCTTGCAGTCAGAGTCATGTTGGTTGTTGCTGGGCCACTTTACCAGGAAATTATTTCTAATTTCCTCGCCCACTAAACATCACTACATTTTTTGAGTGCCTGCAAGTAAAACACATTGGAAGACCTGCTTTCTGCAGATAGTATTTACATTGAAAGAGAAGTTTGTGCTTAGGCAATTTACCAACATCTTCAAAGAGTCTCATGCTGTCAGCACTGTCTATGTGCCAGGGATGCTCATTAGTTTACTGTAACTCTGGAAGATACGTTTGTCTTAGTTGCTTGATTAAGAATATGCGTGAAAGTAGTCAGATAGGGGAAATGAGAGCTATACACAAGCTACAATAAAATACAACTAGTGTTACCCATCCAGAGCATAGGAATATTTAAGTATGCTTGGCAATTATAGTGAATAAACAAGAGTTGGAGGTCAACATCTCATGCAGCATGTGAGAGGGGCAATGTTCTCCCCTCATGACCTGCCCATTGCTTCCATCACTCCTCCACTTAACTTTCTTATTTGTCTATCTTTGTTTGATTAATGAGCCCTCAACCCCAGCTCCTTCTTTGACCCTCTGCTGCTTCTGCCACGTTTTCTCCCTATCCTTAATCTACCCTTCTTCGATGCTGCTCTCAGTTCCCCATCTAATTATTTTCTACTTTTTTTTAAGGGGGGGGGGCATTTTCAGTGGGTTCACCCCCAAAATTTCTGCTTTTGGCCTACTATTTTTGACCTTGTTTTTGTTGGTTTTAGGACTCTGGGAACTTTACCACTGCTATTTAGTGCTAAAGTGCATATGCTCTCCATGTAAATTGTGTGTATGGATTGGTGATTCCATGATTGGCTTTTCTGATTTACTACTATGTCCCTAGTAATGTGCACATGTGTGCCCAGGGTCTGTAAATCAAATGATGCTAGTGGACCTGCAGCACTGATTGAGCCACCCACACAAGTTGCCTCCCAAAGGGTTCTCAGACTTGCCACTGCAGTGTCTGTGAACAGTTTTTAACGCCATGTCGACCTGACAAGTGCACCCACTTGCCAGGCCCTATCCTTCCCTTCTCTTACACATTAGGTACCACAAAAGTAGGCCCAATGTACCCCCATGGGCAGGGTGCAGTGTATGTGAATGGTAGAACATGCACTGTTGTGTGTGTGACATGTCTTGATGGTGAAATACTGTGTATTTCATTTTTCACAAATGAAAGGCTGTCTGCCCTATAGGCTTAATCTGGGAGTTTTCTTGTAACATTTTAGAAGCATAAGTCTCCATTGGGACAATATAGAGAAATATAGTTCAGTATGCCTGAACTCAGCATTTAAAAAATATTGTTTGGTAAAGATGACTTTACATTATGTGTTTGAAAATACCACTTTTAGAAAGAGGGTATTTTCTGGTCTAACCATCCTGTGTGCCTCTGCCTATTTGTGTATTCCCTATCTGGGCTCAGAGTGGCAGGAGAAGGGGATGTGC
The DNA here is from genome assembly GCF_964263255.1 of Lissotriton vulgaris. Lineage (NCBI taxonomy): Eukaryota > Metazoa > Chordata > Amphibia > Caudata > Salamandridae > Lissotriton > Lissotriton vulgaris. The sequence goes on along the minus strand of NC_141693.1, from coordinate 413,151,517 downwards.
ATTCACACTAGACAGACACAAGGGAGTTGAGGTGTGTTCAGTCTTTCCTCATAGCCAGGCTGAATAGACCCTCCTGCATTTAGAGTAGTGGCAGGAGTTGTCGCTTGCACCTGAATGGACTGTGGCTGCCTCTCACAATGCTGTCTCCACCTCATGTGGTGAACCTGGCCTGAGCCAGGCTGAACTGATTTGTGTGTGCCAGAGGAACTTTGCTTGTACTAACTTCAAAGGAAAATGTGGTATGAATATTAGGGCCCTGACATCAGAACTTCAGATTACTGCTATACTAAGGACCCTGCCGGAAAGAAGAGCTGGAAGGGCTGTGAGGAAAGATTACCTCTTCATTGTGTGCTTTGCTGGGTTGGCCTGCAGTTGCTGCTTCTGTCTTGGGCAGGGAAAGGACTGGACTGTTCTTTCTGCATTCTAGGTATCTCCAAGGACTTCATGTAGAGCTTGCTTGGAAGTTTCAGGGAAATCAAAGACCTCAACTTCTTCTGGGCACCAGCTTCTGGAACTGGATGTTTCATAGGAAAAGGGTAACCCAACGCTGTCAACGATGCTGCTACCGGCTCTGTGACCTGAAGGCAATACAGAGGACACCGCAACCCTGTTCTGACTGGTGCCACAACCAGCTGCCGCACCAGAGCCTGTGGGCACTACACTCCGCACCGCCTTGCTTCACACCGCTGCCTTGGTATCCCCGATGATGCTGCAACGCCATCACCAACACCACTGCTTACACCGTGACCTGTGGACACCGCTCGTGGAGAACACGGAGCACCATCCCGCTTCGCAACTCAGCCCTGGTCTCACTGACATCGACAACGGCGCTTCAAGCTGACAACGTCTCTGCATGCACCGTGGGTTGGGGGCACAGCTCGTAAGTTACATGAAGCACCACCCCGTTCTACACCTCAGCCTTGGCCCTCTGATGTCAATGCCATCTGCTCTACATCATCAACTGACGCCGCTGCCTGCACCGCAAACTGTATTGCCCCATCTCGCACCGCAACCTTAGGTATACTGACAACAGTGGTTCAGCAATGACGACGACGCTGCATGCACCGTAACTGGTCAGCACCGCAACAAACACTGCCCCGTTTCGCACTGCAGCCCTGGTTTCACCGACGCCGCTGGGCAACTGCCAGCCAGACGCTTCCTGCACTGTGGTCTGAAGACACTGCTCGCCACAATGCTCCACTTCACACCGCAGCGCGGGCACCTGCCGACGTCGGCCTACCTGACTTCAAACCTAACGATTGTGACTTCAAGGGCCCAAACGACTCTTGCACCAACTTCTAGAACCAATGCCTGCCGATGCCGCTCCTCCAGAGCACACCTCAAGGTACGATACCCTGCATCTCCAAAGGAACTATTTCATGGGTCTTCCTGACACCATAGCTGGCCCGCTACGCTGCGGTCCGGCACAACTCTTGGATTTGAGGTTCACAGCGCTGTGATAGCCCTGGACGGAGATATCAACTTCAAGGAACTGTACATAAAGTCTATTTTTGCTTTATTTGTATTGTGGATTACTGTTTTGTGTTTTTAAAAAATCATTTTGGTCTTGTTTTACACAGATAAATATTGGATATTTTTCTATAGCTTGTGTGGTGTCATCTTGTATTGTTTTCACTGTATTACTGCTGATTATGTGCAAATGCTTTACACACTGCCATGGGGTGAGCCTGATTGCTCATGCCAAGCGACCAAGAGGGTGAACAGGGGTTATTTTAGACGTGTAAACCCCGTATCTTCACTAGAGTGGTGTATTCTGCCTAGCTTAGGTGCAAACCCTAGCCAACCAGAAAACACATTTCTAACAGTTTGGCACATGAAAAGTGTTGCCAGGCCGCCCCTTTCTTTCAAAATTAAAAATAATCCTCTTTGGTCTACTTTTATATTTTTAATTTACTGCTTCAAAATGGGTATTCACCATCCTGAAATGAAAAACTAAAATAAAAAATAAAGTGTCTGCTACAACATGACAGATGCACACACATCCATCATCATGCTGGGCCTGCCTTCCATTCCATATGTACACATGGGTGATGACATGTGGATGCTCACATCATTATACTTTTTTTTACAGTGCTGGTCTGTATTGATAAAGAGACACTTTTTTTCTTTTTGCCAATGCAGAAAAGCATTAGCAAAAAGCACGGTAAAACCAAAGGGTCGGGTAATGTAATGACATTGAAAGGCAAACACAATTGGCTTTGCCTATGCTTGTTATTCTCAGTGGCACCGTGCACTATATTTCCAATGCAGAAAACCATTAGCAAAAAGCATGGTAAAACCAAAGGGTCGGGGAATATAAGGAAATTGAAAGGTAAACCCAATTGGCTTAGCCTATGCTTTTATTCTCAGTGGCACCGTACACTATCAGCAGCATACCGGACACTGAGTGGCAGCCATGACATTGTGTCTGGGACCCTTGCACATAAGTTGCATCTTGTCACAGAGAAATCAAAGGATTGTGCTGTCACAGTCCCAAATCCAAGTTCCATTGAAAATGCAGAGATAAGTTATTTTTTCATCTTGTTTAAATCTTCTAGGCAGACTAAGAATTCGGATTAGTTTAGAGGCTCAAAATGTGCTAAATCCCCCTAATTATGGGGACAAACTTGTGTGCCTCACTCTTTCCTGGTATCGATAAGCAACTGCTCTTACGTGATCTTTCAAGTTGGGAAGTAGTAATGAAGCTCATTGCATGGTATTACACAGGAACTTCGTTCAACACCATAGATTGAATTAAGGTTTGGTTTAAGGTGAACTCCTGGGGAATTGGCCACATACTGTTATAAGTGATTCAAGCCCTATATTCGGATACTCGGATCTGGGTGAAACATGCAAAAAGTGCTTCTTTTTTCAAAGAAAATATCCACAGATGGAATGTTAACAGAAAGATGTGTTTTAGCACAACTTTATATAATCTTTATGTGTCTTATATTGCCAAAAATATGGATAATCCAAGAGTATGTCCACCAAAAATCAGAGAAAGGTCAATATCAGTGCTAATGTATGAAGATAATATTGTGATCTTTGACCATGCTAGAACTTTACTGTTATAGCATACTGGTGAATTACAGGAAATGCAATGTGCTCTTCGTCAGCAAATGGAAACTGGGGTAGTCTGCCTAGCTCTTGAACAGGAAAAAATGTAACTAGTCCACCTTTATAAATACCTGGGTATATTATAGCCTTATAGCCCGCCGTAACAGTCTATACAGCCATTAAAGGACTACCCCAGCGTTAAAGGCCAAGCCAAAGGCGATGGCCTTTAACAAGGGAGCGGAACTTTAATGGCCCATATAGCCCAGCTGTGGAGGGCTATAAGGTTATTAGAACATTCTGCCACTAGAGGAAAGAATGTTCTAACAAATGAAACAAAGGCCTCTTGGAGCCAGAGGGGATTTAAATCCCTTCAGGCCCTGAGAGGCATTTGTTCACAGAAGCAGCTGTGAATGGGAAAACAAAACCAGCCGCGGCCGTTAGTGGGAGTACCTGCCGGGCGATGACGTGGGCAGGGGGAGGGGCAGGGTGGGGGGTAGTAATGTATGGATTACGGACTTTAACAGGTAAGTAAACATATAAATAAATAAAACAAATTTTGTTGCGCGCACTGCATCGCATTTGGTGATGCAGTGCACGCAAAGAAATGTGTTTTATTTATTTATATGTTTACTTACCTGTTAAGGTCCGTAATCCATACATTACTACCCCCCACCCGGCCCCTCCCCCTCCCCACATCACCGCCCGGCAGGTGCTCCCACTACCGGCCATGGCTGAACAAAACAATAGAATGTTGCTCTGCTGAGTTCTACCGGCCCATAGAAGCCCAGAGCACTCCATTGTCTGCAATGGAGTGATCAACATTCTAATGTTCTAATATTTACTACCATGGGAAGTTTCACCAGACATCAAGCAGAATTAACCCGTTTACCGTGGCGGCGTTCTGAAGGGTGGGCGGGGCTACGTCGGCCAACAGTTGTGCGCAGCACCCGGAAGGCAGTGCTTGCGTCGGCCATTGGCCGATGCGACCACGGAACGGGTTAAAAGCTAAGCCAAATAATTTGATGTTTGCCCTGTTTAAATTGATTAAAATCCTGAGTGGTCCTACCAAAGTTATTAGAGACAAGAACTTGCCTTGGTCATTCCATGGCTGTGAGGTATTCCCCGCATCACTAATTAATTGGCTGAACATGGCTAAGCGAACTATTTTTAGAGAGCTCTTTGCTTTGACATCCTCTACTACACAGGCTCAAATACATATGGATTCAATATGATAAAACAGACACTGTATTGACCTATCTAATAAAGACTCTACAGTTAATAATGAAAAAAAACACCACCAGACGTAGGTTCCGCCAGTCACTGGCAAAACGCAACATAATGCCCCCCCCCCCCTTGCATCAGAATGTGAAGAGGGGCTTCTCTCTCTCCCAAATATCTCTGCTATTCATCAGCCTTGATGGGCACTCCCTCATGGCTTAGGTGTCCCTAGAAAGGCTGGGGCACCCCAGTGCTACATGGGCTGCAGGGCCCTACATTGCAAACCTGTGTCTAATTCGAACCTCTCTGCAGCTAGTTCGAACCTCAGTGGCATAAGAGAGAAATGGAATGCAATTGGCAAGCAGAAAGTTACAAACTGTCTTATAAATTGAAATTTTGGGTCATGGCATATGCTGCTGCAAAAGTGTGACTTAAGAACAAGCCCCGCCTTTATTTCAATGCTTTTGCCTTCTTGGAATCAGATCCAACGCTGAAGCAATCAAGGGACGTTTCAACTCTAGGACATGCAGTTAGCAAGCCATTTTGTTCACTTCATAAAGGTTGTTTTAGCTAAACTAAATGCTTATTCGATAACCTTACTTAATAAGACAGTTTGACAATTTTTTTTCTTTAAAATATAGTGAAAAAAGGCAGCATGGGGAATCAGTATTGGAAAAGGTTGTCAAAGTGATCAAAATACGTTGAAACTGCGAGGTTCTCATAACCAGAACTGAAATATTGCTCAATTTTAGCCTAGTTTAAAATGCATGTTTTAATCTAAAATTTCATTAGGCATTTTAGCGGGGTCAATTGTAGCAGTATTTATTAACTATGCAATAAAGGTATTACAATAGCTCAACAGTGTATGCAGGAATATTGCAATGCCAGTGTGTACCTCTCAGTCGCACTCCAGATTTTAAACCACTTAGTTGTTGGTATAGAAAATGACAGAAGTGTACCCTCTGACCAAGCTAACCTAGTAAATCCTACTTAATGGAGTCCGTAGCGCAGCTGCGCAGTGGGCACACCGCTGCCGAACCAACGCTAAGGCCTTCTGCACCTTTCCGATCATGGACCACGCCCAGGGCTGAGTTAACTGCCCTGATCTCAGGACATAGCCTCCACCTCTGCAGCCACACTTCCCCTTGTTCAACAGCAGCACCATTATCCTGCCGACATTATCGATTCTCCTGCAATATTGGCCCATCCCCCCTCAGAACCCAGCCCATACCCACTGACTAAGGAGAAACCCAATGTCTCCTGAACAATGTCCGATCACTCCACAAACACACAACCGAAACCAGGGACATCATCACCTCCCTCAACCCCGAAGTCATCTTCCTCATCGAGACATGGCTCAATCTCGCTTCGGCACCGGACACTGCCACTGCCGCTCCCAGTAGCTACAAAATCATACACCAAGACTAAGTCAACAAACGCAGAGGAGGTATAGCCATCATCCACAAATAATCTTTACCTGCACAGCAGCCACCTACAACACCACCCCCGTTATGAAACACCTCAATTTTAGACTCAACACAGAGAGCAAGTCTGCCATCAGGGGCACCCTGGCATACAGACTACCAGGACCATGCCTGCCTTCTCTGACTTCCTAGCCCCCCTGGCCATCTGCTCCAAGAACTTCATCTTCCTCAGAGACCTCAATTTCCACATCGACATCCAAGCAATGCCAACACGGCAAACTTTATAGAGAGCATGAACAACCTAGGACGCACCCAAATAATTACTGAACCCGCGCACATAGCTGGACACACTTTGGACCCAACCTCCACAGCCAGCAACAGAATCAAATACAGCCACACTTCGGAAAACACCTGGTATGACCACTCAGTCGTCTACTTCTCCATCTCCACCAACACTAACCAGACTAGGAACACCTATAGGAGCTGGAGCAAGGTAATGAAAAATCTATGGACCAACACACTCAACACCCCCCGCCCGGACCCCACCGCCGACCTCAAGATGGTCTTACAATATTTCAACACCTGGATCACCAAATGCGCCGACATAGTCGCACCACTCAAACCCCCAAAACAAGGCAGTCCTTCCAAACACACCAGCTGGTTCATTCCTGAACTAAAAGCCTCCAAATGTAATTGCAAATGACTAGAAAGAATCTGGTGCACCAACAAAACACTCAGCGACCGAGCCAACTTCAAAGTGGCTCCGAATAATTATCCCATATGCCTGAAAATTGCCAAAAAGGAAGCCCTAGCCACCAGCCTCGAAGCTATCTCCAAACAAAGTAATAAACTCTTCAGCATCATCAAAGAGTTCACCAACCACTCAGCAACTGAGAACACCATAATCCCTTCACAGGAGCTCTGCAACACCCTCACAGACTTCTTCTACAACAAAATCGTCACCGTCTATGAACAGTTCAACCAACAAATAACCAGCTTCAACTTCGAAGAACTCCTCAACAGCAGTGCCTCTACCTCAAACACTATAATCCCTATGAGCGATCAACTAACCACATAAACCACCACTATCATCATGAGCTCCATCCACTCAAGAGCACCCAGAGACCCATGCCCTCACCACATGTTCAACCTGGGGAGCCATTGCATCAGTAAGGAACTCACCACCATCTTCAACTCATCCATCACCTCTGCTTCCTTCCCAGAAGGATGGAAACATGCAGAAGTAAAACATCTGCTAAAAAAATCTACCACTGATGCAGTAGAACCCAAGAAGTACAAGTCTATCTCCCTGCTCCCTTTTCCAGCTAAAGTCCTGGAGAAAGGAAAAAACAGACAACGCTACAACCACCAAGAGATCAACAACCTCCTAGATCCATCCCAATCGGGACTCCATGCTAATCACAGCCCTGAAACCACCTCAAATGCAGCCACATATGCCATCGGATCTCACCAACACCAGGGAGAGACTGCAGCCCAGATCCTCCTTGACCTCTCTGTAGCCTTCGACACCATGTCACACTACACTCTCCTACACCAACTTCAGCAGATGGGATCCAAGGAAATGTCCTTAACCTCTTCGCTGCTGATGAAGAGCTCAGCTCGTCATCAGCCACGGTGGTCGTGTGCGGATGACGAGCTGAGCTCGTCATGTAACGCGGCTTTTTCAAATTTGCCGCACACAGCGGGAAAAGCCGCCGCAGCGATGCGGTTAAATGGACCGCTTCCTTCCTCACCAAAATAACCCAAAGCATCCGCTTTCCACCTTACACCTCAGGTACAAAGAATATCATCTGCAGCATTTCCCAAGTGTCTTCACTGAGTCCAACCGTGTTCAACACATACATGGCCCCCCTGGCGACATTGGTAAAACCTATGGCATAAACATCATATCATATGCTGATAACACTCAGCTCATCCTCTCCTTATCCTCGAACCCCTCTAACACCAAAACTAACTTCCACAGGTGCATGACCAGCGTAGCCAGCTGGATACAAACAAATGCCTCAAACTCAACACTGACAAAACAGGGGTACTCCTCTTCAGGAGCAACACCTCCCCAAGGGACGACTCCTGGTGGCCAGCAGAACTGGTCCCTCCGCCCACTCCCAGAGACCACGCCAGAAACTTTGGTATACTCAAACGCAATCTCTCCATGAAGAAGCAGATAAATGCTGTCTCAGCCTGAATCCTCACCCTTCGCATGCTCCCGAAAATATTCAAATGCCTCCCCATCAACACCCAATGCACTGTTACCAAAGCCCTCATCACCAGCCACTTGGACTATTGGAACTCCCTCTACGTGGGCATCACCTCTCAACTACTGTGCAGACTGCAAAAAATAAAAAATGCTGCAACCAGACTCATTCTCGACCTCCCGAGAAAAGCCCTCATCACCCCCTACTTCAGAGCTCTCCACGTCCAAAAAAGGTGCCAGTTCAAACTGCTGACCCATGCCTGCAAGGCCCTGCACAACAAAGGACCAGCCTACCTCAACCACAAACTGAACTTCCAGCAACCCGGCAGACAACTATGCTTCGCCTCCCTCTCCATTGCCAACATGCCCCACTTCCACAAAAGCAGAAGAGGCAGCCATACCTCCTCCTACCTGGACGCCAAGACCTGGAATGGCCTCCCACTCCATCTCCATTCTGCATCCACCCTTCAGAAGTTCATAGATAGCCTAAATCCTGGATGTTCGACTGAAAGCTCCCTGCAGCAGCACCCCCACCCACCGAATCACTGACAAAATATCGACGTTGAAAATATCGACCTACAGGAATATCGATGCAGAAATATCGAAAGGAAGAATATCGACATCCCATCTACAACATGGTAAGTACAAAAATATTGAGAAAAAAATATAGATGTTAAAAATATCGATGTTAAAAATATCGTTTTTTTCTGTAAAAATATAAATGTAAAATAAAAGTAAATAACACTAATAAATAAAATAAACATAGTTAAAAATATCTAATATTGTTTAAAATTAATAAATAATGCATATATAATAATAATACAATAATTAAACATATATAGAAAATATATAATATATACGCACTTTACAATAAGTTGTGATCATTATTTTAATAATATATAAATTAATAAAAAATATTATAAATTAAAAATACATTTACAAACCTAAAACATAAACATAAATGAAAAGTAAAGAATTATGTTTAATAAATTAAAAAAATAAATATACCTTTAATATTTTTAAAATTAATTATATACTACATTATCTAAATTTATACAAAAAAATTAAATAACTAAATAAATAAAAATACTATTCAAAATCCAAAAGTAAAAAAAAATACATTATTAAAAATGGTGGATAGCATAGAACTTAAAATTACCGTTCCCACTCCAGAGAGCACAATAGTAGAGAAACCGTTGTATAAGCGTAGAGGTAAAAATTACTATTCCAACTCCAGAGAGTTCAACAGAAGGGAAAACATTGGATAGCATAGGGGTAAAAATTACTAATCCAACTCCAGAGAGTGCAACAGTAGGGAAAACATTGGATAGTGTAGGGGTAAACGTTACTATTCCAACTCCAGAGAGTGCAACAGTAGGGAAAGCGTTGGATTGCGTAGGGGTAAAAATTACTATTCCCACTCCAGAGAGTGCAACAGTAGGGAAAACGTTGGATAGCGTAGGGGTTAAAATTGATATTCCAACTCCAGAGAGTGCAACAGTAGGGAAAGTGTTGGATAGCGTAGGGGTAAAAATTACTATTCCCACTCCAAACAGTGCAACAGTAGGGAAAACATTGGATAGCGTAGAGGTAAAAATTACTATTCCAACTCCAGAGAGTGCAACAGTAGAGAAAACGTTGGATAACGTAGGGGTAAAAATTACTTTTCCAACTCCAAACAGTGCAACAGTAGAGAAAACATTGGATAGCATAGGGGTAAAAATTACTATTCCAAATCCAGAGAGTACAACAGTAGGGAAAGTGTTGGATAGCGGTTGGATAAAAACTTACTATTCCCACTCCAGTGAGTGCAACAGTAGGGAAAACATTGGAAAGCATAGGGGTAAAAATTACTATTCCAACTCCAGAGAGTTCAACAGTAGGGAAAGCGTTGAATAGCGTAGGTGTAAAAATTACTATTTCCACTCCAGAGAGTGCAACAGTAGAGAAAACGTTGGATAGCGTGGGGCTAAAAATTACTATTTCAACTCCAGAGAGTGCAACAGTAGGGAAAGCATTGGATAGCGAAGGGGTAAAAATTACTATTCCCACTCCACAGTGTGCAACAGTAGGGAAAACGTTGGATAGCTTAGAGGTAAAAATTACTATTCCAACTCCAGAGAGTGCAACAGTAGGGAAAGCTTTGGATAGCGTAGAGGTAAAAATTACTATTCCAACTCCAGAGAGTGCAACAGTAGGGAAAGCGTTGGATAGCGTAGGAGTAAAAATTACTATTCCCACTCCAGAGAGTGCAACAGTAGGGAAAGCGTTGGATAGCGTAGGGGTAAAAATTACTATTCCAACTCCAGAGAGTGCAACAGTAGAGAAAGCATTGGATAGCGTAGAAGTTAAATATGACATACTTCTAAATAATTGTTGTAAATAAAATAATTAAAAATTTAAGTTTTAAATAACTCTACATCATTTGCAAATACCCATTAATAATTACTAAATAAATAATTACAATTGAATAAGTAATTAACAATAAATTAAAAATAAATAACAATAAATAATATTTAAGAAATATAAATGACCAAATCATACATATTGAACACTAAAATATTTTTCAAAATTAAAAACATATTAATATTTAAAAATTGATTAACAATTGAAAAATGGTAAACAATTTTTTTTAATTACAAATAATTTTTATGAAAAATTATTTACCAATTAATAAAATGCGTTTCCAAATAATAAAAAGTAATTAACAATTACAAATATCAATTACCAATTTAAAAAATGTATTACCAATTAAAAAAAGTATTTACCAATTAAAAAATATAATTACCAATTACAAACCTTAATTACCAATTAAAAAAATGTATTGCCAATTAAAAAATGTAATTACCAATAACAAAACGTAATTACCAATTATAAAAATTAATTGCCAATTAAAAAATGTAATTACCAATAACAAACCTTAATTACCAATTAAAAAAATTAATTAGCAATTTAAATAATTAATTCCCAATTAATTTGTAATTATAAATGAAATAATTATCAATATGAATTACAAATAAATAATTACTTAATTACAAATAAATTACTTCCCACCCAATTCCCCTATAAACCCACAACCCGCTACCGAACTTAAACGCAAAAATGAATTAAAATTCATTTACAATTACAAAAAAGTAATAATTAATTTACTATAATTAAATTACTTCCCACCCTATTCCCCTATAAACCCACAACCCGCTCCAGTACTGAAACATAAAATTAAATTAAATATAACATTTTTAATATATAAAAAATAGTACATATATAATTTAAAACAAATAAAAAACTTAACAAAAAACATATAACACATACATATAAAATACATAATAAAATACATAACAACAAACAAATATCGATATTAGTAACATCGAAATTAGTAACATCGATATAATTGATATCGATATTACTAACTTCGATATTACTTACATCGATATAAAAAAAATTGATTATACTTACCTTAGGGTCGATATTCTGTCCAACGATATTCTTGACCTCGATATTCTTCACCTTTGATATTTTTAACTCAATATTAATGCTGGTCGATAATTTGGAATCGATATTTTCACTGTGCACCCCACCCACCACCGCCTGGATACCTTCATGGACGATAAGCAGCACTCTCCAAATTGTTGATTGATTGATTGAAATCAATGAGGTTAGCTGCTGAATAAACACAACAGATATTTTCAATGAAACCCAGGTTTTTATATTGATTAAAAATAGTTATTTCATTATATAATCTTATAAAGCACGCAGCTATTCAAAAAGGGTTTCCCGGCACTAAGCATAGCAAAAAAAACAGATTGACAACTTAATATAGCCATGCCATCAAACCTTTGAGAAAAGAAAGCAGAGAAGTACAGTCTCCAAGGGATTAGGGAAGGGAATTCCACAGTCCTGAGCCCAACACAGCAAAAGAGCATCCTCTCATCCGGGCCAAGTGAAATTTGGGTACAGTGCTGAAGGCTATGTTCGAAGATCTCAAAGAACATGTAGGGATATATGGTATCACTAGGTCTTGAATATAGAGTGCACCTATAGTAGCTTTGGCATTAAACATATAACAGAGTCTTAAATTGAATATGTTTGGCAACTGTAAAAAAAGGAAGAGATGTAAGACTGAAGGGTACTTAGGAAGCTGAAAATCGCAGTCTGGCCGCTGAATTCTGGACTATCTTCAGATGCCAGCTGGGTGCCTGATCTATTCCCAAATATAAAATGTTACCATAATCCAATCTAGATAAGATTAGGGCTTAAATCACAGTTCTTTGGGCTGAATGTGGGTTGATCCAGATAATCTTTTTCCCCGATTTCAGGACAGCAAAACAAGTGGAAGTAACCTTAGTCACCTGAGGTTTCATAGACAGTTTTTCATCATTTATGGACAAATAAGGTTGACATCTGTTATATAAAGGCTGTTGAAGCCCATTTAGGTTTGTGCATAGAAGGTATTCCAGGGAATTGAAAGTGATTAACCATTTGAAGAAATGGTACCATCATGCTATAATATGCGGACATCATAGTGCTTAATTTCTACAGGGGTTGGGGTCCATATCTCATTTTTAGGGACTTATTTGTCACCATCAGTCTTTAATATGGAACATGAGAGACAAAGGGAGAAAGGAGAGAGAGATAAGTGTAGTAAGTGGGAAGAAATAGAATCTGCAATACTGAGGTAAAGAGACAAGGAGTGCAGGGATAAAGAAGAAAGAGGTTTCAGGTGTAATCGAGGCTAGAAAGCCTTGGAATTGGGAAACCCTAGCATGTCACAGTCCCAGGTTCCTAAGAAAAACTTTGGCCCCTTGTATATATTTTCTCCCAAATTAAGCACTGGCTGCCTCACTCCTAGAAGTTTCCTTTTGTAGTGCTCTGAAGTTTGTTTGAGACCTAACACTTCAAATCTATAAAATAGCACGTCTTCCTCTAATAGTACTGTTTACAAACAGCAGCATCGAAATAAATTAATTCGGCTTTTTTTAGGCTTTTTTTACACTTCATGTTTAAGAATTCAGGCTATAATATTTTGCTTGCAGAATACACACATGATAAGGTATGTATTGCAGGGCCGACTTTAAGAAGGCAATGCCATGGGCAAAATCAAATGTAGCTCCATCCCCCACTGCACCGGAAGGCCATACATGCTTTAGGACGCAATGATTGCACCCCTCAGTGCACCGCTCTCAATGTCGTTGCCCAAGGTGTGGGCTCAGCTTACCCATGCCAAAAGCAGTCCCAGGTGGTTATTTGTGACTGTGTTTACACTGTAGGCAGCGGCAGGGCAACTTCTAAGACATGGAAAATAGGCTACCTCCTAGGGTCCCAGTTTACCATTAGTGCCAGTTTGTTCCTCAATGCAGCACACGCGGACCCATTGTCATGGGAAATGTACAGCAGCATCTAAAAAGAGTAGCACAACATTCCTGTATCTGCAATAGTGGTGGACCCACCTGCATTAAGAAGATTTATGTTCAGTGCTTAATTTGTGAAAATGCCAGTGCTTTTTGATTGGATGTCGGGATGCCGAATGCCAAGGCTGCGTAGTATTCCATTCACTTCACACCTCTTATATCCACCAGCAGACACTCAAGGCACCTTTATCTCATCATTGCAGGTTCCTCATTTCTCCCTTTTTCAGTTTGTCCGTCTTTCCATTCCCTTTCCACTTTATGTGTTTTTTTCGTTCTTGACTGGGTCAAAATCTGATAATGAAAAGTAAGTGTTGGTTCCTAAAAATGAGGCGGGAGGAGGAGGGGGGGGGGGGGTCTACCAGCAACCACCGGCTTACACAAGGCACTGATGTCCATATGAACAGGTGAGGCGCTCGGACAGGCAGGAAATACCATCTATGGGTGCGTTGCTTTGACTGGTGTGCCTCTTACATATTTCGCGGCATTGTGGCGTCCAATGCAAAAGAAGAATACACTTCCTCCTGCTCACGAGAGGTGTCCCTGGCACCCCAGGAACATTCACACGCAGCAGACTTCGATAATGGCTGAACCCTTTACGAAGTACAATTCCAACGGTGGTAGTTTTACAGAAAAATAAACAAAGCGCAGCGTGGTTTGCTTTGTCGTGATGCGGCTGCACGTGCCTGGTAGTCACCGGGCACGCGGCATGTGACTTGCACAGTCTGAGGAGAGGTGTAATTACCGGACAACAGGGGCGCCCCACGGAAGGACATTGCGCTAGAGAAAAGGAAGCCGTCTTCTTGTCCTTTTGTTTGTTCTGTCATTTTCATTTTACGTTTACACGTTTATTCTGCCTTTTGACTGGCGCATCATAGAATCATAGAAACATGAGCTCCATGGAGGCATTAGCGTGACGTCGTACCGTAGTGCGATGGCTGTCACGCTAGGATGATCTAGATTAAGGTTTCGTTTTTAGTTGTACTGCAGGTTAACAGGGATGCCCGTCTTTGTACTTCTCTCATATCTGTGCATATATAATATTGTTATTATTATATTGTATTACAATGCCTTTACTAGTCACTGCAGTGGTAGTATTTGATGATCTATGTTCTATGTACTGTGAGATATGAGGCAAGTATATTTCCCAAACTACATGTAATGTCGCCAATTTTTTCATATTCTACAAGAAAATTGCAATTTAGCCCACGCTTAATCCCAAAGGACATTTGTTAGACAAATCCAAATTACCTTATGCTTGTTGGGAATGTCTTGAACTTGCCCCAGCTAATTAGTATTTCTAGAAGTCTCTGATTGACAGGACCTAATGACCCTATAGGACCATTGGATCACTTTGATACATTACATTCCTTTACAACAAGGTATCTTACATAACAAACCTTTTTAGTTACAGAGAAAGGGGCGAGCATTTACCTTAGTTAAGGAGCATTTTACAGTTTCCAAGATATTTTAAAATTTAGAGCAGTTTACAGTTTTGAAGACGTTACCAGTTATGACCTTTTTTTGCAAGGAGTAGTAGGGTAGTCTGGTAAGCAGTCAATTGACACCAGCAGGGAGATGGGTGCACAACATACTATTGTTTGTAAATATTTCTTTATTATATTTTCTAACCGAACATGGAATACAAGTGGAAGATTGAAGGAACAATGTAAAACTAAAAGATACTGCAAAGTGCTTAATAGTTAGAGGACAGGTACAGTAACGGCCGGTCAATGTGGAAGTGTCAGGAGGCATGGAGAAGACATGATAATCATCATGCCAGCAACCAGGGAGGTAGGGTCATATCTAGAGCCCATGTGACCAGTACAATTAGCAAGGATGGAGACGAAACAATGCAGACAAAAAAAAAACAATTAAGGATCTGACTTTCAGGACCAGGGTCCCGGGAAAGGCAGTCACGAACAAGGTCGCCGTTCTTGTCCTTATTCAACGTAAGTTCTAAGAGAATACAGTTTATGCAAGGCATAGCAAAGCTCTGGAGTGAGAGGGTGGTAGAGAAGAAAAGAGGCAGCAGAGAGTGATGGTGGGTGGCAGAGAAAGGGGGGAGGGGGGGCGGACCATATGTCCTTCAAAATATTCAGTTGGTCCTGTAGGCTGTATATAGATTGTTTGTGGGTTGAAGTAATAGCCACGTCGCACAGCC
Organism: Lissotriton vulgaris; assembly: GCF_964263255.1. Taxonomy (NCBI): domain Eukaryota; kingdom Metazoa; phylum Chordata; class Amphibia; order Caudata; family Salamandridae; genus Lissotriton; species Lissotriton vulgaris. The sequence continues at coordinate 413,136,034 of NC_141693.1, read as the reverse complement.
GTTCCATGTGTGTAGGTGGTGCACGTTGCTTCCAGCATCTCATTTCAGCATTTTGGAATTGAGAATTTTGCATCTAGGGGGAGCGGGGATTTTGGAATCAGTGTCAAATCTACTTCTTCCAACTCAGTTCTTCTGATGGTCTCTCCACTATTGTCTATGAGGCTGCTAGGATATTGAACAGGTTTGTGATCTATTGTAGGTATGTAGCAATTTCATAACATGAGGTGGCAGGCTTTACCCCGGTCAAGGACTGTGTAGTAATTGTCTACTGCTTATGGGTGTCCAATTTAAAAATTGCACCTTCATTAGTAGTGCGCAGCACATATAAACAAGGAGCTTCTATACAACAAATATGTATTCACACTGCTACTGACTTCCTATGCAAGGACATTCAAGGGTTACATGAGTGCATGTACATTTGTGCCCGAGGGGGGCTCTAAGTGGATTCCATCATCATGTTGTACTGCAAATGTGAAATAATACTGTTGGTCAGTTTATTATATGCACACTAATATTGCTCATAATTCATGTATTTGATCAAGGTAGAAATGTAAACATAGATCATTTTCTGTAACTATGTGAATTATATGGCTCTAACACAGCTACAAAACAACACGGTGCTGGGGAGAATAGGGGTTTAAAAGAGGTGGAGAATCGGGTTACCTATTCAACAAAGAAGTCAATTTGAACATTTGAGCTGGTCAAACAAAAATGTGGACTTGAAAGGGCAAACTATGTGGGATGTTACTGGACTTCTTTCTAGAGGATGTCGGGTAAGCTTGGACATTGAGAGCTCCTCAGATCATATGACGTGGGAAGGAAAGATGAAGCTGAAGAGACCGGGGCCCTCAAAAAAAACCTCATCTCGAAAGAGAGTATGAGATGTGACATATGTGCCAGCCAATGAATGTGAGTGAGAAATATTATGGATGAGGAAAGCTGAGGAATGGTGGACAATGACTGTCGAGGAGCCAAAGAGTATAGCGGTCCATAGCGATCCAGTGGCAAGGAACAGGAAGGGAGAAGCTGTGGGAGTTGGGAATTGCACTAAATCACAGCTAAGTTGCAGTTCACACGTTAGTATACTGGTGTAAACTATTGACACATTCCTATTAGCAAGGAAAGTATTTTCTTTTTCTACAAAGATGAAATCATGAGAAAGTCACACATTTTTGGGTCTCGCCTGAGACCTGCTCTTGCGCATTGCTGGCAAGATTATAGTAAGGGGAAAAGAAAGAAAAGAAAAGTCTACCAAAGAGCTTTAAAAATGCAGTTTATGGCCAGTGCATGTGAGGCATTCAAGTGCGAAGCTGGCATCTGGACTGCTTTCTCCAGTGCGCACTTGGCCTCACTTCCTGCTCCCCCTCTTACTTTCGTTCTCACTCACACCCCATATGCTCGTTCCCTCCCACCCTTCCTTTGATGCCAGAGGGCTTTGTAATGCGGATTATGGCTAGTGCATGTGCCTCACCATTTGCTCCCCTACCCCCTCATCAGACTTCAAAGGCTGCCGCACCCTCGCCCCAGCATCAGACTTGAAAGGAGTGCACTCCCCGCTATCTTGTTCTTTTAGCAATACACTCGCCATGCATTAGCTAAAGCTCACCACTGGAGTTTTGCCCCTCACTAAAAGCTCCTCTCCTCACGTCTCTTTCTCGCTCTCGCACCAATGCTCTTTCTGTTACTCCTTGCTCTCTTTATCTCCATTCCTCCCCTGTATTTCTCTCTCATTCTCGCACTCTTCCTCACTCTCCCAGTAACATCCCTCTTGCTAACCTACTTTCCCATTCAATGCTGAGTATTGAAAAATATAAGCAGTCGCCAGGTGTTTTTAACTCAATTTATTTCACTTTCTATGTGCGCACCACTCGTGTGTTATATTTTTTCTTCTCCCCCTACCTCTCTCTCTACGTCTCTTTCCCGCTCTTGCACCCACGCTCTTTCTGTTACTCCTTGATCTCCCTCCAACTCCAACTCCACCCTCCAACTCCACCCTCCACCCTCCAACTCCACCCTCCACCCTCCAACTCCATCTCTAACTCTACCCTCCAACTCTAACTCCACCCTCCAACTCCATCTCTAACTCCACCCTCCAACTCCACCCTCCAACTCCATCTCTAACTCCACCCTCCAACTATAACTTCACCCTCCAACTCCACCCTCCAACTCCACCCTCCAACTCCAACCGCCAACTCCAATCTCCAACTCCAGCTCCACCCTCCAACTCCACCCTCCAACTCCACCCTGGAAATCCAACTCCACCCTCCAACTCCAACTCCACCCTTCAACTCCACCCTCCAACTCGACCCTCCCACTCCACGCTCCAACTCCACCCTCCAACTCCACCCTCCACCCTCCAACTCCACCCTTCAACTACAACTCCACCCTCCACCCTCCAACTCCACCCTCCAACTCCACCCTCCAACTCTAACTCCACCCTCCTACTCTACCCTTTAACTCCACCCTCCAACTCCACCCTCCAACTCCACCCTCCACCCTCCAACTCCACCCTCCAACTCTACCCTCCAACTCCACCCTCCACCCTTCAACTCCACACTCCACCCTCCACCCTCCAACTCCACCCTCCAACCCCACCCTCCAACTCCACCCTCCAACTCCATCTCTAACTCCACCCTCCAAATCGATCTCAACCCTCCAACTCCACCCTCCGACTCCACCCTCCAACTCCACCTTCCAACTTCATCTCTATCTCCACCCTCCAACTCCAACTCCACCCTCCAACTCCATCTCTAACTCCACCCTCCAACTCTAACTCCACCCTCCAACTCTATCTCAACCCTCCAACTCCACCCTCCAACTGCACCTTCCAACTCCATCTCTAACTCCACCCTCCAACTCCAACTCCAACTCCACCCTCCAACTCCATCTCTAACTCCACCTCCAACTCTAACTCCACCCTCCAACTGTAACTCCACCCTCAAAATCCACCCTCCAACCCCACCCTCAAACTCCACCCTCCAACTCCACCCTCCAACTCCACCCTCCAACTCCAACCTCCACCCTACAACTCCACCCTCCAACTACAACTCCACACTACAACTCCACCCTCCAACTCCACCCACCAACTCCATCCTCAAACTCCACCCTCCAACTCCACCCTCCAACTCCACCCTCCAACTTCACCCTCCAACTCCACCCTCCAACCCCACCCTCCAACTCCACACTCCAGCTCCATCCTCCAACTCCACTCTCCAACTCCACCATCCAACTCCAACTCCAACCTCCAACTCCACCCTCCAACTCCAACTCCACCCTCAAACTCCACTCTCCATCGCCAACTCCAACTCCACCCTGCAACTCCACCCTCCAACTCCACCCTCCACCCTCCAACTCCAACCTCCAACTCCACTCCAACTCCACCCTCCAACTCCACCCTCCAACTCCACCTTTCAAATCCACCTTCCAGCTCCACCCTCCATCGCCAACTCCAACTCCACCCTCCAACTCCACCCTCCACCCTCCAACTCCAACCTCCAACTCCACCCTCCAACTTTACCCTCCAACTCCACCTCCACCCTCCAACTCCACCTCCACCCTCAAACCCCACCCTCCAAATCTACCCTTCAACTCCTACTCCACCCTCCAACTCCACCCTCCAACTCCAACTCTAACCTCCAACTCCAGACTCCAGCTCCACCCTCCAACTCCACCCTCCAACTATACCCTCCAACTCCAACTCCACCCTCCAACTCCAACACCACCCTCCAACTCCACCCTCCAACTCCAACTTCACCTTCACCCTCCATCTGCAACACCACCCTCCAACTCCACCCTCCAGCTCCACCCTCAATCTCCACCCTCCAACTCCACCTTCCAACTCCAACTCCACCCTCCAACTCCACCCTCCAACTCTAACTCCACCTTCCAACTCCACCCTCCAACTCCAACGCCACCCTCCAACTCCACCCTCAAGCTCCACCCTCCAACTCCACCCTCCAACTCCACCCTCCAACTCCACCCTCCAACTCCAACCTCCACCCTACAACTCCACCCTCCAACTACAACTCCACACTACAACTCCACCCTCCAACTCCACCCACCAACTCCACCCTCAAACTCCACCCTCCAACTCCACCCTCCAACTCCACCCTCCAACTTCACCCTCCAACTCCACCCTCCAACCCCACCCTCCAACTCCACACTCCAGCTCCATCCTCCAACTCCACCCTCCAACTCCACCATCCAACTCCAACTCCAACTCCACCCTCCAACTCCAACTCCACCCTCAAACTCCACTCTCCATCGCCAACTCCAACTCCACCCTGCAACTCCACCCTCCAACTTCACCCTCAACCCTCCAACTCCACCCTCCACCCTCCAACTCCAACCTCCAACTCGACTCTCCAACTCCACCCTCCAACTCCACCTTCCAAATCCACCTTCCAGCTCCACCCTCCATCGCCAACTCCAACTCCATCCTGCAACTCCACCCTCCAACTCCACCCTCCACCCTCCAACTCCAACCTCCAACTCCACTCTCCAACTCCAGCCTCCAACTCCACCCTCCAACTCCACCTTCCAACTCCACCCTCAAACTCCACCCTCCAACTTCACCCTCCAACTCCACCTCCACCCTCCAACTTCACCCTCAAACCCCACCCTCCAAATCTACCCTTCAACTCCTACTCCACCCTCCACCTCCACCCTCCAACTCCACCCTCCAACTCCAACCTCCAACTCCACACTCCAGCTCCACCCTCCAACTCCACCCTCCAACTATACCCTCCAACTCCAACTCCACCCTCCAACTCCAACTCCACCCTCCAACTCCACCCTCCAACTCCAACTTCACCTTCACCCTCCAACTGCAACACCACCCTCCAACTCCACCCTCCAGCTCCACCCTCCATCTCCACCCTCCAACTCCACCTTCCAACTCCAACTCCACCCTCCAACTCCACCCTCCAACTCTAACTCCACCTTCCAACTCCACCCTCCAACTCCAACGCCACCCTCCAACTCCACCCTCCAACTCCACCCTCCAACTCCATGGGCCTCACCATTTGCTCCCCCGCCCTCCCCCGCACCAGACTTGAAAGGAATGCACTCCCCGCTATCTTGTTCTTTTAGCCCTACAATCCCCATGCATTAGCTAAAGCTCACCAGTGGACCTTTTGCCCCTCACTAAAAGCGCCTCTCCTCACGTCTCTTTCTCGCTCTCGCTCCCACGCTCTTTCTGTTACTCCTTGCTCTCTTTATCTCCTTTCCTCCCCTGTAGTTCTCTCTCAATCTCGCGCTCTCCCTCACTCTCCCCGTAACATCCCTCTCGCCCACCTACTTTCCTTTTCAATGCTGAATATTGAAAAATATAAGCAGTCGTCAGGTGTTTTTAACTCAATTTGTTTCACTTTCTATGTGCGCACCACTCATGTGTTATTTTTTTTCTTCCTCCTACCCCTCTTTCTCGCTCTCGCACCCACGCTCTGTCTGTTACTCCTTGCTCTCCCTCCAACACCACCCTCCAACTCCAACTCCACCCTCCAACTCCACCCTCCACCCTCCACCCTCCAACTCCACCCTCCGCCCTCCAACTCCACCCTCCAACTCCATCTCTAACTCCACCCTCCAACTCTAACTCCATCCTCCAACTCTAACTCCATCCTCTAACTCTAACTCCACCCTCCAACTCTAACTCCACGTTCCAACTCCACCCTCCAACTCCACCCCCCCAACTCCACCCTCCAACTCCAGCTCCACCCTCCAACTCCACCCTCCAACTCCACCCTCCAACTCCACCCTCCAAATCTACCTCCACCCTCCAACGCCACCCTCCACCCTCCAACTCCACCACCAACTCCACCCTCCAACTCCAACTCCACCCTCCAATTCCACCCTCCAACTCCACCCCCCACCCTCCAACTCAACCCTCCAACTACAACTCCTCCCTCCAACTCCACCCTCCAACTACAACTCCACCCTCCAACTTTAACTCCACCCTCCAACTCCACCCTCCAACCCCACCCTCCAACTCCACCCTCCAACTCCATCTCCAACTCCACCCTCCAACCCCACCCTCCAACACCACACTCCAACTCCATCCTCCAATTCCACCCTCCAACTCCACCATCCAACTTCAACTCCACCCTCCAACTCCACCCTCCACCTCCAACTCCAACTCCACCCTGCAACTCCACCCTCCAACTCCACCCTCCACCCTCCAACTCCACCCTCCAACTCCAACCTCCAACTCCAACCTCCAACTCCACTCTCCAACTCCACCCTCTAATTCCACCTTCCAACTCCACCTTCCAACTCCACCCTCCAACTCCACCCTCCAACTCCAACTCCACCCTCCAACTTCACCCTCAAACCCTACCCTCCAAATCTACCCTTCAACTCCTACTCCACCCTCCATCTCCAACTCCACCCTCCAACTCCAACTCCACCCTCCAGCTCCACCCTCCAACTCCATCTTCCAACTATACCCTCCAAATCCAACACCACCCTCCAACTCCACCCTCCAACTCCACCCTCCAACTCCACCCTCCAACTCCAACTCCAGCCTCCAACTCCACCCTCCACCCTCCAACTCCACCCTCCAACTCCATCTTCCAACTATACCCTCCAAATCCAACTTCACCCTCCAACTCCACCCTCCAACTCAAACTTCACCCTCCAACTGCAACACCACCCTCCAGCTCCACCCTCCAACTCCACCCTCCAACTCCACCTTCCAACTCCACCTTCCAACTCCAACTCTACCCTCCAACTCCACCCTCCAACTCTAACTCCACCTCCAACTCCAGCCTCCAACCCCACCCTTCCTTTGATGCCAGAGGGCTTTGGAATGCAGATTATGGCAAGTGCATGGGCCTCACAATTTGCTCCCCCGCCCTCCCCCGCATCAGACTTGAAAGGAATGCACTCCCCGCTATCTTGTTCTTTTAGCCCTACACTCGCCATGCATTAGCTAAAGCTCACCAGTGGGCCTTTAGCCCCTCACTAAAAGCGCCACTCCACCCTCCAACTTCAACTCCACCCTCCAACTCCACCCTCCAACTTCACCCTCCCACTCCGCCCTCCAACTCCGTCCTCCAACTCCACCCTCCAACTCCACCCTCCAACTTCAACTCTACCCTCCAACTCCACCCTCCAACTCCAACTCCACCCTCCAACTCCAACTCCACCCTCCAACTCCAACTCCACCCTCCAAATACACCCTCCAACTACACCCTCCAACTCCAATCTCCAACTCCATCCTCCAACTCCACCCTCCAACTCCACCCTCCAACTCCACCCTCCAACTCCAACTCCACCCTCCAGCTCCACCCTCCAACGCCACCATTCAACTCCACCCTCTAACCCCACCCTCCAACTCCAACTCCACCATTCAACTCCCCCTCCATCTCCAACTCCACCCTCCAACTCCACCCTCCAACTCCAACTCCAACTCCACCCTCAAACTCCACCCTCAAACTCCACCCTGCAACTCCACCCTCAAACTCCACCATCCAACTCCACCATCCAACTCCAACTCCACCATTCAACTCCAACCTCCAACTTTAACTCCACCCTCCAACTCCACCCTCCAACTCCAACTCCACCCTCCAACGCCACCCTCCAGCTCCAACCTCCAACTCCACCCTCCAACTCCACCCTCTAACTCCACCCTCCAACTCCACCCTCCAACTCCACCCTCCAACTCCAACTCCACCCTCCAACTCCAACTCCACCCTCCAACTCCAACTCCACCCTCCAGCTCAACCCTCCAACTCCACCCTCCAAATCCAACTCCACCCACCAACTCCAACCCCACCCACCAACTCCAACTCCGAACTCCACCCTCCAACTCCACCCTCCAACTCCACCCTCTATTGTGAAAAGCAGCAACTCTCTTATGAATAACAAAGCTGGACGGGGCAAGACGCCTCTAATTCACCCCAATATTAACTATCAAAATAAAGAGGCAGGCACTGGGACTGGAAGGCAAGAAACAGGTTTATTGCTCCAGAGGAGAACACATCAATTCGGAGACACAGAATGTCTTTAGGAGGTGTTCTAACTACATCTCCGTGGCTTGGTCTTTTATACACATTTGCATCAGTTTATTGGTAGGTTAAACATCTTTGGAATTCCCGCCCTAAGCAGGTTCCCACACAAACCCAGCAGCAATCGTCCCATACCCAGATCTAACAGATGATCGCTATCTCGCAGCTGGACAATCCGACAGGATCTGAAAATGTGTGGGATCGGTTAGATCTGAGAGTTCGAGTCATTGATTAAAGCAGGCTTCTTTGTTAATACAACAAGTCCTGCCGTGTTGGGGGCAATAAACTTTGTCCGCAAGGGTCAGTTAGCGCCTTGGACCGGATTGAGCAGCCAGGTGATATACATATAGGACATATTTCAGGCCATGGCACCTTCTGGCTGTCGGTGTATATGTTCACTGTCGTTCCAGCTGCTAAAATACATGCTCGTGTGAGGGCAATGAGTTCTGCTGCTTGTGCGAATCGCTGGGCGATGTGGGCTGTCTCTAGGATTGTCTGGGCTGTGGTGACAGCATATGCAGCTGAGGTGGTGCCGTCGGGGAGTTTGATGCACGAACCATCTACCCATAGTTCCCCATCTGGGTCTGGAAAAGCAGTGTCTCGGAGATCTACCCTACTCTTTGTCTGTTCGTCAGTCAGTGTCACGCAGTCGTGCAATGGAGCCACACCAGGGTCGTTTTCGGGTAGGGGTAGCAATGTGGCGGGATTGAGGGTGGTGCATCGTTTCAGAGTGATGTGTGGTGCTAGCAGGGTCAGCTCGAATCCTGTCAGTCGGGCGCTAGTCAAGTGTTGTGTCTTGGTCTTGTTAAGTAGTGTGTCGACTGCTTGAGGCACTAACACTGTAATGGGATTGGCGTGCACTATTCCCTCGCTCTGGCGTATCGATACTGCTGCAGCTGCTACAGCGCACAAGCACACTGGCAGCGCTCTAGCCACTGGGTCAAGGGTGGCAGAGAAATATGCACAGGGACGTTGCTTGCGACCAATCGACTGTGTCAAGACAGATAATGCACATCCCTCCCTTTCGTGTGTGTAGAGGGAGAATGGTTTGGAGTAGTCTAGGGTTCCTAGAACGGGTGCTGAACATAGGGCATCTCGTAATTCTTTGAATGCTGACTGGCATTCGGGTGTCCAAGGGAGTGGTATTGGGATGTCTTTGGCTAGGAGGGAGAGAAGGGGTTTGACAATGAGGCTAAAGTTCGGCAACCATTGTCGGCAGAATGAGGTGAGGCCTATCAAAGAGCGGACTTGTTTCTGATTCTTGGGAACGGGAGTGTCTAGAATTGTCTAGAATTGTCTGGATCCTGTCAGGTGTGAGTGTTCTCCCTTCCTTCGATAAAAGGTGACCTAAGTATGTTACTTGTGGTTTGCAGAACTGTAATTTCTTTTGGGAGACTTTGTGACCATTCTCAGCAAGGAAATGTAGTAGCTGGATGGTGGCTGCGACAGCTATTGGAGTGGTGTCTGCTGCTAGCAGGATATCATCTACATACTGTATCAATGCTACCCCTTCTGGTAATTGTATGGCATCTAACTGTCTTTTGAGCGCCTGGCTATAAATGCTCGGGCTTTCTGTGTACCCCTGGGGTGCTCTACAAAATCTATATGAGCGGGATCTTAGGGTAAATCCGAAAAGATAGCGGCTGTCTTTGTGAATAGGTATGGAGAAGAATGCGTTCTTGATATCGATGACGGTGAAAGTGGTAGCAGTGGACGGAATTAGGGTCAGAATGGTGGTGATGTTGGAAACGACTGGGTACTGAGGCACTACAATCTTGTTTATCTCCCGCAAGTCGATGATAAAGCGGTAGGCTTTCCCAGCTACCTCTTCCTGTCTTTTTATGATCTGTAAAATAGGACTGTTACACACATTGTTCACTACCTTTTCTACCACCCCTGCCTCTACCAGTTAGTGTATGGTCTCTGTCAGCGCTTTATCACCCTCTTGTGATATCTTGTACTGTGGTACTTTTGGTAGTGTTGCGTCTTGTCGTATTGTCACGTGTACTGGGTCAATCATCATTCGTCCTACGTCTGAGTCAGCCCTAGCCCACAAGTGTGATGGTAAAGTGTCCAGTAGGGACGTGTCTGCTTCGGAAATGGGATACATATGCTGGGAAGGATTATGTCTCTGGTGTTGGTGGTTGTCATATAAGATGACTCGTACCCCGTCTGGCGAACATCTGATAGTCGTACGGAAATGCTTCAACAGATTGAGACCCATAATGGCGTCTGGGGTATTGGAGGAGAGGAGGAATGTCGTGTCGATAATATTATTTTCAAGATTGAAAGGGATCGGTTTGGACAAAGGGTTGGTGGAGGGCATACCATCAAATTCTATTGAGGTCACATGTGAGCCAGACAAGGGTGCCCTTGGAAACAGTCGTTTGGACAGTGCACTACGTGTTGCTCCCGTGTCTACCAGAAATGGCGACTTTGTGCCCAGGACCTTTGCGGCAACATAAGGGCCTTGCTGATCAACATAGAGCTCGACTGGATCCCTCACTTGCCCTTGGCTGTCCAATGCGAAGTTGTACGTGTTGTCGTAATCTGACTGTTGGTACTGATTCTGTCTGGGGTGATCAAATGTATTCGCTCTTCCTGGCCTCTCCTCACTAGCGTCGTTCATGTGCCCCTTTTCACATCCCCTTCCTCTCTGCCCACTTACTATTTCCCTTGCCCCTCTCCCCCTACCAATTCCTAACAGAACCGGGCATTGGGACTTCCAGTGTCCATACTCTTTACAAAACGCACACTGATTCTGTCCTAAGTCTTGGCGTCCTGGGTATGGCGTCGATTAATTATTTCTGGGTGGCTGCGCTCTAGGGGCATTCTGCTGATATCCTCCCTTGTATTGCTCCCACCCTGTATTCACCCCTTGAAGCTGCACGATCAAGTCTTTCTTTTTCTTTTCTGTAGCCCTGTCATGTTCATTTTTCTGATGTTCATAGTACTGGGCCATCTGGAGGATGGCCGCTGGTTTAGAGGCCGCCCAGCTGCTTTCGCTGGTCTGCAGTTTCTGCGATACCTCCGGTAGCAGTCCTTTAACGTAATTCTGTACGAATAAGTGGTGTCCGGTTGTGGTGGACATGTCTTGTCCGCTGTAATCGGAGAACACCGTTTCGAATCAGGAGAAATACTCTGAGACATCCTCTTGTGGTTTCTGGCGGCACGCGGTTACTATGGACCAGTCAATCTTTTTCTCCGGGATCATGGTCTTCACCTTTTGTACTATTTTGTCGGGGAGGTCTAATATGGCTTTTACCGGTTTCTGGCCAGGGTTTCGTTGTTTGTCTAGTACACCGAGTTGCTCCCAGGTATGGCCGAGCAGCTCTGTGTGGTCTATTTTCCTGATTTGTTTCCACACATCTGCTGGCAGAAATAGCCCAAAGAATAAGTCGATGTCAGCAAGCGTCATGATGGTTGATCCCAGAGCAGTACCTAACTCGGTGTAAAATGCGGTGGGAACAGAGACGTACAACAAAGTGTCGCTTGTGATTCTCAACATAGGAGTGGCATATGTTGGTTATGTACTCTTCTGTCTCCTTTCTATCTACAAGGGTTTTAACTATTTTCTCTATGCCTGCTCGTTCGTTCTTACTCAATCGTGGGATCCTCGACAACCCTTTCTCTTTTGCTTCGATTCCTGTAGACGCTTCTTTTGATGAGGCATTATTATTATCATTATTATTATTATATCGATTTTTAGAGCGCGCAAATACCCGAGGGTGTCTCGGCGCTATTGTTACAGGACTCTCTGTCGGAGAAGGGGGAAGTTAGGCTTGAAACAACCAAGTTTTCAGTTTTTTTCTGAAGTTGAGCAGAGTTGGTGCACATTTGATGTGGAGAGGGAGTGTGTTCCACAATCTAGCTGTGGCAACGGTGAAACGTTTGTCTCCCCAGTTAGCCCTTCTTGTGCGGGGGACTGTTAGCAGGTGGGCCGAGGATGAACGTAATGTTATTTGCTGTTCGAGCGGGCGGAAGGCTTGTTTTAGGAATAGGGGGCCATGATTGTGGATAGCTTTGTAAGCTATGCATAAGGCTTTAAATTTGATGCGGCTCCTCACCGGCAGCCAATGTAGCTGTTGGATGTAGGGGGAGACAGATGCAAATTTGGGAATGGGTAGCAGGGTCCTGGCTGCTGCATTCTGTACAGTCTGTAATTTGTTGAGGACCTTTTGCTGTGCGTTTAGAAGCAAGGCATTACAATAGTCAGTTTTGGAAAAAACGAATGTGCTGACTAAAGTTTTGCCTGCAGAAGATGGTAAATAAGGGATGAGTTTTTTGATCTTTTTTAAGGTGTGGAAGGAGGATGAAACCACCGAATTGGCATGCTGCAGGAATGACAATTTGTTATCAAAGACAACCCCCAAATTTCGTACCTTGACTACTGGTTCTGGAGGTTGTCCCATCTGTTGGGGCCACCATTGTGGAGACCAGATTGGTTGTAGTCTCCCGAATGTCATCACTTCTGTTTTATCAGAATTTAGCTTGAGGCAGTTTGATGACATCCAGGAGCTTATTGCCTTCATACCAGATTGGAAGTTTGCAGCTACTGCTTGGCCATCGTCGTATACGGACAACACCAGTTGTGTGTCGTCTGCGTATGTGGTGAGAGAGATTCCGTGGGATTTGATGACCCTCGCCAAGTCCGACACATATATATTAAACAGTGTCGGGCTTAGCGAGGATCCCTGTGGTACACCGCAAGGCAAGGAGAAGGTCTGGGAGGTGTATTGTCCCAGCTTCACCGTTTGTGGGCGGTTGGTCAAAAATGAGGCTAGAAGCTCCTTAGCCTTGTCCCTTATTCCTATAGCCGCGACACGGTCGATCAGTGTGGTATGATCGACCGTGTTGAAGGCTGCGGACAGATCTAAAAGTATAAGGATAGCGGCTCCTCCATTGTCCATTGTGGACCGTATCTCGTCCGCAGCTTTTAGGAGCGCAGTCTCCGTGCCGTGTCCCTGACGGAACCCGAACTGGGTATCATCCAGTAAGTTGTTGTTGTGAATGTATGTTGACAATTGCTAGTTCATGATCTTTTTAAAGATCTTGGCCGGAAATGGGAGGCATGCAATGGGGCTGTAGCTGGCCGGAAGAGAAGGGTCGAGACTGGGTTTTTTGAGTAAAGGTTTAATAATGGCTTCCTTCCATACCGAAGGGTAGGTGCCGGATGTGAACATTGCGTTGCAGATAGCGGTTAGTGACGGAGCAACGGCTTCTGAGATGAGGTTGAGAACGGCTGGAGGGCATGGGTCAAGAGGTGATCCGGAGCTTGTTCGGGCGATCAGGGGTTGGACAGTTTCTTTCGTGGTATTTTCGAAGGCTGAAAATTGTGGGGTATTATTGGCGATGGATTGCTCAGTATAAGATAAGGAAGGGTCAGGCGAGAAAGTAGAGAAGATGGCTCTGACCTTATCTTCGAAAAATTTGGCCAGTTCGTCTGAAAGGGCCTGGGATCCTTCTGAGCAAGGTGGCAGAGGATTGGACAGGTATGTTACCACCTGGAACAATTTCCCTGATGAGATTTTGGCCTGATTAATTTGATTGGTGTAATAGGTGGTTTTCTCGGATGTTATGAGTTTTTTGTAATTAGAGAGGGCATTTTTGTAGTTGATCTTGTCAGAGTTATTGTAGTGTCGGCGGCACTGCCTTTCTAAGTTTCTGCAATATTGACGCTGTAATCTGAGCGATTCAGAGAACCAGGGAGCAGATGGAAGCTTTCTGTTCCTGTGCGAGGCTTTTGTGGGTGCTAGCTTGTTACAAGCTTCGTTCAAATTTTACAGGTAAGTAGCTGAAGCTGCTATGGGGTCCTGATTGTTTAGCGGAGGGCTGTCATGTATAATCTGAGTGAGCTGGTTGAGATTAATGTTCTTCCAGTCTCTGAACTTCGTTGACCCAGAATTTGTCTGGGAGGGTGGACCGGAATTAATGGGAACTGAAAAGCATACTGCAGAATGGTCTATCCAAGTTAGAGGGATAACCTTAGTGATAGCGATGTCCCTGTTGTTGGTAAAGAGGCCGTCTAGAGTATGACCTGCTGAATGGGTGGGTGGTTTAACAATTTGCAGAAGGCCGACTGCCTCTAAGTCACCAAGTATTGTTCCTGTGTCAGGGTCTTCAAGAGATTCAAGATGAAAATTGAAGTCACCCAAAACGGTAAAGTGTTGGGATCCAATTGACATCTCGATGATTTTGTCTAAGATTGAGAGGAATCCTGGGGGACTGTAAATTAGCAAACCTTTAAAGGTGTTTTTACTGGAGATGCATATGGCAAAAAGGAGAGCCTCGCACTCAGAGAGGGTTGTCTCTGATGTTGTTAGTTTAAGGTGATCTTTGTGTATAATTGCTATTCCTCCGCCTTTTCTTAATGGTCTATCTAACTTGCTTACACAGTAGTTATTAGGCATAGCGTCTCTGAAGTCAGGGCCAGAGGATTCGTCTCCCCATGTCTCGGTAATAAATAATATATCCAAATCATGCGCATCAATGAACTCGGCGATTTCAAATTTGTGCTTAGGTAAGGAACGTACATTTATTAGAGCTGCAGACACTGTAGGTGGGGGGGTTGTAGGGTGTGTAGGCAGCGTCTCAGTACATGTGGGGCATTTAAGCGGTCCTATGCAAGGGTTGTTGTAGTTAAGGAGGGGTAACGAATGGGCTTTCTCAGCATTAGATTTATAACTGAGGAGTTCTGCGGAGGAGTAGGATAGAGGTGAGGAGTTGGTGATGGGCCGGGGACCAGGAGGAGCAGGGGGGGTGGCCCTAGGCCCGGCCTCGGCGCGGACGAGCGCAGACGAGCTTGCCTTATGTGCGCCTTTGGCGCGCAATCGTCGCGCCCGCTGCGCTCGTCCGCTGCGCTTCCGGTTCCTGTGCATGTAAATAGTATTTGGATTGGGTAGCAGAGGGCGTGCTCAGCTCCGATGGGCGTGTCCTGTGGCCGAGGGCGGCGTTGCTGTGGCAACCCTCTCCGCAACAGCAATGGATCTGCTGGGCGGTCGGGTGCGAGCAGCGAAGCGAGTGCTTCAAATCAGGTGGCAAATAATTACAATTTTAAAAAACAGAGTGCTAGTGAGCTAAAATCTCCCGGCTTCCGCCTCAGGAGAGAGTCTGTGACAACAGCGCTAGTAAGCAGCGCGATTCAATTTAAAGGCTGGCTTGTGGGCGTGCTCAGCTCCGATGGGCGTGTCATGTGGCCGAGGGCGGCGTTGCTGTGGCAACCCTCTCCGCAACAGCAATGGATCTGCTGGGCGGTCGGGTGCGAGCAGCGGAGCGAGTGCTTCAAATCAGGTGGCAAATAATTACAATATTAAAAAACAGAGTGCTAGTGAGCTAAAATCTCCCGGCTTCCGCCTCAGGAGAGAGTCTGTGACAACAGCGCTAGTAAGCAGCGCGATTCAATTTAAAGGCTGGCTTGTGGGCGTGCTCAGCTCCGATGGGCGTGTCCTGTGGCCGAGGGCGGCGTTGCTGTGGCAACCCTCTCCGCAGCAGCAATGGATCTGCTGGGCGGTCGGGTGCGAGCAGCGAAGGCACGAGAGGCTCGGTCGGCGCAGAGGCCGTGGAGACCGAGGAAATGGTGCTATCTTCGGCTATGCTTTGGGATTCCTGGCATTGTACTACAGGATGAGTAGGGGCATAAGGAGGTGGCATGTAGATGATCGGTGGGCCTAATAACAAATCATCATCTACTCTTTGTTTCGCTGGTAACTCAGGGTAAAGAGTCGAGGGCGTTCTAACAGGGTATTGACCCAAAATCTTTGATTCTTGTTCCTTTCTAACAGTTTCTCTTTCTTTTATATCTTCTTCTAACTTTTTGCAAGCTAGGTGAGCTGATTTTTGCAGTTCTATATCTATTCTAGCTTCATCTCTTTTCTTTCGTGGGGCTGCTTCTTTCTGCCACAAACCAAAGCTATCAAGCATAATCGGTGTAGTTTTCTTTTTGTGAAGGGCTATTTCTAGCACTTCCATTTTAGCGGGGTCGAAAGATCCCGTCAGTAGCCACTGATTTTCTTGATCCTTCCTAGTGCGTTTATGCCATAGGTGGCTATAAGCTACAGCGGTCAATCCCAATTTTACATACATGTCCTTATTAGGGGTGCCCTCCGTTGGTTCCGGATGACTGACCTCTAATAAACGGTCCGGGCCGAACTAACTATCAAACAATCTAGAGAAGATAGGCATGACGTATTTAGCGGTCAAAATGAATATCTCGATTATTATTTAGACAAAAGTCTGCACAACCTATCCTTCGCTGTCTGCAAAGAGAGAGAATATTCCTATTCTTCGTTGTTTGCAAGCAGGGAATGTCTCAAATAACAAAGACACACAATTAGAAGGAGGGTCCCTGGGGTGTTTATAGACCAAGCACGATTACATACCCCAAACTACTGACTTGGAAAACAAAAAGTAAAAGTGGGTCTTAAAGAAATAATGAGTTATGTGTCACTGACCACCAGTCTACTTTAAAAACTTGCATCTTTCCATCAGTGAAAGATGCATCTCGGGTGTAATAGTACCCATCAGATATCGTACGGTGCCGCCCTTGTCATCATCTGGGACTCCTTCCACCAAGGAAGATGTTACTGCATCCCACAGTAAGAAGAGGCGGATGCCCCAGTGTGACTTTAGGTCTTTAATGGTAACTCAATCCGGATACCTGAAAAGCAGTGCGTATACAAAAAGGGGAGTGAAAATGAGCAAATGTAAAATTGGAGAGTGTAGCGCAAACAACAAGGTATTGAGTGCCTCCAATACTTCCAAAGACTAAAAACAGTGCAGGAACATAGTAGGCTTAAACAAATGTCTACTATATAGTTGAAGAGGTCGACATGTTTCAGCAGATGCAGGACTTTTAGTCCACTGCTTTCTTCAGGACCTAACCTTCGCTACTGCGTCATGTGAGTCAACATACAAATCACCCGTGTTAGTGAAAAGATCTCTTGATGTCACCTTAATGACTAGGATCTGTTGTCGTCCTCCAGATACCTATAACAGTGACATTCAAAGATAGAGTAGATTAGCACCTTAAACATAACTCTTAATATATCCAGAGAAACACATTGGTTTCCTGTACAAAGCACTCCTACAGTAATGCGAGTACAACATTCTTCGTTATACCACCTGTGCCCTTCCTTGAAGTACAAGGTAATGCACTCAAAAACTGTGTCCACTCACCGTCTTGGTAGGACGTAAGTGGTGCGCCTCACTCTTCGTTAGTGCATGCTTATTTACAATGACTCCATTCCCTGATAACTAATTAGGAGCGTCAATTTGTCTTCACCTATCCAAAGACCCATTTCTGACTCTCAGGCCATATCCTCTTATAAACCTCAGTGTTAACAGAGATTCTTTGCGAGTATTTTTCGGGTTTGCCTTGTGTAGATTACTAATATGTGTACACGCCAAATAGGAACACTATTCCCCAAGCTTTTGCCTGATACTCAGTTTGACTAGTAATCATCATCTAACTCCTAGCTGGTAATTGTTAGTGATTACATATTATCGATGACTGCACTATCATTAGTGACACAGCGCATTCATGTTAAACTCGAAACAGAGAGTCTATCGGAGCACCGGGTTCATAATAATGTTTGGTGATTAAACCCAAATGAGTGCGGTGCGTAATAAAGAAAACATTATTCTTGAAATTAAGCGACAGGCTCACTAAACTTTGGAGCAAGGCAAGACAAGAGTCAGTTCTTTTCATTTCTACAATGAATTAGAAGCGAATTTCTATTTTGGCCACTAAACGAGCATGAGTTACTCTGAATCTATAAATAATAAACTTACAAGAGACATGTGGATACAGGCTTAGCCCTTTATATTCACACACGCCATAGGACACTTTTTCCGTTTGTGTTGAATGGGTGAACATTTACAAGTATGTGACAAGAATTGCCATCAAGTATGCGTGATTTGCATTTCTTTGTTTTTAATAGAGTGGTGCTCTATATACCTGGGCCGCAGCCAGGTGAGGCACAGCACTTACGTCCTACCAAGAAGGTGAGTGGACATAGTTTTTGAGTGCATTACCTGGTACTTTAAGGAAGGGCACAGGTGGTATAACGAAGAGTGTTGTACTCGCATTACTGTAGGAGTGCTTTGAACAGGAATCCAATGTGTTTCTCTGGATATATGTTATGTTTAAGGCGCTAATCTACTCTATCTTTGAATGTCACTTTTATTGGCATCTGGAGGACGACGACAGATCCTAGTCATTAAGGTGACATCAAGAGATCTTTTCACTAACAGGGGTGATTTGTATGTTGACTCACATGACGCAGTAGTGAAGGTTAAGTCTTGAAGAAAGCAGTGGACTAAAAGTCCTGCATCTGCTGAAACATGTTGATCTCTTCAACTATATAGTAGACATTTGTTTAAACCTACTATGTTCCCGCACTGTTTTTAGTCTTTGGAAGTATGGGAGGCACTTAATAAATTGTTGTTTGCTCTACACTCTCCAATTTTACATTTTCTCACTTTCACTCCCCTTTTTGTACACGCACTGCTTTTCAGGTATTGGGATTGAGTTACCATTAAAGACCTAAAGTCACACTGGGGCATCCGCCTCTTCTTACTGTGGGATGCAGTAACATCTTCCTTGGTGGAAGGAGTCCCAGATGATGACAAGGGCGGCACCGTACGATATCTGATGGGTACTTTTACACCCGAGATGCATCTTTCACTGATGGGAAGATACAAGTTTTTAGAGTAGACTGGTGGTCAGTGACACATAACTCATTACTTCTTTAAGACCCACTTTTACTTTTTGTTTTCCAATGTCTCAAATAACGGAATACTAGTATTCAATTCAAACAATTCCAAGTCAATCAATCAAATAATCAAATACCAGTCGTTTTACACGACTGTACCCGGACCGTATGGACAGTTCTTCGTCTTCCCCTTCCAGCGCCCGATCGTCCTCTTACTCCGATTTTACCGTGGCACTCCTGTGAGGTCCCAGTCAGGACCGCAGGTCACTCGAGAGAGGTCCGTTCGGAACTGGTGAAGTTTAGTCGATCGGCAACCAGACAAGGGTCTTCTCACGGCAGGTATACTCCAACGATTTAGATGTTCACTCCGTCGTTAGAACCTCTCTACCGAACCCACGTATCACTGATGGGCCCCGCGTTGGGACGCCAATTGTGAAAAGCAGCAACTCTCTAATGAATAACAAAGCTGCCCGGCGCTCCACTATTAACTATCAAAATAAAGAGGCAGGCGCTGGGACTGGATGGCAAGAAACAGGTTTATTGCTCCAGAGGAGAACACATCAATTCGAACACACGGAATGTCTTCGGGAGGTGTTCTAACTACATATCTGTGGCTTGGTCTTTTATACACATTTGCATCAGTTTATTGGTAGGTTAAACATCTTTGGAATTCCCGCCCTAAGCAGGTTCCCACACAAACCCAGTAGCAATCGTCCCCCACCCAGATCTAACAGATGATCGCTATCTCGCAGCTGGACATTCCGACAGGATCTGAAAATGTGTGGGATCGGTTAGATCTGAGAGTTCGCGCCATTGATTAAGGCAGACTTCTTTGTTAGTACAACAAGTCCTGCTGTGTGGGGGGCAATAAACTATGTCTGCAAGGGTCGGTTGGTGCCTGGGACCGGATTGAGCAGCCAGGTGCGGTGAGGGAGGATATCAGAAGGGCTTGCCCACGTACAGAGGATAAAAGGACAAACGGGTTTAGGGCAGGAAGCGGATCCGGGGCTCTGTCAGGAGGACAAGGTTTTACAACCCCAGTACGCTTGGTCATGCTTAGTCAGGGCGCTGGGGATGATAGCGAGGTCAGGGTGAGACATAGGTGATCAACAGAGTACGAAATGGCCGCGATGTCTAAAATAGGTGCTGCTTACACGCACGCGGATGCTCTCGCTAAGCAAGATGGTGCCGGTGATGTTCATGTTTGTGATTTACATTTCAACACCAACTCCACCCTCCAACTCCACCTTCCAACTCCAACTCCAACTCCACCCTCCAACTCCAACTCCGGCCTCCAACCCCACCCTTACTTTTATGCCAGAGGGCTTTGGAATGCAGATTATGGCAAGTGCATGTGCCGCACCATTTGCTACCTCGCCCTCCCCTGCATCAGACTTGAAAGGAATGCGCTCCTCGCTATCTTGTTCTTTTAGCCCTACACTCACCATCCATTAGCTAAAGCTCACCAGTGGGCCTTTTGCCCCTCAATAAAAGCTCCTCCCCTCACATCTCTTTCTCGCTCTCGCACCCACGCTCTTTCTGTTACTCCTTGCTCTCTTTATCTCCATTCCTCCCCTGTAGTTCTCTCTCATTCTCGAGCTCTCCCTCACTCTCCCCGTAACATCCCTCCCGCTAACCTACTTTCCCTTTCAATGCTGAACTTTGAAAAATATAAGCAGTCTGCAGGTGTTTTTCACTACATTTTTTTCACTTTCTATGTGCGCACCACTCGTGCGTTATTTTTTTTCCTCCTCCTACCCCTCTCTCTACCCCTCTTTCTCGCTCTCACACCCACGCTCTTTCTGTTACTCCTTGCTCTCCCTTCAACTCCACCCTCCAACTCCAAATCCACCCTCCAACTCCATCCTCCAACTCCACCCTCCAAATCCAACTCCACCCTCCAACTCCACCCCAACTCCAACTCCACCCTCCAACTCCAACTCCACCCTCCAACTCCAACTCCACCCTCCAACTCCACCCTACAACTCCACACTCCAACTTCACCACCCAACTCCACACTCCAACTCCACCCTCCAACTCCAACTCCAACTCCACCATCCAACTCCACCCTCCAACTCCACCCTCCAACTCCAACTCCACCCTCCAACTTCAACTCCCAACTCCACCCTCCAACTCCACCCTCCAACTTCAACTCCCAACTCCACTATCCAACTCCAACTCCACCCTCCAACTCCACCCTCCAACTTCCAACTCCACCCTCCAACTCCACCCTCCAACTCCACCTCCACCCTCCAACACCACCCTCCAACTTCAAATCCACCCTCCAACTCCAACTCAAACTCCACCCTCCAACTCCACCCTCCAACTCCAACTCCACCCTCCAACTCCACCCTCCAACTCCACCCTCCAACTCCAACTTCACCCTCCAACCTCCAACTCCACCTTCCAACTCCACCCTCCAACTCCACCCTCCAACTCCACCCTCCAACTCCACTCTCCACCCTCCAACTCCACCCTCCAACTAGAAACTCCACCCTCCAATTCCACCCTCCAACTCCACCCTCCAACTCCACCCTCCATCTCCAACCCCACCCTCCAACTCCACTCTCCAACTCCACCCTCCAACTCCAACCTCCAACTCCACCCTCCAACTCCAACTTCACCCTCCAACTCCACCCTCCAACTCCACCCTCGAACTCCACCCTCCAACTCCACTCTCCACCCTCCAACTCCACTCTCCAACTAGAAACTCCACCCTCCAACTCCACCATTCAACTCCAACCTCCAACTCCACCCTCCAACTCCACGCTCCAACTCCACCCTCCAACTCCAACTTCCAACTCCACCCTCCAACTCCACCCTCCAACCTTCAACTCCAACTCCACCCTCTAACTCCAACTCCACCCTCCAACTCCACCCTCCACCCTCCAACTCCACCCTCCAACTCCAACTTCACCCTCCAACTGCAACACCACCCTCCAACTCCACCCTCCAGCTCCACCCTCCAACTCCACCCTCCAACTCCACCTTCCAACTCCAACTCCACCCTCCAACTCCACCCTCCACCCTCCAACTCTAACTCCACCTCCAACTCCAGCCTCGAACCCCACCCTTCCTTTGATGCCAGAGGGCTTTGGAATGCAGATTATGGCAGTGCATGGGCCTCACCATTTGCTCCCCCGCCCTCCCCCGCATCAGACTTGAAAGGAATGCAATCCCCGCTATCTTGTTCTTTTAGCCCTACACTCGCCATGCATTAGCTAAAGCTCACCAGTGGGCCTTTTGCCCCTCACTAAAAGCGCCTCTCCTCTCCTCACGTCTCTTTCTCGCTCTCGCTCCCACGCTCTTTCTGTTACTCCTTGCTCTCTTTATCTCCTTTCCTCCCCTGTAGTTCTCTCTCATTCTCGCGCTCTCCCTCACTCTCCCCCCGTAACATCCCTCTCGCCAACCTACTTTCCCTTTCAATACTGAATATTGAAAAATATAAGCTGTCGGCAGGTCTTTTTAACTACATTTGTTTCGCTTTCTATGTGCGCACCACACGTGCGTTATTTTTTTCCTCCTCCTACCCCTCTCTCTACCCCTCTTTCTCACTCCCACACCCACGCTCTTTCTGTTACTCCTTGCTCTCCCTCCAACTCCACCCTCCAACTCCAACTCCACCCTCCAACTCCACCCTCCACCCTCCAACTCCACCCTCCAAATCCAACTCCACCCTCCAACTCCACCCCCAACTCCAACTCCACCCTCCAACTCCACCCTCCAACTCCACCCTCCAACTTCAACTCCACCATCCAACTCCACCCTCCAACTCCACCCTCCAACTCCAACTCCACCCTCCAACTCCACCCTCCAACTCCAACTTCCAACTCCACCCTCCAACTCCAACTCCACCCTCCAACTTCCAACTCCACCCTCCAACTCCACCCTCCAACTCCACCTCCACCCTCCAACTCCACCCTCCAACACCACCCTCCAACTTCAAATCCACCCTCCAACTCAAACTCAAACTCCACCCTCCAACTCCACCCTCCAAGTCCACCTTCCAACTCCACCCTCCAACTCCACCCTCCAACTCCTCCTCCACCCTCCAAATCCACCCTCCAACTCCACCCTCCAACTTCACCACCCAACTCCACCCTCCAACTCCACCCTCCAACTCCACCATCCAACTCCACCCTCCAACTCCACCCTCCAACTCCACCATCCAACTCCAACTCCACCCTCCAACTCCACCCTCCAACTCCAACTTCCAACTCCACCCTCCAACACCAACTTCCAACTCCACCCTCCAACTCCACCCTCCAACTCCACCCTCCAACTCCACCTCCACCCTCCAACTCCCCCCTCCAACTCCACCCTCCAACACCACCCTCCAACACCACCCTCCAACTTCAAATCCACCCTCCAACTCAAACTCCACCCTCCAACTCCACCCTCCAACTCCACTTTCCAACTCCACCCTCCAACTCCACCGTCCAACTCCACCCTCCACCTCCACCCTCCAAATCCACCCTCCTAATCCACCCTCCAATTCCACCCTCCAACTCCAACTCCACCCTCCAACTCCAACTCCACCCTCCAACTCCACTCTCCAACTCCACTCTCCAACTCCACCCTCCAACTCCACCCTCCAACTCCAACTCCACCCTCCAACTACAACTTCACCCTCCAACTCCACCCTCCAACTTCACCCTCCAACTAGAAACTCCACCCTCCAACTCCACCATTCAACTCCAACCTCCAACTCCAACCTCCAACTCCACCCTCCACCTCCACCCTCCAACTCCAACTTCCAACTCCACCCTCCAACTCCACCCTCCACCCTCCAACTCCAACTCCACCCTCTAACTCCAACTCCTCCCTCCAACTCCTCCCTCCAACTCCACCCTCCAACTCCAACTCCACCCTCCAATTCCAACTCCACCCTCCAACTCCATCATTCAACTCCAACCTCCAACTCTAACTCCACCCTCCAACTCCACCCTCCACCTCCACCCTCCAACTCCACCCTCCAGCTCTACCCTCCAACTCCAACTCCACCCTCCAACTCCAACTCCACCCTTCAACTCCACCCTCCAACTGAAGAACCGGGTTTTAAAACCCAGCGGCGCCAGGGAAAACGCCCGATGTCTTTGAGTTCCCCTGCCTTGGCAAACAGAGACACGGGACACTTCTTGATGACGTCAAAGACCAATTTTATTGGCTGCAACCAGGAACAGAGGTCTACGTAGCACAACACGGGTGGTTCGCTACAGACTGCACAAATTCATCGAGCGGAGCATCGTCTTTTTATGCCAAAAATCACATGCCTGGCTAGCATCAATTACATACAAACTGATCAATGAAAGAACGGCATTTCAAACATATCGCATGACGACAATCTCACTTTCCGTTGTCCAGCCCACCAGAAATGACCAAGCAAAATTCAACATTCCTGTTCGAACGGGCCGGACAAACCCATCATAAAGACCTCAACCCAAATCAATAATTAAGCCATAAAGGAAGGAACAGAAGCAGATGAGAAGCAAGATAGAATGGTGTGTGCATGTACCATAAACTCAGCAATGTCCTGATCTTTGATCTCTATCTGACCAGCTGCTTAACAAGGAACTGGCTCAACGAGGTCAGCCTCGGGCAAGGGAGTCAGTTCGACCAGGTCACACAAAAGTCAGCTAAGGTGTACGTGTCCCAAGGACTCGTTCGACCATAGTCAACGCCCTATGTGAGGGCAACCACACAAAATGGATGCCGCACACAAAAAGGAACCCGAGGGTTCAAACGAAATCCTTTAATACGTAGTGTTCTCATTGATCGGTTATGACGAAAACACTCGTACATACCGCACTCGTCATTTACGGTCTGCTGATACCAAAATCGTCTATATACGACGACCTTCATTGAACGGGTTCAAAATCTCCGAACCACAGGACCACAGAACCACACAACTCCAACTCCAACTCCACCCTACAACTCCACCCTCAAACTACAACTCCACCCTCCAACTCCACCCTCCAGCTCCACCCTCCAACTCCACCCTCCAACTTTAACTACAACCTCCAACTCCAACTCCACCCTCCAACTCAACCCTCCAACTCCACCTTCCAACTCCACACTCCACCCTCCAACTCCACCCTCCATCACTCAGGAACACCACCACATCACTCAGGGACACCACCACATCACTCAGGGGCACCACCACATCACTCAGGGGCACCACCACATCACTCGGGGACACCACCACATCACTCGGGGACACCACCACATCACTCAGGGACAAAACCACATCACTCAGGGGCACCACCACATCATTCAAGGGCACCACCACATCACTCAGGGACACCACCACATCACTCTGGGACACCACCACGTCACTCGGGGACACCACCTCATCACTCGGGGACACCACCACTTCACTTGGGAACAGCACCACATCACTCAGGGACACCACCACATCACTCAGGGGCACCACCACATCACTCAGGGGCACCAGAACATCACTCAGGGGCACCACTCAGGGGCACCACCACATCACTCAGGGACACCACCACATCACTCAGGGGCACCACCACATCACTCGGGGACACCACCACATCACTCGGGGACACCACCACATCACTACACCACCACATCACTCGGGGACACCACCAAATCACTCATGGACACCACCACATCACTCAGGGACACCACCACATCACTCAGGAACACCACCACATCACTCGGGGACACCGCCACATCACTCGGGGACACCTCCACATCACTCTGGGAACACCACCACATCACTCGGGAACACCACAACATCACTCTAATACACCACCACATCACTCAGCCCAACCACATCATCACTCAGAACCACAACAGCACTGTCCTTGCTTGCTACCAACAAGCATTGCCATAGCCAATAGGACTCGCCTTAGGAAAATGTAAGCTATTGGCTTTATGAATAACTATGCTATTAATTTATATATTTTCAAAGCCAACACATAATAAAAATTGTGTCATTTACAATACCAATAGCTCACACTTTCCTAATGCGAGACCTATTGCATTGCAAATGTTTTTTGCTATGTAGTATCACAAAATTTCTTGTCATTTCACAAGTACATAATTCTGTGTAATTATCACCAGCGCGATCGAGCAGAAAGTGTGTTGAAGGAACATTAAAAAAAAGTAAAACCGCAGCTGAAAGACACTTTTTCCTCATACCTTCTCCTGCTTGTATCCCACGTGACTTTGCACACGAGGTCTGCACTTGTCTTCACTTTTCCTGACAGATATGAACCAAGTTTATTTCACACTCTACATGTAATGTTGCTTAGTTTTTCATATTCTACAACAAAAAGGAAATTTAGCCCACGCTTAATTCCAAAGGACATTTGTTAGACAAATACAAATGACCTTCTGCCTGTTGGGCATGTCTTGAACTCACCCCAGCTAATTAATCTTTCTAGAAGATTCTGATTGATAGGACTTAATGACCTTTGGTTTAATCCTGAACATATAACAAAAGATGCCATGACAATGATACAAGAGAGGTGTTTTGCTCTGAGGGAGGAACAAAGACATTTCTTCCTAATCACCAAAACAACCAGTAGTTTATAATACCAATGTAAAACACAGGCAGGCTATGAACCTCACTTGGGGGCATGCAGCCTTTAAGCATGGACAATGTTTGCACGCCTGGATTTTTTAAACTTACGTTGGGACTAGAGTGAATTTCACTGACAGTTCTTAACAGCAAATTAACTCTTTCTTTTTTCCTTTTGCACGCTCTTTCATTACTTCTGACCAATTAAAAACTATTATAAACCATAAGGTTTACTACTTTGATTAAATGTGCAAAAACGTTCAAAATGAACTCGCTGTGATACTTCCTTCAAAATGCTTTCTAACTTGCATGTGTGAAATGCCTTTTGAGGAAGTATCGGTCAGATTCATCAAGCCGAAATCGGGTAGCAAAGGGCCAGTTTCTGAGAATCTGGCCCTTTGCGAGCGCTATTTTTGCATTTGGGATTAATCATCCCAAATGCAAAAATCGCATTTTTAGAAATCGCATATTTGCGAAAATTGCATTTAAGGAATCTCAATTAGAGATTACTTAAATGCAATTCAAGAAGCATTTAAAAATTGCGAAATCGCTATTTTGGGCCGCTATTTACCGCGAGGTCAAACCTCGTGGTAAATAGCGAAAACTTAGAAAAATGCATTTAAATGCATTTTTCTAAGTTGCATGTTACACACACACATTTCCTTTGGACATGTTTGCGCGCAACACCAATGTAGATTACATTTCAAGGGTGCTACAGGTGTCTTTTGGACACCCCTGGCACCCTTGAAATCGCATCCTTATTTGCGATTAGCAAATTACTAATCGCAAATAAGGAATAATTCCCCATTCATTCCTATGGGCCTAGGCCCATAGGAATGAATGGGGAGTTATTCCTTATTTACGATTAGCAATTTGCTAATCGCAAATAAGGAATGTGTAGGAATCGCAATTTATTTAGCGATTCCTACATGAATCCCGTTTTGCAAGTCCTTAATAGCGATTCCTTAATAATCGCTATTAAGGACTCGCAAAACGGCACTATGATGAATCTAGCTGCATGTTTCTACTGATTCTGTTCGTTTGTGTGCTCTAAAATCTGAAATTTTAAAGTAGAAAACACATTTTTAAATGATCCTAAAAGTACACAATTGATATATCATTTGTTGTTATATATTTATGTGGTAAATAGAGCACCTAACCAATTGCTGACAAAACGTCAGAAAACACCCAGCTAATAAGAAGATTGTTTGAAATTTACTGGTGGTATTTATTGGACAGGTTAGAAAAGGAGTAGATAGTTGTACATTGTTGGTCGCCTAGTGTATGTGTGTGGTTGTCACATCACAGATAAAGCACTGATTAATGTGCCTGGCCCAAACGACAAAAATAAGCGCACAGAGTTGGGAATTTAGTAATCCTTGCCTTGGTGATCAGTGTGTTGTCCCTCCCTTGATTCTTAGACTGACAGGTTCAGCTAATGCATCCGGTGCATCCGGTGCATTCTACTTCAGGGTGAACACCCAGGGTTAACAGCATATAGGTTTTGGTCGAGAGGTTTAAAAAACATTGAGTCCACACAATTTTGCAATAACTAGTTGCAAAAATGGATGAAATGCGATGTCAACTTAAACCACCGCCTTAGCATAACTGTAATAGCGGAAGCCATGTTTTTTGCTCATGCTAACTGTGCCTAAATTGCCAATCTCTGATATTTAGAGCTTCTCTTTCACATTTTGGCTGTTGAGGCGAGAAAGTGTTGATTAGCTTGCTCAGCCAGGAAAGTTTACATTATTATTACAACTGAAGATCATCTTCTTCCTTTCTCAAATTCTCAGTCTCTGGCACCCCCTGTTTCCCGAAGCGATGTTTCCCATAGAACACCTGTTAGAATTGGGGGTCTCTGGTTGGCACAGGTATGCACTTGTGACAAGCAGGGACCCTTTCCTCTAATAAGGGCAAAGGACTACTCCTAGAAATAACCCCTGCTCACCCTCTACGCGGCGTGGCGCGAGCAGACAAGGCTAATCCCGAGAGCGTTTGGCGTTAAGCATTTGTAACAACACACAGCAATCAATTGATACACCACAAACGGAAACCAGGCTGGCTTTGTATAAAAATATACTATTTTATATGCAGGCTTAATCAGGCTTAAGTCACAGGTTCCAATAACTTAAAAGGCAGGTTCCACGATACTCAAGGCAATGTTCAGTTCTGTTTCAATGCCGGTGTACACAAGGGGTACGAGTCGTAGCACTCCTCTGCGACTCGTACCGCGATGACGAACAAAGGCTTTGAAGATGATGTGCGCCTCGCGGACACTTCAGTCCAGGGCGCCGCGCGCAGGAAGACACGTGGCACAGTAGCTTGAAGGCTTGAGAGTTCGCAGCGTACAGTTCACAGTACCTTTCTTTGAAGTTTGTTGCGGACGGTGCAAAGGGCCAGACGTCCTACGTGGCGGTGTCCTCCTCGTAGTGGTGCAAGCTATGGCTCGAGATGCGGCAGTCACTTTACTTTAAGGGGCGTTGCTTTGTAGGTGTGGGGCGCTCTTGGCAGTGTACGCGCCGAACCTGGAGAGGGGAGGTGTTCGAGTGTGATGCAGGCGGCGGTACGATCAACAGGTTTGAGACGTACCCAGCCGCAGTGCGCGCCGCAGCTGTTCACATACAGCAGCGGTGCCCTTTCAAAACAGGACGTGGCGCCGGGGGAAGCGAACTCCAGGCAATGTCCATCTTTGCTGTGCGGCTACTACTCGGGGGCAGATAACTGCGGGGCTTGGACCGGACAGGTCCATTTTTACGTTGCGAGCTACGGCTCGGGGTCACAGCAGTCACGGTGCTCGGACCAGGCGGGGCTTGGTCCTCACTTTGCGAGCTGCGGCTCGGCGGGCAGAAGTCGCGTTGCTCGGCGGGATGAAGGTGCCTGGGCTTCTTAAGAGGGCGTGATGAATCTTCACAGCGCACTCAGCATTCCTCTGTGTCAGGGCTGCGGGGGAAAGGCAGCACACTCGTCAGCTTCCTCTTCAGAGAGAGTTTAGAGCCCAATGTTCCTGGGGCTCAGTTCAGGGGGCAGGCTCACACGCAAGCCCTTGGAGATTGTTCACAAGAATGCACAAGTTGAAAATAAAAGTCTTTCTCAGTCTTTGTCTTCTCTCCTTCTTGCAGCAAGGCACCCACTACAGGCCAGTCTCTCAGGCTAGAGACAGTAGTCCTCCATGCAGCTTTCCCAGGTCCTTCTCTATCGGCAGAGTTTCTTCTTGGCGTAAACAGGATCGAGTTTCTTGGGAGCAGGGCTCCTACTTTTATACACAATTTCTTTTGTTCTTGCAGGCCAGGGGGGCTGAGCCTGGTTTAGCCCAGTTTTGGAGCACTTTGTTGTGGTGACTCTGGCTTCTTCTTTCAGTGAGCAGGGCAGAGACATCAGACGCTCTGCAGGAGGTGGAGCCAGCATTGTGGTGGCAGAGCACAGCCCTATTCAGAGTCAAGGGGCACTCCTCCCACCCATCCTGGTGTAATCTTTCTATTCACCACCTGGCCGCCCAGACTGTCTCCTGAAACCCCCCAGCCCTGTCACACACAGAAACCAGACAGCAGATACACATCTTAGCGGAGGCGGGCTGAAATAGTCAGGCAAGCAAAGGCTAACTTTCTAAAAGTAGCATTTGCAAACACAGGATATTAAAATAAACTTTACTAAAAGAAGTATTTTATTATTCTGAGTTCAGGCATACTAAACTTGACTTTCTACTATGTTCCCTGAGCCTGCTGGATTTATAGAGTGTAATAATTCCAGCAGCCCATTCTGGCCTATGAGATCAGGTAGCCTTACAATAGTGAAAAACGAAAATGGCTGTAATTCACTACTAGGACATGCCACACACATCAGGGCTTGTCCTACCTTATGCTTACAATGCACCCTGCCCTTGGGCCTACCATAGGGGTGACTCACATGAAGTAAAGGGAAGGTTTAGGGGCTGGCAAGTGGGTGCACTTGCCCAGCCAGCATGACAGTACCAGAATGCATGCAGGTTCTGCAATGGCAGACCTTAGACACCTTTTAACACCTTAGCTGCTTTGGAACGTCCAGCTCCAGTGCTGAACGTTCCATTGCGCAGGTGCAGTTGGAACGTCCAACGGCTGACGGCAGCACTCCCGAGGTAGTGGTGCCGTCGGCCGCTGGACGGGCGCAGCGCTTAAGGGGTTACAAGGCTGTTTCTGTGGGTGGCACAACCAGTGCTGCAAGCCCACCAGCAGCATTTGTGTTTACAAGCCCTGGCACTCCTAGTGCACTTTACTGGGATCTGACAGTAAACCAAATAAGCCAATCATGGACACCAATCAAATATACACTTTTCATAGGTAGCACTTGCACTGTAGCACTGATTGGCAGTGGCACAGTGCCCTGAGCAGCTAACACCAGCAAAACAGATGAGGCACAACAGCAAAAAGTGGAAGGGAGACTCACGCCAAGGTGCCAGGTCTAACAACACCTGTTTGTAGAAATATATGCATCTGTGTCTTGTTTAGCAGCACTCTCTTTTATGTCATTGTTGGGGGCATCATGGTGAAATAGTCTGTGGCTTCCTATTATTTTTATCTTTTTTATTATAAATATATTAAGACTTCAGTTGTCATGAGTGCAGATTTTTCTAGTGTTTGGACAAAGTATTGAGATAAAAATATAGAGAGACAGAAATCTATGATATTAAATATCGTGACACACAAACATCATGATACACAAATATAGCTGACAAGAATATAATTTTTTGAGGTAAGTAATATCATTTTAAATGATATTGATGTTTTTAATATCACTTTCATTCATATACTGGTTAAACATATCATGTTTTTAATTAATTTCTTGTGTTTTAGTTGATGTATTACTTTAATGTGTCACTATTGTTTATATGCAAGGTATTCATTGTTTTTTTTAATATAGATTATAATTTTAATTGATTTAGAACTTCAAATGTAATTTTAATTAGTAATTTATAGTGTTGTAGTAAGTTGTTGGGATTGTAGGGGGGTAGGGTGGGGAGTTAATCAGGTAATAATTCATTAGGAATTATTTAATACATTGTAGTTAATTATATGATTGATATGTATTATGTAAATAATGTATTACTAATGTAACCCTGATTTATTTTCATTATGTGTTATTTGTGGGCTATTAGGTTTGCAGTTCTGTAGAATGGGAAGTGAAGTAATTAATATTAAGAACTAACTTTATTGTTATTTAATTGATTTTTAAATATGTATTTATGGAATACTTATTTACTTTAGTAATACTTTAACTGTGGGCTGCCTGGTTTGTAGGGGTTTAGGGTGGTAAATTAATTAAGCAACAATATACTAACAATATATTATTATTTATAAATTAATTATTTAATTAGATTTAAAATATGTAAATTGTAGAATACTTATTTCTTTTACTTACATTTTATTAGTGGGATGCTAGTTTTGTAGCAGTCTAGGGATAAAAGTTAATTAGGTGATGATTAATGAACAATTCATGATTAATTAAATTATTCAATTGATTTCAAATACATAAGTTAAGTTATGGAATAGTTATATTTAAGTTGTATTTCAGGTGTGCGCTGCTAAGTTTGTAGGAGTACAAGATGAGAAGTTTTTTATGCCCAGGGAGGAGCCTCATAATTTATGTCTAGTGTGACCTACGCTACTGAGATGATGCATGCTCTTATGTTGATGCATATGCTAATTTTGGGGTCATGCCGGAGGTATTGGTTATGCCTAATATACTGCCATGATGCCTACCCTTTTATGCCTTTATGCTTCATGTGAGATGCTGCAGGCCAATGCCTTCACCCTAATGCAGGATGTGGTATAGGCTCCTGGTTTAGGCTCCAGCTGATTAAGGTGTGCCTAATGACATGCAGAATATGCTCACCCGTTTATGCCTAATGTATTCATGTTTTCAGGTCCACTTTGAGGGTATGCTTAAGGTGTTGATTCATGCTTTATGCCTGACCACTGTGTGTTTTATGCCTAATGTTTATGTTTTCTTTTCCCCTAAGGCTACAGCGTTGGTGTTCTGTATACTGTGCCTAACCTGATATTTCCATTCCAGGCCTACAGCAACGGTGATTCATGCCTGAAGTTATGCATAATGGGTTTTCATGCCTAATGCCTTTATGCTAATGTTGCCTAATACTTTTTACTTGTGCTCACAGGTTTAGGCTGAAGGGTCTTTAGGCCAACATGATTTCTACCATGCTAATGTTATGAGGCTACACGTTTATGCCTACTTGGTTTATGCAAATATGATGTTGCCCAGTGCCTGGTATTGCCAGTAGCTGCTGGCTGTTACGCATCCATTGATGGACTTTACATTTTCTGATGATACTGTGTGATGGTTCTGGCAGAGGCCCGATTGGTCCTGCCTTGTAAATAGCCTCCCTGTGAACTGTTACCTGGTGCCGGCTGGCACGGAAGATATGCACCTGTGTTCTGCATTCTAATGTGTTTTTATAAATACACAAGTAATTTTTCATGCAACATGGTATGGAGTCTCTTTTTGTAGTGTGCCTAGTGTGTCGCCTGTGTGTGCTGCGCTGATGCTTTACACATTTCCTCCGGAGTTTGGGCTGCCCGCTCTGCACCACGCTACCCCATTTCTAACAAACACTTTCAATACAGTTGCACTATTTGGAATGAGATTCGGAAATTTCACCCATCCAAAGCAAACACTTTCCCTACTGTTGAATTGTCTGGAGTGGGATTAGTAAAAGTAAACGCTCTGAAGTCCAATGCTTTCTCTACTGTTGCACAGGTTGAAGTGGGAATAGTACATTTTAATCCTCCGAAGGTCAACACTTTCCATACTGTTGGACTATTGGAATGGGAATAGTATATTTTACCCCTCAGAAATCCAATCCTTTCCCTACTATTGAGCTGTTTGGAGTGGGAATAGTAAATTTACCCATTCGAAGTCCAACACTTTCCAGACTATTGTCTAGAC
The DNA here is from genome assembly GCF_964263255.1 of Lissotriton vulgaris. Taxonomy (NCBI): domain Eukaryota; kingdom Metazoa; phylum Chordata; class Amphibia; order Caudata; family Salamandridae; genus Lissotriton; species Lissotriton vulgaris. The sequence continues at coordinate 413,102,825 of NC_141693.1, read as the reverse complement.
TGGAGTGGGAATAGTACATTTCACCCCTGCAAAGTCCAACGCTTTTCCCTACAGTTGCATAGACTGAAGTGGGAATAGTAAACATTACCCCCTTCAAAATCCAACATTTTCCCCACTGTTGCACTGTTTGGAGTGGGACTAGTAAATTTCCCCCCTCTGAAATCCACTGCTTTTCCTACTGTTGCCCTGTTTGCAGTGAGAATAGTCAATCTCACATCTCTGAAAGCCAATGCTTGCCCTACAATTGTGTTGTTTGGAGTGGGTATAATACATTACACAACTCCGAAGTCCAACCTTTTTTCCTACTGTTGCATAGATTGGAGGGGGAATAGTCAATTTTACCCCTCTGATATCCAATGTTTTTGCTTAGTTTGCCCTGTTTGGAGTGAGAATTTTGCATTTCCCCTCTCATAAATCTAAGCATTCACCTACTTTTGCACAATGGTAAATGGTAAATGCTACCCCGCCAAAGCCCAACACTTACCCTACTGTTGCACTGACTGGAGTGAGAAAATTCAAAAGTACCCTTCTGAAATCCAATGCAACCCCTATTGTTGCCCTGTTTCGAGTGAGAATAGTAAATCTAACCCCTCTGAGGTCCAAAACTTTCACTACTATTGTGCTGTTTGGAGTAGGAATAGTAACTTTTACCGGTGTGAAGTCCAACACATTCTCTAATATTGCGCTGTTTGGAAGGGGGATAGTACATTTTACTTGCGAAAATCAAATGTTTCCCCTACTTTTGCCCTGTTTGGAGTGAAAATAGTAAAATTAACCCCTCCAAAGTCTAACATTTTCCCTATTGCTGTGTTGTTTGGCGTGAAAATAATAAATTTAGCCCTCCAAAGTCCGACACATTCCATACTGTTGTTTAGACTGTAGTGGGAATGGTTATTTTCACCTCTCTGAAGTCCAACTCTTTTACCTAATGTTGCATAGACTGTAGTAGGAATAATAAACTTTACTCCTCTAAAGTCCAACACTTTTGTACTAGTGCACTGTTTGGGGTGGGAATAGTTAATTTCCCCTCTCCTAATTCAATGCTTTCCTTAATGTTTCCCTGTTTGGAGTGAGAATATTAAATGTCACCTCTCTGAAAGACAATACTTTCCCCACTGTTGTGTTGTTTGTGGTGGAAATAGTAAATATAACCCCTCCGAAGTCCAATGCTTTCCCCACTGTTACACAGATTGTATGGGGATAGTACACTTTATCCCTTTAAAGTCCAACACTTTTCCTACTGTTGCCCTGTTTAAAGTGAGAATAGCAAATTTAACACCACAGAAGTCCAACATTTTCCATACTGTTGTGTTGTTCGGAGTGAGATCAGTAAAGTTATCCCTCCTAAGTCGGACACTTTCATTACTGTTGTTTAGACTGGAGTGGGAATAGTAATTTTCACCACTCTGATGTCCAACTCTATTCCCTACTGTTGCATAGATTGGAGTAGGAATAATAAACTTTACCCCTCCAAAGGCCAACACTTTTGGTATTGTTGCATTGTTTGGAGTGGAATAGTAAATTACCCCCTCTAAATCCACATCTTCCCTACTGTTTCCCTGTTTGCAGTGAGAATCATACATTTTACCTCTCTGAAATCCAACATTGTGGTGCTGTTGCACAGTCTGAAGTGGGAATAGTAAATATTATGCCTCCAAAGTCCAAAACCTTCCCTACATGAGCACTGAGTGGTGTGGTGTAGGAATAGTAGATTTCACCCCTCAGAAATCAAATGCTTTACCTACTATTGCCCTGTTTGGAGTGAGAATAGTAAATTTAACCCATCTGAAGTCCAACACTTCCCTACTGTTGTGTTGCTTTGAGTGGGAATAGTAAATGTAACCCTTTAGAATTTCAACAGTTTCCATACTGTTGCACTGTTTGGAGTAGAAATAGTAAATTTACCCCTTGGAAGTCCAACATGTTCCTTACTGTTGCACATACTGGAGTAGGAACAGTAAATTGTATCCCTCCAAAGTCCATCCCATTCCCTACTGTTGTGCTACCAGGAGTGGGAATAGTACATTTTGCCCCACTGAAATATAATGCTATACCTACTGTTGCCATGTTTGGAGTGGGAATAGTAAATGTAATCCCTCCGAAGTCAAACACTTTCCCTACTGATGTGTTGTTTGGAGTGGGAATAGTAAATTTTACTGGTTTGAAGTCCAACGCCTTCCCTAATATTGGGCTATTTGGAGGGGGGATAGTACATTTTACTTGTGCAAATCAAATGCTTCCTCTACTGTTACCCTTTTTGGAGTAAGAATAGTAAAATTAACCCCTCCGAAGTCCAACATTTTCACTATTGTTGTGTTGTTTGGCGTGAAACTAGTAAATTTAGACCTCCAAAATCTGACACTTGCCATACTGTTGTTTTGACTGGAGTGGTAATGGTAATTTCTGCCTCTCCAAAGTCCAACTCTTTTCCCTAATGTTGCATGGACTGTAGTGGGAATAATAAACTTTACTCCTCCAAAGTCCAACACTTTCGTTTTGGTGCTCTTTCTGGGGTGGGAATAGTAAATTTTTCCCCTCGGAATCCAATGCATTCACTAATGTTTCCCTGTTTGCAGTTAGAATAGTAGATTTCACCCCTCCAAAAGACAATGCTTTCCTTACTGTTATGTAGAAAGAGTAGAAATAATAAACTTTACCCCTGCAAAGTCCAACACTTATGGTATTGTTGCATTGTTGGGAGTGGGAATAGTAAATTTTCTATTCCAAATCTAAAGCTTTCCCTACTGTTTACCTCTCTGAAATCCATCATTGTGGTGCTGTTGCACCCCTCCAAAGTCCAAACCTTTCCCTACTGTTGCACTGACTGGTGTGGGAACAGTAAATTTCACCCTTCCAAATTCCAATGCTTTCGCTACTATTGCCCTGATTGGAGTGAGAATAGTAAATGTAACCCCTCCGAAGTCCAACACTTTTTTACTGGTGTGTTGCTTGGAGTGGGAATAGTAAATTTAGTCCCTGGTGGTTGCAGTAGTGCCAATGCGGTCCGACTGACCAAGTCATAATGGGTCGGTTGGACCGCCGATACATCGGTGCCTGAACTGCCACCATGACTACGGCAGTCCGATGGACCGTCGTAGTCATAATAAGGCGCTTAATGTTTCCTTCGTTTGCCTAAAATTCAGACAGAAATTCGTTTAACAAACCACGTGCAATGTTGCTTGTAGACTATCGTCTGGAGCACACGGTTAGAGCTCCACGCATGAAAGCACCTGTGCTGCCGTCCCACCTACTTCCTGCATAAAAGCAAGTGCGCCGAGCGGACGCGCGCATTAGATCTCACACAGCCGATAGTCATCACCAAGACAGCGAAAGGTCAGGTCAGGCAAAACTGACTGTCAGAATTTTGCCCTTCACTTGTTAGACTGTTTAAAAAACTGCTCTTTCGCGGCGTGTGCCGATTGTACGGGTGGTTTAAGCACCATCTTGCTCTTTCTAAAAAGCACACTTCCTGGAGCACACGGTTAGCGATCCACGCATGATAGCATCTCTGCTGACGTCCCGCCCACTTCCTGCATAAAAGCAAGTGCGCCGAGCAGACGAACGCAGCGGCGCGCCAAAGGCAGGCCCGTCTGCGCCCGTCCGCGCCTGTTCCATCGTCAGTCGCCTGGTACCCTGCTCGTTTTATCTCTGACCTCGAGCTCCCTGATAGCCGAAGGCTATTTTACAATACACTAGTCAGGAGCTCCACTCCCTGAACACTGCACCTCACCTTCTACAGAGAAATCCTGCATTCTCACAGACCAACACCTGCACAGATCAAGAACCACCCCCGCCTACCTGGCAAAACCTAAATGCACCCAACAACACTAACCACAGCAAAAACAAGCTCTCACCTCTAACACCTAAACACCTAACATGTCTATACTGCAATGCTCGGTCCCTCCCTAAGCACGCACTAGAAATATGGTCATTATTAGACACTGAAAGCCAGACCTATTTTTTGTTACAGAGACCTGGCTCCAAGAGCCATCCTCACCAGATATCTCAATAGCCTTGCCTCCTGATTACAAGATATATAGATTGGATCAAACTGGGAAAAGAGGAGGAGGCACTGCAATTGTCTATAGGTCACATATTAAACTACACGTCATCGACACCCACCTAGACAACTGGGGCGAATTATGCATCGTCACCATAATAACTGAGAACGAGGAGTCTTGGAAGGTCGCTCTCTTGTACAGGCTCCCGGGTATTAAAACCCACTTTGTCAACAAACTCGTGGAGAAAATAGCCCCACATATTCTGGTTTCCAGTAATTTCCTCTTATGAGGAGATTTTAACTATCACGCGGAACTAATCCAAGATCCTCATACCAGCGATCTGATCACCAGCATTAACTCTCTAGGATTAAACATGTTAGCCACTGGCCCCACACACATTGCAGGCCACTCACTAGACCTCCTATTCACTAATTCGCCGAAAGTCGAGATCGACCAAATACTCCCTGTCCTATGGTCAGACCATTACGTTATCAGGTTTAACATATCTGTAAACTTAACACAGTCCCAGACCAGACAACAAGTTATCAGGTTTAACATATCTGTAAACTTAACACAGTCCCAGACCAGACAACAAGTGAAACTGAGCAGACCATGGAACAAGATCAACCTGGCCTCTTTCACTACTAATTTTGCCCCCATCACTGAGTCCACCAACCCTAATAAGGCAGCTACTGACTTAGAACGTGTGATCATCTCGACTTTAGACATAATTGCCCCCAAGAAGGCATCCAGACCTCCTAACAAACTCTAACCATGGTTTACCTTAAACCTGGAAAAAACAAAACTCTCGGTGAGGTCAGCCGATCGCAAATGGCGACGAACTAAGAACTCAGCAGACAGACAACAATATAAAGCAGCTCACAGACTCTACATGAACGAGATTGCCGCAGCAAAAAAAACTATCTAGGGAACAGGATAAATCTGGCAGCCAACTCACACAGAGAATTATACAAAATAGTCAAAGAATTCACAAATCCCCCCTGCCTATTAGTCCCAACTCATCGAGTCCCAGGATTGGGTTAAATCCATCTCATCCTATTTCCATGATAAAATCAATGGCATCCATAAACTCTGCCCCAACCAACCAACCCAATCATATCCATCCTGTCACCTAAACAAACCACCATGGAACCCCTTCACCCCCACACCACAGTCCTTAAAGAATTCCAATCTTTCTCAGAGACAGAAGTAGCATCCACATTGAACAAAATTAAACCTGGTTCTCAAGTCGATCCAGCCTCCTCTCAAATTTTAGCGAAAATTGCTCCTGCTCTGCTTCCCGACCTAATGAAAACCTTCAATCTCTCACTATCTCACTCTTCTGTCCCCTCGCACTGGAAGGAGGCCACTATTAGACCAATTCTAAAGAAACCCTCTGCTGATCCCAAACAGCTTTCTAACTATCGCCCTATCTCCCTTCTACAATTGTTCGGAAACTTCATGGAATCCTTAATAAATAAGCAACTATGCAAACATCTAGAGGTAAACAAGCTGCTTGACCACCGAAGACACCATCCGCCTAATGAACTCAATCCACTCTGGCTCGCCAACCGACCCCTGCCCCCACCACATCTTCAACAAAGCTGACTCCATCATCGCACCCTATCTCCGTGATATCATCAACTGCTCGTTCAACTCTGCCACCTTCCCAGAAAGCTGGAAATACGCCGAACTCAGCGCCCTCTTGAAGAAACCCACAGCAGACCCCTCGGAACTTAAAAACTACCGACCCATATCCCTCCTCCCATTCCCTGCCAAAGTCATTGAGAAAGCCGTCAATAGCCAGCTCGCCGCCTTCCTTGAATCCAACAACTCCCTCGATCCCTCTCAGTCCGGATTTCGAGCCAAACACAGCACCGAAACCGCCCTCATTGCAGCAACAGACGACATCCGAACACTACTGGATAACGGAGAAACAGCGGCCCTCATTCTACTCGACCTCTCGGCCGCTTTCGACACAGTCCGCCACAGCACCCTTATACAATGCCTCAGCAAATCGGCATACAAGGAAAAGCCTTGGACTGGATCATCTCATTCCTCGCCGGGAGAACCCAAAGAGTCCGACTTCCCCCATTCAACTCAGAGGCCACTGAAGTCATCTGTGGAGTACCACAAGAATCATCACTCAGTCCCCCCCTCTTCAACGTTTACATGAGTCCACTCGCCTCCATCGCACGTCAACACAACCTTAACATCATCTCTTACGCCGACGACACCCAGCTAATCCTCTCCCTCACCAAAGACCCTAACACCGCCAAAACCAATCTTCACGAAGGCATGAAAGAAGTAGCCGAATGGATGAAACATAGCCACCTAAAACTCAACTCAGACAAAACAGAGGTGCTCATACTAGGTTCTTCCCCCTCTGCCTGGGACGACTCTTGGTGGCCTTCCGCTCTGGGCACAGCACCCACACCCACAGACCAAGCACGCAACCTGGGTTTCATCCTAGACTCCTCTCTCTCGATGTCCAGACAAGTCAACGCAGTCTCATCCTCCTGCTTCAACGTACTTCGTATTCTCAAAAAGATCTTCCGCTGGATCCCCCTCTAATCAAGAAAGACTGTCACCCACGCACTGGTCACGAGTCGACTGGATTACGGTAACACTCTATACGCCGGAATCACAGCAAAATTACAGAAAAAAACTTCAATGCATCCAAAACGCATCAGCGAGACTCATATTGGACATCCCTCGCCAAGATCACATCACCGGACACCTAAAAGACCTCCACTGGCTCCCCGTCAACAAGAGAATTACATTCCGTCTTCTCACCCACGCACACAAGGCCCTCTACAAGCTAGGACCCGAATGCCTCAACACTCGACTGTCCTGCTACTCACCCACCCACCAACTAAGATCGTCCAATCAAGCCCTCGCCGCAGTCCCGCGCATCCGAAAATCCACCATGGGTGGCAGATCCTTCTCCTTCCTGGCGACCAAGACCTGGAACTCACTTCCCACTCACCTCCGCCTTACTCAAAACCACATCTCCTTCAGAAAAGAACTTAAAACCTGGCTATTCGACAAAAATTTAACCCCCCTTCCCCAAGCGCCTTGAGACCCTCTGGGTGAGTAGTGCGCTATATAAATCCTTGAACTTGAACTTGAACCCATCCCAATCAGGATTCAGAGTGTTTCATAGTACGGAAACTGCCCTACTTGAGATTGTGATAATATTAGGATGACCCTCGATGCAGGAAAATCCGCTGTATTGATCCTGCTTGACTTGTCGGCTGCCTTCGACACCGTCTCACACCACATACTCTTAGAACGCCTGGCAGAGATTGGTGTCGAGGGCTCAACCTTAATCTGGATTAAAAGCTACCTGACTGAAAGGCGCTCTAAGGTCCAAATAGGATATTTCACCTCAACCAACAAGGAAAATGATAAAGGTGTTCCCCAGGGATCAATACTGATCCCCACACTCTTCAATCTATATGTATCCCCCCTGGCACAGGTAATCAGAGCATACAGCTTTGAAACCGTATCCTATGCAGATGACACACAACTACTGATTACCTTAGGCCCTGACCCCAGCGATACCAAACTAAGATTCCAAAAGTGCATGATTTCAATAAAGGACTGGATGACCAATAACGTTTTGATGCTTAATGCAGGTAAAACAGAGATCATGCTTCTTGGAAATGCCCACAAACATTGGACAAATGAATGGTGGCCATCGTCATTGGGACCTTGCCCCTCTCCCAAGACCTCTGTCCGGAACCTAGGGGTGACAATTGATAGCATGCTGTCAATGACTGACTATGTCAACAAGATAGTGCACACCAGCTTTGGACTGATGCGCAGTCTTAAGAAAACATTTTAATGGATCCCCCTCCCATCCCGCATGCCCTTAGTCCAAGTCCTAATTATAAAGCCATATGGATTATGGAAATGCTCTGCTGGCTTCTGTCAATGAGAGTCTCCTGACAAAACTCCAGGTGCTACAAAACACTGCGACCAGAATGGCGCTTGATCTTCCTCCCCCACCCCTTCTGTGCCCAGCCTCAGGACACTACACTGGCCCTTCTATAAAGAAGCACATAAAATTCAAGCTATGCTGCCTAGTCCATAAAACCATTAATGGACAAGGACCAAAATACCTAGAAAGAAAAGTCAAAAAATCACCAGTAAGCTTCTCTTATCTATTCCCAAAGTTCGCACAGTCTGAACCGGCGACTGGGCCTTCTCTAAAACAGCTCCATAAACTTGGAACGCTCTGCCCCAGCACATCAGGCTGGAACCCAACCACCAGAAATTCAGAAGAATCCTTAAGACCTGGCTTTTCTAGCTTGTCTGACCACTGTTTCCTGCTCCCAAGCATCTACCAGCGCTCTGAGACCTAAGGCTGATTTATGCGCTATATAAATACAAATAAAAAAATACAAATGGTTGTGGTATTGTAATCACTCTTCATCAAAATTTGGAACATCTCAGGGCTCCTTTCTTTTTTTGCAAGGCCTATAAGTATACAGAATCAGTTTAGAAGCATTCTGGCCAATCATGGTCAGAAACCAATGACAAAAGTTGCTTAGTTGTATACTCTTAGTCAATTTGAAAATTAAGATTTTTATATTTCAATTAAATAAAAAGGGCAATATATAATATGGGAAAGTTATAAAATAAAACATTTGGTTCACTTTTTACCCTCAAAAAATATTCTCATGGTAATTTGGATAGAGAGCCATATGTGACCATGCTGGGAAGGGGTTGAAGCCCCAGGAAAGACTATTTAGTGGAGAATATGGTTTATATCTACTCTTGCTGGAAGGAAAATGGGAGAGATCTCGGAATCCTAGAAGATAAAGACTGGAGTAGGCATGCAGAAGGAAGGGAGCCATCTGGGCCTATATCAGACTTATGAAACTCAAGATACTCCATTGGACATATGATACAAAGATCGAACTCCATTGCATGGGGTAAAGAAATAGGCCAGGTCTGATGGCTTTGTGGACTAATGGGTCCACTGTAGGGACTTATGTGTGACCTCATGGACACAAGTTCAGATCACATCAGGTCCAATCGCCCTTTAATTCTTCTGAGGTTGATAAAATTAGCATCATTGCTTTGGAGAACTATAAACATCTGTTATTCAGCACGAAGATACCCCTGGTTGAATGTGCGCTTTACAAATATACGTCGTGTAGATACTGATAAGCCCTTGACAGCATGCGAATAAACAGGCACACTGTTGCACATCCTGTGGGGTTGACTGCAACCCCAGCTCTACTGGAGTAAGGAAAGTCTACAGTTTTCGATGCAAATAGGCGAGGCTCTGACACTGAGACTGGCACTTGTGACTGTGAGCATTTGGAGTGAACAGGCACTGCCCAAATACACTTTGTTAGATATGTAGTGTGGGTCTGGTGGTGGCAGGAGTGACGGTGTTCAACTATTTGTTTATTTCCATTTGTAAAGAACCTGGTTACACCACCGGTGTGTCCCGTGCCATAGACAGACTCTAGGGGCCAGATGTAGGTAATTTGTATTTTCCGATTCTTAAATACCGACTCATACCGAATCGGTAATTCAGAATCGGAAAATGGTATGTAAGTAAATAAATCGGTAAAATTTCGGAATGACTCGGTATCTGAATTCGGTATATTCCGAATCTGTAAATTCCGAATTGGTAAATTCCGAATCGATAAAACCCATTCATACCTATGGGCCAGGAGGCCCATAGGAATGAATGGGTTTTACCGATTCGGAATTTACCGAATCGGAAAATACCGATTCGGAAAATACCGAAACGGCTGTTTGAAATTCAACATGTGAGCCTGCCTACCAATCAGGAACACCCTACACACCCCACAACCAAGGCCCAGAGAATCCAACCAATCAGAATGAAGCACCCCAACTGAACAAACAATTGAGCTGAGGTGAGAGGAGCTGAGCATCCAGAGCCAAGTCGTGCTACAGAATGGAGTCCCAGGAAGGGCAAAAGGATGGTGAGAGCGCAAAAGAAAGATAAAGTTCAGCCCAGCAGAACTGCAGGTGGCTGTAGAAGAAATAGTAAGTCACTACAACCAAATATTTGAAAGACAGTCTCTGCATGTTGCAGAGTCTGTGAAGAGGAACATATGGCTTGGCATACAGGGCAAAGTCAATGCCATTGGTGTGACGTACCGGGCGATCGAGGACATTAAAAAGCGATGGTATGACCTGCGCATCATAACCAAAAAGAAGATTGCTGCCCAAAAAAAGGATGCTGGTGTGGCAGGAGGTGGTAGGAGCAAAGTACCAAAACTTTCTGTGATGGAGGAGCTTGTTGAAAAAACCCTGGAGCCAGAATGCATCCATGGGATTGGAGACCTGGACAGTACAGCCAGAGCAACAAAGAAAAAAGGTAAGATGCATGTACCCTAATCCACAACCATTACCCTGAACCCGTACCCGACTGTGTAGAGTCATGACACTGCAGAACAGCTCATACTTGGGGCCAGAAATGCATCATGGGAGACGTAGTCATGAGTACATACATGCAATGCATACACCACAAGACTCAGCAAGGCATGCCACATACATCTCCAAACACACAATGTACACTGGGCAAAGGTGTGTAAAGTATTTATTAAAGAAGTACACACAGGTGAACAACAACATTGACCCTATGTCAATTTCATTCGACAGGAGAGTCCTCACGCAGTTCAGCACCACCAAGGGAGGAGAGGGCACCAGCAACTAAGAGAAGTGAGAAGGAGAAACAAAGCACAGGTCATAGCGCTGTAGAAGGAGGCAACAACACAACCCAGGAAGCCTCAACACCAGAGCGAGCCTCAACACCTGTCCCGCTATCACCTCTATTGTTTGGATCTCCTGAGGTGGAAAGCACACCACTTACACCCAAACCAACTTCCAGGTCGACCATGCAGGGAAGGATTAGTAGGGCTGATGTGCCCCCTCAGAGTGAAGGACTGGGCTATTCTAAGGCCCAGCGGTGCCACGGGACAACACCTGAAACCTTCGTGGGTTACCTGTTCTGGCATACAAATTACAGAGACACGGGACACTTCCTTCGGCGTCAAAGATCGAGGTTTATTTACTGCAGGGAATACAGAAGTCGCAAGAAGTACAGCGTATGTAGGTTCTAGGAGACTGCTTCAAATTGCAACAGTGGATCGCTCCTTTTAAACATATTTTAGTCATAGCACAACATGGCGAACAAAAGGTTACAACTCAGTTCCCACAGTAAACTTCAAAAGGGTCGCTTTCATGTATTCAGGGTCCCGGAACATAATTACAGTAGCATCGCCGGTTCCCAACTGTAAAAGTACGTTTCTCATCATTAAGTACATTCCATTCCGGCTGTAAACGAGTTTTAAGGAAGAGACAGAAATAGGTGCAAGGAAAGACAAAGATAGTCAACAGATTGAAAAGAGTGCAGGGGGGTGATATCGGAAACACGATTGCAGGATCAAAGGATTCATGCCTAATGCATGCACGGCTGAAACAATAGATCGGCACGGCAAGATGAGCCTCGAGCGGGGCCATCTGCCTTTGCTGTGTCATCCCCCTCGTCATAAAGGCATCCTCAAAGGAACACGTGTCTTCCGCAAGAGCTTGGGAATCCCAGGGTCATGAAGCGGACAGTGTCCGTTCGCTGACTACTTGAGGGCAAGTACCAAAATGGATGCTGTATCTAAAATGGAACCCGTGGGTTCAGATGAAGAAACCCACGAATGAGACGAACGGTTCAGGCCAGCATAGCGAAAACGCGTACACCCACTAAACTCATCATTTGCGGTTCATAGATACCAAACTCGTCCATATTCGAACGAGTCGAACGCACCACTTTAATTGTCACGGAACCTCAGACGCTCCTTTTGCCCTCATGTAGGCAAGCACTAGTCGATATCAGAATCGATCTCGATATTCATCAGATCATTCAGATGTTGCTGCAACATCATTCTATCCAGCAATGCTTCCTTGGTAACAGATGGCCGTCTTATACACGTTGTAGCACAAAGGCCACATAAGGCAGGACCACACTGTACGCAAAGACAACACGTGAACAGAAATGCTACAACAACCCCAATGATCATCAGAATCTTCCAACCCCACGTCGACATCAGGCCCCAAAACCATCCTAGTAGCGTCCAATCACCTACGTCCACGTGTATGGACTCGGAGATCTTGTGCAACTTCGAGATGGCTTGATAGACAGTTGGAGCGTTATCAGGGATGAAAATGCAGCAACTCGAATGGATCACCTTACATACACCACCTCTATCTGCAAGAACAACGTCTAAAACCATACGGTTTTGCAACGTCATAAGCCTATCCGCCTGAAGCTCTGATGTTAGATTACCAAGAGCACTTGCAGTTATATTAGCAGTCGATTCCACCACACGAGTCAACTGTCTCAGGTTCCTACTATTGATCATAGGTCCCCAAAATGGCAGGAAACCCTTAAAGAAGTCTCCTGCTTCTTGACCGGCAGTGTCTTCTTCGCTAATAACGCCTCTCACAACTCTAGTCTTGTGATAGTCCGAGGCAACTATGAAAGTTGGTGGCAACAGATTCGCAATATAACAGGTGCCCGAAAAGTCACGGGGCAACCATGTATATGCGCGGTCGTAACATACAAAGTATGTACCCTTGGCAGTCAAAAGAACAGGGGAAGAGGACGTTGGTAAAACATACGTTTCAGTACAAGCACTCCTCCCAAGCTGAGCTCGCGGGCTTCGGCCAAGACCTTTCAAGCAGAAATTACAGAGATGGGGTACATTCCAGATCGGAGACGAGCTTTTAAGCTGTCTATCACCCACTGACATGCTATACTCAGCTTCACTCAGATCCTTGTATGCTCGCACCTCTTCCTCTGGAATAAGCGATGCATCAAAAATATCTCTATCTAAATCAGCAATCGCTCTTGCCAAAGGCTTGTGGTACGGGTCGGGACCAGAATCTGCAGTGCGTGGCTCTCGATGGGGGTAGGAATCTAGTGCGCTACGAAACATAGTTTGGAATGCTCGAGCTGACCCCTGGGAACTGTAAGGGAGAACCAAATACGGAATTCCCTTATCCATGGTATGTGGCATTAACCCACACACCCAACAGTTAGTAGTATTCATCACCAACTGATGCTGATGAAGTAACTGAACAAAGGAGTTATTCATAAATTCCGCACGTCTAACCTGTTCGTGTTGGGGCAGAGGATGAAAGGAATGTGGAGAAATAGTGGGAATAGATTTTGGTTCAGAAGAAAAAGTAGGTAAAGCAGAAGGCAATAACGATTGTATTCCGAAATACACTCCACCCACCAATAACATGGAAACAGTCAAGAACAGCAGAAACACCTGAAACAGAAAGCATTTAGTTCGTACAACCCTGTATAGTGTAGATCTTTGCGCTAGAGTCTTCTCCACTTCCGACAACTTTGAGAATTCCATCCTCTAAAAACCGTCCGCAACGTTCTTGACGCACTTCGTTCTGAGTAGCGATTATCAATCCCCAGGGGTTCCCAGGAATCGACAAAAGTACCGACCTAGTGTCAGGAACCTGCTAAACAGAAGGAAGTACCCGCACGGCCCTACGGTTAACCCGGATGTAAATTTTTCCTAAATCGAGCATTCAAATATAATACAAAATCTCCTAGCTGTGGAAAAACACACGTGGAAAGGAACTCAAAAATTAATAGAGGCTACAATTGTTCATAATGTTCAAAAATGACAGTAAGGGGTAATATGGATTCAAAAAGGGGACAAAAAAAAAGGCAAAAAGCGTTTTATTAGTCTTTGTTGTGAGAACGAAGAAAATATCTGCTTCTTCCAGGACGAGTCTGTTCTTCGAATAATTGTTCAGGTTGTGGAACAGAGTCCTGTCGATCTGATGAAAGTTCAAGTTTTGAGTTTTCCAATGACGAAGGTTCAACAAATGAATCTGACTGCAATGAAGTGTCTACTACAGGTTGAGAATCACTGAACGGCACAAATTTTGCTGGAGTTTCTGTTTCCGTTGCGCCGATGCCAGTCCTCACCCACAAATCTGTTGGTGAAGGTATAGGCACCTTTTTGGTGTGGGTGGCATGCACCCAATTTTTCCGGCCTTCCAGACGAACTGCAGTTCTCGTGGCGAGGAGGACCTGGAAGGGGCCCACGTATCTCGGCTCCAAATTGCGTTTCCTGCCAAAATTACGGGTAACTACCCAGTCACCCGGTTGGAGCCGATGTCCAGCACCCTCTGTCTGTGCCGGCAGTGCTTCAAAGACCTGTTGATGAATTTACCTCAGTTTAGCAGTCAGATCATGAAGATAATCAATTAACATTGGGTACTCAAGACTATCGAAGGCCTTAGGCCTAGGGACTCCCCAAACATTCGCAGGACGGCCGAACACAATCTCATATGGGCTAAGCCCTACTCGAGAGTGTACAGTCGCCCTGGTTGACAAGAGTGCCAGAGGCAAGGCATCAGGCCATGACAAACCAGTCGTAGCTTGGATCTTAGCAAGTTTCAGTTTCCGAGTACCATTGTACCCTTCAACTAAACCTGCTGACTGGGGATGGTTGGCACTATGGAATTTTTGTCGAATTCCAAGGCCCTTACACACACTCTGCATCACACTCCCCACAAACTCACTTCCGTTATCCGACCATACAATCCGTGGCATTCCATACCGAGGAAAGTATTCCTTCAGTAGGACTTTCGCTGTGGACAGGGCAGTATTATCTTTAAGAGGGTAGGCCTCAATCCATCTAGAGAACGCACAAACCACAACTAAAACGTACTTCAGGTTATTACATCTCTCCATATGGATGAAGTCCAGTTGGATAACCTCAAAGGGACATGTAGGAGGAGCAAAATGGCCAGGTGGAGTAGGGGTGCCCTTGCCAGGATTGTACATCATACATACCATACAATTCTTAACCACTCTCTCAGCACACTTAGCAATACCATCATTCTTCCATACAGGGGACAGCAACTTGCAGATACCTTTCGCGCTGTGACAAGCCGTGAGCCATAGTCACAACAGCTAGCACATATGCATCCGGCAACATCCACTTCCGACTTTCCGACAAATCAATCCAACATCCGTGCGCATCTAACTTTCCCGTGCTTTCTTTCCACTTAGTCTTTTCAGCTTTGGTGGCCTCATTCTGAATCGCTTTCACACTCTCAACAGTGTCCTCACACATACCAGTCTCTGCCGGCCACCTTACCGAACTCGTAACGTACATTCGGGTTGCAAGGTTTTTAGCTGTCTCTTTAGCAATCTCATCCGCAAACGCGTTACCACGACCAACATCATCCGTCACCTTTCGGTGCGCGCTGCATTTAATAATCGCCACCTGCTTAGGCAAAGTAAGTGCGTCCAAAAGATCGTTCACGAGCTGTCCGTGTTGGATCTTTGTGCCATGCGATGTCATAAATCCTCTTTCTCTCCACAAACGACCAAAGCTATGTGCAACGCCAAATGCGTACTGGCTATCAGTAAACACATTCACTCGCTTTCCCTTCGATAAAACACACGCTCTCGTCAATGCAATCAACTCTGCCGCCTGCGCGGACTTCTGACTCAATCTTGCAGTTTCCACAACCGTACTCAACGTCACCACAGCATACGCAGTCGTCACATCACCATTCGGCAACTTAAAACATGAACCATCAACATACAAGGTACCATCGGGATCTGCCAATGGAGTGTTTTTTAGGTCAACACGACCCTTCGTTTCTTCCTCAGTTCGCAAATAGCAATCATGTGGTGGTACATCATCTGATTCCATATTAGTCGGCAACAACGTCGCCGGGTTTAGTACATTGCAGCGCTTTATTTGTATATGACTTGCCAAAAGCGTCAACTCGTAACCAGACAACCTTGCACTCGTCAGGTGTTGAGTCTTTGTACGATTTAAGAGAGTGTCAACTGCATGCGGAACCATTACCGTAAGCATATTATCCATGACCAATCCTGCAGATTGCCGGATGGACACCGCAGCTGCCGCTGTCACTCTTAGACAACTCGGCAATGCTCTAGCTACTGGGTCCAAGGTCGAGGAAAAATATGCACATGGACGCTGCTTACCACCAAATTGTTGCGTCAAAACACTTAACGCACAACCTTCTCTCTCGTGAACATATAGTGTAAACGGCTTACTGTAGTCAGGAGTACCTAACACAGGGGCCGAACACAACGCATCACGCAATTCAGAAAAACTTTTCTGACACTCTTCAGTCCATGGCAAAGGAATTGGAACATCCTTGCACGTGAGGGCTACCAATGGCTTTGCTAGCAATGAAAAAATTGCCTGCAGTATGACGTGATACCTAAAAAGGCACGCACATCTCTCTGAGTTGTTGGCACAGTCATTCGGGCAATCGCTGCAATTCTCTCTGGGGTCAACCTTCTTCCCTCCTTTGACAATAAGTGACCTAGATAGGTTACTTCTTGACAACAATATTGCAGCTTAGAAGGTGACACCTTGTGATGTAAGTCACATAGATGCTGTAACAGAGCTACTGTAGCAGTTTTGCAAATCTCTTTAGTGTCAGCAGCCACCAGCAAGTCATCAACATATTGGATCAAGGCCGCACCAGCCGGTAACACAAACGCATTGAGTTTGATCTTCAGGGCTTGGCTGTATATAGATGGACTCTCACAGTAGCCCTGAGGAGCGCGTTTAAACCTAAAGCTGCGACCACCTAATGAGAAACCGAATAGATCTCTGCTTTCCTCAGCAATCGGAATGCTAAAGAAAGCATTCTTCAGATCGATCACTGAGAACCAAGAAGCAGAAGCTGGAATCAGAGTCAGTAAAGCCGTAATGTCAGGCACCACAGGAAATTGTGGAATCACAATTTTGTTCACCTCCCGTAAATCAATGACAAAACAGTACACAGGAGGCTTGGATGGATCAGTGCGTTTCAGAATAGGTAACACAGGACTATTACACACGTTTCCCCTAGTTTCTTCGATAACATCTTTCTCAATCAAGTCATAGATGATCGCTAATAGCGCTCGTTCACCATCAAGAGAGATACGATACTGGGGAATACGTGGCAATCGCACATTCGATTTCAATTGGACAACACAAGGTGAGATGTCAAGCAGGCCCACGTCATTGGGACCTGTTGCCCACAAAGACTCAGGAAAAGAACCTCAATTCCGGTGGGAGCTTATCAGTTGACAAGTACATAGGAGAGATCACTCTCTGACCCAACGTAAGCTCCACTCCCGCAGGAGAACAGTACAGAGTCGCATATAACCGTTTCAGCAAATCCAGGCCCAAAAGATTCTCACCACAACCAGTAGTCAAAATCAACGGAGCTTCGAGCTCACGTGGCCCAATTGAGAGGGGCAAAGACCTAGAAACCGGATTGCTAACGGGGGCGCCAGAGAATCCAACGGAAACATTCGTTAAGCCAGACAAAGGTGCGCCAGGGAGTTTCGAATGCATGATGGAACTGTTCGCTGCACCAGTGTCCAACAGAAAAGGCTCAACTACGCCCAATGTGGCAACTGCAACGTAAGGCCCTCTCTGATCAACCGGAACTGATACTACTCCCTCTCTTTGTCTGTGGCTATCCTAGTAATTACCATCAGTATCAATATCACGCTCGACGTAATAGTCATCCACATGATACTGCGCAGATCTACCGGACGATAAGTCGCGCTGATCAAAGCAATTGTTCGAATCAGATGAATTATTAGAACGCTCATTCTGATTTTGAGCGACACCGCGACCTCTACCACATGATGCCTGTTGAGGACCACCACGACCTCCTCTAGCCGAACCACCACTATTTCGGTCGCGCAAAACCGGACAATCAAACTTTAAATGGCCCTCACCTCTACAGTATGCACATTGGTTATATCCGAGCATAGACCTCGGCGTGGAAGAGTCATTACGCGACTGTGACCTAAAAGATTGCGATTGCGATCTATTCTGTTGCTGAGAGGCATTTTGATTTGAGCGCGGAGGATACGCTTGTTGTAACAGAACTTTTGTTTTGAGATCCTTTGTTTTCTTATCCGCACGATCATTTTCCTCCTTTTCCCTATTTTCGTAATATTGAGCCGTGGCCAATATCTGAGCAGAGGTAGAAACAGCCCACGAACTCTCAGAATTTTTTAATTTGTTGCTAAGGTCTGGCAACAAATTCGATACAAATTTATCTACAAACAACCGCTGACCTCCCTCAGTGCTCATATCCTGACCACTGTGATCGATGAATGCCTCCTCAAATCTCGTAAAGAAATCAGAGACACTCTCGTCCTTCTTTTGCTTGCACGCAGACAATTTATCCCAATTAACTCTCATCGCTGGCATAAGTGTCTTCATTAGTGTAAGAATCCTCTGGGGCAGATTCTCAATAAGCTGTTCAGGCTTGGCCCCACCAACTTGTCGTCCGTCAGCTGCCGCAAGAGCAGCCCAATCACCGCCCAACTCGGCTATGTGATTCTCTTGACAGATTTTTGCCCAAATTGGTTGAGGTACTACGTTACCGAACAACATGTCTATATCGGCAAGATTCATGATAGTAGCATCCACTAATTGGGACAACTCTTTATAGTAACCTGCAGGATTTTTACGGGGGTCAGGCAAAGTTTGCTTTACCTGCAAAACTTCCGACCGCTTCCATGGGAGGTGTATCCAAACTCTCTGGAAGTGTGGCAAAATCGGAGGGTTAGCACCGGGGTTACCTGGCATGTACACTGGGGTGACTTCTCGCATGGGATACTGACCAGGTGTTGCCATCCACTCCTCAGTTTTGTCATTAAACAATGCCCGAGGTTGTACTGTAGATAGGAAAGATAGGAGACGCTCTAAAGCACGTCGGACATTACCACCCACAATCATACCATTCGAAAACTGATTCTGGAGTTCAGTCATTTCAGATGGTACATTGTTTACCTCATCATTATCCCACTCTTCTCTTAGGGATTTACACATTTCCTCAAACGCAAATCGTTGTGTGGGCTCGTTAAATTGAGAGAACGTGTCAAAAACTATGCGCGGGGTGTATTTAGCAGGATGCCTAATCCATTTACGCGTCATTTTTATTAACGTATCCCTCTCCCTACCACCAGGGATTTGACTTCGTCCCTGAGAAACATCAGAAACATCGGACCCAAGAATCGGTCCAAATGGAGAGTAAAGATTAGCAACAGCATTAGGTATGCGACGACGAACAGAAGGAGAAGAGGAGAAAAGTACAGGGGCAACAACATGAGGACTGAACGTAGGAGCAGTAGGAGTAGACAAGTGAGCAGAAGTAACGGGAACAATAGACTGAGAGGGTATAGGCAGTGGAGCAGTAGGAAGAGGGGCAGGAAAAGGAGCAGGGACAGCTTGAGGAGCAGGAGGATTCGGAGGAACAGGACCAACGGCAGGCTGACCAGCAGCTGCCGGAACAACAGGTTGAGGGACAGGAGGAACCACAGGGGCTGTAGTATCCTGCGCATATGGAGGTGGTGATTTCAGTAGATAGGACAGCAAAGGGTCCTCTACCGCTTCTTCTCCCTTTTTCTCAGAACTCGACGGCAAAACCGGATAACATTTATCCACCGCCATATGATGCAGTCTAGCAAAAACTTCCTTCTCTTCTTTGTCTCGCTGAAACTGCTCTGCATTTCTCATCACCGTAATGATACCTTCTCTCTTATTTTTCTTAATCTGTTTAATTTCTTTCTGCTTGGCCTCTTTACGCCATAACCGAAAGTAATCAAACATGGCCGGCCTTGATTTCTTTTTAAACAATTTAGCTTCAAGATTATCTAAAATTGCAGTTTCGAAACTACCATGAGGTGGCCAACTTAGGACACCATCATGTTTCGTGTAACGGACCCAATAATCATTATATACGATAGGACCCACTCCATGGCGACTATAGAGCTCATAAATCGGAGTTCCAACTGGAGGTATCGGACATGAGTCCTCCAATCGGGAATCCACACCACACTTTTTAAAGCAACTAAACAAAGTACTACGGCCAGGCATCGTGCACACTAACCGAGTTTCACAAACTTCAAGGGTTATCGAATTACGATGTCCTCGCAAAAATGCAAGACCCTCGGTTTTTGGCAATTGCAATCGTCAAATAAAACTCAACAACTAGAACCAACAACTAAGAACCACAAATGCAATGGAACCATGCAAACAGCCAAGTTTCAACAACAAAGACCAAGGATTCTGGGAGCGACCCACAAATACTTAACTGAAAGAACAATGGCGTCACCAGGAAGGCCCGTCTATCGTCTCGCCATACAAAGGACTACGCCAGGCGCCAAAACAGGTCGACAGTCAGGGCATCAGTCCGTCGCAGCCGTCAGGAGGCGGGAATCTTCGCGGGAAAAGTCTTCGGACCACTTATTTCGACAACAGGATCGATGAAGCGGGGTGCACCTTCCCTCGGAGATTTCACACGAAGTTCCTCACGATCGTCGGGCTTCGGACCGGTACCGCTGATGTCGCCCCACGTTGGGCGCCAACTGAAGGACTGGGCTATTCTAAGGCCCAGCGGTGCCAGGGGACAACACCTGAAACCTTCGTGGGTTACCTGTTCTGGCGTACAAATTACAGAGACACGGGACACTTCCTTCGGCGTCAAAGATCGAGGTTTATTTACTGCAGGGAATACAGAAGTCGCAAGAAGTACAGCGTATGTAGGTTCTAGGAGACTGCTTCAAATTGCAACAGTGGATCGCTCCTTTTATACATATTTTAGTCATAGCACAACATGGCGAACAAAAGGTTACAACTCAGTTCCCACAGTAAACTTCAAAAGGGTCGCTTTCATGTATTCAGGGTCCCGGAACATAATTACAGTAGCATCGCCGGTTCCCAACTGTAAAAGTACGTTTCTCATCATTAAGTACATTCCATTCCGGCTGTAAACGAGTTTTAAGGAAGAGACAGAAACAGGTGCAAGGAAAGACAAAGATAGTCAACAGATTGAAAAGAGTGCAGGGGGGTGATATCGGAAACACGATTGCAGGATCAAAGGATTCATGCCTAATGCATGCACGGCTGAAACAATAGATCGGCACGGCAAGATGAGCCTCGAGCGGGGCCATCTGCCTTTGCTGTGTCATCCCCCTCGTCATAAAGACATCCTCAAAGGAACACGTGTCTTCCGCAAGAGCTTGGGAATCCCAGGGTCACGAAGCGGACAGTGTCCGTTCGCTGACTACTTGAGGGCAAAAAACAGAATGGATACTGTATCTAAAATGGAACCCGTGGGTTCAGATGAAGAAACCCACGAATGAGACGAACGGTTCAGGCCAGCATAGCGAAAACGCGTACACCCACTAAACTCATCATTTGCGGTTCATAGATACCAAACTCGTCCATATTCGAACGAGTCGAAAGCACCACTTTAATTGTCACGGAACCTCAAGAGGATCCTGCAAACCTCTGATGAGGAGGATGATGATGTTGTTGATCAGACAATTGCACCTGTGGCTGACAAGGCCAGATCACAGATTACTGCTGGCGCTGCGCGCACTAGTGTCCTTGGCAGGAGGGCACGTGAGGCTGGCGATGGGCAGGAAAGTTGGAGCGTATTCTGTGGCCTGGAGGCCACAATGGTCAAAGTACAGCGCGTGCAGGCCAAGTCACTGATGGCCGTGCATAGGCAGGTGCGCAGCATGAACAACAAAATGACAAACATAGACAAGGGAATAGGCCACATTGCCTGTAGTTTGGAGGCAATTTCCAAGGGGATGTCAGACATCTCTACCTACATGGGTGTAATGTCTGATAAGTTGGACAGGGATCAACTTGAGCATCGCAGGGAGCCGCAGTATATGCGGCAGCAGTCCAAGGCACTAAACAGATTTGCTACATCCACATCCCTACTGTGCCGCCGCTCAATATCCATGCAGGATGCAATTGTGCACTGCTGCACAGACTCGACACGGGGCATGGGAAGAGTGACCTCTGCGATGGAGCAGATGCTCACAACTCAAACAGGCAATGCTGGTGACACAGGTGTGGAGGAGACAGAGGGGTCCACCAGCAGGAGTGGTTCCAGCACACCTGTACCAGAGGTGCGCAGGAGCGGCAGGCGCAGCAATGCTGAGTCAGGCCCCAGCCAAGATTTGGAATCCCTGTCACGTCAATCCCAGAATGTAGTGCGTGGGCGTAAGCATTGAACATTGCCAGAAATGCACAGGACTGCTCACAGTAACGGCAACTGAGCACACGCAGTCGTGCACATGGACATTAAAGGACAATGGCTTTTCTATTATGTTTCAGATGTAGTGAATATTAAACTACATATTTCAAACACTATACCTGTCTGTGTGTCATACATTACCTAGAAATATCGACTTGTAATCTCTGTCCGTCTCAATCTTCCATCTGTCGCTGCTGCTCCTGCTGCTTGGGGTCTACATGTTCTTGGTCATCATCAATGTCCTTGTGATGTGTCACCTCCACCTCTGTGCCTTCTTTGGTGGCAAGATTGTGCAACATGGCACAGGTTACTATAATCTTGCAACACATGATGAGGGATGTACTGTCGTGCTCCTCCACTCTTGTGGAGGCAGCGGAACCGGCTATTGAGGAGTCCAAATGTGCGCTCCACTACGTTGCGAGTTGACCTGTGTGCCACATTGTAACCCCTTTCGGCTCTGTTAGTTGGATTGAGGTATGGTGTGAGCACAAAGGAACGCAGGGCATATGCACTATCGGCTAGGAGAGAATGAGAGGTCCATGAGTTACATACACATGACACATACATATGCCATTTATATCAGGGTGTGTTACACTTATTTACCTAGCAGATATCCACCACCAAAATCTCCAGCAACAAGACGTGTGTATATTCTGCTGTTCTGGAATATGTAGGAGTCGTGCGTGCTCCCTGGATATTTGGCCACTATGTCAGTGATGATGTTGACAGCATTGCATATCACCTGCACATTGATGGAGTGTGTCGACTTACGATTTCTGTAGATGTGTTCAGTGGTTGCAGGTGGATATAGTGGAATGTGGGTGCCATCTGTGCAGCCTATCACATGCGGGAAGTGTGCCAGTCCATAGAAGTCAGTTTTGGTTTTTGCAAGTTCCGCAGGTGTGTCAGGGAACCGGATGTAATGTTCCATTCTCTGCGTCATGGCATCCAGGAACTTCCTGAAGAAACGGGACAGGCAGCTCTGGGATACACCACCAACTGCAACAATCACACTCTGGTAGCTCCCAGAGGCAAGCAGGTGTAGGCTACACAGCACCTGCACATGGGGTGGGATGGTGAGGGCCCTGGGTGTTGGGTGATCCAGGTATGGGTGGAGGTCCCTAATTAAGTCCAGAATGGCTCTGGGGTGTAGCCTGTACCTCTGCAATATCTCAGGCTCAGTCAGTTGGAATATGGTGATCCTCTGTCTGTAGACCTGCTCCTCCCTTAGCCAGACCCTCTCTCCTGCTGCCTGTAGCCTTTGTCGCCTCGCAATCACATAGAATGCCGCCATTCTTGCAACACTGTTGCATTTTTGGCCCTTTTTATAGCCTGCACCTGGTTACCACCTGCTTTCAGTCCATGGTAAATACCGACTCTTAAATACCGAATTTCATGAAATTCAGTATTTTTGGCCTTTTCTACATCTAGATGGGCCTTTTTTACCGTTTCTTAATTACCGATTCGGTAAATAAGGACTCGGTAAATAAGGAATAGGTAAATACCGATTCGGTAAATATGGAATCGGTAAAGACAGAATCGGATTTTTACTGATTCATATTTTCCGAATCAGTAAATTTTTGACACCTACATCTCATTTCCCAGATACCGGTCGGTAATGGCCGAAATTACCGATTTTCAGTCGTTACCGACCGGTATTGGGCGACCTACATCGGGCCCTAAGTGTGGTAGAGGAGGATTCTTTCGAGGGAAATCTAGAGGTATGTAACAGTAGTGCTAGTGGAGACAGAGCTAGTTTGATGGTGGAAACAGCCATGTTTTTAACTTTTTTGTGAAAGGTAGTTTCACATGATTCTACTCTTAGGTCTGCAGGCAGAATGTTCCAGGCCTTGGCTGTGAGGTATCTAAAGGGACGCACACCCATCTTCTCTTTCTGTATTCTTGGTACAGTCGCCAGTGCCCTGCCTTTAGATCTCAAGTTCCGTGTAGGTGTATAAGATGTTATCATGGATTGAAGATAACGCGGACCTTTTTTATACATGATTCAGTCACAGTAGCACATTGCCTTAAACGGGATTCTCTTCTCCACAGGCAGCCAGTGCAAGTTTGCCAGAGCCTTTGCGGTAGATGCTCATTTTGGGAGGCTCAAAACTAGGCAAGCTGACGCATTTTGTATCGACTAGAGCTAGGTCAGACCTTTTTTGGACGCACCCAGATCAAGAACATTCCCATAGTCCATCTGGGAGGTGACCGGAGCATGAACTATTGTCTTCCTCGCATTGGTAGGTAGTAGGTGAAGGATTTTCCTCAGGACTTTAAGGGTCCCGAAGCATTTCCCCACCACTCTCCGGATTTGGCAGTCAAATGTCAGTTTGGAGTCGAAGCAAACTCAGAGGTTTTTTGCTTCTACTTTCGGGGTTAGTATTTGACCTAACGTCTCTCGAACCAACAAGCAGAGGTTCAGATTGAGGGGCTTTTCCCACCATCAGCACCTCTGTTTTATTGCCATTGAGTTTCAGGCAATGGTTGAACATCTACGCTGCCAATTCCTCCAGACACAGGGAGAATTGGTGGGCTGTCTGTTCCGAGTTCTGAGACAGGGTGACAATCAGCTGAGTATCGTCAGCGTATGACACGATGGTTACATTATAGCCTTCCACTAGCTCTGCAAGTGCTCCCACATAAAGATTGAACAACGTGGGACTTAGAATTGACCCTTGTGGAACTCCCTGCGTCAGGTAGATGTTCTTTGATGTATGCGTCTGTTGTCTGACTTGGAAGGTCTGCGACGAGAGAAAGGACGTCATCCAGCGTAAAGCAGAGCCTCTAACACCACATTATTTAATCTTTGGAGTAGGAGACCATGGGAAAAGGTGTCAAATGCTGAACTGAGATCCAAAAGGATCAGCTCAGTGGTCTGTCCTTCCTCTGCATATTTGCTCAAGGTTTCAGTGGCCAAGAGCAACGCCGACTCTGCTGAGTGAGCAGCTCTGAAACCCGATTGTGAAGGATGAAATAGGTCATTCTGGTTAATATGGTCAACTAGCTGCCTATTTGTTACTTTCTCTGCAATTTTGCAAAGAAAGGTAATAGCGAGATGGGGCGTAGATTTTCTAACACAGAATGATCTATTGATGATTTTTTCCTTAGTGGACGGACTATCGCTTGCTTCCATTTATGGGGAATTTTATGTGCACTTAGCTCAAAGATATATGGCATAATGACATTTCCTCCCTGCATTAGGATCTCTGGGCGTGGTGGATCTAGTGGGTATCCTGGTTTAATTGCACTAGCTATAATCTTCAGTTCTTCTATTTCCGGCACCCTAAATTCATCAAGGGTTATTGCCCCGAATGCTGTTTCCGACCTACATTCTGGGTTCCTACATTGACGTGCTTCCACTGGAAAAGCGTCATAGATTCTAGCCACTTTTTCTGCAACGAAATCAGCCACTTTACTGCAGTTCTCCACTGAGGAGTTTCTTTGATTTATTAGATTTTCGAGTGATTTAAGGGATTTCAAGATCTAGAACATTTCTTTTGAGGAATTGCTGGCATTTTCGATCTTGCCGGTATAGAAAACACACAGTGTATTCTTAACAAGCGCATGATATTTTGCTTGTTCTTTTTTATAATTCTCCTCAGACACCCACCATATACATTTAAAAGGTAAAAGAACCGTGACAGCAAAGTAGTCCATTGTGGGCGTGTCTGCGTTGTGCTGTGGGTGTGTGCTGGGGGCGTGATAAACGTTGGGGGCATGTGGTACGTTCCGCCCTTCATGCCATGTCATATCGTGTGCTAATCCCACTCTGCTCTCTTTAAATACCCCTGCACCCCTTAATCATAACCCACCCTTACTCCTTAAAATACCCCAACACCCTTAAACTCTAATCCATCTTAACCCTATAAATATACCCTGTACCCCAAAACCCAAACCTATCCCTAAACCCTAAAAATACCTCTGTACCCCAAAACCTAGCCCTGAACCCTATAAATACCCCTGTACCTCAAACCCCAAACCTATCCCTGAACCCTAAAAATACCCCTGTACCCCAAAACCCAAACCTAGCCCTGAACCCTAAAATACCACTGTACCCCAAAACCCAAAACTACCCCTGAACCCTAAAATACCCCTGTCCCCCAAAACCCAAACCTAGCCCTGAACCCTTAAAATACCCCTGTACCCCAAAACCCAAACCTACCCCTGAACCCTAAAAATACCCCTGTACCCCAAAACCCAACCCTAGCCCTGAACCCTAAAAATAACCCTGTACCCCAAAACCCAAACCTACCCCTGTACCCTAAAATACCCCTGTACCCCAAAACCCAAACCTGGCCCTGAACCCTAAAAATGCCCATGTACCCCAAAACCCAAACCTAGCCCTGAACCCTTAAAATATCCCTGTACCCCAAAACCCAAACCTACCCCTTAACCCTAAAAATACCCATATACCCCAAAACCCAAACCTAGCCCTAAACCCTAAAAATACTCCTGTACCCCAAAACCCATACCTATCCCTAAACCCTAAAACTACCCATGTACCCCATAACCCAAAACTATATCTGAGCCCTTAAAATACCCAAACACCCCAAAACATATACCTCAGTACCCCAAAACATATACCCCTATAACCATACTTACCTTATCCAAACATTAAAAAAAACATGCTTTTACCAGTCATGCATTTACATCGAATTTCGTTGTAAATGTATGCGTGGTAAAAGCATACAAAATGTAATGCCATGCGTTATAATGGCATTGCAGAGTCATGGTACTTTCGTAATGAAAGTCTGCAGAGTGATGGTATGCGGAAAGAAAGTTGTGGAATAATGGGTTTTACCCTCCCCCGGTAAGTATATTGGTGGCACGACGGCCCACATCTCCAGCAACATACTCATATTTTTTCACCACCCATTTGAAAAATGCACAGGTCTCACTCATTGATGGCCAGCACCGACATACACTTTTAGACACACCTCCCGCCACAAGTTCTAGAATTGCGAACTTTAGAGCTGGGGAGCTACGTTCGAATATCGGCATCAGCTCAACATCCTGTGATTCCAGGCAAATCGCTTTGTCTCCCCGTACCTACCACAAATGAATGTGTTCTTCTGTAATGTAAATTGTGCTCATGCCATGTTATCGATTTTGCGCTATATAATAATGCAAGGAAAAATAAAGTAGGGAAACTCGAGTTCACACACTACTGAAAGCGCACTCTTAAGTGCATCAGCAGTGCACTGTGAATCGGAGCGTTTCACAGGCCTGTCACAGATAAGAAATGCTATCAAAACGAAATCCTACAAAACAATATACTACTGGCCGGCAGCAATTCATACCCGGACAACGTCGGGACGGGCTACTAGTTAATCTATCTATACTAATATAATAAAGAGAGAGCCCAAACCTTTGAGGCGGGTAATCTCAGGAACCACAGCACCAATCACAACACCCAATACAGCGATGGAAAGGGCAGTTGTAGCAGAAGGACACAGACACCCACCGGATACATTTAAAAGGTAAAAGAACCGTGCCAGCAAAGTAGTCCCTTGTGGGCGTGTCTGCGTTGTGCTGTGGGCGTGTGCTGGGGACGTGACAAATGCTGAGGGCGTGTGGTATGATCCGCCCTTCATGCCATGTCTCTTTTCGTGTGCTGTGGGCGTATGCTGGGGGCGTGGGCGTGTGCGGGGCGCGGGATTACGGGAAATAAAAGCGAGCGCTGTGCCCAATATTTCATTGTTTTTTGTTCCCAGGTTCTGTACATTTCAGCTCCGGGTGTCCACCTGCTCCCTTTAAATACCCCTGCACCCCATAATCATAACCCACCCTTACTCCTTAAAATACCCCAACACCCTTAAACACTAACCCATCCTAACCCTATAAATATACCTTGTACCTCAAAACCCAAACCTATCCCTAAACCCTAAAAATACCCCTGTACCCCAAAACCCAAACCTAGCCCTGAACCCTATAAATACCCCTGTACCTCAAAACCCAAACCTACCCCTGAACCCTAAAAATACCCCTGTACCCAAAACCCAAACCTAGCCTTGAACCCTAAAAATACCCCTGTACCACAAAACCCAAACCTACCCCTGAACCCTAAAATACCCCTGTACCCCAAAACCCAAACCTAGACCTGAACCCTTAGAATAACCCTGTAACCCAAAACCCAAACCTACCCCTGAACCCTAAAAATACCCCGTACCCCAAAACCCAAACCTAGCCCTAAACCATAAAAATAACCCTGTACCCCAAAACCCAAACCTACCCCTGAACCCTAAAATACCCCTGTACCCCAAAACCCAAACCTAGCCCTGAACCCTTAAAATATCCCTGTACCCCAAAACCCAAACCTACCCCTGAACCCTAAAAATACCCCTATACCCCAAAACCCAAACCTAGCCCTGAACCCTAAAAATACCCTCTGTACCCCACAACCCATATCTATCCCTAAACCCTAAAACTACCCCTGTACCCCATAACCCAAAACTATATCTGAACCCTTAAAATACCCAAACACCCCAAAACATATACCTCACTACCCCAAAACATATACCACTATACCCATACTTACCTTATCCAACCATTAAAAAAAAAACGTGCTTTTACCATTCATGCATTTACAACGAATTTCGTTGTAAATGTATGCGTGGTAAAAGCATATAAAATGTAATGCCATGCGTTATAATGGCATTGCGGAGTCATGGTACTTTCGTAATGAAAGTATGCGGAGTGATGGTATGCGGAAAGAAAGTTGCTGAATAATGGGTGTTTACCCTCCCCCGGTAAGTACATTGGTGGCACGGCGGCCCACATCTCCAGCAACATACTCATATTTTTTCACCACCGATTTGAAAAATGCACAGGTCTCTCTCATTGATGGCCAGCACCGACATACACTTTTAGACACACCTCCCGCCACAAGTTCTAGAATTGCGAACTTTAGAGCTGGGGAGCTACGTTCGAATCTCGGCATCAGCTCAACATCCTGTGATTCCAGGCAAACCGCTTTGTCTCCACGTGCCTACCACAAATGAATGTGTTCTTCTGTAATGTAAATTATGCTCACGCCATGTTGTCGAGTTCGCGCTATATAATATTGCAAGGAAAAATAAAGTAGGGAAACTCGAGTTCACACACCACTGAAAGCGCACTCTTAAGTGCATCAGCAGTGCACTGTGAATGGGAGCGTTTCACAGGCCTGTCACAGATAAGAAATGCTATCAAAACGAAATCCTACAAAACAATATACTACTGGCCGGCAACAATTCATACCCGGACAACGTTGGGACGGGCTGCTAGTAGACTTGTAAAGTGGAAAGAGTATTCCAACATGAGTAACGGTTTTACTTGCGGAGTGGGTAAGTGAATACATTTGGAAAGCCATGGAGACGACTCACAGAAAGAAAACAAGGCTAACATGATAATGTGAAAATTGTTTGTTATATGACTTGGAATTTACTGTAAATTTCTGATTCTTGATTATTTTTTAATATTTCATATTTTCTCATTGATGTGCTCTTTTATCGGATGTATGTATATACTTCCACTTCCTAAAATAAAATGGAATAAAAACACAGTCAAGATATCTATCATCTCCGGTAGTGAGCAACCACATCACCGAAAATGAGGGCTTCCAGTCATGCATTTTTTCACATCCACATTCATAAACTGTACCCATTGGCCAAAGTGACCACAAGGAGCAAGTAGATATCACAAGCATTTGCAATGCAAAAGGTCTCGCATTTACGCAAGTTTGAGCTATTGACATTGTAAATGACAATGCCTTTTATTTTTGTTCTTAAAACATAAATAAAAGGCATTGTCATTTACAATGCCAATAGCTTAAACTTGTGTATATGTGAGAATGCATTTTTTTAATACACGTTTTTGCCCCAGTGTGTTATCGGCTCCAGTAACAGTATTGGATACATTATAGTGACCTATATCTGATATTGTGCGGTTAAATACGTTGACATCTGCAGTCTATACGTACGGCTAAATGTACCTGTTTAAATATATTTATTGTCTTATTACTGTTAAATTAATTGGTAGAAGTAAGCTTACGTGTATAATGTGGTATTTTTTAACTAATTGATTAATTTTGGACTAAAATAAAGGCCACATATTACAATATACAGTATTTCGGATTCAGCCAGTGACGCACACGGCGTCAGAAGGTAACTCAGGTGGTTCATGTCAACGCCCCCACCCGTCTGCCAGGAGTTGTTACTGAGAGCCCCCAGAATCGCGGAGGTACGGAGCCCTTACACCCAAGCACACAGCGCTTTATGTCTGCATTAACCCCGGCGCAACTCTTGTCTTTGAGGGCGAAATAGATCAGCGGGTTACTGCGCCTACTGCAGCAGCCTGGAAGCAGTTGCTTCGGCAGACCTTGCCACCATACAATTTATAGAGATCACCGTTTTCATTTATTTAAATATTATCACACTTAGGGAGAGCTTTGGCCTGAAGGGGGAACCAGCGAGAGCTTTATAGCCACAACACATTAACACATTCTGTGCCTGGCAGACGGCGAGTGAAGGGCCAGCTGCTGAAACAGGGGCTCCCAGTATGCACTTGATGTCATGGAACGTTACGGGAACTGTGGGCGTGCGGCCTGCTCTTTCACGACTCAGCGTTGAGGCGCTGAACCGGCAGTAGAGACATGCAACATAGGTTTCCATGATTCCGGTTCTACTGGTTTTGAGATCTAAATTCAGACAACCGTCTATTTATCTGTCTCTCTTTTTCTAAAAGAAACAAAATAAAATCGTGCTTCCTTTGAGCGATTCTGATGACTTATCGTGACTGCCAGGCCAACAGCTGTGCTCTGTTAAAGCATAGGGCGTGCAAAAAAACAATGTTTCCTTCAGAAGTTTAAATAGCCAGTGACGCTCCGAGCTTGCACTACAATGCTATTTTCACAGGGACGAGTAGTTGTATTTTAAGTAACCCCAAAACCCACCACGATCCAGTGTGCATTTGTCGGTAAATACATGCGGACATGTACTGCCTTCAGTATTGTTTCACAAAACAGCTAAATATTTACACATGCACATGAAAAGAAATTTGAAAACAAGTAAAAGACACATGGCCATTAATTTCCTGCCGTGGGGAAGAGTTGTGGCAACATCAGGCATGACTTATCAGTCAGTACTGTCCGCCCAAAGAAAGTGTTTTCTGTTCCCGCATGCGCACTATGCAAAAGTAAGGGCATGCGCATTAGAAACATCTAAAGGCATGGGTAGTCAGCGCTGATCGTTGCCCCTAACCACGAGGCAGGCACCTACGGAATGACTTACCTTTTCGTAAGGGTAACACTAGGTACAAATCCCCAATGTGCTGCACAAATACAGGACGACAGAGCTGGTAAAATTCGAAGGGCGGATCTGCGTCGTCTCCCGTATACTGTGCGCGCGTACCAGCCAATAAGGGTCACCAGTAGACGTAGAAGACGGACTTTTCAGTACAAATGGAAAAGAGAACGAGGACTAGCAGTAAGGGAAGTCGCTGGAGACGCCTGTACGAGCCGGACGAGCCAGTTCCTTTGGGCGGGACTTCCGTCTTCGGAAGTCCCGCGCACACGCCCACGGAGTGCCTGAGAGCGGGCTCCCATGCCCGAGGGAGAGCCTCGGCTACAGAAGTCCCGAATGGCGGTAAGTGGGGCTTAGTTCTAGGGGGGAGGGGAGTGCGCTTGTGTGTGTGTGTGTGTGTATGTGTGCGATGGCGGCGGAGGCGGGGGGAGGGGGGTCTCTGTATGTGTGCGTGCGTGTGTGTAGGTGCGCTGGTGTGTGTGTGGGGGGGTCTCTGTGTGTGCGTGTAGGTGCGCTAGTGTGTGTGTAGGTGCGGCAGCGACGGGGGGCGTGTGTGTGCCTGTGTATGCGTGTGGCTGTGTATGCGTGTGGCTGTGAATGTGGGCATGCGTGAGTGTGGCTGTGTGAGTGTCTTTGCGCACGGGAATATGGGGCACGGCGCCGTGCGCGCCCACGAGGTCAAATCTCCGGCAGGAGAAGCACGTGACAGTCTGCTGTCCACATTCCCCCAAAAGTGATAACATAAGTTGTCTCGCCCTAGACAGCAAAAGCTTCGCTTTTGCTTTCGTCTAGGCGAGACCTAAAAATGGGACGGGATTGTTCACAATGTATTAATTTAGTATACTGCTTTTATATCGCATGACACCCTGTGTCTACTGTAGTCTGCTTTCTTACAATTACTGTTTAACTTTAACGTTAATGAAAGCATAAGGAGAAGTAGATGCTCAGCAATGGCTTTATTTAGCTCACTTAATGAGTTCATGTTGTAAATGGCCATCTAAGTTTGGAAAGGGTAGTTAAAAAGAGAAGAAAAAAACAGATGTTATACACCAGCTGAAGACGCAAATGGCAGCGTGGAATCAGCGTCTCAATGCAGACAGTTTGAAGCTCACCTGAACTTTCCCCTGATAAAGGCCTAGTCCCTAAATGCATTGGGCTCAATGAACGGACGATATGGATCCCGATTTGGCCACTAAGTGAAGTTATCAACTAGCCTGGGATAACAAGATCTGTGTAACTCCACGCATGAGGAGTATTTCTCCTAGTGAAATGCCACCCAAAAATATTTGAAAATAGGTGTTGAAACAACGAATGCCACATGTTAATCCCCCCAATTTCCGTAATAAGTAGTAACTAAGTCAACCCCAGAGTTACTGATGCCCCCAGTAATGGTAACTCTGGGAAGGGGAAGGAAAGTAACTGATATTGTAAAGTGGCATTTTGTGAGGACTCAAATGCTATGTCTGTCCTAATCTAGTATTAATCTCTTGTTGCTTCCTTTGGAACAACCCTGCAGCAGACGGCTTGTCTGTGCAAGTTAGTTTTAAAATATTTTTTCCACAGCTATTGGTTAGGATGTGCTCTCAAGGAAGAATTATAAACATTCCATATTTACTATGCTTTCCAGGGGTGTTCACTCTGCCGTAATTTGACAACGATTGGGTTAGCGTTTACTTCAGCTACACAATTTCTTCCTTATATTGACCACGTTTGTTGGACGCCATTTTGGATTACTGGCTTCCATCTTCATGAACGTGCTGCCTCGTGGTCAGCATGCCCTTTTGTACTTTCACTGTACCAATGACCATCTAACTTGCCCAGCAACAGGCTATTTTTAGTACTGGTCAAGCTTGCCCATGCGCAGTCAAGCCCTCTGTATTAGTGGACAGTCATCGCTTAGGAATGTTCCCCAAACTGACCAGTGGTGTTAAAACTCCTCCCATGAGCTGGCTGTGTTCCAAAAATGTCCTTATATGTACCGAATGTCTGACATAATATCGACCGACAGAATATCTACATACAAAAATATCGACACAAAAATATCGAAATCAAAAATATCGGAGTCATATCTTCATAAAGGTAAGTACAAAAATATCGAAAAATTAATATTGTAGTACAAAAATATCGAAATTAAAAATATCGTTTTTTTAAATGTATTAATAATGATGTAAAAATAATTTTAAAATACATATAATTTTACAAATATTAAATAAAAATATTAAAACATAATTAAAAAATTAAAACTAATACATATATATTGAAAATAAATTAAAAACTTAATAATTTATTGTAATTTTATTTTTTTTAATTTCATTTAATTGATTTAATTTAAATTTATTTTATTTTTACCCTGTACGACTGTACCCCAAAAACCCAAAACTGACCCTGAACCCTAAAAATACCCCTTTACCCAAAAACCCAAAACTGACCCTGAACCCTAAAAATACCCCTTTACCCAAAAACTGAAAACTGACCCTGAACCCTAAAAATACCCCTTTACCCAAAAACTGAAAACTGACCCTGAACCCAAAAAATACCCCTTTAGCCAAAAACTGAAAACTGACCCTGAACCCTAAAAATACCCCTTTACCCAAAAACTGAAAACTGACCCTGAACCCAAAAAATACCCCTTTACCCAAAAACTGAAAACTGACCCTGAACCCTAAAAATACCCCTTTACCCAAAAACTGAAAACTGACCCTGAACCCTAAAAATACCCCTTTACCCAAAAACTGAAAACTGACCCTGAACCCTAAAAATACTCCTTTACCCAAAATTAATTAATATTATTTAATTACCAATTAATTATTAATTAACAATAACAATAAAGTAAATATATTAGCACATTAGCTGTAATTAATTAAATTTAATAATTAATATTCATTTTTCCCAATTAATTAATTCACAATAACAAAAATTATATATATAAAAACATTACTCTAATTAATATAATTAACTAATTAATATTAATTAATTACCAATTAATTATTAAATAAAAATATGTACAAAATTATATTAATTAATTAACTAATTAATAGTAATTAATTACCAATTAATTATTAATTAAAAATATTTACAAACATATATTAATTAATTAATTATTATTAAATTACTTCCCACCCTATTCCCCTATAAACCCACAACCCGCTCTGATACTAAAACGCAAAATGTAAACAAATTTACAAATTTTCAAACATACATTACAAAACATGTTTAACAAACATATAAACAACATAATAAAATACATAACACAAAATTTTTTTTCGATATTAGTAAAATTCGATATTAGTAACATACATACCTTAAAAAAACAATAATCTGTCTGTCGATATTTTGGACATCAATATTCTGTACTGTCGAAATTAAAACATCGATATTATTGTATATCGATATTTTAATTTCGATATTTTGTCTGCCTACCATATGTACCTAAACTGAGCAAATGTGTTCCACCCACTCTTTTTATTACTGTAAAACTGTATAAAAGAGGCCTCGCACCGATGATCGGTGTGATACTTCTTGCATTGCCGAAGGGTGCTGTAGGAATGTACCACCACCCCATGGGGTCTTAATAAACTTGTCTTTTGCATTTTCAGTTTCAGTGCCAACTTCTGTATTATGGTGTTATGGAGTTTTTGCAGAGTATGTAGGTCTGAAGAACCCAATACCACAAATTGGCGACCACAAAGGGACTCATCGGCGACTCGGATGCCCGAAGGAGAGGTCATGACGAAGGATTGGAAACTCGCCATGGACGCGTACGCTGCCTCTGAGTGACCCGAGTCTTGGCACCCACGGTGTTTTTTCCTTTCCTTCTAATCTGACCTTCCAGGTGGCGCCGGTCCTTGACTGAGATCCTGATCGGTTGGGTTGTCGTACAGTGCCTGTTTGGCTGATTCAAATAAAGAACTTGGCAGCTGGAACCTGGATACTTGAGAATTTGGTAAGCTTGTGATTGGTAAGATAGTCTACGGACTCTTACTGTGGCTTTTTGGATTTGTTTTGAGTTAGCTAACATTTGGTTCTATGATTTGAGTTATATGTGGAGTGCACCTCACATAGGCAGGCAGTGTGGAGATATTTCTCCGATTTTGTATTTGTTTGAACGGCACACCATATGTAAGTGCTATTTTAGGTAATATCGCGTTTCCGTGATATTTTGACATGCCTGTTTTAAGCACACTTCGAGGAATGTGCTGTCTTGGAAAAGGTACCAATTATCGATTAAATGAATCTCAGCCGGCTCCCCCAGAGGGGACACCAAATCGCGAAATGTATATTGTGTGTGTGTGTGTGTGTAGGCATTTATATAGCGCACTACTTACCCGTAGGGTCCCAAGGCGCTTCGACCGCTGCGAAACCCTTCCTGGCTTCCCTGAGAGATGGTCCCTTAATGGGTATCTTCAGGGTGAGACCAGGCATCCCCGGCGGTCTGGTGGGGCCGTTAGTGAGGATGAGGCAAGCTAATGCCCAGAGTTGCCGAGTGTGATTGCTGATCAGAGTGGGCACCGAGGCGAGAGAATTATCGAGTCCGCTGACCCTGGTCCAGAAACCTGCCGCGCCGGGAATCGAACCCTGGTCCCAGGCCGTCCTCTGCTCTCGGGTCTGCCGCCTATGTATAGTACGCTATGGCACAAATATACCAAGACAGATCGTGAATTCCAATGGCCACTACATGGGTCGTTTGATTTACGAAAGGTTCAGTTTGTGGAGCAATGTTTGTTTCAGCGCAAGTCTAGACAGGATATGTTTGATTGTGTACGTATGTGGGAGAAAGCGGTGCATGAGCGAATGAAGCGTGAACAAGCCTTGGCGGACAAGGAACAGCGAAAGGCTGCCCGTGATAAGGCTTTACAGCTGGAGGAAAAAGAGTTGCAGGAAAAGAAAGAGAGGGAGGCACGAGAACGTAATTTACAAATTAATGGTCAATTTCCTATTCGACGTCCTCTTTATCCTCTCCTTACTAATGAATCTGATGATTTTTATTTGCTAGACCGTTGCCCGCCTCCGTATGTTTCACCTACGGCTCCGCATGAGGGATCGGATGAAGACGATGAAGGGCATAGTTGTACCAGGCTAAGTGTTGATCGGGCTGCAGAATTGCGTGGGTTTGCTCGAAAACTTAATCTTAAAAATATAACTATTCCAGAGATTGATGATCACATGCGCAAGTGGTCCGAGAAAGAACGGTTGTATTTCTTGAGTCATTTTGGAGACGAAGTTGTAGAACGGTTTAGGAAATATTCATCTGAGTTGGAACCAAAAGATGTATCAGTTGGTCGTGAGAATTTGTGTAAAGGTATTTTTGTTCTTACAGATACGGATCCGTTTTTTCAACGGTTGGTTCGTCTGCGGGATGAAGCGTCACAATTGCAGGCGGCGGAAAAGGCATGAGATGAGGCTGCGCCTGAATCGACGGAGATTTCCAAAGAGTGTCCTATCTTTGGAGCAGATAAGAATTCTACGGTTCACATTATGCCTATGCGAGAAGCTGCACCTTTGTATGTTCCCCCTAAAGAGCAAGGTACAGATGATGATAAAATGTCCGTGGATGCAAAGGGTTATTTCATATATAATTGGGTTTACACGCCGTGGAATAGAACAGATGTTGTGGCACTTAAGACTGCTTTGCCTGACCCTCGCAAAAACCTGGCTGCTTTCTATGAAGGAGTGGAAGGGGCTATTTCTTCATGTGTTATGACATTAGTTGATATTGATCTTTTCTTCGGATTGATATTGCCTCCTGATATGTGGAGGGCGATTCGTAAGTTTGATGATCGAGCGATTTTGGGTGCAGATTGGAAAGACCTAGCCCAAGCTGATTTAGATAGGAAGCCCGCGTGTAAGCCATGTCAATTAATTTTAGATCTCCCGGGGGCTATTTTGAATAAATTGAAAACGCTTGTTCCCCCTAAGAAGGTTGATTGGACTATGTTGGCTTCTTGCAAACAGAAACAGGATGAATCTGTTTCTGACTTCTTTTCGCGTTTTGAGGAAGCATTCCATGATTATAGTGGGCAATTACTAACAGAGGATACGGGCAAGCATTTGTTCGTTGACAAGTATGTGGCTAATCTCCTACCGGAGATTGCGAAACGTTTAAAGGCCAGTGAAAGTTCTTGGACCACAGCGACCCCTGCTTCTTTATTGACTATGGCTCAGTATTATGAACAACAGGAATTGGAGGCTAAGGAAAGTAGTGATAAGAAAGCGAAGGAGTTGAAGACGAAGGTGATGTTGGCTCAGGTTAATGCTACACAGATGAGAGGGAACGATAGAGGTAGACATGGATCGTATGGTACGTCTTCCGGTCGTACCGATATCTCTGAGGACCAGTGCGCATATTGTAAACAGTTTGGCCATTGGGCTTCAGACTGTCCGGTGCTTCGAGAACAGCGTAATCAGCGTGGTCGGGGAAATGGAAGGACACGGAATAGTTATACAGGATCGAGGGGTGGAGCGAATGATCGTGGCAGGTTTGAAGCAAAGGGTCGTGGTCAGGATGAGCAGAATACTTTTGATCGACGAAATCAGTATCAGATAGCTGAGGGTGAGTGTACGGAGTCCCAGGATTATGTGCATGCATAGGATTGCGTAGAATGGGGTGTGGAATCGGTTGAAGTACCAGTAGATCAAAGGGGTCCATATGTATCAGCGCATGTTTTGGGTTCTACTGATCAGTTTCTGGTCGATACAGGAGCTACTGGTAGTGCTCTGTCCAAAAACTTGGTTCCAAGGGCTCCCCTGTCTGGCGAAATAATTACATCGATAGGGTTCGATGGAACACCCTCTCTTAGCCCATTGTCACAACCCATTACATTTCACATTGACAAATTTGCTGCTCCATGTCCGTTTTTGTTGTCACCAAATACTCCAGATAATATCATGGGAATAGATATGCTTAAACATTTTCGAGCAACAATACGTTGCGCTCCTGAAGGGGTGCGGGTCATTTTGAACGAGAATTACCCAGATGTAATGAGAGTGTGCCTTATGCATGAGACTGAGGCGTTAGCCTCTCTTCCAAAAACGTTATGGGCTACTTCAGATACAGATGTGGGACAGATGATTATCCCTCCCATACGTATCACTGTTCAGGAGGGGGTGTCTTTGCCTCATGTACCGCAGTATAAAATTTCCAGGGAAGGTGAAATTGCTTTGATGCATATTGTACATGACTTGATTATTGCAGGTGTGGTAGAAGAAGTCCCCTATAATGTTTGTAACAGCCCTATTCTTCCGATTTTAAAGAAAGATACAGACACCAAAATGTATAGTTCATTATTGATTTGAGAGAAATTAATAAGATAGTAGTACCTCAATACCCAGTGGTGTCTGATATTACCACCCTACTTACTTTGATTCCGTCCACAGCCACTACCTTCACTGTCATTGACTTGAAGAACGCCTTCTTTTCAATACCCATCCATCCTGATAGCCGATATTTGTTTGGCTTTACATTAAATAATAAATCATATAGATTTTGTAGAGTTCCTCAAGGTTACACCGAAAGCCCTAGCATTTATAGTCAGGCTTTAAAAAGACAGCTTGATTCTTTTGATTTACAGTCTGGAGTGGCTCTCATTCAGTATGTTGATGACATCTTACTTGCAGCAGACACGCAGGAACAGTGTGAACAGAGTAGTCTTGCCCTGCTATCTTTTCTTGCTCAGAATAATCACAAGGTTTCTAGGAAAAAGCTACATTATTGTAGACCAAAGGTGACCTACCTCGGTCATCTTTTGTCTAAGGAGGGACGTGCATTGACATCTGATCGAATCCAAGCAATTTTAGATATGCCAGTCCCTCGCACTTAGAGAGATGTTCGTGCCTTTATAGGTTTAACGTCTTTTTGCAGGCAGTGGATAATGGGGTTTTCACACATTATAAAACCCTTGTTAGCATTGTTGTCCAAAACTACACCAATCCCCCTTGAATGGACAGATGAATGTCAGAATGCTTTTGAACAATTGAGACAAGCCCTTTGTTCCGCACCAGTGCTAGGTACGCCAGATTATACAAAGATCTTTACATTATATGTACATGAGAAGGATGGGTGTGCATTGTCCGTCCTAGTGCAGACACACGGGGATAAACAGAGACCTTGTGCGTATTTTTCAGCAGTACTTGACCCCGTAGCACGAGGATTACCTGGGTGTTTTCGAGCAGTTGCAGCAACAGAAGTAGCCATACGACAGAGTGAGGGAATAGTTTTGTCACACAAATTGTTGGTGTTAGTTCCCCACGCAGTAGACGCTCTGCTAAATCAAACGAAGACCCAGTATTTAACGAGTGCACGTTTAACAGGATATGAGCTGACACTGTTGGCGCCACATATTACACTGAAGAGATGTGCCACTTTGAACCCTGCTACTTTATTGCCG
This sequence comes from Lissotriton vulgaris, assembly GCF_964263255.1. Taxonomy (NCBI): domain Eukaryota; kingdom Metazoa; phylum Chordata; class Amphibia; order Caudata; family Salamandridae; genus Lissotriton; species Lissotriton vulgaris. Next base: position 413,063,015 of record NC_141693.1, on the reverse strand, counting down.
TATCCAGTTGCTGAGGGCCAGGAGGAAGAACACCATGATTGTGTTTTTCTGACTGAAGAACAAACAAAGGGTCGTATCGATTTACAGGATACGCCACTTCCAGATGTAGATGGGGAACTGTGGGTTGATGGATCATGTTTAAGGCTGCCAGATGGTACAACTTCTGCAGCCTATGCGATCACGACACTTAAGACAGTGGTAGAAGCAGCACGAATACCGCAGAAATCGGCCCAAGCAGCTCAATTGGTAGCTTTAACAAAAGCATGTGAATTGAGTGCTGGTTTATGTGTGAATATCTACACTGATAGCCGGTACGCCTTTGGAGTAGTGCACGATTTCGGCCTACTCTGGAGGGAGCGAGGATTTTTGACTTCTCACGGAGTGCACATTATGCATGGAGAGTTAGTACGTGATGTCCTGAATGCGCTATTACATCCAAAGAAAGTAGCGATAATCAAATGCAGTGCACATAAGAAAGTGACAGACAAAGTAGGACAAGGAAACGCCTTTGCAGATCGCATAGCGAGTGAAACTGCTATGTTACCAAATGTCTCGCCAATATATGTGGTGAAATCACAGGCTGAGCGATGGCATAATGCTAGAGAGGAGATCTTAGACATTCAGAAATCAGCATCTGAAGCAGAACTCGCAGCCTGGGCAACAGAGGGAGTGTTGGATGATGAGGGTTGCTGGAGGAGCAAGGACATGGAGAGATGGAAATTGCCTGCCGCTTACGTGCAAGCAATGGTTCAAATGACACATGGATTGGCACATGTTGGAGCTCTTGCAATTACTACTTTGCTTACACGAGTTTGGGAGCATCCTGAGATTGCCAATACAGCCAAAAGAGTAGTGCAGACCTGTCTGATATGCTTACAGTACAACCCTGCTAAAGGGACTTATACTCCGAAAGGAGGGTTTGTTCCACCTACTGCACCATTTGAAGTATTGCAAATGGATTACATCCAGCTTGAGCGTTGCAATAACCTTAAGTATGTCTTAGTGGTGGTGTGTGCTTTCAGTAAATGGATTGAGGCCTTCCCCATGAAGGATAATACAGCGCTGACAACAGCTAAGGTTTTGCTCAAAGAATACTTCCCACGCTATGGTGTTTGTAAATTTTTGTGGAATGATAACGGTCCTCATTTTGTTGGGAAAGTAGTGGAGTACGTCCTGAAAGGGTTGGGGATTCAGCAGAAGTTTCATGCTGTATTCCATCTGCAGTCAGCAGGTTTGGTAGAAAGATATAATGCTACGCTGAAGTTGAAGCTGGCAAAGATTGTGGCATCCACGTCTTTGAAATGGCCGGATGCCCTGCCTCTAGCATTGTTATCTATTAGATCAGTACCCCATTCCCGAACTGGCCTCACACCTTATGAAGTGGTGTTTGGAAGGCCTATGAACATATGGGGAGTTCCTAAGCCTCGTTTGCTACATGATGTGCCTTGTATAATGATGAACGATTATTTGGCACGATTAACAAATGATTTACTTTCTATTCATCAACAGGTTCGAGAAGCGCTCCCCGACAATTCCATTGGAGAGGCTCATAATCTTCGCCCTGGTGACTATGTGATGGTCCGCGCGTTTGAGAGAACCAGGAGCTTGGAGCCGAGGTGGCGTGGCCCCGAGCAGGTGTTGCTGGCGACTCGAACGGCTGTGCGAGTCACGAACAAGAAGCGGTGGGTGCATTCTACTCATTGCCGTCGTGTCTCTCCGGACCTGGTGAATCCCACTGTGCTGTCTGATTATCGAGACATCTTGGACGCGGAGAAGAGCCCAGCTACTACGTCTACTGAATTGGAGGGAGCCTTCCCGGACCACACTGTTTCTGGTGGAGAAAAATACAATCTACGGCCAAGGAAAGCAGTTGTTTTGTGCGAGACTGGTTGAGTTACCGCTCTGAGGTTTGTGAAACGGAAGCCGGGAATATCAAGGGGGGGGGGGATCAGTTCTGCCAAGTGTAGCGACACCCGTCTTGAATCTCGTAGAAGAAACCAACGGCTACCTCGGAGCTCAGCACTCATGTTTTTATTTTTAGTTGTTTTTGAGACATTTGTGCTTTGAACTATGGCACCTACTATGATAAGAAACAAGAGAATTCTTGGTGCAGTGCTTTTTGTTATGACCATAGTGGTAATAGCAATGATAGCTTGGGTTGTAGAACAATTGGTTCCAGCAAGAGAATACTTGCTGCCTACTACCCCAATCCCATCTGAACATTTTCACTTCACCTTGCCCTATCATGAAGAACGACATAGACAGACTTATCTAAATAACAGTTTCATTCAAATTTTGCATCACACCCATAATATGACGAACACTTCGAACTGTTGGGTATGTGGAATGTTGCCAGGACATCAGAAGAAAGGAAGCACTCCACTTATTCAGAAAATGGGGTGGTGATGGACAGAGTATCTGAATTAAGCAGAACACTCCTACCCAGTCCAAAGATCAGGGCTTGATTCATCACCGTTTTTTAGCTCACTGCACCATCCCAGCTCAGAACGTGGCTATATGCAAATTAGTCTGTCCCTGGCCCAGTGCATCATGGGAACAGGGCAGACCAAACTACCAAGCCAATTCTTATACTGGGAAGGAAACAAGCTTCCGGGGACCGGTTTCTGGCATTTCAGCCGTCTTCGGCCCGGCTTGCTTGAATCCTGATGGTGCAATGAGCAAGGGACTCACATCTGAGTATACACTTCCAACTGGGGTGATGCGGTGAGCTAAATAACGGCGATGGATCAAGCCCTGATCTCTTGACTGGGTAAGAGTGGTCTGCTTAATTCAGACACTCTGTTCATCACCACCCCCATTTTGAATCATTTTTGGCCACCACAAGTGTGGCAGGGTATACTCAGACATGAGTCCCTTGCTCACTGCACCACCAGGATACAAGCAAGCCGGGCCGACGACGGCTGAAATGCCAGAAACCGGTCCCCGGAAGCTTGTCTCCTTTCCGGTGAAGAATTGGCTTGGTAGTTTGGTCTGCCCTGTTCCCATGAGGCACTGGGTCAGACTAATTTGCATATAGCCAGGTTCTGAACTGGGGTGATGCAGTGAGCTAAATAACGGCGATGGATCAAGCCCTGATCTCTTGACTGGGTAAGAGTGGTCTGCTTAATTCAGACACTCTGTTCATCACCATCCCCCTTTTTGAATCGTTTTTGGCCACCACAAGTGTGGCAGGGTATACTCAGACATGAGTCCCTTGCTCACTGCACCACCAGGATTCAAGCAAGCCGGGCCGACGACTGCTGAAATGCCAGAAACCGGTCCCCGGAAGCTTGTCTCCTTTCCGGTGAAGAATTGGCTTGGTAGTTTGGTCTGCCCTGTTCCCATGAGGCACTGGGTCAGACTAATTTGCATATAGCCAGGTTCTGAACTGGGGTGATGCAGTGAGCTAAATAACGGCGATGGATCAAGCCCTGATCTCTATACTGGGTAAGAGTGGTCTGCTTAATTCAGACACTCTGTTCATCACCACCCCCCTTTTGAATCGTTTTTGGCCACCACAAGTGTGGCAGGGTATACTCAGACATGAGTCCCTTGCTCACTGCACCACCAGGATTCAAGCAAGCCGGGCCGACGACGGCTGAAATGCCAGAAACCGGTCCCCGGAAGCTTGTCTCCTTTCCGGTGAAGAATTGGCTTGGTAGTTTGGTCTGCCCTGTTCCCATGAGGCACTGGGTCAGACTAATTTGCATATAGCCAGGTTCTGAACTGGGGTGATGCAGTGAGCTAAATAACGGCGATGGATCAAGCCCTGACCTCTTGACTGGGTAAGAGTGGTCTGCTTAATTCAGACACTCTGTTCATCACCACCCCCCTCTTGAATCGTTTTTGGCCACCACAAGTGTGGCAGGGTATACTCAGACATGAGTCCCTTGCTCACTGCACCACCAGGATTCAAGCAAGCCAGGCCGACGACGGCTGAAATGCCAGAAACCGGTCCCCGGAAGCTTGTCTCCTTTCCGGTGAAGAATTGGCTTGGTAGTTTGGTCTGCCCTGTTCCCATGAGGCACTGGGTCAGACTAATTTGCATATAGCCAGGTTCTGAACTGGGGTGATGTCGTGAGCTAAATAACGGCAATGGATCAAGCCCTGATCTCTTGACTGGGTAAGAGTGGTCTGCTTAATTCAGACACTCTGTTCATCACCACCCCCCTTTTGAATCGTTTTTGGCCACCACAAGTGTGGCAGGGTATACTCAGACATGAGTCTCTTGCTCACTGCACCACCAGGATTCAAGCAAGCCGGGCCGACGATGGCTGAAATGCCAGAAACCGGTCCCCTGAAGCTTGTCTCCTTTCCGGTGAAGAATTGGCTTGGTAGTTTGGTCTGCCCTGTTCCCATGAGGCACTGGGTCAGACTAATTTGCATATAGCCAGGTTCTGAACTGGGGTGATGCAGTGAGCTAAATAATGGCGATGGATCAAGCCCTGATCTCTTGACTGGGTAGGAGTGGTCTGCTGAATTCAGACACTCTGTTCATCACCACCCCCCTTTTGAATCGTTTTTGGCCACCACAAGTGTGGCAGGGTATACTCAGACATGAGTCCCTTGCTCACTGCACCACCAGGATTCAAGCAAGCTGGGCCGACGACGGCTGAAATGCCAGAAACCGGTCCCCGGAAGCTTGTCTCCTTTCCGGTGAAGAATTGGCTTGGTAGTTTGGTCTGCCCTGTTCCCATGAGGCACTGGGTCAGACTAATTTGCATATAGCCAGGTTCTGAACTGGGGTGATGCAGTGAGCTAAATAACGGCGATGGATCAAGCCCTGATCTCTTGACTGGGTAAGAGTGGTCTGCTTAATTCAGACACTCTGTTCATCACCACCCCCCTTTTGAATCGTTTTTGGCCACCACAAGTGTGGCAGGGTATACTCAGACATGAGTCCCTTGCTCACTGCACCACCAGGATTCAAGCAAGCCGGGCCGACGACGGCTGAAATGCCAGAAACCGGTCCCCGGAAGCTTGTCTCCTTTCCGGTGAAGAATTGGCTTGGTAGTTTGGTCTGCCCTGTTCCCATGAGGCACTGGGTCAGACTAATTTGCATATAGCCAGGTTCTGAACTGGGGTGATGCAGTGAGCTAAATAACGGCGATGGATCAGCCCTGATCTCTTGACTGGGTAAGAGTGGTCTTCTTAATTCAGACACTCTGTTCATCACCACCCCCCTTTTGAATCGTTTTTGGCCACCACAAGTGTGGCAGGGTATACTCAGACATGAGTCCCTTGCTCACTGCACCACCAGGATTCAAGCAAGCCGGGCCGACGACGGCTGAAATGCCAGAAACCGGTCCCCGGATGCTTGTCTCCTTTCCGGTGAAGAATTGGCTTGATAGTTTGGTCTGCCCTGTTCCCATGAGGCACTGGGTCAGACTAATTTGCATATAGCCAGGTTCTGAACTGGGGTGATGCAGTGAGCTAAATAACGGCGATGGATCAAGCCCTGATCTCTTGACTGGGTAAGAGTGGTCTGCTTAATTCAGACACTCTGTTCATCACCACCCCCCTTTTGAATAGTTTTTGGCCACCACAAGTGTGGCAGGGTATACTCAGACATGAGTCCCTTGCTCACTGCACCACCAGGATTCAAGCAAGCCGGGCCGACGACGGCTGAAATGCCAGAAACCGGTCCCCGGAAGCTTGTCTCCTTTCCGGTGAAGAATTGGCTTGGTAGTTTGGTCTGCCCTGTTCCCATGAGGCACTGGGTCAGACTAATTTGCATATAGCCAGGTTCTGAACTGGGGTGATGCAGTGAGCTAAATAACGGCGATGGATCAAGCCCTGATCTCTTGATTGGGTAAGAGTGTTCTGCTTAATTCAGACACTCTGTTCATCACCACCCCCCTTTTGAATCGTTTTTGGCCACCACAAGTGTGGCAGGGTATACTCAGACATGATTCCCTTGCTCACTGCACCACCAGGATTCAAGCAAGCTGGGCGACGACGGCTGAAATGCCAGAAACCGGTCCCCGGAAGCTTGTCTCCTTTCCGGTGAAGAATTTGCTTGGTAGTTTGGTCTGCCCTGTTCCCATGAGGCACTGAGTCAGACTAATTTGCATATAGCCAGGTTCTGAACTGGGGTGATGCAGTGAGCAAAATAACGGCGATGGATCAAGCCCTGATCTCTTGACAGGGTAAGAGTGGTCTGCTTAATTCAGACACTCTGTTCATCACCACCCCCCTTTTGAATCGTTTTTGGCCACCACAAGTGTGGCAGGGTATACTCAGACATGAGTCCCTTGCTCACTGCACCACCAGGATTCAAGCAAGCCGGGCCGATGACGGCTGAAATGCCAGAAACCGGTCCCCGGAAGCTTGTCTCCTTTCCGGTGAAGAATTGGCTTGGTAGTTTGGTCTGCCCTGTTCCCATGAGGCACTGGGTCAGACTAATTTGCATATAGCCAGGTTCTGAACTGGGGTGATGCAGTGAGCTAAATAACGGCGATGGATCAAGCCCTGATCTCTTGACTGGGTAAGAGTGGTCTGCTTAATTCAGACACTCTGTTCATCACCACCCCCCTTTTGAATCGTTTTTGGCACTCCACTTATTCCACTTCCGTTCTCTCACAATGGTTCTTGTAATGCTTGGTACACTCTTCTGTTTACTTTGAGATGGCCGACAAAAGGTGGACTACTTTTCCGGCTTAATAAAGTTTGCTATAATGACAGAGATGGCTACCCGCAAGCAGAAGGACTTAAATTCGAATGGAAAGAATATCGACCAGACAATGTGTCATTGCCTCAAGTCTACACCAATCAAAGAAATGTTAATATGTCTAGTTTACATGTGATTACAGTTATTGATACCAAAGCTGATTTATGTGTCCGAAATAAAGGTACTATCCCAGTAGGGAGAAGTGAATGTAATACTACTCTTACCTTTGACACTCCAAATGGTATCGCCTTTGTGGCCTCACGAAACACTTACTTTATTTGTGGAAATAAAGGTTATCACCATCTTCCTATTGGATGGTTAGGAACATGTTATATATCCTTTGTATTACCCCCTGTGTTTATCGCCCCACCCATGTATCATAATGACTTTGTGTTATACCATGATTTTATATTGAATAGAGTAAAGAGAACATTAGCAATTGACACCTCCCTGCAGCAATATGTTGATTTTAATTTAGGACTCTTTTCATTTGTTGGTGCTGCTCTAAATAGCGGAGAAATAAGACGATTGACACGTGTTGTGGAAGCTGTCGCTAATGAGACAGTTTTTGCCCTAGGGAATTTGACTGAGGAACTTCAAATTACCAGAATTGTAACGCTCCAGAACAGAATGGTTTTAGATGTAGTGCTAGCTGACCGTGGGGGTGCATGTCGCATTATCGGCAGTAGCTGCTGTGTATACGTGCCTGATAATTCGCCTTCTGTATATGATGCTATTTCTAAATTGCATAAAATAGCTGCTGAAATACATCCTGAAAACGGTACATGGACCTTTTCCGGCTGGTTCTGGACTTTGCTCAGTACTTGGGGTTGGAAACTGCTAACAATTTTATGTATAATAATTGGGATACTCTTCCTCCTCTGCCTATGTGTTCAATGTGGCCCTATGTTATGCTCTATATGTATTTCTGCTTGTATTCCATCCAGACGAGCTATTGCTAAGAATGAGCAAATGATTCATAGAGAAATAACGAATATTATGTCGATTAATATTGATGATGAATATCCTGATTATGTCCATTATGAGGTAGCTTCAGCTAAACGCTAAAAGGGTCGTCTGTCGTAATTTGACAACGATTGGGTTAGCGTTTACTTCAGCTACACAATTTCTTCCTTATATTGACCACGTTTGTTGGACGCCATTTTGGATTACTGGCTTCCATCTTCATGAACGTGTTGCCTCGTGGTCAGCATGCCCTTTTGTCCTTTCTCTGTACCAATGACCATCTAACTTGCCCAGCAACAGGCTATTTTTAGTACTGGTCAAGCTTGCCCATGCGCAGTCAAGCCCTCTGTATTAGTGGACAGTCATCGCTTAGGAATGTTCCCCAAACTGACCAGTGGTGTTAAAACTCCTCCCATGAGCTGGCTGTGTTCCAAAAATTTCCTTATATGTACCTAAACTGAGCAAATGTGTTCCACCCACTCTTTTTATTACTGTAAAACTGTATAAAAGAGGCCTCGCACCGATGTTTGGTGTGATACTTCTTGCATTGCCGAAGGGTGCTGTAGGAATGTACCACCACCCCATGGGGTCTTAATAAACTTGTCTTTTGCATTTTCAGTTTCCGTGACAACTTCTGTATTATGGTGTTATGGAGTTTTTGCAGAGTATGTAGGTCTGAAGAACCCAATACTACAACTGGTTGCTGGCAAAATTCAAAGGTTCAGCTTCAAGGGGGTGTTTGGGGTCTTACGCCCACCGCCCCATGAATGTAGTAAATAATTTGGGTAGAGGCACTGTCAGTCGGGTATTGCGGGGTCTCTATCAGATTTCACCTTGATTTTTAAATACACACACAGACACAAGCACACACACTCTCTCACTCGTCATTTATTTATTTTAAGCCAATTCCTTGACTAAAGGAAAGTTTAACTCAAGATTGGTGCCTTTTGACACTTACATAATTAGAGTTCTACAAGAAGGCCGCTGTAAGGACAGATTACTGGCACAAGACAGCAGTTTCTTTCAGACACTAAAGGCACGAGGAATCACTTTGCCTGCAAGCATGATATTATTTACTAAGCAGGCGAATAAAAAACCTGATAATCACCCATATGCTGCCTCGACCTATAGCGGTTAAACCTGACACTCAAGATATCATTTCCCTGTCAGGGGCTTTCGAAATTCCCAATGTTCCATGTCACATTTTCAAAGTCAAATTCACACTTTAAGGTAAATGTTTATTTTTGCTGAGGAACTTGGGACATTGCTACTGTTGGAAATTTTGCATTTGGTCAATTTTGCATTACAAAGATGAGATTTCATGCTTTTGAGATATTAGCCCAATGTCGGCACTGATTGGTTTGCTTTGTTATGTGTTGTAGATAAGTTGACAAAAAAGTGTACCCGCTGAAGAAGGGCTTTTTCAGCCAGAAAAGATTTAGGTTTATTAAACGGCGATTGATATGGATGTAATTAATATGATGAACAGTCTGTTTAGAGTTCAGCGGGACATACATAAGCTGGTCCAACCAAACCGGCATAAATACATTGAACTAATTACATATTATTGCACAAGAATTGGTTCTTTCTGAATGTTGCTCTATAAAAAGAATCACTCTTATACTAGACAGAACTACAAATGCTGTGAATATGGAGAAACCAGGAATTGGCAAGTGCGCCAGAAATGTCCCATGTTCATTCTCAGTAAGCTTAACAGAACGTTGCATCCTTCCACGGGGTAAAATGAACATTATTGCTATGGATTATAATAACACCTAATACATTTCTCAAAACCGCAAATTGTTTTTTTTGTGAGTAACGTAAATGGTCATTTTGCATCTCTTATAAACTCAAAATCTCTGGTCAATAAATTTGCACCACATTTAACTCTAACAAAATAGGATTATATAAGGTATACTTTATTTCAGTTTTTTTTTGTTAGATTCATGTAACAAAAAGATACTTTCGCTTTTGAGAAAGCAGAGCTATGTCACATAACATGCCATGGCTACATTCGAGGTGATCAAATGTAGTGTAGCACCTCATATCATAGGACCTTTTTATATACCCTCAGAGTCAAGTATTCTCATCCTACTGCATTCAACTTGAGTGTCAATATTGCAATAGCTTCTTTATTTCACCTCTTTTGCTTTCGGTAAGAGAGATTACCCTTGTGGGGGTTGAAAAGATCCCTCATGAAAGGAACCATCGTTTTGGTGCATGTGGCAAAAAACTGCCCCACTTCTTGCCCTTCATCCATGTTTATTTTCTTTCTTTCCTTTGTACCTCCTAAAAGGTGCATGGTAGAATGACATGGCATTCGAAAGGCAGGAAAACTATCTAACAACAGTCAAAAGGGGCTGCTACTTTGGAAGTCTCTAGGGCAGAACCTCTGGATAAACGTGTTGGCGCTTTATCACATGCATAACTCAAAATTATGACCCCCCACTTCAGAATGTGGTGAGAGACCCATGTCTTGCATGAGGCTTGCATGTCTTTCCAACATTCCAATGCTTGTCTTTCTGTCTCTCCCTTATTAAATTAGAAAATTCTACCCTTATTGGATAGAATGTTCTAATAGCCTTCTAGCCCTTCTGCTTTGGGCTATACCAGTTGCTAAAGTCCCTCACCCTCATTATAGGCCCTCACCTCGGTTTCAGGGCCTTTAACAACCAATATAGCCTTCAGCAACAGGCTAAGAGGCTATATTAATATGTTAGTTACATTACTATAGTAATGAAGCATACCATGTGACAATGATATCGAGCATTTGAAAATGTATATTTTTGGTACACACTGTGATTAAGACATCTGGCGGTGCATGCAGATGTCAGTGTTTCTGCTATTCCTTGATCTCACAGCTTGCACGAGCAGAGTTTAAGATGTCAAATTTGGCAGCTTACATTTTGCAGATGTTCAGTGCCTGCCTTTGGCAAGAACTAAGGGCCAGATATATAACCATTTCATTTTGCGATTCACAAATAGCGATTTTTTGCGACTCACAATGAGCGTATCGCAAGATGAAATTTACTGTGTCTCAGACACATTTAGCAATTCCCAATGGGGTCACAAATGACCTACCTCATTAATATTTATGAGGTAGGTCGCAATTTGCAACTCATTGGAAATGGCCCGTAATCATAGGGATGGTGGCCTGCTGTGGTCAACAAACCACCATGTCTGTGATTACTTTTTAAATAAAGCTATTTTTTTCTGAAATGCAGCCTGTTTGACTTAGAGGAAAATGGGATGCATTTAAAAAAGAAAAAGGAAAATGAAAAGTTTCCTTTTCATTTTTTAAGAGCCAACAGTGGTCCGTGGAACTAGTGCCTGCTCTTAAAAAATGGTGCCATCCACATTCACAAAGGGGAAGGGGCCCCTTTGGGATTCCTTCCGGTTTACGAAAGAGTTACCACCAAATTGAATTTGGCGGTAAACTGTGATTGTTTTATGACCACATTCCAGTCGCAAAACAATCGTGCATGCCTCTGCGTCTCGTTATTAGGCACACCCCTTCCTAATACCGACTCGCAAACCTTAGCTTGCAATTCAGTAATAGGTTGCCGACTCCAGTGGTGACTTTTCGAGAGAGTGCTGCGGGCGGTGCGGCGGGGGAGGGCAGGGTGGGGGGTAGTAAACTCCGGCATACAGCCGAGAGGAGTTAAGTATATAAATAAATAAAATTAATTACATTGCGCGCGCCGCATCGCAATTTAGCGATGCGGCGCGTGTAATGTAATTTGTTTTATTTATATACTTAAATCCTCTCTGCTGTATGCCGGAGTTACTACCCCCCACCCCGCCCCGCAGCACTCCCTCGAGGAGCCGCCACTGACCGACTAGCAAAATAGGGTTATTACATTGCAAAACCTATTTTAGCGATTGCAAACTGCCTAAATCTCCATTTGCAACCGCTAAAAATGGTCGTACATCTGGCCCATATTCCATGCATTGCAATGTAAAAACGGTCGTAAAGCGTTTGTGGATGCCTTTGTGAATCACATGAGGGAGAAGACACTCCTTTGCCTCGTGCTTTCCTTTGTGATACGCCAGTAGGTATCAATTTGTGCTTTATGATTTACAATTGTTATTACAACTAGAAAATTACGTTTGCATTGAATTTACAAAAGTCTGTTGAAACTCAGAGACACAAGCTTTTGATCCCTGGGGCACAGTAGTTCCCATGTTGGAATCATGGCAGGGCCAACTCACAAAAAGAGATGGGAGGAATTCTTGCAAACTGTTTACTCATCGGCAATCCCTCTGGGTAGCATTACAATCCATTGTTTATTACCCACTGTGACACTCTTAATTTCTGAAAATCAGCGCTGACCCTGCTCCTCATGGCAACAGTGGATCCTGATTCAGAAAAGGGGGTGGTGATGAACAGAGTGTCTGAATTAAGCAGACCACTCTTACCCAGTCAAAAGATCAGGGCTTGATCCATCACCGTTTTTTAGCTCACTGCAACATCCCAGCTCAGAACCTGGCTATATGCAAATTAGTCTGTCCCTGGCCCAGTGCATCATGGGAACAGGGCAGACCAAACTACCAAGCCAATTCTTATACTGGGAAGGAAACAAGCTTCCGGGGACCGGTTTCTGGCATTTCAGCCGTCTTCTGCCCGGCTTGCTTGAATCCTGATGGTGCAATGAGCAAGGGACTCACATCTGAGTATACCCTTCCACGCTTATGGTGGACAAAAACTATTCAGAAAAGGGGGTGGTGATAAACAGAGTGTCTGAATTAAGCAGACCACTCTTACCCAGTCCTAAGATCAGGGCTTGATCCATCACTGTTTTTTAGCTCACTGCACCATCCCAGCTCAGAGCCTGGCTATATGCAAATTAGTCTGTCCCTGGCCCAGTGCATCATGGGAACAGGGCAGACCAAACTACCAAGCCAATTCTTATACTGGGAAGGAAACAAGCTTCCGGGGACCGGTTTCTGGCATTTCAGCCGTCTTCGGCCCGGCTTGCTTGAATCCTGATGGTGCAATGAGCAAGGGACTCACATCTGAGTATACCCTTCCACGCTTATGGTGGACAAAATGATGAACAGAGTGTCTGAATTAAGCAGACCACTCTTACCCAGTCCAAAGATCAGGGCTTGATCCATCACCGTTTTTTAGCTCACTGCACCATCCCAGCTCAGAACCTGGCTATATGCAAATTAGTCTGTCCCTGGCAACAGTGGATCCTGAACTGCCAGGTGAGGCTGCCCCTAGAAGTAGGGTGACCAGATTTCAGAAGCAATAACCGAGACAGGGCAGACATAAAAGATATAATAAAGCCTTTATGCTAACTTTTATATCTGGTGTGTCCCATTATCTGTGTCCCATTTTTTTTCTCTCTCTCTTTCTCTCGCGCTCTCTCTCTTATGGTTCGCATGATGGCCTGGCCTTTGTTCCAAAGTTCGCATGATGGCCTGGCCTTTGTTCCAAAGACAGGGACATGCATTTAAAATTAACAAAAGCGTCGGGACACCTGGACAGTTTCCTCTGAAAACCGGGACTGTCCGGGGAATTTCGGTAAGTCTGGTCACCCTAACTCGAAGCGAACACAAGCAACCCTATTTCGATTTCGACCTTGGCGGTGAGGTATAACTTGGATTTTGTGACGTAGCGAGCAAGAGACCGGCACCTTGACATACAAGGGACAACTCAGCCTCACCTCTTTTGGAGTATCATTACGTTCGCCGGCTATAACGCATGTCTTTATTGTGCCCCAGAACTGCATCTTTTGCGTTAAACGAACTTCGCTATTTTGCTTTAAACTAACTTCGGAAATGTATCAGTTCGAACTAGCAACAAAGGCTGGATGCAGTGTTCTGTGCTGCACCACGCACACGGAGTCTGTTTTTTCTATACACTCTCTTGCTCAGTAAAAGTGGGGTAATGGCGCTGTTACATGAAAGCAGTGCGCTCCGACCCCCTTTCACTCCCTCTCTTTCTTGCTCAATGACTTGACTTTGCACCTCAGAATCTTACCTTAACACTGATTCCGTGTGGACTGCCTGTTGCTTTCTTTCAGTCCCTGCTCGGATGCGTGTTCCCGTCAAACAATGGCAGCTTCACCATTCAACCCAAGCCGATTATCATGACAATGTCAACGCCAAGCGCCATTTCCATAAATAAATTAGCTTGTGGTGAGCGAGCGCGCGCGCTCAACCAGTGCTCTGCGGCACGCGCGTGCAGTTGGAAAGCCTGCCGCGCTCTCTGGAGAAGTTCATTTGCAGCTTGAACTTTCTGGCGCGTAGTGAATGAAACGGAGGATACAAGACCTCTACATGGAAAACTATGGCGAAAAAGAACTACAAGACAACTGCCAGACTCAGGAACCCAACCGACATTGTCCACGTAGTAAGTTCTATTTATTTAGCTTCAATTTGTGCTGCGACTCCCCTCGTTGAATTTGGAAGTTACCTGTGTTTTTCTCCTTCGAGGTTGGCGCAGGCTTGTCAGCTGCTGCAAGTGTTGCGTGATTTCCGCTAGTTTCAACAACTACGGATTATACACTTCTGTGCATAGACAGTCTATGCTCAGCAGTATGTTAATTCATTTCTCCAGAGTTCGCAGAAGCAGGATTGAATTGTTTTTAAGAATACTTTTCATTTAAAAAAAGCACTATACAGTTCGTTTTTAATTGAACTATAGAAAAAGGAACAATAATTATTTTTTTTGTACAAAAGTGATGCATATTAGTTAAGTCTTAATAAACAAGCAAAGGTGACTTAAAACAATTAAAGATGAGTATGTAGCATTTAAGCTGATGATTGTTTTCTCAAAGTAAGTGCATCAACCTAGTGTTGTCAACAAGCGCTGGAGTTATCTTTGTGGCTGTTTTCAAACAAGACATTAAACCTGTCACTGATCATACCAAGAAGGCATAAACACCACAGTTCCTTTACCAACCTCTGCCTTTATTGAGAGCCCAGGGATCTAGTGTCGCGAGGACGAGGAGCTTGTAAAATAGACTAACTGCAGCAAAAATCATCTATTACGTTAGTCGTGGCCCACACATATTTCACATTGTGTTGAGCCTAAATGAGAAACTTCATTACATTTACTGACAATGTGAGGGAAGTGGTTTCAAGGAAGCAAAATTGAGTGTATATATTATTTACCCCGTTAAGGTATTTTTTTTTTACCCTTTGAGGTTTGCATACCTGGTCTTGTACCACATATATTCAATCAAAGTTCAACCATGTCTTCTTATGAATTGTTGATATTACCTGCCAGTTTCAAAGTTTGAGGGTCTAGATGTTTCCAAGAAAGGAATGGGTCCTGCAAGGTTTAGGACACAAACTGAACAGGCATTGCTTTTCACCTAGTGTGCATATTGTGCCATAGGTGTCTGGAACAAGTTGGCAAGGGGTTTGCCTGGAATTTAATAATTTTGTACAATATAACCTTTTTTGCACTCAAAACACAGCAAAGAAGGATACAGACTTCAGAACCTTTCAAATATAACCAGCAACTTTGAATGGGTGACAAAGGACACCACCACTGAATGTCTGAGAGGCCAAGAATCAAGTATATGTACCTGGGTTAGAGTAGATTAGGGTTTGGTCAGACATTCAAGCCAAGTTCACACTTTTTTTGCCTCCATAATGCAGGAGGAGAAAATAGCCCATTGAAATTCTTAAATTCACATCCTGATTCATAGAATCTGAATAAGTAAAATTTTAGAATCATAAGGTGCTTGATGATAAAAAGTTCATGAGTAAGGCATATTTTCCATTATTGAGCATCTGTGTGGTAACCTGAGTGTTCCCAAGGGAGGGACTGTAGCGCAGTTATTAAAAATGTTGAACACACAAAGTGATACGTTTTTGGGTATCCTTTAGAATGTCTGATAAAGTTACCCATCTAATTTACACACTAAGAACTACTCCCATAAAAATATTGATTATGAGCCTAGATGGGAGGGGGGGAGAAAGTTCCTTAAATGCATTTGATTTTTCCCTGTGGAGAAAAGGGAGCTATTTTAGAGTTTAGCGGATAAAGCACATTAACAAAAAAACTGTATATTCCATGCCTACCAAACTCATAGGCCCAGTGTCACAATAATGGGCACCAAGCCCTGTTCAGGATAGCGTGACCATCGATGCTTGGTCCACCATGTAAAGCATGACGATCCTGGGAAGGAAAGTCCAACAACAGCCCTGTCATGCAGTGTAAAGTCTCCCTGTGCATCACAGCCATTATATTTTTGATCTGCAAAAACAAACTTAAGCTTGGGAGTTTGTTTCAGAAAAACAAAAAAAGGGTGCTGCGCGGGGCTAAAAGCAACATTGTCCCTTCTTTGCTGTCTTCAGTGCATCCACCGATGGTGGCATATCTGGCCTCCCCTTTTGCTTTCAGCAACCTCTGCCAAATTAGCAGGCTAGCAGACTGCTTAACATCGTTTAAATGAGCCCAAAACATTTCAACTACAAATCCATTTTCCATCAAAGTTACTGCTACAATTTCCCCCTGTGAAAAATCTGATAGAATATATATTGGCACATAGGATTACTCCTGGAAATCTTTGACTGTTGGTGGCTCCCAGGACTGTAATGGACGTTTGTAAAACCCCGAGTTTGTAGTCTACTTTAAATATATGATGAAACCCACCGAAGTTAATTTTGGCTTTTTGAAACAAGGCTTTGAGAGTCGCCCCCTTAATTAGCATGTCAATGGAATGTGCTTTGTTGTAACTTCATGTCACCAGCAAAGAAGTTCTTGTAAACCAATGATTAACTGTGCGCATATTCTTAATTTTTTTGGTTAATGCTTAATTGAATACACACTAACACACCAAGTATGGCTAGATATGGTAGCTGTTGACTAATATAGATGCTTTAAAAGAATTATCTTAAAATCCATGAGATTGCCCTGAAAAGAAACACACAAAAGTTGATGGGAGGAAGGATTGCAGTTTGTCTAACCACTGGAAATTGCTCAGAGTAGCATCCCAACCCATCGTTATTTGTTCACTATGCCTCCTCAGTTTAGACCCAAGAATCTGCAAATCAATCTTGGCATGCTCCTCACTGGAACAGCACAGCCTGAACTGCTGGATTAGGTCCTCCCTGACAGGAACACAATCAACCTAGGATCGGTTTTCGCCCTAGTTAGGGCTCTTCAGCTATGTATAACTTGGTTCCAGTGGCACAGTGAGCCCAGGACCCAGTGTGGGCAACCCAGGCCCACTTCGGGTGGCAAAGGCAAAAACAACAAGGAGATGGATAGAATGCCTAAATTAATCTCAGCTACTGGGAATCACTCAGGGCTGTATCCCATTCCCTTGTTTTCACCCACCATGCGACCTCAGTGTTGACTCAGCCAAATGCAAATCAGTCTTGACGCTGCACATCATGGGAAGTTTTCAACCCACACTGCTAGGCCAGGTCCTCCCTGAACCAGAACACAAGCAACATAGGACCGGTTTTACCCCAGTTAGAGCTCTTCAGCCAGGTATAGCTGGGTTCCAGTGCCACAGTGAGCCCGGGCCCACGTCTGGGCATACCCGGTAAACGTAGGGGGGCAAATGCAAAAACAACAAGGTGATGGATGAAAGGCTTGAATTGATCTCCGCCACTGCAATCAACCACATCCCAATCCATCATTTTTTACCCACCAGGCACCTCAGTTTGGATCCATTATTACCCGCATGTGCAACTTCCAAATGGAACAAGACTCAGATGCAAACACCAGCGCATACAGTGATTAACCCAAGATATACATTGTGTCTACCACCTCCTGGTTCTCTCTGGAAGTCATGTGTCACTGGCGCCACAGAAGAATAACATCCAAGCTACTATTACAAGCAAGTTTAGGCAGGAGGGGGCCCTAAGAACGCCACCACTCGATGGCAAGTTTGTACAACGAGAAGCTGGCCACAATGTTAGCGCTGGACCCACTCCCTTTTTTTTTTGCTGAAGGTGTAAAATGTTTAGTATTTGGGACTGCCATCTGCCTGAAATGGAAGGTTCCCAGCTCAAGACTTTTTGTTAAAGTTGCTGTTCCTCTGCTACATCATGATGTGCTGCAATTGGTTGGACAAGTTTTGCAGTGCAGAATGCTGTTCAAACTAGCCACCTGATGATAGACATGCAGATCAGTTGTAAAGCAACTGATTACATGAGTATAATTTCACACTGGATCTTTTTTGTGGGGGTTACAATACAGGTATCTGCAGGTCTCAGCACTGAAACAAGTTTTAAGGTTGTTCTGCGGCATGCAACAGTAGCTATGTTCACCGATACTAATCTACAAAGCTGTGAATATCTTCGAAGACTTTAACAGCAATGTGTTTGAATGACTGTGACCCAGATGTCTCAAAATTGGATTTGTTGCTATGGACAATGACAGTAATATAGTCAAGGCCATGGCAGATGGTGGATATTTGTGGGTCCTGTGTTTGGTGCATTGCACCAACCTGATTGTACAGGACTTTCTAAAAAAAAGAAGTCATAGCATCATACAGACCACCTGTAGAATAATCTACACTCATTTCAGTCAATCTTTTAAAGCCCAGAAGCAGTTGAGGATCATTCCGAGTGCTAATAGAGTGCTATTAGTGTATTGGTTAAAGCCCTCACACAGGAGGTGCCAACACATTGGAACTAGACCTACTGGTTATTTCAACATCTGTTTGAGCAGTACAGACTGTTCACCGACTATGTCCTTTAAAGAGGAGGGGATGCAACTGGGAAAAGCATGATCAGGGAGATGGACGAATGGGGTATAGTCAAATGTCTGTCACAAATGCTGCTTCTTTTTGAGGTTTTCACATGGGAAGTCAGCAAGGATGACGGTACTACAAACCAAGCAATCCCATTGTTGTATCTGCTACAGTAAAAAAAGTTGTTCCAAATGTTTGCCAGTGTGAACAAAGAAGAGTATGAGTTGGTTCAGAGCTTAATCCTTCACTTGGCTGTTGGACACGAAGACAATGCTTTCCATCCCTATCCTTCTATTTTCATTCCCTAGCTGTGCTGGCCCATTGAAGATCATTAATTTATAGCACTGCCATTGGTTGTTGCTTCCATGGAAAAAGAGGAGATAAAATAGACAAATGTGTACCACCCTGCTTGGAATAGGTAGCCGTTGTACCAATAAATTATATATATTGAGTGAGTATGGGTGAGTGTGAGTGATGACAATTCATGTGGTGGCAGGCAGTGAGGGTGTTGTTCAACTAATTTGTAAACTTGATTTCAACGATTTGCAATGTTTGAGGCCTGATGGGTGAGTCTGCCTAAATGTTATTGCCCATTTCACGCTAGATTTACTTACATGCTCCACTACACGCTGTACTTTTTATTCAGGTTCCTCAGAGACCAGACCAGTAAACAAATCTACACAAAACGCTCAAATTGTTTTGATCTTCTTGTTGATCAATAGCAGTGCCTACATGTCTATCCTTCTCAATCTCATTTGGGTTGGGACGGAGTCAGTAATTGGAGTCAGGGCTCAGGGCAGGACTACCTCAACAGCCAAGAAAAGGCAGTTATGAACAATGCCTGACTACTTCAAAGGGAAACCAGCACGAGTCAAAGAGATTTCTGAGCCCTATGGACTGGAGAAAGGTGTGTTAGTTTTGAAAATGCTGAGCAGTATGCTGGCTCAACTTTTAAACTCTTCAAATTAAGTGGTTGCGGTCGGGGGGACTGGTACTGGAGACATGTTTCATATTGGACGCGCTCAGCTAAATGTTATGACAGTTGTGCGATTGATCAGCCTGGTACCTGCAGCTACTTGTCTGGGATTGGTTGAAACATTGTTCTCACTTCTCAGTTAAATGCATATGAGTAGTGATTGTAGTAGCCCATGCCCCTGCTCTGCCTCTTGGTCCTCATTTAGCTTGCTTTCTCCTTGACTGTACAGTACCGGCATTTACTGTTTTGCAATCCACAGGCCTTCTCCTCTTCAGCATGAAAGCTCCATAACACTCCTGCTTACCTTACTGGTCCGGTTCAGCCATACACCCAAGTCGGACATTCCAAAAAGACGAATGCAGATACACCATCCAATTCAGCATTTATATACAGTATAATTTTTCTTTCAACAACCATAATTTATAGAAGTGTATGGGTTCAATTTCCCTAATTTGTATGTTTGAAACCTAGGTGACAGAACAATTAGAGATTAACTGGGGTTGAATGACTATTTGCAAATCACTTATTAACTGAATTGTGTCATTCCTTCATCTCCGCTAACAATTGCTTTGATGATGATGATGTGCTCCTTATTGACTTGATGAATATTGCTGTTGTATTTGTCTTTGTCACACCTTTCCCGAACTCTTCATTTCCATCCATTCATCAGACCCCTAACCCTCTTCCCCCACGCTGTGTGATATTTTGAGGTGTGACTTAGAAATTTACACCATAAATGGATCACATACTTAGGCGGGGCAGATGTGGTGAAAACGGACACCAAATCACTGTGGGATCTTCTTAGCTGAAATAGCCCCCACCATCCCCACTTACCCACCCAGTCATGAAAGTGATAACATCATTATAGTGCAGATTTAGAACAATGTCTGTTCCACGATAGGTAGTACTGGTATGCACTATGTGGCGTGGATCACAAAGGTAAAGTTGCATTGTTGGTATAAGTTCACTCTTGCACTTTAACTGAACTACCAAAACTTTACCATTATTAGTAGTAACCTTGTGAGTAGTACTAACTAGTAATAGTAACTCCTTTTAAAGAAATAGGAATTACTTACTACTCACAAAGTTTAAGTTACAACTCGTGAAGGTACTGATGGAAAAGTTACTAGTCATAAACATACACTGCAAGAGTCAGTAATCTAACACCAAAAGTGAATCAAACTTTCCCTGTGTTACCTACAAAATATATGCAACATGGAGTAGCCAAACCACCTCCTCCAGAATTCTGACTCATGGCTTGAGGATTTTGTGAGTTTAATTTTTTTTTATAAATACAACCCTGCATTGCTCAGAAGTTACAACTGCTAGTTTTTGTAATATGAAATTTTTCGTCATGGTAATAAGGTCCCAGTCTTTGGTAACCCACTAACTCTGTGTTTTCTTTCAGTCTAATTGCCTGTGATGGATAATCTTCCTGAATAATCCTGCAGTTGGAGTTCACCTCATTTAAAATAGTTGGGGGTGGGACCTCGCTTTGTCATGCCTTCCCTGTTAGCACAAAAACACTAATACCGCCATCATTAAGAATGTCCTTTTAGGATTCCCTGCAATAAGGTTTAGGAAGATTGAGAGAGGTACTTTCACTTCATCTATTCAGGTAAGAACTTGAAGAACTAGTTAATAACTTTGTAGTGAAGGTAACCTTTGGAAGGAGGGATAATATTACATTTTTGTCTATCTTGGTGGTAGACACCATTAGTTGTCAACAATAGGTACAGAGGATAGGACAAGAGCAGTAACTACACTAACTAGTATACCATACAGTATAATTGATAGGTGGCTGGGTGCTGCAAAACCTCATCAAGTGAAACAGACTCAACTAGTACTTTAAGTCGCCCACCTACATACACAGTGTCACTTATAACTTGCATGTAAACTTAACCCACCTCCTTGAAATAACAGCTTCGTACACAGTGTTCTCACCTTACTCGTCATACTATATTAACTATCATTAACTGTAACTCACACCTTTTCAATGCACTGGTTAAACCCTGGCATATGACATTACTTATACCATCTGAAATCATGGGTTTCATAACAACATTTATGACAGAACACGGTGCCTGGTGAATTATAGTTAATGTAGTTGGAAAAGAACACTGTGTACGAAGCTGCTTGAATTCTAGTAAGTAATTTCAAGGTGGTCTGTTAAGTTAAAATGCAAGCTATAAGTTAACACTATGTACGTAGGTGGGTGTCTTAAAGTAATGTGAAGGGGTTGTGTAAAGTGTAAATAACTTTAGAATTTCTATTGTTTGTGTAGTTTAGGTGTGGGTTGTACTGAAAGAATAAATAACGTTTTCCTAACATTACCTGATCTGTAATCTTTGATTTTTCATGGAATTTGAATGGTTTTTATGTTTTTAATGAAAACTTGTTTACAATTGTAGTACTGAGTGTTATTTATAAAGATATCTTTCAATGGAGTGTCACACAGGAAAATGAAGGGGAGTGTCGCAGAGTGGACTATTGTATAGTGGAATTGAGTGCAGTGTAGCAGAACATAGTGGGCAGAGTGAGAAATAGTGTAGCAGAGTGTTGTAGAGTGGAGTTGTATAGAGTACAGTAATGTATTGTACAGTGGAGCTGCATAGAGAGGATGATTGGACAGTGGTATAGAGTGAGGTTAAAGTCTTATATAGTGGTGAAGAGTGGAGTGGATTTACGTAATGTAGTGTGGAGTAAAGTACAATACATTGTACTAGTTAGTCATAAAGTGGCATGGAATGGAATATAGTGTAGTTGCGTGGTGTATAGTTGAGCTAAATATTACAAACTGGAATGGTGTCCCATAAAGCAGAGTATAGGGCTATGTTGTACAGTATTGAAAGAGTTGTTTAGTGGAATAGCATGTTGTACAAGACATAGATTGAACTGTAGAGTTAGAGAGTGGAGTGGACGTGGATAGAGTAAAATATTGTAATTTTCAGTGCCATTAAGTGCAATATAGTTCCATAACACTCCACAGTGGTGTGCCGTATAGTACAAAAGCATCCAGTGGAATGTCATACAATCTAGTAGTGTTCAGTGGAGTGTAGAAGAGTGGATTGGCAGAAAGTCGAATAGCATACACTGGAGTGTTGTAGAGTAGACTGAGATACACTGGAATAGCATACAGTGTAGAGGAGTACAGTGGAGTGGCGTACAGTGGATAAGCACACAGTGAAGTAGCGTACAGTTGAGTGGTGTCCAATGGCATGGTATAGAGTCAAGTGGCATAGAGTGCAGTTTCAAAACCTGGAACATCATACAGTGGAGTGGCATACAAATGAGTGGCATCCAATGGAATAGCAAAGAATGGATTGTTGTAGGGTGCTTTGGCATACATTAGAGTGGTGTACATCGGAGTGCTATACAGTGGAATAGCGTACAGTGCCATGGCTTACAGTCAAGTGGCAGGCAATGCAATAGTGTATAGTCAAGAAGCGTACAGTGAAGTTGGGTACAGTGGAGTCACCAATACTGCAGTGGCATGAAGAGAGTGAGGTGGAGTGGGATAGCAAATAGTGGAGAGTTGCAGAGTGGAGCGAGGTCTAAGGGAATAGAGTAGAATGTAATGGTGTACAGTGGAGTGGCGTACAGTGGAATGCGTGCATTGGAGTGCCATACAGTGAAATTGCATAGAATGGAGTGGCATTTAGCGGATTAGGGTACAGTGGAGTGGTATAGAGTGGAATATCATGAAGTGGAAAAGGGTACATTGGAGTTGTGTATAGTGGAGTGGTGTAAAGTGCAGAGGTATAAACTGGAATAGCATAAACTTGGTTGGTGTGTAGTGTGGACCGTACAGTAGTGGAGTATGGATGTAGTTGAATATTTGGAGGACTGTAGATTATGATGTGCAGAGTAGCACAAGGAAACAAATTGTGCTGCATTGTGTTTCTGCACATGAACCTTGTAAAGCAAACGGACGTATGGTGGCTTTGTGTAGTTTTGTAAATGTTATGTAAGTATTGTGCTACCCTTACAACACTATGCGTAGCGCAAGGGTAATGCAATAGAATCTCAAAATTGTCCCCTAGTGATATGTTGTGCCACGGTATACCGCTGTAAGTTGTAGTATACAATGGTCCTTGGCTATAACAAGCCAATGTGTAATTGGCTAATGTCTGTTTTTACTAATTTAAAAAGTAGACTTTTGGATTGTAGTGGCTTAGGCCCGTAAACAAAGGTAAGTAGTGGGTTTCATTGTTGTTTCCAGCCCACTACCATTTAAAAAAAAATGGAATTAGGTATAGAATCGTGGAGATTTTTGTATAATTTTCTATATATTTATGTAAGCAGCTTATGCAGTACCATGGTAGTACTTAGCATATACCATGTGTTTTTACTAAATGTAAATTTTTAGCAATGTTTTGGTACTACCGCAGTAATGTATAACATTTTTTGAGATAATTAAATATGTTACAAATTGTAAAGACACTATAGTACACTATATTTGTGAAATTGTGTGTATTACAGTAGGATTTAATTTTGTATTAAAAAAAATAAGGTACCGTGGTACTACCTGGGTAATACCTTGGTAGTACCTCAGTATTCCATAATATATTTTTTTTAATAGAGAGAAACGTATTTTTATTATTACTTAAATTTACAGTAATAGGTAGGGAAAACATATCAACATAATACCAATCTACATTAAAGGCCCCAATCTACAACACCGGCAAAGTGGTCTTAAAACAACATGGCTCCCTCCAATTTTTCTAAATACAGTTATTACCCAATGAGATAATGACTTGCCATCGTTATGTACCGCGGTAGTACCACGAAACTTCTACCCTAACAGATATCAACAAGTTTAAAATACTAATAGCTCCATAATACTTACCCTTTTTTCTTTTTCTTTTTTATTTCTAAATTCACAGCAGCAAGAATACAGAAAAAAACCAGTATGAAATTTACTCAAAATATCAATTAATAGCAAATGAATACATAGATAAATAAGTCAATCAGTAGATCACCCTTCAAAGTAATCCATAAAAGTACCCCAGATACTTAAACCAACATTACGTTTCTTTACTCCTTTAACAGAAAACAAACCCCATTCTAGTTTACAAAAATTATAAATTTTTGCACGCCACAATTCGAACGCAGGTGGATCTATCTGAAGCCATTCAGCGGCAATACATAAACGTGCAACAGTCATGGAAAAAAAAATAAGCTGTTGATGGACATAGAGTGAATTACCCGTATTAACATCATGGCAGGTGTGATAATCAAACGTACATTCGTAACCAAAGACAAAAACCTTTCTATATCAGATATAAATCTAAGCAATTTATCGCATTAAAAAAAAATATGTACGCTATCCGCACTATCCTCCCCACAGCGAAAACGCTTGCTATCAAACTTAGGCCCCAATTTAGCCATCAGTGCAGGGGTATAATATAAATCAAAAAGGGATTAAAAAAATTGGGCCTTCAGATTCGCAGACATTAGTATCTCCCTAGAAGCTGCAATAACTTTCTCGACCCTAATATCTGCCTCTCCCAACTCCCTTGACCATTTTATGTTGTATTTATTCAGATCGTCAGGTCTGTCAGCTAGTAATAACCGATATACTAGTTCGATTCTAAATTGTCGTCTAACCATTTATGTAAGAGAATGAGGTTTCATATTAAACTTAATCCGATACAAAAAATCCCTAATCTGCAAATATTTTAAAAAAAAATGTGCTCTGGGGATACCCTACTGTAAGACCAAATCGTCAAAAGATTTACAAACCCCATCAGTAGAGAAAAAATCACCTAAAATCCTAATACCTTTTTTCATCCAAGCTAAGGCAATGTTATCCTGAAATATGCCAGGTAAAATCTTAACTGCATGCTAAGGTGTGTAGTATGAAATTTGCCCCATAATAATCGGCATCTGCATTCGTTTCCACACTTTATAGGCACTAATCAAGACCTTAAATCGCGTTCGTTTGAAGTAGCTACAATCCACTTCTATAAATAAACATTGTTTAACAATAGGACCCATAAGAATTTCAAAAATAGTAGGTGAATTAGCCCTACTGATGGCACCTTTCCCAGTGAGTAATAATCGCATTTTCAGCAAAAAACATGTATAAAAATACAAGACAAAATCCGGAACCGCTAAACCCCCTCTCTCGAGAGAGGTAGCGTCATAAAGTGCATCGCCCGTCTTGGCCTACCAGGACTCCAAATAAATTTGCCACAGATTAATTGGAGATTTTGTCGTCTTGCATTTGTAACTTACAAAGGTAACAAGCGAAATAAATAAAGCACTTTGGGTAGAACCTTCATTTTAATGATGTTACATCGCCCTATTATTGTAAAATTTAGCCGCCCTCAACTGTCCAAAGAATTTTTAATATTGCCAATCAATAAGTCCAGTTTACTTCCATCAATTCGGACATAGAAGATCGTACTTGCATACCCAATTATGTCACCGCTTTAATTACTTGCTCATCCATCTATTCAATACCGTCAGAGCACAGGATTTGTGTTTTAGACACGTTGAGCTTATAACCTGCCATCACCCCAAACTCTGTTGCTAACTGCTCAATTTCATACATTGCACCAGCGGGGTCCATGGTAATCACAGTTATGTCATCTGCGTATGCGAAAACAGAAAATTGATAATCATGAATCAAAAAAGGAGGAATACAGACATTTTGCGATAGTCGTTCCATAAAAGGATTTATATACAGGGCAAATAATAGGGGAGAACAGGGGCAGCCTTTACGGGCACCTCGAATTATGGGCACCACCTCCGATAACAAACCCATTGCGGAAATCTTAGCAGTAGGATCATACAAAGCTTGTATCGCTCGTATAAATTTATCACCAAAACCGCTTCGATTCATCAGTTGCCACAAATATCCCCATTCCACGCGATCAAACGCTTTTTCTGCGTCCAATAAAATCAGCGCTAAATCCCTTTTTTTCGTACTAGCAATGTCAAACAATGTGACTACTTTATTAATCTGTTCAGTAGTTCCATGTTGCGGAATAAAACCATGTTGGTTTAGGGATACCAATGAGGAGATAACTGTGGAAAGTCGTTTGGCCAGAATTTTGGAGTAGATTTTATTATCACAATTTATTAAGGAAATTGGGCAAAACTACTGAAAAATAGAACGTATCTGTTGAGGGTCAGAATGTAACACCCCATTCTGATCTTTCATTGCTTGAATAGTTTTAGCAGATCCCTTCATTCGAAGTCGCAGAGCCAGTGATCTTCCAATAATCTCCCCAAATTCATGAATTTGTTGTTTCGAAATAAGATATTTCCTGGCATTCTCTTCACTCCAGAAACCCAAGACTCTTGCGTGGCATTTAGCCACAGTATTCACTAACTCAGAGATATCCTGCTGACCTACAATGATCCCTGTAGTTAAAACGCCTTCCGCCACTCTCAAAACCTCATAATATCCAGCCAACTCCAGCTTTCGTTTTTTCTGCAAGTGTAAACTAAAGCTAAGAACTTCCCCATGAAAACAGGCCTTAAAAGAGTCCCAAATAATTGTAATGGATGCAGACAAATTATTGTTTAAAAAAATATCCTTAATCCAATAACCCATGTATTCCCTAAACTCTTTATTTAAAAAAAGTTTCCTATCAAATGAGAAAGAGTTATAGGGCCGCCTGACCCTAGGTACCATTAATTTTAAGACAACAGGGGCATGATTGGAAGAGATCCTACGAAATACATGAATAGATGCACCAGTTAAAGAAAAAGTGGACGCAAAAAAGTAGCCTAACCTTAAAAAAAATTTATGTGGATGTGAGTAAAAGGTAAACCCCAAATCTTGTCCTTTTATTTTACCCCAAACATCCACTAAACCATGATCCCGGGTTAAATCATAAAGTGCTTTAAAAACTTTAGGTTTCCATCCAGCGTATTTCTGGGGACCTTCCAGTAAAGCCTGATTAGTCAAGTTAATGTTGATGTCCCCACATATTACCAAGGGGGTGGCCATGTGGCTAATTCTGTATTTAAATCAACCAAAATCTCAGGATCATCCAAATTAGACCCATAAATAGTGCAAAGCGTATGTTATGTTATGTTATGTTATTAAAAATGTATAAAGCGCACATACGCCCGAAGGCTTCTTGGCGCTGGAAAGAGATAAAAAACATAACAAGGGGTGAGTCTGCAAGAATCTTTATTTCAAGTAAGCCTGTGTGAAGAGGTGAGTCTTAAATGCCTTTCTAAAGGCAAGGAGGTCCTTGCTCTGTCTGAGGGCTAGTGGCAGAGAGTTCCATAGGGTAGCTGCTAAGAAATGGAAACTGCTGCCACCTTGTCGTTTTTTCTTAAAGCGTGGTACTTCAAGTAGGTCTTTGTGGGCTGATCTCAGGTTGCGTGAAGGAACATATCTTCCAATCAGCTGCCTGATGAATAGAGGTCCCTTGCCTTGCAAAGCCTTGAAGATGATGCACCCAGCTTTGAATTCGGCTCTTTGAGCCACGGGTAGCCAGTGCAGGGTCTCTAGGCCTGATTTAATCGATTCCCATTTGGGTACATTGCAGATCAGCCTGGCGGCCTGATTCTGCAAGTACTGCAGTCTTCTAAGTTGGCCTACAGGTAGGCCAAGATACAGACTGTTTGAGAAGTCGATGTGGGAGAGGACTAGGGCCATGACCACCTGAGTTAAGGCGGAAGGAGTGAGGAAATGTGCGATTTTCCTAATTTTCCTCAATTGGAAAAATCCAGAGGAAACCACGGTTCCAATTTGGGATTTTAGTGAGAGGTCCTCATTGATGGTTATCCCCAGACTTTTTACAGTCAGAGATTTCTTAGGGGGGAGGCCCATATCAGCGGGCCAGAAGTTAGGGCTCCAACTGATTTCGCTCTTGCCGGGCAGGATCAGCTCTGTTTTCCCTGGGTTTAATTTAAGATGATTTGAGGACATCCAACTCTGAATTAAAGTCATAGTGGCTTGGAAGTCCTCCACAGCATTTGGGGAATTAAGAACGAAAACTAGCTGCAAGTCATCTGCATAATTGTATACAGTGACTTTGTGCTTTCTCAGGGCAAAAAGAAGGGGCCGCATATACAAGTTAAATAATAAGGGAGATAACGAAGAGCCTTGGGGCACCCCGCAAAAAGACTTGACTTTGGCCGCAGAAAAGGAGCCTAAGCGGACAGACTGAGTACGTTAAAAAATGAACGATTTCAACCAGGCTAGGGCAGAGTCTCTAAGGCCCGCCTGTTCGACACGGTTGACCAGGATAGAATAGTCAACCGTGTCGAATGCGGCGGACAAGTCAAGAAGTACCAGGGCTTGGTAAAGATTTTTATCAGCGTTGGACCTCAAGGTGTTCTGGACGGCCAATATTACTGCCTCAGTGGAGTGACCAGGCCGGAATCCTGCTTGATTGGGTTGGAGATAGCCCGATTCCTCCACGAAATTAGAGAGGCAGTTGGTGACATGCGCCTCCAACATTTTGGATAGAAAGGGCAGCAAGGATATAGGCCGGTAGTTCGTGAGGTCCAGCGGGTCAATGCCAGGTTTCTTGGTGAGGGGAATCAGTAAAGCCTGCTTAAAGCTACTAGGCACAATCCCTGAAGTAAGAGAGTCGTTGAGCAAGGGTATCATGCTGTTGGGCATGGCTCGACCGATTTCTTTCATGATTTGGGGGGGGCAGACATCCATAGGGGAGCCTGATTTGACTCTAGACAGTAGTTCCAAGAAAGTTTTCAAATCAATAAGGGGGAAAGAATGTAAAGTTAAGGAATTGAAATAGATGTCATCCACCGGGGCACAAGCTGGAAGTGTGGAGATGTTCTGTTTAATCAATAAAATCTTATCACGGAAAAAGTCATTCAGGGAATTGCATAGCGCTTGTGTGGGAACTACCGGAGGGGAAGTTCTATCGTCATTGCAAAGGTCGTTTACTATCCTGAAGATTTCTTTTGACTTATTGGTGGAGTTTAGGATTTTAGATGAGTAATAGGTAGTTTTATGGTTTTGTAGGGTTTTTTGGTATGTCTTCCTAGCTAAGCAATATGTGGCCCTGGCTAAAGGGCAGTACTGGGAGCGCCATGTTCTTTCCTTTTGCCTCACTTCCAGTTTCAGTTTTTTAAGCTCAGGTGTAAACCATTTATGTGCGTCCGGACTCCTAGAGCTGCAAAGACGCGTAGGAGGGGCATAGATGTTAATCGCTGCAGTAAGCCATTCGTTAAACCGACAATCGGCCTCCTCCACATTAGTGCTGTCAAGGGGAAGGGAGTCACCTAAAAAGTTAAGAAAAGCTGGCATATCCATAGAAGTCCATTTCCTAATGGTTTTGCTAGTTTGTAACTTGAATTGGGTGGTCTTGTCTAACTGGAAGGAGAAACTTATGCTGTGGTGATCAGACCAACAGCAAGGTTTTATATCTATTGAGGATAGTGGCAAGTTCAAAGACCAAATTTGGTCAAGACTATGGCCCTTCTGGTGAGTCTCGGTGTGGATGTGTTGAGTCAGGTTGAGATCACAGAAAAGTTCACTCATCTCTGCAGCTTGGGGATCTGATGATATGTTGTCAAACCAGAAGTTTAAATCCCCAACCAAAAGTAGTTTAGGGTGATTTGTGACCAACGGAGCCAATAGCTGTGCTAGGGTGGAAGGGAATGTGGCCATGGTTTGGGGTGGGCGATATAATAGGACCAGTACAAGTGAACCATTGGGAGTATCTATTTTGGCAACTATGTTTTCAGTGTTAGGTAGAGGCAAAGATGGAAGCTGTCTAAGTTGGAATTTCTTATTGACAATTATAGCCACTCCTCCCCCGGTATTTCCTCCTGGGCGTAATGCTGATAGAATGTAGTAATCTGCAGGTAGGGCAGCTAAAATGTCCGGTAATGAGTCCGGGGTGAGCCAGGTTTCTGTCAGTAGCAACATATCAGGTTGTTTATCCATAAGTAGCAGAAAAATATCTGACTGATGTTTAATCATGGAACGGGTGTTTAGATATATACACCTGAACATGTAGGTAGAGCTGGGTGTGGTCGTGAGCATCAAGTACTCAGGAGCAGGGGCGTCTGTAATGGTGGCGGGATTGCCTATGGCCAAGTGAGAAATACGTTTAGCCGTGTTGTGGGGGACAGGTGGACACATCGTAGTAGTTGGACGCAGCGCTAGTAGGTCAGCAGATGTGTAAGTATGGAAACAGACAGAGTCCTTAGCCCGTAGCGTAAAGTAATAACCCTCAACCCCACATTCAGCAATAGCCCACCTGCCAAATTTATCAGCCAAGCTCCGCCCAATATTCACATAGTTACTACTAGCTAAAATGGCTACCCCCGAGTCATACCCGACTGGCCCGAAGCAGATAACAATGAAAATCCCTAATCTTTCAATAACCCTCGATTAGGCCAGGGTATATGCGTCTCCTGTATGCAAATTAAATTAGGCCGAATGTGTCAAAGTTCCGCTGCCACTTTTTGTCGCTTTGGCCAATTATTAAGACCTGACACATTTAGTGTACACATTTTATTCCATCATGTGACATTATTAAGGTGGTATGTTGATCTTCCCCCCCACAAGCACTACTAACCTTAAAAAAAAGAGAAACCTACCATCTGACACCTACTTCTTATATTTACTTGAATTTGAGCTTTACAAATTAAACAATTACTTGCTGCTGTGAAAATGTTTTCCCCTTTTACACCCCACCTAAGTGCTACCCACCCCCGTATCCCCCTTACCCCTCCACCCTTTAACCACCTACCTCCGCCCGCCCTCCTACCCCCTTTAACGAGGCTTTAGGACTCATAGTCCTGTAGATGCAATCTCCCCCTCATCCCCCTGCCTTTGCCTGTGGGTCTCAAACTCCAACCCCTACATCAAATGAGTGTTAAAGGAAAGAGAAAGGATTGAGAAGGAGAATCAAAACGAAAAAGCCAGAGAAACCCTAAACCAGAAAGCCTCCGAATAAACAGTTCAAGGTTGACTAAATAGAGCTCAGAAATTTTTTAGCAGATCCAATATTAGTAAAGAAATGTGTACGTTCTTTATGTATCACTTTCAACTTAGCAGGAAACATTAGAAATGCCTGGGCCCCCTTAGATTGAAAATCCGAAATCATCTGCCGATACTGCCAGCGTAACTCTACTAGACTGTTGGCATAAATCAGGGCGCACAAAAAAATCTAAGTCGCCCCCACTTCTTTTCTTATCCGGCAGTGCCTTCAAAAATACCTCCTCACAGGCGAGAAAACTGTTAAAAGACACCAAAATAGCCCTAGGTTTTTGATCTTGCTGTCCAGGTCTCGGGGGTCTAATATTAAATGGAAATCGGTGCACCCGCTCCATCTCCCTATCCCAATCCCACTTTGTCACCTCGGGTAAGGCTTTTTTAAACAAATTGATAATAAACCCTCGAGGATCTGAACCCTCCTTCCTTTCCGGTATCTGAAGAACCCTCAGATTATTTCTACGAGACCGATTTTCAATATATGCTAATTTCCAATTAATGTCTTCCTTAGTCGCCATATGCGTATCAATAATAGTCTTATGTTGTGCTAGTTCATCCTCTACGGTGGAGACATGAGCTTCCGCTTCATTAAATCTCGACAAAAATTCTGCATGCGATTTTACCAGACGTCTAATCGAGTTCTGTAGCTTTCGACAACAGTTCTGCACCCTTTGAATCTCTTCTTGAGTCTCATCTCGATTTTGCATAATCGATTGATAAATCAAAGCCAAAGAGATTTCTTCCACCTCTGCCCGTAGTTCAACCGATTGACCCCCCTGCACCAAAGAGTTTCCAGAGGTCCCCTTCTTCCCATTCAGATACTTACCCTTTTTAGATGCAACCACAAAAAGAATCTTGGGCACATCAAAATCTCCAATCGTGACGAATTTCATCCAAATCCATCTGCCTGTTTTCATGCTAGGTGAAATGCAAAAGTCTATGTAAAATGCATTTGATTTCAAACTGTTTTGGGACCCCTCCCCATTTTTTCTTTGCACCCCCTTCACCAAATGCCACAAAACTTTCAAATCAAGATTTGTGAAACCTATGCAAATTTATTAAGGGACAGAAATCTGAGAAATCCTTCTCTCTGTTAATCTGTTAACCCTAACTATAACTACTACCACAGGTCTGTAAATATATATATATATATATATATATATATATATATATATATATATATATATATATATATATATATATATATATATATATATATATATATATATATATATATGGTCGCCAGTAGGTATATATAGTAAGGACCTAGTTTCCATAGGAAATCTGCAACATTCTATTTGGAATAACTTATGCGCCGGTGGATGAATCTTTGTGAATTTCTCAAAGAAGATGGCCCGTTACGCTCCGCTCCTTCCCTGAAAGTGTTGGGGGATTCGTCAAGTGGGGGCTGAGAAAAAAGGGGGGTCTAAAAACGTGTTTTCCCCATGTTAATATCCATAGGACGATTAGTCGCGGCTACAGCCCGAACTGCTGAACGGAATTACACCAAACTTGGCAAAATGGTAGGGACTGGCACGCAGTAGGGCCTTTTGTTTAAATGGTGTAAATCCCTCCAGTAGTTCCTGAGAAAATCAAAAGAGAAAAAACATATATATCTATAACAGCTTACTGTAAGATTACTGTAAGCTTACTGTACTCTGCACCTTTCTGAGCACGAGCTGAATTCTAATTGGCTGTCAACTGTCTGTCAACACTCCAAACCAGAAAGTGTTGGCAGCCATCTTGTGCCTCGGTAGACTGAGTCACAGGAAAGCAGAAAAACAAAGGTGCAAAACACGCAAAGGGAGCAGGGTAGAAGCACCCTGACCCCCTAGGCCTGCTCAGGGGGTCCCACAAGGACAAGGACAAGCTATTTTTTTTTAATCGCGGGGTACGCGTACCGCACAGAGTACAGTAAGCTTATCATTCATATATATATATGTATGTATGTATATGTATATATATATGTATGTATGTTAGAACTGGGGGTCTCTAGTTGGCAGAGGTAGGCACCACTGTCCAAATAGGGACCCTTGCTTTAGTCAGGGTAAGGAGGATACACTGTTTAGATAACCCCTGCTCACCCCCTTGGTAGCTTGGCTCGAGCAGTCTGGCTTATCAAAGGCAATGTGCAAAGTATTTGTACCAACACTCACAGTAACACAGTGAAAACACCACAAACTGACTCCACAACAGTTTAGAAAAATAAAGGTATTTAATCTAAAGTACACAAGACCAAAATTACAAAAATCCAACATACACAGTTCAAGAATAGGGTTTCAAAAGAGTTCTTAAGATTGCATTAAAATAATCCACAGTTGTGTCACGTTTTAGCCAACAGTACCTTTAGATGTGACAAAAGTTCCAAGTAAAAGCTGTAGCGTTGAAAAGCAAGCAATGCGTCACTCCTGAGACCCTGGGGAGGCGATGCGACAACCCCGCTCGATGCAGCGGGCGTGTTGCGGTGACTCTGGCCTGTATGGGGAGGGATGCAATACCTTGCGTGGATTCCGGTGCACAGGTTCCGGTGGAAGCGGCTCGCAAAAGGTACGATGCGACGATCCTCGGGGCAGCGGTGATCTCCGGTGCGGCGACGATGCGCGGCTCAGCGTCGATCTACTCCTCTCGCAGCCCCTCGATGCGATGGCTCTGCGACGACTCTCGCAGTGACGTTATGCGGTCCGCAAGCAAGTGGTGCGACGAGCTCACCCAGTGATGACAGGCTCTGCATTGATACTGGCAGCGATGGTAATCTTCCCGCACCGGACTGGTGCGACCCGCAAGCGAAGGATGCGAAGATTTTGACAGCGGCAACAGGCGCTGTGACGATATCGGCCTTTGCGGCGGCGGTAATTTCCTCGCACTGACTGGGATGCGCTCCGCAAGCGACCGATGCGTGAAAACTTGCAGTTCTTAAAATCTTGGTTTCCAGCTTCCCAACACAGGTACAACTTCCAGAGGCACCACAACTGTCCCGAGCACCCAGGAAGGACAGAACCCTCTCAGTAGAGTTCAGGGAAGCTGGGGGTGAAGTCCTTTTGTTCCTGGGGCTTCTTAACAGGGAGCCAGCTCTTCTTCAGGCCCTTGGAGATTCCTTCAAGCAAGGGGACACAGCACAAAGCAAAGTCCTTCCCCTCTCCTTGGCACCAAAGCAACTGCAGGTCAGTCTAGCAAAGCAACAGCAGGAAAGTCTTCCTTCTTCAGTCTTTCAGCTTTCTCCTTGGAAGAGGTTCCTTCTTGATTCCAGGATGATCTAAAGTTCAGTGGTCTGGGGTCCTGTACTTATACCTCAAAATGTTTGTGTTCCCTTTGTGCAGGAGCCCGGTCCAAACCAGTTCTGGAGCACTCTGTTAACATGACTCCTTCCTTCCTTTCACAGTGCAGGGCAGAGACATCAGATTTACCACAGGGGGTGGAGCCAGCACTGTGGGGGGCAGGTACAGTCCTATTCAGGTCCCAGGTGCAACTCCTCCCTCCCATCTAGATGCATGTCTCTCTATTCACCACTGGGTGGACTCATTCTGTCTCCTGGAATCCCCCAGCCATGTCACTCACAAACCAGACAGTCAATTCACAGACAGCCAAAGGCACACAGAAAGGTCAGACAAGAAAGCAGCCACTTTCTAAAAGTGCTGCTTTCAAATACAGGATTTAAAAACCATCCTTCCTAAAAGATGTGTTATTAAATTCTGAGTTCAGGGATACCAGACTTCAATTTTCTATCTTGCTCCTATGGGAAGATATGCAGGTAAATATTATATACAGCATTCTGTATTATAGCCTTTGGGCAAGATGGCCTTTCAATAGTGAAAAACGAAAATGGCTGTAATTCACTACCAGAGCATGTCACCCACACTAGTACATGCTCTACCTTTCACATACACTGCACCCTGCCCAGGGGGTACCATGGGCCTTCCGTAGGGGTGTCCAATGTGTACAGAAAAGGAAGGGCTAGGCCTGGCCAGTGTGGACACTGGTCAGGTCAGCATGGCAGTTAGCAACTGCACACAAGCACTGCGGTGGCAGGCCTGAGACACCATGTTAGGGCTATTCATGTGGGTGGCACAATCAGTGCTGCAGGTCCCCTAGTAGCATTTGAATCACCAGCCCTGGCACACTCAGTGCACTTTACTAGGGTCCTACTGGTGAAACAAATATGCAATCAGAAATAACCAATCACAATAACAATTTATACAGAGAGCATATGCACTTTAGCACTGAACAGCAGTGGTAAAGTGCCCAGAGTCCTATTGCCAACAACCACAGGTCAGGAAAAATAAAGGATGGAGAAGCAAAAAGTTTGAGGATAACCCTGCAAAAAGGGCCAGTTCCAACAATATATATATATATATATATATATATATATATATATATATATATATATATATATTTTACCTACTAGTTTGGACCTAGTTTCCATAGGAAAAACGGTTTGACTTACCTATATCTTTAGCACCAGTTGATGAATCTCCACAAAATTTCCCCCCAAAAAGTGCACTGCTAATTGTGCAGGAAAAGTCCCTAGGTGATGGACCAGAGGTGGTTGGATTAACGTAAAGTAATTTAAAAAACATAGAAATTCACTGAAAAAAACCTAAAATTAAAGGGACATTACAGTTAAGAAATAGAAAGTTTAAAAAACATAGAAATTCACTTAAAAAAACAAAGGTAAAAGGGACGTTATAGTGAGGCTCACACTTTACTCGCACAAAACTATAGAAATTCAGCAGTTATAGATACGGTGACTATAACTCATACCCTTGGCATGCACTGCTAATTACCCCACATATTACAAAACTCATGACATCTTTGATTACATCACTGATAATACCAGTTTAACATTTGCAGTAAAATTATTGAGGAGAAAACTACTTGGGAGAGGCGTAAGTTATAGTTACCTTAGGGTACAAGTTACAGTTACTTCAGCTAACCATAACAATAACTGCTGAATTTCTATGTGTTTTGTGCGAGTAGACTCTGAACCTAACTATAACATCCCTGTAACCTTTGGCTTTTTAAGTACATATATATTACCTACTAGGGATAGTCAGTAGGTAGTTACAGTTAGAACCAAATTTCCATTGAAAAAGCAGATTTTTTGCCAATAATTTTGATACCGCTTGATGAATCTCCACAAAATTTTCACAAAAAGTCCCCTTTTTGGTTCCCCTGCTGTGTTGACAGTTTCGGGGTAATCCGTTAAGTGGTGGTTGAGAAAAAAGGGGGTCTCAAAATGTGTTTTTTCCATGCTATGAGGATTTTACATTGCTAGATGTTGGCCCAGAAATGTGGTGGAAATCTGTTCATTTGTTTTTGAGAAATGTATCTTAATAAACTATAGATATCTGGGGATGCGCGTCCTTGCATTGGACTCGCGAATCGTACCAAAATTTGATTGTCTATCAACAATTCAACCAGAAAGTGTTTGCAGCTACCTTGGGAATCGGCTTGAAGCCGAGTCCCAGAAAAAAAAGTACAAAAGAAAGAAAAGGAAGAAGGGTAGGAATACTTTAACCCCAGATATGGTGATGGGGTCCAGCAGGGACCCCGCCAGGGTTTAAAAGCTTTTTTAAAATGTATTTTGTTGCAGACTCGCAGGTGGATCTGCAGATCCGTGGCAATTCTTTTTAAAAACATGCACTGGCTCCGGTGTGTTTTTTTCTAAAGCTGCTCGGTGGGCAAAATCCCAGTGGTATAGGATAAAAATAAAGGAGGGGGCATGGGGCCCCCTCCTCTTGCTATTGAAAACCGGGCACTGCCCCCTCCCCGGGCAGTGATTTAATTATATGTGGGGAGCTTCGCAGCGCTCCCACTTCGAGGTGCACCACCTTCCCGGGGCACTGTTCCGTAAAAAATGTGAGGGCCCATTTGGCCCCCCTTCGCCCCAGCTCTGCCACCTCCCCAGGGCACTTACATTCATTATTTTTTTTTAAACCAACGCGGGGGAGGCCCTCTGCCTCCCTCACAGCCCCAGGGACTGTCCTCTCCCTGGGGCTAAAATAAATAACTATATGGGGGGACTCTGATACCCCCACTCAGCCCCAGGGACCGCCACCATCCTGGGACAGAAATACTATAACAAAGGAGGTCCTTTGTGGACCCCCAGGGACCACCACAATCCCAGGGCAGAATAGAACATGGGAAGTGGGCTGCATAGCTCCCCTTCAGGAGCCCTAAATGGCCCTGGGGCCCGCCACCCCTCAGGGCCAGCACTAGCAATGTTCTGGGGTGCCCACCCCTGGGACATTGCAGTGTGCTATGGCATGGCATGGGAGGAGCACCAATTGCGCCATGCCATAGCAAACAGAGTGAACCACTTTAAGTTTAAGCAAGTGAGTGTATTTTGCTCTTGCTTGCTCAAAGGGGCCAAACTTTGCTCTTTACAAACAGGGAGCTACACACAGTGAGCTGCATGTCAGCAGTTCCCTGTGTGTAAAAAGCAATGTCGGCTCCCGCAGGAGGCAGGGAGCCAGCTGGGACGACAGGGCCATTGAGGCTCCCCTGTGGCCCGCAACAGAGAGACCAGACCCCGAGGGATGGGGCCTCCAGGGCCAAAAATGGTCAGAAAGGGGGCCGCATGGGCCCTCCTCCCCTTTAAAAATTTTTTTGAAGGCCTATGCAACCCCCTTTCCGTAAAAAATTAATTACAATCAAAAACGTTCGGCAGGTCGCTGGAGGCCACTCCCCCTTCACCACCACTCGTTCGTTCTTGGGGAATGAAGTCACTTCACTGATCATGTCAAGAGTGATGTAATATTTGCATTGCAGTGCATTGCGGGCATAAGTTATCGTTAGCTCAGGCAACTATAACTGCCGAATTTCACTGGTTTTGTACAAGTGGAATCTGACCCTAACTATAACATCCCTATACCCTTAGGTCTTTTCAATGAATTTCTAAGGTTTTTTTCTTCTATTTGCTAACTATATCGTCCCTGGAACATTTATTTTCTTCAGTGAATTTGTAGGGTTTTTTAAAAGCTAATTCCTAACTATAACGTCCCTGTAACATTTGGTCCTTGGGGGTCAAGTACCCCTCCTGTTACCTCTATTAAGTCCCACGCAGCAAGATTGCTGAGAGGTTGTCGGAGGACACGCCCCCCTTCTCCAGCACTGTTCAAACGCGCCTCCTATTGCACTACTAGTAGGGGGATGTAGTTCCCATGGCTCCAGAGGGTTCTTGAGGGCCAACTACCCCTCCTGGTAACTCCAGTAAGTGGCAAACATATATATCAAGGTTACCACTGAAATGCGTCATTCCATCTGATGCCATAGTATGCCTAAATAAACATTTTTGTTTAGATTTCATGTTGCCGGTGCCTGCTTTCACATCAAGAAGTGGCAGGACTTTCAATATATATATATATATATATATATATATATATATATATATATATATAGATAGATAGATAGATAGATAGATAGATAGATAGATAGATAGATAGATAGATAGATAGATAGATATTACCTACTGGCAGTCGCCAGTAGGTGGTTATAGTTAAAACCTACCTACATAGGAAAATCGTAACATTCTATTCCCAATAACTTTGGCGTCGATTGACGAATCTTCGCAAAACTTTTAAAACTTATGGCCCGCTCCGGTCTGCTTCTATCTTGAAAGTTTCAGGGTGATCCGGCAAGCAAGTACCAAGAAAAAAGGGGGGTACCAAAACATGTTTTCCCCAGGCAATTTTACTTATGAAACTTTAGACACAGCTACAGCCCGAACTGCTAAACGGAATTACACCAAATTTGGCAAAAAGGTAGCCCTTGGTTCAGAAAAAGCCCTTTTTGTTAAATTGTGTAAATCCGTTCAGTAGTTGCTGAGAAAATCAAAATTAAAAAAGTTTCGATATCTAGAGGCGTGCAGGTTCCGCACACCCTCCCGATCACTAACTGCATGCCAATCGCCTGTCAACACTCTAAACCAGGAAGTGTTGGCAGCCATCTTGTGCCTCAGTAGCACCGAGGCACAAGAAAAGAGAAAAACAAAATGTGCAAAACACGATAAGGGGGGCAGGGTAGAAAAACCCTGGCCCCCTAGGCCTGCTCAGGGCCCCAAAAGAAATGTTTTTTTTTAAAAAAAAATAATTGTGGGATACGCGGAGGATTGTGTTATTATTTAGACCCCGGGGGGCAATGTTTATATTGTAATGGGGGCCCAAAGGGGCCCCGGGAACTGCCGCCCCCGGGCTTTTCTAAAATATTTGCGGGGGCTCACGGCCCCCACCGCAGCTGGGGACCGCCACCCCCCGGGGCTTGTATATTAAATGGGTGAGGGGCCCAAAGGCCCCCCCAAGCCCCGGGAACCACCACCCCCGGGGCTTTTCTAAAATACTTGCGGGGGCACATGGTCCCCCCACACGCCCGGGGACCACCACCTCCCATGGGTACTAAGTATGCAAATTGGGGGTCCGTTACAGACCCCCCTAGCCCCGGGGACCCCCACCTCCCCGGGACTTTGCTAATGTTGGGAGGAGGGCTGCGTGGCCCCCTCCTGGAGCCCTGTGATGGCCCTGAGGATCACCACCCCCCAGGGCCGGCTCCTGCAGTGTCCTGGGGTGCTCACCCGCGGGACACTGCAGTATGCTATGCTTTTTGGAAGAGAGAGCAGTAAACCTGCTCTCTCTTCCAAAAACCAAAGCAGATTGCTTTTCCACACGGGGAGCTGCATCTTAGCAGATCCCCGTGTGGAAAAGCAATGCCGGCATCCGTAGGATGCGGGGATCCAGGGGGGCCCGCGGGGATTGGGGACCCCTCACGGTTCCCAATGGATAGGGCCGGACCCGGGGGGATGTG
Organism: Lissotriton vulgaris; assembly: GCF_964263255.1. Taxonomy (NCBI): domain Eukaryota; kingdom Metazoa; phylum Chordata; class Amphibia; order Caudata; family Salamandridae; genus Lissotriton; species Lissotriton vulgaris. The sequence goes on along the minus strand of NC_141693.1, from coordinate 413,022,990 downwards.
GTCCCGGGGCCATAAGTGGCCTAAGGAGGGGGGCAAAACAGCTCCCTCCAAATAATTTTTTTTTTAATTGCCATGCCCCAGGGGATGGGGTCCCCAGTGCCGATGATGGCTTCGGGAGGGGGGCCGCACGGCCCCCTTCCAGTTTTTTAGAGAGAAAAAAATAAAATAGGGTTCAGGCCTTGGGGGATGGGGTCCCCAGGGCCAATAAAATAGGAAAAGAAGGGGGGCCACACAGCCCCCCTTCTTTAATTTTTTTTCTTTAAAGACCGGCATCATGCTGCAGGCCCCACCCCCTCCTGCAGCACTCTGCAAACGTGCCCCCTGGCACGTTTGCAGATAAGGAACTAATTACCCTTGAATACTGGGGGTCCCTGGGGGCCAACAGGCCCACCAGGAACCTCCAGTATGCGCCAGGGAGCTGCGTTACAGAGAGGTGTTCAAAGGCCACGCCCCTTTTTACACCTCTCTGCAATGCAGCTCTGTGGCGCATAATGGAGGTAGGTACCTCGTGGGCTAGTTGCACCCCAGGGACCCTCAAGATTCAAGGGGATTTGAGATGCCATGAGTGATGTCATGAGTGATGTCACTGGCCCCCGTCCCACCCATCCACAGAACCACTTCCGGGGGCAGATCCTCTCCCACCACGCCTCCAAGACTTGGAACACCCACCCTCTCTTCCTCCGACAAACTGAAGACCCGCAGACCTTCAGGAGACTACTCAAGACCTGGCTCTTCGACCACTAGCAGCGGCTCCCCCCCCCCAGCGCCTTGAGACCCTCGAGGGTAAGTAGTGCGCTTTACAAATCCACTGATTGATTGATTGATTGACTGACCATGTCATGAGTGATGTAATATGTGACGCCATCAGCAGTGCATTGAGGGCGCGCAAGTTATACTTAGCTGAACTAACTATAACAGGGGAATTTCTGTGGTTTTGTACAAGCGAAATGTCCAACTAACTATAACGCCCCTGAAACCTAGGGTTTTTTCAGTGAATTTCTAAGGTTTTTTAAATGCTAATTTCTAACTATAACATGCCTGAAACCATAGAAAACCAGACATTGAGGTGAGCAAATTCAGAGTGTCACTGGTGTTGCAGGGTGCTTCATACAGGAAACTGTGCAGGTGAATGTTCACCAGTATACTAGGTGCACAGTGTGATAAATAGAATCAACTATTCACAAAATTTTATTAAAAAGCAAACTCTTCAAACAATTTCTTTAACAAAAACAAGTATATTGCAACCAACCACAATAGAATCAAATATATGACAGTATCAGGTCATCTATTCAATTTACATCACAGAAAATTAGTAAACAATAAATCAAACATCAAATGTTATGCATAGTAATTTGCTTCATGCAAATAACAAGATAATCTAATACATTTTTGGCAGAAATGCCTAGCCCAATGCATTTCGGGATATGATTCATCCCTTCTTCAGGAGCCACTGTACAAAAACGAACAAACTATCATGTAATGCATTACTGAAGTAATTATTATACAAGCACAATAACGTTCATAAAAGGCCAAAGAGCCAGAGCCACCTATATATGCTTACACATGGCAAGAACAAAGAGTTCACGTTAGAAGTGGAACATGCAAATGAAGAAAAAAAAGTTGATCTGTGAAAATGTGAACGGAAAAAATGTGGCCGTCAAGGCAAATCAACCAGAAAGTGCGAAAATGGTAGGTGATAAAGAAATAGTAAATGAAATTGTGCTAGAATACCCCAAACCAACCTGTGTTATCAGTACGCTGTGTCCTAAGTTTTAAAAACTACATGCATTCAATGAAAATATAAAAGGCCAGCCATCATGTACACCAATGGTAAACTCACTGGATACTGTAGCAGCCGAATTCCACTTTTCAACAATAGAGTTACGGAAAAAGTGGTACCCAAACTGTGAAAATAAGCACAAATCTCAATGTACTATATGTTGTTCTGAAAACTTACCGAGAATGGCAAGCATTAACCAATCACGAAGACCAGGATTACCTCACTAATTGTCTTGTTTGTTAAAGACCTCTGTAGTCTATGCCCAACAGTCTTGAAAAAAAGTAATGCTTTATGCTTGTCACTTTGTTTGAAGAGTTTGCTTATTTAATCAAATTTTGTGAAAAGTTGATTCTATTTATCACGCTGTGCACCTAGTATACTGGTGAACATTCACCTGCAGAGATTTGTGTATTTGAGGCTGGCTGCCTCCCACTGGGTTGCACGCAACCAGAGTAATATTTGAATAGTCCATCTTTTTTTTACATAATAGGAGTGCGCTGACTATCATTTCCTTTATTGCTCTATACAGGAGCCACTCTCCACCTAAACTTGTGAACTACCCAGAGTTCTCTGCTCCTTTTTGCATTAATTTTTGCATTACTCTTTTCACTGCAAGGGTATTTTTATGATATATATATATATATCTATACTACTATTATAAAGAGAGAACTTGCACCTTTGAGCCAGGTAAACTCGAAAACTACACCACCAATCTGAACACCCAAGACATCTTAGAAAACCTCAGGGCAAGCAGAAGGACATAGGCTACATAAAAATAAAAATAAAACGTTGTTTAAAATATTTAGAAATAAAAATAAAGTAGTCCCTTGCAAGTAGCGCCGGCCGCGACGTATGCGGGAGGGGAGTAGCGTCGTTCACGAGCAACACGAAGAGCGAGGACATGAGCGCCGGGAGGAGCGTCTGCGTGAGGGGAGGAGCGGAGTTCACCAGCAACAGGAAGAGGGGAGAACGTGAGCGCCGGGAGGAGCTGCGGAGCGGGAAGAAGCGGAGGAGCAGTGTCAGCGCGGGGAGGAGCAGCGGATGAGGTAGCTGACAAGCGGTGAAGCAGTGGAGAGGTAAACACTCCAGCATAGGGAGGAGCGGCGGATGAGGTAAGTCGGAACCTGGGGGGGTTACAAAGCCGGGGCGGGAGGCGGGCGGGAGGCTCAAGGCACAAGGCGCGAGGCGGGAGGCGGGAGGCGGTAGGCGCTATGCCAATGCCGGGGCGGGGGGCGGCGGACGGGAGGCTCAAGGCACAAGGCTCAAGGCGGGAGGCGGTATGGCCAATGTCGGGGCGGGAGGAGGGAGGGATGCGGACTGGGCAATGTCGGGGGGGGTGCACAGAGGCTTAAAATGCTGCCCCCAGCCCCCTTCTGCCCCGGGCAAAGCCGGGGCGGGCTGCTAGTATATATATATATATAATTATATATAACCCAACCAATGTCAATAACATCGCGCTCTCGAAGGGAAGATTATAATTCAATTTATTGAGTCATTACAACATCGTGCCATTTCACTCCCACCAACGCGTTACAACCAATCTGGTCTTGATCCTGGTGTCTTTTTTTAAGAATTAGATTAGAATTCACAACACTTGAGAGAAACTGACATGAGGAATTGCAAAATGTAATTGGTTATTCGTTTGCTTGTGATGCGAACTACCAATCCCATAATACCTCTTAATGGATACTCTGGGAGAGAGTTATTTAAGGTAGAAAGTAAGATGGACTTAAAAATACACTCTGAGAAAGACCAGTTTGGTTGAAACGCGTTGGTGAGAGTGAAATGGAATGAGTTGTAATGACTCAATAAAATGAATTATAATTTTCCCTTTGAGAGTGCGACGTTATTTTCAATTGTTGGATTATTTACTTTAGGGGAAGTCCACCCTCGCCACCTGCACCAGCTGTGCAATGTGTGCACTGCTGTTGGATGAAGTTGGTGAAATATAGATAGATAGATAGATACATATTACCTGCTGGCGCTTATAGTGGGGGCCTTGTCACCATACGATTACCTTTATTTGTTTTGCTAATAACTCTGGCACCATTAGAAAAATCATGACAAGATTTTCGAAACCAGTTTGCCACTCACTTTAGCTGCTGTCTGCAAAGTTTCGGTGTGATCCATCAAGCAGAAGCTGAGTAAAAGGGGGAAAACACTTTTCCCCATGCAGTTTCTCACACCCACTCACAGATCCACACAGCCACTCACACACTCACTTTATTCAATATAATTTTACATTAAAAAACGCTAGAAATTCCGTGAAAAAATAAAAGATTACAGGGACGTTATAGTTAGGAAATACAATTTTTTTTAAAACATAGAAATTCACTGAAAAAAACAAAGGTTACATGGATGTTATAGTTAGACTCCGATTTTTCTCACACAAAACCATAGAAATTCAGCAGGTATTATTACCTGAGCTACCTATAACTTATGCCCCCGCAATGCACTGCTTATGACCTCACTTATTATATCACTCATGGCATCGTCAGAAACATAACTAATGGCATCTCAAATGTCATCACTGATGACATCACCCAGAAAAACAGATATTTTGCATAGAAATTCAGCAGTTATTGTTACAGTTAACTTAAGGAACTATAACTCTTGCCTTATGGTAACTATAACTCACGCCCTCTCCATGCATCATAATGACTTGACATATTACATCACTTTTAACATCTTCCATGTCATCATTAATGATATCACTGCAATATTTGCTGTCAAATTATTGATGAGAAAACTATGCTTGGCGGGGTGAGAGTTATAGTTGCCTTAGGGCAGAAGTTATAGTTACTTGAGATAACTCTAACTCTAACTGCTATATTTCTATGGTTTTGTGTGTACAATCTAAACCTGGCTATAACTTCCCTCTAACCTTTGATTTTTAGTGAATATATATATTTATATTTGTATACTTCCCTATGTTTTGTTTGCTTGGGTGAGTACACACTACACTGCAGATTCTGGAATTTTTCAGTTGCTTTTATTTAAATGTTATCATTATTAGTGTGATATATGGCGTGTCGACACTTTTCGGCACCCAGCCTACAACTGGACAATAGAGTCTCATTGTCTAGATCATCATTTAAAGTGCTCCCATACTACAATCCCTTGTCACTGTTCATTACACAATAACAACTAGACTGTAAGTCTTCATTTAGATTCCTAGCAATTTGTGCCTGACATTTTTTATCACTGTGAAGTACGATATATTACTGGTTAGCATAAGTACATTCTGACAACATGTTTGGAAACGAGTCAAAAGTGTAAATTTAGCAAAAAGATATTTTAAAAAAATCTTTTTACCAATAGATTCATAAAGGGCGAGGGAGATCTTCAATTGATAATTAAAGTGTAAGTGCTTGTTAAATAAATATAGATAAAAAATGTAATGTGTCTAATCTTGAGTGGTAAGAATGTAGATTTCATTAAAATGGTTCATAATTTACTGATTCAGCTGATCATTTAGATACTGTAATTATGTTCAAAATATCTAGAATAATAATTGTATCATATTGTTTTCTCTCTCTTTTTCCATCTATTTTTATCATATTTTTTATCCATGTTTGGATTTCTATTTCCATCCTATGATGACTCGGACTGGATGCATTCTTATTATTGTAAAACAGAAAACTCTCCATTCATTCGCCTTGTACTTAATCAATGGCATATAAAGGACTTAAATTCCATGTTGTCAATTTTCTACCAATCTTATCACAGTAGAGTACTAAAAATAAATTCAAAATTGATGTATATACAAACACTAGCATTTTATATTAAGATATATGCACAAGAGAAAAGGGAGGGGACCAAGGGAAGAAGGGAGGCTTTTTAACTGATCATAATATATGCCCTACAATTTAAATAAGAGTCGGATAAAATTGATTTCTAGATGAAAAATATGTACAATTTCCTCATCTAAATCTACATTCAGTTTTAGTTGCAACTTTTATCAAATATCAATTTTCCTCCGACTTTATACAATTAAATAAAGTGTGGTTTTGACATAATTTCATGAAAAGTGCATTATGCATTGGTCTTTTTTCACAATTGAGATGAAAAGGTGAGGGACAGATCTATTTCTTTTCTCTCACCCATTTGTACAATCTATCACATAACACCTCTCCGGGAATGTCATGTTTTTCTAACTATCTACACTTATCTTACTTAAAGTGCCAGTGCTTCATCAACCATTACATTTTTCTTAAAAGTGCAAGTGCCCAGATAATACCTATATCCTATCTAAAATAAGGTTAAATTAAGTAAAAGATCCATCCTACAATTCCACAAAGACATTTCCCTCTTTCCCTCCCTAGTATTTTACAAGTGTGGAGTCAATTCTATCACTTTCTATCTCCTTACTTCATTTGACATCATACGGTTTCTCCTAATAAAAAGCGAAAATGGAGATAGTAAAAAGAAACAAGTATAAAGAGGAAGAGACAGGGGCATTGGGAGAAAAAGAATGAGAGTATAAAACAAGATCATAACATTAGTGTATATGCACAGACATATATAACCATCACGTTAACTTACCTTACCTGTGCTCGTGCTGCTTGAAACAAATTATTAGAGTTTTTAAAAAACACAAATATTATTTACTCACCGAGCCCCACAACCTCGACACCCAGCAGGTTGAGTAAGCCCTGCTCCGGGTCAAGGACATCTGCCCAGCGGTGTGTCATCTGCTGCTGGGTGTTTGGGATGCCAATGCTTTGGCGCACACACCACTGCATTCGCCCCTAGAGAACCTGATGCTTCTGCAGGGCATACCCCTTTCCCTGCCTGCCCCCTGCTTCCAGCATGCAGGTAAGGTGGTGCTGCACCCAGAAAATGAATGTGGCCTCCTCTGCATTGCAGAAAATGGGGCGGATCGCACCCCTGGAAGTCTGATTCGCACACAGGGGGTGCAGGTGGTGCTGCATGCTCCTGCCGTTGGGACCCAGTCAGGAGGAAGTTGGACTAGGATTGGAACGGGAAGGAAAGAAACAGTACAGATAGAGAGGACAGGCAATGAAAGGAAAACAAAGTACATTAAAGGCACAGGAACATAAAATAGGCACAGGAAATGTGAGGCAGTAACACGAACAAGTAAGAAAAAGTTGGGATTGGAAATAAGGAAAATCACATTGGGTTGGATTGGGTTTGATAGAAAGGCAAATAGGAAAAGACAGCCAGCAAGGAGAGAGAAACAAGAGTAGGCAAAACAAAATGGCTGCACGGTTCCGTCTGCACCGATTTTTCAGTGCAGAACACGCTACTGGTGTGAAAAAGCAGTGTGAACGGTTTGACGAGCATTTGCTGCCTATTGGCAAAATTCCTCAGAATCACACTGAGATTTATTGTAACTTTACTGAATTCCTCGGATTTAAACTCCATGAGTTCCACCCAAGCCTAGTTTGCAGTCATGGAATGAGGATTTTTTTTGTCCTAAATCCATTTTGCAAATCGAAAGAGCCTTTCTGACTAACAAACATGGGTTTTGCAATGTATTCCTAATCCCAATTAGGCTTGAAAGGTGAGTTCTCACAGATTTGCAAATTGCAATGATATATATCAATGGTTTGCATCTGCATTTGCCATTGCAAACCGTTGATCAGCTAGCAACACCTCAAAGGACATGGTAGGTACTTTTACCAAACTGGAAAGAATCTGGCGGTTTTGTAATTGAATTGTTTTTCTATCTAATACTTGATCAAGTACTATTCTTTTGTAATTCATGAGTTTTACTATACTTAGTAGGACTTGAGCTTTTTAGTATATTTTGAGTTTTCTTTTTTTGGTGCACCCACAGTGCTTAAACCAAAATACATTTGATCTTGTTTCTTTTTATCTTTCATTCCATCATGTTTTTCCTTGTGCAATTATGATTTATGAAATGTCTGGATGGTGTTTTTTCTGTCTCAAAATGGATTATGAACTAGGAATACTGTATATGCGCAACTGGAGCTATGCAGGTTGCCTCTTTGTAGTTTGCATGTTTATACTGTGTAACATTTTATAATTGTGCTACAATAAAAAAAAGCGAATGCCTTTGCAGCCATGCTTCCTGCAGGAAAATGGGGATACATGTTTTAGCCTTACACTTTAATGCACCTATTATTCGTAGCAGAAGTGCTAACTGAGGCTTAATATTAGTGTTTGACATGTTGTCACTTGAAAACCATACAAGGTCTACTGGTAAAGGTGCTGATCTTGCTTGGAAAAATGGAAACGGGAGAGGTCTGCCCATTAACATAATACAGCAAATGTCTGGTTCAGCAGTTGCAAAACCATGAGGACTGGTGTTTCATGCTGTTTTATCTCTGCAGCATTATAATACATGTGAAAATACAATGCAACAATTCCACGTTAACATAACTAAATGCAATCATTCTACTAGAATGTAATACCTACACTGCTACAGGCCATCTTGCAGTCACAAACTGCCGGTTTACAGAACAGTGAGCATAGGAGTAACAGATGCGAAACTCAGCTGAATTTGCTACCTGTCCAGGAGTCTAGTGGCATCAAGTGTGAGCCTGCCTGGATCTAAATCCAGGGTCTGAAACCTGACCTACAAGGTAGGTAGACAAATTGTGTATCTCCTAGATCCTCAAAATGTACATGGTTGAATATGTAACTTTGAAGAAGCCCTTTAAACACTGTGCTGTCCAGTACAATTCCACTTCCATGTACCTACCCATTGCCACGCCTTGTTATAACCTAGGGGTCGATTATGATTGCGGTGATTCCGCATCCTCCGGGCCGGTGGAAGCCACCGCCGGCCCGGAGGATGCGGAATCACCGCTGCGGATCTTCAAAACACCCACCACTAGATTATGATGGCGGTGAGATCAGCGGCGGACAGCAGGCCCGTCCGCCGCTGATCCGCTGGGTGTTGGCCACAATTTGGTGGCAGTGTCTGCAAGACACCGCCAGCCAAATTACGATGGGTTTGAAAACATGCTTTTACGCGGCAGATTTACCGCCGTGGAAAAGCATGTGGACAATAGCCAGGGTGTCGGGGGCGCACATGGGGGGTACCACTGGTACCCCCCTGCATTTGCATGTACAAAGCGGCAGGCACCGCGCGATGCCTGCCGCTTTGTGCATGCAAATGCAAAGCATGTATATTTAACCTTGCGGCGGGTGCTGCTTAAAGCTTAAAGCAGCACCCGCCGCAAGGTTAAATATACAGGATGTGACCGCCAGGGTGGCGGTCACATCCTAATTCCAATGGAGAGAACGCCGCTGCCCCTGCGGACGGTCCCTCCACCTCGGGGTGGCGGACGGACGCAAGTCCGTCTGCCATCCTAATCGACGTCCTAGTTTGTAAACCGGTATCCCCTGTATCCGAAACACTACAATCTTCTATGTACTGCACCTTGTGTTTCAGGTTCTACATAGCGAACAAAAATGGGCTCAGGTCTAGTGAAGGTCCTCATTACATCAAGGCCAAGATCTACAAAGAGTTCACACAACGTAGCAAGTAAAGATGCTGTGTTGCATGAACGTGAGAGAAAAGACCTGCATCATATCTACTAAGAAGTGGTGCAGTTCTGCTCCATCCCTGCCCTGGCTCACTTTTGGCAAGCATGCATCAATACAAGCACCCTGGTGCCACAGTGAAAGGGTGACTGCATTGTGGTCAGCATATTTTCTGTGCAGGAAAGGGTCTCTTCCTTTACAAAAATAAAAACAAAGGACATGGTAAATGATATTCAAAAGATTAAGTGTCTGCTTTGGTGAATGTTGTACAGCATCCACTGGGTTTTCGATCCCAATAGATAATTTATTTTAGAAAAAAGGCAACACAAGTACCGTTCAGGAACACGGGCTGCTTTAAAAAATTAAATGTTTCCGATTCAGATTGACACCAAGTGGTCTGCTGTTCTTTCCATCATTCTGTTTGTAAACCCTTTCTGGGGTCCTAATTAATATTCAGGTCATTTTGGGACTGCAGCTGGATATTTTGTGATGCCACCTATCAGTACTGAGGTCACATTGTAAAATTAGAGACAAAAAAATGGAGCTCAACCAGTGACCACTCTCTGTGAGCTGTCTTTGTACATCGTACCCAGGTGTGGTAATACAGCATGTAAAATTACTGTATCACTTGTCATACCGATTTGGGTGGAAACAAGAATTTGGGTGGAAACCCTTGTTTCCACTCAAACCAATTCTTGTTTCCACTCAAATCGATATTAGTTTGTAAATCGAAATGGAATGTTTAGAGGAAGAGAAAGTGGTAGTTGAGGGTGACTAATATACACGTCCTTTATCCATATTCTTTTTTCACTTTTGGGAATTTTAAATTTATGGTGACTAATATGCTTTGGAGGAAACTTTTTTAAAATAGAAATACTTTTTGATCTAACATATAAAATCCCGGCATCTTTTGCTCTAGTTTGGGCGCACTTTATTTTTTGCCTTCATTAATTTTAGGCCCTTCCTAAACTCATAGGGACTTTACGCTCTGCACCAGAATGTTCAGGATTTATTCTTTGCATACGATTTTAGTATGGGGACATTCCTGAAGAACTTCGGATGCTTCACAGCCGAAAGCCATTAGAAACAAAGGCAATGAACCAGAAACTTCGTGTTTCTTATAAGCTGTGATAGTGGGAGGCTCTGCATTGAAGACACGTTTAGACGTCTAAAGCTCGTTTCACATTAGGCGTGCGAAACTAATGGCGGGAAACAATGCATAGCTCAGAAATTTGAATCAGGCAAACCACAGATTCCATGAGTGAACACTATATATAACATAACTGCTCCTTTAATGTGAATAGTCGTGATTGGCTCAAGGGTAAGTATGGTGGATTAACTGGAAATATATATATATATTCGTGCTCTGGAAATCGATTCTACCAAAATCTGCGCTTGTGCAGTGCACAGTTCTTTAACTTGCCTTTCTCTTCATTAAGATTTTGGCAGGCAACAAAACAACTCAGCAGTAAGCAATCTTTGTGCGGGGCCTTTTCAAGCCGCTGTGTGAACACGCTTGAGAGGAGGATGGCAGAAAACCCGTGGGCTTGGCTCTATAGTCTGAGTAGAAGTTTGTGGGTGGACCTCTGACAGGGGCGCATTATATTTTGCTAGCATAGGTGACATCCGCGCTCAACAGATAGGGCGCCTCTTTGTGGCTTGTGACGCTCCATTGTTCCTGGCTGATCAGATCTGAAACCATGTGGAATTTTTACAGCTGTCCCCCGACTGATGGATTCACTTGATTACAGTCTTATGTCAGCAAAGCAAAAGGCACTTTCAGCAAATCCCTCTCTTTGTTTCATGGAAATGAGCTATTCCACACGAAGCTTCCCCATCTTCCCAGGACTTCACAGGAAACGAACAATTTTGCTGGTTTATGTCATTTCGAAAATGTTTTGGGGTGGATGGCGTGTTTTAGTTCAACGTGACTCTCACATTTTCTTTCAATCTCTTTTCGGCGTCTAGTCGATAGAAAGGTCGGAACTTTTTGGAAAAGTCTCCCAAGGACTTTCAAAAAGCGCTTCGACACTACTGGGCGCTCACTAAATGTCACACATTGACGGGAATAATATGCACACTCGCGATCACCAAATACATGAACATACCTTTCAATTTGAAAACTGCCAGCTTGAACAGAAAGCAGCAGTGTTACACAGTTTGATGTGTGGTGTGATGTATGTTATTTTGAATTTATAGTGCCGCGTCACAGAATGGCTACAGGCGCAATCCGGTGCCACACGTGGTTACACTACAGTGCGACTGATCGTGGTATCACTGGCTGCTGCCTACTACAGCCTCTTTCACTAATAATGTATTCAAGAAGACTATAAAATATCGACAATTTTTTTTTTGGGGGGGGGGGACTTTTATACAAGTTCCACCTAAATGCTGCCAAATACATTGTTCATATTACACATATTTGTTGGCAAACTTGTGTCCAAGACTAAACGAAACACCCACAGCTGCACGTGTGTGGTTTGCACGCGATAATGGGGATTTGTGAAAAAGTGCACATTAAAAACTGAAAATTTGTGGGTCTAAGTTGAGATGTTCGCCCAGCAGTACTCAGCTTCCAACGGTTGCACATTTGCAGGAAACATTGTGTTTTTGATGGTGATCGGTCATGGTAAAAGGGCATGCGCAAAAAGGATGTACTGCATTTGAGTGTGTGTACATCAAACTATCATTTGTGCCAGGAAAGACTTGGTGCTAGCCTATGGGTAAGGCAAGCTACTCATGGGTTAACCCTGATTGGTGTGCCAGCTGCAATTTGGTCATTTCCAGCCCTCTGCTGTGCTACATTTATTTCTACCTCATTGTCACTAGCACAGATTGAAATACACCATGTGGACCCTCTTTTTCCAGTCTGTAGAATTCCTGTTGTTCAGTCTTGAGATTACAAGTCCCCCCTCACTCTCTGGCCAGGGTCGGATTGGGATCACAATTCGGCCTGGGCACTGACGAAAAAAGTGGCCCACATTCAAGAGGCGTGGCCCATATTTAAGGGGCGTGGCCCACATTCAAGGGGCGTGCCCTTTCATGAAACACCATTTGCACAGACAAGGAATGAAAGTGGGAGGATACTGTTCTTGCACACGACACAGGGCCAAGGTGACAATGGCCTACATGCTGAGCAACTAAAAAAAATAGCAAGGCCCCTTTTTGTCACAAAATTATTCCAGCCCTCCAGCACAGGAATACCTGAAATGCAGAAAAGCCCCTGCTATTACTAACCTACTCAGCCCTCCCCAGACCTTCAGCTCAGAAGCACATGAACAGAGGTAAGGCCCCTGCAATTAGTAAATTAATCAACCCTCCAGGCCTTGGGAACATGTCCTGGCAGGGGAGCACAAAACACAGCTTTCTGGGTCATCCAAGGTAGCCAGGTAGCCAGGGGGGAGGCTGAGGTGAAGCTGGTGCATGGGAAGTGCATTCCCACTGTGTTCTTGCAGTTTGAGTATTTACCATTTACTGTAGTATTACCCTTGTACCTGCGTATGGTACCCTTTTGTAACTTGCACAAGTCACTTTTCTCTTGTAACACACTGTTTGCTACCTCTCACTTTTGTTTGCTTTAGATACTTGCACAAGTGCCACCATTGCCTACGTAACGTTTGTTCTTGTGCTGGAGTGTCCTCCATTTATTGCAGTATTATACCTCTACTTGTACTCTGTACACTTTTGTAACCTGCACACATATCTCTTTTTCCTCCTGTAATGCACCATTTGTTCCTCTTGTATTTTGGTTGCTCACTATTGTCACTTTTGATTCATGTAACTTAACGTTTGCTTTTGTAATTTGTCCACTTATAATTTTCTCCTCATGTATTATTGCTGTTCCTTGTGTGAAGCGCTCTGACACCTTCGGGTAAAGTCCGCGCTATATAAAATCGCATAAATAAATAAATAAAACAAAAATATTCCAAACATCACCTGGCCCCCACAGCAAGACCCATTCTTCCTCGCCCACTATGCCCTGAATGTGAAGGGCTGTGGGCGAGGTGTTAAGACTAACACCGTTTCTGGGCTGCATGGGCGCCAGGGGGCCGAGGTGCAAATGGCTCAAAGGCCTGAGAAACACCTGTCCCCCAGGGAGGCCGATTATTGCAAACAATCACCCCTGCCCAGCCTCAGCTTGATTGCTTGGCAGGGCAGGGGTGAAGGAGAGGCCACAGCTGACAATCGCTGTCTGGCCGCACAGCGAGGCTGCTTTCATTTTCTGTGTCTCTGTCTCCGTGCACTCTGTGGGCCGTTTTTTTTTCACCCCTTTCCTAGTCCACTCTCTGTGGACTGGGACAGGGGAGAAAAAAACGGCCCACAGAGGGCACTGAGGCACCGGCCCTTCGGCCCATGCCCGAATGCCCGCCTTGCCAATCCGCCCCTGTCTCTGGCCTCTTAACCTGCTAAACTATAGCTGTCTAGGCCGCTGAGCCACCAGGACCCAGGTGGATGCCGAACACATGCATACTCATAAAGGGGGGCAGCAGGGGTGTTGTCCAGCCAGTTCCTCCACAATCCACGTCTGATTATTGTTCACAATGTCTGTGGACCTGCACAGCACACATTTGTGTTATGAAGACGTGGACAATGACCCCATGATAGATTTCAGATGCGGTGGTTTGTAGGATTTGGGTGTCCATGCACACAACAACTGCATGTTCTACCCACCACTCTCCAACGCGTGTTCTCTTTTATCCATATTGCCAAAGTGTAAAATCTTTATAGTCACCAACCTCCGTTCACACAGATCGCCCTCGTGTCATCGAATAGCACTTTAAAGCACATTAATTTCAACCAAGTGTAGTCCAAGAGATGCTTCTATTAAACTTGCCATTTATTGATAGATCGCAGTGTGCTCTGTTGAGCACAGCATGTCTCCTGGAGCATTTATGAGCTAAACTGTGCTGTACTTTAAAACTGCAGTCACAGTTTCAATTACTCTTTAATTTTGATACAGAAATATTGAAATGCAATCTTATGATTTTTTTTTTGCTATTTTCGTTTGATAAGAGTTTGCAGACATATGTACTCAGCATTTGTCCTCATTCTAGGGTGACCAGATTGTGCGACCCAAAAACCGGGATATTTCGCAAAAATAGAGGAAGGACTACAAATTGACTTTAAGCAAAGTGGCAAAGAATGACAGCCCTCATCCTCATAGAAACACAGAAGAGGCACTATGAAAATAAATAAATAATAATTTTTTAAAAAAGCATCATACCAGTCAATTAAATTGCTTACTCATAACAGCTGCTTACCAGCCCTGCTTTGGAAGACCTAAAAAAGTGCCTCTCCCTGTTTTCACTTTACCCTCTCAATAAACTGGGACATGAGCCAATTTTACTGAAATCTGCTGGGACAGCTCTTGGAAAACGGGGATATCCGGGAAGCCTGGTCAATCAATCAATCAATCAAAGACATTTATAGAGCGCTTGGGGGGGGGGGGGGGGGGTACCGTTACTGCTCGAACAGCCAGGTCTTGAGCTTCTTCCTGAAGGAGAGGTGGTCTTGGGTCAGGCGCAGGTCGGTCGGGAGGGAGTTCCAGGTCTTGGCGGCCAGGTAGGAGAATGACCTTCCTCCTGTTGTCGCTCTTCGGATGCGGGGGACGGCGGCGAGGGCGTGGTTGGCTGATCGGAGGTGGCGTTTGGGAGCGTAGAAGTTGATTCGGTTGTTGAGGTAGCTCGGGCCTTGATCGTGTAGGGCTTTGTGTGCGTGGGTGAGGAGACGGAAGGTGATTCTTTTGTTGACGGGGAGCCAGTGCAGGTCTCTCAGATGTCCGGAGATGTGGCTGGTTCGTGGGATGTCGAGGATGAGTCTGGCTGAGGCGTTCTGGATCCGCTGGAGTCTCTTCTGGAGCTTGGCGGTGGTACCGGCGTAGAGGGCGTTGCCATAGTCCAGTCGGCTGGTGACAAGGGCCTGGGTGACGGTCTTCCTGGTCTCGGTGGGGATCCACCAGAAGATCTTCCGTAGCATGCGTAGGATGTTGAAGCACGACGAGGAGACGGCGTTGACTTGCCTGGTCATGGAGAGGGAGGAGTCCAGGATGAAGCCCAGGTTGCGGGCGTGGTCCGTCGGTTTGGGTGCGGTGCCCAGGGCGGGGGGCCACCAGGAGTCATCCCAGGCGGAGGGCGAGGAGCCCAGGATGAGGACCTCCGTCTTGTCTGAGTTCAGTTTCAGGCGGCTGGTCGTCATCCACTCGGCTACATCTTTCATCCCTTCGTGCAGATTGGCTCTGGCGGCGGCGGGGTCGTTGGTCAGGGAGAGGATCAGCTGGGTGTCGTCGGCGTAGGAGATTATGTTGAGGTTGTGTTGGCGTGCGATGGCCGCGAGGGGGCTCATGTAGACGTTGAAGAGGGTGGGGCTCAGCGAGGATCCTTGAGGGACGCCGCAGATGACTTCGGTGGCCTCTGACTTGAACGGTGGTAGGCGGACTCTCTGTGTTCTTCCGTCGAGGAAGGAGATGATCCATTCCAGTGCCTTCTCCTGGATTCCGATGTTGCTGAGGCGCTGCACTAGGGTGCGGTGGCAGACAGTGTCGAATGCCGCGGAGAGGTCTAGGAGGATGAGGGCCGCTGTATCTCCGTTGTCCATCAGGGCTCGGATGTCGTCGGTGGCAGCGATGAGGGCGGTCTCGGTGCTATGGTTGGCTCGGAAACCAGACTGTGAGGGGTCGAGGGATCCATTTGTCTCGAGGAAGGCGGCCAGCTGTTTGTTGACGGTCTTCTCGATGACTTTGGCTGGAAACAGGAGGAGCGAGATGGGGCGGTAATTCTTGCGTTCGGTGGGGTCCGCTGTGGGTTTCTAGAGTACAGCTCTCAGGGAAGGTGGCGGTGTCGAAGGAGGTGTTGATAATGTCCCGCAGGTGGGGTGCGATGACAGCGTCCGCCTTGTTGAAGACGTGGTGAGGGCAGGGGTCGGTCGGAGATCCGGAGTGGACGGAGTTCATCATGCGGACGGTGTCTTCGGTGCTGACCGGAGTCCAGGCGCGGAGGGTGGTGGTGGGCGGCGTTGCTGCGGTCGTGGTGTGCGTCGGTTGAATGCTGAAGCTGTTGTGTATGTCCGCGATCTTGTTGTGGAAGTAGGAGGCGAGGGAGTTGCAGAGGTCTTGCGATGGGGTGATGTCGTTGTTTCCTGCGTTGGGGTTGGAGAGCTCTTTCACGATGTTGAAGAGTTCCTTGCAGTTATGTGCGTTGTTGTCCAGCCGGTCCTTGAATGCAGTTTTCTTGGCGGTGCGGATCAGTTGGTGGTGCTTCCGGGTGGCGAGCTTGAGGGTGGTCATGTTGTCCGGTGTTGGTTCCCTTCTCCAGACTTTCTCGAGGGCTCGGCAGTTCTTCTTGGAGCTCTTGAGTTCGTCGGTGAACCATGGGGCTTTCTTGCTGCTGGGTCTGCTGGGCGGGGTCCTCAGAGGGGCGAGTTCGTCTACGCAGTTGCTGATCCACTTCGCGAGGTTGTCGGCGGCCTGGCTGGGGTTCGCTGAGCTGGCAGGAGGGTGCTGGCTCAGGGAGGCGGTGAGCTGGTCGGCCGTGATCTTGTTCCAGCTTCTACGGGCCACCTGCTGCTGGTGGTGGTGGATCGTCGTTCTATCGAAGGTGAAGTGGACACAGCTGTGGTCCGTCCAGTGGAGTTCTGTGGCGTGGCTGAAGGCGATGTCTTTGCTGGATGAGAAGACGGCGTCGAGTGTGTGTCCGGCGAGGTGGGTGGGGGTGCTCACCAGTTGCTTGAGTCCAAGGTTGGCGAGGTTGTCGAGCAGGGTGATGGTGTTGCGGTCGTTGTTGTTCTCCAGGTGGAAGTTGAGGTCCCCCAGGAGGATGTAATCAGCGGAGGGGAGGGCATGCGGGCTGACGAAGTCGGCGATGTCCTCGCTGAATTGTGTGCGTGGTCCCGGGGGTCGGTAGATCAGGGTGCCTCTGAGGGTGGTCTTCGGGTCGGTGTGGATCTGGAAGTGCAGGTGTTCGGCGGTGGTTAGGGTGTCGTCGGTGCTGGTCGTGATGCGGATGGTGTTCCTGTGGATGATGGCGATGCCTCCTCCCATCTGGTTGGCGGTGCGGTCCCTCCCGGTGATCTTGTAGCCCTCTGGGATGGCGATGGCGATGTCGGGAGCTGAAGAGGCGTTCATCCAGGTCTCCGTGAGGAAGGCAACGTCAGGGGCTGTGGTGTCGAGGAGGTTCCAGAGTTCGATGGCGTGTCTGTGGACGGAGCAGGTGTTGAGCAGGATGCACTTGAGGTGGTTGCTGCTGGTGTTCGGCTTGGCAGGTGCTGGTGCCGGGCAGGTCCGGATGCAGGTGAACTTGCAGGCGAGGCAGCCGAAGGGTCCGTGGGAGCGTCGTGGGGTGGCTCGGTAGCATCCTGGGATTCGGACGTTGTTGAGTGCGATGAGGGTGGCGGCGGTGTACGTCAGGCGGGTGGGCGGGGGTCCTCGAGGGCCTGGTCACCCTACCTCATTCGGTTTACTGGTTGTTCTATAGAAGTTAATTTTGTTATGTATTGAGCATATTGTGACACTCTTCACATTTCTCTTTTTGGACAATGCCTTTTTAGACTCTGCTGCTTTGGCTATCTTTAGTTTGAATAACTTGGCTATACGTTTTTGGCTGTTTCTTGCTTCGTAGCCTTGGGTTTCACTGGACTCTTGGCAGCTTACTTGGCCATCACAGCTTTGGCCTTCTTGGGGGTCTTTGTTGCTGCTGGTTTCTTCACCTTCTTTGGGCTCCTCTTGACCAAAATGAGAGCCTTTTCTGGCTTCTTGTTAGCGGCCTTCTTGGTCTCTTTCTTGACCTCCAGTTGCTTCTTGTTCAGCTTGTAGGATCTGGAGACCTTGGTGTCCTTCAGCTAGGCAGGGCCGCCTTTGCTGACCAGACTTTTGAGGGCGGCCTAAACTTGACGCTTGTTCTTGTCCACATCGTGGCTGCCATCCCTTACAGCCTTCATGAGAGCTGCTAGAGACACTCATTTTCTATTGGCTAAGGCTGTCACACCTTTGAGGATAAGTGTGGGCATTCTGGATCACAAGGGCTTCTTGGCTTTGGAATCTTTGGACACCTTTTTCTGCTTCTTCTTGATGGCTGCTTCAGCAGGGGGAGTCGCGGCAGCCTGTGCGGTTCCATACATTGTACAGCAAGAAATTAATAATTTAACATTACAGAAAGTACTGATGTTTCTGTCAGATTACTCGAAATGCCTACGCCAACAGCACTCATTTAGTCAACCACCTATCACTACCTTCATATATCAGTATGTTTCGGTGATTCCTACAATCAACTCTAATGCAACCATTAACACAAGGCAGTAGGGCCGATTTACGAAAGCATTTGCGATTACGTGATGTAGAACTACACAAGTACTCTTTTACATACTCTTACCTGCCTTTGTGAAAACGTCAAACAAACTTCACACTCCCTGTAAGTAAAAGAGCAAAGAGGGCACAGTACTCACTACTTGAACTATACGCATTCGACCTCGCCAGGAAATCTTATTCGTAATCACATGCTCATAAAAATGGTTAACATAAATATTTTTATATAAATGTTGCTCAAAGATTCCCATTTAAAATATTATGGGGCGAATTCATAAAGCCATGTGACAGTCTACAAAAGAGAACTAAACGAGAACAACTTGCCCTAATCCCAAATGCATTTGTGACTAGGCCACAATGAATTTGAACGTAATGTTCTTAGTTAGCCACAAAGCTGTAACGGATTTGGAGCTTTAAAAAAAGGCAAACAGATCAATAAATTAAATATATTTAAGGATTAGTGGGAACTTTAAATGCAATATACACTTCACTGACAGCTTCAGCAGCAAAAAAAAACGCTTACTTCAGTTCACAATTTCCATATCGATGAATCGAAAGAAGAAAAAGAAGTGGTAAAAGAGCAAATCTGTTGTTTTTTTAGATGAATTCACCATTAGAAGTTCACTGTTTCAAACTGTAGAACAGTGGCTAATTCCTTGCTTTACAATCTTTTTACATTTGATTTTCAGTGCTGAGGCTCCTCACCGGACTACAGAGTAAACAAGAATCTTCTACTTCTTTTGAAGATTTTTTCCGTTCATTGGCTCACTTCTGTCTACCATTTACTCTTAACTTGTTTCTCATGGAGTTCTGAAATGCTACTCCCTGTTTCTATTTTATTTAGTTGCGGCTCACATCACTGTTTTCCGGTACTCTTTCACATTTTACACCTTGGGCCAGATGTACATAGCTTTGTGTTTGTGATGACCTAATAGCACATTTTTGAGATTTGCTATTAGGTAATCACAAACAGCGATGTACAAAGTGTGCTTTATACTGTTTGCGATTCCCAGTGGGCTAAAAATAGACCTACCTCATTAATATTCATGAGGTAGGTCACAATTTGCGACCCATTGGGAATCACTAAAATTACAGGGATGGTCAGCCGACCATCATGTCAATAATTGTTTTAAAATAAAGTAATGCTTTTTTTTAATGCAGACCATTTTTTTAACACCTTCTATGCTCATGACGAGCTGAGCTCGTCATGAGGCATGGCGCTCCAGTGTTCATGACGAGCTCAGCTCGTCATGAGCCGTGGAACGCTCACATGCAGGGATAATTCCCCTGCTGCGCAGAGCGTTTCACAGGAGCGGGTGCATCTGTGACGAGCTCAGCTCGTCATGAGCACTGGAGCGCCGCGCCTCATGACGAGCTGAGCTCGTCATGAGCATGGGGGACGCTGTGCGCGCCCCCCACGCTCCCCAGCACAGCGGGGGGATTACACCTGCAGCGAAGGGGTTAATGGAAAACGGGATGCATTTAAAAAACAAATATGAAATTGGATAGCATGGGACCAGTGCCTGCTCTTAATTGTTTTTTTTTTACAACCATTCACTAAGGAGAAGGGGTCCTCTTCCAGTTTGCGAATAAGTTGCCACTAATTCAGAGCTGGCGGTAAAATGTGAATGTTTTGCGAGTGCCTTTCGGTCATTAAATATTCACACTATGTTGTGAGATAAAAGTGTTTTATTGCTCAAAAAGGATAATGAATACGGTGGTGATGTGGTTGTGTGAACGAGCTTGGAATAGCCATTTTTACACAGTTGTGGGGAAGGAAAAACTGGACATCAGATTTTATTTCCATATGACAAAAAAAAGAGCAGAGCTCTGAGAAGTTTCAAAATGAGACTGAAGTTCACATTTTAACTATATCTTTTTTGTAGTTTTTTATCCCCTTATTTGGATGTTTTATCTGGTTTAGGGGTGGTGTTTGGTACTTACTCGGTTAGGCACCTTGTTCTTGTCTTTATAATTGGAAAGTTAAAATTTCACCTTTACCCAAAACCTGTACCTATGGACTTTCAACAGTGTGGAGGATCTGTAGGTGTAGCTTGACTAGGGATCGGCCATGGCAAGTATGGACGTTTGGTAAGCGACAGTAGCGACTCCTGGTGGGAATGATGCCAGGTGGTGACGGGGGGAGGGGCAGGGTGGTCTGTAGTAAACAACGGAATACGGATGAATACAGGTAAGTAGACAATTAAATCAATAAAACAAATTTCGTTGCCCACCCTGCCCCTCCCCCGCCCCACGTCACCGCCCTTCAGCACTCCCACCCGGAGCCGCTACTGGTAAGCGATCCTACTAGCATTTTTCATATGGGAGTTATATTAGTCCCCTGTGCTGGTCCATCCAACCATGTCAAGGAAAGAAATACCTCACACCTTTTCTGATTAAGACTTTTTTTGTTTTGTTATTTTTTTGAAGCATAATACCATAGTAGCAGCATTGGCACAGAAACAGTGCCATATACAGCTGAGCCACCATGTTGCTGTGTCACCCTTTTGAAGCAAATGATAGGACATATTCTTGACATGAAGTGTACGGCCTGGCCTATTTCAGGGCTTCATCACTGATCTCCAGTAATGCCTAATGGTTTGCTCTAACCAAATCTAGTGTGGTGAATACAGTACCATAGCCCTGTGTCAAATACATATCATGGCTATTACACAGTATTCTGCTGCCCTCCCATACATTGTCCTTCAAACCCCTTAATTTGATTAAGAAACGAAAATCTCTATTGACAGTGAAAGTCAAAACAATAGGGTGAGGAGGTCAACTAATCCTATGGTCCAATCCTTTTGATTCGATTTTGACTAGTTATATCTTCCAACTTGATCCCTTGTCAGGAACAGTACTTCATGTTATGCCGGAATTACACTGGCCTATCAGTTTCAAAACACATTTTAAAACATATTTTATTTCACTCGCATTGTCTCTTTCATGCTCATCAACTTAGAACAATTGAAGATCAGCTTATGGAACAGTTGTATTTTTAAATGTTACACCCACCCCAAATGGGGTACCCCTCTGTGTGCCACATTTACTTTCTATCTGGACACCCTCTTATTGAATCTAAACTCAACTAAATCTAACATCAGATGACCTATCTACCAATTAAATTTCCACTTTGTTGAACTTTGAGCAATAATACCCAGAGCTCAGAGTCCATAAATTTACAGTACACTTGTTCCATGCAATGTGGCAACTGTTTTTTCTATTGCCATCTTGTGTATAAATTCCTATATCAGGCTTCATCATCACACTCCTCATTTTCACTTTTTACATATTTTACGCCTTGTTCAAGTCATTCCTAAACATCTTACTCAAATGTCTTTTCTATCCAGGCATCGTATACTGCTTGCCCACCTCTACCTTACCTTTAGAATTAGCACAGTGACCTTCATCACTACAATGATAACATCCCTCTCTAATTTTTTATATTTCTTACTTGCGAATAAGCATTCCCATACATTCCAGAGCAAAAACCTAACTAGATCCCTAACCCATGCATATTCTATGCATGTTGGTCAGAAAAATAGGAAGAGGTGTGGCGCAGCGGCCAGGGTGACTCCGTACCACAGGGTTCACTGTTCAATCCCCGGCTCCGGTGGCAGGTTAACACAGCACCCTGTGACTCTGGGCAATAGCTTGCTTAGTCTTCCCGACGGCCCCCAACGCTGGGACTCCTTCTTCGGAGGTAGCTGTGTGCTTTACAAATGCTGGCATTTGCAAAGAGGAAAGAGACAGCTCCATCCACCAACTTAATTTTCAAACACAATCAATGTGTACATATTTAATGTTATTCCCTGTGGACAATCAAGAAGGTGGCACAGTTACAGTAAAACGTTCTTCATTTTATTTAGACAAAAACTAATTTGTAAAATGTCATAAGAAGGTTCAAATAATTATGCACAATGCACCTTATTTAAAATATTAGACTGAAATGTCAGAGGTAGTCATAGTTGTCTTAAGGAATGAAGATCACTTGTGCCACATGTTTCAGGCAGTCTGGATGTACCAGATGGTTCAGCTTGAACAGGCCAGTGGGTGGCTAGATTTTCGATGTGACCACCACGGAAGGGACAAAAACCAGGTCACACATTGGCCCCTTAAAGATGTCCCATCTGGCATTGCCAGGCTGCCCAAAAAGCCAGTCCTACACTGCCAATTCTCTCACACACACACATCACCATTGAATAACAACTGCATGCAGTACCCCATGTTTAAAGTGTATCTATAGAATTCATTGAGTTTGCATGGATTTTCCAACTCCCGCACTACTCACTCTAACCCGGTTACTAGACCACTCGGTTCCTGTTCACATCCTGAGTAACTCCTATCAGGTCAGGAAGTCGCACCCATACCTCCTGGAAGCCCTAAATGCACAGACACGTAGGAAGATTCTGTACATGCAGCTATTAGGCCTACCAGTGAGAGACATCAATCCAGATGGAGCTAGCCAAGGAGGATCTGGGGAATGCAGGTTGTACAGCTGTACACGAATTGTGGCTGTGCCTACTATGCTGTTGCCCCAAATTAGACACACAGAGGAAATTACTCTTAACGCCGATTTTTGTTGCACAAGGTATTTGTACATGTCAGGATGCATGCCCGCTATGTTTTACTCACTCAGTGTCATGGGTCGTGTTGAGATGTGGGAAAAGTGCTGATGAACTCAGGTCCAAGCTTTGCCTGCGACCCTAGGTGCACCCCACCAAAAGAAAGTCCACAAATGGATAACCTATTACTTCCTCTGAAATGGACTGACTTTTTACCCAGGGTGAATGAGGTGAACTAAACGGGTGATGGCAGTGTGCACAGAATTATCAGTCCAGGCCTGGTGGAGGAGAAAAGGGTTGTATCTAGCCTGGTCCGATGGATCAGGACATATTGGGCACAATACTTGTGATAAACTCTGAACTGAATTAGGTCCCGATCACCGACACAAGATAACTCCGGTGTGGCCTAGCACCATTTAGAAAAGAAACTGCAATGTTGATGCTATCCCATCTAGGCCAAGGCTAACGGCTAGCAGATTGCCACTACTATTGGGGAAACCACCAAGATTTAGATGTTTTTATGGTCATTGAATCAAATTTGTTAAATTGGAATAACAGTGGCATGGGCTTATAACTTAACATTTTAAGTACAGCTTTTAGCAGCGCTTTGCATTTCAATAATGTATTTTGACAAGCTATCTCGCTAGATCATATTGAGATAAATCAAGCTGCCTTCTTGAAAAAAACTCCGTATCGTTTTAGAAAATAGCATGAACGCACTTTAATACTGTGAAAGCATACTAGATATATACCAGTAAATTGACATTGTTTTCCATTTTGAACATCAGTGCAAGTGGGGCTAGTCGACAAAGGCACTCAAAACTGAACATTAATAAGGCTCTTGAAAGCTAAATTGAAAAATGTGCTGCTCATCAAGGCAATTCTATATTTTTATTATCAGTTTATTTTATTGTAGCTATCTTGTAGTTGTTACGGTTTTTATTGATCCAGCAATAAAGTGTATTACTTACTTACTTGCGCTTACTCTAACCATACATGGACCTATCCGCATGGAGCCAGTTACATAGCTTTTGTATTTTGTGGACACAACACCTTCTGACCTGGCCTGTTTTGAAACCTCTTAATTGTTGTTCATGTATGAGCACCTTAAATGCACCACAGACAACACAGACTCTACATTTATACCTCCATATTAATTTTTAGGTCGAGCCTGAGCCAGCGCGCATGCGCTGCTCTGCGAGGCTTCTTGTTAGCACTCTAAACTTCTCTGTGTGGGCCTGACTCCTTTAACACATAGGATTGACTTTTGCGTGTGTCTTTAAGTAATGAAAGCACGCAAATGGCTAAAGGCGGGTGATTGTCAAAACCTTCTTTTTTAATGCTCGGGAGCGAGCAGCGGCGAGCAGGGTTGCAGCTGCATTCCTTGCGGGTCAGGTTACACACAACACTCCGTCCTTTCGCTTTTGCCTCATGGTATCTATAAAGAGACACAAGTGACTTCTAGAAGTGATGTTCTCTTTTGTAGACTTCCGGTGAATGTGGTGTTTGCTCGGTGCGGAGGCCTGGGCACAAATCACTCACATAAGAAGACGTAATTTGTTGATTCTAAACCCTGCCTTCTTCACTAGAACATACGATGTGACCCTCTGCAAATCTTAACATTTTCAGTTTCTTTATTGTCATAATGAAGAGGGATTCAAGTTGGCCTTATCCAAGTTTGCCCGGGGCCCCACTTTCCTTGGGGCAGGGTGGGAAAGGGATCTTTTTTTCCATCTTTCTTCTGTTTCTCGAATTTAACCTTGAACAGCTAATTCATTATTTTTTGGCATCAGGGTCTTATTTACCAAAATGGGTCATAAAGTTAAACATTGTTCGGAACAGGGGCCCTCAAAATAATTGCCACATAAAAGCAGGCAATTGGCATGCTTCACAAATCACCCGATACATTTGCATTTCTTGGTTTCTAGTTGGCCCTCAGTGATTCTCTAAGGAGTGGTTTGCCTGTAGAGAGCGAGTTCTGAGCCTGTGATGTCATGAGCTGCAGGCGTTGTGTGTGTGCGCAAGTGCCAGGAGAAGGCGTACTGGGTTAGTCCCTGCTCAATGCCGCTTACCTGGCTCAGTCCGGGGCCAGGGAATGACTTGCTGTCACTGCAGCGCGTGTACCCTCAGCAGATGCGGCGTGATGGATGAATGCTGGGAGCTCATTTCCGCTGTGGTCCCTCCTCTTGAACCATGTTATGGCTTTCCACATAAATATTGCTAAGCTGATAGGCCGCTAATAATAACATTCCATTCAATTTGTATAATGAATACTAGTGCGAGGCTAGGGGGCGCGCGTCAGGGAGACCTTCGTGTGGCCAGTCTCCAGGTGCTCTGAAGAGCCGGCCTACAAGGACTGGTGGACACAAGACAAAATACAGCACCAGAGGACTGTCTTTATTATAGCTCCGTTACCTGGCTCTAGTGTCTAAGCGCTGTAACAACAGGTATTAAAGATGCTCGATTTAATGTTATTCATTTTATTTACTCCTGGTCGAAAGACTGCAGGGACTTGAATCTCTAGCTCAATGGGGTGAATATTTTCCGTCAGTTAGCGTATTAACCTCCTGAGCAACGGTTTAATGTGTTGCTTGATAGATTGAGACTGTTACTTCAGACTCACGTGATTCTATGTGCCCCTCTAGACAATGCCCTCTGCCCTCAAGGCCCTAACCCCATTTCATCGCTCCACTGAAAGAGGTCTTCGACTTCTTCAAACTAGGGTTGTCCACCATGGGTCTGGGAGGTTCTGATCCAGTGCTTGATTCGAAAGATAGCCCTTGGGTAGGGAAAGAAGTTAGATTTTCTACCCCTTATGAGCACTTGATCAATCAACAGCATTTGTACAGTGCAGCACAGTCACCCCGAGGGGTATCTGGTGCTGTGTCTGTCGAAGAACCAGGGTTTAAGTCTCCTTCTGAGGTGAGGACTATAGGGCATTCTGAGTTTTAGAGTACCTAGCGTCGCTTTATGTAGCACTTCAAGGTCCTAACGAGCTCATGTAGCGCTTAGATTTGTGCGGGGTTCCAGGGCGCTCCTTGAGTGTATGATTGAAAAGGGTATAGTGTGAACCGTTATGAGCAGTGCATAAGGTTTGAAGCCACCATAAATGTTGCGGAGAGCGTACCAATAGGCACAACTGTGCATGCTAGTACAACACATCTTTCTGTGTTACTTGTTATAAAAGATATATGCACATTTATAGAATGCATGAGACACTCTGGTTTTTACTAAGCTCCTAGTGTTTAACGTATTACATTCACATTCTGATCTCAGAATATTTTTTCTTGTGAGAACATTATATTGCTACTTGCTTGTCATTTCCTATAACAATCAAGTAGTGACATCGCACCAACCCGTCCCAGAGGACAGCACAGAGTTGACGCTCAAGTCCATTCTCTGTGCACGGAAAGCCAGGGAGAACAAGCATTGGCAAAGTCAATAGGTTTAGCTAATGAGAACTGTTGGCAATGTTTTGTAGCCATGCTGTAAAGCAGCGCGGATACTTTGCATTGTGGCTAAAACGAATTTTAAAAAGTGCTAAGAAGGAGCCAAAAGTAATATGTTTCCTTTATAAAGTGCATTAGTACTGGATGCATCATAGTTCTATTTATTATTTTTATAGTCATGCTGCACAGCAGCGGTGCTGTTATACAGCGGGCTACAAATCATTGACAAAGTCAGGAATTACCTATGGTGTAAAGCATGAACATAAGGCAGTGGCAAAGCCAATAGTCTCAAAGGCGAGACCGATTGGCTTTGCCAATGCTTGTTTTTATTTCGGCAGTTTTATGTAGCATGAACTGAACCCAGTGGTATCCCTATACCAGTGCAATGTGTTATAATGGCAATAATCCTGCATTAATATTTATTTTGTTTCCAATTTTACAGTGTCCAACTTCTTTCTATTGCCTTTTACTCATAGGTTCACTCGGTTCCAGTTTCTGATAGCAAGACTGATGCCTTGTGATTCAATTGCGACTAAACACCCCATATTGAGCACCACTGTTGAGGGAATGAGACGAAAAAGCAAGCGAGAAGACAGTTTAAGTTACAGTGCATCATCTCCCATTTAAAAACCTAAAGTCTTTTCAAAACTCCCACAAAGATTTCATGGCTCTCAGACAACCATCTAAGGTTCTAAAGCCCAAATAAGCCAAGGAAAAGTTTTCATTTGCTCAGTCTTTTTCCTCAACGTACATGCTCATGCGCAGGTGCATGCACACAACACATAGGAGATACAGCACTCTGGAAAAAGAATGCACTTGGCAGTTCGACCCCCCCCCCCCAACCCCACCCCTCCCTCCCAGGGAATACAATTACAAATTCCTTTCCACTAGAAGTTTTCTCTGAGACTGGTTCTAGGTTTCTGCACGATCAGATGCAACCCTGATGCACAGGCATTTAGGGGTCCTCATTCACTTAATGAAGAGAAACATACATTCTAATAAATACATTTTCACACATTTCTCCACAATCAGGTACCAAGAAGCCCAGACCTATCACATAACAAAAACAGGGCTGCCTTTATTTACACAATGAAGATACTCCACAGGGAAGGGACAAGGAGCACATTGTAAGACACAATAACTATGATACAGTGGAAAATAGCAAGAACTTGGCTCCCTGTGAAATGTAGTAGGAGTTATGCGACGTGAGATAGTTGTCAGAGCACTGGTGCAGGAAAACATGGATTTTGATTAGAATGAAAGTCCCTCCTGGTAGTCTGTTGTGACAACTTATCTCCGTTTTGTACAATCTAGCCTGCCATGGCTTTTGTGTCCAACGATGCACAATGATTTATCAACCCAAGATCACTGGAAGATGCTGGGGACCCGTTTGTATGGCTCTCATACCAAAGGCTATAGGGAAACTTAAACTTGGTGGTAGATGATTTGTGGTAAGGACCACGTCTTTTTAAAGTAACCACTGGGAGAGCCTGTAGGAAGGTGGATACCTGACTATGGTTGCCCCCAACTTTTTGCCTGGTGTTTTGCTGGTTTTTTGACTTAGTTGACCTGGGACCCTGCTATTCAGGGCCCCAGGCCTACTGCTCTCTCTGAAAAATGGATTCCATGTACCTTAGGTGCATTTACCAATTGGTACTGGGCCACCTTATCAGACCCTGTAACTCAGGGCATAGGTGTACCCAGGGCCTACCAGGGGCTGCAGCATGTATTATGCCACCCCTGGCTGGCCATCTAAATCTGACACAACTGGCTGCACGACAGCTGGGGCAAGGTGGTGTAGTCACCCTTTGCTTTAGATATAGTATACCTATATCTAACCCTAAAATGGACACACAGATTCCTATCAGTCACTCCTATGGCAGGCCTTGGCAATCCTGAAGGCAGAGTGCTTTGAATCGTGTGAGATGGTGCTCTGGCATGAGCTGAGCCCATTTGCAGCTTGCGGAACCAAGTCCTAATAGCTGTTCCATGATAACGCATACCATATACTCTTAAGTGCATTATAATCCTCGCGGTTATATGCTATCTTTGGTATCGCTTTATCAAAACATGTCGAGTAAGGTGTCATACGAATTGGAATACTAACCCCTCGCCAATTCTGGCGACGGGGTTAGCATTCCACCCTACTAGAGGGACACGACATGTATGTAACTGTGAACCCCGGTTAAAGTTAACTCAAGCCTCAGCATCACAAAATGGACGCTGCCACCACAGACACAAGTCTGACCCCTGCAGCTGGGAGTCCTTCCAGCGAGGGGAGCTTGGACAAAGGGTTTCCTGTCAGGGGCGGTGCTAGCACCATCCCAGACAGTGTTTTGTGTATCCTGGGTAGGCAGGGCTTTAGAGGAAGGTGACTGCAAGTGGCACCCCGGTGCTCACTATGCATCTGCCGGCTAGAACCAGTTCCAGGGGCACACCAGCCCCTGAGCTGGGGAAAGTCCGGCATGGGAGAGTGGTGTAACCACCCCCCTTCCTGGTCCCACCCATGGGCAGGACCTAGTCGCGTGCCAGCCCCTTTTCCTAGTATAAAGATAGGAGCGGGCCCCCTTCCAAATTAGATCATCTTTGAATCCTGAAACTACTTTCTACGAAAGGAACTCTCGACTTCTTCTCAAGATTTCTCCCTTGTGACTAAGGAGTAGTCACCCTGCACCCGCAGGCACCATCCAAGAACACTGCGGTTTTCTGCACGTCCTTCCTCCGGAATCCGACTGACCAGCACGACGAGACCCGGCTTTCCTGGCACCTCTGACCTCTACCCACATCGTCAGCTCAGCTGAGATCCGTGGGTGCGACGAGACCTCGAGGGACCGGCCATCTTCAAGACTGCACGACGCTTGCCCAGCACAACCGCCGCGGGATCCTCGAGTGAGTGCTTTGGGGTCCGAGAAGCCCCAACCCTGAGCAGCTCCAGCACCGAAGTTCAGCCCTCCAGCATCCACCAGATCTGCGTGGGGCCCTTCTGCTTTTTGCTGCTCACCGCGTTGTCTGGCTACTAGCCCGCTGGCTTGTGGCCTTCCCGACGACGAACGCCAACATCAACACTGCTGGTCTGGTTGCTCCAGACTGGCCCTTGCTCCCCTCCAAAAGAGGAGCACCCCGGATCCTCCTGGTCCACGCCATTTTAAGTCCACCGCGTGGGCTTGCATTTGCCAAGACTTGTTGCCCCAATCCTGGGTCCAGCGACGTCGACAGCAGATACCATCGTGGGACAGCTTGCACCTCCATCCTGGTCGCCGACAACGCCTCCTGGTCCGTGAGACTGCAGAGCCCAGCGTCGCCCACTCACCTGGTCGAGGTGACTTCAGCCGGTGCCATCCTGGTGCCCATCTAATCACTGGCTAGTGATTCAGAACTTGGTCTCCTCTGCTTACAGGTGTCTTCCATCTCCGATCCAGGCTTGGATCCATCCGAATCTCTTCACTGGTCGCCTGCCAGCAACTTCTTCTTTCAGGCTCCATAGACTGCAACGAGGACTCCCGACATCTTTCCAGACCTATGCATCCGCAGCCCCTGGGCTAGGTAAACTCTGCATTTCGGTGCTCCAGCATAGCCTTGCTATCCAAGGGTCCAGATCCTTTTTCGTTTCAGCTCTACCTAGTCGGATTCGTCCGATATCACTAACTTTGTAAATTCTAGCATCCATAGACTTTGTCCCGCATCCCGCGTGAGAGTGCACACTCTGCACCCGAGTCCCCTAGGCCTCCTGCTAGTAATCTGAAGGTTCAGTAGTCCAGTCCTAGCGATTCCAAACCCTATGAGATTAGTACTTACCTGCTAGTAATTTCGCATTCCACTTTTAGAGTATATGGTTTTTCATGCCCCTCGGGCATTTGTGTAAATTGTGCAACTTAAAGTATTTTCGTAAGAGTTTTGTTGTGTGCTTAGTACCCTGTCCTCATAAAGAGTACAGGGCTGTTGTGATCTAAATAAATACACTGTTTATTTTCATAACACTTGTGTGGTGTCCTTTCACTTGGTGTTCAAGGGGTATATGTGATGGTATAACAGCTGGCTTAACACGCCCTCTAGAGTTTAGCCTTAGACTGCTCGTATCCACGCTACTAGGATAGCTGGTCTATAAGGTTGACTTACAACCAATCATCAATAAGGGTTGTTTGGACTGATACAAAGTGCTCACTAGAATAGTGAACATTATATATCAGGCCAACTTCTCACAGAGCCTTCTACCAACCATCTTAAATTGGATCATTCTCTTCCCCCGAGAGTGTTTTAAAATATTAGGCCTAACATTGGTATTCATGGACACCTCACACACTGTGAATGATACACTCAGCAAGGATACTTTGCATGTCACACAAGACCTCTGTATCAGTGTAAAGGCCATTCCAGCATTCCTGTCCTTGGAGAAGCGTCCGAGTCCCTAGAAATTCCACCATTACTTGGCTTCTGGACTAAAATCTGCATTTAACGGGGAGACCTGCTCAAAACAAAGGACTGATCAAAACCCTCTGGCTCCCTGAACAGCCCTCTCCTGAGATAGGCCCAGAAATAGTTTGCCCATACACTGATTCTGACCCAAATCACCTCTCTGCGGCCATCAGAACATCCCTCTTTTTATTGTGCTTCTAGCTGTCGAGAAAAAAGAGGGACTCCGGTTAGGGTGTCCGCACTGTCTCTCCAGTGTGCTTCTTGCTGACCATTTGGTAGTCCATCAATGCCAAGAACAAGACCCCTAAATATCTGGATGCCAGTTCTTCAGAGAATGTCACTTGACACCTCTGTCCTCAACCAAAGAGTCACCAGTCGTTGCCCTGAATGGCTGCTCAGTGCAAGACACTTTCCTCATGAAGCCATGCTTTTACTGTTCGTGACTGCACCCCATGTCAGCGCCAAATTAATACTGACAAGATGAGACATAAGCAGAGAGTCAGGTGCCTGCAAACATCCAAGTATTGGACCAGGTGATCATTTAGGATTGAATGACCGGCTATAGGTTTTGCATGTCAATGAAAAGCCTGCCACTGTAAAAGCCAGCAATAGGACTATAGCCACAGTCCAGCAAGGAGAAACCCAAGTAACCGTAATAACTTATGGTTCAAGATATACCAATGGGCACTACCAGAAGAGGCTGCTTCACGGACCAGTACAGACCCCAGGGCACCAGCAAAAAAAGAGAAGCACCTCCTCTGTAGTGGCGATATAGTACGACCTCAAGCACAGCAATGCAGCCAGCAGTAAGGCGACAAAGGAATATGTCAGTTTTTTCTGATAGACTGCTTTCTCCAGAAGTGAGCTCTTCCTTGTAATACTCCTTAGCGTAATCCAACCAGCAACACAGATCTATATAGTAAAGACAGATTTCAGCAGTGAATACTTTCCTTCAGTTTTAATATAATACTATAAACCTGCACAACCCCTATGGGACCACACCAACGACAGGGTCAGAATAAATATGCTATGTTGTCGAGAAGTCTTCCAGCAGCCAAGTTGCTGATGGTGCAGGCAGGAGACCTGAGTAATAACTCTAACTTGCCATTGGACCTAACATTTATGATTCTGGACAAATATTCTTTGTGACTCCGATCCCACAACAGGCTAATTTGGGATCGTCTAGAAGTAATGTAGCCTTCTTATTTGCTGATCTGTGAAAACAAAATAGAATCGTGTAATATGAAAATAAATGATCTAAAAGAAATATCAAACAAAGACGCTAAGCTAATAGATAGTGGTACTGAAGTTATGAAAATACTCAAAGGGTCGTTCGCATTCATATTGAAGAAGTCCTACAAAAGGCATATCGTTTGCAACATCAAAAGCAAACTTTGTTGCCCTAGCTCATTTCTTTCATATGTATCTTAATGTCATGGTGTATTAATTTAATCATGTTCTTGATGCACACATCTGTACTCGAAATGTGCTATAAAATGTTGGTTCTGATGAATGGGGATGAGTCTTACAGCTACCTGCACTGATGGTTTAGCTGCCAGATCCATATTACCACTTTTCTATGGGCCCTTTAAATGCCCATGCCCTTGTACCCTTCGCCTCTTACCCTGCATATTTATGTCTTCATTGCTAGCAATGGCATTTGCCTAGCCATCCCTCCCCACACTCCGACATCCGTTTCACTCAAGATGAAGGTTAACCTCTTGCTCTATCACGATATATCTGCTTAGTGCCCCCTGAACTGCTCCTTTTCTCTCTCTGCTTCTGGCTGTCTCCTCTCCGTTTGAGTGTATGCATGTGTCTCTCTCACTCTTTCCCTCTTCCCTTTCCTTTAGGGGCGTAGCTTCAGGGGCGGGGGGGGGGGGGGTGGGGTGTTACACCCCCTAATAAATGTATTTTTAGTTGGGTACAGGTGCTTTCAGTTGGGTATGGTGAAGTGTCTGTTTGATTTCCTGCACATAAACAATCACTAATGGCGTTTTGCTGTTTCTATGTGTGCTTCAGATTGCAGCACACATAGCAACAGCACATATAAGGAGAAATTAATAATTTTTCCT
Organism: Lissotriton vulgaris; assembly: GCF_964263255.1. Classification (NCBI taxonomy): domain Eukaryota; kingdom Metazoa; phylum Chordata; class Amphibia; order Caudata; family Salamandridae; genus Lissotriton; species Lissotriton vulgaris. The sequence goes on along the minus strand of NC_141693.1, from coordinate 412,989,934 downwards.
TATTGCGCCTGTTTAAAAACTGGTTTTCCCTGTTTTTATTTTTGGCGCTGCCCCATTTTCACGCCACCCTTGTAAATAGGGGGCAGCGTAAAAAAGCAATGGGTGTTGTGGTGGAACGCCCACAGCAGCACCCAGTGCAAGCCCCTTAGCTGCAGTAAACTGCTGCGATAAAGTAGCTTAACGCCACCTTGTAAGTATGCCCCTTAAGTGGCTTGACACCCCCTTGTAAATATGGAGCTGGGCATTTCACCACAGGAACGTCATTAAAAGTGATGTTCCTGTGGTGCAATGCACTTGTAAATTTGCCCCTCGATTTGTTAAGTAGGCGTGCTGGAATTTTCTCATAATAGAGCTACACATATGTTTGGGTGCCATTGGGAAACACAAATATTTTCTAATAAATTGATCATCCTAAATCCTGCAAACAACTTGCACCAGGGTATTTGGGGACCCCCAACCCAAACGCTGATTTTAGAAATTAAAAAAACATTGTCTTGGGGCAGAGGGCGGACCTCAAAATGTCACTGTTTTAAAAAAAATATTATAGTCTACAGCTCAGTGCTGGACTCAGCAAGGCAGTGTGTTGTGTTTTATTTCTTATAGGCCTGCGAGGGAGGGCTGGTCTCTCAGGACAGGATGAAAAGAGGGTAACGTAAGTCACCAAAAACTCTTTCAGAGAGGTATGAGTACTGTAGTTTTGCAATTATTGCCCATTTGTTAATTCTCTGATGAAGACACAGATTTTGTGTGATACCAATACCATCCACCATGCCTTATTTTCTCGCTCCGGCCAATAGCTAGGTGGGGACCCACTGAGCTGGGTGTTTCCCCCACAGGGTCGGCTTTAGCACTGGTGGCGCCCGGTGCGACAATCATTTTCGGCACCCCACACTACCACCAGGCAAAAGTACCCTTCATCTCTCCAATCATAAGTTATTACGAAACACAGCGCCCTGCCCTGAGGACCGTGTCCACATCACAGGTCAGCATCCAGTCTGTCGCACCAGTCGCACTGCCCTACAGCCGGCCCTGGTCCCCCATAAGAATAATAACCACTGTCCACAAGCATCGCCGGCAGGCCAGCTTCTAACTTCAGCACTTAGAAGTTGGGATGCTCTTCACGCCATACTCATGACAGCTCCCAAAAGCGCTCTGCAATTTTGGCAGATTTTGAAATTAAGCTCTGCCTCTCTGTGAAAGACGTCCCCAGGAAGAGATTTAGAGAAATGGTGGGTCCGTGAATGCTAAAACAAAAAGAGATTTTGAGTATAGCCACTCACTATATCAATTACTTCCAGTTACATTACTATGTACATCTATTTTCTGTGGATATCCTCTGATACTCAAAGTCCTAACCTCGACGCCCTTGCCGGAAAACATGGTGGGTTGGACTGGCTGGAGCGTGTTTGTGTCACACCACAAGGCAAGAGGGAATGTGTAGAGTGCAGGTCTGTCAGTCAGCCCGCTTCCACACAAGTGTCCCAGGGATTCCAAAGCCTGGGGCGCCCATTACCACAGAGTTGGAAACGACGGCACGAGCCGCTCCTCGAGGCTGCGCAGTCTGCGGCATAGAGGCCTTTCTTGCTTTCTGTTCTTGCTCGTTTAGACTGCGGTGATATATTACGACTAGTGCTTAAGTTTCATTAACAGTTTTAGTCGAACAATACGCATTATCCATAATCATAACTAAGTATAGCATGCACTAATGCACCGAGCGCATTGAATATTTATGAAATAAATTCCGAGCCATATATTATTGCAAAGTTGCATGTTTAAGTCACTGGAATACTTTGACAAAAAGTAACACAAGTAATTACAGTACACTTTACATCATCTCCATTTTGTATACCTGTTTATTCGGCTGTTATGCCAGAAATACACAGTTGCCTTGGTAACGGACATAAGTACCATCATAAAGAAACATATTGATATTGCTTCTGAGCTAAACTGTTTTACAGGCTTTTGAATAGAAATGTGCATTTGATAACGTGCCTGGATGAGCAGGTATGAAGGGGTTACATTCCTGAGGCAAGTTTATAACTTACCAAACATTTTGCAACCACATAAATGAGTTGAAATCTGTTTCCACATAACAGGTCTTTGCGTTTTGAATTTGTATAACTTTGCTGTCATGATTTTTTTTAGTAACGAAGTTCCAACTTTATAGTACTGGTTGGAGAAACCCCCTTAGCTTGCCAGATATATACATTATATATTTCTTTTTTTAAGCTCAGTGGGCTTATCACTCGGTTTGAACCTCTGTGTCTATAAAGTGCATATCACAGGTTTAAATCACATGCCAGCATTGCAGACTGGACACAGCCTTTCATATTTCCGAGGTTGATAAAAACGTGCACTATTGAATTGGCCTATACAAACACCTAGCACCAGGTTGTGGGATGCGTTGCTGAAATATTCAACAACTAATAATGTTGCAGTATGCTATAGGCACGCCCCCACAGCTTGGTAAAGCGCCCATGCCTTTTAAAGCTCATTGACATTCTCTTGAATCAAGATTACTATGTTGAAAATACCATGCAATGTAAGGCCTGAATTCTTTTTACACATTGAGAAAAAAAGATGTGCATATCAAGGTTTTAATTATATTAATGTAACTCATTGGAACAAGCATTTACTTGGCCTCATAGTATAAATATGAGCACTCCATCATCATCATCAGCCCTTGTTTTCGTTTTGGCATCTCTAGCTTAAAAGTAGTTGGGGTATGGAGATGTTTGAATGCTGAATTTTTCAATGTTTGGGTTTCCTCTTTACCTAGAATTGTGTTGATCAAATATCCTTCTGTTTTGTGGTTATATTGTGAGGTGTTTCCAGGGGCCTCTGGGCCGCAAAATCATACCCACCATGATTTTAAATATCTGCTTGAAATGCTGTTTCCCTCTATAAGTGACACAGATAAATGCTGCTCCATCTTTCCGTGGTTGTGCACCATAGATTAAACATAAGCTTGACTTCCAAAGGAGTTTTAAGGGCTTGTTTTTCAGAGGTTTCCATTTTAGGATGGAAGAAAAGGTGCTGCTGTTTAGGGTTGAAGCTCTTGCTGCGGGATAATGGGTCAGACCATAACATACTACCTTACCTGCATGGAGCAAGTCAATTGTGTGGAGTCAACATTGATGCAGGTTGATACTACGACATAGATAAAGTGACTACCCACCTACTTAGTCTCAATGCTTGTCATAACCTGAGATCCCTTTAGTATGCTTCCATGCACATGCCTTATAGAAGTGGGCACTCCATATAGGCCGGTGACCTTAAATCAGTTGCGGTGCTTAATTTGGAATTCTGTCTACAGATGGTTTGCACTGATGCTTATTTTTAGATTTAGGGACTTATCATTCAGCATCAGACTTTGACTCAGAGCAAGACAGTAAGGCAAAAAAGGGAAGTTTAAAAAGAATGTTGGCATTACAGTACATGTCTTATTCAATAGAATGTCACAGCAGTTTTAGGAAGCAATAGAAAGATAGGAAACTACCACAAAGGAAGAAATCAGAGATGAAAAATAACCAGCAAGAATGAGATAAAGGGAGAGGAAGTGCTGACGGGTGAAAGAAAGAGGCATCAGGTCGAATCAAAACCAAGATTGTTTGATATTCATGAACCACAGCATTTTAAAAACATATAACGCATGGAGTCCAAGGCACAATTGGTACCTGCCGAGGAGCAGAGTGCTCTTCTGAATTGGACACATCTGTTTCTTTTTTAAGTAAATCACTATGTCTATTGTGTGGACACCTCATCTCTTCTAACGATGCATCATCTGGCATGAGTCACCCTAGGGCTCTGGGTTGGATACGTGGCCTTTTTATATAAGCTCAAGCAAGGAGGTAGTAAAGACCAACGCAAGAAGGCAGACATTTGTTTCTTGTTGAACATGTCTGTTGCTGAGGTGCATGGAGAGAAGAGGTGATGTTCCAGGAGCTCATCTTGCTGGCATGGCGCTTGTCAACTCAGGAATCACAAATACAATTAGCAGCATCATCACTTAATCCCCACCTCTCTCAAGCACATATCCTCTTTTAGCTCTTTCTTCTCCTCTGGGGGATCTAACAGCAGAGTCAACCACTCAACATTGGGTCAGAAGTTTGTTGATGTTTCATGTTTGTTTATTTTTTCATAGTTAACTAACGTTTGTTGATGAGTAAAGGAACATGAATTCAATACTGGGTTCAAGGAATACTGAAGGTGAGCAAGCCCTGACCAATGCTCACAGTAAGCCATTCAGGGATGTTCAAGATTGATCAGCTTGTGGATGAAAAGTGTCAAGATTATGCAGGGATATAAAACTGCAAGAAGATATTTTAGGGGATGAGATTATGCAATGATATGTTAAGGTTTGTGGAATCATGGTGTGAAGAACCGGGTTTTAGAACCCAGCGGCGCCAGGGATAACGCCAGATGTCTTCGGATTTCCCTGCCTTGGCAAACAGAGACACGGGACACTTCTTGATGACGCCAAAGACCAAATTGATTGGCCGCAACCAGGAACAGAGGTCTACGAAGCACCACACGGGTGGTTCGCTAGAGACTGCACAAATTCGTAGAGCGGAGCATCGTCTTTTATGCTAAAAATCACATTCCTGGCTACCATCAATTACATACAAACTGACCAATCGTAGGGTATAATTTCAAACATATCGCATAACGACAATCCCACTTTCCGTTGTCCAACCCACCAGAAATGACCAAGCAAAATCCAACATTCCTGTTCGAACGGGCCGGACGAACCCATCGTAAAGACCTCAACCCAATCAATAATTAAGCCATAAAGGAAGGAACAGAAACAGATGAGAAGCAAGGTAGAAGGGTGTGTGCATGTACCATAAACTCAGCAATGTCCTGCTCTTTGATCTCTATCTGAACAGCTGCTTAACAAGGAACTGGCTCAACGAGGTCAGCCTCGGGCAAGGAGTCAGTTCGTCCAGGTCACACAGAAGTCAGCTAAAGGTGTACGTGTCCCAAAGACTCGTTCAGCCGTAGTCATCGGCCTATGTGAGGGCAACCACACAAAATGTCTGCCGTACACAAAATGGAACCCAAGGGTTCGAACGAAATCCCCAAATATGTAGTGTTCTCATTGATCGATTATTACGAAAACACTCGCACACACTGCACTCGTGATTTGCGGTCCGCTGACACCAAAATCGTCTATATCCGACGACCTTTATTGAACAGGTTCAGAATGACGGAACCACAGGACCGCAGAACCACAGAACCATAGACCCTCCTTTTGCCCTTACATAGGCAACAAACCCAAACCCATGTCAGTCTGAATCCAGGTCTATATTCATCAGATCATCAAGATGTTGCTGTAGCAACATCCTAGTACTTAGTAACTCTCTCTGGACAGGTCTCCTCGCACACGAAGTAGCAAAAAGGCCACATATAGCAGGAGCACACTGTACACAACGTTGGGGATAGACTCCATGAGCATAAATGAACATCGTCCTATATGCCCAAATTGAACCATTGTAGCTGAAAGGCAAAACCAGGTAAGGAATACCTTTATCGGTAGTATGGGGCATAAGGCCACAAACCCAACAATTTGTCGTGTTCATTATTAGCTGGTGCAGAAGTTGAACAAAGGAATTATTAGCAAATTCCAATCTTCTAACAACTTCATGTTCGAGCAGAGGGTGAAAAGAATGAGAAGAAACAGTAGGAGGAGGCGTAGGTTGTGTGGTGGGCATGAACGTCACTTGAAAAGAGAATGTCACATATCCAATTAAAACATCATTAAGCTAAACAACATAAACAAACACAATATTAAAAATCGTTTTTGGCTCATCAATTTGCAGATTTTGCTCTTAAAGCTTATTCTTTCAATAGGCTTCTCCATCTCGAAAAACTCCATCCTCTCTAATTGCTGCTCGCGGCGGTAGGGTGTTCTATGCTAAGGATCGCGTCTGTCAGTCCAGGGCAACTCCCTTAGACCAACCAGAACCGTCGACCTAACGTCTTCGGCTTGCACTCCAAAGACTTGACACCGCAACCCTACAGCTGAAGCCGGATTGCAGTTCGAAAAACAAAAATCAAAGTAGTTCCTCGGAGGAGAGCTAACCTTCAAAAACCAGAAAAAAACATTAAAGCTTTATTTGTCCCGCGACTCTCGGTCGCAAATTATAACGCTCTTTGCCAGACAATGTCTGTTCATGGAACAGTAAGTCAGATTCAACAGTGTTCAAACAGTTCAACGAAGGCACAGCTTCTTAAAGAAGATCGTCACTTTCTTGCTTAGTGTTCATTCCACTCAAACGAGCATCGCTAAAAGGCAGAAAACGAGGCACGGTCTCAGTCTCAGAATCAGGAAGTCCTTTCTGGACCCACCGGTCGTACGGCAGAGGCAAAAGGGGCCCTCTTACAATGTACGCCGTGGATCCAGTTCTTTTTACCGTGCACTCGTACTGCAGAACGGGTGGCCAATAACACCAAGTAGGGTCCGTTCCAGCGGGGCTGCTCGTTCTTGGTCCACTGGAAGTTTCTTACGAGGACCCAAGTTCCAGATTCAATGGCATGTCCTGGATCTTCAGAAGCCTGTGGCAGTGTATCGTGAACCTGTTGATGCAAAACATGCAATTTAGCCGTCAATTCATACAGGTAGTCAAGCAACACAGGATGTTCTATTTCGCTAAAGTTTGTCGGCCGTGACACACCCCAAATGTTTGCCGGGCGACCAAACACTACCTCGTATGGACTCAAACCCATTTGTGAATGCACAGTCATTCTAGTGGACAAAAGGGCTAGAGGCAAGGCATCTGGCCATTGTAAACCAGAGCTCGCTTGAATTTTGGCTAATTTCAGTTTAAGAGTGCCATTGTAGCACTCGACTAGACCAGCTGATTGGGGGTGATTTGCAGCGTGGAACTTTTGCCTAATTCCCAATCCATCACACACTCTCTTTATCACTTGACCCACAAATTCACTCCCATTGTCACTCCAGATCATTCTTGGCAAACCATACCTAGGGAGGAATTCCTTAATAAGGGCTTTCGCTGTGGACAAAGCAGTGTTATCTTTCAAAGGGTAGGCTTCCACCCATCTAGAAAAAGAGCATACAACCACTAACATGTACTTCAGGTTTTTGCACCTCTCCATGTGGATGAAATCTGGGTGCAAAGCCTCAAACGGATACGTTGGAGGAGCAAAATGACCAGATGGAGTTGGAATTCCCTAGCCAGGATTGCACATCAAACACACCATACAATTCTTAACCAAATTCTCTGCACACTTAGAAATTCCAGCATTCTGCCATACTCGAGCTAACAACTTACAGATCTCTTTTACACTGATATGAGCCAATCCATGAGCCATTGTAACCACTGGAAGTGCATACGCATTGGGTAACAACCATCTCTGATGCTCTGACAAATCAATCCAACAATCATTCAAATCCAATTTACCCTTGCTCTCTCTCCATTAATTCAACTCTTTCTCTGTAGCTTCGGCTTGGATGGATTTCACACTCTCAATCGTATCTTCACATATACTTCCATCCGGAACCCATCTCGCCGGACCCGCAACATACATTCGACTCATCACATTTCTCGCAGTTTCTTTCGCGACTTCATCTGCAAACGCATTACCACGACCAACATCATCCGTAACTTTCTTATGCGCACTGCATTTCACAATCGCAACTTGCAACGGCAAAGTAAGTGATTCGAGGAGTTCATTCACCAACTCACCATGCTGGATCTTGGTTCCGTGCGAAGTCAGAAACCCACGCTCTCTCCACAAACGTCCAAAACTATGAGCCACACCGAACACATGCTGGCTATAGGTATACACAGTCACTCGTTTTCCTTTCGACAACACACACGCTCTGGTTAATGCAATCAACTCTGCTGCTTGCGCTGAATTATGTGGGATACATGCAGCTTCAACAATCGTATGCAAAGTCGTAACAGCATATGCCGCAGTCGTATCACCATTCGGAAGCTTAAAGCACGAACCATCAACCCATAAGGTACCATCTGTAATGGCCGGATTTTCTGCTTAGATGGGATCAGCCCCTAGGGGCCCCTCTAACCCAGCCAGAACGTAACCACATCCCTCCTCAGGACCATCTATCCAGGCACCTGGGTACCTACCTGAGGATGGGGAACTCACAATATACAAGCTCATATTATCAGAAACACCACTAAATCTATAGGGATACTAAGAATACTCACTGATTACTAAGGATATCCATGCCCTACACCACACTCATACTTTATAGTCTCGCGGCCACTCAGACCCAGACTAATCTACCCTGGGGCAGATATGACACACAATCCGGCGTGTCTACACACGTGGGTCTGCAGCCCCAGTGCTCTCCTTTACACACGGTCCGCAATCCGGCAGACCTCCACGCTGGTCTCCTCCCCAGCGCTCTCATTTACACACGGCCCGCAATCCGGCAGGCCTCCACGCTGGTCTCCTCCCCAGCGCTCTCATTAACGCCACTTACCAATGACGACCACTTTCCTATGAATACCTTCAGCTCTCTGTCTCTTTATGTTGGGAAGTCTCTCTCTCTATTCACTAAGGGTTTGCTACTACAATATTATTATGGGATGGCCGAATTACTTAGTGTCAACAATTCCCTAGCTCAAGGGCTCCCTGTTCTCCCTATTTATTCAGACTTACCGGATCAGGGGCAGCATCTGTTCTGGCTGTAACATCTGACTAGGAGAAAAAGGTTAGCTATGCTTTGGAACAGAAGACGCTGTTTACAGGATTATGGGATGGTGTACTAACTTTATCCCTTAGTTGCAGGTCTCCTATCTCCCTAATTATTCACTATTACTTACCTGATCAGGGGTAGCATCTGTTCATACAGTAATACCTGACTAGGAAATGGGATTACCTTCACTGTGTGGGGACAAAGATATACACACTATGTGATTGAGTTATTCCTTGATTTAAGCGTTCCTACTCCCTTCTGCTAGCTTTATCATTAAAAAAACTCATGCACACTATTTCACTAATTAAATGGGGAAGTTTTATTGTAACAATGATAAAGTACACATACACAAATCTATGGGGTCTCTATAGCTAGCAGTAACTTTAACACACACCGCTGAAAGAAAAGGATTAGACATACAATTTATCTGCGGGGTAACAGGAACTTTTAACATACCGCTGAAAGAAAAGGATTAGACATACAATTTATCTGCGGGGTAACAGGAACTTTTAACACACCGCTGAAAGAGAAAAGATTAGACATACAATAGCCTAGGGAATAAAGACAAGATTAAGATGTAAGTGTGAAGGGGATTAGTTCAGACTACCTCACCTATTAGAAGGAAGATTTCTCTCTGACTCTGGTGGGATCAGGGCTCTCTCTGTCTCTCCCTCCGTCACCACATCACCACGCCTCTGGTTCAATTTCTCCAGCTGACAGCCTTCTTTGATGCTCTCTGCACTGCTCTCTCTCCTCATCTTCAGCAATTGTCTGCCTTCTTTCTCCATTCCAGAACTGCACTCTATTCTGCAGCTCCAGCAGACATCCTGTTCTCTCCTCTGCAAGAACCACACTGATCTGACTCCAAGCTGAGCTGCACACAAGCTGGACTGAACACTCCTCCTCTCCTGTAGCTCGCTAATATGGATTCTCTCCCCTCATGGAAATTTCCAACAGAGGGCTGCCTCCTACCGAATTCCTGTGCCAGCTCCCAGGCTTCCACGCAACCGCAGTGGCCAGCTGCTTGTTACGTCTGGGCCCAAGAGAAAAACACATTCCTCGGATAAGAAGCAGTCCTAACCGGTCTTCCTCTAGCACACAAACAGCCTTACTGTAAACTTTACCTTTACCCCTGAAGCCTCTCAGCTCCATCAAGATGGAGTCCCTCTAGTTCTGGGCCTGTACGCCTGAGAAGGATGAAATAACCCTTAGCTCTGTCAGAGTACCTACATAAACCATACCAATGTTTAATATAAAGTCAGGACCACAGGATCCACCCTCTACTATAGGCAAGTATGTCAAAGCCAATAGGCAATAGACAGATTAGAGTCAAGAATAAGGGATCTATCATCATATTAAGCAGCTATCCTCTTCTAGGTCTGGGAAAAAAGGCTTAAAAGGGCCAACACAAGCTAGGAATACATATCCTGGATGTGAGCAAGATTAAAGTCTATACTACTGCCCACTAGGGCCAAAAACCCTGTCAAGACATTCCACCCTTAGACTTTATTTTGTGAACATTTAACAACAACAACATCCATATAAACAAACATCAACATAATCTATCAACAAATCAAAAACCAAAAAACTCTCTAAAATGAATGACAACTTAAAGAAATTCCACCTGAAAGTTAATGTAGGGAATAGAAATCCAACAACCAACTAAAAACAAATCAAAGCACCCTTGACTTGAATGCTGAAACATATCTAAGATTTGATCTGATAACAACAGAAACTAACCAAAGCATCCTCAAACTAAATGTGCCTCAACTTCTAGTGATAACTGGTGAAATCTAGTGATGTAGGGACTTATGTGTTGAATGAAAACAGCAAGGGGCCTAAATGGGGCCTACCTACTTCGGACAACTTAAGAACTAAATGTGCCTCAACTTCTAATGATAAAACAACAAAGGGCCTAAATGAGGCCTACCTACTATGGTCAACTTAAGCTAATGATAACTCATGAAATCTATTGGTGTAGGGCCTTGTTTGTGGAATAAAAATAACAATGGGCCTAAATGAGGCCTACTGACATTGGTCAACTTAAGGAAACAGTTGGTGAAATCTGAGAAATAAACATGACAAATTGTTCTCAAGGTCCGGGCAAACATTAATAATAGATGTAGGACATAATCATACTAAAAAGACACACCTCCCAGGACAACTTAAAGTCTAGGGTAACCACCCTTGGATCAATCAAAGTGAAAGTGTAATAACAGGAAAATAAAGACAACCCCATTCCTACAAGATAGCTGGTGTAGCACTAAGCATAGAAATATATATAAATGTGATGTATATATAAAAGCACAATATCATAAAACAGTTAGCATCCAGGTTCTTCACACTGTGGAACACATGTGTGTACCACCATTTAAAAATTATCAATCCTTCATTGGCAAAAACTGTTTTGCAGAAAACAGGAAAACTATAATAGGTGACTGCATCCTAAAAAGCAAAGATAGTACTACATAAACATCAAAACCATCAAAACATTTCTTTTTGTTTAAAAGTGGGGCCTGTTCGTAGTGATTGCAAAGAAAAACATGGGAATAATACAGGCCAAGTAATTGCATAACATATTCCCGTTGTGGGAAACATTATCAAAATCCAATAAAAAAGGGTTCATGTAGAATACTATTGGCTTTGTCAAAAATATATCCAATGTTATTTTATGCGGTTTGAACCTGACCGCTGAGGCAGCCAATTGTAGAATATAATTAACCCCTTCTATGCTCATGACGAGCTCAGTCAATGTTCAGCACAGGGGAAATTTGGGACTCAAGGCAGTCAATTTTTGGGGCAGTCAATTTTTGGGATATCAGTGTAGGTCACCACCCTGCATCTTCATCCGGTAGCAAGGAAGCACGTCCTCCACCGTTGATCCACCACCAATCCGGTCCGGTCTGGTCTGGTTCCATCTTCCAAAAATAATAAACTAACATAAAAAAGTGAAAAACAAAAAAAAGGGAGTGGGAGGGTGGTGGGCCGACGCACACACCGAACACCACAACCCAACAACCTAGGACAAGAAAACAAGTATCATTAATCTTGCAGGATAAAATTTTCCATTTAAAAAGCACCCCAAGTGCTTTTCATTGTCGAAAAAAACCAACTTAATTAATTAAAAACATTCTTCTAAAGTCAAGAAATAATTAAAATCATATACTTTTAAATTTGTTTGGGCAAAATCTAATTTTTACATACACAGCCAGAAGGGCCTAGTAATACCCTAATCCTCTGTGAGACAGCCCCTCCCTTCAGAATACGCAGAAGCCAGGCTACAGTGTGAAGTAATTTGAATCACTGCCAAGTGCTGATCTCATTGCAAGAGGAAGGCGCTGCCAAGCACTCGATCCAAGCATCTCTAGTCTCTAATCAGGGAAGCCTACCCAGGCCTACTGTATCTAACTAACTCCAAGGGCCAAGAGTCTGCCAACTACTCTGCATGTGCAAGGATCCCTTATCAGCAGGCAATGAAGCTGTCTGCGCCGACAGCCAGGAGGAGCGAGTTGACCCCCCCCCCTTACATAAACATTCCGTCCGCGGAACAAAATTGGATGTTGGCCAATCATAACAAGACAGGCAGTGTTCGGAGCCTCTAGAGGGAAAAAGCCCCCCTTTACAAAACAGCTGGTCTGCCAAGGTCGAAAAACACATTCCTTGTAAGCTGTTCCCAGGCCACATTCTCTAACTAACGAAAGCAAATTCAAATGTGGTAAAAAGCAAAGTAATCTGTAACACAGTCATATGCAAGCAATTAAAAATAATTCTGGTACAGTGTACTGCTACTTAAAAGCTCCACTTTCTAAAAAACACTTTTGTCTAATTAATTCAGCTAGAAGGCAAGACATTTGAAACATGGGCATTTATTTAGCATGCAGATCAACACACAGAAAGGGGAAATTTGCTTCTGCACACAAGACTATGCATTTTGCATTTGAAAAAACGAATTATCATGGACTGTTGGGTTTAATATTTCTCTGCACATATATATATCAGGCAGCATGTTTAATGAACACTGCTTTTACCGTGCAAGGTATTACCTTTCTATTAACAGCTTGTCAAAGTACATAGGCGAGCCTTGTAACTAAATGCAAATTAAACTAATGTAAGGGACACATAGCAATGCATTAAGATGGTAGTGTGTCATAGTTATCATTTTTAGTCAAAATAGAACAATATATTCTGCTCCACCCTAACTATACACACTACCATCCAAAAAATAAAAAACGAAATCACAATATACTTGCAGCTGTTGAAAGGGAAATAATATTAAAACAACATAAAATGCAAACACATTTCATCATTGATTTTTTCCAACCAGGGGCAACATGTAATTTTGCATTGCAGCACAATTTATCGTGCAAGCCTTTCAATTCAACCTAGTAAAAGGGCCAAATTCATATATTATCAAACAGCCATTTATTTTCCAACTGAGTGGCCCGGATTTTGCGGATTGGCAATCCGCGAATTTGCGGATTTGCAAACTCGCAATCCGCAAAATCCGCGAATTCCCGCGAATTTGCGGATTTTTTTTTTTTTTTGTGTTCGCCCGTGTTTCTGCCATTTCGCGAGGGTTTTTACAATTTCGCAATTTGCGAACTTACCTGTCGGGTCGCAAGTTTTGCGAACTTGTTGTTTCTACGTGTCCAACCTGTTTGGGACACTCTTCTTCATCACTGCCACTCTCTGTCACCACTGCCACTCTCTGACTACTCATGCCACCCTCTGGCCCACCCATGCCACCCTCTGTTTCATCACCACACCCTCTGGTTGTCCAGTGTACATTATTTTCGGCAAACCAAAGCACACCTTCCCTGCCTCAAGTGACCTGAATTAATTTGGGGCTGATTAATGTGTCACAGAATATTTTTTTAGCTGGCACCTGCTTCCTTAGTGCGCCCTGATTAGTGATCTTTTGCACTTGCTAAGTGCTTTCATTGTTGCAAAATTAGTTACAACACCTGCCCTGCCCCAACTGACAATAATGAATTAGGGGCTGATTAATGGATTTTAACTTCCAGCCTGGCTCCTGCTTGTCTCCCTTAGCTGTAATTCAGGACCTTTGTGGCATATGTGTAACTATTCTGAGGTTCAGAGCAGGGTCACATAATAGTTGCAACTGGCAACTGAACTCTGGAGGGGCCCCTCAGGAAGCACTACAGGAAATGGCTACTAATGATGTGCCTGAACTTTTGAACCTGGTAAGTAGTTACTTTCAGTTTTGCTTAGATCGTATTTCTGCAATTTCGCACTTATTCGCGGGGCGCGAACTCACGCGAACAGTGCGAGCAGTGCGAGCAAAATCCGCTGCTCGCGGATTTGCGGATTTTGCAGGAAATTCGCAAATCTCGCGGATTGCGGATTTCCCGAAAATCCGCAAAATCCGCGAGCGGAACGGATTTTCCGCCCATGCCTAATGCCGGTCTGCTGCTCATTAAAACAACTACATTTGAAAAAAAAAGGTTCAGCTGGCATCAGGGAAAAATAATAATGAGAACACATTTGTTTTAAAAGCACACGGTTGCCTGTCACTAATTAAAGCACATGTTACTGTGCACTGTTGGGCAAGATTTATTATTCTCAACCTGTGATCATTGCAAAACACCGGCCAGCACATTCCTTTCTAGATGGAAAACCCTCAAAGAAATAATAATGAAAACAGCCCCGTAGCGCACGCACACCAACTGGGCCATCTCCTTAAAATTTCACTCATTTTAAATCACGCATTCAAAAATAATTCTCCACACGTCTGTGGATGCATATCAAGTAGCACATTTAAAAGAACACTGCTCTCTCCGTGCAAACCCTTATCTCAATCCGACTGGTTGATTTATAACTTACCGACCTCTAAGAGTCAGACACATGAAACACCAGCTCCAAGGCAAACCCACACAAATTTGTAAACGCAATTCAAAAAGAATGTTAACTGAACAGAGCCCTACGCTCAGCACAAGATGTTACCTTTCCATCAAGAAGCTGACAAAGCACATAGGCAGACTCAGAAACCAATAAAAGTCAAATCAAATCATCAACCATCAAAACACTCACTGACTTTTATAGTCAGCTCAAATAACCATGCATGTTAAACAGCATGTTAAAATAAATACTGCCATCTCAATTCAAGATATTAACCCTTTGGCAGCTCAAACAAAATCATTTCCCAATGACCGTAGTACATGGGAAGTTCAAGATAGTATCTCTCCACGTTGTCACATAACATGTACGCACATCTTCAAAACGTTATCCCCAAGCACCCGAAAGAGATCCAGCTCTCTCCTGCCTAACGTAATGATAACATGCCCTGTCCAAGCCATGACCACATGGCGCTATTCACAAGCCATATTTACAAGACAAGCTCTTCACAAGTAATACAACCAAGGCGCAATTCACAAGGAACACAGCAAATCAAAATGAGAACATGCTCCTCACAAGCCACAATTACATGGCGCTATTCACAAGCCATATTTACAAGAGAAAAAAAAAGTCATATTACATTGAACACATTTCACATTGCACATCATAAGCAGATGCAGCATGCAATTAAATGGGCAATTTAAAAGCATTTTTCACACACATTTGTACAATTGGATCATCACAAAGATGTTACTGGCTCCTTCACGTAATGTCATCCTTCAACCCTGACGGTTCAAACACCAAAATGAAAACCATTTCTTCCACCCTGCTTAAGTCAAATGCCATGATGTACTGCAATCTCCTCACACTGCAACTGTTCAAGCCCATAGGTCACACAGGCTACATAAACTGCAAAACTACACCAGATGGAACTGGCGCTCAGGGCACTCCCTCACAACACATGGGAACCTCTCCAAGCACATGGCTAGATCACACAGGATTCGTAAACGGACGACTACACCAGATGGAACTGGCGTTCAGGGCACTCCCTCACAACACATGGGAACCTCTCCAAGCACATGGCCAGATCACAAAGGATTCGTAAACAGTCGACTACGCCAGATGTAACTGGCGATCAGGGCACTCCCTCACAACACATGGGAACCTCTCCAAGCACATGGCCAGGACACACAGTATTCGTAAACAGTCGACTACGCCAGATGTAATGGCCGGATTTTCTGCTTAGATGGGATCAGCCCCTAGGGGCCCCTCTAACCCAGCCAGAACGTAACCACATCCCTCCTCAGGACCATCTATCCAGGCACCTGGGTACCTACCTGAGGATGGGGAACTCGCAATATACAAGCTCATATTATCAGAAACACCACTAAATCTATAGGGATACTAAGAATACTCACTGATTACTAAGGATATCCATGCCCTACACCACACTCATACCTTATAGTCTCGCGGCCACTCAGACCCAGACTAATCTACCCTGGGGCAGATATGACACACAATCCGGCGTGTCTACACACGTGGGTCTGCAGCCCCAGTGCTCTCCTTTACACACGGTCCGCAATCCGGCAGACCTCCACGCTGGTCTCCTCCCCAGCGCTCTCATTTACACACGGCCCGCAATCTGGCAGGCCTCCACGCTGGTCTCCTCCCCAGCGCTCTCATTAACGCCACTTACCAATGACGACCACTTTCCTATGAATACCTTCAGCTCTCTTTCTCTTTATGTTGGGAAGTCTCTCTCTCTATTCACTAAGGGTTTGCTACTACAATATTATTATGGGATGGCCGAATTACTTAGTGTCAACAATTCCCTAGCTCAAGGGCTCCCTGTTCTCCCTATTTATTCAGACTTACCAGATCAGGGGCAGCATCTGTTCTGGCTGTAACATCTGACTAGGAGAAAAAGGTTACCTATGCTTTGGAACAGAAGACGCTGTTTACAGGATTATGGGATGGTGTACTAACTTTATCCCTTAGTTGCAGGTCTCCTATCTCCCTAATTATTCACTATTACTTACCTGATCAGGGGTAGCATCTGTTCAAACAGTAATACCTGACTAGGAAATGGGATTACCTTCACTGTGTGGGGTTAAGATATACACACTATGTGATTGAGTTATTCCTTGATTTAAGCGCTCCTACTCCCTTCTGCTAGCTTTATCATTAAAAAAACTCATGCACACTAGTTCACTAATTAAATGGGGAAGTTTTATTGTAACAATGATAAAGTACACATACACAAATCTATGGGGTCTCTATAGCTAGCAGTAACTTTAACACACACCGCTGAAAGAAAAGGATTAGACATACAATTTATCTGCGGGGTAACAGGAACTTTTAACATACCGCTGAAAGAAAAGGATTAGACATACAATTTATCTGCGGGGTAACAGGAACTTTTAACACACCGCTGAAAGAGAAAAGATTAGACATACAATAGCCTAGGGAATAAAGACAAGATTAAGATGTAAGTGTGAAGGGGATTAGTTCAGACTACCTCACCTATTAGAAGGAAGATTTCTCTCTGACTCTGGTGGGATCAGGGCTCTCTCTGTCTCTCCCTCCGTCACCACATCACCACGCCTCTGGTTCAATTGCTCCAGCTGACAGCCTTCTTTGATGCTCTCTGCACTGCTCTCTCTCTTCATCTTCAGCAATTGTCTGCCTTCTTTCTCCATTCCAGAACTGCACTCTATTCTGCAGCTCCAGCAGACATCCTGTTCTCTCCTCTGCAAGAACCACACTGCTCTGACTCCAAGCTGAGCTGCACACAAGCTGGACTGAACACTCCTCCTCTCCTGTAGCTCGCTAATATGGATTCTCTCCCCTCATGGAAATTTCCAACAGAGGGCTGCCTCCTACCGAATTCCTGTGCCAGCTCCCAGGCTTCCACGCAACCGCAGTGGCCAGCTGCTTGTTACGTCTGGGCCCAAGAGAAAAACACATTCCTCGGATAAGAAGCAGTCCTAACCGGTCTTCCTCTAGCACACAAACAGCCTTACTGTAAACTTTACCTTTACCCCTGAAGCCTCTCAGCTCCATCAAGATGGAGTCCCTCTAGTTCTGGGCCTGTACGCCTGAGAAGGATGAAATAACCCTTAGCTCTGTCAGAGTACCTACATAAACCATACCAATGTTTAATATAAAGTCAGGACCACAGGATCCACCCTCTACTATAAGCAAGTATGTCAAAGCCAATAGGCAATAGACAGATTAGAGTCAAGAATAAGGGATATATCATCATATTAAGCAGCTATCCTCTTCTAGGTCTGGGAAAAAAGGCTTAAAAGGGCCAACACAAGCTAGGAATACATATCCTGGATGTGAGCAAGATTAAAGTCTATACTACTGCCCACTAGGGCCAAAAACCCTGTCAAGACACCATCACACTCTGAAAGAGGAGTATCCCTAAGGTCTATCCTCCCTTTCGTTTCTTCCTCAGTCCTAAGGAAACAATCATGTTGTTGGGTAGCGTCTGTCTCAGCTGAATTCGGCAACAACGTAGCTGGATTCAAGGTATTGCATCTCTTTATATGCAAATGACTCGCTAACAAGGTCAATTCGTAACCCGACAACCGAGCACTAGTTAAGTGCTGTGTCTTGGTACGATTCAACAAGGTATCCACTGCATGTGGAACCATCACAATCAGTGTATTGTCCATCACCAAACCAGCAGACTGTCGAATTGAAACAGCCGCTGCCGCTGTAGCTCTCAAACAACTTGGCAATGCTCTAGCTACCGGATCCAAAGTGGACGAAAAATAAGCACAAGGACGCTGCTTATCGCCAAATTGCTGAGTCAAAACTGACAATGCATATCCCTCTCTCTCAAGGACGTACAATGTGAAAGGCTTACTGTAGTCGGGGGTACCCAACACAGGAGCCGAACACAAGGCATCACGTAATTCTGAAAAGCATTTCTGACATTTGTCAGTCCAAGGAATAGGATTTGGAGTATCCTTAACAGTAAGAGCTATCAAAGGTTTCACAAGCAATGAAAAATTAGGGATCCACTGTCTACAGTAAGATGTAATACCTAGGAAAGCACTTCTCTCTGTGTAGTAGGCACACTAATTTTCGCAATCGCTTGAATTCTTTCTGGGGTCAGTTTCCTTCCCTCCTTCGATAAGAGGTGACCTAAGTAGGTAACTTCTTGTCGACAATATTGCAACTTCGAAAGAGAAACCTTATGATGGAAATCAGACAAATGACATAACAACAACAAAGTAGCCTCTCTACAGATCTCTTCATTGTCGGCAGCAACTAACAGATCGTCAACATACTGAATAAGAGCAGCACCATCAGGTAAAACAAGCAAGTCAAGTGGTGTCTTCAAAGCTTGACTATAGATCGATGGACTCTCGCAATAGCCTTGAGGAGCGTGCTTAAACCGGAAACTTCGTCCTCCTAAAGAGAAGCCAAAAATATCCCTACTCTCCACAGCAAACGGGATGCTGAAGAAAGCATTCTTCAAGTCAATCACCGAAAACCACGTGGCTGTATCCGGGATCAAAGTCAGTAAAGCGGTGATATCAGGCACAACAGGAAATTGCGGAACAACGATCTTAGTCACCTCGTGAAGATCGATCACAAACCTATATACAGGAGGCTGTGAAGAATCAGTTCTTTTCAGAACAGGCAAAACCGGACTATTGCACACATTACCTCTCGTTTCCTCAATCACACCTTTCTCAATCAGATCATAGATAATCGCCAGAAGTGCTCTTTCACCATCACTGGAAATTCGATATTGCGGAATGCGTGGTAATCTAGCATTCGCTTTCAACGTCACAACATATGGCGGAATCTCTAAGAGACCTACATGATTAGGATCAGTAGCCCAAAGAGAATCAGGGAGAGAAGACAATTCAGGTGGAAGTCGGTCTTTAGACAAGTACATCGGAGAGATCACTCTCTTACCCAATGTAAGGTGTACTCCTGACGGAGAACAATATAGCGTCGCATACAATCTTTTTAACAAGTCCAATCCTAACAAGTTCTCACCACAACCAGTCGTCAGAATGAGGGGTGCGTCGAATTCACAAGGTCCAACAGAAACAGACAATGGACTAGAAATCGGATTCGTAACCGGGGCGCCAGACAAACCTTCTGAAACATTCTTTAACCCAGACAAAGGTGCTCCAGGGAATTTAGAGTGCATAATAGAACTCTTTGCAGCACCAGTATCCAACAGAAAAGGCTCTGACACACCTGATGCAATCACTTCAACATAGGGTCCACTCTGATCTACTGGAACTGAAACAACTCCCTCTCCTTGTCTATAGCTGTCCTAGCAATTATTACCATCCACATTCTCACCTTCAGCATAATAATCATCCGCATAGTACTGTGCCGTCCTACCAGACGCACCATTCTGCTGATCAGAGCTATTCATAGAGTTCTGTGGAGGCAACGGACGTGCATTCTGACCACGACCTCTACCTCTAGGAGCTTGTTGAGCACCTCGACCTCTCACACCAGAAGCACCATTCGTGCGCTGTAACAGAACCGGACAACTACTCTTGAAATGACCCTCTTCTTTGCAATACGCACATTGATTAGGGCCTACGGGAAAACGCGGTTGAGAAGACTCGAACCTTTGCGAGTTTCTCTGATATTGCTGAGGTTGCTGATAATCGCGCTGATTATTACGGGGCGGATAAGCTTGCTGTAGAAGAACTTTATTCTTCAATTCCTTAGTCTTCCTATCCGCTTTCTCTATCTCATCCTTATTTCTATTCTCAGAGTACTGGGCAGTAGCCAAAATTTGCACTGACGTGGAAACAGCCCAAGCACTCTCAGAATCCTTCAACCTAGTGCATAATTCTGGAAGCAAATTATAAACAAATTTGTCAACGAACAACCATTGACCACCTTCTGTACTCATGTCCTGACCACTGTGGTCTACAAATGTCTCTTCAAACCTAGTGAAAAAGTCGGACACAGTTTCGTCTTTCTTCTGCTTGCATGCAGACAATTTGTCCCAATTAACACGCATAGCAGGCATTAAAGTCTTCATATAATCAATAATCCTACCAGGGAGATCAGCAATCAAATCCTCAGGTTTAGCACCACCTACTTGTCTATCATCTGCAGCTCTAAGATTATTCCATGTATCACCTAATTCCTGTGCATGATCTGTATGGCGAATCTTTCCCCAAATAGGCTGTGGAACAACATCCCCAAACAACATGTCTATATCGGCTAGATTCATAATACATGAATCCACAGTTTGAGATAGCTCCTTATAGTACCCTGCAGGATTTTTACGTGGATCAGGCAAAGTCTGCTTAAGGGCTAAAACTTCAGCACGCTTCCATGGAACATGTACCCAAACTCGCTGAAAGTGTGGCGGAATAGCTGGATTCGCAGCTGGATCACCAGGTCTCTAAACTGGGGGAACCTCTCGCATCGGATATTGACGCGCCTTTCTCCTAACCGACAACAACGTCGCAACTGCTTTCTCAACCACAAGACCCACAACAGTCCCTTTTGCAAACTCAGATTGTATACGGTACAACTCAGGCGGAGTTTGTCCTACCTCACCATCTTCCCATTGTTCACAAAAAAAAGAACACATCATATCGAAAACATATCTTTGTTTCGGTGCTTCCCATTGATGGAAAACATCCAAAACACCCTCAAGGTCATAGTGCGAAGGATACGTAACCCATTTACGCGCTAAGTGATCTAACACTGTCCGTTCATCAGGACCAGGCAATTGGCTACGCAATTGCTTACTCTCTGCAATAGGAGATATTCCTAAAGAACCCAACAGAGGAGAAAAGAGACCAGCAACAGCATCAGTCATTCTCTGTCGAGCAGAAGGAGAAGTTGACAAAAGAACAGGAGATGGAGCAGAATGAGAAGAAACCGAAGTCGGAACAGTAACAGAAAGAACAGACAACACAGGTGTAGGAGTAGCAGACGAAGGAGGTAGCAAAGTCGGCGGCCCTTGAGAAGGCTGCGCCAAAGGAATAGGAGCCAACGGAAGAGGAGCTGGCTGTTGAGGAATCACAGGAGGCAAAGCAACCGGAGGTTGCGCAACTACAGGTGGCAGAGGTGCTGTAGCACTCTGCACATAAGGGGGTGGCGAACTCAATAGATGCGACATTAAAGGATCATTCACAAGATCTTTCTTCTCTTCTTGCTGTTGTGGCGGCAAAGCTGGATAGCACTTGTCTACCGCTAATTTACGTTGCCTAAGCATCTGTTCACTTTCTTGTTCTTCTTCATTATCCCTAAACTGTATAGCAGTTTGCACCATTGACATACCTCTTTCTCGTTTATTTCGCTTCGATAACTTAATTTCTTTCTGTTTGGCTTCCTTGCGCCAAAAGCGGAAAGAGTTAAACATCGCCGGCCGGGCTTTCTTCTTGAACAGTTTACCTTCGAGATTGTCTAAAATCTCAGTTTCAAGGCTACCATAACGGGGCTACTGTAGGACATCGTCTTTCCTGGTATATTTCACCCATATTTCATTATACGCAATGGGGCCCACTCCATGTTTTACGTAGAGCTCATAGGTCGGAGTTCCAATCGGAGGAACCGGACACGAATCCTCCAATCGGGAATCCCTAGTACAACCACAACCAAATATCTTTCCAAGTCTGCTAAGACCAGGCATCTTCGCTCACTAGTCTAGCTTCAAACTTCAAGGGAAATCTCAAAATGATAGTCTCGTGAATACACGAGTCCCTCGGCTTTGGGGCCTGCAGGTTCCAAATCGAAGCGATCCCGATGGGATACCAAAACAAAACTAAGGACTGGAACACGCTCCACTCATACTTAACTGAAATGTCGATGGCGTCATCAGAAGACCCGTCTATTGTCTCGCTCTACAAATCGTCTAATTGCTCCAAGACAGGGCGACACTCAGGGCAGCAGTCCTTCGTAGCTGTCGGAAAGCTGGGAACCTCGCAGCAAAGACTTTCGGACCACGACGACATACAGGGGTCAATGAAGTGGCAGGCCTTCCTCCAGAATTTCCACACGAAGCTCCTCACGATCTTCGGGCTTGGACCGGTACCGCTGGAATCGCCCAACGTGGGGCGCCAACTGAAGAACCGGGTTTTGAACCCCGCGGCGCCAGGGATAACGCCCGATGTCTTCGGATTCCCCTGCCTTGGCAAACAGAGACACGGGACACTTCTTGATGACGTCAAAGACCAAATTTATTGGCTGCAACCAGGAACAGAGGTCTACGAAGCACAACACGAGCGGTTCGCTAGAGACTGCACAAATTCATAGAGTGGAGCATCGTCTTTTATGCTAAAAATCACATTCCTGGCTACCATCAATTACATACAAACTGACCAATCGTAGGGTGACATTTCAAACATATCGCATAATGACAATCCCACATTCCGTTGTCCAGCCCACCAGAAATGACCAAGCAAAATCCAACATTCCTGTTCGAACGGGCCGGACAAACCCATCGTAAAGATCTCAACCCAATCAATAATTAAGCCATAAAGGAAGGAACAGAAACAGATGAGAAGCAAGGTAGAAGGGTGTGTGCATGTACCATAAACTCAGCAATGTCCTGCTCTTTGATCTCTATCTGACCAGCTGCTTAACAAGGAACTGGCTCAACGAGTCAGTTCGTCCAGGTCACACAGAAGTCAGCTAAAGGTGTACGTGCCCTAAAGACTCGTTCAGCCGTAGTCATCGGCCTATGTGAGGGCAACCACACAAAATGGCTGCCGTACACAAAATGGGACCCGAGGGTTCGAACGAAATCCCTGAATACGTAGTGTTCTCATTGATCGATTATTATGAAAACACTCGCACATACCGCACTCGTGATTTGCGGTCCGCTGACACCAAAATCGTCTATATCCGACGACCTTTATTGAACGGGTTCAGAATGACGGAACCACAGGACCGCAGAACCACAGAACCACAGACCTCCTTTTGCCCTTACATAGGCAACAAACCCAAACCCATGTCAGTCTGAATCCAGGTCTATATTCATCAGATCATCAAGATGTTGCTGTAGCATCATCCTAGTACTTAGTAACTCTCTCTGGACAGGTCTCACACGAAGTAGCACAAAGGCCACATATAGCAGTAGCACACTGTACACAAAGACAGAACAGGAAAAGGATAGCTAAGATCATCCCAATGACCATCAGAATCTTCTATCCCCACGTGGATAACAATCCCCAAAACCATCTCATCAACGACCAATCTCCATTATCTATATGTACAGACTCGGAGATCTTATGTAACTTGGAAATGGCCTGGAAAACTGTTGGAGCGTTGTCTGGAATGAAAACGCAGCAGCTCGATTGAATCAATTTACACACTCCACCTCTATCTGCAAGTATGACATCTAGCGCAACTCTGTTCTGAAGAGTCATAAGTCGGTCCGACTGGAGCTCAGCAGTCAAGTTACTAAGGGCACCGGCAGTTTCGAATATGGTGGACTCAACCACTCTCGTCAACTGTTGAATGTTCCTGCTATTAGCCATAGGTCCCCAGAACGGCAGAAAACCCTTAAAGAAATCTCCCAATTCTTGTCCTGCGGTATCTTCCTTGCTGAAGACACCTCTAGCAACTCTCGTCTTATGGTAATCTGCCACAGCTGTAAAAGTGGGAGGCAACAGGAACGAAACAAAGCATGTGCCCAAAAAGTCAGGGGGCAACCATGTGTGCGCTTTATCGTAACAGATGAAATAGATACCCTTAGCTGCTAAGAACGCTGGGGAAGTCTGACACGCAAATACATAAGTCTCAGTGCAAACACTCTTCCCTAACAGAGCTCTCGGATTCTTGCCATTACCTTGCAGACAATGATGACCCTGATGGGGCACTATCCAAATCGGAGGGAAACTTTTTGCTCGCTGGTTAACACTCAGACTAACTCCATATCCAGTAACGTTCCAACCAATGTATGCTTGTGTCTCATCTCTCGGGATAGTCTCATAGGAACTAATTCCTCTAATCATGTCGACTATACCCTTGACCAGAGCACTAGTCTTCGGACTATCTTTCACGGAACGTTGGGGATAGACTCCATGAGCATAAATGAACATCGTCCTATATGCCCAAATTGAACCATTGTAGCTGAAAGGTGTACGTGTCCCAAAGACTCGTTCGGCCGTAGTCATCGGCCTATGTGAGGGCAACCACACAAAATGGCTGCCGTACACAAAATGGAACCCGAGGGTTCGAACGAAATCCCTGATCGATTATTACGAAAACACTTGCACATACCGCACTCGTGATTTGCGGTCCACTGACACCAAATCGTCTATATCCGACGACCTTTATTGAACAGGTTCAGAATGACGGAACCACAGGACCGCAGAACTACAGAACGACAAGTGTTCCACATCAGAACGCATAATTTCTTGGAAGCTCCAGGTCCCCTCTGCTCTGGTACGACTCCGAGTAGGATACTGGTAGGATAAAGTGGAAGGAGTCTGAGAGGGCATCTGTACCATGATTTCTCTCCAGAAAGCATTCACTCCCTGGATTTGAGTACAATTTCCCTTACTCTGTGAAAGTTGGTATTTGTGCCCACGTTTATAGAAGCGTGCAAGGGTGGCAAGAAAATACCCTTATCCCCATTCTACTGAAGGAAGAGTGGAGGCCGAAGTGGACATGCATATTTCTGAATCTCTCCATCAGGGGAGATGCGCTGTTGAGTACTCAGCATCATCGCTTTTCCAGGAATTCTGTTGCATTCTTTTGTGGATACAGGGCATTAAGGTTAAGCTAATAGTCACTGATCAATCCAACCCTTATGACCACAGTACCTCCCATAGTGAAGTGAATCATGGAAAAATGTAAGGTGCATGGTTCAACATTTTCCAATAGGAAACCTGCACACAAAATATGATTGGCACGTCTTCACAAAAATACATGAAAATCATCCCATTGGCCAAAAGAATAGAACACCTATTGCATACTACTGTGCAAGAAGACAATCCTAAAGAAAATACTATAAAAATGTAATGAAGGACTGGATGGGTGGAAAACAAAAACACATGCTCCAAGACCTGTTGAGTTGATGGACGGTTAGCAGTCAGAGAACAGGCTGCAGCATGCACTGACGAGGGTGACCAAATCCTACCAATAATTTGTAATCACTGGTGCAATCTGGTACAGCTAATGAATAACCCCATTTTACCCCGATCAACATCTGGCCATCAGGTGGTTTGGAACCCGAAAGTGATAACTGGCCCTTTTCAGCCAGATGTACCCAGGCACAGCTGAACGAATTTCAGCGAGTTTTTGCAGCAGAATTGCACACACCTTTGCCCTCTTAATAATGTTGCCTCCCATGTTCGGAGTCTCACATTTTCAAGAGCTTCCAGGCAGCACTAAAAGTAGGTGACCGAATTGAGCAATTCACCCAATAATCTATTTAATGTTTCTGTATGTGGCTCAGTCACGAGGGTAGGGGGGGAGAAGAAGCTAAAAAAGGAAAACCCCTATACAATTGAACAAGAGAACGTAAGCAATGATCCATAGTTTGTTAAAATCACTATGGAAGTTTCTTGAAACTGCGAAGTTGGCTGAAGAAAGCAGTAAGTACTGTGCAGGCAAGAAGTCTAAAGTAAATACATGGATTTCTATAAGAGGTTGAGAGGAGATGTGACATTGTGGTCAAGCCCCTAACTGTTGATCTTATAGTCATTGTATCAAGGCAAGGCCTTGACATTCGACTAAACAATTTGTGACATTAAGCAAACCATTTTCTATCACTGCTTTGCCTGAAAATATAATAAAATATAAATAATACATCTAGTAACATATGGGCTAAAATACCTCTTGTCATACATTATAGGGATAGTCCAAGACACTGAGAAGTTCCTTTACATGATTATGGAACTCCAAGGAGACTGGCAATGTGCAGCGGAGAGTACTTTATTCCATATAATACCTGGTCATACCATCACTCTTTTCACAAACCGCTTCAATCCTTGGTGCCTTGCTCTGTTGCGTACATTGCAGACAAGAATAATAAAAGCAGAATTTTCACTGTGAAATTAAGCAAGCCAAAACGCAGTCATTTGTTGCAAAACATATATTAAGTCAGGTTAAAAAGTGCTGTGGCTCAAATGATGTAGAGAC
This sequence comes from Lissotriton vulgaris, assembly GCF_964263255.1. Taxonomy (NCBI): domain Eukaryota; kingdom Metazoa; phylum Chordata; class Amphibia; order Caudata; family Salamandridae; genus Lissotriton; species Lissotriton vulgaris. Next base: position 412,963,281 of record NC_141693.1, on the reverse strand, counting down.
ATGCAGAAGAAGCGAAAAAAACCTTTGCCGACATAAATGTTTCCTTTGTAAACATACCTTTGCCCTTGAAGAATTGTACTGTCTTGTTTCAATGTACGGCATTTCAAATGGAAATAATCAGTTTGCAAAGAAACACAGCTCAGAAATACCTACATAATTATCCGTAAGATGGCTCTCCAACTTCACAAAAGTGAGGAAGGACACTAACTAGGTGGCACAGTAAACATTTCTGTACTGTTTCGTTTATTTTTATTCTTTTCGTTCAGGAACGCTATGATTGATCTGTGTTAGGCGTTTAGATCACGCGGAACTGACAGTGTTTTCTCGTGTAAAGCAAAACGTCTGTTTTAATCATTGATTCAAGCGATGAGCGCCCATAATGGGACTTTACTGTAAGCGCCGTGCAAGCGGCATTAAAATGCAGCATATTTCTGTTTCCCCGGCTCCTCTAAACTGTTCTCGTGCTCTGTTTAGCTTCCATCGAAAGTGTCACCGAAAGCCAGTTCTCGGCGCGGCCCCCCCTCGGAGCTGTCATCTGGCACAGCACTCCCACCCACCCACATCCCTCGAAGGAAGTGTGAATCCATGCCGCAAAGACAGTGAGCGCCAGTGAGCCATCCGGCGAGTCCCGTGCAAGAATCACTTTTCACGAGTCAGCGTTTAACAGGTGCAATTAAACGAGCTCCGAGACGTGCGAGTCGGAAAGAATGAAAGCTTTCTAAGGACATCCTGGGAGAGGCTATGTGGGCGGCTCAACTATTTTAAACCCATTCAGCCACGAGGAGGAATTTAGGAGAAATGCCATTTGATTTTCATTCATTCTAAGGGAAGGCTTTTTTTTAAAACTGATTCTTTCTGTGCGGTTACCGATAGATGCACAAAACACTTAGCTGTCATGCCATATAAAGGGATACCTGTAGGCTGCCTACACATGTCAAAAATGTGACACCAAAAGGCAGTGATTAGGAGTCACGTAGCACCCCCCGGAAATAAATATACACACCAACTAACGGCTCAACTTGAATTGGATGGCTATACAATCAAAATACACGTACATACTGTTCAACACAGCATTTACTCACATAATCGAGTTTGGTTTTATCTCGTGCTCTTGGCAGTCCTAAATTAAATGACACACCCAAGACTGTAGAGCTCCAAAATTTACAATGAGTTGATCACGATGTGTTAATGAAATAATTTCCCTGCGTGTACGTGTATACTGAAAGACTGTTCACTATACCAGTCCGTCCGTTCAACCATCCATCCATCCATCTATCTGTCGTCCGGCCTTCTGTACATGCATCGATCCATCCATCTGCACACCTACTTCCACTATCATCCCACAAGTCTATCCATGGATCCACCCAACCATTCATCCATCCGTCGTCCATCTTTCTGTTTCTCCATGGATCCATCCATCTGCACACCTCCTTAATTCACACATCCACCATCCCACAAGACTATCCATCATCCACCCATCCATTCATCCATCCGTTGTCCATCTTTCTGTTCCTCCATGGATCCATCCATCTGCACATCTACTTACTTCACACATCCACCATACCACCAGTCCATCCATCCACCTATCCATCCATCATCCACCCATCTGTCATCCGTCTTTCTGTTGCTCCATGGATCCATCCATCTGCACATCTACTTACTTCACACATCCACCATACCACCAGTCCATCCATCCACCTATCCGTCCATCATCCACACATCTGTCGTCCGTCTTTTTGTTCCTCCATGGATCCATCCATCTGCACATCTACGTAATTCACACATCCACCAGTCCATCCATCCACCTATCCATCTATCCATCCACCCATCCATCGTCTGTCTTTCTGTTCATTCATCGCTCCATCCATCTGCACATCTACTTATTTAACACATCCACGATCCCGCCAGTCCACCCATCCAACTATCCATCCAGCCAGCCATCCATGCATCCATCCATTCTCGGTACTTCTGTTTATCCATCGATCAATCCATTTGCCTCTACCCAATTAACACCTGCATCCATCCAACCATCCATTATTCTGCCCACCCACCTATCCAACCTTCTTTAGTCATGTGTGTACTTTGTGTATATATGTATATATACTTATGCACAGGTGTGTGTGTTAATTATTATTGCAACATCTAAGCCCTCTAGTACCATGCCTCATGTTTATCATTTATCCATGATCTAGCAAAATTGAATACTAAGAATATCATGTCGAGCTGTTAGCCATATTGATTATTCGGAATATCATGATGAAGTGTGCAATATTTGAGATGTGAATATTTATTGTGTCCCTCAGACATAATATTTATGGACATCAAACAGCATCAGATCATGATATAGCAAAGTGTGAGTGTGAGTATGTCTGCGGAATATTTTCATTATGGAAGAACGTTTTAGAAATCTTCAGTCTTTTGATACAAAATACACAGCATTTGCAATGTTTTGTACTGTACATGTGATTGTTTGATTATTCTATTTAGTTAGCATTGTCATGTTCTGTGCCAATAATTAGTTTGTATATTTACTTGCCTATTTTCTTTTAGGCATTTAATGTGCTATTCCCAGCTCTTGGCAAGTTATCCTTTTGCAGGGGACCCCTCTCTTCCAAGATAAGGGCAGGAATATGTACCCACATAGCAAGCACGTGCATTTATGAGAATGTAAACTAATATTAAGGTTCAATAATTCAAAAGTGTAATGCCTGCAATCAAAACAATGCAATTGGAAAAAAAAGAGCCAAAGACTATCGAAACACGAACTCACTAAAAACACAGGTCTGTAAATGAGTTATGTTTCTTGGACCATAAACGTATAATGTAGGTTAAGAATTGCAATTTCTAACTCTTACAATGCATTTAATGTAGTTGAAATTAACAATAAAGAAAAAAAGCACTGAATGCACAAAACTGGAAGACATTAGTGCTTAAAGGTTTCTTTGAGTAATTTTTTTGCTTGCATACATAAGGCAACATTCAGTGCCCTTTACAACTCCATCTACATACAAATACATCTAAATACACGCATATATATCACAGATGTGGCATTCACAGCTCGCATGTTAAAGTTGACAAAATACTCAGTGAAAAAAGACCAATGTGGCATTGTTAGACCTGACACCATTGGCTTGAGTCTCTCCTCCATTTTTCCTGTTTTGCCTCTACTGTTTTACGATGTTTTGCTGGTATATGCTTTGGGCGCCGTGTCACTGCTGATCAGTGCCATAGCGCAAGTGCTCCCGATGTTAAATTGATGTATCTATTGTATCCATGTTTGGCCTATTTTGGTTTACTGTCAGTCCCTAGTCTAGTGCACCAGGAGTGCCGGGGCTTGTAAATACAAATGCCGCTCGTGGGCTTGCAGCACGTGTTGTGCCACCCACAGGAGCGGCCTCGTAAAAGAGTGTCTACGGGTCGGTCATTGCGAGACCCACGTGCAGCCTATTGCTGTCACGCGGCTGCGCGAGTATACCTACTTGCCAGCCCCCCAAACCTTCCCTTGGCTTCATGTTAGTCACCCCTATGGTAGGCCCGTGGGCAGGGTGCATTGTAAGTCTAAGGTAGGACACGCCTGACCAAGTTGGCATGTCCTAATAGTGAATTACCGCCATCTTGGTTCTTCACTATTGCGAGGTAGCCTGCTCTCCATTGATTAGAATGGGCCGCCGGGATTATTAGTACTATGATCCTAGCTGGCTCGGGGAGCATGGTGCAATGTCGAGTTTGGTATCCCTGAACTCGGGGTTTAATTACGCATCCGTTGGTGTGGATGGTTTTTGGACTCTGGGTTTGAGAATAGCACTTTTAGAAGGTGTCTATTTTCATGTCTAACCATATCTGGTTTCTGCTGGTCTTGCGTGTGTGTGACAGGAACTGGGTGGCTCCACAGGTCTGGATGAGTGAGTGTGGGATGAGTGGGACATTTACGTTGAGAGTAGGGGGAGAGTAGTTGCTGATAGCCTGCCTTGCCTGATACAATGCCGGCTCCACCTCCTACCAAGCGGCTGATGGCTCTGTACCTGCCATGGACGATCCTAGCCCCACCTCCTGCCAGGAGGCCGATAGCTCTGCTCCTGCCAGTGTCGATGCTGGCTCCACCCCCTGCTGGGCGTCTGAGGACCCAGCCCTGCTCAGTGAATAGGCCAGGTGCTTCTGCCTGGCTCCACCCACAACAGACCCAGGATGTTGGGAAACCCCCGGCATGGACAAAGGGATCAAAGACGAAAAGGGGTATAAGAGTAGGACCCCTGAACCAAGAATTTAGATCACTTCTGACAAGGAACCCTGTAACCAAGGACAAGAGGCCTGCTGATCTAAGGACTGCCTACCCCTTCTGCCAGTGTGCTGTTGTTGGGGGAATCCTGCAGTGCTTCTTTATTTTTGCCAAGGAACCAGGAGAGAGGAACTTGGTGTGTACTCTCACGCTTGCTAAGAAAATCTCCAAGGACTGGAAGAGTGCCAGTCTCCTGCTGAAGTCACAGGGCTAAAGGACTTCATCTGCTAAAGTGCTATTTGCTGGAACCGTGAATCCAGCACCTCTGAAAGAACCAGCAATCACGGCGACCGGACGCCGGGCCCAACCGACGCCAGCAGCAACGCCAGTGAGTAGGAGTACGGCTCTAGCTCCAGTGGACCTTGGGTCTGCACCGCTGCTGATCGCATCACCTGTGTGCCCTTCGACGCCGTGAGCGCTGTTCACTCTGTGCAACCGCATCATCGACGACGCCTGCTGAGGCCTGATCGACACCGAAGACGCGACACCGGATCGCTCGACGCCGCTGATCATCGTGTGCTTCATTTTCCTAAGGTACTGTGTTGTTGGGGGTCCGTGTGACTCCAGGCTTCACGTAGCGCTCCTCGCGGTCAACGCCGAACCTTTGGATTAACTTTGCCTCGACGTCGTGTAGCCCCCGTGTGGGTTACCCTGTTGCTAAGAACTGTATTGCCAAGAAGAAGATTTGCTTTGATACTAAAAGACTGTTTGCTAAAGAAGAAACTACCTTTTGAACTATCCTTTTTCCTTCCCAACGTATTTATTCCGATTGTGTACAGTTTGTCGTTATTTGGTCTTGTGCTAAGCCTTATATAAAAATACTTATTTTTATAATACTACTGTGTCGTGTCCATTTGTAGTGCATTCACGGTATTACTGTATGTGGTCATAGTTGCTTAACGCACAGCCTCTGAGATAGCCCTGTTCTGCTCTGCCAAGCTACCGAGGGGGTGAGCAGGGGTTATCGAAGGGTGTGATCCCCTTGCCCTGACTAGAAAAGGAGTGTCCCTATTTGTCAGAAGTACCCACCTCTGCCAACTAGAGACAGCCGGTTCTAACATTGGTGGGTCAGCGGTGAGGATTTTGGACTTTGCACTTATGACCCATGTACAGTGATTCGTGTGCGCTACATAGTGAAAGCAGACCATAACGCAGTCACAATCTAATTGGGGAGGATCCTATTTTTTTTTTTTTTTTGTTCTCCGCTTTCTTGAAACTTGATTTTTTGAACACTGCCAGTTTTAACCATGAGTGACAACGGAGTCACTGCCCCTGCTATCGTTGTTGTGGAGGAGTTCGAGAGGAGCAAGCTTAAGAAATACAAGAAAGATGAGCTGAAACACTTTTGCGACCAGTTTAAAGTTTCTACCACAGGCCTCTCAAGAAAAGATGATTTTTATAAAGCATTGCAGGCCTGGTGGGAGTCCAGAAATCCCTCTGATGTGGTGGTGGTACCCACAGAGGAAGGGGATGAGGAGGTGCCAGTGAATGGACCTGTGCCCTCTCCCGGAAGCAGTGTTTCCTCTAAAGGTCTTTCCCCTGAAGAAAGAGAAGAAAGGGCGAAAGAGCGAGCTTACAACATGGAGATGGCAAGGCTAAAGATAAATGGGCAGTTGGAGTTAGAAAATGCAAGAGGTAGAAGGGAAGCTGATTTAGAGATCAAAAAGTTGGAGTTTGAACGAGAGAAGTTAGCCTTGGAGCGTGAAGCCAGGTTGAGGGAACTGGATATCCAAGCTAAAAAGTTAGAGTTGAATCCCTCTGGTGGCAGCATTCCATCCGAGCCTGCAGAAAGTAAGTTTTACTTCCCGAAAGATGTGATCAAAGATTACAATAGGAATGAAGATATTGGTCAATGGTTTAAAGCATATGAGTTAGCATTGTTGGCCCACCGGGTCCCTGAGAAGGATTGGGGAGCGGGGTTGTGGGGTCGCTTTGTGAATGAGGGAAGAGATACCCTGTTAGACATGCCTGTTGCGGATAGGATGTCGTATGCTCATATGAAAGATGCTTTAATGTTGCGGTATGGCTTAACCCCCGAGAAGTACAGACAAGCTTTTAGAGAATGTAAGAAGTTGCCTGGTACGACGTGGGTTGAATATGTGTCTTATTTTTGCAGAGCCATGGATGGTTGGGTAAAGGGCAGCAAAGTGGAAAGTTATGAAGCTCTTTATGATTTGTTTGCTTGGGAGCACTTGTCTAATAGCTGTTTTCCAGAGCTGCGCCAGCACCTGATTGATAGCAAGATATCTAACCCTAGAAAACTTGCTGAGGAGGCGGACCGCTGGGTCAGTACCCGGGTCCACAAGGGTCCAGTGGGAGACTCAGCCAAAGGTGGGCAGGGTCCCCAGCAGAAGAGTGGGGGGGACAAGGGTAAACAGAAGGAGTCTCAGAAAGGGCCCCAAAGTAATCCCCAAGGGAACCAAGGGAAAGGTTCCCAGCCTCCCCCTGAGAAGAAGCCAGGGGCCCGACGGGTAAACCTGTTCATAGGGGCCCCCTAACCTGCTACGGTTGTGGGCAAGTGGGACACCGGTTTTATGACCCCCAGTGTCCCAAAAAGGATTCGAATGCACCGCCGCGTGCACCCCCTCGTCAGTTGGCGAGTGTAGCCTTGGGAGGGGAGGAGATGGTTGTCCATGGTGGGAGGGGTCCCGCAGAAATGTCCCTGGTCTCGCTAGGAGACATGCAAATGGTCCCTCCACCCCCTCTGCCTAGTAACACTAGTAAATATAGGCAGTGGGTGACCATTAATGGCCATAGAGTGGAAGCTCTCAGAGACACCGGAGCGAGTGTGACAGCTGTCAGGTGTCACTTGGTGTCCAGAGAACAGGTGGTTCCCCACGCATTCTACCCCGTGATAGCTGCCGACAACTACCAGAAAGAGTGCGAGGTGGCTCAGGTTTCCTTTGAATGGGGGGGAGTTTCAGGTACTCTTCAGGTTGCTGTGAGGCCCGCCATGCCTGTCGATTGTCTCCTGGGCAATGATTTGGAAGACTCCCCTTGGGCTAAGGTGGAGAGGGAGGCGCACTTGAAAATGTTGGGCGTGCCAGAGTGGATGTGTGCAACCACTCGATCCATGACAGCGAGTAAGGGTGTTGATGGGGTCCCGGAGCCTGAAAGTATGGCCCAGGACCCAGCTGTGAAGAGAAGAGGCAGGAGGCGCGGGAAACCGGCCCCCGTAGTTCCCGTGGTCCAGGAGGAGGTAGACCCCGAGGGGGATGCCCTGGAGCCCACAGGGGAACAAATTGCCGAACTGGGAGATCTGCCCGAGCTGACCCATTGGCAGCAGGATGGTGGTCCCCCCAGGGAGGAATTCTGTGCGGAACAGAAAGTGTGCCCTTCTCTTGTGGGCATGAGGCAGCAGGCCTCAGCCCAATCCTCAGGTGATCAGTCAGGGTCACATTTTGTGTACTGGGAGAACGACCTCCTGTATAGCGAGCCTAAGGCTGCTGAACCTGGGTCAGCCCGTGTGCTGGTGGTACCCCAGCGCTTCAGAGCCTTCCTACTGGGTTTGGCACATGACGTTCCGTTAGCTGGACATCTGGGGCAGGACAAGACCTATGACAGGCTTGTCACCCATTTTTATTGGCCTCAGATGCGTAGGGATGTAGACATCCACTGCAAGACTTGTCACACTTGCCAGGCAAGTGGGAAAAGCGGAAGGAAGCAGAAGGCTCCCCTCCAACCTTTTCCAGTGGTCAGTACCCCCTTTGACCGAGTGGGTATTGACATTGTTGGGCCCCTGGACCCCAAGACAGCCCTGGGCAACAGGTTCATCCTGGTCTTGGTGGACCATGCCACAAGGTACCCGGAAGCCATCCCTCTCAGAACAGTGACGGCCCCCGTAGTGGGACGGGCACTGATGGGTGTTTTCTCCCGGATGGGGTTCCCCAAAGAGGTGGTGTCGGACCGAGGCACCAACTTCATTTCGAACTATATGAAGTCTCTGTGGAAGGAGTGTGGGGTAACCTACAAGTTCACCACTCCTTACCACCCTCAAGGAAATGGGCTGGTTGAGAGATTCAACCGGACCCTGAAAGGCGTGATTATGGGTCTTGAAGAACCAATGAGGCGGAAATGGGACATCCTCTTGCCATGCCTGTTGTTTGCTTACCGTGAGGTGCCGCAGAAGTCTCTAGGGTTCAGCCCCTTTGAGCTCTTATACGGTCACCCGGTAAGAGGGCCTTTGAGTCTGGTCAAGGAAGGCTGGGAGCAATCTCCCAGGAAACCTCCCCAGGATGTATACAGCTACATGCTGGCCTTTCGGAACCAGACTCGGCGCTTCAGAGAACTTGCTCAGGCAAATCTGGAGGCCAGCCAGGAGGAGATGAAGCGTTGGTACGACCGGAATGCCACTCTGGTAGAGCTTCAGCCTGGTCAGGAAGTGTGGGTCATGTCCCCTGTGGAACCTTGTGCGCTCAAGAACAGGTGGACTGGACCGTTTAAGGTTGTGGAGAAGAAGAGCGATGTCACCTACCTGGTGGACTTGAAATCTCCCAGGAACCCCTTGCGGGTCCTGCATGTCAACCGTTTGAAGCCCCACTTAGAAAGGTCCGAGGTGGGCATGCTCCTAGCTACAGATGATGGAATGGAGGAGGAGAGTGAGCCTCTTCCTGACCTCCTGTGTGCTAAAGAGCAAGACGGGTCAGTGGATGGTGTAGTCCTCTCTGACACACTGACTCTTGAACAGAAACAGGATTGTCGCCACCTGTTGGGACAATTCCCGGATCTGTTTTCCTTGGTTCCGGGTGTCACTCATTGGTGTGTCCATGACGTTGACACTGGAGACAGCCCTCCTGTGAAGCACAAGGCTTACAGGGTGACTGACAAGGTCAGAGCGTACATTAAGGAGGAGGTCTCCAAAATGTTCGCGTTAGGGGTGATTGAGTCCTCTAGCAGTCCTTGGGCCAGGCCAGTGGTCTTGGTCCCGAAGGCTGCAGCGCCTGGTGCTTCACCAGAGCTCCGGTTCTGCGTGGATTACCGAGGACTCAATTCGGTCACGAAGACTGACGCGCACCCCATCCCCAGAGCTGATGAGCTCATCGATCGGTTGGGGCCTGCCCGGTACCTTAGGACGTTCGATTTAACGTCTGGGTACTGGCAGATCGCCTTGACTGATGGGGCAAAGGAGAGGTCAGCATTCGCCACACCAGATGGGCTATACCAGTTCCGGGTGATGCCCTTTGGGATGAAGAATGCCCCTGCCACCTTCCAGAGGTTGGTCAACCAGGTCTTGGCTGGACTGGAGGATTTCAGTGCCGCCTACCTGGACGACATCGCGGTGTTCAGCGCCAGCTGGGAGGAACACTTGCGCCACCTCCAGGAAGTGTTGTTGGCCCTGCGCGGAGCAGGCCTCACAATCAAAGCCAGTAAGTGCCAGATTGGGCAGGGTTCGGTGGTGTACTTGGGGCACCAAGTAGGGAGCGGTAAGGTGGCCCCCCTGCAACCCAAGATTGATACCATCCTGGCTTGGGCACCGCCCAAAACCCAAACTCAGGTGAGAGCCTTCTTAGGTCTCACGGGTTACTACAGGAGGTTTGTCAAGGATTATGGTAACATTGTGCACCCTTTGACTTCGCTGACTTCCCGGAAGCAGCCACGAAACGTAATCTGGACTGATGCCTGTCAAACGGCCTTTGACACCCTGAAAACTGCAATGTGCACAGCACCTATACTCCAGGCACCCGACTTTTCAAAAGAATTTATTGTCCAGACGGACGCTTCAGAGCATGGCGTGGGGGCTGTTCTAGCTCAGGTGAATGAAGAGGGCCGAGACTTACCTGTAGCCTTCATCAGTCGGAGGTTACTTCCCAGGGAAACGAGGTGGAGTGCGATAGAGAGAGAAGCATTTGCTGTGGTCTGGGCGCTGAAGAAGCTAAGACCCTACCTGTTTGGGACTCACTTCCGGGTTCAGACAGACCACAGGCACCTCAGATGGTTGATGCAGATGAGGGGTGAGAATCCAAAACTGTTGAGGTGGTCCATTTCCCTACAGGGAATGGACTTTACGGTGGAACACCGCCCTGGTACCGATCACGCCAACGCTGATGGTCTGTCCAGATTTTTCCGCCTTAGTGCTGAGGACTCCCTAGGTCAAGGGTAGTTCTCCCCACATTTCAGCTGGAGGGGACACGTGTTAGACCTGACACCATTGGCTTGAGTCTCTCCTCCATTTTTCCTGTTTTGCCTCTACTGTTTTACGATGTTTTGCTGGTATATGCTTTGGGCGCTGTGTCACTGCTGATCAGTGCCATAGCGCAAGTGCTCCCGATGTTAAATTGATGTATCTATTAAATCCATGTTTGGCCTATTTTGGTTTACTGTCAGTCCCTAGTCTAGTGCACCAGGAGTGCCGGGGCTTGTAAATACAAATGCCGCTCGTGGGCTTGCAGCACGTGTTGTGCCACCCACAGGAGCGGCCTCGTGAAAGAGTGTCTACGGGTCGGTCATTGCGAGACCCACGTGCAGCCTAGTGCTGTCACGCGGCTGCGCGAGTATACCTACTTGCCAGCCCCCCAAACCTTCCCTTGGCTTCATGTTAGTCACCCCTATGGTAGGCCCGCGGGCAGGGTGCATTGTAAGTCTAAGGTAGGACACGCCTGACCAAGTTGGCATGTCCTAATAGTGAATTACCGCCATCTTGGTTCTTCACTATTGCGAGGTAGCCTGCTCTCCATTGATTAGAATGGGCCGCCGGGATTATTAGTACTATGATCCTAGCTGGCTCGGGGAGCATGGTGCAATGTCGAGTTTGGTATCCCTGAACTCGGGGTTTAATTACGCATCCGTTGGTGTGGATGGTTTTTGGACTCAGGGTTTGAGAATAGCACTTTTAGAAGGTGTCTATTTTCTTGTCTAACCATATCTGGTTTCTGCTGGTCTTGCGTGTGTGTGACAGGAACTGGGTGGCTCCACAGGTCTGGATGAGTGAGTGTGGGATGAGTGGGACATTTACGTTGAGAGTAGGGGGAGAGTAGTTGCTGATAGCCTGCCTTGCCTGATACAATGCCGGCTCCACCTCCTACCAAGCGGCTGATGGCTCTGTACCTGCCATGGACGATCCTAGCCCCACCTCCTGCCAGGAGGCCGATAGCTCTGCTCCTGCCAGTGTCGATGCTGGCTCCCCCCCCTGCTGGGCGTCTGAGGACCCAGCCCTGCTCAGTGAATAGGCCAGGTGCTTCTGCCTGGCTCCACCCACAACAGACCCAGGATGTTGGGAAACCCCCGGCATGGACAAAGGGATCAAAGACGAAAAGGGGTATAAGAGTAGGACCCCTGAACCAAGAATTTAGATCACTTCTGACAAGGAACCCTGAAACCAAGGGCAAGAGGCCTGCTGATCTAAGGACTGCCTACCCCTTCTGCCAGTGTGCTGTTGTTGGGGGAATCCTGCAGTGCTTCTTTATTTTTGCCAAGGAACCAGGAGAGAGGAACTTGGTGTGTACTCTCACGCTTGCTAAGAAAATCTCCAAGGACTGGAAGAGTGCCAGTCTCCTGCTGAAGTCACAGGGCTAAAGGACTTCATCTGCTAAAGTGCTATTTGCTGGAACCGTGAATCCAGCACCTCTGAAAGAACCAGCAATCACGGTGACCGGACGCCGGGCCCAACCGACGCCAGCAGCAACGCCAGTGAGTAGGAGTACGGCTCTAGCTCTAGTGGACCTTGGGTCTGCACCGCTGCTGATCGCATCACCTGTGTGCCCTTCGACGCCGTGAGCGCTGTTCACTCTGTGCAACCGCATCATCGACGACGCCTGCTGAGGCCTGATCGACACCGAAGACGCGACACTGGATCGCTCGACGCCGCTGATCATCGAGTGCTTCATTTTCCTAAGGTACTGTGTTGTTGGGGGTCCGTGTGACTCCAGGCTTGACGTAGCGCTCCTCGCGGTCAACGCCGAACCTTTGGATTAACTTTGCCTCGACGTCGTGTAGCCCCCGTGTGGGTTACCCTGTTGCTAAGAACTGTATTGCCAAGAAGAAGATTTGCTTTGATACTAAAAGACTGTTTGCTAAAGAAGAAACTACCTTTTGAACTATCCTTTTTCCTTCCCAACGTATTTATTCCGATTGTGTACAGTTTGTCGTTATTTGGTCTTGTGCTAAGCCTTATATAAAAATACTTATTTTTATAATACTACTGTGTCGTGTCCATTTGTAGTGCATTCACGGTATTACTGTATGTGGTCATAGTTGCTTAACGCACAGCCTCTGAGATAGGCCTGTTCTGCTCTGCCAAGTTACCGAGGGGGTGAGCAGGGGTTATCGAAGGGTGTGATCCCCTTGCCCTGACTAGAAAAGGAGTGTCCCTATTTGTCAGAAGTACCCACCTCTGCCAACTAGAGACAGCCGGTTCTAACAGGCATTTAGTGAATAACTTTGCCAACCTCTGCTTTACAACTTTAGTAACCATAATCCAAATGTTGTCCTGCCACCTTTGCAACAGCTTACTCAGGCAGGTGGGATTCATAGTAATAAGACGGTTCCCGAAGCATGTGAAATTGTGATCTAACCCGTAATTTGCATATACAAATTTAGGCATAAGAACAAAAAGTGCGGATAGAGGTATGCACAATTTGGCCATCTTGTAGTGGTTTCCTCTATTTGGTGGATTTGTGTTTGTTGCTTTAGTTGATTTTATTCAGTCGTCATGAAGAAATAAACGCTAAACAAGCTGCCCATTGAATTTGAACACTTCTGTATCTGAGTGTTAACATGCCAGAATGAGAAACAAGAGTTCTCATCGGAGCCTTTGATATTAGACGAGCATTTGGATTGGCTGCTGTATCTTGCCCTTACAAATGGCCTTTTTCTTACTCTCCTACCACCTCTTCAGCCTTCAGAATCAGCTGAAAGGCGTGTCTGACCCCCACATTGCCCTAAGACGTTGATGCACTAGTCCCTCTTTATGTTTTAACATCTTTTTCATAGGGGTAGTAACACGTCACTGCAGTGTATGCTTCCCAATCAGAAGTGCCAAGTAGCATAGAGGGTGGGTTGGACTCCCACCCCTCTTTCCACCTAGCCTGTAGGTAGCCAATAGAATTCTCCAGTGTATGTTTTTATCATGATGGTCCTGCGGTCTGATTTCTGCCAGCCCCCACCTTGCTGACTGGCGATTGGCTATGATTAGACATCAGTCATTGCACCCGCGTGTTGAGCAGTAACAGGAAGGGTTCTTCCAGCACCAAAACACCTCCACCTGGTGAAGGAGGTGGGTATGGACACTGGTCGCCTCTAAAGAGGTCAAATGATGCCTTCTGGGTTCTGTTTACACTTATGAACCCAGAATCAGGGCAGTTTCTGCTGTCCAACACCTTCCTGGCACAAATGTATTGTAGGGTCTATGAGGGCTAGGCCAGCTAATGGTTGCCTTGGTGCCCTGTTCGCAATTTCAACAGCCATGGAGACAGCTGACAGAATATAAAGCACCTTCGTGCATGTTTATGCACATTCATCGGTTCAAACACTCGTTTGTTTTCTGAATGGACATGGGCTAGGCCATTTTTGAGGGGGAAGGTGGGCAGGGAAAGTTGTAGAAGGAGCACTTGGTAGGGGGTCACCTGTTTTGGACGCCCTGCCACTCAAAGTATGAGTGTGAAGGCCGTCCAGGGCACGCATTATTGAACCAGTGCTCTATTTGCAACTACTATTACTTGTCCTGATCCTCACCCTAAAAACAAAACATTTTTAGCCATTAGAAAAACTATCTTTGGAGTTGTAATTCATGAGCCATGGCCCGTAAGTGCACAACTGAAAAGATATTTCATCGTAGCTCAAGCGGAGTGTCACCTCCGAAATAATTAGTGGAATACAATAAGCAGATGGCTTGGCAGCAGTTCCACTGGGCTAAGATTTCAATCAAATTGCAAGTTGCTGTGGGATCTTCATACATGAGCCCTGCAATATTGACTCTGTAGTTATGGTTAATCTTCACCTTCTGTAAAATGCATTTTTGGTTAGCAGATGGTTTGGGTTCAGTTTGACGAATCCCCAGGAAATTTGGAACCAGTGGTAGAATATCTGACTAAGATTTGCCTTGTGACCTTTTATGCAGACTCATTTGTAGGGAGTGAGTTGAAAGGTGATTCAAAACAGAAGTCTCTTATATTTCCTAATTCTTATATTTTAGCTACTGTTAATAAAGCAAATAGTTCCTCTGGGAGTGTTTGATCTGTGCTGAAGCAAACATTATTGAACAGTATTACAACAAAAGTGAAGCATGAAACTAGATCAATACTCACTATAGGACCTTTTTCTGGTTTGGTGTAAATCCCTTTTTTGGAGACATTTATATTTAAAGCAGGTATCAGGCAGAGTTCAATGGGTTAAAGATAAAGCCTGAAGATTAACTTTCAGATATTCTCTTGCAGACAAAACATAAATTCGGTTTGATGATGGACATTTTTCCATTCTTCTATTCTAGACACTGCAGATGTTCGGAGAAGCCATGGACGCCATTCATTGCTTGTCCGAGGTGGAAGCTACTGAAAATATTTTTTGTGAGTTCCATAACAGATTACAAGCACTGAAATCTGTTTTCTGAAAAAATTATTAAGGAGAATATGAGACAGTGTGAGGATATGTCCCGACCCTCGAAAAGATGTGGATGGGTTTCACTAAGGCAGATATTACTCTCGAAACTAAAAATGGCTGTTTTCACTGTGAGGTTAACAAATACCCAGAAGATTCCCAATATTTTGAACTTTTTTTGGGCTGCAAATTTGCATACCTTGAATAAAGAGGTAAAACCACAATATACACACTCGAAAGACAACGGTTGTTCATTGTGCACACCTTGAACCAGTGATCTGAGCAATGGCAAAAGCTGGTGTAGGTTACACGTGCCAGGCCAGCACCCTCAGCCAATTGGGTATGGCCAAAAGCCATGTGCAGTTTGTTTGGGTGGGTTGTTTGGTGGAAGAAGTGCTGGCTTAAGGCTATGCCCTGTGCCTTTAGTCCCCTTCTTTCAGCTGGTTTGGGTAGGGGGGGGGGTGCTTGGGCAGTCATTCCACCCTTCGTTTATTGTGTACAGCTGAAGGCCAGGTGCAACTGGCCTGGTAGCTGGACAAAAAGCCTGCCGCAGTCCAGGCCCTGCGCCCAGAGCCCACTGTTTTTGGTCAAGGGTATGCACAGCTGCTTTAGGTGGGACATGGATAACACAAGGTCTAAATGTTAACCAGACACTGCGCCCAGAGACCACTGCACTTGTCCTTTAGTTTATCATGGCAAGGACTGAGAGAGGGACTGCCTATAGTAGGTAAGGCCCAGTACACAATACGCTGTGCGCACATTCAAAGGTTGTGCCCTGCATCTCTCTGAGAGGAGTGGAGAATGGGAGCGAGGCTGGCCATGTGCAGCTGTGCTGGGGGAAACAGATGTTAGTTCAGGACCGCTCCAAGGGCAGGACCATCAACAAGAGCCAAAGGCCATGTATAGCTGATTGGAGTGGAATGAGTGCTGGTGAAGGGCCTGGCCATAGACTAGGGCCTGTTTCCTTAGCCCACTGAAGATGCTCTAAGCCTTTGTGCAGTTTGGATACATGGAGGACTAGTACAGGCCCTGCTCTCAGGGTGCACCATGCGTAGCAAAAGCTGTGGTAATGCCCTGCACACAGAACCTGCTGCACAAACCAAAGACCATGAGTCCATGTGTCAGGAATGTCTGGGTTGGCATACAGCTTGACAATTCGACAAGTCCTGTGCACAGAAGTTGCTGTACTTGACTAAAGGCCAAGTGCAACTTGTTTAGGTGAGACGGGTAATGGGTGATGGCACAGGGTCTGTCTGCAGGCCATAACCTGTCCCCAGAGCCCCCTGCAGACAAACTTCAGTTTCATTAGGATGGGGGGCTTGCACAGGACCTGCCAGCAGGCAAGGCCCTCAGAGCTTGATGCACACAGCCAAAGGCCCTGCATAGCTGGTTTGGGTGGTATAGGGGCAAGATCCAGCACCTGGATGTGTGCACCTGGTTTGGTTGGTACAGGGACTGAAGCAGGGCCTTACCATGGGCCAGGGTCTTTGCCCAGACCCGTGGTTGTACACAGTGGTTAATGTGATAGTAAACATCATTACAGATACTCATAAATTGTCAAAAGCTGTAATGGAGTTGTAGTTGTGTTCTCAGGAGATATAAAATGCTATAAAAATTGAAATTCATGAAGGAAACATTTGTAGAACAATGTAACAATGTTAGGAACAACCTTAAAACACTGAAATGTATTATTTATGGTTAGCAATCCAACCATAACTTGCCCACCAATCACTGTTTATACCAACAGAATACATCACAAATAAGATCATCAATGTTGTCACTGGTGACATCGGAGATCACCTCTTGCCAGCAAAAGAAAACTGAACGAAAGCACAACATCTCTAGACAATTCAATTTAAATTGCACCAGATTCTAAGACACTTTTTGGCGTATCCAATTTACTAGGAACACAAAGCCTGTCTTTCAACCTGCTGCTGGACTAAAGGGAAAGTAATGAAGATGGAAGAGCCTACTTTGGTCCTGGGGACTGTGCCAACTAGGGGACTGAATCTGTCGCTCACCCACTGCCGCACATGGCTGAAGGTAGGGCACTTTGGTTTATTCTCATACTGGTGGTCCTGGTCAGCAAAGTCCTGAGCTCAAACACCACTGGGCAGGGGCAAAGGCTACCTGCAGTGGGCTATGTTCATGCAGAGCGCCTAGGGCAAAGACTATGATCAATGGGTGAGGTTCATAAGGAGGCTAAGCACAAGGCAGGTCTGTAGGACAGGCCATGCACAAAATACCAGTTGTACAAGGCCAAAGGAGGTCTGTGCTGGATTATGTCCCCATGGCGGCGGAGGATAGTGATTGGCTAGTGGTAAGGTGAGATGCGACACAACCAAATACGAGCAAACCACAGTGCAACATCAGTAAATAACACCGCATCACAAACAAATGTGGCCCACAATGATAACATTGATATAACTGATGGATATATGATGTTATCTAGCATTCTATCATCCCGCATACCATCACTCCGCATATTTTACAACGCGGGACAATTACTCTGCAAAGCCATAATTCCTCAAACTTTTACAACGCATATGACTTCATCACGCATGCCATTACAACGCAAATGCATGTGTGGTGAACTCTTATACTTTGTAAAAGTACTTTATAAAAAAAAAAATATATATATATATATATGTATATATATATATATATAATTTTTTTTTTCCCATCCAAATGCTCTGCAGCAGAGGAGCACACGATAGCAGTAAGGTTAAAATCCTTTTATTCGTTTTTCAAAGGCAGTTTAACATCCGTCATTTTTCTTGCCTGCCTACGCGTTTCAGTGCGCATCACCTTTGGGATGGAGGAGGGAGCCGCTGGTGAAAGGGGCCGCCTGGCAGGGGAATTCTCCAGCTTGGAAATGGCATAGCAGCTTCGGAAACTAACCAAGGTACGATGACCTCCGGGGCACACTGAAGTGCCTAACATCGCAGTGGACTGCTAATAAACCACTGTAAACTTGCAAAATATCACATCACTGCGGAACCCACTGTGGGTAGTCAAGGCAGGAACTGCAGCTCCCAGAATTCACTACAAGTGATTATCGCGCTACTAAGTGTGGACACCTGAAGCTGTACTACTAAAACAGCGTCAGTCACGGAACTGCAGAAGCCTGTTTCGCATTGCCATGAGCCCAGGAAGAAGGTGCAGACAGCACTGAAACGCGTAGGCAGGCACGAAAAAAGTCGGATGTTAAACTACCTTTGAAAAACGAATAAAAGGATTTTAACCTTACTGCTATCGTGTGCTCCTCTGCTGCAGAGTATTAATATATATATATATATATATATATATATATATATATATATATATATATACTAGCAGCCCGTCCCGACGTTGTCAGGGTATGAATTGCTGCCAGCCAGTAGTATATTGTTTTGTAGGATTTCGTTTTGATAGCATTTCTTATCTGTGACAGGCCTGTGAAACGCTCCGATTCACAGTGCACTGCTGATGCACTTAAGAGTGCGCGTTCAGTAGTGTGTGAACTCGAGTTTCCCTACTTTAATTTTCCTTGCAATATTATATAGCGCGAACTCGACAACATGGCATGAGCACGATTTACATTACAGAAGAACACATTCATTTGTGATAGGCACGGGGAGACAAAGCGATTTGCCTGGAATCACAGGATGTTGAGCTGATGCCGAGATTCGAACGTAGCTCCCCAGCTCTAAAGTTCGCAATTCTAGAACTTGTGGCGGGAGGTGTGTCTAAAAGTGTATGTCGGTGCTGGCCATCAATGAGAGAGACTTGTGCATTTTTCAAATCGGTGGTAAAAAAATATGAGTATGTTGCTGGAGATGTGGGCCGCCGTGCCACCAATGTACTTACCGGGGGAGGGTAAACACCCATTATTCAGGTACTTTCTTTCCACATACCATCACTCCACATACTTTCATTAGGAAAGTACCATGACTCCGCAATGCCGTTATAACGCATGGCATTACATTTTATATGCTTTTACCACGCATACATTTACAACGAAATTGGTTGTAAATGCATGAATGGTAAAAGCATGTTTTTTTTAATGTTTGGATAAGGTAAGTATGGGTATAGGGGTATATGTTTTGGGGTACTGAGGTATATGTTTTGGGGTGTTTGGGTAGTTTAAGGGTTCAGATATCGTTTTGGGTTATGGGGTACAGGGGTAGTTTTAGGGTTTAGGAATAGGTATGGGTTTTGGGGTATAGAGGTATTTTTAGGGTTCAGGGGTAGGTTTGGGTTTTGGGGTACAGGGGTATTTTAAGGGTTCAGGGCTAGGCTTGGGTTTTGGGGTACAGGGGTATTTTAGGGTTCAGGGGTAGGTTTGGGTTTTGGGGTACAGGGTTATTTTTATGGTTCAGGGCTAGGTTTGGGTTTTGGAGTACAGGGGTATTTTTAGGGTTAAGGGGGGGCTTTGGGGTTTGGGGTGCAGGGGTATTTTAAGGGTTCAGGTCTATGTTTGGGTTTTGGGGTACAGGGGTATTTTTAGGGTTCAGGGCTAGGTTTGGGTTTTGGGGTACAGGGGTATATTATGGTTTAGGGATAGGTTTGGGTTTTGGGGTACAGGGTATATTTATAGGGTTAAGATGGGTTAGTGTTTAAGGGTGCTGGGGTATTTTAAGGAGTAAGGGTGGGTTATGATTATGGGGTGCAGGGGTATTTAAAGGGAGCAGGTGGTCATCCGGAGCTGGAATGTACAGAACCTGGGGAGAAAAAACAATGAAATATTGGGCACAACGCTCGCTTTTTTTCCGTAATCCACTTGCCCCGCACACGCCCACGCCCCCAGCACACGCACACAGCACAAGATATGAGACATGGCATGAAGGGCAGAACGTACCACACGCCCCCAGGATTTATCACGCCCCCAGCACACGCCCACAGCACAACGCAGACACGCCCACAAGGGACTACTTTGCTGGCACGGTTCATTTACCTTTTAAATGTATATGGTGGGCGTCTGCATAGCCTATGTCCTTCTGCTGCAGCTGCCCTTTCCAACGCTGTATTGGGTGTTATGATTGGTGCTGTGGTTCCTGAGATTACCCGCCTCAAAGGTTTGGGCTCTCTCTTTATTATATTAGTATCGATATATATATATATACATATTTTTTTATTTAAATAAAACATTTTTTTCTTTTCAATTGTATTATGTATATATATATATTTATATTACATATATATATATTTATATATATATTACATTTTTTTAATTACCCTTTACAACCTAAAAACGAACCCCACCCTAGTCCCTTTAAATACCCCTGCACCCCATAATCATAAACCACCCTTACTCCCTAAAATACCCCAGCGACCTTAAACACTAACCCATCCTGAACCTAAAAATACACGCTGCACCCCAAAACTATCCCTGAACCCTAAAAATCCCCCTGTACCCCAAAACCCAACCCTATCCCTGAACCCTAAAAATACCCCTGTACCTCAAAGCCCAAACCTAGCCCTGAACCATAAAAAAGCCCCGGTACCCCAAAACCTAGCCTGAACCCTAAAAATACCCCTGCACCCCAACACCCAAACCTAGCCCTGAACCCTAAAAATACCCCTGCACCCCAAAACCCAAACTTAGCCCTGAACCCTAAAAATGCCCCTGCACCCCAAAACCCAAACCTAGCCCTGAACCCTAAAAATACCCCTGTACCTCAAAACCCAAACCTAGCCCTAAACCCTAAAAATGCCCCTGCACCCCAAAACCCAAACCTAGCCCTGAACCCTAAAAATACCCCTGTACCCCAAAACCCAATCCTAGCCTTGAACCCTAAAAATACCCCTGCACCCCAAAACCCAAACCTATCCCTGAACCCTAAAAATACCCCTGTACCCCATAACCCAAACCCACCCATAAAATACCCCTGAACCCCTAAAACATATACCCCATATACCTTAAACTTAAATATTAAAAACATATGCTTTTTCTATTCATGCTTTTACAACGAATTTCGTTGTAAAAGCATGCGTGGTAAAAGCATATAAGATGTAATGGAATGTGTTATAATAGTATTGCGGAGTGATGGTACTTTCGCTGTAATGGTATGCGGAGTGAAGGTATGTGGAATGAAAGTTGCGTTGTAACGGTGTTTTACCATAACTGATATGTGTGGGGTCGCCGATGACGTCATCAGTTGTGCTATTTGTGATGTCATCTGTGACAAGATGTGTAAAGCCATGAGCCACTTTTGATTGAATTGCCAACACTTGCAAATGATAATCTTTTTTAGGTTAAATCCATAATGTCCCTTTAACTGAAGTTTTTTTTTAAAGAGAATGGCAGTATTTTTAACGATTTTTTAAAAAAAGTTCGAGAATATATGAATGACCTCCATATGCTCCAGGTGGCTTCACTAAACGCTAAGTGCAATCAATTTCACAGCCTCGGGCCAACTTAAAATGTATATGTGTGATCTATCTGGTCTGACACCTCAGTGTTGGTGCCTGTTGTATATGCCATGTCTCAACAAAATCTAGATCTGCACATTGCACACGATTGTGTAGACACAGGATTGATTCGGGGACGAAACTAGTGTGCATGGTGAGCGGAAATAGCGAAGGTCTGCCCAGATTCCCCTGGAAGTTGCACTGAGATCAAAGCAAGGCGCAGGTCATTTGATTAATGGCTATGCAGCAAAATCCGCTGCCATCTGACACTCAAGCCATGGAGACAAAGGGATGCTCTCTAACAGGCATTAAATGTGTGGGTGCAGAGCGCGACAGTCAGGGGCAGGGAGGAACAGCTTTTCCCAGGAGGGGGCTGGCAGCCTACTGTAGTCTCCCTGTAGAAGCACACAGTTGTAACCTTTTTAAATTGTCTACAGGCTTTTGCATACAACTGAAGAGACAAGTGGTTGGAAGGACTCTTTCTGATGTGCGGGAAATAGGTAGCGACCCAATAGGCATACTGTAAATCTATTTTTGCTTGTGTAGACTCACTTTAATGAAATTAAGGATGCGGAAAAAAAACAATGAAATCGTTTCGCGTACGGAAGGAGACAATAGTATTACAGTCTTTTATATCGATATAAATCATATGTGCGCCGCCAGGGGAATAAACGGTGACATCTTCTCTCTGCCCTTTAAACAAGCAATGTGATCTTGGGCAAATACATTTAGCGCCAGGTGTCTCAGTTCCCTAATCTACCTCAACTGGAAGGAAGCTGCAATGAACACGCTGTACATAAGAAATAAGCATTAAATGAGAAATCTGCGCCATTTTGCAGACTAAAAGTTGATTCAATTTATAGTATAATTCAATGCACTCACTTTACAAACCCAGTAATATACTTTTGAGCCGGCAAAAAAATAATGAGCAGGTAAAATAGATAAGTGGGTAAAACAAATCCATGGTTGAAATCTCCGTGTAACAGTAACAAAGTCAGATCCTGGGAGGTCCCCTCATCTTTTCATCTTTCTGAGGTCGATAAAATGAGCACAATTTTGGTGGCTAAACACTTTTTATCAGTAGCTAGTGACCAGACAACTGGTAGAGTTCTCTGTAAGTGTAGTAAGTATTATAAACTTTTTATACCTGCAAAAACACACGACAGGTCACCTCCAGTCCGAGCATTGAGGCAGAAAGCAAAGTCCAGAATTGGATGAACCTTTTTTTTCCTAAGATAAACTTAGGATTCTTTGCATTTTGAGGAATGTCACCGATAAAACCATAGGAAGCCACCTGCATCTGCATGTCTAAATCGATGTGAATGTTTGAGTCAAGGCGCAGGAACCAAATCAGACTAAATTCTAAATATATTGACTCTAATCCATCAGTTCATAAACTCAGATCTTACTGCATCCAATTCAGAATTTGGGCTAGTTTCTTTCAATGTTTTCATTATCTATTGCACGTCTTCGAGACAGGCAATAATCTGATTGTGGATGCGGTACCTTGCTTCCTTGCCCAATTTTAATTTGAGTCTGAATTGACAGTAATTACTGATAACGATGGCTCCTGTGTACAAGATCACACCTTGGAAAATTGATGACCCGAGGCTGATTTTATAGAAGTGAAGATTGGTACCTATAAATCATGGTTGGGATCCGATGATCAAAGATTCAAAAGTGAAGGCTTGGATTCTATCTTGTACCTCTTGAAAGTTACTTTGAGAATTGTCCTGAAGAAAGTGTTTTAACCCCAACAACTTAAACACTGCGTCGACAACTGTTACTCAGATTCTCTGTAATCTCTATTAAGGAAATGTTATTTTAAGATGTGTTTTTATGGTATTGCTTTTTATGAAATTATTGTATATCACAATGTATTGTATTAAAGAAATCATGTATTTTTAGTAATAAGTTCGGACTAATGATTTTGTAAAAATGATTCATGTGTTTCTGTTGATATAATGTTTTTACATTGTGGCACTAGTGTTCCTCTCTGGGCCTTGATAGACGTGACACTGTCTTGTTAAACAGCTGCTAAGCATCTAACCTTGTGGTAGGGACTTGACTGTTTCTCTATATCTACTCTGACCTACTACAGACACATGGGGCACACTTCCCTGTGACACTGACCGCCTAGAGCACCCGAAAGGTGTTACAGACCTCTCCAGAGTCTATCATGCTTCTTGATATGCAGTATTGACTGCCCCAATGGCACTGGGGTTCTTCTGCAAGATCCCTCTTCGTCTTGTCTTATCTGGCTGACTTACCGAACATGTAGGGGTCACTAGGGATACCAGTAATCTGACCTTTGCAGTTGTTGAAGTGAGGAGAATGGGGAGTGGGTTCTCTTTAGCTTTGATAATGGGAGTACTTTTTCTCTTTTCCTGTTCCCCCATAATTTTGATCTCCTTTTCCTTTCCTTTTAATAAATTATAGTTCACGTGTTTCACACGTTCACAACTATGGTTGCATTTTTTTTCTGTTTCATAACATGTTTTTCATGGTTAGCAGCGCCTCTTGGGTTGTGGCATGCATTTGTAAATTGCAACGATGCTGGAGTGTTGGTTGTTGGTGCTGTTTCATACTGTTACTAAATCTTGTAGCTATTGTTGTACATCTAGATGACTTGTTCGCAAAATTTAATAAAGAATTGCAATACCCAAGCTTACGTGCTCAGCAGAAGAAGAGCTTTAGGAAGCACCACTGTGACAGGGGTTTAGACTCTGCCCACATGTTGAATTATGAGTACAGATTTTTATTGGATAGAACACGTGTGCTGCCACTGAAAAGGGGTGTTTCAATTACACTTTATGGCTTTTGGGAAAACGTATGCTCAATAAAGATGAAATGAAGTGGTTAGAGTGCCAACCCTGTGATCATGTCTATGGGCCTGATCTGTTTATTATTTAAAGTTACGACAAAGGCAGCAAGCCTGGCATTTTTATGGTGAAAAACTTACATTGATGGCAACGGGTATTTAATAGCTGATTGTTATTCCACTGTGTTAAAGCCTGTAGAGGTGTATTTTGTGACATGAAATGTCACAAATTGCAGTTGTAGGTAAGGTTTCTAGTGTTGTTACCCCCTATGACAAACCCTGGAGGCAGAAGATGTGCAATGTGATAATGTTGGCTAGGTCCTCCTTAGGTGAACTTTACTTTTATTGGCAACTGAAATTTTCTCTGTATTTGTATTTTATAACTTTGCCTGCTTGCAGGAAAGCTAATGCTCAAGCAGTAGCCTGAGTTGGTTATAGTAACCAACCAATGATGATGCATATACTTCTCATTGGTTCACTGGGAAAAGTTATGTTCCGTGTCACAGCTCGAATCTGTTTATTATGAGAAGCTATGACAAAGAAAGTATACCTGGAATACTAATGTGAACATCATTTCTTGAAGCCAATTGGCCTCTACAGTTAGATGGTTCTTGTACTGTGTTAAAGGCGGAGGACATATACTTTTTTACATAGAGTCTCACCAATTACCATAGTAACAAGGGTTTTGTTGTCCGTAGCCACTACAGCAAAACCCACAGGGTAGACAATTTTCACTGTGATAATCCTTATTCTACTAGTCTGGTCGGTTTATGTTGAAATGTACAGAAGAGTCAGTAGGCAGATTTATTGTAAAAACATATGTTAATTCAAAACACTTGTAAGGGTCTATTGTTACCGCACTCTGTTACAGGCAGTAGACAGATATTATGCTACATCAAATCTCACATAATATGGTATGAGGCAAAGATTTTCGTGTTGTTCACCCCTCTGTCAAATCTTTCAGGATGATGATTTGAATAGTGATAATCCTTGTTAGACCATTTTTGAATGTGGATGCAGGTTGTTTTTCCAACAGTCATTCTGTACTTATTTATCATTTTATGGCTGTATAGCTGAGGTTGCCAGCTGATGCAGAAATCAGTAGACCTGAACTGGGCATGCTGACAAGCCAATTATGATGGCCAAATGCTTGGTTGGTTAGCAAGAAAAAGTAATGTCAGATGCCATATTTCTGATCAGTTTAGCTTGAAAAGTTACAATAAAGTCAGTAGGCCTGAGCTATTTATTTTGAAAAGCCAATGTTAAAGACTATAGGCCATTAAGGGTGTGTTCCATGCTTTAAAGTTTTCTAAAGCTGCATGTTTGCATTTCTGACCCCTTGGCACTAAGGACTCACAGTCAGCGTGCCACCCAGAATCAAAAAAAAGTTGAACTGCAACCCATACGCAAAACACTGAGCAATGTTTGCGTAAGATGTGTTTCCGGTAACGTGCAGTCTCATAAGACATGAGAAAGGGACAATTAGTGGAACTCTAAACCCTCCTTCATAAATGAACAACACATTCAAGGATCACTAGAATAGGGGATAATCATTTAAACACCTTTATTTAAGCTAAAACCCTAGTCTAGTGCACACAAGAAGAATTGTCACTACAATAAATATGAATAGTGAGGCAGTAAGTAATTTTATGAATAATATAAACAACAAAAAATACTCTAACATATATGCTATGAAAGCTTTAGCATTAATATCCTTATTCATTGGTTCTAAGTGCTATACTAATTCCAATTATAGCACATTAGTAGCAAATTAACAATAAGAGCTTCTTTTGAGTTTCAAAGATGGTTCACACTCGCAACCATTATTTCAGAACAATAAGTTCCATTTTTACTTCACAAAGGAAGCTGTCTGCACTCGTGATAAAACACAGTCTACTGTGCTAATGGACGAGCAGCCAGTGAAGGCAGAATGCTTCGCAGCTTCAGTTATGGCGAGTGCGTGATCTTGTTCCTGTGTCCTTCTATCACCTGATTGTGAAGTCCTTTCTGACTTGTAGCTCCCTATGTCTATGTTCTATAGATTATTCCTGACTTTGTTGAAGACTTTTAGGATAAATATTCAAGATAATGGCATAACGTCTTTTCAGCTATTTTTTCCCTTGAAAAGACAACAAATGTAACAGTTAATAACAACCTTCTAGAAACAATATCATATCACAATAATGATGACAAGTTTAAATGATCAAAAGCAATGATTAAATACTACGAATATCTATACTACTATAATAAAGGAAGAACTTTGAGGCTTTGAGGCGGGTAAACTCGGGAACCACAGCGCCAATCCACACACCCGATACACCGTTGTAATCGTCAGGGTGTGCAGATGGTTATAGGCTATATCAATAAAAAAAAAACGTTATTTAAAAAAATGTACATTAAAAAAAAAGTAGTCCCTCCGAAGTAGCGCCGGCCGCGACGTGCGTGCTCACGTCAGGAGCGCGGGGAGGAGCGGCG
The DNA here is from genome assembly GCF_964263255.1 of Lissotriton vulgaris. Taxonomy (NCBI): domain Eukaryota; kingdom Metazoa; phylum Chordata; class Amphibia; order Caudata; family Salamandridae; genus Lissotriton; species Lissotriton vulgaris. Next base: position 412,936,786 of record NC_141693.1, on the reverse strand, counting down.
TCCAGGAGCGCGACAAGGAGCGGTGGACATGGCGCGGGGGAGGAGCGGTGACGTGAGGAGCAGCGGACAGGCCGGAGGAGTTGTGACCAGCGGCGGTTAGGTGACAAGCAGCGGACAGGAGGGAGGAGCGGTGAGGTGACGAGCAGCAGACAGGCGGGAGGAGCGGTGACCGGCGGCGAGTAGCGAGGAGCGGCGGAGCAGTAAACTGAGGAGCATGGGGGAGGAGCGGTGGCTGAGGTAAGGGGATCAACGGACAATGTCGGGGCAGGCGAGGGGCAGGCGGGCGACGGGCCGGGTAGGGGCCCGGGCTTCTGGACAATGTCGGGGCGGGCGGGGGCCGGGGAAGCCTGATTGCTCCCGGACAAGGTCGGAACGGGCTGCTAGTAATAATATAAGCTTGATTATTATATGTGCAGGAACAGAACATTATGAAAAAGACTGGGCATTTTTTGATCACACATATCATTTTTTGGTGAGTTGATTACAAAGCACATGCCAGTTCAGATCGTGAAAAGGGGAGTTCATGACATGAAATTTACTACAAGTTGGTTTTCCATACACTGTATTAAAGCTTGTTGACAGGTGTTTTGCAACAAAGACTCTCACAGATTATCATAATAGGCATGGGATTTGGTGTTAGTTACCCTCTGCGACAAACCCTCAGGATAGAAAGTTTCACTTTGAGAATCATTTAATGCTGTTTTAGAAGCAGTTGGCTATTGTTTTGACAACTGTAATTTTATACATAGTTGCAATTTTATGTCTCTAAACACATAGATACCTTGTTGAAAGGTTTTTTATGCGGAATACAGTAGGCCTGAGTTGGTTATTTTGATAAAACAGTGATAATGTCTATATGTTTGACTGGTTCAATAGATAAGGTGATGTCAGAGAACATAAGTCTTATATTTATAAAAGTGTCTACCAAATACAGTAGGCCTGTCTTATTTATTGTGAAAATGAAATGTTAGAGCCAGTAGGCCTTTTAGGGTGGATTGTTATTACAATGTGTTAAGCCTGTGGGAAAGTATTGTGTTTCGTGTATTCTCACAGATTACTGCAGTAGGCCAGGGATGTGGGGTTGGTTTCCGCCTCTGAAAAACACAGCAGGTAGATGGTTTGAGCTTTGATTCATTGTTAGCACTCTTACAAGGAGTTGGAAATCTATGTTCCCAACTGGAATTTCTTGCATATATATAATTTTGTCACTGTGTACGTGTGAGCTGCCTTGTGTGAAAGATTATACAGAATTCAGTAGGTCTAAGTTTGTTATGGTGACAGGCCAAGAACAAAGACAATACGTCTGATTGGTACTTTGGTAAAAGATATGTCAGATTTTATGGATTGTATAGGTTTGTTATGAAAATGTAGGATAAAAGCAATAGGTTTGACAAACTTATTGCGAAAAGTGTTTGCTAAAGCCAAAAGGCATTTAAGGGTGGATTGTCACTGCACAGTGTTATCGGCTAGATAGAGATATTTTGTTACTTGTAATCTCACAGATTACTGTAGTAGTCAAGTGTCTTTGCATTGGGTAGCTCCTGTAACAAAGACTTCAAGTTGAAGACCCGTAATATGGTTATCCTTGTTTGTCCTCTTTGAGAGAAGTTGTATATTGTTTTTGCCAACTATAATTTTGTATATATATGTAGTTTTATGACTGTGTGCTTGATGGTTGCCAGTTTATGTGCCATACAGGTGGCCTCAGTTGGGTATGGCGACAAGTGAATAATGAAGGCTATTGGCTTGTTGGGGAAAGTTTCAGGCTAGTGCTATGCGGCCTCAGAAGAATGTAGGCAGAACCCAGGAGTCTATTGGTCCCCTCATATTGAATCTTTTATGAATATTTTTTTTTCTAGCAAGTACTTTGGGAACAGAAGAAAGAACAACAGTCATCTTGCAAACCCAAGAAGTGTGAGCTTGAGAATGACTAAGTTGCAAACTTTTGATTCAGATTTCTCCTGGTTTTTCAATGATTCCAAAGAAGGTTTCGGATATTTTGGATTGACCTTCACCTACGTGTTGTTAAAGACACTCTAAGTTTCCTTGGATTTAAAACATTTTTATCAACAATATATTAAGGATTCTCGCTTGATATCCTGTGACTTCACTCATGTTTTAAAAAAGGAAAATATAGAGAGGCTTTTGCTCGAATGATCAAGCTCATAGAGTTTTACACACTCCAACAGAAGTTTACTTAAGCAGCAAACTTATGTCATTCTGATACTTCAAAAACTATATTGTGGAAACAGGGGCCCCTTAAATAGCAGCTGGGCGTTTTTTTTACTACGGCAAGAAGATGATGGGAGAACATCCTGTCTTTTATTTTTCTCATGTTTTATCAGAATCTGAGTGGAATAATTCAGTTCTCAAAAGAGAACTTTAATACATGAAAACGGACTGTACTCAATGGAGACAGCTTTCCATAGGAGCTAGGGAACGATCTGAACTTCAAACTGCCCAATTGAATTTGCAGGTTAGTGGAATCTTCCATATAGAAAGAGTCTGCAATATCACTATCATGTATATTGCTGGTTCAAACTGTTTTTGTCAAAAGCTCTTTCTCATCGCCATTCTGAATCATCGATTAATTATGGCCACCTATAATTCTATCTCATTGTGTAATTTAGTCTAGGCTGTTTTAGACAAAATAAAGATGGCTCAAGTACAGAGCTATCCTGAGGATGTAGATCTTCATCTAAATATTTGTTTAGTTCAACAAAATGAATTGTATTTCAGCCAACAAGTGATCTTTATGCAGACTATAGAAATACAGCTTTTGCAAAGCTTTCCTTATATTTCTATTCTTCAGGGATTACTTCATAATATATTTTCTGATAGAGGTACTCAAAACCTTTCACATTTTTGGAGAGCTCGGTGTATGCCATTGGGAGACTTAAATAAGTACAAAGAATGAACTAATCGAAGTCAGAAGCAGTATTTATGATGCAACTCAAAATACATTTTTCTATTTACCAGTTTCAGAACTTTCTTATAATAATGCAACGCAAACTGCTGCAAATTTTTCTTCTTCTCCTTATATAGACCATTTAGTTTAAATTACAACTGATTATTTGAATTAATTACAGAAGTTAAGGCAACTTGTTTCTGAAAGTTTACTACATTCGATGGTGAAGATCAAGGAATATGCTTAAAAATCAATATAACAATATTTTACCTCTGCTGCTGTGGAGAAAATGTGTCTGTCTTTTGGTTTTCTTCCTGTTATCGAATGCCAGTTAAAGTTCATCCAGGCTTTTTGGACCTATTCTTAACACTCATCAGATTTGGCCAATGACATTAAGGTTGAGGCTGTCTTGTATTTGAAAAATAAATTTTGTCTTTCGTTCATCCAAATTGAACTAGTATTTTCCCGATCTTTATTTTCAGGTTTCATCTAAACCTACATCATTTATGGGGCAAGGGCAACCAGAACATAAAGTTCACTAAATATATGATCCTCTGATACATAAAGGTCATCTTCAATTTTTGACCCACTGGAAAGATTCTCCTTCCAATAAAAATTCTTGGGAAGATGGTCCTTTAGTTCAGGCTCCATTTGTAGACCTCTGTCTCTATCATCAGCACCCATTTCAGTGCAGGACTCCAGGAGGGGAGCAGATAAATCTGTGCGAAGAACTCAAAAGATAGTGCAATCCTTCAGGAGACAGTAGTGCGCTCCTTGCACGGTCAAGTCAACTTTTATTCGATTATTGAGGAATAATCATAAAAAGCACCATGAAGCATAATTATAAGAAAACAGCATGAAGATACATTCTTAATACAATGCAGTGATTTGGGTAAGTATATCGCGTAAAAGCACAACAGGCCACTAGCAGTCATCTGTTTGTGTTAGACTTGGGAAAATCACCTTCTCAAAGTTCAGTGCTAAGTGTCCAGTTTGCAGTGGAGGAGGTCGCGAGGAGCACTTTGTGGATGGTTGTCGCTGTAGGGCGCAGAGCAGGCCCGTGGTCGTGGATGGTCATCCTCAGAGAGCGAAGATCCTGTAGGTATTGCGGACAGTCGTTGATGGAGCTGGCATGGCACCACAGGCTGATATCGCATTATCAGTCATCACTGGCAGTTACTGTAGCATGAAGAGTTGGGTTCACTGGAGCTTCGCAATGGTGGTTGTTGCTGGTGGCACGAGCGGGTGTGTTTGTGATTGTGAACGGCCCAAAACTTCAGGATTTGCCCCTTTTCCTAAGAGGAGTGCCAAGGGTGCGGGACCTGGAGAGGCATTACTTGGGGATCCGGAACCCACTTTAGTGTACACCAGCAGGGCTCAGTCAGATCCAGGCAGAACCAGTTGCAGCAAGTCAGCTGGGCAGTTTCACGGAGGCATCTGGAGTCGTTGATGGAGCTGGCATGGCACCACAGGCTGATATCGCATTATCAGTCATCACTGGCAGTTACTGTAGCATGAAGAGTTGGGTTCACTGGAGCTTCACAATGGTGGTTGTTGCTGGTGGCACGAGCGGGTGTGTTTGTGATTGTGAACGGCCCAAAACTTCAGGATTTGCCCCTTTTCCTAAGAGGAGTGCCAAGGGTGCGGGACCTGGAGAGGCATTACTTGGGGATCCGGAACCCACTTTAGTGTACACCAGCAGGGCTCAGTCAGATCCAGGCAGAACCAGTTGCAGCAAGTCAGCTGGGCAGTTTCACGGAGGCATCTGGAGCCAGGGGCGGCTCCTCCACTATGGCAGAGGAGCATCGCCCCACTGTTTACTCGCGGTGCAAGAAGCAGAAACGTAACATGGCATTTTAAATACCATTTTATGTTTCTGCTTCTAACGCTGTGAGAAAGTAGAATGGTATCCCTGGTTGAGGGAGGGCGGGTCGGGGAGGATAGGCTTGCCCAATACTGTGGGCCCTGACTGTTTGGGTGGCCCTCTAGGGCCGACCAAACCAGTCATGTACACTCTGCATTTTCTCTATGTATGTTGAATGCAGCCTACATAGAGAAAATAGCCTCTCTACAGGTGCCCGGCTGGGCTCCATCCGCACCAATCACAACGCTGCCATTGCATTGACTGTGGTGAAAATTCATCACAGGGGCAGATAAGGACAGTTGCAGACTCATATTGACCCAATAGAAAGCTGGGAAGACTACATATATTTCCTAGTATAAATCTTGCCAGTAAGGAACTTTCCCATGGGTTTGTGACCATACTTAAATATGGTTCTATTCTCATAAAGGTTTGCAGTACTGTATATCGGAGTAGGGATGATTTTGAAAATGTCAGTACCTCACTGGTGGATTACTTTAGAGATTAAAGTTGTTTTTACCCCAACCTTGCCCACCCTAGGCAATTGAACAAGGGGTCCGATAAAGATATGGCCTGCCAAAGTCATTAGCTACCTGCTTAATATAGAGAGGCCATGAGATTTTATAACCATAATTGCAGAGTAGGCAGTCCTCGATGATCCTCCTGTTTAGGCTGGCACGATCCTTAGAATAAAGATATTGGGGGTAATTTAATATGCTCATCAGAATAGCCTAAAACAATTCTAAGCTCAGTTCTCCATGCACAGAACCGTGGGAGGTTCTGGGTGGAAACCAAGTAGGCGTCTGCAAAAACTTTTCTTCAGCCTGGAGGTTGTTAACTCTACAGTAGTCCCTATCTGGAGGTTGTTAACTCTACAGTAGTCCCGAATGTCAGCATCATAAATTAGAATCAGCAAGTATTTTTGCTTGTATATTTCCACTAAGGGCAGAATCGCTTTACTCCACACACTCTGAGCAAGGTTATCCAGGAGGTCAACTGATTTACAGAATATTAGAGACCTGGTGAATAGGCAGTGGTCAGCCACGGCCCGTGGAGGGAGTTTCGGTGGGGCGGAGAGGCGGGGCGGGGGAGCGGCAGGTTTGGAGGTGCTAAAAATTTAATTAATAAAACAAATTTCGTAGCGCGCCCTGCATCGCAAAATGCGATGCAGGGTGCGCTACGAAATTCGCTTTATTTATTAAATTGTTTACTTAACTTCAATTATCCATACTCCAGTTTTTAGCACCCCCCACCCTGCCCCTCCGCCGCCCCGCCTCTCCCCCCCACCGAAACTCCCTCCACGGGCCGTGGCTGGCAGTGGTATCAAGAGATATATAGAATCGAAGGTCACATATAGGTAAGTGAAGTGGTTGACTTTGCCGATGTTCCCCCTTTGATCTGAATAGTTCTAGTTTTAACTCTCTTAGGGCCATATTCCATATAAAAAGCTTGAGAGAAATTGGTGTATAGGTCAACATTGTCTATGAAGAGGAAAAAGTTGTTTATGAGACACATGAGACCGTTCATCAAAGTTTGAGATTTTAATACGCATTGTCTGCGTACAAAAGGTCCAGTATGAAGTAAACTTCACAATGGGCATATCCTGGCTGTGTTCTGAAACGAATGAAAGTTGTTACTGTATATATTAAATTAGGATAGGCGCAAGGATACTTCCTTCCCAGACCTTCCACTCTTCTTCATCCTGAGGCTGCAACTCCCCTTTGTAAGCACGTGGGAAGTCGACTAGAGTCTGGTCCAAATCCATAATTGTGAGAAGGCACCAGAGCTTTAACCGATTCACTCGGCTAAGTACAGAGATCGCTGAAAAAAGCGGCCATGATGGACTTCATGGCATCCATAGTCAAGAAAGGTTGGATCTTCCTAATTGTTCTTAGCATGAATACAGATTTAGAGGTCACAGGCACCAATATGCAGCTTAAAAGATAAATCAGGACCTTTTACCGCTGCTTTGGGGACAGGAATCAATCCCATGTCAAGAGGCAAGAAGATACTGGTCTATAATAAAAGATTTTTGTCTAACACCATGATTTCATGTTTATATGCAGTTTTATCCTGGTTTTGTCTCATCCAGCTGCTAATAAATAACATCATATTCCTGAACTGATATTGAAGGTGTTCCGAGGTATCAACCTAGAGTAAGATCTGGCAATCGTCTGCCCAACCTAAAATCTGTCACCCTCTTTCCACTAGTTTATTTATGAGGGGCTAAATGTAAATATTAAAAGGTTGAGCTATAACAGGACCCCTGTGGAACCCCACACTCAATTTTAAAGTCTGGTGCCCTAAAGGGTTTAAGTAGTGAAACATAATGGCTACCACTAGGTAGGAAAAAAACTATGATCAGCTTGTCATATTGGTTTGCAAAGTAATAAATAGTTTTAAAATATGTGTCCCATAGCGGGGGCCTGCCTACCCGCACTCACACAAGCACAAGTCGACTTTCTGGACAGGCTGATACAGACTGAAGAGGTTATCTCTGCCATCTCCCGCCTTAAATTGGGCAAATCACCTGGCCCAGATGGCTACACGGCGGCCTTTTATAATACATTCTGCAGCCAACTAGCCCCCATCCTGACAACGTTGTTTAATACTTTTGAATGCGCGGGAGCCATACCTAGGGAAATGCTGGAGACGACGATAGTGGTTATCCCCAAACCGGGGAAAGATAGGATGAGTTGCGGTGCATATAAGCCTATTTTATTTCACTGCTGAACATTGCCATCAAATTGTACACCAGCATCATTGCGACCCGGTTGGCCACATATATGGCTCAACTTGTTGGGCTTGCCCAATCGTGATTCATTCCGCAACGACAAACCAGTGACAACACGAAGCGCATTTTACATCTGCTGGAGCGGGCCTCCCTCACACAGGGAGAGTATATGTTTTTAGCTATAGACGCGGAGAAGGCCTTTGATAGGGTACACTGGCCTTACCAAGAACTGGTCCTGATCGCCGGGGGCTTCGGTGAGAAGTTACGGTCCCGCATTTTGAACTGCTATCGGTCTCCCTGGGCGATTGTCCGGGTTAATGGCCATACTTCCTCTAGGCTCCCCATCGAGAGAGGCACCAGGCAGGGATGCCCTTTGTCTCCCTTGCTATTTGTTCTATAAATGGAACCACTGGCCCTTAGACTCCGGCAGCACCCCCTCATATCGGGGATCAAATTCGGGGGAGACATTCACACAGTCAGCCTATATGCAGACGATATCCTTCTCACTCTATCGGACCCGATCACATCTATGCGCGCCCTTTTTGTTGAATTAGATTGCTTTGCTCTGGGGTCTGGGTTTGAGGTTCCATGATTCTGAACCCGTTCAATAAAGGTCGTTTAATCGTGACGATTTTGGTATCAGTGAACCGCAAATGACGAGTGTGGCATGTTCGAGTGTTTTCGTCATGTTCGATTGATGGAATCACAGTGTATTCAGGGATTTCGTTCCGAACCTTCGGGTTCCATTTTGTGTATGGCAGCCATTTTGTGGTTGCCCTCACATAGGCCGATGACTACGGCCGAGCGAGTTTTTGGGACACGTACACCTTTAGCTGACTTCTGTGTGACCTGAGCGAACTGACTCCATTGCCCGAAGCTAACCTTGTTGAGCCAGTTCCTTGTTCGGCAGCTGGTCAAGATAGAGATCAAAGAGCAGGACATTGCTGATTTTACGGTACATGCACACACCCTTCTATCGTGCTTCTCATCTGTTTCTGTTCCTTCTTCTATGGCCTATTTATGGTTTGGGTTGAGGTCTTTTTATTATGGGTTTGTCCGGCCTGTCTGAGCAAGAATGTTGGGTTTTTCTTATAATTGATGATGGGCTGGACAACTGAAAGTGGGCTTGTCGTTATGCGATACCTTTTGAAATGTCACTGTGTGATTGGACAGTTTGTAGGTAATTGATGCTAGTCAGGAATGTGATTTTTGGCATAAAAGACGATGTCTCGCAATACTAAAGTTGTACAGTCTCTGACGAACCACCCGTGTCGTGCTTCGTAGACTTCTGTTCCTGGTTGCAGCCAATAAATTTGATCCTTGACGTCACCGAGAAGTTTCCCGTGTCTCTGTATTCTAAGACAGGTGAACCCGAAGACATTGGGCGTGCCCCTGGCGCAGCTTGGTTGTAAAACCCGGTTCTTCAGGTTCCGGATTGACATGGATAAATCCATGGCCCTGAATATTTCTCTGTCGCCACCTACGCTTGCTTATCTGAAAGAGGAACACCCGGTGGTTTGGGCCTCCACAACAGCCTCTTATCTGGGAATTCAGTTATCTTCGACAATCCCTGCTACTTTAAAGGCTAATTATTCTAGCCTTCGCACACGCATCCCGGCGGCACTCCATAGATGGAAAAACTGCACAATGTCTTGGTTAGGTCGAATAGCGGCTGCTAAAATGACAAACCTCCCTCAACTCCTATATCTCTTCCAGACCCTTCCTATTCGGCCGCCCAATGGGTGGATACACCAAACACAGACGGACCTCTCGCGATTCTTATGGCACAGACGCAAGCCGCGGTTCTGACATCAAATCGCAACATTACCACCTGAACAGGGAGGAGTGGGAGTCCCCCATATTCAGCTTTATTTCCTTGCCACGCAACTCAGATATCTGGTTCAGTGGAGTCGCCTAGAGTCTAAAAAACACTGGTTGTTCCAGGATCAGGCAGTGGCCGGTAGACCATTACAGGGGGTCCCCTTTCTTCATAAAACTCAGAGGCCCCCAACTTGTACGCCTAATTCATTACTAGCACAATGCTGGACTCCTGGGACCATAACAATGTCTCCCATCAACTGACTACCTTCCCGTCCCCTCTTACTCCTCTTTTCGACAACCCGGAATTCCACCCCGGCACGATTGCTTCTGACTTCAGGTTGTGGCGCTCCTCCCCCTGTAGATCATTGGGCCATCAATTTGATCTGAATGGCATCATACCCTTCTCACAGCTTGGAGAGAACTACGGTCTTTCAGAACGTGAGCGCTTACCTTATGTGCAGATCCGGCACTGGGCACTACACCCCATGATTAAACCGCAAGCACAGAGTCTACTGACAACATACGAAAAATGGTTAGTGACCTGCACTACTGATAAAAAACTGATATCAGACATCTATTGCATGCTGTTAGATAACATCATGTACACGTACAATCCCAGCTGCTCACGGTGGGAGAGAGACCTTGGAAGGACGTTAAGCCATATGGAATGGGAGGGTATTTATTACAGGGCGAGATACTCGGCTTACCACATGGGCCTTACGGAGACCCTAACCAAAGTGGCCACATACTGGTATTATACGCCTGAACACATTCATCGCTTCGATCAGCGTCGGAGCGGTCGGTGCTGGATGGGATGCGGGGGTTGGGCACCTTAGAGCATATTCTATGGGGCTGTCCAGCTTTACAATCGTACTGGTCCCAAGTCCTCGACGAGGTAGACTTAAACATGGAAACGCAGCTCCCACGCTTCCCCTCATACATTCTTCTAGGCCTCCCTAATACACTAACATACCCTCTTAAGTCACGGTTTCGTTGGCTGATAGCTACTGCTCTAGGGGCTGCAATACAGAACATCCTAATACACTGGCGCTCCACTCAACTCCCTACTCTCACCGGCTGGCTCCAGCGACTGTGGTCTGTGCTAGGCATGGAAAAATTGACTCTGATGCTGGCTGGCAGAGGTTCCGAATTTCCTGAATTGAGGCGACCCTTCCTTACACTGCTGGTGTCGGAGTTCCGGGAATTAACTTTCCCTTGATATTTGCGGCTCCTCCGCCTTCTGGACACGCAAATTCCAACTGCTGCCTCTAAAGGGAAACATCCCTCCAAACGTTGAGCACTAGCTTATGTTTTCTCCCCCTTCCGCTCCCTTAATTTCCCCCTCTCCATTTCTTTTCTTGCTTTCCTCTCCCCTGTCCCTTTTTTGATTGATACGGTGGACGAGGGTGGGTGGAGGGTGGAGTGGGTGGTGGGAAGGGGGTTCTTTTTTTTGTGTGTTCCCTGTTTTGGGGTATGTTTTTGTTTTCTCCTTCATTTGAGGGTCCGCTTCATGCCTTTACCTTAGGTAATATTGATCTTTGCGACCTTGTGGTCACACTTGCACAGTCTTACGGAGCTGTGAACCTTGTTCTTTGTGCATTGTTTGTTTACAAATTAATCAATAAAAAGATTTAAACCTAAAATATGTGTCCCATTGACCAGCCATTATGTGCATGCCTAGCCCCTTGGTCAGGGCCCTGTGATACTTGTTGAAGTTAACAATCTTCCAAAATAATCTGGTATCTTTAGTTTGACAAGAGTCAACCAAATATTCCTAGGTTTCTTCCTTAATTTCTAGGTTCCTTTTTTAAGGATACATTTCTAGTCAGCTGTACATCACACAATATCCTCTTTATCTCTTGGGTGCCTTTTAGGGGCTCTCCGCAATCTCCTGTTGGCTTCCATGCATTCAGAATTACACCATTGTGGACATTCAGCTTTCCGGATACTAACAGAGGTCAATAAAGATTTTCTAACATAACAACTAAGGCTCACAAAAGCATCAATAGCGAGCTTCCCATGAATACTGTCATGAGCACACAATAACTAAGACAAGGTTTTCTCTTATCATATTTGCCGTACATAGTGTACTGTTAAGTTTTTCATCTCAGCATCAGTCGATTTTCTTTCAATGCTAGAGAAGTCGCTCCACTCTTAATTTATGTCTTAACGACCTCTGGAATTACTAGTGCCAGGGCTTTAAGTGGGCCGGGTCTCACTGGTGCTGAGCACCAACAGTTTTTTAAAGGATACCTCGAAACGGGTCTCAGCTGTGTGCTCTGGCACAGGCGGTCTGTTTTTTTGCGGACTGCAGTTACAGCAGGCACATCGATGTGTGCGTGTTCATTACACTGCTCACTTTTCACTAGTGGGGATGTTACGTCATGACGTCATGCCAGGTGAGCATTGTAGGGGGAAGGAAAATCCTTTAAAGAGCGTCATTTTCTCTCTGGATTTCCCTTCTCTTGTTCAAACTCAGGAGCAGCAACATCATCGTGGTGTCACCAGGGCTTTAAATGGAAGCTTTTCCAATATTTTTTTTCTTTTATTTTGTATCCTCATCTACGTTCCTGGTTTCCAGCTGCCATGTAGTGGAACAAGGAAGAAAGGTGTAATGGAGTACAGTCGTGCTGCCACAGCCTAGACTGGTCGAGATGGAGAGAATACGGAGATGGCAACCCGTTCCCAACAACAACGACTGGGTCCACACCTATCCAATCAGCTTGTTGCACAGGGGACAGATAACAACCAGATAGCCAGTTACCATATAGCTATTGCCAGGCCAACAAACAGGGAGCGAAGAAGAAGAAGGCTGGCATAGCAAGGAGAGTAAAACCATGGCTACGTAATCATTGGATCCGGGGGAATAAAAAAACCCTGGTTCAATCATTCATTGGGACCAATCAAGCATATGCCAAAACGGTCTTTTATCTGGCTTTCCAACCCTGGCGAGATCTAATTTCGAAATTTGAAGGATTGAAGTGCGCCACTCGTAGAAGGTCGGGGGCGGAAACGTCCTTCCACCGCTTACAGATTTCTCTGCGAGCTGCCAGAATACAATAGAACAAAAAATTCCTTGCGGGTATGCCAGTCTGGTCCCCAACTCCAAAAATGACGAGGCATAGGTCAATCACTACTGTAAAGCCCAGGGAAGATGAAAGTTTACTGCTGATTGATTCCCAAAAAGGTACTAGATGAGGACAGTCAAAGAACATATGCGTGTCCGGGGCTTCCTTCAGACCACAACGTGTGCAAGCCACCAGGCCCCCCGGGGTAAATCTAGACAGCCTCTGAGGGGAGTAATATGCCCTGTGCAGGGAAAAAAAGATGGTTTCTGCGAAGCCAGGCTGGTTTGACTAAGTCCCACATTACGCTGCAAGACATTATTGGTACATTTATAGACGTTAGAGGGCGCGGGACTCAGGTACTATAATTTTCTGTCTGGTGAGTATTAGGACGTAGGTGACAGTTAAAAGAATCCGAGGGTCGGATTCTGATGCAGTCGCCTAGGGAAACATATAAGTGACCTGTGACAAGACAATTTTGGCTAATTAAGGCAATTTGAATTGAAACTAATACAGTTTCCCTTGTATCGTTTAGGGGAGTGTCTCCCATGTACCTTTTTGTGGGGGCCCAAGCCCCCCTCCTTACAAATAAAATGCCAGCATAATCTCCAGCGTTAAAATCAGAAGGTTGAGTAAGCCAATGGCAGACTTTCTTCTTTAATTGAATAATGGATTCTATAGCACTGCTGGATAACATCTGAACGTTAGCCAAAATGTTATTAAACAACTAAAGAGTGACTTAGTGAAAAAATAATGTGAGTTTTGTTAAGCAAAATAAATATAATGTATTTGTAATGCTAATAGGCTAAAGTTAGTGCCGATGCTCAGCACCGGTGAGGCCCAGGACCACTTAAAGCCCTGCACCCACGCATACAACTCCCCCACTGCATTGTCATTTCCTATGCTGCTCCCAGATTTTGACAACTGTGTACCTTCGTCACACAATTAACACTATCACATATATGAGGTTCGCTCTGCAGAGTGGCCGGACTACAGATTCATTAGTATCCGGGAACATCTGGTTATGTCCCAGGAGCGTGCTGTGTGGGGTAGGCGGGTAGGGGCCACTCATCATGCTGGCCAGACACAGGTATCCCCGCCCGCGTGACTCATGCTGACTCCATGCCTCTGTGGCCCAGTTAGTGCATGGGAGAGTACCAGCCCCTCCCCCTTGTGCTTAGAGGGTGGTGGGTGGCTTATCATGATGATAACCATTAGTAGTTAAATCTTTCGGGCCAGGGGTGGGAAGTTTTGGTTCTTCTGGCGAGTGATTTGGCCTAACTTAACTGGTTAGTTTCGGTGTGGTTTGGTTTTATTTCGTTAACCTAATTTCACCTTAACTTCTAATGGAACATCTATCTGTTATATAGTCAGGGTCACTGGAGTTGTGATTGAACGTTCGCAGCCTTTTCCACATGATTACTGCAATCATGGACGTGCACCTCAGAATATAAGAACACATAACATAGAAGGGCGACAATGGCCGCCCATCCATCCGCGCCTCACTGAAAATAAACACTAGTAACGCAGGGATGCACTGAAAACGGGCAAATATTTGGAAATCTTGCAAAGCCTTTGGCACCTATCTAGTGATCTTTTTATGTAACAAATGTCTCAAATTAAGAGAGCCGAAGAACGGTGATCTGCCCAAGATCACATCATTTGGTAAAGTAGAAAAGCCGGGATTAATACTGAAGTATACCAGACCCAGGGGCATGAACTTTACAACTATCCCATATCATCCTACTCTGATGTCTATTTATGGAAACTGGGTTATTTTAGCTCGGAAGTAGGCGCAGGCGAAATAAGTGTTATGTGAACTCATTCTACAGACGATAATAACAAAAAACACCTCTACTACGACCAATAAGTATGCAATAACATTAAAACCACCCCCTTGCTAGTACTCCTACCAATTAGACTGATACTAACAACATAGTTATTAACGGGAACAACATATGATTCACATATCCAGCTCCATGACACAGCTCCCTCGTGTGAAATGCTGTAAACACCACATTTTGTAACCCGATGAATGCACTGCAAGGATTGTCTGTACAACCGATCAGCCGTCCACAGAGACATCAATCCGGTGGGACTGGCGCAACCTTTCACCCTTCTGAGGTCGATAAAACACTAGGTCCATTCAGCGGGCTTCTGATGAGGGCGCCTATTGTGCTTCTGGGAGGCAGCAAGACCTGGCAGAAAGTGTCACTTGGGACCCTGATTTTAACATTATCCCTTAGTCCATTTATTCGCAACTAGCACACAACTGTGAAGCCCCCCAGCACAGATATACAGCCTACACACGTCACAACAAGAGCAGTGACAACAATACAGGCACGCGCCTGTGCAGGAAAGTAAACCCTGCACCCTGCACTCTTACTCTCGGTGCTTTAATTAGCGCACCATTCCATTAGCTGAAGTCACAACCTATGCAGGGGTCAAAAACCCCTCCCCCGCAATCCCATATTCCCACCCACAAACACCACACACGTCGAGAAAAAGGTGGACCACAGACCACAGCACTGGTTGTGAATCAGAGAAAACCTGAGCTTAAAGCTGGATTCTTTTTTTTAAACCACTGTGATCCTCGGCAATTTACTTAATTTTTAGTGCCGCTGTTCGTGTGTGTACCAACATAATCCTTTAAACACATCCTGTACACCAGAACTAGGCGCTATGCAACAGAGGCCCAGACCCTTCCCAATTACCTCCAGTTAGGGAGAGACCAACAGAGAGAGAGAGAGAGGGAGAGAGCACCAATGCTGGGGGCATAGAGAAAGAGGCAGTAACATTAAACATGGGACAGTGACACAACTGGCCGAAGAAACAGTGAGACACACAAGATGTGCTACGGTGGCAAAAGCACTCGCACCCCCTCATATGTTTCCAGAGACAAAACTGTGCATTATTTAAATAGGGACCAAATTGATGTTAGTTTATAGTTCTTCAACCAAAACCCAACCACTGCTGCCAAGGCGGCGATGGGTTGTCCGGCCAGCGCTGTAGAGATGGGGTTCGTGGTTCCACCATTTTGGGCTGCTGAACTCCGGGGGGCTGCAACAGGACGGGCTTGAATCCCACGGTCCTAAAGCCAGACTCTGCCCCGGAATACAGGGGGTCGCAAACCCGCAAATCATTTTTTATTTCCCGCTGCTAAGGCTACCGGCACCACACCCCCAGCACCCCCTCCCTGGACCTGAGGCAAAGAATGCTGTGGTGACCTACCCAACATCCGGTTGAGGATGGCAGCTGGGATCAGACCCTCCGCATCTGGTTATGGCGTGGGGAACCGGCGGGAAAAAGAAGCAGCATCAGTAAGGGCGCCAGGAGCAGCAGGCTTCACTTTTGCGCCTTTTTTCGAAGGCGGGCTGCAAAGGACGATCGACACGTGGACATGGGGCAGCGTGACTGGAGCCTCCACCCCCACCTGTGCCACAGATCGAAGCGGTGAGCCGGGTCTCATCTCTGCATTCCCGGTGGTATTAGGGATAGAACGAGGGCAGCATAGCGAAAGCCTTCACCCCTGCCCAGCAGAACAGCAGAAGCGGAGCACTGTGGCTGCACTGCGGAGAAGACGGCGCCATTAAAAATAAAAAAAAAGCAGAAGGGACAACATAGTAACCAATCTAAAGACGCAATACCGTAGCGATAAACGTTTTAAGCATTTGTCCACTATAACAAAATTAATAATCGTCCATCATAAAAAAAAACCCTTGCTGACCTGCAGCAGGCGCCACCCCCCGCCCTCTCTGCCCGACCCCTCCCCACACTCTCCTCCCAATAAAAACAAGCACATTAGTGGTGGGAAGGGGCTTCCGTAGACATCTCCCTGTTGCGCCCTTAAGTCGAAACATAGCAGCACCCCACTCCCCGGCCCGTAAACCAGACTCACCGGCAGCGAGCAGCAGCAGCGGGAGGCACGGCTCCATAGCCGCCTCAGGCTCCATCAGGCTCCGCCCCTCCCGCCCGGCGTCGAAGTCCCGCCCGACGTCGACGACACTTCCGTTGCCAGGCAACGGCCCCGCCGGCACCAATCCCAGCGCGGCTCCTCGTCTGACGTCAGAGGAGCTGCGCTCGGGATTTGTGAGGCTACCGAAGTTCCCGGGCTGCGGCGGTGTTAACGGGGAGGCAACTTTTAATTTACATACAATGCCGCTTTGGGAGGCGGCAGTGATTTGAGACAGCGCACCTTGTAGCACAGTGCCTTCCCATGCGTAAGGGGAGAGGAGCCCGGTGAGTGGGGTTGAGGGTGGGGGTGTACGCGCGTGTGTCTGTTTGAGTGTGTTTGTGCGTGCGTGCGTGTGTCTGTTTAAGGGGGGTGCGTGTGTGTATGCAGCGTGTGTCTGTTTCTTCACGCCAGGTCAATACTGCATTTAAGATTAAAATATTAGCAGTTGCCTTCCAAGCGGGGGGGTGCGTGTGTGTGTATGCAGTGTGTGTATGTGCGCATGCGTCTTTGTTTCAGAATGGGAAAATGAGGCACGGCGACGTGCGCGCTCACGAGGTAGAATCTCCGGCAGGAGACGCTCGTGATAGTCTGCTGTCCACATTCCCCCGAAAGTGATTACATAAGTTGTCGAGCCCTAGACAGCAAAGCTTCGCTTTGCTTTCGTCTAGGCTCGACCTAAAAATGGTCCTCCGGTGGTGTGCGCTCGCTAAGACGCACCCTCACGCGAGGATCTTAGTGTGAAAAAGGGGTTTTCAATAGTGTTTCTCACGGATATTACCCGTGGCGGCTCACTGAACTTCACAGGAGCCAAATGCCTGCAAAAATAAGGGAGAAAGGAAACAAACATAATGACATATAAAGACATAGACTGACATATAATTAGGTTTTTTCTCTGCCAGATAGTCCATAGCAACATGTTCATTTCACTTTCGTTCACATATCGCATGCATTAACCATTATTCAGTGTTAACACCCAAATGGCAATCCTCTGTTTGCCTTCTTAGAGGATATGGCCCCCCTTCATTATTAATTGTGAAGGGCCGTGTTAATTTTATCGCTGTATCATAGAGGCAATCTATTTACAAAGGCAGTATACCATAGGAACTTTCCATTTTGGTCCCGATTTTATGGTGCACTAAGTAAATAAAAAATAAAAAAATCAAGGTAGCAGCAGCACTCATTTGCAAGTTGTTAAAAGCCAAATTCATGGGGACTTTGGACTATAAAGCCTCCCCCTGGAAGACTCAGGCTCGCTATGTAACAAATAAACAGAAGCACTCACTTAATGAGAGATGAATACTCTCTTCCTGGGCTCAGACGGCGCGGGTGTTCTTCATGCCGTGTCAATACTGCATTTAAGATTAAAATATTAGCAGTTGCCTTCCAAGCGGCATCCGCTTCGAGAAGCTCGTATATTTGAACTGCTCGTTCGTGTTACGCTGTGAAATTAAGTCTGAGATCACTTACTTCAACGCACACGACTCCCCGTAAGTAACCTACAATCAGAGGTGCCGTCGGCCCGAATACTAATGGAGCTTGCGAGAATAGCGTATTTTGAATGTTCGGCAGTTCCGATCACGTGACCGACGTGATCGTACGTCCCTTGACTAAAGATAAATAAATTAAAAGGGGACGTTTCCCATTTTCACACCGGCGTAGGAGTTCGAGCCCCGGTCACCGCTTCTAATTAATGTAGGTTAATCACGTGGAATTTAAACCCATCTTCATTTAATTATGTCGCAAAATTAACAACTGCACGGCTTTCCGTATCGTTGAACGGGTGTCCCAGGTGATATTCAAATTGCCACAGCTTTATACAGCATATCAGTATTGACAAGCTTTTAGCAAGATTTTGACACATGCTCACTCCTTGTAAAAATGATTCAGAAAAGGGGGTGGTGATGAACAGAGTGTCTGAATTAAGCAGACCACTCTTACCCAGTCCAAAGATCAGGGCTTGATCCATCACCGTTATTTAGCTCACTGCACCATCCCAGCTCAGAACCTGGCTATATGCAAATTAGTCTGTCCCTGGCCCAGTGTATCATGGGAACAGGGCAGACCAAACTACCAAGCCAATTCTTCACCAGAAAAGAGACAAGCTTCCGGGGACCGGTTTCTGGCATTTCAGCCATCGTCGGCCCGGCTTGCTTGAATCCTGATGGTACAGTGAGCAAGGGACTCATGTCTGAGTATACCCTGCCACACCTATAGGTGCCAAAAACGATTCAGAAAATGGGGTGGTGATGAACAGAGTGTCTGAATTAAGCAGACCACTCTTACCCAGTCCAAAGATCAGGGCTTGATCCATCACCGTTATTTAGCTCACTGCACCATCCCAGCTCAGAACCTGGCTATATGCAAATTAGTCTGTCCCTGGCCCAGTGCATCATGGGAACTGGGCAGACCAAACTACCAAGCCAATTCTTCACCAGAAAGGAGACAAGCTTCCGGGGACCGGTTTCTGGCATTTCAGCCGTCGTCGGCCCGGCTTGCTTGAATCCTGATGGTGCAGTGAGCAAGGGACTCATGTCTGAGTATACCCTGCACACCTATAGTGGCCAAAAACGATTCAGAAAAGGGGGTGGTGATGAACAGAGTGTCTGAATTAAGCAAACTACTCTTACCCAGTCCAAAGATCAGGGCTTGATCCATCACCGTTATTTAGCTCACTGCACCATCCCAGCTCAGAACCTGGCTATATGCATATTAGTCTGTCCCTGGCCCAGTGCATCATGGGAACAGGGCAGACCAAACTACCAAGCCAATTCTTCACCAGAAAGAAGACAAGCTCCCGGGGACAGGTTTCTGGCATTTCAGCCGTCGTCGGCCCGGCTTGCTTGAATCCTGATGGTGCGTGAGCAAGGGACTCATGTCTGAGTATACCCTGCCACACCTATAGTTGCCAAAAACGATTCAGAAAAGGGGGTGGTGATGAACAGAGTGTCTGAATTAAGCAGACCACTCTTACCCAGTCCAAAGATCAGGGCTTGATCCATCAGCGTTATTTAGCTCACTGCACCATCCCAGCTCAGAACCTGGCTATATGCAAATTAGTCTGTCCCTGGCCCAGTGCATCATGGAAAAAGGGCAGACCAAACTACCAAGTCAATTCTTCACCAGAAAGGAGACATGCTTCCGGGGACCAGTTTCTGGCATTTCAGCCGTCATCGGCCTGGCTTGCTTGAATCCTGATGGTGCAGTGAGCAAGGGACTCATGTCTGAGTATACCCTGCCACACCTATAGTGGCCAAAAACGATTCAGAAAAGGGGGTGGTGATGAACAGAGTGTCTGAATTAAGCAGACCACTCTTACCCAGTCCAAAGATCAGGGCTTGATCCATCACCGTTATTTAGCTCACTGCACCATCCCAGCTCAGAACCTGGCTATATGCATATTAGTCTGTCCCTGGCCCAGTGCATCATGGGAACAGGGCAGACCAAACTACCAAGCCAATTCTTCACCAGAAAGAAGACAAGCTTCCAGGGACAGGTTTCTGGCATTTCAGCCGTCGTCGGCCCGGCTTGCTTGAATCCTGATGGTGCAGTGAGCAAGGGACTCATGTCTGAGTATACCCTGCCACACCTATAGTGGCCAAAAACGATTCAGAAAAGGGGGTGGTGATGTACAGAGTGTCTGAATTAAGCAGACCACTCTTACCCAGTCCAAAGATCAGGGCTTGATCCATCATCGTTATTTAGCTCACTGCACCATCCCAGCTCAGAACCTGGCTATATGCAAATTAGTCTGTCCCTGGCCCAGTGCATCATGGGAACAGGGCAGACCAAACTACCAAGTCAATTCTTCACCAGAAAGGAGACAAGGTTCCGGGGACCGGTTTCTGGCATTTCAGCCGTCGTCGGCCCGGCTTGCTTGAATCCTGATGGTGCAGTGAGCAAGGGACTCATGTCTGAGTATACCCTGCCACACATATAGTGGCCAAAAACGATTCAGAAAAGGGGGTGGTGATGAACAGAGTGTCTGAATTAAGCAGACCACTCTTACCCAGTCCAAAGATCAGAGCTTGATCCATCACCGTTATTTAGCTCACTGCACCATCCCAGCTCAGAACCTGGCTATATGCAAATTAGTCTGTCCATGGCCCAGTGCATCATGGGAACAGGGCAGACCAAACTACCAAGCCAATTCTTCACCAGAAAGGAGACAAGCTTCCGGGGACCGGTTTCTGGCATTTCAGCCGTCGTCGGCCCGGCTTGCTTGAATCCTGATGGTGCAGTGAGCAAGACACTCATGTCTGAGTATACCCTGCCATACCTGTAGTGGCCAAAAACGATTCAGAAAAGGGGGTGGTGATGAACAGAGTGTCTGAATTAAGCAGACCACTCTTACCCAGTCCAAAGATCTGGGCTTGATCCATCACCGTTATTTAGGTCACTGCACCATCCCAGCTCAGAACCTGGCTATATGCAAATTAGTCTGTCCCTGGCCCAGTGCATCATGGGAACAGGGCAGACCAAACTACCAAGCCAATTCTTCACCAGAAAGGAGACAAGCTTCCGGGGACAGGTTTCTGGCATTTCAGCCGTCGTCGGCCCGGCTTGCTTGAATCCTGATGGTGCAGTGAGCAAGGGACTCATGTCTGAGTATACCCTGACACACCTATAGTGGCAAAAAACGATTCAGAAAAGGGGGTGGTGATGAACAGAGTGTCTGAATTAAGCAGACCACTCTTACCCAGTCCAAAGATCAGGGCTTGATCCATCAGCGTTATTTAGCTCACTGCACCATCCCAGCTCAGAACCTGGCTATATGCAAATTAGTCTGTCCCTGGCCCAGTGCATCATGGAAAAAGGGCAGACCAAACTACCAAGTCAATTCTTCACCAGAAAGGAGACAAGCTTCCGGGGACCGGTTTCTGGCATTTCAGCCGTCATCGGCCTGGCTTGCTTGAATCCTGATGGTGCAGTGAGCAAGGGACTCATGTCTGAGTATACCCTGCCACACCTATAGTGGCCAAAAACGATTCAGAAAAGGGGGTGGTGATGAACAGAGTGTCTGAATTAAGCAGACTACTCTTACCCAGTCCAAAGATCAGGGCTTGATCCATCACCGTTATTTAGCTCACTGCACCATCCCAGCTCAGAACCTGGCTATATGCATATTAGTCTGTCCCTGGCCCAGTGCATCATGGGAATAGGGCAGACCAAACTACCAAGCCAATTCTTCACCTGAAAGGAGACAAGCTTCCGGGGACAGGTTTCTGGCATTTCAGCCGTCGTCGGCCCGGCTTCCTTGAATCCTGATGGTGCAGTGAGCAAGGGACTCATGTCTGAGTATACCCTGCCACACCTATAGTGGCCAAAACGATTCAGAAAAGGGGGTGGTGATGGACAGAATGTCTGAATTAAGCGGACCACTCTTACCCAGTCCAAAGATCAGGGCTTGTCCATCACCGTTATTTAGCTCACTGCACCATCCCAGCTCAGAACCTGGCTATATGCATATTAGTCTGTCCCTGGCCCAGTGCATCATGGGAATAGGGCAGACCAAACTACCCAGTCAATTCTTCACCAGAAAGGAGACAAGCTTCCGGGGACCGGTTTCTGGCATTTCAGCCGTCGTCGGCCCGGCTTGCTTGAATCCTGATGGTGCAGTGAGCAAGGGACTCATGTCTGAGTATACCCTGCCACACCTATAGTGGCCAAAAACGATTCAGAAAAGGGGGTGGTGATGAACAGAGTGTCTGAATTAAGCAGACCACTCTTACCCAGTCCAAAGATCAGGGCTTGATCCATCACCGTTATTTAGCTCACTGCACCATCCCAGCTCAGAACCTGGCTATATGCAAATTAGTCTGTCCATGGCCCAGTGCATCATGGGAACAGGGCAGACCAAACTACCAAGCCAATTCTTCACCAGAAAGGAGACAAGCTTCCGGGGACCGGTTTCTGGCATTTCAGCCGTCGTCGGCCCGGCTTGCTTGAATCCTGATGGTGCAGTGAGCAAGGGACTCATGTCTGAGTATACCCTGCCACACCTGTAGTGGTCAAAAACGATTCAGAAGAGGGGATGGTGATGAACAGAGTGTCTGAATTAAGCAGACCACTCTTACCCAGTCCAAAGATCTGGGCTTGATCCGTCGCCATTATTTAGCTCACTGCACCATCCCAGCTCAGAACCTGGCGATATGCAAATTAGTCTGTCCCTGGCCTAGTGCATCATGGGAACGGGGCAGACCAAACTACCAAGCCAAGTCTTCACCAGAAAGGAGACAAGCTTCCGGGGACAGGTTTCTGGCATTTCAGCCGTCGTCGGCCCGGCTTGCTTGAATCCTGATGGTGCAGTGAGCAAGGGACTCATGTCTGAGTATACCCTGCCACACCTATAGTGGCCAAAAACGATTCAGAAAAGGGGGTGGTGATGAACAGAGTGTTTGAATTAAGCGGGCCACTCTTACCCAGTCCAAAGATCAGGGCTTGTCCATCACCGTTATTTAGCTCACTGCACCATCCCAGCTCAGAACCTGGCTATATGCAAATTAGTCTGTCCCTGGCCCAGTGCATCATGGAAAAAGGGCAGACCAAACTACCAAGTCAATTCTTCACCAGAAAGGAGAAAAGCTTCCAGGGACAGGTTTCTGGCATTTCAGCCGTCGTCGGCCCGGCTTGCTTGAATCCTGATGGTGCAGTGAGCAAGGGACTCATGTCTGAGTATACCCTGCCACACCTATAGTGGCCAAAAACGATTCAGAAAAGGGGTGGTGATGAACAGAGTGTCTGAATTAAGCAGACCACTCTTACCCAGTCCAAAGATCAGGGCTTGATCCATCATCATTATTTAGCTCACTGCACCATCCCAGCTCAGAACCTGGCTATATGCAAATTAGTCTGTCCCTGGCCCAGTGCATCATGGGAACAGGGCAGACCAAACTACCAAGTCAATTCTTCACCAGAAAGGAGACAAGCTTCCGGGGACCGGTTTCTGGCATTTCAGCCGTCGTCGGCCCGGCTTGCTTGAATCCTGATGGTGCAGTGAGCAAGGGACTCATGTCTGAGTATACCCTGCCACACCTATAGTGGCCAAAAACGATTCAGAAAAGGGGGTGGTGATGAACAGAGTGTCTGAATTAAGCAGACCACTCTTACCCAGTCCAAAGATCAGGGCTTGATCCATCACCGTTATTTAGCTCACTGCACCATCCCAGCTCAGAACCTGGCTATATGCAAATTAGTCTGTCCATGGCCCAGTGCATCATGGGAACAGGGCAGACCAAACTACCAAGCCAATTCTTCACCAGAAAGGAGACAAGCTTCCGGGGACCGGTTTCTGGCATTTCAGCCGTCGTCGGCCCGGCTTGCTTGAATCCTGATGGTGCAGTGAGCAAGACACTCATGTCTGAGTATACCCTGCCATACCTGTAGTGGCCAAAAACGATTCAGAAAAGGGGGTGGTGATGAACAGAGTGTCTGAATTAAGCAGACCACTCTTACCCAGTCCAAAGATCTGGGCTTGATCCATCACCGTTATTTAGGTCACTTCACCATCCCAGCTCAGAACCTGGCTATATGCAAATTAGTCTGTCCCTGGCCCAGTGCATCATGGAAAAAGGGCAGACCAAACTACCAAGCCAATTCTTCACCAGAAAGGAGACAAGCTTCCGGGGACAGGTTTCTGGCATTTCAGCCGTCGTCGGCCCGGCTTGCTTGAATCCTGATGGTGCAGTGAGCAAGGGACTCATGTCTGAGTATACCCTGCCACACCTATAGTGGCCAAAAACGATTCAGAAAAGGGGGTGGTGATGAACAGAGTGTCTGAATTAAGCAGACCACTCTTACCCAGTCCAAAGATCAGGGCTTGATCCATCAGCGTTATTTAGCTCACTGCACCATCCCAGCTCAGAACCTGGCTATATGCAAATTAGTCTGTCCCTGGCCCAGTGCATCATGGAAAAAGGGCAGACCAAACTACCAAGTCAATTCTTCACCAGAAAGGAGACAAGCTTCCCGGGACCGGTTTCTGGCATTTCAGCCGTAATCGGCCTGGCTTGCTTGAATCCTGATGGTGCAGTGAGCAAGGGACTCATGTCTGAGTATACCCTGCCACACCTATAGTGGCCAAAAACGATTCAGAAAAGGGGGTGGTGATGAACAGAGTGTCTGAATTAAGCAGACTACTCTTACCCAGTCCAAAGATCAGGGCTTGATCCATCACCGTTATTTAGCTCACTGCACCATCCCAGCTCAGAACCTGGCTATATGCATATTAGTCTGTCCCTGGCCCAGTGCATCATGGGAATAGGGCAGACCAAACTACCAAGCCAATTCTTCACCTGAAAGGAGACAAGCTTCCGGGGACAGGTTTCTGGCATTTCAGCCGTCGTCGGCCCGGCTTCCTTGAATCCTGATGGTGCAGTGAGCAAGGGACTCATGTCTGAGTATACCCTGCCACACCTATAGTGGCCAAAAACGATTCAGAAAAGGGGGTGGTGATGGACAGAATGTCTGAATTAAGCGGACCACTCTTACCCAGTCCAAAGATCAGGGCTTGTCCATCACCGTTATTTAGCTCACTGCACCATCCCAGCTCAGAACCTGGCTAAATGCAAATTAGTCTGTCCATGGCCCAGTGCATCATGGGAACAGGGCAGACCAAACTACCAAGCCAATTCTTCATCAGAAAGGAGACAAGCTTCCGGGGACCGGTTTCTGGCATTTCAGCCGTCGTCGGCCCGGCTTGCTTGAATCCTGATGGTGCAGTGAGCAAGGGACTCATGTCTGAGTATACCCTGCCACACCTGTAGTGGTCAAAAACGATTCAGAAGAGGGGATGTTGATGAACAGAGTGTCTGAATTAAGCAGACCACTCTTACCCAGTCCAAAGATCTGGGCTTGATCCGTCGCCATTATTTAGCTCACTGCACCATCCCAGCTCAGAACCTGGCTATATGCAAATTAGTCTGTCCCTGGCCCAGTGCATCATGGGAACGGGGCAGACCAAACTACCAAGCCAAGTCTTCACCAGAAAGGAGACAAGCTTCCGGGGACAGGTTTCTGGCATTTCAGCCGTCGTCGGCCCGGCTTGCTTGAATCCTGATGGTGCAGTGAGCAAGGGACTCATGTCTGAGTATTCCCTGCCACACCTATAGTGGCCAAAAACGATTCAGAAAAGGGAGTGGTGATGAACAGAGTGTCTGAATTAAGCGGGCCACTCTTACCCAGTCCAAAGATCAGGGCTTGTCCATCACCGTTATTTAGCTCACTGCACCATCCCAGCTCAGAACCTGGCTATATGTAAATTAGTCTGTCCCTGGCCCAGTGCATCATGGGAATAGGGCAGACCAAACTACCAAGCCAATTCTTCACCAGAAAGGAGACAAGCTTCCGGGGACCGATTTCTGGCATTTCAGCCGTCGTCGGCCCGGCTTGCTTGAAACCTGATGGTGCAGTGAGCAAGGGACTCATGTCTGAGTATACCCTGCCACACCTATAGCGGCCAAAAACGATTCAGAAAAGGGGGTGGTGATGAACAGAGTGTCTGAATTAAGCAGACCACTCTTACCCAGTCCAAAGATCAGGGCTTGATCCATCACCGTTATTTAGCTCACTGCACCATCCCAGCTCAGAACCTGGCTATATGCAAATTAGTCTGTCCCTGGCCCAGTGCATCATGGGAACAGAGCAGACCAAACTACCAAGCCAATTCTTCACCAGAAAGGAGACAAGCTTCCGGGGACCGGTTTCTGGCCTTTCAGCCGTCGTCGGCCCGGCTTGCTTGAATCCTGATGGTGCAGTGAGCAAGGGACTCATGTCTGAGTATACCCTGCCACACCTATAGTGGCCAAAAACGATTCAGAAAAGGGGGTGGTGATGAACAGAGTGTCTGAATTAAGCAGACCACTCTTACCCAGTCCAAAGATCAGGGCTTGATCCATCACCGTTATTTAGCTCACTGCACCATCCCAGCTCAGAACCTGGCTATATGCAAATTAGTCTGTCCCTGGCCCAGTGCATCTTGGGAACAGGGCAGACCAAACTACCAAGCCAATTCTTCCATCACCACTCCTTGTTGTTAAACACTCCTTGTAAAAAGGCATGTGAAGACTAGGCTCATGCGATTTCTATGCACAAGAACAGTCTTCATGATTTTACAATGACTAAAACACGAACGGGTTATTCTAGTGACAGTCATGTATGCCCTAAATACAAGATACTGTTATCGAGACCCAGTAATTGTGGAAATCTGGTTCATAAATAGTACCGGCAACGCATGTGAGGAACCATAGTCTTTCATATTGCCGTTTTCTAGTGGGTTCACAATAATCCCTTCATATAAAAAGATATTAAACCTCCTAGCTCAGAATAATAGGCACACTCATAACTGCTGGGATCGGGTGTCCTCTCTTAGCATCAGAAGGGTTATGTTACCAATCCTCTACTAAGTAAGCTTCATATGTTATCATGGGCTTGGAAGAGCTATATGTGTGTACATGTGTGTATCCTGGAGACTGAAGCTCGTATCTTTAGTCATAAGGCACTCAGAGTTAGTCACAGGGTATACAGATGTTTCAAACTTTTTCTTGTCAACGCCTCATGACTGTGCCCCAAGGGATATCATCGTTTAGGCCTTTCTTATTGGTGGCCAGACAGTAGATCCGTCTTTGCTCCTTCTCAAACAACTTTTTCTCAGAACCTGCATCCAAATGTTCTAATATCGTCCAGTGCATATCATTTGGAGTGTGTCTTTTCTCCAAGTAGTGCACTGTCAGCTTGGTTGTGGCAATTTTAATTGAAACTAATACAGTTCCCCTTGTAATGTTTAGAGGAGGGTCCCCCATGTACCTTTTTGGATTTGCCCAAGCCCCCCTCCTTACAAATAAAATGTCAGCTTAATCTCCAGCGTTAAAATAAGAAGGTTGAGTAAGCCAATGGCAGATTTTCTTCTTTAATTGAATAATGGATTCTATAGCACTGCTGGATAACATCTGAGCGTTAGCCAAAATGGCCACATTAAGACAAGATTCCAGAGGTAGATTGGGAGGTGGCAGGTGATGGAATAGGACCTACCATGGGCACCGATCGCAGAGGGCCATGCCTCAAGAGTGTGTCTCGGAATGTCCTTTCTGTCCCCTTGTCTCATTCTTGGTAACAATGTTGGACCTGTGGCCAGCAGATAGCTCACTTTCAGGCTGGTTGTTACCTTGATTAGTTATCGGTTGGTTTACAACCCTCCCTATTATGAGGTGTGATCACTGGTATCTGCTGAAGGGGCTTGGACTTGGACAGGTACAGGCACAGGTACATCGAGTTTGGCGATTCTGCCTTCTATTTTGTTCAAATGCTTAATAAGTCGCCTCAAACAAACATCACATTTAATTTAATTTAGTTTGAAGCATATCCAAAAGACATTGCCTTGCCCCACCACCTCTCCTCCCCCCCAAGGTCACAAAGGCATTAGGATTTTTAATGGGCTATTTGATCACAGTGGAAGAGAGCTTTAGAGCATAGGATGCATTGAGAACGGATATACAAATAGCTGTTCGAACAAAGAGCTGTGGATTGATCTATTAACTATCACTGTATATTGCACTTTTCCCAAAACCTCTAAAAAGCTAAGGATTTTAAGTCGACGCGTGGTAAATAAATACAGCATCTAACTGAAAGTAAAAAACTTGGAACCCCAGTGTCGGGCAGTGCTGTTCCTAAAGGGACGCAGGCTCTCCATATGCAGGTGCCATTTTGGAACGGGATGTTTTATTATGCATGAACACTTCACCTGCAGAGTTGAAGGCAGGGTTGTGGGCTAATAACTCAAATCTGCGATCACATTGGATAAGCCAAAAAGCAGCCCGAATTGCCACCACTGAGCCCAGGAACTATATTAGTTTTGCTTTTGAGGGGAAGCATTAACAAGTCGTTCTTCCTGACCCACCCACTGTGGAAACGGATAGCATGCCCCTTACAAGATGGCAACGGTTGAATGACGCCTCACAACCTGTTGCGGTGCGACAATCATTTTCGGTGCCCCCATACCCTATGACTGCCTCTTCGAATTTTGTCACTACCACCAGGCAGAAGTGCAGAGTGCCTTTTAAAGATTGCTGGCCCCTCCTCTTTCATCTGGGGAAAGGAATGTGGGTCGATGAAGTCCTCTTGCTGATAGAGTCCCTGTGGCAGCCAAATGTTTGTCCTAGTCAAGATGTGCGCTCTGCGCATGGTTAAGCGTCTTGTTACGTATTCGTCAGTGGTGTTTGCAAGCACAAAGTACTTTTCCCCTTATTTCCTGTTGTGTACTTGACCCCTTTGCACTATTTTTCTTTATTTTATCTTCTTCGAGTTGGATGCTCTACTGGATCTACATCTGAATATATTTGCTTAGTTCCTTCTTCTTACTTTTTATCTTGGGGAAGATAGCCTTGCTATTAACATCAATATTATTCGTCATTTTCTAGCATATGGTACACAACTGACAAGGAGGTCTTAAACCCTTTGTGCTAATTTTCACCTAACTGGGGTCATTTTAAGGGTACGTTTGACAACTTTCATATGCTCTGTTAAGTGCATTCGCACTTTCCATGAGCACTCAATGAGGAAAATAAACAGACCTTCTCAGCATCCAGCCCTTAATGTTTCTAGAATTTCGATAAATATCATTCTGCTTGAGGTTTTGGGACAGATTTAGGAATATCTGTCAGAAAAAAACTGGAAGGTAAAGGAACCATCTAGTTCTGCATTGCTTTTCCTTTAAAGAATGTATTTACACAATACAGATACCTACGTGTGGTTACCACCAATGATTTTAATCTCTTGCACAGTAATATAAGCCCCTTTGTATATGTATCCTTTCAAAACAACATTTAATGGCAGACCCTTTTTGGTCAAATGCATTCCATTTCTCATCAAATTCAAAAGAATTCGTGATTCCTTTTCACGTTTTTAAACAAATGCACGACCTTCCAGATTCTTTAAAAAGGCAATAAAATAAACCCATGTGTTTTCTTCTTGTATTAGTGGAAAAAAAATTCTCATATTCTGGTATACATCCAGTGGATGAGAAGGCATCCTATTTTTATAAATTACTTAATTCTCTCCTCCCCCACCATGAAAACAGAGCTAAATCAAATGTTGAACTATAGTGGGGACCAGATTTGAATTGGACTGATTACG
The DNA here is from genome assembly GCF_964263255.1 of Lissotriton vulgaris. Taxonomy (NCBI): domain Eukaryota; kingdom Metazoa; phylum Chordata; class Amphibia; order Caudata; family Salamandridae; genus Lissotriton; species Lissotriton vulgaris. Next base: position 412,907,317 of record NC_141693.1, on the reverse strand, counting down.
GTCAAAGCACAGTCTGCTTCTCTTTTAGCTTGTACTGCACAATTTTGCTTCTATTTTTATAGTAGAGTACTCTAATTGACTATTTTTCACTCCAGGTACAGTTTCTGAAATTAAACTGGCTGGTCATGAAGCTTTTATAACGGGATTCTGGTTGTTGTTTTTCAGTCCACAAATTAAAACTTTTTGGTTGGATGTTTGAGATTAAGTCAATAAAATAAATGAGGTATTTAGATTTATTTCTTGAATACAAATTTTCCTGGGTGGGGTGAGTTAATTATATAAGGACAAATTCCCATATTAGGTTGCAATTAGTTGAATTGCCGTCTGTTGGTTTCCAAGAGCAAACATCTAAATGACAGAATGTAGAAAATATTTTTTTAAAACATGGTGCAATATGGTCAGTCAGAATCATAGAGAAGATCTTAATTTATACACAATTAGCTAATAAGTGTGACTTATTGCAGTTATCCTTGACATCCTTTTATAGATAGACCTTAACATTCTGTGCTTAGTGGCGCTCCTTTGGGGGTTGTAGCAAAGGAGCATCGCCCCACACCCGACTCTCCTACCCCCTTCCCCACCTGGAGATGCAAAACTTGAAAAATAAAGTGAAAATAAAACAGGTTTATTATCATGTTATTTTTCTTCATAGGGCCGAGTCTTGGGGGTGTGGCCATCACGGTAACAGACATGGAGGAGGAGTGATGGACACTGCTGCAAGTACGAATGTGGGTTTGCCGGCTGTCTTAGAACAGCCAACCAACATGCGCACTGAGATATCTCCAACCCAAGCTGCGTGGCTGGATTGGAGACAGCAGCACATGCTCCCATTCCAAGTGGGAGCAAAAAACGAGCCCAATCAAGCCAATCCTGGTGCTTCTCTCATGCTGCCAGCAGCATGAGAGCATCGTCTGGATTGGCCGTAGAGGAGTCTGATGCCTGTGCTGCAGAGGAGCAGAAGAGCGGCAACATGGCAGGCAGCAGGCAAGTATACCTTAAAAAAAAAATGTGTTTGTTGGTATTATCATCCGGCACACCATTTTACCCAGACTCGAGCCACTACTGCTTAGTAATGTTGAGGTTTTGAAACCTTCATGGAACATTATACCTGCATATTGTTGGTCATTCGCATTTTATTTATATCTACTTTTATTTCACACAATCTGTTTTACCCCCCTTTTACTTCTTTATTTCTTTGCCTTCCTTTATTATTTCACTTACTGTTCTTCATAGATCTTGATTGCTTATAATCTTAATATATATTCTTTTGTATTCAATATTTTGATTCTGATGCCAGTGGCATTTTATGCTCATTCAGTTTGTTTAAATCGAATAATGGTGTTTCACATATTGAGAATGTCAGGAGCAAGGCAGATGTATTGGAAGGTCTGCTTAGCACCTCTGCCCTATTTGTATTGATATCAAGATCCCTTTGTGATTACACAGGGAACTGGTGGTAGAAGAAAACAACAGCAGACTCATCTAGCCATTGCATTTCTGTAACCACTGAAGCACCCGAAAACCATTCATATTTTCCACATTTACTCCTGTGGTTACAACTTTTTGCTTCCTTTTATGCCTGTGGGGTTTCAGATCGTCTTCTCATATACAAACCATCACCTTTCCATATGGTGTATTTTAACACTAAGGGCATGTTTTACGGTGACATACTCCTCCGATGGCCCATCTGAGTAAGAGCCTGTTGTATCTTAGCTATGGTGCTGTTCATGTCAACTACTGCCCCACCATTGGAACCCTGTAGAGATGATGTAACATGGAATGTTGGTGTATGAAAACCACAGTTGTAGAAGGGCTGAGCACCATGCTGGTTGCTCCTGGTGGGGATGTATTACTACTGTACTATTGATCTACAATAAATACTCCTAAAATACTACAACCAGCCTGAAGCTGAAGCTACTCCTTTATTTACAGCTGCGCTTTCTAAACTAACTGGCACACATCAGCCCCACCAGTGACCTCTTCACCGGTCGCCCTCTACAATAAAGTACCAGCTCCTGTCGCAAATGCAGCTCAAGTCTCTGTATGCTGTGCCTACAGCATTTGTTTCAGCGGAACATCAAGTCAATACATGCTGTCTCTACAGCCTTGTAGTGTTGTATGCAGTCTAGTAGCTAGGATGGGAGGAGTTTCTGGGCTGAGGGAAGAGGAGGGGCAACCACAGGAAAGGGACAGTTAGAGTAGGGACAGGGTCGTGAGTAGAAGCATAATAAAGCTCCTCTAAATATCATTATACTTGTCAGTCGTTATTGTCATATTGAGCTAAAATGGCGCCCAGACCCACGAGACTGGCGTCTACGGTTATTTCTGTTTTTCGCCTGGTGTTGAAATAGGCCAAGTTGTCCGCCGCTTCCACTGCTTGCTTGATCTCTTGGAAGGCTCTTTCGCACTGAGGGCTCCACACGAACGGTTGCCCCTGTTTTGTGAGGGCACGAAGTGGATGGCTTATTGTTTCATAGTCCTTGATATATCTGGAACAGTAACTGGCCATTCCTAGAAACGATCGGACGTCGCTGACGTCTTGAGGGATTTTGGTGGTGTTCAGAGCGGTGACTTTCTCGGGGTCAGGTTTCATTCCTGCCCCCGAAAACACGTGACCAAAGACCTTGAGGGTGGACTGATGAAATTCACACTTGTCTTTGTTTAAAGTTAGGTTCGCTTCCAGGAGAGCATGGCACACTCGATCCAGGGCATGGTCATGTTCTTGTGTGTTCGATCCGTAGACGAGAATATCGTCGCTGTAATTTAATGAATTCGGGATGTGTCGGATGGTTTGTCGTATCACTTCTTGAAATATTTCGGCTGCTGAGGAAATTCCGAAGTTTAGTCTTTTGTAACGGAAAAGGCCTAGGTGGGTTGCGAACGTTGTGATGTACCTTGATTTCTCGTGTAATTCAAGCTGATGATAACCCTTATTGAAGCTTCGAGAATACCCGGGCCCCATTTAATGCCGCTATCATGTCGCTCAGATGTGGCATTGGATGTCTCTTTCGCTCTATGGCTGTGTTGGGGAGCCTCATGTCCACGCATAGTCTTACTTTCTCAGGGGTGCCTTTCTTGGGAACGATCACAACTGGTGATACCCATGGTGTGGGACCATCTGTTTTTTCAATGATATCTGCCTGAAGCCATTCTTGGATCTCGTCTTCCACCGCCTGCTGAAGGTGGAATGGTACTCTCCTTGGGTGTTGGGCAACGGGGCGTACCTGATCATTTATGTGTAATCGAATTAAACACTTATTCATCTTGCCAAATCCGCTGAACAGCTTCGGAAATTTACGAACAATGTCTGGATTATCGTGTACTCGGTATAATATTTCTACTAGTCTGAGGGCTGTGGGCAGACTGAGGAGGCAGTCAGCCTCTGGTCCTTCAATGACATGAATGTATGCCTGTACTACAGTGGATTCATGTTTGAGTGTTGTTGCAAACTTGCCCAGACAGGGAAGTGGTTTTCTCGCCATCCAGGTGAACACCCTGACATGTGCGGGACTCAATGCCGGCGGTGGTTTCATCTTCTTGTATTCGGTCACGGGCATGTAGTTTAATGATGCCCCACTGTGTAGTACAAATTTGGTGGCATGTGTCCCTACTGCAATGTCCAGCGGAGGATACTTCTTTAATTGATCGGGGTCAGCTACCATGCAGATGTATTCGCCCGTGTATGTCGTCTCTCTTGAGTTTGACCTTGACTCCCTCGACTGTGACTTTCGAGTCCATTGGGACCTGTGGGATTCTTTGCTGGAGTGTGACGAGCCGGACGACGACGGTGCTCGGTCTTGTACAGCTTTCATGTGATGTCCCTGGCTTTCTGGTCGAGATCTGGTTGTCTCACTCCTTCTCTCCTTGTTGTATACTCCACACATTACTTCAAAGTGGTTCATGTGCCCACATTTCCGGCACTGCTGGCCCATCGCTGGGCAGGTGTCTGTGTGTGGAAAATCATAGCCACATCTGTAGTATTTTCGCAAACATTCTGACTTCTTGGCATAGTTTGGTTTCTTTTTTCCTCTTCTTGAGTCATAGCATCGATGACTTCGGTGTGTGTGTTAGGACGCGGGACGGGACCTCCTCTGATGATCACCTGACCTTCTTTGACCGCTGGAGCTTTGGGTCCAATAGGCTTGCTCTTTTCTTTCTCCCTTGCTGGTCTCCATGTTTTTCGCGTGCTCTTCCGCCTGGTCATATACCCTCGTCATTTCCTCAATCTCGTCGAGATCATGGCTCTTTCTTAGCAGTTGCCTGCAGAGGGTTTCTGAATGACAGCCTTCAATGACTCTCAGTCGGATGGCATCCTCTGTTGAAAATGAGTCAAAATTGCAATACTGCGACAGTCGGCGCAGTCGTGAAATGAACTTGCTCATCATTTCATCTTTGTCCTGACGTGCCTGATGGAACACGTACCTCTCATAGTCCACATTTCTTTTGTGCACAAACTTCTTATTGAGTGCATCGTGCACTTTGTCGTATGTCCCTCTGTCATCCGTCGGTAGTTCTTTTATTACTTTCCCAATCTCCTTTCCAACAAGATTTCGGAGTGCAATGAGTTTGTCTCTGTCTCCTGTGACTTTCGACCCCTCTAGGTAGTCCTCAAAGTCCTCCAGCCACTCCTGCCACCGAGGACCCATACCTCCGCCCGCCACCAGGGTCAATGGTTCCGGGGGCGTAGATGCGAGACGATGGGCGCGACTGGGGCAGCCGCAGCCGCTGCTGCACTACCTCCGTTCCTGGTGGGTGAATTCGACATGGCTGGGCTGGCGTCTCATCAACTCGCTTGTATTCTGACTTCTTCTCGCCTTTGCACTGGCCAGTGCTTGTTTCTGCAGTAGTCACCCTTTTTATTATTATATGTTGTTTCCCAATTGCATTCGCCAGTGCTTGTTTTGTTTTTTCAATGCTTGTTTTTGTCTTTCCAATGCTTGTTTTTGTCTTTCCAATGCTTGTTTTGCCTCACGCTGGAGATGCCTGACTTCAGGATGGCCGCCCATGCACTTCACAGGGGTGTCCTTCTCAGCCGCCTGACTCCAAGATGGCCGCCGCAAAGTAGTTCTCAGCACTCACGAGGTCTCATTCACTGCTGGCTCACTCGGTCTCACAGGGCACTCACCGAGTGTCTCTCCTCCGGATGGCAGCACCTGCACAGGCTCAGCTTCAGGATCCAGGCTACTTTCACCCTCAGGTAGGCTAGAAACGAGCTCCGGTGTCTCCTTTCCGTCGCGTGCCGTTCCTCACGCATCGGGGGTGAGACCCGATGCCGGCAGAATCGGCGCTTTCACTACGGCGCCTCCGCAGGGGTCCCTTGCTTTCCCGGACTCTCCCCACTTCCTCAGGGCACTTCAGAAGGACTGAGGTGGGCTCTCAGTTCCTTCTTGGTCACCGCAATCTTCTGGCTGCACTCACGACTTTGGCGCGAAAATCGCGTCGGGTGTCCGAGCGGCAGCGCTGCACTCCCGCAGCTCTCACAGGGGCTCTACACGATCGCTTGATCGTGAAGCAACTCATTAACCGCTGGCCTAGGGCTGTAGGCGGTGGTTCCTTCAGGGCACACGTGTCCTGCAGATGACTTGTTCTTCGTGGTGCCCGGGGAGAGGATACTTCTTCTGGGGTTCTGGGCTGGTTATCTTTCCATCCCACCCTCGTCGCCACGATCAAAGACGCCACGGCACAAGACAATATCTTGCAAAAGGTAATGCGCCGGTTGCGCACGCACCGTTGGAGAAATGAGAGTGAGGATGAAGCAAGCGATCCTCAAATATGCCAAGAAATGCAAGCCTTCAGACACGTCAGTGATGAACTGTCAACCACCTCAGAGGGGCTCCTACTCAGGGACCATCGGATCCTAATCCCGAGACAGCTACCACAAGGAGTGGTCAACCTCGCACACGAGGGTCATCGGGGAGTAGTTGCCACCAAGAGAGCCTTGAGGGAGAGGGTCTGGTTCCCGCAACTCGATCAAATGGCTGAGCTCACATTGAAAGGCTGTCCTCAATGTCAGCTGGTAAGATCCGGAGAACCTCCAGCTCCCCTTCAAATGACTCCCCTCCCGCAAGGGGTATGGCAGGAACTGGCCATGGACTTTTATGGGCCCCTCCAATCAGGCCGATATGTGGTGGCCATCATTGACGAGTACTCAAGATTCCCGATAGCTCGTTTTGTGCCCTCCACCAATGCTTCCAGCACGATCACTGTGTTGGACGAGGTGTTTGCTGCATGGGGTGTTCCCAAAGAACTCAAAACAGACAATGGCCCACCGTTCAACAGTCATGAGTTCAATGAATTTGCGAAGCATCTAAACGTTCGACATCGAAAGGTTACACCGCTGTAGCCGCAAGCCAACAGCACCATTGAGAGATTTATGGCCACACTCAAGAAAACCTTCCAGCAGGCCACGCTAGAGAAAAAGGACTTACAGACAGCTCTAAACGAAGTGCTAAGGGCATACCGGACCACTCCACATGCTACCACTGGGAAATGCCCTGCCACCCTTATGCTTGGGCGGCCTATCCGAACAAGGATCCCGACGTGGGAAGGAGCTCTGGCACCAGTGTCCCCGACCCGCACCCATCAAGAAACAGCGAAAGCGGATCGAGCTGAGGAAACCCGGATGAAGACATATGCGGATGCTAAAAGACGCGCAAAGTCTCCCTCTTTTCAAACCGGAGATTGGGTACTAGTGAAACAAGAACAGACCAAGAAAACTGATTGTCGATTCAAGGATGAGCCTTTGTTCATCACTCAGCAGAAAGGCACCATGATCATTGCCGAGTCTGGACAAAGAAGGATTACTCGGAATGCATCTCATTTTCAGAAGTGCACACCAGGCCTGAAAGAGGCGCTTGAAAAGGACGCAGCACCACGTGATGGTAGCGGACAAAGTCAACATACTCGCGTCCCAAGATGTGAAAGGCCACTGGAGAGTGCACCTATAGACTCTGGACCATGTCTCAGGCCACGACGAGACATAATCAAGACAAAAAGACTGATCGAGGAAATGGACTAAGAATGACTCCAGTTTTGGTGCTCTTTTGTTAACAAGGGGGAGATGTAGTGCTGTATGCAGTCTAATAGCTAGGATGGGAGGAGTTTTGGGGCTGAGGGAAGAGGAGGGGCAACCACAGGAAAGGGGCAGTTAGAGTAGGGACACGGTCGTGAGTAGAAGCATAATAAAGCTCCTCTAAATATCATTATACTTGTCAGTTGTTATTGCTGCCACGACATGACAAACCTATCAACAAACAAGGTAATTGAACTGCCTTAATTTGTGTCACGTCTACATGTCACCTGGTACCTTCCACCTGACCTCGCTATAGCACCTGACTCCTTTGTAGGTGTTCGTGGTAGTTTTGACAGTACATTGTGAGGTGTTTCTGTTTCCACAAGCAAGACTTTCTTCTGCAAGTTCCCTATGTGCCATACACAATAAATATTATTGAGACAAGTCTACGTCTGCATACAGTGATCTTCCATTCACTACAATGTTTAACTGCCTCAAGAACCCACGAAATTGGTGACTGCCTGTATTGTCTCTCCCGTGTGGGCTGAGGTGCTTATGTTTTGTGCTAACTTCATTTCTCCAACGATTTTTATGGAGAAGTGTTTCTGTTGATAATTTACTGCCACCCAGTCCAATTTGTAGCGACTGGGCAGGCACGTGTTTCACCAGCTTCTACCCGTAAACTGTGAGGGATTTTGGTGTCTTTTATTGTTAGCTGCCTTTGAGACAGTAAGGCTGTTTCTAACCGCTTTGTTGTTATTCAAATGGATGTCGCGAGAGTCACCAGCAGAGCGCGCCCTTACCTCCTTCTTCGCTCTTTAGGAGCCTCCATGGCACCAAAGTGTTCTGTGAAGTTTTGCTGCACAACAATGCTGGGAGCCTTCCGGCGCAGCTTGTTACAACGCGCTGTCATCTTGGGGTTGGACGTTCCCCATGTGTTTCGTCTCTTCATCTACACGGCACTGTGAGCTGCTGTGGAGACTTTGCAGCACGACGCAGCCATCAGCCACCAGGCAGTGTTCAAGCCGACGAGCCGCCATCTTGGGCTTGGAGGCTATGATCTACAAACTTGGCAGCACCATCCGACCACTTTCACACATGCGTGATGCCATTGTTTTTTTAAGAGTCGTGTTGATTTTGAAACTTTAATGAATTTTGCCACGTTTTACAGCAGCCTCAGCCAAGTCATCTTTGCTTGTGTTTTGATATGAAGACTGTCCAGTGGCAAGGTCTCTTCAACAACAGTGTGCACAACTTATGTTCGTGCTCCACAACTTTTAATGAAGGTACTGTGTGTCATTTAATGGTGTGGCAGATTTTCAGCTATTCTGCTCAAACCTTCATTACTTAGGTATGCTTGTTCCTATCCTTGTGACAGGCTTACCAGTGACTGTTACGTTATACTTCGTTTATGATGCAGTTTGTTGGCATTCAAATATTTTTACTTGTACATGTTCATTGGGACCATTTTCTCTCACACAGTCACATGTACGTTGACAGCAGAGTTATCTCTGTATACACCTGATTGATGCAAGCTAAGAGCCTTTTCAAAATGTAACAGTGTCTGTTTATTTCATATTGACTGCGGTTTCTGCCAATGTAAGAGGTGGCCGCTGTGGCTTTGGACATCTCTAAATTCAGAGTGCAGGTACTCCATGATGGCGACGGAGTAAAATCCATACTCCAAACTTTTTTTTTAAAAACTACATTTACCCTTCTGCTCTAATGAGCAGAGGTGAAAATCAAGGGAGCTTATTTAAGGAAAGGATGAAACAGAGATTTTTTCCTAGATATTCTTTTTGATTCTCAAAGCCTTCTATTGAGTCAGTCCCTCATTAGGTCTCGCCTATGCAGCGCGCACCTATGCAGCGTGCACCTGCTGCATAGGAGGGCCTTTAGCTGTCGCTCTGCTCATTTCCAAGCACACACTCGTGCTTGTGGCGGCATCCACTCTGCGGGAGCGAGGAGGGGCGCGCCACAAGCACGAGTGCAGTGCTTGAAAATGAGCAGCATGCTTGCGCTTTCACTTTCGTCCATTCTAACAACCCCCTCTTCCGCCCCCGACCGCTGCTCACCTCAGGTCTTCTCGCACCACCAAGCATACTCTGGTCTATGTTACACAGGGCTAGTCACACAGCATCCAAAGGTACAGGGATCCCTTTCAGTTGCTGTTTAATTGATAGAAACTCTTAAAGAAGCATTAGCATGGTTAGGGGCAAACGCTGCTCTGCAAATGACATAAGCAGAAAATGTGGCCATAGATAGCGGGGCATTGATGATATTAGATGTGTGGTCACAAAGAAAAGTTAATTGCTTGTAAGACTAGCGTGATCTCGTTTACACAACGACGTGTTGCATACTCCTGCAATCTTGCAGATTCATTTGAAAAGAGGTCACTGAGTATTTAATAGCAACTATGGGGTGTCGACTTAGACAGTGCATGTTGACTGCTTGATTAGCATGAATGTATCATTGAATCACATCCTTTGCGCTAAGTAGTTACTTGTTGAACAGTAAGTGTGGGGGCTGCAGTACGGCATGGTGACAGATTGCTTAATGAAACACCGCAACAAGCTGACCTATGAGAGGGCATTTTAAGCTTACACTAGTAATCTTGGACAAAGGGCCCATGAAGTCACGGCATGTGAGTTTTTCAAGAGGACTATGAACATGTCAGGTGACTTGCACTGCTCTTGTGATTTTGGTGGAATGACACAATCACCCTCTGTGTGACAGTTTCATTGGGACTGCTGTCTTTGCAGTGATCACTGGGAGTGGATTTGGAAGGCAGGCATGGCGTCACGTGAGTCTTGACCTAGCGTTTTCTGTCACTTACAAAACATTTTTGGCTGGTGCTTATCTGCCATGGCCCGGAAGCCTGAGTCTGACCTTTATTCTGAGCAACGTTTCATCACTGTGCACGCCTAGCAGTGTGCTTCCATCAAACAGTGCACATACCTGGGCCTCTCACTGAAAGACTTAAGTGAGTACTGATATAACACAATTGTGTGTTCTTGGGGAAACACTTAGGCATGTTGTGCCTTTATCCTGTAATTTTATTTGCAGAGTAAACTAAAGAAGAAAAGCAATTCCTTCAAGAATGACAAAGCATCGCCTTTGTTTATACCAGTGTGTATTCATCACTTTTAATTCAAGCTCAAAGTTGTGGCGCTTTTCGAGGGTGGAAATTTAAAGAATGTGGTTGCTTTTATAAGAGCAAGTGAAAGCGAAACCCCATTGTGGGCAAGCTCGAGTTCGAACAATTCACCACTTTATTATGGTGTTGCTTCCACCATATGCTCGTGTTTACTAGATTTCAGAGAAAGTGTCCTTAAAGCCCTGCTCACAAGACAGCTACTATATACCGGTGACTCAGTTCACGGTAAATTACTTATGAAACACAACCATGTGCTCTTCGAGATCCCTGAGTTAAACAAACATCCTTGTCAGGTGGCAAACAGTTACCACTTTGTCCTTGAAAGCCATGGTTGCTTTCCTGACCAAACAGGTAAATCTTCGTTTTCTGAATTTTACTCTCCTTATTTAGAGTAGGTGGTAATTTTTTGTGTGCCCAAAAAATAACAGTTTTCCTTTATGGCTGCAAGTAGCAACCGTGCCCACTTACAGTTCAAACAATGATGGCTCCCAAGCTAACGGCAACACATTTGGCCTCATCAAAAATTCAACAAGCATCGACATAGCCAATACGTCTCGCCTTTGGGACCTTATAAGTGTTTAGCCATGCAACAGTTGATGTTGTTGCACCAAGGATATTGTACTGCATCAACAAATACTTCTAAGGTTCCAAAGGCCAGACCTATTGGCTATGCCAATGCTTGGTTTTTTTTTTGCAACTAAATTTAAGGTAGCTTAACGCTGTGGAGGCAGGCCCTTCTACTCGTTTGTTAATTCCTGTTATTTCAAGTTGGGTAGGTGAGATAGAGCTCCCCTCTGCCTTTGCGTTCCATCTTGGCTTTATCAATGCCATGTCTTCATCATCTGGAGGCAAATGCATATATATTTTTCACTCTTTGCTTTGTCTAAATTATGTGGTATTTTTCACTCTTTACTTTTTTATCTTTTTCCCTCTTTTTTTCCCACCCTTTAGCCTTTCTTCTTTTTGTTTCTTTCCCATATTTCATGTGCTTTCTTCGTCTATAGCTCTAATAGATACCCTTCTCCACCCTTTCTCTCTCTACTTCGTTTCTCCCTCCGTCTTAATTATTGTTTTGCCACCAACTGCAGGTGCAAAATCTTTATAGTGCACGAATGTGCCTCTGTTGGACTTGCCCATTTTTGGGTTGTCTTTGTGTGCATGTATATCTGTAGGTCTTAACTTATAGGTCTTGCTATGTGCTGCTTGTATCTGTGCGTGCATGCTAATACGATTAGCTTTAATTTTGCAATGCATGCAGTCACAAACATGAACAATTCTGTTTTCTTTACATCATCACATTAAATCAAGACCTATTGGCTTGCTAATTACTTTTTTTGTTCAAGTTGCTGTTCAGAATTGGCAACAGAAATTGGCAAAGCCAAAAGACCGGCTAACAAAAGCGAGACCAATTGGCTTTGCCAATGCTTGTTTTTTTGTAGTGCCCATGGCTAAAAGGCCCCATAGAGTGCCTTTACTGGAAGAGCTGTTGCAGGTCTTATGCTGAATAGGTCCGCTGCCTGGTTCTAGAAAGCATGCATGATGGCTTTCTTCTTAACGTTTGGGCTTCAGAACACACAACAATCATATGGATGGTATGAATGTTTGCTGTGACATGGAATGCGACCCAGACCTGTACTCTGTGGTCTGGCTGGGCAGTCAATGTTCACCAATTATTTACCGGGCCTGACTACTATCAGCTTTCTGGGCCGTGGGAGACTTATAATAGTGGCATCATGATTGTAGTGGAAGGACAGGTCTTTTTCTCTTATACCTACCAGGGAGCGCTGCCTACAGGCCTCTCCTGTTTGTAAGTTGATGTAGCCGTCCCCCACAACCATGCTCTTCATTCCATCCCCTTGGACATGGGTTATGCATGCACTGTTACCCTACATTTGTCTGGTTTGGTGTGCATTGAGCATATGTACTGTGTATGACAGTGGAAACCGTGAACCCATTTTGATCTCCTGCACATGAATGGTACATAAAATGTAAGTCTAGAGAGCTTACCAAACTATGACATTATAATTGCATGGCTCTTCCAAAGCATTCCTCTGGATTAAACTCTAGGGTGTGGAGGGTAGGTGGCAGGATGCCTCTTTGAAGTGTAAGGAACACCACTGCATCCCCCCAGCTCCATTTGAACCGTAGATGCATTACGGACAAGTCGAGAGGCAGTTACTTGGGGATCTCTCCCTCTTTAGTGCTTTTGTTTTGCCCAGTGTGGGAGGAATGCAGTAGGAAATCATAAACTCTCTGAAACTGGTCCCAGACCTGGATTTGTGAATCTTTGTCCTCAGAGTATGGAAAACCTTTGTGCTTATGGTGCGTGGTTGCTAATTGTTAACTCCACTTTGCCAGGTTCTGCAATAGAAACCAGGAAGTACTGCAACCTGCCACGAGAAGAGCTGTTTTGAGCCTCACTTGATGGAAGGGGCTGAATGACTGCTAAGGGTAGGTGCTGGCAATACCCTTGCATGAAAGAGAGCCTCGCTAGAAAAGGCAGACTGAAAGGAGCGGGAAGAGGTGAAGGCATCTTCTTGTCATTCTGCGAGTGATCTGTGCGGCCTTCAGACACTGGTGCCTCTGTGGCATACTAAGAAGCAGTGTCTGTGTTGGCTTGGTGCTCACATAAAATTCAACCACGTCCAGCAATTTCTGCAAAAGAAGACAAAGCACATATGATGGTGTGGCACCTAGAAAGCTGAAACAGCATTCAAGAGTTATTGGAAAAACTAGAAGTGCCTTGAGAAGCTTGGCACTACACCGAGTTGGGGGCCACTTTCACCTCCCCTAGGATCACCTCTGCAATCCAGAGTTACCGCTTCACTTTGTTTAGGTGATGAGTTATGTTTGAGCCTGAGGGAGATCACTCATTGAAGACTCAATCAAGAGCAATCAGACTGTAGCCTCCATGTCACTGGTTCTCATGAACCTGAAGCACACATTTGCTCACCTAATATTAGCACCAGAAACTGCAGCAGTGTTGGCTATGGTAGAGTCAGCACGATCCCTGCATGTGATCAACTTAGGATGTCACACCACCAGGAAAGGCACAACACCCTTCCCCAGTGCAAGAGTGCAGGAAGAACTTCAACTTCAGACAGTCCATGCTCCACTCTGAAGCAATCGTTCGTGAGGTGCAGCGGGAATATCTGGAGTGTGTCTTTAAAGCATTACTCACCACTTTTTCTTCGAGAATACAACGCGCATTATTTGTATCCATACAATACCTCTCTAGTGGGAACAGCCTAAATCCATATCTGCATCTTCTCTCTCACAGTTATAATTACATTTTTCAACTGTTTACCCTTTTAAAGAGATACATGCCCCAAGGTAAAAGTTAAGTTATAGTTAGGTGTGGAATGGATTAAAAACTAATGTTCATAAACCCGAAATATATGCAGAAATTTGCCAGTTATATTTCAGGGAAATTACTATAACTTGCACCCCCACCATGCATTACGTATAACCTCAACTATTATATCATTATGGTATGCTAAATTACATCATTGATGACATCACTGATGACATCTTCCAAGCTGTTTGTCCTCTAATTCCCCAATAAACCCCAAGATCATTAAAAAAGTAGATAGTAAAGGACCCACAAACATATACAGCATAGATTGACTATATGTACATGTACAAAATAGAAATAGTAGTGTACTGGAGACAAGTCTGATGGGCTATGGTAGAGTTATATGGCAACAGTTAAGTGTAAACAGTACTTCATTTGAACAAGGTAGAGACTAAACTCAACTAGTGTGAGTTGCAGTTGTTAGAAATAGGTTAGGGCTTAAATCAGAGCCCTGTCGCCAAAATAAGCCAGAAATACTAAGGCTTATCCTACAATACATTATTTACCTTTGGATTTCTGTGCACTTACTGATGTTAATGCAGTGGTGCTATTGACAATATCTGTATAAACTGGAGATGTAATAGTTGCAGATAGGTATTTCCTGAAGTTCTGTGAAAATGTTGAGATGTTACACATTGTTGCGGGTGACTCACAAATTGTTCAAGTCACAGTATAATTGTTAAAGCTGTCCTAATAGTGTACACCATTATGCTCAGTTCAAGGATATGTGTACGTTTTTTTACAAACTACAGAGGGCTGGCCATAGGTCCTGGCTGTGCAAGCCTTATCAGTGGTTATTGTGAAGCAGGTGTCTAAAAATTCTATGTCAGATAAGTTGTTTAAATGGTACATCTTATTAAGGTAACTAATCATCAAACACTCCCATAAGCAGTTTAAAATCTTAAGAAATTACCGATCGCATTAGTGTCTACAGAGACATTACCAGGGAAATTCAGATGGGTAACTTATACTTTTGAATAATTTAAACATGAATGTTTACTTTTATATACATTGCTGATTGCAATAATAGCTACAGAGACAATAGGTTTCTTAAGTAACTGAATATCAGTTAAAAAATAGCATAATATCTAGTAAATATTGGTGATTTCACAGATATGCTTCATGTTCTGCATATTGCAAAAGGTTACACCCATTATCATTACAGAGGTTACAGAAACTTGGGTCTAGATGTACCTCTCTAAATACCTTTAAGTACAAAAAGTGTAAAGCAAACTGTCACATTCCTTTGATGATGTCATCAGGTATGTCATCCATGATGTCAATTATGAGTGTAAGACGCACAGCAAAATATATTCAAATGCAATGTCTTTTATTTCTCACAATTTATTATTAACAAACATTATTTCTTTAATTTCACACATCATCTTCTTTGTACCAATAGTGATGAGTAATACAAATTCACTCAACTTCTCAGAGAGCATCAGAACAATATCAGCAATATGTCAATTAAATAATCGAACCCTGACATAAATAATACAATATTAACAACATAATACTACATTAAGGTACTACACAGCTGCATTAAAGGCAGCCAATACATGTTTTACAACCTCTGTCGCATTTTCAAGGCTGTAATAAAGCAAAAAAGGAGATAATGAGAAACCAATAAAAAAGTTGTTGCAACATATCTACAGTTCATCATATAATACCAATAATACAAAATGTATGAATATAATAATTTGTTTTCAGTATGGAACATACATCATTCATGCTACATATTTTGTACTTTTAAAGCTATACTTATTCAAAAGAACATATGTTTTTGTGACAACAGCAGAAAGAGAAAGGGACGTACAGAATATTATGTAGATAACTCACATTACGATCAAGAATGTACATCCATGTATACAACAGTCTATTACTCTTATTACGAAGAAACTCTATCATTAACAGATGACATACCCGGACTTATCTGATACTTGTAGTCTTGATGTCCCACTAGGTCAACCAATGTTAATCACTATGTCTACCACATAAAGCGTGTCTTCAAACTTGTCGTATGTCAGGCACATGTAGCACTCATCTTAAAGAAACAGAGACTAAGAGAACACATAACAAACTCTAAAAGTAAGATCAATTTAAATTAGAGACAAGTACATGTAACTGAGGCATATCACCGGTCAAAATGTGGACATAGCCTTCTAAAGAAGGATAACTGTGATCCGATCTTAACCTCAAAGGGCACAGATCATATTGGAACCTAACCCACAGTACTAAGTAAGATCTATTAAGAATATCCCAGTGCGAGTAGCAGAGCGTATCTGATGTGATGCCTATACCTGCCAGGACTTGTGGGGGTTGTTAAGGCCCCTGACAGTCCATGTCAGGCAATTTAAGGAGATGGCTCTGTGTTCCTCTTGCATGGTATGTAGGTATCCACTGCCATAGAGGAGGAGCTGCCACTGGTTTAAACTAGTTGACATGTAACCTACAGTAGGAATCCAAGGGGTTCGCTGACTACCCTCTGTTAGAGGTTGAGGGGGCAGTTGGAGGACAGCCGATGGACACCTTGCTTATATTAAGCAATTCTAAACATTTGAACAAATCTTTTTTTTAAAATTGTTTTTATTGCAGTTTTTTACAAACAGCTGCCATAGCGTATACAGTAAGGAACATATAGGTTGAATATTAACAGAGATCGAAATGTCAGTATGTAAATTAAACATAACAAATTAACAATGCAGGTGCGTACAGTAAAGAAAGGTGAAAAAGATAAGACATCTATCATATTAGCTGGCAAGCATATCATTTACCGCAATTGTAAAATTACCTAGAACTATCAAGAGGGCAAAACACAGATTGGCCGCTCTCATGGCTGAAAAAAGTGAAGGGAAATGGCCGAGATTCAGTCTGTCAAGTCGGGGTGGAGCAACAGATAGGAGCGGAGTGGTTACCAAATGTTTTAGGCCTGGAGGAGAGGGGCACCAGCATTGCATACACATCACTGGTGGTGTTGCAGTACATTATGTTCCTCATCCAGGCTTAAACTGTTGGTGCTGTAGGGCTACCCCAATGCACGGAGATCTGTCTCTTGGCACATAATAAAGCCAGTGGCGGCTTGTGGCTCTTGAAAATGGTGAGCCGTAAAAGCCATCGTCAACTGTCACTGAGTGAGCAAAGCGAGCAATACCAACTGACCCAAGGGAGTTTAACGCTAAAAGAAACAATCTCTAAATTCAGGAGGCAGGCAAATGCATACAGATGGGATGTCACATGTTTTCAAGGGAGCAACAGAAGTGACATCATGCTCTGAGCCCTGACTGCAGTCCATGGGGCTGTCTTGGAGGACATAAATAATAACCCCCGCATGAGTCCCAACTGCAATGTATTTGGTGAGCTGTTTGTCGTGGCACCTAGCACACAGTTTCACGTCCGAGCAGGAACTTAAATGCCGCAGTGGTCAGCAAGCAGCGCCAGAGGACAACACAAAACAACAGCAATGAAGCAAGCTGTGTGTTTAACTGATGACACCAGCACGCGCTCTCGCTCCCTCACACCGATAAGCAGTTGTCAAAAGATTTTTCTCCTCCCTTCTAAAATCAGCCTCCCCTCGCTTGTGAGCTAACTTTCCCAGCAGATAGCCCTTGCTGCATCGCCCACACCACCTTCTTTCCCCTGTCGCTGCTGTTTAAACGCTGTATAGTCTCCCACAGATCAAGTGTAAAGTGAAATTTGTATATATATCTAATAAGCGATATATATCACATTTGATCACACAGCCCGCGCAGCTTTCCATCAAATCTCTCTTTATTGACAACTCCCTTCTAGCTTTCCTCTTGGAGCAAACACAGCTCAAGCTCGGAGCCCTCAGACTTAGCCAGTAATCATTTACAGATTACTTCCAGCCTCCACGCTTCCCTCTTCTGATGTTTCTTTTACCTCTGAGGTTTCTGGCATGTGATTCTGAGAGGGTTTCCAATTATTGTTTGTGTTTACGGACGGAGACTTTCAAAACCGAAAGCAAATATGCAGAAAACGCCACAGCCTCATCCCGATTATAGTCAGTGTGAAAAAGAGTGCCCATAGTGACGGTGCGCCATCCATCAAGCTTTATAATCGAGTGTCTCGCACTCCCTCCCCGGCTCGCGCATGAACAATGTATGAAAATAAGTGAGATTTCCCAGGAAATAATACCCGGCGCTTTGAATGTGCACTTTAGAGAGGGCCGAGCAAAATGCTCATGTTAAGGTTAAGTCAAACTTAACTTACCTTAGGCTCCGCTTCCCGCCTTCAAGTCCTGACTCCCACAGCGCCGTCCTGTTTGAAATTCCCATGGTGCTCGACTCGTCGTGACGCAGCAGGAAGGCTGCAGGCAGCCTTCCTCCCCTCCCCTCCACCACAGCACAGCGCTGTGATAGGTTCAGCCGGCTGCCCTACCTACATCATTTCTCTCTGTATGCTGCAGCATACAGAGAGCAGGGAGAGTGGGAGGGGTTACGCGAGGGCAGGGGGGAGCGGCTTGCCCACTGTTCCTTAATACAGTTAATACTGTCTGTTTGGACTGCCTCTCAGGCTGCCCAAATAGACCGTATTAACAACAGTGGGAAAGCCACCCCCCCTGCCCTCGAGTAACCCCTCCCACTCTCTCCCAAACAGGAACTTCTGCTTTCTCGCCGTGCGAGAAGGCAGAAACAAATGGTAGTTCTCTACTATTTGTTTCTGCCTTCTCGCACGGCAAGAAAGCAGTGGGGCGGCGCCCAAACGCCCCCATGGAGGATCCGCCTCTGAATAAAGCAATGGCAGCAACGCGGCGAGTCCCAGCACCTAATGGTTGGACATAACCCAACAATGCAAGCAATGGGGAGGGGGGCAGCTCAGATTCGATCATCAATGTGAGACGCTGGAAGACTGCCTCCCAATACGCAAAAACCGGGAAACAATTCCAAGCTAAGTGCATAAGCTCGGCATGGTCGGCTGCACATCTAGGGCAGCTATGGGATCTGGCAGGGTCCATTCTGGCAAGGAGATTTTGGTTGACATAAACTCTATGTAAATACTTGAAAATGGAGGACTTTGCGTCTGTAGTTGTTCGATATGTAACGAGACTGTTTGCAGCAATATGCCCATGTTTTGTCCAACAAGGGATGGTCCAAATTTATCTCCCAAGCTACTCGAGTACCTCCAGGGGCGTAGCAGACACAAAAATTCTGGGGGGGACAGGGACAACCTTGTGGACTTTCCAGTGACCCTATACAAATCACTGCTCGTTAAACAAATACAATTGTATACTTTCAAAGTGAAATATTGAGAAAAGCAGAAATGTTGTCACAGTTTTCATGTATGCTTTATTGTTATTTACATTCATATAGTAATCAGACCAAATGTTACAGAACCATGTAAATGAATCTTGCTGCACCAAGCAAACATAGGTCGCTGACTTAGGGTGGGGGCATCGTGTTTGCAATTGCATTATGATTTGAAAAGTACCTGCTGCTGCAATCCTGGTCTCCAGCAATTTTCAGGCAACAATAAAAATGTGAGATAACTTTGGTGATTAATGTTCTTTATTGAGAGAGATTGGAGGTTTGTCTAGTGGAAGTTTTGACTCTTGGTAAGATAGACACAGTGGGTTAATATGCCTGCTGCAAAGAATGTGTAGCACGCAGATCACAAAATGCATATCATGTAAATTGGTCAGCGAGTTACTGCTTTTGTCTGAGATATTATTTTGGTATTTACAGTTTATAAGTTACAATCCTAACATTTAACAGTGAGCTATTAACCGTCATCAAAGAGCTGCACAAAAACTTCAAGGTATAGATTAGAACATTATGATTTTTCCCCAGTCTTTCCTTATCATAAAGTTGGAAAATGGGTTCATTAGGATAGAAATCAATTCTAATTATTAAAGAGAACCCCCCAACCATGATGTTATGTTTTAAATTCTGAGTTTGTGCTTCTTTAGTGTTGCAAAGCCATCCTGTGCCCTCCCCAACGTTTTGCTGACTGGTACTGGTGGTACCTGACTCTGACTGACCCTGGCCTCTGCCTAAACAGACACAGGGCCAGTGCTATTCTGAAAGAGACACTTAAAGATACTGTGAAACACCTACATACACTAGGGTGCACTATGGATTAGGGTACCCCTATGAATGGCATGACCTCTCCTCTAGGCTCTAGTTCATAATAGGGCAGGGCAGTTTAGAAGCCAGCAGCCCTTTCTGCGTTTGCATGTGTGCACTGCTGAAGCCTGAGGTCAGTTTAAAAGTAGCCCTGTGTTGTAGGACTGCTTTTAAAATGCAAATTGTGCCCAAACTCGACTTTTGGGTTTGGGGAACTTATAAATTGATCAACTACAATGCTGGGGCAAAATTAAGTTAAGTGGAAAAATGTTTTCAACTTAACTATGGCTGTGTCATATTTGCCACATAATACGTCATCTGCTGCCTAATCTAACAATTTGACCCAAAACAATTTTGTAGCTCAAACAGATCAAAAATTACTAAATGAAATGTGACTTATGTTCTGTGAAGTGCAGGGCCCTTTGCAAAGGTGGACTGGTCACCTTCCCCTCTGCTGCATTTGTATGTTACACAGGTACTAATGAGGCAAAAGCTTTGCAGAGGCTGTTAGTATGTATAAATATGTTAAAAAAATAAAGTATCATAAAATGCACCGCATCACACTGCAGCCTTTTTATTGTTGCATCATTTAGTCAACACTGCAACATAATTTTGGCCTCCATTGCTGCATAACTCCAGTGGCCCGAAAGAAGGCTGCACATGTTAAAAGTGTTTGTGCTTGAAGCAGAGACCATGAAGTTTACAAACTTAGGGGCTGATTACGAAGGCAGGCGGACTTCAGTCCGTCCGCCATCTAATCAGGGAATGGGACCGCTGGCCTTCAAGGTGGCGGCCCCACGATAGGCCTTACAATGCAACCGCCACTATGGCGTTCGTCATGCCTATCTTTTACATTGCAGCAGGTGCTGCTGGCTGCATCATCTGCCGCAATGTAAAAACTGACATGTTACATATATCACTGCACTACGTGGCAGACACAATGCAGTGCCTGCCACATGGTGCAGTGATATGTAGGGGGGGGTTCTTAGATGCCCCCCAGGTCCCATGTCTGGGGGCTGGGGGAAAGGGGCCCGCTATGGGCCTCCAATGTCCCTTTCCACCAAAATTTCATGGTGGGTGAACTGCCATGGACAGGCTGGTCGGTAAGGGGTATCGTAATCCTTAATGTGGTTCCTGGTAGGAACCACCAGCATTGTAGGAACCACGAGCCCCTCCTCCGCACTGGCGGGCTCAAGTAGCCAGTCGGGTGTGTGGCGGTTGGTATTCCGGATCACCAGGGAACCACCCGCCGTTATAATATGGTTGACGTAGATGCAGTCACCGATGGCGGTGGGACCGCCACTGACGGGGTGATGTGGCGGTTCCACCTCCATTATAATCCCCCCTAAGTTTGGTGTGCATGCAAATTCTACATTGCCAACCCCTGGTAAGTTGCACCACTACTGCTGAAAAAGTCCAATGGAAGTACCAATGGATGCGGTGGACTGGCCTCAAGGATCTTGTGACCTCAGTGACAGTCACTGTCAATCTAGGGTGTGCTCCTTCGTATGCCTGCTCTCAAAACTGGAGGTGAACTGCAGTATGGATTTTGGTGGACAGGCCTTCACACTTGCCACCGTTAGGGTCCACCTGCGGGTGCTAAGACACCAGGGCTTCTAAAGTCTATCGGTCCTTCTAAGGTGTAGCATCGGAATGAGCTTGGTCAGAAGTGCGGTCTGGTGGACTGGTCATGAAGGCTGAAAATGGTGCGCCAATTCCAAATTCAGCAGCTCTGGCCAGAGTGCCACATCCTCTCCCACACTGAACACCATAGTGCCCCACTGAGAGAAACTTGCACTGCCTTCAGCTATAACTCAATTGTGCTGCAACTAAATTCAAATTATGCACTAGACAACAGTAAAATGCTGCCTGAAAAAAAATGAAGAACACCTTGAAAAAAGCAAACACTCATAAGGAATGCAAGAATAAGCAAATTATGTGAAATGTATTCAGGAACAACATGGTTACCTTAACAGTTTTAAACTCAATATTCAGAAATGTAAGTGATTTTTACTGAAAAATTCAGGACATGGCTACAGGACAAGGAAGGGACCTGTTTCAATGTCCATTGCTTATATCCTTTCAAAATGTAAGCAGTTGGTTTAAAAAAAAATCACATCCCCGAACACAGAGCGGCAGTACACATTGTATCAGCTAAAATAATTAAAACAGTTGAAAACGATTGTATTAAACATTTCCACTTCACCCATCAACCAGGTATTGCAGTCCCTTTAGGAATGGTTCACTTCCCCACCATGGGAAAACAATGTTGTTCAAAGAAAGAAGAAAAAAAGAAAGCGCTTTCACTGGCAAACTCTGTAAAGTGGTTCTAATATGTGTGGATGTGAATAGCAATCTGGCCTGTCTGCTGACCACTCTGTATTGCTTAATTTAGGTATTTCATTTTTTTTCTCTCCGTCCCAAGGTTTTTCTTTGGAATTATAAAACGACCAGTAAATGAGGAAATATCCTGCCACAGTGTCCGCCTATTTTGGATCCATTTCACAGAGAAACAAATAAAGAAAAGGGGATGCAAGAGAGTGTACATAAGAGCTCTTGAAATCAGAACTTAAGCAGGAGCGAGACAGAGACAGAAATGGGTATGAAGGAATAGAGACAGTTGTTTTCACCTTCTCTGTCCTTCCCAGAACGCCCAGCCTTCCTGCAGCATAACAAAGGGCAGAGGGCGGGTGGCCTCTTTGACGCCAGGCAGGTCACGGGCAGGGCCATTAGGTAGCGCTTTCACGCGCTAATGGCCCTGCCACAGACAGGAGAGAGAGGGGAAATTATTTTGTCCCCTCGTCTCCCCCACCCTTGTCCCCCGTGTCCCCCCCCCACTCCAAAATCTGGGTGGGATATATCCCCGCGTCCCCCACACTTCCTATGCCCATGAGTACCTCCCCCCATCACTGGTCAGAGCGTCTGGGCTAAATGGTATAAGGGGGAAACAAGATGAGCATTGTCGGGCGATATAATAACTGTAGAGAGCGGGGAGAATTATTTTGGTTCCGTTGTTGAGGATTGTAGTGCGGCGACTATGGAAGCTTGTGTTCTGTGTAGGAGAAAGCTGTCCATCGAGGACACATCACACCCTGCAGCTAGGTCAATTACTGAACGTAACTGGGCCTCGTGAAACAGGTCCCCTATAGTATGAATTCTGCATCGGTATATGTTTGTCTTGTCAGGCAAATGTGGGGAAAGAGGCCTGCAAGTACCAGCAAAGTTTTTCCCAGGCCCGGCTTGTGGTATGTAGTGTTTGGATCTCGGTATGTGATCTCGTGAGCCCCTGAGGGAGAATAGTGGAGAAAGAGCAGGGGCGAGCCTGCGACCATTCAGGTTTTAAGTATTGTAGCCTTTTTTCCGATTGATACCAAAAATATGTATAGTGTATTTGAGCTACTAAATAATATAGATACAAGTCTGGTACCAAATGCACCATGTGTGAAAGGCATTGTGAATGTTTGTCAACCTATACATGCCTGTCCGCCAGCTCAGACCAGCCTGATTAACAAGCTGAAGAGCTTGACGTAAAACCTGGCCATAAATGGGAACATTTAGAAAAATTAATGAAAAACGAGGCTGCACAACCATCTTAATAATAGCTATCCTATTGGCAATCAATAGTGAGAGCGTTATCCACCGATCTATTTGCGTCGACAGTCAGTCGATCGTGGGACCTTAATTTAGGCAGATGGCTTCTGATGCTGTGCAAGGCAGTATAATATCAAGATACTGGGGGGAACCATCGCACCAGTGAAGAGGGAGGTCCAGTGTGAAGGGGAACGTGGCATTCGTCAGCGGAAATATTTCAGACTCGGTCTATCTTATAACCAGGCCATAGAAGACTCCAAAGCGCACCACCTCCTGAAGGAGTAGAGGGAGGTTAGTCTCAGGCTCACGAACAAATAGCAGAACATCATCCGCATAGAAGGAGGACAGGAGAGGGCCCCGGTGGAATCGAAACCTTGCTGGAGATATCACTCCTGGAGATGCCACACAAGTGGGTCCATAGCGATTATAAACAGTAGAGGTGAGAGTGGGCAACCCTGCCTGGAGCCTTTCGATAAATTGAACTGGACTTTAAGTACTCCGTTTACCCGAAGCTGGGCTACTGCACTTGCATAGAGGAGGAAGATGAGATCCAAAAAGCCATGAGGGAAGCCCAGTTTATTGAGCACTGCATGTAATAAAGGCCACACCAGGGAATCGAATGCCTTTTCAGCATCTAATAGTATTGCAGCAGCGGGAAGGACAAGTTCTGTTTGGTTGAGTACTGAGAATATTGAACATAGATTGACAGACGTTGATCAGTTCGGGACAAAGCTGGTCTGGAGAGGAGAGATAATTTGGTCAATTAAGAGTGAAATGTTCGTCGCAAGTAACTTAGCCAGATTTTTATAGTATTGGTTAAGAAAGGCCTGTATGAGGCTCACCTATCTGATGGCTTGCCCGATTTGAGAAGTAGGCTTCTCGCATCGTGGGAGGCAGTGTCCCCAATTCAAGTGCCTCCGCTTAAAACTCCAAAAGGTGAGAAACCAGCAAGGTCTCATATGTCTTAAAAAAATGACTGAAATACCATCCGTGCCCGAGGAACTGGCCCCATCAAGGTTGTCAATGGTTTGTGATACTTCGTCAGCGCTTATAGATGAGGCTGGGAATTGGTGCTGGCCCTCCTCAATCCAGACCATTGCCACCTCTACCAAATATTCAGAGAGGGCAGCATCTGTCGGTAGGGAACAAGTGGTGAATAAGCGAGAGTATTAGGAGAGGAAAACCGACAAGATATCTGCACATTGAGTGATTTGTGTACCATCATCCAATTGCAATTGGGTAATCTAGGAGGTCTGGTGTCGGGGGGCTCAGCAGTCTGTCCCGAATGCTCCCCATACACCCGGGGTTACGTGTATTTCATCAGATAGGCAGTCTTGCGGGTTGCAAGTTCTTGAAATTCCTCAAGGAGCTTTGCCCGCTGTTGCAGAGAAGGGGGGGGGGGCACCCCGACAGGGCGCATGCGTCTAGATCTTTCAGCGCTCTTTCGTTTTCGGCAAGATCGTGCTGAATGGTGCGCAAAACTCCAGCATATTCAGTCATGCAGATGCCACAAATATAGACTTTAAAGGCTTTCCACAGAGTGGCGTAGCGAGGCACTAAGCCCGTATTAAGCTGGAAGTATTCAATGATAGCTTCACTGATTTAGTTTTTAAAGATGGCATCGAGTAGGGCATCAGGTGGGAAGCAACATCGTCATGCGATGCTGGGAATTTTCAGCGATAGCAGCACCAGTGAGTGGTTAGATAAGGTTCGGGGTAGTTGTTCCGTCAACAGTGTATGGACTAGAAGGTCAGGGGTCAGTTACCAGTGGTCTATACAGGACCAGGTAAAGTGTGGCGCTAAGTAGAAGGAAAAGCCGCTACCAGTGGGGTTGTGATTGTAATTTGGTGACCTGCCCCATTCCTGTAGTGTCAAGGGTAGGCTGCAGTGTGAGGTTGAAGTCTCCCCCCTATATAATGGAGTCAATGGGGAAGCTGGAAATGGATGTGGAGATGCCAGAGAAAAAGCCATATGCGTCTACATAAGAGATATATATATTGATCAATAGTATCTTCTTTATGCCAAGGCTACCCGTCACCAATAAATAGCGACCCTCAGGGTCCTTAACTACTGTGTGAGCCTGAAACAGTATTGCTTTGTGAATTATTATGGAGACCCCATGGGAGTAGGTGCTGTAACAAGCAAAAAAATCATTAACGCCTCAGGTAGAGGCAAAGTTATTGTCTGCAATGGGAGCGTAGTGGGTCTCCTTCAAAAAAGGTGTGTGCCTTGTGTCTAGCATGGTAGGCCAACACCTGTCTTCCCTTGCGGGGGTTAGACAGGCCTCTCTTATTCCATGACATATATTGCAACTACCGTGCTTCTGCGTTGCCACCCAGTCGTGTCAAAGCAGCCATAGTAAGGTGTTTGGGAAAGTGTCAGCATGTGCAACTGTGTGAAGCCAGCCATTGCAATATGTTACGCCCTGCATACAACAAACTTTTGTTACATAAAATAAAGGCACTCCAAATCCCCCACCTACCACCCACAGTGGATAACATGTATCCGGTGAATCCCATGTTTCCCCAACCAAACAGTTTGGGGAACAGTAGGAGATCTCCTAGGGGAGAGGCAACACCCATAGCAGGCCGCTGAGGTAAACAGTTATTATAGCAAAGCATGTGCAGCTAGTAGTGAAAAAGAGAAAAGCTTACCAATCAAAGGATATTCTGTCAGTGCATCTGATGATATGATTGGTAATGAGTTAAACCCCAGTCTGGCAGTCTATGGAAGATCTGGCCTCAATATTGTACAGAGAGGATAGACTGAAAAGCGACAGTTCATTTCCCAGGGATGAATTGGAATTTGGTCTGTTGCACTTCCAAAAATCAGCGGTGTCCATAGGCGAGTTTAAAATGTGTTTCTTGCCATTGAGCTGGAAGCATAGGGTCACTGGGTGAAGCATAGTATATCTTATGTTCGCTCCTCTCAGCGTTCATTTTATGTTCTGAAATTTGCACCGGGCCTCCTGAACAATGGGAGTTAAATCCGGGAAAAAGGTGAGTGACATGCCCTGAAATTGAATATCTTCCCTATCCCTGGCCTTGCTTAAAGCGGAATCCTGATCATGGTACTTCAGGAACCGAGCTATGGTGAGTCATTGCGGAGCACCGGTCTGGGAGTGAGTACCGGTGGGCGCTTTCAATTGCAAATGTTGAGGAGAAGGTGTCTCTCCCAAAGAGCTCCACCAAAAGTGGCTCCACATATGCTTTAATGGGTCCAGTGTTGGTGTATTCTGCCACCCCAGCTATCCTTATATTATTCCGCCGTGATATGGCTTCCAGATCCTCCACTTTAGCTGCTGTAGATTTGAGAAGTCGTTCCGTGCGTTCCAGTCACTTGACCACAGTCGATTATGTATTCTCCGCCTCGGAAATGTGGTGTTCCTCAGCTTCAATGTGGGTCTCGTGTTGCTCAATGTGGCCATTAAGCATGGGCGAATTTTGCGAATCTGGCGCTCGCGAATTTTGCGAATTTGCGAACTCGCAATCCGCAAAATCCGCGAATTCTCGCGAATTTGCAGATTTTTTTTGTGTTCGCAAGGATTTCTGCCAGTTCGCAAGGATTTCTGCCAGTTCGCGAGGGTTTTGTAACAGTTCGCAATTGCGAACTTACATGTCGGCTCGCAACGGTCACGATTATGTTGTTTCTACGTCTGGTTCATCATCACAGGTTCCCAGCACCCTCTGTTTCACCCATGCCACCCTCTGGTACATCAATGCCTTATGCCAGCCTCTGGCTCATCATCACTGTAGATTATGGGGGGAAAAAGCAAGCACACCTGCCTGCTTCAACTGACATGAATTAATTTGGGGTTGATTTATTAATGTGTCACTGTTTTAAAATTCCAGTCTGGCACCTGCTTCCTTATCTGTAATTTGCTTTCTGTGCAGTGCAATTTTTTTTCCAGGACCTTTGTAGCCTACTTGTAGCTATTCTATGAGCCTGCTGTGAGGGTCAGAGCAGGGTCATACAATTGTTGCAACTAGCAACTGAACTCTGGAGGGGCCCTTGTCAGGAAGCACTACAGGGAACGGTTACTAATGATGAGTTTGAACTTTTGAACCTGCTTTCACTTTTGCAAAACTCGTTTTTCTGCAGAACAGCATTACAGCAACTGTAATGCCCCACCAAGCTTATATGAGAAAGTTGATTTCTAATCCAAAAGTTATCCGAAGAAAATCAAAAGGCCTCAAATCCGAAAAAGTGCAGGCAAATGTCAACCTGAGGAGTTATTCTGATCAAAATCATCATTTTCAGAAGGTCTATGCTGCTTGCTAGTAGATTTCTTGTTCAGAATTGCAATTTTTGTAATTTCGCGAGTGCGAGATTGTTGCTGCCCGCCGCACCTACATGTTCGCAATTGTGAACTTACACCGCAAAGAAAAAAAATCCGCTGCGTGCAAATTTGCGGATTTTGCGTGAAATTCGCGAATCTCGCGGATTGCAAATTTACCGAAAATCCGCAAAATCCGCGAGCGTAACGGCATGAACTCCGCCCCTCAACTGTCAGCACAGAGAAAACACAGGCGCAAACCACTAATGCCCACTTCTAATCTCGATATCTGTCAAGCACCGAGGTCAGCTACCAATGGGCGTTCAAACTCGGCTCCCCACCAAAATACCTGTCACAGATCTTGTGTGTCACACCATCTCGCACCCAGCTCAATCCGTCGCAGTCAGGGAGCTCCCATGCAGCAGAATGCCTCACACTGTATTGTTAATGTTTTTCGCATTCCCAGGGCCCATCAGCAATGGCCCTTTGTATTGATGGATATGCTGCCACACACAGCGAGGGTCCGCACCAGGGAAACAGTGCAGATGAGCAGCCAGAGGGGGGTGAGAGACTCACCGCTGCATGTTATCGATAAAAATAGATCAGCAGGGGGCAAAGATGTCCATCGTGCTCCCACTCAGGTCGGCATCTTCCCCACTGTGGCCTCAGTTTCTGTGTCGCCGCTCCACCACACTCGCCGGCCTGTCCTCAGGCTCACACGCAACCCATCGCGGGGCCGCCGAGGACTGCATCAGGCTGTAGCCAGAGAGAGGCGCTCCGCACAGTAGATGGAGTCGTGCTCTTCAGCGCTGATGACTCTAGGACTGTTCGGTGGGCATCTGCAGAGGGTTTTGGCAACAGTTATGGCATCGGCAGAATGGAGTAAGGCTGCATTTGTGACTCGGAGCTTCTCCGTCAAGCCGCCATCTTGGTGCTTAGACAGGCCACGCCCCCATATTTGAACAAATATAATGGACGTAAGACAGATAATGCAGGTCACAAAAATAAAGAGTGACCTCTCACCATATACCAGCCTCATTCAAGTACCTCAGAAGTCATATGTATGAGTAATTAAAATCTGTAGGTGGTCAACCTGAATCACTATGAGCCTTTGGGTGAGATTTTCTTCACACAACTCTTCAGCATTTTGTGGGGATTGGAATACGTGGTATTTATCTTGATAGAGAATTTTGTGTTTAGCTGTGTAAAGCATTACATAGGGGATTCCTTCTTTCATTGGCTTTTTTTTATGTGTTACAACTTCAGTTGAACTTCTTGTAACTGCTATTGTGAAGTTAGGGAACAGTGACAACTTGTGACATCAAATAATGAAATGCATTTTTCTCTGGCCAACTAGAGGAATGTGTCTCAATCCCTCAGGTTATAATGATGCTCGCTGGAGCACTAGATGGGGGCCTCGGGGCAAGGGATTTATTCCACCTTCCTACCACAATGAGGAGGGAGGAGGCTTACTGGCCAAACAGCATTATCATAGGTGCTCCACATATTAGTCCATTTTCCCTGTATAAGATGACTCAGAGATCCTCAAGATATTAATGTTTTTGCAGAGAGATGACGCTTTCAAGTAATTTTTTTGGCCTCAATAGCATGGATCAACTTATCCATGTTGTGTATTGTGTCTCCTTTGATGCTGAGTCTGTCTTCTTGGATGGAGATACGCTGTTCCTCTTCCCGGAGCTGGGCATCATGCTTATCCAATTTATGGGATAATGAGTGTATCTGAGCTATTAGCTGTTAGGTGTCAATTTTACTGTCTTGCATGACTCTGATTAGAGTTTTCATATCTTGTTTTCTGTTCTCTACTTCCAACTTGGCGTCCAAACAGTCAGTCACTCCATTTTCAGGGGCTACAGGTTTTCGGCCTCGTCGGGCTTCAAACTGCAACTTTGCTTGGTGTGCTTCTGCCTTGCCCATTATGCTATTATCCACTAGTAATTTTGGGGGAAACTACAGAGTTACAAAGGTGGTCTGACCTGCCACAGCTACCCCAGGTCCTTCAGAGTGTGGGAGACACGAAAACCTACCTGGAACACGCCGCAGCTAGCCAGACGGCCACGGTCCACGCCGCCACCGCCAAGAGTCACCTTTCCTGCAGTTTGGTCGCGCCGCCGCTCCGGGACTACGAATCCCGGCAGCCTACGCGGCGGCGCGCATTTGTGACAACGCGAGGGCGCCAGGGAGGCGCAATAAAGCGCTGCAGGACCGGCGGAGCAGGGGGAGACACGAAAACCTACCTGGAACACGCCGCAGCTTGCCAGACGGCCACGGTCCACGCCGCCACCGCCAAGAGTCACCTTTCCTGCAGTTTGGTCACGCCGCCGCTCCGGGACTACGAATCCCGGCAGCCTACGCGGCGGCGCGCGTTTGTGACAACGCGAGGGCGCCAGGGAGGCGCAATAAAGCGCTGCAGGACCGGCGGAGCAGGGGGAGACACGAAAACCTACCTGGAACACGCCGCAGCTTGCCAGACGGCCACGGTCCACGCCGCCACCGCCAAGAGTCACCTTTCCTGCAGTTTGGTTGCGCCGCCGCTCCGGGACTACGAATCCCGGCAGCCTACGCAGCGGCGCGCGTTTGTGACAACGCGAGGGCGCCAGGGAGGCGCAATAAAGCGCTGCAGGACCGGCGGAGCAGGGGGAGACACGAAAACCTACCTGGAACACGCCGCAGCTTGCCAGACGGCCACGGTCCACGCCGCCACTGCCAAGAGTCACCTTTCCTGCAGTTTGGTCGCGCCGCCGCTCCGGGACTACGAATCCCGGCAGCCAACGCGGCGGCGCGCGTTTGTGACAACGCGAGGGCGCCAGGGAGGCACAATAAAGCGCTGCAGGACCAGCTTCGCGGGACGCGAGCGGGACACCCGGTGCTAAGCCCGGGCAAAGGGCGGGCCCTCTACGGCCCTCATCGGCAGGAGGAGGCAGGGCAGGGCCTGAAATTCTACAGGACGTACTTTCAAGTAAGCTATAGCATTGCTTATAATATATACTAAGTATCTAAAGTCCTAAAACTTTGTCTTTGGCTGTGAGTACATTGAAAAGTATGCCTGCGAAAACGAAGGAAGCCCCACAGAAGACCCTTGATAATTATCTTGTCCAGACAGTCAGGAAAATCAATATGCAAAGGAGAGACTCTCTTGGTCTAAGTCAATCCCCAGACCTTCGCTGTTTGTCACCCACTGCTTCCACTATGATTGATGACACCATTCTGCAAGAAACTAGCCAGGATAATGTAATTAGCGGCCCCATTCTCCTGGATGTAAGCAGTGCACCAGATAACGCAGTTATGGCCACTGAGACCTCCAACATACAGGCTGAGGGTGGTATTGATATTGACACTGACTCTGACCACGAGACACATGCACAAGCTGCACCCAAGGAGATGACACCAAAAGGGCGTGCAACAAGGCCAAGACGCTTATGCGCCAAGATTCCTCCAAAGCTGAGTGGCCCACGCATAGGGGCAAGAAAGAAAAGGGTCACCACTCCAAAGACTAAACAAGTAAACGTCGTGGAGGATAATCAGAGTCATATCTCTGAGGACGCTTTTTTCGAAAGGATCTCTGACTTTCTTGAACAGAAAATCAATGCCATTGTTAAACCCTTAATATCTAAATTAGACAAACTGCATGCAGAGGTCAAGAGGTTGGGTGGCTTAAGTACCAAGGTAGTAGATGGGGTGGAAAATATCACCAAGATAGTCACTATCCTGCCCAACAACATAGGGGGAAATGTGATTAATGAAGTTTTTCATGATAATGAAGGGGTTCAGTTACCTGGTGACAATCCATTACCCCAACCATTAATACCTTTGTCTACCATCACTGAGGGCCCTCTTTTGGTTACCATCCCAACAGATGATCTCCCTTCTGTTGGACCACCCCAGTAACTACCCAAACTACGGTCCCCCACCAATTCCTAGTCGAGGCCACCCCAGTGGTCTTGGTGCTTGCAAATGTACCCCCCCTGGAAGGGGGATCAGTTGAAAGCCCTACCTCCCTTACAAGCAAGGCTCTGCACTGGCTAACCAACAACATGCGGTTAGCCCCAGGGGGGAAACATCATCTGGCAAATGTCATTAAGTCTGCGACCAGGGTCCCTTGGCTGGGAAACCGCCCGAAAAAGTTTAAGGGGGACTGTGTGGCAGTGACCCTCTCGAATCAAGATGTTCTTCCTAATATCCTGGCTAATCTATCCCCCCCCCCCCCAACGCAGAAAAGGCACTGTTGTACCTCTAACTTTGAAGTTTTTTTATGGGGAACAACAAAATGTCACGTACCCAAGGACTCCAGCGTTGGGGTGGGATAGACCCTGGGATTTCAACCCCAGACAAGGGCAGGATACAAGGCATAATTCTGTAGCCCAATATCCCCTTCTACCACAACAAAATTCTTTTGTTGAACCTCTACAGTTATTTAACCGCTATGCCCCATTGTCCTTCATGGATCAGAATGACTGACTCGCTCCTATAGAAGATACTAACAATGAGGATTCTTTACCTGTTTCTTTTTCTGCCCCTGTACATTCAGATCAAAAAATTAAAAATGACAGGGTGTGTAGTATCCTGAGCTGGAACATCGCTGGTATTAGCTCCAAAATTAGTAATAAGAACTGGATAGAAATGGTCAGATCATACGACATCCTTGTATTTCAGGAGACTTGGGAGACGACCGACGGATTTGCTCTAGACGGCTTTTCCCAGTTCTCTGTACCTGCTGTTTCTAGCACATCTGGTAGGGCAATGGGAGGCTTGGCTATATATATTTCCTTGAACGTTCAGGAAAAGCCAAGACAAATTAATTCTAACTCGATAAATATACTAGCAGTTGAATTAACTCCATCTAACTCACAGCCTATCTTATTAGTTAACTTTTACAATTCTCCTGTCAGTCAACTGCTCAACGAGCATTTGGTAACCTTAGAGGATTTCTTGTCTATCCACAGCGAAAATAGTGCCCACGGCTTTGACGTCATTCTCATGGGAGATTTTAATATCCACCCATGCGACATGGATTGCCGTGAGGAATATGAAGATTTTCCCCCTTACCTCTGTATTCCGCACTTTGAACACTCATCGCGTGGGGAGGCACTGGAATCACTTTTAGCAACTTTTAACCTTTATGAATTTTCTAGTAGTAATAGAGAATTGAGGTTACCGACATTTGTGGGTAACAACTCTGGCACAATAGTAGATTATATCTTTTTGTCGTCTAGTGTTTTGTCTGAGGTCTCAACCTATAAGGTAGAAACCTCAGTCTTCAGTGATCATAACCCAGTAATTTTAGAGATTTTATCTCAGGGAGCTTTTGGAAAGAGAGAAGCCGCAGCCTTATGCGCGACTAATTTAGTCCTGGGAGATCAGAACCGTTGGCTGAAGTGGGATCAAGTTACCCCGATCACTTTCATACAGGACACCCTGTCCAAAGTTGAGGGCGAGGTTGCAATCTGCCTGGATAATAATTACCCGTCTTCTACCTTGATAGAGGCTTTTAACATTATTTGCATCCAGGTTGATCTGGATCTGACTGTAAGGAATAAGGGCCGGACATGTAGAGGCAAAAAATGGTTTAACATAGACTGTTCAAAGGCCCACTTAACTCTCCTAAAGGCTTTAAAAGCTGAGCCAAGAGATAAAGCACAGATAGCGTTGTTAAGGATATACTATAATGACGCTATCAGAAAGAGAAAATCAGAGATTAAACTTGAGGCCTGGAACGATTTGCTGTCGCCCAATATACAGAGAGATAGCTCAAAATTTTGGGCGATAATAAATCATCCCTTTTTTGTCGATCCAGATAAGCAGAGAGCAGATTGCACCATACCGGATGATCAATGGGTCAGACACTTCAGTAATATTTACAGTTGTCCTGATAATATTTCAGGAAGTGGACTACAATCCACACAAGCAGTCCCTCCCATTTCCCCTTTTAGCATAGAAGAGGTAAAAAAAGCTATCAGCGACACACATTCTAAAAAGGCTCCAGGCCCAGACGGGGTTCCCGCTGACTTTTTTAAAAGTGCCCCAGAATTAAGCGCCAAAATTCTGACCAACATTTTTAATGCCACAAGAGATTTAGTTTTTCCTAGTAGCTGGTCGAAGTCTACCATTATACCTATTTTTAAAAAGGGACAAAGAACAGACCCAGCCTGTTACAGGCCAATCTCCCTAATCGACTCAAGTGTCAAGATCTTGGGAAGAGTCCTCTTAGGTAGACTGACCCAGCTCCTAGAAGAAAAGGGCATCTTATCGAATGCACAATATGGCTTCAGAGCGAAAAGGGGAACCCTAGACCAGTGTTTGAATTTAGAACTGATCATAAGCAAATATGTGGCAGCCAAGGGGGGCTCTCTGTACATGGCCTTTATGGACCTCTCCTCAGCTTTCGACCTGGTCAACAGGGCTAAGCTGTGGGGGGTCCTTTTGGCCATGGGCTTTGATGCCCCACTAGTGGGATACTTGGCAGAGTTACATAGAGACCTCAAGACGTCGGTCAGAGTGACCAGGGAAGGGAGATGTACATGCCACTTTGAGTCAGGGAGAGGGGTTAGGCAGGGATGTATCCTTGCACCCCTTCTCTTTACACTCTATATAAATGGTCTTGAGGCAGTTTTGGCTGAGTCCCGCATGGATATTCCGCGTGTAGGAGAAATAAAGATCCCTGTCCTCCTGTACGCGGACGACGCCGTCCTTTTAGCACGCTCTGGAGTGGCACTGAGCAAACTACTCTCAGCTTTTGGGGATTTCATGTCCTCACTGGACATGAAAACTAACGTAGAAAAATCCCACGTAATGATAGCAGGAGCCTCAGGCAGGAAAAGAAAGACTAAAACTTTCTTTTGCTCAGGGAAGGAGGTCAGGAGAGTTCCATCTTTTCCCTACCTGGGCGTGATCTTTGACGAAAAAGGCAAGTGGGGCCCCCAGCTTTTGGCCAAAAGCAACTCAGTAGCAAGAGCGGCTGCTGGGCTGCTTGGTTTTGCTAAAAAGCTTGGCGCTCGCCCCATGGAGAGCATTATAAAGGTCTACAAAACCAAATGTTTATCGGTCGCCCAATACGGCTCTGTTATCTGGGGGTACACTAATCATGAGTATGACAAAATTCGGAAAGTAGAAAATAAATTTCTGAGAACTCTGCTTTCTGTCCCCCAGTCAACTTCTACATACATAACACACACAGAGCTCGGCTTGGGCTACGTTATCGATATCCTGAAGGCAGCCCCAGTTATTGATTGGTTGAAAGTGTGGCTCAATCAGGAGCTCACTCTAAACCATCATATTTTTAAAGATTGTTTAGCCTTGGACAATGCTTATAACATTCCTTGGTTAAAATATGTCAAGACGCAGTTAACTCTAGTTGGTCGACCTGAACTTTTTTCCTCCCCACATTTGATAAATCTAGAAGACGTAAAGACAGTCAAAAATCTTTTGACTGAGCGTTATGTCCTGGAGAGGGAAGCCACAGAGTTGAACAAACACACAGTTAGGAAACATTGTACGATAATAACTGTTCCAGGTATGGAACCATATCTTTTTTCGGTACACAAACCATACCATCGTTTCCTCCTAACAAGATTTCGCCTTGATTTAATTCCTTTTATATTGGGCAATTTTAAAAAGTGGTCTAGACCTGAAAATGCTGATCTTTGTGATTGTGACCATTTTTCTATTCAAGACACAACGCACTTTATCCTGTTCTGTGGTCATTACAAAGAAAGTAGAAAAAAATTCTTGCTGCCTATACTGTGCAATATGAGTTTTACTCAAGTCAAACCAGCTATGCTATTCCTGCAACTTTTACCCAATCTAAAAGTGGCATTTCATGTTGCTAGTTTTTTGGTTGCTGGTGCACGTATAAATAAGCATCGTTTTAGCACCAGGCACTCTGTCCCTGATTAATGATTACTTTTTATATCCAAATGAATTTTTTAAGATTATGGTATAATTTTATTCTTGTATAATGTGTTTTTAGGGTTTTTTATATAAATTTTTTTTTAAATTTTATAAATTTATAAATTCTTCTGTATGTATTACTATGTGCCATGATGAAATGTTACCATGTATTGCTTGTCCTTCTTTTATGATTTTAATTAATCGAATAAAGAATTTTGACTGACTGAGTGTGGGCTCAGGGGGTACGCCTGTGCTTCATCTCTGTGATTCCAGAAAGATATCCCTTGGCAACAATGTACAGCAGCTGGAACAGGTGAGCGTGTCTCTAATTTTCCTCTCTTAATATACATATAGTGTGCAAGTACTTAAATTTTGACCCAACCGGGGAAAGTCGGTTATTTGAGGTCCTGCACTCCTCCACCTCTTAGTACAACAAAATGGGTCGGGATGCATGGCATAAGCAGACCTGTTACTCCCTTGTTTTCCCCTCACCGCCAGTTGTGAGGATAATGACTTCGGGCCTGTATTACATTTTGGAGGATGGATTACTCCATCACAACAGTGACGGATATCCTGTCTGCTGATATATAAATCTCATAGGTTGTGACGGAGTAACCCGTCTGCCAAGATCTAAATCAGGCCCTTATTCCTTAGGCACCTACCTTTAAGGCAGTATTTTTGTGAGGAGCTCAATGTTATTAATGATGTCTTTGTCATGTTTCAATTGCTCCCATCCGCACCTTTCAATATGGGGGCCGTTTGATGACATTAGCCTCAAAGAGCCCCCTGTTTTCCCTCGATTTCCACCCCCAATGTATGACGAATTCTCCTTGTGCTGCTGGGAGCAGGGCACGATTTATCTTCCATGCTAGTGAAGTCAGCCCTGAAGAGTCCAAGTCATTCCAATGGGCTGTTCTCTAGGGTTGTTGGGTCCTGCCAACAGACTGTGAGCCAGGGCATGGGGCAGCAGCAGATTCCCCTCACCTTATCCCATCTGTATGGGCTGAGCCCTTTACATTTATGAGTGCCTACAACCCAGGACAGGGGCTACAAACAGCTGCCGGCACACATGTGTGTCAGGATTCACTACCCCCACCTGGGTGCGCAAAGGGGCCACCGGGTGTTCACGTCTCCAATCAAGGAAAAGCCAGAGGCAGCAGTAGTGATTCTCGGCTGTTCTTTTCCATGGTGGAGCAGCACTGAAAGGCTCAGGGCTGCAATGTTTTCATTGTGTTATGTGATGTTGTGTAGATATGTATAGTGCACCAATCACCCAAGAGAGTATCCAGGTACTTGGGCAGGGGGTGTGTTTCCCAAGGTGCTTATATGAAGAGCTAGGTCTCCAGCTTTTTTCAGAACTCAAGGAGGAGTCTCTGATGTGTTAAGGGAGGTTGTTCCATGTCTTGGGTGTGATGTAGGATAATGAGCGACATTCAGTGTTGTTTCTGTGGATGCGGCGAATATGTGTGAGTGATGGTGAGACAGAGCGTAGGTGTCTGGTGGGTTGGTGAAAGTATATGCGGCTGTCAGGTATTCCTGTCCTGTGCTGTGTAAAGCTGCGTATGTGTGCGTGAGAAGTTTAAATTGGCTGCACTTGTGAATGGGGAGCCAGTGGGGCTTCCTGATGGGTGGAGTGATGTGGGTGTAGCATGGGAGGTCAAGTATAATAAAACTTGAGGCAGGGTTCTGGATGGTCTGGAGTTTGTGTAGGAGTTGTTTGGAGAGTTCATTGTAGAGGGTGTCGCCATAGTCCAGCCCGCTGGCTGGTGATCAGTGCTTGAGAAACAGTCTGTCTGGTGTTTTGAGGCAACCTTTTGAAAATCTTTCGCAGTATTTGTAGGATTTGGAAGCAGGAGGTCCATACTGCCTTGACTTGTGCCATCATGTTAAGCTTATCATCTAGGATGATTCCAAGATTTCTTGCCTGATCTGTGGGTGTGGTTGTTGGTTCTAGCTCTGAGGGCCACCAGGTGGAGTCCCATGGGGCGGTCTTTTTACCGAAGACCAATACTTCTGTCTTGTCAGAGTTGAGCTTCAGGCAGTTGGTGTGCATCCAGTCTGTGCCATGCTCATGCAGTTGGTGGAGGTAGAGTGAGGTAGTTGTCTTGTGCGTCAGGAAGAGGGTGCTTTGGATGTCATCAGCGAGGGAGATAATGATGATTTCTTGTGAATTGATGATGTTGGCAAGCTGTGTTGTGTCTGTTGTGTATGTGTTGAAAAGGGTGCAGCTGAGGGACAATCCGTGTGGGACTCCGTATATAAGTTTCTTGTTCTTTGATGTGAAGGGTGGCAGCGTGACCATGCGGGTTCCTCCCCTGAGGAAGGAATAGATCCACTTGATAACATATACCAGGCAGTGTTAAAGGTCGCAAAGAGGTCGAGTAGAATGAGGACCACTGTTTGTCCTTTGTTCAGGATGATTCCAATTTAATCGTAGGACCCGATGAGTGCTGTTTCTGTGCTGTGGTTCTTCTGAACCTTCTGATTCTTCTGATTGAGCGCTGTCTAGAAGATGGTGAAGTTCGAGGTAGGATGTGAGTTGCTTTTTGATGGCCTTCTCAATCCCTTTGGCTGGATAGGGGGCAACGAGATTGGTCAGAAGTTGCCTAGTTGATTCAGGCCGACTGTGTGCTTCTTGATGAAAATGTTGATTTCTGCAAGATTCTATCTATCCGGAAAAATTGCGGTCATCAGGGGTGTTGATGAAATTGGTCTTGGTGGTGCCAGTTGGTGATGTTCTTAGGTTGTAATGAAGAACCGGGCTTTTAGAACCCAGTGGCGCCAGGGGCACGCCCAAAGTCTTCGGATTCACCTGTCTTGGTTTACAGAGACACGGAATACTTCTGGGTGGCGTCAGAGACATGCAGCCACATGCATCATTGTAGGAATTTGCGATTCCTAAATTGCGAAAATTAAGGAATCGCAATGTAGAAAATGCAAATTCCTATGCATCAAAAAATCGCAATTTTTTTGCGATTTCCTAATTTTCCTTATTTGCGATTCCTTAATTGCGAATCGCAAATAAGGAATCGCTTTACATGGATTCCTATGGGCCTAGAGGCCCATAGGAATCAATGGTAAGGCATTCACATTTTGCGAATTCGCAATTAAGGAATCGCAAAATGAGAATGCAATTTCAAGGGTGCCGGGGGTCCAAAGGACCCCCCCTGCACCCCTGGAATGTCATGTAAGTACATTTTACTCACACACATGTCCCAAGGGCATGTGTGTGTGTAACATGTAAGTTTCAAAAATGCATTTTTTTGCATTTTTGAAACTTTTCGCAAATTACCATGAAGGTTTACTTCATGGTAATTTTTCTCTTACAAATTGCGAATTCGCAAAATAAAATTAATCATGCATAGCATTTAAGAAATCGCTAAATTTGCAATTTCTTAAATGCTATCGCAATTTGAGAAATCGCAAAAAATTGCGATTTCTTAAATTGCGAAACATGAAAAATAAATGATGCATCCCAAAAGGTGATTTTGGAATCGCAAACGGCCGAATTTTGCGATTCACACCGTTTGCGATTCCAACATCCCGTGCCCGCAAGTTTATTAGCTGCAGCCAGTAACAGTGATCCTAAAAATAAAGCATGGGGTATTTCAGGAGACTGCTCAAATTTGTAGAACAAGACATCTCCTTTTATACACAATATTAACATTAACAAACATACACTCCCACTGCGCAAAAATTTAACCAATGGGGTACATTCTCAAACAAAGTATCACATGACGAAAAGCTCAGTTTGCAATGTTCCAACCCAAAGTTAATCATTGGGAATGTCCCAAATCCAATCTCCACAAGCCGGACAAACCCATAATTGGAAGGCAATGCATGTAATAAAGAACATAGAAAAGGAAACAATGTCTGATAGCAAGCAAGATAAGGCATGTGTAAGGAGACTAAAAGTTAACGATGTCCTGAACAGTGATTGGCAATCTCAGACAACGATCAAACCAGGGAAATTGACTCGGCAGGGTCAGCTTCAGGTGAAGGAATCAGATCCTTGCAATTCACCTCGGAGTCAAGAAAGACCCTGTTAATGTATACCAATACGTGAAGGCCAGGCCGCTTCGTTCGTTCGACCACATTCGACGGCCTGCGTGATGGCAAGACAAAATGGAGACTCAAACAAAATGGAACCCATGTTCGAGACGAAATCTCCAAATACGTAATGAACTCGCTAGCTAACGTGACGAATTCACTCCATATTAGCCGAACTCACTAAACACGGTTCAACATCACCAAAATCGTGACGGAACCATAACCTTACGTGACAAGGTCCGTTTTCACAGAACCACAGACCCTCCATTTGCCATTACGTAGGCAATAACCTAAACTCACGTCAATCGGAATCTAGGTCTATATCAATCTTCATCAGACCATCAAGGTGTTGTTGGAGCATCATCCTATTACTCTCTACTTCTCTCGAGACAGCTCTCCGCACACACGTAGTAGCACAAAGACTACAAATGGCGGGAGCACACTGGATGCAAAGACAACAAGAGAAGAGAAAAGCTAAAACCATACCAAGGAAAATCAGAACTTTCCATCCCCATTTGGACAGCAGTCCCCAAAACCATCCAATCAACAACCAGTTTCCTTCGTCTACATTAATAGACTCAGAAACCTTATGCAATCTGGAAATGGCCTGGTACACTGTTGGGGCATTATCTGGTATGTAAACACAGCAACTGGATTGGACCAATTTGCATACCCCTCCTCCGTCAGGAGTGTCATTTATGGTGGCCTCAACCACTCTCGTAAGCTGTCGTATATGTCTGCTATTGACCATAGGACCCCAAAAGGGTAGGAAACCCTTGAAAAAATCTCCTACTCCCTGTGCTGCGGTATCTTCCTGATCGAAGACACCTCTAACATATCTTGTTCTGTGATAATCCATAGCAGCCGTGTATGTAGGGGGAAGCAAAAACGCCACATAACATGTGCCTGAAAAATCAGGTGGCAACCATGTGTAGGCTCTATCGTGACAAACAAAATATGTACCTTTAGCTGGGACAAACGGAGGAGAAGTCTGATATACATAAACATAGGTTTGAGGCTTGAGCACACACACTCTCACCTAGCTGAGCTCTCGGATTTCAACTATTACCTCGTAAACAAAAGTGGCCTCGATGGGGTACGATCCAAATCGGGGGAGACCTTTTTCGTCTCTCATTCTCTGTCAAACTGGTGCTATATCCAGTGATGTTCTAACCAACATATGCCTGCGCCTCATCCTTAGGGATGGCATTGTATGCATCAGTATCTCGGATCATATCTACTATTCCCTTTATGAAAGCACTATTGCTCGGGTTGTCTCTCATGGAACGCATAGGGTATCCCTCATTCGCATAGATAAACATAGTCTGAAAAGCCCATACAGACCCATTGGAAGAAAAAGGCAAAACCAGATATGGCATACCTCTATCTGTCGTATGAGGCATAAGACCACATACCCAACAATTTGTAGTATTGACTACCAACTGATGCTGATGAAAGAGCTGTATAAATGAGTTGTTAACAAATTTTGGTCTTCTTGTCTGTTCATGTTCAAGCAACGTATAGAATTGGTGCAAAGAAACAGTAGTAGAAGAAAGCATAGGTTGGATAGTGGGTGTAGAAATCATTGGTGTAGCGTATACAATCCAACCCACACAAGACAATGTGATACTTAAAAACACAAAAGAACACAGTATAATAAAACATTTGTTACGAACCAATGTACACAATCTCATCTTAAAATTAATTTTCTCAACAACTCTATCCATTACAAAAGACTCCATCCTCTAACGTGCTGCTAATGGCAATTTTCCCTCTTCACTTAAGTGTGCGTCCAGGCGTCCTCGACGTCCTAGATTGCGGACCTTGTGTCAATACGCGGGTCACCCCTTAAGAACTTATACCGTGACCCTGCAGCTGAACCCGGATGTTGGTTCGAAAAAGAAAAAGACAAAAAAGTCTCTTGTCTGATAGAGTATAGTTCACCAAAAAAAATACGTGATCTTTATTTGTCCATTTTACTTCGCAGATTATAACACTCTTTACCAGACACAGTCTGATCCTGAAAAGTGTCTCTGAATTTGTAGTGTCGAGTCTCATAGGCAAAGGCACAGCTTCTTGTAAAACTTCATCATCCGCACATTCCGACTGAGTCCATTTCAAATGCGCATCACTAAAGGGGACACACTGCACAACTCTCTCGTTCTCTGAATCGGCAATACCATCAGCAAGCCATCGGTCATATGGTAAAGGAAGTGGAAGTGTCTTGCAGTGGGTGGCATGCACCCAGTTTTTCTTGCCGAAAACCTTGACGGCCATTCGAGTCATCAAGAGGACCTGATCCACCTCGGCTCAAGATCGACCTTTGATAATTCTTGATCAGCAGCAAGTCACCAGGTTGAATCGAGATGCCTGCATCCACAGAATATGAAGGCAAGGTATTGTGCACCTGTTGGTGAAGAACACGCAATTTAGCAGTCAAATCATGTAAATAGTCAACCAACATAGAGTACTCGATGTCGCTGTAC
Source organism: Lissotriton vulgaris (assembly GCF_964263255.1). Lineage (NCBI taxonomy): Eukaryota > Metazoa > Chordata > Amphibia > Caudata > Salamandridae > Lissotriton > Lissotriton vulgaris. The sequence goes on along the minus strand of NC_141693.1, from coordinate 412,865,402 downwards.
TTGTTTGGCCTTGGCACACCCCAAACATTCGCCGGGCGGCCAAAGACAATCTCGTATGTGCTAAGTCCCACACGAGAATGTACTGTCGTTCTTGTGGACAAAAGTGCCAACAGCAAAGCATCCGGCCATGCTAGGCCAGAGCTCGCTAGTATCTTAGCCAATTTAAGCTTAATGGTGCCATTGTAGCATTCAACCAAACCAGCTGACTGGGGGTGATTCGCAGCATGAAATTTCTGCCTTATTCCCAAACCTGCACACACTTTCTTCATAATCTGACCCACAAATTCATTTCCGTTGTCACTCCATACCATTCTCAGCAATCCAAACCTAGGGAAAAACTCCTTCAACAAAACCTTGGCTGTAGATAAGGCAGTATTATCCTTAAGGGGGTAAGCCTCTATCCATCTTGAAAAGGCGCAAACAACCACAAGGACATACTTTAGGTTGTTGCATCTCTCCATATGAATAAAGCCCAACTGTAGAACCTCAAACGGATACGTTGGAGGCGCAAAATGACCTCCTGGAGTTGGGGTTCCCTTACCAGGATTATGCATCAAACAAACCATACCATTTTTCACCAGATTCTCAGCACATTTTGGGATTCCAGCATTCTGCCATACTGGAGCCAACAACTTACATATCCCTTTCGAACTGATGTGTGCCAATCCATGTGCCATCGTAACCACTGGAAGCACATACGCATCAGGCAACAACCATCGCTGGTGTTCTGACAACTCAATCCAACAGCCAGTCGAATCCAACATTCCCGTAGTCTCTCTCCACACACTCAATTAAATCTCAGTAGCTTCAGCCTGAATCGATTTCACACTCTCTATTGTGCATTCACACATTCCTCTTTCCGGAACCCATCTAGCAGGGCCTGCAACATACATTTGACTAGACACATCTTTCGCCGTTTATCTCGCTACTTCATCCGCAAATGCATTACCACGACCAACATCATCCGTAACCTTCTTATGTGCACTGCATTTCACAATCGCAACTTGTGTCTGTAAAGTAAGTGACTCAAGAAGTTCATTCACCAACTGTCCATGTTGAATCTTCGTACCATGGGAAGTAAGAAATCCTCTTTCTCTCCACAAACGTCCAAAACTATGAGCAACACAAAACGCATATTGGCTATCGGTATACACAGTCATTCTCTTTCCTTTCGACAACACACACGCTCTTGTTAGTGCAATCAGCTCTGCTGCTTGAGCTGAATTCTGTGAAATACGTGCAGTTTCAACTATCGTGAGCAAAGTCGTAACCACATACGCTGCAGTCGTATCGCCATTCGGAACCTTAAAGCATGAACCGTCTACCCATAAGGTACCATCAGAATTCGAAAGAGGAGTATCTTTCAGATCAATTCTACCCTTTGTTTCCTCCACTGTCCGGAGAAAGCAATCATGCTGTTCCTGAGCATCTGTCTCTACAGAAATCGGCAACAACGCAGCTGGATTCAATGTGTTGCAATGCTTTATATGCACATAACTAGCCAAAAGCGTCAACTCATAACCTGACAAACGTGCCCTAGTAAGATGTTGAGTCTTCGTTTTATTCAATAGGGTATCCACTGCATGTGGGACCATCACAATCAACATATTATCCAATACCAGACCAGCAGACTGTCGGATAGAAACAGCTGCTGCCGCTGTAGCTCTCAGACAACTCGGCAACGCTTTAGCTAATGGATCTAAAGTAGCTGAAAAAAACGCGCATGGGCGTTGCTTGTCTCCAAATTGCTGTGTCAACACTGACAACGCACATCCTTCTCTCTCGTGCACGTAAAGCGTAAAAGGCTTACTATAGTCGGGAGTATCCAACAACGGAGCAGAACACAATGCATCACGCAATTCAGAAAAACTTCTCTGACATTCGTCAGATCAAGGAAGAGGATTCGGTGTATCCTTAAGAGTAAGTGCCAACAGAGGTTTCACCAACAAAGAAAAATTTGGAATCCACTGTCTACAATACGAGGTGATACCCAAGAAGGCACGCACTTCTCTCTGTATAGATGGTACAGTCATTTGTGCAATCGCTTGTATACGTTCTGGGGTCAATCGTCTTCCCTCCTTCGACAAGAAATGACCTAAGTAGGTCACTTCTTGGCAGCAATATTGCAACTTCGAGAGTGACACTTTATGATGGAGGTCAGAAAAATGCCGTAACAAAGAAAGCGTAACTTCTTTACAAGTCCCTTCATCATCAGCAGCGACCAACAAATCATCCACGTACTGGATAAGAGTCGCACCAGAAGGCAAAACAAAAGAATCAAGCTAAGTTTTCAAAGCCTGACTATAGATGGGTGAACTCTCACAATAACCTTGAGGAGCACGCTTAAACCGGAAACTTCGGCCTCCTAAAGAGAAGCCAAAAATATCTCTACTCTCTTCAGCAATAGGAATACTAAAGAAAGCATTCTTCAGATCAATAACAGAGAACCAAGCAGCTGAAGCAGGGATCATAGTCAGTAAGGGATGTATGACGTTACAACGCATACTTTTACCACGCATACCATTACAACGCGGTATTTACAACGCATACCGTTACAGCGCATAGCGCTTAGAGGTGCTGGATAGTGGTAAGTATAATTTTATATTCCAACTCCAGTCCCCGTGGACACTAGGGAAGGTGTTGGATATAAAATTATACTTATTCCCTATCCTAGAGCGCCCCCCAGCGCAATGCGTTGTAATGGTATGCGTGGTAATGCCTGCGTTGTAGTGGTAGTGCGTGGTAAAAACTTCGTTGTAAACGTTGTATACCTCAGTAAGGCAGTAATGTCCGGGACAACAGGAAACTGCGGGACGGCAATCTTATTCACTTCTCGAAGGTCGATCACAAACCGATACACAGGTGGCTGAGAAAAGTCAGTACGTTTAAGAACAGGCAAAACAGGACTGTTACACACATTACCTCTCGTTTCTTCAATCACATCTTTCTCAACCAAATCATCGATAATCGCTAAAAGAGCTCTTTCACCATCACTAGAAATTCAGTATTGTGGAATGTGAGGCAACTTAGCATTCGCCTTGAGGGTAACAACGTATGCTGGAACGCAATTCCAGTGGAAGCCGATCTTTAGACAAATACTTCGGAGAAATCACTTTCTTACCCAACGTAAGATGTACTCCCGAAGGAGAACAATACAATGTTGCATGCAATCTTTTCAACAAGTCCAAACCCAACAGATTCTCACCACAACCTATTGTAAGAATTAGAGGTGCTTCCAGTTCACAAGGCCCAACAGAAAGAGACAAGGGACAAGAAACCAGGTTACTACCTGGGGCGCCTAAAAAGTGCATGATAGAACTCTTCGCCGCACCAGTATCCAAAAGAAAAGGTTCTGACACACCTGATGTAATCACTTCAACATAAGGTCCACTCTGGTCTACTGGAACTGACACTACTCCCTCTCTTTGTCTATGGCTGTCCTAGCAATCATTAAAACCAGCATTCTCACTTTCAACATAGTAATCATCAGCATATTATTGAGCCGACTGACCAGCCGCAACATTCTGTTGATCCATACAATTCATAGAATTCTGTGGGGGGAAGCAACGTCCATTCTGGGGGAACACACCACTTCCTCTATCCCTAGGTACTTGCTGGACACTGCGACCTCTCACACCAGACGTACCATTTGCACGTTGTAGCAAAATCGGGCAACTATGCTTGAAGTGACCTTCTTCCTTGCAATAAGCGCACTGATTAGGGCCTACCGGAATTCGCTGAGGAAAAGACTCGAGCTTCTGGAATAATCTTTGAAACTGTGGGGGTTGCTGAAACTGGGAAGGTTGCTGGATCTGACGCTGATTAGGGCGAGGCGGATACACCTGCAGCAAAAGAACCTTCGTCTTCAATTCTTTAGTCTTCTCTGCTTTATCCTTCTCATCTTTATCTCTATTCTCATATTGTAGCCAATATCTGGGCCGAAGAAGAAACAGCCCATGAACTCTCAGAGTTCTTCAACTTATTACAAAGCTCGGGGAGCAAATTATAGACAAACTTATCCACAAACAACCTTTGGCCACCTTCTGTACTCATATCTCGACCACTATGATCGATGAATGTTTCTTCAAACCTAGTGAAGAAATCAGGCACACTTTCGTCTTTCTTCTGCTTGCATGCTGCTAACATGTCCCAATTCACTCTCATAGGAGGCATCAAAGTCTTCATTAAAGCAATAATCTTACCAGGGAGTTCTGTAACTAAAGGCTCAGGTTTGGCCCCTCCACCTTGACGACCATCTGCTGCAACAATATTAACCCACGTATCTCCCAACTCTACTGCATGATCCTCGTGACGGATCTTCGCCCACAAAGGTTGAGGGACTACATTCCCCAACAACATATCTATATCAGCTAAATTCATCACACACGCATCAACTGTCTGGGACAACTCCTTATAATAACCTGCAGGATTTTTACGGGGGTCAGGTAGAGTCTGCTTAAGAGCCAGAACTTCAGCTCTCTTCCAAGGAACATGTACCCAAACACGCGGAAAATGAGCCAGTACTGCAGCAATACCTTGATTAACATCACCCACAACTTCCCCTCTCCATACAGGAGGAACCTCTCTCATCGGATATTGCTTCACTTTTCTCCTAACAGAAGGATCAGGTTCAAACAACAACTGAGAAGAAAGTCTACACCTAAACGCAAGAAGCGTCTCTACCGCTTCCTCAACATCGGGTTCCACTATCGTCCCTTTAGCAAAATCGGACTGAACATTGAGTAACTCCGATGGAATCGGACCCAATTTAGTATCGTCCCACTCTTCACGGAGGAAAGTACACATCACATCAAAAACATACCTTTGTTTTGGTGCTTCCCACTGTAGGAAAACATCCATAACTGATTGCAGGTCATACCTGGAGGTATTCAAAACCCATCTATGAGCAAGGAGATCTAACACTGTCCGCTCCTCGGAACTAGGGAGCTGACTACGCGTTTGTTTCCGTACAGAAACTGGGGTCATATTTAGTGACCCAAAAAGAGGAGGCAAAAGGCTAGTGACAGTTTCAGTCATTCGTTGTCGAGCAGAAGGAGAAGAAGTCGACATCAGAACAGGAGACACAGTGTTTTGAGGCGACAAAGGCATAGGGTGAGTAGAAAAAGAAGTTAAAGGCAAAGGAGTAGAAGGCAAAGGAGTTTGAGGCAAAGCTGGCGGCCCTAGAGAAGGCTGCGCCTGAGGAGGGAGAACCAACTGTGGAAGAACGGGTGGCTGAACAACAGCAGGATGTTGAACAACTGGGGGTTGTGGAGGGGTCGTACCACTCTTCACATAAGGGGGTGGTGATCTCAACAAATGCGACATCAAAGGATCCTTTTCAGGGTCCTTAGTCACATTCGGAAGAAGAGGTGGCAAAGCCGGATAACATTTATCAATGGCCATGCAATGTTGTCTATCTGACACCTCAATCGCACGATCTTCTTCATCTTCTTTGTATTGTATTGTGGTATACTTGTAGAGCGCGGCCTGTCACCACCAAGGGCATCCTGGCGCTTTGAACCCTGATCCAACAACAATTTCCGCAACTAGCCTGTCCTCGGAAAAAGGTGGGTTTTCAACGCCTTCCTAAAGGCTGGAACTTTAAACTGCCTAGCAGCTTGCATTATCGATATATTCTTATCTTTCCTATCTCTTTTAGCTTGCTTAATTTCTCGCTGTGTGGCTTCCTTACGCCAGAGGCGGAAAGAGTCAAACATCGCCGGCGCAGGGCTTTCTTCCTAAATAGCGCAACTTCCAAATTATCTAAAACATCTGATTCGAAACTACCATGTTGTGGCCATCTTAAGACACCATCTTTACGTGTATAGCGGACCCATACTTCATTATATGTAATGGGACCCACACCATGCTTTGAATAGAGTTCATAAGTCGGAGTTCCAACCGGAGGTATCGGACACGAGTCTTCCAATCGGGAATCCCTGTTTCAACTACAACAAAACAAATTCCTAAGTTTGCTAAGACCAGGCATCTTCGCTCACTAATCTAGCTTTAAACTTCAAGGGGTTATCAAAACACGATATACTCGCAAATGTACGAGCCCCTCGGCTTTGGTATTTGCAAAAACCAAATCAAAGAACCCAAGAAACAAAACCAAGTCGTGGGAGCGACCCACTTATACTTAACCAAAATGTCTTGTCACACCACCAGAAGACCGTCTATCTTCTCGCTCTACAAATCATCACAAAAGGGTTCGATGAATTGGGGGCCCTCTTCCAGAATTTCCTCACGAAGCTCCTCACAATCTTCGGGCTTGGACCGGTACCACTGAAGTCGCCCCATGAGGGCGCCAGTTGAAGAACTGGGCTTTTAGAACCCAGCGGAGCCAGGGGCACGCCCAAAGTCTTCGGATTCACCTGTCTTGGTTTACAGAGACACAGAATACTTCTGGGTGGCGTCAGAGACCAAGTTTATTAGCTGCAGCCAGTAACATTGATCCTAAAAATACAGCATGGGGTATTTCAGGAGACTGCTCAAATTTGTAGAGCAAGACATCTCCTTTTATACACAATATTCACATTTACAAACATACACTCCCACTGCGCACAAATTTAACCAATGGGTACATTCTCAAACAAAGTATCACATGACGAAAAGCTCAGTTTGCAATGTCCCAACCCAAAGTTAATCATTGGGAATGTCCCAAATCCAATCTCCACAAGCCGGACAAACCCATAATTGGAAGGCACAATGCATGTAATAAAGAACATAGAAAAGGAAACAATGTCTTATAGCAAGCAAGATAAGGCATGTGTAAGGAGACTAAAAGTTAACCATGTCCTGAACAGTGATTGGCAATCTCAGACAACGATCAAACCAGGGAAATTCACTCGGCAGGGTCAGCTTCAGGTGAAGGAATCAGATCCTTGCAATTCACCTCGGAGTCAAGAAAGACCCTGTTAATGTATACCAATACGTGAAGGCCAGGCCGCTTCGTTCGTTCGACCACATTCGTCGGCCTGCGTGATGGCAAGACAAAATGGAGACTCAAACAAAATGGAACCCATGTTTGAGACGAAATCTCCAAATGCGTAATGAACTCGCTAGCTAACGTGACAAATTCACTCCATATTAGCCGAACTCACTAAATATGGTTCGACATCACCAAAATCGTGACGGAACCATAACCTTACGTGACAAGGTCCATTTTCACAGAACCGCAGTAAATGTGGTGGGGACATGGGTCCTTTGGGGCCCCTGAGTGGATGGTCCGCATGATTGCCACTGTGACGTTTCTGGTGAGGGATTTCTATTCAGTGAGGTGGCCATCTTGGTTGGTGGTGGGTAGGTTAATGATGAGATCTCTGGGGTTGGGTTTTGTGTGCGATGTTGCTGCAGAAGTTCAGATTTTGCTGTGGACGTTAGGTAAGTTGTCGCAAAGTTGTTGGGAGGCCGCGTTGCTGTCTACATTGGCTGAGGGCGAGGTGAAATCCTTAACGATCAAGATGATCTCCTTGCAGATGTTGAAGCTTCCTTTGATGGGGTCCATAGAAATGTTTTCTTACTTTCTCTTATTTGCTGGTGATAGCGCCTGAGCGCGGTCTTGTAAGTAGTTCTGTTGATGGTGTTGCGGCTGGCTCTTCATTTCCTTTCTAGCTGTTTACAGTGTTGCTTGGTGTCTTGGAGGTCTTCTGTGTACAGGCTGACCTTCTTGCTTGATCTACTATGCTTGTTGGATTTGATGGGTTCGAAGGAGTCAACTCAGTTCTTGATCCAGTTGTTAAAGTTGTTGATGTCCTTGTCGAAGTTGTCTGTGGGGTAGGTTGATTCATGCCGAGGGAGTGCTCAGCCAGTCTGCTTCTGTGATTTTGCCCCAGCTGCGGCTTGGAATGCTGAGCACGGTAGGGGTGTTGACTTGAGGTGTGTTGATTTGGAACTGGATGATGGAGGGGTCAGCCCATGTTAGCAGTGTGATGGACTTGTATTTGATGCTGTCGCTTGTGGTGAAGATGGGGTCCAGTGTGTGTCCTGTGGTGTGCGTTGGTTCTGAGAAGAGCTCAGTCATTCGGAAGTTACTCAAGCTTTTGAGGAGTGCTGTGGAGCATGGGCCATTTCGGTCTTCCAAGTGAAACTTGAGGTCACCAAGGATAATGTAGGCTCTGGAGTAGATGGTGAGTGAAGGTTGTTAGAGGTGGCTTGTGGCCCAGGTGATCGGTAGGCGATGGATATGTTCAGGGTGAAGTTTTCAGAGATTTTTAGCTTGAAGTGCAGGTGTACCATGAATGGGATGGGGTTTTCTGTAGATGCTGTGCATTTGATGGATTCCTTATGGAGGATAACTAGTCCTCCTCCTGGCTTGTCAAGGCAATCCTGTCAAGTGATCTTGTAGCCCACTGGGATTGCCATGGCAATGTCAGGGGGTGAACCAGGTCTCTGTGATGAAGACAATGTCATTGCGTCGCTGCTCAGCAGGTCCAATATTTTGGTTGTGTGTTTGCTGAGTGAGCGAGTGTTGTAAAGCAGTCATGCAAGTAGATGTTGACTTGCAGGTTTTCTGTGGTGTGGGCTTTGCTGTTGCTTGTGTGGCAAGTGCAGGGACATTTTAACGATTTTGGGGCTCTGGGCCTAATGTATTTTGTGGGCCCCTGTTCTAAACAGCTCTGAATTTGTTATCCGATTTCAGCTTCTTCATGCCCTCCTTGGCCAGGTCTCTGACAGTGCACACGCCCACTGGTCCACCGTTTAAATGTGTTTACATCAAATATTCAAGGATAGTGATGTGAGTTTTCAATATTATAATACAGCATCAGTCCACAAATATTATTGCAAATAATCTTTGTGCCTCCCTCCCACTTCCCATATGTGAGATTCTGTTTTGATCTAAAAGAAGCCTTTTTAATTGATGTTGCATGGTGTTGAGAAACAAACATTTCTCTGCAAATGTCTGTAACAGACTCCCATAAATCACCCACATAAAAAAATAATGCAAAGCAAAATGATAGTTAGAGCAATCTATTTAAGGATCATTAATTGTCATCAGGGCACGTCTTTCTGCAGAACAGATCTGGCTCTAAGAGGGGGCTCCATGAAGGGTTGGGCCCTGACCAGAACTTAATTTGCTCATGCCTTAAAATGTCCCTAACATGTGTGTTGGGAGGGGGTATTGAGCGCGTTGTTGGTTTTTGTGTGGTGCTGCCATCTTCTCTCCCAGGCCGCATGGTCTCTCAGCTGCCTCTGTCTGTTTTTGGAAGTAGTTCAATCTGTTTACCTTAAATCATTAGGCTCTCTCAGAACAGAGCTGCTCACCCTTTAGTGTATTATATCATGGCAATTCAGCATGGATTGTTGCCTGCAACAGCTAGAGCCTCACTACAGTGCAGCCATTTTGTTTGCGGTCTTTCTGGCACCCCTCTTTCTGTTTTTTTTAAATCATATTCAGCTTCACCATGCGCAGGGGTTGTTGACACAGACCGACTTTCATGAGTCCCTAACCCACAGCAGTCAGCTCTCTGTGGTCAGCATGCTGCCCCAGCACTCTCCCACCTGACCTACATTTTCTGTGTGTGTGCCCCTGCCATGTCCTCCAATCCTCCGTGCTCTGTTGGGCAGCCCATGCTGGTCTGTTCTCTAGGGTCAGCTTGCTATCTCTGCCTTCCATTCCTGCCTGCCATCCATGTTCAAATTGCTGAACTTGCCCCATTCCCTTGACAAATGTTCTCCGTCTGTGTGCCCCTGTCCCACCAAGCATGCCATCCATGGTCAGCTTGCTGCCCAAGACAATGCTGGTCTTCCCTCCATGGTCAGCTTGCGGCCCTTGTCTCTGCCCTTTCCCTCTGTCCTCCGCTCTATATATCTGTGCTCCTTCCTTTTCTCCCCTGCCCTCTGCATTCCATTATCCTGGCACTGACCCATCTACCCTTGCCTCTGTCCTCCTTTCAATACATGCCCCTGTCCCCTTTGTCATATCCTCTGCTGTCTGTTGTGCTGGCATTGCCCTGTCACCTGCCCTGTCTGGTCGGGTTATTGCCAATGTTCTTCCCCTTCCCTCTGTTGTCTGGAGTAGTCACTTGGACACCTAGCTTGTCACTTGCCTGTGGCCTCTAGTTCCTGCTTGTACAAGACTGATCCAGTGATCCAGTGACACACAGCAGCTGCCCGGTCTTCCAGTGGGGGTTTCCATGACTGGGTTTTCCCACTTACCATTCTTCATGCCAACAGAAGCCCCATCCACCCCAAGGCCTACCTAATGGAGGTTGCAGCATGACTACATCAGGTGGCACCTGGTACCTGGACACCTAGCGTGCCACTTGCCTGTGGCCTCCAGTTCTTGCTTTTTCCATACTGATCCAGTGACACCGCTTCTGCCCCGTTCCTTCTGGGGCTTTCGCGACCGGGCTTTCTTACTCACAATTCTTCCCACCAACAGAAGCCTCGCCCACCCCAGGACCTACCTAATGCAGGCCACAGCACTACTGCGCAGTGGGCACGCTGATGGCATGCCAAAGGCACACCAAAGGCAAGCCTGTCTGCACCCGTCTGCACCCGGACCATGCTCAGCACCACAATCCCTGGCCCTCTGGCCCCCCATGATACACCATCATCTAGCTCCACACCCTTGACGCCACAACAAAGACTGCCACCGCACCAACCTACACTCCACGGTGGGACCATTCACCTGCACCCACTGTCATTTCACTTGCCACTGCACTCACACCAGCACACTTCCCAGTCTCACCCCAAACACACCACAGACACCACCTGAACAAAAACACCAACCCACATGTGCCCTTCTCAACACCTGTTCACTTTGCAAGCATTCCACTAAATTATGGGACCTCATCGCCAACCTCGTATCCGACATCGTCTTCCATCATTGACACCTAGCACAACCCCACATCCGCCCCATACATTGCCAGAGCGATCTCCAACGGATTGTGGTGCTGCCACTGCCATCTGCTCTGCCTTTTTAGCTTGCAGCCCCTGCCACCTTGCCCTCGGTTGCGTATACGCGTGCTACTGCCCCTCCCTCCTGTTGTCTGCATTACTTTGTGCATTGTGCTGCCACTGCCCAACTGCCTGCCCTGCCTGCTTTCTACCCCTTCCTTCATAACCCCTACCCTCCATTGTCCGTGTGTGTACCCCTACCTCCTGCCCTCTGTGGTCCATTGTGCAACCACTGTCCTTGCTTCCAGTCATCACTAGTCAGCTTTCAGCTGCCCCATCCCCTGCCCTCCGTTTTCTGCGTATGTGCCCCTGCCCCCTTCTCTCCGTGGTCTGTTGTCCTGCCACTGTCCCTACTCCATGCCCTGCCTGGTCAGCTTGTTGCCTCAGCCCCGCTCACCCCTTCCCTTTGCTGTCTGTGTGCACGTGCCTGTCCCCTCCCTTCTGCCTTTTGTGGCCCATTGTGCTGCCATTACTCTTGCCACCTGCGCTTCACTGGTCAGCTAGCTGCCCCTACCCCATTCCTTCTACCAATTAATTATCCATGTACATGCCCCTGCCTCATTCTTCCTGGCCTGCAGTGTCCTTGTGTTTGCCACTGCCCCCTCCCCATGCCCTCAACGGTCTGTTGTGCTGCCGCTACGGCCTGGATTGCCTCGTCAGCTTGCTTTTCCTGCCTCTTTTTCTTGTCCATGTGCATGCTCCCTGCCCATGTCAGCATACAGCCCCTGGTTGCATCCCCTAGCCATAATTTGTTCAGTTGCATGCCCCTACCCCACTCCCCTACCCTCTGTGGCTCATTGTGCTGCCATTGCCTCTGCCACCTGCTTTTGCTCATTTTAGCTTTCTTAAGCACTAACGATTATATCTATGACAGAAAGAACCCCCTTGTTTTTTTCATTTCTAAAGAAAATGGTTTAGGTTTTACCGTTTTGATTCCATCAAAATGGATTCGGGTGGGCCACAGTATGTCATAAATAGAATTGTTATCCCTCTAGTTGTTTATTTATGCACTGTGGGAAGCCACAATTACACAATGGAGTTAACTAGCAGACTGCTACTGGTGTTGAAGTACATGCTTCAGTCTGCATGTTAGAATGTTTTACTGACATTTATGAGAAATACATTTGAGAACTCATGGACAACGTATCCTCTTTTTAGCTTGCTAGACCTATATCAATAATTTCTACGTTAATTTCTAAATAAAATGCTTTACAATTTACAGCTTCGATTCCATCAAGATGAATTCAGGTTTGCCATACCTTTATAATAAATTCAAATGTTAGCACTCTAGTTATTCATTAGAACACTGTGTGAAGTTTCAAAAGTCCCCTGGAGAGTTGACTGGTAGACTGCTGCTAGTGCTGAAATACGTTTCAGTCTGATTGCTAGAATGTTGTACTGACATAGATGCGAAATACTGGTTTGAGGAGGGTAAGCAGGAGGATGCAGGGGCACACACACGGAGAATAGAGGGCATCGGGAGGGGCACGGGAAGCAAGCTCGGAACGGAAGGCAAACCAGCATGGGGAGCGGCAGCAAGATGACTGGCGGGAGGGGGCAGGGGCACATAGATGCAGTCTGGAAGCAGGGGTCATGAGCGCAGGGGCAGGAAGCTGGGAACGAAGGGCAGGCTGGCAGAGGCACAAGCTGACCATGAAGAGTAGGCTGGAAGGGGACAGGCTCATGCAGCTGGGCTACGTAATGCAGGGTTATTGGGAGTAGAGGCAGCAAGCTTACCACAGAAGTCAATCTGGCATGGGCAGCGGCAGTACAATGGACCATGGAGGACAGCAGAGCAGCAAGGAAAATGGTGGCAGGTGCAATAAAGAAAAACATTGACATTTTGCTGTATGGCTCTGTCATGTTCACAGAGCCATCTGTCAAACTTTGAATGCATTGACAGGAACTGCTGTGGCTCAATATACATGTGTCCTACCCTAAATGTTCAAAAATGTAAAACTGTTAGTCTGCAGATCTGAACCAAGGGCCATTTGTGGTTTTTATGTTATTTTCATCCCTTTTAGAGAGACAGGAGGTATTACATCATTTTTAATTGAACAGGACATGATTAACTATTTCATCTCCATTATAAGCTTAAGCATGTACAATAATTTCTGTCAACATAACAATGACATATTTATTAGTGTTTTTCAATGGATAGGCTTATATCTAAAACGGTTTATGAGTTATAGAAATCAGAACACAACTATATAAATGAAATCTGTGAAATAGTTAGTTTTCAAGAGTGTCATAGTCACAACAGAATTTAAAAGCAGAAGAGAACTAATCAGCAAGAGCAAATATTCGGTGTTTTAATGGAATTTTTAGAGCGACCCAAGATAAAGACCTGGTACATGAAGCCGTACAAAGATTAGGTTCCAAGGTGGTAAACTAAACCATTTTGAGAAAGGCACAGTGTGGAACAGTGAGGACAATAGATGCGAAATTAAGAGTGCAACAGTTCATAGGCTATTAGTTAAAGCTAAAATATACAGAATTGCAAGAGAATAAAACAACACAAATACAAATTTTAATTAAAACTGAAGGAAAATGAGAAACAGTAAAAGATGGGATTGTAAGGATCCAGTAAATTAAAGACTGCAACAACATTTATATAGAGTGTACTCCTCAATTTGAGGCACTGGAGTGCTTCGTTGGAAGAGCGTTGTCTTTGTATTTGATCCTATGTGGGAAGTGTTTCCATGTTGTGCATGATGTCCACTGAGGTGCAGTTATTATGTTATGTGGCACACTACTTAGCAGTGTGGTGCATGAAGAGATGTGAAAGGTAGTTCTGTAGTTTATGGTTTTCAGTAAGCCTGCTGCTTTGAACAGCTCTGAAGATGCCTTTGTGATATTTCTTTTGGTCATAGTGCACGTAGCTAATTACTGCATTGGATTACCCTCTTTAAGATCACTTGTTTAAAATGTATGTTTCTAGGCGGGCATAGGTTGGTGGGGAAATGGTTATAGCAAATTCCTCAAACGATGAGAAACTGGCAGCTTTATTTTTGTAGAAATGCAACATCTCCTGCAGTGTTCTCCTCACTATATACACGAGGTCACCAGATAAATATAATAACATAGAATGATGAGCAATGGATGTATAAAAACAACAAAATTAAACCACATACATTTTTTATATCATATTAATCTCAATATCAATTAAATCATGTATGCATAAGAAAAACACTATTTTTTTTAATTAAAAATCACTTTATTATCAAAGTCTCTTGAAGATGTTTACACCACATTTTATTTCTTCATCTCTAGCATTAAAACAAAGTACTTTGAAGTACCCTTCCTTAACCCATACATTAATTGCATACATTCTCTGGAGAATCAATAGCATGCGACTTATGGTCTATTCTTAGTTCAAAATCTTAAGGTAATTTAATAACCAACAATATAATTTACTTTTTATATATTAAAATTCTATACTTCTCCTAGCATCAATGTCCACGAAACCGAGATAAGTATAAAAAAAATCTATGACTTATATCTCATTAGGGTGTAAGCTTACTTCCTGAAACAGGTGTTTCCATACCTCCTGACCAGGCACTTACGTCCATAATTGCCTCTTGCTTCTCCAAGCAAGATACAAATGGCTTGGCAGGAGATTGCTGCATTCACACGGTATCACCATTTGAAGCATCCTCCCACTACAGTGAGTCAAGTGAGACCTTCTATTGTGTCAGAATACAATATGATTTACTTGATTTACTTGTCCACTTGACAGCATATTACTTCAAAGTGCACTGTTGAGATCCCCATCATCAGCCTGCTTTCCATTCCAGCAGAGCACCCACGAGAGGCCATGTTGTAACAAGTACAAATAGATGAGTGGTCGCGTTAGCAGCATTTTGGTGGACAAATAGTAGCATTCTTTTTCTTTTCTTTTTTAGTTTTTTTTTGTTTTTTTTTCTTGTACTTACTTAATATCAAAAAAAGATTGAGGCACTGGGCAGTGGTAGATCGCCCTCTACGGAACCCATACTGGATGGCGGACATGATCTTATTGTCCTCTGCCCATAATGTAAGCCTCTGCAGGAGAACCCTCCCCACTACTTTCACCACAGAATCTATGAGTGATATGGGTCTGTAACAGTGCGGACTACTTTTGTCCCCTTTTTTAAAAACGGGGACTATAGTAGAAGTCGCCCAAGACTGAGGGCAGCCGTGTTGTGCCGCAGCATTAAAAACAGACTCCAGTATTGGCGCCCAGAAGGAGGGGTCAGACTTAAAAATATCTGGGGGGATCCCATCGGGACCAGGGGCTTTACCGGCTGTTAAGCCTAAAATGCCTTCTAATATTTCACCCCTCCCAAATTTTACTTCTACAGCATTGAGGCCGAAAACCGGCCTATCAATCTGTCTGAGGAACAGGCATACATCTGCTTGTAATGAGCCTCCCATTCCTCCTTAGATATGTAACATTCAAGGCCTCCCCCCGCCTCCTGATCAAAGAGTGGTTTATTTAGCACACTCCAGAACCTCGAGCTATTCTTAAGGGTTTCAGGGTCCCTTAACTCCCTCCAAGCTTCATCCCTTAAGACTCCCTTTCGTGTAGCTAAAGCTGCTTTATATTCCCTGCGGCGCGCTATAACAATGGCTTGAACTCTGGGATTGATAGCTAGGACTTCCCTCAGCCTTTTTGCTGTCTTTGAGCAGTGCTGATCAAACCATCTGGGGTCCACACTTGTTTGTTTCTTAACTGGTGCACATAACAACTCAGTGACCTTTTCCGTGATAGCCTGGGAGGCCACTAACACCTTTGTAGATGGGTGCCCCCCTGTGTGCAAAAGGCTATTTTATCCCCACATGCAGCTTTAATATTAAAAATCAGTTCCGGAGTTACTTGCGACCATCTCAGTCTGCGTTTTCCATCAGTTGGGCGCAATAGACCCAATTTAGGGGTTTCCCCTGATTTGGCTACCCAGGGGCCAGTTAGATGTAAAGATATAGGATTGTGATCACTGAATTCACTCTCAGAAATTAAAAAAGTATGTACAAATGATTGCATTAAAGATGAGATTAAATCAAAATCAATAAAAGTCCCTTTTCCATGACCCTTAAACGTAGGCATCATAAATCTAGTAAGCGGATCCGACATAGCCATAGTGGATATCAAATATAAATCATTAATCATGTCATTTAGCCGATCCCCTTCGCCCGAGTGCTCGAAATGAAATCCATGCATTCGTGGACAGCTCAGCTTGGAGATACATGACAGTAACGGGTTAACGCATGAATGAATATTAAAATCACCTACAACCATAAGGTTGTGTAGGCTTTGACTCATGGAGATATTAACAAAATCACTCAAAGCGGATATATTACTTTGATCGGGACAGGATGAAAATGAATTATAAAAGTTTACTAATCCCAAGATGCAGGTCCCACTACGTATTGTTAATGCAAGGATACCTAAGTGTGAGGTGGGTACTACACAAATTTTACATGCAACAGCTACGGAGACATAGATGACCATTCCCTCCCTTGGTCTCCCCCAATTGGATACAGTGGCTGAAATAAAGTAAGTCTTATAGCCTTCCAAAAAAAGGTCACATTCTGCCGACCAAGTTTCTTGTAGGCAAATTATCAAAAATTGCTTTACATTGGCTATCCATCTGGGGTCCCCTAGCTTGGTAGCAAACCCTGCTATATTCCAGGAGATACGATTATTCAGACTCCCCCTTTGTTGCTTGGCCTCTTCAGCACCTGATTTGACTGTTCCCCCTCCTAAAGTTACTGTTTCCCCAAGTCAGTCGCAAGCCTCCATGCCAGACAAAGTTTCATATCCATTATGTACTGGCAGTCTGTACCCGGTGTCATTTTGCCTGTTTGTTTGTATCTGTGGTGACATGGGGAAAGCGGGATAATATAAGGCTCTCGGCCTAGACCAGCCTTCCTCCTGAAAATCTTCCTCCAATCCAGATCTCACCGGATCCCTCCGTGGTAGAGGCCTGTAAAAGAACCCCAGAGGTAATAGTCGAATTACAGTACCCATTGTTGGCTGTGGACTAAAACCCCTTGAGAGTAATCGACCTGCAGTGTGGGGGGTTGTCATAATTAATAATAATGCAGTCACCCATCCCTTGTTTACTGGATCTACCAATCCAGTTAATCCTGCGTGCCATAATTATATGGTTAATTAAATTGGCTCCGTCTGGGGTGTTCTGATAGAACCAATGCACTATTTTATTCAAAAGGTGCCCATAGTTTTCATTCTTTCCTGGTAAGAGGGTAGGACCATGCCCCAATATAACTACATATGGGGTAGCTTCTGGCGGGAGATCAATAATTGATGATCCCCGAGGCACGCAAGGCCCCTCATCTAACCTCAAATTTGGCTGCGGCAAGGGAGAGGTACTTCTGACATTGGGGGATTGTATTGAGTCAGTTTTGTCTCTCCTATCCACCCTTAAATTACTTAGGCCTCCTACAGCATAGGTCCTACTGTTGGCTAAAACTGGCACAATATCGTCTTCCTTGCCACTATTCCCTCCCACTCTGTCCTTCACAATCGATACTTGGCTTTTAGACTTGTAGAAGTCTGCTATATCTGTGACTTTCGGGAGGTTAGCCAGTAACAATTCTAAATTCAATAACCTTGATTCTATCCCACATATTTTTGTACTATAGGTTCTAACAAGGTGTCTACCATAGTCTCTAATCTTCCCCAAAAATCCCCTACAATGGGACCGTCAGTTGGTGTCCCTCCATCACTATGGTCATTATTAAGTAAATCTCTCTGTGTAACATTACCCGTATTACCCGTATCATGTATTTCTACCACTGTCACCCCCTTATTGCCTGATGCTGAATGTCCAGGGTGTCTGGTTCCCCGGATTTTCTTTACTATGGTACTAGCTGTAATCTTTTTTTGATATTAAGTAAGTACACAGTGGCCCACCGGGGGACTATTCACCTTGCCTTCATGGACTTGTCCTCAGCTTTTGACTGTGTCAACAGGAAGAAACTCTGGCAGTCTATGAGGGCAAAGGGGGTTGAGTGCGGTATTGTGGATCTTTTAGAAGATATGCATAGATCCACAAGAGCAAACGTTAGGTTCTCCCAGGACCTGAGTGTGACAAAGGATTTTAATATCAAAAAGGGAGTCCGTCAAGGATGTATTTTGGCTCCCTTTTTGTTTAATTTTTATATTAATGACCTAGATAGCGTTTTGAGGGAGGTGGGGGCTGACTGACCCAGAGTGGGACGTCGTGGAATCCCGGTCCTGTTATATGCAGACGATGCAGTCCTCATATCCAGGACAGAAAGGGGTCTACAAGCACTTTTAACTGCCTTTGATGCTTTTATGACAGACAGGGATTTAACAATAAATAATTCTAAATCATACATTATGCAGGTAGGGCAGTCACCAAAAAAGAACTTTCAATTTAGGGTGGGAGACGCTAAAATTCCCCTTACAAGCACATTCTCGTATCTTGGAGTCCTTTTTGATAATAAGCTGAAATGGGGCCCTCATGTTCTAAAAAAGAAAGAAGACGTTGCTAGAGTGAATGCAGCAATTTTTAATTTTGCATCCAAACTGAGGAAAAAGCCTACTGGCGCAATGTTGCAAGTATATAAAGCCAAATCTGTGGCTACTGTAATTTATGGCAGCAAAATATGGGGGTATATCGCGGGAGACTGTTTACAAATTGTGGAGAATGTTTTTTTGAAACGATTATTGTGTCTCCCACGGGGAACATCAAACCTAGCTGCTCATGAGGAATTGGGGATACAGTATGTTAGCGATGTATTTTCCCTGCGTCCTCTGACCTGCTGGTTAAAAACGTGGTTAAACCCTGATATCCCCTTGACCCACATGATTTTAAAAGACTGCCTGTCATTGGACAATTCATCTGCAGTACCGTGCCTGAATTATATTAGGAAAGGCCTTATAAGTTTAGGGCGGGGTGAGTTATTTGATAACCCTGAATGTATCAATCAGGAGATGTGGAGGCAATAAAAACGGCCTTCCTCCTAGAAAGGAAACTGACAAGGGAAGCTAAAGAGGTACAGAAACCTAGCGTTCGGACATATATTATGTTAAAAACAACACCAAATATGGAGCCCTATCTTTTGGGTACCTGGTCCACGCACAAAAATTTTTTATTAACCAGGTTTCGTATGAACTTGTTTCATCATATGCTTGTAAGGCCGAAATGTTTTGTTTTTAATAAAGTGGCAGCTCCCTGCGGCTGCGACGGAAAGTCTCCGCAGGATATGCTGCATTTTATGTTTTTTTTGCAAATTGTATGAATTCCCACGCAAACGCTATCTGGTCCCTCTTTTAAAAAAAGTAACTTTTCCCAGGTTAGGCTAGCATGATGTATTTACAAGTACTGAATGGAGACTGTATACTTTTTATATTAGAATTCTTAAAATCAGTTGTTAAGTACAGGAAGTCTATGGACCTATAATGAACTCTTTCTAAAATGATAACCTTTTTTTAATAATTGTATGCTGCTATAGAGGTCACTTTAAGAATGCACTGTCACTTTTTCTTATATATTGCCGTCTCAATGTACTGTAATAATTTGTATTCAGTGTTTTCAATTAATTATTGATCTTACTTTGCTGTTGATACTATCTTCCACAATTAATTTTTATCATGATGTATTTGTTTGTGCAACTTTTATGGTTTGTAATTCAAAACCGAATAACGTTTCCTGAACTAGTAGCATTCACCAGTTTTTTTTCTTTCATATAAGGCATGAGTCAAATTTATTCACTTGGACCAGAAGCATTAGATGCTTCTGTTCCAAGTGAATAAATTGGACTCATGCCTTATGTGAAAGAAAAACACTGGTGAATGCTGCTATTTATTGTCCAACAGAAGTTTTGCTACCGCGACCACTCATCTATTTGTACTGCATTACTGACCCAGGTCGGGTAGTTTTTGTGGGTTTCCCCCTTAACACCTAATACATGTTGTAACAAGAGCATAATGCAAAAATAATAAATACAATATGAACGAAATGGAAAGCATGAGAAGAATATGGTAACCTAGAAAGAATACGAATAGTCCAGCATGTAATGGAATGAAAATGCACAAGAACATAGGCATGGAGACCAACATATTATAAACAGCTATACCATAGTCAAAAGAGAACCAATATTTGAAGCGAGAGTTTGAGAGAAGAAAAGAAGAGATAAGAGTATGATAATTTGACGCTGTTTGATAGTGGATGGCAAAAATATAAAGTAGACTACATTTGCACTTGTAATATTAATGATTGATTATGTGTACACAGCCAGATGAACACATTTTCATTTAAACCTTTATTATGGTACGGAGTTCCTTTGGAGGTCCATACAATCTACAATAAAATATTAATACCTTGTTCATTTATGCATTCATAGTTAAAAACAACATAGGTTCTCTAAACCATATCTTCCTTCGTGCCTCTATTCCAAAGTCTGAAGAATATTGAATGCTTATAAAATACATATTCCAAAACTTCATATGTCAACATTAACAACAGGCATGTACAACATAAAATGTGCAAAATACAAGAAACATTTAGAACCATCCTATACAAAATGTAAAAAAAAAAAGACACACACACAAAACTATAAATATCGCACCTCCACATGTAGGTTTGTGAATAGTGTTTTGTTGTACATAAGTAGTACATTTGTTGTGCTACAAAGTGTGCTACAAAATGCTGTTTGTGAATATGCTCTGTAGGTTTGTGACTACCATTTTTTAATTTACGAGTAGTACCACTGTAGTACTTCTAAGGTTACTATGCAAAAAGAAGGGGACCCCCTCTAAAAAGGTACTTACAAGGTCAGGGAGAAGAGGGAAAACGCATCAAATGGTCATGGAGACCAAAAAACAATCTATTGTCTCCTACTTTCCAGATGTATG
The DNA here is from genome assembly GCF_964263255.1 of Lissotriton vulgaris. NCBI lineage: Eukaryota > Metazoa > Chordata > Amphibia > Caudata > Salamandridae > Lissotriton > Lissotriton vulgaris. The sequence continues at coordinate 412,844,614 of NC_141693.1, read as the reverse complement.
TAGTTATGAGTGTGATGTGAATGTAGCGGAAGGGGTATGTATGCATGAAAGTTTGTTGAAAGGTTGGTTACTGTCGATCTACCTGGAGGTATTTAATGTTAATGTATGACAAATAGATTAGTCTGTAAAAATATACATATATGTCAATCAGAATAATTTTATGTGTAAAGTGGATAAAAGAAATGACAAAAATAATTTTGATAAAAGGAATAAAATAGTAAAAAACCCAATGTTAAAACAGATTAAGATGTTGATGTTTTTGCACTTTGTTGCTGTTTAAATTTCATGTTTAGCCCATGTTGAATTCGTGCTGAATTGGTGAGGGAGCTCCTTTCTTTATCTTTCTAAGGTTACTGCAAAATATAGTATTATGAATAGGCTTCAGAATGTGTGAAACCTTTGAAGTGTATGTGTTTCTGAGAACATTGGGCCTGATTAGGATGGTGGTCTAACTTACGTCCAACCGCCATCCCTTCAGAAACTCGACCACCTAACTATCTGTTGGCGGTCCCACACCCTGAATCATGATGCAACCGCCTTCAAGGCAGTCGAAGAGTATATATTTTGTATTGCGGTGGGTGCTGCGGGCAGCAGCACACGCCACAGTAAAAAATATGCACCCCGTGCATATCCCTGCGGTATGTGGCAGGCACCTATGTGCCAGGCATCATGCGGTACCTGCCACATGGTGCAGGGATATGTTGTGGGGCACCATAGGTACCCCCCAGGGGCCATGTTGGAGGGCCAGGGAGGAAGGGGGGCCCGCTGCAGGCCCCCAATGTCCCTTTCCGCCTGCCTTTTCATGGCAGATAAACCGCCATGGAAAAGCTGCCATGGTGGATAAACCACAATAAAAAGGCAGATCGACAGGGACATTGCACATCCCTATGGTGGTGCTTGTCAGGCACACCACTGTTGTAGGGATACAACTCCCTCCAACGGACCAACAGCCTCCTTGAGCCCGTTGGATCTGTGGCGGTTGGTCTCTCTGATCACCAACCATCCACCCACCATCCTAATGTGGCTGGCGTAATCAGGATTACGATGGCGGTGGGACTGCCACCGACGGGCTGGCGGTGAAGATCCCACCATCATAATAATCAGGTCCATTGTTACATTAAACTCTCTCCTTTGGCTGCCAGAGAGAAACCATTTAATAGAAGCACAGGTGGCTCCCTTTTATCTTTTTTATACAGTGCATCTTTTTCAGCACTTTTTGTGGAAAAGCCCCCTTTGGGGGTCATATCTTTAGGGGAAGCATGTGAGGTCTAATGGCTAGTGGCAAACTCCAATTTGGAGACTTTATTGTATTCTCAGACAGCACTCGAAAAGAAATCATTGCTATTCTAGGCAAACAACCTAATACAACTGTTCCTCCATTAAAAAGACAGTTCTGATTCATTTATTCACATGCATCTTGTTTTTTTTTATACACACCGTAATCTATGTGATGCATCTTATGTTTTGAGACATTGTGCAGAGTGCTGCAATAATTATGTTCTTACCGAGGTGCTAGCTCCTCAGTTTACGGCAGCTAGGACCACGTTTAAAAAGATTTTACAAGGATATTTCTGTTGTTTGTTTTTTCAGTTGTACATTTCGGGTTAAATACAGTATTCAGTAAAAATACACGTTCCAAAAATAAACAGTAACAAACAAATAATCCAATGGTAAAATATATATATATATATATACATATATATATATATATATATATATATATATATATATATATATATATATATATATATATATATATATATATATATATATATATATATATATATATATATATATATACAAAATAAAAAATTGTCATTGGTTAATTTCATTCGAAATCATAAAAATCCAAGAAAACTATTTCCTATTTACAAAGATGCCAATAAAAAAAATCCACGCTCAAAGAACCACGCAGTCAATACCTATTGGGTGGAATATCATGCAAGAGAGATGTCAATATCATAATTGTATATTTTTTCAATGTGATGTTACACAATGCAATGCTATTTTCATGGAATCTCGATGGCAACATATGTGACAAATTAACACTGTTACTGGGTTTATACAGATTAACAGCGAAAGTATCACAAACAAATAATGTACCGCTTTATTAAGCTGTACATTAGACATCAAAATACCTTAATGAATACGAATCTGAATTACCATTACCAAGACCGTAAAAACCAGGTAATGAGCTATTACATCAAGAACATGTCAGGTACAGTTTCCCCATCATTATTTTTAATCTATATTCAACTAGATCAAGACCTGGTAAATGAAGACATCAAACAGCGTACAAAGTTAAATATACCTTAATGGAAGGGGTAATTTAAGTTAATTACATTGTAACTTTATTTAGAATGAGCTTAATTTGCCATCTTTTATCTGGTTTCCGATCAGCAGTTTGCTGCGTTATTTTCATGTAAAGTATCCCGCCTTTCCACTGGAGGCTTCCCAAAATGGTCTGCGCTGAAGATACTCTAGTGCTTATATACTTCTTACATGGGAGACCTTCTCCGTCCCTCCAGTGATGGTGGTGTGTCTGTTTATTCTTTCATTTTGGTGCTCAGCAGAGGAACAGAGTTAGTGTCTGGATGGCCCGGTGTAGCTTGGTAGGACCCTCATTCCTAAGGGCTGTGCTTGATACTTAGACCCCTGTAACCCACGGTTGTGATTGGTTAATGGTGATTGGGAGACAAGATGCATTTTTCAAAGTCCTGAATGACTTCAGATTCAGTTAACACTGATATCACCATGCCTATGTTATGTCACTTTCTATTTGTATTTGCATGAACGATGTAGTCACGGCAAGCCATATACATCCTGTCACCTCTCATACCATATATATCTTGTTGCACCTTTCCTGAACACCTAATAGCAATTAGGTCGAGAAGGGTGGATGAAAACAATAAAAGAAACATAAACACAAAGATTTAAATAATGGCATTGATAAAGGTAGAGCAATAGCACAATGAGGGTGGCAAAAATAGTTGGTTAAAGACACAATTGCAGGTGGTCAAGAGTCTTCAGTGTCATTTATGGTAATGACAATACCATAACCTGAAAAGATGAAATAGGATCAGCTAGCCTGATGCCTATCTGGGGGCATCTTTCTACGAGTTCAGTGGTTCTCGATTGGTTGACTATAGATATTAAGAAGAGCCAGATTAGCATGCTGAGGGCCACTAGTGACATGAGATTGTTGTAGATGGCTGCACCCTAAGTGAGCAGCACTATATGTAGATGGCTAGCACCCCCTATTCTTAGCATACTATTCACAGGGCGAGGAGCAAGGAAGAAGAGGGAGCTAGCCCTTAGTCAGACAAGCTATGAGCCATCTTATCAATGGGGCTGTAGAAGTCATCCCAACCTTGAGGAAGGTTGCATGTACCTGCAACAGTGTAGAAAGATCCATCCATCTATTCATCCACCCATCCATGCCACTGTACTATCTAATTGCTCAAGATTGCTCTCAAGGCAGAGAGAGAAGGGGATTTGAAGAGCACCTCAGTAGCCATGCCTGATGATCTCCAGGTCCAAGCACAGGAGAGTTAGGCCCATAACTAGACTTTAAGGATAGGATTCAAAGATAGAAGCATCTCCAAAGCACACAGTCAAGCATACATGCCAGGAGCTAAAAAGGAACAGGACAGTGTCACCTTGATATCTGGTCCAGAAACCGTGAATGGTTTAATGTTCAAATCATGAAACATAGCAATCTGGGAGCACTCATCCAGGGGAGCTACTGACAGGATTCCCAGCCACAGTAGTGGGATAGTACGTTCGAGAAATCGTAGTGGTAGTTCCTTACGAAATGCACAACATGGTGCATTTCTTACTGTGTAGGAACGTGCTTCAGTGGTCCCACTGCACTGCCTTTCTATGGCTTTTCTATGATCCTTAGGAAGGCGCCTCCATGGGACTGCCGCAGCACACATCTCCCGCCAGGATTAAACTCGTAATCGAGTGAGCGATTTGACTTAAAGTTTTGCGGTCTTGCTGCAGGGCACTGGTGTGGCGGCCTGCAGGAAGACCACCAACTCGTAATCAGGCCCTTAGTTAGGAACAGCAAGCGTTTTAGAATGAAAAAATCAGGATAAATAATGATTTGGTGTGAGAAAGCAAGAGCATTAGAGGATCACATTTTTGGACTGCTGCCAGGCCTTGCCCCACCCTACACTCAGTGACGCTGAAAGTATGCAGCAATTTAGGACCAAATCATGCAGCACGGTTGACTAAATCATTTTTCAAGAGAAGGCAAATTATGTGGCGCACTGCAAAATATTTGCTGTAGTACCTTGTTGCTATTTTAACAGTTCAACACATGTTCATACTGTACGGGCGAAAGTTTCACTTCATTAATACCTGTATGTGCTTTGCATAGTTCAGGCTCACAGCCACTAAAGGTAGGGATGATGGAACGTAACGTGGGCACCTACGAGAAGTATATATTGAGTATATAAAGTTTTCTGATTACATTCATCATCTGTTTGTTACTCCAGAGACCTTAAGTACGAGTTTATTAGCATACCTCCCAATATCATATTGATAGAGGGAAATTATAACATGGCATGGCACGGAATGGGGGTAAGGTGTACATTTATAATACTGTTACCATTATATATTATATGTATCTTTAGACACACCACAAAAAAAGATATTTTTATGTCATCCAGTGAAAGTAAACGTTTGTATTCTGAGGTCCTAATGTTTATTCATAAAAAATGATCACCCGATTTAATGCATTTTGAGTTGGTTACAATAAGAATCTGATGCTCTCTCAATCAATCAATAAAATCAATCAAAGCATTTATGGTGCGCACTACTCACCCTTGAGGGTCTCAAGGTGCTGGGGGGGGGGGTGCTGCTACTGCTCGAAGAGCCAGGTCTTGAGGTGCTTCCTGAAGCTGAGATGGTCCTGGGTCAGTCGTAGGTGAGTGGGCAGGGAGTTCCAGGTCTTCGCTGCCAGGTAGGAGAATGATCTTCCTCCGGAGGTGGTTCTGCAAATTCATGGGACGATGGCGAGGGCGAGGATGGTGGAGGGAAGCTGGCGGGTGGGAGTGTAGCACGAGAGTCGGCTGTTGAGGTAGTCGGGCCCATGTTGTGGAGCGCTTTGTGTACGTGGGTGAGCATTCTGAACGTGATCCTTTTGTTGACGGGGAGCCAGTGGAGGTTTCTCAGGTGGGTGTTATGTGGCTGTGGCGAGGGATGTCGAGGAAGAGTCGTGCGGCGGCGTTTTGTATGTGCTGGAGCCTCGTCTGAAGTTTGGCGGTGGTTCCTGTGTATAGGGTGTTCCCGTAGTCCAGTCGGCTGATGACGAGGGCCTGGGTGACTGTTCTTCTGGTTTCTGTGGGGATCCACCGGAAGATCTTTCAAAGCATTCTCAGGGTGTTGAAGCATGAGGATGAGACGGCGTTGACTTGTTTGGTCATCGTGAGGGAGGAGTGCAGAATAAAACCCAGGTTGCGTGCGTGGTCCGTGGGTGTCGGTGCGGTTCCCAGCGCCGAGGGCCACCAAGAGTTATCCCAGGCAGATGGAGATTGTCCGAGGATGAGGACTTCCGTCTTGTCCGAGTTGAGCTTGAGACGGCTGTGCTTCATCCAGTCTGCTACTTCTTTCATCCCTTCCTGGAAGTTGGTTTTGGCGGTGGCTGGGTCCTTGGTGAGGGATAGTATCAGCTGGGTGTCGTCGGCGTAGGAGATGATGTTGATGTTGTGTTTCCGTGCGATGGTGGCGAGGGGGCTCATGTAGATATTGAAGAGTGTTGGGCTGAGTGAGGATCCTTGAGGAACGCCGCAGATGATCTCGGTGGCTGCGGATCGGAAGGGGGGGTGGCGGACTCTATGGGTTCTTCCAGAGAGGAACGAGATGATCCATTCCAGGACCTTTCCTTGGATTCCAGTGTTGCTGAGGCGGTGTATTAGAGTGCGGTGGCATACAGTGTCAAAGGTTGCTGAGAGGTCCAGGAGGATGAGGGCAGTTGTTTCTCCATTGTCTATCAGGGTTCTGATGTTGTCTGTGGCTGCGATGAGGGCGGTCTTGGTGCTGTGGTTGGCTCGGAATCCGGACTGGGAGGGGTCGAGCGAGTTGTTGCCCTCGAGGAAAGCAGTCAGCTGTTTGTTGACAGTCTTCTCGATGACTTTAGCCGAGAAGGGGAGGAGCGGGATGGGTCCGAAGTTCTTGAGGTCCTTGGGGACTGCTGTCGGTTTCTTCAGGAGGGCGTTGATCTCTGTGTGTTTAAAGCTTTCAGGGAAGGTCGCTGACGTGAAGGAGCTGTTTATGATGTTCCGCAGGTGGGGTGCGATGGTGGTGCTGGCTTTGTTGAAGATGTGGTGGGGGCATAGGTCAGAGGGGGAGCCGGAGTGGATGGTGCTCATGACGTGGGTGGTGTCTTCTTTGCTGATGGGGGTCCAGGAGTCGATGGTGTTGCTGGGGGTCGTTGGTTTATTTTATTTATTTATTTATTTATTTATTGGGCTTTTAAAGCGCGACAGCTACCCAAAAAGTGTTTCCCGGCGCTAAGAGATACTTAACCACATGAGCAGATCGAATGACTCAAGGGAGAGGCAGGAGTGAGTTACTGGTTAAAAAGCCAGGTCTTAATGGCTTTGCGGAAGTGGATGTAGTGGGTTTCCAAGCGTAGGTGCTGAGGGAGGGAATTCCAGAGCTGGGGCCCAGTAGGGAGAAAGATCTTCCCCCCATCCTCGCTCGGCGCACTTTGGACACACAGAAAAGGCCTTGAGATGAGGATCTCAGGCAGCGAGCCGGCGTGTAGGTTTGCACGAGGGCTTGTAGGTATCTGGGGGCATTGCCCCATTTTATTCTGTGCATAAGGCTAAGTGTTTTGAATTTGACCCTGTTTCCAATTCGTAGCCAGTGGAGTGCCTTAAGGTGACCGGACATGCGTTCCCTTCTGTGGCACTTGCAGAGCAGTCTATCTGCGGCGTTCTGCGCCAGTTTAAGGCGTCGCATGACTGCCTGTGATGACCCTAGGTAGAGGACATTTCGGTAGTCTAAACGGGAGGTGATTAATGCGTTGACCACAGACTTTTGTGTGTCGTCAGGTAACATCCAAATGATTTTCCTGAGCCACCAGAGGATAGTGAAACAGGTGGATGTAAGGTTAGTGACTTGGGGCTCCATAGTTAGGCCGTTGTCAATGATAATGCCTAGGTTGCGTACTTGTTGTGACGGGATGGGTAGGGAGCCTATTTCAGATGGCCAGTGTCTTGGGTTCCAGAGATTTTGGTTTGGCCCCAGTATTAAAACCTCTGTTTTGCTACCATTTAGTTTGAGCATATTGTCACTCATCCAAGTGGCAATGTTCTTAAGGCCTGACTGCAGGAGGGAGGAGGAGTCATGGTGTCCATTGGAGAGTGAAAATACGATCTGTGAATCGTCGGCATAGGTAAACATGTTTAGACCTGCTGCTTCGGCGATCTGGGCGAGCGGGGTTACGGATAGCTAATAAAAAGCAGGGGGCTCAACACCGAGCCCTGAGGGACTCCATAGGGGGATAGATGGACATTTGAGGCCGCGGTACTGGAGGTGATTTGAAATGTCCTGAGTGTCAGGAAAGATGATATCCAGTCCAGTGCTTTGCCCCCGATGCCCATGGTGGAGAGCGAATTTAACAGAATGTTGTGGGAGATGGTGTCGAACGCTGCGCTGAGATCAAGTAGAATCAGCGCAGCGGAATCCCCTCTGTCGACCAGGAGGCGAAGATTTTCCATCACTCCAAGCAGTGTCGTCTCTGTCGAAAAGCCTGGGCATAAACCCGATTGGGAGAGGTGAAGTATATCATTTACCTTCGTAAACCTGGCGAGGTGTCCATGGACATGTTTCTCCAAGACTTTGGAGAAGGCGGGTAGGAGGGATATTGGGCGGAAATTGGCCAGGACTTTCGGATCTGCCGATGGTTTCTTGAGTAGGGGTGAGACCATGGCATGTTTCCACATTGCTGGGACCTTTGCCGTGGAGAGGGATAGGTTCAGAGTTTGGCATATGATGGAGAGTTGTGGAGTGTCCAAGAGTCTGAGTACGGAAATCGGGAGGGGGTCGATGGGAGAGCCAGATTTTACTTTCCCTAAGATGTCTTGAAGACCCTGAACAAGTTTGGCGGAGGGGAGATGGCCTCCTCCTTCGGGCAGAGATACGGATCCGTCGCTGCTTGTGCCAGGTGCTGTTTTACTATGTCCTGGTAGATGGTCTCAATCTTCTTTGTGAAGAACTGCGCCAATTCTTCACATTGAACATTATTCAATGGAAGGGGTTTGGCTGAAGTGTTAGAGCCCGCTAGCTCTTTTACGAGATTGAACAGAGTTTTAGATTTGTTTGTGGCTTCAGAAATAGATTTCGCCACGTAATTGACTCTAGCCATGGTGCAGGCTTTGTGGTAAAGCTTGAGTTCATTTCTGTAGGTCGAGCTGGCTACAGGGGAGTAAACTTTCCTCCAAAGGCGTTCCAAATGTTTACACTTGGATTTCGCAGCTTTCAGTTGCTCGTTGTACCATAACGCTGGAGAGTTGTGGGTTGTGAATTTTTTGCGAGCCAAGGGAAGGCAAGTGTCTAAGGCTAAATTTGTTGATCTTAGTGGCTACAATCTCTATGTCCTCAGTATCAAATATTTCACTCCGAGGTGCAGAGTCTAGGACGGACATGAAGTGATTTATGTCCAGCTTCTTCCAATTCCTTTTACCGGACTGTCCTGTCTTGCTGGAAGGGCTAGAAGCCATTGGATCAGATACGCTGAAATTAATTAGGAAGTGGTCTGACCAGTGCAGGGGCAAAGCTGGAAGGCAGTGTGACTGGGGAATGCTGGAAAAAATTGGGTCCAAAAGGTGACCTTCTTTGTGTGTTGCTCCCGAGTTCCACAAAGTAAGGTTCATGGCAGCAAGGTCGTGAATTACATTTCTGCCAGGTTTGTTCAGTGGGTCATCAAAGTGTATATTCAGGTCACCTATGATGGATAAATTGCTGTAGTTTACCCGGACCGAAGCGGTCCAATCCACAAGTTGAGTGGCCCAGGGTTGAATAGGGCCAGGTGGTCGATAGATCAGGAGACCCGTGAAGGTGAATTTCGGGTGGAGTTGAAGTTTAAAAAGGGCCATCTCGCAGGCGTTTAAGGAAACCGGTTCCAAAGTACATTGCAACAATTTTTTTTAAATGACTGCTATGCCACCCGCTACTCCAGTGGTTCGGTCTTTTCTGGCAATGGCATAGTTTGTGTAGTGCTTGTCGCGATTGTTGCCTCAGAAGCACCAGGGAAATGCCGCTAGTTCCACTATCTCCCCTAACCGGTTCACCATGTGCCAGAGTAGAATGACTGGATACAAATAGTGATGCCCGTCAGGGGAAAACAGGGAAACAAAACAAGGTAAGTGGGGGAAAACACAGGTGTCTTCATACAAAGGAGGACTGGCTGATGATCCTGAGGGAACCAACGAACTTCTGAGATAAGCTGTTTTCCTATATGTGAGAACAAGGAATACAGGTTAGTGCAGCTCTTGGAGATATGTAAAAGAGAAGGTAAGAGAGTTGAGAAATATGCATACTGTTTAGAGTAGAGATGGTGGTATATACGTAGTTGGAAAGGACTGGTCTGATGTGCAGGAATGACAGTTCTCCGTGTACCCTGTAATGGTTCCAGAATAATTATTCTAGCTACTTGTACTAAACTCCACAATATAACCAATGTGCTTCTGTGCCTACCTGTGTATGTGTTAGGGGACAAACTAAAAACTGGAACTAGAATCAATGCTCCTCTATTTCCAACAACAATAAATCACTGCCGGGACTAGTATCAATACTCCACTAGTCCCAACGAATACATAAGAAATGATCTCTGTCCGTCACAGACTTTATAATCACAAAAAAAAGACACGAACCGAAACGGTCCGCAAGAAGGGATCTATACAATAATCCTCTCAACTGCTGATCCCTTAGACATTCAGGGATAGTGAACAAAGCTCATACCAGAGCAACCAATGCGGCTTGAAGACACAACCTCGTAACCGCCAAACTAAAATAAGGAAAATAAAATAAAAGTACCGATCAAGAAACTAAGCTTGGTACCTGTTCAGATACGACCCGACGCCAGCCGCAGACCCGACGGGACCCGCTAAACGCCACCACCGTGACCCGATTCGAATACACAGGACCCCGGAACCGGAAAGGAACGCGAAGCGTTCTGAGAAGGGAAGGGAGTGGCTAAATGCCGGAACAGGAGCTCCTGCGCATGCTCAGGTCTTCGCGCATGCGCGTTACACATTGCCAACAATCTGGATGTGGTTTTTGCCAACCACGATCTCGGTTACAGGCACGACAGTTTGACGGTAGGGCTTCAGCGATGTCTGGGCCCGAACTGGCGTGTAGCCACGTCTCAGTGAGGAAAAGGGCATCCAGTGAGTTGTCGGACAGAAGGTCATAGATGTTTCTTTTGTGTTTGCTGAGAGACCTGCAGTTCAGGCTGCCAAGAAGCCACGTGTGTACTGGCTTACGGCCTGTGGAAACGGGCCGACAGAGCTTAGGGACCTCAAGTTGAAATTTGCAGGCAGGACACGAGATTGAATTGTGCCTGTCGTTTGGTAGGATCTTACAGTTTTGCTTGACAGGGAGTCGCAAGGAGAGTAGCATATCAGGCGCGTAGACCCTTAATGCTGGTGCGTTTCCTCCAGGGGTTTCGGGCGCTGGGCCCGGCCTGGCGCGGACGGGCGCAGACGGCCTTTCGCTTGGCGCGCTTATGGCGCACCCGCTGCGCTCGCCCGCTGCACGTCCGATGAATGCACATTGAAATAGGATGGTGGGAGGCATGGCCTCACTAGAGTGGGCGTGTCCAGTGGGCTTGGCGCGCGATGGCGGCGGTTTCCTTCCCAAGCCCGCGGCAGCGCTAAGATCTGCTGCGCGGGTGAAATGATGAGGCGATTAGCGTGGGAAAATGCCCAGGGGTAGGTTGCTTGTGAGTTAAAAACAGTTCAAAATACAATGATAAAAGTAGCTTGCAGTGCTATCTCCCGGCTTCCGCCTCAGGAGAGTTTTTAGTATCAATGGCGCGTCAATGGCGGTGTTCTGGATTGGAGTTTGGGGTCCAAAGCTGTCGTGTATGTCTGCAATTTTGCGGTGGAAGAACGTGGCGAGGGAGTTGCAGAGGTCTTGCGAAGGGGTGATGACGTTGTTGCTGGTGTCGGGGTTGGAGAGCTCTTTGACGATGCTGAAGAGTTCCTTGCTGTTATGGGTTTTGTTGTCCAGTCGCTCTTTGAACGATGTTCTCTTGGTGTTCCGGATCTGCTGATGGTATTCGCGGGTGGCGGCCTTGAGGGGTGTCATGTTTTCTGTCGTCCGTTCTTGGCGCCAGGTCTTTTCGAGTGTTCGGCAGGTTCTCTTTGTGGTTTTGAGAGCGTCTGTAAACCATGAGGGTTTTGTGGTTGTGGTCTTGCTGTGGGGGGTTTTCAGTGGAGCGAGGTCGTCGGTGCTGTTGGTGAACCATTGTGCGAAGTTGAGAGCTGGGTCGTTGGTTTCGGGTATGTTGGTGTCAACAGGTGGGTCCTGGCTCAGTGACCTGGTAAGCTGATCAGTGGTGACTTTGCTCTAGCATCTGCGGGGGATCAGATGTGGTGGTGGTGAGATGTCGTCTTCTTGAATGTGAAATGTATGCAGCTGTGGTCGGTCATGATGCTGATGGTGTTCCTGTAGATGATGGCAACCCCTCCTCCTGTTTTGTTGATGCGGTCCTTCCGGGTGATTTTGTAGCTGTCCGGGATGGCGATGTGGGGGGCTGAGGAGGCGTTCATCCAGGTTTCCGTGAGGAAGGCGACATCAGGTGTTGTTGTGTCGAGGAGGTCCCAGAGTTCAATGGCGTGTTTGTGAACAGAGCAGGTGTTGAGGAGGATGCACTTGAGGTGGTTGTTGTTACTGTTTGTTTTGACGGGCGGGGGACGGGGTTTGAGGCAGGTGAATTTGTAGGCTTGACAGGTGAAGGGTCCGTGGGTGCTTCTGGGAGTCGCTTGATAGCAGGCGGACGCTCGTCCAGTGTTGAGTGCGTTGAGGGTGGCGGTGTTGTATTCCAGTCGGTTGGTCTGGGTCCAACAAGGTCCAGGGGTTCTGGTGCTGGGCGGGGTCCAGGCGCGAACGGGCGCAGACGGGCATGCCTTTGGCGCGCCAGCGGCGCGCCCGCTGCGCGCGTCCGCTGCGCTTCCGTGCGGCGTCCTCCATAAATGGCGAAGTGGGAGGGAGGAGCAGCTGGGAGGCGGGAGCGGGGCGGCCAATGGGCGTTGGGGGTGTGGTACAAAAGACAAAGGGGCGGAGCCGCAGGGGAGCAGCGGCGGGAAGCGGGGAGCAGGGGGGCACAGAAGCGGGAGAAAAAAGTTACGGAGAGTCCAGAAATTAAACAGTCAGCAGGAACAAACAGGGCACAATACAGATGCAATACTAAGCAAAATACTCAGCAACAAGTGCGGCGGCGAACTCGCGGTAGCAGCGGTGATGGGGCAGAAGTCCTGGTCACCTACGGGGAGTCGTGAGGTGCATGAAGCGACCAGACCTGCGAGCAGGGTCAAGGGTCACAGCTCACCATGGCGCGGCGTCCTCCATAAATGACCAAGTGGGAGGGAGGAGCAGCTGGGAGGCGGGAGCGGGCGGCCAATGGGCGTGGGGGGGCGTGGTACAGAAGAAAAAGGGGTGGGCCGCAGGGGAGCAGTGGCGGGAAGCGGGGAGCGGGGGGGCACAGAAGCGGGAGAAAACAGTTACGGAGAGTCCAGAAATTAAACAGTCAGCAGGAACAAACAGGACACAATGCAGATGCAATACTAAGCAAAATACTCAGCAACACGAATGCGGCGGCAAACTCGCGGCAGCAGCGGTGATGGGGCAGAAGTCCTGGGCACCTACGGGGAGCCGTGCGGTGCGTGGAGCGACCGGCTCATCCTCTTGGATGACTGATTATGCTACTGATCACATTGCTTTTTTGTCATATGGACTTAATTTAAACTCTTATATAGAGGAAGCCAGGATATGAAGTGAATAGTTAGGTGAGTTTTCCACAATTTGGCTTTGCTGCATTCGAGACACTCGAATAGGGACAATCCACCTTCAATGTAAAAGCAATCAGAAACCAAAAGTATTCATAATTCAAGCAGTTAAAAATGTATTATATTTAATAAATACATCCTTGTGATTTTTTTTATAAAGGATTTGGGGCAGCAGGGAATCTGTAGCCTGCTTACAGGGAGATTGGGGGTGGGTGTACTATGTCATCATTCACAGGTAAAACACATATGTCTCCTGTATATCTTGTTCGAGTGCAGTCCTTGTCCAACATTGAAGCCATCAAGAGGTATTTACAGGGAGAATGAAGTAGGTTTAATGAACTCACAGTGAAACCTCACTAACAGACATTAGACTAAGTTGAATGACCTACAAGTCTGACTCTTGATAGAGATAAAACGGTAAAACAAATCTGCTTGCAGACAAGAAGAAAAAAAAATATCTGGGAACCGCAAGGCAGCACATGCATAATTTCACACATACACAATCCAGACAATACAGGGTGGAGGAAAGCGAACAGATGACTGCCGTGGCTTATTTATGAGAAATGGTGTGAGAACTTACCAGATAAAAATGAATTCGTCAGGCAGGACCTGATAGGAAAAACATATGTTAGTATGAACTTTGCAGAAAACCATGCTCATAAAGGTATGCTTTATCTGACTCTGCACTAGTGATATTGGTATGTGAGAACAATGTGCTTAATATCTGTATCAATATCAGAAATAATGGTGGTACAATTGTCCTTCCCACAAGACATTTAAGTTACCAAAAAATCCTTCAATCTCTCATTTCAGTTTCAGAAGGGTTGCCAGCATATGGTTAAAATGCCAGACTTTAGGACCCATTTTATGTTGCTGACCACAAACATCCCTTCACGTAAGGATTCCGTATTAGCTGCTTCGCCCCAAAGGGGAAAAGGTCTAGAAACATGTGCTGCCCATAGATCTTTCCTCTGACTAGTTTCGATACTATTATCTTAGCAAATATTGTATGCAACAGACTATAGTAATTACTCCAGATCATGGCAAAGTTCTAAGAAAAGTTGTGGAAGGACTAATTAGCATGTGTGAAACCTGCCTATCTGTCTTTCAGATTAGGAGATATGGGTGTGCAGGGCATAGCCTTAGCTTGGCTGAGCTCATTTCTACATGATCGCACCTTCCTGATGCATTAACACCAACCGAGGTCCGAATCACACCACTTAGTTTCCTGGGGCGCCGCAGGGTTCTACCCTAAAACCTCTTCTTTTCACTCTCTATGTGAGATACTTAATGAGATTGTAGAATCTCATGGGCTTACATTGTTTTCGTATGCAGGTGGCACCCAAATTGTGGTATCCTTATCATCACAGGATGACCACAAAACAGAACCCCTTAACACCTGTCCAGCCCAAGTTTAATCTTGGAGGATTAAGAACTCATTAAAACTGAACGGGGCAAGACAAAGGTTCTGCTGGTGGGCAACCACCCCCACCTATGGGCTTCTCATCTGTGGCCATCCACTATCTGTACCACGCCCTCACCTATTCATGTGTTAAAACATTTGATTCAATGATAAACTGTCTATGAGCCATCAAATCAACAAAGTAGGTGCCACTTGTTTTACCATCCTTAACCCCTTCGATGCATGTGACAAGGTCAACTCGTCATGGGCGTTACCTGCGCTGTGCGTGTGACGAGTTGACCTTGTCACGTAACGCGGGATTTTTAAAATCTCAGCGCTCAGCGGGAAAACCGCTAGCGCGCATGCGGTTAAGTGGTTAATGGAAATCTTAATATGTCTCCTGGTCCGGGCTCAAATAACTGCAATCCAGGCTCAGGTAATCTCGGGAATGGTCTACGGTTTTGTCTTTTACCTGAGTGCTGCAAAAGCTCTGCTTAAACAGCTTCATACTGTAAGATATATGGCAGCCCGGTTCCTCATTCACCCACCTAGATACACCTCATCATCCAGTATGTTATATCCTCTTTTCTGCTGTCAATTGAACATCAGGTTCAACTGAAAGCCTTATGCAATATGCATATGTGTCTTTCCAACACTGGTCCCATGTAACTGAGACCTTTAGTATATTAGTATACATCTAAACGCCTGCTCGGCTTTGGTCATCAGGAGCTGGCAGTGGTTCCCAGAATCAAGACAACTCCTGAAGGTGGTCGAGCATTTGCATATCTGGGACCGAAGTTGTGGAACACCTTGCCACAAACATTGAGAGTCTGCAAGTCTCTCACATCTTTCTGCAATTTTCTCAAAACATGGTTGTTTCCACCTCTTCTGCAACAGTCTCCCTTGGCTTTCGAAAATGCTGGTTGGTTTAATGAGGAGGCTAGCACTGGAAAACCTTTTTTAGGCAGCCATGCGCTTTACAGATAACATGAATAAATAAATAAAATATAAAATATCAGGAATTTACAATGACGTTACCTGTAGTGACGACACTCAATCTGATGTCATGCCTCTTTAATTTTCCTCACATCAAAGGGAAAGGGATTGTTTTGCTATAATAAAAATTAACACAATCACAAAGAAATACAAACATTTTTTTTCATTTTTCCTTTTATAAACCACAAGTATGTTTTCCACAAATCAATGTGGTACTCAGATTGGAAATGGCTGAAAGCACCCACATTTTTAAACTGAGAGGCGGAACTTGGCAATTTTACACCGTGTTTAGTGCGTAAAATATGGTGGGAGTATTTCTAACCAGTTAAACTTTCTATCAATGCATGTTAGTGTTCTGCTGGTTTTCATTCTCCAGGTTCCAATCTTAAAAGTGTTTCACAATTGCAGTTTGTTAAGAAATAGAAGGGTTAATGGTGTAACTTCTCCGTTCCTTCTCAGATAGGAGGTCATATTATTGAATCATCCTTAGAGGAGTGGGTGGTAATCTGCATTTTAAAATTTGAGTCTCACTAAGCCTTCGCTAGAATGGTGTCCTTCTTTATCGACCATCAGGGTCATAGAAAGACTTCAGTCATCTCCTGGAAGAACAAATAACTTCTTTCATACTATCCTCCAGTAACTTTCTTCTACTGGGTGATTTCAATTTTCATGGTGACGGTGTCACTAACCCAGAGATTTCCCATCCTTTTGAGGACCTAGAGATGCTGGGTCTTCACCAGATTGTTACCGGTCCAAACCATGTAGCAGGCCATACTTAAGACATGATTTTAGTAAAGCTGCTCTTATTCAGAGTGAAGTACCTCTCCCCCTCCCCTGGACTGACCACTATCTGATTAAGTTTCAGATGAACAGGGTGGGTGCTTTGTCTCAACCGACCAAGGTGGACCCCAAGACTTACAGAGCATGGAATGCTATTTCACGAGTTGAGTTTTCTAGGTGCATTCAGCCCTGGAGCCATGACACCAAACTCAGACATCAATAAAGCGCTTTCCAATTATCATAGGCCTCCTTCAGCGGCCTATGATAATTTAGCTCTGCTGAAACAAACAAGGCATACCTCTTCCAGGCCGCATGCTCCATGGTATTCCAGGGAACTGGCCAGTCTGAAACAAGGATGTAAGAAGCTGGAGAGACACTGGTGCCAAACTAATACCTACACAGACAGGGATGCTTACAAAAAGGCACTATCTCAATATCATGCCCACATTTGGGAAGGCTAAGAGAAGATATATTTCAGTCAGAATTGAGAGGGTGGGCCACTCTACTAGAGACCTGTATAAAGTTCTCAATAAGTTTACCAAGCCTTGTGCTTGCACCTTCGACATTCCCGCCTCTCAACAACTATTGGATTCATTAGGTTATATTTTTAAGGAAAAGCTACAGATTACATATAAGAAATTTCCCTCTTGTGGTTCCTTGGTTAAACTAGTCCCATTAAGCACAGATCCCAAGGCTGTTACTTAGACTTTAGACAGGTTCCAACCTTGTTCCTTGGCTCAAATTAAGGACTTACTGGTGACAGTCAAATCAGGTTCTCCCTTAGACCTTTTACCCCCCAAGAGTTTTTGCATTTCTGCAAATCTTGCCACAGTAATTGCCCTTTCCATTCTTTCACTTTTTAATCTCTTGCTGGAATTTGCTAAAATTCCACTACTCTGGAAAGCAGCTTTGGTCTCCCCTATATTGAAAAAAGCAAATGCCTATCCCAACTTTCTGACTGACTGTTGCCCCATCTCTCTTTTGCCTTTGTTGGTGAAAATGTTGGAAAGCTGTGTTAACAAACACCTTATTGCATTCCTGCAGAACCATTAAATTCTATATTCCTCTCAATTGGGGACCAGAACTGCCTACAGCACTGAGACCTTGCTGGTGGCAGTTACGGACTCCATACGCCACTCTCTGGATGCTGGTCTTCCTGCCATGTTTGTGCTGTTAGATCTGTCCGCAGCACCGTTTCCCATGCAGGTATGATCAGCAGACTACAGGCAATCGGTGTCGAGAACAGGGCTCTTCTGTTGTTCACAGACTTTTTAGAAAAGCACACAGTCATTCTGGGCTCTTTCAAAGCACTCACTATTTCCATCAACAGGGGGTGCCTCAGGGTTCATGTTTGAGCCCCACTTTGTTTAACATCTACATGCCCTCTCAGGCCCAGAATGTGAAATCCTATAGCTTTGATTTTAATCTCTTATGCGGATGACATCCAGCTAATCAACTCTCTCTCATTGACAAAGCAAAACATTGTTTCTAAGTCTGTCTAAGGAAAATTGTAGCCTGGATGACCACTACCTGTCTCCAGTTGAACAGGGAAGAAACTGAAATCCTACTGTTCGGAAAAGCTCAGTTCCTCTGGACCCCCGACTGGTGGCCTACGTGCTCCGGTACCAAGATACGCTGTAAATAATCTGGGGATCAAACTGGACCAGGAACTTTCTATGAAAGAGCACATTGTTGCAACTTGCGACTCTTGCTTTGCAACGATGAGAATGATGAGGAAGGTTTTTCCTTGGTTATCATCTTCTGACAGAAAAACCCTGGTCCACGCTTTGGTCATAAGCCACCTAGACTATATTAATGCGCTGTTAAAGGCACCATACTATTTAAACTCCAGGGAGTGCAAAATATGGCTGCCTGTCAGGTGAGTAATCTACTGCCAGCCTCTCCCTTGGCTCCCACTCTGAGAAACCTTAATAGGCTCCATCTCTAAAAATATATCATATTCAAGATATGCTGCCTCACCCATAAGACATTGATGGGCAAGGCCCCTGTTTACCTAGAGAGCAAATTACATTGTTATCGGCCTTCCGCTACTTTAAGATCTAGTGACAAGGAGTTTCTGATGGTACCTTGTGTCCTTACAGTGAATTATGGGGGATGCACTCTCATTAACAGTCCCTACCGCTTTTAATAAACTGCCTCTTCACCTCCGATGCTGTTCTGATTTCACAACGTTTAAGAAAATGTTAAAAACCTGGCTGTTTTAGTCTCTGATCACTGGTCTGTGCTGGCTCAGTCATGGGAAATACCACCGGGTATGATTTGTTGCGCTTTATCAAGTTTTATTAACATTGCTATTAACATAAGAGGTGAAAAGAAACGTCCCTCTTGAATATTCTAACAAATGAGGGGGTGATGCCAGTAGGATAGAGGCTGACTAACTTCCTAAGGCCAGGTTATACACATACAGGGTTTGTAAATGTAAGCATCGGGCACAAAGTGACACCTCTCTGCCTCTTTCGACCTCAGGATAAGGGAAACTGAGTCTCCGTTCTAAGATTGGTGGGGGCAGTCCGTATGTCCACTTCATGTCTACTCCTCACTTGTGTCTTGCTCCAGAACTTCATTTCCCCAAGTCAATTAGGATTTCTATTCCGCAGCCCTCTGCTTTAGTCATCAGCAGCTGGCAGTGTTTCCCAGAATCAAGACAACTCATCAAGGTGATCGGGCATTTGCATATATGGGAACCAAAGCTGTTGAATACCATGCCACAAACATTGAGAGTCTGCAAATCTCTCACAGCTTTCTGCAAATTGTTCAATCATGGATATTTCCACCTCTTCTTTAGCAGTCTCCCTTGGCTTTTGGAAATGCTGGTTGGTTTAGTGATTCCATTGACTACATATATTGGATAACAATGTAGACACTAAATTAAAACCCCAAAAAGGGCTGAGATATCTTGCAGGAAAGGTTATTGACTCAAATTCATAGAAGAATATGGCCCTTGAGGAAAACTAAATTAATTTTTGCAACAATCTGTTACCTCAGTTTTCTACTATTCAAAGGTTACAGTGCTGGATTGGAAGTGGCTCTAATTCACATTGTTTTTCAGGTGAATGTGGCACAAGCAAGGCATGCCACCTTCCAGAATAGCTGTTTACATAGTTGGAAGAGCTTACGGCATAATGATTTAAAAGAAAATATTTAGTGCAACTGTTTCTCCATAAAAAGCAAGCATGTTTCAGATCTTCAAACTGCTCATCCATAGATGTTGGGCACCTTTAGAAACCTTTTTACCCTTGAAGTAATCAATGCTGCACTCCTATTATGTAAATTGACCATGTTTTATTTTGATCACCTTCCATTGCACCAGGTATCCAGCACATCAGTACCAGTCAATTACACAGAAGATCTCTCATGTTTCTTTATCTCATACCCCTTGCATCTGTTTTCATCACCAATGTTGAACTCAATGCATAGCCAAGACATTGTTTAACTCACTGTATAGTCTGGCCTTGCAGACCCTAAACTCACACCACTCTGTGATTTTGATGATCTTCATTCTAGCACAGTAATCACAGAGTCAGCATTGCTACAGAAACTCCCTTTGGTCTAATTTGTGTCCTGACTGGTTTTAGTTTTTGTTGTTTAAAGATAGTTGTTAGAAATGGGTTTTGTGGTTGGCAAGGGTATGCACCTAAACCAGGCAGAAACCACCACTATAGTCATGGTAAGGGAGCTACATACCCAAGATAACCCCTGCTGAACCCCTTGGTAGCTTGGAAGAACAGTCAGGCTTATCCCGGAAGCAATGTGTAAAGCATTTGTACATACCACACATAGTAACACAGTGAAAAGACTACAAATGGACACTACACCAGTTTAGAAAAATAGAGTATATTTGTCTAAATCAAACAAAACCAAAACAATAAAAATCCAACATACATTTTACAATAACACTTTGTTAACTAGGTAATTGTCACAACATCACAGTTAGTGTAATACAGTAAATTACGCTGCACACGTCATCATAATATCATCACTGCGCACATATTATGTAGCTCCTAATAGAGTAATCCTTATCCTGTTAGTATAAGGCATATATTTACAACAAGGGGTGGTGAGGGACAGAGTCTCTGAATTAAGCAGAAAGCTCTCACCCAGTCAAGAGATCAGGGCTAGATCCAACACCGTTTTTTAGCTCACTGCACCATCCCAGTTTCAGAACCTGGCTGTATGCAAATTAGTCTGTTCCTGTCCCAGTGCATGATGGGAACAGGGCAAACCAAACTACAAAAGCCAATTCTTACACTGGGAAGGAAACAAGCTCCCGGGGACCGGTTTCTGGCATTACAGCCGTCTTCGGCCCGGTTTGCTTGAATCCTGATGGTGCAATGAGCAAGGGACTCACATCTGAGTATACCCTTCCACGCTTATGGGCCAGGGACAGACTGATTTGCATATAGCCAGGTTCTGAGCTGGGATGGGGCAGTGAGATAAATAACGGTGATGGATCAAGCCCTGATCTTTGGACTGGGTAAGAGTGGTCTGTTTAACTCAGACACTCTGTTCATCACCACCCCCTTTTCTAAATCGTTTTTGGCCACTATAGGTGTGGCAGGGTATACTCAGACATGAGTCCCTTTCTCACTGCTCCATCAGGATTCAAGCAAGCCGGGCCGAAGAAGGCTGAAATGCCAGAAACCGGTCCCCGGTAGCTTGTCTCCTTTCTGGTGAAGAATTGGCTTGGTAGTTTAGTCTGCCCTGTTCCCATGATGCACTGGGCCAGGGACAGACTGATTTGCATATAGCCAGGTTCTGAGCTGGGATGGGGCAGTGAGATAAATAACGGTGATGGATCAAGCCCTGATCTTTGGACTGGGTAAGAGTGGTCTGTTTAACTCAGACACTCTGTTCATCACCACCCCCTTTTCTAAATCGTTTTTGGCCACTATAGGTGTGGCAGGGTATACTCAGACATGAGTCCCTTTCTCACTGCTCCATCAGGATTCAAGCAAGCCGGGCCGAAGAAGGCTGAAATGCCAGAAACCGGTCCCCGGTAGCTTGTCTCCTTTCTGGTGAAGAATTGGCTTGGTAGTTTAGTCTGCCCTGTTCCCATGATGCACTGGGCCAGGGACAGACTGATTTGCATATAGCCAGGTTCTGAGCTGGGATGGGGCAGTGAGATAAATAACGGTGATGGATCAAGCCCTGATCTTTGGACTGGGTAAGAGTGGTCTGTTTAACTCAGACACTCTGTTCATCACCACCCCCTTTTCTAAATCGTTTTTGGCCACTATAGGTGTGGCAGGGTATACTCAGACATGAGTCCCTTTCTCACTGCTCCATCAGGATTCAAGCAAGCCGGGCCGAAGAAGGCTGAAATGCCAGAAACCGGTCCCCGGTAGCTTGTCTCCTTTCTGGTGAAGAATTGGCTTGGTAGTTTAGTCTGCCCTGTTCCCATGATGCACTGGGCCAGGGACAGACTGATTTGCATATAGCCAGGTTCTGAGCTGGGATGGGGCAGTGAGATAAATAACGGTGATGGATCAAGCCCTGATCTTTGGACTGGGTAAGAGTGGTCTGTTTAACTCAGACACTCCGTTCATCACCACCCCCTTTTCTAAATCGTTTTTGGCCACTATAGGTGTGGCAGGGTATACTCAGACATGAGTCCCTTTCTCACTGCTCCATCAGGATTCAAGCAAGCCGGGCCGAAGAAGGCTGAAATGCCAGAAACCGGTCCCCGGTAGCTTGTCTCCTTTCTGGTGAAGAATTGGCTTGGTAGTTTAGTCTGCCCTGTTCCCATGATGCAATGGGCCAGGGACAGACTGATTTGCATATAGCCAGGTTCTGAGCTGGGATGGGGCAGTGAGATAAATAACGGTGATGGATCAAGCCCGGATCTTTGTACTGGGTAAGAGTGGTCTGTTTAACTCAGACACTCTGTTCATCACCACCCCCTTTTCTAAATCGTTTTTGGCCACTATAGGTGTGGCAGGGTATACTCAGACATGAGTCCCTTTCTCACTGCTCCATCAGGATTCAAGCAAGCCGGGCCGAAGAAGGCTGAAATGCCAGAAACCGGTCCCCGGTAGCTTGTCTCCTTTCTGGTGAAGAATTGGCTTGGTAGTTTAGTCTGCCCTGTTCCCATGATGCACTGGGCCAGGGACAGACTGATTTGCATATAGCCAGGTTCTGAGCTGGGATGGGGCAGTGAGATAAATAACGGTGATGGATCAAGCCCTGATCTTTGGACTGGGTAAGAGTGGTCTGTTTAACTCAGACACTCTGTTCATCACCACCCCCTTTCTAAATCGTTTTTGGCCACTATAGGTGTGGCAGGGTATACTCAGACATGAGTCCCTTTCTCACTGCTCCATCAGGATTCAAGCAAGCCGGGCCGAAGAAGGCTGAAATGCCAGAAACCGGTCCCCGGTAGCTTGTCTCCTTTCTGGTGAAGAATTGGCTTGGTAGTTTAGTCTGCCCTGTTCCCATGATGCACTGGGCCAGGGACAAACTGATTTGCATATAGCCAGGTTCTGAGCTGGGATGGGGCAGTGAGATAAATAACGGTGATGGATCAAGCCCTGATCTTTGGACTGGGTAAGAGTGGTCTGTTTAACTCAGACACTCTGTTCATCACCACCCCCTTTTCTAAATCGTTTTTGGCCAATATAGGTGTGGCAGGGTATACTCAGACATGAGTCCCTTTCTCACTGCTCCATCAGGATTCAAGCAAGCCGGGCCGAAGAAGGCTGAAATGCCAGAAACCGGTCCCCGGTAGCTTGTCTCCTTTCTGGTGAAGAATTTCCTTGGTAGTTTAGTCTGCCCTGTTCCCATGATGCACTGGGCCAGGGACAGACTGATTTGCATATAGCCAGGTTCTGAGCTGGGATGGGGCAGTGAGATAAATAACGGTGATGGATCAAGCCCTGATCTTTGGACTGGGTAAGAGTGGTCTGTTTAACTCAGACACTCTGTTCATCACCACCCCCTTTTCTAAATAGTATAAGGCATAAGCACAACATACATCAGGACATACAATGCAGCAGTTAGGTGGAGGTATAAACCATAAGCCTCCAACCGTCATCATAAATGTGTAGGGCTCTGCCCTTCTATTGCACTCTATCTGGTATCTCCAAAGCACAATGTAGGGCATTGGAATACCTGTAGCCAACATAATTGTGGTACCACAACACCTGGTGGATCACTCATTCCACTCAAGAGGGTACAAACCAAGAAGGAATAAAATTAATTTGGCAAGAATCTTGAGATGGGTCACCAAAGTAGCATCATGAGGAAGTTCTCAATAACTGTGATTTGTAAGTACTTGTGAAAAGAGTGGATGTTATACGTTATGTTATTTACTCTATAGTTTGTGTTATGTTATGTTCTGTTCGGTGTAGAACAGTTTGTCAACTGATACAGGCTCCTGGCACTGAGAAACGAAATAAGACATGTATCATTATTCCACGAACACGTTATAAGTGGACTGTAACAGTCAGTTCAAATAAATATGAAAAATTTGAAATGACTTTACCTGACAAGCAGTGGGGAATAAGAGAGTGAGTGAGAATGGCTGGAGAGCAGACTTGGGTAAAGCATGTAACCAAAAATACCTCGAATTTGTTCAACTTTCCTGAATTTCTTTTAAAATCGGGCCAGTGGCTTCTGGCAGGGGAGATTAGGGAAGGAATGTTTTAATTTTGCAATCTTTTGAGATTGAGCAGGCATCATTTGAAGGTGCCTGATTTTCCTTCCTCAGTGTGAAGACAATTGATTAATTAGCAGGGTACCTTATTCTCGTGTCCAAAGTCTGATGTAAAAGAAAGAAAAAAAACATTGCAATCACAGTTTAAACAGAGAGTACAGGAGTACGTCTACCATACTGGCTGTATATAGGAAGAAACTATTGTTTGGATTTTTCACCCAGTAGGTAAGAATTATTGTGTGGGGTTCTGCTCTGTTCAGCACTGTCCTGTCCTGTTGGGTGTGCTGTCCCACAAAGGAGTTTAAAATGTTTTTAAAGGTTCAAGGTCTTTTGGGCTACCGAATTCCCCCCCACCCTACTCAAGAATTTCATGAAGAGGAGGGGGTTTAAGGAGCCTACTTTGTTCCACAAATACTCGTGAGCCTCATCAAATATCTGGGGCAAACTTATGAACATTATTTATGGGCATTTCCCGCGAAATGCGCCTAGAAGACAGGAGCAGGGTTGGATTTTATTTTTATTAGTTACAGGACAGTAACTGCATGACACAACCTGGGTAGAAGAAGTTAATAAGTAAAGCCAAAGAGGCCTGGGCCACGAACAGGACCAATGTAGTAATGTGCATGGCAGACTTAAGCTGGCGAACATACATGCATGTGTCTCAATACTAGGGGAGATTGACATGGGAGAATGACTGGACCTAATATTTCTTATCTGTTGTTACAAGCTTTATCCAGCGACTGTTTAATCGAATTTGCATTCTGAGATTAGGGTTCTACAAATCGCAGAAATCTACACCCACCAGCCGGTTTGGGTTTCGGAGAAAAACAGTAATTCTGCATCAAAAGAGTTTTCCAGAGGAGCGTTCTAGTAGAAAAAGGTATGGAATGAAGGAATAGTCTTTGGATATTGGTGCAAAATCGTCATTTTCCACAGTAATTTCCCTTTCATCTGGAATGGTGAGGCAGTTCTGCATTCCGGAGTTATCTAATCCCCCGCTATAGGTAATTACGGGCCTGGAATTATTGATGCTACTTTCTTCAACAAGTCCTAATGAGGATTTAATGGCTTATTAGCACATAAAAGTATCTATCTTTAACACTAATCTCCATTACAAATCTATTCCATTTGTAAACTTCACAGGTTAGCAAAGAAGGTTCCTTGAATGTTCTTATTTTCCTGACAATTTATTTTGAGGTAACAAATAAACTCTAAGGACCAGGTTTATCAATCTTGCATGCAGAACAACGCAGGAAGCTACCTTGCTGCACTGCATGAAAGGGCAGGAACGCGCTGCAATTTGACTGCCTAGTGCCAAAGCAGGCATCTTTTTTACATTTTGCAAGGAGCCTGCTTTGTAGGCAGGATTGTTTTTTGTGCAGGAAGATACACCTTCCTGCACAAAAGCAATACTGAGATGCATTTTCCTCTTTCTATGTGCGCTGCAGAATGCAGCAGACATAGAAAAGTAAAAAACACGAGGAGAAATAAAGATATTTGTCCTCTTCACGCCTCACATGGGTAGACATAGCGTTTTGACACATTCCCAGGTTTTCAACTAATTGTAAATCTGGAAATGCGCCAAAATCCATGGGTGGATGCGTGGGGACCCCCAAGCTCCGCCCATGGAATGCCTCCCTGGGGCAGAGTAAAGTAAGGCAGCAACTTGTGCTGTCTAACATTCCTCTAGTTTTATCAAGCCATGCATGGTCTTATGTGGCTTGATTAATCTCACTTAGGTTTTGCATGCAGGCATGGCCCGTGCCGGGCGTTATACCGGGGCGGTGACGTCAGGCAGGGAGGGTCAGGGTGGGGGGTTGTAAAATGCGGGATGTGGACCATTAGAGGTAAGTACCAGAAGAAAAGAAAAAACGAATTTCGTTGCCCATGCTGCATCGCCAAATGTGATGCAGGGTGGGCAACGAAATTCGTTATTTTTTCCGGTACTTACCTCTAATGGTCCATTTCCCGCATTTTACAACCCCCCACCTTGACCCTCCCCTGCCTGACGTCACCGCCCCAGTATAACGCCCGGCACGGACCGTGCCTGTTTGCATGGCACAAGAACGACGCAAAACCTTGACAAATAAATTGCTCAATTATATTAACAGCCACTTATCTGTATAAATATAAGATTGTTTTAAAATCCCAAGAAAAAACACAAAGCTTTGAAGGGCAAAGGGAAAGACTCATTTTCCCTGACATTCGGCTTCGTTATGCGAAGCCCTGGTGTTCGAAGATCACGCCATCATTATCTCCAGTGCTTCAATGCTAAAGTGTTTTTCTCCTGCTTGTATTGCTAGATTTACAGCCAGAGCATGCCTGAGCCTTCAGGCACCTTTGTAATTGCAGCCAAATTTAAATAAAGCACAATTCCCTTGGCTACTACCTGTGTTATCTGGAGATGGTGCCTTATGTGACAGGGTGACAATTAATATCACTTGTAAAACAGGAGGCGCATTAAATCGGTCTCATTATGGCGGTTCAGGTTCTGTGACATTGTTCAAAGGGATTTCCCCATTATCTGTGTTCGACACGTATTTCTAATCAAGCAGGCCAATTTACCTCTGTCAACGAACTGTCACACAAATGGAGATAATATTTATTCTGACTTAGGCTATTAGGCTAAAAAATGTAGCTTGGGCTGACAGACACGCAGGCTTCTCTTGCAAATGGCCAAAGGGAGCATTCAATGAGGTAAGCTCGTGCCACAAAGGTAAAACTAAATATAGCTTCCTGAGATATCATTTGAAGCCAGGCCTTTAGATGCTAGTTACCTTGTTCTTCAAACCCTATTTAACTTCAATATCCCTAACGGAAATTTGATGAAGTGCCGTTAGAGGAGTAATGAAAACATCCTAATGACATTATTATCTTTGGTTATATGGAGCAGCATACCTTTTCAGAGTTCCTAGGTACTTTAGAAAAGTTTGGGTAAAAGTAGTATTAACTATCCAATTTCATTGGCTACACAGAATCAATGCACTGCATAGGTGAACCAATACCCAAAATGGTGGCATGGTTAGGTCACACTGATACCTGCAGCAAATGTATTAACCCACTGGTCAGTCTTAAAGGCTGCATAAGTTCTTGTTAAATATGATTAGGCAGCAAATAATTCCTCACGCCGCTTCATCATGCTGCTCTGTAATGTGCAATACACACCAACTTAATAAAACAAAATTCAACAAACAGGTGAAAAACACGTTTGGCCTGATTAAGATATTGTTGAAAAGGGTACTCCGTCGCAACGGCCACGGAGCACCTTTTGTGCTAACCTGAAGGTCCACCCTCCTCATTTAGAGTTGGACGGATCCTCAGTCTGTAGACGCCAGAGACTACACCGTCTCCACTGCCTACATACACCTCAGACACAGTGCAATCCATGGGAGGTTTGTCCATGTTTCCGCCTGCCCTATTTAGAGTGGGTGGACAAATGGCCGGTTTTCACTACCAGTCTCTGCCATGAAAAATGTGGTGGTAAAGAGCATGATCATTTTTGAAATACCCACATGGCAATGGGTTCATTGTGGTTTTTTTTTATTTCAAAAAGAAAATCCTGATAAGGGATTTAACTTTTCGGAAATAAAAAAAAAGTAAGATTGACATATGACTGAGTCATGTTCACGGAGCCATCTGTCCTACTTACACTGCATTTCCAGAAACCACAGTGATGGCGGATCCCGGAAATGCAAGAGATGTCTGTAGGGGCAGTGGACATCTCTAAATAAACGGTGTCTAGAATACCCTGGCCTTGGGGGGAGTAAAGTAATTACTCTGAACACCAAGATTTAAATCAGCCACTTTGTTATAGGAACTACTCCAAGTACTGACAAGGTGCTGCATTTTCGCAGGCAATTGCATAGTAAAATGTGTAGGTAATATTTTTGCTCTCTTTCGAAATTACATGTTTTCAGAGTGCAATATGATACTGTGAATTTTACTCCTAAGAAATAGAAAATAATAATGAAGCAATTTGGTTGGTTAAGTAGCTGGTATTGGAGAATACATGTAGGTATCATTGATATTTCTACAATATATCTAACTGCTGACAACGTAGCACTATGAATCAAGGGGGCTAGGGTGAAAATCCATGCTCTTTTACAGCAGATGTGGTGTAGGCGTTCTGTGCTGGGTCCAGCTGGCTGGATGGGTCGTAATTTGAAAAGCTGCATCTTCAGTTCTTTTCTGCAAGAGTAATATGTGGAGAGATATGGTGTTTACTTTTTTTTTGTCTTTCTGGCAAATTGTTGTGTTGCAGCATTGGTGTCTATCACCAGACTTGGCGGTCCACTTTCATCACTGAGTGGTATGTGATGTGTATTGTAGAACGATCAGGGTAGGACTGAGGCAGTCATATTTTTTTTGTCCTTTGATAAAACGTGCTCCATAGTAAAGAACATTCTTCAGTTAGGATAACCGATTTTCAGCCTGAAATTGCCCACCGCTAGACAGCAGAGGATGAGGGCTTGAACTGTGATTTTGAAGACATAGCCAGATTTTGCATAAGAACGACAGATGGTACCAAAATATTTGCATTCTCTTAATAAATGTGGGTTATACAGGGGATGTGGTTCTTGTGAGTAATGTTGTGAATCCAAACAGTTTTATATTGAAGAGCCACTTTTAGATTTAGTGCAGTTGATGACATGAATGAAGTATTTGGACAAAATAATGATTTGTAAATATCGGGGGACAAATATATTGAAAAAAACATATTGTGTTGCAAAAATATCGTGATGCAGAAATACCGTTGCCGAGAATATCGTTTTTTTCAGGTACTTAATATCGTTGTTAAGAATATTGCTGTTGTAAATATCATTTTCAATAAAACAGTTGTAAAGAATACCGTTTTTTAAAATAATTTAATGTGTTTTTGTTTATATATTCATTTTGAGTAAGTATTGTTTGAATAATTAGTATTCATTTTAAAAATATAGTTCGTAATTTTAAGTGATTGAGGATTTTTAATTTAATTTTTAATAGTATGATTGAGGATTTTTAATTTAATTGTTAATAGTAAGTTATAGTGTTGTAGAGGGTTGTTGGGTTTGTAGGCGGATAGCATGGGAAGTTAATTAAGTAATAATTATTTATTAAATATTTCATAATTTGTAAATTAGGTTGTGATTGATATTCATTATGTATATTATGTAATATTGATTTATTATACTCACAATTTAGGTGCAGGTTGCTACGTTTATAGGGGTATAGGGTGTGAAGTTGTTTAGGTAATGGCTAATTACCTAGTAATTTAAAATGTATTATTAATTATTCAACTGATCATTAATCGTGCAAATTGTATAATAATCGTATATAGTTGTACATTAGGTGTGGGTTGGTCTGTGTGTAAGGGTAAAGGGGCAGAAGTTAATTAAGTAATAGTTAATTCGTAATTAATTAATAACTATTGAATTAAGGTTTGTAGGAGTATATGGTGGGAAATTAAATAATTGTTAAACAATAATTAAATTAAATGTTTAATTAAATAATGATAATGTAAATTGTGTGATAATTATATATTTTAGTCATATTTTAGGTGTGTGCTGCTGGGTTTGTAGAGTGAGAAATTAATTAAATAGTAATTAATAGTTAACTGTTATCGGTTAATTAATTATGTAAATATTTATCAATTATGTAACTCGTGATTGGTTGGGGGTGCGGGTCATTGGGAGGGTTGAATTGTGGAAATATTCTGTATCTACACAAGCCAAACCTCACACTATGAACAATGTACACTTTCTGAAGCATTTGTGTGTGTTTTCTAGTTAATAAAAAGAATTACAAAAAAACAATTATGTAACTCGTGAGACACAAATTAATTTTCATGATATTTTTGGTGTGGGTAGCCAGGTTTGAAGGGGTATAGGATGAAAAGTTAATTAAGTAATAATTAAATATGTATTTTGATTAGTGAAACATAATTATTATATTTGTAAATAAGATAATTGTTATTTAATCATTTTTTTATTGATATATATATAGTTTATGTTGCTTAATGTTTATATTTAAAGTTGTATATGTTTAATTGATAGGGTTATTCAAGTATGTAATGTGTTTGAAATAAAGTAGGTTACCTGCGGTTACTTAGACATGAGTGGAAATAGTAAATCTTACCCCTCTGAAGTCCAACACTTTCGCTTCTGTTGCACAGACTGGATTTGGAATAGTAAGTTTGACTCCTTCAAAGCCCAATACTTTTTCTACTAGTTGTAGGATGTTTAGTGTTCAGATTATTTAAAACCATATGCAATATACATACAAAAAAATTAAAGGTTAAAACACTAAAATCTTGAGTTTAAAAACTAAGAGGAAGACCTTACGTTATTCTACCAATTAAGTAGACCGCAGCTATCCTATCCTTCCTCTTAGTGTTAAAAATAAATTTTTTGTCATTTAACACAGGTATATAAAGCACTACACAGTATACAAAACCTTAAAGTCTATAACATTCCTCACATTTAAATCAATTGCAGGTTTCCATCCTATCGTTCTATTGCTGTATTGTTACTCGTCCAACTAATTTGGGTGTAGAACTCTGAAAACAGCAGTGGATGGTGTTGCGTATAGTTCTTAACCCTTCTATATTGAAGGAGTTCTTCAACAGCTTTTCCCTATTATCCATTAGTTCAGGGCATAAAAATATTATATTCTCCAGCATCTTGAGGTCTGTATTTCCAAAGGCAGCACATGCTGTTAGTGCATAGGGGTTGTTTCTATCGCCCATCAAACTGATGAAATGGCAGGTAAAAGAATATAAAATGTAAAAAGGTGGAGATAACCTTGGAATTCAGGCTGAAGTCCAAATATGATTACCTTTCAAATGTGTTGGATTTCATAGTATACATGCTGATTTTTTATTGGGACGCCTCTCTACATCAAAGAGGCAACTAGCCATTTTCGTTTCGTGCTTCTCAACAGCTTCCGAGCAGTTTTCGTTATTGTGGACAGTTCGCTTAGGAGGAGCCAGATTATAGTCAACCAAAAGATATTTAACACAGGAATCTGCCAGTGGAAGATCATTTCTGGATTGGCTAGCTCTTTCTTTACAATATATCTTATTGTGTTCTTGGACGTCCCCTTGCAGTCAATGTAGAAATTAATGCATTTGATATTAATTCGAGCAGTGATTGATAATAGGCCCAATTCAGTCTAATTAAATATTTGGGGAAGGGGGGTTGTTTTCCCTAGATTAAGAACTTTCCATATCCTGATTCTGTTCTCTTAATAATTTTAGTAGACCAGGATACTGCTCCATAAGTACAGACCAGAGCCAGTTTGGCATTAGCAAGAATCACAGTGGATCCAATGGCGTTTCTGCCTTATTTTACTGCAAAGTTTTTTACAGATTCAGATCCAACCGCCAATTTCTGATGCATGTATTTCCAATTTAGATTCCGATCAATTTTCATCCCCAGGTATGAGTAGTTGGGCTCCTACTCAATCTCGTCAAGGCCCAATAAACCAGGTGTTACAGGAGTTTTTGCAACTAAAAGCCACCATTATTGTGTTGCTTATATTGTTCTGTAAGTCATTAGCTAAATTGTATGTGTGTAAACTGGCCAGCTGGTTTTGGAGTGAAATCGGTGTGGTGTACAGCTTTATGATGTCATCTGAGTAGGCCAGGCATTCTATTTTTCTATTTCCTATTCTGGGGAAATCAAACTTGACTTCCTACAGCACCTCAACGAGGTCCGAAATAATTAAACTAACCAGCAGCAGTGATAAAATGCAACCCTGTTTTAGCACATTGTCAGTGTAGATGTTTGGTGATATTCCTCTACCGAGGGATCATATCACTCTCACCCACATATCCGTATGTAATCCATTATAGGTTTGAGCAAATATTTCTCCATTCCCCATGCCTGTAGTTTTGCCCAAAGTTTAACTCTGTTTACTCTGTCAAAAAGTACTTGAAAAGTCAATAAAACATGCAAAGAGGTCTTTACCTTTGACTCTTTGTGGAATCTGGGCAAGAACGGCAAATGCAGTAATGTTGTTGGTGTTGGAACACTCCCTTTGGAATCCACTTTCCTTACTGTTGCACAGAGTGGAGTGGGAATATTAAATTTGACTCCTATGAAGTATAACACCGTTCCTGCTGTTGCACAGACTAGAGTAGGATTAGTAAATGTAACCCCTTCTAGGTTCAATGCTTTCCTTACTGTTGCACAGACTGGAGTGGGAATAATATATTGTACCCTTCTTAAGTCCAATGTTTCCCCTAGTGCTGCACAGACTAGAGTGGAAATAGTAAATTTAACTCTTTTAAAGTCCATCGCTTTCCCTACTGTTACACAGACTGGAGTGGAAAAAGTAAAATTAGCCCCTCTGTAGTATAACCCTTTCCCTACAGTTGCACAGACTGGAGTGGGAATAGTAAATGTAATCCCTCTGAAGTCCAACATTTTCCCTACTCTTGCACTGTTCCTAATATTGGTTACATATATATTTTTAAAATATTTGTATATAATTTTAATTTTATAGCATTTGTTTATATTTCAAACTTTTTTAAGTTTTAGAATATTTTTTGTAAATATGTTTTTTATTTTGTTTGATAATTTATTTAATGTTTTGGCATTGATTTGGTAATATTTTTCATTTTTATGTAGAAAAAATATATGTATATATAATGTATATATAATAAATATCTATATATGTGTGTGTGTGTGTGTGTGTGAATGTGTGAGTATATATATACTAGCTTACCCGTCGCGCGTTGCTGTGATTACAGAAGAAAGGAAATTTAAAGAAACTTGTTATGATAACATTTAATTTACATTGTTTCATTTTTATTGAAACTTATTCATTTTAAAATGGAAAACATTTTAAAGTGTTGTTTTAATTCTGTTTATTTATTTGAGTGCTTGTGGATACACGGTATTTTTTGTTTTTCCGTCTGGTGCGTACACGTATAAATCAGAAGGTTTCCGAAGCGTGAGCTGGCTACATGCAGTTGTCCATATGAGAAGCACGGATTCTCCAAATCTAGTCCACACATTTGCAGCGATTGTCCTTGTGCTTTGTTGATGGTCATTGCAAAAGCGAGTCGCACCGGAAGCTGTGAACAATGAGTATTGGAAAGATTATGAAGGCCCTCTGGGGCTGGGGGGCCAATATTTAAAAAAAAATCTTTTTTTCTTTTTTTGGCAGAAACCTTCGCAAGAGTGTACTCAGCAACTTTTAGCACATTTTTTTTATTTTTTATTATTATTATTATTATGTTTTTTTTTTTTGCCAGAAACCTTCGCGGGAGTGTACTCAACAACTTCCCAAACTTTCATGCTGATCGGATGACTGGTGTAGTAATGCTTAAAGGACAAACAGACATTCTTTCGTTTTTATATATATAGATAATTTAATTTTGAAAAATTATAAATATTATGGAACTGAATTATGAAATATAAAATAATGATATAACAGTTTCTAAAATATCTCAATATACGAGCTCTCTATAAGAAGATAGCAATATTTTCATGGATTTGTATAACACTACAAAATGGCTGCTATTTTCACCGAACCATTGATGTGGTGTAGTACTCCTATGTTTATGTCTAAAGTTTTTGGTGATGTCTTTCACTTACTTTTTTGTTTATATACTTTAATGAAACAAATGAAATTGACCCGTGACAAAGGAGCTGGGCTCCGAAACGCGTCGGGCAAGGATTTGCCGATGATGGAAATTAAATAAAACTTTTTCGGAAAGCATACACAAAGGATTTGTGCAGTATATATATATATATATATATATATATATATATATATATATATATATATATATATATATATATATATATATATATATATATATATATATATATATATATATACATATATAATACTCCAAACCCTGGCCTGACGCTCTCTGACAGGAATCCCAGGCAAGGACCTTGTTACGCTCCGAAAATGATCACAGCAACATTGAGATGTTGAGATATACATATTTTTGTTCAACACAAAACAGAATTTGTTAACAAATCAATGGCAAAACATTAAAAACATTACCAAAAAAAATAAAAAACATATTTACAAAAAATATGCTAAGAAGCAAACACTTCCTGACCACCACACTGCAGGGCGGAACCACACAGGCACGGACCTCTTGGAATTTCTCCCACATGAATTACAGACTCCCACACTTCCTTATTGTGTAAGCAGTGCAATCTTTATTTTCGGCATACAGATTAAAGCACAAGTGTCCTCTAGGAGGCGTTTCGCTCCACTAAGGAGCTTGGTCACATGATGCGTCTCAGTAAGTATGACGTTTTTAAAGTGAGCTGTGTGCACAATTAGCCATAAAAAATCGAAGATTGATCAATGTGCAAATGAACATAGATAACAGACTTTGGCATTCAGTACATGATCATAAAAATGCAGCAAGCTTTCTGCTGTATAAAATACAACCTGCAAATAGCAAAACTAAATACATAGTGCAAATAGAGTCAAAGGTGACAACCAGTAAACAAATCACTGTGAAACCGCCAGTCCCGGCAAATGTCACTTCAGCTTTCAAACTGCAGTATTTCTGGAGGCTAATAACGGTTCAAATACCTAATACCCTGTACAGTTTGAAACCAGGATAAATGCATATATATATATATATATACACACACACACACATAATATGCTTATTTTTATATTAGTAACTTTAAATAATTAAACAAATATGTAATATAATGTAAACTATATATTTGTAATAATTGTTCCAATATATATATATATGTGTATATGTATTCATATAAACACACACCCATACATATCTGTATGTGTGTTTATATAAGTATATATTTATATATAGTATTAAATATTAGTGAGCTGTATTTAATTTACATGATATTAATAGGATATATTTATGTTTTATTACTTTAACTTATATATTAAGACAATATTTTTGTATGTTTTTTAACAATAGTTGTGTGAATGATATTTGTTTTCAATATTTTTGGTCGTACCATTATAAGGATAGGAAATCAATATTTTCGTAATGTATTTTCGACATGATATTTCTATTACAAGATATTGTTGATTCTTATATTATGTCAATGATCCATGAATGAACCATTTAAATCAACCCTGCAATGCCCCAGAGATCAAAATGATCAGCAATCATGCCACAGTACATTTTCACTACTCTGTTGCATTACAAACATTTCTGGAAATTAGGGTTATAGTGGTCATTCCACACACCGACCAATATTTTCCAGAAATATCTCTGGTATCTCCATCAGTGTCTTGCTGTTACAGAGGACATTTTGGAATGACCAAAAGAAACATTTGCTCTGTCTGTTATTCCACACTTTTGCCTTACATTTTCTAAATTGGTTAGAAATGGGTACAAGTAAGGCTAAAATTGGGCCAATCTAATTACAACATATTTACCGGAATGTTCTGAAATGAGACCTTTTGTGTCAAACCTGGGAAAGCCATCCACGCTTGTGTGGAAGAGAGGCAGTCAATTTACATCACCCAAGTTAACTCTAAAGGCCTTTATATGTCTTCTGCAAATTGGCTGGTTTCAATAATATCACATCCGATCCCTACTTCCCAGCCCTCATGTTTGTGGATGGGATGGGAGTGGATGTTGGAGGAAAGCCTAGCAGAGGCTAGAATCTCCCCTGTTATTCTCCCACCCACTTCCTCTCTAAGGGGTCAACGAACCTTCAGAATGAACAGTACCCCAGAGAAGGTCTGAGAAGTATCCCAGCACCTTTCATCTCTTATTTCTCAATGGACTGTAAAAGGGAGTAAGGGAAGAGAGACCCATTCACTTTTCCTCTACCTCTTTTCAAGCACACCAAGATATATGTATTTAAGAAGTGAACACAGGTTTTGAAATTATTTGATGCAGTCACTGTAATTTCCTTTCCAGTATTCACATCTTTCGCGGTTAGGGACGGCACAGAAATGGACTGAGGAGCCATTAACTTTTTTCTGTCACCCGTTCCATCCCAGTTGCAAAGCTTAGTATTCAAAGTGTGAATGTTTCTATCGGAGCCGGAATCATGAACACTAGATATTCCAGTGGCAGATCTTTAATGGAGCATCTAAGAAGGGTGGCAGCCGATGTGACCTTGTTATCAGCTGAACATCATTGAAGCAACCTAGAAGTTATCACACAGCAGGCTTAGTAAGCAGCAGGCTCGACCAATGTGCTTGAAAGAAAAAGATTGTGCATGCTTCCATTTACTCAATTGTTATCACATTGTGTAGATGCACCCAACAAGTTGAACACTTTTCAATAAAGAATACTTGCCACCGCCCTGCCAATGCCAAAAGCACTTTCAGTGTGATAATGTGTCAGAAGGCACTTTCTGTCTTTCGATCATGAAACAATGGTCTCTTAGTTTCTGAGGTACCAGTGTATATTTACTTTTCCCTCAAGATAGGGAAGATTCCCCCATGAACTGCTCTACTGGCATGTGAAATTAGACTTGTGCTTGCTTACATATCTCAAAAAAGTTAGTCACAACGCCCCTCACTCAAGGTTGATTTTTTGTCAGATATCACCATCTGTCAAGGAAAGGTGAATTATTTCTAGTTCTAGGTTAGGGACATCAGACCTTAGCCATATGTTGAGGTTACAGGGCTTCAAAACAGGAGTATCACTTTATTGATCATGTCTTACGTTACTGTGGAAACAATTAATTATTCTAAATAGCGGATTCTTTGTACTTCCACTTAGGCTTGGTGCTTTCCAGAATTTCCAAATAGAATAAATAGTGTACGGAATACCACCTATAATACGTTTTTCATAGTTACAGATGAATTCCTTTGAAGTTCCCCCCTCAAGTAGACTGCCTTCAACCTCCTATTGCATTCTGACCTCCCCAATATCATAAACTTCCTCGAGGCCACCTCCTATAAAGATGATATGGTTCTATCCTCCATCACCAAATCTCTTTGCGGAGATGCCATCGCATCCGTGCTCAACTTTGTCAGTGCCTGTTCCACAGCCCAGAAAACCTCCTGGACACTCTCAAGACAGGAACGTTCCTCCCCCTGATGAGAAAACTGCCCCTGGGCCAAGAGACTCTGGCAAAACGTCGAACCATTATCAGTCTACGACACAAGTAAAATTAGCAAGAAGCAGTTTCCACACAACTTCGGGAGCAAATCAGCAAGTACAATCTCCTTCAAGATGACCAATCGGATCCTAGATCGTGCAGCAGCACAGAGACAGCTACTCTTCCAATTGTAGGCCTCTTCGTCTGTGACAGAAGTGAACTATGCCACTTTGGATTTTTGTTTTTATTATTAAACACACTTCAGCGAGCTGGCTTTTGGTGCATCAGAACATAAAACATACCCATCTGTGGACAAAGAAAATTAAACACAAATTTACAGAAGTTAATAAATATGTGGAATCTACAGATATATATATATAACAACTGAAAATAATATGTGAAAACAAGTAATGAGTCACAGATTACAATATTGATTAACAACTTCAAAGCTATCAGAAAAAAAGGGCATCTTTGAGATCTTTACAAGTATCTTTATGTTTGATACTGCCCTTGAAAGGTTTTCACTTCTTTGGAATGCAGAGGGAGTGTTTACACCACAGCTAATGAGATAGAATACAGTCAATTTTCTAATTGAAGTCAGGGATGCAAATTCTACGAACAATCCTCAAGTCACTTAACCTGAAAAGACTGGGTCCTTCTTTGGTCTTTGTTCACCACAAGCATTTATTTACAAGAGCATCCTAAGGTTCTCTCTTTGTGATTCAAGTCATATTTATAATCACTAGACTTCTTACATTGCTATTTATGGCATGAGGTTGAGTTATGTGTCTAGGACAATGAGGATCTTACCACGGGGCAATCTTCTGAATATTTTGACAATTGAGGTTTTACCACCTGGCCATCAATAGGATGCTGAGTTAGATAGATAGAGAGTAATTTTCTATCATTTAGTCAGCAAATTAATTTACTTGCGTATTCACCTCAATTAAACTGGGTTAATGGTTGAGGAGAGTAAAACCCTACTCAATGCCGCAACCACAATCCTTGTCAGGGTGAAGACATGAGCAGACCCTAAATTAAGTAATGCTCAACCCTCGGGTACCTTGGCAGAGATTAAAAAATGTGTGCAACACTTCAAACAGGAATAAGGTGAATATACCACACAAGAAGAATCCCACACCACATTAGAAAAATCGAGTACATTTTTATAAATAAACCAACACCAAAATTTCAAAAATCCAATCAGTATAACGGGACATATGCAATTAAAAAGATTTTCATGAAAATAGCACCTAAAAACACAAAGGTCCAGATGTGGATATCTGGCTGCGGCAGAACAAGACAAAGTCACAAGTTCAGGTACACTGTGATGGAGCGCCGGATAGCTACAGGGACCCAGTTAGGCCAGCTGAACAAGACTACCTTAAATCTTTTCTGTGAGGTCCTGCTTTGAGGGTGTGATGCGCCGAGGCAATGCCACATACAGGTCGGAGATGTATCATGAAGTGACGGTTCCAGGTACCTGTGAGGCTGCGATGCGAGGTTCTGCATCATCGAGGCAGCCGTCGACGAGGGGATTTGCGATGCAAAGTCCTGCATCGAGGATGCATCATGCTCCAGTTGGTTCTGAAGAATCTATGGGGCTTGTGATGCGGAGTCCTACATCATCATCGAGGAGGCCTTCAACAAGGAGCTTGGAATGCAAGAGCTGCATCGAGGATGCGTTGCACAGCGGCGGGTCCCATTAGGCTGCAGTGAGAATTCAAGGTCTTTGTGATGGAAAAGTCCACCCAGCTGAGACGATCTGTCAGTTCTACTCAGGATGCACCACACAGCAGAGGAAATGTGTTGGTTCTGCTGGATCCACAAATTGGCTGGTAGAGCACCTTCAAGGCCACTTCCATTGGGCCAGGACCGGGGTGACACCATTTGGGAGGGTAGGACTCAGAGTTGCAGAGTGCAGGTGCTGGTTACAAGAGACTAGCCCTTAAAGTCTATCTGGAGGTCCTGGGTACAAGTTGCAGAACATTTCCCTTGTGGCTCCTTCAATGTTTGTCACCTGTTTACTGGCACGAAGACCCTAGATTTGGGTTAAAAAAAAGTTGGATTTTGAGGAAACTCACCGCTTGCAGTCATGACATGTCAGCTACATAATTACTTGCCCTTTCATTATGAGGTATATAGGGATAACCATCACAAAATCTAGATATGGCTGGGAGAACATAGAATACGTTGCAAAAAAATGACAACAAAATTAGTAATCACTATATCTACCAAAACCATTCCGTGAACGAGCTCCGGTGGGTTGAGTCTTTGAATACCCACATAAAAAGCATTAAGAATTCTTTTTTAGAAGGAACAATGCTGGATTTATCATTTGCAGACCTATACAACAGGGCTGAATGATGAAGTCCCATGGCTGTCCCTTAGTAAATAAACATTAATACCTTATTTGAATATGAAATTAGGGATTTGTCACATTTATTAGATCACACTGCCCTCCCTCCGGAGATGTAATCGTCTTCCACCTTTAGGTAGTTTTTTTTCTTGATTGTATTACTTAACGCCATGATACAACCTTTTGTCTTTGTTTGTGTAATCACATACGTCTAAAATCACACATGTATAGTGCTTTTAAGAAGTCTGAAGATAACATTATTGTGATATAAAACAAAACATTGTATGCCATCTCTATAAATTGGCTGAGCTCCCATCCTGTAAGATGCAGAAATTGAAGGCATTGCTCGGTGTGCCAGCAGGGTGGAACCCTTGATGAACAGAGTGAACACACCCATGGGGGGAGGATGCTCATTTTACCCTAAGAAAGAAAAACGAAAAAACAGGAGGTCTGTGACTCACTTCTCACTTTCATTTTTCAGTGTGCGCCTACAGTGGTGGCCCACCTCCAATCTTCCCTATGGGGTCTTTTATAGCCCCTATTGAGGTATCTCTTATTTTCAGACAGTCTTAGCAGTGTTTGCATGTGCAAAAGAATACACACTATGAACACGGGAGTTCACTTGCTAGCATAGCCTTCCAAGGCTTACACCATGATTCTCAATGAACACACATCCATTTTGTTTGCCATGCTATAGTCATACCGCTATATCTTGTCCACATGAGATATACTGCTTAGTATATAGCCTATGGTGGTTTACACTATGATATTGACTTGCTGTGCATGCGAGTCTTTGTGGCTAAAATAATAGGATAATACCATTGAGCATTTGTCAAAGTCTGCAGTGCCACACAATTGGTGAGGTGACATCTGGTTTTCAGGTCTCGGCCTGATCCAGCACATGCGCTGGTCTGGCAGAGACATTTAGTAGGGCTTTTAAAAGTGCTACTTTCCCGGCGACCAGCTTGCTAGAACGCGCACAAGAGCACAAGGGGATGCGCGTAATAGCAAGCTGGTGGCCGGCAAGGTAGCACTTGCGGTGACGAGCCTGCGCACCACACGCATCACCACTCGTGTTTTTTCAAATTTTATTTTGCAGCTGCGCGGCTTTACTTTTACAGCCGCGCGGCCAATGCTTGTTGTTATTTAATTCCCGGCAGCGCGCGGCCAATGCTTGTTTCTCTTCTGTCCCCGTGTCGCCACAGTAGCCCTTTCCACATGCTTTTTTTTATTTACCTCCCGGCCGCCCGCGCGGACAATGCTTGTTTCTCTACTATCCCAGTGACGCCACAGTAGCCCTTTCCACATGCTTTCCCTTGCTGTCACTATAAGTCTCTCTCTGTGAGCCTTCTGTCACTCGGAAAACGTATTATTGCAACTGTATGATAGGCCCCACGCTGCTTTAAGGTCTCTTTTGCCCAATTACCTGCCATTAGTGCACCATCCCCCTTTGCGATTGCATCAAGTGTGCTGGTCTGGATTTTCAAAAATTGCAGAGAAGCTGGTCAACCGTCAGCTCTCTCACCATCTAGAGTCTAACCACCTGCTAGGAGACTCCCAGACTGGTTTCCGCCCCGGCCATGGAACAGACACAGCCTTGCTGGCAGTAGTGGAGGAGGCAAGGAGCACTCTAGATACAGGAGGGTCAGTGGCAGTGATCCTCCTGGACTTGAGTGCTGCATTTGACACCGTGAGTCATCAGGTGCTCCTTCAACGTCTGTCAGAGGTAGGTGTCTCAGGGACGGCTCTGAAATGGTTGGGATCTTTTCTCTCTAACCGTTTCTACCAAGTCTGGGAAGGATAAGAGCAATCTGCCCTAATCCCTCTTCAATGTGGAGTCCCGCAGGGCTCATCGCTGAGCCCTACCTTATTTAATATATATATGACTCCACTTGAAAGAGTGGTCGCCCCTTCAGGGGTGAAGATCATCAGCTATGCTGATGATACTCAGCTGGTGGTGGGCCTCACTCAGTTGGCGGAACAACCTGAGGTGTTACACAACTGCCTTGCCAATGTTTATCGTTGGATGTCTATCTCCGCCCTAAAGCTTAATGGAGGTAAAACCGAGCTGATGCTCCTGGGCAATTCCAGTCCCTCCATTATTGCGAGTTGTTGGCCCCGGTCTCTTGGTGACCCACCATCCCCCAAGAAGGAGATCAAGTCCTTGGGAGTATGGTTGGAAGAAGATCTGTCCTTCAGGACCCATGCTAGGAAAACCGCAGGGGTTTGCTTTGGTCTGCTGAGATCAGCCCGAAAGGTGTTACCACTGCTTCCTGATCCAGCAAGGAAGCTGTTGATACGTGGCCTAATTCTATCGAGGCTCGATTATGGGAAGGCCTTATTTCTCGGTGCTCCCGAAGCAACCTTTAAAACCCTCCAACAGGTGCAAAACGCAGCTGCGAGAGTCCTTATGGATGTTCCCAGAAGGCAGTCTGCTGCTCCGGCCCTCAAAGCGCTTCATTGGCTCCCCGTGAAGGAGCGGGTGAAATTTAAAGCGCTATGTACAGCCCACAAAATTCTGCATGGCAAAGGTCCTCCCATCCTTGCCAACATGGCCCGCCCTTACAAACCCCCACGTCTGCTGCGCTCAGACCAAAAACATCTTCTGCAGTCAGCGAGAGTAAGGAGAGCCCTTTCTGGGGGCAGGCGTTTCTCTGTGCAGGTGGCGTCTCTTTGTAACTCTTTGCCCCTCAAGATTCGCTCAGAGCCCAAGATCCTACCATTTAGGAAACTTCTTAAGACCTACCTGTTTCCACAGTAGTGATTAGCTGAGTCTCTCCTTCTGGTCTGTTGCGCCGGGATGCCCCCGGGTAAGCTGAGCGCATTACAAATTTCATATTATTATTATTATTATTGGTCTCTCCCTCTCGTTGGCAGCTCAGCGATGGGGAGTAACTTGCTTTTTCCCCGTAGTCTATGATGGGATCACCATCAGCGCCACAGATATTTTGCCATTCTTCCCCGCCGCTTCTACTCGAGGACGTATCGGTGCACCCGTAATCCATCTATTCGGTGGGCAGGGTACTCTTACTGCCCCCCTCTTTACTAGTACATGCCAGTCGGGCTCGGTCCTATGATTCCCTGCAGCCACCTGCCCTGTATGTTACAGCGCTACACTTTGCATAACCCCCTAACAGGCCAATCCATTCCCGGGGGAGCTCTCCTTCAGCATTTTACTGGCTCACGATGTGCACTGTGGGACCCGGCACACTGTGGTCGATCCTTGCTGGCCTCTCCCTGGTTTCATCTTTTTAAAGGTAATCTAATCCCTGACCTGTCTTTGTAATACTTTTATATAGGTTCCTCTGTGTATCATTTTTTAACAATAACAGAGATATATTGTCTACCCATTTCCATAGACCCCCTCAGCCTCCATGTCTGCCCACTTTTTCAGACCACTATTACGCCTCTTACTTTTACCACTACAAGGAGCCTGAGACACACGATTTTCACGTCGCAGTCTGAATATGTGAAACTCTGCTGTGGATTTCGCTGCTAATTCTGCATGTTTCTAGTCTATTGTCAGTGCATAAACAGTGGTCACTTTGCTGCAAGCTAGGTAGTTTACACAGCAGGAAGCATCTTTCTGTGTGTGCAGGGGGAGTAGTAAAAGTTACTAAGAGTATTTTGTATTCTAGCTACCTATATAGCGAACATCCATCCCCGTAAAGAAGGATTTTTTTCTTCTAATTTTAGGGACGAAGGGCAAGTCTGTTGGGAGAGTTCAGAATATTTGTGTAGATGGCACAGAAAGAAACGTTTTCACTGTGGTTTTAAAATATAGCTGGTCAAGTATTGGAAGCAGACCTATCCCCCTTATTTTGTTGATGTGTATGTGATCGTGCAGATAACAACCATACGAATGACAATGACATGTCCCTCATTTCTGTGTTACAATGTAAAATAGATTTAGGAGGAAAATTAACAGCTACAAAAAGAAGTAAAATTGTAAAGTCCTTTTGCCATTTGCACATCCTGCACTTAAAGTGAAATTGCTGATTAACATGAAATCCAGACATTTTGACTGCCACTGCTCGAGTGGGGAGTTGTGGTATTGGTGGTGGTGGTTACATTGTTATTGGTGGTGGTGTTGTTGATGCTGATATTGGTGGTGGTGTGGTATGTAGTGACATCCGCGGTGCTGATATTCGTGGTTTTGCTTGTGGTATATGGCTTTCACTGTAAAGGTGACGGCTGTGGTGCTGCTGGTGGTTGTATGTGTATTGGTGGGGGTGTGCATGGTGATATTGGGGGTTTTATTGGTGGTGGTGGTGTAGTAAGGAGTGACATTTTCATGGTGGTATTGGTGGTGCTGACATTCGTGGTTTTGCTTGTGGCATTTGGTTTTCACTGTAGTGTTGATTGCAGTGGTGCTGCTGGCATTTGTGTTGGTGGTGGTATTTGTATTGATGGTGGTATTGTTGATGATATTGCTGTCAGTGGTGTTTGTATTGGTGGTTTGAAACAACAACTTGAATGTAACAAAATAGGGTGATGGTCGAATGTGCTTTTTAGGTTTAAAATAGGACCTCGTACATTGCAATGCAAGCGCTTCATATGAGTCGGAATGATGCATCAAACAGCCATGAGTGAGAGAGTAATACTTCTGTTAATCTATTTTTTTATTTTTTTATTTAACAAGTTTTCTATAGCGCTCTCCAGACCCAAGGGTATAGGAGCGCTTTACAGTAGGAGCATAGCAAATAATCATCAGATACATGACATAGGAGCGATGTAACAGCCAACGAGTGTCAGAGTAAAGAGCAGCGTAATGTAATGCAGAGCCTTTTTGGCTTCAAGATTCTTCAAGTCTTAGGGTTGGAGCATCTCTCGATGATTGCTGTCTGTCCCATGTTATCCATTTTCTAAGGAGCGGTTGAGGAACAAGGATTTGAGTTGTCTTTTGAATTCCACAAAGGAAGGCAAGGTTCTGATGTGCGGGGGGTAGAATTCCAAATTTTGAGGGCGCTTCCAGTGAAAGAGCATTCAGCTGTTCTTTTCCTTCTGGTTTTGGGTGGGATGAGAAGGAGGGAGTTAGAACTTCTCAGATTCCTGGATTGGCCTGCTTTTCTGAGTTTTTTCGCCAGGTACTCGGGTTTGCCAGTGTGCAGGACTTTATGGGTTAGGCAGGCTGTTCTGAAGCTACTTCGCATTTCGACTGGAAGCCATTTGAGTTCTTTGAGTGCAGGAGAGATATGATCAGATTTTTTAATGCCGGTGATCATTCTAGCTGCCGCATGTAATGTTGTTTTGATGGGTGCCAGGTGCGATTTAGGGATTCCTGTTAGGACTGCGTTCCCATAGTCCAGTCT
This sequence comes from Lissotriton vulgaris, assembly GCF_964263255.1. Classification (NCBI taxonomy): domain Eukaryota; kingdom Metazoa; phylum Chordata; class Amphibia; order Caudata; family Salamandridae; genus Lissotriton; species Lissotriton vulgaris. Next base: position 412,800,064 of record NC_141693.1, on the reverse strand, counting down.
TGATAGTACCAGAGATTAGGTGGCCAGTTTAAGGTCCTTGGTTGGAATGTAGGGTTTGATTTTGTTCAGAAGTCTGAGGTTAAGGAACACACTTTTGGCCGAGTTCTTAATGTGTCTCATCATGTTCAGTTTTGGGTCTAAGGTGATGCCTAGAGATTTGATAGAATCTGCTAGAGTAAGATTCCCTTTGAGCGCATCGATAGCCTTTAACCATTCAGTGATTTTGGGGTTATCCTCCTTGTTCGAGATGAGAAGTGTCTCGGTCTTGTCTGGATTTAGTTTCAGGTGGTTGCTTGTCAGCCAATCTTGAAAATCTTTCAGGACATCATTTAGTCTTTGAATGTCTTTGAAAGAGGTAGTTTCCAGATAGATCTGCTTATCATCCGCATAGAGGTGGAAGCGGATGTTGGCTTTTCTGAGTAAAGAATTGGTGGCAAATGATCGGTGAGAGAGCAAAAGCTGTAGAGACACCTAAATGTATATTTGGTCTTGAATGGACTTTATACTATGAGAAAGGAAGTGTAACGCGCCCCATTCTGACCATTTGCCTTGTAAATCCTTCCTTCTTGGCTCGTAGCCTCGTGCACTATTTACGCTCTAAGAACTCATTTCCTCACAAAGTTTTTACGCCATACATTCTAAGCCTGTGATGTTTTTCGGTTGTCTGGACTCTAGGCCTGCTTATTCGGGTAGAAGGCTTTGCATTTTTCTTTGGGCAATATAGTATTCGATAAGACTGGATAAATGTAATTGTTTGAGAAAATTAAAGTGCCTCCGATGCATCAGGGAATGCACAGTAATTACAGTATTTGGATTCTTTTCAACTTTTGTTCAGTTTGTTGTCTTCAATTTAGTTTCCTCTTGTTGACAAGAACTTCAAGGGGACATTTTCTTCTGTGGCATTCATTCCTGATATACTTCCTTTTTTATATCTGCAGCTTGGTTGGCAATGAAACTTCATCTGAAGATCCTGAATTTTCAGTTACTGTTGTATTGTATTGCAACATTTATATAGCGCTTACTACCTCTGTGTAGAGTGCTGAAGCGCTTGCCCCCATGGGTGGCGCGCCACAGCATAGTGTTTTTTGTTGGAAGTGTGGCATTTTTGTTTGTATCCTATCTGGGAAGTGTCGTACCTCATGACGACTGAGGTGCGGGTATCATGTTATGGGACGCAGCACTTAGCAATGTGATGGATGAAGAAGTGTGAGAGACAGATTTGCAGTCTGTGGTTTTCAACAATGACACAGGCACTACGTACGCAGTCGTTTATGCTGCTAATCCAACTACATTGCAATGGCAGTATATAATTACGTCATGTTTAACGTTTGTGACATGCATGCAACAGATGTTATCTGCATGTATCACAAAACATGCTTATTAGGACAGCTGTGGGATGGATGCACCTGGAGGTATTGTCAGGATTTTTTTGAATCTTAAGTGACAAGAATGTGGCTTGGATTGGGGGGGGCAAGGGGGCGCTGCTTGCTCCATTAATTTCCTGTGAGATCTTGTAACTATTGTCCCTTGTAACATAGATTGGACAAGGGGTTTAGAGAAATTTTCCGTGGGTCCTGGGTGTGTTTACTGGCCAGTTTGTGTAGTGGGTATTTCCATTCACCACAGGCGTGGCTCAGCCCCATGTCCAATTGCATTCCAATGGATACTAATTTGCTCCTTCTGTTCACTTGACTCCGCAGAGGTATCGAGGGCGAGCAGTCAAGGCTTACTCTAACAAGCATTGGCTTAGCCAATAGGTCTCACCTTTGGGACCTTATAAGTGTTTAGCCATGCAACAGTTGATGTTGTTGCACTAAGGATATTGTACTGCATAACTAAATACTTATAAGGTTCCAAAGGCGAGACTTATTGGCTATGCCAATGCTTGTTAGAAAATGGTATCTGGAGACAGTAACATTTTTCATTCCTCTATTAAGTTTACTTCTTGCTGTGTTGTGCTTCTCTCCATATTTACAAGTACCGTCCCAAACATTCTGGACACTAGAAGCGCGTACATTTGTGTTATGCATTAATCTATGCATGTTTTCGCACTTACTTAAACAGTGTGTATATTAAAAATAGCATACATCAAGACTATACTTATGTAGGGATCTGTTAGTTTGAGGTTGTGAGGGAAGCCATGGGACCCGGAGAGGTGTTTGAAACATGTAGATCAATAATACGGATGGTGTTAGGGGTTTTCTAATCAGTCCCCATTGACATTGCACCTGTTTTTAACCTTACCCTAGTACCAGTTGAGAATTTAAAAAAATGTCAGGTTACTGGAGGTCATTTTATTATACTTAGACAAATCCCACTGGAAAGTCCCCTTAGAAGTGCTCCCTCCGTTGAGAGATTGAGCCCCCCTAGACACACTAGATGTTCTAGGTGAGGACTCGATGATAAAGCATGCCATTACCTGAAACTCTAGTGAGTGTGAATCCTTTTAAAAAGTCCTTAGGATTTCCTCATTAGGGGAGGCATCCTAGTGGGCCCACTTCCCCTTTGATTATTTTGTTTACATTTGGAAGTTGAGTTATCCCCTCTCAAAACCTCTAACTCCCCTTTCGCTAGATGATATTAGTACAAGTTGCAGGTCCAGTCCTTCTTACCCAGGCGAGAGGGTAGCAGGTCAGCAACATCAGGGCAGCAGTACAGCAGAGTGACAGTCCTTTCAGTCCTTCAGCATCACAGTAGTCCTTCTTCCTGGAAGAGACTAGTCCAGAAGAGTACTGAAATGTTGGTGTCTAAGGTCCAATATATATATACATGGTGCCTTCTTTGAAGTGGTAGAAACCTCTAGAGGAATCCCTTTGAAGTGCTCAGGTTTCATACTCAACTGCCCAAGCTCTAGACTAACTATGGGGGTATGCAATCTTTTGTGTGGAATCAGGACACAGGTTTTCAGGTAAAAGTGGAGCTTTGCCTCCCATCCTGCCAGTGATGGCTCATCCAGGCACCCTTAAGCTCTCTATTGTGTGTATGAGGAATGCACAAATATCAACTGCCAACTACACCCAGTCATGTGACCGAGAGACAGGCTTTAAGCACTAAATGGCTAAGGTAGGAAATGCCTACTTTCTAATGGTATGTGGAATGCACTATAACAGAGTAGTATAGTGTCTCCCCCACACTTCTTGTGGTCCTTTTTGGGTTCCAACCACATTCTTTCAGAATCTCTTGAGAGTAAACCTCAAGAAAAAAAAAAGAAAATATTTTAAGTTCTAACATCTATTTTATTTATCAGATTCACATTTCTGAGTAGCCTCAATTATTAAATGTAACTATCCTTATGCAATCCTTTCATTACTATCATAATTTGAATATAATCCCCAATACATTTCGGACCCCCCACGGTCCTTCATTAGCTAGTTTCTTTTCTGCAAAGCAAGAAAAAGTAGTATGACCCATGATTACACATCATTAATCTTAACACCATAATAAATGCCATGATAGACGTGTGAGTATGTTTTTGATTTAAAATGATGTAATGCACTGATGTGAATTCTCATTATGCTTTTCAACAAAGATCATGATTAGTTAATGTCCACTCTTATGTTAATTGACCAACATGCATTTGTTTGAAAGAATGCACTGATATAATTTTGGTCTCCCAATCTCTGGCCCTCGGAGCTTGGACCACTGCCTACGCCAGTGATCAGGGTAAAGAATTTGGGAGACAACTTTGATTCTAAACTCTTGTTTGAAAATCACGTGAATCAGATCACCTCCCTCTCTTTCTACACATTAAAGCTCTTGAGAAAGATCCTCCCATTTATCCCAGACGAGCTACGCAAATTAGTGGTCTCAGCACTTGTTCTGTCAAGAGCTGATTACTGCAATGGGCTTTTTATCAATCTTCAGGAAAAATGTTTGTCCAAACTGCAGGTAGTGCAAAATGCTGCAGCCTGGCTTTTGTTGAACATCCCTAGACACAAATCTGTATCGAAGGTGCTTAAGGATTTACAATGGTTGCCGATAAAGAGACAAACTGAGTCTAAGGCTCTTTGTATTGTCTGTAAGGCCACACAGAACATAGGACTCGGCTTCCTTAAGCGGAATTCGCTACCTTACATCCCAACCCGTTGTCTCCGTTCATCATCTGAGCGTCCCCAGGTTCAAAAAATGCTCCTGGAGTGGTAGAAGTTTTCTGGTGGGCACAAACAGGATACAAATTCTCTCCCAATTAAGCTGAAACAAGAAACTCACTTATCAGCTTTTAGAAAAGAGTTAAAGACGTGGTTGTAAGTTGCCTCCGAACCTCCTAGCCTAAATCCTGTTTTTGTTGAGCAAGCGCCTTGACACCCTCGGGTGATTGTTTTACGCTCTATAAATCTCAGTTTCATTTAATTTCATTTCATTGTACTCTTATCCTATATGTATATTAATAGGAACGTTTGAAAGGTTTCCAATGCTTACTCGCACTTATATGAATTGTTGCAAACACATTTTGATGTTTTCTATGCTGTATATTTCCTCATTTAAAATTTTCATGATCAGTTCTAACCGATAACCTATGGATTAGGTGAGTGTCATTGGTTAAATTAATCTGAAATTACAGTACCTCTAAAAAAACAAAAACAGTGTGATTTAGTAAAGGCTTACCAATCGCTTGCGGTGAAAACGAGCTCCATACGTTATGAATAGTTGCAAAAAAAGTTTAACATTTCCTGCCCTGTAGGTATCCGAGGTCTATGGGAAAGTCTATTCAGTGTTCATGATCCATACTCCCCAGATGGCCTATGGGTTACGTGAGTGTCATTAGTTACGTTTAACTAAAAGAATGAAAATAAGTAATTTATTGAATGCTTAACGGTCGCTTATAGTATACTCTTACTAGGCGTATCTCCCATGGCATTATCGTGTTGCCATGTTTTTCTGAGGAGTTTATATGTCTCAGCAATGATGGTAAACAAAGAAATAGGACTCCGTTTTGAGGTGATACTGTGGCGTATTTATCGCGCACCATGTTGTTGTGAGTTTTAACTTGTTCAAATTACACAAAAGTCCAATATTCTAATGTCTATGAAAGAAAAACTATTTAAAATAAGTGTTACAAGAACTTTGAATGCATGTGTTTTTGAAGCTGAAACTAATTAATTAAATAAACCCATTGCAATATAGTCCACATGTAAAATACATTTACATAAAGCCAATATGAGAATCGGAAACAATGTGGTTGAGTGCAATTTTCGAATTGTGGATTCACTATTTCCTGTATTTATTCTGGGAAATAAGCGTTTTTCTTGTTGTCAGACATTCTCTCACTGTTTTTGTTTATGAGTGTGTTTGTGAAACTGAAAGTAGGAACGTCATAAATGTTGGAAACGAGTGTTCAATGTGCCTTGAAATGTAGACTGACACTTATGGGCCTATTTACAGCTTAAAATCCTCTCTCCTGTTTGCATCTAAAATGTCATAGTTGTGTTCTCATGAATTCATACAACTTTAATGACAACCATTAAGATATTGCTAATCATAAATATAAACATATATCATCAAAAAGTGGAATTGACCATTGATGAAAAATAATACATATAAATATCAGTTAACGTTGTATCTTCATGAAGTTAATCTATCATAAGGTGGAGGTTCAATCATGCAACATTGTGTTATATCTTATTCTTAGGTGAAGTTCATTTGCATGCTTTATAATGCTTATCCCCCTTGAATGCAGATAGACCAGCAGATTGTTGTTATATTACTATTTTAGGGTGATAATATCCTTCAGTGTTATAAAAACACACATATCCTAGCCTATCATTTAACCCTGTGGGTATTAATGTATTCAATCTTTTTATTCAATATAGATCTCTCTTCAACAGTGCTCCTCTGTTGTCAGTGTTCTCCTCAATCGTGACTTGTTTTAACATGATAAACCTTAATTGGCCAATGTCATTACCTTGATTATTGAAATGTACAGCTATAGATGGTTTTTCATATTTCATTCTTATGTTGCTTTTATGTTCAGTCATTCTGATTTTAATCTGTGTTCAGTTTTCCCCATGTATTATGGGGAACATTGTGTTAGACACCGAAACTATTGTTAAAATTATTAAAACCATGGGCCATTACTGCTGCTGCAGCTTAACCTGCTGCTACAATCTTCTTAATCATTATTGCTATTTAATGTGTGAAAAGCTGAGAGTTTATATGTAATTTTTTTTTATTAAGTGTCAGACGATTGGTTAATGTGGTATACTTCTGCTTGTTAGAGCAGGTCACCAAAAGGCGCCGGTTTTGCTAGCATTCTGGTTTGCCGATTTAGGACAAATTCTTTACTATTTAAGGCCGGTGCAGGTGCGGACATGTAGATATTAGGGGAGAACAGTGTGTTAGATGCTGCAACAATTGTTAAAATTGTTGAACGCACGAGCAGTTACTGCTGCTACAACTTAACCTGTGGTATACTCCCACCTGTTAGAGCGGGTGACCAACAGACGCCATTTTTGTTAGCGTTCTAGTTTGCAGATTTTGGTTCAAATCCTTTACTATTTAAGGCCGATGCAGGTGCAGACGTACAGGTATTACAGGGGAACAGTGTGTTAGACACAACTACTGTTAAAATTGTTAAAACCACGGACCATTACTGCTGCTACAACTTAACCTACTGCTACAGTTTTCTTAATCGTTATTGCTATTTAATGTGTGAGAAGCTGAGAGTTTTTAGATTTTAAAAATGTTATTAAGTGTCAGACGATTGGTTAATGTGGTGTGCTTCTGCCTTTTAGTGCAGGTCACCAACGGACACCATTTTTGTTAGCATTCTAATTTGCTGATTTAGGAGCAAATCCTTCACTGTGGCAATGCAGGCACGGACGTGCATGGGATGCGCGCAGGGGGCTGCCTATGGCGCGCCAAAGGCAAGCCCGGCTGCACCCGTTCATGCACTGGCTGTGCACAGCCCCAGTGATGCTGCTGGTTTTGCTCCAAATCCACAGATACTAGATCTTCTACGCTATAATAGAGAACAGCTACTTGACCTCAGTAAGCCGGTCCCTAATGCTATAACTGTACATTCATCAGATGATACTTATACTTTGATTTAGGAAAATAGAGAGGAGGTTGTTACTAGTGTCAAATCGCAGGTGAAACAGTATACTGAAATACATTTGTTATTACAATCTACTGATTTGAATGCTCTGTTTTAACAGAACCCTGGACTACCTTCGACTCATATGTCCAATTAGGACTAGCCTGCCTGCCTGGCTATGAGGTTTTCATAAACCTTGGGTCCAGAAGGGGGGGGTGGGGCTGATTTATGAAGAGAAATGGAATTTTGATTCATTCAGCTTAGATGAAATAGTGGGCCCTGAACTCTTGGGCTTTTCTCTTAAAGACAGCAATGGCCAATTACTCTCAGACATTTTATGTTATCGTCCTCCAGGCCCAACTAGCCCCTACCTATAATTCCTTATTGACATTTTCAGAAATATGATCCTGACAAATTCTAGATTTATAATTCTTGGTGACTTCAGCCTATGATCTGTCGGAGAACCGGGACTGGCCCTAAAAGACCTCCTTGCCTTATGTGAGAATTTAGGACTGCAACAATTAGTGGCTGGCCCGACTCACCAAGATGGACATATTCTAGGTCTCATCATTTCCACACAAAATCTCGCCTCCATAGGAAATGTTCTCTCTCCATGATGGACAGATCACTTGGTGAATTTCTCTCTACAAAACAAAATACCAGTCCTGTAAAAAATACTTACTGATGTTAGACGCTGTGGCAGAGCATAGAACAAACTCCTTAAATTATCTAAGTATACATTTTTGTTTAATACTTCTCCTTCTATTGATATTAACAGGTCAGTGGAAGAAAAAGACCTCAAATTTGGAAACCGTATTACAGCCACCCTAGATCAGATTGTCCCTGTTAAAGAATTAATGAACTCGCAGAGACCCTCATCCCCTTGGTACAGTGCTGAGCTATAAAAATTGGCTACACGTTCTACTCGTGATATTGCACAACTGAGGCAGATAAATGTATCAGAGCATTTCGAGAACTTAACAGAGGATAAAATTCAGAGATTTTGCCATGGCCATATCATCTAGCTCTCCTCAGAACTGGCGTATGAACTCTTCCCACCGCTATGGCAAATCTGTTGCCAATCCTTGAACATCTGGATGATTCCTGCACCTTGGAAAAGAGCAATAGTTACCTCGCTCTTGAAAAAGCCATCCTTAAATCCTATGTCTCCAGGTAACTACAGGCCAGTATCTTTTCTAACTTATCCTGTGAAAACTTTGGAATGCTTTGTTAGTAAAACACTCTCTCACTTTCTGGAATCTAACCAAATTTTGGAGGAAGAGCAATTTGGGTTTCATCCAGGTCACGGAACTGAAACTGCACTGCTCACTGCTATGAATGAACTCAGAATTCGAGCAGAGTGGTACTGATCTTATTAGATCTGTATGCCGTGGGGGCGTGGCTTGCGCCCCGGAAGATGGCGGCAGCTCCTTAGAGCTCCCGGTGACGGCTGCACAAATACGGGACTTATGATGCATTACAAGTGAGGAGGATCAGCTAAACTCTCTGTTCATGCATCGGAAGTCAGGCGGCACACACCGGGATTATTTTAGTTGCGAGATTAAACACCATCTGGTTAGATTTTAATCTTTCCTCTCGAGCACTATTGGCGCCTGCCATTTTAGGTCTTCAGCACTCTGAGGGGGCTTTTTCAGCCGCACAACTCCACCTGTCTCCATGCTTCTGTAACTCTTATGATCGCTGAGCAGCTCATACCTTCTTGACGGCAGTTCCTCAACGAGCGGTCTATTTGCCAATGCGCTCCCATTTCTGACAGGAATTCTTTTCACCTTCAAACCTAGTGGCCATTTTAGCTTTGTGGAGCCTCTCTATGTCGGACTACTCATATTCACCTTCTTATTATAGACAATACTGCTAACACTCCTGATTTTTTTTACTATGGTACATGTAATATTCACCTTATTTAATATTTTTGCAGCCAGTTTCTCAGCTATGCCATTTTATCCAGCACATTGTTATTTCGTCAATGTCCACATGTGGGTCATGTGTCCTCATTATGAGGTATTCCTTTGTATACTAAAGGTTCCCTCCTTGTGCTAGCAGCTTCAGGAGGATATTTCCCGCATATACTTGATTCCTCTATGTTATACCTCAGATATACCTCGTGTACTACACGTCTTTTATGGTTTTCTTGAAAGGATAATCATTACTGACTTGCAATTGCATTATACCCCGTCATTCAGCTAGGGGTGTTCTCAAGCTTTCGCCCTTTATTGTACACAAGACTTATTGCATAATTTCTTTACATGAGCAGACTACAATCAGTTACAGTACCGATGACCTTTGCGGGTTACTTTATCTACTATTTTCACAGCAAGAATCTCAGCTATGATGTTTTTTCAGCACATTGTTAACTCGTCATCGTTCGCTTGTGGGGATGTGCTCTCATTATAAGGAACTCCTTTGATTACTAAAGGTTTCTTCCTTGCTAAGAGCTTAGGTTGTACTGTTGGTATTCCCCATGTATCCCATGCTTCTTATGGTCATCTTGAAAGGGTAATCATTTTAATTTGCATCTGCATTTTGCCTAGACATCAAACCAAGAACGTTCTCCAACATTTGCCCTCGATGCACATAAGACTTATTGTGTAACTTCCTTATATGGGCAGACTAAAATCAGTTACATTATTGGTGACTTCTGCAGGTCACACATCTGTTTCCCGTGCACACTCCTACGCTCATCGACTTAGAATGGAGGACTCTCTGACATCTTCTCCTAAGTGTGCTTCTACCTCTTCCGCCACAAACACCAAGGCTGCATCCAAAAGGCTGAAAAAAGAACCGCCATCACCCACAAAGCAATCCTCGTCAGTCTCTTTGGACATTCTTCTAGAAGAAATAAGGGCACTGCGTCCATTTGTGGAGCAGACCAATTCAAAGATACAAATTTTAACTGATGGTTGGACAACAATAGAGGATAGGCTTTCAGAAGTAGAACAACGTGTAGACTCCTTGAGTTCCTCCTGTGCCCAAGTAGCAGCGCTTAAATCACAGGTTGGCTCTTGCCAGAAACAGATCGAAAACCTTGAATAGGAAATAGGAACATAAGGAACAATTTACGCATTTATGGTTTGCCAGAAGGTTCAGAGGGGCCAGATCCTATAGCATTTTTCCAATCCTTTTTCCCAACAGTGCTCAAGTTGCAGGATACCATTACTTTTAACATTCAACGTGCTCACAGACTTGGCCCAATGCATTCTTCGTCCCCTGTTCAACGTAAACCGCGAGGTGTTATACTTTACTTTCAAGAGTACACAGACCTCCTCAAGGTTTTAACAGCAGTCCGCTCATTAAAGCGAATTTCATTTTCAGGAAACCAACTTTACTTTTCGCAGGACTATGCAAAATCCACTGCAGATCGAAGGAAGAAATGTTTATCTATGAGACCAGCTTTACGTTCTAAGGGTGCACAATTTTGCTTATTTCATTCTTGTCTGTTCAAAGTAACCTTCAATAATTACACCAGCACATATGAAGATCCGATTAAGCTCAAAAGCTTCTTGAATGCCCATTGTCCTGACAAAATGGAAATCTCATAATCTCATCCTAGATATTTGTCCTCCTGTTGGATCTTTACATACAGCTCAAAGGACTATTCAACTGATTTCCTTTATGTAGCTCACTAACCACTTAAAAGTTGACCTTTGGTCGTGTCTTGCTTGAGTATGGTTTATTGTTAGCTTTTTACTGGATAAACAGTCATAACATGTTAATAATTGTTTATATATTTAAATATGCTGCAGTTGCTTAACTAAAGTTTTTCTTTCTTTCATACAGGTTCCTCTTCATGTTGCCACTCTTTGTCTGTGGTTGCTCTCCCCGATGTTGTGTCGTTTCATCCTGTTGAGCCCGGACGTGTCATCGTTCCATGTGGCCTCACCCTTCCCCACCCTCTTTATGTTTTGGATCCATTCTAGGTATGGTTTTTATCTTTTTCCTCTTCCTACTCTTAACAGTAACCTCATTTCTTTTCACTCATTCTGTGTCATATGTTTCTGAAGTGGCTCTACATAATTTCTCTCTTCTCTATTTTCTATTTCCTTTTCTATTTCCTACTCTTTACCTATCTCTACATTTCCCTCTTTCTGGTAAATTCCTGGATCACCTTACTTGTCTCAATGTCACACATGATGTTTTTTCCTTTTGTATTTTCCAGTTGTCTCGAGTTAGTTCATTTTATCACTTTTATTTGTATTGCTTGTCTTTGGAATTACACAGTATTACAATTGGTCCATCTATCTTCTGATAATATACCTTTTTATATATTATCTTTTATGATTAACTGTTTCATACCTGCCCTCAAGTTTTATCTATGTCTCTAAAGGTTATCTCCTGGAATGTGAAAGGTCTCCACTCTCCTATTAAAAGACAAAGAATTCTAACCCATCTGGCTAAGCTTGGCGCAGATATAGCATGTTTACAAGAGACTCACCTTTCAGCAGAAGAATCCATTAAATTGAAAAGAGGCTGGGTTGGGGAAGTTTTTTACTCACCGGGTGATGGGAAACAAAATTGTGTTCTTACATTATGTCGTAAATCCCTTTCTGTTAAAGTGTTATTACACAGCTCTGACGAAAATGGTCGATGGATTTTTACTAAGCTTTTGATTGATAAAGGCCCAATCTCCTTGTTAAATGTTTATGCGCCAACTGCTGGTGATGCTTCTTTTTGGTTGTCCTTAGCACAGCATCTGGCAAAATATATTGATGAAAAAGTTATACTTGCAGGTGACTGTAACCAAGTGTTCGACCCTTTGCTTGATTGTAACTCGATGGTTTCCTTGGTTCCTCATAAAGCCCATAAGTCGTTTGTGCTAACTATCAAACAATACAAGCTTATTGACGCATGGAGAATATGCAACCCCACCACTAAAGAATACATTTTTATTCCTCTGCTCACCACACTCAGTCAAGACTGGACTATTTTTTCATCTCTCACCATCTATCACAGTCATTAGTTGCAGCAGAGATTGGTTCTATCTTGATCTCTGATCACGCCCCTGTCATAATGCACCTTGACATTTTACAGAAACCATGCTCCTCACAGAAGTGGCGTTTCAATAACTCCCTCCTTTTGGACAAAACTTTCACCTCCTCATTCACTTCATTTTTTTATGAATACTTATCTTTCAGATTGACGACCTACCTTTCCACGTAATTTGGGATGCCTTTAAGGCAGCAGCTAGAGACTTTATCATTAGCTACGTATCAAGAAAACGTAAAAAGTCTAAAGATCTTACCAAGTCTCTCCTAGCCAAGATAAAACAACTTGAACATTCTTTCTACTCATCTAGGTCAAAAGACTGTTTATCAGAACTTATTAATGTTAAACTACAATTTAACAAAGAGTCGACAAATAATGCTTCCATTCATTTACTAAAATCTACAGCTAAATTCTATGATGGTCAGAACAAAGCCGGTAAAGTCCTTGCAAATTACTTGAAAGTTAAGCACAACAAACTAAATATAGATTTCATTATGAATGCTCAGCAGGAACTGAAATACAAAGACGAAGACATCTTACATGAATTTTTCAATTTCTAACAAACGCTTTATACTTCAGAGACATCTCCTAAAGAACAACACATATCTCAATTTCTCTCTGAAATACAAAAGAACCCTTCCCCTCAATCCGATTTATCTAATTTAGAATTAGACCTTTCACAAAAAGAACTACGTACTGCACTTTTGACACTTAAAAAAGACAAAGCTCCTGGACCTGATGGGTTTACAGTCGAATTCTTCACACTCTGCGCCTCTTTATTAATTCCAAAACTACACTTATTGTTAAATTCCTTTCTATCCTCGGGAAACTCTTCCGGTTCGTTCTCGGAAGCCCTCATTTGCCTTATCCCTAAAGAGGGTAAAGATCTGAGATATTGTAAAATTTTCCGGCCCATTTCTCTAGTCAATGTTGATTACAATTTATTTTCTAAATCCTTAGCTCTTCGACTAGACTCACATTTGCCTGACTTTTTAGGCTTAGAACAATCAGGCTTTGTTAAAGGATGTTTTATCACAGACAACACCCGCTTGTTTTTCGATATCCTATCCAAATCTTCACACATCACACATTTTCTGGCTGCCATAACATTAGATGCTGAGAAAGCTTTTGACAGGGTGGAATGGTCCTACATTTTCCAGACCCTCAGGTGGTTCGGATTCGGACCTAAAATAATTTCTTTAATTTCACGTTTGTATTCTAACCCAAGAGCAGCAGTGTGCACTAATGGCATGTCTTCCTCTTTTTTTACCTTATGGAGAAGTGTTCGTCAAGGATGTCCATTATCTCCATTTCTTTTCAATCTGGCCTTAGAACCATTTCTATTACGGATTTGCCAGAATAACAATATTCAAGGATTCACTTTTAATGATTCCAATATTAAATTGGCAGCATATGCTGACGATATATTGTTGTTCATTTCTGAACCTCAATCATCTATACCTGCATTTCTGACTGAGGTTGACTCCTTCGCAGCAGTTTCCAGATATAAATTGAATAAAGATAAATGTGAAATATTACCCTTGACAAAGTACACTTTCAAAGAGGACTATGCCCTTGCAACATTTGCATGGTGCCCCCAGTATATTAAATATTTAGGTCTCCACTTTACTTCCTCCATCTGAAATAAAATCTCTAGATGCATGGATAATTGCATACAGAGAATATCGACCTTAATTACTAAGTGGCACCCACCCTACCTATCATGGTGGGGTCGTTTAGACACCATAAAAATGATGCTATCCCCCATAGTTCTTTACACAATCTCTAACATCCCAATATCCATTTCCTCAAAATTAAAAAAAAAAATTCTCTGTTGTCCTCTTTCCTTTGGATTAATAAAAAAATCTCATATGTCCATCTCCAAATTGATTTGTCCAAAATCGGAGGGCGGCGTTAACTTTCCTAACTTCCCCCTATATCAAAAATCCTTTTTGCTACCGCAATCATCTAGGTGACTTTCACACTCTCCTACAGAATATCCCTTATGGACTAAACTTGAACTCTCCTATCTATCTCCCTTCTCCTTTCAAGAATACCTTTTGTTCTCACGGAAACCACAATATCTTTCAACCCCATAATTAAAAATACATCTAAAGTTCTGCAATATACACACTCTAATGACTCCGTAAGTGAAATTTTCCTTTCTAACTCCACGATATGGCACAACAATATGATATTAATATGGGATAAACCCTTTTATTGGAAAACATGGAGGCAAAGAGGTTTAATATGGGTTCATCAGTTATATCAGCAAAACCAATTCATATCCTTCACACAACTTAAGTTTGTTTGACTTACCATCCTCTTTTCTCCCTAAGTACATGCTCCTAAAGCAAGCTCTCTTAGAGGCATATACTCGTTGCACACCCCCAATACTTTCTCCACCCCTCTTGCTCCCCGGGTTGATACACTACACTCCCTGTTACAAACTAATCCTAAGGCCTGTACCATCTATAATTATTTACAACATTTGTATGCCCCCGTAACAGATCCAAGACTGAACTATTTTGGGAGAAAGATCTTGAAGTTGGCTGGCCAATCACTCTCTGGAACAAAATATGGAGTAAGATTAGAAAATCCTCAAGAGCGGCTAATACCACGCAAACACTTTTTAAAATGTATAATAGGTTACTTTTCTCTCCAGTTGCTCTGCATAAACAACATGCTTACGTTTCAGATGCATGCTGGACATGCTCATCCTCCCAAGCAACCCTTCACCACTTACTCTTTACATGCCCACCAGTTCAGGCTTTCGACGGAAAAGTCTGGACTCAAATCAATTTAGTTTTTAATTCTCAATTTCCTTTTTCTGTTCCCGATGTTTTTTTAGGTAGTTTGTCCCAGATATGGTGAGATCACTCACCTAATACAAGAATTATTGACCTCCTCTTGGCAGTTGCCTTTCAACAGATTACTAAAAATTGGAAAGACCTCATCAAATTATCCTATCAAGCTTGGTGGT
The DNA here is from genome assembly GCF_964263255.1 of Lissotriton vulgaris. Lineage (NCBI taxonomy): Eukaryota > Metazoa > Chordata > Amphibia > Caudata > Salamandridae > Lissotriton > Lissotriton vulgaris. Next base: position 412,785,044 of record NC_141693.1, on the reverse strand, counting down.
ATGCTATCTGTTACAATCATAGACTAGATACAGCTTTTGTATACCCTATTACCATGGCCACGAAATGTCTTCGTCTGTGGCTACCTGTCACCACATTCATTGAGGCTAGTGCTAAACATTCTTCTTCTCGAACCCCCATACAACAAGAAGTTCCCAAACCTCCTTGATTTCTTGTTTTATATGCTCTATGATTTTTATATGTATTGCAGTGGTATATTTAGTAATTTTATTATTTATATTGTGATCTTGTTTTTATGCCTAGACTGACTAATTATGTTTATATACATGTTCTTTGTTTCTTTCCATTCAGGGGATACTTCATGTTATATTATACTGTTATTTTCCTTGTTATATTGAGACTTGCTTATTTCCTAATAAATACATTTCTGAACTTAAAAAAAAGAAGATCTGTCTGCCGCTTTTTATACGGTCAACCATGGCATTCTACTGGACAGGCTTTCCTCAATTGGAGTTGGGGCACAGTGGCAAAGCGGCTGCATTCCTATCTGTCTGATGAACAGCATGCTGTGTCTCTCCCTCCATTCTGCTCAATATCTATATGAGCCCACTGATCTCACTCTTAAAATTGTACAAGGTTGATTTGTTTACCTACGCCGATGATACCCAATTAATCTTGACACTGAAAGGAGATCTATCTTTGCCACTAGACTCATTCCATGAGTGAATGCAGGAGATTACAGTTTGGCTTAAGTTTAATACGTCGAAGCTTAATGGAGACGAGACAGATCACATGCTGTCCAGTGTCCACTTCAACCAACCTTCTGGCCTGTGTCCTCAGACAAGATCCTGGTGCCATCAAAGGCAGTCCAAAACTTAGGCGTAACTTTTCATGTCAACAAGACTGCAGGACTTGCTCTTCCTTAATCAGAGCACTCCGGAAGATTCTCCCATTGCTTCCTACACTGGTGATACGTAGTGTGATTCTGAGTAGATTGGACTATTGCCATGCCATACTGCTCAGAGCACTGAACTACCTAATCAAGCGACTCTAGAGAGTTCATGAAGTGGCAGCCAAATTGGCCTTGAATATGCTGAGAAGGTTCTCAGCATCCCGGTCTTTGACAGAGTTACATTGGCTACCACTAATGTAAAGAGTAATGTTTAACTCACTCTGCATTGTTTTTAAAGCCCTCCATAGGATCCAATTGCAGAAGAGAATAAAATGGCATGCCACTGACAGGACCTAATTCTCTTCCTCGGCCAGGATGGCCAGTGTGACCAGATTTAGAAAAACCAGACTAGAGGGACTAGCGTTTATGATTGAAGCAACTCGATTATTGAATGAACTTCCAGCCGCCATAAGATTTTCTACTGATCTAAAACACTTCAGGAAAGAGCTTAAAACTTCGCTCTTTCCCAAAAGTTAGAGCACGGTTCAAGATTTTAACCTAGTATGATAATGCTGAACACTGGCACATTGTATGACACCTTCTCGCTTTTTCACCAATAAGTAATACAGCGCCAGTATACCTGTTAGGTGGAAGTGCGCTTTACAAGTAGTTTAAATACCTAAATAAATATAGGCCAAGCCACATGGGCATTTCAATATGTATACTACATTCTTTATTTCACAAGTGGTGTTTGTTCTGCGTTTAATCTTTGTACCCTTGAAAGGGTGATTTGTCTCTGTTCCCCTTATACTATTATTGCAGTTGAAGCACTGTGCAGTGCTCTTGTAATCTTTGTTCTGTTCAGTTGATTCTTTTGTCTTCAGTTTTTTAGTACAGCAGTTCTTTAAAATTCTCAGACCGTTCATATGCAAATATAGGCACTTGGCTGAATACACCTCTAAAGTCTATTTCGGAATGTATCATCGGCCAATGCTTTAAAATGATTTTCTTGACAATTGTAATCCTTGTTGGAAACTGGGATATAAATCATGTATCTTTCTTTTGTTGCTTGTTTGTGAGGAAATGTAGTCTGTTCCCACTCTTTCTACTGCCTCTGCAATTATTTCTTCTGGGTATCCTCGGTTGACAAACTTGCTGCATATCATTAGTTTGCTTGGTTCATAGGAATCCATATCTGATGTAATTCTTTTGATACATAATAGTTGTGAGTAAGATAGATGTTCCTTTAGGGCAAATTTGTAGAAACTACTATAATGTAGTAAATTGCTGTGATCAGTTCCTTTGACAAATATATTAGTTTTCAATTTGCTTCCGGTTAATGTCACTTTTACATCTAAAAATGTTATTTGAGTAGTGTAAATTTTATGTGTAAATTCCAATCAATCGTTTATTGAATTCAAATATTTGACAGCATCCTCCAGTTCATTTTTTATTCCTTTCCATAAAAGGAAGATATCATCAACAAATCTCCAATATGACTTTAAATTGTTCTGCCAGAAGTCTTTGGCAAAAATGTTTTCCTCCTCAAACTTTTGCATGAACAGATTTGCACAGCAAGGAGCTGCAAAATTTCCCATGGATATTTCAGTTAATTGTAAATAGTATTTGCCTTCCCATTAAAAATAACTAAGATATAGTGTATAGTACATCAACTGTATCAAAAATATCTTACGGTCTTCATCTAAGGTTGTTTTGGTTAGTGTTTGTTGTATGGCTATTATCCAAAGTGTTAGCCCTGACAGCCTTAGAGTGGTCTTCCCCCAACATTTTGCCTGCCTCCCTCCATTTGTCTGTACTTGTTTTTGCTGGCTTTAGGAGTCGGCACACTTTACCACAGCTAACCAGAGCTAAAGTGCATGTGCTGTCTCCCGAAAACATGGTAACATTGGCTCATACCCCATTGTCATAATTAATTTACTTATAAGTCCATAGTAAAGTGTCCTACATGTGCCCAGGGCCTGTAAATTAAATACTACTACTGGGTCTGCAGCGCAGCGTGTGCCGCCCACCTAAGTAGCACCCTAGCCATGTATCAGGTGTGCCACTGCAGGGCCTGTGTGCAGTTTACTGCCACTTTGACTTCACATTTAAAATCCCTTGCCAAGCTTTAAACTCCACTTTTATTACACATACGTCATCCCCTAAGGTATGCCCTAGGAGTCCCTAAGGGCAGGGTACTGTGTAACTTAAATATAGGACATGTACTTTTATGTTTTATATGTCCTGGTAGTGACAAACAGCTAAATTGTTTTTCACTGCTTTGAGGTCTACTCCTCTCGTAGGCTAGCATTGGGAATTCCTTAAAACACATTTAAGCTGTAATTCCTGATGAGAAAGGAGTAGCTAAATCATGTTGCATGTCTTTGGAATGGTAATGATAAATCCTCTTTACTGGTAAAGTCGGATTTAGTATTACTATTTTAGAAATGCCACTTTTAGACGGGGACATTTTTCAGCTCTTACTGTTCTGTGTGCCTTGTAGCCTGTCTCCAACACACATCTGGGCTGTATGAAAGTTACACTTGTGCATTCCCCCAGGCAGCTGCAAACACAAGAAGGCTAAGTGTGGCAAGGTACCCATTTACATACATCTGCATTCTGATGTCCCTTCTTGGGCAGGAAGGGAGAAAGGCGCTAACACTTAGGGCCTTGTTATGACTTTGGCGGTCTCAGTTTGGGCCGCCATGCTGCCGCCCCGCTCCAAGACCACCAAAGCCATTAAAGGCCACCTGCCAGAGTGTGACTTATTTTTACTCTGGTGGGCGGTTCTTTGGCTGTCCACTCAGGTGGCTTTAGAAAAGGCACTGCAATGGGAGAATCAAAGGCAGTTCCTGCAGGGCATAAACTGTCAAGTCCATGTCTTGCGGGAACTGGGGGTGCATACACACTGGGACAACACATGTACCCCCTGCATGCACACCGCGGTGTAGAGGCAACAGGGGGCCCTGTATGGCCCCCTTTTGTATTCTCCCTGCCTCACTTTTCATGGCTGTCACACCGCCATGTAAAGTGTAATGTGAGGAAACTCCTAATATGCTTGGTGGTGCGGCAGCGGCACCACAAGCATAATAGGAGCTTCAGACCACTGCGCCACCACCAGTGTTTATTGATCCCTTGTGCCAGCAGCGGTCCAGTGGCGGTCCAACCGCCACAGTCCTAATGCGACGGGGGCACCGCGAGTCTGGCAGGCCACGGACTTGCACCACGGGTATGGCAGTCCATTGTACCACCAAACTCGTAATAAGGCCTTAGACGTCAATAGGTAGTGGCCTTACCCCACACAAAGGACTGATTACTCCCATTCGATAGGCTGGCAGACAGAACTGGGTTGAAAGGGATACTGGTGCACTTCTAAGCTACTCTTTGAAGTCTCCCCCACTTCAAAGACACATTTTTGTATAAGTACTTCGTCTCTGACCTCATCAGAGCAGACACTTCTGGGCCTACACCGGAACGTCTGTCAGCAGAATCTCTGTGCTGTTCAAAATAATCAACTTGGCTGCAGATCTGGAATGCCTGTTTTTCTGTTTGCTGCCCTGCTGCCTGCTCCTCTCAAACTCTGCTGAAGGAGAGCTGGACTCTGCCTTCTTCCAAGTGATCTCCAAGGGCTTATTGGGTTGTCTCTCGTTGCTTGAGACTGAGGGATATAAAAGTCTCTACCCCTGCGCCTGTGCCTGTGCCTGCCTCACTGGAAGCAGCCCAGATACTTGCAACATGGATTTCAACAAATTTCCTGTCTATGTGTAGCGGAACTGGGGCATCAAGCCGGTTGCGAGAATAAAATCAGCACATCGCTTCTGAACCAGTGCTTTACCTCCAGAAATTGATGCATCAGACATCATGTCACTGCCGCTGTAGCTTGGTGAGATCAACACATCTCCTTGACTAGGTGGCAGAAACCAGCGCATCACTCAATGCCTCTAAACTACGGCACCTGTCTTCAGAACTGACGCCTCACCTTTACTGCATGGAGAAGATCGATGCATATCGCTGCTTGCAGGCAGGAAAGGTACTTTGTTCACCTGGCTCTACATGGGTCCTGTAGCCGGATGGCACCCCATCACAGTTGGCCCAAACGTTGACTTTGCCCTGGCCCAGCACGATCTAAAGTAACCTTTTTAGCAATACTTACTTCTAAGCACTTTACTGCATCTATTTCTTTAAAATTCAATATCTCAACTTCTACACATTCGATTTTTGTCATTGTTGTCTTTGTGGTGTTTTCACAGTGTTACTGTAATAGCTATTGCACACATACATTACACATTGCCTTCTAAGTTTAGCCTGCTTGCTATTTGCCAAGCTACGAGAGGGTGAGGACAGGATAATTTAGGTTACATTGTGACTTATCGTTGTAGTGTAGTTCCTATATTCCCAATAGGCTCTGCGCATTGGAATAATATATCCTATAGATTTGACGTAGGACTTATGTCTACTAGGTCTCTATCGAATATATTAGACTTAATTGTGAGTGCCAGCTAGCTCAGAGGTCACTAGAAACTTTCTCGAATGAACAAGAAGGGAATAGTTTCTGACAACTGCATAAACATGACAACTTTGTTTCCCCAAGATAAAACGTATCTTCAGAGTCGTGGAAACAATAGATAGATATTTTACTCAGTCAATTGTGCATGCTTCGTTTCACCAGAGGTGCAGAGAAATAGAGAGACGGGCGTTTTCAATAAAAGTATTTATTGAACAGTCTTCTTTCTCATGCTGAAGAAATGAACTGCTACAATCGTAATACTGGCTGTAAAGTATAATGCGTACAGCAAGAAGAGTATTAGAAAATAATATTGTAAAAGCATGGTATGGTTTCTAAGCCATAAAATACATACATAAATAAATAAAGACTAAAAGTACTCAACTGGTGCTTCTAAAATACGCCTACCCCGATGTACCTAACCTAAGTCTAGTACGAGAGAAGAAGTAAGTGTGGTGTAGCAGAAGTTTAGTATTCTTTTGCCAAGAATATATCCGAGATTTCTCTTAGGGTCTAATCAGCTCCGTACCTTGGTTTAGAATGAAGGAGGTCTGGTATATCTCTGTCTCAGTACTCGATTTCTCAACACCCCGCAAGGGGAGCTTGCAAACACTGGAGCTGGATTTCTCTGCAGGAGAAAAGACAGCGTATCTCTCAGTGCATCTGCTGAAGGGTCGGCTTCCTTCGGCACTTGCTGTATTGAGCTGCGTCGGGCAAGTAGATAGTCTACGAACCACCGTGTGTTTGCTAGGGCAAGTGTGGGCATATTTATACCTTGAAGGTGCAGAGTTTGACGTAAAGGTGGACATAATAACATCATCAAAGAGTCTCAGTTCTTTGAAAACTCCATGACTTCTTGGACGAATCAATATTCAAGCAAGGGGAAGTCCCTAACTGCTGAAGCCGAGTTTTCCAAGAAATCGTTGTGGATTTTCGGAACTAGTAGAAGTAGCCATGCCGTATCTGGACTGCATGAGCTATGTCTAAATATGGTTATGATTTCTATGCCTATATAAGGACAAGGTGATTTATACCTATATAAGGGCCTGAATCGGGAAATTACACTAGGGTCCTAAAATGCTTTACAACACCCACTCCACTTTATTATGTTCGACATTACTAAATTCTAAGAATTTAAAACATATCTAAAGCACGTGTTTACAATCCCACCCAAAAATACATAAAATGCATTTGAAATGGTTGTACATGAAAATGAGCATTTGTATTGTACGCATTTGAAAGCAATGAGTTCATTTTTAGTATATCGTATGACATTGGCAATGCTAACCGAATGAATCACGAAATTACATTTCTGAAATGGCTCTTAGTTACAAAAGAAAAAGTCGAGACCATCCCACAGCAGGATATATAAACTGTTTTGGTTTGTGGATAAGGTCAATATTGTTTCTTAGGAAGTATTCAAAGAATTCTTGGTCTCTAAGAATAGTTCTACTTTAAGCAGATTACTTTGTGCCAAAAAAAGTTAAATTTTGGAAAAAAGTCAAATCAAATCACAGAAAAAATAGAGTTCCAAAGTTAGAAGTTTTGTTTTGAAAAAGCAAAGGTCGAATTGAGAGTTCATAGAACGCTGTGTGCTAGTTTCAAAAGTTATTTGCGGTGTCAGGAGAAAACATTAAATCTTATAAGCTGGCAAAGAAATCGTCTACCACAGTAGGTGAAAGTTCAATCACTTCATTAAGTAGATCAATCGTACACTGATGAGAAGCATCGCCTTCAGCGTCAGTCGCATTAGCAATGTTAACAGTAGATGGTACCTGTGTGCCTGTTGGTCCAAATATCTCACCGTCAGCTGGAATTGCTGGTGAGACGTCAATGAATGCCGTCATCAGGATTGGTAGTCGTTGGGGGCAACACAATGCATGAGCCGTTACCGAACCAAGCAAAGCGTCAACATCCGTTGGCAGTGCTGATGGAAGTGTCAGACAAATATCCAACACGCATTCCTCTCCACAAAGCAGGCATGGTAGAACAGGTAAGATGCAATCTTGCCAGATTGGTCTGAACGATAGGAACCACGTGGTATGGAGATATCTCAAACGAGCCAAGCCAAGAATCTGTGTTATGCGCTCATGATACTGCATTGCCAGAAGAGCGTTGACCATTGGTAATCTGGGTATCGCTGGTGACTGGACTTGCCATAACGGAGCAGGAGGAACAAAAATAGTATTCCTGCTACGAGTCCCAAAATGAGAGACAGGCCGCCGAACACAGAGTGCACGAAGTTTGGAAAAATGCCTAAGACTGCTTCAAAGGGTGCTAACAGTCCCAAAAAAATCGTCTTAAATACATGTACAATACCACTGGTATCAGACATGTTTAAGATACGACCTAACATTTCTGCAAAATGTATTGGGCAGTTTGTTGATAATAGGGCATGTATCTCTGCAGAAGTCCTTGCAACTTGCAGATCATACGTCTCTTTGGACGAGGTCAGTGGCACAGTTTTTTTGTAAAAGAATGGCTTTCATTATGCTTAAAGTATCAATTCATATAGAAGAGATGTTCAGTGAAGGCCATAGCGGCGACTCCCCGTCTGTCTTACTTTTAGGAAACAATACTTGCATACAACAAGTGACCCCGGCTGACACAATAACCAGATATGCTATTCCTGGCATCATTCCACAACAGCTGTGATCATTCAACATTATGTAGCTCCCATTGGAAAGCTGCATAGAAATTGGTTCTATCACTGCTGCCGGGGAACCCTGCAGGTGGTAAGATAAGTTGTTTGAAGAACCATCACAGGCTCCATGTAAATTAATGCCCGTACATAGAAGTGTACCGGTCAGTGTGGTTTTGCAATTTTTACCACTAAGGAATACCTCATTATCCCCACTCCAACATTTGTGTGTGTATGGTAATTCCCAGGTCGACTTTATGTATTCTTTACCCAACCTTTCATACAGGCCTGCTGGCATGTGTTTTAGGCAATACTGAAGCTGGAAAATCGTCACGGGTATCGTGATGGTGCCATGTATTATCCATTCAACGGCTGGTTTCTCAGAAACAGTCAATGGTAATCTTTCCAGTTTTTCTATGCTAAGCACTGTATAGTCTGCTCCCCTCTGTGCCAAAGATATTTGTTTATCTGTAAGGTTAAATCCAGTAAACAATGACGTGGTGTTGATTAGACGCCAAGGCACATAGCATGAACGAAGGTTTTGTAACCTCCAGCCTAGCAGCATTATAGAACGCAATTGAGATTGGCCATGTTGTAACATGAGCAAGTCCTGTTCCATTATGTCTATGGCAGAGGATACACTGCTGTCCAAAGAATACATTCTGGATGACAGAGTTGTTAACCCATTGTCAACTACAGAGAGAGCTTTCTCTAAATTAACACAATCAATTCCTCGTAATTCGTTCTGCTGATGTAAATATATAATTTACCGTCGTAATTTCTATGCAGGTAAGTACTTAATCAATAATAACTCAATCAGAAAGAAAGAAAACAGAGTCCGTGGTGTTAGAGTTCTTAGGGGTTTTATTCCTTAAAAAGGAATGGTCTAGACCAGAATATCATATTCTTCCCACCACAGGGGTGGAAGAAGGGATAGAGAGAGCGTACGCTACATTTTATTGACAGTACATAGCTTATATACTTAATTCATGACATGGAAAACAGTACAGTAGGCGTAACAGCTGAGAGAAGACAAGATAACAGTAGCCACGTGTTACTAGTACGTAATCAGAAGGCGTGGACTAGGCGTGTGCTGGAAACGTCACAGATAGGTGTCACAAAAGGGGTGGCACTAAACAGAAATATTGCAATGTCAGCAGAAATCGGAAGCTTGGATGCGCACGCAGCTGCATGACGTGTGATGGACGTGAAACTGGAGGGTGCAGGGGGCTTGACATTTGCACTGACGGAAAGAGACAGAAGTCTGGCATGTCAGATCAACTTGTGCTTCTATCATATCTGATATCTGGTGTTTAGGAACTGAGCTATCTGGGCAGAAAGGTCTCTGGGGCAGAAGCTATTCTATACTGACTGTGAGTGCGTGTATGAGCGCCTGAGTGTCTGTATGAGAAGCGTGGGGGCATGGGCCTTCCATGGGAGCATGGCAACAGAAGCTATGAATTACTTGCACGGAGACAGGTCGGCCCTTTGGCCCTGTAGCTGAGGGGTATATTTACTGAAGCTAGCAGGCAGGAATGTATTTTCGAGGAGCGGAACAGATAACTCGAAGGTTATAGTCAATCTTGGCAGGCAGCAGGCTGAGCTGAACGCTCTGGGCGCGCTAGAAGTAAGGCAGAGTTCACGGGTACGGGGGCAGCCTGGGCAGCCTGGCTTGAGGCTCCCAGAGTCAGAAGGGAGAAAAGGCTCGATGGCAGATATTCTGGGCCTACTTTGCCAGAGCTGAAAAACATGTAGAATACACTACAAAAAGACGTTGGCATAGTATACTTAGGAACGGGCTATCCAACCCATTCAGGGTGGGTCTGAAAGAGGACATATTGACGTTGGACGCAAATGTATTTGCGTCTTCATAGCTGGTACAGGAGGGAAGTTACATGCACTTTAACTCGTACATGGAGACGGTGGGGTACACGCTAGGGAACACAACTTGACCAAGATTTATATTTCCTCATTCCCTCCTTGTTCCCTACGGACCCTTCATGATATATCAATCATCATAAATTGATCAGTTTGTTCTTGTAACATAATTTGTTCGTCTCTCTTCCGTTGTCTATTTGAGAGAAAACTGGAATGTTCAATGCATGATGTGGCACACAGTCCACATATCGCCGGCCCACACTGTAGGCACAGGCAGCAGCTGAATACTATGACAAGGCCAAAACCTAGGAAGGATAGGATCTTCCATCCCCAAGCAGTTAACGTTGTCCAGAACCAACCGGACCAAGTCCAGGTGCCTGGAGTCTGATGTATCTGATTAGCAATTTTATGCAGACGGGTAATAGCTTGATATACAGATGGCGCGTTTTGTGGAATGAAATCACAGCAACTTGACCCGATGACCTTACAGGCTCCACCTCTATCTGCCAAGATGACGTCAATAACAAGACGATTTTGAAGGACAACAACCCGCATAGCAGATTGCTCCTCTGTTAGGTTACCTAAGGGGGAGGCAGTTTCATGTACTACAGCTTCAAGTGTTCTAGTTAATCTACGTATTAATTTACTGTTTTGGACGGGGCCTAAAAAGAAAAAGAATCCCTTATTAAAATCGGTGTACTGTTCCCATGCCGTTTCTGTATAGTCGACAAGCGGAAGATTTCTTCGGAGTCTATTCTTTACTAGATTTGTGTTTCTGTGATAATCAGGAGGGGCTAGAAAAACAGGTGGCAGAAGGAATGCAATATAACAAGTACCATCCCAATCTGGAGGTAGACGTATGTATGCGGTATGACCACAAACAAAATAAGAGTGACTGATAGCTTTAAAGGACGATTTACCATGATCACTGAATTCGACCACAGTAGTGCATTTACTATGACCTAAGTGTACTGAACCTTTCTTTCTGACACATAATTTACCAGTGACTGGTAATACTAGCATAGCGGGCAGGACTGGTGCAGCCTCGGATTCAACAGTAAGGATCATAAGGCTAATTGTGTAATTACCTAATCCATATACTTCATTTTCTAGATCAGTTCCTATTCGAGTGGGGAGTCCTTCCTTATCTGGGTAACAGACGTCGAGCAGGACCAAGTTCAAGTTTCCCCAAACCCAGCCCCCATCGAAAACAGCAATATCAGGATCTAAGGAATTAATTATTTTAAACCATGCCCCACAGGAGCCATTGTGAGTGAACGGGTACGGAAAGAGGGGCAGAGCTCCCTTGTAATTCTGGTAGGGAGGGAGTCGGCCGCATATCCAGCAGTCTGTAGCATTGTTAGTCTGATGGGAATGATGCAGCATACTAATGAATGTGTTGTTGCGCAGCGCAAGTCTGTAGGAGAGTTCGTATGGAGGTAATTCGCTAAAAGAGTGTTCAGCAGAAACATTGTAAGCAGATTGTCCATGCTTGAAAATAGGGCAGTAGATAGGGAGAAGTACGCTTGCAACAATTATCAGAATACTTAGAAAAAACATGATTAATAATGTCACTATACAGTGACTACGCAGTGATTTGCAGTATGTACGTTTCTTGAACTCTCTCTCTCTCTCTCTATTTCGATCTAGGGGATACATGTCAGAAACTATTTAACCGATTCACCTAGGGGAGGACTTAAACAATTAAACTGTCTGACTTGCTAGATCGAAGCTTGAGTCTGTATTCCTCTTGAGGAGTTTTCTCTCGTTTGGAAACTTCAAAGTCACTGGGCTTGATACAGTCTTTGGAAGGGGTGGATGAGCCTGGGTCGGATTTCAGTTCATTACACAGCTTAACATGGCTCATGTGGACCCACCCCTTCCTGCCCTCAACTTTCACCGCTGTCCTCGTAGTAAGTAGAACGGTCTTCGGCGATTTCCAGCGGGGCTCCAACGGACTTATCCGGTCGAAGTTCCTGATAAGGATCAGATCCCCTGGACGGACATCGTGTGGCTTTACATCGGTGTTGTCAGGGAAGGCAGCGGCAACCTGTGAACGACATGATTGGAGTGCAGACATCAAGGAGGCAAGGTAATCTGTCAACATATTGCAATCAACATCGGTAATTTTTTTAGGAATGGGCGTCCCCCACATATTCGGTGGTCTACCAAAGACCACTTCGTACGGGGATAGTCCCGATCTTGAATGGGCAACCATTCTCATGTAGAACAGTGCCACTGGCAGGGAGACTATCCAGTCGACCCCTTTCTCTTGACATATTTTAGCAAGACGTGTCTTTAGTGTCTGATTATGCCTTTCTACAAGGCCTGCGGCTTCGGGATGTCGGACACAATGGAATTTCCACTGATATCCTAGCAGCAAGGAAACCTGCTTCATTAATTCGGATGAGAATGGCTGACCGTTATCTGAGTACACGACACGAGGCATGCCGTATCGTGGGAAGAATTCACGAACCAGCTGCTTGGCAGTGGTCGGAGCAGTATAGTCTGGGACTGGGTATGCTTCGGTCCAACGGGACAGTGCACAAACAACTACGAGGACATATTTGAATCCCCGACAGCGGTCCATCTGGATATAATCCATCTGGAGGACTTCAAAAGGATGATCGGGAGGATGAAATCCACCTTGCTCTACAGGGACGCTTTTACCTGGATTGAACTGACAACAGATCATGCAAGTACGCACTTTCTGTTTTGCTGCTGCTCGTAAGTGTTTATTGCTCCAGAGATTCTGTAAACTGTCTAACATTGCTTTTTCCCCTAGATGTGCTGGACTATGTGCTGTATTGATTATGACTTGAACCATAGAGTCAGGGAGAAACCATGTAGATTTTCCCTTCGTCATCCAACCTTGATCTGTCTGGATCCCTCCTAGTTCAATCCATTTCTTTATTTCATCTGGGGTAGCATGTGTCTGAATATCGATAACATCTAGTGCGGGATCCCTAACTGTCATACAATTTGTCGGTCCTATTGTCTTTGTCATGTCAGTTGTCTGAGTGTGAGTCAATGCTGTATGTTTCGCTGTCTGATCTGCCAGGTCATTACCCTGGGACACAGAATCTGTAACCTTAGTATGTGCTTTACACTTCATGACGGATATGCCTGAGGGCAGATGTATTGCTTCTAACAGTGCTTGAATGAGGGGACCGTGTTGTATCTTGGCACCATGAGAGGTCAGGAAACCTCGTTCTTGCCATAACATTCCGAAGTCGTGTACGACTCCGAACGCATAACGGGAATCAGTGTATATGTTAACATTTTTGTTCTTGGCTAGCATACAAGCTCGGGTCAGAGCGATGAGCTCTGCTGCTTGAGCAGACAGTGTGTCAATACGATGTGTTTCTTTAACTTCAGTTTCAGTGGTCACTGCATACGCGGCCACTAATTCTCCTGTACTTGTTCTCATGCATGAACCGTCCACATAAAGTGTCAGGTCTGGATTTGTCAGTGGGACATCTGTTAAGTCCCGTCGTGGCTTTGTTACTGCATCAATGATTTCTATACAATCATGCGGGGCAGAGTCTGTCATAATTGTAGGTAACAGTGTTGCGGGGTTCAGAATGCTGCAGCGTCTGATCTCTATGTGTGGCTGGAATAACGTTAATTCATAACCTGTCAGTCGTGCTATAGTCAAGTGCTGAGTCTGGGTTCTGTTTAAAAGAACCTCAACAGAATGTGGAACTTGTACGGTTAACTGATGACCTAAAACAATTGAATCGCTTTGTCTGATTGCTAATGCTGTTGCTGCTACTGACTTTAAGCATGCAGGGAGTGCCTGGGCTACTGAATCCAGTGTACTTGAAAAATAAGCGCAAGGCTTATGTGAACCTGCTTGATCTTGGGTGAGGACAGACAACGCTGTACCATCACGTTCTGTAACAAAAAGTGTAAACGGTTTACTGTAACATGGTGTCGCTAAAACTGGCGCTTGGCATAATGCTTTCTTTAATTCCTCAAAGGCTTGTGTATGTTCCTGAGTCCAAGGAAGGACAGTCGAGATTGCTGCCTCCTGCGTTGTTAACTGAATGAGTGGTTTAGCTAGAAATGCATACTGAGGAATCCATTGTCTGCAGTACGAAAGCCCGTACTTCTTTTTGTGTCTGGGGTTGTGGCATATTTGCAATTAACTGAATGCGATCGGGAGTGAGCTGTCTCCCCACTTTGGACAGCAAGTGACCCAAGTACACAACTTGCTGAACACAGAATTGTAGCTTCGAAGGAGACACCTTGTGTCCCTTGTCTGCCAGAAAATGTAAAACTGTCAGTGATGCTTGTTCACATTCGGGCTCACTTCGTGCGGTGATCAGCAGATCATCGACGTATTGCAGTAAAGCGGTATTAACTGGCATTGTGATACAATCAAGTTGTCTTTTCAGTGCTTGGCTATAGATGCTGGGGCTTTCTGTGAATCCTTGAGGTGCGCGTGAAAATTTGAAACTGCGTCCATTTAAACTGAATCCGAAGAGATATTGGCTCTCTGGATCAATAGGCACGCTGAAGAAGGCGTTCTTGAGATCAATTACAGTAAAGAACGTTGCTTCTGAATCAATAGCAGTCAATAAGGATGAGATATCGGGAACCACAGGGTACTGTGGAACAATGCATTTATTCAGTTCTCGAAGATCAATCACCAGCCGATATACTGGCGGTGCATTGGGATCAGTACGTTTAAGAATCGGAATGATGGGTGAATTACAGATATTGGAGTCGGTCTCTACGACCACTCCTTGTGCTATGAGCTCTTCAATGATTTCCAGTAAAGCCACTACAGCATCGGCTGGTAACTTGTACTGTCTGATTCGTGGTAGTACAACTCCTGTTTTGAGTGTAACACGGTATGGTGTGATATGCATACAACCTACATCAGTTGGGCCTTTTGCCCACAGGTGATCTGGTACATTTTTCAATCTGACATCGAATTCTCGCAAAACATAATGACCCTTGAAATCCCGTAGAAAGAGTCTAACTCCCTCCGGGGAACAGCAGATTATAGCTCCTAGAGCCTTCAATGTTTTAATTCCTAACAGATTTTCTGGACATGATTTCGTAAGTAACAAGTCTGTAACACGTGATAGTGGACCCACAGCCAAGGGGACTGGTTCTGATACTTCATTTACAATGGGCTGTCCTGAAAAGCCAAGGGAAACATTCTGTGAGCCTGAGAGGGGTGCCCCTGGGACTTCATTATGACTTATTGTGGTGCGGCTTGCCCCTGTGTCAATTAAAAACTTTCTGTCTTTTCCCAATACTTGACTGTGTACATAAGGACCTTCTTGATCTACAGGAATTTCAATAAGAGGCAAGCCAAATTCCCTCTCTAGGCTGTTTCATGTATATCGTTGATAATCAGGGTAAGCGGACTGGGCATACTGGTACATCTGTTGTGAAACTTGCTGGTACGCGGCAATGGGCTGTGGCTGTGACACCGCTACTGTCTGTGCTGGAGGTGAGGAAGCATGTATAGGCTGTGTATTCTGTGAAGACTGATGCTGGTTATGGTCTTGTCTAGGCGGATGCGGTCTTTCTTTAGTTTTACCTGTTGCTATGTTATGTTTCAGAACGGGGCATTCATGTACGTAGTGACCTGGCTGTTTGCAGTAGTTGCATGTCCCTTTAACGGGAGCTGCGGCATGACCTGTCTGGGTCGTACCCTTTCTATTCCCGTCGGTATGGACCGACTGGGCTACTAACATTTTCATTTTTGTGTCTTTCATACGTTTCTGTTCTTGATCCTGTTCTTCTCTAATTCTATTCTGATGGTATTGTAACATTTGTAACATCTGAGATGGCGTATTTGCTTGCCATGTACTCTCCACCTTGAATACACGATTCTTGACTGCTAACAGGGAATTCTCAACTAGCTTTGATACAAAGAGATGCGGGTACGATTCGCTACTTGGTTTAAGACCACTATTAATAATAAAACATTTCTCGAATCTTGAATAAAAGTCACTAGTATCTTCGTCGGGCTTCTGTTTACATGCTGAGATTGCATCCCAGTCTTCTTTTCTAGTTGCCAATAATCTTGGCAGAACCTGTACTATTAAACCTGGTAATGCTTTAGTTTTGTCCCCAAGGCCTACCCCTGGGACCCGTTTGTTCTCTTCATCTTCTATTTCTGCCCATGCAATCTTTGTGTCTCCCACCTCCCATTCTTTTTCCTTTAGTTTCTCGTAGATGCCCGTGGGCAGTAGTACTTTTAACATTTTCATGATATCATCATATGTGTAATCCCCCATCAGTAACATGTCTTTAAGCTCTCTGTGGAAACCTGCAGGGTCTTTATCATGGCTCGGGACTAGTTTCTTCATTTCTAACAGTTCTAACTTGGTCAATGGCGTGTGTACATACACACGTTTCAAGAGATTGTCTGCACCCATAACTGGGTGTACTTCTCGTAAGGGGTTCTGACTTTCAATGCCACCCAGGCATTGCATGTGATACGTTTTTCTTTCTGGGGGCGGAGCAGGGACATATTCAGAGCTTATGAAAGTGCCATATCTACGGCGTTGTTCTAGAATTATTTGAATTAATTTGGTACTTAGACCTCTCCATCTATCCATGAGTAGTGCTTCTAATAATTCGGGCAAGGGACCTGGATCCGAATGCTGATGTCTGTATTTTATGAGAAGGTGCTGAATCATGTATACACCTGCTAATTTCTGCTCGTCTGGGGAGAGGTTCAGAAATGTCTGCGCTACAGTGTCATCATTATATATGTCTGGATTTTCGGCCCATGATATGGCTGACCGGGCTAGTTCTTGTTCATCCATAGAATTGAGTACATGGTACCCTACTCGATCTCGAAGCCTTCTATCAGTTTCCTGGAACTGATGCTCAGCAGAATTCGGATTTGTCAAGGCACAGAAAAGAACTCTCTTGCTTTCTGGACGGATGCCTTTCCTAAGGTAACTTCCTTTTCCTACATATGCTATAGTGCCTAGAGTGTCTTCTGGTTCTTCACATTCTTCTTCCCCCTCGGAGGAAGCCTTCTCTTTCTCTTTTTGGTGTATTTCTATCACTGCTTTTCTAATTTTCTTGTACATACTAGCTATGCAAGTCCCCTTATCGTGTTTTCCTTCAGATATATTTTGACCCCACTTGGTTAATGCATCTAATTCACTCTGGTCGGTCCCAGGCCTATCTCGTTCTCTTATTAGGCAATTTATGAAAAAACTTAGTATCTGTGCTTGAATGTCAACTTTCTGACGCTCCATGGCATCCTTAATACTGTCGGGGTCTTTCCCAGTCTGAATGAACTCATATATTCTATCTAGGCGCTCCTTCATTCCTGCATAACACAGCAGGGAATCAGTAGCAGATCTTAACCGTAGTGATGCCATCACCATTATATCGTCTTTACCGGGTACTGGATCATATCTGCAAACTGAAATGGTTTCTTTAAATACGTCAAGACGGGGTGATTTGAACGAAAAAGGATTCCGCAAGTCCCCAAGCGGTAACCTGCGTGTCGGTGGCGGGGTGTGAAGACCCCCGGTAGCACCCCCTGAGGTGGAAGCTTGAGCATTATTTCTTTGTGGAGTCTGTACCTGAACTTGAATGTGTCTTTTAGTGGGATCAGGTAGAAGTGGTTTCGGCGGATCAGTTTTAGGTACGGGAAGCGGTGGAGCTGGTGGAACAGGGGAAACCTGTCGTGATACTGGTAGAATATGGTTTTGGGGCGGGTTACCACCCCCGTCCCCATCGGTAGGCAGGGCGCGAACAGGCAGATTGGTGTAAGCGGGTGCTACATCCTCTAGATAGGAATTCAGGAATATGTCTTTAGTGGTCCTATGAGTTACTTTAGTTGGAACCAATGGGGGCGGTAGGTCTTTCGGTATTTCTGAAATGGCCTCAGGTGAACCCTCGGCCGCGAGATACATACCGTTTACGAGATTATTTCGTGTGCGGTCTATCTGTTCAGTTTTTACTCGGATCCCCTCGGTAACTAGTTCGTTTTCTTGGGCTTTCTCCGATTCTTTAAGTCTATCTTCCCTACGTAGTGTTCTTTCAGCACGTTTATGTGATTCCTTACGCCAGAATTCTATGGCGTCTTTCTGAGATTGTCTGGCTTTCTTTTTCCATAGTGCTTCCTCTACCTTCATGATGCACTCGGCATCCCATGTTCCGGTAACGGGCCATCTGTGTCTTTCGTCTAGATGTTTGGTATAATCAGCCCATAAATCGAGGTATAATATGGCATCTATGCCATGCTTGTTGTACATAAAGTTACCTGGGGTGTCCCTAGGGGGGATAGGAATTTCTTCCTCTAGTATCCCTTTCCTAGTTCCTATCTGCTTTAACTTGTTAAAAAACGGCATCTTGTTTACTTGATACTGAATGCTCGATCCTTGCTACTAAACACTGAATACGGCTAGTTATACAAGAAAACATAAATGCACATTAGGAAACAGTCACATTCATACCACGACATTAATCACATGAAAAGACATTTTGAAAACACATATATACTACCCTCTACATCGGATGTACTGCTAAACAGCACAGATACACTGTCTAAAAACAGCGCAGAACGGATGTACTGCTAAACAGTACAGATACACTGTCTAAAACAGTGCAGACCGGACTTGTGTACCCAAACCCGTCTAGATACGTCCCAGCAATGGTACTCACCGGGAAGCACGGAAACAGAAGGCCTCGGAAAACTCGACTGGACTCGACACTTCGGAAAACTTCGGACAAACTTCGGAAAACCTCGGAAAACTGGTGGGCCTCTTGACACCTCGGACCTTGCTTCTTTCGGCTGGGCTCTGGTCGGGATCCTCCGCACTCCTCACCGCCTCGTCTGGGTACTGATCGTAATCTTCGTCACCTCCGTGGGCCAGAGGGAGATACAGGAAATCCTGCCAGTACGCGTAGTTTCCTTCTAACTGATGGCAGGGGACAGAGTTTACAACGCACCAACCGGCGCGTGAGGTGGGGGAGGGGTCCCTGTTCGGGCGCCAAAATGATGTAAATATATAATTTACTGTCGTAATTTCTATGCAGGTAAGTACTTAATCAATAATAACTCAATCAGAAAGAAAGAAAACAGAGTCTGTGGTGTTAGAGTTCTTAGGGGTTTTATTCCTTAAAAAGGAATGGTCTAGACCAGAATATCATATTCTTCCCACCACAGGGGTGGAAGAAGGGATAGAGAGAGCGTACGCTACATTTTATTGACAGTACATAGCTTATATACTTAATTCATGACATGGAAAACAGTACAGTAGGCGTAACAGCTGAGAGAAGACAAGATAACAGTAGCCACGTGTTACTAGTACGTAATCAGAAGGCGTGGACTAGGCGTGTGCTGGAAACGTCACAGATAGGTGTCACAAAAGGGGTGGCACTAAACAGAAATGTTGCAATGTCAGCAGAAATCGGAAGCTTGGATGCGCACGCAGCTGCATGACGTGTGATGGACGTGAAACTGGAGGGTGCAGGGGGCTTGACATTTGCACTGACGGAAAGAGACAGAAGTCTGGCATGTCAGATCAACTTGTGCTTCTATCATATCTGATATCTGGTGTTTAGGAACTGAGCTATCTGGGCAGAAAGGTCTCTGGGGCAGAAGCTATTCTATACTGACTGTGAGTGCGTGTATGAGCGCCTGAGTGTCTGTATGAGAAGCGTGGGGGCATGGGCCTTCCATGGGAGCATGGCAACAGAAGCTATGAATTACTTGCACGGAGACAGGTCGGCCCTTTGGCCCTGTAGCTGAGGGGTATATTTACTGAAGCTAGCAGGCAGGAATGTATTTTCGAGGAGCGGAACAGATAACTCGAAGGTTATAGTCAATCTTGGCAGGCAGCAGGCTGAGCTGAACGCTCTGGGCCGCGCTAGAAGTAAGGCAGAGTTCACGGGTACGGGGGCAGCCTGGGCAGCCTGGCTTGAGGCTCCCAGAGTCAGAAGGGAGAAAAGGCTCGATGGCAGATATTCTGGGCCTACTTTGCCAGAGCTGAAAAACATGTAGAATACACTACAAAAAGACGTTGGCATAGTATACTTAGGAACGGGCTATCCAACCCATTCAGGGTGGGTCTGAAAGAGGACATACTGACGTTGGATGCAAATGTATTTGCGTCTTCATAGCTGGTACAGGAGGGAAGTTACATGCACTTTAACTCGTACATGGAGACGGTGGGGTACACGCTAGGGAACACAACTTGACCAAGATTTATATTTCCTCACTGCAGTTTCCATTTGCGTGACTTTCCAGGCTTCATTATAAGCAGCGTAAATACCAGCGTATAGGAAACGTTTATGACGTGGTTTACGAGGCCCTTGTAAGAAGTCTCTTAATTCAACGACATCTTTAAGTAAAGTTAAGTGTTGTTTTATTTCTGGAAGTGTGGATTTCTGTAGCCACTCAAGGCATAGTTTTCCTATACTGTAAGTTGTTATTATCCCTGGATGTTGTCTATGGACATATCTTGGATCTGGCCTAGTTACTGTAAACCCTTGTGTCGTGTTCAGGAATCTATCTTGACAGTTATTCGTGTCTATGGGCCAGATTAACATTTTTTTCCAATCAGGATTAGTTCTGTTCTGTTGTAAAATGTAGTTTACGCCTACCTCCTCATCTGTAGTTCCATTACTATCAGGTGTGGGTTTAGGTATGGACGGTTTGTTTAAATCTTTTATCTTAGCCAGGCCAAGACAAGAAGTCCGCTGAACAGTTTAATTTAAAAACATTATTTGTTCTGGGATCATGCAGGCTCCGAATAAGGCTTCTAAAACTTGCACCTGCCACTCTTTTGTGCCCCAGATAGTTTTTGTCTCAACGCTGTCCTTCCAAAAGTCAAAACCTAATGTGGACAATTTAGCAGAAAACGTCGCAGAATAAATTTGCTTTGTATTAGTCAACATACTTTTCATGCCTGTTTTATTAGCATTTTTAAAGTAAAATGTTTCTGGTTTTGTGACATTAAAGCCTTAGAAGTATGGAAATTCTTCATAAAATGTTTTAGAGCTACCCTTTGGTGGCGTCGAACAATGTTCCCATTGATTATAAGTAAAAACATTTCTAGGATTTGCAGATTTGTGCAAATTATGATGACCATAATGAGTAAAACAATACATTTGTTCATAATCTGATAACCTTCTAAGTATTCATGTTTTGTAAATTTTGCTGACATTTCTAAGTCTGCCATCATGTTATTAACAGTCTCAAAGTCCCAATCATCAGAAAATGTGCTGGGTGAAATAAAATCACTCAAGGAAACCTTAAATTGGTGTTGAATCTTCTAGAACTCTACCGGACTATAAATGTCATAATCAGTTCTGTGCCATGCTATACCATCAGGTAGAGGAACGGCTGTGATGTTCACTGATGACAGGTCTTTTTGTTCACGATGAGATGATTTGTGTGGCTTCAGGAGCAAGTTGATGTTCTTACTTGCTGTGTCCATTTTACTATATTTTCTATCTATCAGCTTTCCCAAACTTAAAACAAGAATGAGCCAAAGTAGAAGAAAAAGTACACCTAACACAATCCAAAATTCAACCCATGGTGAAACTAGATATGTATTTAAGCTGGTGAAAAAGTTCTGTTACTTGTTCCTTGAAGGTTTTATTAGCTGGCGTTGTTTCAGGTTCACTGGGATCCTCAGAAAAGTTTTCAAAGTTGACGAAATAGCCAGAGGCAGTTCTGTCACTTGTTGGTATCGCATCCGGATTATTTGAAATCGCTGGAGCTGCTTGTTCCTCTGACATATTGGTATAGTCAGATGCTACATCATTGTAGACAAGAGTGTCTTGACAAACTGTTATTTGGGTTTCAAGAGGCACAAGTTCCATGGCTTTGTTGCATAGTCCTTCTTTTCTTACTGCAGATTCTTCAAAGGTGATGAGTCTCTCAGTTTGAACCTCTTTGATTGTAGCAAGATTTGGTTTTCTGCTACATCTTTGGAGTCCACTGGGCCTACTACTTATTATCAGCCACATGGTGTGGTTTGATCAGGTCAATTGATACGGACCGGTTCTCCTTTCTTCCAGCAAGGGGTGGCAGTAACACTGTTCTTGATTTGTGGATTGCTAGTACAGGTACTGGTTTTTCTGTAAGAAGGCCCAAATTCCTTCTTATCCGCTATTTTTTCTCTGACCAGATCCCCAATCTTTGGAATCCAGACAGGTCTTGCTGGGACAGGTGTTTTTTCTTCAGTGGTCGTTGGCTTCTGTAATGTGTTGCTTAGACTTCTTCGGGTTTCATTTATGTTCTGCAAAACAGATAAACGGTCTTTGATATCAAAGGGTTTTTGTTCTACCACTGGAGTATGACAATCGAGGTCTTCGACTATCATTCTAGTACCAAAAAGGATTCCATATGGAATGATTCCACCCAGAGAATTTCTTGGCAGATTATCAAGACTGCGTTGGACACTTATTAGATGTGTGACCCACCCTTCACCCTAGCTGTTATAGATTGCTTTATGTCTCGGTTTCTTCTTTCCACTACAGAATTTCCCTCAGGATGGAATGGACTTGAAAACCGCAATGCAACGCCCAAGCTGACCATGGCCTCCTTGTAAGCTGGAGAGCTAAACGCAGGACCCTCGTCAGAATGTAGCGTGCCGATTGCGTATGTGCCGATAAAGACTCACAAATCTTTTATAACAGTTTGGGCGACAGCTGAGCGCTGAGGCCACATCCAAATGAATCTTGAGCAGGAATCCACTGCAACCATGATATATTTATAGTTGCCATCCCTCTGTGAGGGACCACAGTGGTCCAGGTAAACACATGCTAATGGTTTATCTGAAATTAGAAGGGGCGTGTGCGCCGGGCATTTCACTGTTGAAACTTTCATCTTTTGACAGATTTCACATTCAAAACATAGTTTCTGGTCTGTTTCCTCATGCGCGGCCACCAGTATCTTTGCTTTAATAATGATACAGTGGCTGAATCACCTGCGTTTCCTGGGTCGAGCCCTTCATGTGCTTCGAAAATTAGTCCTAATCTATGTTCCATGTTTGGAATTACCCTATCCCCCACTCCAGGGATTCGAGCAAAAGGAACATTATTTGCATCGGTTATATATGAGTACTTGAGTGGAAAGCGTTTTGGTAATGTTTTACCGCTGTCTTTGTTTGAAGCGGTGACAGCCTGCATTATTTCTCTGTCTATTTTTGTTTTTGAACGTGTGATTGCAGCTACGGAAGCCGTTTACACAGCTGCCTTCGCTGCTTCATCAGCCAATGAATTCCCTGCAACGTAAACGCCATTACTCTGATGACTCAGTGTATGGATCACGTGAGTCTTTTGTAGTTCTTTCTGTAATAGAATTACTTGTTCCCAAAGCAATTTATGCTTGATTGTGCCACCTTTTGCGTCTTTGAAACCGTTTTGAACCTAATTCTGCAAGTATTCATTCTAAGACTAGACGCAGTAATACGAATCGCACACTATGAGTGTGGGGAATTCACGATTGTTATTTTCAAGTGCCATCTTGAAAGCCTGTAGTTCAGCTCGCTGAGCTGTACAATCTCCTAGAGATTGAGTTTTTGTGACCATAGGTCTGAATTTACCATCGCACCAGCGACCTTTAACAATCGCGCACGCAGCACTATAAGCTTGTTTGTCCCCAATTGCGGGTTGTGCTGATCTGTCTGTATAAATTATACATCCATAATGTTCTAGAGGCAGAATCTCAGTGGGCAGAGGACATTCTTGTTCGTATCGGAGAAATTCTTGTGTCTTCAAGTTGGGGTCAAAAACGAATTCAACGTCTGTTGCAGCAAGAGAGTTAACCCATTGTATCCATCTCGGATGTAAAGCCTTTGCATTCGGAATACTCGCTTTTGTTACTGCTTCTAAGGCAGGTACAGGCGTAACGACTTTTATGCGTTTTCCCTGTGCGAGAGCTCTCTCTTTTGCTACTGCAGTTTGAACCGCTGTCAGAATTTTTTCTGCTGAAATGAAATTCATTTCAGCTTGTGTGTACAAGTGTGATTTATAAGCAATTGGTACCTTTTCATCTTCATTAAAGGTTAGGTATGTGAAACCGCATCTCCCTGGGATGATTCGGATTACAAGATTGCGTTCATTTACGCGTGTCTGTAAATGTGTTGTGGCTAACATGTCTGTTTGCAATGAACGCAAAATTTCTGTGTGTTTTTTAGTCCAATTAGTAGATTTGAAATCCGGTTTGATTCATTCGTAGAGCGGTTTAACCCTTTCTGCGTAATTTAAAATGTAAGTTCTTCCGAAATTCAGGAATCCTAGAACTTACTAGGTTTTTCAGCGTTTTTGGAGGAGCGCACATTTCTCTAGAAAGTTTGCTGCCAGGCTTTTGCCTTCACTTGAAAGTTCGTATCCTAAGAAAAGGACATTGAGGAGGGCAATTCTTGATTTTTTGAAGTTGAATTTGTACCCTTCAGATGCGAAACCAAGTATTACGGTGTTCACTCTGTTCAAGTGCCTATCCAAGTCATCGTCTGTAAGATAGATGTCATCGACATAAGATAATGCTTCATCATCATACGTCTGTTACTCTGGTTGAAAATAACCCTGGACTATTCTTGAATCCCTGGGGGAGACGACAGAAGTGACGCTGTGTCCCCATAATTGAGAAAGCGGTCAAGTACCTGCTTTCAGGTGCAATGTTTTGACAGAAGAAAACATTTGAAATATCTAATGTAGTTTTATATTTTTTGCACACAATGTTATTCATCAGTGCTGCACTGTGTGCATTTTGTACTACAAAGGTTTTGCAACAAGAGTTTAAATGTCTGTAGTCCAAAACAAGACGATATGTATTATCTGGTTTGCAGACAGGAAACAAAGGATTGTTCATTGACGAGGTGCGTGTTTCAATCACCCCTTGGTATTCAAGTTGATCTAGGATCTCCCTGACCTGTTTTTTAGCTTCTTGCTTAACTGGATAATGCCTCTGAGCAGTAGGTTGATTTTTTAACTGGATCTTATGGTGAGGAGAGTCTTCATCCCATCCCACATGATTTTTATATAATGCTGGAGCCTGGACCACAGCCCATTTTCTGGCATAGGTGTATTTTTTATGAATAGGAATATGGTTTGAGAAGGCTGGCATAATGATGTCTTCGCCATGTGCGCACTCCCTGACAAATTCAGGTGGCCAGTCTTTTTCAGCTAAAAGAATGTCATAACCCTTTGATAGCTTTTCCCAAAAGAGTGCTCTTATTTTTCTAGTTATATCCCCCTCAACCCAGAGTATTACTTCATATAACTTATGGGGTACGCTAACCCTGGTATCAGCAGTTTCAACTTGAATGTCTTCATCCAAGTCCACTGTCTCCAGATGATCCTTCAGGATCCTGCGAGCTATGGTGACTTCTGCTGCGCTGTCCAGCATTGTTTGGGCCCACTCCCCGTTCTTGAGTTGTGTCCTCAGGATCCTCGGCATGTCTGATTTTTAGACTTGCTACCTTCTTTTTGGCGAATTGAGTTTTCTTATTTTTCTGAACGTTTTGATTGTCTTTGGACTTCACGCGTTATTCCTTGTGTTCTGATCGTCCTCTTCTTTCGGATTTCTGCGAGGAAGTCTGAAAGGTACGAGAGGAACGTGTATCAGTATCTTGATATCTATCAGGTTTTCTCAAATTATCCCTGTTTCTGAGGTTATACCTCTTTTCAGTTTGCTCCTTTTGAGGAGACCTATCTCTGGATTGAGAATGCTTCTCTTTAGGAAGTGTCTGTTTAGTGTTTTCCCACTTCTTTTTAGTAGTCGTGAGATTGTTTTTAATAAAAACTTTTTCAGGTTTTTCTGTCAGCTCAGGTTTTACTGGTTTCCCTCCCAAACTATCTCTACCTAGTTCTTCATAGGATTTTTCAATTATTCTGGCAAGTTCATACGGTTGCTCAGTTACATCAAGTTCTTTCAGTTTTTGGTGGATTGCCACGGATGCTGCTTCACCTTTATTATTAGCTAATAAAATAGCAGAGACCTGTTTGAAATCTTTCAGTAACTTCATACCGAGATTTAAAGCAGGCCCTGCCCCGTATTCATTTTGAATCTGTTTCAGGACTTCTGGTATCACCGCCATAGACGGTACACCATGTGTTTTTTGTGTAGATTGCAGCAAAGACTGTATCCCAAGTGTCACAGTCCTCCAGTGTGGTGCGATCCTCATTGGTAAACAGATTGTTGGAATCCTGTGTTTCTCATGAGGTGTACTATCGGGGAAATACTGCCTCGATTTGAGTAATTTTTTGAGCTAACTAGAATGGAATTTGTTCCCTTTTTGTGGGTAATTTACCAATGACTGATTGTATAGTCTGTTGTGTAATTTTGTTTGTGTTCCCCTGATGAGGGGTGTGCTGTGGAATCCTTATAGCAGGTTGGCCTGTTAGAGTCTGCATGACATATTGAACCAATTGTCTATGTATTTTAATTAATTGTTTTAGCTGAGCTAACAGTTCTACATCTGTCATTCTTTCAATGTCAGGATGTGGTGTATAGCTGGCTAGTACCGGCCATGTTGCTCCTGGTCTACTTAGTGGACCGAGCCTGGTAATGTGATTTTGATGTTATAAGGCGCCTTTAAACCAGAGCGCATGCTCTTAGTATGTTAGTGGAATTTCAATGTCCTCGAAAGGAGTGTATTCCGCTGGAGGTTCTTCTATCTTGTAGAAGTGGAACACATGTGTTGTTGGATTTGCTTTTGGGAAGATAATCCATGAATAGAAGACCTCTGTCTGCCGATATTCATGTGCCTCTATAACAAAAACTACCCTACCACCTCTCGGTGATAGGCCATTTTCTATAAGCTTTATAGCTATAGTTTTCCTTAAATTTTCTGGGATCATTATAGCACCCAGGTCATTTTGTTGGAAACCTGTAATGTCTAAACCCGGTCGGGTAGTTCCTGCAGTTCCACCGTTCTCAGTGTCACTATTCGACATTTTGTTGAAAGTCTTGCAGAGCAAGTTTCAAGGAAACAAAGATAAGGTGCACAATATTTTGGAACACTGTATCCTTCAACGTTGAACAAAACCAAAAACTAATACATAGGATTTTCGTCCTACTCAGTTATGGCGGATATTATCCTTTCACCCACTCCAGACGTCTATTGGAGTATTTTATGGGAAAAAAGGGGTCTCTGTGAAAAGCACGACTGAGTTACTCTAGTATCTAGCGTTAAATTAGTGCTTTACCAAACATTGGGCGCCATTTAGTGTAGTTCCTATATTCCCAATAAGCTCTGCGCATTGGAATAATATATTCTATAGATGTGACGTAGGACTTATGTCTACTAGGTCTCTATCGAATATATTAGGCTTAATTGTGAGTGTCAGCTTGCTCAGAGGTCACTAGAAACTTTCTCGAATGAGCAAGAAGGGATTAGTTTCTGACAACGGCATAAACATGACAACTTTGTTTCCCCAAGATAAAACATATCTTCAGAGTCGTGGAAATAATAGATAGATATTTTACACAGTCAATCGTGCATGCTTCGTTTCACCAGAGGTGCAGAGAGACGGGCGTTTTCAATAAAAGTATTTATTGAACAGTCTTTTTTCTCATGCAGAAGAAATGAACTGCTACAATCGTAATACTGGCAGTAAAGTATAATGCGTACAGCAAGAAGAGTATTATAAAATAATATTGTAAAAGCATGGTATGGTTTCTAAGCCGTAAAATACATACATAAATAAACAAAGACTAAAAGTACTCAACTGGGGGGGCGTGGCTAGCAGCCGAGCGAAATGGCTGCCTAGTTGAAGAGCTCCGGCGAGGGTGTAGCCCTTCACATTAATCCGACCACTTATCCGTGAATTTGCAACACTCCGCGGGCCCGAGCTGAGGTCTGGAACCAGGCGGCACGCATCTGCACAATCCAGGACTGAATCCGACACCGGGAAGGGCCGGAAATTGTGTGAGAACCGAGGCAGCCTACCAGCAGCACAGAGACCGGGGTCTGGCGTGATCGGAGGCCCGCGACTGAGGCGGAGGAGCGGCGGCCAAGACGAGTGTTGCCCCGTGGTGGGGAGAAAGATCCGGCACCAACGCGCCCTATGGCGCTCTCATTACCCCCCCGGGGGCCCTGAATCAACCGGCCGAGGCGAGCACAATCGCGGGAAAAGCAGCTCCCAGATAGTGAGGCCGGAGCCTGCATGGGTACGAGGGGAGTGGCTGCCACACCGAGAGTATCACACAACTCCTTCCCCCCATCGGATGGTGGCACAGAGGGACAGCGACAGGCCGGTACTACATTACTGCCTTAGGGTAATCGGACAGTACCTGACGTAACTTGTGATTGCGGCAGGGGAGCGGTCGCCAAGACAAGTGGTGCACCGCGGGAAGGGGAAAGATCCGGAGCCAATGCGCCCCACGGCCTCTAACTAACCCCCCCCCCCCGGGAGCCCCGAGCCATCCGAAGGCAGCGAGCGCATTTGCTGGAAGACCAGCTCTCGAGCAATGTGACCGGGAGCCTACGCGCTGATGCTGGGAGCCGCACCAAGGGTACAACACAGCACCTTCCACCCATCAGATGCTGGCATAGCGAGATAGTGGTAGACCTGTATTGAATTACCACCATTGTGAGAGACCCCTTGTCCGGCCGGCGTGCTGCAGGGGATAGGAGCAAGCTTGAAGAACACTAAACGCTCGGGTGGCGACGACTGTACTCAGACATCAAGGCAGGCTTCCACTTTCAGACTATTCGACCACAAGACCAAACAACCTCAAGCTACTATCACTCCCTGCGACAGCGTCATTATATAAATCTACGCCAGCCGTCCTGAAAAGATCACACGCCGCGACAACATCCGCGGACAAGCAATTTGCCGCAAAAAGCCCTTCACCACCGACGCCATGTCGGGCAGAGGCCCGCGCAATCAAACCACCCAGGCCAAACTGGACAAATATGCCTATGACAAAGGCCCTCCGCCACGATCAGAGGGGCGCACATCCACAGATAAAGGTACAGAGGGTGAGGGGTCGAAAAAGGTGGCGTTAGAAGACATCATGGCGGCCCTCTCGAGCATCCAGACTACAGTGAGGACGATCTCAACGGATGTCACGCTACTCCGTGCAGACTTTCACAAAATGGCGGACTGAGTAAAAGAAGTGGAAATCGTAACCAAGTCTTTGGTGGCGGACACCACACCACAGAGATGCAGAAAGCTTTGTCCCGGCTGGAAGTGGAGAGCAAACACTTAGCAGAGAAGCTCGACGACCAAGAAGGGCGCTCGCGCCGCAACAACGTATTCTTGGCATACCAGAAAGCGAAGGTACCCAAGCCATGGATCTCTACGTCGAAGAGTTGGTAAAAACGCAACTGCAGCCCAAAGGCCTCTCCAGTTTCTTCTCAGTTGAAAGAGCACACAGGGTCCCAGGCGGGAGGCCTAAACCGGGGGCACCTCCCAGGCCAGTACTCACTAGACTCTTTAACTTCCGTGACAGGGACGCTATTTTGCAAACAGCGAGAGTCTCTTCACCAATTCGGATCAACAACTCGTCAATTGCCTTCTTTCCGGATTATACAGTGGCGGTCTCCCGTGGTAGGCGCAGCTTCCTGGAGGTGAAGAAAGCACTAAAAGCACAGGAACTGCCATATTATATGCTGTTTCCTGCCCGTCTCAGAGTGGTGGCAGAGGGCAAAACATGGTTCTTTGAGACCCCGGAGGAGGCGTACGACTGGCTGGAAGGCTGGAGACAAGTTGACAAACCACGACGCGGAGCTAGGGGCCATCACAATCGAGAAGAGGAGGAAGATGCAAACAGCCAAACAGTGTGAAGCCCGGACCCGACCCACTCACCACGGTCAGAAGCAGAAGTGACCGGTCAGGGATAACCCTCTCAGCCTTCTATTGCCCGGGGACTACTCCTATCCAGACAGAGTAACGGTCGTGCCGGCCTTGGATACCGGACTGAGGCGGGCCGTGGAGGGGAGGAAGGACTAGGACCTTCACTGGACCCTTTACCTCCGTCAAGCAAGTACTTTGGTTGGGGTTGGGAAAAAGCACTCTGCTGAGCTGGGGAAGTGGGCGGTTTTCAGCCCATTAAGCAGGGAGGCAGGGAGGGAAGGGGAGTTTCGAGGGGGGGAAGTTTCGATTTTGTTTAACATAATTCTAATTTGTAGAGGTAGTGATGATAGAGCAGAGGACTGTTTGACCAGAGGCTCAGCGAGGGAGTTGGCTAGGCAACACTTTACAATATCCATACACCACGCCTATGGCATTAGTCTCACAACCTGACAGGGTCCTGAATGCACCCCTAGACGCCCCGATCGCCCCTCCAAAGTTTGTGACGTGGAATGTTCGAGGGCTGGGAGACAAAATAAAAAGAGGTCTGGTGTTGCAGGCCCTGAAATGTTAGGGCCCCACATTGGCGCTATTACGAGAGACACACCTCACAGGGACAACATGCAAGGCGCTGGACAGATGGGGGTATAAAATGGCAGTGCATTCCGAGTTCACCTCGGGTTCGAGAGGGACAGGCATTTTAATAATGAAAAGCTCCCCTTTCATGGTCCTTCAGACTAAGACTGACGACGAGGGACGGTTTGCAGCACTACAGGGTCAGTGGGAAGGAAGGCTCATTGTTGTAGTGTCAGTCTATATTCCACCAATTCAGAAAAGGGGGTGGTGATGGACAGAGTATCTGAATTAGGCAGAACACTCGTACCCAGTCAAGAGATCAGGGCTTGATCCATCACCGTTTTGTAGCTCACTGCACCATCCCAGCTCAGAACCTGGCTACATGCAAATTAGTCTGTCCCTGGCCCAATGCATCATGGGAACAGGGCAGACCAAACTACCAAGCCAATTCTTTTACTGGAAAGGAAACAAGCTTCCGGGGACCGGTTTCTGGCATTACAGCCGTCTTCGGCCCGGCTTGCTTGAATCCTGATGGTGCAGTGAGCAAGGGACTCACATCTGAGCATACCCTTCCACGCTTATGGTGGACAAAACGATTCAGAAAAGGGGGTGGTGATGGACAGAGTATCTGAATTCAGCAGAACACTCATACCCAGTCAAGAGATCAGGGTTTGATCCATCACCGTTTTTTAGCTCACTGCACCATCCCAGCTCAGAACCTGGCTACATGCAAATTAGTCTGTCCCTGGCCCAATGCATCATGGGAACAGGGCAGACCAAACTTCCAAGCCAATTCTTTTACTGGAAAGGAAACAAGCTTCCGGGGACCGGTTTCTGGCATTACAGCCGTCTTCGGCCTGGCTTGCTTGAATCCTGATGGTGCAGTGAGCAAGGGACTCACATCTGAGCATACCCTTCCACGCTTATGGTGGACAAAACGATTCAGAAAAGGGGGTGGCGATGGACAGAGTATCTGAATTAAGCAGAACACTCATACCCAGTCAAGAGATCAGGGTTTGATCCATCACCGTTTTTTAGCTCACTGCACCATCCCAGCTCAGAACCTGGCTACATGCAAATTAGTCTGTCCCTGGCCCAATGCATCATGGGAACAGGGCAGACCAAACTACCAAGCCAATTCTTTTACTGGAAAGGAAACAAGCTTCCGGGGACCGGTTTCTGGCATTACAGCCGTCTTCGGCCTGGCTTGCTTGAATCCTGATGGTGCAGTGAGCAAGGGACTCACATCTGAGCATACACTTCCACGCTTATGGTGGACAAAACGATTCAGAAAAGGGGGTGGTGATGGACAGAGTATCTGAATTAAGCAGAACACTTGTACCCAGTCAAGAGATCAGGGCTTGATCCATCACCGTTTTTTAGCTCACTGCACCATCCCAGCTCATTAGTCTGTCCCTGGCCCAATGCATCATGGGAACAGGGCAGACCAAACTACCAAGCCAATTCTTTTACTCGAAAGGAAACAAGCTTCCGGGGACCGGGGACCCGGAAGCTTGTTTCCTTTCCAGTAAAAGAATTGGCTTGGTAGTTTGGTCTGCCCTGTTCCCATGATGCACTGGGCCAGGGACAGACTAATTTGCATGTAGCCAGGTTCTGAGCTGGGATGGTGCAGTGAGCTAAAAAACGGTGATGGATCAAGCCCTGATCTGTTGACTGGGTATGAGTGTTCTGCTTAATTCAGATACTCTGTCCATCACCACCCCCTTTTCTGAATAGTCTATATTCCACCAGCATTATACGCAGTGGCGCTCCCGGCGCTCAGCGAATTTCTCCTGGCACTACTGGAGGGGGACCTTATCGTTGGGGGAGACTTCAACGCAGTAATAGACACTACTATAGACAAATACCCAGCTAGGCTTCCGACGCCGGGTACCTCTCGTCTCCAGAGCTTTGTGGAGGCGATGGGACTCATTGATGTTTGGAGGCACGCACACCCTACGGCTTGCCAATACACGTACCACTCCACTGTATGCAACCGTTTATCCAGATTGGATTACTTCTTGACATTAGATACCAACCTAGAAAATGTAGAAGAGGTAGACATCAAGCACCGTGGCATTTCCAACCACTCCCCAGTTATACTAACTTACTCCTACCGCCATAGATCTTGCCAGAGACTATACCCCATCTACCCTGGCTATCTCCGTGTCCCTGAGATTAAAAGAGAACTCCGCAAGGCCACAAAATATTTCTTTGCAGAGAATGCTGCGTCGGTGACGTCGCACTCCACATTATGGTAAGCGTATAAAACCGTCCTTAGAGGACAGGCAATAGCGTCAATCACAGGACACAAGCGGACAAAACAGGGAGAATTGTTAGACTTAGAATTAGCACTGCAGGCCGTGGACACAGACTACTCAGCAGACCCCACACCAGATAAGGCACACACTTTGCACCTTCGGCAGCAGCAATATAAAGACCACCTGCAAGAGAGGACGAGGATCAATCTGACTGCATCCAAACATAGAATATATGACGTAGGTGATAAGGCCAGGAAAATGTTAGCCTGGTTGGATAAACGGGAGAATGGCACCAGGGGTATACGCCATATATGGCAAGAGGGGGGACAACTCACGACAGACCCAGAATTAATTGTGAATACACTGGCAGACCACTTTCGAATAGTCTATACACCGACCTCAGATATGACAGAGGCAGAGGTTGTGGAATCCCTGCGATCAATTGAGATGCCAACATTGACGCAGGAAGCTTCCCTGGAATTAGCCCTAACAATCGAAGAGCTACAGTTAGCGATTCAATCAATACAGTCCGGAAAAGCACTGGGACCCAATGGGATTCCCATTGAATGGTATAAACAAACAGCAGAGACCGTGTGCCCGCCTCTACTGGCAATGTATAACGAAAGTTTAGAGAAAGGCGAGCTGCCGCTGGACCAGCGTATTGCAACAATAGTGGCAATCCCAAAACCGGGTAAAGACCCATCTGAATGCACCTCCTACCGCCCGATATCTCTACTGAACGCAGAAGCTAAAATCTTAGCCAAACTGTTGGCGAACAGGCTGATGGTACACCTGCCACACCTAATACACCCTGATCAATTGGGCTTCATGCCCAACAGGAACACGTCCCTCAATCTCAGACGCCTACATGGAGCACTAGCAAAGGCTCCCTCGTTGTCGGAGCCAGCGGTGGTATTGTCATTAGACGCAAAAATGGCGTTTGATATGGTGGAATGGCGATACCTCTTCGGGATCCTGGGATTTAGTCCTAAATTTTGTGCCTGGGTGAGGCTCTTATACACGAGACCTTTAGCCAGAGTGACGGCTAATGGACACTTATCGGGCGAAATACCATTAGCAAGAGGGACGCGACAGGGCTGCCCGCTATCACCGCTCTTGTTTGTGCTTTTGTTAGAACCGTTAGCGACACTGATCAGGAAGGCCCCATTGCTGAAAGGAATTAGGTGGAAAGAGCGATGGGAGGATCGTCTCTCTCTGTATGCCGATGATATACAGGTGTACCTCACAGAACCAGACCACTTCATACCAGTGCTCCTCGACATCTGCAATGCTTTTGGGATGGTGTCAGGATATACCATAAATTGGTCCAAATCGACACTCTTCGTATTGAAGGGTCCTCCACCACAACTACTGGTGAACTGCCCATTGGTGATGGCTACTAGTTCCTTTAGGTACTTGGGAATTCATATTACCCAAGTCGAAGCAGAGTTCCATCTCAAGAATCTGGTGCCACCCCTGGAGCGCTTGAGGAGAGATGTGGTACACTGAGCGTCTTTGCCCCTCACGCTCCTCGGCAAAGCGGCACTGTATAAAATGGTGGCCCTCCCCCGGTTTCTCAATGCCCTCGATAACACACCTTTTTCGGTCTGACCCCGATACTTCCAACAAATAGCTGCACAGATGACAACACTTCTTTGGGGACACCGGCCCGCTCGTATAGCACAGACAAAGCTACATAAAAGCTGGTACGACGGCAGAATAGCGCTCCCCAACATGCAACTGTACTATTGGGCGGCACACCTCAAGGTTGTTAACCAGTGGATCCATGCGCCCTAAGATGACCCAGCGTATAAGGCAGATAGAGCACAATTGGGAGACCACAACATACCAGCTGTCCTCTATAATAAAGGGTTAACGCTGAAGTTAACGGGCCCCGCGCGGCACACGGCTACATTATGGCACGCAGCGCACACACGGTTGGGCGGGAGAGGGGTTATAACCAAAATTACCCCACTCTGGGACACAAAAAAGCTGGGACAACTGCGAAATAGTAAAGGGTTTACACGGGAAACATCCTTTACAACGCAACTTTTACCACGCAGTGCCTTTACATTGCAACTTTTACAACGCATTGCACTGGGGGGCGCTCTAGGATAGGGAACAGATTTACTATCCAACACCTTCCCTACTATCCACGGGGACTGGAGTTGGAATAGTAAATTAAACTATTCACTATCCAGCACCCCTCAACACTATGCGTTGTAAAGGCATGCTTTGTAAAACTTGCGATGTAAAAGCATGCGTGGTAAAAGCATGCGTTGTAATGTCATACATCCGTTTACACAGTGGGATAATATAGGGATCTCCATGGTGGGAGACTTGTGGGACAGGGGCACAGTAATACCATTTACCCAACTCCAGCCGCAATATGAACTGGGCCCGACCAAGACCTACTGGTATGTGCAGATTAAACATGCGTTGTTGGCAGTGATCCCACCAGATACTGAGGTCCCCGAGGCCTCCCCACTAGAAGACAGACTACTGACCAACTACATGCAGAAAAGAGCCACATCTCTCACCTATAGGAAATTGATCAATAATCTCCCAGACCCGACGGTCACTTTGAGGAACAAGTGGGTAGCAGACTTGGGGGACATAGAGGACTCAGAATGGCAGGAAGCCCTAGCATCGCCCAGGGAGATGGGAATCCCCGCACGTCTCCGACTTGTACAGCTTAAGATCTTACATCGAATATACTACACCAGACTCACCATCCACAAACTACACAGGGAACAGGACCCATATTGCCTTAGAAGTTGCGGAGAGGAGGGTACATTCCTACATACCATATGGGAGTGTGCAGCATTGGCAGAATATTGGAGACAGGTACTGCGAACAATGTCACAAGTCATGGCAGTGTCCATACTGCGAGAACCGCGTAGGTACCTACTTAACATATGGGAACCTAACAATCTCTCACGTTATGGACAGATGTGGGTCACACTGGGACTAATGGTGGCAAAACGGAACATTGCACAGAAATGGGGCGCGCTGGAACTACCCTCCTTGACAGCATGTTGTCGGGATATGGATCTGACTATGGTCACAGAACGCACAGTGTATGCCAGTCGGGGTAGCCCCGTAAATGGACAAAAATTTGGGCAGCCTGGAATACATACAGAGTGGACATTTGTGACCCACTGCCGGAGCCCGATGGGGATAGTTCGGATGAAGATTAGAGATAGGCTGGGGGCCTGATGGGGACAGCATCGCTGAAGGGATTGTCACATCTTTATATAATGTATTGGTGGTTTAAAATAGAAATGGATATGGGCTCACATATTCTGATTTTACTATATGGATCTCTGTATACTGTCATCATTGTCGCTTTGTTGATAATGTTAATAAAAAAAAAAAAAAATTTAAAAGTACTCAACTGGTGCTTCTAAAATACGCCTACCCCGAAGTAAGTGTGGTGTAGCATAGGTTTAGTATTCTTTTGCAAAGAATCTATCCAAGATTTCTCTTAGGGTCTAATTAGCTCCGTACCTTGGTTTAGAATGAAGGAGGTCTGGTATCTCTCTGTCTCAGGACTCGATTTCCCAACACCCCGCAAGGGGAGCTTGGAAACACTGGAGCTGGATTTCTCGGCAGGAGAAAAGACAGCGCCTCTCTCAGTGCGTCTGCTGGAGGGTCGACTTCCTTTGGCACTTTCTGTAGCGAGCTGCGTCGGGTAAGTAGATAGTCGAACTGCTCCAAACCACTGTGTGTTTGCTAGGGCAAGTGTGGGCATATTTATACCTTGAAGGTGCCGAGTTTGACGTAAAAGTGGACATAATAACATTATCAAAGAGTCTCAGTTCTTTGAAAACTCCATGAGTTCTTGGACAAATCAATATTCAAGCAAGGGGAAGTCCCTAACTGCTGAAGCCGAGTTTTCCAAGAAATCATTGTGGATTTTCGGAACTAGTGGAAGTAGCCATGCCGTATTTGGACTTCATGAGCTATGTCTAAATATGGTTATGATTTCTATGCCTATATAAGGACAAGGTGATTTATACCTATATAAGGGCATGAATCGGGAAATTACACTAGGGTCCTAAAATGCTATACAACACCGTGATTAGGATTGTGGTCCCTACTTGGACAAGGGGCATACCTCTACCAAATAGAGACCAAATTTATAACACTAAGTCATGCAGAAAACATGTATAAACTTTCTAAAAGTGGCATTTTCAAAATTTAAAGTAAAAATCCGACTTTACCATAAAATAGCATTTCTCATTACAATTCCAAAGATACCAAACAGGAACTATTCCTGTTTGGAATGTATTCTCATTAAGTGTAATACGATCACTCCGATTTTATCCTATGGGAGAGGCAGGAGGGTTTTTAACTATCAGGACATGTACAACTTGAATGTGCATGTCCTACTTTTAAAATACATTGCACCCCGCCCACTGGGCTGTTCAGGCCTTACTCTAGGTGTGATTTATATGTATTAAAAAGGACGGTCTGGGCCTAGCAAAAAGTTATTTTTTTCAGGTTGAAACAGCAGTTTAAAACTGCACACACAGGCTGCAATGACAGGCCTGAGACATGTATAAACGTAAGTGAGTAGCACAATCAGAGCTGCATGCCTACTAGTACCATTTAATTTACAGGCCATGGACACATGTAGTACCACTTTACAAGTAAATTAAACATTTCAATTGGGAATTTGCCAGTGTTACCATGTTTCAAGGAGTGAGCACACAATTGTTAGCACTGGTTAGCAGGGGTAAAGTGCACAGAGTCCTAAGGCCAACAAAAACGTGATCAGCAAAATACCGAAGAGTAAGGCAGAATGTTTAGGGAAGGCAAACCAAAAATTGACAGGACTAACAGGAACACAGCAATTCTTCAAGAACTCATCTCATTTTTGATGGAGGTTAAAGTTCAACCTTCTCCATTGATTGCAAACCCCACTGAGCTCCTGATACTTGATACTGACAAACTCCTGTGCTTCCTTTGACACAGTCGGTCATCAAGCATGTATTAGATATACACATGAGTTTCATTGACATAGCCATTCGGTGGTTCCTCTTCTTCCACACAGACCATTACAAACTTGTACAGAAAGAAAATACAATGCCCAAAATATTCCCAGTCTCTTTCCGTGTACCTCAGGTTTTAATCCTCTCCCACGTCTTTTAATCACTACATGGAATATCTTATATAGATATACAGCTACAGCATCAAGATGCATCAAGATGCCAATGACATTGAATTGTTCTCAAATCCTTCTCAACCAATGGCATTCAGTGACGGAAGTCCTTCCCACATTAATCTATAATTAGATGTTTAGTACCTACTTAAAGCTCATCCTGGTGAAGACTGAATTCCTCTTCTTTGCTAACACCTCCAAAAAAACACAGATTCAATCCTAGCTCTCTGACATGAACCTACATGGCTTTAGTTTAACTCATAGGCAGGGCTACTGTACTTATGTGGCTATGTTTTTTTCCGCATAATTATTGATTTGCCGCATTTTTCACATAACAGATCATCTGAGGCAGAATTTGTAGATTTTAACCAACACATTTTATTTATAGTTCAAATGGTTCAAATGTTACTAGAAAAGCAACAACATGTTTCCGTGCAGTGAAAGGCCCTTTGTAAAGGTTAACGGGTCACCTGTTTTTGATTTTTTTACATTTTGATGTTAAACCGGTTAGAATGAGGTTCAACTAATGCCCAGATAGCGTTAACAAGTGTAAAAATGACAAAATAATGAAGTAATACTACCATATTACATCCCATAAATTGCCTTCCCTTGCCGCATAAATTACTGAACCCTGTCACATAATTTGGCCAAACTCTGCCACATAGTTCCAATGGCCCTGCCCATAGTTACCAGACAATGCACAATCCCTTGGGTTCACACTAGACGCAGACCTCACATTCAAAGAATTCATCACCAGGAAATCAGACAACTGTGAGGTACCCACTCAATCGCCTGGAAAAAGTGAAACTCTTCCAGAAGCCTATTTCAGAACAACAGTGAAACGTCTCCACCTCTACCATCTGGTTGGAAGCAACGACCTACTTAACAGCTTCCCAGACACCACGGGCATATTATCAAGAATAGCGTTAAAGAATTATCGCCAGGTTTAGCGGCAGAAAACTGCAGCTAAAGCGGCGATAATGGGCTTGTTAATATGCCCTTGAGAATTCCAATAGAAGTCCATGTTCTGGTGTGAACATGAGCTTCATTTGGAATTCTCCAGGGCATATTATCAAGCCCATTATCGCCGTTTTAGCAGCAGTTTTCTACCGCTAAACCGGCGATAATTTTAACGCCGTTCTTGATAATATGCCCCCACACTCTTAATACTGAAAAGCATTACATGGCATATTGTATCAAGCGTTTGAAGAAGTACAACCATATTTCCCCCGCACCCCTTCCTGGCGGAAGTACCTTGTCCCCCTACCCAGGTCTTTATCATCTTCAAGACCAGCAGCATCACAGGTTCATTAGAAATGATGCCTCAAAATACCTGGAAAAGAAACTAACCACTACACGGGAACAGCGGCACACCAATTACACAGACATCGCCAGACAGGAGTTAAAGAAGTGGGAGAAACAAAAACAAAAATACAGACTTTCACCAAACTTGCACTGGAATCTGGAAAATTTCCAGTTGGCATCAGAACCATTTCGTGATTCAGGAAGAAACTGATGACACATCTCTTCACGGAGCTTTACCATCAACATACTAGCACCTACATGCTAATATCAACATACTGAAACTACGTACAAACAAGTACCTGCACTGTATCATATATTGGGCCCCAACCTTTGTTCAATGTTCCTCTGCTTTCCAGGTTCAAGATATTCAAGTACCATTACATACATTCTTTCGGACATTCATACACAAATGCATACCTACATATGGCCTGCGGTCAGGGTGAGACCAAGTTCAGAGTATAAATGAGTTATTGCTGTTACACATGATACACATGCCTACGTGTGGCAGGTGTGAGTAGGCCTTTAAGGAAAAGGCCTTTGTTTGCTTTCTTATTACCCGAGAAATCACACAACAATGAAAGCATGTACCTCGGGGAAAACTATTTCAGTCAAGCCTCAAAATTGGCTACATTTTTTATCTTTGTCAGAGACACCATGTCCGATTTATAATCAAAAGAATTACTGGCAAGCCCCCAGCGGTGGGAAGGTCCATGGGGCAGGTGGTGAATTCCCTATACTGAGGGATGCTCATCGGAGTCTAGAAATTCTATAGGGACTGGTTATCTGATTTTTAGAATGCTTTTTTTTTGTTTTAATGTTAAGAAAACCCGTTACATGATCTGGTTTTCTTCCTATTAAAACTAAAAAATATTCAAAGTTGGCCATCAGGTGTGCGCATGTACCGTCACCGTTTTTAACAAAAACTATTCTATGCTGACCACAGTGCATGTTCACGTATGCATAGAGGCCATCTTTTAATATGCTTCGTTTACAAAGAAGCACAATAAATGATGGCACCATGCGTGCATATGCATGTCGGTTAGCTTGTATTTTTTTTTTAAACCAAATTTACACACAGTATAAGATGGCTGCCATACATGCATGCACGTGCATCACAGCCTTCTTGGAATGTGATTTTTTTTTCTTCAAGTAACCATTTGCAAAGCCAATAAATAGGTCGGCGCCTGGTGTCACAGAGGAGACCTGTTAGCTTTGCCACTGCTTGTTAAAAATAAAATGTGCAGCCCCAGGCATGCCCTATGACTTTGAGCCCCGTATGATTTCTGTGAATTCCACAATGGAAATTGTTTAGACAGATGTCTGCAACTAACGGTCATTTTAGCTTCAAACAAAACAACTTCATTTGCTAAATTATAGTTGAAGTTTGCAAGTTTAAATTCCAAGTATGACATTACAATAGGCAGCATTTTGAAATGTTATATTTCTGGGCACATCAAGTAATTTGTGTTTCAGGCTCAAATGATTAAGAGCAATTGATGATGTGAACAGTTGAAGCTAATTTTATTGATACAATCAACTTCCTCTCAAAAAGTGCCATTTGATTATAAAACAATTCATTATGTATTTCCAGTAATGTGCAGACATTTCAGCTTCTGACTTGGTAAATCATGTCTTCTTGCTGGCACTAAACTCCAGCAAGTGCGTGATAAAATGTAGTAGAAAAAGCCTATTGTACAGGGAGAGACATATGAAAGCGGAGATCAAAGGGACTGTCATATCTTTGAAAGACAGTGATGCAATTCACAGAGTTAATGGCTGCTAGTGTAATAAAACAACCCATTGTTGTTACCAAGAGATTAAAAGTAGCAGCTGTACCATGTGTTGTCAAATGAAAGTATTCGCTTGTGTTACTTACATAATATAAAAGCTATTATTTGGTTTCTTTATAAATTGAATTAACTGGCAATATCTAATAGAGAAAACATCCATCATACAGCAGCATTCAAAAAGGAAATGAAAAAAAGAGTAGAGGTTTTTACATATTTTGGACACACCACTTTAGCCCACTGACAATCAAAGAAAATACCGGATCACACAAATTAAGAACACAACCTTTCTAACGAAAATATGAAAGTTAGACACAATATATACACTGACATAATTAGATGCATTTTTTTTTAAGCCAAATCCCACAGACGACAAACTTACATAATGCTCAGTGCAGGTAAGAGTGGTGGTGGGGTTGGGTGGGAGGATTTCAAGAGACGACAAGGGGAAATTAATTATTTATTTAATTTTTCCTCTTGGTTGTCTGTCCAATGACCACCCCCCCCCCCCCCCCCAACCCGGCCCCGCAGCTCTTACCTGCATGGGCCATGGCGATAATGATATAGGATGCATATCTTCATTCCCAAACTAGAGTAGGTTCCCCCTAATCGTTGCCCGACCAAGGAACCAGTTGGGAGAGGTTCTACGGGACTTTGTGGACCCTCCTCCCAATGAAAGATACAGTTCTGGTCTATGACTCCCATGTGAGGCGTGACTCCCAGGGTGTTCATGCAGGGAAGGTGGAACAGAGCCATTAGCATGCTTGTGTACCTTCAGTGCGACCCGGACCATGAAG
Organism: Lissotriton vulgaris; assembly: GCF_964263255.1. Lineage (NCBI taxonomy): Eukaryota > Metazoa > Chordata > Amphibia > Caudata > Salamandridae > Lissotriton > Lissotriton vulgaris. The sequence goes on along the minus strand of NC_141693.1, from coordinate 412,743,525 downwards.
GGGTCTGAGATACCCACAATGATGGGTACTCTCTCGGACATCACCAATTCTGTTAAGGTTATCAAGATGGTGCCCTCCACCAAGATTATGGAGGACTTGCAAAACACCTTTTTAGGGACAAAGCGAAGAATGCTTCTCAGTGACTGGATACCAGTAGCTGTGTGCTCTTCAAAGTGAAAAGGTATGAGGGTGGGAGTGAAAGAGCAGAAGCAGGGGCATCAGCTTAGTGATGCAGCATTATAGCTCACTGATGACGACTCTACTGGTTATTAACATTTTTCTCAAGTTATAGGGTCGAGCCGTGGTTGAGGCCCTATGATCTTTAATGAGCAAAGCTGCCAGAGGCAAAAGGGCTAGAAAGCTTCTGGAATGCATCACCCAAGGAGGGAAAAGTTTGTAGATGTAACAAGGAGAAATAGAAAGACAATGTGAACAGTTTCCTTCTCCTGCAGAGGGTCACTGATAGGACCTCTCATTCCATCAATAAGACTTTGGATAGCCACAAGATAAAAATAATAAACGGAGCTGCAAGCAATCAGGCTTTGCAAATGCAAACTTCCAGATTTCAGCTGAGGGACATTAGAGGTCATTTGTCACTGTAAGATTTTCAGTGGAATGCCCAAAATTCACGAAGGGGAACATGGTCCGGGTGCAGGCATGGTGCTAGTATTGGTTGCAAGTGCTTTTATACAAATGGGCATACACCATGTTTAATACTACGCTTGTCCCTTCTTCTAAAAAAAATCTGAAAATTTGTCACTAATCAATGTTCATTCTTCGTGCACCTTAACTCACTACTTTCCTAATTTTTGTATCTGGTTTTCATGATGCTCTTTCCAATGGCATCTGGCCTGGCTCACGGGTACGTAGCAGGCCAGGGGTGGCGGGAAACGGTGCGCAATGTAAGATAAATAAATAAATAAAAATAAACACTTACCGTGCTGCTCCAGGTCCCGCGTTTCTGCTCCTGCTCTCCTCATCAGACTCGAGGCACAGGAAGCACAACCATGCTCCCCTGGCCAATCACAACTCTGCAGTGCAGCGTTGTGCTTGGCAAGCACCCAGGCTCCCTTGACCAATCACAATGCTGCAATGCATTGTTGTGATTGGCCTGAGCATCCTGGTTCAAAGCTCAGCCAGGGAATGGGGGTCAGGGCATGTTCTCCATGCAGGCTGTAATGCAGCCTGCATGGAGAACTGGGAAAGTGTGCATGACTGGTTTAGGAAGCCCGAGAGGGCTGACCAAACCGTCACAGTGCAATTAGGAGTGGGCAAACCACTCCTCCCCTGCCCTACTCCGAGAGCAGACCATATCCGTCCACTCACCCAACCTCAAAGCAGACCAGAAACATGAAATGATAATAACTCAAAGTTATTATCATTTTATGGTTCCTTTACTTTGCACTGCTTACAAGCAGTGGGGTGATGCTCCTCCACCCTAGCGGAGGAGCCACCCCTGGCCCCTTTTATGGACACTCTCCTCTCTGTCTATTCTTGCCCCCAAATAAACTACTTTACTTTCTTATTTTTCTTGATCTTCTCTGGGAAGCTGCTTAATCACTCAGATTGGTCTCTTACCTTACTGAACACTCCTGCCCTGTTTCCTGCACAGAGCAAACGTTTGAATCCTAGCCCCTTTACTACTCCCAACAAGGCCACGTCCAAGTCTCATGCAACCCCAAGGGTGGATGGTCCACTGCTCAAGTATGCTCTCTTAGGCAGGCTCCAGGTTCATGGGGGTTCACTGAAGGTTCCTGGGTGGCCAACTTTCCACTCTGCCAGGGATGCCATGCCATGTTAGCCTCCGGTTGTTTTGGCAAGCAACGGCTCCACTCTGGTGGTGTGATGCTTCTTAGATGGCTTATGGTGATGCACCTGGTAATAATGACTATCACCACTGGACAAACCGTGCTGCAGGTGGCAACGTCTTGCTCGATGTGATGACGCTTGTCGCTGTTCTTCCTCCTCCACACCTGTGGTTGTTGGAATCTTAAGTATGACGGGTCTGTCACACTCTTGTCTCACTTCTTCTTCTTTCCTACTCTTCTTTTTAAGTGGTTACTGTGGCCTCATGCCACTCTGTTATCCTTTTTCATCATCTTCATGACTTGGCAATGTAACATCTTGCCACGCTCTTCACCTGTATTCTTCCACAATGTGGCATCGTGCCACACTCTTCTTCCTTTTCTCTTGCACTGAGGAATCATGCCACGCTCTTTTCTCCATCTCTTTAACTCCTTAGTGATGTGGCATCATGCAACATTCTTCTTGCATGGACCTCTCACAAGCCCGGTCCCTTCCTCTGTGATCTTGTCAATGCTCCACTACCTGGATGGAGGGTCACCTTTCTTCCATCTTCTTCGCTCAAAGGCATAATAGTTGCATCTCGAGCATCCGTGGTCATGGCTCTTACTCCTGCCTTCAATCAGGTATGCTTGGCAGGGTCGGTTTCTTCGTGTGACATCACTCAATGCTGGGCCAGCGGTGGCCATTCGGGGCTGTGGTGGCCAACTATCATGGCCTCTGTAATTATACATTTCTTCTTGTTCTAGAATGACTTTCCCTTCCAGAGATCCTGCCCATCTGTCAGATTTCCTGGTGCGACCCTTTGAGCACCTCTGCCTTCGCACTCTCTACCCTTCTTCATTGGCGCCTTTTTTTGGCGCTTGGCGCGCCCAATTTCCTAGCTTGTGGTGGTGGCTGTTCACCACTGGGTGAGAAATGGGTTGTGCTGTGCTCACCGGTGTATTCTAAATTGAAACTATAGCCTGAAGTAATCAACTGTTTATTCTGTGCGTGCTGGACAGGAAGGAGGAAGCTACCCTCCATGGAAACAATATTAAAGGAACTTTCAAGTGTCTTTATTCACTTGATCCTGCCCGTACTGCTGATGGCAAAACTACAGTTTGCACAAATTAATCCAACAAGAATACTTTTATGTGTACATTTTCCTCAATTTTAATATGTAACATAAATATGTGATCTTTATAAACATGTAACATTTCCGCATATTTCAATTTTTCCTATGTACATTTATTGAACTAAAACAAAATTGCTCAACCTATACACAAAATCGCTAATTTTTAGACTATTGTAAATCTCAAAACGATGCTGATGTTATTGCCGTTCCCAATGCATTTCGGGATGATATCCCTTCTCCAGGAGAACAATATCTACTTTCAATAACGATATTTATCAAGATGATAATAACCGGTTTCTTCATAAAACCTGCGCTTTCATACAATAATGTTTAGAAGATCACCACAGGAATGTGGACGCGGCACTCAAAGACCGCTACTATATCTAAAGGCCACGCAAACAATTGTAGAAGGCCGATATCTGCAATTGTATTAAACACTCGTCCAAGTCTTCTTTCGTCGCTTCTTCCAATCAAATTGCTATAAACAATTCAGTATTAAACACTCGTCCGAGTTTTCTCTCGTCGTTTTTACAATCAATCTGCTCTAAACAATTCAGTATCCTTGAACCTTCAGATGTAAACCGCGCTACTCCTCTGCGTCAAATCAAATCGAGTCGATTTTATTTGACCCGGGGGAGTAGCGCGTGAGTAGCGCTGGTGAGACCGTGGTATCACCACTAGTCTTTTTTTTCTTTTACCCCACTTAAAGCCCTTTGGGCTTCCTCATTCGGCAGACGGTGTACTTCTGCTAGAGCAGGACCACCTTTGGACGCTAAGGGGATGCTCCTGCCCCTTTCCTCACAACCACAGCAGCCTTTCTCTGCTGTGGAGCCGGCGAGGTGACTACAGCCTCCTCATTCCAGGATCTGCTGATATGAGTGTCACCATGCAGGGCTGGGGACGGCCTCATTAACTTAATCTTCCCGCCCGCTGGCCTTCTGACTAACTCTCCTATCTGTTCCCGCCTCAGCCTCTTGCCAACCTCAGTCTGCGTGGGGCCTGGAAGTGAAAATGTGTGGAAATAGCCACTATGTGGTGCTACAGTAACCGCTTCACTCGGGCCTTGGCAGCTTTACCTATGCTGCAGGCCTTTTCCCTTATCGTATCGTATTGTGCACTTATATAGCGCAAACTGTCACCCTACGGGTATCCTGGCACTTGGAAAACCTAATCAGATGAAATCAGCAGAGAAACGGAAATGAGTGTGGGGGTGCAGTAATCTCAGATTTTAGCAAGTAGCCAGGTCTTCAGACTCTTTCTGAAACACATCAGACTTGCCTGATGTTCTGGGTTCAGGCAGGTTGCTACTGTACCAAAAGCCCTGCCTCCCATCCTGGATTTCCTAAATCTGGTAGTTTTTGCCAGATTTACACTGGACGAGCGAAGGAGCCTGGTGGGCTTGTACTAGGTAAATATTTCTTGCATTGATAGAGGGCCCGTACTATGCAGTGCTCTGTATACAATGCACAATGATTTAAAGGTAACTCTGTCCCTTAGCAGCCAGTGAAGATCTCACAAAGCCATTGTGGTAGAGGAGCTGCGCTGCTGTTAAGTGCCATCTTTGCCGCTAAAGACTGGACTTTTTGCAGCCCCTGCCAGATGTATAATGGGGCACCTAAATATAGGGAGTTGCAATAGTCCAGTCTACACAGGATTATGCTCCTCACCACCAAGGGTCTAGCCTCATTGGGTTGGAGAGGAAGGATCAGTCTAAGTTCTTTTAGCAGAGCAAAGCATACACTAATTGTTTTATTAGTTTGAGATACCATTTGAAGATTTTCATCAAGCAGTACCCCCAAGTTGCGTACTGTTTCAGCTGGGACCAGAGGATCAGCCCCCGGGAAAACCTGAGCTCGCACGGTAGTCATTTTGGCGGCCGAGCAGTAGACCACCTCCGTTTTCCCCTCATTAAATTGCAGAGTTTACTTTAAGCCAACCAGAGACCCGACGCATGCATTCCTGAAAGGTGTCCATAGACACTGCATGCTTCCCTTCCAGTGAAAACACCAATTGAGTGTCGTCGGCATAGTTGATCAAATCAATCCCATATGATTTTATGATGGGAATCAAGGGACGCAAATATATATTAAAAAGGATAGGGCTTATTGCCGACCCCTGTGGCACTCCGTGACAAACCAAGGACTTGGGGGAGGCATAAGGTGTCATGGTTACTACCTGTTGTCTTTCTGACAAATACAACTGTAACCATTTCAGGGCTTTGTCTTTCACACCCAGTCTCTCCATTCTGCCTAACAATACTGCGTGGCTTACCGTGTCGAATGCGGCCGACATGTCCAATAACACTAAGGCTGATGAGTTACCATTGTCGGCTCGCATCCGCAGAGTATCCAACACGGTTGCCAGCGCAGTTTCCGTCCCATGGCCTGGGTGGAAACACAACTGATCCCTGTCCAGTAAACGGTTATCTTCAAGATAACTCGACAGAGACTTGCTAACAGCCTTTTCCATAATGTTTGCTTATGCAGGCACTGATGTAGCACACTTAGGGCCATATGCTTCATAATGTTTTGCGATTCTCAAATTGCAATTTTCAGCGAATCGCAATTTGAGATTTGCAAAATGCAATGTATGTGGGATTTGCTAATAATTTTGCAAATCCCACATATTCCTTATTTGCAAATCGCAAATTGAGATTCGCAAATAAGGAATACCTTCCCATTCATTCCTATGGACGAGGAGGCCCATAGGAATGAATGGGAAGGCATTCTCAATATACGATTAGCAATTAGAGAATCGAAAATTGAGAATGCAATTTCAAGGGTGCCAGGGTGTCACAATGACACCCTGTTGTACCCCTGAAATGTGCATGTGTGCACATGTGGCACACATACATGCCCTGAGGGCATGTATGTGCACCACATGGAACTTTAAAAAAGGGAAACATCCTTTACAACGCAACTTTTACCATGCAGTGCCTTTACGACGCAACTATTACAACGCAAACCATTACAACGCATTGCGCTGGGGGGCACTCTAGGATAGGGAATAGATTTAATTTACTATCCAACACCTTCCCTAGTGTCCACGGGGACTGGAGTTCGAATAGTAAATTAAACTATTCACTATCCAGCACCCCAAAGCACTATGCGTTGTAAAGGTTTGCGTTGTAATACTTACGTTGTAAAAGCATGCGTGGTAAAAGCATGCGTTGTCATGTCATACAACCTTTAAAAAATGCGAAATAGTGCATTTTTAAGTGAAATCGCAATTTACCACCAACTTGAAGTTGGGGGTAATTTGCGATTCCTTAAGGCCAAATCACATTTTCTTTTGTGCTTCTTACATTGCATTTTAGGAATTGCAATTTGCGATTACTTAAATGCAATCGCAAAATAAGGAATCGCAAAATTTGTGATTCCTTATTTTGCGAGGGGGTTTTTGTGTGCTACTTTGCACATTGCTAATTTGCAATTGCAAATGCTGAAATTCTGTCAGTTTCAGCATTTGCAATTGCAAATTGGCTTCATACATATGGCCCTTAGAGCTGTGGGGGTCACAGGACTCTGGAGCAGCAGACCCGGCTCACATCTTCCAAGGCGTCCAAAACGCAGTTGGTCCGCCCTCCCCTTCAGTCACCTTTGGGCCCTGGATCTCTGCAGTCCTCCACCACCAGACGGCTCCTTTCCTCACATGCCGTTGCAGAGGTTCTGACCGCGGACCCTCGACAGCCACTGGGGATGCCGGCACCGGGCTTCCTTCTATGCAGGTATGCATGGGTTCACAGTGTTGATGCCCTTGCTTTTTCGGATGCAGGCATTTCATGTGGAGGAGGGGGAAGCTTGCAGTATGGTTGTGGGAGGGCAGGTTGTCCCTTTTCCTTCTCAGACTTCATTGGCCCCACCACATGCCCAGGGCCGGACTGGCTACCGGGCGTTTTGTAATGCTGCTGAGCTGGGGGCTGATTTTGTTGATGGGGACTTGCGTGTACTGAACTAAATTCGTTTTGCTTTATTTATTTCGAAGTACATGCAGGTCTCCATGAACAAAATCAGCCCCCACTGCAGTGAAATCAGCCCCCAGCTCGGCAGCATTCCAAAACATCCGGTAGTCAGTCCGGCCCTGCACATGCCGGTCACTCAGCGTCACCTATGGGCATCATGGCAGACATTTTCGTGCTGCAGGCTGACCACCTGCCGGTTTCCCTCACCATGTCGCAGGGAGTGTCCCTCATGCTGGGCACAGTAGAGGCGGACAGAAGCGGTCCGTTTGCCTCTCACCTGTGGACTGGGTGTTCTCACGCTGCACTAGTCAGCCACATACAGGCACCTCAGACACAGTACAGGCCGTGACCTGTACACAGATTTTTCCCTTTGCCAGCTGCACACTTTTCTGCCCGCAGAGCTCCCCTCATGTTGGCCGCCCACTCCTGCCTTCCAGGGAGTGTCACTACAGCGGGGGCTAGAGGGCATTACTGGCGAATGCCGGAGATTGCACAGGGTGACTTTCTTCTCACTCTGCTTTACCTCGGTCGTCCTCCTGCTGGAAGCAGGTGCAAGGGCGCCCTAGACATTGACGACTCTCTCCCCCATGACGAACAGTGAAATGGCTGCCAGCACAGACGGGGGGATCAACCCGCTCATCTCCATTGTAAAGTAGTGGGCTCTAGGCCCACGTACATGTGAAATGAGGTACGCGGACAACGTGGTAAGATAATGGGAAACCGGCCCAGGGCACATGGGCTCGGCCCCTTTTATTACCAGGGTCACCTGACCAGTGATGCCTGTGACGGGTGGTTAAAAAGTGTAAATACATCACACTCCTGAATACTAGAAGGTATCCAACAGGACACTACAGAACCCAGCCTTCACATAGCTGGATTGATACAGTGGTCTTCGGGGTGCGACTAGCAAGCAGTATTAGTACATTTCCAGAACAATGGAAATGCAGGTGGAAACACAGACAACTCATAAAATGGTAATGTCACCAAAGAAATAAAAAACTACTACAACTGCACTGAACCAAAACAGCACACTTAACTTCATCATGTCGTTTTCCCGTTTGGAATATTGTTTACCACATGGTGCATAAGAGAGAGCTTTAATAAATCATTTTCACAAAACAAAAATTCAAAAGAAACGTACCATCCGTCCCTAAACCTTGGACTTCGTTGTGCGTGGTAGCATCAGGACACAGTGTGTCACGTGTGCTGCCCATGCGTCTAGTCGCCATGGAAACCTAGGCAGTGTACTGGCAGGCAAAGAAAATCAAGCAACAAAATGCCTGCTCCTTTGCCAGAAAGCACAAATACTGAACAAAACAATGATTTCACTGCCTCAATTTATAGCCTATCCAGGTGGGCTTCATCGCTTCACATATAATGTTTAAAGAAACCAAATCCTTTCCTACATCTGCCACTTTGCCCAAGATGCTGATACCTCCTCGGCTCTCAACTAGCTCTGTTTATTTCTTTAGTCTTCAGCCCACATAACCCTACCAATTTCATAATGCTAGGACACGAAAATAGTCAACGAACATGAAAAATAAAAGAGGTCATGCCCATTGAAAACATTGATTTCAGAAGATGCATTTAGCAGTACACTGACAGTGTGAGGAGAGCGAGCTTGTCTCTGCAAACTTTACCTGTCTCCTCAAAAGTGAAAAAAATTGAAGACAAAAAAGATTTGCTCATATTCGATTCATGCAACATTATTTATATATACATACATTTATAATACTGGTAGACGCGGACTGCTAACGCTAACCCAGACATTTTCTTGGGTACTTCTACACTATAGATTTTGGGCCTCATTTTGCGTTCGGCAGATGGGTTACTCCAACACAAACGTCCTGTTCGCCTCCTTACAAGGGCATTATATCCTATGGAACCTACAATAATAAAGATAGGATATCTGTCACATTTCTGGCTGGCAGATTCTAAATGAGGACCTATGTTTGGAGCAGTATTTAGACTCCAGAACAGAAATGGAGTCGGAAAAATCACCATGTACATACAGTTTACGCTGGTTGTTCTTCAGAGTCCTGTGTCCATTTCTTATGTTGGCATAAAATATTACAGAAATAAAGCTCAACACTTGTATTTGAGCAGTTTAGCATATAATATTTGTTTTCATTTTTTACAGTTGTGTGCGCACATTCAAAAAATGCTGAACACTGATGGGAAATGCAAGTACTTAAATCACAACGAGTGCTAAAATGCACAAAACAAAATAGTGACGTGTCGAATGGTTAACTATTTGCAATCACCAGTATTTACTCTGGGTCATATTCGAGGTCATGTTTTTGCCCTACCTGCCATATCAGGGGGACCAACATAGCGAAGCCAAAACTTCAACTACTCACTCCCAGTCTAGAGATCTGGGGGTTAATCCATTGTTCTGTTGCTCACTATGCCATCACAGTGCGGACCCAGCCATATGCACATCAGTCTTGACCCTGTTCCTCATGGGAACAGTCCAGTCCGAACTGCTAGGCCAGGTTTCAGAAACAAGCATCCTGGGACCAGTTTCGGGGATTTCACTCCTAATCAGTCAGGCTAACTTGAGTCCAAAGGCACAGTGAGCAAGTGAGCAAGAAGAGACCCAAGTCTGGGCATACCTTCGGCCATTTAGCGACAACATAGCAAGGACATCAAGATGATGGACAGAATACTGAAACTTTTCAACCACTCACCCCCAGTCAAGAGATCTGGGTTTAATCCATCGATCCTTTGCTCACGATGCCACCCAGTTTGGATCCAGTCATGCTAATCAGTCTTGACCCTGGTTCTCATGGGACCAGTCCAGCACAAACTGCCAGGCCAGGTCCTCCCTGGACCGGAAACAAGCATCCTGGGACCAGTTTCAGCAAGGTCAAGACTGATTTGCATATGGCTGGGTCTAAACTAGAGTGGCATAGTGAGCAAAATAATTTAACCCAGACTCTCTTGACTGGGTGTGAATTTTTGATTCATTCAGTATTCTTTTTCATCATTTGTTGCAGCAGCATATACCAGAGGGACCAACAATTTTTTATTTTTTATTTAAAACATTTGTAAAGCGCAGCGTTCACCCTACGGTTTCTTGGCGCTATGGAGACAGGTCCAGCAAATCAAGGCCGTGGAAGAATGGCGCAGAGAAGTAGCAGGGACAAATTACAAGGAAAAGGCCTGTTTAAACAAAAAGGTTTTAAGGTCTTTGCGGAAGGAGGAATAATGTGAAGCAAATCGTAGGTGGTCGGGGAGGGAGTTCCAAAAGGTGGGAGCCAGAGTAGAAAAGTTGGCCCCTCCCCACTTTTTACGTTTGAAGCGTGGGATTTGCAAAAGGGATTTGGACGATGAACGAAGCTCTCGGGCAGGAACATATTCGTTAATCAGGGAAGAAATGAAAGCGGGGGCAGAACCCTGGCGAGCCTGAAAAACCATGCAGCCGGTTTTGAAAAGGGAACGTTCCTTGATGGGAAGCCAATGAAGCTCCTTAAGGAGGGGTGTTGAATGATGAAAGCGCGGGAGACCGTACACCAATCGTGCCGCTTGGTTCTGAACCATCTGGAGCTTCCACAGGCTGTACGCTGGGATGCCGTTGTACAGGGCATTAGCGTAATCCAGCCGCGAAATCACCAGAGCGGACATGATCAGTTTGAGTGCCAGGGGGGGAAAAAAACGGGAAACAGTGCGAATGGTACGGAGAGTGAGGAAGCAGGAAGAAACAACAGAACTGATTTGTGAGTGTAAAGTGAGTTGGTTGTTCATTTTGACGCCCAGGGTTTTAACTGTGGAGGAAGGAGTGGAGGCAGGGCCAAAAGAAGAGGGCCAGAAAAGAGAGTTCCAGGGACTGGAAGAACCACCTGTGAGAACCAACTCGGTTTTGTCCGGGTTCAACTTGAGATGGTTGTGGTTCATCCAGTCCCTGATGAAAATCATAATAGACTGGAAATTAGAGACAGAGAGGGGAGAAGAAGAGAGGCTGAAGATGAGCTGGAGGTCGTCCGCATAATTATATACGGTGACCTCCAGCTGCTGAAGTGCAAAGATTAAAGGAAAGATGTAAAGATTGAACAGTAAGGGAGAAAGTGAGGAGCCCTGGGGAACACCACAAGTGACTTGAAGTGGGGTAGTCGTGAAATCCCCCAACCGGACCGCCTGGGTGCAGTCCCTCAGGAAGGACGATAGCCAGACCAGGGCTGAGCCCTCGATTCCCGCCGCTCTGACACGTGAAAGCAAGATGGTATGGTCCACCGTGTCAAAAGCGGCAGAGAGGTCGAGGAGCACCAGAGCCTGATGTTTGTTGTGGTCCATGCCCTCCCTGAGGTTGTCCAGGACCGACAACACAACGGATTCGGTGGAGTGCCTGGGGCAGAAGCCGGCCTGACGAGACGCCAAGCCACCATTTGCTTCTACGTGGGCGCTGAGTACCGAGGTGACATGGCGCTCAAGCACCTTGCCCAAGTAGGGCAGTAGGGAAATGGGGCGATAGTTGGCTGGGGTGGACGGGTCAGCGCCGGACTTCTTCAAAATGGGCACTATTGTGGCTGATTTAAGAGCGGGGATCACAACTCCCTGGGTAAGGGAACTATTAAGGACAGTGATTGGGGGCTGGGGGCAAGCGGAGTAAATCTGTTGTAGGATTCGTGCCGGACAGATGTCTGCCGGAGAACCAGATTTGACCTTAGGAAGTATCTCTAAGAATACTTCCTCAGTGAGGGGGGGAATTGAGGTAAGATGGCACTGGACAGTAGGGGGGGAAGGATCAACAAACATAGAAGAGGGGGGAGGGATATTAGCCTTGATGGTTGCAATCTTATCCAGAAAGTAAGAGTTTAATTGGTCACACAGGGGCTGGGTAGGAGGGAGTTGGGGTGAAGCTCTATCAGAATAGGCTAGATCGTTGACTATACCAAAAATCTCCCTAGATTTATTTTCTGCTGTCAGAATTTTTGTGGAAAAATAGATGGTTTTGGCAGCTAGAATGGCTTTTTTGTACTCAGTTAATAATGAGGAATAATGATTTTTTAATAAGGGGCAGTAATTTCATCTCCACTGCCTCTCAGCTTGCCGTACGGCCAGTTTTTGTTCCTTTAGGTCGTCATTGAACCACCTATTAGAGTCCTTGGGTCGTCGAGTAGAGATACGACGTAATGGGGCGACCGAGTCGCAACCTCCAGCAAGCCAGGTATTGATAGCGATGGCTTGTGAATTAGATGATAGACCAGTGAGTTTCGGAGAGATCAGAAGCAGGGAGGTCAGTGAAGGAAGATCAACTCGATTCCAATTCCGCGCCCAGGTGTTTTTGGCATGCGGAACCTTAGTGACAGAGTTGAGAAGGATGGAAAAGGAGATGAGGGCATGGTCAGACCAGGGACAGGGAGATACAGACACAGGGGAAACAGAAAGGTTAAGAGACCAAACCTGGTCTAGTATATGACCATGAGAATGTGTAGGGACGGATATGTGAGGGACAAAGTTCAAGGATTGGAGAGATTCAGTGAATTGTTTAGATGAAGTGCACTCTAAAGGGTCCGAGGGCCAGTAATTAAAATCGCCTAGCACCAAGACAGAGGCGTAGTTGACCACCAATAGGTCTTGAAATGCTGGCAAGAACAAAGGCGAAGGCTGGGGTGGGCGATACATCAAAAGACAAGTAATTGGAGGAGAAAAGGAAAGAGAACGAACTACAAGGAATTCAGTGGGAGAAATGGGGGGGGGAGGGAAGGAGTTGAAAATTATATTCGGACCGAGCAATTAAAGCCACACCACCACCTATCCTATCCGCTGGGCGATCGGCGCGTAGAGCAACGTAGGAAGGGGGGAGAGCAGCCAAAAGTGCGGGTAAGGAAGAGTCACAAAACCAGGTTTCGGTCAGGAGCAGTAAGTCGGGCTTCTCAGAATCAAGCAGGACAAACAGCTCATGATGGTGTTTAACCGCTGACCTGGTGTTGAGCAGAATGATAGATAATGAGGGAGTGGGAGGGGGGGAATCAGTCAAAGAAGGGGGCAGCGGCGACGATGCTGGCGGGGAAGCCGATGTTGACAAAGATGGGGGGGCGAGCCCTAGTGTGGCGATGTGGCTACGGGCTGACTCTGGTAGCGGCCGGTGGCCCTGTAGAGTAGTAAGCTCCTCAGCCGAGTACGATAAAAATTTGGCATGAGGACGTGCCCCTAGCCCCGTCCGGCCGCGGACGGACGCAGACGGGCTTGCCTTCGGCAATGGCAAATCAGCTTGGGTCTTGCTCCAATAGGAACACACCCGCCTGAGCTGCTAGCAGGTATCAATCAAAGGCACATCAGCCTTAATCGTATTCCAATAGGAACTGCATAACCAGGAAACATAAATCTCTATTCAAGTTTGTCATTTTTTGGTCTTAGCCACCAAAACCCTTTAATCCTTGTTGGGCCTTATCAGTGATGTACAGCATGAGTGAACTACTGAACTCATGTCTGGGCACAACCATAATACCGAGGATTCCTCAACTGGCAAAACAAAATAGCAATCAATGAAATTCTTGAATTACTCTCAGCTACTGGTAATTAAGCAAAGCTGTAGTCTAGCTCATCACTTTTTTTCTCAGTATTCCGCTACAGACCAGGGCCAACAACATACAATGCAAACCTTGGTCCAGCTCCAACATGTACAGCCTAGCCCGAACTGCTAGGCCACATCCTTCCAAATAGGAAGACAAACAACTCCTATCAATTTTCAACCTTATTGAGCTTATTCCCTTAGTTTCAGCTTCAGTCCTTGCCCCAGAGCGCTCTGGAACTCGCATCTGGGCACGCCCTTTGCATACGTGGGTTTGCTGTGCCATGGTTTTTCCTTGTCTGTAATGGCACAGGTGAGCTAAAAGACAATAAACTGAAATGGAGTATGAGTGATCACCAGTGGCTTTGATTTAAATCAAGCCTTCCATTCATCACTTTTTGTGCTAAGTGAGACTCGCTAGGAAGTAGGGGTATTTTCAGATATAGGTCTAGCCTTCACTGGGCACTGGGCTCAAGCTCTAACTCACTGACAGCCCCCAAAACGATGAAACTGGCCTGGGGCTGCTCCTGTTACTGTCAAGTTTTCACTAACCTGGTAGCCCTGGTCCAATAGGAGTGACGCTAACATCGACAGTTCCCTGAACCAAATGATAACCACGCGAAGGATATTTTTGCTGGTCAGCAGTAGACACAGGGAAACTGAATTGTGGCAATAAAGCCAAATAGAGTCACTGGTTATCTTCACTCTCCCTATTCTTACACATAGACTTAATCTGCACTTTAGAAGCATTGATAGTATTGTATCCTTTGCATTTTAATTCACTATTTCTAATTTGAGATCAAAAATACCCTGTGACAATCTCTGCAAGAATTACTTTATTTGGTTGGTTGAACCTGTGAGATTCTAGAGCTGAAATATGAAAAAAACACATCTAAGATAGATTGACGAAAAATCCTGAACTGCAATATGTATTTCTATGTAGATAACGAACCTTGGTGACTTGTAAATCATGCCTGTGATCTGAATGACTCTCAATGTGACAAGTTCAGCAGCTGTCTGTTATATAGCGAATACATACTAACCTTGTGCTTCTCCTTCTGAAAATGTACATTAAATTCCTCACTATTGGCAAGTACACCAGCGTTCGAAATTTTGGGAAAGTATTACTGTGGAAATAAAAGTCTAAATTTTTCATCTCTAGTGTTATCACAATATTCTTCACTGTATCCAGTTGTCCTTGATAGCTCCAGATGAAACTGTGTTGAGTTTTAAACTCCTGGCAATAATATCTCGGCTGCACCAACTAAGGGGCCCATTAAGATGGTGGGTGGATCACCCCTGCCGGCCCGGTGAGAGTCCTGTGGGGACATGCATCCCCCCCACATCCATGCACCGTGTGCTAGGCATCACATGGTGCCTGGCACATGGTGCATGGATGTGCACAAACTGTTTTTTTCGACTACGCCCCTTCTCCTGGGCCACGGTACAAGCTACAGCAGAAAAAGGCAGTTTCTGACCACCTACACGGCAGTCCAATCGTAATATGACGGGTGGGACTGCTGACTCGTTGCCAGCCGGTCTCATTCCGCTGTGATGGTAATCGGTCGACCGATCGACATCGTAATTAGGCCCTTTGTTTCGTGTGCACTATTTCACCCATATCCATTTGACTGCGCAGGCATCTTGCGTTGTTAATTTCTTCTATCAAATAGAGAAAAAGCTCATCTCACCGGATGTCCCAACAGGGGCGGCCTTAGGCATGTGCAAGCTGTGCACCTGCACAGGGCCGCCAAACCCCAGGGGCCACCATGCCAATATATATCCTTAATATAATAATCCTCTGAGGATGGATACATATTTGCGTGGCGGCCCGGTGAGAGTCCTGTGGGGGACATGCATCCCCCCCACATCCATGCACCGTGTGCTAGGCATCACATGGTGCCTGGCACATGGTGCATGGATGTGCACAAACTGTTTTTTTCGACTACGCCCCTTCTCCTGGGCCACGGAACAAGCTACAGCAGAAAAAGGCAGTTTCTGACCACCTACACGGCAGTCCAATCGTAATATGACGGGTGGGACTGCTGACTCGTTGCCAGCCGGTCTCATTCCGCTGTGATGGTAATCGGTCGACCGATCGACATCGTAATTAGGCCCTTTGTTTCGTGTGCACTATTTCACCCATATCCATTTGACTGCGCAGGCATCTTGCGTTGTTAATTTCTTCTATCAAATAGAGAAAAAGCTCATCTCACCGGATGTCCCAACAGGGGCGGCCTTAGGCATGTGCAAGCTGTGCACCTGCACAGGGCCGCCAAACCCCAGGGGCCGCCATGCCAATATATATCCTTAATATAACAATCCTCTGAGGACGCACTGTTCTCTGTGCAACCAAGCGCTTAATAAGTGTCATTAACTAACTAACTAACTAACTATTTGCGTGGCGGCCCCTGGCAGGGATTTTGCTGCCTCCGGCTCTGTTCCACTTCCAAACACCCTGACCCCCCTCCCTCTTCACTGGCCTCCGCGCCTGTGTTCCTCCGGGGGGCCCCTTCCTACGCTCCCTGCCCATGGCTGCCATGAGTCTAGAGCCGCCCCTGGTCCCAACAGTGAATTCTTAGGCATCCTGAGTGACGGTTTCATACCTCTGATCAATAGATTCATTGGTAAAAAAATACTTGATTTTCCCAATCAATTGATTTATGTAATGGCTTAATAATTTTAGAACAGTTATTAGTGTTACTGTACTCTCTATAGTGCATTAAATAATTAAGAACACTGGATATGTATATTTTAAAATATACAGATCCTAATTTGAAGTGACCACAGTTGCAGTACTTGCCTTTAGATTAATTAGCAAACCAATAGCATGTATTTGGAGCACCACGGCTGATGTATTTATTTACATTTCTGGTCAACAACTATGTTTAGATGCCACTTGAGAGCATGACTTTCTGAGTGGAAGAGCTGCCATTTAAAGGTGCTATAAAAATAGAGACTAGAATACATGGATGCTACAAAAGTGAGATGAGAGAGACTAGTACAAAACAATATATTCAACCTTAACACCTTCGCTGCGGTGGCTATTCCGCTGCAGCGCTAAGGGGGCGGGGGGCGCGCGGCGCGCACATGCTGGTGACGGAACCGCTCCATCACCAGCCGCGGTTGAGCTGAGCTCATGACAGAGTGGTTCCGTCATAGCCCAGCCCGCTCAATGGAACGCCCAGCGCAGGCGCGGAATCCGCACCGCGCAGACTCGGCGAGCGGGCCATGACGGAACCGCTCCGTCATCAGCACAGCGCCAACGCGGCTGATGACGGAGCGGTTCTGTCATCAGCATGGAAAGAGTTAAGGAATGAGGTCGTTGGAGACAAATGGTGAGTTTGGCACTACCACTGTGGTCACATTTGTTAGAATAAAGAGTTGCTGTGGGCAATGTCTATTGATACTCTGGATAATAATAATATTCTTAGCTAAGATGATTTTTGCATTGATATATCTTCTTAATTTTGATTCCTTTGATAGTGTGATAATTTCAGTCAGCACGTGTTTTGTTCCAGTTAATAAATCATTGACCTTTATTAAGGCCTCAATGGAGATGTCTGGTTAACATCACAATGCATGAACAAACCAAGATATTACACCACTTGGCATTGGACGGATTCACTCATGTGTCCATTTGTCAATTATTATGCCTTGTCAGCCACTAACTTTGGGTCCTGGTGGTATGTGTCAAGTGGAGACGAAGGTACGCTCTATAGAGAATTAACTATCACATTGTATGTTGATAGTATGCAGACATAACCTTCATGTGTGTATTAATCCAAGGAGTCCCTGGCGACACTGTGTTGAAGGCAAAAGTGGGGAATTGCAATCTGGTTAGCTGGGTAAGTGGGGTAAATGTGAAACCTTTTGTCTGTATTCCCTATGTTATACATAAAAGAGCACTTATAAGGTTTGTAAAAAAACACACCTAAATTCTGTGTCCTGAACCATACAGAGAATAGCATCCATCACATAGTATACCACATAGTTGTAACATATATGTAGGAACTGCTATTTATTGTTGTCCTTCAGGGTGTCCTTGATGTTACTATTGTGTGGAGCTAGAGGGAAAAAAAGTGATAACCATGACCTGCGGACAGTTCACTATGGTCTAAATGAGTGGTTCTTAACCTGTGGCCCGTGGACCCCTGGTGGTCCTCAAAGTCTACTTAAGTTGGTATCCTCAGATTGATTTTTGTGAGCAGAGCGAGAACATTAAATAGAATACAGTATGGTAAATGGCTGGTCTAAACTGAAATTAGAACAGCCCAAACCTTCCCATTAAAATTACAATTTTGATTATTTTTATATTCGTTTGTGAATCAAATACAATGTTTTATCATTTGTTTGGAAAATGCTTGTTTCCTTCATTGAGTGTATTGTTTTGTGTCTCAAGTCATTGAAATTGCTTAGGCTTGAAGCCCCGGATTCCAGTAATGATTAAGTGGGGGTCCCCAGATTTCAGTAAAGATTAAGTGGGCGTCAAGAGGTATTCAGATTCAAACCTATCAGACAACATTTGTCCATTGTTTACTGTGAAAGAGAATAACACTCCACACGCAATGAACTTTAGTTTACAGTCACTGAAGTGATCCCAAATAGCACAGTGGGGGCTCATAATTAAAAAAAAAGGAATATTATTGAGCCACCGTCTCATGGGAATAGCAGGAGTCTATCCTATGAGATAGGATTGCAACGCTTATAATTTGTAAACTCCTTGCTTATGAAGAGCACAGTGGTTGTGATCATTGTGATTGTGAACTTTATATTTTAACTGTTACTTGCATACCAAGTGCTGATACTATGTATTCACTGTACTTACTCTCTGTGTTGATTCTGTTACGTGATTGTTTACCATGTGTATAGTGTTTAAAGCACTTGCAGGGGTACATACTTCACCCAATGACATCATTTTTTAACAAGGTTGACGAACAAAACAAATTACATATCCAGAAGAGGATGAGAACAAAAGTTAGGAAAAAGGCATTCATGGGAGGCAGCAAAAAAAGCCATCATCCAAGTTAAAGATACTTATTCATAATAGTGGGGGGAACCATTGTGGTACTTGGGGAAAAAAAGGCGCTATAAACTGAGCCACCATGACATGGGCACAACTGCATCCACAATCCAAGACTGCATTGAGTTCCATCTCCAGCTCAGCCTCCACCTCCGGGGATAATTCTCTACTAGCGTCATCTCCAGCATACTTATATTGAACAATTCCCGCTACCAAATCCAGGGATCAGGGGCATCACTAGAAATTCAGGAACGGGCCAGTGACAGGCTCGTCAAGGAGTTTGAATTAAAGTATAAACCTGCTAGATGAGGCGGAATGACAGGCAAGAATCCCAACATATTCAGTTTCGGATCTGTCACGGCTAAAAAGTTAGATATACTATATAGCGTACCAAAAAAAGAATTCCAAAATAAACGTAAAGTAGGACAAGATGAGAAAACATGAACCGCATTGGCCCACTCAAGACTGCAACGGAACAACAGTCATCCTCCCGAAGTTTTAGAATATGAAGGTGGTGAGGGGTGTAATAGAAGTAATTGATTAATTTAAAACAATGCACCTTAAAGCGCGCAACATTCAAAACTGACTGCGCCAAAGAATTGGTATGCCACAGATAACCACCTATTACCTTTGTATTAAGAATTTGGCTCCATTTGTTAGCTCTTAACTGAAACAGATCAACTGAGTGATCACGAGAGAAAAGAGCAATTAATTTATAAACCAGACCAATATTTCTCCTCACTGGAGCTATTGTTACCAACTCTAGCTGAACTCGTCTTCCTTGAGACTAGAAATAAAGTGCCATACTTACACAAATATCTGTAAAAACAAGTATGAGGAAGAGAAAACTGCTGCCACAGACTCTCGAAAGAGACGAGGATATCACTCTCAAGCAGTTGGCTGAATGTAAATAGTTTAATCCTCTCCCATTTTCCCAGAAACTGTCTTGGACACAAGGGGGTATATTAGGATTATATCCTAAGTATGTAAGTAGGTTAAACGGAGGAAGGTTCGGAAATATTTGCATAAGGAACCCCAAATAAGATGGAAAACCTTTGGAGTCTTAAAATCGAGCTCTCCTAAAATACAATGTGTCCACTGTACCAATACCCGGAACAATTTAATCCCCCAGCTGTAGTAAATCAGAAAACATACGCCCTTGAGCCCATGTCCCCAACGCAAAACCGAACGGAGACGAGAAACAAATGAGGCAAGATAAAAAAAACGGGAAGACTAGAAGAGAAACTCTGCGGTTCTCCCTAGATTATGGAAGAAACTGGATCTTACAGAGAGGCTTCTGGTGGCACCATATAAACCTCTGCCATGATGCCTCGATCCTAGTTAAAAAAAAGGCCAGTGGGAGAAAAAGGTGGATACAACGAAAAAGGTAGAGATACCGTGGGAGAATGATAATTTTAATAAGGTCACACCGTCCAGACTGTCCCAAGTGAAGACGGTTCTATTTGATAAAGACATTAACAGTATTGATAGAGCTTCCCATAGCTTGTCTTCACACTATTCGCCATATGGATGGATAAAGCTGCCCCTAAATACAGAACCAACTGTACCCATCTTTTATTGTGGCCTTGCGGAGGTGACATTAGACAAAACATGCGTCTGATCTGGATTTAACTTATATCCTGAGACTTCCCCGAAAGACTGTGCAGCTACCACTACTGCATGTAAGCCACTATTTAGGGTGTGGGTGAGGGTTAGAAATGGCAGATCATCCACGTAAGCGAACACCTTGATCTGGAATGGGTGTATACTCAGGGTTTGAATCCCTTCAGACCATTTGCGAGATTGAATGAAAGGTTGTAAATATAGTGTAAATAACTGGGAGGAGAGACGAAACCCCTGTCTAGTGCCACGAGAGATGGCAATAGGATCTGAGAGGGAACCTGAGCAGCAAATTCTTGCTTTCAGGCCAGCATAGAGACAATGAATTCTCGAGACAATGCCAGAGCCTAGACCTGCGGTCTCCAAGACCCACCAAAGGAATGGCCAGGAGACCCAGTCAAAGGCCTTCATTGCATCTAAAAAAGAACCATGCTCATGGGCACTCCGCCAAGAGAAGCCATCGGCAGAGTCATTACTGCCATATTGACATGAGATGTTGTGTCACACCCCAGAATAAAGCCATGCAGGTTTGGATGGGCCAGCCCAGAGATGACTACAAACAAATGGTTAACAAGAACGCACTTATAAATCTTTGAGTCTACATTGATTAAAGAAATCAGGCATTATAACCCGCAGATCGCGGGATCTTTCCCTTTTTTGAAAAATAGCAATATTGGTCTCACCCCAGGACACAGGAACCTGACCAGACAAATCAAACAAATTAAAAACATCTGTGAGAATTGGAGACGGAATATGTGAAAAAGTAACATAAAACTCCAACAGAATCTGATCCAGACCAGAGGCCTTACCTTTAGCGAAGGAAACAATAGCAGTTTCTACCTCTAAAAGAGTTATATGCGCTGCTAGTTTGAATCACTGGCATCCCTAGTACTACATCTCACTCTCACTGCTGCTCCCATCCCACGACAGACACGCATCCTCCTCCTCATTAATGTTTCAGTCAGCAGACAGGGTTACGAGTAAAGTCAAGGCTGGAAATGGAGTACTGAGGTCAATTGAACATTCCATTCACACTGGAGGAGCCAGACCTCCGACCAAGCTCAGCCGCAACCCGCCATCTTGCCGCCAAATGACACTTCACCCACTGATATCATAGTCAAGCATACAATGTTCAGGGCATTTTGTACTGAGTGAGTTCAGTTGATAACCCGTTCGCTGAAATATAAATTCTATTTTATCCCACGGGATACATATTTCTGGGGGCGGGATATTCATCACCACTGTGATGGAGTAATTCGTCCACCAAATTCTAAATTGGGCCCAGTGTTCAAAACATCACACAATCAGTGAAAAAGTATATGCTTCTAGTAGGTGAGAGGATGTTCTGGCAGTTTTTTAACAAGCAGGACTTAGTGCCAAACAACAAGCACTGGCCGTTGGTGGTGACAGTAAGTAACTTGGAGTTATAGAGCCTATTGAGGCATCGGAATGGTTAAGTCTGATTGTTTTGGCCAGGAAATCCAACTGAAATATTAGGATGTGTATTGACCTGGGGGATGTGAATGATAATATGTGGCTAGATCGTCATCTGCTTCCTTGCATCAATGAGATGTTAGCTACAGTAAAGGGGGGTATGCATTTTTCCACCCTGGATTTATCCAAAGCATACCATCAAATGTTGCTCCATGAAGACTCTAAGCACATCACTTCTTTCATCACTCCAGGGTGCTTTTCAGTTTGTACATATGCCGTTCGGTTTAGCGTCAGCCTACTCTGTTTTCCAAAGGCTCATGCAGTCTGTTTTGGCTGGTCTGGATAATGTAGTGGTGTTCCAGGATGACGTGTTGGTTTGGGGTTGCGATGTATACAATCATAATATCAATTTGGAAAGTGTACTCAGGAGGTTGTCTGAAGCTGGCCTCACTACTGCCTTGGAGAAATGCAAGTTTGGGATGGGTGAGGTCGAATATTTAGGCCACACATTGTCGTGTGAGGGTGTTAAACCTAAACGGAATCTTGTGGAAGCCATTGAGAATGCACCAGCTCCTAGCTCCTAGGGACAGAGATCAGTTAAGGTCATTCCTTGGTCTCGCAGAGTATTATTCGAAATTTGTACATCATTTTCCTGACAAGGTTCATGAGCTAAGGAAACTCATGAAGAAGGGAGCCAGGTTTGAGTGGTCTGATATGTGCCAACTTAATTTTGATGCCATCAAAAATAGTATAGCCAATGCTTTTACCTTGAAACCTTTTGATCCTTTAGATCATACAGTTATCTCCACCGATGCCAGCAATTATGGTTTAGGTGCCGTTTTAATTCAGGTTCACAAAGGTGTAGAGAGGGTGGTGGCTTTTGCCTCTCACACTTTAAAGGGGGCAGAGCATACTTATTCGACCATCGAAAAAGAGGCGTTAGCATGCTGGTGCGTTGTGCAACATTTTCGTTCCTTTGTGTGGGGAACTGCTTTTCTTTTGCACACTGACCATAAACCCCTGGTGGATCTTTTCTCTATGGGGGGTGTATGTAAAGCCACTCCAAGAATTGCTAAGTGGTTGTACTGTTTGCAAGAATATACATTCGAGATAAAGTATATTCCAGGTGCGAAGAATGTGAATGCAGATTGTGTGTCAAGACTGCCATTAAATCAGATTCAAGAGGACGATGATGATGAATGGATGGTGGCTGAGATTAAGGATGTGTGTAGTGCCATTAGTCAAGAAGATTGAAAAATGGCCCTGGTTGAGGATGAGACTTTGAGCAAGGTAATAGTTAGTTTGAGTGATGCCCGCGGGTGGTGTTCTCACAAGGATTTATTGTCTTTTAAATTAATTTGGTCAGAGTTGAATGTGATGGATGACATTCTTAGACGAGGGAGCAGGTTAGTAGTGCCAGTGAGTCTTAGAGAAAGGTTGTTGAACATTTTGCACAAGGGACATGGAGGCATGTCCGCAATGAAGAGAAGGTGCAGGGAGAGTTTTTGGTGGCCAGGCATGGATATTCAGATTGAGCGTTGCGTTCGTGACTGTATTGCATGTGCCTGTAGTGACAAGACACATTCTGTCCAGGAAACTACTATTGTTGCGTCACCTTTGCCTAAGGGTCCCTGGGATAGACTGGCTATAGACATTTGTGGACCTTTTGACATATTGAATGTGTGTGAGAAATATACTATTGTCATGGTAGATTATTTCTCCAAATGGCCGGAAGTTGCATATGTCAAAGAAGTTAAGTCAAAATGGTGTGATATCTTTCTGTGAAGATATTTTCAGAAGGGAGGGGTGTCCTGCAGAGTTAGTCACCGATAATGGGCCCCAATTTATTTCTGAAGAGTTCAAGACTTTCCTTGTGAAATGGGGAATCAAACACTCCACAACACCTGTCTATCATCCAAGGGGTAATGGCCTTGTAGAACGCTTCAACAGGTTGGTGGTTGAGTGTGTCCAAATGGCATGTATGAATGGCGAATCCTGGAGGCAAAGACATGTTACGCTCTTATCGTACCACTCCTCATTCGGTCACAAAAGAAACACCATTTTCTCTACTCAAAGGAAGAATACTGTGTTCTGTTGCTGTACCAACGTGGATGAACAGAGCGGGTAAACATGATGTGAATCTGGATGGGGTACAAGATAGAGTGGAAAGGTACCAAAAGTCTTATTGCCATCGCCACAATAAGAACATTGTTAAAGCAAAACGTATGTTCTCCCAAGGGAGGTTTGTGCGTTTGTTTGTGGGAGACAGATCCAGAAAGAGTAGTTCATAATGGTCTTCTCCAAAAGAAGTTGTCTTTGTTAGAGGTAACAGTGTAAAACTTGCAGATGGTAATTGGTGGAATACTAGAAAAGTTTCACCTTGTTCGAACACTGAGCTCACTGCGTTTTTTAAAATCTCAGCAGGAAGTAAGTGCTGGTAAAACCATTTCAGGTACAAGCAACAAGTCGATTCCTCCTGTCAGGAGTAGTTCTGCACGTCCACATGTGATGCCGAAAAAATATGATGATTATGTTTATTTTGAAGTTCATAGTTATTTTTTTTTATTTTTTATTTTTTTAAAGAAGGAAGATGTGTTATATTTTTCCCTGTGTTTATTTTACCAATGTTTATTTGTGTATTGCCTAGGAACACTCATGCTCCTTAGCAACCTGTCAGTTCTGTGACTGGAGTTATGCAGTGAGAGCTGGGCAGTTGAAGACAGAAGCTGCTGTGTCCCAGGGCTCTGTTCCTGTATACTAATAAATATCTTCTTTGAATCATCTGAGTCCTGTCTCTCCAAAAGGTCTAGTATTCTTCCACATGAGATATTTGCACAACTTACCAAAAAGCAAAGTTGGCTCTTTTTTCTAGACATCTAAACACATTTGTTACACCTGAGGGCATGTTTCAATATTTCACCTACTGTTTGATTTGCATCAACAACAGCTTTTTCCTAAAACACACGTGTATTCTTTTGAAAAACACCAGGGTGTCAGAGTTATAAAATGACCACATGAACTGTTATATATTCCTGGCTACCTGCAACCCTATTAGGGTACTCCAGTACCACAGTTTGGGGAAACATGGCAATGTGTGGAGAGAGACACAGAGCTTCCCTCTGTAGCTGGTTCAATGATCCGTCTCGACAGGTAGGTAGTTGGCAGGATTCCCACCGTAGGCTGTCACATTGGCCCTCCGTGAGGCATGGAAATGCTAGATCATCGAGGTATCGCCATAGTTCAGCCAAGTTAACCTGCGCAGCCTGCCTATATAGTGCCTCTAGGCGAGTGTGCAGTAAGGAATTGATACCAGTTTACGTGGATAGGAGATGTTCATCTGCCCGTCTGAGTGTCTATATGATCCGGGGAATGTTCTTGTTTGAGTAGCAATGCCAATAGCCCCCCCAATTTAAAACCATAACGATGTAGCAGCTGACGATATTCTTGCCGGACTAGGCAGTCTAACCTGTTCCATATGTCTCCCACCTTGCTCTGGGCGTGCAGCAGAGCATTACTCCGCCCCTCTATGACAGGTTCCTCACTTTGCAGTCCAGCTAAGGCGTCCTCTACCTCAGAAAGATCCCTCTCCAGGCACTTACTCATACCACCCACTTTGGACAGACATTCCCCAAGTGTCACAACCTTCAGTGCGTTCCATTCGGTCCCCCTGCTAGCAGTAGATAGCCAGTTGGTATTAATGTATCCGCTGCTCATCTCTCTAAGCTCCTCCCGGAATATATTGTTTTTCAGGGCCTCCAGCTGCAGGCGCCAAAGGGGGATTCTCGGCCAACCACTCCCCGCCCCAATACAGCAGCATAGGGGCATGATATGAAAGAAATCACCCCAATACCTGTGTCTGCAAGGCCATGTAGGTAGTCCTATCGGAGAGCCAGAATCGGTCTAGCCTACTAAAGACTGCATGCAGGGGTATAGCATGTGTAGCCTTGTTCACCTAGATGCGTCTTGCGGCACTTGTCTATACAACCTAAGAGAGAGAAGTTGTCATGTTAGGTTTAGTGTGTGCTTTTGGAGGTTGCCTATCCAATGCACCATCTGACATGCAGTTAAAGTCTCCTGTCCACAATATAGGAATCCCAACATACAGTGGTAAATGTTTCTCCAGGTCGAGATAGAATTCGCCGTCATCTATATTGGGGGCAGATACTTTAACTAGGCAGACTTCTGTACCATCTAACTCTCCATGCACCAAGACATACCTCTCATCTATGTCTGCTACACAACAGGTGACTCGAAACAGGATCTGACCCTCACTCTCCGGACATAGGTGAAGTAATTAGCTGAAAGTATTGTGCCTCTCCATTTCTTATGGAGTTTTTGAGTCTCTGAGTCTGATAAATGTGTTTTCTGTAACATTACCACATGAATCCCATGCCAACGGAGGTAGGTTTGCTTCCAGTATCTTTTAACAAAGGAGTTGAAACCTCGAACATTCAATGTTACAAAATGAAAAGGATCCATTCATTAATCAATGACTTTGCAAAGTTCCATCGCATGCACCCCGCCAACGCTGCCACCAGGAATTACTATGACAATAAACAACCCCCCCGCCCCCCCTCATTGCACTGGGTAAACACAGCAAGAACAATTTGTGCCTCCCCAATCATGGTCTAACCCACAACTCTCACCCTGAAAAAAATGGAAATTAACCAATGTTTGCAGTCAACCCACAACCCTCTAACATGGGGAAAGACAAGCAGAAACAAACACAAAATCAGTCTGCAATACTCACCACTCACACATCTATTGAAATCAACCAGTAGCAGCTTTCACCAATATCTTTACAGGCAAGGGTAACTGCCAGAGCCACTGATCGCCACACAGGCTCACTGCAGTCAACCTACTAATATTACCATACTAGGCTGAGAAGGATCCCTGACAGCTACACCCACTTGTGAGATACAGGTACACCCACCCACCCCTGGCCACGCCACTCACCCACCCACCCCTGGCCACGCCACTCACCCAATCTCACTCACTCAACAGCCTCAGTCTCACACAGGATATGGAGGTGAGCAACCCAATATACCCGTGCGGGCTCGGGCAATACTTGTTATAAAGGAAAGGCCAGCAAGGGATTTTATTTAATTGCTTATTGGTCAGCAAAATTAGGACTTGTTATGAAAATCAAGGATCCTGAACCTGTTGTTAATCAGTTGCTGTAATCAATTGTTAATTTGGAATAAAGAGTCATATAAGATCAGTATCTACAATGTTACCACACTAACATAGTAAATAACTTCAAAAACCAGGATTTTGTTTTGTCTGAAAATTATTATTTGTTTTCAAGGCAAAAAATGTTTACAAAACAGAAATATTTTTATAAAATAGGGTGCGTACACAGATATTGTTTAGATGTTCAAGGTACAGATTAATATCACCTTTGGTCTATCTAAACAGAAAATCCAAACTGCTAATACAAAATAACATAATGATTTCAACTAAAAAAGAAGAAAATCAAAAATGATACAATGAATCACATGCAGAATTGGATTAGAATGTCGACGTTTCGGTCTTTATAGAGTTTTCATAAGACCATCATCAGGACGATATAATTCAACATACAGTAGATGACCCTTTTTAGTCAAAATATAAAGGTCTTCCCTCTGTTTAAAGGAACGTCAGTGGTTCCAATGATTTTGGTATTAGTTGGCAGAAAAGATAAATCCTTTTGTACCCGGAGTACTTGTGCTCTTAAGTTGGTAGAGATCCAAGTAGTAGCAAGGGATCCAATGTTTGTAGATCACTGGAAAGACCACCATTCGAATCTAGTCTTCAAAATAGCGAGGCGAGGCAGGAAAATCTCAATCAATGTAGAAAGCGCCGGACCGCAACCTGTTCGAGGTTAAATCCCACTTAGGGTGAAAAGTGCTACGCAAACAAATCAAGCTAATCTGGCTGATGAGGGATGAAAGCCCGAAACCAGTCCTAGGATGCTTGTTTCCAGACCAGGGAGGACCAGGCCTGGCAGTTCGGGCTGGACTGTTCCCATTGGGTGTGGGGTCAAGACTGGTTTGCATATGGCTGGGTCCAAACTAGAATGGCATCATGAGCAAAGAAACAATGGATTCAGACCCAGATCTCTGTACTGGGTGAATGTATGACATTGTTTTACATTCTGTCCATCAATTGTTCTTTTTGCATTTGTCACCCCGAGTGGGACGGGTATGCCCAGACGTGGGTCCCGTGCTCTCCATGTCACTTCAGTCAAGCTATCCTGACTGATGAGGGTGAAAGCCCGAAACCGGTCCTAGGATGCTTGTTTTCAGTCCAGGGAAGACCTGGCCTGGCAGTTAGGGCTGGACTGTTCCCATTGGGCGTAGGGTCAAGGCTGAATTTCATATGGCTTGGTCCAAACTGGAATGGCATAGTAAGCAAAAAACAATGGATTCAGGCCCAGATCTATGTACTGGGGTGAATGTATGACATTGTTCTGCATTCTGTCCATCAATTGTTCTTTTGCACGTATTAGGAGTGTAGGCAGGCCAGAACAGCCCCCACCAGGGTGCTTAACATTCTGTTAGGCCCACCATGGGCCTCCCAGCCTAGGATGGATTTGCAGGGCGTCGGCCAAAGCAGCATCACTGTGGAATCTATCAATGGCAGTGAGGGGACTCCTGCATCCTATCTGGCCTCGCCACCTCCTGCCAAAGCAATTATGTCAGGAGCAACTCACCGCTCAGTACGAAGGCAGCTGGGTGTTGGAGCCCCCTCAGCCACCATCCCGATCATTTTTTTGTCATGCATCAGGGGATAGGCTGACAGCTTTTTAGTTACTGGTGCTGTTGTGCATGGCCTCAAGTCATTTGGGAAGGGACCCGGCTAGATATGCCACTCATTCCTTTCGCATTGGTGCATCTACTGCAGCAGGATGCCTAGGTTGGTCTTGGGACAGGATACCAATGGCAGTGAGGGGACTCCTGCATCCTATCTGGCCTCGCCACCTCCTGCCAAAGCAATTATGTCAGGAGCAACTCACCGCTCAGTACGAAGGCAGCTGGGTGTTGGAGCCCCCTCAACCACCATCCCGATCATCAACCTGCCGGCCTCCAGCCCTTCAGTAAGTTACGGGAAATACTAGGATTTGTGAGATATATATATCTATTATGAAAGTGGTTATAAATCAGAAAACAAAAAACTCTTTAAAAAAATGAATTTCTTCTTTTTTGAATTGATATGAAAAAGGATTATCACCAATAGAAATAATAATATGGAAATAATGAATAAAACGTTATACCTTTTTAAAGAAAGCAAATAAGACTGTTGTGTATTTGTCACCCATACTGAACTGACTGCTAAAATAAAGACTAGAAAAGTATATATTTGTACCAAAATATTGTGGCCATCGAGAGAAAATTGTTCTTCTTACATTGTTTAGCGCACCACTGCCCATCTCATAAAAAAACAAAATCAGAGGCACCCGCTGTATCAAAAAAATTTGAAACTGCCAGATTGTCCTGCCTTCCACAAAGTCCAAGGCCACTACATTACAGTCTGTTAAAAACGTCTGCCAGACCCTCATGTCCGCCATGACTCCCATCGAAATCCTGACATGGCCATGTCTAGGCGTCGGCAAAATGTTCTCCCAGCTCTCGTTGCCCTGCACACAAAATTCAGCAAACCCATCAGTTGTTGAACCGTTCGCGAATCAATCTTCTTTTCCCCAATCACCTGTAACAGGAAAACCTGTATGTCCATCACTTTCTCAGTAAATAACCTGGCCACCCACTGGATAGAGTCCAATTCAATACCCAAAAAGGTCATTTTACAGCTGGGCCCAGCCATTGTTTCCGGTGCTAGGGGGAACCCAAAGCACTGCCCCAAGGCCTGAAACTGTTGTAGCCCTCTCCCACAGTCCCTCGACTTTCCTTTTCCTATGAATAAAAAGTCATCCAGGTAATGTGACACTTACCGGTGACCACTACTCTTCATGAAAACCCTCTGTGGGAACGTGCTGAACATCTCAAACAGTGCACAAGAAATAGCGCAGCCCATTGGTAGGACCTTGTCTACAAAGATGGCTCCCTCAAACTGCATCCCCAGCAACGAAATAATCAGTGGGATGTATAGGCAGTAAGTGAAAAGCCAACTTCACATCTAGCCATTCCCTGCCCACTCAACCTCACCAGGCGGATCGCATCATCCACTGGCAAATACAGCACCCTCGAGTCCTCCTCCGCAATGAAGTATTTAACTGACCTCCCTACAGGCCAGGAAAAATGATGTATCATCCTGTACTACCCTGGTTCTTTCTTAGGATCCACCCCTAGTGCCGATATAATCAGGTCATCTACCGGCCAACCTTCAAATGGGCCTGCTATCCTTTCTTCCTCAACTTCTTTCTTCAATTTTGCTACTACTACTTCTGGCAACTCTCTGGCTGACTTCACATTCTCTGCTCATCTCTTTTCTCTGGGACATTGGTATCCCACCCGAAAACCTTCAGTAAATCCCCATTGAATCATCAACACAGCCTCTCTGTCAAGGTGAAAACGAGACCCATGGCCTTGATCCTAATTGGGGTAGTATTCCTTGGGCCCAGACTGTCCCCTGCTTTTTGTGGCACTCCATTGCTCGGCCAGTGTGGCCAGCGTAAAGCACTGTGTGAGCAGGTGATGCCCCCGCACTTGATGCACTCGTGTTTAAATTTACAGGGGTGTCTTGAACATAAACCCTTGTTGAAATTCCAACAGGCTCCCGTGGTGTTGCCCCCCTGCTTTGGTGGTGAACCTGCACTTCCTGTGCTAACGTGAGACCCTCCTGCCCCTGCCTGGGCGGGATGCTCTAGAAAGCACTGGTACATCATTGGCAGGCCCCTAGCCGTATGTGTAGATGCGGAATACTGGGTGGATGACATCCATTGCACCCACAATTCTTAGTCCCCCTCACCCCATGGCTTATCCAGATTAATGCTAATTCTCGCCTGAAACTCCTCGTCATCTCTCAACCAAGCAAACCCTCTTGAAATGCATCTGTGATTTTTGAATGATGTGAATGTATTTTAATAATGCTATAGCGCTGTCCAGATGCTTTTCACAACAAATACTGGCATATATGAGAAAAGCAGAGGTCCAGTTCTCCATTTTAATGGGCACCCAGGGCCTCCTTGTTAGCTCCCACTCTTTCTCTTTGACCCCTCTTTAGCCTGGATCTCTCTATGCAGTAGTTTAAAGACATCCACGTATTCATGCCTCCATATCCCGTTTCTCGTTTTGTCAGATAAATGTGACCCCAAAGGCATCGCCAAAGCCATGTAGGGAAGTTTTTTGTGATGTTTGTCTTTCCCTTTTTCTTCCTTCCCTTCACTCCCTTCCACTTTGTCCATCTTGACACTCGCACCATCCAGTTTTACCCCACTCACCTTCTCCCCAACCGCTGGAGCCGCTATAACACCTGCTGGAACCTTTATGTCCCTCAAAGACCTATTACCCCACATCCACCAATCGGCAAGCTTTTTTCTGTCCCCCTTTCAGTCCACCGTCCCAAGCAAGCCACCAGTCACCTTCACCTGATAAGCTTGATTGGGTCTCTTTGTCCTTGCCCTTGCCGAAGGTCTTCTTCTGACCGACTGCCTTCGTCTTGCCTCTGGCCACACTTGCCTCCTGCAAATCACCAAACTTTCCTGTTGCCTTCCCCGGAGCCCCCACAGCCTCAGACGCCAAGTAGTCATCATCACGCAATTCGCCTTCTTCCAGCTCATCACTCTCGTCACCATAGTCTAGTTGCAACTCCAACTCGACCTCTGCAGGCTCCCACATCACTTCGTACACCTCTCTCTTCTGCTCTTATCCCTTCTTTACAGACACACCACTGCCATCTACATACACCTTCGCGGGTGCCCGATCCCTCGATGGAGGGTAGGCTGCCGCGGACCCACCTACTACTTCTTGCCAGCGTCTTGGGCTGCTTTGCACCTAACCGGCACTCCCGCTTCTAGCGGCCTCCAACGCCGGTTTGTGCCCCACCCCCAGGTTGCTCCAACCTAAGAAGGCCCGGCACCATCGGGTCTCTCCGCCATCCCGGCTGTCCCTAGCCCTTCTTCAGTGTGACTTGCCTCCTCTGCCCATACCTACTTGCCCTCAGCAGCCCTTAACCTGTCTTCCTGCTCTGCCCTTGCTTTTTCCTCCCAAATGGGAATGGACAGCCCCTCGTCCCAGGGATCCATACCCGCACCCTCCCTGGCTGTACACATGGTCTCCCACCTCTATTCTGTCTCCTGTATGGTCCGGCGTTGGTCACAGATCTTCGCTTCTAAGTCCAAACCTGCCAATCTGGGGAGTAAGGGTGGGGGGTTTTCACCCCTGCTGTCCCTGTCCCTCCTCCCTCCTGGTGCTAATGTATTGCCTCCAGGGGCCCCCTTTTTCCTGCCTTATTTGGTATAGGCTGGGGGACCCCACTTCCACCTGTCTGCTCTGGGTCCTGTATTGTTGGCCTTCAAGTGAGGTCCATGGGAGTCTCATCCCATTGCCAGGCCTCCTCAGGACCTATGCCTCCTCCCGCGTGCTACTGGGCCTGCCCGGTCCGCCCACCCCCTCTCCCCTGTGGCATAAACGTAAGGGTCGCTCACCAGCAACAGCGTGCCCCACCCCCTCCCTTGATTCACTCTCAGGCCCCGTGTCCCTCCGGCAACAGCACGATGATGCGCTGGTATGCTCCCATACAGACCCTCCGCCTGCCTCATTATGTTGCTTGCGGCATCAGTAGACGGACGCGCTGATAGGCTCTGTGGCCAGCCTCCGTGCTTTGCCGCTTCTTTCTTCAGCTGGCCCTGCCCCCCTGCCTCATGGGCCTTTCTTTCTCGGTGGTGGCTCCTCGAGACATGACACCACCGCAGCCGCAACTCCAGCAGATGCCGACCTCGGGGTTCGGACCATGCTGACCCACGCCTGGTCGAACATGAAGGGCCACAGGAGGTCCTCACAAACCACCTGGTCCAGCACCCGCAGCGGGGCCCGAACGGCCCCCGCATCAGTCTCTGCCATCACCACATCTCAGACCCGGTAAGGGAAACCTCACTAACTCTATGTGTTCCTGTTATACTGTTACCCCCACCAATCGCCGGATTGGCGCTATGACCACTACTAGGTCTCACTAAAATGACTCTCTTCCAACTTTGAACAACCTTCCCCTATGGTGCCAGGTGCAGGAAGAGGAAGAGCTCTCCTCCCATGCACCTTTATAGCCCCGCCCTGAATCACTCCCATTGACCGGCCCTTTGACCCCGCTACCGCTTGTCCTTCATCCTCTTTCGCGAACACCCTAGGAGAAGACTGGTCTGCAACCCTACTTCCCCCGGGGGCCGGCATTGTCACCCGGCAGCGCAGGTCCAGCTCCAGTGCTGCACCTCTCTGCCAGTGCAGCAGCTCCATTTCAGGCCACTGGCACCCGGCGGAGGTGCGCCTGGTCCCAAGAAGAGCACCGCAGGCCTTTGACTGGCCCAGGGCCCACAGCCAGCTCAGTCCGACCCACTGACCATGCCGTAAAGGGCTTCTCACATGGGGGTCTCCTGGTACACGGGTCCACCCCTCTGCCTTCCTAGCGTTCGGCCTCTCGTGAAACACACAGCGGCCTCCAGTCGCCTCCTAATAAAGGCGCTCCAGTCACCGCACGCAGCAGCGGGCACCTGGCGCACACTTGCCCAGGGTCTCTTGGTCAGCTGCTGGCTGCAGATAGACCTCGGCATCACAGCCCCATTGGATGGCGTCCTCTGATTTAGTACTGCGTCCCTGGGTACCACTGGGGTTCACCACCTCTGAGGGGACATCTGCAGAACAATTTTATGGCAGGATGAGCAGGATTACAAAGGATATTTAGCGGGCCAGCCTCGGAGCTCCTTGAGTGTGTCCGTTGCAGCCGCTATATTGGCCACGCTCCGCGGACTCTCCCTTAAATTGAACATAATTGGAAATATGCTCCTCATAAATACTGCATCTGCTCTGCATGCTGGCTGGTTGCTTCTCTAATGTAATTAAGGCTCCCTCTTTTCCATTTTTATGGATTTTTACAGATAAGTGCAGACAGAAAACCATTTATTTTCTTGTCTGTCTTTATTTTTAAATGTGTAAAAAAACGGAAATCGGGTGTCTGTGCCATGACTGTCAGGCCAATAACACTGTGGATTGATAGGTAAGGGGGTTAAAAATGAAAGGAATTTTAGTATAAAAGCTTAAACCGCAGTAGATCTGCACAAGGCTGATACTGAAATGTGCATATTTTCATATAAGTACATTGATTTATCTTCTGTGGGTGTTCATATCACTGAAACCTGCAGGCATTCAAGCATGACTGCATATTTATTGGTAAAAAAATATGGAAATATACCAGTTTCAGCTTTATTTTTTACGCAATACCCATAATAAATATGGATAAATACAGATAAAGTTGACAAAAAATAAATATTGATAAATACTGACGGAAGTGACAAAAAAATAAATGCCATAAAACCGGGATACCTAATTGTAATGTAAATAACCTAGCTAGGCAGTCTGGGAAAATGTCTTTTTTTTTTTAACTCCTTGCTATTTTACACATCGGATACCCTAACCTATACAGTAATGTCATTGTACATTTCAGACTTATTTTAATATTTCTACTTTTACAAGAAGGAACGCTCCCCCTGGACTTATGCAGCCCGGAACCCCAGGTGAACCCTCTCCTCCACCTCAGCACCCTGAGGGGACCCCGCAGTGCCGGCCCTCAAGCGCCACCCGCCCCTATCCCTCCGGTGACCCACCTTCCACCTGACCCACCTGCAGCGCCCTCCTGTTGAAGCGGTTCCTGGCGTTGGCACTGGCCCTGTACTGCAGGAGGCTGTGGACTCCATGGCTACTCCTGTGCCTCAGTGTTTCTTGTGCCCCACCTGGCACACATCATGTCAGAGGAATGTGAAGTTAAAATGTTGCCCCCCCCCTGGAAAAATTTCTGCGGACAACCTTGGCTGTGGGGAGCGAGAGGGTGTGCTTCAGATATGAATCCTCTACTCTTTGGATGCTTTGTATATTGGCCCTTCCCCAGACCCCTACACCATATGAAGCCACTGACTTACTTGCAAATATGGTAAGAAGTTCCCTTCTTGCTTTAATCACAGTTTTTTTGTAAATGTGGATATCCCATTAATGGATTTCTCAATTTTCACACATCTGCTGGTTATCACCGGGGACCACGAGTTCTTATTATCAAAACATATCCCTAGATAACAGATGGTGGGCGATTCAGTCAAGTTATGTCCTGCATGAAATACGGGTTTTATGTTAGGTTTGGCCCCATAGATGAATGTAGAGGTTTTGGAGCCATTCACTTTTAAATCCCGGTCTGCTATAAAAATGATATAATCATTCATAAGAGTGGAGAGGGTGCTGTGAAGTAATAGTACCGTGCATATCTGCTCCTTGTCTCACTTTGTCAGTTTTTATGCCCACTTCTTGATTATTGTACTGTGGAAATGGTTTGAGAGGTTCAAGTACTTACGTGGTTTTAATGATGCACAGGTTTTAATTAACCATGGAAATAAATAAACCTGAAACCAGCAAGGAAGCAAGACCTCTACAAAACAGACCTCTACAAAAGAAATGAAAAAATAAATTGCATACATTTGACGTAAATACTTGTATTGCCTCAAACCGCTGTACTTTCAGGTGTTGGTTTGTCTCTTATATCCTCATAGTCTAGATGTCTACCTCTAATGCGCCCTCTCTCTTAGGAAGTTCTGTGCCCCTGGCTAAGACACACTCACATACTTTGGAACAACATAGGTTTGGAATTCCTTTTCTCCAGATCTCTTGGAGGTACATGTATTCTACACATTCATATCAAATTTCAGTACTCAAGACATATTGCTCATGAGGCCTCAAATTTCTCCGGATTGGTCCCTGGGGTCTTCTGACACATATTCGGTCAAAGACAAAAACAGTCACCCACTAAATCTCATTATCCATTTGCTGCCGGGCATTAACAATTATTAAGTGTCCTTTGCTCTTAATATTCATAAATAGCAGACAACAACCTCAGTAGAGGGCATTACCAACGCGTTCAGTGGAGATTTGGGACACTCAGGCACCTCTTTAACATTCCTTACTCTCTAAAAATGTAAACTACAGTACATCACGGTGAGGAGAGAGCACAGCTTGGAAAAATCTGGCATTTTTATTAACTTTGAACGACGCCTGCCTTTTCAAGACAAGGTAGGATTTCGCGTTAAATTCCATTGAAAAATCTACGGCATTGTCCATAGCTGTATTTGCAATCACTGAAGCATAAAAATCGTTTTTTTTCCCTGAAAGTAATAATACCAATTGCTTTTGCTTGATTGTATCACACAGGTATGTAGTAGCTCAGGCGATGCTGCTTTTCTCTTGCACATTTCAACAGATGTTTCTTCCTCGGTTTTGTGCCCAAAAGCATTGTAAATGCCTCACATAAAGGAGGCCTAAACGCGGAGAACGCGCCTGTCTCTTTTGTTGACAGTGAGTTTAATTTGGCACTGCCTTTAGATTGTGACAAGTTTCTGAGTTCGCTTTGTCATGAGTCACAGAAATACAAGGCGTGGGCACGCCCGAGAGAAAATCTGCATATCCATATGTCAGGGAAGTCCATCCTCCACTGCAGTGTTTTATTTTTTGCTTTTGATGCGAGCATTTCATGTCTAAAGGCATAGCAGCTGTCATGCCTCTATCATTTGAACATGTGTATTACAATCGTGACACAGCCTGTTAAACTGACATGGGTTGCTTGTGGCTTTGTGACTGCCTGTTTTATTAACAATAGAGGTGAAGAGACAGTTCTGTGCCTATTAACATTCATTTCAATTTCTCCTGAGGCAAAGTATTTGTTTGCCACGGAATCTTTTACCAGATTTAGCTTAGATTTCATCTGGGCACAACATTTTTAGTGATTTGCTGAAATTAAACCAATCAACGACCATTAACAAGCAAAGGTCGAACACTGACTTTGATCAGAGTGCATACAAAAAAGGATTATGGAATATGTAGAACAACTATATTTGCTGCACAACCAAGTCGTTGCCACACTGCTTTGCTCAAGAACTTTTTTTAAGTTGACAAGGGGCTAATAAATCCTTAAAAAGTGATCTCTCGAGGCAGCCGCTCACAAATTTTGTGATTACATTAGTATTTCTAACAAAAGCAGTGCAAATAAAGGAAACATGAAATGATAAAAAAAAAAATTCGAGCTGGTTTGCAGGTCCACGGGTGGGGCTGCTCTGCTCTAGGAGAAGAGTGGGGAGAAGTGGTTTGCAAACTCCTAAGTGCACATGACTGTTTGGCCGGCCCTCTGGGACCAGCCAAACAGTCAATCAATCAATCAATCAATAGTTCTTTATTAGGTATTTAAAAAATACCATAAAAGTACATTTTAGACAGTTAAAATCCATAAAATACAATTCATATGCCAATAATTAAAAACAATTGACCAAAAATGCTTTCAACACCACCCTCTTGAGTTCCTTAGCCTTACAGAGACATTAATAAAATTCATAATGCAAAACAGAGTATGAGGATCATTGGCCCTTTGCAGGAACAGTAAAGCAACCTTGGCGTGTTTAAATTTTGCCTGTTTTAACATTTCTACTAAAAAACTACGCCTAGGTAAAACATAAAATGGGCATAAAAGTACAAAATGAAGGATATCCTGCGGAGACCTATTGTCGCAGCCGCAGGTACCCTTCTGCTCAACTGTCGCAGTAAAACCTGGTGGGTTCGCCAGTATGTGATGTAAAAGGTTGAGCCTAAAACAGGTCATTAAAAATCTGTCCTGTACGTTATAAGTAAGGGCAAGATAAGGCTCCATTCCTTTCTCTGTTTTCAGTAGTCTATAAGATCAAACTGAAGGTTTACATTCTTCTATGGCCACCCTGCACGACGCTGCCAATTCGCCCCAAACATTTTTGACTCTCAATTTATCTTGGGGAGTAATTTCCATGGGGTTAGTGAAAAGATTCTTACAGCCAATTCCCTCAAGTGTGGACTTCACATATTTTAGCCAGGGAATACTCATTCCTTTGTCCCTTTTCAGCCAGTCTATAATAATTTGTCTACTAAGATCTGCCTCTGTGTTAGTCCAGATCGTCAGCCAGGCAATGAGAGGTCTAACCTTTTGTAGTGTAGTTCCTATTTTCCCTATAGGCCCTGCGCATTGGAATAACATAAACAGCAGTGTAGACGTAGAAGTGCGGTCTTCTCGGTCTCTACTGACTATGTTAGACTTAATTGGGTTTGTACCAACTGGCTCAGAGGTCACTGGAAACTTTCTTGACTGAATAGGAAGTGATCAGCTTCCCTGGCTCAGACAAGAAGGGATTCAGTTTTCCAACAACCGCATTAACATGACAACTTTGCTCCTCAGAATAAGAGTCAATCTCTAGAGTCGTGTGAAACAATAGACAGCTATTTCACTCAGTCAGTTGTGCAAGAATTACTTTCACCAGGATGCAGAGAATAGAGAGACGGGCGTTTTCAATAAAGGTATTATTTATTGAACAGTCTTTCTTCTCATGCAAGAGAAATGAATTGCCACAATTGCAAGACTTGTTATTATAAAAAAGTGCGTACAGTAAAAGGAGTATTGCGAAATAATACTGTAAAAGCATTGATATGGTTTCTTAGACATATGATAGTTAAAATGAGTAACATATATACATTCATATATACATTTGGCTAACGTCCTCAACTGGTGCTTCTAACTACGCCTACCCCGGTGTACCTGACCTAAGCCTAATACTTGGGAGGGAGTAGGTAAGTAGCCATTTAAGTTAAGTTGGTTTTGCCAAGGGTTTGCTTCAAGAATTCTCTCTAAGGGTTTAGTCAGCACCGTACCTCTGGAATAGAATGTTGGAGGTCTGGTATCTCCTCTCAGGACTCAATATTCCAGTCACCCGCAAGGGTAAGCTGGAAACGCCGGAGCTGGATTTTCTCGGCAGGAGAAAAGACAGCGTCTCTCTCAGCACATCAAGGAGGGGGAGGGGCAGCGTCCGTGGGCTTCTCGCATCTGCTGGGCTCTGCAAGGGACAGCTGTTCTGCTCCTGTATTCATCACCACCATCGCGTTTGCTTAAGGCAATGTTGGTATTATTTATACCTGAAAGGTGCCTTCTTTGACGTAAGTTTTTGGACATAAGACGTCAATAAAGATGTAACTAAGAACTGGTCGTTCTTACAGTGCTCGTTAGAGTTCTATTACTAATCAAAACAAAGCAAGCGGGGCTTTCCCAGGTTGCTGGGGGTTTTATCTGTTGAAAGAACTCGGAGTGTTATCTAGGAATCTAAGGAAGTGGCTTCTGCTGTGTCATATACTTTAATGAGCTGCAGAGACGAGTTACTGAAATATGGCTCTGATCGTTTATGCCATTATAGGGATATCTATTGATTATAGCCGTATAGGGGCACAAGGTCACAATATTGATCGGGGTCCTAGATAAAACACAACACTTTATCAGGTCCTCAATGTATACCCTTCCTAACTCTTCATGTGCGATATAGGCGGGGATACTTTGCGGAATTTTAAGTATCTTTCTGAAATATTTGTTCTCCTCTGCCTGTAGCTGTTGGGTATTTGCAAAACCCCAAACTTCTGACCCATATGCCACTTTAGAGCAACAGATTGAACTATATAGGTTCATAACTTGTTCGGGCGACCACCTTCCTAAACTACGTCCATAGTTCACTATCACCCCGTTCGTGGTCACCAGTCTTGTTCGTCGCTCTTCCACTAGAAGTTTGAAGTTTAAAAACCCGTCAAATAACAAGTGCAAGTAGGAAACGGACTGAACCTGCCCTAATTTGTGAGTGCCTATCTTGTAAGAAAACTTCTTGCAAGGTTTGGATCCTGTCAGCATAACGTAAGACTTAGCCAAGTTTGCAGATAAGTCTAAGGTATCCATAAAACTGACAAACTTGTCAATCAAACTCTGGAGTCCCT
Source organism: Lissotriton vulgaris (assembly GCF_964263255.1). NCBI lineage: Eukaryota > Metazoa > Chordata > Amphibia > Caudata > Salamandridae > Lissotriton > Lissotriton vulgaris. The sequence goes on along the minus strand of NC_141693.1, from coordinate 412,704,105 downwards.
TAGGGGTGCGGGCTAAAAGCACCGCGTCATCCGTGTATAACAACACCGGGACAAGGCGGGAACCTACTTGGGGAGAATCGACTCCTAATTTGCATATTCCATATTTAAATTATTAATATATAAGGAAAACAAAAAACGAGCTAAGATACATCCCTGCCTGACCCCATTGTTGCATGGAAAAGGTAATGTGGTGCCTCCTTCCGAGTTGAAGCGGACTTTGGCAGAGGTGTTCCAATGCAGTGCTCTCAGTACATTCACCAAGTCCTGTTCAACCCCTAATCTAATCAGCAGAGCCCACAACTTCTCTCTATTAACATGATCGAAAGCAGCAGTGAGATCCATGAACCATAGATATACTGCCTCGTTACTGGCTAGGGTGTATTTTGCCACCAGAAGATAGAAGTTCAAGCACTGATCCGTTGTAGATCTTCCAACCCTGAATCCGTATTACATGTCAGTAATAATTTGGTGTGCCTCGGCCCAATCCGTAAGACGATTAAGAACCACTCGCCCCAACACCTTGGCTGTTACATCAATTAGGGATATCGGTCGATAGCATTGAGGGTTGTCCTGATTCCCTTTTTAAAAAATGGGTACTATTGTATCAGATGACCAAGAACGCGGAAGGCTGGTTACGACCGCCGCATTTAAAACCCTCGTAAGGATGGGAGCCCACTACTCCACCTTTCTTAAATAAAGGTCAGGGGGTATACTGTCTGGGCCTGGCGCTTTATTTTTGGATAAACCCTGGATGGCCCCCACTACTTCCTCCAGTGTGAACTCAATCGGGCCCAAACTTTCATCCTCACCATTTTCTGAGGTATGGGTGTATACATCTTTTAAATGGTTATGCCATTGCTCTGGCAGGATAGTGGTACCGATCTCTAGGGCATTGGGGTCCTGGAAACATGGATTGTTTATGATTTTCCAGAACTCTGTCAAATCTCTTCTCTCCGCCGCCTCCCTTAAATCCTCCCAAGCTTGAGATTTGAGGGAATATTTCCTATATTTAAGAGCCTTTTTACATGCAAGCCTACATTGTGCAATACGTGACTTGTCCCGGGGTAAGGTTTTCAGGCTAGATTTCAACTCTTTGTGTGTCCGAGAGCAATCTTTATCGAACCATCTGGGGATGGTGTTTGCTCTCAGTTGCTTAGTGTTCTTTAGTAGTCTGTCTATTAGGTGCGCCACTTCCTCAAATGCTTTAACCAAAGCAGCGCCCTCCACAGATAGATCGGGACACACCTTGATCTCTTCTTTGCCTTTCTCCATTAAAGACTTATAAAAGGTGTCCCCGTCCACTTTCGACCATCTAAGTCGTCTCCCCTGATCTGTTATCCTCTCTATGCTATCTACCCCTACCTCTCTGCTAACGCTTCTAATGGACAAGTCTTTCAACTCCAACACAGGGGGTTATGGTCACTGAATATGCTCCATTCAATGTCTACCCCTCTTATCCAGACTTTAAATAGGCTGGATACCACTATGTAGTCAATGAAGGATCGACACCCTCTGCCCTTAAATGTGGGGTTGATCTCATCTCTGCTTCCCATGACTACAAGATCAATGGTGTGAACAAGGGCATGGCCTTTCAAAACCCTGTCCAATTCCGTCCCCTCAGGGGAATGTAAGAAGTGTGGGCCATCCTCCAACGTACAGCGGGACCAGTCCTCACTTACAGGTCTCAGGTTCGGGCACAGGTGGCAATTAAAATTGCCTGCTAGTACCACAAATGGGACCAGCCAAACAGTCTTGCACACTTTCCTTGATCTCTATGCAAGCTGCATTACCACCTGCATAGAGACCCAGGCCCCCATTCCCTGGCTGAGCATTGAACCACGACACTCAGGCCAATCACAACTCTGCAGTGCAGCGTTGTCATTGGTCAGGGGGTCCTGGCTGTGCTTCCTGTTCCTGGAGTCCGACGGAGGAGACCAGGAGTAGAGACGCAGGACCGGACAGCAAGGTAAGTATTGATTTATTTTAATGAAAATTAACATTGCACCCCGCAACCTTTCCCCCACCCCCTGCGCCCGCCCCGCCATCCGCAAGCCGTGCCGACTGCTACTGGATTTATATGTCAAAATTGAATTAGAGAGACCCAGTTTGGTTGTCAATATAACAAGGTCTGCCTTCCCGGTGCAATTGGCATGCAAGTTCAGGAATTTCAATATGGTGTAGAGGTGGGCTCGAGCCTAGAAGCCTGTCTCAGCTCGACAACCTGGTGGATCCTCGAGCCCATAACGAGCCACGCTTTCACGGCTTCTACTTTCCTTCCTCTCTCTACCCAGGATGTGGCAAAGAACAGAGCTGCTGATTTTCGATTTGGCCAACCCGGTTCAAGTCATGTCATCGGCTCAACATCATGTGATTCAGGGCAAAGTCTTAATCTCCCAATGGCTATAAAAAAAGAAAGTGACCTAATGTAAGTGGTGATCATGTAAACACTCCAAGTTCGAGCTCAATGAAAATGTACAGATGTAAAAAACAAGACTTAGCATAAGGAAGGACACATTTATAATCATTTACTGGCAAATGTGCACAGATGGAAGCCAGAATACCTAGATCAATTGTGGCTCCCCTGCTTAAAGTGTGTGATCTTAAGCAAATATTTAATTTCATTAAAATACTTTTTCATTATCACATGTGAATCCAGTTTCAAATATGTGAGTTCAGAACATCAGTTGTTTTAAAACCTATTGTGTTTGATTTAATAGAACTATAAAGATGCTCTATAATATACTGGGCCTGGTAGAGGGTTCATGAATGGTTCATCTTTAAATGCTATTACTTTTAAGAAGTACTTCTAAGTGCCGTGGTAGAATGTGACGTATTATTGTCATAGCTTTCACTTGTTAAAGAAATATAAATGTTTTAATTTTGAAGAGATTTTGTCATTTTATATGAGATGCATGTTGTATGATTTACATAGTGAGAATTTTCAGGGCTCAGCTTGTACACAGGCTCTAAGTTCTGAGTAAGACCCCTGGCACGGTTCTGCCTCAACTCTCCCTGTTAATTTGTTGGCTCACCCATCTCTAATCTGATGTCCCTGAGATAAGGTGAATGATTGGTGGCCAGGTTCGAGGGCCTCTTGCTCAAAAGACAATAGGCCTCATTTAGAGTTTGGTGGACAGGGTATTCTGTCACAAACTCCCCATTCACTTTATTACAAAGCCATTATATCCTACTGCATTTGTAATACATCGGACGAGTTTTCAGTCACTTTTGTGATGGAGTGCCCATCTGCCAAAGTCTAAATCACGCCCCATATTTTTTCCTGCTTTGTGGTTCAATAAGAATATTGGAGGGCATATCTAATTTGGTTATGAAAGTTGGCTCTGGCCAGTGCCTAGAGCCCACCCGGCATTTGAGAGGGTTTCACCAACCACTCAATGGGTCGTCTTGGAGGTGATGACCCGGGAGAGCATGGAACGTTTCCCTATTCTAATGCCGCCCTGCCGCAAATAGTGATGGTGGCTCTTGCTGCTGCCTGGCATCCTTGCCACAGGAACAAGGCCCCAGGAGTTCAGCGAGGCTTCACCAACCTCTCACTGGGAGTTGTTTGAGCAGGTCAGTCCAGAGGAGTAGGAGATCCTTGATCTGGTGGAACCCTGCCCTGAGTAGGGAAGGTGGCTGTGGCAGCTCCTGAGGGACCAGGCATAAAGCATCCATGCACGTTTCACCAACCTCTGGGGCTTCTTTGATGTAGTCTGCCAGAAGGAGTGTTACAGCAAACAAATCGGAAGGGTATGGCCAGACGTGGGTCCCTTTCTCACTATACCACTGGATTCAAGCTAGCCAAAGCCCTAAGTGGGAAGGGTATGCCCAGGTGTGGGTCCGGTGCTCACTACACCACTGGATTCAAGCTAGCCTGGGTGATGCCCTGAAACCGGTCCCAGGATGATTATTTCTGGTCCAGGGAGGACCTGGCTTGGCAGTTTGGGCTGCACTGTTCCCACAAGGAACAGGGTCAAGGCTGATTTGAATATGGCTGGGTCCAAACTGGGGTGGTGTGGTGAGCAAAATAATGATGGATTAAACCCAAATCCTTGTGAGTGGGGGTGAATGTTTGCATTGTAAGCATTCCGTCCATCAATTGTTTCTTTTGCATATATCGCCATAAGTGGAAAGGGCATGCCCAGACGTGGGTCCCGTGCTCAATACACCACTGGATTCAAGCTAGCCTGGCTGATGAAGGGCGATGCCCTGAAACCGGTCCAGGATGCTTGATACCGGTCCAGGGAAGATCTGGCTTGGCAGTTCGGGGTCGACTGTTCCCACAAGGAACAGGGTCAAGACTGATTTGCATATGGCTGGGTCCAACTGGGGTGGTGTGGTGAGCAAAAAAATTAATAATTTAACCAGATCCTTGTGAGTGGGGATAAATGTTTGCATTGTCCACCATTCCGTCCATCAATTGTTACTTTTGCATGTTTTGTCTGCCAGTAAGAGTACAAGACTGGTGGCACCTTGCCCTCCGTTGGAAATGTTGTGCTGGCCTCAGTTTGGGCACCCACACAGATGTCACAGGGGCCTGTTTGAGCTGGTTGCACACTGTCCTCGCCTGGGACTGCCAGCCCAGTCTTTTGGTCCTCCACGCCCATGGGTGTTATTTGCCTGTGCCTGGAATTAAGAGGCAGGTTAGCTGACCCCTGCACACTTTAGGACTGTTTAGGAAGCACATTTTCCACGACTATTACACCCTCATGAAGTAGAGGTTTTTAGAAGCCATGAGGTGTGTCAAGTTGGAGATGGTCTGCTGACAAGATGGCTGTGACTAATTGCAGACCAGATAGTGGTGACCAGACACCCAGCAGATAGCCAAGGTCAGCCACCTATTAGATTTCCTTGGACCCCTATTGGCTATAGTGCCCTGGTCCACTGGAGCCACTATCCAGAAGGCATAGGACAACCGGAACCACTGAGCAGCGAACCCAGGTCCACTGGAGCTGCTGACCAGAATCCCCAAGGCACTCAATCCACTGACCTCGTTGCCTCCATCAGGGCTCACTCAGGCTGTCTGGTCATCACGCTGATCTGCAAAGGAAGAGTGTGGCCCGCACCCTGCACCCAGTGGCGCATGGTTGCAAGGAGGAGGAAATACATCATGTGGAGGTGACCTACCTTGGGCCAGTGCTCCACCATGAGTTTCCTAAGAGCATGCGGCCATTCTTGTTGATTTAGCTTCAGCTGGAGTAGAAAATCTACTTGAACAGCAGCAAACCTACTCCAATGACGGCCCTCTGACCACGATCGCTTCACTTACCAGTTTGCATATGCTGGAGCCTCGCGGGAGAAAAAGTCCACCACATGGTGATTGGTGGAATTTGGCCAGACCTCTGTGTTAAAGAGTAACGCAGAATGGCCAAAATTCCCCTTATTCAGCAGATGGAACTGAATATTCCTCCCACCCCTACATGAAGTTAGTTTCTAATGTGTTTTTACTGTTATTATCTACTCTAGCCTAATTTTCACACACTATGGCTTGATTTACTTTTTGAATGATGGACTGCTGTTCCGCCATGGGGACCGTGTAAATTATTGAAATTTATTTAATAAATTGTATAAATGTAACCCAATTAGGCAGTCATTTATAAAACATTGGCAGAACCACCTTCACCACAGTTCCTGTCAAGACATCTGGCTGATTGTTGCAGGGCTGCATCAGCATGCTGCAAGCCTGCAGTGAACAGATTTATTTTTATTTTTTCATTTTCAAAAATAAAATCCTGAAACATGATTTTTTTTTTAAATTAAAAAAGTAATGCTTCCCTCATCATGGAAGTCATCTCCCATGGCAGGAAGAGCATTATTTAGTTTTTAGTGTCCCTCACCGCCAGGGTTTTCCTGTTGGGGACGGATAGTAAAAGAAACGGCTACATTACTGCCTGTCCTCATTGGATGGGTTAACATGTAGCGATCACCACCATCTCCAAATTGATTGTACACCCACATTTATATAGAGCGGCAAACCTTAATGCTGGCAGCATGTATACTTTGTCGCCATTGTGACGGAGTATGCATACCGCCAACATTTAATTCAGGCCCTATGTTTTGACTCCACACAAATAAAATTCCCAACAAATCCTAAAAATGTTCTTCATTTAATATATTTGAATGTTCACACATTAAAATGTTGTTAACTTTCCTAAACATATATTTGGTATGCACTTGTTGAATTGTCCTAATCAGTCAGTTACGATTGAATACTTGCCACATTATAAAGTGCCCATCATTGTAGTGAGGCATACCTTCTTTTTGAAAGGGAATGCCATTCAGAGGCCTAAATCTGCTGGGGCAGCATCATTCCATTGTTTCCACATTCCCCAAAAACCAACAATAAAACCATGGCATTCAACAGTGGAACAGTTAGTGAGTGATTTAATTTCCTGTGTTACTCGACAATAGTAATTAACTTCACTTCCATACCTCTGTTCAAGGGAGCTCTGCGAGTTTTCATATTGGATTGATACTTCTATCACTACAGCAGCACCATCTTTGTTGAACACTAAATCTAGGGGCATATTATCAAGTAGCGCGATAGGCAATTATCGCCGCTTTAGCAGCCGTTTTCGGCCGCTAAGTGGCAATAATTCTATCGCCCTATTAGCAAGCTGTCGCTAACTGATGTTAGCAACAGCTTTTAGGCAATAGCGAGCGGTTTGGGGCCCGCTTTGCATGTCAGCGATGTTTATCGCTAATGGCATGCAAAGTGGGCGTACCCAACCAGTTAGTGACTGAAAGCAGTCGCTAACATCGCTATCGCCTATTAGCAAGGCAGGCATAGCGATATAAATATTCGCGCTAAGCGCGAATATCTGCAAATGCTAACACCTGCCCACACCAGTTCTTAGCCATGTTATCCAATGGGAGGTGGATAACATGGTTAAGTGCATTTTGTCGCTAATGCGTGAATATCGCTGTATACTCAGCGATATTCGCGCATTTCTCCGCTATCGCTGGATATTTTAGCACAATGGAGAAATATGTTGCTAATAGCATGTTTTCTCCGCTAACATATCCAGCGATAGGCAGCGATAAAAAAAATGCGCTGAGAGCATTTAGCGATAAATATCGCTATTCCTTGGTAATATGCCCCCTAGTTTTCTCAGTTCTCACTGGCTTTTCTATAAATTAGGTTCTCTATATGTTAGTCACCCACATCATGTTGCTGTATCAATAAGAAGCTCCGGGATCTGATTGTGCTGCTTTATTCCTATGTCCTTTGTTTTGGGATGGGTTCCAAACACACGTGCAATTCTTTCACAAACATCTTTATAATATGATCAGGTACCAAATTATCGATCTATCCCTCTGGAGTTTGTTTCTCTTGTATTCATGACAATCATGAATCTGGGGTGTTCTCTGGATAATTTATGCCGTTGCACTGGCAAGGGAGATTTTCCAGTTTATCAAACTCATCTTTACTCCAGTCAGATGATGCCAATAATTGCAAAGCGTAGTTCAGGAACCTGCTGTCCTCCAGCATTAAACTGTGTGTTTTGTTAATATAGACTACTTTATCATTTATCACATTCCCAAAATACATAAAAGAGTGAGCAATATACAGGTCTAGAGCCATTCTTCGATAGAGTAAGTTGTTTACCTTGTTGATTTGCTGTGGTATAGCCAAACCAGCACTTTTTGGAGTACGCAATCCATCACATGTATAGGCAGGTAGGTGCAAATACCTCTTTATATATTTAATGTTTCGTCGAGTTTTATGAGAGATTTTGCATCTGTGCCGGCCAATTCTAAGCTTGGGAATCAAATACTGACTGAGTATTTCAGCCCTTTGAGTACGATTGAGTGGTAGATTGTCTAGATTTCAGCCCTTCATTGATTTTGTTATTTTTGTTTGCTCTATGTGAGGATTAAAGTTCAGTCCAAGGTATCTCACTGTCATGTGGGTGTATATTTCCGATGTTTGACTTCTCAAATTGTCATCGTTTTCAGCTGTTGACCAGTATTTTGTATTTTTGATGACCTATAAAGAACCCATGTGTCTTTTAAACATTTAGTTTCAAGCTAGTTGCTTTGCTGACTTTTTCAGTGATCTTTAGATTAGTACTCATGCTTCCCAGGTGTCAATTTGTACTGTGCCACCTGCAAAGGCCAGAGCAGTGAGTTGTTCTGCAAGTTCAACTGAGCCAATACTTAAATCCTTTGCCATGTTTTTTTAAGATTGCATATTAGAGGGCCATTGGCGATATTAAACAATAGTGGGGCAGTGAGACACCTTGGTTTAACCCTAGACTTCATTGTTAATTCTGATGTTGATTCACTTTTTTCCCTTAAAGTACATAGTTGAGTATGTATACAACTCTTTTATTGGATCTCAGATACATGATGAGACAGAGTCAAATGCGTTTGATATGTTGATGTACACACTGCAAATTATGTCTGTTCTTCTGTGTCAATTTTATGATATTTTTCAGGAATGTCAAGTTCTCGAGCCACTCCCTAACCTCAAGAAGCTGTTCTTTTTTATTCATATTTGTGAAGCATTTCATTGCTTCTGTCAACAACTTCATTAGTAGCTTCATAAATGCTGTACATATTCTAATTAGTTTTCAATTGCTTTCATTGTTGAGTTCATTTGCAGGCATGTTTTTTGGAATTAATATTGGTCTTTTCTTTTTGATGCATCCTGGGTCTCTAACTAAGTTGATAAGATTCTGGTTAGCAGTCTTGGTCTTTTCTATGCACATTGTAAATATCATTTAAGCTAACTTTGTTAGCACCAACCGCTTTGTTTAATTTAGCTTTTTTAAATGCCTATGTTATTTTAGCCTTTTAGGTGTGTGCTGGCCATTGGCCGACACTGGGGAGGTATTTAAAGGCCCCTATGGTGCCCACAAGAGGGAGTTCCTTATTTTTTTTCTTTACATCAGGCTGCTTGGGAATATCATAGTTTGTTTATTTTTTCTTTAAATGACATTCATTGTGCAATGCGCGCTGACGTAAGTACTGAAAAGTGAAAGTGAAATGTCTCAATGGTCTTGTTTAACTTTCACTGTTCGAGGGCATATCTAATCCCTCCAACAACTGATTTTCTTGGGAAAGTTATCGTTTGAAAAAAGGGAGAATCTCCTCTTTCCAATGCTACCTCTGCCCAGTGGATTCTCTGCTTGGGATCACTGCAGGAGAGCAATCCTCAACCAGGGATCCACCCAATAGGCACCAGGGATGGAGGGTGCAGCATATATATATATATATATATATAATATATATATATATATATATATATATATATATATATATATATATATATATATATATATATATATATATATATATATATATATATATATATATATATATATATATATATATATATATGAGAGCACAGGATTCCCTCTCTCCAGCTCTGCGTATGCGGTCACAGCCTCCACGCCAACCACAGGAAGGAAAAGACGAACCACCAATCTGGCAGGCAAATAGTGTTTATTTATTGCAGTTCACACAGCCATTTGTCAGCGACGCGTTTCGAGCACGGATGCCCTTGCTCACGCTGCGATGCAAGAATAAAACAATCACAAGCCATTTTTAAATGCATGTCACCTGTGTAAGTTACCACCCCCTGGTGGTAACCTCCCATATCACGTGATGAATATAAGTGAAGAAAGACTATCGCTGCATTAGAATTCTTTCTAAGCACACTTAAAGCAAGGGGGCAGATGTCAGGTTAAATCCTGAATTATTTAACAGCGTTAATGAATTGCACTAGATGACTGGTTAAATCCACATTTGTACAGAATTGTTCATTATTGTGTTTGCATACATAACACCTTGTATGTACAAAAAATGTTACTGATGTAGGAATAGGGATCTAATCAGTGCAAAAACGTCAGAACCATAGTATAAGTGTGCAAAATATAGCAATGTAATCTTAGCAGCAAATAGACCATAATAAAGTGCATATGTGACAGAAAAGTGCATAAATAGTGATTGCGACGAAAGATGATCAACATCTATGGAAGTACATGTTAAGCCACGAATACCACCAGAACAACGGAAGCCTAAACAGCAAATATAACTGAATTCAGAGCCCTGAATTAAAATAGGTCATAAATACATAAAGGCAATCGATGTCGTGGAAGGTAAAAGAAGTATCAAAAGTGTAGAAAAAAGTGTTAAAATTGTGTTAAAAAGCAGGTATCAAAAATTCTTATAAATATAACAATATCTACAATCAATTTAGATAGATCAAATAGTCATGAATACAGGGTTGGATTGTGCAAATGTGCAAAAAGCAGTAATATAAAGTACTATACACAGTGCAAGAATCAACACACCAATATCAGGATACAGAGTTAGAATACTAAAATGGTGCGACATGGCAGGGAAATAAATTCAAATTGATTGGTACATAAGTAGGGAACCTAACTTATGTAGAACTAGTGATCTGAAGGACAAAGGTATATATATATATATATTGCAAACCCAAAGTTTTCCCTGCGTGAAAACAGCTCGTCGTAGCTCACACAGGAACACAATGCACGGACCAAAGTTTTGCGGTGCTCAAAATTCTTTTAATCGCATGTCGACCTCCTCATAACGTTTCGGCACTCAGGTGCCTTGCTCACATGACAGCGAACAATAGTGAGAGTGGTTAATTTAAAGTGCAAGTGCTAAGTTCTGATTGGGCTCCAACATATAGAGCTAAAGAACAGACTCTATGAATATCAACGTCTAATACATTGCGATCATTCATCTTTAAGTAAAATACACATTGGTACTATGTAAAATACATATGTAATACAAAAAGACAAATCACAAATAGCATATGATAAAAGTTTCAAATATATCATATAAAAAAGGTTGTTAAATAACTGTAAAATACTTGTTAGATCTTAAAACCAACTAACCTTAAATATATTCATTATTTCATGTCTGTACCAACAAATATATATAATTATCCACTAATGTGGAGCCCACATCACATAGTGTTAAAGAAAAGTGCTATTTAGTGTTTCAACAAAAAGTATATTGTGGCTAAAATTCATGTAATAAACACGTATACCTATAAGTTTACCCAAAGCACCCAACCGACTGAGCCCAGCCAGCGAGGTGAAATGGATGACCATCACACAGTGTTTATAAAAAATGGCATATAACCGATAAAAAAATATGGTTTTTTATCAGGTTCAATTGATACATATCATGTAATATCGAACAATTGCGAGCTATCAGCAGTTTCATTTAAGACAATACTAATGACATTATCCTGAGAACGCCCAAGAGATTCAATTTTTCACAGTTCCAAAGCCACTAAAGTCCATGAGTCCTAGAGTTTCAACCAATTCAAGGTCACGATAGTAATTACTTTCAATTGATGCAGCCAGAGTAATTACGATACGCCATCATACACTTGAACAAAAGGCACCAGGGATGGAGGGAGCAGCATATATATATATATATATATATATATATATATATATATATATATATATATATATATATATATATATATATATATATATATATATATATATATATATATATTCACTGAAAAAAACATAGGTTTCACACCAGTTATAGTTACCTGGAAATTTTACTGACATAAAACCATTGAAATTCCCACGTTATAGTTAGTTGGACTCACTATAACTTGCGCGTGTAATGCACTGCTGATGACATCACATATTACATCACTCATGACATGGTCAGTGACAACACTCATGACATCACTGATGACACCCTCCAGTGAATGTGTGCCTTTCTGAAAAATGAACATGTTTTATATATGTATATGTAAAGGTCAATGGAAGAATAAATGTTTAAATAAGTGTCTTAATGGATGTTTAAAAAAAAAAATGATTGGTTAACTGGCTTATTAAGTGTATCATAGTGAATACGTATATTAGCGAGTATTGTTTCAATATTTAAATGTTTGTATCAGTGTTTCACTTTGTATATAAGTGGGTGCATGGGTAGGTGAGTAGCTACATGTGTGTTTCTATGGCTTATTAGATGTTTTTTTTAGTATCAGTATAAATGTCTGTATGATTTGGTGGGGGTGTTACTTAGCACACAGATGCATCAACGACTGACTCACTGTTTGTATGTGTTTTGAAGACAGCATATGTGCCGGACTGTATGGGTGAGTGAGTGTGTATATGTATGTGTTAGTAAGTGAATGACTGTCTCACTAGTGTCTTTATCAGTAACTACATATGTTTTAATCTAGTATATGTGAGTATTGGTGTATATTAGTGAGTATATGTGAGAGTGAGAGATTGAAAGAGTTCTTGTTTTAATAAGTATGTGTTTCTATAAGTGATTGTTTAAGAGAGTAAGTATGTGTAAGTTTCTTTAGTAGTAAGGTAGTAGTGTATGTATAGCTGTATATGCAAATAAATGGATGTTCAATAGTTTATTTGCATGTGTGAGTATGTGTGTGAGCAACTTTTGGAAGACTATCGGTGTGTTAACGGATGTATAGGTGTCTCACTACATATGATGAGTGAGTATATGTATGAGTGACTATATAGAAGTGTTGGTGAATGAGTGGATGTGTATATAAATGGTGGAATTACTGAATTGGTTGTTGTAACTGGTATAGGTATGTCCACTTTTTTTAAAATGTTAGTTTTTATTTTTCAATATGTGTTTCAACGGTTACTTTACAGTGAAAGGAGGTCAGTCTCTCTGTCACAAGGATGGTGTCATCAGTGATGTCATGAGTGATGTCACTGACCATGTCATGAGTGATGTAATATGTGATGTCATCAGCAGTGCATTACACGCACAAGTTATAGTGAGTCCAACTAACTATAAAGTGGGAATTTCAATGGTTTTATGTCAGTAAAATTTCCAGGTAACTATAACTGCTGTGAAACCTATGGTTTTTTCAGTGAATTTGATAGGTTTTTTAAATGCTAATTCCTAACTATAACTGGTGTGAAACCTATGGTTTTTTCAGTGAATTTCATAGGTTTTTTAACTGCTAATTCCTAACTATAACTGGTGTGAAACCTTTGGTTTTTTCTGTGAATTTCATAGGCTTTTTAACTGCTAATTCCTAACTTTTTATAGGGCTTCATACCTATGTATTTTTTAGTGAATTTCTAAGGTTATTTTTTCGCAAATGTCTATAGCTGAGAAAGGTATGTTTTTCTAAAAATGAATCCTATATTGTATATGAATATAATATATATTTTTTTAAAGTATATTCATTTTTTTTTATATTTCACTTTGGAGCGCTCCCGGTGCGCGTACCGGTGAGCGCCCCAGTGCACCTACCGGGGCGCGTTCCGTCAGCACACTTAAAACATTTTTTTTTTAAAAATAATGAAGGAGTGAGCATGAGGAATGGGGACAAAGAGAGTGGTGTAAAGAGAAAGAGAGCTAGAGGGAGAAACACAGAGGGACTGGGTAATAGATAGTAAAACAGAGAAAAGGTGTAAGAGGAAGTAACTGAGAAAAGGAAAATGAATAAGGGAGCAAAAGAAAAGAAGACAGAGGAGGAAAACTAAAGCTGAGGTTCTGGGAGAATGTGAATGGGTGATGAAAGTAAAAGGAAGGAGAGTTAAGTATGGGGAATGACAGGTAGTGACGGAACCAGAGAAAAGGAACAGTAGTGACGGAGGGAAAGAAAATAGCAGTGAGTGTAAGTAAAGAGGAGTGAAAGAGGGTGGATAAAAGTGAATAAGGGTAAGACATGGGGAGTGACAGAGAGAAAGAAGAGAGAGAGTAAAGGAAGGAGTGTCAGGAAGGGACTAAGTGAACCAGTAAAAAAGGTAAGTGAAGGAGTGTGGATGAGCAGGGGCACTGAAAGAAGTTGAATGTGGTAGGAAAGTAAGGAAAAGAGAAGTAAACATGGAGGATAAGAATAAGTGAGGGAAGCAGAGTAAGGAAACAGGGGTGAGGTAGGGTGAGAGAAAACTAGTGAGGTTAAAGCAAAGGGTGATGACAAACTACATTTTGTAGACACACTTATCATATAATTAATGAAAACTTACTTGTATCTGTGAAAGACAAAAGAAAAAACAAGTTATAATTAGTAAAATATATATTTAAAAATAGAAGAAACAGGTCAAGAGGTAAAAAAATCTAAAAAAGTTTACTAAGAAATAAAGCAATAGTGAAGGATACAAAAACAGAAATAAAGTAATGTAGAAAGAGAAAAAAGAGGGAAAAAGAAATAGAAAGAGAACAAATTACTGAAGGTAAGTAGGATACTAAAAGAATGTGAGATACCAAAACGAAATCAGGAAAGATAAGAAAGTAAAAGGAAAATGAGTGAAAAGGAGAGGAGTCTAAATGAGGAACTATTAATAAGAAAGAGGAATAGAAGATGACTGAGAGTGAGTGAAGGGGAGTCACAGAGTGAAGGGATGAAGGGAATGAGGTTAATATAGAACGATGGAGGAAAAAGGAGTGAGAGAGTAAGTACACAGAAAAACAAAGGGAAGGACTCAGTGAACTGCAGTACAATGAGTGAGAAAGGAAAAAGAGTAAAGGAGAAAAAGAAAGAAAGAGAAAGGAAGAAAACTAAAGCAGTGGTACTGAGAGAATGTGAGAAATATAAAAAGTGGTGGAAGGGAGAGAGGAAATGCAGACAGTTCAAATTGGATTGAGGAGTTGTGAATGAAGTGGAGTAAAGGAACAGCGATGAAACAAAGTTAAAAAAAGGCAGTGTAAATAAGTAAAGAGAGCTAAATAAGGGTGAAAAAGGAAAATGAGTGTGAGACAATGTGAATACAATATAAATTACACAATGCAAACTATAGAATAACTTCTACAATATGTTACATTGTTTATTTTTGCTGTTCTCAGAATATATTGAATTTCACTTAAATTAGTGAGTTCAAACTCTTCATCATATAACAGCGGGAAAAAAACACATTCTAAAAGATTGTGTTTAAAAAAAACCATACAAACTTACAACTCATATATGTACACTAATCTTTGATTCACTTACATTTCCGTGAGGCCAAATAGAAGATAGTGAAGGTCCTTTTGGTGGAAAAAAAGTCTGCTGTGCTCTATAACTTCCATTTCATCGACTTCCTATGAAAAAAGATCTAAGAACATCATACCTTACACTTTCCTTCCGGCCAAATTGTGTCAGATATATGAGTATTTTTTACTATGAGATCCACTTACAGTACCTATATGAGATAAATAATTTTAAACATTAGATTAACTAACTAACTAACTAACTTTTATTAACTATTCCCGTCTTCAAAGGCCAATTCCCTTTACTAAAACTTTGGTTTTAAAAACACTAGGTAAGAATTTTTAAAATCATAAGGCAAACGTTGTTTATAAGTCAAATGAGAATCATTGCAGTAAGTCCAACCTTTTTTACATTTTAAGTAGCATGTATAATGTCCTGATGTTGTCGAAGGACCGTCATGATAAATAATAGCTTCAGTTGTAAAGGTTCTTCCGGAAATTGATAACTGAGAAGCTACAAAATTTTTGATACAAGTTGTCAATTTAGTTCCATCAGGTCTACATTGTTGGAAAACTAAAATGATATACTGACCATAACTTTGTATAAATAACGTGGATAGCATTGGACACTTACATTGGGTACACACCATATTATGATCTGCTGCTTTAACTAGATTTTTAAATGACACTGATTTACAGTCTGGTAAAGTCAAATATATAAATCTTTCAGTGTCTATTCTAGTATTACTTGATGAACTACAATTGTGGCAGTCATGCTGCCATTGATAAGAAAGGCTGAAAAGATTATCTACATCTACACCTTCATCTTCCAAAACACCAAACATATACATTAAAAATTCCTGACAATCCTGCTGAATGTTCTGTGAAAATTTATCTTGACCAGAACACATATCTAAAATATTTCGAATTTCTGTTACACTTTCTATTTTTGCTCTATCACTGCTACATTTCTCAAACACAGAATTCAATAAACCACACAATCTTTGATCCCGATTTTCAACAATCTGTTCTTGTAAAGTTTGAAGAAAAAAAACAACATTAACCACTACATTAGCATAGCAGTTGACACCAGAACTATTTTCAAACTGAAATCCAACAACATTTTCATCACAATCCTTTTTCTTTCTGTTTTGAATTACAGTTTCATCTACTTTTTGTCTTTTTGCTACTACCTCACTGCAATTATTCTCATTTCTTCTTTTTCGGCCTACCACACGTTTTTCAAACAGAGGATATTGAGGCAAATGTGGAGCATACTCTCTTCTTAACCTATTGTATTCTTTAACACAATCTAGATTTGCACAAATCTTTGTCTCATCACACTCAATCAAGTACAATCCTGATAAAGTTCTGACTCGGGATAATGCCACATATGCCATACCCTCTTTAAACACAGATCTTCCAATGTTCACCAAAGCACTATCTACACTTAAACCTTGAGATTTATGAATTGTTACTGCATATTCCAAACAAACAGGAAACTGTTTTCGGCGAACATATAAGTCTTTTACAAGTAAAAATCTAGCAGAACAACTGATTTGTTGTACTTGCTCAATACCATCAAATTTTATTTTTAAAAATTCAATTCCATCTCTATTTCTATAATTCACAAAATCAACAACATAACCCATTGCTCCATTTACCAGACCTCTTTCAACATTTAAATTCCTTCTCAAAATGATACGACAATTTAAACACACATTCAGAGTCTTTTCAAAACCAGCTGTTTTAGAAATACTTTTCTCTAATGAATCCAATTTTGTTTTCAAATTTTCTGACAAAACAATTGTTGCACCCATATGCTCTATTTTATCTATTGTTTCCAGTTTCACAATCTCTTCATTTTCTAACTTTAACATTTTGTTGTTGAAGATGGAACATTCTTGCAGAGTTGGCATCAAACATATCCCAGATTTCTTCTCAGTCATTTTTTTTAAATATTCTCTGGCAGAATGTTATCATTTGGATACAAATTTGAAATTAATCGAGCATGTAAAGCTTCTTTCCCAAGCTCACTTACTTTTCCAATTCTTACATCTTGTAGAATATTTTTATAATCTTCATCCTTTGCCTGTCGTATATTTTGAAGCAGTTCAGCATATTTAAAATTTAACCATATATTAACGTTTCCAATGCTTCCAAGGGACTTCCTGGTATCTTCATGTGTGAGCATTTTAAACACTGGTTGTCCTTTTACTGGAGTCAACTGCAATAGATCTCCAAAAACAATAATGTGTTTTCCTCCAAATAACACATCATACTCTGTTCTAAGAATTTCTTACATTCTCAAATGCACAAAAGCAAGCATTAGATTTGAGACCAAGCTTACTTCATCAATGATAAGAAGTTTCATTTTCTTCAAAACTCTTGAAACTTCAGAACACGCATCTCCAGATAACTTGTTGTAATGCAATTTATTATCATGCTCAACTGGCAGCATCAGTAAACGATGTAGAGTAATCCCTTTAATGTTATGTGCTGCCAGACCAGTTGGAGCAGTTACAACACAAGACAGCGGTGAATCAGTCCTTTTCTGCAGATAAGTTGAAATGGCTTTAATCAGAAAACTTTTTCCTGTTCCCGCTTCTCCACTTACGTACAGTCGGACAGGCTCAAATGATGTACATCAGCACTCTTTTTTCTCATGTCTGAATCCATGTTCAATCTGTTCTGTGACTTCGTCATATATCTTTTTCTGCTCAACGTTTAGTTGCTTTATCAAATCTTCTAAGTTAACTCCATCCTCTTGAGCATGTTCCATAGCTCTTTCCACCTCATCCGTGGCAGTTGCAGCTTCATTTTGGATAATTGGTCCCCCTAGTGGATCCTGACTCAATGAAGTAGAACTTTGACTGTCTTGAGAACTGTCTCTAGCAATCTCTTCAGCAATTGTGGTTTCTTGCTCTATTTCTTCGTTCAACATTTGCAGATAATTTGGAAAAACAGGACATTCTATGGTATCCTTAGTTGCATTAAAAGAGTCTTCATAACACAGAAAATCTCCAAGTAGTTCCTCTTCTGTACGCCATGGCTTAAAGAGTTGCAAAAGAGCTAAATAGTAAAATTCTCTTTTGTCTGGAGCTTCGCAACTCAATTTTCGATGATTAATCAAATGGCCTTTTCTCTGCTTCACTAGACATCCTTCATACCCAATGACAGCATATTTTCCATTATTGATATCTTCTGTGATGTTCCTCTTATAACTGTAGTTTTGCAGAACTTCATACAAACAAGTGTTCTCAAGGTGAGTACTTCTATTTGGATAGTATGTATCCAACATATTTGTCTTCAAAATATCTGTACTGTTTAGTTCTTTCTCCGCCAAATATTCAATTTCTTGTACAGATTTCAAAACTCGGTTTCGTGTTGCAGCAAGACCTAGACTCACCCAAATGATTGTTCTTGATTTGGCATAGAGACTTGCTGATGATAACCGATCAGAACATTCATATGCTCCAATTTCTCGATGCGACAACATCTTCAGACTGAAACTGTATAATTTCTTGCTTAGACTCTTTTCATGTGAAATGTCCTCCCACATTTCCTTCAGTTCTGTCTTTTCTTTTTTTGTGATGTAAGATGTCACATATCGAGCCACAGCAATAGAGTTGTCAGCAACGAACTGAATATCCATGTTAGCATTCCACATGGACAAAATCACTGGGTTGTAGTCGTTGATGTACTTGGACTCTTCGTTTCTTTTTAAATTATATGTATTTTTGGGAGATTTCCTCGTCACAGTATGTCGTAGAGATGACATCAAATTATTTACTCTTCCCTTAGAAATCACTGGTTGTGGAAACGCAAAACGACATTTCGTGTAGTACTTTTCCTTGTTTTTAAATTTTCGACGACAGTACTTTCCACAACGATGAGATTGAAAACGTAAAACTTGTTGCTTTAAACTGTTTTCTTCAGAGTTTTTGGAACAGCACATGTTGAATACTGTTCAATGAAACTCATCACTGTTTCATCCGAATCTAATCCAAATTTGGGTGCATCTTTAATCCATAACAGCATATGTATATGAGGAGCACCTCTCGCTTGATATTCCTTCCTCCAAAAGAAATCCAAAACCTCTCCAAGGGAAGGATTTTTTTTGTTGGTAATAAAAGACATCATAGCTTCAAATCTATGATTAAAATATCTGCAAACATTCACTGGATCCAAAGAACACAGTTCTCCAGGTGTTTTCAATTCTATATTTTGTATGTTTCCATTTGCCTCTTGTAGAAATTGAAGTAAGTCGTCCCATGCATACTCAGCACAGCTAAGAGTGAGGAACCATGTAGGAGTTCCTAAGTTTCTTAGCATACATTTCAATTCCCCATGACGACGGAACCAATACTCATTTGTTCCACGCTGACATGCCATGAGATTGATTAGCTGAGATTCCAAAATACTGTCTTGCAGATTGACTTTCTCCATAAAGTCCCTTGCTGAAACATTTTGCAGATGAGCTCCACTTTTCAATATATGATTAACTGCATAAGAAAGTCCAGACAAATCACTTTCATACAGTAGATGAAACAAATACGGAATGCATTGCCGAAACCTTGGATCTTCAGCATATAATCTTAAAGTCCGGTATTCAGCTGCAGGAATTTGAACTGGTCGATCGTCATATCGTCCACCACGACCTGTTGGAAATAACTGTGGAAAACAACGAGCTTCCAAACTTTCTTCCTATACACTAATGGGACTTCCTTTTGCTGCTTTCATTTGAAACAAGTCAATTGAATTCCCCATTACTTCTTTGGAATGCAAAGGATGAACAGTATAATGTTCATATATTTCTTCACTTCTAGACACATCAACTTTTTCAATTTGGCCAACTGAACAATCACTGTCTTCTTCTGTAGCTGTTTCCTCTGCTCCAACACTTACATCTTTATAGTACTCATTGTTTTTGACCAAATACACCGTTGCCTTTTTGACTTTCCTAACATCCACTAAATCTTGCCAGATTTTCTTACTCTTTGTCGGAACCCCATTAACTAGAATAACCAGAGGATCCTCTTCTACTCTTTCTACACCAATTGTATCAATGTTTTTCTTGACATCTAGAGGCAAATAAACAACTCTTCCCTTTAATCCTCTTTGTAAATCTGTAGGAGGTAATTTCCCTATCTTAGGCTCCATGTGAACCATAGCTTGAAAAGGATGGACACATTGAATCAAAATTGATTCATAAGTATTTAAATACATCAATTCAGAAGGAATATCTATCAACTGAAGATTATTATGAGCAGCTCTAGCAGGCATTCTATTTTCATTTAATTTTTTCAAACAATAATTACAAATACGCTGATCAAAACTCAAATCAAAAGAATTCTCCACCAACAAATAACTTACAAAATCCTTCCATTCACTATTATTTTCCAATTCACGTTTTGCATATAAATCAACTAACCTAGTCTGAATCTTATAATGAGTCCGTCGACAACACACACAAGTTAAATTAGGCCTTTCACTTGCTTTCACCTTAAACTTGGTAATTTCCTCGTCAAACTTTTCTGTACTTGAAATCTGTACATTGTCTTCCACATTACCATCCATTACTATATCCATTTCTACACTGTCCTCTTTGTTCCCAAAATAACAAAACTCAATTTCTTCACAAATAGTCTTCACATCCACTTCAGATCCATGCAAAAGAGCACTGTTTAACTGTTTAAGCTTAAGTGCTGGACTTTTTGCATAATACAACCTTCTCACTAATTTCCTCACCTTATTATGATGCACTGCTAACATCCTAAAAGGATGAAAAACACTCTGACATACTTTTCTAGAAAGACAAGCCAGTGAATGCCCATGCAAACCTGTGCTTTCTCTCACTCTGCAAGGATCTAACTCTTGCAAGATCTTCATTTTTTGTTTTAGATTTTTCTTACTATATGTACGTAAGAAATTTCGAAGCAAATCGATTGAATCCTGTCGCACACTACAAATACTACTGCACTTCCATGTATACACTGGACCCTTAGTACATCTCCCTAAAACTTCATCACTTAACACCTCTTCTGCATCTCTAGACACAAGTTTCTCTTTTTCCATCACACAACCATCTTTCACCTCATATGCTCGACCACTGGTGTCAACTGCATGCACCAAATCATTTTCCTGAAAGTAACTCTCCTCATTAAAAAATGGCTCAGAACTTGAACTATGCATGCATTCTCCAGAAAATACTTCACAAAAATTAGTCCGATTAATCATTCTTTTCCATCTACTGTTCGATTTGAAAACATCAATTGCCTTATTAAGTATCCTAATTCTATTGATTACTAAAATAAATAATTTTTTCTTAACTTCAAAAGCCTGATCAACAATCTTCTCTACACTTTTCTTTTTCTTGTAAAAAGCAGCTCTCTGTTTACCTTTCTTTTCATTTTTTAGCAAATTTAAAACTACCCTATTGCGAAACATTCGTCTACGAATGACCCTAAATTGATTTAACCTTCTATTGCTATCCATACTCTTATCTCCTACTCCAATAGAGACATTTTTTGAGGGCCTCTCCTTCCTTTTTCGATTTGTTCTCTGCTTCTGGATCTTCTTATTACCATTAACATTACTTTTTGATCTACATAAATTGTGAAGAAAAGACTTAATTGTCTTACCAGGAGCTTTTCTGGTGTTTTTTGAAGTACTTGTTGTAGAGGATTCTTTTATTTCCTTTGATGATTTAGTTTTTTTACGTATGGTATTTTTTCTATTCCTTTGCTTTGATGGCATTTTTGCTTGCTTTTAAAATGTTGATTTCAATCTGTGGTTCTGAAAAAAATAACACATTAAAGACCACTATTAGCAAACAACAAAGTAATGACAAAAAGAAAACAATATAAACACTAATTTGCAACATATTAAAGTTTATACCACAGCAACTCAGGGCCTTATTTATGAAGGCCTTGCGCCACCAGTGCGTCCCATGTTAAAAGAGACGCACCGGTGCCACAAGGCAGTCATAAATAAGGTAAAAAACACACAAAAGAGCAGACCAGGTCTGTAAACGGCATGTAGCTGCAACAGCGACCGTGAGACACTGATGGTGAGTGTATGAGACAAAGGATTGTTATGTTATGTTATGTTAAGTGTTGCTTATAAAGCGCACTGACACCGGAGCTTCCTGGCGCTGGTAGACAGAACAGAGAGAGGAGAAGGTAGAGGTAACAGAATCTACGTGGGGGTAGGGAAAAGGTAAAATTTTAGCATTTTCCTAAAGTTGAGAAAAGAGGAGCAGGATTTGATAGAGAGAGGGAGGAGGTTCTAGAGCCCAGGGGCCAGCTGGGAGAACCGGCGTCCGCCGCATCTCTTAGTTTTGCTCCTGGGGATGATCAACAAGTCAAGGTGGGCGGATCGGAGATTACGTGTAGGACAGTAAGGGTGGATGGTAGATTTCAGGAAAGCAGGGGAAGGGCAATGAAGTGCCTTGAAGGTAAGACAAGCTACCTTGAAGGCAGCCCTTTGCTCGACCGGGAGCCAATGCAAATTCATAAGCAAAGGTTTAGCTGATTGCCATCTGGGTGTTCCATGGATCAGGCGGGCAGCCTGATTCTGGACGATTTGGAGGCGTTGAGTCAGGTATTGTGGTAGACCGTGATAGATGGCGTTGGAAAAATCCAGACGGGAAAGTACCAGCGAGATAACAGTTTGGGTGAGTGCTGCCGGGGGAAGAAAGTGGCGGATTTTGCGGATCCTCCGAAGTTGAAACATACAGGAGGAAACCACCGCTCCCACCTGAGCCCTGAGAGAAAGCTTGGTGTCAATGATGACACCTAGACTTTTTACTGTTTTTGCAGGGACGGGGGGGAGCCAAACTCTGGAGGCCAGAACTGTGGACCCCAGTAGGTGGAGCTGAGTCCAGGAAGTAGGAGCTCAGTTTTACCGGGGTTCAACTTCAATTGGTTCTGGTTCATCCAGAGTTGGATATGAGTCATGGCTCCATGAAAAGTTTTGATGGCATTTGGTGAATTGAGGGGGAAGATGATCTGGAGATCGTCAGCGTAGTTATAAGTGACGATGTCCCATTTCAGAAGTGATTGAATGAGTGGGCGGAGGTAAAGATTAAAGAGGAGCGGGGAGAGGGAAGAGCCTTGGGGAACACCACAGGATGTGAGAGTTTTTTTAGCAGTGTAGGGGCCAAGGCGGACCGCCTGTGTTCTCCCCGTAAGGAAGGACCTGACCCACTCAAAAGCAACGCCCTGGATGCCCGCCTGCCCGACACGGTGGAGAAGGATGTCATGATCCACCGTGTCGAACGTTGTTGTGAAACAATTGAAGACTATTAGTCACAAAAGACTGGAGAAATTCCCATCAGACCACCCATGTGGTGGAGTTCGCGTCATGTGGGAATCACTAAACTTCCCATACCAAGTTCGACCATATAGTGTCGAGGCGGGAACGGTAGTCAAGACCATAGTCTTGTTGTGACACTCTAAGGTAGTGTAAGTGAAAAAAGGTGCAGTGCTCAAAAAATGTGTGATGATAAAATTGACTACCAAGACTCCGAAGAGCATTGCAGTAGAAGTCTAAGTGTCAAAGGTTAAAAGCACGCCAAGTAGTAAGACTACTCTATGGCGCTGTGCAGTACGGTCGACATGTTTCAGCTTTAAGAGCAATGAGCCCAGCTTTCTTCAGGACCTATAATAGAAATCAGCTACTGCAACAACATGTGGTGTGTTAAAGTGAAGGTTAATAGACATGTACTGGTACATATATACCAGGAACTTGTATACTTAAATGTCCACTGGAGGGAAAGTGTCTTCTTCCTATCAAGAGAAAAGGAACACAAAGACAGTGTGTCAAACAAAGCTAAGTCTTACACAACCACCTATCGTACACACACAGAAACCATGCAGACACACCTACAGAACTCATTTAACATTCTGCATTATGAAAAGCATACTAGCTTCATCACTTTGAGGAATTACCTCTCTGTGATACTCACCCAGCTTTGTGTGGGTGATAACCTCACCTCACCTGGCAACCGCTCGGGAGTATGAGGCCCCGCTCTGTAGTGTAGAAGTAAAAGACACAGTAAGCACACCACTTAACTATGCCCAACCCAATGGTTCTACACATATAACCCAACTGACGTGTGATAGTAAACAAAATGTCACACCCAACACTAACCACTTCAAAGATTCCTACAAGGTACATAGGAGTCGCACACTTTGTGAGCCATGAAGAACACCTAGTCCATTGGTTTCAATGTGTATCTCAAGGTGCCTCATATTAAAATAATGATAATAATATATACCCTGAACCAAAACACAGAGTATTATGAGAAAATCATATTCTCAAGTGTGTACAGTTGTTATCCTCAAATGTGTATGTACCTTGTAGGAATCTTTGAAGTGGTTAGTGTTGGGTGTGACATTTTGTTTACTATCACACGTCAGTTGGGTTATATGTGTAGAACCATTGGGTTGGGCATAGTAAAGTGGTGTGCTTACTGTGTCTTTTACTTCTACACTACAGAGCGGGGCCTCATACTCCCGAGCGGTTGCCGGGTGAGGTGAGGTTATCACCCACACAAAGCTGGGTGAGTATCACAGAGAGGTAATTCCTCAAAGTGATGAAGCTAGTATGCTTTTCATAATGCAGAATGTTAAATGAGTTCTGTAGGTGTGTCTGCACGGTTTCTGTGTGTGTACGATAGGTGGTTGTGTAAGACTTAGCTTTGTTTGACACACTGTCTTTGTGTTCCTTTTCTCTTGATAGGAAGAAGACACTTTCCCTCCAGTGGACATTTAAGTATACAAGTTCCTGGTATATATGTAACTCTGTACCAGTACATATCTATTAACCTTCACTTTAACACATCACATGTTGTTGCAGTAGCTGATTTCTATTATAGGTCCTGAAGAAAGCTGGGCTCATTGCTCTTAAAGCTGAAACATGTCGACCGTACTGCACAGCGCCATAGAGTAGTCTTACTACTTGGCGTTCTTTTAACCTTTGACACTTAGACTTCTACTGCAATGCTCTTCGGAGTCTTGGTAGTCAATTTTATCATCACACATTTTTTGAGCACTGCACCTTTTTTCACTTACACTACCTTAGAGTGTCACAACAAGACTATGGTCTTGACTACCCTTCCCGCCTCGACACTATATGGTCGAACTTGGTATGGGAAGTTTAGTGATTCCCACATGACGCGAACTCCACCACATCGGTGGTCTGATGGGAATTTCTCCAGTCTTTTGTGACTAATAGTCTTCAATTGTTTCACAATCCTTTGTCTCATACACTCACCATCAGTGTCTCACGGTCGCTGTTGCAGCTACATGCCGTTTACAGACCTGGTCTGCTCTTTTGTGTGTTTTTTACCTTGTTACAGGGGAGTGAGCAGATAGGTCATTAAATATTTCCCCTCGACCCTCCACACACCCGTTTGTTTTCTTAGTATTAAGTGCAGCTTTTTAGTTGCGGGTCGTTTATATCAAGGTGCAAACGTATTTTGCACCTTATTGCTCACCCAACGTAATTGTGTGTGTTCCTCTTTGTCCACCCTCACTGCCACTCAAAGATAACAACATCCACTTCCATCACTGTGAAGTAACCATGAGTCCTTATGGGATCTTGTCACCTCAGTATTTAGATAGTGACACATGAGATCATGCATGCCCTTTTAATCCAATTAAAAGGCTTGACTTCGCCCGAGACACCGTCCTCTCTCCTCCTTGTAATCAGCCAATCAGGGACCACTTAATAAGCATGTCCCATTGCAGATCATACACCTTGTGACCCCTGTTGATGAAACTCTTCACCTCAGATAGCTCTTTCCAAATTAAAAATGACCACTTTCTTTAGCAACAATGACGGAATACTCTTTATTCCATCTGTCATTGTTGATTAATATTACGAGAGCCCGGCTTAATGATATCTGCGGGTCCTGTTTTGCTGATACTTGGTCTCTCGTGTGGTTATGCATTCGGGATCCTTTGTGCCCACAGAAGTGGCGCCGGATAAACTATTGGTCCGGCCCCCACAGTAACTGTAATTGTCCGATTCCAGGACACTCACTCTCTGAGTTTTCAACCGGGCACAATTATTTCCGCTGTCTGGCGAGACATAGCGAGCGCGCATGCGTTGGAGATTAATGGTTCTCAGTCTCCACGCATGCGCGTAAAAACAGCGGCTTCCTCAACGCGATTTGCCGCGAGTATGCTACATCTTACGTTCTATTCTGGCTCCACGGTGATTTCATCACCCAATTAACAGGAGCTTTATAAGGAGTAAGGGCGCTTGTGCTTTCACCTCCACATCCGCTCGAATTTGAATCGAGGGCACCGACGGACAGGTGAGTCACAGAGTGCTCGCTCTTGAGTGAAGTGCAGTTCTGGTTTAACATTCGGTTACAGTCATTCCCCGATGTAATAGCCAGTTCAGTTAAACCTGGTATGGTCCCTAATTCTCAATCTACCTTAGGGCCAGGGTACTCTGCCTGTTGATATGTCTAAAGAGGTTAGAAGCCCATTAATATGGGTGACCGAGGCAGCTACTTAGGGGCGTTTCTTAGCAATCCCCCACTTATGCAATAGTGCTAGAGTCCCCAATAGGTATTTAGCCTTCGTGTATTTCTCCACATTTGAGGATAACAACTGTACACACTTGAGAATATGATTTTCTCATAATACTCTGTGTTTTGGTTCAGGGTATATATTATTATCATTATTTTAATATGAGTCACCTTGAGATACACATTGAAACCAATGGACTAGGTTTCTTCATGGCTCACAAAGTGTGTGACTCCTATGTACCTTGTAGGAATCTTTGAAGTGGTTAGTGTTGGGTGTGACATTTTGTTTACTATCACACGTCAGTTGGGTTATATGTGTAGAACCATTGGGTTGGGCATAGTAAAGTGGTGTGCTTACTGTGTCTTTTACTTCTACACTACAGAGCGGGGCCTCATACTCCCGAGCGGTTGCCGGGTGAGGTGAGGTTATCACCCACACAAAGCTGGGTGAGTATCACAGAGAGGTAATTCCTCAAAGTGATGACGCTAGTATGCTTTTCATAATGCAGAATGTTAAATGAGTTCTGTAGGTGTGTCTGCACGGTTTCTGTGTGTGTACGATAGGTGGTTGTGTAAGACTTAGCTTTGTTTGACACACTGTCTTTGTGTTCCTTTTCTCTTGATAGGAAGAAGACACTTTCCCTCCAGTGGACATTTAAGTATACAAGTTCCTGGTATATATGTAACTCTGTACCAGTACATGTCTATTAACCTTCACTTTAACACATCACATGTTGTTGCAGTAGCTGATTTCTATTATAGGTCCTGAAGAAAGCTGGGCTCATTGCTCTTAAAGCTGAAACATGTCGACCGTACTGCACAGCGCCATAGAGTAGTCTTACTACTTGGCGTGCTTTTAACCTTTGACACTTAGACTTCTACTGCAATGCTCTTCGGAGTCTTGGTAGTCAATTTTATCATCACACATTTTTTGAGCACTGCACCTTTTTTCACTTACACTACCTTAGAGTGTCACAACAAGACTATGGTCTTGACTACCCTTCCCGCCTCGACACTATATGGTCGAACTTGGTATGGGAAGTTTAGTGATTCCCACTTGACGCGAACTCCACCACATGGGTGGTCTGATGGGAATTTCTCCAGTCTTTTGTGACTAATAGTCTTCAATTGTTTCACAATCCTTTGTCTCATACACTCACCATCAGTGTCTCACGGTCGCTGTTGCAGCTACATGCAGTTTACAGACCTGGTCTGCTCTTTTGTGTGTTTTTTACCTTGTTACAGGGGAGTGAGCAGATAGGTCATTAAATATTTCCCCTCGACCCTCCACACACCCGTTTGTTTTCTTAGTCATAAATAAGGACCAAATGTAAATACCATTGATTTTCCCCCCAAATCGTTTTTTGAATAACATTTAAGAAACACTGCGCAGAACCTATGTACAACCACTCAATATCACTTTTGAAACCTCACTGTTTCCCAAAATACAAATCCTCTATCTTGCAAATGTTCATAGCAAGTATTATCAAAAAGCAAAAAACAAACCAACAGCAAACAAACTCAGGGCCTTATTTATGAAGGCCTTGCGCCACAAGAGCGTCACTTATTTCCCATGTGTAAAGTGATGCACCGGCTGCAAAAGGCAATCATAAATAAGGGCCAAATGAAAATACCATTGATTTGCACCCAAAATCGTTTTTGGAATAACATTTTAGAAACACAGCAAAGATCCTTTGTACAAGCATTCAATTTCACTACTGAACCCTCACTATTTCACAAAATACAAATCCTCTATCTTGCAAATGTTGATATCAAGCATTATCAAAAAGCAAGACACAAACCAACAACAAAAAAACTCAGGACCGTATTTATGAAGGCCTTGCGCCACGAGTGCGTCCCATGTTAAAAGAGACGCACTGGTACCACAAGGCAATCATAAATAAGGGCTAAATGTAAATACCATTGATTTTCCCCCAAAATCGTTTTTTGAATAACATTTAAGAAACACTGCGCAGAACCTATGTACAACCACTCAATATCACTTTTGAAACTTCACTGTTTCCCAAAATACAAATCCTCTATCTTGCAAATGTTCATAGCAAGCATTATCAAAAAGCAAAATACAAACCAACAGCAAACAAACTCAGGGCCTTATTTATGAAGGCCTTGCGCCACAAGAGCGTCACTTATTTCCCATGTTTAAAGTGATGCACCGGCTGCACAAGGCAATCATAAATAAGGGCCAAATGAAAATACCATTGATTTGCACCCAAAATCGTTTTTTTGAATAACATTTTAGAAACACAGCAAAGATCCTATGTACAAGCACTCAATTTCACTACTGAACCCTCACTATTTCACAAAATAGAAATCCTCTATCTTGCAAATGTTGATAGCAAGCATTATCAAAAAGCAAAAAACAAACCAACAGCAAACAAACTCAGGGCCTTATTTATAAAGGCCTTGCGCCACAAGAGCGTCACTTATTTCCCATGTTTAAAGTGATGCACCGGCTGCACAAGGCAATCATAAATAAGGGCCAAATGAAAATACCATTGATTTTCCCCCAAAATCGTTTTTTGAATAACATTTAAGAAACACTGCGCAGAACCTGTGTACAACCACTCAATATCACTTTTGAAACCTCACTGTTTCCCAAAATACAAATCCTCTATCTTGCAAATGTTCATAATAAGTATTATCAAAAAGCAAAAAACAAATCAACAGCCAACAAACTCAGGGCCTTATTTATGAAGGCCTTGCGCCACAAGAGCGTCACTTATTTCCCATGTTTAAAGTGATGCACCGGCTGCACAAGGCAATCATAAATAAGGGCCAAATGAAAATACCATTGATTTGCAACCAAAATCGTTTTTTGAATAACATTTTAGAAACACAACACAGGACCTATGTACAAGCCTTCAATTTCACTACTGAAACTTAACTATCTGCTTCCAAATATTCTCCATAGAGCAAACAAGTCTCTATCTAAATTGAATAAATCATTACTTACCGTTACAAATGCTTTGGGAGATTGAAAACAGTGTCAGACACACACACCAATTTTTCTTTAGCAGAGCAAAAGGTGTGCACTCAATACACTGAAACCAAGACTGGCATAGAAAATCTCTAACTTTACACACATATGCCTTATTTCAACCAATCAAAAGTCTTCCCTCACTATTTTCAAACCAACACCCTTCCCCCTCTCAGACCTTTCTATCTGTTACCATAGCAACTCCCTCTTAACTGAACTCTCAGGTTCAAAAGTTTATTCTACAATGTTGCAAATTAAGTCAGCAAGGATGTTTGACCTCTCAATACACCAGCTTATCCAGGGCATTATTGCTTTTAGTGACTTTTTCTTAACCATTCAGATTTCTTCTTTCAGACAACACAACCATGCACCCTAACTTTCAGTTTTCTACTATCTGAATCCACCAATCATTGCTTGTGATTCAACAGCAGAGAAACTCCACAACTTTTTTTTGGAAAACTCCTACTGTTCCAACTGCCATTTCATTCCCACACTTCATCTGACTGCACCAGAACCTTCTCACATCATGTATTCTGTATGGATTATTGGACATAGCTGCATCCACTGGGCTCAAAGGTATGCAGCAAGCAGAAATTATCACAACCTTGATTTATCAAATGTGGAAATCAAGTGGATTGGCCAGAGAGGATTGAGATGTCATCAATTGATACCATTGGTGAAAACCTTTTTGCATCTGCCAAACCCTGACCTCTTAATAGTGCACTGTGGTGGAAATGATTTGGGCACTATGACTGGGGTTGGTCTGGAAATGCTTTTAAAGGACACCTTTGATCAATTGATGACACTTTTTCCACAAACTGCCTTGGTATATTCCAATATATGCCAAAGACAGAAATGGAACTGGTCCAACCAATTTTGTCCACAATTTGAGAAAGCACGGAAACATGTGAATAAATCTGTTTCTGCTTACATGAGAGACTGTGGAATGGGTTCAATATACAATATTAACTTGTGTTACAACATGCAAGACATCTACAGAGGAGATGGTGTGCACTTCTCAGATGAGGGGAATAGAATATTCCTCCTGAATTTAAGACTGTGCATTGGAACCTACTTGTAGGTACCTAAATCAGCTACAGAACCCAAAAAGCTCTTTTCAGAGCTACCCTACCTCTGATCATTCAAAACGTTTATCTTTTTCTAACTTTTTTCACTTTTTTTCACCAAAGTACGCTCCCCGGTACGCTTACCGGTGCGCGTACCGGGCGCTCCCCCCGCAAAATGTTTACATTTTATTTTTTATTTTTTGCCTATATGAGCGTCCTAAGCCCCCCTCAGAAAACCTAGAGGGTCAGGAAGTGACTACCGTGCCCCCTTCTACCCATTCCCAACGTTGTTTCTCCTCCATTTTGTGTCTCGATTCTACCGAAACACAAAATGGAGGACTCCCGTAACGCTGCCGGTGCGCGTACCGGGGCGCGCACCGGTAAGCGCTCCCTAAAAAAAGGTGGGAAAGTAATTTACAGAAAAACCACTGGAGACACTTTCATCAAATATAGAATAGGCTCAACTACATAGCAATCCCTACCATTTACCCAAATTTGATGGAATTCCATTGAGACATTTATGCTGTAGGCCTGACTAAATATCCTGAGGTAAATTACATGACAAAAACACATATGAAGTGTTAGAATTGACAACCAATTAAAATGTTACTTTCATTATCTACTATTATTTCATGACATTTAATTGGTTATGTACCTGAATATATATAAAGAAAGAGAGAGAAACACAGCCATTTTGACTACTACTTCCTGAAGTACATTTCAAAAGCATTTTTACTGACAACTTAAACTTCTTTTTGAAAGGTAAGATGTTATTTTAAAAACTGAAGTATGTTGTGCACTTTAAGTTAATTTGGAAAACATTTTCTGATAGTTATATACTATCCCTCTGTAATAGTTATAGAATAAGATAGACTTCTCTGTTATAGTTATGGATGAAGTTAGGCTTGTCTTGTATAATTATGAATTTACTTAGGCTTTATCACATACACTTTTTTATATTTTTACTTCCACTCTGATACCATACACTGCCCAAAGATAAAATCACTGTTAAAAAACCAAAGTACCTGTCGGAACTTAAACCCAACAGTGCCCTATCTCTACTGATATTTTTTTTTTAAATGCAAATTACAGCACAAAAATGGAAGGAGAGCAAAAAAATGCCATCGAAATTGTTCTGGAGTGCAACAATGATAAAGTTATTGAACCCAATGACTCAGAATTCATGGATGAATCACGGGACTATGAACTACTTCAATGTGTACAATCAGTAGATTTCCTGATTCAAAATGAGGACATTTCTGACAATCAAATATTAGAAGTTCTGTTAAATTTGGAAAAGGAATCTGAAAAATAAATTTATATTTAATAATTCAAAAATTGTTTGAGACATTATTCATTTTTATTTGTATTTCTTAAACTAGGACCAAATTGTTTATAATGTAAAGTCAGACTTAAAATATACTGTGCAACTTTTTTGTGTTACATAGTAAGTTTGCTCATAGTTACTTCCTTTCTCCCACTATATCATCTCCAATGTGTATTTAACATCTCTTTATCATCTCCTGCCTCCATATTGTTTCTGCTTTCCTGACAGACTACGCTATGAATTCCATATACCACAATAACTTCTGTAACAACATGCAAGATATCTACAAAGAAGACGGTGTATATTAAATTATAGGCTCTGCATTGGTACCTACATATTGGTACTTAAATAAAAAAAACTTTTTAAAAACAACAAAAAGAACAATATTTGAAAAGTCTATCATTCTTTTTTCCCCATAGTACGCTCCCCGGTCCGCTTCCTGGTGCGCGTACCGGGCGCTCCCCCGCAAAAAAAACGAAAAAAAAATAAATAATTGTTTGCCCCGCGGGGCCCTTTTAAAGCCCCCACATCAAACCTAGGGGGTCAGGGAGGGTCTACTCTGCCCCCTTATGGTCATTTCCCCCTTTGTTTTGGCCACCTCTCATGTTTTGATCCTACCGAGACACAAGATGGCGGCCGCTCCGGACTGTTTAGAATGTTTACAGACACCCGAGAGCCAATCAGCTTTCCATGCGCAAGTCGCGTGTCGCGCCCGGTGCGCTCCCCGGTGCACGTACCGGGGCGCGCTTACAGATATATATATTTTTTTGAACCTAAATTACTCAAAATCCACTTGAGCACATATCTTGAGACATAGCAAAGGCACATCGGGCTACCAGTCCCTACAATTTTGCCAAGTTTGGTGTAAATCCATTCAGCCGTTCGGGCTAAAAGTGAGGTCGACCGCCCCATGGAAATTAACATGGGGAAAATGCTTTTTGGGATCCCCCTTTTATCTCGGCCCCCGCTTGACACATCCCCCCCAAACTTTCAGGGAAGGACCAGAGCTTGACGAGGCCATTTTGAGGAGATTTTCAGGCAGATTCGTCATTTGGCGCCAAAGTTATTCCAAATAGAATTTTGAGATTTAACATTGAAAAAAATCCTAACTATAACTACCTACTGGCAATCGCCAGTAGGTAATATATATATATATATATATATATATATATATATATATATATATATATATATATATATATATATATATATATATTAGCAGCCCGTCCCGACGTTGTCCGGGTATGAATTGCTGCCCGACAGTAGTATATTGTTTTGTAGGATTTCGTTTTGATAGCATTTCTTAACTGTGACAGGCCTTTGAAACGCTCCGATTCACAGTGCACTGCTGATGCACTTAAGAGTGCGCGTTCAGTAGTGTGTGAACTCGAGTTTCCCTACTTTATTTTTCCTTGCAATGTTATATAGCGCGAACTCAACAACATGGCATGAGCACAATTTACATTACAGAAGAACACATTCATTTGTGGTAGGCACGGGAAGACAAAGCAATTTGCCTGGAATCACAGGATGTTGAGCTGATGCCGAGATTCGAACGTAGCTCTCCAGCTCTAAAGTTCGCAATTCTAGAACCTGTGGCGGGAGGTGTGTCTAAAAGTGTATGTCGGTGCTGGCCATCAATGAGAGAGACCTGTGCATTTTTCAAATCGGTGGTGAAAAAATATGAGTATGTTGCTGGAGATGTGGGCCGCCGTGCCACCAATGTACTTACCGGGGAGGGTAAACACCCATTATTCAGCAACTTTCTTTCCGCATACCATCACTCTGCATACTTTCATTACGAAAGTACCATGACTACGCAATGCCATTATAACGCATGGCATTACATTTTATATGCTTTTAACACGCATACATTTACAACAAAATTCGTTGTAAATGCATGAATGGTAAAAGCATGTTTTTTTTAATGTTTGGATAAGGTAAGTATGGGTATAGGGGTATATGTTTTGGGGTACTGAGGTACATGTTTTGGGGTGTTTGGGTATTTTAAGGGTTCAGATATAGTTGTGGGTTATGGGGTACAGGGGTAGTTTTAGGGTTTAGGGATAGGTATGGGTTTTGGGGTACAGGGGAATTTTTAGGGTTCAGGGCTAGGTTTAGGTTTTGGGGTATAGGGGTATTTTTAGGTTTCAGGGGTAGGTTTGGGTTTTGGGGTACAGGGGTATTTTAAGGGTTCTGGGCTAGGTTTGGGTTTTGGGGTACAGGGGTATTTTAGGGTTAAGGGGTAGGTTTGGGTTTTGGAGTACAGGGTTATTTTTATGGTTCAGGGCTAGGTTTGGGTTTTGGGGTACAGGGGTATTTTTAGGGTTCAGGGGTAGGTTTGGGTTTGGGGTACAGGGGTATTTTAAGGGTTCAGGTCTAGGTTTGGGTTTTGGGGAACAGGGGTGTTTTAGGGTTCAGGGCTAGGTTTGGCTTTTGGGGTACAGGGGTATTTTTAGGGTTCAGGGGTAGGTTTGGGTTTTGAGGTACAGGGGTATTTTAAGGGTTCAGGTTTAGGTTTGGGTTTTGGGGTACAGGGGTGTTTTAGGGTTCAGGGCTAGGGCTAGGTTTGGGTTTTGGGGTACAGGGGTATTTTTAGGGTTTAGGGATAGGTTTGGGTTTTGGGGTACAGGGTATATTTATAGGGTTAAGATGGGTTAGTGTTTAAGGGTGTTGGGGTATTTTAAGGAGTAAGGGTGGGTTATGATTATGGGGTGCAGGGGTATTTAAAGGGAGCAGGTGGACACCCGGAGCTGGAATGTACAGAACCTGGGAAGAAAAAACAATGAAATATTGGGCACAACGCTCGCTTTTTTTCCCCGTAATCCCACGCCCCGCACACGCCCATGCCCCCAGCACACGCCAGGGACAGACTAATTTGCATATAGCCAGGTTCTGAGCTGGGATGGTGCAGTGAGCTAAAAAACGGTGATGGATCAAGCCCTGATCTTTGGACTGGGTAGGAGTAGTCTGCTTAATTCAGATACTCTGTCCATCACCACCCCCTTTTCTGAATCGTTTTGTCCACCATAAGCGTGGAAGGGTATACTCAGATGTGAGTCCGTTGCTCATTGCACCATCAGGATTCAAGCAAGCCGGGCCGAAGACGGCTGTAATGCCAGAAACCGGTCCCCGGAAGCTTGTTTCCTTCCCAGTATAAGAATTGGCTTGGTAGTTTGGTCTGCCCTGTTCCCATGATGCACTGGGCCAGGGACAGACTAATTTGCATATAGCCAGGTTCTGAGCTGGGATGGTGCAGTGAGCTAAAAAACGGTGATGGATCAAGCCCTGATCTTTGGACTGGGTAGGAGTAGTCTGCTTAATTCAGATACTCTGTCCATCACCACCCCCTTTTCTGAATCATTTTGTCCACCATAAGCGTGGAAGGGTATACTCAGATGTGAGTCCCTTGCTCATTGCACCATCAGGATTCAAGCAAGCCGGGCCGAAGACGGCTGTAATGCCAGAAACCGGTCCCCGGAAGCTTGTTTCCTTCCCAGTATAAGAATTGGCTTGGTAGTTTGGTCTGCCCTGTTCCCATGATGCACTGGGCCAGGGACAGACTAATTTGCATATAGCCAGGTTCTGAGCTGGGATGGTGCAGTGAGCTAAAAAACGGTGATGGATCAAGCCCTGATCTTTGGACTGGGTAGGAGTAGTCTGCTTAATTCAGATACTCTGTCCATCACCACCCCCTTTTCTGAATCATTTTGTCCACCATAAGCGTGGAAGGGTATACTCAGATGTGAGTCCCTTGCTCATTGCACCATCAGGATTCAAGCAAGCCGGGCCGAAGACGGCTGTATTGCCAGAAACCGGTCCCCGGAAGCTTGTTTCCTTCCCAGTATAAGAATTGGCTTGGTAGTTTGGTCTGCCCTGTTCCCATGATGCACTGGGCCAGGGACAGACTAATTTGCATATAGCCAAGTTCTGAGCTGGGATGGTGCAGTGAGCTAAAAAACGGTGATGGATCAAGCCCTGATCTTTGGACTGGGTAGGAGTAGTCTGCTTAATTCAGATACTCTGTCCATCACCACCCCCTTTTCTGAATCATTTTGTCCACCATAAGCGTGGAAGGGTATACTCAGATGTGAGTCCCTTGCTCATTGCACCATCAGGATTCAAGCAAGCCGGGCCGAAGACGGCTGTAATGCCAGAAACCGGTCCCCGGAAGCTTGTTTCCTTCCCAGTATAAGAATTGGCTTGGTAGTTTGGTCTGCCCTGTTCCCATGATGCACTGGGCCAGGGACAGACTAATTTGCATATAGCCAGGTTCTGAGCTGGGATGGTGCAGTGAGCTAAAAAACAGTGATGGATCAAGCCCTGATCTTTGGACTGGGTAGGAGTAGTCTGCTTAATTCAGATACTCTGTCCATCACCACCCCCTTTTCTGAATCATTTTGTCCACCATAAGCGTGGAAGGGTATAATCAGATGTGAGTCCCTTGCTCATTGCACCATCAGGATTCAAGCAAGCCGGGCCGAAGACGGCTGTAATGCCAGAAACCGGTCCCCGGAAGCTTGTTTCCTTCCCAGTATAAGAATTGGCTTGGTAGTTTGGTCTGCCCTGTTCCCATGATGCACTGGGCCAGGGACAGACTAATTTGCATATAGCCAGGTTCTGAGCTGGGATGGTGCAGTGAGCTAAAAAACGGTGATGGATCAAGCCCCGATCTTTACACTGGGTAGGAGTAGTCTGCTTAATTCAGATACTCTGTCCATCACCACCCCCTTTTCTGAATCATTTTGTCCACCATAAGCGTGGAAGGGTATACTCAGATGTGAGTCCCTTGCTCATTGCACCATCAGGATTCAAGCAAGCCGGGCCGAAGACGGCTGTAATGCCAAAAACCGGTCCCCGGAAGCTTGTTTCCTTCCCAGTATAAGAATTGGCTTGGTAGTTTGGTCTGCCCTGTTCCCATGATGCACTGGGCCAGGGACAGACTAATTTGCATATAGCCAGGTTCTGAGCTGGGATGGTGCAGTGAGCTAAAAAACGGTGATGGATCAAGCCCTGATCTTTGGACTGGGTAGGAGTAGTCTGCTTAATTCAGATACTCTGTCCATCACCACCCCCTTTTCTGAATCATTTTGTCCACCATAAGCGTGGAAGGGTATACTCAGATGTGAGTCCCTTGCTCATTGCACCATCAGGATTCAAGCAAGCCGGGCCGAAGACGGCTGTAATGCCAGAAACCGGTCCCCGGAAGCTTGTTTCCTTCCCAGTATAAGAATTGGCTTGGTAGTTTGGTCTGCCCTGTTCCCATGATGCACTGGGCCAGGGACAGACTAATTTGCATATAGCCAGGTTCTGAGCTGGGATGGTGCAGTGAGCTAAAAAACGGTGATGGATCAAGCCCTGATCTTTGGACTGGGTAGGAGTAGTCTGCTTAATTCAGATACTCTGTCCATCACCACCCCCTTTTCTGAATCATTTTGTCCACCATAAGCGTGGAAGGGTATACTCAGATGTGAGTCCCTTGCTCATTGCACCATCAGGATTCAAGCAAGCCGGGCCGAAGACGGCTGTAATGCCAGAAACCGGTCCCCGGAAGCTTGTTTCCTTCCCAGTATAAGAATTGGCTTGGTAGTTTGGTCTGCCCTGTTCCCATGATGCACTGGGCCAGGGACAGACTAATTTGCATATAGCCAGGTTCTGAGCTGGGATGGTGCAGTGAGCTAAAAAACGGTGATGGATCAAGCCCTGATCTTTGGACTGGGTAGGAGTAGTCTGCTTAATTCAGATACTCTGTCCATCACCACCCCCTTTTCTGAATCACCCAGCACACGCCCACAGCACACAAAAAGAGACATGGCATGAAGGGTGGAACGTACCACACGCCCCCAGCACACGCCCACAGCACACGCCCACAAGGGACTACTTTGCTGGCACGGTTCTTTTACCTTTTAAATGTATATGGTGGCCGTCTGCGTAGCCTATGTCCTTCTGCTGCAACTGCCCTTTCCAACGCTGTATTGGTTGTTCTGATTGGTGCTGTGGTTCCTGAGATTACCCGCCTCAAAGGTTTGGGCTCTCTCTTTCTTATATTAGTATAGAAGATATATATATCACCGTCAGTCCTGAACTACTGGCTTCCTTAGTAGACAAACAGGTACAGATCACAATTGTGTGGTATTGCAAGTATTTAGTGCTTTATTATCTTATCTCCAATGCCAGCATGACGTGTTTCGGCTGTGTGGCAGCAGCCTTGATCATATATATATATATGTCTGGCCATGTTGCAGTGGTTTCTTCACCCATCTTTTAATTATTTTATGAGTTACCAGTATTAGCCCTCAGCAGGGGAGTTAGCATTTTAATCCTCCCTCCTCCCCCTGTTTTGAATGCTTATTCAAAACTTCTGGCTTAGCCACTCCCCTGCACTTGGTGGAAGACTTATTCGGCATTGGAACGCGTCAGCACAGTGGGCGCACCAAAGGCAAGCCCGTTTACGCCCTTCCGCGCTTGGATTGCGCTCAGCGCCAGCCACTCTGCTGGTTCGGGACCCCAACTGGAAAGCAATGCTTTATTACTCCAGAAGTAAGCTTTTTGAATTACTTAATCTGAGTGCCTGCTGTTCTGGCCCAGCCCTGAATTTTTGTAACAGTATTGGGACGCAAGGATGCTCTGTCTGTAAATTCACACTTACGGACGAGCATTAAGGCGAAGCCAAATAAAGCTATCTATCCCCCCAGAGTTAGGAAATGAAAGGCTAATGATATACCTGGGACATGTGGAAAGAGGGTCTTAAAAGGGTTGCACTGTGCACTTATAAATGCACGTTCTTTGGTCAAACAAAAGCATGAATTTTCAGAATTCGTAGAAGCACATGTCCTCGACATTGTATTTGTCGTAGAAATTTGGGCAGATGACACATCTGGCCCTGACATGATTATTGCCACTCCGTCAGTTATCTCCATTGCCAAGAAAGACCAGATAGGCAAAAAGGGAGGGGGCTTATTCATAGTCTATCCGGATTACTTAAAGGCACTTTTCACTGGTATCCCATCAAGCACTGACTGTGAGGTGCTTTTCTTTATAATTGCTATTAACCATATCTACTCTTTTAATGGACTCCTCATCTATCGGTCCCAAGCCTTAGAGACAACTTGATACATATTCTTGAGCAGCTACAGGAATACAAAGTCAATTCTCAGGATTATACCATTCTAGGTGATCTAAATGTTCACCTTGAGAATCTACATGACAAAGATTCCAATTTCCTTAATGAATTGATGACCAGTGCAGGTCTAGAACGTAAAGTAGGTTACGTGTTTGATGCCGTCTTTACGGACTGCCCTTCCTGGAATTCAAAAGTACACTACAACTACACTGGTCTGACCATTCAGCAGTTCTGCAGTCTATCGGTACCCACTACAACTGGCAACAGGACCCTCTCAGTCAAAAGCCAGAAACTGTACCAATGGCATAGTCTAGACACAGTTGAATTTAGCACTCAACTGGATAACAATAGACCTCCCATATCCTGCAATCCAGAGGTGACAATAAAAGACTTTTACTCCTAGATTGCCTGAAAGCAGGGAAAACTAGCTGGGCTGCCCCTACTGAGCCCTGGTTTTCTGATGACCTCAGACTCTTTAGAAGGCAATGCCGCCTTCAAGAGAGACGGTGGAGACAGTCTTATGACACCACTGAGAAAGAAATCTACAGAGAATTGATTGCACAGTACAAGGAATTGATCCATAAAACAAAAAACAATTACTTTGTCTGAGAAAATTAAAGATGCTAACAACAATACCAAGGAACTTTTCTCCACGGTTCAGAAACTTAGCCGTATCCAGAAGACTAGAAATACTGTAGTGGATCAAGCTTTCTGTAACACACTAGCTTCTTTCTTTTACGAAACCGTATCCAGTATCTATAATGCATTCACTCTGCAGCCTACAAAAGATAGGAGTAGTCAACTGTTCAAACTAATAGAGCTCTGACCAGTTCAATAGCTTATAATGCTCCTTCAACTACTGACCCGGCCCGATTCATGAACTTCCCACCTAGTTTGATGACCAGGTTGGCAAACTTCTTTGTACCACTAGAACAGGTTCGCTGATGGATCCCTGTCCCCCCAAAATAGCTCATGCAGCTGTGGATCCTATTACACAGCAACTAATGGATATTTTCAACCTTATCCTCAAAACCGGAACATTTCCAAAAATCTGGAAAAAGACTTCCATTTTACCTATGTTAAAAAAAAAACCTTAACGCAGCGATCCCAGGCAGCTATCGCCCGATCTCCCAGCTGCCCTTACCAGCGAAAATTCTTGAAAAGTTAATGAATCCAGAAGTGACAACTTTTATTAATATTAATCACATCCTTTAACCCACGCAGTACGGGTTCAGAAGTGAGCACAGCACTGAGCTTGCCTTGATCACTGTGACAGAAGAAATCAGATGCCCGGTTGACAAAGGAGGAAATGCCGCCCTGATCCTTTTGGATCTTTCAGTGGCATTCGATACAGTAGATCATGGCCACCTGGTAATTCAATTAAAAGAAATCGGTATAGGTGGTGCAGCCCTCTCACTTGACAGATCGCAAGCAAATTATGGAACTGGATAGCTTTGCATTGCATACTTTTCAACTCCCGTGTGGGGTTCCACAAGGCTCGTCACTAAGCCACACCCTGTTCAATCTATACGTCATCCCACTGAACATGTTGATTAAATCATTTGACTTTGTAATGGTATCATATGCAGATAATACGCAGATTATAGTCTCCATTACAAATAACATTCAGGAGACAGCCTACAATTTTCAAATGTGCATGCAATAGGTAAGTAGGTGGAAACTGCCTTATATTAAACTCAAATAAAGCCAAAATGTTGCTTTTCAGCAGTAATCCTTCTTTCTGGTCTCCCATCTGGTGGCCTTAGGAACTTGACTCACTCCCTAAAACGTGGGAGTTATTTACGATACAACTCTGTCCTTTACCCACCAAGTAAAAGCTGTTAGGTCAGCTACGTTTCTCACACTGAAAATTCTGAGAAAAATGTTCCCTTTTATACCGCTCACCCTGCAAAAATCTGTTGTCTTTGCGCTCATTTTATCCAGATGAGCTATTGTAATGCTCTTCTTGTTGGCATTCAGAAGGGTCATCTTAATAAGCTTCAGGTCCTTCAGAATTCTGCGGCTTGTCTGCTCTTCGGGATTCCTAGACACTCTTCAGTCAAACAAGCTCCTAAATCTCTTCATTGGCTGCCGGTGGGGAAGCGCATTGACTTCAAGGCTCTCTGTAAGCCCTTAACGCCGTTAGTTAGCACGGTCTGGACTACTTAAAAAAACAGTTTCGCTGGTATGTCCACCCCAAAAATCTTTGTTCCTCACCTTATAAGTTTGTAGAGGTTCCCAGATTCCAACTCTCGAATTGTTACCGTCACTGCCAGAATAAGGAACTGTCTTCCTATTAAGTTAAAGAACTCTCCTGAATTTCTCTCTTTTTTTCGAAAAGGCCTTAAGATCTGGTTATTCATCCTTTAAC
The DNA here is from genome assembly GCF_964263255.1 of Lissotriton vulgaris. Taxonomy (NCBI): domain Eukaryota; kingdom Metazoa; phylum Chordata; class Amphibia; order Caudata; family Salamandridae; genus Lissotriton; species Lissotriton vulgaris. Next base: position 412,662,761 of record NC_141693.1, on the reverse strand, counting down.
TCCTCCTCATGATGCAAGCTCCAAGTATCACCTGACAGCTACTTTAGGTTTCTTTCTGCCAAGCTCCTAGAGGCCCTCCGGTATTAGTTTGCACTTTATAAATAAATAAATCTTTCTCAGGCATATGAAAATGAAATCGGACATTCTCAGTAAATCATGTACTTCCAAAAGGAGCAGCCTTTTGATTTCCTTGTGTTCTACTGCAGCCTCCCAGAGTGTTCCAAAGAATAAATAGAGCATTAACAGTGTTACTTATGACACAATGATAGCACACCTGAAGCCATGCTGATTGAATCCAACTAGTAAAACTTAAAAACATTTAATTGCAAAAGGAACAAAATGAGGGGGTTCGGTTTGGCATAGAAATTATGGTTAGTACTCTAGAAATTTAAATTAGGACGCATTTTAAGTGAGTTCTCAAATATCTTCCTCTTATATTTCATTAAAACATTCTGACATGCAGACTGCAACATGCGCTTTCAACACCAGCAGCAGACTGTCAGTTAACTCCCTGTTGATCAGCAGCTTTACTACAGCTCTCTAATGAGCAACTTGATTGCTAATATTCTAATTTTATGCCAAAAGTGTGGCACATCTAAACGCTATCTTGATGGAATCAAAGTAGAAAACTTAAAGCAATTTCTACTGAGGATACTGTTATAAATGAGGAAATTAGGGAGCTTCATAGCAAATAAGTCTCCCAAGATGGCTGTCAGAGAAAAAGGGCCCAAATGTAGCACAAATATCACCCAAATGTAGCCCAAGTATAACCCAATGTCAGAAGTGTTCAAAACACTTAGGGGCTTATTTACAAGCCCCTTGCGCCGCTAGTGTGCCACTTTTAACATGGGAAAAAGTGAAGTACCGGTGGCGCAAGGTCCTTGTAAATAAGCCCTTTAATGTTTTGTTTTTCCATTTTTATATAGCGCTGACTTGACCCGAAGGTATTGGAGTGCTTTACATGAGCATCAGTTACATTACACAAGGACACATTCATTTTGGTTTCAGTCATGGGGAAATTAAGTGATTTGCCCAGAATCACAGCATGTCGAGCTGACGCCGAAAAGCGATCTTGGTTCCCCAGTTGCAAAGTGCGCAGCTCTGGCCGTAACACCACATCCTCTCCCTTAAGTGTTACGAATCACTGACATAACCTCGACAGACCGAATATCGACAAGAGAAAATATCGATGTCAAATTATCGACTACAAAAATATCGACTCCCAATACTTAAACAAGAAATAACAAATATATCGAAACAACAATATCGATTAAAAAAATTACCGACTACTAAATTATCGACCATCTATATTATTGAATGTAAAAAACACCGAGCACCAATCCTTAACATTAAACACCGTCAAAATATCGACCATCACTACATAGAATACTACAATATCGAAAAATAATTATTATCGACTTTACAAAATACATACAAAATACGCTTTATAATTTAAAAAACCTATTATACACTTCACAAATATACATATTATATTTTTTAAAAAGGATACTACATACAAAAAACATTTCTAACATAAAAAAACATGTACTTCAAATATACATTTTAGAATACATATAAAACATTGCAAATAATTATCATTGCTTAATACACATAATAAATATTCTTTCTCTTTAAATATAACAAAACGCCATTAAACATTGAAAAAAATTGCTTTACCCATAAAAAAACACTAATTGGCGTCCACCATTTAAGGACAACAATTACCAAAACAAGTAAAAAAATTCAAATAAACCAATAGGAACAAGGTATCAAAGTGGATAACCAATAAACTTTCACAAACAATTTAACACACCCTATAAAAAGACAAATTACACCTGCTAAAATCGCAATCTAAAACACCCAAAAAAAGGAAGGGGAAACTCTGCCAGTTTGCTGAAAGAAAATGGATTTACTTCTACCAAAAAGCTGCTACACCTATCTAAAGTAAGTATTACCACCTTTATTTCGTCAGAAAACGTAAATCTAAAACTTCTAACTGCTATTTAGAAAACAAATAAGTGAAACATCTATTTTATTCCTACTCTATTTTCTACAGATAAAAAGAAACTATAGAAAACCTGCACAACATCAACACTTCAAAGAAAAAATATAAAAAGTAGGTATCTAATCTAAAAAATGACTAAAAAACTTAGTAAATAGAAAACTAAGGAAAAACTAGGTAGCTGACCAAAACCAAAGAAACATTAAGAAATAAACATTCTTCTAACACATCTTCTCCATCTTAACAGGTATCGAAAAAATACTGCAAAAAGAAAACTTTGAAGAAAACCAACAACTGCATTCAACAAAGAAATAAACTGGTATATAATTAACGTGCAAATCAATGTTATGATAATACTAAATACATGATTTAAATACTTTTCTAATAATGTAATGTTTAATCTCTCCTAGCACCAAAAAGCAAATATGACTGAAGGAGCTAAATTTGTGTATTCAAAAAGGCAAAATACTTCTATGTTACATGGGATATGTATACACTCAAGAGAAATAGAGAGATATGAAAGTTTTTGGGAAATGCACCAAATACTATTCTAACAAATGTTATGGGAGAGCTATAACTCAGGAAACTACTGTAACTTATACTAAGGAACATAAACACCCACCCAATGTTACAGAAATAGAAATTAGAGAAGTGCTTGATTCCCTTAAAGAAGCTAGCACTACTAGTGATACACCAACAACTACTATTCTAAAACAGCAATTAAGTACTCTACCCCAACATGCCTCTAGCCAACTACCAAGTATAGATTCCCTTAAAAGAACCATAGCTAGACAAAAAAGAGCTACAGCAACTACTCCTCCCACACCTAAAACTTTTGAAGAAGCTCAATTTCCCCCTGAACTCTGTGTAACTCATAATAATGAACCATTTATACTATATGACAACAACTCAAAAGATAAAAGAATAGTACTGTTTGCCACTGCAGACAACATGACTAAACTAAACCAATGCCAAACTTGGATGATGGATGGTACTTTTGCAGTATGTCCTAAACCTTTTTACCAATTGTACACTATCCATGGTCATTTCCAAAATGCTAATATTCTATTCCTATATGCCCTCCTACCAAACAAACAACAATCTACCTACCAAGAAATCCTAACCAAAGTCAAACAACTAACTAATGACTCTTTCCCACAAAATATTATCATTGATTTTGAAAAAGCAATGAAAAAAAGTATCCTAAAATATACCCACATACAGCAATACAAGGTTGCTATTATCATTTTAATCAATGTACATGGCGACATCTACAAAAATCTACATTAAGGGGTCCATTATGATATCGGGCGGATTGCCACCGCCAGGCTAGCGGTAGCCACCGCCAGCCTGGCAGAGGCAATCCGCCCGATATCATAACCAGATTTCCCCCCTGCCATATTAGGATGGCGGGGGGACCACGGCGGACGGAAAGACCGCCCGCCGCTTTTCCGCCCCGGTCGCCTTGCGGCCGGGGCGGAAAAGGAATAATATGGTGGCGGTGTCTAATAGACACCGCCAGCCATATTATGATGTCTGGTTTACAGTGCCTTTCCGCGGCGGCGATGCCGCCACGGAAAGGCATGCGGTCTTCACTCTGGGGGCCCCCAGAGTGAAGTACAGGTGGGGGGTGCACATGGGGGGTACCTGTGGTACCCCCCTTCATTGTCATTTACAAAGCGGCAGGCACCGCGCGGTGCCTGCCGCTTTGTAAATGACAATGTGAAACTGCATTTTCAGCATTGTGGCGGGTGGTGCAGAGAGCACCGCCCGCCACAATGCTGAAAATACAGGATGTGCCCGCCACTGTGGTGGGCACATCCTAATAGCACCCCCGGGACCCCCGTCATTATGGTGGGCGGTCCCGATTCACAATGGGATGACGGGCGAGCAAAGTCCGCCCGTCATCCTAATGAGGCCCTAAGTGTCCAATATGCCACAGATAGCACCTTTGCTTATCAAATCAAAAAAACGTATCTCTCTAGCCTATGTTCCTGTAAACAGAGCACTACAACCTATTAATAGACAGCCCCTACTATAAAAGAAACGAAGAAAGATTAAGCCCTATGCTTGACTACTTCAAAGATACATGGGTAGGAAGGCTACACCGATCAGGTCATAGAAGACAACCTAAATATCAAATAGCCTGGTGGAATGTCTACCTTAGCACCCTATATAAGGAACAAAAACAACCAACGCAGTTGAAGGATGGCACAACGCCTTCCAAGCAACCACAGGCAGAGGAACACCTACCCTTTACAAATTAATTCAATCCCTACAAAAAGAACAGAGTTACCAAGAGCTCCGAATGGAGCAATCAGTAACCCTGATAGGACCAAAATTAACTAAACAAACCAAAAAAATGTATAACACACTCCAAAGCCAAGTTACCCTCTATCCAAGTACCAGAGGACTAGAATATCTCTCAATGATAGCTAAAACGATTCTATAAAATATATAACAAACATACAAACATTAGCCATTTATAAATACACATTTTTCTACCATTACCATATGTAACAAATTGTAACTAAATTTTCAAATAAATTACAAACACATTTATTAATTTATTATGATAATTTACTTTCAAACTTTTACATATAACATAGCAATACAAAACATTTAAACAGATTTCCCACCCAAAAACATTTCCTTATATACTTACAGTTTTTGTCGCTTCTTCAAAAGTAATCCAATGTAAAGAAAATACATACGAAATAATCCAAAATATCCATACAATCCAAGGAAGCCCAAAAAAAATGAAAAAATACAAGCAAATCCATGGCGACTCCTCTCCAATGTAATCCACAGAGTATACCCTTCAAAACCCGAAAATGGTAATTTAAAAAAATAAACACTCCTGGAAAACGCGAAAAACAAAGTATTGTGTCAAAATCTGAGTATATAATACTCGTCACGCTACTTTAAAAAATAAAAAACGGACCTCCTCCAAAAACTAAAAGAGCGACGACAACCTAAAAATAGAAAAAATATATACCCACCCGCACAAATACACCCATACACATATAAAAATACATTTTTATCCTATGAACATAAGCATTTAGTAACGTTAAAACATATAAACATCTTTCACACACATAGTACTAAAACGCGATAAACACTAAATATAGTACACTCGAGCTAACACCTAACACACAATTTACGATATATATTACAATCCTACTCAAGCTAAATACACCACACATACACTTAAATTAAATTTCCTAGCTAATAAAGTACAACAAAAACAAACTTACCCTCTCCAACGCGACGCAGCATTAAACCGCGAGCTGTTCCAGTACCAAATCAAACATAATAATATTACGCGGTTAAAAAATAGTCCCTGTATAACTGAAAAGCCTATTAATTTTCTTACAATTTAAAATTAATAATATAGGCTTACATTATATAATATTTCTCCTAATATTTTTTTTAAAAAACTTATAAATATATATTTATTTGAAAAAATGATTTACAATATTATTTAATAAAGAATGAAAAAGAAAATATTATTTATATGTACAATTTGTAATTAATTATAATGTTGAAATTACTTTAATCATTCATCTTCTGCTAAACCTTATGCTTATAAATATGTTAATGTGATAATAAAATGTATGTACAATTTAAAAAAAATTCTCATTATTCACTTTTGTAAAAATTAATATTATTAATATTTTCAATATTAATTTTATTAATTTATAAAATAAATATTATCATTTTGTAAGCAACAAAACTTTTAGTATTTTGAGATCTGTAAAAAATGTATCTATCAATAATTTGTACTATAAAAGACTAAAAAATGTATGTACAACAAATATAACAATTATTTTCAACATGTTTACTATTAAAATATATCTATTTTGTATGTGATTTATAATTATTGTTAAGAAATAAATTGTACACTATGTAATAATATTTGTATTAAAATTGACATTTGCAATATATGTGAATTAACATAAAAAATGTTTCATTGTAATTTATTAATATTTTCTATATAAAAAAATGTACTTGCAATTCATTTTTTTAAACTATTCACTTACAAAATTAAACTACAAATAAAAAAATTTCCTCTCATTTCTTTTTACATCTTAATAAACAGTTTGTAAATGTTTTCACTTAAACATGTGTGTGTCTCCTTTTTTAATTTTCAAAATAAAATATAATGACAATATATTTTAAATTATTTAATAATTATTTTTATTACATTATAAAAATTGTGAGATCTTTATCAATCTACTACTAATTTAACAATAATTTAAATTACTACTATAGTTAATTAATTTACAAAAAAATAATAATTGTAATATTCTTCCAACCAAAATGTATATCTCTAAAACGTTTTTGCTATTCCCACTCCACCAAATTTAAAGGTGCTGGACAGTAAACCCATATAAATTACTATTCCCATTCCACTAAGTATAAACTCAGGGATGGTTCTGGACAGTAAACCCATATAAATTACTATTCCCACTCCACCAAGTATAAACTCAGGGAAGGTGCTAGACATTCAACCCATATAAATTACTATTCCCACTCCACCAAGTATAAAGTCAGGGAAGGTGCTGGACAGTAAACCCATATAAATTACTATTCCCACTCCACCAAGTATAAACTCAGAGAAGGTGTAGGACAGTAAACCCATATAAATTACTATTCCCACTCCACCAAGTATAAACTCGGAGAAGGTGCTGGACACAAAACCCATATAAATTACTATTCCCACTTCACCAAGTATAAACTCAGAGATGGTGCGGGACAGTAAACCCATATAATTTACTATTCCCACTCCACCAGGTATAAACTCTAGGACAGTGCTGGACAGTAACCCATATAAATTACTATTCCCACTCCACCAAATATAAAATCTAGGAAGGTGCTGGACACTAAACCCATATAAATTACTATTCCCACTCCACCAAGTATAAGCTCAGAGAAGGTGCTGGACAGTACACCCATATAAATTACTATTCCCACTCCACCAAGTATAAAGTCAAAGAAGGTGCTGGACGGTAAACCCATATAAATTACTATTCCCCCTCCACCAAGTATAAACTCAGGGAAGGTGCTGGACACTCAACCCATATAAATTACTATTCCTACTCCACCAAGTATAAAATCAGGGAAGGTGCTGGACAGTAAACCTATATAAATTACTATTCCCACTCCACCAAGTATAAACTCAGGGACGGTGCTGGACAGTAAACCCATATACATTACTATTCCAACTCCACCAAGTACAAAATCTGTGAAGGTGCTGAACAGTAAACCCATATAAATTACTATTCCCACTCCACCAAGTATAAACTCAGGGAAGGTGCTGGACATTAAACCATATAAATTACTATTCCGACTCCACCAATTATAAACTCAGAGAAGGTGTAGGACAGTAAACCCATATAAATTACTATTCCCACTCCACCAATTATAAACTCTGAAAAGGTGCTTGACATTCAACCCATATAAATTACTATTCCCACTACACCAAGTATAAAGTCTGGGAAGGTGCTGGACATTAAACCCATATAAATTACTATTCCCACTCCACCAAGTATAAACTCAAGGAAGGTGCTGGACAGTAAACCCATATAAAGTACTATTCCCACTCCACAAAAGATAAACTAAGAAAAGATACTGGACATTCACCCCTTACAAATTACCATTCCCACTCCACAACAAAAAAAACTCATTAAACATACTGGACACTAAAACCATATAACTTAAAAACTCCAAATATTTTATTTATTTCATACAATAATTTTTTTTAATTTTTATAAATAAATTACTTTTTTTATTATTTTGTAAATTATTTTATTTTTAATTAAAAACTTAAATAAAAAAATTCACATACATTTTTAATTTAATAAAAAATGATTATCTAAAATTAAAAAATAATAGTATAAAATTATTTATAAATTAATTTATATTAAATATTCAAATGTAAAATAATAATTTCGATTAAATTTCTATTTTATTTAAAAAAATAATTTATAAATTTAACGAAAATATTAATTGTTTATCTCCTAATTGTTTTTTAAAAATTATCTAAATTTAACAATAAATCTATTTATTTTCTACTTTAATTTCTAATTATGTTCTAAATTTAAGAAAAAGATTATCACATAAAATTAGTAATTATTCTCAAATAATTTTCTAAATTTAAATAATTAGTTTTAAAATAATTTCAAAATGAATTTCAAATTAATTTCGAAATTCCTATAAAAAATTTTGCAATAATTTCGAAATAATTTTCAACATATTTTCAAATTTCAAATAAATATTCTTAGATTCTATTAGAAATGTAATTTTAAATTATTTTAAAACACTTCCCCCCCTATTCCCCTAAAAACCCACAACCCGCTCCTAAATTTTTTTATTATTTTTAAACTACATGTTGTTTTCTTTTTCAAAATTATTTACATATTTTATTACATTAAATAACAAACATAAACAAAATTTAGGTAAAATAAATTAAAAATAATTTCAAAATTAATTTCAAATTAATTTCGAAATTCCTATAAAAAATTTCGCAATAATTTCGAAATAATTTTCAACATATTTTCAAATTTCAAATAAATATTCTTAAATTCTATTAGAAATTTAATTTTAAATTATTTTAAAACACTTCCCCCCCTATTCCCCTAAAAACCCACAACCCGCTCCTAAATTTTTTTATTATTTTTAAACTACATTTTGTTTTCTTTTTCAAAATTATTTACATATTTTATTACATTAAATAACAAACATAAACAAAATTTAGGTAAAATAAATTAAAAATACAACATTTTCAACATTATACATTCCACAAATCGATATTTTAACAGTCAATATTTTCTCTTTAGATATTCTGACAGCCTATATTTTGACATTCGATATTTTTTACATATACAACAAATCGATATTTTCTACACTCGATATAAACTACTCGATATTCTATATTTCAATATTTTTAAATACACTTAAAAATCGATAAAATTAACATTGATATTACTTACCTAGATATTACTGCAATTTCGATATTCTGTAGTTGATATTCTGTCCAGTCGATAAAAAAAACTTGATATTTAGACTGCACACCAAGGGCAGAAATGTCCGCCCGCCACCCTTTTCCCCCCCGCCACATTACAATGGTGGGGGGGACCGCAACGTAGGGAAACACCGCCATCCACTTTTCCACCCCGGTCGCATTGCGGCCGGGGCGGAAAATGATTAATATGGTGGCGGTGTCTATGAGACACCGCCAGCCATATTACAATGGCACGAGTGCAATGCCTTTCCGCGGCGGCAATGCCGCCACGGAAAGGCAGGCGGTGTTCACTTTGGGGGCCCCCTGTGGGCCCCCGGAGTGATGGCCAAAGGGGGATGGCACACGGGGGGTACCTGCGGTACCCCCCTGCATTTACATAATCAAAGCGGTAGGCACCGCGCGGTGCCTGCCGCTTTGATTATGTAAATGCTGCAAAGCATTTTTAGTATTGTGGCGGGCGGAGCACAGAGCTCCGCCTGCCACAATACTATAAATACAGGATGTGCCCGCCACAGTGGTGGGCACATCCTAATAGTGCGTGCGGCATCCTAATGGGGCCCAAGTGTTACATATAATCAAGTGATCAACTGGATCAAAAAAACATAAAGAAACCGATTATTTAAAAGGGCTTTGTCACTATTTGAGAACTCAGGAAATATCGCCTCGCTTTTTTGTTTAGAGCCCTAACCATAATTTCTATGTGAATAAGATCCTCTCATGGAGGAGGGTGCAGAGACAACAAGTTGACCACGCTGGGCAAGCGGCACAATGGACCACGGTGAGCAGGGGCAACAAACCAACCATGCAGTCCAGGCAATAGAGGTTTTGGCAATATAAGAAACCATTAAGGGCAAAAGGAAGAGTCAGTAGCAGTACAGCCATACATGACAACAGACCCGATTCAGGCAGGAGACTCCCGGTGTTTTAAGCCCTAAAATCTCCTCTTTTTCAGTGTAAGTCAAAGTAAAAAATAAATTGCCTGGTTTTTTTTCAAACTTGTCCTCTTACTAAGTTAAAAATGTTGGCAAGTAAGATACATTGGATCCCAGAGGGTAGGAGGAATGGGGTTGTGTTACAAATGGTATTTCTGATTGGCTAAGGTTTGCACCAAAGCCAGGCAGAAACCACCACTCTAGTCAGGATAAGGGAGTTACACTCCTAACATAACACCTGCTCACCCCCCTGGTAGCTTGGCACCAGCAGTCAGGCTTATTTTAGAGGCAGTGTGTAAAGCATTTGCAGATAACCAACAGTAATACAGTGTAAGCACCACAAAAGGGCACCACACCAGTTTAGAAAAATATCCAATATTTTATATACTTAAAACAAGACCAAATACGAATACAAATCCACATACAGTACTTTAAAAATAGTTAATTCGCAATATGTCTTTAAATTGCAAAAATACGTTGAAAACACAGTTCGTACGAGTCGGTAGCTGGGTTCGAACCTACTGCGATGCTGAAAACAACAGAGTCTCGCAGTTCCAGCTGACTGCGTTGGTACGGGCCAACAACAGCATGAACAGTCTCATTAACAGTGCCTTTCTTAGTGCGGCTCACACGGAGGTGCAAGTTAGTCTTGGCATCCGTCGGAGTTGCGTTGCAAAGTGGAAGCGGTGCACGGTGCGGTGTCCTCTCGATGCAGTGCGAGCAGCGGCTCGTCCAGACGGCGTCGGTGAGACCAAGGCTTGCGGTGCAGGGCGACACGGTGCTCGATGCGGTGCTGGCAAGTTGCGGTGCAGGTGACAGAGCCAGTCGTGGTGTCCGTCGTGGTTACGGTGCAAAGTGGAAGCGGTGGAGGGCGCGGTGTCCTATCGATGCGGTGCAGGCAGCAGCTTGGTGACGATTGTGCAGACGGCGTCACTGAGACCAAGGAGTGCGGTGCAGGTCGAGTCCATGCCTGATGCGGTGCTGGCAGGTTGCGATGCAAGTGAAAGAGCCGGTTGGCGGGAATTGGTGCTGGCCGAGCCGGACAGCTGTGCTTGACGAGGCAGTCACGGGTGTGGAGCCAGCGGCGACCGTGTCGGCGAGACCAGGCCAGCAAAGTGAAGCGAGGCGGTGCGGGTTGCGGTGCCTCTCGATGTGGTGCAGGCAGTGGCTCAGTTATGATCGTGCAGATGGCATCAGTGAGTCCAAGGCCTATGGTGCAGGGCGAAACAGTGCGGCCTGCTGTGCCTTCAGGACACATGGCTAGCGATGGAGTTGGATGACGGAGTCGGTCGCGGTTCCCTCTTCTCTGTGGCAACTGAAACAGCGGTTCCAGGAGCAGTACCGAGAGGGTGGTGAAGTCTTTGCAGTCCCTGAGACTTCTTAACAGGAGGCCAGGTCGGTTTCAGGCTCTTGGAGATACTCGGCACAAGTAGAGAAAGTTCAGTCCAGTCCTTTCACTGCCCAAGGCAGAAGCAGCAGCTGCAGGCCAACCCAACAAAGCAAGAACACAGCAAAGGGGCAGTACTCCTCCTGGCAGCTCATCTAGCTCTTCTTCTTGGCAGGATCCTTGATTCCAGCGAGTTCTCTGAAGTCTTTTCTATCCCTGAGACTTCCAACAGGAGGCAAGCTCTACTTCAAGCCCTTGGAGAAAACTCTAAAAGTAGGATGATGAAAGCACAGTCCAGTCCTTTCCCTACCCAAGACAGAAGCAACCACTGCAGGCCAACCCCACACCACGCAGCATAGGCGCAGTACTCTTCCTCCAGCTTTCCTGGTTCTTCTTCCTGGCAGGTTCCTTAGTTCAGAAGTAAGCTAAAGTTCTGGGGTCTGGGCCCCAATATTTATACCAGCAAATCCTTTGTCCTCTGAAGGAGAGGGGCATGTACCTAGTTCAAACCAGTTTGGGTGCATTCTGCCAGTGTGCACCTTCTTTGTTTGTCAGTGTAGGCCACGGTCATCAGACGCACCACAGGATGTGGAGCCAGCATTGTGGGAGGCAGGCACAGCCCTTTTCAGACCCAGGTGCGACTCCTCCCACCCATCTATGTGCAGATAGGTCTATTCAGCCCTTTGCTGACTCACCCTGTCTCCTGTAGTCTCCCACAGCCCCTGTCACACACAAAACAGACAGACAATACACAAGCTAGCAGAGGCAGGCTGGATGGTTAGGTAGGAAAATACCTACTTTCTAAAAGTGGTATTTTCAAACACAGAATGTTAAAAACCATCTTCACTAAAATATGTATTTTATCATTCTGTGTTCAGGCATACTAAACTCCAATTTCTACCATGTTCCCTGGGTCAGTTAGGATTATAGGATGTTATAATCAAACTGCCCACTCTGGCCTATGGGCAACAGGTAGCCTTGCAATAGTGAAAAACGAAGTAGGCTGTAATTCACTATCAGGACATGCCACACACACCAGGGCATGTCCTACCTTTCACATACAATGCACCCTGCCCATGGGGTACCTTGGGCCTACCTTAGGGGCGACTCACATGTAGAAAAGGGACGGTTTAGGGACTTGCAAGTGGGTGCACTTGCCAAGTCGACATGGCAGCCCCAGGCTGCACACAGGCTCTGCAATGGCAGGCCAGAGTTACACTTTACAGGCTGTTTGCGTGGGTCACACAATCCAGTGCTGCAGCCCACAAACAGCATTTGAATTATAGGCCCTGGCACTCGCAGTGCACTTTACTAGGGACTGACACATAATTCAAATAAGCCAACCATGGAAATACCAATTCATAACACAGTTTACACGGAGAGCATATGCACGTTAGCACTGATTAGGAGTTGTAAAGTGCCCAGAGTCCTAAAACCAACACACACAGGTCAGAAAAAAATAGGAGGAAAAAGCAAACAGTTTAGGGATAACCATGCATAAAGGGCCATTTCAACAGGTTGGGACATAGACTCAGATAAGAGAGGGCAGGAGGGAGATAGGCAGGGGCACCAAACTGACCTTAGAGGGCAGGCGTCAGGAGCTGCAGCAGCACAATACACCACAAAGGGCAAGCAGAATGGAAGTGCAGCACAACAAACCATGGAAAGCCATAGGGAAGGGATAGGGCCATGCACATGGACAACAGAGAATAGAGGTGAAAGAGGCAAGTGCAGCATGCTCAGCATACCAGACAGCCAGGAGGGACAGTTGCAGAATAACAGAGCATTAATGGCAAGAGGGAGTGGGCAGGGTCGGCTCCTACACTTGAGCAGAGAAGTGTTGGCCCACAAGCCCCAGCGCTGAAAAATAAGATGGTAATAAAGTTTATTTATTACCGTTTTATATTTGCAGCAACTTGTCCTGAACTAAGTGTCAGGGCGGGGCCATCACAGCCGAGTGGCAGCTGCAGAGAGCAATGCGCATTAAAATGCTCATGTCTCTTAGGCAGGCTGTTATGGATCAGCCAGCCAGACATGCGTATTTTAAAGTTGGCCAACATAGCTGTCTTAGACAGCTGGGTAAGAGAAAGGGCAGGAATCCAGTGCTCTTAGGAGTGCTTAGATAGCCCGCTCTATCCAATCCGCATGCTGCTTTCATACTTTTAATAGAAATACAACACACAGATTCCCCGAACCACAATTATTTTAGAAATTTTTTAGAGGGTTAGTAACATATTTATTTTAAGCACCCTCAGCATATTTATTGAATGCAAATACTTTTGTTATTTTTCACATTTTTGCACATGAACTGGCAGAAATGGAAACAAAATGTACATTCAAATATTTACAAAACTATAAATAATTTATACACACATGAAAAAACATAATATCTGAAAAACATTTGACATATCTGCATCAAACAAAATACAAACAATTATTACATCACGCAAAACAATATCTCAAACATGTACATCAATAAATGAGAGAGATCAAATATTGGGGGTATATAAGAAAATGAATGGCTCAAGCAATTATAATATCTGGACCAGCCGGTCCTAGTATCTTTAGTAATTTATTCCACCCAACACAAAATGCCGACACGTTTCGAGACCAGGCTCAGGTTACTGGTCTCTCATCAGGGCTGTTAATCTTTGTATCTGAAAGATGCAAAGAAAGTGTTTTACTATTGGACTCAATGAGAGCCTCTAAGCTTCAGTTGTGGGCTGCACTAAATATTAGGCTACATACCAGAATCTTTAGGAAAGGGAAGGAGGATTCAACTTCATACTGTCCAAATCGAAGGACCTGGATAATCGTTCAATATTCGTGGCTGGGCAGGCGTATCTAAAAAATCATTGTTGGATCATAGATTAGTGGCCTCAAGTATTGTGTGGCTTATCACACTAATGTGTAAAGCAACAACAGGGAAAACGTACCTAGCTCGCTTTTGCTTGCTGTCAACCAGTACGGTTACTTATAATGTGTAACCATGGATTTTGGCCCTGCAAAAAAAATTAAGAAACCGTTTTAAAAGGGGGGGGAACTGTTAATATTACTCATTATGTGAAACATAGAACTCATAGCTTAAAGGGAGACCATGCCTACCTTTTTGTAGTGTTCTATTTGCATGGATTGTCTATTTGGTCCACATGCGCGATCCTATATAAAACAAAAAGCTGCTATAAAACCAAGCAGGTCCCACAGTAACAAAGCTAGTGCTGCGCTCTAATGGAGCGTTACCTTCTCCGCACGCGATTCAGCCGCAACTGGACATTCCGCGATCTCAATCAAGATGGCTGCCATGAATGCACGGTCAATATCTATGCACCCATCCTGGTGCATCATGGGCCTTGTAGTGCCAAACATTATGACCAAAGGTAAATCGGGCGCTGTGCGAGTACTTTGACCCTTGTATAGGCATTTTAGGCATTACGGTATTTGCGGTGATTATTTAATTGTGTCGCGGCGTGAAGGCTTGCAAGCGTGTGGTGCACACTGTGTCAAGGAGGTTCCATTGTTAAATTGGACCTTCATGCATCCTAGCGAAAAGGGGATACGAGTGACCACAAAAGGTTGTTGATGATTCTGGCAAGCCCAGGCTTACCACGGTTATATTGGAGCTGTATTGTTTCGAAAAGAGGAACAAGGCAAACAGGAACGGCCAGGCATGTCAAGGCTACTTGAAGTCGCTCAATGGGATGTTGTTATGTTTATAAGCGGGCTAGCTCAGACAGGCTGTTAAGGCCAGTTTGTGTGCTATTAAATTTCAGTATAAGGTACGCCTCTTTTTGTAACAGAATACGTTCCACATCATGGCATTTAGATGTTGAATTTGCTGTAAACATGAGGGACCACTCCTGGCAGGGGAGCCAGACTGAGTTAATGGACTTCCATATTGGCAAGACCTGCCAACAGGTCAACCAGAGAATAAGCCAGTATCGATTCCAAATCAAAAAAAAGGTAATGACAGCTCCAATGGTTGAACATTTTTGTGAAAAAGGCCATGACGAACACGACTTTGAGTGGTCCGTCCTGTTTACAGCTAATTCAACATCTAAATCCCATGATGTCGAACGTATTCTGTTACAAAGAGGCGTACCTTATACTGAAATTTAATAGCACACAAACTGGCCTTAACAGCCTGTCTGAGCTAGCACGCTTATAAACATAACAACATCCCATTGAGCGACTTCAAGTAGCCTTGACATGCCTGGCCATTCCTGTTTGCCTTGTTCCTCTTTTCTAAACAATACAACTCCAATATAACTCTGGTAAACCTGGGCTGGCCAGAATCATCAGCAACGTTTTGTGGTCACTCGTATCCCCTGTTCGCTAGGATGCATGAAGGTCCAATTTAACAATGGAACCGCCTTGACACAGTGTGCACCACACGCTTGCAAGCCTTCACGCCGCGACACAATTAAATAATCACCGCAAATAGCGTAATGCCTAAAATGCCTATACAAGGGTCAAAGTACTCGCACAGCGCCCGATTTGCCTTTGGTCATAATGTTTGGCACTACAAGGCCCATGATGCACCAGGATTGGGTGCATACATATTGAGCGTGCATTCATGGCAGCCATCTTGATTGAGATCGCAAAACGTCTTGTTGTGGCTGAATCGCGTGCGGAGAAGGTAACGCTCCATTAGAGCGCAGCACTAGCTTTGTTTCCGTGAGACCTGCTTGGTTTTACAGCAGCTTTTTGTTTTATATAGGATCGCGCATGTGGACCAAATAGACAATCCATGCAAATAGAACACTACGAAAAGGTAGGCATGGTCTCCCTTGAAGCTATGAGCTCTATGTTTCACATAATGAGTAACATTAACGTTTCCCACCCTTTTAAAACTCTTCCTTAATGTTTTTTGCAGGGCCAAAATCCATGGTTACACATTATAAGTAACCGCGCTGGTTGACAGCAAGCAAAAGCGAGCTAGGTACGTTTTCCCTGTTGTTGCTTTACACATTAGTGCGATAAGCCACACAATACTTGAGGCCACTAATCCATGATCGAACAATGATTTTTTAGATACGCCTGCCCAGCCACGAATATTGAACGACTATTCAGGTCCTTGGATTTGGACAGTAGGAAGTTGAATCCTCCTTTCCTTTCCTAAAGATTCTGGTATGTAGCCTAATATTTACTGCAGCCCACAACTGAAGCTTAGAGGCTCTCATTGAGTCCAATAGTAAAACACTTTCTTTGCATCTTTCAGATACAAAGATTAACAGCCCTAATGAGAGACCAGCAACCTTAGCCTGGTCTCGAAACGCATCGGCATTTTGCGTTGGGTGGATAAATTACTAAAGATACTAGGACCGGCTGGTCCAGATATCATAATTTCTTGAGCCATTCATTTGCCTATATTCCCCCAATATTTGATCTCTCTCATTTATTGATGTACATGTTTGTGATATTGTTGTGCGTGATGTATTAATTATGTGTATTTTGTTTGATGCGGATATGTCAAATGTTTTGTAGATATTATGTTTTTTAATGTGTGTATACATTATGTATAGTTTTGTAAATATTTGAATGTACAGTTTGTTTCCATTTCTGCCAGTTCATGTGCAAAAATCTGAAAAATAACAAAAGTATTTGCATTACATAAATATGCTGAGGGTGCTTAAAATAAATATGTTGCTAACCCTCTAAAAATGTGTCTAAAATAATTGTGGTTCGGGCGTCTGTGTGTTGTATTTCTATAAAAAGGGTCTAGCCCCCACCACTTGTGTATGGACCCACTCCCTTTAGTTTTGTTCATCCTGTTAAAGCAGCACCAGGATTGGGAATTGCAGTTTCCTGCTTCCAGGGCTTCCAGAAAAAGCCAGAGGGAGGAGGACGGCTTGCAGTAAAGAAAGGAAGGTACGTTAATTCAGTTTTATATTGTTGTGCCCCCCGCACCCCACCCTCGGTACATGCCACCCACCACTGGGCAGGGGCACCACAATGGACCAGACAAGGCAGAAGGGAGGAGATAGGGGTCTGCACATGGAAAATGGAGGGCAAGGGGAAGTGCAGGGGCAGCAAGCTGACTATGGAGTGCAGGCAGGATGGGCACTGCAAGCACAACACACCATGGCAACAGTGAGACTATATTGGCAACAGTGAGACTATAATGGCACGTACACAGAAAATGGAGGGAGAGTGGGAGGGGGTCAGTGGCAGCAAGCTGACCACAGAGGGCAGGAGTGAGGGGCTTTGGGAGCACAGAAGACTATGCACTTTTTTAACCATAGTTTTCCTGGTTTGCTGATACCATGAGCCAATAGTCTAGCATTGTTTTTCACTTTTGAGTGTACGATTAGCATATTAAGAGATTCCAATTCCAATTGTAAATCTAAAATCATGCTACTAGGGAATTGTAGCTCTCCTTTCCTTCAGTTTTTCTGCCTTTAGCTTTAGCAGAGTGACACACAATTTTGTGGAACTCGGTTTCATTTCCACATTTCAAGCAATGGGTTTTTATGTAAAATTCTCTGTGCTTAGTACAGAAGACGGCTGGAATGCCAGAAACCGGTCCTCCGAAGCTTGTTTCCGGTCCAGGGAAGGCATGGCTTGGCAGTTCGGGCTGGACTGTTCCCATGAGGCACATGGTCAGACTGATTTGCATATAGCGATGTCTGTACTGAGGTGGCAGAGTGGGCTAAAGAACGGTGATGGATTAAACCCAGATCTTTTGACTGGATGTGAGTGTTTGATTGGTTCAGATGCTCCGTCCATTACCACCCCCTTTTGTACCGCTTTTGGCCACCATAAGTGTGGCAGGGTATGCTCAGACGTGAGTCCCTTGCTCACTTTGCCACTGGATTCAAGCAAGCCGGGCTGAAGACGGCTGGAATGCCAAAAACCGGTCCTCAGAAGCTTTTTTCCGGTCCAGGGAAGGCATGGCTTGGCAGTTCGGGCTGGACTGTTCCCATGAGGCACAGGGTCAGACTGATTTGCATATAGCCATATCTGAACTGGGGTGGCAGAGTGGGCTAAAGAACGTGATGGATTAAACCCAGATCTTTTGACTGGGTGTGAGTGTTTGATTGGTTCAGATGATCCGTCCATTACCACCCCCTTTTGTACCGCTTTTGGCCTCCATAAGTGTGGCAGAGTATGCTCAAACGTGAGTCCCTTGCTCACTTTGCCACTGGATTCAAGCAAGCCGGGCTGAAGACAGCTGGAATGCCAGAAACCGGTCCTCGGAAGCTTGTTTCCGGTCCAGGGAAGGCATGGCTTGGCAGTTCGGGCTGGACTGTTCCCATGAGGCACAGGGTCAGACTGATTTGCATATAGCCATGTCTGAACTGGGGTGGCAGAGTGGGCTAAAGAACGGTGATGGATTAAACCCAGATCTTTTGACTGGGTGTGAGTGTTTGATTGGTTCAGATGCTCCGTCCATTACCACCCCCTTTTGTCCCTCTTTTGGCCGCCATAAGTGTGGCAGGGTATGCTCAGACGTGAGTCCCTTGCTCACTTTGCCACTGGATTCAAGCAAGCCGGGCTGAAGACGGCTGGAATGCCAGATACCAGTCCTCGGAAGCTTGTTTCCGGTCCAGGGAAGGCATGGCTTGGCAGTTCGGGCTGGACTGTTCCCATGAGGCACAGGGTCAGACTGATTTGCATATAGCCATGTCTTAACTGGGGTGGCAGAGTGGGCTAAAGAACGGTGATGGATTAAACCCAGATCTTTTGATTGGGTGTGAGTGTTTGATTGGTTCAGATGATCCGTCCATTACCACCCCCTTTTGTACCGCTTAATACAGACATGCCGTTTAAGTTCTTTGAAGATTCCCATTATGTCTCTGCATAGATTGTAAATATATCTCTGATTGGGGCATTACCAGTATTATTTATATTCAGGGCTAAGGGGTTACACGCCACTGACTTCTTTTGCACTGAACTGTGAGAATGCTATAAATGACAGAAACTGTTGCCTTTTGCTATGGAGATTGCAGATGCCTTTGTGATGTCTTGTAAATGAAAAGATATCCTATGCTCATTTTGAATCGATGGTGGTCTGAGAGGTGTTATGTTGGAATTAAATTAGATAGAATATTTGAAATATTTGAAATATTTGGATTTAGCTATTTTAATTTTTGAATTGTCATTAAAATACTACTTTAATGTATCACTAAAAACATTATAGTGTGCATTTATAGCTTTGACTATGATTATATTTTTTCCTGTTCGCGACGCTTATTCCACCCAATACAAGGAACTTCAATGGAGACAACATTTGCTCTGATTTTAGAGTACCTTACCATGTCTTATTTGTTGGACAACAGTATTCATAGCTCCCTAAATGCATAGCACAGTCACATAGGACTATGTAAAAGTCCAACCAATGATGATTTTAAAGTATGCAAAGGTTCGGAATAAGGTCTTTTGTACTTCAATACCTTGTTTGATTCCTGCCACCATCATTAACCTCACTATTTGTAATCAATTCATTTTTCAAATCTCACAGCCAATCATGAAGGTGAAACATTGTATATCGGGTAGGCATGAGCGGATTTTGCGGATTGACAATCCGCGAATTTGCGGATTTGCGAATTTTCGGATTGCGAAAATGCGCAAAATCCGCGAATCCTCGCGGATTTTTTTTTTTTATGTTTGCACGGGTTTCTGCAAGTTCGCGAGGGTTTTGTACAATTTCGCAAATTGCGAAATTGTACAAAACGCGTGCGAACTTGCAGAAACCCGTGCGAACACAATGTGCCCAGTAGGGTATGTGCCTCTTGTGTGAATAAAAGGTCAGAGAAAGATCAGTTCAGCAGATGAAGAGAAAGAAGCTCCTGGTCACAGGAACAGCACGGGTATTGCGCTCGTGAAAGTCAAGGATGCAAAGCCTATCCAGCATCACAGCTGATTTTCCACTGTAGATTTGGGAAGAAGGCACACCTGTCCAGCCTCGACGACGCTCACGATTGTTTTTGGGCTAATGAATGAGTCACTGAATTTGAGCATCAACTAGTTCGAGCGACCATGTGTGTGTTATTACTATGCAATCGCCCCGAAGGGCGCAGGGGTCCCTTGAGTGAGCCTACTCATGCAACTATTTTACAATGGCGCCAGCAAGCTGCCAGCGCCGTTGTAAAATAGTTACAAAGTTAGCTTGCACAGGAAGCACTTAGATAAAATAAAGCAGCACCTGCTTCGTTTTATCCAGTGGTTCCTGTGCAAGCTAACTTTGTAACTATTTTACAACGGTGCTGGCAGCTTGCTGGCGCCATTGTAAAATAGTTGCATGAGTGGGGGTTCAACTTTTGAACCCGTTACGTTCGCGGATTTTTTTTTGCGGATTTTGCGGGAAATCCGCAAAATTCGCGGATTGCGGATTTCCCAAGAATCCGCAAAATCCGCGAGCGTAACGGATTTCCCGCTCACCCCTAATATCGGGTTGCGTCTTAAACCTACTAATAAAAATTATTGTATTCTTATTACATTCTGTTAAACAACCTTTAAGATAATTGCCCATTTTATCATCTTTCAAGAACAAAATTATTATTATTTTTTAATTATAAAACAAGCTGGGCAAGAAATTGGCAGCAAGGGGCTACTCAAAGAAACTTGTGAAATAGGCATTCACAAAATGTGCCTGTCTGGGAATCGCGCAAGCATACTAATCAAGATGTCCGCCTCCGGCTGAGGCTTGTTAATGTTATAGCCCATTTTAACGATGGTGTAATTTTATGACAAGAGCTTGTGTGTGGCTTACCTTTTGGTCGTGGAACTGCTTTCCAACTACTGCGCTTCGTTTTTGCGTGCCGCCAGTGGTTTTCCAGCACCAAAGGCAGATTGGGACTGGGAAGTGGAGAACAAAGATCTAAAGCGAAATCCCTCTCAACTGGTGGGAGAGACTGCTCAGAGTGGACTGAGTGGAATGCTGGACGGTTGTGGAGGATAAAGAGGAAAGAAACATATGTGCTAATGATGAGGACCCCCACTGGAAATGCTTGATTCTTTTGACACAGAAAGATGACGCTCATCTAGAGAGTCATGATAAGGATCCACTGCTTTGTCCTTCTGGGTCCACAAATATGCATCCAGTGAAGAACTAGTCTCCAGACCTAGAAGAACCAAATTGTTCATCATACTGATAAATGTCAACTCTTTGTCGGAGGGGTTAAAACACCTTCAACCTTGACCATTCCTATTCATGCCTTCTTCATTTATTGTATGGGGAACATCTTGCTCTTGCTATAGTTACCTAGTTCTGCTTCTTAAATTAGGCTTTTCATAGTGCCTGATGGTTCTTGGGTGGAAGTATGGGGGAGGGGTTTTGGAGGGATTGAGGGTTAGTAGATTTGTTGTGTTTGCTATGTTCTGTCATCTATGATACATGATCCAGTGGTGACCCAGCATGGGGCTCCACTAATGCACTCTATGGCAGCAATCCCAGCACCCTTTTGCAGGACCAAATCATTTTCTCTGTCAATATGGCCGGCACAGCCTCCTTCAGTGTGATATTCATCAATGGTAATGGCCTTAATGACCGTGTTATGAGTGTGGTTATACTCAGGTTCGCCAACTATCTCTTTCCGTCAATATTGTTGCTTCAAGAAACGCATTTACTTGTCTCTCAATGCCCCTTCTGGGAGAGGATTGGGTACTATGGAGTGTGGCGTGCTGGCCATAGTAACAGTTCTAGGGCACTGTGATACTGCTGCACACAACTTTTCCTTTGTCTCACAGGTCAGTACCGACACTCATGAAATATTGCTGGTAATAGCAGGTTGGTTGGAAGGGAAGCAATTCAACTTTATTGGTCAGTACATTATCCTGCAGCTTTCTACATCCACCCATAATGATCAAAAGAGGCAGTAAAAGGGCCCCCATAATGTTTACCCATTGTAGTTGGGACTCTTGATGTGGCTATGGATCCTATATTAAACACAAGAGGCACCAGAGCAGCAAGGCCCTAGGGAAATGCCACATTAGCTGAAAGGGTGACCTCTGGTGGTATGTAAGGAGGGCGGTAGGGCAGGGGGATTAAAAGAAAAGTAAAGAAAGAAAGAAAGAAAGAAAGAAAGAAAGAAAGAAAGAAAGAAAAAAAGAAAGAAAGTAGGAAAGAAAGAAAGAAAAAATAATCCCTCTTTTTTCTTAGCGTGACCTCCTTCTCCTTGCTCAGGTCGTCTCCAGGCAGGAAACTGCAGTAACCAATCCCAGCACTGCTCTCATGCTGCTTGAGAGCAGCACCAGGATTGAAGGGAGTGGCCTCTCTCGTCACTCCCGAGAGCACTGGAGCCCTATGCTGTCTCTAATCCAGCTGTCTAAAACAGCTGGGTTAGAAAGGTTTAAACTATGCATGTCAGGCTGGCCGTCGTAAGATGGCTATCCAAAAAGACATGCACACTTTAAACCCAAGTGATCTGCCTATCACTACTTTCTGCTACTGCCTGACCAGCAGCAGCAGGAATCAGCAAGCTCCGCCCCCTTCTCCCCCATCCTCATGCTAGACTCAGGACAGGGTTTTGGAAAATATAATGGTAATGAATTAACTTTATTACCATTTTATTTTTCTATCTCTGGAGGGATTTTTTTAGAGGGGCGACGCTCATCCGCCTTAACGGAGGAGCCGCCCCTGTTTGTGGGATTGTGTGGCCTTTGGCGAACATGGCACCCTTGAGCCAAGCAATGTACCCATATCACTGCCACCCACAAAACCATATATCAAATTGACTTGCTTTTTGTGGCCGTGGCAAACATGCCATAAACGACCACAGCACCCAATCTTCCCATATTAGATCACTTCCCAGTGCTACTTAGAATAAATTGGGGCTCCTAGGACAGGCGAACAGTCAATGTGGTGCCTGAATGTGTGTAGTTTTGCTGTTGTGCAGTGCTCCCAATTCCTGATGATGGAATCAAAAATGTATTTTAAGCTTAACATGAGATGAAATAGAATCCCTAGTATGGTGTGGGCATCACAGTAGGTACTATGCGTGGTAAATCCAAAGCCTGTTTGGAAGAGAAAAAGATAGGGAAAAAGGACGAAAAAAACAACTCATCTCTGATCCGAAGGCAGGAATTCTTTGACTTGAATGTGATCATCCCAGCAAGCATGGTGAAGGGCCCCAGCGCTAACTAGTCATTGACAGGGTCTCCTTGTGACAAATTGAATTGAATGAAGCTAGACAATGTTGGATTGCCTCTAAAAAAAATAGGTCTATGAATAGGGAGACACATATTAGAAGCTGCTTTTCTGGTTGCCTACCAAAGGGAGGGCCTCCATGGGGGTTCCCAATATAGGCAACTCAGAGGGGGAGGTAAACACAGCCATGGCGATCACCTTTGCCTCTTGCTATGAAAACCTGTATGCACAGCAGTGAAGCTCTGATTGTGTGCGTCCATGTCCATCATTGATGAGCTTCCACTAGCAACATTGAGCACCACAGATAGAGAAAGGCTGGAGCAGACCATCACAATGGAGGAGACCGGGGCAGTTCTTAGTGGGATGCTTCCCAGGCAGCATAACTAGACAAGACTGTTTTCTGCTTTAATACTAGAATAAATGTAAGTCAGTCCTTTCTCCCAATCTACTAAACTGTGTACCAGATGGCCATTGCAAAAGGTAATTTCCTACCCGAACTTGACCTTGTGACAGTTGTGGTTGCTCATAAACGAGGATGCCCAGCAGAACAATGCCCCTGATATTGTCCATTTTTAAACAAAATACAAAAATAAAGATCTATCCCAACATCCTCACCATGAGGCTCCTAGAGATGGTCACATTCCTAATTATCCAGACTAATGTGGCTTCATTCCCCTCCGCAGCACTTGAAACTGCATTCGTAGAGTGCATTTCTTAAACTCATGCACTCCCAGAATCCTGTGCCATCAAGCTCACTGATTTTGAAAAAACATTTGATTCCCTTTATTGGTCCTTCCTTTTTCGGAGTTTTATCACACATGGGGTTTGGGCTCTGCTTCGTCTCCTTCATTGGGATGCTGTATGCTCAACCACAACCACAGGGCCAAGTGAATCTTATATAAGTATTTAGCCATGCAGTACATTATCCTGGGTGCTAAAGTGATGGTGTGGCACTGAATATATGTTTGCTTGCGTACACTGGAGTGCAACTGGATTTCATCTGCGTTTATAGGGTACCTAGGTTGCAGCTGTCGGTGTTGCTCACAAGGTTGATATTAACAAGGATCTTCGACAGGAAACCAGGTGATTATGTAATTGGGGCCAACTAGACAGAACAATGTATAGCTGTTTTATGAACATTTGCATTAGACATTATTTGCAACTTGTGGCACGAGGAGATAAAGGGCCCGATGTAGGTAAATCCCATTTACCGAATTTGAAATACCGAATTTTACCGATTCAGTATTTCAAAATCGGTAAATGGGATGTAGGTCCCAACATCTGGAATCGTTACCGATTCCTTACAAATTCGGTATTTACCGATTCGGTAAATACAGAATCGGTATTTGCTATTGAATCCTATGGGCCTTTGAAGCCCATAGGATTAAAGTCAAATACCGAATCGGTATTTACCGAATCGGTAAATACCGAATTTGGCAAGGGTGCAGGGGGTGTCACTTTGACACCCTCTAGCACCCCCAAAACGGGCATGTGTGCAATGTGGCACACAGACATGCCCTAAGGGCACGTCTGTCTGGCACATGGCACATGTGTACATGCACAGATGTGCATGTACACAGGAATCGGTATTTTACCATGGATTTGAATTCCATGGTAAAATACCGATTCTGTAAGCCATGTGCTTATGGAACATTGGCTACCTACATTGCATTTTCGGTAATTTTACCGAATCGTTATCATTACCGAATCAGTAAATATTACCGATTCGGTAAATTTACCGATTCGGTAATGATAACGATTCGGTAAAATTACCGAAAATGTGCCCCTACATCTCGATAGCCCTTTACCGATCGGAAACGGCCGAAAATCGGTATTTTCGGCCGATTCCGATCGGTAAAGGGCTACCTACATCGGGCCCTATGGGCCCGATGTAGGTAAATCCCATTTACCGATTTTGAAATACCGAATTTTACCGATTCGGTATTTCAAAATCGGTAAATGGGATGTAGGTCCCAACATCTGGATTCGTTACCGAATCCTTAACAATTCTTTAATTACCGATTCGGTAAATACCGAATCGGTAATGCCCATTCATTCCTATGGGCTTTGAAGCCCATAGGAATGATTAGGCATTACCGATTCGGTATTTACCGAATCGGTAATTAAAGAATTCACAAGGGTGCAGGGGGTGTCACTTTGACACCCTCTAGCACCCCCAAAACGGGCATGTGTGCAATGTGGCACACAGACATGCCCTAAGGGCACGTCTGTCTGTCACATGGCACATGTGTACATGCACAGATGTGCATGTACACAGGAATCGGTATTTTACCATGGATTTGCATTCCATGGTAAAATACCGAATCTGTAAGGAATGTGCCAATAGAAAATTGGCTACCTACATAGCATTTTCGGTAATTTTACTGAATCGGTAAATATTACCGAAACGGTAAATATTACCGATTCGGTAATTATTACCGAATCGGTACTTATTACCGATTCGGTAATAATAACGATTCGGTAAAATTACCGAATATGTGCACCTACATCTCCCTAGCCCTTTACCGATCGGAAACGGCCGAAAATCGGTATTTTCGACCGATTCCGATCAGTAAAGGGCTACCTACATCTGGCCCAAAGTCACTTGCCCCAAATCACAAGATATTTTTGATTTAGGACTAAAACCAGTACTTGACTATTAGTGAAATACTAAAAAATGGGTGATAATTTTACAGACTCCCTATTGGAGTGGTTTCTTTCCAGGACAAAAAAATATATTTAGGTTAGCAGTAAAAAGAAGCCATGCCTCCTTAAACGCACCATAAGCAACTAAGCTGGGCAAATCAGAGCTCTGGAGAAAGATTTGTGGTCTGATCTTACTACAAATTGTTGGTAACTTATGACGATTTCACAGGAACAGTAGTTCATTTATAACAGTCAGGAACCCCTAACCAGGGTTGAATTGGGATTAAAATTCAGCCCGGGCACGATAAAAAAAAGTGGCCCACATTTACATATTGCCTTTCTGCAAAACACTGCTTTGGCGAAATAAAAAAAAGAGGGGGTGGAGGTAAAAAAAAGGCACAGATTAGTTTACACTCGTGAAACACACCTGAAAACAAGTGAGGCCACTTCTGCTCAGGCCCCCTGCCCCGCTCAATATGCATATATTAATGGACCGGCTCAGCGAGAGAAAGGGAGTTACACGGTTGATAAAAGGAAGGTGATTGGATGCCCATCTACCTCCAAAAATTGCCACTCAGGCACTCACTGGGCTGCTGGTGGCATCCCAGTATAAATATAAATGGTATTACTTCCTATTTTCATAGCGCCAAGAGGGGGCTAATTATACAAAATGTAAGTAATGCTGGCACCAACTTTAGCTTCCAGGAACGTATCCATGGAGGGAGTTCCATCTCTGGTGCCCCTAGCAATCAGACCCCAAAAATAGGCCTGGTCATTTGCCTTGCAGGCTTCCAAGAGTTCAGACCAGATTTTTTCGTCCAGACTTTTTTTGCCTTTGCAATTGCTCCCTTGTATAATCTCCTTTTCTCCCTCAGTATTGGCACATCATTGCATTTTGAGGCCGCTATTGGTTCCTTTTTAGCATATCTACATGTCTTATCATACCAAGCATCCCGGTTACCTTGTTTTCGTTGGCCATTTTTTATTGGCTTAATAGCTTTGGTTAGTATCTCTCCAAGGCCTAGCGTCATATTGTCATGGATAGTTGTGATGGGGATATCCTCGTCTGGGACATTTTGGAAAGGAGATATTAGATTTACATGGAGCTCATAGATTTTTTTAGAGAACTGTCATTCCCCAGTACTACCGGCCACTTAAGTGCTCTACGGTTATTAGAAAGTAATGGATCAATAGTCGTGTGCTGTCTGGGAGTTCCTCCCACGGGGACAAGTTAAACAATGCATTTTTGAGAATCAGGCTGAGTGGAAAATGATCGCTCTCTATGCAATACTCCACTACAAGGTCAGTTACCATCGGCCAAAGTGGGATTGAGCCCACTATATAGTCTAAGTGACTATTACAACTGCCCCGCCTAAAGGTTGGCTTGCTCGGGCTATCTGATGGAAGGCGCCCATTACAGGCACATAGGCCATTGGCTGCCGTCAAGCTGTGGCCTTTGAGCAGGGTACTGCTGTGCTGGTCTCAATTCCAGGAATATTATTTGCACTATCCTCTGAGTTAAAGATATCTTCCAAGCCTATTATAGGTTCGAATTTTCGGTTAAAATCTCCCCCAATGATTATCAGGGTCCTCTTATCGAGCATTGAGATAATATTATCTAAATGCTTGATAACCTCTGCCTCTCTATTTGCGGCCGAAGGCCTGCTGTAAACATTTATAATGCAGACTTCTCTTTTATCAGTCCCTGTAAATCTTACTCCTAAGATATCTGGACTATTACAGTCAATTTGCTTGAAATCTATTCCTAAGGTAATTTTAGTCCAGATTATCAAACCTCCCGAGGGTCTTCCTTTGTTTGCATTAGTAGCAGGCACGCTAAAGGACCTATAACCGATTTTAAAATAGTTTTCCACGGCCCAGGTTTCTTGGAATAGTATAATGTCGCTACTATCAATATATTCCTGCCATATGGGATCACTCTGGTTTTTTTTTATGCCAGCGATGTTCCAGGACCTTAATTTAATACTGGGTTTGGTGTTTATCTCCGGCGAGTTACCTTCCCGGCTTATATCTTCATTTGATGCTATCCTCTTGGGCTCTAAATTAGTACTCTGTACAAGCCTAACTAAGATAACACCTTCCATTGTATTACATTGGTTTGCTCTTTCCTGGTCAGAGCTATTAATACTGTCTTGTGGAATTGAACCCATTTGGCTATTCCCACAACCGCCATCGTCGGTCAATTTGCTGGTCAGAGTCTCATAAGTTAACTTATTGGGCAGGTCTGGGCCCAGTCCCATATCAGTAGTCAGCAGCTTAGGGATCAGAACAGAAAGAGACACAAACTCTATGCGACCACAATAGAAAGGTTTGCATGGTCCAGAGCCACTTTAAAAAAAACAGGCAAGAAGCAGTGCAAGTTCCTTAGTGCAAGAAAGAGAAACAACACAGACATCAGTCCAACCTTCCGTCACACACACAAGTATGCACTTACATCACAAGCATAAACGTGAAAGCTTCCCCCACAAACAAAAAGGGGATACAACAGTGCACTCTTTCTTCACACATACAAATCAGGTACAGCAATAGTCACACTTACACAAAACAGACATAGCCTGGGATGCAGCTGTATCCTCCATTTTCCTGGCAAACATGCTGGGTGCAACACAGGCACTGGGAGTACAAACTTCACTCACACACAGACACAAGTGCAACCTACAGAGCTCCAGAGCATTTGCGACGAAGGAGTACCTACCCAGTATCTAGCGAGCCATGCTGGAGATGGAGCTGCGTGGGAGGGCACGCTAGTGTCTCGAAGCTTGAGAGGTGTGGGGATTGGCGCAGCTTCAGAGGGTGATGGCTGGTGCAGGCCTTGCTTTGTAGCAGAAACGGGCCAGATGTATCCTCAACAACATTTATTATTTTGAGAAGACTAGTATTCTTTTATTTTAACAGAACCACTCTTTAATTCACACAACTTTCTCTTTAAAAAATCCCCTAAAATATTCACACTCTGAACCTGCCCCTTTTTTGATCCAAAATATCTCTTAGGGTTGTCGCCTTCTAGGTAAAGCCTTCATCCCTGAACACAACTCAATATATTTACTTAGTTTTACATAGGAATACCCTTATCAGTTGTTCAAGTCTAAAGTTGATATTGTTTATTTGAATTCATCAGTGGCTTTGAGACATGCTGCGCTATCCTCTGCAGTTAGGTCCACTATAATAGCAAAATTAATAAATAAATCCATTATCACCATGCTCACAGAAAACCAGGAAAAGTGGCACTCCAAGGAGCTGCGTGTAGGTCAAATTCGCTATTGAAAAACACTGATAGAGCCAACAAGTCTGGTTTCCATTGTGTGATTTGTAAGCCACACCCATTGGCTTTGCAAATGTTTGTATGTAACTAGAGCAGTAGTTATCAAACTTTTTATGACGAGTCACCCTTCATAAAAATAATTAATGCGGCCCCTTAGAATAAAAACATATTTTTAATAATGATTCTGTGAAATTGGCAGCTCTAAACAGATTTACCATTTAAACATTACAGTTCTGTGCAGTTATCAATTATAAAAAATGCAATCACATACAGGATTGCCAACATGCTAGGGGCATGGTTTTCCTAAAATGTAAAAGTATCCAAAGCACACTCTAAGAATAACTTGGAGCCCCTCCACCCGTGACACCTACTCCCAGGCAGGATATGAGTGACACAGCTATTGATGGCGAACTGACAGTCTCTATACCTAAGTATATTATGCGTATAGTTTTAGAAAAATCAAAAGATCTTTGCTAATGCCAGGCCTAAAGAGAGGACTGGAAATACTGCAGATAACTGAAATACCGATCCCAGGCCAGGTGGCGAGACTGAAGCTGCCGCAGCTCAGCTTAGCAGCAGGAGCACAGATACTGCAACTTAGCAGCAGGTGTCACTAACAGGAACCACGCCAGCGAGCCCCCGTTAAGGGAAACAGTAGGGACTTGCGGACCAGTAACCAAGGCGGGAATTTTGCCATGACAACTTTCCAAAACAGTAAATTTTAAAATACTTAGTGCATGAAAAAGAGTTTGGACAGGATGCCTGGATAAGATCGACTTTTCGGCTCTCGCAACGTCATTTAACAATACATTTAAACTAAGAAGGCACAGCATTACATTTTTGGGAACATGGATTTTCATCTCCCGACTTTGACCAATAACAAGGGACATGCAGGAAAGGGAGGACAGATGAACAAAAGAAAGATAGGACAACAGTGATAAAGAGTGAAAGCTGAGAGGAAAAAGAATCTGCAAGGCAGACATACCAAGAAATATGATGTGTGGGATGGTGGGAAAAAAACAGACGCAAGGTGAAGTCAAATCTAGGCATTTTTTATTTATTTCCCCTAATTGGGCACCAGTTTAAATGAACAAACCAGTTGGAAAGGCGCACATGGTCCTTCCTGTTGGAACATCGAGTTAAAAAAAAAGAAAATAAAACAGTCTTGACTAGTGCAATTTTCTGGGTAAAACACAGTTATTTTGTGTGCAGTAATTGGAATGAAATGTGCGCCCGGTTCAAGAGCTGAGCGGCAGCATGGAGTAGAGCTGGAGGCCCGATTGAAAGAAAATGGGCATGGCCACAGGCCCAGCAAGGGTGACGGTGAGCATGACAAGGCCGCGTGTGAAAGGCTGCCAATTGGAAACGGATGGCACCCTGCACGCTTTCTGAGCAGGCAAATGGACACAACTCTTTTCAAGCACTGTTACTTGTTATGGCATCCACCTTACGGGAGCGAGCAGCAGCATGCGGGTCATTTGTTTTCAATTAGCGTGGCCGCGTGCGCCGCTGCTTGCTCCTGCAAGGTGGATGCCAGCACAAGCACGAGTGCTTGAAAAGAGCTGACCAATTCCTAAAGGTCATCTCCTAGGGCAGCACATATGCGCTGCCTAGGCGAGACCTAATGATGAAAGAAAAATCTTGGTGATGCAGCGTGGCTCTCAACCAACCCTCATAACTCATCTCATTTAACCCAGGAGCTAACTAAATTTGTACTCATCGGTGAGGCCAATAGCACTGCGAGTCACACATTCACACACAACACTCTGCTCCTGAATCAGTGAGACCAGAAGGCGAGCTGCTGGACAGAAGGGTACCTTATTAATCTACAAGTTTGTTTCAAATTTTTATACATTATATACATGTAGGTACTTTTTTCCTTTCTCTAAAAATACTAGGAAATAACCTCAAGGCAACCCACTGTTTTGGTCGATGGACCAGCTAGAAGAAGTTAGTTGATGGAGATTAAGACCAGCTCAATCACAATATTCCCATTATTTTATCATTTATTTTGCCATGATTTTTAATTTAAGGAAACACAAAACTCAGATATTTTATAGAAGCGTTTATCTAAATTCAGTAAGAAAAGAAAATATCATTAAAACATTCAAGAGATAGAAAATTTAGAAAACATATTGATGACAGAACTACCACGAAACAGGTTCCCAAGCTGGCTGTCTTTCTAACCTCCTCCATGTCTACCTCCCAAAAGGACTCCGCATTCGATCTTTTGCCCCATCAAAATTTAAAGTCCAAAAATAATTCAAAGTCTTTTCTGCACCAAAAATCATTCAAACCGACAGCATGTCGTGGTGCGCAATAAAATTCACGGAACCAACTTTTTCCCTCTTTCATACAGGCTCTTTTATACCTTTTTCCCTAACTATCTAACTCAAAATTGAAACTTTAGGTTCCGAACTCATTTCTCATTGGTCCATTAGAGGTGTGGTGATGATCACCTCATGTCCTCCTTGGCCAAACCAGTTCATATTTTCGCTATGTAATCCTTGCATACTCTCTCACGGCCAAAATTGTGCACTTTGCAATCTGTCATCCTGTCCTTGTATCTTTTGTATATCATGAAGATACAGAACACTTGTTTCCCAGGCTTTTAAATTCAAGCATCCTTTTGGCACGTCTCCGGTGTCCTAGGCCAAGCTGACCTTGACATCTCTCACTCCGAGCACAGGCCATTCAATCATCTCTAGCACAGTTGCGTACGCGTAGGGCAATGTTTCTCGAAGTCTCGCATAATCAGCCATTTTCGAACTAGGCCACGCGGGCTTCAATGGGAACTAATATGAAAACAAATACAACAGATGTTAGATTTAGAATTTTAGCCCTTCTGTTTACCTCCCACCATTCTAATTTCCTTTGTTAGAAAAAAGCAAACATATATGCGTCATTTACTTACCAAGTTTATTGTTTTGCCACGCAAATGTTCAATAAAAGCACAAATACACACTTTTATCCAATTAATTTAAAATTATCACAGCTCTATATTAGTTTGACTTCTTAACTTTATTAGTAAATTCGTTTTTGCAAATCAGCAAGTTAGTTTTCTCACGTGTAATTTTTATTCTGTGTATGCTTGGTTGATTCATTCTCATTTTCCACACGTTTAATACATGTTACTGTTATAAGAGATTGACTTTACAAGGGGTACACAAAAAGGTTTCCCTGCTCCATCAACTCCCCCCTTTGGTGATTTTATCACCACTAAACACCCCAACTAAATTTCAAATTAAACATGTTTCAGGTTATTTTATTTGTTTTAGCTTAGACTTTAGTATCTTTTATACTTTGTCTTTTTGTATTATTATACATCTTCTCCTTATATTCCACCGGCTCTATTACACCCATTTCACGTTCTCTTTCCTTGCTTTTATTCTATTTTCTCTTTTATTATCTTTTCAGTTTTTCTTTTTCTAATACACTTGCACACCAATCTTAATACTAATGCTATAAAAATGACTATTGTCAGTGGAATCAATACTTTCCCTATTATTGACTTGCCTATTTTTCAAACCACTTCTTAACAGCAGTGGAGTAATTACTTTATGTAATTCAGTAATGTTCTTAATATATCTTTGAATGTTCTGACTTTTGTCTGGGATATACGTACAACAGTGTTGTACTTTTAAAAATCCACAAACTCCTCCTTCTTTTGCCAATGAAATATCAAGGGCAAGTCGATTTTGCATCACCATAGCTCTCAAAGCAACCATTTCAGTATTTACCATTAAAAATCCTCTGGCAGTATTTATTGATAAACGATATACTATCATTGATAATATCCGAATTGTATTTGCATTAAAAGATATACCCACTGCTGGTATCAATGCTCCAAAAATATCACCTATTATTTCTAAAAAACTTTCCCTTCTTCTACGTGTTAATGGTTTACCTATCTCATGAATTCCATTAGTTCCTCTATCTACATGAAGTATTTTTGGAAAGACCAAACCTATGTCACACGTCCCATTCCAATGGTCTGGTAATCTGTAATAAGCTTTGTTTGAACATAAAAAATAAATTCCAGGAAAAACAGGATCATTTCCACCTTTAAATCCCCATTCCCCTGTGATTATGTATGTGTCTTTACATTCACTTGCACCTACAAAATAATGATCATATAAAGTGTTATATCTTCGAATACACAATTTCCCTTGTTGTGACGTATCTATACCTATTGCTACATTTACATTACTCTTATCAAGATTTTCATCTTCAAAGTTCCACATTGTTGATTTTGATTTACTTTCAGTTGCTTTTCTTTGATATCGGATTCTCCTTTCTTCTACCATGTCCATTAAGCCTTTTTCCTCCTTACGCATTCTACAGTTCAATTATTCTTGAAAGCATATTCTAAAGTTAGTTCTTGTGTTTCCAGAAAATATTCACCAAAGACTTTACCCATTTTCATTTTGTTCAGTTCATGTGTAAATGGCAATGTTGCAAAAGTGTCATCTGAATCAAAATAATAATATTCTAATTTACCTGTTTTGTAAAATAAACTAGCTAATACACTACATGTTTTTCCATAAGTTAAAGAAAGGTGGTGGTGCGTCACTCCCTCTGATACCAATGCTGGTAACTGCATGCAGACGTAGCAGTCCCTAATGTCCATGGTTTCTACATATTCATACAAAAGTCTAGTAAAAGCATTCTTTGAAAAATCATTAATAGATCTATCTCCATGCAATTCAGTATTATCTACAAGTTTCACATCATTCTTTAAATCATGAATTTTCTCACTTCTAATATTATTCTGTTCTCCATGTCCAAAATTTGCTCTAAAAGGAATCGCGATTGCTAAAATGAGCCATACTAGCATTAATAAACCTGTACAAATTAACCGCATTCAACACCATTTACGAAAAATAGCACATTTTGATCTTTTAAAATCGTTAGCAGACATTTTTTTTTACACAGCACTTTCCAGACTACAACCAATGTCCTTTATTCCTTCTATTTCAAATAATGTCTCTTTTGTCTCTTGCACATGAAAAATATGTCTTAAAACAAATCTTTCTTTTTTGTGATGTCACTTTCTTTTTCAAATTTCCCACTTTCTTTAAATTGTCGTCTTTCAGTTTCCAGTTTAAACACAATTTGTCTTTATTCAACCCTTTCACTCACCCAAAGTGCCTTGGTGTTCTCGACTACTTTCTACTTCCTCTATATTAGGTAGAGTAATGTACATCCATTCAGGTGACTTGTATTTCTAATTTGTTCTCCTTACTCTTTTTGGCCTTTGCACAGTTTCTTTATTTTCTTTTATTGGATCCTTTTGGCTTGTTATTTCATTCACTTGTTCCTCTTGATTTCTGTTTATATTTATCAATTTGAACTTCAGTCCTTCAATATCTTTAGGCCAATTGTCTCCCCTTCTTGACTTTTTTATTTCAGGCTCTATGATTCCACGTTCAATTCTCCAAATTCTTTTCCTGGACCTTCTTCGTAGTTTTATCTCTCGTTCCCTGTCATCAGACTCTGTTTCAGACCTTACTTCACTTCCTCTTATTTTGAATTTTATTATTTCCGGTTCATCAACTAAATCTCTGTTTTCTTTTGTCAGTTCAGTTATTTTGCAAGGAACTTTTCCATGGCTGGTACTTGGAACCTCATCCTTATCGTGAGTCTCTTTCTTTTCACCAGTTTCAAGATTTATGTTCCTGTTCCTAGAATTTCTGTTTGATCTTCAGAGCTTTTTTTCTTTACCAGTTTCCTTTTGCCCTTTGTCAGAGTCCAAACTGGTACTTGGTATTTCCAGATGTCAACTTTCAGGTCGATCTTCAGAATCTGGAATTCCAATTATCTCATTTTCTGCTCAGATGCTGAACTTGTGTCTGATATCTCCAGGTGTTGACGTACAGGTCGAGCTTCAGGATCTGGAGTTTGGCCTGTTTCGCCCTCTGTGTCAGAGTCTGAACTATTATTTGTCTCTTCCAGATGCTGATTTTCAGGTTCGGGTACTAGAATGGTGTGGCTTGCATGTACCCATCTCTTTACACCTGCACACTTCACTGCTGTGGAGCTGTGGAGCTGTGGATCACTTGTTGTGGTCTATCCCAGTGTGGAACTAAGCAGTTTCTCCTTCTGTGCACTTTTATTCGAACCCAGTCTCCAGGAATCAGATCGTGAGCTGGATGCTTTTCCTTTCTACTTGCATCAATCCCCACCTAGTGAAATACAGAAGTCACCACGTCAGAGAGATTCTTGCAGTAATCCAGTATGATATCATAATTTATAGTTAACAGTTTGTCAACTGGTACAAATGCTTGTCTCATTACTCTTCCCATCAGTATCTCATGAAGACTAAATCCTGTCTTTCTATCTGGTATGATCATTAAGGTCATTAGAACAAGTGTCAAAGCATCAGGCCATTTCAGTCCTGTGGCCAGACACATTTTTCCCAATCTGTTTTTGATTGTTCGATTTACTTGTTCGACTACCCCAGAAGCCTCTCGTCTGTAAGGACAATGCAATTTTTGGGTACTGTCCAATGCTTCACATATCATCTGTATCAGTTTATTTTGGAAGTGACTTCCTCTATCTGTTTCAATTGTTACTGGAAAACCAAACCATGGAATGATCTCTCTTAGAAGAAGCTTTGCAACAATACCTCCATAATTTCTTCTTGTGGGAAATGCTTCAACCCATCATGAAAAGAGACAAATTATTACTAGTACATATCTCAATCTATTACATGGTGGCATCTCAATAAAGTCCAACTGCATTCTAGTAAAAGGACCTCCCTCCCGTACAATGGTTCCCAGGCTTACAACAGTTTTTCGTCCTGGATTCAATTGTTGACACACTAAATATCTTTGACATAAGCTTTCCGCAATCATATGGAACTTTGGATTGTACCATGTTTGTCTAAAAAGTCTAATCATTGCATCTCTACCAATGTGTGCTTGACCATGGTACATTCAGGCCATATTAGAGATCATGCTATCAGGCATTACTGGTCTTTCATCTCTGTACTCCAAAAATTTGTCTTCTTCTCTTTTCCTGCAACCTGCTTTTATCCATGTATCTTTTTCCTCATCACTTGACTCTCCTTGCAACTGTCTCACTTCCTGCCAAGTCTCAACTATGTTAGTAAGCATCAAAGGACTTGAAACATGTTCTTTTTCTCTGTCCCGATTTATAGAAGCTACATTTTTAGCACAGTACTGAGCAATTGCGTCCTTCAGTGACATAAACATCTCCATTTTTGTGAGCTGCACATTTTACTACAGCAATCTTCTTAGGCAGCTGTATCACTTCAAGCAACATTTGCATACATTCTCCTCTGCACCCGAGTACAGGTTGCCTGTACTCGGGTGCAGAGGAGAACTGAATTGAGATTGAAGGTGGAGGAGGAGCAATGTGGTAGCAGGCAGTGGTGTAGAAAATAGAAGCAAAATATAGGGCGATTGAATATAACGGATTCCTGGGAGCATTTAATAAGACGGATATTGGAAATGTGAACATATCGATATTTACACTGCGCCACAAATATTTAATTTAAGATTTGAACGAGTATTGATTCACTTTGTGCGGGGCATGAAGCAGTAGACTGATGTATGAAAACACCTGTTAAGAGGAATTCATAGCAACGATACTAATCCCTGAGGAAGCTGGTGGGCTCTGTTATCCCACGGCGAAAAGCGTTGGCATAAGGGATTGGAACTGGGAGAATAAACAGAAAATAAAGACCATCAAGAGCCCAATGGACTATTATTATATTCTCCTTATAAGAATTGTGTCTGAATAGATTATGATAAGAGGTGTGCTTAAGCATTATTTTGATACTCATAATAATAATCCAATTCTTCTATTTCTAAACAATCGTATGTTCTTTCTCAGACTGCTCCGATATGCTGACCTATCACAGCGCGATTCACACTAATGCACCAAACAGAATAGAATACGTCACAATTAAATTGGCCTATGCCTGCGCAGTTCTCGCTAAATCATCAATCAGCTCTTCCAATGTCTTAGCGCTACTCTTGCTAATGTCAGTTCTGCTCTGTTTTCTACTGACCCCTCCTTTACAAAATTTATCGGCACTGTATTTATATATTTATACACAACCCAAATCAGTTAGTTTAAGACACAAAAACATTTCCATTGTCTATTTCACTAAAACCAAAGGGATAGTTTACCCAAACACACAAGTTTTCTGTATTTCCAGTAGGCAGCGCTTACCTCTTCCCTACCACAGAATTTTATTTCACCGATAATGTAGCACTTCCCTCTACTTTACCCTTCTTTCATGCAAAAAGCAAGCCTGTTTCTCTGGGGATAAAACACACGTGGAGACTATTGCTAATTAGAATTAAGGTAGCAGTTTCCCGAGGATACCTAATGCGACTCATTCAACGCAACTCATACAAGAATTCCCTAACATAACACCTTCCTGTGTTATCAACTTTGAAATTAGACAAGGTATAATTCCATGTAACTATCTTGTTACACGTTTCCCCTGCCTGCATACAGAGAAACCAACTTCCTACTTCCCGAAAGCTGCAAAGTTTCGACTACACACAACGTAATACAAACTCAACATAAAGTGTTAGACATTTTTACTCATCGGTGGGGCCCATAGCACCGCGAGTCACACATTCACACACAACACTCTGCTCCTGAATCAGTGAGACCAGAAGGCGAGCTGCTGGACAGCAGGGTACCTTATTAATCTAAGAGTTTGTTTCAAATTTGTATACATTATATACATGTACGTACTTTTTTCCTTTCTCTAAAAATACTAGGAAATAACACCAAGGTACCCCACTGTTTTGGTCGATGGACCAGCTAGTAGAAGTTAGTTGTGGAGGTTAAGACCAGCTCAATTACAATATTCCAATTATTTTATCATTTATTTGGTCATGACTTTTAATTTAAGGAAACACAAAATTCAGATATTTTATATAAGCGTTTATCTAAATTCAGGTAGAAAAGAAAATATCATTTCCATCTAAAATTTTAGCATTTATTAAAACACTCAAGAAGTAGAAATTTTAGAAAACATATTACCGGTCTGCCATAGATGAAGTACCACGAAACAGGTTCCCAAGCTGACTGTCTTTCTAACCTCCTCCATGTCTACCTCCCAACAGGACTCCGCATTCGATCTTTTGCCCCATCACAATTTAAAGTCCAAAAATAAAGTCTTTTCTGCACCAAATATCGTTCAAACCGACAGCATGTTGTGGTGCGCAATAAAATTTACGGAACCAACGTTTTTCCCTCTTTCATACAGGCTCTTTTATACCTTTTTTCCCTAACTATCTAACTCAAAATTGAAACTTTAG
Source organism: Lissotriton vulgaris (assembly GCF_964263255.1). Taxonomy (NCBI): domain Eukaryota; kingdom Metazoa; phylum Chordata; class Amphibia; order Caudata; family Salamandridae; genus Lissotriton; species Lissotriton vulgaris. Next base: position 412,624,088 of record NC_141693.1, on the reverse strand, counting down.
GGTCCGCACTAATTTCTCATTGGTCCATTAGAGGGGTGGTGATGAGCACCTCATGTCCTCCTTGGCCAAACCAGTTCATAATTTCGCTATGTCATCCTTGCATACTCTCTCACAGCCAAAATTATCCACTCTGCAATCTGTCATCCTGTCCTTGTATCTTTTGTACATCATGAAGTTACAGCACACTTTTAAATTCAAGCATCCTTTTGGCATGTCTCTGGTGTCCGAGGCCAATCTGACCTTGACATCTCTCACTGCGAGCACAGGCCATTCAATCATCTCTAGCACAGTTGCGCATGCGTAGGGCCATGTTTCTCGAAGTCTCGCATAATCAGCCATTTTCCAACTAGGGCCGCACAGGCCTCAATGGGAACTAATATGAAAACAAACACAACAGATGTTAGATTTAGAATTTTAGCCCTTCTGTTTACCTTCCACCACTCTAATTTCCCTTGTTAGAGGTTACCTAGCAAAATGCAAACATATATGCGCCATTTACTTACCAAGTTTATTGTTTTGCCACACAAACGTTCAATAAAAGCACAAATACACACTTTTATCCAATTAATTTAAAAATATCACAGCTCTATATTAGTATGACTTCTTCACTTTATTAGTAAATTAGTTTTTGCAAATCAGCAAGTTAGTTTTCCCATGTGTAATTTTTATTTTGTGTATACTTGGTTGATTAATTCTCATGCTCCACACGTTTAATACATGTCATTGTTATAAGAGATTGACTTTACAAGGGGTACACAAAAATATTTGTGTCTCCCTGCTCCATCAGGGGCAAACTAGAAAAACGATTCCAGTGGCGAAGTGTGTTTGTGGCAAAAAAATCCAACGTTGTCCTGTTGGGACATTTGACTGCAAATAACCCTCTTAGGGGAAAAGGAACACACAGCTAAGTTGCTAGGCCAAAGAGAATAGTAGGCCACAGACATCTAGTCTAACAATAAGAAAAGTAGACCTAAAAAGTGTGTCTTGTCATACTTTCATTTATTTAGGAGTATGTACATTTGACTGGTAAGGGAGTTGCAGGTTTTCATGAGCAATATTGTACTATAATAGTTCGCTATGTACATTTATTAACCATGTCTTGAGGAAATTATTAAATTACTTGTATCAGTCTGATGCATGAAAATGACAAAAGACACAGTTAATACAGACTAATTTAAGAAACATAAATTAAGGCACTGAATTTTTCATCAATTAAACCTTTCAATCATTAGTTGTATCTCAAGATACTAAATAATTATTCTAACTCGATTAGTTTTAAGTAATATTATTAATCCAAGACAAAAATGCCCAAAAACTTACACACACATTAGCATATAATTGTAGGTATGGTCCACAGAAGTCTCAAACTCCAGAACTTTCATATCTGGGCTAATATCACTCCACTGAGCATCGAAGCCAATATCAGTCTAGCGAGACTTGCTGGTAAGTTTTCTGGCTCAGGCTTCATACATCCAAGCAAGCAGGAAGGTGCAACTGCTGGCTACTGACGGTCTGGGCTGAGGTTTCTGATCAGTTGCAACATCTTTCTTCAGCTTCAAGATTTCTCTGCTTCTGATAGCAGAAGCTTTTATAGGAGGATCAACTCCTATTACAAATTAGCTATGGATACCCCATGTATCTCATTGGTTCAGATTCAATGACAATAATCTCATCTTTTGGTAGGAAAAAATCAGAAATGCAATTAAACATCAATAGCATCTTCACAGGTCTTTCCATGTTGTCTTCACCAATAGAAACCTCCGCAATACATCATTCCGTTCAAACCAAGAAAAATACCTCTTCTCATCTCCTCTGTTTCGATGTTATGCCTAATTCTTGTGCTACATCAACACTTGGCATTAATGTCAGAATCATAGGAAACATGTTGTACTGATGGACGCCTCCAATTCACCCTGGACACTAGAAGCCATCCAATAACCTTGGATGGCAGGCTAATCCTCAAGCAAACTTTGAAACGAGGAGGGGTGATGCAAAGAATGCTCAGATGCTCTAATCATAGAATAATTATCTACTTCTAAATTCATTTTCCTTCTACAACCAAAAACCATTAATGTTTTAATCACACATTATATCAGTAAACATGCTACATACATAAAATGTAATTCACGTGATTAATGCGTTATGCACATTCACAAGGGATTAAGGGCCATATGTATCAACAGATTTCCCCATAGACACAGAATGGGCAAAACCCTTTGATACATCTGGCCCTAAGTGCTAATACTTTATTTATGTATATATAGCATCACACTCTATCATGCTGATAATTTCACAAAGCTTTTGCTGCAAAATTCAATGGCTTCAGTGGTAGTGCAATGCCCCTTCGAAGACACCAGAAGATGCAAATGCCCTCTCGCAGTTCTGGAGTCTAATGATTTTGTACCTCAAATTCTACTTTCCCATCCTGAATGACTGTCGGAGGGGATTTGTAACCTTCGAAGTAACTGGTTTTACGCTAGGCCTGGGCAGAGAGTTTAACTCAGTGAAATTCCACAGTTACCGAAAAACTCTACCAAATTCCGCTGAATTCTGAGAGTGGGCGGAGTTACCGGCTCCATGTGCACAGGTATGTTACACAGAGCTCCTGAGCTACTTTATTAAAACCTGCACTTCAATAAGGCCAGAGTACTAAAAATAAGCAGCACCCAACTGTGCTAAGTGCACCTAGCCTGGAGAGCTGGGGCCCAACAGTACCAGAAGGCCAACCCTGATGCAGCGATATGCAGCCTGGCTGGAATCAGGGTTGAAGAGGGATCAAAAATCAGGCTGGGCACGCCAAAAAAAAGTGCCTCACGTTTGCGTATTGCCTTTCTGTAAAACACTGCTTCAACAAAGTTTTATGAAAAGAAAGGGGGTGGGGGATGTCGTGCCACGACGATGGCACTAGGACCCAGGGGACCTAGGTGTGGACAGGAGACACCGGACACCACATCCAGTCAGAGGAGGGGATCAGAGGGCAGAGTGGAGCAGGACCTCGGGGCGAGAGGTCACCGATGTGCAGTGCTGTACCACCTATAATGAAGCAATAAATAAAGGTACCTTTTACAATCAGCTGGCATCCTGCGTGTGTTTCTTGGGTCGGGGAACACGACATCTGGCGATGAAGGCGGGATGCGGTTGTCCAGCGTGGAGAAATCGCAATTTTAAACCATGAGCCCACCCTGGATTGCGTTGTGAACAAAAGAAGAAGTGCAGCAACATCAAGAGGCCAGCAGCGACGTGGGAGCCCACCCCGATCGCTGCAGAAAGAGCCACAAAAAAGGCGACCTTTCCGGTAAGCGCCTAGGAAAAAGCGCAAAAGCTGAAAGACTGAAAAAGCAGCGCGAGCTCTCGCGAGAGTCTCGGCGGCCATATTGGGGTCAGGCGCGAGAGCCAATAGGAACTGTGAATGAGAGCGGTGGCCATTTTGGAGTCAGGCATCGTTTTCATTGGACGCGAAGTCCAGCGAGAGCACCGGCGTCCATTTTAAGAACAGGCGCAGGAGCCAATCAGAGTCAAGAATACATCAGCGGCCATCTTAGAGTCAGGCGCAGCGCGAAGATCGGCAAATAAAGGGGCAATTAAGGGGAAAAGTGAAAGGAAACACCGGCAAAGCAACGGAAAAGGAAGAAATAAAGTATATATAAGGAAAAAGGGCACCAGAGGAGAAATAAAAGCAAGAAAGCCATTAAAGTAAAAAGAAACAAAGTACGACACCAGAATAAAGAGGAAAGAAGTCACAGAAAGTGAAAGAGACAGAACTAAGGGCACAGGGTGTCGCAGAAAAGGCATAAACATAAGAAATATGTCGCAGAAAAGGCGCAAATATAAGAAATAAGGAATAAAGACAGAAATAAGAAAAAAGAGGCAAGATCGCAGACCCCAAACCAAGTGCACAATACAGGAGGCCACTGCCATTCAGCTTATCAGAACCCCAAACCGGAATAAGATGGGAGAAATGGGTCAGACGGTTCGAGAACTATGTGGACGCAACAGATGTCATGGCAGCAAAGAAACGAGGACTATTTCTGAACCTGGTGGGAGATGAAGTGGAGGATCTGCTTGTGACACTGCCAAAAGAAGAAATTGCCACCTACGACAAGTTAAAAAAATGTCTAACGGACAAGTTTGATCCGCAACTAAACGTTGATTTCGAGAGATACAGCTTTATGATCGCCTTCCAAGAAGCTGAAGAGTCACTAGATGATTTCGCGACAAGGCTGCGGAAACTAGTAACACAATGCGAATTCGACAAGTTCGACAATGAGCAGGCGATAAGGCTACGCATCATCGAGGGTTGTCGCGGCATAGAATTCCGAGCCAGAGTATTAAAGGAACCAATATCGCTGGAAAACATCCTCGCACTTGGAAGGGCAGAAGCACGAGCAACTGCGCATGTGAAAGAAATGGAATGGGGCAAAGTAAGGAGTGGAGAACAGATCCATCGGATGACGAACAACAACAGATCGGGAAATTGGAGACAAGACAGAGGTGACCAGACCGCAAAGAAGCAACAAGAGGGAACATGTTACAGATGCGGATTAGAATTCCCACACCAAGGCCAATGCCCAGCATTTGGCCAGACCTGCAGAAAATGCAACGGGAGGAACCACTATGCCAACGTGTGTCAAGGAGTACAATTTAGAAACGATCGAGGAAGGTCAGGAAGAACGCGAATGCCGACAAGCAGACACATCAGGCATGTAGAGAACGAGGTGAAAAGCTCATCCGCAGAATCAGGAGAGGACCACGAAGAAGAAAAAAACGGAACGGCTGTACCTCATGACAGACGTCACCACAGAGTCAGATGGAGACGAAGAAAAAGGGGAGGAAATAATATGTCTAAGAGACAAAAAGAAGATAAAGAAGGAAGACAGAGTCAGTAACAATAAAAGTGGGGCCACATGATACCAAATTCGTCCTGGATAGTGGCGCGACATGCAACATCATGTGCATCTCGGAGTACGAAAAAATGAAGGTGAAGCCAATCCTCAAGCCATCCCGGGTGCAAGTATTCACCTGGGGGGCAAGGAGACCGGTGATCAACATGGGGAAATTCAAAGAAGATCTAACGTACAAAAATCAAAGACTGACGGAAGAAATACATGTGCTCAAAGGAGACATCCCTGCACCATGCCTATTGAGCAATGTCACGGCTCAAGTGATGGGGCTGATGGAAATGACGTACAACATGTCAGAAGAAAAGAATTCCCAAGCTACCCCAAGGGCTAGGCAAGCTGAGAGGGAGACAGATAACATTGCACATCGACGAGACGGTAAGGCCAGTTGCACAACACCACAGAAGAGTGCCCATACACCTGCAGCCACAAGTGGAAGAAGAACTAGAGGCCCTACTACGACAGGACGTAATGGAGCCAGCAGAAGGACCGACACCGTGGGTGTCACCCATAGTAGCTGTCCCAAAGAAAGACAAATCGAAAATAAGAATATGTGTGGATATGAGGATCCCAAATAGAGCCATGAGCGTGAACGGCATCCGGGGCCACACTTAGACGACATGATTAGCTGTCTCACAGGCACAAGGTGTTTCTCAAAGCTGGACTTATGCAAAGGGTATCACCAACTAGAACTAGACCCGCAGTCGTGGTATATCACGACATTCTCCACTCACCTAGGCCTGTTCAGGTACAAGCGTTTGAGCTTCTGGATCTCATCAGCTGCAGAAATATTTCAAGAGACAATACTGCAAGAGATCAGACCAGTCAAAAACAGTTTGAACTATAGTGATGATATCCTTGTATTTGGTAAATCAGACAAGGAGCACGACACGGCTCTAAGAGAGGTGTGCTCGCATCTAGAGGAAGCAGGCCTGACACTGAACGAAGAAAAGTGCGAGTTGGTGCGAACTGAGCTGTTATTTTTCGGTCATATCTTTTCAAAAAGAGGAATGCGCCCAGACCACAGCAAAGTGGAAACTCTAGAAAAGGCGAAGAATCCCACCGACGTGGCGGAAGTGAGATTGTTCCTGGGGCTAGCAAGTTACTGTGCGCGATACATCAAAGACTTCGCCACTGTAAGTGCGCCGCTATGAGACTTGACCAAACAAGGACAAAGCTTCCTGTGGACCACCGAATGTGACAAGGGGTTTGAAGAAATAAGGAGGGCAGTGACAGCAGTGGATCATCTGGCCTACTTCGACCCAAAGTTATGCACAGAGCTGACAGTGGACGCCAGCCCCGTTGGACTAGGAGCAATTTTGGCACAGCACCAGCCAGGGAGAGATTCCCCACGACACATAGTGGCATATGGGAGCAAAAGTCTGACGGAGGTTGAGAGGAGATACTCCCAACCAGAAAAAGAGAGTCTAGCGGTAGTGTGGGCCTGCGAACATTTCCACATGTTCATCTATGGGAAGCCTTTTACAATCATAACGGACCATCAGGCGTTGATCACAATCTACGGCAATCCCAATGCAAAGATACCGCCAAGAATAGAAAGATGGGGAATCAGGCTCATGGACTATAATTTTAAGATAATTCACAAGCCGGGAAAAGAGCAGAACCCTGCAGACTACGTGTCATGACACCCTCTGCCACAAAACTCGAAAGTGACCACGATGGCGGAAGAATACCTAAATTTCGCATTGAAGCTCAGCACACCCGCGACGATAACACTGGATGAACTAGAGGAGGAGACGAAGCAAGACGACACTCTGCAAGAAGCAATGAGGATCACCAAGATGCAAAGGTGGAGGCATGTGAATGGCTACGCTAGTGGGGAAAGAGGAGTAGACAAGGAAGAGCTACTAGCGTTCAAGAGAATCCATGAGGAACTGTCAGAGTGTGACAATGGGATAATGATGAGAGGCACTCGGATAGTGATTCCCCAGACGCTGAGAAGAAGAACCGTGGAACTGGCACACAAATCACACCGAGGAATGGTGGCCACAAATAAAATGCTGCGGGAAAAGGTGTGGACAAGAGACACCGGACACCACATCCGGTCAGGGGAGGGGATCAGAGGGCAGAGTGGCCAGGACCTCGGGGCGAGAGGTCACTGATGAGCAGTGCTGTACCACCTATAATGAAGCAATAAATAAAGGTACCTTCTACAATCAGCTGGCGTCCTGCGTGTGTTCCTTGAGTCGAGGAACACGACAGGGGGCATGTTTTATTAACTTCACTTAGATAAAAAAAATGTACAGATTAGTTCACACTGCTGAGCCAGACATGAATGCAAGTGAGACCTCTTCGGCTCAGGCCCCCTGCCCCCGCTCTATCAGCATACATTTATGGGCTGGCCAAGCAAGAAAAAGGGAGTGATACGGTGATACCTCTGCCCAGGTGCCTCTAGAAAGGCCACTCAGGCACCCACTGGGCCACTGGTGGCATACAGCACAGGCGGCTCAAAAAAGCAGCCCACAGCTGAAACTTGGCTACCGGCCCTTCTGCCATTCGGACATTCCCGAGCGCCCGCGTTACCAATCCGCCCCTGGCTGGGATGGCACCAATATGCTTGGGCCTGCCTCAGGGGCAGCCCACACTCCAACGTGCCTAGTCAAGCAGATCCGGATGTGGCTGCAGTGCAACCTGGACTCATTGCAGGGGAGACAATGGCTGTGCCGTTTGATGCTGCGACGTCTGGTGGACACTGGTGGGCATATATTGTGGCTGGGCCCAGCTGATGGTGATGATTAGAGCAGCTGACACAGACTTGCAGGCCCATTCTGTTAGTTCATGTGGGCTATAGGGCACCCTATATCGGACAGAAAACTGGGTGAGAAGCAGCCTGAAGGGTATTAGATGGTGCTGGCTACTATAGAAACCACATGCACGCTGGTGTTTTGCAGGGCCTGCTGACAAGCACCAATGCAATAGGTTTTCCCTTAAAGTGCTTTAGTTCCACTTTGTCAACACTAATAATGTGACACTAGTGATAACAAATGTGCCACTGTTCCAAAAGTTTACTTGTACTGAAAATACTTAGCTGCTTATCTGCCAAGCAGTCACATGCCATGTGTAATCTCTGCAGCCACTCAGGAGTTTTTAGCCTACACCACACTTTGCTGTATACTTATAGACAGGAATGGCATAGCTTAGAGGGCCTGTGACCTGAGCCTTAGTTGCCTTAGATCTGTCATCTATCACCACTGGAAGTGTTTAGTACACTTGCTGTCCCCATATTAGGCACTTTATATAAACTGAACATTTCCATTATGTGGAAGTAGACTTGCAAGGGAAGCCGCACGGAGATCTGAGTGACCCATCACATTTACTGTCTCCTGAATGTCTGTAGAGTGCTTCACCTTCTAGCTTTCAGAGTCTGCCTTTATAGTGCTATATTCACATTACTTCTATCAGAGCTGTGAGGTGAGCGAGCAGCTCAGCCAACTAAGGTGGAGGTGTTGCACAGTCTGCAGGAGCCGGTGTGTTTTCTTTCCTTCCTTCCTTCCTTCCTTCCTACCCGCCCCTTTCTTTTTTTCCTTGTCTGGAGGCTGCAGCTTGCATCAATCACAATGCAACTGACACAAGTAAAGAAAGATACAACCTGCCAGCAAACCTCCATAAGACCAGTCTTCATTCCTGTGTGCCTTCATCTCCTCCCCCACAAATACACACAACTTTACTCCTCACTCCAGCAACTCCTAACCAACCTTTGGCCAACATGGACCTACAGGTGCAGCAAAGCTGATCTGTTGTTGAAGGGGATAGAAGCGGCAAGGCAAGGAGAGATGGCAGACTCTTACCTGCATAACGGTCTCCGGGCCATGCCCGTACTGAGAGTGCGGCTTGTGGGATGTGGTGTCTACTTAGCGCTGATGGCGCAAGGGCAGTGACATGGTCATCCTCAATGCTATGGCTCCATGTTTACATGTGACACAGAGGAGAATGTGTCCTGTCAGAGCCTGTACACAGCACTATGTGGCTTGGCACAGCTCCCAGCTATGGCTAGCAGCTGTTTTTCCCTATGTTGCCTATTTCGTTTGTCTGTGGCACCGAATTTTGCACCCCGCCTCCTTCCAGAATGCTGTTTGAATGTGAGCACACACCCTCGCCTCCCACTGGCTGACATGGCAGCATGCAAGGCGGTGGTTGTGCGTGAGCTGGTCCTGGCATAAATATACAACACAAGCTACTACTAGGCACCCGTAAACTCTGCCACACAGTGGTAGGCAGAGTTTTTGCTTAACTCTGCGCTCCAAGTGGAGTGCAGAGTGGCAAAACTCTGCGAACTCCACTGGCTGAGTAGAATTTACCACCCACCCCAAGTTTTAGTCTAGAGGTGTGAAAGACAGGGTGACTACTAGTCATTCCACTGGAAAAGGTCCCACAAACCGAGGTACAAACTTTGGACGGAAACCAAAAAGGGACAGGGAATGGGCAGAGAGCCATAACATATCCCACTTTTTATATGCCAGTGTTTTCTTGGCCATTTCTATTAGTAAAGTGATTGTAGCCGGTCTTGGTTTGTTGTAAATGAACTATCAGGGACACACATCGTTCAAGTCAAGAAAACACTCTGTTACAGAGGGATGAATAGGATGAGAGAAAGGATGTTAATCGTACGAGGATGTGATCTTTACATCTACAGGGTAGATATAAAGGGTGAAACACATTGCAACGGATACTTTCACTGTGCTCTTAGAGAGAAGTCAACTTTGAAGGTTTAACCACTAGACTACACTAAGAGGTATATTCACAAGACCATGTGATAACTACCGCAAAAATAAGGTAACGCAACTTTCAACATTGCAGTAGTTCGCGGGAAAACAACTCCGTGACAACGTGGAATTAACAACACGGCGGTAACATGCGGTAGTGTGCCCAAACCACGGCCAATGTCCGCGACACAACCACCTCGACGGAGATAAAAACACAAACCCCAACGTGAAAAAATCTGCGATTCGCTAAAGCGCAATAAGAAAACAATGACAACCAGCGCGAGGGCAGCAATACTCACACCCAATGCGGGAAAAAGCACAAGAACAGCATACGTAAAATGTCACAGGACAAAATTCATCAACAGCGGAGTACCACAGATGCACCCTGGCCAACTGCAGAGGACAACATGTACATCACAACATCCAAGCACCGTGGAAGAACAGAACCGACAGGCACACAGCATGAAAGAGACCAGTGGCAGACAAATCAGAGCCACTGGAGCGACACACCCACCGTGCAGCATTCGCACATAAGCAGGAGTGCACCTCGACATTGACAACATCCCGGTACGAACAGCAACCCTTTCACAATTGAACACAGGACACAACTGGTACCGCAAATGTGCACAACCTGGCAAATCACATTTGAAACCGCATGGAAATGTAACATGACAATGTACAAGTACAACCTGTTACCGCAAATATGTTTTAATCACACATGCAGTGCAGTTGGACATCTTCTACTGTCGCAAGATTGCCATGGAAGGTCACAATTTGACGTGCTCATGAGAAGTGTCAATGATGGTATTCCTACTGGACATTCCTGCAGCTGCTGCAGTGGGATGTGGGCCACCTGCCCCATCACCACCATCATCGGCCGGTACCTCTGGAACTCGGATCCATGGGGCCCTGGTGCAAACACAGATGTTGTGGAACACACAACATGCAACGGTCATCTTGCACATGATGTCCGTGCTGTACAGGAGATGCCCACCTGTGCCATCCAGGCACCTGAAACTTGACTTCAACAATGCCCATGGTGCATATGTGGGCCGCATTGTACTGCCTCTGGGCGGGTGTGGCCGGGTCTCGGAGGGGTGTCATTATCCAAGGGCAGAGTGCATATCCTTGATCACCTGTGACAGTGCAGGGAGAAAAGAGTCAATACTTGGTTCATTAGGATGTGATGGCAGGTCCACCAATCCAGTGACACCTGTGCTGGCTGTGTGTGGGGTGAGTGTAAGCCAGCCCTTAGAGAGTAACTGATGCTGGCAACTACAACAACAGTCATCAGGCACTAAGAAATGCAATGTCAAAACTACAAGGGGGATGACTTGAGTCGCACAGGGCTAGTGGCCCCGGATGCACAGCGGCCGACACGGGCCCACCGCCACGGGACGCTGACCTGCGGGAGACTGGGGTAGGGTCATGTGGGCAGAGCAGTGCCTCAAATGTGTCATGGCTGCATTCTGCATCTCCACACGTTCAGCTGGTGTGTGCTGTGTTGCCATAAAATGTCTGTATTGGGTGCAGGGGTAGCCCAGGATGACCATGGAGTGGTGTGGTCGTGTCTGGTAGGCGGTTGTGTAGTTTCACATGTTGAATGTGGTTTGGTCATGTGTGCATCCCCACAGTTTTACTTTGTGCGTTGGAGGCTTTGGGATGTGTGGAGTGTTGATTAGGTACTTACAAACGAGCAGTCCCGTTCCATATATGTCATCCTGGAAGCGCTGGTTAATGATGGACTGTCGGAAGATGAAGGAATCATGCACAATGCCTGGGTAGTTGGAGACAACCTTGGTGATTAGTCCCCAGTGGTCCACTATTGCCTGTACATTGATGGAATGCGTGTGCATTCTGTTGCGATAGTGGTGTACAGTATCCGCAGGGGGCACAAGTGGGACATGTGTGCAGTCGATTGCCCCCAACACGACTGGGAATCCGGCTATGGCATAGAAGCCTTGCTTTGTCTCCAGCTGTTCCTGTGCAGTGTTGGGGAAGTGAAGGTACTGGGATATAAAACTGAGGATGAAATCTAGGACAGGTATGATGAACTTTGATAGGGCTGGCTGTGAGACCCCTCTAACTCTGGCAGTTGTTGGTTGCAAGGTAGCAAAGGCCAACAGGTGCAGCACAGCCAGCAGCTTTGTCTGCGGAGGGATGTTGGTTCTCCGCTGTGTTGGGACCGTCAGCCTGTGGGTGATGTGGGTCATGATGCGCTGAATGGTTGTCCTCTTGAGCCTGTAGTGGGCAATGACTTCCTCGGGCATTAGGTCTGCGAGAGTGGTGCGTTTTTGGTAGGTCCACTGTCTTACTCTGCGCTGCCTCTTTAGTGGTACGGGGGGGGCAGGTCCGGGTCCTGGGGGTGGTGGCGGTGGGTGTTGTGGCCCTGTTGGGGCTCCGAGCTGCATGATGAGTAGCTCCATGGTGTTATTTGTTCTTCAGGTGTGGCTGTGTGCGGAGTTCCGTTGCCTACTGCAGGAAGTCGTCCGTCTTTACACCTGCTTGAGGCAGGTGTTAAATACTTGCAGTTACCTCGGCTTATCGCCTGTTTTGGGTTTGCTTCGCGGATCTGTCAGTTTGTTGTGAATGTGGTGTTGTTGTTTTTTCATGTGTTTCTTCATGGAAACGCCAACTCTACATCTCATTAGGGTTAGTTGGTGGTGTCCACCGTGGTGTTAGGTTTTGGGGCAGTTATCGCGGGAATGCTGACAATGTCTGCTGTTAACGCCAGCTTGTGAATGGGGAGGTAAACTTATCACGTCTTTGACTGCGATAAAGTGCTGTTAATTCGGCAATAACTCCTTGTGAATATGCCCCTAAGTGCTCTGCAATAATAACAGAGGTATTGCTTGGTGTTAACAGAAGATTAGCTCTTCAGCTTCTACCTCCCTTCTGCTACAAATGAAAGGGAAATTGTCTGGTTCAACTTCTCGAAAGACAGCTGCAGCAAGACTTTGAACATGGTGGTAAACGTGCCCAGTGCCATATAAAGGGACCCCAACCATCAAATACCTTGCTCTTCAGCTACAGAATCTGAGGGAAGTGAAGACCACGATTGCAGTGGTCAGTAGTTTTCAAAAACAGGTGCAACAGGCAACTTGAACACAGAGAAGCTAAGTCATAGGTAGAGAGAGTAGACAGTAAATTTATTAGAAATGGGGTAGCCAATTCTACTGGGGGTAGCATGGTGCAGAGCGGGCAGGCCAAACTCCTGTGGACATGTGTGAAGCATCCACGCAGTACACACAGACACCCAAGGCACACCACAAAAAGAGACACAACACCAGTTTTGGTGAAAAAGAATAACTTTTGTAATGTCTCCAATCTGCAACAGAAATCACAGTAGTCACAATGCTGCGCCAACTGGTGCCAGGGCAAGATATACAGGGGGGATTATTTACAGGGTAAAGGAAGAAAAGGAAGGTAAGTCCATCAGGGTCAAGGTTGTAATAAAAATGTAAGCATTAACATTTGACATGAAAACTCATTTGGCGTCCGCATTAACAGCAGGCAGGAACTCCATTAACAATGGGCATAACCTTAGTAACTAGTACCAGTATCCGTATGAGGAGTAGCATTTAGCATAAGCAGAACATCTAGGCAAAAAGCACATTATGCATGGCATCGGTATCCCCTGCAAAAAGAACATTAGGCATAGGACATCAGTAGATATAAATCATGAGGCAGGAAACACAGTGCGCATAAGAATGGCATAGACCCTTAGGCATAAATGATATTGAGGCCCAAGAGCATCAGCCCTAATCTAGAGCAACCTACTAGGCCTTGCAAAAGCTCAAGCGAGATTGACAGTGGGCATCACTCTTAGAGGAAAACATGAGGCACATTAGTACAGGTGCAACATTACCCTGAGCCTAGCACATTAGGTGGGCACCTATCAGGCCTATAACAGTAGGTGCAACCCCACGAGTAGGGGCCCCAACCCCATTAGCATGAAAGCAGGGACAACACACTAAGCGTGAGATTAGGGATGAATCAAAACATCAGGTTAGGCATAGGCATCACCATTGGTCCTAAGCAGGTGCAGTAACAGAACACCGCACTTCATGGGTCACTTTGAGATGGAACGTTTCCTAGTTGGCATTGAGTACTTTACACTTTAAACCAAGGCTTCTGAGTGGCTCATGGCAACATATGATCCCCTGCTTGTATGGCACATCAACATAAAACATGTTTCCTGCTCAGGGGCAGGCCAACAGAACAGTCCCCTAGCCAGGGGTTGACTCTATCACCAGAATAGTTGATAAATGGGGCTAATGCCCAGTTCACGGGGGTCCTTAGTCCCTTTGTCCTTATCCACGGCTGTGGGGCTGACTAGGCCCTTGCGGCAGTACCCAGGACCAACGGGGCCCAACCCCTGTCTCCCAAAGGGAGGTTAACTCTCTTTCCGGCCTGTGGAGGCTCTTCATGTATGGGGCAAAGGGGGGGCTCCTGCAGGCTGTGGAGCCCCCACTCCGTTCCCCCTCCTGGTATTGGGGCCGCTCGGGGTTGCTGGTGAGAGGAGAGGGCTCCTATCTTCCGGGAAGCCCCGCGCTGAAGTTGGACCAGTCCTGGACCTCTGGGTGGCTCCTCCGGCGCCGGGACCAGTCGGGACGTGGCCGGGACGGGCACGGCCACTTCGGCCTATATCGGGGCAGCTCCTGCAGGTGCCGGGCCCCAGAGCCAATTCGAGGCTCGCTTGCTGGGGGCTCGGCCGTTGGACCAATTCGTGCACGGTGTTGGCGGGGTCTATGACGCGGCCAATGCCCCGTCACGTGATGGTGGGGCCTGGCGGCCTCGCTGGGCCCGGCGCGGCCTACCACTGCACTGCGGCGGCCCTCTCCTGGCTCCAGGGGCCGCTGCGAAGGTGAAGGCAGCCCCGGGACCCTCTCAGTGAAGCGCCGGGGCCACGGTGGTGACGGCAGGCCCCAGAATGCTCCCGGTCGGAACAGAGCAGCGCCAGCAACCCCGGGCTGATGCGGTGATGTCAGCAGCGCTCCCGGAGGCAGCTGCGCTTCAAGGAGCACACAGATGAGACCTGGGCTGTGGCATTGAGTCCGATATACAGAGCGTTTCAGACACAGTGCTGAGGCACAACGTTCACTGGGCACAGCGCTAGAAAGGGGGCAACAGCGCTTCTCGCAGTCCCACGTGGCAAAATGAAACAAGGCAGGCTCTGGTCGCTTCACAGCGCTCGACAATGATAGTGCTTTTAGCCACACACAGCGCTATGGGATTATAACACGTAGGGGGGCAGACAGTCCGAACAGCAAGCCTCAGGGGCCCCAGGGTAACGTCCTCACCTCCTGGGGGGTCCAGTCCAGCCCCAATATAGCCTCTCCTCTTCCGGGGCTTTTAGGTATAGGGCTCGCGTGGTGCAAGGTCCCAGCAGCCTCAGGGACCTATGATGGCGCTCCTTCTTCAGGGGCCAAGTAGCAGAGCAGCAGGCACTACTGGGCAAGGTCAGCAGTCAGGGGCCGATTCACAGAACTAACTTAAGACAAAATTCTAAACGTACTACTTTTGGTATTCACAGAAGTTAGGATTTTGTCTTAAGTTTTTCTTAAGACAGACTTAAGACAGACTTAAGACAGAATCCTAACTTAAGTCTGTCTTAAGTCTGTCTTAAGTTTGTCTTAAGACAAACTTAAGACAAAATCCTAACTTCTGTGAATACCAAAAGTAGTAAGTTTAGGATTTTGTCTTAAGTTAGTTCTGTGAATCGGGCCCTCAGTGCATACTCATCAAGACAGGGCGGTAGGCTTTAACCATCCTCCACTGTAGCGTGGCACTCCTGTACAGCAGCCTGTACTCCTGCAGTGGGGCTTCCACTAGCCCTGTGGACAGCATAGGGGTTTTAGGTGGGTGCAGGCCCAAGTGGTGGTTTCCCCTGGCAGCAGGTCCCCTCAGATTCATGTCCCTGCTCTGTCTGAGCACATGGTGGCACAATCCCCTTACTTATACGCCCCTCATCCCACCTACCAGACAGTGCCAGAAGCTTCTAGAAGCCTCTGGGGAACTGGTTCTAACTGGCTCAGGGGGAGGAGTAGAGCACCCTGGGTGCCAGGCTTTCCCTCCAAATGCTGGGATGGCTGGTTACCAAACAACTAGACCGCTAACCTACTGCAGTCAGGTGGCACACACACAGCCATGGCATCTATTTTAAACGCAGCATATTACCAGGGTACATTTTTACAATGGGGGGTTAACAAGTGCACAACATCGCATTTCATTTAATAGGACATCTCACACCACACATGGCCTATACATTTTCCTACCATGGGAGAGATGTCTTAAACAGGGGGGTGAAAAGCGAAACATTTCTTGAAAATGGGCCAAGTCAAACAAAATTGAAACCAGGTACAGAGCCAGAGGAGGGTTTATGTAAGGAGTCCAATGGGCATTTCTTTTTTCCAAGTGACATAATTGGTGCATTTCTGCCGCAAAGTGACGTTTGATGTCAAATCCATCTGAATGTGACGGTAGAACATCCTTTCGAGTGAAATACAGAAATGTGTACTCCCTAATAGCTGTAAGTACGTTCTAACAGGTTTTTGCTAGTAAAGAAGTGTATTTCACAAAGGTGACCAAACCGTTATCGCTTATCCATCAAAGACACACTGCTACTATTAGAAAGAAGCAAGTTACAAAGAGGAGAGTCCAGTGGAGTGGGATCGGTATGACAAACACAGGAATTGTTACAATATAAATTTGATGAGAGTAGGTCCAACTAGGGATTGAGTGGACATAAAAAATTTTGACCAGTCTCCATAGGTCATCAAAATTTAAGCTGGGTAATAAACATCTTACCTCAGCCTGTGGAAGAATGCTGCGGCTAATGCCTCATTGGACCATGCAGCTTCAGATTTTACTTGACAAAGTCAAACAAATATAGGTAACAATATCTTTGGACCACTGCCATAAGGTCAGGAAACTGGCATCTGCTGCGTGTGCAGTTGTCCTACAAGCAAATACCACTTTGAAATTATCAATAAAAAAGTTATCGCTCTGGACAATGAATCTTTTTTTAAACTAAAGCAATCACCCAAATGATAGTGTTCTTATTAAGGTACAACAGTATAAAGGTAATCTTAGTGGCATCTTTAGCAAAGACCATGAGTCAGCACTAGATATTTTAATTGCTCTGTGTAAGACCTGGGATCTTTGGAGTGATTTCCCATTAACTTTTTTGTTACTGACCTCCTGTTCTTTACTGTGTACTAAATTTAATTTTTGCTCTTTTAAAGACTCTGGGCACGTTACCACTGGGGACCAGTGGTAAGGTGCAGAAGCCCCCTGTGTAAACTGTATTGGTGATTGGTTTATCCATGGTTGGTTTATTTGATTTACTTGTTCGTCCCTAGTAAAGTGCACCAGGTGTTGCTAAGGCATATAAATGAAATGGTACTTGTGAGCCTGCTTTCAAAACAAAAAGTGTAACCACTATACCATAAATCTAATGGATTATTTGACATACTAATACATACCTGTGGAGAAGTGTGGCTCACTGGTTAGAGCAGGCAGACCCTGAAGCAGAGGTCAGACCCGGGACCAGGGTTCAATTCCTGACGCGGCAGGGTCTTGAGCTCAAATGTCCACGGACTCGATAATTCTCGCTTCGGTGCCTGACCTAATCATGGGTTCACACTCTGCAACTCTGGGCATTAAACTGGCTTAATCTCCACAACGGCCCTCCGCGGCGGGATGCCTGGCTTTCACCTTGGGGATGCCCGTTAGGGGCTATCTCACAGGGAAAAGCCAGGACGGGTTCCCAAGGCAAGCGCCGAGATGCCTCCGGGTAGTCAAGCGCTATATAAGAACATACAAAAAAAAAACAAAAAAAAAAAAACCTTATATGTATCCAAAAATGAAATGTATGACTCCTGCTATTTACTGTATTCTTTCTTTTTGGGTCACTTGGCTACCTGCCGTCTACTAATTGGATAAGTATATCTACTTATTGTTAAGAATTGAGATAGAGAAGAGCTATAGATGGAATATATTTTCCAATATTTGTTCCTCTAATACATTCAATATTGTGCATTAAATAAATTATACGCATTTTTACAGTGTTCAAACAGCACGAAGAGAAAGAAAACATTTAGACAAAATACAACATTGTCACATGATAACATAACATTTATAAGTGTACGACATCTATAGTCACAGATACTGTATATTGTAAAAAAGTTTACATGAAGAAGTGTCCAACAGTGTAATCTAAGAGTGGTTACTTGGTTCACTGAGCTGGAGGATTTGTTTTGACCTTCAGTGTTATAATCATAGAAATACTACAAGACCCTTTAGTGGTTGGAGGTCACTCAGATGATTGCAGCTGTAAGAATACACCCTTTGCATTTTGTATAGATTATTTTCTTATTTACTTTAGAATGGCTATCTCCTGACCACTTTATTTTGTCCGCCAACATGTTTCACCCTTCTTGTTGGGCTGACGTATTTATTGAAGGTCTTCCTCAGGGCGAGAACTATACTTTTACAGGACACATTCAGATCTTGGAATGCCGAAGTTAGGGGTTCCACCTACAGTCCAATGTGGCTCGGCATATAACATTCAGTGCTCATTCACCTGAGGCATTAAATCACTGCTGCTGTTCATATTGATGAATCGTCTCTATTAAAAACATTGGTTTGCTGCACATGGGTCAGGTCCTTAAATTGATGCCCATATTTGCTTTGGTCCATCTTGAGAGGTCCCACTGATTATGCCACCAACATGAGTAGCCCTGTAAACATGTCTCACACCTGCTACTGAAGTACCTGTGTGTGCAGTTTCAAACTGACATTTCAACCTGACAAGTGCATCCATTTGTCATGCCCAAACCTTCCCTTTTACTAAATATAGGTTACCCCTAAGGTAGGCCAAGGCAGCCCCATTGGCATGGGGCAGCATATTAATAAAGGTAGGACATGTACTGTGGTGTTTTACATGTCCTTATAGTGAAATACTTCTTATATAATTTTTCACTATTGGAAGGACATTCTCTCCCGTAGGGTAACATGGGGTTTCTCTTGAAACATGTGTAATTTCCCATGGGGAGCGATAGAGACTTGGAGTTTGGGGTTTCTGGACCGTCTGATGAACTCCATCCACTCAGGATCCCCCACAGACCCATGCCCTCACCACATCTTTAACAAAGCAGACTCCATCATAGCACCGCACCTCCGAGACGTCATCAACTGCTCCCTCAACTCCGCAACCTTCCCGGAAAGCTGGAAACATGCCGAACTCAGCGCCCTCCTGAAAAAACCCACAGCTGACCCCACCGAACTCAAAAACTACCGCCCTATCTCACTCCTTCCTTTCCCGGCCAAAGTCATCGAGAAAGCGGTCAACAACCAGCTCGCCGCATTCCTCGAAACCAACAAATCCCTCGACTCCTCACAATCCGGCTTCCGAGGCAAGCACAGCACTGAAACCGCCCTCATCGCAGCAACATACGATATTCGAACTCTACTGGACAATGGAGACACAGTCGCCCTCATCCTCCTCGACCTCTCCGCTGCCTTGGACACGGTCTGTCATAGCACCCTTTTACAACGCCTCAGAAACGTCGGAATCCAA
Source organism: Lissotriton vulgaris (assembly GCF_964263255.1). NCBI lineage: Eukaryota > Metazoa > Chordata > Amphibia > Caudata > Salamandridae > Lissotriton > Lissotriton vulgaris. Next base: position 412,604,883 of record NC_141693.1, on the reverse strand, counting down.
GGAAAAGCACTGGAATGGATCACCTCGTTCCTCACCGGAAGAACCCAGAGAGTCCGCCTTCCACCATTCAAGTCAGAGGCCACTGAAGTCATCTGCGGCGTACCACAAGGATTTTCACTCAGCCCCACCCTCTTCAATGTATACATGAGCCCCCTCGCGGTCATCGCACGCCAACACACCCTCAACATCATCTCCTACGCCGACGACACTCAACTGATCCTATCACTCACCAGAGACCCTAACACTGCCAAAACCAACCTGCATGAAGGAATGAAAGAAGTAGCAGAATGGATGAAGCACAGCCGTCTGAAACTGAACTCAGACAAAACAGAAGTCCTCATCCTAGGCACCTCCCCCTCCGCCAGGGATGACTCTTGGTGGCCAGAGGCCCTTGGAAAAGCACCCATCCCGACGGACCACGCACGGAACCTGGGCGTCATCCTGGATTCCTCACTCTCGATGAACAGACAAGTCAACGCCGTTTCTTCATCTTGCTTCAACATTCTTCGCATGCTCAAAAAAACATTTCGCTGGATCCCCACCGAAACTAGAAAAACAGTCACCCACGCTCTGGTCACGAGCCGACTGGACTACGGAAACACCCTCTATGCCGGTACCACCGCAAAACTCCAGAAAAAACTCCAACGCATCCAGAACGCTTCAGCCAGGCTCATATTAGACATCCCGCGTAAAGAACACATCTCTGGTCACCTGAAAAACCTCCACTGGCTCCCCGTCAATAAGAGGATTACGTTCCGGCTCCTTACCCACGCACACAAAGCACTCTACGAAATCGGACCTGAATGCCTCAACACACGACTGTCCTTCTACACCCCCCCCCCCCCCCCCCACCAGCTACGATCCTCCAACCAAGCCCTTGCCACTGTACCTCGCATCAACAAAACCACCATGGGAGGTAGATCCTTCTCCTACCTGGCAGCTAAAACCTGGAACTCACTTCCCACTCACCTTCGCCTTACTCAGAACCACCTAGCATTCAGAAAGCAACTTAACTTAACTGGGTATGTAGCGCGCTATATAAATTTATTGACTTGACTTGACTCTTGCTTAACCATTCTGTGCCCCTGTCTGTCTGTAGAACCCACTGGGTTCGCTGACAGTTGGGCTCTTGTGCATTCCCTCTAGACAGTCACACAAAGGTTGCTGAGATGTGCCTTGTATAACCTGATGGGACTTCCTGAGCTACAGTGGTAGGAGGACTTGTCACTGACACCTGAATAGGGCTGTGCTTGTCCTCACACAAAGCTGTCTCCACCCCCGCCCCCCCCCCCCATAGGTGTGTCTGGGGCCAAGTCAGGGATAGTCAGGGGCTTGTGCACTGCAAATAATTTTTCTTTGAAGTATGCCTACTTCAAAGGAAAATAAGGTAAAAGTATTGGACATCTGACACCCCAACATAAGAACACTTCTGGACTAAGGACATTCTGTCAGGAAGAAGAGCTGGATGACATAGGAGAGACTGCCACTCCGCCTGAGGGTTTGTTGTTCTGGCCTGCTGCTGCTGTCCTGGGAGTGAAAAGAGAGGACTATGCTTTCTACATCCTGCTTCCAAGGTTCTACAAGGGCTTTTGCATGCGTCCCTCCTTTTACGAAGTTTCAGGGCAAAAGAAGAGAGTTTCCCAGATATACCAGAATATCAGTAAAAACAAAGGAATTCCTTACTGTGTTGTTCAATCTAGTTTAAACATATCAGCCTATATTCAAAAATTGACTTTCTGATCCCTATGGTGACACCATTGGTTATAGATACACAGACAATTAAATTGATAATTTATCTCAAGACTTTTTATTTTTAAGGTTTTTTTCTTTAGTTTAAAAATTGTTGGTACACATTTCATAAAATATTATACATTTGAATACTCAGATATAGGCTTGCTTTAACAATTTTTGTTTGAAAAACATTTCATTATAGTACAAATCTCTGAGTAGCCACTCAGTATAGTGCAATAAACAATCTCAAATTAGTACACAAATTACCGTAAAAAGTATAAAATTGGGTCCTTATGTCGACACGTTTCGGTGCTTTATTCTTTATCGTATAAACACCTTCCTAAGGACAGAACTTTTAAAAACATGGCTTCTTCATTATGAATTGCCTATCTATGGATTCCTCTCTTGTAATGGTGGACCTTTCAGTTATTTCCTTGGTCCTCTTCGTGAGACTCTTTATCATGAATTCTGCACACGAGTACTCTGTTAACAAGGTGAGGCTCTTGGTATTGTCGCTTATTCTTTCTGGGTCTTAGATCTTCTGGACCCTCGCCTTTCCTTATTGGCCCTCTGCACAGGAGTTTTATTTTTCAATAGCCCTTCAATTCTTTATTGGCACGGGCATTTGGACATTCCTTCAGCCTTCTGGGTTCAATCACCTCTTGTTACTCGCAAGTAGTTTTTCACGGAAGAGAGAAGACGAGACAGTGAGAGACCGTGGCCACGTCCCGCCCTCAGGTATTCAAGAAAATATAAAGGCAGGTTTCAGTTGAAGAGAGGGTTGGAAGTGAAATACCCCACGAAAAACTACCTGCGAGTAACAAGAGGTGATTGAACCCAGAAGGCTGAGGGAATGTCCAAATACCCCTGCCAATAAAGAATTGATGGGCTATTGAAAAATAAAACTCCTGTGCAGAGGGCCAATAAGGAAAGGCGAGCGTCCAGAAGAACTAAGACCCAGAAAGAATACGCGACAATACCAAGAGCCTCACCTTGTTAACAGAGGGCTTGTGTGCAGAATTCATGATAAAGAGTCTCAAGAAGAGGACCAAGGAAATAACTGAAAGGTCCACCATTACATGAGAGGAATCCATAGATAGGCAATTCATAATGAAGAAGCCATCTTTTTAAAAGTTCTGTCCTGAGGAAGGTGTTTATATGATAAAGAATAAAGCACTGAAACGCGTCGACATAAGGACCCAATTTTATACTTTTTACTGTAATTTTTGTACTAATTTGAGATTGTTTATTGCACTACACTGAGTGGCTACTCAGAGATTTGTAGTAGAATGAAATGTTTTTCAAACAAAAATTGTTAAAACAAGCCTATATCTGAGTATTCGAATGTATAATGTTTTATTAAATGTGTACCAACAATTTTTAAACTAAAGAAAAAAACCCTAAGAATAAAAAGTCTTGAGAGAAATTATCAATTTAATTGTCTGTGTATCTGTAACCAATGGTGTCACCATAGGGGTCAGAAAGTCAATTTTTGAATGTAGGCTGATATGTCGAAACTAGATTGAACAACACAGAAAGGAATTCCTTTGTTTGTAGGGCTATCTAAGCCTTCACCTATCAGTGCCTGGGCTCTTCTGCTGAGAGACCTGACTTGCCAAATGTGTACCAAATATAAGCCCTTGGAAGGGTAACCTGGTGAGAAAATCCACACATTGACTCTCAGCACCCATTTTCTGGATGCAGCACTGCCGTGCAGCAAATGAGTTAATGCTGGGCCTGCTTTTCGGCTATAAAATCAACACAGCCCGAGTCCCGAGCACCATGTCACCAACGTCCGTGGCACCCACTCGACTCCAATGCAGCCCCTGATTCACCGCTGAAGAATCGATGTACCGCCTGCTTCACAGCTTTGAAATTGACGCAGCGCCTTTATTGCCGCTGTCGCATTGACGCAGCACATTTGTATTTTTGACGCATTGTTCCTAGACGTGTCTCTTCATCAACGTCCGCCCACAGTAAGAAACTGAGTCTGCATGTCCAGAGATCGACGCATTACCTCTCCTTTCAGAAAGGAACTGAAGCATCACCTCCCCTGACATTAAGCAACTAACACATCACCTTCCATGGTAACAAGAAACTGGTGACTCACCTCCCCTTCGAGTATGGAACCGATACATCACTTTGCTTATCGGCACCTCACCTTCCTTGTGCCTCTTTGAATTTTGACACATCCAAGGTACTTTGTGCTAAAAGAAACGCATCTATAGATTTCTATGAACTAAACTTAATTAATCTTTCAAAAGTAATATCTGTACTTGTGTATGTTAGATTGTTGTTGTTTTGGTATTATTTTACTCAGATAAGAATAGGCTATTTTTCTAAACTGTTGAGGGCTCATTTTTAGTAGTTTCACTGCCTTACCATGTGTTTGTACAAATGCTTTACACATTGCCTCTGAGAAAAGCCTGACTGCTTGTGCCAAGCTACCACTGGGGTGAGCAGGGGTTATCTTAGCTGTGTGAATCCCATGCCCTAATTAGAGTGAGGGGCTCTACTTGGACAGGGTGCAAACCACTGCCAACTAGAGACCCCATTTCCAACACTGGTGGTCGGCAGTGAGGATAGGACTTGTGTTTGTACTTTATGTACTGTGATTGGTGTACACTACTCCATATCGCAGACCATTACACAGCCTTCTTGAGTTTTGATCCACAACCATGTCTCAGTCTGGTGAGCTATCAGCTGTCCCTGCAGACTTGGTGATTGAGGAGGAGAAGCTGGAAACCTTTATGGCGCTTCAACTCAAACATTTCTGCAGGGATTTCAAGTGCTTTTTTAAAGGCATCACTAGAAAGGAGGAATTGCAAAAGGAGCTGAGGGACTGGTTGGCAGTAAGAAATGCTGGTGGGCATACAGAGAAAGAGAAAGATGATGTGGAGAAACAGAGCTTGCATGAGGATTTTGTGACTCAGGATCCACCTGGGAGGAAGGACCGTTTCAAGGCAAGTAGCTTTGTTTTTTTAAGAGGTCTGTCCCCAGAGGAGTTGGAGTATAGGCTGGAGGCTAGGATGCATCAGATGGAGATCGAAAAACTCAAAAGGAAGCTCCAGTTGGAACTAGCCAAACTCAACAGAGAAGCAGAGATGGATAAACTGGCCAGGGAGGCAGAAAGGGACAGACTGGCCATAGAAGAGAGAAAACAGATGTTAGCTCAAGAGCTGAGCTTGAAGGAGCTGAATTTAAATGACAGGTCCAACTCAGATGGTGGCAGCAGTTTTACAGTTTTACAGTGCAGTCTGAAGGTAAAGTACATATACTCAAGAATGTGGTGAAGGATTTTGTTGTGGGGGGTGATATAGACCAGTGGTTTAAGGCGTATGAAGTAGCATTAATAATAAATATGATCCCTGAGAGAGATTGGGGAGCAGGCCTGAGGAGGTTTTCCACAGGGGAGGGGAGGGACACCTTGTTGGCATTAGAACAGGAAGCCCAGATGAGATATCCCGCCATGAACGAACCCCTAACCAGGAGGCATGGTCTCACACCAAAATGTTACAAGGTAAAGTTTAGGGACAGTGATAAACTTGGTTCTCAAACTTGGGTTGGGTATCATGATATCTACAGCAGAGTATTGGATGGTTGGGTAAAGGGCAGTGAGGTAACAGACTATCAGGGGCTGTAAAGTTTGATTGCATGGGAGCACTTGTCTAGTCGTTGTTTTCCCAAGCTGAGCCAGCACTTGATTGACAGCAAGCTTACTGTCCCCAGGAAGCTTGTTTAGGAGGCAAACCGCTGCCTCAGCACCAGGGTCCAAACAACGTTATATGTGGGAGACTCAGCCAAATGTGGGCAGAGTCCCAAAAAGAAGAAGAAGCGGGTGTACCAAGATAAAAGCGAGGAGTTCTCTAAAGAGCCTCAAACTAGTTCCCAGGGTAAGGATTCACAACCCCCTGTTGAGAAGCAGAAGAGTTATTGCCCGCCAGGAAAGCCTGGAGGGAAAGGACCTCTTGCTTTGAGTGTAACCAGGCAGGGCACTTTAGAGGGAGTCCCCAGTGTCCCAAGAAGGAACAGGCCCCCACTCACCGGGAGGGCCATTGTAGCGTTTGGGGAGAAGTTGGTCCCAGGTGGGTGTGGGGAACCAGCAGAGATGATCATTGACTCACATGGGGAGATGGTCCAGAGAAACCTAATGCCTGATAACACTAGGCAATACACTAAGTGGGTGAACATTAATGAACAGAGTGTAGTGGCTCTGAGAGGCACAGAAGCCAGAGTGACTACTGTTAGGTGTCATCTGGTGTTTGAAGAGAAAGTGGTCCTTCACCAAGTAGTTGCAGTAGACAACAGCGAGTGCTTTTGTAAAGTGGGGCAAGTTCCCTTTGACTCGGGGGTCTCAGGTCCTTTAAGAGAGGCTGTGAGCCCATCCATGCCTGTGGATTTTCTGCTGGGAAACAACCTGGAACACACTACCTGGAGGGTGGTGGAATAAGGGTGCCCCATGGAGATATTGGGATTGCCTGAGTGGGCGTGCATAACCCCACAGTCTATGACAGCTTAGGGTAATCAGAAGGACCTGGAGCCTGAATGAGTAGCCCAGGTACCTTCCAAAAAGAAGAGTTGCAAAGGGCACTAGAAACAGCAATGGCGGCTGCGGTAAGAGCGGTGGGGCCAGGTGAAGGGGGGATTTTGAGAGACGACAATGAGGGAAAGTTAAATAAATAATAAATGTTCCCTCATGGTCATCTCTCAAAATCCCCCCTCACCTAGCGTTCTTACCTGCAGAAGCCACGGCTGACTGGAAACCCACTACAGAAATTCCCACCATCTGGTAGAAGACTGAACCTGAGAGGGCATCCCGGAACCTACAGGAGAAGAAGTGGCCAAAATGGGGAACCTGTCTGAGCAGAACCACTGGAAGCAGAAAGGGTGTCCCACCAGGGAGGAATTCTGTACTGAAAAGAAAGAGTGCCTTACTCTTGTGGGTCTTCGGCAGCAGGCTGAGGACCATGCAGCTGGCAAAAAGTCTGGATCTCACCTGAACTATTGGTAAAATGGTTTCCTATATAGCGGGCCTAAGGTTGCTGGGCCTGGGGCAGCCCATATGCTGGTGGTACCCCTGCGCTTCAAAGTCTTCTTCTGGGCTTGGCTCATGAAGTGCCTCTCACAAGTCATTTGGGACAGGGCAACACCTTTGACAGGCTTGTCACCCACTTTTTCTGGCCCAAATGAGAAAAACCTCAGATGCATTATGAGTGGCAAGGATGAGGTGAGATGTAAAGCGCCCCTGCAACCATTCCCTGTCATGAGCACACCTTTTGAGCAAGTGGGCATTGACATTGTGGGGCATCTAGATCCCAAGACAGCCATGGGCAACAGGTTCATCCTGATCTTGGTGGACCATGCCTTCTGGTACCCGGAAGCTATTACCCAGAGGCGAATGAAGGAACCCGTAGTGTTTCAGGCATTAATGGGGATGTTTACCTGCATGAGTTTCCCCGAGGAGGTGGCATCACACCGGGGTACCAACTTCATGTCTCCTTACATAAAGGCTATGTGGAAGGAGTGTGTAGTGGACTACAAATTCACTATCCCTTACCACCTAAAGAGTAACCACACCCTGAAAGGCATAATTGGGGGCTGTCGGAACCCCTGTAGGCCTTCTATTTGTCTACAGGGAAGGGGGTTGCTTCAGCCCTTCTGAGCTTCCGTATGGTCGCCCTGTAAGAGGACCTCTCAGTCTGGTGAAGGAGGGCTGGGAGCAAGCTCCTAGGAAGCCACCCCAGTATGCATTAAGTTACATGCAGGCCTTATGGAACCAGACACAATGCTTCAGGAAGCTCTCCCCAGAGAACCTAGAACTAGTCAGGAGGACATGAAACATTGGTACAATTAGAATACCACTCTGGTTGCATATCAGCATGGTCAAAAGCTGTAGGTGATAGGGCTAGTAGAGTCTCGCACTCTACAAGATAAGTGGTGTGGCTCCAGGGGCGGTGAGTGAGATTTTAAAGTGGTGGGGTGCAAAGTGATTTGCATACAGCACCGTAGCGAGCGAGCACAGCGAGCGAGCCCGAACCCCAAAAGGGGGGTTTGGGGGAGTTACCCCACCCTAGAAAATTTTGGAAAAAAAGAAGACAAATCGTGCATTTTCAAGCAAATTTGAGAAAGCAGGAAGGTTAATAAAACAATTGTGAAAGTGCTGTTATTACATTAATAGATGGCATAACATAGGTAGCTGCTTATTCAGTATAACCTCAGAGCTTCATACATTCCGTCCTATTATGCTCAGGTGCTGAATTCAGACTATAAGACTTTCATGGAAATCTCAGCTCTAAGAGTAGAAGAAGTTGCACAGCAGTGTAATGGTTGCCGGGCTCGTTCAGCAGGAGCGTCAGGAACTTGAAGAAAAGTCCACAGTCTTCCCCTACGGCCTTCCGACTCTATTAGACTCTAGAGTAACGAATGGCACGCCAGGGAAAAACAGGGAAACAAAACAAGGAAAGGCGGGGAAAGAAAAACATCAGATTTCAAACTAGAGCAAAAGAGAGAAAAAGGAAGGAAAAGGTGGAAAACAATGAACAAAGAAAGAAAGCAGGGATGAAAAAGAACCTTAAATAGTAAGATAAAGGTGCAGACAGTGCCTGGCAGTGGATGAAAGAGGCATGAGGTGAGATCAAGAGGAAGCTGCCTTGGTATTTGGCATCCCCCGAAATTCAATAATACCAGTAGTGAGCTTCTCAGCAAAACGTTGGGCCCCGACACTCACCCCTAGTCACAGATTTTGGTTGAATCCATCATCGTTCTTTAGCTCACATCCACATCCCAGTTCAGACCCAGACATATTCAAATCAGTCTTGACCTTGTACCTCATTTAAACCGTTTAGCCTCACTATCAAGGCCAGTAAGTGTCAGATAGGGCAGGGGTCTGAGGTGTACTTGGGACACCGGGCAGGAAGGGGCAAGGTGGCACCCTACAACCCATGAATGATACCATTCTGGCTCAGGCACCCCCCAAGACCCAGACTGAAGTGAAAGCCTTCTTAGGCCTCAAGTACTACCACAGATTCGTCAAGGGGTATGGCGCCATTGAGGCCCCCTTGACAGAGCTGACTTCAAGGAAGCAGCTATGTTAGGTAATTTGGACTGAGGCATGCCAAACTTCTTTTGATGCACCCGTGCTCAAGACTCCTGACTTTTCCAATGAGTTTGAGGTGCAGACTAATGACTGAGAGCATGGTGTGGGAGCTGTGTTTTCACAGCTGTATAAAGAGGGCCTAGATCAACCTATAGCCTTCATTAGTAGGAAGTTACTTCCCCAAGAACAGAGGTGGAGCACGATTTAATGGAAAGCTTTTGCTGGGGTCTGGGCACTGAAGAAGCTAAGACCCTACTTGTTTGGGGCTCACTTTCGGGTTCAGACAGACCACAGGCCCCTGAGAAGGTTAATGCAGATGAGGGATGAGAATACAAAATTGTTGAGGTGGTCAATTTCCCTACAGTGGAACACCCCCCTGGAAAGAACACGCCAACGCTGATGGTCTGTCCAGGTTCTTCCACCTTAGTGAACAGAACTCCCATGAGGCTACATATTTCTCCCTACTTTCAACTGGGGGGACATGTGTTAGACCTGGCATTTTTGGTGTGGTTTCCCCTGTCCATTTTGATTCTGACCTCCTGTTCATTTACTGTGTGCTGCATTTTGTTTATGCTGGTTTTAGGACTCTGAGCACTTTACCACTGCTGACCAGTGATAAAGGGCAAGTGTTATCGGTGTAAATTGTATTGGTGATTGGTTTATCCATGATTGACTCATTTGATTTACTAGTAAGGACCTAGTAAAGTGCACCAGGTGTGCCCAGGGCCTGTAAATCAAATGCTACTAGCGGTCCTAAAGCACTGATTGTGTCACCCACATGAGTAGCCCCTGCAAACATGTCTCAGACCTGCCACTGCAGTGTCTGTGTGTGCAGTTTTAAATTGCCATTTCAACCTGGTGTCATGTGGTTCCTATAAAACCTATATAGGATTTGCGCATTTGGACAACATGCACTACGGGACTGGTGTACAGACTGATTCCAGACATCCCCACCGGGTATGTTGCCCTGTATACCAGCTAGCTCACAGTGCCACTAGAAACTCCCTTTACCAATGAGAGAATAGCTCTTGGCAACTATCGAACATGACAACCCTGATCCCTCAAGGCCGTGGAAACAGTGCAATACTTTTCGCTCAGTCACTCGTGCTCACTTTGTCTCAGAGTGATACACAGAATAAACAATATGACGTTTTTCAATAAGCATTTATTGAACATTCGTCATTCTAGTGTAAAATAAGCGTGCTCCGCTGTCACCAGAAATTCCATCAGGTTCTGGTGAGCTATTGTTACCTATGCTGCACTGTCTAGCATTGTCAGAGCCCATTCCCCGTTCAGTAGTTGTGTCCTCAGAATTCTGGGCATGTCGGATCTTAAGACCTGCTACTTCCTTCTTTTTAAATTGAGGTTTTCATAAAGTGAGTTTCAATAATTTTAGGTAATTCTATTTCCTGTTGTAAAGGAGTGAAATCTCTCAGGCATTGGTGTATTGCCGCTGCTGCGTCCCCTTTAATGTTTGCTAATATTATAGCTGATACCTGGGCAAAGTTACCTAGTAACTTCATCCCTACGTTCAGAGCAGGTTCTGCTCTATACTCATTCTGTATTTGTCTTAATACATCTGGTATTACTGTTAATGAAGGGATACAATGAGTTCTGGTATATATTGCAGCAAAGACTGTACCCCAAGTGGTACAATCCTGTATCGGGGGAGCTATTCCTATTGGCACGCAAACTGTTAGTATTCTATGCTTTTCTTGTGGACCAATGTGAGAAAATACTGCCTCCAGCTGTGTTATTTTTTAACTATTCAGAATGGCATTTGTTTAAGTTTAGTGGGTAAAGTTTGTGGTGTCATTTATGTTGTTGATGTTTGAATCAGACCTGTTGGTATACACTTGGTTGGCTGGAGTGTGAGTGTTCTCATCATGAACTGTGTCATGTTTCTGTAAATTCTTATTAGTTCTTTGTGAAGTGTACGTAAGTCTCCTACTGGCATTGTGTCAATGTCAGGATGTGGTGTATAGGCCACTAGTACTGGCCATGCTGCTCTGTCTCTTCCGAGCGGACCGGGTCTTACTCTATTTCTTGTATGGGGGAGGGCACCTTTAAACCAGTTGATATGCTCCTAGTAGGTGAGCGGAACTTCAATGTCCTCATACGGGCAATATTTGTTCGGTATGTCATCTTCTACGTAGTAATGAAATGTTTTTGTCTGTGCATTTGCCTGTAGGAATTTAACCCATGAATAGAATACCTCTGTTCTATATGATTTGTGTGCCTGAATCATGAAGGTTACTGGCCCACCCCTAGCTGTTAAACCATATGCAGCTAGTTTTGGGGTGATGGCATATCTAATGTTTCTGAAAGATGTATTGCATTTGCATCTTCTTCTTCGGGTGAGAGATTTAGGTCAAGCATCGTGTCTTCCTGCTCAGTCATTGTTTTTTCAAGGGAATTTAGATAAGGTGTTCTGCACAATAGGAACAATGTGTCCTTCAAGTTTGATTAACGAACACCAATACTTAGGATTTTATCTACTCAGCTGCTGCAGATTTTTGTTCCCTCCCACTCCAGACGTCTCTGGAGAAATGTGAGTAGGGTTCTCTGAGAATAACACAACTGATCTACTCAGATTTGACCGTTACATAAGTACCCAACCAACGTTGACAGTGCCATGTCATGTAGTTCCTATAAAACCTATATAGGATACGAGCGTTTAGACAATGTACACCGCAGGACTGGTGTCCAGACTGATTACAGACACCTGCACCTGGTATGCTGGCCTGTATACCAGCTAGCTCACAGTGCCACTAGAAACTCCTCTTACCAAGGAGATAATACTTCTTGGCAACTATTGAACATGACAACCCTGATCCCTCAGGACCTTGGAAACAGAGCAATACTTTTTGCTCAGTCACTTGTGCTCACTTTGTCTCAGAGAGATACACAGAATAAATGATATGGACATTTTTCAATACGCATTTATTAAACATTTGTCATTCTAGTGTAAAATAGGTGTGCTGAAACAACCACTAGGTAGAAACAGACATAAATGATTAAAAGCACTAAGAAAGTAAAAGGATGGTTGATTTCTACCATTATGTTAAAATCATGAATACAGGCAAGTATATAAAACACATGATAATAAAATGCATACTCCTACAATGCAACCCTAACTAGATGTACCTAAGTGTACCTAGAATGTGAGCGGGTGTTGAGCCAAGAATCCCTCTAGGATAAAGTCAACCCCATTACCAGATGTGAGAGACTGTGGGTCTTGGTATTGAGCTGGACACCCTGCAAGGGATGTTAGACCACTGCGAGCTGGAGTATCTGCATGCAGGAACGTCAGCGTCTCGCGTCAGTGTGTCGGCATGGAAGTCCTGATCTCCTCCGACTATCTCAGCAAGATGTGATGTTTATAAACCCAAAGGTATCCCCAGGAGTTCTACCTTGCTGTGCCATTGTAGAACTTAGGATACCATCGGGAATTAACCTTGTACATAGTTATTATGCAGGAGATGGTAGTCCTGCTGAGTTTCCAAGAATCCTAATGTATGAGGTTATTGTTCAGGGGAAACCCCACGTCCTGAAAGCAGTATCGTAACTAGGTAAATAGCAGCCCGTTATGTATGTAATGTAGGGATGAATATAGGTGAAAGGTTGTGATGTTACCCAGGTCTATACTGGGGTACCTATATGGACTATAACTCTGGTAGGTGCATCCACTTGCCAGGCCCAACCCTCAGTGGCGTAGGATGGGAGGTGCGGTGGGTCATGGCCGCCCCGGGTGCCATCACTGAGGGGGTTGACAAAAATATGTATAACTATCTTTTTTTTCATTATTTTAATAATTTCAATGTGGGTGGGGGGTGACAAGAAATTTTCTGCACTGGGTGCCCACTGGCCTTGCTACACCACTGCCAACCCTTCCCTTTTACTACATATATGTCACCACTAAGGTAGGTCCAAGGGCAGGGTGCACGGTAATGGAAAGGAAGGACATGTACTGTGCTGTTTTACATGTCCTAATAGTGAATTACCGCTAATTTGGTGTTTCGCTATTGCAAAGACTATCTCTCCCACAGGATAACATGGGCATTGCATTGAAATATCTTTTAAGTGTAATTTAACATGGGAAGTAGAGATTTGGAGTTTGGTGTCACTGAACTCACAATTAAAAAATACATATTTTTATGTTCTGGGTTTTAGAATTGTTTGTTTGAAAATGCCACTTTTAGAAACTAGACATTTTGTCGCTTAACCATTCTGTGCTTTTGTATGTCTGTAGAATCCATGTCTGGGTTGGCTGCCAGTTGGGCTCATGTGCATTCCCTCTAGACAGTCCATCAAAGGGAGATGAGGTGTGCCTTGCATATCGTGATGGCCCATCACCATCTATGGGTCCTTCCTGAGCCAGATAGGTGGGAGGAGTTGTCACTGACACCTAAATAGGGCTGTGCCTGGGCTCGCACAAAGCTGTCTCCACCCCATGTATTGTGTCTGGAGCCAGGTCAGGGAAAGGCATGGTAGTTGGAACTACAAAGACTTTCCTTTTAAGTTTGCCTATTTCAAAGGCAGAAAGGGCTATATAAGTATTGGACCTCTAACACCCAAAATCAGTACACTTATGGACTAGGGACATTCCGACAGGAAGAATAGCTGAATGCTGTAGGAGGGACTTTCACTCTACCTGTTGCTTTGTTGTGATGGCCTGCTGCTTGCTGAAAGGACTGGACTTTGCTTTCTACATCCTGCTTCCAAGGTTCTCCAAAGGCTTGTGTGTGCTTGCCTCCTGTTAAGAAGCCTCAGGGCTATCAAAGACTTCACCTACCAGTGCCTGGGCTCTTCTGCTGAGAGCCCTTGCTTGCCAAGTGGTGCCAAATCCAGTACTGGGCACTGGGACGTGTTACCTGCTTTGAAAATCCATGCATCAACTCTCAGGGACAGTTTTCTCGATGTAGCATCGCCATGCAGCTAATGAATCGACGCAGTACCCACTTTGTGGCTGAAAAATCAGTGCAGCCCGAGCACCATGTCACTGATGTCTGTGGCACTCCCTCCGACTCTGACAGGGCCCCTGCTTTGTCGCTGAAGAATTGACGCGTTGCCTGCTTTACAACTGTGAAATCGACACAGGGACTGCATCGCATCGACGCAGCGCATCTGGATTTTCAACGTTTAGTCACTACACTCCGTCTCTTCGTCGATGCCTGCCTGCAGTACGGAATTTAGGCTGTGTGTCCCGAGATCGATGCATCACCTCCCCTTCCAGTAAGGAACCGACTGATCACCTCCCTTGACAATATGGAACCGATGCATCACCTCCCCTGCCTAGCAGTAAGGAAATAGCATATCACCTCCCCAGGAAGTAATGAACCAAAGCACCACCTCCCCTGGGAGTAAGAAACCCTAAAGGCAGATTAGCACCGCTATAAGGCTGAGTCACAGGAACTGGATCTTGCACCTAATCAGTAAAGTTGTTCTGGGGCAGGATTACTAAACTTCCCAATAATTGTAGAGATTTACCTTAATTGGATCAGTCGACATGCCCTTACATTTCGGGCGGGTGTTTATAGATTCCTGATATCTATATTGACCTGTGAAGTAGCCTGCAGCAGAATGGGATCAAAACTTATGCCAGTAAGTAAGGCCTGGCAAACTGTAAAGTTTTGCAAGTGTTGTCCAGAAGAGTCTAATGACGACAAATCAAAGAAACACAACAAAGCTAAAACACAATCTGGAGTCACGGTGTTAAAACAAGCAAAAGTCACAAACCAAGGAAAATGGACAAAACACGGAACATGTGAATAGACTACGGCCCTTATTTTAGAGTTTGCTGGACAAAATACTGCAGCGCAAATGTGTCAGATATTCCAAACACAGAATGATAAGTGAATTATAGCCTTCAAGACCTCAAATATGGTGGATGGGACATCTGCAACCTTTGTGATGGAGTGTCCTGTCCGCCAACCTCTAAATAAGTCTCTAACTCAGCAAACAAAAATACCAGTGCAATGTGGAAAGTTGACAGGTACCTCATAAGTGAATGTTGGAATCTTAAAAGATGCCACTGACAACCTTGTTATAGACGTCCAACACGTTGACCTATGTTCAGGATAGACGATTTGAGGCCCCAGCCTTTAAAGGCGGGTCTGCCACAATCTTACTGAAAATACCTCATCAATCCTCTCTACTGTATTCCAGGAGTAAACCCAGATCTACAAAGTGCTTGTTTATTGCTGATAAGAGACTATGCTTAGCTCTTAGTATGGCTCAAGCTCAGGGAACAGTACCTCAAAAACCTACATGCCAAGATCCTTTCAGAGAAGGAAAGCCTGTCGGTCAGTAAGGATTGTTGTTGCTGTCTTGACAGAGGACTCACTACAAAGCAGCATGCTGACAATGAACTCCAATTCCCCTCAGACCATTAACTCTAAAGTAAGCTTAAGACATGGCTGCCATCTTGTTTATCTTTGAATCACCTCCCTTGTGTCTCATGGCATTTTTACTAGACATTGATGCTAAACAGATCACATATTTTCTTTGACATGATCTATTGCTTCCTATGCATTTGTAGTCATTGATATTAGGAATAGAATGATGTTTTAAGGAAAGTTGTGCTGTTGCTGAAAACGAATGTTTAACTATATCTTGAACATTTATATAAACTAAGTCTGGGGGTGGCTACCCTTTACTGAAGTTACTCATGTGACAAAAACGAATGGATTATGAGGCCGGACTATATTACATATGAATGTCACACATTCCATCTACAGAAGTTAAGTAGAAACTATAACTCCTCTTGCACATAAAAGAGTATAGTGGCGACACTTGAGGTGTTTAAGTCATAAGGAACAGTGGTAGTATGTCAAACATTTCAGGTACTCGATCATTTGTGTTTAACTTTCAGAATTTACAAATTCAACATTAAACTACAGAGTTGGCTACACAGTCATATTGCTAAGGTATATCTATTCAATATTTTAACTAAACATAGAAACTTTTATAACAAGTTAGTTAAAATAGCTCTGGCCTTACAATAATCCACTGCATCCTGCAGAAGTGTCAGCCAGATTAGCGGAGTCCTGTGTCTCTGTTTGCTCTCTTGTCACATATACCTTTCCCTCCTTCTACACTGATCTCACATGCCTGTGTATATGGGCACTGGTGGAGGTGGTGACAGATGGAAAAGAGCATTGCTTCCGTTGGACTCCGAACAGAAAGTTTACTGCATCCTGTCAATACTCTACATTGCCCTTCTACTTTTTCTAGGTGCCTTTTGCCTTAACACTTCAAAACTCAATGGGAGGAAATACACTCACTATACCACATAATGCAGTACTGTGACAGGCAGACCAATCAAATTCAGCGCAGTCATTTAGAGATTGAAGGAGCAGGAGCACCAACATACATCGCTGGTGAGTTCGCCCTGCCATTCTTAAGGACTCAGTGCTTTTTTACAGTCCGGGGTAGCACTTGATTTATACAAGTGGAGCCTCCGGTCACTCCACTGTACTAAAATATTGAACTGACAAGCCTTCACAACAGTGCCTCTAAGGTCAAAGCGGTGATTGGTGCATTCAGTTTAAGGCAGGAGGACAGTCACTTGTTTACTCTGAATCATCATGCAAGGCAAGTCCTCCGCGGACAGGAAAAAAACAACGACTCCCACCTGTAGAGAGAAAGTGGCATCCACATCATAGACATGTTGGCTTGTTTGTTTTAAAAAGAACACCCCTCTGCTTTGGGGGTCAGTTTCTTGAAAGAAAAACTTTGATGAGCGGGCTCCATGAATATGGGATCCGCTCAGAAGAGCGTCAGTTCCTTCAGCGGAGCCCCTACACCAGTGTCTGCAACGAAGCCAAAGAGGTCCCTGCCTACCTGGTGAGGATCTCTAAATTTGTCAGGTGGTCCTGCAAGTGAGGTCCAAGGCCTCGGCTAACTGGGTGGGCTAGTGGGCCAACCTTCTCTGTCTCAATGACAATTGTTTTCTACTGCTTTGAACATCATTGATATTGTAAGTTGGATATGGCTTAACTTTCTTTGAGATGTTACTAATGTAATACGCCCAATCTTACATCATAAACTGGCTGCATTTTAGAAAACCTTCAATTGCTTCTTCTGGAGGATTCTGGTGCCTGCATGGATGAGCAATTGGATCCTGTGTCCATATTTGCTTCTAACACAAGCACTCCACGTTGATAAGGGATGCTGCTTTCCTTTTGGCAGAGGCTGATGGTGTATTCTTGACTTGTTCAATGCTTGGAGCATAGTCATCAAGAACTTCGGGAAAGACTCATGTCAGTATTTATCCAGTGCATGATAGTACTCCTTGTGGTACACATCATGTCCTGGTGCTAAGTACAATAACAGAAAAAAAATTCTCATTGTAACAAGCCATCCAGTCCCAATTTACCTAATAGAAATATTGCTAAGAAACAGGCAAAGCATCACAGTCTTCACACTTGGCCTTCACAATCAAATACCGTGCTACTGTCACGCAGGCTTTTAAGTGACCTCCAGTCCATGCATTCCCTTACAAAGACCACAATGCTGTTGTGATCATAAAATTACAGGGGTGCCCAGTGTTTTTATCAGGCTTTCGACTATCACTGAATCCTAAAAATAAAAAAGATTTGGAAAAGCCAAGATGTCTGGCCCTAACAAACTGGAATTGGTCCAGCAGTCTTGGCACTGGAGGGCTCTTCTTTTAGGCAGGTGTGCAAGTGTGATCAGGCAAAATGCTATAATGTTACAGTGCAAGAGTGCCTGTGCTAAAATGGGCTGATCCATTGCCCATTTTCCTGTGGTGGGCAGAAGCCAGGGCTTTAAGTGGGCCAGGTCCTGCTGGTACTCAGCACCAGCACTTCTAAAAAGTAGGTGCCGAGATGGGTCGCTATTGAGCTCTCCATTTTTGCCCTCATACTCAGGGTAGAAAAAATGTTGGACTCTGCAGCAAGACCACCCTTCACTGCCTTTGATGTAACTTCAAAGAGGCTCGTTATAGTTCTTTCACTGTCTCATAATTTCAGAACTGAAGCATTTTCAATATTCTGTACAACAAAGCCATAGTTGTTGATTATTTATCTTATGCAACTAACAACCATTGACAAAGCAAACAGGCCTGACTTGTTGTAGGTGTAATGCTACTTGTATTAAATAGCTGGGTGCACTGACAAAAGCAGCAAAATATCAGTCAGGCGGCACACTATGCCAAGCACAAGAGTTTTAGCTTACCTGTTTTAGGCCACGCCCTTAAATACATCAGCCCCACCCTTTTGAGAGGCCCCCAGTTTTTTCATTCGACTTAAAGCCCTGGCAGAAGCAAAATGTGAGCAAACATTAAACAAACCAACAGATAAGCGATGCTGACCCTCTGTGCATGCATATATCTGTGATTCATGCTTTTTTATCATTATATGACACTGGCAAGAGCGTGATAACTTTCTCTAGGCCAGACCTAAACAAGAGAGTAAGGAGATCATTTTGAGTCCCACAGGAATCGCACCTAACCGAAAACACAAATTGTACCAGAATTGGGAGCACAAGTTATGCAAAAATACTACATGTGGGAAAATACCATATTCCGTTGGTAAAACGTGAAGAATTACTATATTTTTCTCTATTCTGAGGAGTGCAACTCAGAACGGAGAGTTCATATGTCACCTGGTAAATACCACAACCTCCCGTGGTGGTTTTTACTAGTAACTGTATTACAAAGGAAGAAATACGTCAATAAGAAGTAATATCCCAAATACGAAGGTGACTCACATATTTCGTCGTCCTTCTACCAGTCCTAGCATCTTGGTCCTGTCACATACTCAACATAGTAGACATAGTAGACAGATAACCACAAACTGTCCTCTGCCACTGATTCAAGTCTCTTCCATTAACAAGGAAGACCACAGTTCTGTAGTTGTTGCTATTAGTATACCAGCATTGGCAAAACCAGTGCTTGTTATTGTGTGGGCTTTTTTTACTAGATGGCTACCGTCCATGAGGCCTACTGCCACCTAGGAATTCATTTTCTTCAAAAAAAGAAAAATTATTCCAACACACCCTCTGTGCATGCTCATGCAGTTGGGTCGCCTCATATGAAAGGGGTGGGACTAAAATGCTCCTTGGGTGGGAAAAGTCAAGAATTGGGAGGAAGGCCATAGAATCTGGAGCAGGGAAATGAAACAGAAAAGAAAGCCATTGACTGTTAGACCAGGGGTGCCCTCCAAGTCCACAGTAAGTCTTTATTAGGAACAGTAAGTGTGTCCTCAAAAGAGCTTAAGCTGTCTGTAGGTGAGACAGATAAATGGGGCTCACGTTTTTAAACCAAACATCTTGGTCTCTGTGACTGCTAGAAATAAATTAAGTAAACGATTAATGCAACACAGTACAAAGCAAGCAAGCATTGAAGACCAGAAAAGGAATCCCAACCCGAATACTAAGAACAGAAGAGGATAAACTGGGTGAATTAATAAGAACAGTGGAGGTCATTGGGGTCAGAGCCAAGATTTGGTGGCGAGTCCCCAGAAAAGTAGCACAGGATAGAATTAACACTTCCTGCCTGCTCCTCCAAAGCATCGAAGAGGCCTGCAGACAGATTAAAACTGGTCATTTAATTGATGCTCAAAGCCCAGCTGAGAAGTTCCTGAAACCATGCATGGCCCAAACTGAGAGTAAAAATAGGTACAGACATCCCTGCATCCAACTATAGCCATGTCCAAGTCCTTCTTTTAAGGCCAGTCACTAAATACCTGCATTTTATGCATGTTTTTCCTATTGCCTACTCTCTATATTGTACTCAGATTACTTACTTCTAATCTCTTTCGGTAAAAAAGCATGATCTGCCTTTCAGATATATGCTTAGTTAATATGAGGTCTCAGTTTAATGCTGGACTCAGTGATATTTTTCTACCCAAATGTTTCCGCTTTACATAAGGAGTCGATATCATTGTGGTTAAACCCGACATGTTGGAACAAAATGGAGAACAAGCATTGGCAATGCCAACCGGTCTGGCTGTAAAGGACTATTGTATGATAAGGTGAAGCATTACAGGTAAAGAGCATGGGCATGCATATTTATTTGTGTGAAGCAAAGGACTGCAGAATACCTTTGGTTTAGGTTACATGGTCAGGTGACAGTTGCACAATCAAGCCAGACCTAAAAACCCATGTAGGTCAATGGCCCACAGACAGAGAGTTGCTTAGGGACTGGTGCTGAAAATGTGACCTGGTGTTACTGGTTTCTGCCGGCCCCGCTCTTTGCTAGATGCCGTCTGTGGGTGTGACAGCAGTTACCTGTGGAATGTGTGCAGCCACTGGAGGTGTGTTTGGTTGCAGGGCGTGGCCAGATGCTGTGGGGACGTGAGTTATGGTTCTGGGCAAGTGTCACATACACATACAGATGAGATTACCTCAGGCACCCAGGTTCCCCTTCACACACACTACACCACCACGAGAGCACACAGACACGTGTGTCTTAAACCACAGTGGGAGTATTTTGCGTCGCGGTAGTCGGCACCCCCCTCAATCCTCATATTTGTACCTCTAGTGTGAGAAATGCTTAAGGATTTAGGGGAAACCATTGATAAGAAAGGCGGGCAGATTTGCGGTGCAAATGTGCAGTCTGCTAAGTGGGAGTCTCGGCTGCACGCATTTCTCGGCACATAAAGGGTGTTGGGACCAGGCAGGTGGGAGTGGGACAATGCCATGCTCGCTAATGTCGACCAGAAGCTCACACGAGCGGGACGCAGCAGCACCTTCTGGGAGATGCGGAAGCAGGAGCGTGCAGGGTCGCCTAATGTAAACAATCACCAGGGCAGAAGGTGATACCATGACCTGTCGGAAAATGAGCAGAGAAGGATCAATAAACATGCAGCTGTTGAGAAAAAGAAAGGGGGAAACCTTGAGTCGAGGTGTCCGCTCATACTGATGACACCTTGAAAAGGCAAATGACATAGGCAAAATATATTTAAAAAATATGAGGTGGCTCAGTAACTGATACATTGATTGTGTGGTCTTTGGTTTTAAGCCTATTACCATCCAGAAGGGAATCATAAGTTTTAAAGGTGTTTAAAATCACACATGCGCCCCCGCCCCCTCACTCAAAAATGCCAACTTCGGGGGATTCTAGAAAACAGCGCAATCTCTGGGCGAGCTGCGTGGGACGAGGGACACAATTGAGGAAGGCAAGTGACAGGCTCTGCCCAGAACACACAGGAGGGACAGAGGCCCTTGGCAGAGAGTGGGCACAAATGAGCTTTGTGTGAGTGAGGAGATGTGAGGAGAGCCGCGTTCATCAAAGACACCCCGCCTCGTCAGCGTCAAGACCCTCGCAGAAAAATGTGTCAGATGGTGGAATCGATTCAGAGAGGAAATTATAGAGTTTGCATTTTACAATTCAACTTAAAACACCCGGATCCGGTCAGGACAAGCGTCACTTTGAGAATGCTGATAGATATTGTGCACAACCGGTCGCAAAGACCCCATCACAACAACAAATATTGCACACTGTGCAGAGCATAAAAAAATATTCAGATAAAATATTCAAGGGGTGCAGAAGCAAAAAAAAAGATAACAGCGACATCCGCAGCGGCCACACACGTTCAGAGCTCATTCACGCATCCATAAAACGAGCAACGCCCAGTGGGAAGAAGCATAACTGCTTTTTTTTATATTACACTGGAGTTTCATTAAAGGGTTAAAACATTAGAAACGTGCTAATGTGAAAGAGAGTACGGTTTATTAAATCAGTGAGGCGCACATTACAAAGTTACAACTTTATAAGCTCCGAGTGAAGTCACAGCAAAGGCGGGCTCGTCTAGAGACACTCTAGCACCCAATGCTGTTTAGACAACGTGCGAAGCTGGCAATGTTTTTTTCTGAGAGTAATTTTTGTTCTGCAGTTTCTCCAAGTCCCATTTACTCCAGGAAAAGGAGACAGATACTTGTGATTCGGACCAGTGGTTTCTTCCCATCCTGTCACTGCATAATCCCAGCTGCCAGCGAAACTGAAAGTCCGAAGAGAATGTAGCGTTGTAATACGGGCAGGGGGCTTCTTGGTGTTGTTGTGTGCATCACAACGGGAGGACCGTCTGCCCCAGGTGTGGCGTACTGAGAGAGCACGTGCTTCTCTAAAGGTACGGGCGAGGGGGGCAGGTAAAATATGCTGTGAGAGGCTGTTAAGGAAGCTTTGAAGAGCTTGACTGCAGGTTTGCAGGTGCTGTGCACGCTTTCTTCCGGGCGTGAAGCACACTGGTGCATTCCTACTTTGGTTATAGCTACATCAATATCCTGGTATCTAATGTGGTTTATTTCTATCGGTTTCCTCAGTTTTCATTTGGGTGTTTCCCTAGTGAGTCCCGTCGGGTTTGTGCAGTTCGGTTAGCTGCTAGATGTCCACAAGCCCATCACTATTTGATTCCACATTTCCTGAGTTGCGCATTGGAATATTCATCAAAGTATTTTGCCGCGTGGTGTCAGCAATGCAGATGCCAAAAACACTCCAGAGGTGCATTTCTGTTTTGTCAGAAACGGTTTAGCCACGAATATTCGTTATTGCGAGGAAACGTGGTCTCATTTTTGGGATGAGGAACCCCTGCTAATTAACACTTCACATATTCTGTGTTTGAAAAATAATAATAATAATGTGAAAGCTCACTTGAGGGCAATGAAAATATCCATGATCGTTTGTGGTGAACCCATGTGAAGAAAACATTTAATTTATTTGGGTTTATTTCATTTTCCTTAAAACAACAGAGCCTTGGTGCGTTTCCTACTCGGGCTGTATACAATAAAGAACTTAACTGGAAACGGGTCACTGAACGAGTCGTGTAGAAACTAGTGCCATGGACATGAAAATAATAATACGTATTTGCTAAATTCGTTCATGTTTTCACACTGGCTTGTTTTGCTTTCAATGGGAAATCATTATTATTCATATATTCTATTTAACGTGTATTAAAATGTTACGATTCGATTGGGCGCCGCACACCAAAATAGAAAGCCCACGCTGATGGCTGGTTTGAAAAGGGCCGCGTGGGTGCTCACCGGTGTTGGCGCCAATTGCTGTGTGGGATTAAACTGCTTTGACTGCTCCTGCCTCTGCCCACAGCCTGGACCGAGCCGCATCCAGACGTGGTGTGCAGCCCTGGGGTTCGGTGCTGACCGAGGGTCTCCGGGAAAGTGAGGGGGGGCGCGTCGAGTGATGCCTCTGGAGCAGCAGCACACCTCTGGGTAAGGTGCGGCATATCTATCCAGCTCCTAGGAAGCCACGCCAAGCTTTACCTCACTGCTCTCGCGCGCACTTAGTTCTGAACCAAACTCTCGTCAAACTGAAGGCAAAGTCTTTGAGCCCAGCAGAACCATTTTGCCGCTTTATGGGGACATCAGGTCAAGGAAAGGTGAGTCACCGTGTTAACCTACTTAAAAAAAAAACACTAGCCCAGGTCTTAATGTCTTTTATTTAACAAAAAAAAATAAGTTCTCGTGCCATATAATGCAGATGAGTTGAAAGTCAATCAGATCACTTTTTCAAATGCAATGCATGAATCGACTTCTGAAATAGTCTAAAAACTTAGAAAACGTGTGCTATCCAATACACAACCATTCATGATGTGGACTGGATCGGTTAGATCGGGGGTGTTGCTTCTGTGAATATCTAATCTCTGGTATGTACACTTTGCTGAATAGCCCAAGTCAATTATTTTATTCGGGAAAAAAGCCAGAGTGGTAGCTCGGGATACGTGGGCTACGCTGGTTCAGTGCAGACAAAGCACCACTTCTTCAAGCTTGTGTTAAGACTATGTAGAGCTTGATACGGACAGCCACCGCTAGGTGGCGCGTCAGAGCTTCCTCCCTTAAGTGATCCGCTGGCTGCGCGCTTCTTTACGGGCAAATAGCAGCCGCCACATGCTAGCAGCTGCTCTTAGTTTGAGCTCGAGTTGTATATGTTGTTTTCATTTCAACCAGAAACACGCGTTGAGGAACGCACCCATAATAAAACGACTATGTTATGCCAGGGTGGCGCTTGGTGTCCAGCGGGCGATTCACTTCAGTCAGGCATCCATTATTTGGGATGTCTGTGCGATAATACGTGTGTCGCTATTCACCACTGAACAACGTCGGAGGGCTCATTGTATAAAGTTCTGGAGAGCTTTGTGTATCGGTGATTCGGTTCACGGGGAGCGGCTTGTCTTCTCCAACAGAGCCGAGATTTGCGTGGCCGAGGGTAAAACCCATCACTTGGTGCCCTCTCCAAAGACAGGTATCCCTTTAGCACACAGCAGCAGCTGTGGGTTTAGTTACAAAAAATTGATGAAAATGAAAGTCTGTGGTATAATTATATAAAAATGTCAAGCATTGAAGAAGAGACGGTTTCCAATTGTCGCGAACTGGCGCAATGGTCCACCGTGGTGCAAATGGCAGCGCATAGGCGACCCGCACCTTTGTGGTGCCCATGCTATCTGGTGTTGTATGGGTGGCAAGCCCCTCTGCGCCCATGGGTGCCCCTTCTATTTGCGCTTGTTTGGGTGCAAGTCCGAGTACTCTGCAAGTTCCCGGCACCCAAACATTTTGGCTATTAACCGGTGGTATAGCCCTGTGCTGCTTGTCCGTGGGCAGTGGGCATCCAACCCACAGATAAGACGGCTAGGCGTTATTGGGTGTCAAGTTCTCAGTTCGTTCTGCTTTAGACTGCTCAGTCGCTTTCCACATCTCCGGGACTCTTTCTTGCTGGAGATTAGGAGCAGACACGGCCTTTCTTGGGCATCGAGCATTTATCTCGGAACTCTGCGGAGTTTTCCGGGCTTGCAATCCCTGGGACGCAAACTCCCAATCTATTTCACTGGTGGCTCAGCATCACTGGCATTATCTGGGGGTAAAGCCTTGTTTAGGTCCCCGCTAAAGCTAACATGGAGCTTAGAAACCCTCTGCAAACCCCTTAGCGCCCGTGTGTCAAGTCCCATGTACTCTTTATTGCAAGTTGTGGTGCTCAGACGATATGCGGTTCACAGAACAGACACTCTTCTGCACTTTCCAGGGAGACCCGCAAAGCCCAAGTATAACAGCCCCCCCCCTCCCCCATTAAAAAACATTTCTGGGGCAACCGGCCTACGCATCTGATTTCTGTTCTTCACTCTTCCGTGGGTGCTCGGCATACGCTAATGCCTGAATGTGTGCCTTCCCACTCCCTCTGCACGTCCCTTGGTGCCCGACCCAGCTGAAGTTCACTGGACACTCAAGCCCTCTGCTATTCCCTGGGCTCAGGCAGCCGTTCAGTGCTGTAGTGAGCCGCCCGGGCGCACTGAGCGTCTAGCAATGAAGCGGCTGCTATCGGAAGTTAAGTAGGCGACACAATGCGCGCAGTTTCGCTCTGTGAAGGGAAAGGAGCTTGCACGACTCTTCCCTCGAGTATTAAGTGACAGGGAGCATGGTGGCAACGGACTACTCTCACTTCCTGTAGCCGGAGGGAGGCTTCTGCGCTGCCCGGGCTCGGCTCTTTCCGGCATCCCCCGCTCTCCCATACAAGGAGCGAGGCGGCCCCGGATCCAAGCCTTGTATGGAGACCGGAATCTCGGCGGCGCCTTCTTTTCTTTAACCGCGCAGCGACTGGGACGGGGGAGTGGCTGGCCGGCCTGTATCCTCTGGGGGCTAGCGCGTCTGCAGGGCCGGTGGGCGGGATTCACTTTAAAATTCTGTGCCCAAGCTTCACCGGCCTTTCAGAGGGTCCTGTCTCCCAGGAGAGCTCCTGAGGTGCCTCGAGGCGAGCTATCCAGGACTGTTTCTATCCACCGCTCGCGCATTGTATAGACCTGTACCCAGCACGCGCGGCTCATTCGGAGATGTAGAAGACGCGCGCGCCAACAGCTTTTCTTCCATGCAAATGAGCTCGAGTGACAGCGGCTGCCCTTCCCTGTTCCTGTCCTTATATGGGCAGTGACGTCACGAGCATTCAGGAGCCCTCCATAAATACTTTAGTGCAGCACTTTGCCGTGTACTGAGACGCTGCCAGTGATTAAGAGCTGTGAGGGAAATAGGGGATGCAAACAGTGCACAGATCCGGGCGCTGTTGGGGCAAAAGGTGCAGAGGGCATCTTTAATACTACAACCACAACGGCACTTGTGCTGACTTATCTACTGCAATCAACATACAAGGGGCAAGGAAAGCGATTCAAGCCCCCCGCAAGTGGCGAGGGCTCCCAGAAGGGCTGTCAAATGATGACTGCCAAGGCGGTGGATAAAATCCCGGTGACTTTGAGTGGTTTTGTGCACCAGCTGCCGGACAACTTCTACCAGGTGGATGACATCCACGCGACCTCGCTGGCGATCTTTCCTAGTGGCGATTTGGGCGGGCCCTTTGACCAGATGGGCGGTATGACAGCAGGTAAGCTCGACTCTTTTCGTTGATAAGCTTGTCGAATAGATTTCGGGTTTAGATGCTTGCTTAGAACCAGTTAATTCCCTGCTGCAGCACTCATGACGATGCCACCCAGAGCATGATGGATGAATCAGCGATGCCATCTGTTCCCAGATGCCATATAAAGCAATTTTAATTAGGCTGCCTATCTTCTTCCAAGTCATACCATGTTCTAAAGAGGTTCCAACCAAATGGAGTGCACCCAGGCATGGCACTCCATTGCATGCAGCAGCACAGCCACGGCTGCCTCTCTCACAAGTCGACCGCATAAGACGACAGGAAGGGTTGGGGAGCGAGCAAAGGAATGAACCGTTCTGGAAAGTTGCAGGGGTAGAATAAGTCAGTTTGGGGTCAATGTGTAGGTGACTTGCATGTGCGGCAATTTGAACAGTTAAATGTGCACTGGGCTGTTCTATCTCCCAGAGCTTAAGCTTTCCACTATAGACTTTAAAGCAGCGGGCCCAGTAATGCATGTGATGCTATGTACATTTCAAATCCACTTTACCATCACTCACATCGAACACAAAACTGCTTCGGCAAAGATGAATGTTCAAAGCATCAACCTACGCCATGCCATAAGGCTATACCCCTTGGGCACATGAACGCTTCCACCAGTCTCTCGTTTGATGGAAAATATTGATAATGCATTTATGGTTCACTATGCCTCAGAGAATTATCACATTTCTGTGTGTATATACACACGCACATACGCGCGCTATGCTCTGGCTATGACTGGAGATCTCAGTGTACAATACGCCTGTTGAGCTTTCTATAAACACCTCATGTTGTTCAGTGCTGTGAGTGTGGTCAGGAACACAATGACATGTTTTCTCCTATGTGTTTTAGTAAGTGCAACCTTCCTTTCCAAAGGCGGAACACATGCACCCGAATGCCCACATAACACGGGAGTGCGGGTCCTAAACACACACCTGGCACAAAGTGACCATCAGCTTTAAAACTGGCACCCAGTGACCATCAACTTTAAAACAATGTCGCTATTACTAGAGTGAAGATGGTACTTCACATGTGGCTTTTCCTTTTAAAATAACCTCTTACTATATGGCACGTCGATTGGGGCTATATCATAATCTGTCAACACCACAGCTTTTCGTGTCTCATATCAAGATGTGGCTTTATGTGCGGAACGTTGTTGATGTAGGGTCATATTTGCTTGTTTGACAGTCGCTTGTGACATTATATCTGCCAATAACTACTGTACATGTTGAATGTTCCTGAGGTCGGCCATACTTTGTGGACTTAGTATGTTATATCGTATCCAAAATCGTGGCTTTAACTTGTCTGCATGCTGAATGATTTTGGGATGGGGAACATTCACAACTCCATAGACATGCAGCTCATCTGATCTAAATGATTTCTTAGAGGGTGGCCACGACGTGTCCATGCAGCATCACTAAAGTTACTTCAGATAGGGCCACACCATTTCAACGCATGCTGCATCTTGTCCAATATGATTGTGGATATGTTTTGCTACTGTAACTGTTATAATAAACGGCATGCCCTGATAGTCTCTTTTACCTTTCCTCTGTGCAGATGGCATGATAAATATTGACATGAGCAGCGACAAGAGGTCTTTGGAACTTCCATACTCCGGGGGCTTCTCCTCGGGCCACCGCAACCAGACCCTCTCCTACATGGGCAACTTCTTCATCGACCCGCAGTGCTCTGGAGGTGGTCGAGCACCGGAGGGTGTCATCAACATCGTGAGCGCCGGCTTTCTGGGGGTGGCCCCGCACTCCTCGTCCTCTGGGGCTTCGTCGACTGGCTCGTCTGCCTCACCTGGGAGTTTCAGTTGCAGCATGGCTCACGGAGGCCAGCAGGACATGGAGCACATGTACTCCCCTCCGCCGCCACCCTACTGCGGGGAGATGTACCCGGAGCCCGGGGGCTTCCTCAGCAGCCCACCCCCAGGGGCCCTGCCTTACCCTCCACCCTCCTACCCTTCACCCAAGCCAGGTCAAGACTCAGGCCTCTTTTCCATGATGCCGGACTACCCAAGCCTGTACCAGCCGCCCTGCCAGAGGGACGTGCACCCACTACAGGAACGGAAACCCTTTCAGTGCCCCCTGCCCCCTCCCCCGCTCACCCCGCTCTCCACCATCCGCAACTTCACCATCGCGGGAGGGGAAGGGGGCTCTCGGCTCCCAAGCGCCTACAGCCCGCAGCACCTGCCACTGAGGCCCATCCTGAGACCTCGCAAGTACCCGAACAGACCGAGTAAGACCCCGGTGCACGAGCGGCCCTATCCCTGCCCGGCCGAGGCCTGCGACCGGCGCTTCTCGCGCTCCGACGAGCTGACGCGCCACATCCGCATCCACACGGGCCACAAGCCCTTCCAGTGCCGCATCTGCATGCGCAACTTCAGCCGCAGCGACCACCTCACCACGCACATCCGCACGCACACCGGCGAGAAGCCCTTCTCCTGCGACTACTGCGGCCGCAAGTTCGCGCGCAGCGACGAGCGGAAGCGGCACACCAAGATCCACCTGCGGCAGCGCGAGCGCAAGGGCGCCCCCGGCGCGGGCTCTGCGGAGGGCGGGACCAGCGGCGCGTCAGGGGCACCCGCGGGGCCACGCACGGCGTGACGCCACGAGGGGTGACAAAAGACTCTGAGCGAGCCCAGGCCGACCCCGCGGGGTGAGGACAGAGTGGCCAGCAGGGTGCGAAGAGGCCCCGACCGCACGGGAGAGGCCCTGCCCCGCGCAGACGAGTTGACGGCTGGCTGTGAGCGCGCAGGCACTGGTCCCAACCTGAAACAACCGGTGAAGCCCTAGTGTGGGCAACACAGGGACCCGGACCTGGTACCAAGAAGAGACTCTCCAGTGCTCTGGTTCTGAAGAGAAGGCCATGCCGCTGCACAGCCGGAAACTATGATGAATGGAGACAGACTTGAGCTTATAGACATTCTGAAATTCAAAAAGTTGAAGACTGACACTGAGCACAAACAAACTGTTTTTGGGTTGACTCTTGGGTTAGAAAAGTTTGGATTGACCCTTGGGTTAGAAAAGGCACTGGCACTACTCACCGTGTGCTGTCAGACTACATGCACTAAACTGCTTAGGGACGCGGAACACACTGATCTATCCGAACTTGCTCTGTGTACGAAGCTTTAAGACATTGGCTACCCTGTGTGGTTAGTTTATGTGTTCTAATGCTAGTTTGTGCATCCATCAGTATACATTGAGCCAAGTGGCTTCTGTCATAAGTAACACCATCCGTCAGCCTCGTATTTTTATTAAACTGGAGCACATCACAGGTTGGCACTAGCAGTGGCGTAACACAAAAACACGGCGAGGCCGCCCTGCAAATGTGACGAGGGGCCCATAGAGTCTCACATATCTGACAGATACACATTGGGCGTGGGATGAATGGGACCGCCTGACGGTTTGAGGCCCCCTGCTCCGCCGGGCCTGTATGGGTCTGCATTACTCCCCTGGGTATTAGTTATCTGGTCTTTGTCTCATGGGATTACACCGACGAGAAGGGTTATCACCCTCTCATGTTGTCCTCGAAAAAACGGGGACTGGCGGATGCTGTTGCACTTGCACATGACATGTGTCAGTTTCCTGTCCAACCTTCTGCCACCCATGAATCAAGGGTTCCAAATTGTTCCATTTCTGCTTTTACTTTGCATTCAGGTACTTCCGGTCCTTATAATGTGAACACTTCAAACCATAGGTGTCAAATCCCATTTAAAAACCGAACTGAGTAACATTACCACACCTGTCAATGCACAGGTTGTGTCGTGGGTCTAATCCTGGGTGTGACCACAAAAATAACCGAATTAATCCATATGTCGTGCTATTGTGTCTCTAAAAGTAAACTAACGTGCACTTTATTATCTTGAGAATGAATCGTTATACAGAGCAAACACCTGGCGTCCAAAATTAGTTTGCGTTTTCTCAGATCCATTGTTTCTATAACTGAGCAACTTTTAAGCAATAGATCGTGGCCAACTGGTACAAGTGTAATCTGAAGGTAGCGACTCTTTTTGATAGCCATGTCTGCTTTGTTATGGTACCACAGAAATGACCCTTCACTCACTGATGTTCTAACCCATCTCGCCTCCAGCGTGTCCTGGAATGTGTATCCGATGAACTGCACTGTTGTGAGAAGCGCCCGATCTGCAGGAGAGGGGAAGCACAGACACGATACAGTATTTTAAAGTCTCATTAATTTATTGAAGGACTGATGTGCATATAAAATTCACGGCTAAGGCGCATACTATTGTGTTAACAAATGGTCTTGGCGACCTGTATAAAGTAGACAACCTTAAAGTCTGTTGCCTTAGCCATGACCAAGACACTTGACTACCCATTTGGAAACGCCTCTACTTTAATGGCTATTAATATTTTTGATCGTTTTTCTAAAAACTATATTTTTGTACTTATTGTTTTGTGACTCAAAAGTGTTACATTTGTAGAAATATTTGAATTCATGGTGTACATATTGTTAATAATGGAGCTGATAGCTCAGAAGCTTGAACTGCCTGTGGCGTTGACATTAAAATGGTTTATTCTAATTATGCACAACTTCTAACTGGAACTTGCACCAATGGTTTGTTCCTGAACGCAATTGTAAATAAACATATATTTCAGCACCTTCTTCGACCTTTCATTGTTACGGCGTCACACAGGTCTATTTGGGAACTTAAGTTAGTGCGCGTGTCCAATAAACACAGTGTAGTGAGTGCGTTAAGAGCTTTGTAGCTTTGTAATGATGAGCAGTTGGGTCAGTAGCAGATTAGGCAGTAGATCACTGTATCAGCCAATCAGATTCCACCAGTTCAAATAAAGTCAAAGGGATGTACGACTTTATGTAGGTGCGATGACTTCTTAGAAAGATGGGGTTCTGCGCTCTCTGGGCAGGGAAACAATAATCCTAAACCATGGTCCATTTATAGTCGTCATCAATGCCATTTCACTCCAACCTCTCTCTGTGTTGAAGTATGACGCGCATGTGTGTTTCCGGGAAGGGGGGGGGGGGGGGGGGGTAAGAGAGCCGGATGGCAAACGGACTTCAGCCGGGCATTGTTCCATTTAGTTCCACCACTGGGATCTGGGTGCAACACCGTACACAAGTTTATCACCATAAGAAAGGCGCCAACCAGGACCCTCTGCTGCAACAATACACACACCTGTAACTTTTAATATATTTTTTTAAAGTACATATATTTCCTTATAAATTGACATAGGTACCCCATGCCACACCCTTCCGTCATTGACGCAGCTAGCCTCTTTTGAAGCACTGCTAACTTTTGCAAGAAGGGGGTAGAGAGCGACAGGCAATGAGATATGTTTGGAATTAAACTGTTGCGTGCTGGGAGCCAAGGTTTAAACTGGCTCTGTTGAATATGGAGTCAACAATATATCAACTTCAGCAGGTACCTTCTCAGGAAAGTCAGAAGAATAGCGTCACTTATGCAGCTCTGCGGCCCTGAGGCAAAGCCTCCGCGATCACACCGCGCACAGCTGCCAGGGTGTCATTCACAAGCTCGCTGTTTGAACCGGTCTACAGTGCCAAGTGGCAGCTACCTGAGAACAATAACACTGCCGCGCGCCCACTCTGTGCAGACAGACTCCGCGCGGCTCACAGCATCCCATGAGGCTGTGTGGGAAACAGGGAGAGGGGGAAGCTGTGCGAATCAGTGCCGAAGAGGGGTCTGGGAGGCGCGTGGTGTGGATCGTGGCAACTTGGTGGGCCGCGTGGGCTACAGCAGCTGGGGTGAGGGGATGTGTGTACGGCTGCAGCGGCGAGGGTGTGTGCGGATCATGACACCAGAGGGGGCTGTGTGGCAGCGGAAGCGGCTGTGTGTGGATCGCTGCAGCAGAGGGGGCTGCGAGCTCGTGATTTCAGGTCTGTTCTCCCACCGGCAGTGGGCGGCAGAAACTGACAGCCTGCCGGCGGCTCCGGGGGATTTCCTAAACAAGTGTGAGCACCTCCCTCCGGAGTGACTCACTGTTCCACTCTCTCTCAAAATCAGATCAATACGAGCCCCGAAATAGACGCCGGAAAATACAGGCACCGAAAGGAGGGCCCACGCACAGAGGAACGTATTTATAGTTTGTTTTCTGACACTCAGACTGAAAGTTTGTCCCGAGGCGCTGGCTGGCCCAATAGTGGAAAGTGTAGCAGGAAGCGGTGGGCACGCGGAGGGAGCGGTCCGTCCTGTGGTTCACTCACCTTCATTTACAGCGGCTTTTGTCTGCGCAGTGACCTCGCGAAGGTACCAAAGGCTGCAGTCACATATGGAGCATGCACCTGCCCCCAGTCACCCAGTCAGAATTGGGAGTAAACAACAACTGCAATTTGGCTGCAGTTGGGCCTTCGCGCACTCCTTGTCCCGGTGCCACTGCACCTGCTGCATTAATGGCAGCTACGACTCTGTACCACGAGCACCCATCTCTCCGAGCACAGTCTGCAATCATATCACTGCAGATTTAGGGCCAGATGTATCAAAGTTTTTACCCATTCTGTCTCTATGGGAAAATATGTTTGTGCATATGGCCCCTCGGCTTTAACCTGATGCTTATCGAAAGCAGAGAAGTAACTTTGTTGCTAGAAGAGTGGGGAAGGCCGAGGTTAAGAGCGTCTGTATTATGTCCATCATAACTTATCAAAAGAGCCTCTATGTCTTCTGCCCGAGGTGTGAACCTTTACGCCTAACTGAGTAAAAGAACGATGATTGAATTAACGTTCACCACTTGTTTATGCTCAGGGTAACAATCCCTTCCATTGTATCTTTGCGCCATTACACCAACTCAGTCAGGATCCAAAGGGACAGTCCCATCTAACATGCTGGGACTTTAACGCTCTTAACAGAAACTCGAGAAACCTCAGACATGTTTTTAATTTTTTTGTACCTCATCTCTGAAGTGCAGTCTGAAATCCTATAAGCACGGCCATCGGAATTATGAGGCAGGGGAGGTGCAAATTATGCAGCAGGGTTGAGTAAATTATGTGGCAAGAAAAGGCAAATTATACAGCATAATGTAGCACCTTTTGCGATAGTATTACTTCATTATTTTGTCACAATTGTAAACACTGTCTGGGCATGAGTTGCATCTCATTAGTACCCGTTTAACACCAAAATCTAGCATTAAGCAAGAGAAAGGTGACCAGTCAAGTTTGCAAAGGGCCTTCCACAGCACGTCTACACGTGTTGCTGCCTTTTTATTTGTGTTTGAACCGATTGAGCTAGAAACAACATTTGTTTGTTCAAATCTGCAGATTGTGAAGCAAATGATAGATTGTGTCAAATGCGGCAAATCTATTATTTGAAAAGCCCTGCAGCCACACAATTGCATAATACCAGTGACCTTCACCTATAACACAGAAAGTTCAGGCCCTCTCTGGGTAAACCCATTTCTCTGAGGGCAGTCACTGTAAAAAATAACAATTCAAAAGACATTGTTCAGTTTAAGGCATGGCCCACAAATATTAAGGTGCTTGTTACTAGTAGCAGGGGCGGCTCTAGGCTCATGGTGGCCCTGGGCAGGAAGCGTAGGTAGGGGGCACCGGAAGAGGGGTTCTGGGCGGGGCAGAGCGCGGAGGCCAGTGGAGAGGGGGGGGGGGGGTGGCGGGGTCAGGGTGTTTGGAAGTGGAACAGAGCCGGAGGCCGCCAAATCGTTGCCAGGGGCCGCCACGCAAATATGTATCCACCCCCACAGGATTATTATATTAAGGATATATATTGGCGTGGTGGCCCCTGGGGTATGGTGGCCCTGTGCAGGTGCACAGCTTGCACATGCCTAAGGCCGCCCCTGCTAGAATCACATTCAGAATGCAGCCGAGAGTAATTAGCAGTGGTTTGAACTAATTTAAGAATTGACATCCATCACCTTTTGTAGTATGTCTATGAGTTTGCAGATTATTGCCTAGGGTCGCCTAGGCCATCCCCTGAAATCATTAACCCAGAATGAGGCAACCTAGATATGTCATGAGTACGCCCTTTGCCCTGGATAGTGGATTCCATTGCACTTCTGTGCACCGGATCTCAAGCTCCAGCCAACCTATTAAACATTTAAATTAACTTTCTTGTGCCTAGATCTGGGTTGACATCTGTGTATGGGTATGCTCAGAAGTGGTCCTCAAGACAATTGGCAGACTTGGTTCACCCTAACTGGCAAGGGTAGGCCCATAGTTTGCAATGCCATGGCAAGTCAAGCTGCTCCTCACTTACGAGGCCCCGGAAGTGGGTAACTTCTCGGGTTGCATACATATTTTTTCAGTTGAGCCATACATTAGTATTTTAGACTGGAATATCCCAGTTGCTATTATGGATGTACTCTGTACTTGTCCAAATAGCAAAATAAGATGGAATGGAATCCATTTTTCCTGTAATTAAATGTGGTTTTGATTAAACCAATCACTTTTATTTATCAATTTTTGGTTGATTTATCGTCATGTCCATCCCGCAAGGGCTTGTAGTGAATTCGCCAGGAAATCTCACACTACTGCTGATTCGGTCCGGTTTAAAACCAGGCTTGATATGACCAATGACTGACTGTCTGAAAATATGAATGACTGGATGAAAGAATGCATGAGAGATAGTGAGTGAATGTATAACTGAGTAAGTGACGGAATGGGGGAGCAAGTGGATGGATGAAAAAATACAACTTGATGCTGGAATGAGTACACAAACTAAGCAATAAACAAAAAATGTGTGGACAGATTGTATGGCTGTACAGAAGGATGGATACATAAATAGATCGATTATAATTAAAAATGGATGGATAGACAGGCTAACATAGTGACAAACAGAGGAAAGAATGGACAAACGGCATAGTAATTGAATCCATGATTGACTGGATGAATGAATGATTCAATAAGGGCATATAAAAAATTTAGATCTTCGGGACAAACTGCATGATAGTGAAGGTAACTTTGTGGTCCTTTTCCCACCAGGAAAGTCAATACAGTGAATATTGTGAGCGGGGAAGTGTCAGTCACTGAGGTCAAATCCAAACATGCAGTTTGCTCTGTATATCTGCAATATTTACATATCCTTTTACATTTCATTTATCAGGTCAATCATGTATACGAAAACTCAAAAACTATTCAATTAATTTAGGATAAAGTAATCCATGCCATACATTATAAGGATATGGAAAGTCATTAAGGCGTTCAGTGACTAGAAACATGCAGAGAGATTCTATTTGTTCTGTAACTACCTAAGTTGTCCAATAAATATACTTGTTGCCATAAATACCCCCTTTCTGCTCATCACTGTACATCTGGAAAAACAGCAGAAGGAGGAAAAGCAACGTTTTGTTTTTAATGTGCAGCTTTATTTATGCTCCACTTCCTGCCTTTCACCTTGGCTGCTGGCAGCAGGCAGTGTGATGCCAGAACTCAACTGTGACAAGTATGTATACACACACATACCCACCCACACGTACACACACCCACATATGTACGCCATTCCACTGTACGCCACCACACCCCACGTCACTCCACTCTATGCTAATCCACTGAACGCCACTCCACTCTTGAATATTCTACAATATGGCATTCCACCCTATGCCACTACAGCCTACGCTATTTCACTCTACACCTCTCCACTCTACGCTATGCCACTGTACGCCACTAAAATCTACCGCCCTACACTCTGCCCAATGCACTCCACACCACTCCACTTTCTCTTTGCTATTCCACTGCACAACACTACATTGTACATAACTGCATTGTATGCTACTCCACTGTATTCCACTCCACACTATTCCACTCTACTCTACGCCACTCCACTCTATCCTACTATGCTATTCCGCTGTATGCCACTCCAGTCTACACCACTCAACTCTATGCTATTCCATTGTATGTCACTACACTGTACCTCACTACACCCAATGCCTCTCCACGTTAAGCCACACCACTTTGTGCCACTCCACCATATGCTATTCCACTGTATGCCAGGCCACACTACCACACTCCAGGCCACTGCACTCTAAACCACACCACTGTACGCTATTCCACTATACGCCGTTCCACTCTACGTCACTCCAGTCTATGCCACTCCAGTCTACGCCACTCCAGTGTACACCACTACACTGTACGCCAATCCGTTCCACGCTATTCCATTGTATGCCACTCCACTCTACACTATTCCACTCTGTGCCACGCCACTCTACTATACGCTATTTCACTGTATGCCACTCTACTCTACCCCACTCTATTCTATGCCACTCCACTCTACCTATTCCACTGTCCGCTATTGCACTCTCCCACATTGCACTCTACACGAAAACACTCTTTGCCATTGCATTGTACTCCATTCAACTGTACGCTACTCTGATCTATGCCACTTCTTTCTACAACACTTCACAGTATGCTATTCCATTCTACGCTGCTCCACTGCACATTCTCTACTGTACTCCACTCCACCCCAACCCATTCCACTCAACTCTATGCCACTCCACTCTACACCAGCCCACTGTACGCTTCTCCAATGTACACTATTCCACTGTAACCCACCCCACTCTACTCTACCCCACTGCACTATATGCTATTCCAGCATACGCCACTTCACTCTATGCCACTCAACTTTATGCTACTTTAGATTATGCTACTCTACTGTATCCTATTCTACTGTATGTCACTTCACTCTGCCGCACTCCACTGTATGCCATTCCAATGTACGCTATTCTACTGTATGCCACTCCACTCTACCCCACCCCACGCCACTCTACACCACTCCACTGTGTGCCACTCAGCTCTATGTCACTCCTTTGTACGTTACTCTACTGTATACTACTCCATTTACGACACTCCAGGCAATGACGCTCCACTCTACGCTATTCCACTCAACCTACTCCACTCTATGCCATTCCATGCTATAACAGTCTACAGCACTCCTCTTTATGCCATTACACTATACACTGCTCCACTCTGTACCACTCCACTATACTCTATTCCACTCTATGCCACTGCACTCTACACTATTCTTCTGTATGCCACTACACTCCACCTCACTTTAGCCACTCCATCCCATGCTACTCCACTGTACACTACTCAACTCTATGCTATTTCACTCATGCCACTCAACTCTATGCTATGCCACTCTACACCCATCCTCCTTATGCCACTCCACTGCACACAACTCCACTATATGCTATTCCAGTGTACACTACTCCAAAAAATGGCCAACTCAGGCACACTTAATCCCTCTATTGTATCACCGTCTGGCAGGTATTCACAAAGTCTAACTGTCAGTTACAAGCAATCATGTGACCCATGCCAGGCTATATTTGTTTGCGAAGCACTTTTCACCCTAAGTGGTATGGGTATGCCCAGATGTGGGTCCCTTGCTCACTGTGCCACTGGATTCAAGGTGGTACAAAAGGGGGTGGTGATGGACAGAGCATCTGAATCAATCAAACACTCACACCCAGTCAAAAGATCTGGGTTTAATCCATCACCGTTCTTTAGCCCACTCTGCCACCCCAGTTCAGACATGGCTGTATTCTGGGACCGGTTTCGGTTTTATAATCCTCATCAGCCAGGCTATCTTGAATCCAGTGGACACCCTCTTTTTTACCGCTTTTGGCCGCCATAAGTGTGGCAGGGTATGCTCAGACGTGAGTCCCTTGCTCACTTTGCCACTGGATTCAAGCAAGCCAGGCTGAAGACGGCTGGAATGCCAGAAACCGGTCTTCGGAAGCTTGTTTCCGGACCAGGGAAGATATGGCTTGGCAGTTCGGGCTGGACTGTTCCCATGAGGCACAGGGTCAGACTGATTTGCATATAGCCATGTCTGAACTGGGGTGGCAGAGTGGGCTAAAGAACAGTGATGAATTAAACCCAGATCTTTTGACTGGGTGTGAGTGTTCGATTGATTCAGATGCTCCGTCCATCACCACCCCCTTTTGTACCACTTTTGGCCGCCATAAGTGTGGCAGGGTATGCTCAGACGTGAGTCCCTTGCTCACTTTTCCACTGGATTCAAGCAAACCGGGCTGAAGGCGGCTGGAATGCCAGAAACCGGTCTTCGGAAGCTTGTTTCCGGTCCAGGGAAGACATGGCTTGGCAGTTCGGACTGGACTGTTCCCATGAGGCACAGGGTCAGACTGATTTGCATTTGGCCATGTCTGAACTGGGGTGGCTGAGTGAGCTAAAGAATGGTGATGGATTAAACCCAGATCAGTTGACTGGGGGTGAGTGTTTGATTTGCTCAAACGCTCCGTCTATCATCCCCCTTTGTATCACTGGATTCAAGGTAGCTTGGCTGATGAAGGGTAATACCCAGAAAGTGGTCCAAGGATGCTTGCTTGCAGTCCAGGGAGGACCTGGCTTGTCAGTTCAGTCTGGATTGTTCCCATGAGGCACAGGTTCAAGACTGATTTGCATATGGCTGGGTCTAAACTGGGTGGCACGGTGAGCAAAATAACAATGGATTTAACCCAGTTCTCTTGACTGTGGGTGAATGTATGATTTATACAGCATTCCGTCCATCATTTGTGTGCGTAGCACTTTTCACCCTAAGTGGGATGGGTATGCCCAGACCTGGGTCCCTTGCTTACTGTGCCACAGGATTCAAGCTAGCCTGGCTGATGAAGGGTAATACACAGAAACCGGTCCCAGAATGCTTGTTTCCGGTCCAGGGAGGCCCTGGCTTGCCAGTTCGGTCTGGACTGTTCCCATGAGGCACAGAGTCAAGACTGATTTGCATATGGCTGGGTCTAAATTGGGGTGGCATGGTGAGCAAAAGAACAATGGATTTAACCCAGATCTCTTGACAGGGTGAATGTATGATTTATTCAGCATTCCGTTGTTCATCATTTGTGTGCGTAGCACTTTTCACCCTAAGTGGGATAGGTATGCCCAGACGTGGGTCCTTTGATCACTGTGATACTGGATTGAAGCTAGCCTGGCTGATGAAGGGTAATACCCAGAAACTGGTCCCAGGATGCTTGTTTTCCGATGCAGGGAGGCCCGCTTGGCAGTTAGGTCTGGACTGTTTCCATGAGGCACAGGGTCAAGACTGATTTGCATATGGCTGGGTCTAAACTGGGGTGGCATGGTGAGCAAAAGAAGGATGGATTTAACCCATATCTCTTGATTGGGGGTGAATGTCTGATTTATTCAGCATTCCATGCATTATTTGGTTGCACAGCACTTTTCACCCTAAGTGGGATGGTATGTCCAGACGTGGGTTCCTTGCTCACTGTGCCACTAGATTCAAGCTAGCCTGGCTGATGAAGGGTAATACCCAGAAACCGATCCCAGGATGCTTGTTTCCGGTCCAGGGAGGCCCTGGCTTGGCAGTTCGGTCTGGACTGTTCCCACGAGGCACAGGGTCAAGACTGATTTGCATATGGCTGGGTCTAAACTTGGGTGGTACGGTGACCAAAAGAACAATGGATTTAACCCAGATATCTTGACTGGGGGTGAAAGCATGATTTATTCAGCATTCCATCCATCATTTGTTTGCATAGCACTGTTCACCCTAAGTGGGATGGTATGTCCAGACGTGGGTTCCTGGGTCTAAACTGAGGTGGCATGGTGAGCAAAAGAAGGATGGATTTAACCAAGATCTCTTGACTGGGGGTGAATGTATGATTTACTCAGCATTCCGTCCATCATTTGTTTGCTTAGCACTTTGCACCCTAAGTGGGATGGGTACGCTCAGTTGTGGGTCCCTTGCTCACTGTGCCACTACATTCAAGCTAGCCTAGCTGATGAAGGAAATACCCAGAAACTGGTCCCAGGATGCTTGTTTCTGGTCCAGGGAGGCCCTGGCCTGGAAGTTCTGTCTGTACTGTTCCCATGAGGCACAGGGCCAAGACTCATTTGCATATGGCTGGGTCTAAACTGGGGTGGCATGGTGACCAAAAGAACAATAGATTTAACCCAGATCTCTTGACTGGGTGTGAATGCATGATTTATTCAGCATCCCATCCATCATTTGTTTGCATAGCACTTTTCACCCTAAGTGGGATGGGTATGTCCAGACGTGGATTCCTTGCTCACTGTGCCACTAGATTCAAGCTAGCCTGGCTGATGAAGGGTAATACCCAGAAACCGGTCCCAGGATGCTTGTTTCCGGTCCAGGGAGGCCCTGGCTTGGCAGTTCGGTCTGGACTATTCCCACGAGGCACAGGGTCTAGACTGACTTGCATATGGCTGGGTCTAAACTGGGGTGGCATGGTGACCAAAAGAACAATAGATTTAACCCAGATCTCTTGACTGGGGGTGAATGCATGATTTATTCAGCATTCCATCCATCATTTGTTTGCATAGCACTTTTCACCCTAAGTGGGATGGGTATATCCAGACCTGACTGCCTTGCTCACTGTGACACTAGATTCAAGCTAGCCTGGCTGATGAAGGGTAATAACCAGAGACCGGTCCCAGGATGCTTGTTTCCGGTCCAGGGAGGCCCTGGCTTGGCAGCTCGGTCTGGACTGTTCCCATGAGGCACAGGGTGAAGACTGATTTGCATATGGCTGTGTCTAAATTGGGTGGCATGGTGAGCAAAAGAACAATGGATTTAACCCACATCTCTTGACTGGAGGTGAATGTATGATTTATTCAGCATTCCGTCCATCGTTTGTTTGCGTAGCACTTTTCGCCCTAAGTGGGATGGGTATACCCAGAGGTGGGGTCCATTCTCACTGTGCCACTGGATTCAAGCTAGCCTACCTGATGAAGGGTAATACTCAGAAACTGGTGCCAGGATGCTTTTTTTCGGTCCAGGGAGGCCCTGGCTTGGCAGTTCGGTCTGGACTGTTCCCACGAGGCACAGAGTCAAGACTGATTTGCATATGACTGGGTCTAAACTTGGGTGGCACGGTGACCAAAATAAAAATGGATTTAATCCAGATCTCTTGACTAGGGGTGAATGTATGATTTAGTCAGCATTCCATCCATCATTTGGTTGCATAGCACTTTACGCCCTAAGTGGGGTGGTATGTCCAGACGTGGGTTCCTTGCTCACTGTGCCACTAGATTCAAGCTAGCCTGGCTGATGAAGGGTAATACCCAGAAACCGGTCCCAGGATGCTTGTTTCCGGTCCAGGGAGGCCCTGGCTTGGCAGTTCGGTCTGGTCTGTTCCCACGAGGGACAGGGGCAAGCCTGATTTGCATATGGCTGAGTCTAAACTGGGGTGGCACGGTGACCAAAAGAACAATGGATTTAACCCAGATCGCTTGACTGGGGGTGAATGTATGATTTATTTAACATTCCAACCATCATTTGTTTGCGTAGCACTTTTCACCGTAAGTGGGATGGGTATGCCCAGACGTGGGTCCCTTGCTCACTGTGCCACTGGATTGAAGCTAGCCTGGCTGATGAAGGGTAATACCCAGAAACATGTCCCAGGATGCTTGTTTCTGATGCAGGGAGGCCCCGCTTGGCAGTTCGGTCTGAACTGTTCCCATGAGCCACAGGATCAAGACTGATTTGCATATGGCTGG
This sequence comes from Lissotriton vulgaris, assembly GCF_964263255.1. Taxonomy (NCBI): domain Eukaryota; kingdom Metazoa; phylum Chordata; class Amphibia; order Caudata; family Salamandridae; genus Lissotriton; species Lissotriton vulgaris. The sequence goes on along the minus strand of NC_141693.1, from coordinate 412,563,250 downwards.
GCCAAAACTGGGGTAGCATGGGGAGCAATAGAAGGATGGATTTAACCCAGATCTCTTGACTGGGGGTGAATGTATGATTTATTCAGCATTCTGTCCATTATTTGTTTGCATAGCACTTTTCACCCTACTTGGGATGGGTATGTCCAGACGTGGGTCCCTTGCTCACTGTGCCACTAGATTCAATGTAGCCTGGTCGATGAAGGGTAATGCCCAGAAACCGATCCCAGGATTCTTGTTTCTGGTCCAGAGAGGCCCTGGATTGGCAGTTCGGTCTGAATTGTTCCCACGAGGCACACAGTCAAGACTGATTTACATATGGCTGGGTCTAAACTGGGGTGGCACAGTGACCAAAAGAACAATTGATTTAGCCCAGATCTCTTGACTGGGGGTGAATGTATGATTTATTCAGCATTCCATCCATTATTTGTTTACATAGCACTTTTCACTGTAAGTGGGATGGGTATGTCCAGACGTGGGTCCCTTGCTCACTGTGCCCCTAGATTCAATCTAGCCTGGCTGATGAAGGGTAGTACCCAGAAACCGGTCCCATGATGCTTGCTTCCGGTCCAGGGAGGCCCTGGCTTGGCAGTTCGGTCTGGACTGTTCCCATGAGGCGCAGGGTCAAGACTGATTAGAATATGGCTGGGTCTAAATTGGGGTGGCACGGTGAGCAAAAGATCAATGGATTTAACCCAGATCTCTTGACTGGGGGTGAATGTATGATTCATTCAGCATTCCGTCCACCATTTGTTTGCGTAGCACTTTTCACCCTAAGTGGGATGGGTATGCCCAGACGTGGGTCCCATGCTCACTGTGCCACTGGATTTAAGCTAGCCTGGCTGATGAAGGGTAATACCCAGAAACCAGCCCCAAGGAGCTTGTTTCCGGTCCAGGGAGGCCCTGGCTTGGCAGTTGGGTCTGGACTGTTCCCACGAGGTACAGGGTCAAGACTGATTTGCATATGGCTGGGTCTAAACTGGGGTGGCATGGTGAGCAATAGAAGGATGGATTGAACCCCGATGTCTTCTTGGCTGGGGGTGAATGTAAGATTTATTCAGCATTCCTTCCATCATTTGTTTGCATAGCACTTTTCACCCTAAGTGGGATGGGTATTTCCAGACGTGGGTCCCTTGCTCACTGTGCCACTAGATTCAACCTAGCCTGGCTGATGAAGGGTAATACTCAGAAACCAGTCCCAGGATGCTTGTTTCCGGTCCAGGGAGGCCCTGGCTTGGCAGTTCGGTCTGGACTGTTCCCACGAGGTACAGGGTCAAGACTGATTTGCATATGGCTGGGTTTAAACTGGGGTGGCACGGTGACCAAAAGAACAATGGATTTAACCCAGATCTCTTAACTGGGGGTGACTGTATGATTTATTCAGCATTACATCCATCATTTGTTTGCATAGCAATTTTTACCCTTATTGGGATGGGTATGTCCAGACCTGGGTCCCTTGCTCACTGTGCCACTAGATTCAAGCTAGCCTGGCTGATGAAGGGTAATACCCAGAAACCGGTCCCAAGATGCTTGTTTCCGGTCCATGGAGGCCCTGGCTTGGCAGTTCGGTCTGGACTGTTCCCACGAGGCACAGGGTCAAGACTGATTTGCATATGGCTGGGTCTAAACGTGGGTGGTACGGTGACCAAAAGAACAATGGATTTAACCCAGATATCTTGACTGGGGGTGAATGTATGATTTATTCAGCATTCCATCCATCATTTATTTGCATAGCACTTTTCACCCTAAGTGGGATAGGTATACCCAGACCTGGGTCCCTTGCTCACCGTACCACAGGATTTAAGCTAGCCTGGCTGATGAAGGGTAATACCCAGAAACCGGTCCCAGGATGCTTGTTTCTGGTTCCAGGCGGCCCTGGCTTGGCAGTTCGGTCTGGACTGTTCCCATGAGACACAGGGTGAAGACTGATTTGCATATGGCTGGGTCTAAACTGAGGTGGCATGGTGAGCAAAAGAAGGATGGATTTAACCAAGATCTCTTAACCGGGGGTGAATGTATGATTTATTCCGCATTCCGTCCATCATTTTTTTGCTTAGCACTTTTCACCCTAAGTGGGATGGGTACGCCCAGTTGTGGGTCCCTTGCTCACTGTGCCACTAGATTCAAGCTAGCCTAGCTGATGAAGGAAATACCCAGATACTGGTCCCAGGATGCTTGTTTCTGGTCCAGGGAGACCCTGGCCTGGAAGTTCTGTCTGGACTGTTCCCATGAGGCACAGGGTCAAGACTCATTTGACACGCCATCGAACTCTGGAACCTCCTAGACGCCACAGCCCCAGACGTTGCCTTCCTCACGGAGACCTGGATGAACGCCTCTTCAGCTCCCGACATCGCCATCGCTATCCCAGAGGGCTACAAGATCGTCCGGAGGGACCGAAACGCCAACCAGATGGGAGGAGGCATCGCCATCGTCCACAGGAGCACCATCCGTCTCACGACCAGCACCGACAACACCCTGACCAGCGCCGAACACCTGCATTTCCAGATCCACACCAACCCGAACACCACCCTCAGAGGCACCCTGATCTACCGACCCCCGGGACCACGCACGCAATTCAGCGAGGACATCGCCGACTTCGTCAGCCTGCATGCCCTCCCCTCCGCTGACTACATCCTCCTGGGAGACCTCAACTTCCATCTGGAGAACAACAACGACCGCAACACCAGCACCCTGCTCGACAACCTCGCCAACCTGGGACTCAAGCAACTGGTGTCCACCCCCACCCACCTCGCCGGACACACACTCAACGCAGTCTTCTCTTCCAGCACAGACATCAACTTCAGCCACGCCACTGAGCTTCAATGGACGGACCACAGCTGCGTCCACTTCACCTTCAAGAGAACGACGACCCACCACCACCAGAAACAGACCGCCCGCAGAAGCTGGAACAAGATCACAGCAGACCAGCTCGCCACCTCCCTGAGCCAGCACCCTCCTGCCAGCTCAGCGAACCCCAGCCAGGCCGCCGACAACCTCACGAAGTGGATCAGCAACTGCGCGGACGAACTCGCCCCATTGAGGACCCCGCCTAGCAGACCCGGCAGCAAGAAGGCCCCATGGTTCACCGACGAACTCAAGAGCTCCAAGAAGAACTGCCGAGCCCTCGAGAAAGTCTGGAGAAGGGAACCGACACCGGACAACAGGACCTCCTTCAAACTTGCCACCCGGAAACACCACCAGCTGATCCGCGCCGCCAAGAAAACAGCTTTCAAGGACCGGTTGGACAACAACGCACACAACTGCAAGGAACTCTTCAACATCGTGAAAGAGCTTTCCAACCCCAGCGCAGGAAACAACGACATCATCCCATCGCAAGACCTCTGCAACTCCCTCGCTTCATACTTCCACAACAAGATCGCGGACATACACAACAGCTTCAACAACCAACCAACGCACACCATGACCGAACAACCACCCCCCCCCACCACCACCCTCCACGCCTGGACCCCGATCAGCACCGAAGACACCATCCGCACGATGAACTCCATCCACTCCGGATCACCGACCGACCCCTGCCCTCACCACGTCTTCAACAAGGCCGACGCTGTCATCGCACCCCACCTGCGAGACATCATCAACACATCCTTCGACACCGCCACCTTCCCCGAGAGCTGGAAGCACGCCGAACTCAGCGCTCTACTCAAGAAACCCACAGCGGACCCCACCGAACTCAAGAACTACCGCCCCATCTCGCTCCTCCCGTTTCCAGCCAAAGTCATCGAGAAGACCGTCAACAAGCAGATGGCCGCCTTCCTCGAGACGAACGGATCCCTCGACCCCTCACAGTCCGGCTTCCGAGCCAACCACAGCACCGAGACCGCCCTCATCGCCGCCACCGATGACATCCGAGCCCTGATGGACAATGGAGAAACAGCGGCCCTCATCCTCCTAGACCTCTCCGCGGCATTCGACGCGGTCTGCCACCGCACCCTAGTACGGCGCCTCAGCAACATCGGCATCCAGGACAAGGCGCTGGAATGGATCACCTCCTTCCTCGACGGAAGAACACAGAGAGTCCGCCTGCCACCTTACAAGTCAGAGGCCTCCGAAGTCATCTGCGGCGTCCCCCAAGGATCATCTCTGAGCCCCACCCTCTTCAACGTCTACATGAGCCCCCTCGCGGCCATCGTACGCAAACACAACCTCAGCATAATCTCCTACGCCGACGACACCCAGCTGATCCTCTCCCTGACCAACGACCCCGCCGCCGCCAGAGCCAACCTGCACGAAGGGATGAAAGAGGTAGCCGAGTGGATGACGACCAGCCGCCTGAAACTGAACTCGGACAAGACGGAGGTCCTCATCCTGGGCTCCTCACCCTCCGCCTGGGACGACTCCTGGTGGCCTCCCGCCCTGGGCACCGCACCCAAACCGACAGACCATGCACGAAACCTGGGCGTCATCCTGGACTCCTCCCTCTCCATGACCAGGCAAGTCAACAACGTCTCCTCGGCGTGCTTCAACATCCTACGCATGCTACGGAAGATCTTCTGGTGGATCCCCACCGAGACCAGAAAGACCGTCACCCAGGCCCTCGTCACCAGCCGGCTGGACTACGGCAACGCCCTCTACGCCGGCACCACCGCCAAGCTCCAGAAGAGACTCCAGCGGATCCAGAACGCCTCAGCCAGACTCATCCTCGACATCCCACGAACCAGCCACATCTCCGGACATCTGAGAGACCTTCACTGGCTCCCCGTCAACAAAAGAATCACCTTCCGCCTCCTCACCCACGCACACAAAGTCCTACACGACCAAGGCCCGAGCTACCTCAACAGCCGAGTCAACTTCTACGCTTCCAAACGCCACCTCCGATCAGCCAACCACGCCCTCGCCGCCGTCCCCCGCATCCGAAGAGCGACGACAGGAGGAAGGTCCTTCTCCTACCTGGCCGCCAAGACCTGGAACTCCCGACCGACCGACCTGCGCCTGACCCAAGACCACCTCTCCTTCAGGAAGAAGCTGAAGACCTGGCTGTTCGAGCAGTAGCGGCACCTCCCCCCCCCCCAGCGCCTTGAGACCCTACGGGTATGTAGCGCGCTTTATAAGTGTCACTGATTGGATTTGCATATGGCTAGGTCTAAACTGGGGTGGTATGGCGAGCAAAAGAACAATGGATTTATCCCATATCCCTTGACTGGGGGTGAATATATTATTTATTCAGCTTTCCGTGCATCATTTGTTTGCGTAACCCCAGGCCAGGCTATTGGCACAAAAAGGGCTAAGGGCAGAAACATGTCAACTTTCTAAAAGTGTGATTTATAAGATTGTGATAAAAAACCTGACTTTGCCACTAAATAGGGCTTTCACCCACTTCCAAAGACAGCAACGGTTATCTCTTCTCATTTGGAATTTACACTTGTAATGAAGCACTTCCAATATTATTCTATGGGAGTGATAGGCCTTGAAGTTGTGAAAAACGAATTTAAGAGCTTTTCACTATCAGTACATGTAAAGCTTAAAAGTACATGTCCCACTTTTTAAATATATTGCACTCTGCCCTCTGGGTTGTCTAGGCCCTTCACTAGGGGTGACCTTTATGTATTAAAAATGAAGGGATGGACCTGGCAGAAGATGTATTTTGCCAGGTCGTAACAGCAGTTTAAAACTGCACACACAGGTTCTGCAATAGCAGGCCTGAGACATGTTAAAAGGGCTTTAAAGTGGGTGGCACAATCAGTGCTGCAGGCCCTCTAGCAGGCGTCCCTCACACTCTCGAATGCCATCTCTTTTCCCTGGGAAGTAGCCTCCTAGAGATGAATGCTACAGGTTGATCAAGGCCCTCCTTATTTATGTGTGATTTGACTGTCCATATACCATGCTCAGAGAAATCATTTTGTATAATACATTCCTGGGAAAAGTCAGGGACCATGAGCACATAGGCTGTGTACATGGCCAGTTTAAGGCTTCATGACCCAGCCAGTAGCTGTCAGGAAGGAGCCTGTTGCCCATGCACAGTGCCAGAGGGGGCCCGAACCATTTGGGCTGCGGGGGCTATAGTTACATCAATGCCAGGAAGGTCCTCCCTTCTGTTTGAGTTGTTGTGGGCTCCCAGGCCAGGATAGTCTGCAATTTACCCACACCCACCAGGTGTACAAAGTACATCACATGCCGTGCCCTATCTGGCACTTACTGGCCTGGCTGTTTCAGGGCCAGAAGCACTTACTGAAATAGATGGTCCCGCAAGGTGCTGCTGAAAACAGCTATGTCGTCTAAATAGGCAGCAATGGAGGCCTCCATCCCAGCTAAGACCTGGTTCACCAGCCTCTAGAAAGTGGCAGGGGCATTCTTGAGTCCAAAGGGCATCATTTTAAACTGAAAGTGGCTCTCTGGGGTAGAGAAGGCTGACTTCTCTAGCCCGCTTGATCAGGGCAATGTGTCAATACCGTGCAGCCAAGTCAAAAGTGCTCAGGAACTTGGCAGTCCTTAACCTATCAATGAGCTCACTGGCTCCGGGGATGGGGTGTGCATTAGTGTTGGTGACTTAGCTGAGTCCTAGGTAGTCAACAAAGAACCTGAGTTCTGTGGCATTGCTGTTTTTTTTAATTTTTTTTATTTGTTTTTATTGCAGAATTAGAAACCATTGCATACAATTGCTCAACCAGTGCACTCATGGTGTCCCCCCGCATTAATCGTAAGAGCGTAGATCATACACAGCCATTCAGCCCGCATCCCGGAGGCCGGGCGGCACAGCATCCCAGTTAGTAGCAAGACATCATGGTGAGCGTCCCTGAGGGACAATGGTCGAAATCACTTTACGTATCTGCTTTTACCCCCCCAACCCCTAACCTGTCCCCAACATCAGTCATCCTAGACCAACATTCCAGTGCTACGGAGACGCTACAATCCCTTTCCCCGGTCCCTACGAGGGCCTCATCATGTCCGTCCCAAGCGCCCCTGCCGCTTCTCCGCTATCCACCCACGCTCCACAGACCCAGTAAGCAGTCCCATTCCGGATTCGCTGCCGTATCCAATCCGCCTCCTAGTAGTTCCTAGCCCACCCCTCAACAGCCCCAGAACAACCCCAGTCCCACCCCCCCAGCAACCGCCAATGGTGTGCGCCATGTTCCTAACTCTTGCATGGGTCCCGCTACAGATCCGCTGATACCTCCGTACTCGTAAGCCTCGCAGTGTCCTTGAGTCCTATCCATTCAGTCCTCATCCTCCACCAATGAGTCACGCAGACCCTGCACTATCAATTCCCATGCACGCGCTGATTCTAAGTTCTTTTCATTATCAAGCTTGACAGCTTGCCTCATACAGAGCACACTCTCGCACTCGGACCACCTCAGCAAGTCATTCATCCACCTCCTCACAGACGGCCCCTCCCTGGACTTCCAGTGCCAGGTAATCTCTCTCTGCGCCAGTATCAGCCCTAGGTCAATAAACTTACTTGTCACCTTAGTGTGTTTGGTGTGTGGGAACCAGAGCAACAAGCACGCCGCCATGTCAAATTCCACCTCCCTGTCTGTCACTGCGTTGAGAAGTTCCCCCACTTCCGCCCAGTAAGCCTCTAATTTCGGACAGCCCCAGAACAGGTGATCCATATCCGCCTCCGACGCCAAGCACCTCGGACACCGCGCCTCCTGCACCTGGAAGTACCGTTCGATCTTCTCCGGAGTCAAGTAGGCCCTATGTAAGACAAAGAAATGCACCTGCTGGAAGCGCGCATTCCTCGTGCCCTTCCACGTGCGCTTAAGAATATGGCCCCACACCGTGTCCGGAATGGGCCTACCTATGCTCGCCTCCCATTTCGTTTTCAGCCCCAGGAGCGGATCCAGCCCCTCATGCAGCATCCTATTATGGAGGCAGGTCACCGCCTTAAAGGTGCCGGCGGCCATCACTACGTACTGGCATGCCATAGTCGTGTCCGGCTCGATGAGCCCCCCTCTCCAATGCTTCTGGATGGCCGCCACCACGGCCGCATGCAAGAGGAAGCTCCCCTCCGGCAGCCCAAACTGTTCCCGTAGTACCCCGAAGGGCACCAAGGTCCCGTCAATATACAGGTCCCCTACCACTTGCAGTCCCAACTCCTCCCATTCCAATAATGGGGACCAATCGCCCCCATGCGGCAGTGCTGTCAGCATGCCTATCGGTATCTCCAGTGCATATGGTCGGGTCGCCTTCGCCCTCCTCAGACTCCTCTGCCAGCATAACCTGAGCGTCCGCTCCTCCATAGTGAGGCCTCGCAACTCCAGTTTCTGCTGCATAACGATATAGGCCAGGACATGGCATTGTATCCCCTGCTCTCGGTCGCGCTCCGGCCCTCTGAACACCCTAGCCACATGCTGCGTAAGAACCTGTCGATTCAGAAAAGGGGGGGGGGGGGTGGTGATGAACAGAGTGTCTGAATTGAGCAGACCACTCTTACCCAGTCCAAAGATCAGGGCTTGATCCATCACCGTTATTTATCTCACTGCCCCATCCCAGCTCAGAACCTAGCTATATGCAAATCAGTCTGTCCCTGGCCCAGTGCATCATGGGAACAGGGCAGACTAAACTACCAAGCCAATTCTTCACCAGAAAGGAAACAAGCTACCGGGGACCGGTTTCTGGCATTTCAGCCGTCTTCGGCCCGGCTTGCTTGAATCCTGATGGAGCAGTGAGAAAGGGACTCATGTCTGAGTATACCCTGCCACACCTATAGTGGCCAAAATCGATTCAGAAAAGGGGGGTGGTGATGAACAGAGTGTCTGAATTGAGCAGACCACTCTTACCCAGTCCAAAGATCAGGGCTTGATCCATCACCGTTATTTATCTCACTGCCCCATCCCAGCTCAGAACCTAGCTATATGCAAATCAGTCTGTCCCTGGCCCAGTGCATCATGGGAACAGGGCAGACTAAACTACCAAGCCAATTCTTCACCAGAAAGGAAACAAGCTACCGGGGACCGGTTTCTGGCATTTCAGCCGTCTTCGGCCCGGCTTGCTTGAATCCTGATGGAGCAGTGAGAAAGGGACTCATGTCTGAGTATACCCTGCCACACCTATAGTGGCCAAAATCGATTCAGAAAAGGGGGTGGTGATGAACAGAGTGTCTGAATTGAGCAGACCACTCTTACCCAGTCCAAAGATCAGGGCTTGATCCATCACCGTTATTTATCTCACTGCCCCATCCCAGCTCAGAACCTAGCTATATGCAAATCAGTCTGTCCCTGGCCCAGTGCATCATGGGAACAGGGCAGACTAAACTACCAAGCCAATTCTTCACCAGAAAGGAAACAAGCTACCGGGGACCGGTTTCTGGCATTTCAGCCGTCTTCGGCCCGGCTTGCTTGAATCCTGATGGAGCAGTGAGAAAGGGACTCATGTCTGAGTATACCCTGCCACACCTATAGTGGCCAAAATCGATTCAGAAAAGGGGGTGGTGATGAACAGAGTGTCTGAATTGAGCAGACCACTCTTACCCAGTCCAAAGATCAGGGCTTGATCCATCACCGTTATTTATCTCACTGCCCCATCCCAGCTCAGAACCTAGCTATATGCAAATCAGTCTGTCCCTGGCCCAGTGCATCATGGGAACAGGGCAGACTAAACTACCAAGCCAATTCTTCACCAGAAAGGAAACAAGCTACCGGGGACCGGTTTCTGGCATTTCAGCCGTCTTCGGCCCGGCTTGCTTGAATCCTGATGGAGCAGTGAGAAAGGGACTCATGTCTGAGTATACCCTGCCACACCTATAGTGGCCAAAATCGATTCAGAAAAGGGGGTGGTGATGAACAGAGTGTCTGAATTGAGCAGACCACTCTTACCCAGTCCAAAGATCAGGGCTTGATCCATCACCGTTATTTATCTCACTGCCCCATCCCAGCTCAGAACCTAGCTATATGCAAATCAGTCTGTCCCTGGCCCAGTGCATCATGGGAACAGGGCAGACTAAACTACCAAGCCAATTCTTCACCAGAAAGGAAACAAGCTACCGGGGACCGGTTTCTGGCATTTCAGCCGTCTTCGGCCCGGCTTGCTTGAATCCTGATGGAGCAGTGAGAAAGGGACTCATGTCTGAGTATACCCTGCCACACCTATAGTGGCCAAAATCGATTCAGAAAAGGGGGTGGTGATGAACAGAGTGTCTGAATTGAGCAGACCACTCTTACCCAGTCCAAAGATCAGGGCTTGATCCATCACCGTTATTTATCTCACTGCCCCATCCCAGCTCAGAACCTAGCTATATGCAAATCAGTCTGTCCCTGGCCCAGTGCATCATGGGAACAGGGCAGACTAAACTACCAAGCCAATTCTTCACCAGAAAGGAAACAAGCTACCGGGGACCGGTTTCTGGCATTTCAGCCGTCTTCGGCCCGGCTTGCTTGAATCCTGATGGAGCAGTGAGAAAGGGACTCATGTCTGAGTATACCCTGCCACACCTATAGTGGCCAAAATCGATTCAGAAAAGGGGGTGGTGATGAACAGAGTGTCTGAATTGAGCAGACCACTCTTACCCAGTCCAAAGATCAGGGCTTGATCCATCACCGTTATTTATCTCACTGCCCCATCCCAGCTCAGAACCTAGCTATATGCAAATCAGTCTGTCCCTGGCCCAGTGCATCATGGGAACAGGGCAGACTAAACTACCAAGCCAATTCTTCACCAGAAAGGAAACAAGCTACCGGGGACCGGTTTCTGGCATTTCAGCCGTCTTCGGCCCGGCTTGCTTGAATCCTGCTGGAGCAGTGAGAAAGGGACTCATGTCTGAGTATACCCTGCCACACCTATAGTGGCCAAAATCGATTCAGAAAAGGGGGGTGGTGATGAACAGAGTGTCTGAATTGAGCAGACCACTCTTACCCAGTCCAAAGATCAGGGCTTGATCCATCACCGTTATTTATCTCACTGCCCCATCCCAGCTCAGAACCTAGCTATATGCAAATCAGTCTGTCCCTGGCCCAGTGCATCATGGGAACAGGGCAGACTAAACTACCAAGCCAATTCTTCACCAGAAAGGAAACAAGCTACCGGGGACCGGTTTCTGGCATTTCAGCCGTCTTCGGCCCGGCTTGCTTGAATCCTGATGGAGCAGTGAGAAAGGGACTCATGTCTGAGTATACCCTGCCACACCTATAGTGGCCAAAATCGATTCAGAAAAGGGGGTGGTGATGAACAGAGTGTCTGAATTGAGCAGACCACTCTTACCCAGTCCAAAGATCAGGGCTTGATCCATCACCGTTATTTATCTCACTGCCCCATCCCAGCTCAGAACCTAGCTATATGCAAATCAGTCTGTCCCTGGCCCAGTGCATCATGGGAACAGGGCAGACTAAACTACCAAGCCAATTCTTCACCAGAAAGGAAACAAGCTACCGGGGACCGGTTTCTGGCATTTCAGCCGTCTTCGGCCCGGCTTGCTTGAATCCTGATGGAGCAGTGAGAAAGGGACTCATGTCTGAGTATACCCTGCCACACCTATAGTGGCCAAAATCGATTCAGAAAAGGGGGTGGTGATGAACAGAGTGTCTGAATTGAGCAGACCACTCTTACCCAGTCCAAAGATCAGGGCTTGATCCATCACCGTTATTTATCTCACTGCCCCATCCCAGCTCAGAACCTAGCTATATGCAAATCAGTCTGTCCCTGGCCCAGTGCATCATGGGAACAGGGCAGACTAAACTACCAAGCCAATTCTTCACCAGAAAGGAAACAAGCTACCGGGGACCGGTTTCTGGCATTTCAGCCGTCTTCGGCCCGGCTTGCTTGAATCCTGATGGAGCAGTGAGAAAGGGACTCATGTCTGAGTATACCCTGCCACACCTATAGTGGCCAAAATCGATTCAGAAAAGGGGGTGGTGATGAACAGAGTGTCTGAATTGAGCAGACCACTCTTACCCAGTCCAAAGATCAGGGCTTGATCCATCACCGTTATTTATCTCACTGCCCCATCCCAGCTCAGAACCTAGCTATATGCAAATCAGTCTGTCCCTGGCCCAGTGCATCATGGGAACAGGGCAGACTAAACTACCAAGCCAATTCTTCACCAGAAAGGAAACAAGCTACCGGGGACCGGTTTCTGGCATTTCAGCCGTCTTCGGCCCGGCTTGCTTGAATCCTGATGGAGCAGTGAGAAAGGGACTCATGTCTGAGTATACCCTGCCACACCTATAGTGGCCAAAATCGATTCAGAAAAGGGGGTGGTGATGAACAGAGTGTCTGAATTGAGCAGACCACTCTTACCCAGTCCAAAGATCAGGGCTTGATCCATCACCGTTATTTATCTCACTGCCCCATCCCAGCTCAGAACCTAGCTATATGCAAATCAGTCTGTCCCTGGCCCAGTGCATCATGGGAACAGGGCAGACTAAACTACCAAGCCAATTCTTCAAGGGCACGAGGAAGCGCGCATTCCTCGTGCCCTTCCACGTGCGCTTAAGAATATGGCCCCACACCGTGTCCGGAATGGGCCTACCTATGCTCGCCTCCCATTTCGTTTTCAGCCCCAGGAGCGGATCCAGCCCCTCATGCAGCATCCTATTATGGAGGCAGGTCACCGCCTTAAAGGTGCCGGCGGCCATCACTACGTACTGGCATGCCATAGTCGTGTCCGGCTCGATGAGCCCCCCTCTCCAATGCTTCTGGATGGCCGCCACCACGGCCGCATGCAAGAGGAAGCTCCCCTCCGGCAGCCCAAACTGTTCCCGTAGTACCCCGAAGGGCACCAAGGTCCCGTCAATATACAGGTCCCCTACCACTTGCAGTCCCAACTCCTCCCATTCCAATAATGGGGACCAATCGCCCCCATGCGGCAGTGCTGTCAGCATGCCTATCGGTATCTCCAGTGCATATGGTCGGGTCGCCTTCGCCCTCCTCAGACTCCTCTGCCAGCATAACCTGAGCGTCCGCTCCTCCATAGTGAGGCCTCGCAACTCCAGTTTCTGCTGCATAACGATATAGGCCAGGACATGGCATTGTATCCCCTGCTCTCGGTCGCGCTCCGGCCCTCTGAACACCCTAGCCACATGCTGCGTAAGAACCTGTAGCTGTGCTGCCAAGTAATACAACTCAAAGTCAGGGACGGCCATCCCCCCCTCAATCTTGGGGCGAAGCAACGTGGTCAGTGCCACTCTACGGCGGCCATGCCCCCAAAGGAAGTCAATAACCATCGTCTGCAAGGCCCTAAAGATCCTCTGAGGAATCCAAATGGGCAGCGTTCGAAAATAATATAAGAGCCGTGGAAGCGCTACCATTTTCAACAGAGCAATCCTACCTAACACCGTCAGGGGAAGGGATGCCCAAAAGGACATACAACCTCTCAGCGCCTGTACGCACCGTCCAATATTGCCCTCTAATAGGTCCGCGGCCTCGTGGTAGATACGGACTCCCAAATGAGTAAAGCAAGATGGCTCCCAGACCACCCCCATGTCACGTGCGGGGCAGGGCGCGTCCGCTCGAAGCGGAAAGACACAGGTCTTCGCCCAGTTAACCCTGAGGCCCGACAACCGGCCAAACTCAGACAGCATTTCCATCGCCCCTTCCAGAGCCCGTTCCGTGTCCTCCATATACAGCAGCAGATCGTCCACATACAGTGAGATGTGGTGCAGCTGCCCTCCACTTGCGATCCCTGCATACATGTCTCCCGACCTGGCACGCACCGCCAAGGGTTCCATCGCCAGTGCGAACAAAAGAGGGGAAAGGGAGCACCCCTGTCGTGTTCCCCTACCAACTGGATAAGCCGCTGACACCAGATTGCCCAGGCGTACTCGCGCTGTTGCCGAGGAATACAGCACCTTCGTCCACCTGCGGAACCCTTCACCAATACCAAACCTCACTAGCACTTCATCCAGATAGACCCATTCCAAACTATCAAAAGCCTTCTCAATGTCTACAGACAACACCGCCTGGGCACCGTCCGTGTCTACTGTACCATCCAGTATCCCAACCAGGCGACGAATATTTAACGCCGTGCTCCTCGTGGGGATAAACCCCGCCTGGTCCCTGTGCACCAGGCCAGTCATGTGTGGGGTCAACCTGGTGGCCAAGATCCGGCTCAATATCTTGTAGTCCACCGTCAGCATGGACAATGGCCTGTAGGACCTCACATCAGTCGCTTCCCTGCCGGGTTTGAGCCACGGTACTATCAGTGCTTCCCTCATTGATCCGGGCAGAGCCCCCAACCTGTAAGCCTCCGTATACACCCCCAGCAGTCTGGGTGCCAAACTATCAACGTACTTCTGGTAGAACTCTATCGGTAGGCCATCCACACCGGGCGTTTTATTCCTCGCCATGTGCTTAATGGCCGTCCTGATCTCGGCCAGCGTGATAGGTCCACCTAAGTCTTTTGCATCGTCATCGTCAAGGACCGGACGCAGGCCTCCACTCCTAACTGACTCTCGTACAACTCCACATAATAGGCCCGAAAGCACCCCAGCACCGCCGATTGGGAATATACCGTTTCCCCTAGTGCAGTTTTGATGCTTAGGACCGGGCAGCCTCTAAGTTCAGGATTAGCAAGCCTGGCCAGGAGCGTACCCACCTTATCCCTTTCGGCATGCGCTCTAATGGCGTATTGTCTGTAGTCATAGCACCGTAACCGTTCCGTTTCGGTGGCCACCACCTCCTTTGCCTCCAGCAACCGGGCCTGCAAGTCCGGCTGGTCCGGCCTACGCCGCTCCAGGTCCCTCAGTTTCTCCTCCGCACCGGCAAGCGCATTCAGCACCGACAATCGAGCATTCGAAAACCTACCCAAGCACACACCTCTCACCACCACTTTCATCGCATCCCATTCAGTGGACCTACACGCAGCTGTACCCTCATTCTCATTAAAATACTGATCAATGCCCTGTTGGACTGCATCACTGAACACCGAGTCCTCCAGCGTGTCGGGCCGGAGCCGCCATGTTGGAATCGCGGAACGCTCCCGCTGCCATTGGACATGCACCAGCAGAGGATTGTGATCCGAGATGGTTCTGGCCAGATACTCCGTGTGAGAGACCAATGGGGCCAGGGACCCGCTACACAGTACCGAATCAATTCTAACATGTAGAGCATGGAGTGCTGAGAAAAAGGAGTAGTCCCTAACATCCCTGTGTTGTTCCCGCCATATATCCAACAGCCCCCACCTCTCTTGCCAATCCTTCCTATGCATGGCCAGCTTACGCACCGGGGAGTCAACAAGGGGAGGGTGAGATCTGTCTAAGGCCACATCCGTGATCGAATTAAAGTCCCCCCCCAGTATCACAGGACCCGCTAGGAAGGAGGCCAAGGATCCGGATAAACCATCGAAAAAACGGGCCTGATCCACATTTGGAGCATATACACAGCTGAGAACCACATCCCGACCATATAACCTCCCCTCCACTGCCACATATCTGCCCTCGGGGTCCACCAATTGATTCAGCACCTGAAATGGTATCCCTGCTCTCACTCATATCAGTACCCCTCTAGCAAACGCTGAGTAAGTGGTGCCAAAAACCTGACCCCGCCATCTCTTCTGTAGTGCGGTGCATTCCTGTTTCGTTAAATGAGTCTCCTGCAACATGGCAACCTGAACCCCCGCCTCACCAAATACGCATGCACTTTGTGGCGTTTGACCATAGTTCGCAGTCCTCGGACATTCCACGTTAGGCATTTCAAGTTAGGTAACGTCCCCATACCAGCATAGAGCGACCCAGTTCAAATGCAGCCAGTCAATACCCACACCATAGCAGTTGCCCCCCCGAACCAAACTATAGAAAAGAAAACTCCCCGAACCCCACTCCCCAGGACAGAGCCCACAAACCCGGTGTCAGCCCCGATCCAAACCTTAAACTAAACACACATCCGACTAACCTGTGGTCGCCACCACAGAAGGCCTTAAGGGCCCTGGGGGGTGAGTTATCGCCGACCCCGGCAAGCGGAGCCCGCGCTCTCCATCCCGCCATGCCAACGCGGCACCCTGCCCGGCGACCCAACCAGCTCCAACAGGATGCCACCCTACCAAAAACCGTGTCAAAATCCCATTGAAGAATCAGCCATGAAAAATGTCATCAGACGTCTGGGGGGTGACCACCGGCCCCTTCGAGCTCTCCGCCTCCGAAAGTTCCTCTCCGGTCCTGCCACCGTCGTCGCCAGAGTCCGTCGCCGCCAGTTCACTCTCCGGCTGCGATCTCGTAATGGCCGCCGTCGCTGCAAGCGCCTCTCTCTTGCCTGCAGCCATTTGGGCCTCCCGTTTCTCTCGCTGACGCCTAGTGCGGGAGCGAATCCTTTGGAACTGCCGGACCCGAGGCGGTTTAGGCTGATCTCGCCGACTCTTGTGATTCCTGTCCGTGCCAGCTCGATACGATTCCAACCACAGCCATGCGTCATCCGGGGTCTGAAAAAAGTGCGTGGTCCCATCCAGGATTATCCGCAGCTTGGCCGGGAAGAGCAAGGAGTACTGGATGCCCTCCTCCCTCAGTTCCTTTTTCACTGCCAGAAAGGACGCCCTATTCTTCTGTACCGCCTGAGTGTAGTCCGGGAAGATCGTGACTCTGCTGTTTTCCACCTCATATGGGCCCGAAGCCTGAGCTCTCTAGATTAGGCGGTCCCGGTCCTTATAATGAAGGAGCTTCACCACCATCGGTCTGGGGGGGCGGCCAAGCGCTGGCGGGCGAGCCGGCACACCGTGTGCTCGCTCCAATGTAAAGAAGGAAGTAAGTCCCTCCGGTGCCACCACAGTCCGGAACCATTCCTCCATGTAGGCCACCGCATCCTCCCCCTCAATTCGTTCCGGCAGGCCTACGACCCGCACGTTGTTCCTCCTGTTGCGGCTTTCGGCATCCTCCGCTCGTCGTTCCAACATGTCCAGCCGGGTCAGGATGTCCGTTATCTTATGTTCCGCGGTCACCACCGCCGGTTTCAGGTCCAATAAGAGCTGCTCATGGTCCTTTACCTTATCCGCCAGCTTGGCATGATCCGCTCGCAGGAGCCCCAGCCCCGTAGCGACCTGCGCAAAGTCCTGCTGCAATGCCTCCTTGGTCGAGGTGATAGCATCCAGGATAGCATCCAAGCGCCGATGCAGTCTCTGCTCCTGGTCCATCATCGGCGGAGAGGCCTCGCCAACCTGGGATAGTGCGGCCGCGTCCTCCCGGCCCTGCTCCATGTTGGTTGCTCCCCCCGCAGCCGCCATCTTAGGTGTCTCCGTCGCCTCTACACGGGCAGAGGGCCTCGCCAAGTCCCAACGACCACTGTCCAGTGGGACGTGCGTCTCAGCAATGATCGCGACAAAGTGCCTCCACAATGCCCGCAACTCCAAGAATCAGAAGGGCCACCTCACTGCCGCCAGATCTGGGGGGGAGGGGGAGAAGGAGTAGAGATGAGCAGTGGCCCCCAGTACCCCGATCCAATGCTGGGCACCAAACTCCCCGCCTTTCAGGAC
This sequence comes from Lissotriton vulgaris, assembly GCF_964263255.1. Lineage (NCBI taxonomy): Eukaryota > Metazoa > Chordata > Amphibia > Caudata > Salamandridae > Lissotriton > Lissotriton vulgaris. The sequence goes on along the minus strand of NC_141693.1, from coordinate 412,545,906 downwards.
CGCATCTACAGCTCCCACAGCTCCGATCTCGCAGAAGCGGGCCACCCTGCCAGTCGACGCCAGTTCCGCTCAGTTTCGGTTTCCGAGGCCATCGACCCGCGCCGTCGCCATTTTCTACACACTCCAGGCAACACCTCGGCCGTCGTCTTGCGAGGTCTCCACGGGGCCAGCGAACCCCAAAGTGCTTTCCGCCGCTCCCCAGTGGCTCCCCAACTCTTCGTAGGCCAGTCACATCGACCAGGGTCGCTCCGTGTGCAGATTTCAGGAGAATTAGCGGGACCCTGCGCGGAGCTGCAAGCTCACGCCGTCATCCCGATCGGCGTCCAAGCCACGCCCCCTTCTGTGGCATTGCTGGGTGGGACCGCTTTTGGTACCAGCACTATTGGGCTGGAATGGGGACTACTGGAGAGCTCAATGACCCCCTGTTCCAGCATCCTGGCGACTTCTGCTTTGATGCAGGCCCTCACTTTGTCAGACAGCCTGTACATTCTGTTTTTGACAGAGAGGTCGTCCCCAGAAACCTATATCATTGGTATACAAGTGTGTAAGCCCAGGAGTGATGGAAAATAGGGAGATAAACTCTTCCAGTCACTGGGGACAGTCCGTATGCTGCTCTGGGGTCAGGGTGGGAGAAAGTTAGACCCCTGCCACTGACCCATCCTTCTCTTTAAATGACCGGAAATCAGAGAGAGAGATTTATTCTCCTCCCCCTCATCTATCACCAGCAGCATGATGAACTCAATACTCCCATAGTGGGGTTTGAGGCAGATGAGATAGAGTACCCTTAAGGGGTTCCTGGGGGTCTTGAGAACTACTAGGTAGGTGGACTACCCCTTTTGCTATAGCAACCTATATGGCCCAGTCCTGCGATCCTGGAGAGCTCTGGGCCCCACTGGCTGCATTGTCCACATTTTCTGTCCAGGTTAACATTCCACAGGGGTAGCCATCTGGTCATACCACTGCTTCATTATCTCCTGGGTAGCCTGCAAGCGCTTAGAAACTTTCTGACAGAACTTGGCCATATGGTGTCTGAGGGCTAGCATGTAGCTTACCACAGCCTGGGGAGGGGGAGTTTTGGGGGGGCTTGCTCCCACCCCTCTTTAACCATACTGAGAGGTACCCTGACAGGGTAACCATCCAGAAGTTCAAATGGACTAAAGTACACTCTCTTCGGTGGCTCTTCCTTGTAAGCAAGGAGCAAGCATGGTAAGAGGACATCCCACTTCCGCCTCATGGGGTCACACAGGTCCTCAACCATGTATTTAAGGGTCTTGTTGAATCTTTCCCTTGCCACTACAGGTGCAGCAATGGACTTCAGAGGAAAGGCATCTGGGTACCTTGTGGCATGGTCCATCAATACTTGGATAAACCTATTGCTTAAGATGTCTTTGGGTCCTGGGGTCCTATATTATCAATTTCCACCCTCTCAAAGGGTGTGCCAACAACAGGCTTGGGAGTCAGGGGAGCTTTTAGCTTTTTCCCAGTCTTCCCACTAGCCTGGCAGGTGAGACAAGCCCTACAAAATACAACATGAACTGTCCGCATTTGGGGCCAATAAAAGTGGGTGACAAGTCTTCCAACGGTCTTTTCCTGCCTCAGATGTCATACCAGGGGTATCTCCCAATATATGAGGTTATCTCCAGTGGTGTTACCAGCTGCCCGGGCTACAGTTTGCTGCCTCAGGTCAGCAAGGGTTGGGCACTCCTGTTGAGCTGTCATAAGCCACCTATCTGGATCCCAGGTGATTCAGATGGGGTAGCAATGCTAATTCCCAAATCCTCTTGAGACTTGCCCTGGGTTTACAGAAGGAGACATTGCTCCAATGACAAATCCCAGGAATAAGAGGGTTGGGATGGAGAGAGCATGTAGAGTCAAAAATATGCTGCGGCTGGTCTAATCAACCACAACACTTTAGCAGGCATTCACACCAGTCTGATAAATGGAACAGGCAGATATGTTATCTATAAACAAACAAATAATACGGTTTTAGTCAAGTATTAGCTATATCTTGTAAGGTATCACCTCACAGCAGCTTTTTATATCTCAAACAACTTTTAGTTTTGTTGTCAGTTGCTTTTAAATAGTTCATAGAGGTTCTTACAACAAAGTTTCAAAACTGTAGTGAGTATGATTCCAACATCAAATCCACAAGCTAATTTGGAGAGAGTTAGATGAACCCTAGTCCTTTCTAGCAGAGCCTGGTTACCTTATCTGCAAGCACAACGTTGCGACTGAGCTCAGCGCATAGTGAAATCAAGTCTGTGAATGCGTCTCTCCTTTTCTTCCTGTTTTACCATCCAGGTGCAAGACTGATGTGGGACGGCCTTTGCAGTGAGGTAGAAGTGGAAGGAACAAAGGAGCTGGCAATACAGAGTCTTGGAAGCCGGGAAATAGGCAAAGAGGTGAAGGGAAGGAATGTGGACCGTCTTTAAATAAGACTGCTTTAGAAACTTCATAAATGTCACATTTTAATTGTTTGTAACAAGGAACAGGTGGAGATAATTAACTTGATGAGGCTGTCTTCTAGCAGGTGTTTTAGAATGCCCCAGAAGTTGTGTTCTAATTGCTTGTAGCAGGGAATAGGTGCAGATGATTCATTTGATGAGGCTGTCTTCTAGAAGGTGTTTTAGAAAGATTACAAAAGTTGAGTTCTAATTTCTTACAGCAAGGAACAGGTGCAGGGCATTAATTTGACGAGGGCTGTCTTCCAGAGCGATCATGTTGAGGTCATCTATGCCGGTTGCTTGATGCTTTTTCCGGTGGATCTTCTGGATGTTTCCGTGGTGCCTAAAACCTGACCTTGCATATGCACGGTAAAACATTTGTAAAAGCTAAGCTTTTTCCAATAAACTGGGGAACACCAGCTGCAGCTAGCCATTACCAATGACATGCAATATGGTCAAAAGCCATTTATAAGTGTTGGGAGGAACAATATTAGTGATGCCGATATATTGTGATAGTCAAGAGAGGTGAGCAGTGACAGGAATCCTGACAAGTTCAAGCAGGGTACAGAGGTAGGTAATGTCCTATCCAGTAGGTTACGGGGCAGTTTAATCTAGTGTCCCAAAAACCTGTGCTGGTGGACATTCAGGGGTTGGTTTCCTACACCCCTTGTCCTTTCCTATCCTGACAGCTGTCTGGGTCATTCTTCTAGGCTCCAGACCTTCTTGACTCCCCCCCTGGGCATATATGGACATGGTGGTCACACAGACCTACTCAGGCAATCCTAACATTTCTGAGTATGCTCTGAACTCCACTTCACTCCAGGCAGCGTGCTTCAAGTCATTCCCTAACAGATAATACACAGGCATAGCAGGGATCACAGCATTTTTCCACTCAGAGGGAACAAGAGCCAAAGGGTAGTGACACTCCCAGTTGTCTGCTACCATAACCTGATGGAATGTATTGGGTATCACCTCCTCTGACGACACCAGATAACACTTGGCAGTAGTCATACTGACTCCTGGGTCCTTCAGAACCTCCACCTTCTGCTGATTGATGGTGACCCAATGCCTATACTTTCAAGATTTGGAAAGCATGTGGGCTTTGGGCACCATCTCTGTATCACTCAGGGACACTAGGGTAACTGCACTAGTTTCCCCCACACTAATTGGGGCCATATCCTCCCCAAGTGCTGTGCTGGCTATCCCAGGTGACTGCCACCACAGGGGGACGGTGCCCTCTTGGAGCACTTGGCATCTCCCGTCATATGCCCATACTCATAGCATTTAGGGATTACAAACTTTCCAGTTTTCTGATCGGTGAAGCCATTCGTCTGGTGTCCAGATTGGGAGAGGGACCATTTCCCCTGTGAACTCTTTTGGAGGACTTGAGAGAACTTCTTGTTTTATTTTTATCTTCCCCATCTTTCTTCTGTTGGTAAGCCTGGCCAACTACGCACATTCTTAGATATTCTGGTGCTGACCTAGTGGCTGCCTCCTCAGCAAGTTTACAGGTATCAGTAAGCTTGCTATCCAAGAAGTGTTGGCGCAGCTCTGGAAAACAAATATTGAACATGTACTCCCTCAGAATTGGTTTGTACAACCCAGTATAATCATTTAATTTGCTGCCCCTCACTGTGCCCTTCAGTGCCTTGCTGGCTTAATATAAAAAAAAATCAACCTAGGACAGATTTGGGAGCTTGTGGCTATCCCTGAAACTCTGACTGTACTTCTCAGGGGTCAGCCCAAATTTAGCAACAAGGATTGTCTTTGTGGGGGTATAACCGGTCTGATCATCTGCCTCCAGTGTCAGGAGATTGTCCCTCCCCATTAGGACATATGTTTCCACAGGCTACTCCCCAGTACTCCTCTGGGACCTTATGTACCCCGAGTACAAATTCATAAGAAGCAAACCACATGTCTGTATCATCTCCCACCACATATTGAGGCACCCGTTCCTGGGGTATGTACATCCTCACCTCACCTCACCTCACCAGCAGACACTGTTAGTATGCCACCACTGCCACTATTGGTTCCTGTAGGCTGCCTTGCTGTTGGCGCCTGCTCCCTTATGTCCTTCTTGTGCTCCAACAGTAGCTTTTTCTTAACCAAATCCCAATCAGCATTCTCCTTTGCCAAGGCGCTCTCACCCTCAGCCTTCTCTTGTGCCAAGCCCCTTTCAGCCTCAGCCCTCTTCTCCTACTTTTCAAACTTTAATTTGGCCTGCTGTAACTTGAGCTTCCTTTCCTCCCTTCTGACCTCAAACTCCTCTGGGGCCAGGCACCTGAAAGACGCACTGCGCCCTCCATAAGTAGTGATTTCCAATCCTGGGAGAACTTTACCCCCTCCTCAACAGGCTGCATTTCAAGACCATCCTGCAGGTCCTGCTGTGATCATTCCTCATCACCCTCTCCCTTTTCATCATCTGTTGGCAACTGGTGGGCCTCTGCCATGCCCTTACAGCCTTCTGGAGCTCTGCCTTCCCAGTGCTTCCTTTGGCGGGCAGCCCCATCTCCTGGCAAAAGTCCATGAGCTCAGCCACAGTGGAGCTCGCCAAGTTGACAAGGTCATACTCCACCCCACCATTGCAGGTGGGGCTACAGACACAAATAGGCAGGTAGAGTTGGAATGAATTTAGAAGACAAAAAGGCCAACCAGGGAGAGGTTAAAACTTGAATTGGTCTTAGATATGGGACGGTAGTGTATACTAACCACTGAATGGCACTGCACAAGTACAAGTCCTGATTCTCAGCACTGATCACCATTGTTAGAAATTTGGTTACAGGTTGACTGGGGTGTCAGCCCTGGTCAAGCAGCAACCACAATCCTAGTCAGGGTAAGGCACAAACAACCCTAAATTAACCTGTATTCAAACCTTGGTAGCTTGGCACAGAACAGTCAGGCTTAACTTAGATGCAATGTGTAAAGTAGTTATGCAATACTTCAGTAGAAATGTGAAAACACCACAGAAGAAGATCCCACACCAGGTTAGAAAAAAATAGCTTAATTTAATAAAGAAGACTTAATCAGCAAAAGCAGAAAGCACCATTCGCAGCTATCTGTGTCCGGCTGACGATGATGGAGTGTGGCTTGGATACAGTCCCAGATTAGTCTTGTTGACATTTTACCATCTCAAGGTTTGTGCCAAAAGTTCTATTTGTGTTGCAAAGGGTCACAGGGAGTAAAGAGAGTGTTGTGGGCACTGGTCAGAATGGCAGGAAGAGCAGACTGGGTGTGTCAGATGGGTAGGCTGGAGCTTCCTCGTGGCAGTCCTCAACAGGTGATTGATGCGGGCTGATGGCAGCTTGAGCTGAATATCAGTGCAATTGGTGTGGTTCTGGTGTGAACATCCTGTTAGCTGTTGCAAAGAGCCGAAAAGCTTGACTTAAAGAACTCATGAGCCATACCAAGGGTTCAGGACCTGAGAGGCACTACTTGGGGGTCATGAACTCGCTTCACCCGAGTCCAAGAGCTGATTGGTGAGCCTTTTATGTCCCTGAGGTACCAGGAGGCCAGCAGACTAGCCATTTGAAGTCCTGGGTTCAAGATGGAGTTGCAGGTCTAGTTCTTTTTCCCCAGAAAAGGGGGAAGCAGGTCAGTCCAGCAAGGTAGCAGTTCCTTTAGAGCAGCAGTCTAGCAGAGTGGCAATCCTTGTAGCAGTCAAACATTCCTTCATCCTGGCCGACTTGTCACAGGTCCAGAAGTGCACTGAAGAGTTGGTGTCTGAGGTCCTTCTTTTATACACTCTTGTCCTGGTTCTGGAAGGTGAAAGAAGCTTCTAGACAGTGGCTTTGTAGTGCATGGAATTACCTGTCTCACATGCCTGTCTCCAAGCTGGCTGAAGTGACAATGCAGGGTTGTTAGGCCCGTAGTGTGAAGGCAGTGAACAGGTTATTCAGGTGTAAGTAGAGCTGTGCTTAGATCTACCTCCCATCCTGCCACCGGATGGCCCACTTAGGCACAGCTAATCCCTCCATAATGGATTGGTGTCACTACAACGCAAACTTTTACACCGCATGCCTATACAACGCGGTTTTTACCACACAGTCCATTACAACGCATAATGCTTTTAGGCGCTGGATAGTGAATTATTTAATTTACTATTCCAACTCCAGTCCCCGTGGATAGCAGGGAAGGTGTTGGATAGTAAATTAAATACATTCCCTATCCTAGAGCGCCCCCCAGCGCAATGCGTTGTAATGGTATGCGTTGTAATGGTTGCGATGTAATGGTAGTGCGTTGTAAAAAATGCGTTGTAAGTGATGTTCCCCCTCCATAATATGACTGTCTGGGAGGAATTTATAAAGTTTGTCAGTTGCACCCAGTCATGTGCCCTAGGCCATACTTTAGGCACAAAAGAGCTAAGGGCATAAAAAATTCAACTTTCTAAAAGTGGTATTTTTAGAATTGTGATAAAAAACCGGACTCAAGACTTGGTTCTTTGACTTAACCTCCATGCCCAGACGGATCTGCATCCCCTCCCAGCGCCTTGAGACCACCATGTGTGAGTAGGTGTGCTTTAAAAACCCTGATTGATTGATTGACAGCTAAATGGGGCTTTTCATTCCAATTCCAAAGACACCAAATAGGAATGGTTTATCTCTTACAATTTGAAATTGCACTTGTAAAATACAAAAAGACAATATTGATGTTATCCTATGGGAAAGATAGGCCTTTCAGCAGTGAAAAACAAATGTGAGAGTTTTTCAGTATCAAGACATGTAAAGCTTAAAAGTACATGTCCTACATTTTAAATAAATTGTCCAGGGCCTACCCTAGGGGTAACTTTTATGTTTTAAAAAGTATGGATTGAAACTGGAAAAGGGTTATTTTGCCTGATCAAAATGGCACTTTAAAAATGCACACACAGGCTCTGTAATGGTAGGCATGAGATAGGTTCATAGAGTGACTTAAGTGGGTGGCACAATCAGTGCTGCAGGCCCACTAGTAGCATTTCATTTGCAGGCTCTGGGTATATGTCATACCACTTTACTAGGGACTTATGAGTAAATTAAATATGTTAATCGGGTGCACGCCAATCTAACATGTTTTAGGGAAAGAGCACAAGCACTTTCTCAGTGGTTAGCAGTGGTAAAGTGTCCAGAGTCCTAAGGCCAACACAAATAGGTTTAGCAAAGCGGAGAAGGAGAGGTAAAATGTCTGGGGGGATACCATGGTTGCCACTGGGTATTTTAAGTTAGGTTAGCTGTTCTACAGGAAAAGCGTTTTTTTGTGTTGTTAATCATTTTGGCCCAGATTTGCGAATCTCCTACTTTTTGACTAGTTAATGCATGGAAAGTTTTGGGGTTGTGTCATCAAGAAGGGGCCGAGAAAAAAGAGGTGTCCCAAAACACAAAATCCCTATGCATGTTCCATAGACTTCTGTAGGCACGGCTAAAGCGAAAACTGCTGAACAGAATTTCACCAAATTTTGCAGGAAACCAGATATTGGTCCGCAGATTGTGTTTTTTGTGATTTGATGTATATTGTTCAATAGTTGCCAAGAAATTAAGGTTAAAACATAGCTGTATATCTGGACAGTTGGGTCTGCCAGAGGCAAAAAAAAATCAACATTCTGATTGGCCCACGGAACATTATTTCCCTTGGGCTATTTGTCTCCTGCGGGACGATATCAGTGATATCAAAGAACATGTCATGAGTGATGTAATATGTGAGGTCATAAGCAGTGCATGGCAGGGTGCAATGTATAACTATCTTTGCTAGCTATAACTGGTGAATTTCTGTGGGTTTTTTTTTGTAGTCCAATACGTTAATGTCAATGACATAGTCCCCTAACTATAACATTACTTTAACCTTTGGTTTTTCAGTAAATGTCCACTTTTTTTTATTAGACAAACCAGTGGTCGAAGTGGGAAAAAATTGTTGGGGTAATGTAGATGGCAAATGAGATGGCGGGAATAACTGGAGGATTGGGTCAGTGGGCGGAATCCGAGGTTTGGCCAGAAAGAGCAAAACATCCCAATTTCTAGTATTTGTTTGGAATTTCACTGTCCAGTTACACCTTATTAAATTATTTATTTCAACAAATGGATACAGATGTTTAATAAAGGTATAATACGAGTTATTGACATTAAAATACATTAAAAAAAGTGGGACACGTTTCTAATCACATAATGTCCCAAATACGCTTAAAAATTGAATCACAAGCTATTTGTCTCTGACCCATGCAATTTCGTTCATCAGCACTTCTCCTCCCCCTTTCCACAAGAGCAGTTCAAACATGAATGGGAAAATATCCTAGTTTGCAAAAGTAATCCACATAATTATGGCTTTGCCAAATTTTCCACATAATACATCATCTGCTGCATAATCTGAAGATTTTAAGTAATAAATTGTTTGCAGCGCAAATGAATCAAAATTTATAAAAAAAATTGACTTGTATTGCGAAGTGGAATGCCCGTTGCAAAGGTTGACTGGTCGCTTTTCTCACTGCTGCATTTGTATGTTACACTGGAAGTAATGAGGCAACATTTTTGCAGAGACTGTTAGTATGTTTAAAACTGTCAAAATAATAAAGAATCAGAAAACATACAGCATTACACTGCAGCCTTTTTTTTGCTGCATAATTTAGTCAACACTGCGGCATAATTTTGTCTTCCATTGCTGCATAATTCCAGTGGCCCCAAAGCAGGCAGCACGTTAAAAGTGCTTGTGCATGAAGCAGAGACTGTGAAGTTTGCAAACTTAGTTTGGTGTGCGTGCAAATCCTGCATTGCCGATCCCTGGTGAGTTGCACTACTACTGGTGAAACAAGGATAATGGTGGTACCAATTGGTGAGACAGACTGGCATCATGGGTTCTGTGACCTCAGTGACAGAGTGGAGGTGAACTTCAATATGGATTGTGGTGGACAGGCTTCCAAAGTTAACCCACACTTGCCACCGCTGGGGTCCACCTGCTGGTGCTTGACACCAGGGCTTCTAAGGTCTAGCTTGGTCTTCTAAGGTCTAAAATGGGAATGTGTTTTCCTCAGGAGAGTGGTCTGAGGGATGGTCATGAATGCTGAACCTAGTTCCCCAGTTCCAGATTCAGCATCTCTGGCCACAGTGCAACATACTCTTTCCCCACTGAACACCATACTACCCCACTGAGAGAACCTTGCACTGCCTTCAGATACAACCCAATTGTGCCTTGCTATTATCATAGAGAATTTTAAAGTTTAAGTTTAAATTTTAAAGTTAAGTAAAGCATGTGAAATGTAAGCAGGAACAAGAGACAACATGGCTACTTTAACCATTTACTCTTATTATTCAGAAATCAATAGGTGTTTTTGTCAGAAAAGTTAAGGACAGGGCCCGGAAGGGACCCGTTCAATGTCCATTGCGTATATGTTTACAAAACGTAAACAGTATTGTTTAAAAAGACCACATCTGTGAATACAGAGTTGCGGTATGCATTTTATAAACTAAAATAAGGAAAACAGCTGATAATGAGCACATCAAACGGTTTCCACTCCACGCATTAACCTGGTATTGCAGTACCTCCAGGAATGATGCACTTCCCCACCCAGGAAAACAATGCTCTTCAAAGAAAGAAAAGAAAACAAAATGAGCGCTTCACTGACAAACTATGAAATGTGGTGCTAATCTGTGCAGGTGTGAATAAAAAACCAATCTGGTGACTTTGCGACCAATCTGTCTTGCTTTATTTAGTTATTTATTTTTTGTATTTTGAAAAAAAAAATCTCTCCGTCCCGAGGCTGCACATTGGAATAGAAAAATGTCAGAAAAAGACACATTTCCAGCAAAAGTGTTTTTCTTTTTTAGATCCCTTTCACAGGGGAACAAATAAACGAAAGGAGAGGAAAGAGAGTGTAAGAGCCGTTTCTTGAAGTCAGCAAGTGAGGAGGAGTAAGCCAGAGACAGAAAGAGAGGGGGGCAGCTGCCAGCGACACAGAAGTGGACCCAGTCCTTGCCTCCTCTAGGCAAGAAGGAAAATACAGAGTCCTTTTCCTTTTCTGCCCACCGCACCTGTTCCCAAACGTATATGTAGGCCTTGGTTATTTATGGCGTCCCGTGTCGCATTTTTGAAATAAAAAAGTATGGGAACTGATTCCACTAAATTAAAGAAGATGGGGCACGCCATGCCCTGCAGATCCCACATACTTCGACCACTGAGACAAACACAGATCTTTTAACACATCTAACTATAACGTTACTTTAACCTTTTTTCCAGTCTATCTCTCCCGCTCTTTCTCTTTCTTTTTCTCACTTTCTCTCTCTCTCTCTCTCCCTCTCTCTCTCTCTCTCTCTCTCTCTCTCTCTCTCTCTCTCTCTCTCTCTCTCTCTCTCTCTCTCTCTCTCTCTCTCTCACTATATATATATATATATATATATATATATATATATATATATATATATATATATATATATAGAGAGAGAGAGAGAGAGAGAGAGAGAGAAAGTGAGGGAGAGATACACTGGAAAAAAGGTTAAAGTAAAGTCTGCGTGTGTGTGTGTGTATATATATATATATGTGTGTGTGTGTGTGTATATATATATATATATATATATATATATATATATATATATATATATATATATATATCCTCCAATGTCACCCAAGACTCGGTGCGCTCCCAGCTGGTGCCCCACGTAGGGGTCGGATCCTGACCCAATTCATTTCAAAAAGGACAAATGACGCGGCACTCTGGAACTTGTTTTGGCTCAATTTTTTACGAGCAACTTCCTCAAACCAACGCGTTTCAGCCTTCCACAGCTTTTCTCATGGTCAGTGAGTCCCTTCTCTATTACACATATTTATACCCACTCCTAGCCATTATGCGGCATTGTGGGATATGTAGTGTATTTTACAAAAACTTTATTGACAATTCAAATTTAAATAAAAACTGGAAAGAACTGCAAATTCTGTCAGGTTTTTCCATTACAATTTCTTCACGGTATTGTTGCCATTACCGCATTTTTCATATATTCAATTACCCTTTGTATTGTCATCGTGATTGGGCAGTTTTTAGGGGCACTTATGTATCACTGATATAGCACATTGTTATTCTATCTAATTCGGTATAGTACCGTAATGACACACAATATCAGTTATATAGTGTGTTCTGATTCTGTTGTTCCTCACATCCAATCCTGTGATATAGTATCTCACATTGGACCCTCTAGTTACAAGGAAAACATTTCATAAGGCCCTTTTCAGTAATTGGTATAGTACATGTTATTTACTGTTCATATTACAATGTTCCTTTTCAACCTCATTTGGGGCAAGGCTCTTCCTTTAAATATGTACATAGAGTTCCTCTTCATTGTTAATGCCTCTGGGGGCCTTTGGTCTGAGCCTCACGATGTATTGTGATTCTGTTTGTCGCAGTAATTTAGTTCGACCTCCTCCACGTTCTCGGACTGGTATCATTTGTATGCCATAATAGCACAACTTTTTCCAATCTCTATTTTGGCATTTTTGCATGTGTTTGGCGGTGGCATATGTCATCTCTTTGTTCTTGACTGCGCGTATATGCTCCAGTATCCTTTTTTTGAGCATACACATTGTGCTCCCAATATATTTCATCCCGCAATCCCACTCAATGTTATAGATTACGAAGCAGGAGGTGCAGGTGATGCTTTGATCAATGTTCGTTGGATTCCCATTTGCTTCACTGAAAGTGTTTGTGTTCTTTCCAATCTTGCACTCCTTGCATGCATTACATTTCTTGAATCCTTTCTGTTGATCTAATAGCCAGTTAGTCTTTGGTTTTTGTTGGAAATTGCTCAAAATTATCATATCTTTCAGAGACTTTGTTTTTCTGTATGTTACTTCTGGTTTCTGGCCTAAGATTTTTCCAATGTCTTTATCCCCAGAAATGAGGTGCCAGTAATTCCTTATCTTATTCAGAATTACACCACTTTCTTTGCTATTGGTGGTCATAAATCGTGGTGCTTTGTTATGTATTTTCCTTCTTTTCAGTTTTAGGAATTAAAGTCTCACTCCTTTGTTTTTCGTAAAAAAAATTCTTACATTTTCTCAGAGTCCGTTCACTATATCCAAGTACTTTTAATCTGGCCATCGTTTTTTGTATTTCTTTTTCTGCATCTTCCTCTCTGGAGCAGTTGCGTTTCATCCGTGTGAATTAGCCATATGGGATACTGTTTTTCAATGGGATCGGGTGGAAGCTTTTCCCATGTAGGACACTGTTGGTCGCTGTTTCTTTTCTAAATAAAGTTGTGTGGTGCATTTGGTCATCCTAAATAAAGACTTTTGTGTCCAAAATGCGATCCCTTTCTTATTGACCGTGTACGTGAATGATAATCCAACATTAATGTTGGACAGTTTTTCAAAATATTTTTTAAAATCATCCTCTGTACCGTTCCAGATTAAAAACAAGTTGTCAATGTACCGGACCCACAGCACAGTTTGCTCCAATTCCTCCTGAAGATCCGGACACCATGCGATTGTCTTCTCCCACCATCCCATAACAGTATTTGCATAATTTGGCGAAAAGGAGATGCCCATGGCAGTGCCACACTGCTGCCTGAAAAGTTCTTTGTTAAACAGGAAGATATTATTGGCGAGACATATCTCTATCATCTGTAATAGCATTTGTGTATGTTTTAAATGCTTGATGCTTCTTTGTCTCAGGAAGTAGCTGCACGCTTCCATTCCTACGTCATGTCTGATGGAGGTATATAACGACACCTCGTCTATTGTGACTAAGAGATACTGGCTGTTCCAAACTATCCCATTCACAGTTCTTAAAAAATCCCCTGTATCCTTTATGTAGGAGCTCATACTTTGAGCTACTGGGCCAAAAATGTATCAACGTATTCAGATAAGTTTTTGTATAGTGAACCGCAAGAAGAAACTATGGGTCTCCCTGGCGGCTGTTGTGGAGTCTTATGAATTTTCTGTAGAAAATATATGGTTGGAATTTGGGGGAAGTCCTTGGTCAGGAATTTGAGTTCATCATTACTTATGAGGCCCGCATTATGCCACTGCTGCAATTGTGAGTTTAGTTCAATGGTTATTTTATTGATAGGATTAGTCTTCAGCTTGCAGTAATTAATAGTGTCATTTAGCCGTCTCATAGCCTCTTGTAATATAATCTGATGTATCCATGAGAACAATGTTCCCCCCTTATCGGACGGTTTTTTTGTGACCTCTTTGTTTTAAATTAATTTTTGTATTGCTCCGCTTTCTGTTTTAGTTAGATTCTCTGCGTTTATTTCTTATTTTTGGCATTTTTTTCCAATTCCTCAATGATTACATCCGAAAACAGATCAAATTTGTTACCAGGAGATAAAACTGGGTAGTATTTAGATTTTCTTTTTAACCCACTTTCTGGTCTTTTGTCTGTTTCCATGTCAAGATGTGTCAATATTTGTTCTCCTGTCATATTTTCCTCATCTAGATCATATATCAAATCAAACATTGTTTTTAAATCGTTCATTTGTCAATCAAGATTGCAGGGTCTAGGGGCATTTGTTCAGTTGTGTTTTCTTTCTCTTTTTCTTTTGGATCTACCACTTGTTTGGAGGCTTGTATCTTTGCTAGTTTAAGTTTTCTTACATATTTGTAGAGGTCAATCCTGACCTGTGTGTAATTGAAATGGCTTTCAGGGCACAAGGTTAAGCCTTTGTTCAATAGTGATGTTTCCTCTTCTGTTAATTCATATTTTGACAGGTTTACAATTGTTGTCTGCCTTTACATCCGATTGCGCAATATATACATAGAGAGTGAGAGACAGTGTGAGAGAGAGAGAGCTATCCAGTGAGCCAGTGGGGCTCGCCTCTGGGTAGTTATAGTTAGCATCAGTTTTCATAGGACTCCACTCCCCTTAACATATAAGTTTTGGTCCTTGGGATGGGGTCCCAGGGCCACTATTGGGGTTGGGAGGGGAGCTGTGCGCTTCCCCGTTAACATATATGTTTTGGCCCTAAGGGAAGAGGGTCCAAGGGCCACTATTAGCTCAGGGAGGAGGGCCATGCACTGTTCTCCCATTATAGGCCCCGGAGCACATAGTAGCCACTTCTGTGCCTCTCTCCACTTTACAAATGTCTTTTGACGCAGGGGATGAGCACGTATGGGAACTATTTGCTTGGGGAGGGGTGCGACCCTCCACTTAATTAGAAAATAAGGCTGCTGGGGTCCCCGTGGCCCATAATGGCTCAGGAGAAGGACTGCATGACCTCTATCATTCTAAAGACTGAATTTGGGTGATGGGGTCCTGAGGCCCGAGTTGGCTGTCTATGGTGGGTTGGATGCAAGGCCTTGCAAGGCCTGGCCACAGGTCAGGCCCTGCAGCCAACCCACTGCTTCGCTGGGGTTGGCTTTAATTATGCAAATAAAATATTACTTCACATTAAAAACACCCCAGAAATTCAATGAAAAAACAAAGGTTAAAGTAACGTTATAGTTAGGTGAACATTTCAGTGACAAAGCAGCATCTTAAACAAAAAAAACAAAATTCACCAGTTATAGTTATCTCAATTAACTATAACTCGAGCCCTATTGTAACTATAACTCATGCCCTCACAAGGTACAGTTTTCTCATCAATATTTTCATTGCAAGTGTTGCTGTGATATTATCAATGATATCATAGAAGATGTCATAAGTCATTTAATATGTGAGATAATTAGCAATGTATGGCAAGGGCACAAGTTATATTTACCTTAGGGCAAGAGTTTTAGCTATTTAAGATAATTATACTGGTCAATTTCAATGTTTTTCACAATTTAAAACGTTATATTATCACTGAAACTTTCACCTAATCTATAATGTTACTTTAATCTTTGTGTTTTTCCACTAAAAACCACAGATTAAAGCTTACTTATAGTTAGGAAAACTTATTTTCTCTATACAAACCAAGTGTAAACTACATAAACCTTAAAAATTCTAAAGTTATAGTTATAACTTTCATTTACAGTTTATCCACCACCTTCAAATTATTATAAGTAGCGGACCTTATCTTACCAGGCAACACGGCTTTTCCTTGATCATATATGCTGATGACTCACAGCTCACGATATCAGCATCTAAACAACCAGATATTGTTGCCAGCAGTTTTCATGCCTGTCCGAAAGACATCATGATCTGTATGAGCCAAAATTTTCTGAAGACAAATACTGACAAAACAGAGGTCCTAGAGCTTGAGAGGGGACCCTCCTCACCAGATCACACCTGGTGGGCAAAAGAGGCGGGAGACTGCCCGCGTCCCGTCATTAGTAAGTTAGGAATTTGGGTGTGATCTTTGATGATCAACTCAATTTCTCGGCTCAAGTTAACCATCTGACCTCCTCCTGCTTTTTCGTTCGGAAAACTTTAAGGAAAATCTTTCCATTCATTCCACATGAACTTCAAAAGACCGTTGAAGTGGCACTCTTTCTTTCTAAGTTAGATTACTGCAATGTGCTCTTTGTGGGAATTGATAAGGCGCAGAGGAGGAAGCTACAATCCCTGCAGAATACTGCAGCCACACTATTTATGAGCATCCCTAAGAGTTTCTCCACCTCGGCTGCCATCAGGACTCTGCACTGGCTCCCAGTCCAGCAACAAGCTGATTTTAAGTCCTTCTGCCTGGTGCATAAGGCCCCCTATGGAGGAATCTCTGGGGAGATACAGAAGTTGTTCTCTAGGTACTCTCCCATCAGAACACTCAGATCCACAATGATGGGCATCATTTGTATTCCAAAAATCCGCAAGGTAAGGTGGGGGGCCGTATGCTGTCATTTTGTGCAGCTAACCTACGGATTCAGATGCAGTCCACCCTACGACTCCAGCCTAATCTTCTGAAGTTTAGGAAGGAGCTGAAAACTTGGTTGTTTTCTGTGATCTAATAGTCTCATTCATAGCTCTCCATTCCCATGTACCTCAATTAGTGCCAAGACGCCACGGCATTCGCACGCTTTACAAGTAACAAATTAAATCAAACCTCATTACACACTCTTTTTACGCTTGTTAATCAGACACCACTAACTATAACTCACCACTCTACCATGCACTGTGTTGTGAGAAATAATGACATTTGAAGTTATAGGTGTTTTTATGAATGCTATGATTTCACATGCTTTAAGTTATGGAAAAGGCATGAGTAGAGTGGCGAGTGAGGTGACAAGATTGTGTTCAGAGGTGCGTGACATAGTAATTAGAAGGTGGTGCATAAATTATAAATTGAAGTTACAATTTACAGTTTTCATTGAATTGCAAAGGTTTTTGTTATCTTTAATAAAAGTACTGTAGTGACAGGTATCACTAACTTTGAATGCCTTATAATTTAATAAATACGTACCCTACTTGATTGCAGAACTCAAAAGGCATAATCTCTGCACCTTAATGTATAATGCTGTCAAATTTCATGTAAATCTATTCAATGCTGTTTTCACGCTATGTCAAATACAATAGTCTATGGAAAATTCACTAGTGGAAAAACACATTTTAGGACCCTCTTTTATCTTTGCACTCCCTTAACGATCCACCACAAAAATGTATATAATCTCAAAATGTAGAAAATACTATGGGTTTGGAAAGGTTTGTGGTGAATCATCAAAATGGTTGGAAAGTTGCTAGGAAGCTAACATCCAAGGAATTCCTATCTTTGGAAATACTAACTATAACTACATAGTGACAATCTGATTTAATGTGATTTCTTTCTTTTAATCTATTGCATTTGTTATATATTTGTGTATTGGTTTACATAATCATGTGACCATAAATGTGTCTTTTAGTTGTTCATGTAGTAATTCATATGCAATCTAGTTAATCATTTTGGACATTATTGCTACTTTTAGTCGGATTGTGATATATATATATGCCCCAAAGTGAATGAAAGCCAAGCGTTTTTGCAAAAAGTAAGATTTTTTTTCCTAATAACCAATTATCATGACCTCCATATAATAGTTTGTGTAGGTCATTGCTAGGGTACTTTTCCATTTTGTTGCACAGGAGTGCATAAGGAAGATGTTTTTCTTTGCTTATTGGGCACAAGTTTATTTTGTGAGCCAGAGAACATGCAAAGAAAATGTATGTAGATTAAGATGTATTCTATTTGTTATGTATTTGTTTAAAGGTTTGCATTGCAATGTGACCATAAATGGGTCTTTTAGTTGTTCATGTAGTATATCTGAAACTTTACATATGCAGTATTGTTTATTCTTTTGGCTTCCGTGCTACTTTTAGTAGCATTGTGCTACATATGAAGGCCAATGTGATTAAAAGGCAATCATTGTTATAAAAATTGAGATTATTTTTTTTTAATCATAGTGGCCAGTTAATATGTCCTTCAAATAGGAGTTTGTGTGGCCCCCTGCTAGGTCATTTTTTCATTTTGTTGCACAGGGGTGCATCTGCAAGATGTTTCTTGCTTGGCTTGTGTGGCCAGTTTTATTTTGTGAGCCAGAGAGCATGCAAAGAAATCGTATGTAGATTAAGAGGTAGTCTATTTGTTATTTATTTGTTTTCAGGTTTCCATTAGCATTGACTATAAATGTGTCTTTCAGTTGTTCATGTAGTAAATCTGAAACTTTACATATACATTCTTGTTTATTTTTTGCGCTACGCTTGGTCCTTTTAGTAGAATTGTGTCACATGTGAAGGCAAAAATGAATAAAGGCAATCACTGTTATTGTTATAAAAATATAGGGGCACATTAGCAAGAAGAGGCGATAATTATCGCTAACCCAGGTTTGCTGCATTTTTTTTATCGCCGTCTATCGCTGGATTTCATCGCCGAGATAGCGCGTTATTAGCAACGCTTATCTCTAAGGTGATAAAAAATCCAGTGATAGCGGCGAAAACCAGAAATAGCGTGAGAATACCAGCGCTAAATTAACTGCCTAATGAAAAGCTTGCTAATAGGTAATTGTGTACTTAACCTAACAATACCCCCCCTATTGACAAGATGGCTAAGTCAAGTTTTTATCAGGCATTAAAATCAAGCGATAATCTCGGTTAACAAGACTTTTTTTATCGCTTCGCGGTCATTGATAATAGGGGGAAGTTGTGTTGCGACTGTTTCCCTTTACTTTAGTGAGGAATACCTACTTTGCATGTCATTAGCGATAAATATCGCTGACATGCAAAGCGGCAACAAAAAACGAGGCTATTGCCAGTAAACTGTCGCTAACAGCTGTTTGCGTCAGTTTGCTAATAGGGCGATACAAATATCGCCACTTTAGCGGCAAAAAGTGCTGCTAAAGCAGCAATACAGCCCTTGATAATATGCCCCATAGATTATCGTTTTTTCTTATAATCTTATAATCCAATTATCAGATCCTCCACATAATAGTTTGTGTAGCTCACTACTAGGTCCATATTTTTATTTGTTGCACAGGTGTGCATAAGAAAGATGGTTTTTGTTTGGCTTGGGACAATTTTATTTTGTGTGCCAGAGAGCATACAAAGAAAACTGATGTTGATTAAGGTGTATTTTACTTGTTATGTATTTGTTTATAAGTTTCGGTTGGACCAGAAATAATTTGAGGCTCACTCCCCAGACCTTTTGCCCTCTGGTCTTTTTGTTGCTGAATTCTTGTTGGCTTTAGAGTTCTGCACACCTTTTCACTGCTAAACAATGCTAATCTGTTTCTTCTCTCTCCCCATAACATGATGCAGTTGGTATACCTGTTTGGCACATTTAAGTTACTGGTAAGTCCCAAGTAAATAGTACTGTAATACCCAGGGTAAATTAAATACTACTAGTGCAGCACTTATCGTGCCACCCACTACAGTAGTCCTAGACCTATGTTTCAGACCTGCCCTCAAACAGTCGGCTAATTAGTTTTAAAACTACCATTTTGACTTGGTTGGATAAACCCCTACCAAGCTTCAAACCTTCATTTTTATTACATGCAAGGCACCCCTAGTGTAGACCCATTCGGCTCAGAGGGCAGGGTGCTGTGTAGTTAAAAAGTAGGACATATATAATTTAAGTTTTAAATGTCCTAACAGTGAAAATCACCCAAATTCAACTTCAATAGTTGCAAGACATGGCCTTTTCACAGACTAACACTGATTCGCCTTTGTACAAACCACTAAAGGTTGGAATCAGAATGGGAGCAGCTCTAAAATAATTCTTACACCTACTTGCATTATAATTTAAAACCCTTTTTAATGGTAAAGTTGGATTTTAGCACCTAATGTTAAAAATACCACTTTTAGACAGTTGGTATTTTTCTGCCTCAAGTCTTTGGGGGCTTTCCTGGGTGTATTCTCCCTGTCCAGAGCACAAGTCGTAAAAAAAGAAGTGGGGGGACGCTGTCACCGGAAGTGACGTCAAGACAGGAAGAGATGCCACGAAAGGTGCCGAGCTCCTCGTCCCAGAGAGGCCAGAGAGTAATTTCCAGCTGTTTGGCAGGGGGGGGACGGTGTCCCCCTGGTAAAATAAGTGGGGGGACGCCGTCTACCCGCGTGGTACCCCGACTTGAGCCCTGTCCCTGTCCCCTGTCTGACATGCTAATAACTGTCTCTCTGGGTTGTGAATTGGAACCAGACACTAGACCAGGGTTTTCCAAAGTCGGTCCTGGAGGGCCGGATCAATGACAGATTTTGGCATTTGACAATTAAGATAAATGTAGTTTTCTTAAAAATTTGGCATTTATCAGGCACTGCAGGACCGGCTTTGGAGAGCCCTGCACTAGAAAATAGGGTCTGGGTGTGCTGAGTGGTGAACAGTTGGGACAAGATGAGGGAGTGGAACTGAAACCACTTACATTTCAGTGGCCTGCACTCACACAATGCCTAACATACCAGGGGCCAGACATCTTGGCATCTCTAAGGGAGGGGAGAGGAACTGCTCAGGACAGGGTTTGGTGTCAATACTCTGTCCCTACTTCAAAAAATTGCACCTGGATAAAAAGGCCCATCTTAGAGACTGCCTCATATCATCTTTGGACAGGAAACCCAGAAGACAAGACCGCACAGCTGTTTGCCTTTCTGCTTTAGAGACAGGACCTGCTCTCTCTTTCAAGACTCCTGAGTGACTAAAAAAATAGTTTGCTTGTTCCCTGCTTGAACTTTCAGGACTAAAACAAGTTCCAGAGGACTCACTGGATTTACCCTGACAAGAACCTGGCCTGGTCCTAGCTTGCTGCTTTTCTGCCTCTAAAGGAGTGAATCCTTAAATCATTACCTGTCTTAAATGTTCAGGACTCTTGGGTGGTGTCAGAGGGTGCTCCTCGTGCAAGATTTTGCTCATTGACTCCGAATGACACCGAGCGGCACCAAGATCTCCAACTTCGAAGTGATTCTGTTCGATGACTTCCAAATTTCCCTACACCCCGACTCTGATCGAAGGCTACCAGCAGTTCCGAAGTTCAGGTACAGACTGTTCGATGACAGCAGTGGCCATCGACAGCTCCCTGACTCCCGTTTCAAAATGGACCCCAATCCATGGCTTCAACAAGTGCGACGCCCAGCGGCTCCTGTCTGACATCAACCATAGCGAGCCCGGTCTGACGCCTGCTTCAGTTCCAGCACCACATCTGCACCTCTTCTCGACTCCAACAAGCTGCTACCATCATTGATCACTCCAACAGCGAGTGGCCACTGCTAGGTGGAACTCCCAACTCTGTGAAGTTTTGTATTTTTTACACCCAACTGAAGGTAACATATGGACTAGCCTCCGGTGGTAAGTCAATATACCCACCACGAAAGTTCGGTCGGCTAGATTCAAAAGATGGCAAGTTCTTGTTTGTCGATTGATTAGGCTGTTGTACGACAGCTTGTGGCCTGGGTTTGGAAAGTGCTACATTCTGTTGTGGACAAGTTTGTGCCCTAGTATTAGATGGTGCTGCATTCTTTGCGGGGCAAGCTTGTAGCCTGGGTTTGGATGGTACTAAATCCTGGGACGGGAGACAAGCGCTAAGATTTGAAATAGTAGTAGCGTTGTCTCCAACTTTCGTGCGGGGTTTTGGTACAGGTTTAGGTCTTGGAGGTAGAGGGGCCGGGGGTTCTGACTCTTGTGCCTGGGAAGTGGAACCCTCACCCTGGGAAAACCTAGCCTCCATTTGCTTAAGACTAAGGCTAGCCAGCGTGACTATAGTCCTGTCCATTTCTAACAGATGGTTTTCCATTCGGGAAAGTCTAAGTTCCAGGGGGGTAAGTGACTTTTTAAGTGTGTCCCAGACAGTTTTTAGAAATTCCTCATCCCCCCTCCTATCCCCCTCTACCACACTCAATCCACCCTCTATTGACCCTTCCTTGCTCTTGTCGGGGAGAATTACCACCGGGGGATCAAGCACAACACAGCTTGAGGCATGGATGGTGTCGCTGCCTAATAAAGCTGTGTTGGCTTTAGCTTTTTCTTCCCCGACCCTAAATGTGCCCAGTGGCCGTCTACTATTAAAAAACTGAGATCTCGCAATTTTAGCCTTTTTGCGAGCAAAAGTAGACCTAGCAAGGCTTTTCTTCTGCTGTAGGGCAACCTTTTTAACATTAGCTGCAATCTTGAGCATGACAATTTTTACTGGGGAGCTTATACCGACCACAAGAGTAGGTGGTGCAAACTCCTTCAAAGGTGATAATATAGATTCCTTAACTTGCTCGGGTGGGGATGTAGTTGGGGGATGGTGTATATCAACCATTGTAAGCAAGGAACGAGGGCCAGATGTACGCTCTGGGGTTAGCGCTAGGGCAAGGTTACCTAAAGATGATTTCTTGGAAGAAGCCATATTAAGAGAAAGTTTACGAGCAGCATCTAGTTCTAGGGAAACCCTATGTTGCATTTTATTGATTTCCGCATCAATGGCCAGATTGGTCTTTGTGAGGAAATCGTCCAGGGTCCCACTAGGTTTATTAAGGCCCTTGGCAGTTTTACTGCGACTACCCCGTGTACACATGATGGAAAACAACGAGGAACAGTGACACAAGTAGAAATTAACGCAATTGGTAAAAGTTCAGCCAAGGGAAATGGCCCAGCCCAGACCTCTTAGACCTCGAACGGCCTCAAACGGCCCGCTCTTAGCCCGGTCTTCGCCCCGGTCTGCGCCCCGGTCGCTACCGCGCGCTACCGCGCAGCGGTTACTCCGCCTGATAATATAGGGCCTAGACAGAGCAGTGGGCGTGGCCGGCAGGGAGAGCGGCCACAGGTGTACAACGCAGGGACTCCTGGGCAATGGAGTCCCTGCTAGGCTGCTCGCAGCCCTGCCGATACACAAGGGTGCCCCAAGAAGCACAACACCCCTCCCAGCGCCTCGCAGGGTCCTCAGGCGCAGCGGGACCCGCGCAGCGGGTTCGGCAAGCTGTTGGGATATTCCTCAATAATCCTCCGTTGTCAGGCAGCAAGAGAGCTTCCCAGCAGGGCTCTGTTCAATCCGATAGCAAAGTGTCCCGCTGGATGGTGAAAGCGAAGCACTTTTCAAACAACAGTCAGGGGGCGTGGCCGGCAGGGAGAGCGGCCACAGGTGTACAACGCAGGGACTCCTGGGCAATGGAGTCCCTGCTAGGCTGCTCGCAGCCCTGCCGATACACAAGGGTACCCCAAGAAGCACAACACCCCTCCCAGCGCCTCGCAGGGTCCTCAGGCGCAGCGGGACCCGCGCAGCGGGTCCGGCAAACTGTTCGGTGATTCCTCAATAATCCTCCGCTGTCAGGCAGCAAGAGAGCTTCCCAGCAGTGCTTGTTCAATCCGATAGCAAAGTGTCCCGCTGGATGGTGAAAGCGAAGCACTTTTCAAACAACAGTCAGGGGGCGTGGCCGGCAGGGAGAGCGGCCAGAGGTGTACAACAAAGGGACTCCTGGGCAATGGAGTCCCTGCTAGGCTGCTCGCAGCCCTGCCGATACACAAGGGTGCCCCAAGAAGCACAACACCCCTCCCAGCGCCTCGCAGGGTCCTCAGGCGCAGCGGGACCCGCGCAGCGGGTCCGGCAAGCTGTTGGGTGATTCCTCAATAATCCTCCGTTGTCAGGCAGCAAGAGAGCTTCCCAGCAGTGCTCTGTTCAATCCGATAGCAAAGTGTAACTCTTTCACCGGGCCTACCTTGGTCGTTGAAGCCGGCATTACTCCTGTGTGCCCGTTTTGCACTGAACAGCTCAAGCCTGACTCTGAGAGCACCGGCGCATTCTGTTCTGTTTCAAAGCACTATTTTTCTTTAATACTTTGAAATTGCATATCTCAAGATCTACTGATTAGATTTTTGTTGTTTTGGTGTCATTGTATTTATTAAAATGTACTCTATTGTTATACATCTCTTTGGGACCATTTGGGGTGTTGCTATTTTCATTTTTTGTATGTTTGTGTTTTGTATTAACACTTTACATATTGCTCCTAAGTTACGTTGTACTGCTTGTGTGACTTACCAGAGAGTTAACACAACAGGTGATGGACCGAATGTGGATCAATGTTACACACTCAACCCAGTCCAAATATCTGGGCCCAAATCCATCGTTATTTTGCACTCCACACCACCCTGGGTTAGACAATGGTGATATGCAAATCAGCTCTGACCCTGTGCCCCATGGGAACAGTTCAGTCCGAACTACAAAAGCCATGTCCTTCCCAGAACGGAATCAAGCATCCGAGGACCGGACCGGTTTCGAGGTAACACCTCTCATCAGCCGGGCTAGCTTGACTCCAGTGGTGTGGAGTGCCTGGGACCCACGTCTGGGCATCCCCAGCGCACTTAGGGCGGAATATGCAAACACAACAGGTGATGGACCGAATGTGGATCAATGTCACTTGATTCCGTTCTGGGAAGGACATGGCTTTTGTAGTTCGGACTGGACTGTTCCCATGGGGCACAGGGTCAGAGCTGATTTGCATATCGCCATTGTCTAACCCAGGGTGGTGTGGAGTGCAAAAAAACGATGGATTAGGACCCAGATCTTTTGACTGGGTTGAATGTGTGACATTGATCCTCATTCGGTCCATCACCTGTTGTTTTTGCAATTCCGCTGTAAGTGTACTGGGGATGCCCAGACGTGGGTCCCAGGCACTCCACACCACTGGAGTCAAGCTAGCCGGGCTGATGAGAGGTGTTACCTCGAAACCGGTCCGGTCCTCGGATGCTTGATTCCGTTCTGGGAAGGACATGGCTTTTGTAGTTCGGACTGGACTGTTCCCATGGGGCACAGGGTCAGAGCTGATTTGCATATCGCCATTGTCTAACCCAGGGTGGTGTGGAGTGCAAAAAAACGATGGATTAGGACCCAGATCTTTTGACTGGGTTGAATGTGTGACATTGATCCTCATTCGGTCCATCACCTGTTGTTTTTGCAATTACCAGAGAGTTAAGCACAAGGTTTAGTTTACAACAATTGTGGTTCACTCTGACTAGAATTGTAGTGCCCAATTTCTAACAGTTTCCATTACCATGTGGCCATCAATGGGTCTTTCAGTTGTTCATGTAGCAAACCTGAAACTTTACATATGCAGTCTAGTTTATTTTTGGGGCCTCTTTTCTTCTTCTTTTAGTAGTATTGTGATATCACCGAGTTAAAAACCCTATAACTTAAAAAATATTTACTTATCTACAGTCCCCAAAATAATCATCTACGCTGCCAATTTTCAGCAACATTTGACGTGCTGTTTTGAAGTTACATGAAATACAAAAGTATGTGTAAAATGCATTGGATTTTAAGTCAGTTTTGGGACCCTCGATTTTTCTTTGCACCCATTTCCCCAAATGCCACCATACATTCAGTCCTTCAACAATGAAACGGGTGCAGTAAGTCTGCAAATTTTCATGGACATTCAGCAAACGTATGCAAAATATTTATGGAACAAACATCCCCAAAAAAATCCCTATTTCTGGTGACGCTAACTATGACTACAGAGTGGCGGTATATATACACTTACATCAATCAGAATTCTATCCTTAAAGCAAGCTTCTGACATGACAGTCTGCGGTGTTACCATTACACAAAAAACATGCACCCACATCTGACCCCTCCACACACTTATCACTCCCTGCCAAGCTTTCTTCTCTCTCTCCACCTGTATCAACCATCTCACATGTAACAGGGAATGGTTCTGTCCTGCACTTAGGCTGTGTTACATCAAAACTCTGTGGCATGTCACAGCCCACACCCGTCAGGGCACAAGGAATTCACGTTCAGGCAAAGCACACTGACCTTTTCCTTCCGAAAAGTCTGCATCACTCCCAACCCATTTGACACAAAAAAGTGGCCCTATTGATTGCATTGTCAATTTATAATTCACCACAACCGAATATAATTGAGAACTGATAAGGTAATAGAAAGCACAACTAAAGGCATAATTAAACAGACACCACCGAGATGATGAGGATACATTTAACCAGTCACATATATGATAACGTAAGAGTATTTAAAACAAACTCACAGTAACTCCAACAATCATCGGGAGGAAGGAGCCAGTACTACTAGTTGGATGGCGAGGGATGTACCTTGGTGTAGGAAGTAGGCCATTGTGGGAAGTAATGCTTTCTACAATGTCATTTAAAAAATGTGAAACTAGCAGGGTTGACAATCCTTTCCTCTTCCTTGTAATGTGTGACCACAGAGGTTCCTCAGCCCTTCCTCCATGGGGCCCAGATGACCCTTAATTAGGGTAAGAATGTGTGAGCTAAACTCCCAGCATGGAACTCTATGTATGTATGTGTGTGATACATGAGTACAGTGTCACACTTACACTGCATATAATTTATGCCTACATAGAATTGATGGACACCTGGTCATGAATCAACAGCCAGTAAAGTCTTTTAATAACATACCTATGTTATTAATGTTTTTCAGGTACCTAAGGGACTTAGGAACTTAGGGTGGCGAAGGGTTACACCCCCAACATATTGGCATATACACTAAGTATATGCTCCCAGTGAGTTCAATGTCCGTCCTGATGAATGCCATGGACTCGGTTGAACCACTAGGCAGAAACATGTAGACTATTTAGTTGGGCTGATGTACTAGCTCCTCTATTCCCTACACCTAGTTTTTTTTATACCAAGTGGTAGCCTATATAGTAAAAATCCAGACTGGGTAACTACATTGGATTTAATTGCATCCTTCATGGATCCTGAGTTATTAGTAAGTGTCTCCCTGATTTCAGGGCGTAGGTCTGCTCTCCATCAAATCAGGTTATTGGAGAGCATGAGGATGTCCTATGATGAAGTATGAGACCTGGTGGAGTGTGAGAACATCCCGTCACTTTTGTGTCTGTCTAGGAGTAGGTTAGAAAGTATAACAATTTACAAAATGTGGTAAATTGTAAATTAATAATTAAATCACTCAGGTACAATTTGTCTGGAACAGGTTCTGTTCGGAGGCAACTCACCCTTTAGGCCCTATAGCCTCTAGTTCCCCACCATGAATACTTTCCATGTTTTTTTTTGTTGTGATTTGATCATCCCCAACCCACATACAGGCCTAGCTTCAGATCCCTTCACACTCCCCTGCAGCCTACACCCAACTGCAATCAAAACTGCTCATAGACTACATCCTAATCCCTTTGATTGTCTTGCACCGCAGCTTGCACTCTGAAAATAAAATGGAATATGAAGCATTCGTTAAATTTAGTGTGCACCATAGAGTGCAATACACTGACACCACACATATACCCCAACATTCCAACAAGGGGTTGGGTTTATTCCTGATGAGACAGGACGTGGCCTGCCACGTTGGGCTGGGTCATTTCTATTGGAGCAAGACAAGGCTGATTTGCTTATGGCTGTCACAGCCTGGCGTGGCACAATAAGCAAGAAATACTTTTTGTTTTTCTTAGTGAGGCAGCGTATTTTCAGCAGCTATGCGCTGGCGGGGTCCTCCCTGCTCGGTACTCTCTGCTCACTGTGCTGTTAGACTCTAGTTGCACCTTACTGATGAGACCTTTCAAAGGTAACACTGTCTGGCAGATGGGTTGGACTATTCGTATTGGGGCAGAATCAAGGGCGATTTGTGCCAGGTTGGTCCGTCGGGCATGACACCCTAAAACAACAAGCATTTGCAATGCAATAGGTCTCGCAATTGCGAGAGTTTGAGCTATTGGCGTTGTAAATGACAATGCCTTTTATTTCTGTGTTTTGAAGCAACGAATACAAGAATTTGTCATTTACAATACCAATAAGTCAAATAATCTAAAATGCGAGACCTATTGCATTGCAAATGCTTGCATTATTGTAAAGTGCTCTTTTTTTAAATAATGGGAAATGTACTTACAGCGACGCTTAGAATAAGCAACCAAAACAGTCAGAGCATTGAGGTGGCAGTGGTCTTCCCACAATGATGGCTTTGATAATAATTCAAATGTCCATCAATGTCAGCTACTTACAAAAAACAAAATACATTGGCTAAGACTAGTTTACGCTAGCAACCTTATAGTCAGTACAAATATAAGAAACATTTAGCAAAGCAGGCACAGGCACCTAAAAGCTTACAAAGAGTTACTGTGTGCCTTTCTTAAAGCTGATAATTGCATAGCCAAACATACAAATTGCTGACAAAAGGGCTATTTCAAATTACTTTTGTTAGCAACATCTAGTGCAATCAGTACAAGCACAGGTAATGAACACACAAGTTAGGGTCCAATCCTTGAGCTATCTCAGCAGAGAAGGGATAGAAAGGTATTTACAACCGGTTGCCAAATGATCCATAAAAAAAAACCCAGCTGGTGTAAAACAGACAGTTGTCAATACCCAAGAGCAGAGCCACAACTAAGTCTTCCAGCAATAGTCAGAATGGAGCTGCAGGAGCTCTAAGAAGGGGTGAACACACAACGAAGCCCCGTTAGAATGCAAATAGTCTTTTAAAGACCTGTGAAGTATTCGGGTGCGGCTGCAATAAGGCCGTCGCCAGCTCGGGAAGCTGCTTAGCCTGGGCTGACAGACATGACAGGAGGTTTGGGGGAAAGCCCTTTAAGCCCAATGGGCGTTGCGCGCCTGACCTAGATGTATGACAAGTGTAAATGAACAGTTGCATCTAGCAGCGCTGGCACTTTGAAACTCATTTCCTAAGCATCATGAAAGGTTGGTGGGGGAGGGGTTACGTAAGAGGGCGCTAATATCAACTATATTGGTTATCACACCAGAAGATCAAGATAAAAAAATGCAATGACCAAACTTGTAATACTGACCACGAGGTAGGTGCTTTATTGTTGTGTTTACAAGGTCTACAAGAAATGCTTTAAAAACATCAGGCAAAAACGAGGCAAGGTAGGGGGAATCTATGATGCGCTGGCTTCCGTTAACCTGGTCTGCCTTAACTGCTACTAAAAAAAAGTTGGTAAACTTGTATCTGCACACAAATCACATCTCAACACGTCACCGTGCAATCCATCCAGAAAACATCACTATCCCTGCTTGCATCCTTACAGCCGTTACCCAATGGCACCGCATCTCGGAAGAAGATTTCTGCCATCCTATTCTAGTTGTGAAGAACAGGGACGGCATCCCTCGCAGCCCACCGCATCCTCTTGCTAGCAACTTGGGTTGCCGCTGCAGCAGCACAGTATATCTGGGAAACAGTGGTTCCAGTGGGATGATACATTTACTTTTTATGGTAAAAATAAAGCATAATAGCAATCAAAGTTCAAGGGTTATGGGGGATGTTACAGAGAGAGAGCGCTTCTGACACCAACGAGTTTAAATAATTCAATTGTATTCTTGTTCAAAAAATCACATGAATGAACACAAGATTGCACTGGGGAACAGAATTCCTGATTACACGATACTTTCCTTAGGGTGATTGCTTCTAATGCGCTGTTCTGTGCGCTTCGCGTTTACTGGGAAGAGGCAGGTTACTAGGCCCTGCAAGGGGTTAACAGTTAGCAAACAGATCTCATGAGGGGCGGACCTTCGAGTCCGTGACGGCGCCCTCGAGCACACACTAAACAGTACCTGGGTCCCGGATGCCGCGGACAATGCGGGGAACAGCTGTGGACCGGCAGGGCTCAGCAGAACGCCTGAGGTAGGTCCGGCTCGTGGCAGCGTTGAAGAGATGCGGCGCTGGAGCGGGACCTCCGAGGGGCTCTGCGGGCCGTCATGGGTGCTGTCTGTTGTCCGGGTGTAGGCGGGGCTCCTGGGGCAATCTGGCGGCTCTCCTCCCGGTGGGGCTCTGTCCGGCCCGTGAAGGCGTCTCTAGCTGAGGCGTTACGGGCGGAGCGCCCCCGGGGAAGGAAGCGGGGAGACCCAGGCTGAATCCGTCCGACAGGACGTTCACTTGGCGCGTGCTTTTCTAACCCAGCGAGGCCTAAAAAGCGAAACTGACTATGTAGCGCGCGCCCGGCACTTCACGTTCTACATGAATCACTAACTTCCAGACGCGTTGACACCAGCCCCTTTGAAGAAAAAAAAAGCGAAACTGACTATGTAGCGAGCGCCCGGCACCTCACGTTACAAGCAGCCAAGGCGCCAAAGCGCGCCCACGAGGTCAAATCTCCGGCAGGAGAAGCGCGTGTCAGTCTGCTGTCCACATTCCCCCAAAAGTGATAACATAAGTTGTCGCCCTAGACAGCAAAAGCTTCACTTTTGCTTTCGTCTAGGCTCGACCTAAAAAGCAAATAATGGACTGGATTGTGGCCCAGAGTAATTACCAGTGACTCAATTTAACAGAAGCATTCTACTCATTACGTTTTTGTTTTTCACTTTTGCACAATAACGCAGATTCCTACTGCAGAGCCACCTATTTATTCAGTGTGTGCATATGTATGTGTGTGCTTTTTTCATATCAGGTTCCTCTCTACTCACTTACTTCACTCATTGCAGGCTTAGGTAGACTCCTGTGCAAGAACAAACCTGAGAAATGCATTGCCCCTGATTTCTGATTTCTTTCTTCTTCAATACAAATACAATTTTACATTGCTGTATTAGTCTATATGTGACAATTGCAGAGGATATAGAAAACTAGTCACATTTACCACAGGAGTAAATATAGATTGTGAGTGAGGGCAGAGACATGAAGACCCATTTACAGAACACAATAACAAACAAATAAAGCTCCCCACCCCACGATGCTGAAACTTGAATTACAGATTGTTTAGATCATTGCCACTTATTCTCAGTTTGCATGGGCAAGTGTTAAACAGCATCTAGTTCTCAAGGCTGCTAGGCTAGTGTACTCCTCCCAAACCTTGTTCTCAGGTCAACAAGTGCCTAATTTGGAAAAGAATAAGTGCTGGTGCCCAAAGCTGTGCTTAGTAACCTGAAGCCAGCACTATTAAACGTCAGTGCACCGAATGCCACAGCTGGGTAGTCTTCAATCCACCTCAGGTCTCTTTAATCCACTACCAGACATCGCCCTTGTCCTTTATCTCACTCTTGCAGGTTCAATTTTTATTGCTTTGTGGCAGTGTTTTGGTCTTTCTTTCTCCTTTTTAGGTCGAGCGTAGAGATGGACCTATAGTTGGCGTGTTCCGGGGAATGTGAGACAGTGATCGGCCACGCGCCTCGCTGTCTCAGATTCCTCCTCGAGGGCGCGCACGTCGCCGTGCACATCCCCTGCCTGCCATTCACTCTCAATCACACACAGCCACACATGCGCGCGCACACACACATACTCCCACGCAGGCACAATGCATACACACACACAAGCGCCCATGCACGCACGCACATACATACATGCAGAGACACCCCCCCCAGCCCTCTGGAACTTACTGGGCCAATCTCGGGGGACTCCACTCGCAGCACGCTCCTTTCCCGGGGCTCCCACTTGGTCAAGGGAGCCCCGCAACACTTCCGCAACCTCCTGCAGGCGGCCCCGGGGCTCTCCACCGCTCACAGGAGCCCCGGGCCGCAAGACGGATTTACGCCTCCTCTTCCGGTCCGAACGCGGCCACGCCCCTGTCACAAGGCGACCTTACCTGACTTCCGGTGCGTCCGTGGCGGGATTCACTGCTGGTTTAAGGTTGCAATTCACATAGCAGCCATTGGGGTCCCCTTTTCAATTATGTGCACCGGTGCTCTTTTCTGACTCTTCGTGTTCAAAGAAACTTGTGTGTTTGCCGTGCTTCTTTCAGTAGCCTAGTTTTTGTCTTGCTTTTGCAGAGAGGGCTGGTCACCTCTGCAGTGCTGTTTCTCATTCAGTCCACTCTTAAAAAGCCAGCTTTTTTTTTTTTTTTTTGCGACAATGGAAAAACCTATCGTTCTTTGGGCATGTTTGTTATCCTCCTTCTCCCCGGCTCGCTGTTTCGGCGGACTACAGGGCAGCGGGGCTTGTTCTAGAATGTTCCCAGTTTCTGTGCTGAGTGCCTGCACCCCCGCCCCCGTCTGCACATTTCCCTGTCTGTGCACAAGTGAAGGTCTCTGTACTATCAAGATACCTCGAGCCCTGCGACTCCTTCGCTCAGTCCTAGCTGTTGGGTAAGGAGCATGTTGCATTCTGGGACTTGTAGTGTCTCTTTTCGCATTAAACTGTAGGCCTACATTTTCAGCGTAAACATTGTGCTGCGATCTTTGAGGGGACCTTTAGGTGGCTAAACTAGTAGCTACACGAAGAGTCCCCACCTCTGCACCACGGTAGCTGCAAACAGCTCGGTGTCACGTGCTGTTGAGTGAAAAGACACTCAACAGCTTCGTGTTCTCGCAACCATTTTGCACGATTTAGCGTTTTCTGGCGGGTGCTTGCGAGTCATTCACAGGGCAGGGATCAATGAAAAGGACGAGAAAGTATAATTGGAAAAAGTGCTTTGTGGGGCATCGGTTCAGTGCGTTTGGGTGGGGGCAGGGAATGCTTTTGACAAGTGTCTAAGAAACTAAGGGGGACTTGAGAGGCGTCTTTGCTGTCTCCGGATTGTATCTAACGGGTTTAAACTGTAATCCCGTCCCAGCCCGATTCACTGTGTGGGAATGTCACATGCATGTATTTTGGGGGGCTGGGCCCTAAGTGGGAACTGCGCAAAATGTTTTTTTTAAAACACTTTGCTTAGTAAAATACCACAATGGCAAAGCCCACGGGTCTGGTATGGCACGCTGGATCGCTTGTCAACTTTTTTGTTTTTTTAACTTCAAGCATAAAATAAAAAGAATGAAAAATAAACAAGCATGCCACTGCCTAAACGTAACACCATATGCTTGTTTTACCTCTTTGTGCGCTTTTTTTTGACATTTTTTTAAAATACAACGAAAAATCGACAATGCGTTGTTGATTAGTACTGGCTGGGAGATTACGTGATTTTCCCTGGCTCACAGGATGTCAAGCCTGGTTCCCGAGTTCCACAGTCGACGGAGGGTGGCAGGCAGAAGCCACATGAAAGCTCAGCTTGTTATTGGCTCGAGGTTTCAGCAAGACCTCCCCAGGGCTTTTGGCTCGAGCCTTCAGTGGCTCGCCCACCTCTAGGTAGTAGTGACGTGTGTAGCGTTGGAGAGTCAGGCATGTGTTCGAGAGTTACTGCAGGCATTTTTCTTGTCATACGGACACTTTAATAACGTTTGATAATTTGTGGAAGAATAAATATTGTGTTAATATATGCAAGTAGTGGACAGTGATGCTATTATGTGGAAACTGCTGTGGGAGCACAAAGCTTTGGTATTTTGGAGTCAGACTCGGGTACCAAGATGCTAGCGTGGAGACAGGACGCTGGCATGGGACTGCGTTGGACCTTGGAGGTTGATTTTAGATGTTATAGCTAAATACAGTGACTTGATGGTGTGTAATGTTTACAACGCTGGCTTTTTTTTGGTTGGTGTGCAGTCGATTATCACATTGACCAGGATACTACAGCCTGAAATGCGATGGCCATGGTTACGGGTACTTTGACATGAGGTAGTTTCTAAAGAACTTGTTTTGCTCTTTGTCACCCCTGTGCTTTTCCACCACACCTCCGGTGCTCCATGTCACTGTCTTCTTTGTGTTCTTTCCCCGCTTGCTGCTCTCTCTCCCTCATATGCTGCTTTTCCTCTCCTCCCCATCCATCTTTGTTTTATGCTCCTGCCCACTCCTCCTTGGCTTCTTCCCACCTGCACTTCTGTTGCCCCCGCGACAATGTAGCAGGCAAACAAGGAAAGTAACCCCTTTTACTGCTGTC
Source organism: Lissotriton vulgaris (assembly GCF_964263255.1). Lineage (NCBI taxonomy): Eukaryota > Metazoa > Chordata > Amphibia > Caudata > Salamandridae > Lissotriton > Lissotriton vulgaris. The sequence continues at coordinate 412,512,561 of NC_141693.1, read as the reverse complement.
GTGGTAGTAAAATGCAGCAATTATCGGGGTTCAGTGAGCCCCGGTGTCACAGCACCTACTACACCATGGTACCTACGCCCCTAGAAGCGCATTACTGCTGAGATGTGTGAAAGTGTAGTGTTGACACAGAGGACACACTCATTCTTGCACAGATCCGCCCTCCCCCTTTGAGTACTGCTGGCTGTGATTGTGTCTCACTTCGCATCATTCCGTTCTGCACTGGGTGTTGCGTGGGCAGAGACGCCCACACCGGAGAGACCCGCCACATGATCTAAAATTGGAAGTGCGCGTTGATTTCTACGTACAGGAGAGACAGCAAGCAGGAGAAAGGCGCGAGTTATGCCCAGTCTACAGCCGAGGCGAAAGAATGCCAGTCCTGACTCCTGAAGAGAGGCCATTGAGAACTATTCAAATGCAGAGCCTGCCATTGGAGCACAGCGTGCACCCCGCCTCCTCGCCATTGGCTCCCAGGGTTATTAATGCGCCCGAGCACACCCTCCTTCAGGCTCTGTCCTCCTAGTCTCAATTGTCACGGAGCAGTGTGCAATAAACATCAGCTGGTACCTTGGGGTAGTGACGTGCGCTGTGAGCCTGCCCCCATCCTGGCCATTTCTTACCACATAGAAAGACTCCCCTGACCCCCCACCCCTGGGAATGATAAAATCAGAGCTTCTTCTGAGTTAAGACTGCACCTCCTGTAACTTAAGTGTGCTGAGGGAGGAACCCACTTAAACAATGGAAGCTTCCGCGGATGCTAAAGAGCTCTTAAACTGCACGTATGTTTAGGCGCTCACACTTATTCACTGACTTACACGAGTCTACAACTTTCACTTTTTAGTGGTGCATAGACATATGAGCAGAATACCTTGTGGCTGAAGGCACGGGTCTGTGACGTCCTCTGCAAACATTCCCAAAGGCGCTGGAAGTTTTATGCTTTGCGGCGGTACCCTGCTCTGGGCTGATATTTGGGTAACTGCTCTGGGTTCAAGGGCTTCAAACCGAAGAATAAACCCATGTTTGTCTGCACCCCTCTGTGCTGGGGCATGTTTATTTATTTATATTTTTTCTGGCGCACAGCCTCCTGCCGTCCGGGCTCTCGGGCGCTTTAGAAGGAATGAGGGGTGAGGAGTAAAAGAAGTATGTTTAAGACCCAGGGAGAAGTCACTGCTTGCATGGGGCGTAGATGTACACATGCATGTACAGAGGGTCAGCAATTTAAAACAAGCATTGGCATAGCCAATAGGTCTTGTTGGTTTTACTCATGGTCCTATAATTATAATATGCTTTACAAGTTGGTCTGATTATCAGAAAATAAGAGTCATTCTCTAAGCTAACCTGTTGGATGAGTAAGCTCCACTTTTTAGGTCGAGCCTAGCGCAGCGCATGCACTGCTTGCTCCACACCACACCCACACACACAACCACACACACACAACCACACACACACACAACCACACCCACAACCACACACACAACCACACACACAACCACACACACGCAACCACACACACACACCACCACACACACACACACACACACGCACAACCACACATACAACCACACATACAGCCACACATACAACCACACACACAACCACACACACAACCACACACACAACCACACCATTAGTGCACACTTTCACAAGGTACAGACACCATCAGTTGTCAGAGCACGCTTTCACCGGGCACAGACACCACCAGCCGTCAGTGCACGCTTCCACCGGCACACACCACCAGACATCAGTGTGCGCTTTCACCGGGCTCAAACACCACCAGCCACCAGTGCACACTTCCACCAGGCACACACCACATAACTTCAGTGCATGCTTTCACCAGGCACACACACACCACAAGCCGTCAGTGCACGCTTTCACCAGGCACACACTCACCACCACCCATCAGTGCACGCTTTCACAAGGCACACACTCACCACCAGCCATCAGTTCACGCTTTCACCAGGCACACACTCACCACCAGCCGTCAGTACACGCTTCCACCAGGCACACACTCACCACCAGCCGTCAGTACACGCTTCCACCAGGCACACACACCACCAGCTGGCAGTGCACTCTTCCAACAGGCACACACACCACCAGCCATCAGTGCACAATTTCTACAGGCACACTCACCACCAGCCATCAGTGCACAATTTCTACAGGCACACACACCACCAGCCATCAGTGCACACATCAATTGCCAACGCATCCACAATTAACTATTGTAGCAATCGTAGTATGGCGCACTTTACTTTTAAATATATTCATCTAAAGCGCAGAATGCCACCATTGATAAAAAAATAAATACACATTTTTTTGTCCTACAATTTATAGACTTTTGTTGCAATTGGTGTTTCAATATTTAGCAATGCCAATAGCTCAAACGTAATTAATGCGAGACCTATTGCATTGCAAATGCTTGTTTCCACTTTGCTTGCTGTTCCCTCTATTGCTCTTGGGAAAGTCTAATCATGAAAAATAAGTGCCAGACCCCAAAAATGAGTGCCAGTATCCACCATCAGCAACCACCAGTTCAAAACAAGCGCTGATCGCCCTCTCACTTCTCCTCCCCTTATTTCCCCCTTAAAAGTTTAAAATAGATTTCTCTTCTGGTTTTTGAGCACCAGTCATTTTATTGTTATAATTTTTTTTTCTCTGTATTACCAGTTCGCTGTAATTCTGTTATTCTTCAAATAAAGCATTTAAACTTTTTTTTAAAAGCGCTGATGTCCATTGCACGAGAGGACTCCTAAAATCTTTACTTTTGCCATGCATTTGCTTGTAAACTTTAGTGATTACAGACATGTTTCCTTGGCCCATCCAGGGAAAGTTTTGTGTGGGCAACATTTCCTTATAACCATCCGCAAAGACACAAACTGCGAAGGCTATCCGCAGTCTCAGTCCTCACTGGGGAAGGTTTGCTCAATGCTTAAAGATTTTTGCCAGATAAACTCCCATAAACATTTAGGGCCCGATGTAGGTAAATCCCATTTACCGATTTTGAAATACCGAATGCTACCGATTCGGTATTTCAAAATCGGTAAATGGGATGTAGGTCCCAACATCTGGAATCGTTACCGATTCCTTACAAATTCGGTATTTACCGATTCGGTAAATACCAAATCGGTATTTGCTATTGAATCCTATGGGCCTTTGAAGCCCATAGGATTCAAGTCAAATACCGAATCGGTATTTACCGAATCGGTAAATACCGAATTTGGCAAGGGTGCAGGGGGTGTCACTTTTGGCACCCTCTAGCACCCCCAAAACGGGCATGTGTGCAATGTGGCACACAGACATGCCCTAAGGGCATGTCTGTCTGTCACATGGCACATGTGTACATGCACAGATGTGCATGTACACAGGAATCGGTATTTTACCATGGATTTGTATTCCATGGTAAAATACCGATTCTGTAAGCCATGTGCTAATGGTAAATTGGCTACCTACATTGCATTTTCGGTAATTTTACCGAATCGGTAAATATTACCGAATCGGTAATTATTTTACCGATTCGATACATATTACCGAATAGGTAAATTTACCGATTCGGTAATGATACCGATTCGGTAAAATTACCGAAAATGTGCCCCTACATCTCGATAGCCCTTTACCGATCGGAAACGGCCAAAAATCGGTATTTTCGGCCGTTTCCGATCGGTAAAGGGCTACCTACATCTGGCCCTATATAATGCAAAATAACAGTCAAAACCCTAGCACTGATGCTCTCGTGGCCTGGTCCACGCTACATAAGTACCTTTAGTAAATGAAAAGTATATAAACACCATGCAACAAATATCATACAGAACAAGGCCTAGTTAGAAATATCAATGATAACTCAACATCCAATAAAACACATATTTTTATACCTGGCCTAGTGACATGTGTAACTGTTTCGATAGCCAGATGCAATTAAAAACATAAAAATAAATATATACAGACATAAAGGGGCTTTTGATGGGCGCCTTTCAGCCATTGTTTTGTTCAAGTGACATTCACATTTTGCATCCTCCTATCACAGCATACAGCATAAATAATGGGTCTCCTCATGTAAGTCATTGGCTGCTTGCACAGTGAGTAATAATATTTGCCTGATCCTAATTTAAAGTGCACTTCAGTCTTGGAGATGATGTGCCCGGGCTGATAGGCACGGCAGAACTGGCTGTAGTGGGCAGTGGGGTCTTCCCCGGTGGGCCGGAAGGGTGGGGGCTGGTTTTGGACCCCTCTGGTTGTTCTTTTCATAGGTGGCCAGATTTGCAACAGTGGTGCAATATCAGCCCCCAGTAACAGAAGCGACAGTGGAAGTAATTCCTCCCACTCGGACCGCCCCCCACCCCTTGGGGGCCGTTCTAGCTGATTGGCTGGGCTGGTTTCCGTTCCCTGTCCAGCCGTGCCGATGAGACACTCCTTTTTAAATATTTATTTGTATATCTTTGCAATTTTCTTATAGCATACGTTTGCAGAACTACATTGTTTGACTTGTCAACCAACGCCAGGCCTCTTGGCTTTGCTAATGTTTATTGGAAAGAGTGATTGAAAACTGGGACTTACAAATAACAGTGCTCAGCTTTTTGGATGCTTAAGAATGAGAATTCCAAGTCACGGGGATTGATTCTGTTAAGGACCCTAGAGGCTGGAATCTAATGCAAATTGACTAGAAAGGGTTACCTCTAGTACCATAAATTCATGATCTTCTTTCAGAATGAGGGGGAACTTCTTCCCTACTCTGTAATGCAGCTAATGACCTACATTTCTTGTGACCTTAGTGTTTTGTGGGACAACAAACAAAAACAAATTCATCTATTTTTAAAAGTACTCAATACATACTCAAATATTCTTTAGAAAGTCATTTTTACTTTGCAATGAATTCATTTTTCTTTTGTTTTTAGTATATGTTCTTTCAACACACTATTGTACTAATTCATTAATACAAAAATGTGCAATAAGAATATACAATGCATCAAACAAAATGGTAGTTTAATTACCTTTTTTTTTCTCACCCCGTCCTGAACTGAGAGTCAGGAGGGGGTGGGGCCTGCTGAGTGGCATCAAGAAGGGCCTGCTGAGTGGCATCAAGAAGGAGTGGTGGGCAGAGGGCTGCCTGTGCACTGTTTAAAGTGCGCATGTCTCTTTGGCTGTCCATCTTGCGAAGGCCAGACATGAGCACTTTAAGCCTCTCAACCCAGCTATCTTAACCTAGCTGGTTGAGAGCAAGTGCAGGTTTGCAGTGCGCTGTGGAGCACTGAAAGAGGCAGCTCCCTACAATCAGGGCACTGCTCTCATGCTGGTTAACAGCATGTGAGCAGTGCCAGGACTGGTCAAGGGAGTTTGCTCAGTCGACGAAAGAGGAGGTCCGAGATCTAGAGCTATGAGGACATATTAGGTAGGTGTTTATTTAAATTCGTATTCTGTTTGCGCGCACGCCCTCCCCCCATAAATGCCAGCTACCACTTAATTGTACCAGCGATACTGGGATGTAAAGATTTTCGAAGCTGGGATGTAAAGATTTTCGAGAGAAATAATACCTCAAAGATTTTTTTTTGAGGATGAGCCGAGCCTTGCTCTAGTGCAGAGGTCTTCAAACTTTTTTAGATTGAGCCCCTCAGCTGAATTTCTTTTAGATGTCGGGCCCCCCAAAACCTGTCAGAAATTTCTGGAATCTGGTACACTACATAATCGACCGCCATCCTAATCCTTCCGTCACTCCCAGTTCTGTCTTCATGCTTCAGCGCTTGGACGCCCTTTGGGGCAGCAATCGCGCTATATAAATAACAATACAATACAATACATACATACATCCACATATCCCATGCCATATCTGGCAAATAAGCGATTGAACCTACTACATCCACAGCCACTTAGAAACATTAGCTCAAAACTTTACTGCTTGGAGCTTAACAAAGGGCATTGTACATCTCAGTAGAACAAAACAAATTACAATGTCGTTTAGCACATTAGTTCTTTCACGTATAGTTGATATTGTTAGATTTGTGAAACCATTTCTATATATTTTATTAAAAAGGAGAAAGAAAGAGAGATCATTGGTTTCTTGCTGTGTAAATCACTATGGAGTACACTGGTTTTATGGTTCAGGAAGTTCCAAACTTTCCTTTCCTGGAGGTTTAGGTGCCTTATTATTGCATGTTGTTTGGTTTTCTGTAGCTTTTTCTAAAAATTTATGCTTTTATCTAGCCTGCTTTCCCTGATTCCTCAATGTTTCCACACGTTCTGGTGCTGGGCCTGGGCTACTAAAAACTCTGCTGTCGCTGCTCACTCTAAGCCTAGTCTGTTGATGTTAAGTTAGGGTTATGCTAGTTTATCTCCGTGGCCTTTCTGCCCTACATTGCTGTGAAGAGGAACTGGACTACAGTGGACAACATAGTCAAGACTCACTGAGCTGCAATGCTGATTGGGTGTACTTTTCTAAATACCTGAAAATGCATGCTCCTAACACTACCTCTTACCACTGTCCAGGAGCTCCAGCTTGCCCTAACCTTTTAGTTGGGTACACCTTGATGTTTTTAGGAAATCTTAGACTCACACACCCCTAACATTATTGAAAAGCTATGCCTTCATTTGCACATTCCTCTGGAAAGAACAAATAATACAGCAGTGCTACCAGGTATTTTTGTATTCTCTTTACCTATATCTAAAAACAGAAGAGCTGTTGAACAAACAGGGATTAGCACTGTTCTCATTGCAAGAAGACTTACTTTTGTGAGTGAACCTCAAACTAGCCTATTACAAAAAAATTCTTATCTCATGGCAGAAAGCAGGATGCCACTACTTAAATGTCTTAAATGTATCGCTTGTGGAGTTCCTTACTGACCAGTCTTTCTTAATTACTACCACGGATAATGCACGTTGAAGTAACTGACTGATTCTACATACATCCAAGTGCTCAACGTCTGTGACCAACTAGTAGTGGACCCCCTCTCCCCCAGAAGGCCTGGATACTCACCTCTGGCTACTCCATTTGAATGAATGAATGAATGAGGGGTTTCTTGTATAGCGCATACTTAGCCCAGTGGGCGTCAAGGCGCCTAAATCAAATACAGAAGCTTACATCCTACCAGGTCCTATTCTATCATAAGTAGGCCTTCTTGAAGAAATAGGTTTTTAGAGCCTTTTTAAAAGACTCGATGGAGGGGAGAGTTTTTATTTCCGTGGGGATGGAGTTCCACAGCTGCGGAGCGACCACGGAGAAGGCTCTCGCTCCCCATCTGGCAAGTTTAACACGGGGGACAACTAGTTGACAAAGTCCCGCAGAGCGAAGGCTTCTTGTGGGGACGTAACGCAGAAGAAGGGAACCAATAGCACTAACAGGACCATCCATCAATGCTCTGTGGGTAAGACAGAGAATTTTGAAGGCGATTCTGTGCTGTACTGGAAGCCAATGAAGCTCCTTCCTGGCTGAGGTGGCAGAGGAGGCCTTAGGGAGATCCAAAACAAAACGCGCTGCAGCGTTCTGAAGAATCTGCAGACGGTGAATCAGACCTTTGTTGGCTTCCATATACAGGGAGTTGCAGTAATCCAGCCTCGAGCCTACCAGGGCGACTGCAACCTGTTTACGAGCCTGGGGGAGAGGTACCCACGGATTTTATTGAGTACCCGGATCACACCACAGCAAGTGGCCACGGTCCTGTTAACTTGCAGGGACATAGAGAGCGAGGTGTCAAATACCACTCCAAGATTTCTGGCAGATAGGGAGGGAGTGGGGCAGATGCCAAGGGAAGTGGGCCACCACTCGCTCGACCATAGATTTTGGTTCTTCCCAAAGATCAACACCTCGGTTTTTTCGCCATTTAGTTTAAGGGAGTTTATAGTCATCCAGTCTGCCACACACTGCATGCATACCCTAAAACTAGCGGCAGATGTACTAACGGAGGTGTGAGCAAGAGAGACCATAATCTGGGTATCATCTGCGTAGGATACCACCTCCATCCCCTGAGATTTAATTAGTCTTGCAAGGAGGGCCACATAGATGTTGAATAGGGTCGGGCTTAAGGCCGACCCTTGTGGCACCCCACATTGCAAAGACTTGGCAGGGGAGAGGTGGTTCCCAAGCATCACTCTCTGTTCCCTTTCGGTCAAAAAGGAGTTTAGGAGGCTCAGGGCCGGTCCAGTGACACCAGCTTCCCTCAGCCAAGATGACAAAATGGCGGGGGACAGGGTGTTGAACGCGGCCGTGAGGTCCAACAGAACCAGAACCGTGGTTTGGCCAGAGTCCACCTTGCGTTGGATGTTATCGACCACAAAGGTAAGGGCGGACTCTGTGCTGTGGTGTTTTCTGAAACCGTGTTGGGTGTTATCCAGGTATTCAGAAGAATCGAGGAAGGCAGACAGATGGAAGTTCAGATGTGTCTCAAGCATCTTCGCGGGCGCTGGAAGGAGGGAGATCGGCCTGAAATTTTTCAACATGGCCGGATCCAGAGTCGGCTTCTTAAGCAGAGGTTTCACAATTGCCTGCTTCCAAATCGGAGGAAAAGAACCTTGAGTAATAGCCTTATTTAGGACCTCAAGCAAGGGAGGAAGAAGGCAATTTCTGCACTCTTTCAGCTTTTTAAGTGGTATCGGGTCAAGGGGAGAGGCCGATTTAGTCCTATCCAGAAGTGAGTTCAGAGATTCAAGGGATAGGGAAGGAAAAGTTGTGAGTAGGCAGGGAGGATCCTTGCCAAGTGAATCAAGATTGGATATGAAAGGAGGAGTGTTTCGATCATTTCCAGGCCTTACTCTGCTACCTTCATATAGCGGCACTCCTGCTGCCAATGGGGCCATGAAGGGCAGTTACTACGAGGGCTACAATCAGTTTTTGCCCTGTCAGGCCTCCAGGTTTACTACCTGCATCTGGGGTACAAACATCCAGCAGGCATAGGTGCTTTGGTGAATGAAAGGTTGTACACAATTTTAAATACCTCATTGAAAAGATGGGTTGGAAGTTACCATTGTCCTCTGCTAAAATGACTTATGTGTGCATTTCGCGCAGCTGTTGGGTATACCTCTTAGATCTGCTTGGAGGGCAAGCGCCTGACCACCAGAACTTTGACCCCAGTGGCAACATGGAAAGAGACATCACATGGCCTTTGACAAAGTGACAACACCTGTTTGCCTCTCAACTAAACGGCTATCATTTTATCGACCTCGGAAAAATGTATGGCTGAGTGGACCTACAGGGAATCGAACGTGTGACCATGGGATCAAAGACATTTCTGAGATAAAGAATGGGGCTGGCACACCAGTCAGAAAAATACACAGAAGTACATTTTCATCACGTAACTGCACTAGGACAGCTGCACCTTTTCAGTCACAGTTCTGAAAACACCGACAGTGGATAATTAGCAAAACAATACACAAACTTGTTCAATGGCGGTGGTTAAAAATCTAGTGAGCACCTGAGTGTTTTCATCCACTGGGCTCTGATCTGTATTTACATATTTCTATATCTCAGCCATTTGATTGTGAGAGGTGAAGCACAGAATAACCCATTTTACTTTTTACTTTTACTTAAATAGAAAACAGGCAGGCTCACTGTGTGTATGCACGTGTGCAGTTTTTGTGTGGAAGAGGCCACCTTTTCTTACTGTTCGGAATTGCTGTCATTTCTTAACAACACAAGGGCAGCCAATGTGCCCTGCACGCAGAGGCACAACTAGGGCCAAATTTCGAGAGGTGGGGGTTGGGGGTTAAGAAAAAATATCAGGGGGGGTGCTAATTCTTCCAGCAATGGGCAGAGTGGAGATGCAGGGGCTCTAAGAAGTAGTGAAAAAACAACAAAGCCTCATTAACAAGCAAATGGTCTTCAAAAGACCTGTGAAGTACTCGGGTGCGGCTGTGTGTGTTCCCGGGAGTTCGGGCTGAACTTTTCCTATGAGGCACAGGGTCAAGACTGATTTGCATATAGCTGGGTCTGAACTGAGGTGAAGAAGTGAGCAAAAGAACGATTATGGATTCAATCCAGATCAGTGACAGGGGGTGAGTGTCTGAAAAGTTTCAGTGCTCTGTCTATCATCTCCTTGTGTTTGCTTTGTTTGCCCTAAGTTAGCACGGCATGTCCAGAGGTGGGTCCCTTGCTCAATGTACCACTGGATTCAACCTAGGCTGGCTGATGAGGGGTGGTACTCCGAAACCGGACTCAGGATGCTTGTTTCCGGTTCATGGAAGACCTGTCTTGGCAGTTCAGGCTGAACTGTTCCCATGAGGCACAGGGTCAAGACTGATTTGCATATAGCTGGGTCTGAACTGAGGTGGAGAAGTGAACTAAAGAATGATGATGGAGTCAACCCAGATCTGTGACTGGGGTGAATGTCTGAAAGGTTTCAGTGCTCCGTCCATCATCTCCTTGTGTTTGCAAAGTAATATTCTACACCAGTTGTTCATAACCTTTTGACTTCTGTGGGTCCCCACTAAATCATTATTGGAATCTGGGAAACCCTGCTGAGTCATTACTGAAAGCCAGAGACCTCTGAATGATCAATGTTGATAATTTGAATCTTTAAACAGTACACAAATATACGTAAGTAAATAAGTAAGTAATAGTTTATTGCCCGGTCAATTAAAACCTTTACAATTTCTCTTTGAAAACAAATGGCAAAAATGATAGCAGCAAAGTTCATAATTTAACACCTCTCAATAATATCATTTGATAAAATATCCGTGCATTGTATTTACACCTTTAGTGCAAATGTCTCCAATTGTGTCTATTACAGTTCATTGATAGAGGTTTTATCGTTCTATATCTTTGCTGATTTTTTGATCCTGAGCATTTTTTTAAGGGAAATAAGATTCTAAAAGATAAAAAATTTTAATAAAACACTTGCACAGTTTGTTTAGAGGTGTGATTATACGATAGACCAGTTGCTTTCTGACTGCTATAGAAGTAGGTTGCAGTTAACGGTCATGCTGGGGTCAGAGGTGGGCAATCTGAGTGTATCTTGTTTGCTGAGAAAGCAAAAACTGAAGAATGGTGCAGTGGTGGATGATTCTAGTGGTTTATTGGCCGAGTTTCACCCCAGCTGCGTCCATGAATTGTACAAAGCAACACGCCAACTGGACATTCCCTCCTCCGAGGCATGCCATTACTGCTTGCCTACAAGTTCTTATCCCCTTGCTTATGAAGTGTGGCTTCAGTAATTGGCGTTGTTCTGTTTGTAACTGTCTGAACATGCACAAAAGGTGTAATATGCTTTTGTTAGCTTCCTTGCATAAACAACATGTTGTCTGGCCTGGCAATCTTTTCCAAAGGGGAAGGCGCTGCACTGATGGTAAAATGCCCATTCTTCCTCTAGTTGAAGCCTACACCTAGGTAGGATTGCAGGGAGGGCTTAAAGTAGCTTTGCACAACAAACCACCCATGGGTTCTTTCTGTGTGGGCCGCCTTGTTTTCTAGTAATGATAGTTTTTTTCACTGTCTTATTTACAATTTGTTTGAAACAATGGTAGGGCTCTGATGCTGCCCAAAGTTCCTCCAGTCCTAAATGTTTTTTTGATGCGGTCAGGTAGGTCATGGATGCACAGTCGCTCTTTTGTTGTATTTGGGTCCATAGGTAAGAATTCAGTGTTCCTGCTTCCGCTCTTTTGATTCTGTACAAACTCTTGGCGTAGGCTCCTTTTCAAGCTAATTCTTGGCTTTGCCGGCCAAATTCCAACTTGTGACCACCAATCTTCCATACTATATTCTGTTTGATGCATTTGCATTTGCACCGCTCCTATAAGCAATCTGAGGACACCAACTACATGTTTTAGCCTCCAATTTCAAATTCCTTTACATTTACGGAATGTTTAAAATTTCAATTTTACGTTTTGCATCTTTATTCATATATACTTAAATAATTAGTAAATATTATTGAAAAGATGAAGGTAGGCAGAATAATTCTAAGTTCTTTATTAAGTCTTCAGAGTGCAAAGCCTCTTCCCTTATGTTTTGCTTTCTGCATCAGTCACAACATGAACATTTTCGCCAAGGGATTTAAATACCTTAGCAAAAAGCCATCTTTTATTGCATTTTCTACATGTAACCCCCATGCAGGCCACTTTGAGTCATTAGCTAAATGATTGTGATTGTCACATCCAAAGCACCTTACCATCTCATTCTTAGGTTCAGATTTACACTTGTTTTGTCAATAATCTATTTCATTGTCAGAAAGAGTGTGTACCTCTTCACACTCTGTGTGTGAATCATTGGATAATCTAATTTCCTTACTACATTACAGCTGTCTGTTCTATCCTCTTTGCTAAGCTAATGCCCTCTGATAGATCTGGATTTTGTGTAAGAAGTTTCTCTTGAATTTTTGGGTCATTGGTACAATGGATCAGTTGATCCTTGATCAACTAATCTACCAGAGTACTGCAACATATGTGGACACCTCTGCCACCTTTTTTGTTTGTACTCGGTTAAAGAATCTGGGTATCTCAAGAACAATATTGATCTCTCTTTGAAATGAGTTTCTAACTTTCTTAATTTGTATTGATAAACATCTTACTCTGTGTCTTCCTCTCCACTAGCTTCATTGGATTCTCTTTCTGTAATGTCTTCATAAACTTTTCTACCTTGCAAACCTATATTATGTAGTAATATGTGTTGCTTATGCACTGATGAATAATTTCCATCTCCTATTTATATTAAATAAGATTTGAAAATCTTTAGCCACCTATCCCACAGTATATCAGGTTCACCAGCAACCTTTAGGAATGGAGAGGGCTGACTCATGCTGGCAGCTGCCATTGTGAAGTGCGAAATCACCAAGCAATAATGCTAACAATAGATAAAGGTACTTGTGCTTAAGCCTATATAGTACACAAATGGTTAAATGAACACTTGTATGCAACAGAAATCCTTCACAGAATAAAAAGGCTCCTTACACCCTACGTTTTACATTCTTTACCCAAATGTATCTGTATAAACCATTAATTTGCTTTTACATTCTATGTTTCATTTTTATTACAGACCTCTGCACTTTCTTTATGTCTCTTCCTAGACAAGGGACTTCCTCCTATGGTTCGAGGTGGAAGTTGCCCAATTATCAGAACAGGTGCTAATCCCCACTTAAGGTTGAGGCAAAGGTGTCCAAATTCTGCCATACACGTGCATTTCCAGTCACCCCCCTACTGTTGCGGAGTCAAACTAGAGGTCCAATCACCTAAAAACGCCACGTTTGTCGAGAGTAGAAAGCTGCTCCGTAGCGGAGTACAAATAGAACTCTAATCACCTCAGAACGCCGCATGTATCAGAAGAAAGCTATTCCTATCTTCACAGAAATCTGCATACATTGAATGAGGTAAGCTGTCTTCTACCCTTTCAACATGGTTTAATTTAAATCAAACTACTGCAAATGGGTTATCAACCTGCACAATTAACTTATGTATATATTCCAAAACTATGGTCAAGTACTCAATTTAACAATGCATGCTGCTGTGATGAGGGTGTGATATATGCCTTCCCTCGTGCTGGGTGCAGCACGAGGGATTGCTTCTTGTTGTCTATGTTCTCTGCCTCCGTTCGGTTCTAGCGCTCTGGGCAACGCTTGTCAGTTGCACGGAGTCCTGGAGTCGAGCGGCGGCTTTTCCCTGTGGGTGTTTCCTTTACTGGAAATAAAGAAGATTTCAACTACTAACTCCTGCCTTGAAATACTCTTATTTCATTTGGCGAAGAGCGGGTCCTGAACCTACAAAAACACCCACCAGGAGATACTCGGCCGATCTCTCTGCCTGCCCTCTCACTCCGACCAGGCTCTCCTTCAGCCTTCAAGAACAACGCATCTGCCTGTTCCTCAATCCGATGGTAGTTTGGTTTCTACCTGGTTTTCCTGGTCTTTCCTGCTCCTCTTCGTTGGTGTGGACGGTTTTCCAGAGCTCGAGCGTCAGCCCGTGAGTACCCGGCATTCTGCAGCGTCATCAGCCCCTGCGCGTCTTCAATCCTTACACGCATTTGACGCTTGCATCCTCGACGCTCCGCTCCTTGACCTCATCACGCTCCACGTCATCACGCTTGCGCACGGCAGCCATGTTTACTGGTTGCCTAGCTACAGCTACACGCTCCGCGCTAAGCAGCACACGGAGTCAGTTTCTTGGATTTTAACACCACAGCGCGACCTTCGCTTCGTTTCATTTACATTTCTTCGCCTTGAAGAACCAAATACTGGTATTTTCGCCACATTTTTATCATATTTGACTAATTTATTATTTCTTGTGTGCTCCTTCGGTGACAGGCACACCTTTACCTGCATGTTGCCTGTCATTCTAAACTTTAATTCATGCCTATTATTTCTTTAGCACTGGTAACTGGTTTTATTATTTTATTTTTCATTTATAACTGTGATACTGTCTTTTGTTAATGGCTTCTTCTCAACAATTTGCCCAACCTCCTCCTTTTCTTCAACTTCCTGGGAAACCTACTATCCCTTGGCGTCAGTGGGTTAGAGCTTTTGCCAACCATATTGTAGCAATTGATGCAGTCAAGTTCACGCCTGAGAGGAAAGTTGCTATTTTATATGGTTGCTTGGGAGTTGCTGCACAACATACTTTTGAAAACCTTCCAAGATCTTCTCCTCCCACTGGGGATGCTGGTGATAATTGGGATGAGTATAAGGAAGCCTTATCTCGCCTCACAAGACATTATGGTGAAGAACCTAATGAAATGCTTGAGAGACATAACTTCTTTAAAAGGAGACAGCGAGAAGATGAATCCATTGAGGAGTACATTGCTCAGTTAAGAATCTTGGCGTCTACTTGCGAATTTGAATCTAATCCCGACATTTACATTCGAGATCAATTTGTTTTTGCTTGTTTCTCCAAAAAGATTCAACAACGCCTTTTGAGCTGCAAGAAGCCTACACTTCAAGAAACTATTGACATTGCCAAGAGCATCGAAAGATCCATCACTACTTCTAACGCGCTGCAAAAAGACCAAGCTCATTCTTCTCTTCATTCTTCTTCATATGACAATACCACTTCTATTAGTTTAGTTAACACTAATAGGTCTGTTAGACCTTTTAAAAAAAAACCTAACCCTAACCCTTATTGTTACAGGTGTGGTTCTAAGTCCCATATTGGCAACAACCCCTCTTGTCCTGCTTCAGGAAAAAGGTGTGTTTTATGTAAAAAATTAGGACATTTCCAAGGTATGTGCAAATCTGTCAAAAGGTCGTCCAGACCTTCTGTAAATAGTATTGTATGTCCTGATTTGGATGATTGCATTGACGAATTTCAAGACATGGTTGTATCTATCCATTGCAATTTCATTGACACCTCTAATTTGGTCAAAGGTCCATACTGCTCTGCACTGTTTGGTAACATTGAAGTTACAGTCATGGCAGATTCTGGATCTCCGATAACCATTCTCAATGAAGCGTTCTTTCTTGAAAAATGGAACAATTCCATTTCTTTGCTCAAATCTGACCTTAGTCCTAAAGCATTTAATGAGTCTGATATTATTATGCTTGGCTACTTCAACTATAGGCTTGAGTGCTTTGGGAGATCTATCATTACAAAAATTTATATTGCAACCAAGGGTCCCAACATAGTTGGCTGGCAAGATCTCGCCAAAATGGGTATTTACCTAGTTCCTGGTTCGGATGATCCCATTAGAGTTGGTGATCCTCCTGAAGGTTATTCCCCTGTTCCACCTTTTGTTTCAGTTTGTCTTCTCACTGATAATCATGAGTCAGACATCAAACAAATTTTGGACAGATTCCCCAATGTTTTTTCCAACCAACCAGGCACCGTCAAAGGTTTTAAACATGAGATCAAGCTGAAAGCCTCTGCCCAACCCATTGTCCATAAAGTCCGCCCTGTCCCCATCAGTGCCAGGGATGAGCTTAAATCTGTGCTCACCTCTCTCAAAAAGGATGGTATCATTGCACCTTCGGATTCTTCCGAATGGGTTTCACCCATTGTTATCGTTCGCAAAAAGAACGGTGAGGTTAGGCTATGTGCCGACCTTCTCACCCTAAACAAAAACATTTTGGTTGATTGCCACCCCCTTCCCAAAATTCACGACCTACTTGCCAACCTAGGTGGTGCTAAATATTTTTCTCTTATTGATTTACGCTCCGCATACCATCAGGTACCCCTTACCGAATCTTCTCAGGACCTCACCACTTTTGTCACCCCATTTGGTGTTTTTAAATATTTGAAACTTCCATTTGGACTTGCTAGCGCAGCTAGTGTTTTCCAAAAATTATGGATCACCTTTTCGAGTCTGTTCCTGGGGTGCAGGCCTATCAGGATGACATTTTGTTTTTTTTCTCCTGATTGGAATTCTCATTTATCTCATCTCTCTTCTATTTTGAGCAAGCTTAATGAAACTGGCATGACTGTCAGGGCTGACAAATGCAAATTTGGTTCTCAATCCCTGGAATACTTAGGTCACACTTTGACTCCTGAAGGCATAAAACCCAAGTCCTCCCTCATTGAGGCTATTTCTCAGGCTTCTCCTCCCAAAGACAAGGATGCCCTCCGCTCCTTTTTGGGTTTAGCGGAGTATTACGCCCGTTTCGTAAAAGGCTATGCCCAAATTGTTGAACCCCTTCGCTCTTTGCTTCGCAAAGGTTCCAAATATGCTTGGACTGAAGAGATCAATGCCTCTTTTTCACATGTCAAGGACATGATTGTTGGTGCTCCCGCTTTGCACCCCTTTCAAGACTCTGCTAAGTGTTTCATCATGGTTGACGCCAGTTTGACTGGTTTGGGTGCCGTCCTTGGTCAGTGGGTTTCTGGTAGGGAACACACTGTTGCTTTTTCTTCCAGAAGACTTAAGGATTCTGAAACCCACTACAGCACCATTGAGCGAGAGTCTTTGGCTTGCGTTTGGGCAATTGAAAAGTTCAAGAACTACATTTGGGGTAGAGAATTTGATTTATTCACCGATCACAAGCCTCTCACTCAACTTCTCAATGGTGATGGCCTAGGTAAAGCCTCCTCAAGACTTGTCAGACTCTTGTCCAAATTACATGAATTTCACTTCAATATTAAGCACATTTCAGGTGGCAAAAATTTTTGTGCTGACTGTTTGTCTCGCATGTCACTCAATACTGCTTCTGATGTTCAAGAAATCGGTGATGTTGAATTGCCACTCTTGACGCCACCAAGTTGTGCCCTTTCATTACGGAGGATTCTTGGTCCAAAGCCTATGAAAATGATCACAATTTAAAATTGGTTGCACAATACATTTCTCAGGGCTGGCCTGAGAATAGAAAATTGTCCAATGAGCTAAAGGCTTTCTCCATGATTTCTTCTGAACTCTCTCTTGTTGACAATTTAATTATGAGACATGATGTTTTTGTTCCGCCTTCTGATGTCAGACCCGATATCATTAAATTTGCACATCAGGGGCACCTAGGCATAACAAAAACTTCTCAACTCATCAAATCCCATTATTGGTGGCCTTCCATTGAGTCCCAGGTAAAGTTTTACATTGATTCCTGCAAAGAATGTTTGCTTTCGGATAAGAAATGGAAACTCATTAGTACACCCCTCCATCCTGTTCCTTTTCCACTTAAACCCTGGGAAAAGGTTGGATTGGATTTTTCTGGTCCCTTTGATGTCCTTCCCCATGACATGAGATATGTCATTCTTCTTATTGATTATCATTCTAAATGGTTATACCACATGTTTTATGACTCTCCCTCCTCCTCCAATTCCGTCAAATTTTTACGGAATTTGTTTATCATTGAAGGTTGTCCTTCTGTTGTAGTCACCGATAATGGTTCCCATTTCGTATCCGAAAAATTTAACTCATTTTTAATGGAGCATGATGTTGTTCATTTCAAAGTTGCTCTTTATTCGCCCACTTCAAACGGCTTAGTTGAACGGGCCAATAGACTGCTCAAAGATGCTGTTCAGACTGCCATTTCCTCTCACAATGACGTAAGGAATTTTGTTGAAGATAAGTTTTGGTCATATAACATTTCTCCTCATTGTACAACTGGCATGTCTCCCTTTTCTTTGTTAAGGAATAGGAGTGTTCACACCAAATTGTGTCCCACATGGTTATCTGAGAAAAACGTTCAGACCCCTCAATCTTCCAACGTTTCTCTTTCTGAAAGAGTTTCTCAGAAACAGTCTCTTATGAAGTCCAGGCATGATTCAGGTAAATGTTTCACTTCTATTGTTTTGAAAGTTGGTGACTGGGTCCTCATCAAAAATCCTAGAAAAGTTGCAAAAGGGCTCTCCAAATTTTCTACCCCAGTTCAGGTAACTGCTGTCAGCAGGGCTTCTGCTTTACTTGGCAGCAGAGGATGGTGGAACAAGAGAGCTTTAGTTATTTTGTCTGACTCACAGGCTCGCTCCTTATTAAGTTTGACCAAAGAACAATTTGACCAGTGTGATTGGTCTTTTTGGTTGGACTCTCCATGTTCTTCCAACTCATCCTCATCCTGTCCTTTTTCAGATGCCTCTGCATCCTCAACTGTTTCTTCTTCCTCTCCTTCTTCCATTCAGTCAGAGGTTGGTGGGGAGGTTTCAGGTCAGGCTTCTGCTCCTTCTGTACGTTGTAGGAGGTTACCTGTCAGGTTTAAGGATTATGTTTTAAATTGAAACTAATTTCCATTTTTCAGTTCTAAATGTTTTTGATGTATCTGCTCACATGTATTTGCTCTCCTTTCTTTGCTTGCTCTGAAATGTTGTGAAGAGGGAGAAGTTGTGATATATGCCTTCCCTCGTGCTGGGTGCAGCACGAGGGATTGCTTCTTGTTGTCTATGTTCTCTGCCTCCGTTCGGTTCTAGCGCTCTGGGCAACGCTTGTCAGTTGCACGGAGTCCTGGAGTCGAGCGGCGGCTTTTCCCTGTGGGTGTTTCCTTTACTGGTAATAAAGAAGATTTCAACTACTAACTCCTGCCTTGAAATACTCATAACTATGGTCAAGTACTCAATTTAACAATGCATGCTGCTGTGATGAGGGCCTGCCACAGATCCTACCTCTGAGAAATATAGACTTGGGGGACAGAAATGATCTGTCCACTTGACAGCGCACAGCTGCGGTCCCTAAGGTTTCTGCAAATATTTTTTACTTTTTCAATTTAAACCAAATTAAAAACTTTACTCCAGGCTTAGTAAATCAATTCTCTTTTCATTTCATTGGTTTAACAATATATCGCTGTATAGCAACAAAAGCTTTTTTATATACAGAGATTTTTAATGAAAAAACATATTGTACTTTAAAGATAAATGCTATAGCATTTGACTTCAGGAGTACAACCACAGAATTGTATCTTTAAATTACAATATGTGTTTTCGTTAAAAATCTCTGTACATAAAAAAAGCAGGTTGTGGGATGTGGTAGGCTTCTGTAGGATTGGCAGGCAGGACAGATCAAAGCTGGGAACGGAAGCTGCAGAGGCAGTGAATCAGTTGTCTTCATTATTGTAAGACTACACCATCATTCAGTTGAAAATCAAGAGTAGTGGGTGAAAACTGAGGTGAAATCAGAGGAACATTAGGTATTGGCTCAATTTTATTTCTGAAGGGCGTAGTCTGGTCTTTTGCCAGTGAATAACTCCAATTGACCAAAGAGCAAAACATTAAGCCATGTCAATTGAGTTTCTAAACATATTTTCAGGGGTGGCTTCTCCATTTGAGCAGAGGAGCATCGTCCCTCCAATAAAAATGGTCGCCATGCCGAGAGATAAAAAATAAAATGGTAATAAAGTTAATTTATTACCATTTTACTTTGCGTCCGTCCATTCAGAACTGAGCGTCAGGATGGGGTGGGACGGTGTCTGCTGAATGACAGCAGCAGGAAGGAGGCAGGGCTGCTTGGGCACAGGGCACTTCATTTCAAAGTGTGCATGTCCCTTTGGCCGGCCATCAGACATGCACACTTTGAAACCTCTAACCCCAAGCCCATGCCTCCGGTTTCCTCTGGAACAGCGAGAGATGCCGCTCCCTCCAATCCTAGTGCTGCTTTCAGCATGAGTGAAGCACCAGGATTGATTAGGGGAGTTGTTGAGGGTCCTGCATGAAGAAGAAATCCGGATCAGAGCGAGGTAGACGTTCCTTCAGGTGAGTGAGTATTTATTTCTTTATTCTATTTAATGTGCCACCCAAACTGCATATTTTACCTATCTCTTTCTTTAGATTTGAGCTATAACTTTCTACTTTTCCAGAGCAGTCTGGGTGGTAAGCACAGAGACATTCTAATTTCTAGAGCCATGCACACTTCTTTGACCATGGAGGAAATGATATGAGAGCCCCTATGACTGGGAAGCTTTTAGAAGAATCCCAAACCGGGGGAGGAAATCTCTCAACATCTTTCTGGTTACAGTAAAAGTATCTGTGTGAGTGCAAGAGTAAGCCTCAACCCACCCTGAGAACTTACATGCAATCAGCAGCACGTATGAGTAGGAGCAACATTTAGGCATCTGAATGAAGTTCATCTGTGAAGGGAAAAAGGCATCCCAAAGAGGTGGATGGGCAGCTGCTGCGGTCTTAATTCTCTTTCAGATATTGTGGGTTTGAAACTTTGCACAGAATAAGCAATAATTCTGTGCAACAGAATAAAAGAATGGTGCATACCATGGGTCACTGTGTCATAAATCATACCATCCCTTCCGAAATGGCCAGTACCATGACAGAGGTAGGCCAGGGTCAGCGTCAAACATTTTGGTGCTATCAGAACTCTTCTGGTGCTAGTCCTCCCTCTATACTCCCTGAGGGTCCTTTATACTACTCTGCTAAATCCAGATTTCTTTTTCACCATTAGCTGCCTTCTCCTGAGTAAGAGTAGGCACAGGAAAACCATCTGGTTCCATAACATAAGTTGTTGTTACAACATTAGAAAACAAGGCACCATTCTTAGTAGCTTGATCGGTAAGTGCATTTCCTTGAGTCACTTCATCTTGCGAAGACTGACACAAATTTGACAACAGCAACTTTAATTGGCAACATTAATGCATCCAACAGGTTTTAGATGTACATGCTGTTTTAAATGGGGATTCCTGCAGAAGTGAGGAACCGTCTCTGCATCAACAGTAACCGGAAATCATGAGCAAGTTCAAAAGTGTATTTGGAGTTGGTAAAGACAGTAACAATCTTTTTTCTGAACAGTGCACAGCACAGGTAAGGGTGACATGCTCTGTCATTTGAGTAGTGTGAACTAGCGGTAAGTGTCGACTTTTCCACATCTACATATAGTGTACACAAAGGAAGTCCAGCTGAAAGGTTTCCAACATTCTTTCAGAGACATGAAACGTCCAGAATAAACCAATTCATTAGAAGCCATTGGTACGTCAGGCAGATCAATGTGAGGTTTGGTTAGGTGTTCAGTGACTTACAGTCAATCATGTGGTTCACCCTTCTAGATGGCCATCAAAGATGTGCGTTCATTGCAGGGAAATGAATCGAGGAGAAATGTAAGGCTAACACGGCAACATCTAATGTCGGGCCACTGGGGAAGTAGGGAGATTATGTGTTTTCATAGTAAGCCAAAAGGCAGAGATGGGAATGGGGAATAACTGCAAGAATATTGGAGCCCAAGACTCTTTTTTCTGTAAGATGGAATGCTGTAGCCAACTGAGCGCAGGCCGTCTGGGAACCCTGCGGCTATCGAGTCAAGAGCAGAAGAATAATAGGCAATGGCCTCCTTCAGATCCTGATGGTCTGCACCAATAATCTAAGGGGGTACACCTTAACCGCATTACAGAAAAATGTTAAAAAAGTTTACAGCAATCAGGAAGCCCCATTGCAGGCTTCTTCCACCTGCATGTACGCTTGCTCTGCTCCTTAGTCTAATAAAAGGGTTCTGGGGTGACCTTTTTGACATGGCTTTAGAGCAGTCCTAACGCAGCAGTAAATCGTATGATCTGGAAAGATCATGGTGATATTACCTCATTTTAAAATTGGGGAAGGATGAAGAGGGATCTGGTACACCCCTGGGTGAGTCTCCGCCATGTTAATTGTCTTCCATTGAATTGAAAAGCAAAGAGGCACCGGCTTTCCTTGTTTACAGGAATGGAGAATAAGGCAAAGCATAGGTCTATAACAATGGAACTTCAGGCCACAGCTGGGATTCACAAAAGATTGGTGGTGGGGCTGGGCACCACTGAAAAGCTGATAATAACTATGGTATTGATCACCCTGAACAAAGCTAAACACAATTAAGAGTGACTACGAAGGACTAAGAGTGTTAGAGCGTTGGTACTTACAATTGGCAGTAGAAATTCTTGCTTAATTAAATTGACAGTGGCAGGGTAAATCCAAGCTTCCGCCTTTATGATGCAAAGGGTATTGCTATAGGGCTCAGGAAAAATGCACATTTATCAGCCATTTGACCAAGCTAAAAGAGACAGGATCAGTACTACCACGAGGGAGTCTCACATCGGAAATACCCACTGCATCAATGAATAAGCAGAGAGTGACAGAGACGAAAATTCTGAGGTTTTCAGGGGACAACGTGTACCAGTGTCAATAAAACAAGACTTGAGTTTACAGTGAATCATAAGGTTCATATAAGGACACTCTTGATCAACTGGGATTAGGGTATTCGCAGCACAGTCAACACCTCTTGGTTTCTCCTAGTAGTATGGGATACTGTTTTTTTGTGATCTGGGCAAACCTGAAAGGTTCGGGTTGATGAGGAATTCCTGATGTTAGGTTGGGGTAATGTCTTTTCCAATCTCACAATTGACCACAACTAAAACATGACCCACCTGATTGAGCTTTTTGACCTCTGACCTTTCCTTCATTTCGACCTGTCCTCCCTATTCTCCTCAGCAGTTTGAAGCTTCCCTTCCCCTCCCTTATTCAGACTGTGAAATGATTGCACCTGGAAAGTCATTAGTTTAGATTTGTTCAATTTCCATTTCCTTTTCTGCACAGACACACAGTGATTTAGCATTATAACCAAGTCTGCCAAATTATAAATTTGCCACACAATGCACATCTGATTCCAAACGCTAGATAATAATCTTTGTGCAAAGGTAGTATCTACATCTTCCTGAGCTGGCCCTGGAGAACACTGTGTCTTTGAAAAATATCTCTTAGCTAATCTAGATAATCTGCTGGTGATTCTCCTTTGTTATGGCTACAATTCAGAATCTTTGTCCAGTCCATCTTGACTGGGCACATTTCCATTGTGACTTTCAACAGCCCTACATTTGCTACTGGTAAAGAACCTCTCATATGGAGGGTCTTATCGTGACCAAGTGCTCTTCTCTATCAATCAGCCACTCCCTTCGCAGTTCACCACCAACCTCAACAACTGATTCTTATCTGCCCAATTTGACGAATTCACCTCAAACCCTTCCTAAAATTCTGCAAGGGACTTTGCGGGATTCTCACTTATATCAGGAACCATTCCTTAATGTTAATCAAGTCAGCATGGGACAAAGGTGCATGGAATTTTACTCTGCCTCCAGGTCTGGTCTAGTCCCTTAAAAGGTGAAGGCATCAGGAGGTCAAGGTGGAGTTTCTCATCATCGACTGAGCTCACTAGAAGGTCGAGAACATCGATATTCATGGTCGTTCCTAATTTCCTGACTACACCCTACAGAACATCTCAAGCTATCTAGGGTAATAGTTGGATTACACTCCCGGACTATCTGGTGCCTATCGGGAACAGAATGGACTTTCGGGCTAGAGCAAGGTGCAGGGTGGTAGAGTCAGTCTCACATCTTAACCCCTTAGCTGTTGAGGCTTTTCCACTGTCAGTGTTATTCCTTTTATGATGTTCGGGGCACTTTGTGCTTAAACTTTCATAACGCTTATCCAGAGAAAACATACCGGATAAATGTGTGCCCCTTTTCTCCCATATGTTAAGGATTGTAAATGTACTCAACATTTGTGGATTCCCCTAGCCAAAACATGAAAAAAAGGAAAATATATATACGTTTTTAAAAATTGGGAAAAGGTGCTGTGCAAGAAAGCATTCTGTGTCTGTTTCAGCTTTAGGGTCTTTCAAATAAATGTCTTCGCACATCGATTAGGAAAAAGAGAACTCTCTTGGAACTACTACAAATCTATCTTTGGCTACATCTATTTATATATCTTCGGCACACATTCAAATATTCATAGAATGCACATAAACATTCCTGTATGAACCCAACAAACAACTATCATACACACAAGGATAAGGAACTCAAATCAATACAATAAAACATTTATTTATTGATACATCATACTTCAGTTAAAAAATCTTATTAATATAAAAACATAATGAATGTACAATACATCAAAATTATAATCATACATAAAAAACCATGAGAGACAAATGAATTGTAAGGAAATCAAAACATAAAAAAAGGGTTACTCAAAAGAGAATCACTCAAGACAAATTTATCAGTCCATCAATTTATAATACTACTGGACATAAAGAGGTTCCTTGGATATACCCATATACCAAACGGGAGCGTCCCTTAGGACAGTTCCTTCGAATGCGAAGGAACTGTTCCTCTCTGGATGATTTTTATAGGCACTCCCAAATTTTAAAAAATAAACTCAAAGAGAGAGGATATCTTAAAATACTCATTACACACTCTTTTATACATGCCAGGTTTTATAATCTTAAAAGTATGTTAACCAGTAGACTTGAGAGTAAACAGGAGAAACATGACAAAGAAAGGTTAGTATTTGTGAGTCAATTCTCCCACTTAAGTGATAGAATTAAGAATATCATTAATTCTAATTAGAGTATTCTCAATGACAATGAACTAACTGCCCTAGAGAGACCTTTATTTGTGTTTAAACGTAATAATAACCTAAGATCACTAGTCCATACTTACTGTGAAGGACCATCCATGAATCAACGAACCCTGATGGGTACACAAGCTATGGGAAACGACAAATGTAGTAACTGTAGCATGTGTGGACAGTACATAGTGGGGAAAGGGGTGATTTATAACAACCACGCCCTGACCTCCAAGGTTTTGAATAACTGTAGGAGTAAAAATGTGGTGTATTTGCTTTTATGCCCATGCAATCTGGGACAAGTCGGCGAGACTTCTAGAGAACTTCGTACCCGGTTGCTGGAACATAAATCTGCTATTAAAAACGACAATGAAAATGCGCCACTAGTAAGTCATTTTAAGAAAAAAGGTCATACATTTATTGACTTTAAGTGGTTCATTATTGAAAGAATAGAGGGCAATAAAAGAGGAGGTGATTTGACACTGCGAAAAGTGGTATATTTCGATTTTGGAAACCTTTAGGACAGGCCTCAACACTAAAGAGAATTGGATGAAACTGATTGAGTAACAAAATTGTGATTTAGATAAACTACAGTAACTGTATAGTCGCTTTGGAGTTACTTTACGGGGGGCTGTTGACCCCTGTGTGGCCCCTTAGGAAGCAGTGGGTTATGAACCAGCCATATACTCCTGATTTGCATGGGGACAACATTCCCGCTTAAATAGATTGTTAATAGTATTTTATTTATTTATTTTAGGAGTTTTATATAGCATTGGCTAGACCCGGAGGTATCATAGCGCTTTACATGAGGTTCCACAAATAACAAAATTACATCAGTTACGATTTACATCAGTTGCTAGACACACATTACAAGAGCATAGAAGACGAGATGAGTGAAGTGTAGATGTGAAAGGGGTAAGGGTAAAGGGGTAGGAGGGAGGTACTACAGAGAGAAGAAGGAAAGTCTGCCCAAAGTCCGTCTGGGTAGGTGACGGTCGAGGGGGAAGTCCCAAAACCCATCTCCTCTATAGCTATCAAGTAGCTCCACCGGGCATTGGCCAAATAGCTAAGTCTCAATGGGAAAATATTTAGAGAACTTAGAGGGCAAAATAAATGGAGCGTAGAGGGGTAATGGGGTAGGGTAAAGGAGTAGGAGGGAGCATATGACAAAGAGACGCAGGACAAATCTGCCAAACGTCCAGCTGGGTAGGTGACGGCCGAGGGGGAAAGTCAACAGCCTATCTCCTCTTTAGCTACCAGGTTCCTCCACCGGGCGTCGGGCAGAAAACTAGGTCTCCACGGTCGGGGGTAAGTTCACAGATTCAATGTCCGGATGGGGGTATGGTCAATGTCAAATTAAATATCTCAAAGTAGGAGCACAACATGGAAGGGACTACAGTGGCAGCCATCAAAGGGTCAGGTAAGGGGTTCTGATCTTGGTGTTAACATTTAGCCGGTCCCCATTTTAATCTTTTGCTCAACAGGGGAGGGGGGGAGATTGTTGTGCGGAGGAGGAGCTTGAGGGCAGTGTCAGTGTCCGCTTGTCTCCCCTTGTTCAGAAACCTGGCTCCAGTGTCAGCATCCCCACCAAGGCTCCCACGTTGCTGGAAGGGTGTTCAAAGTCAGCCCCGTTGGTCCCTATGGCGCCACAAGCAGGTGGAGACGCGCCGCCATCTTAAGGTCAGGCATCAGCAAATGCTGGTGAGCATGCAGCCGATCTCGGGGAGGGGAGACCCATCGCTTCTTACCGGCGGTCCCCGTGGGCAGTTGGAGCAGGCTCCTCTCGCTGTACCACCTCGGATGCTGCCTTGACTGCAGGGGCTCGCCAAGATTCGCGGGCGCTCCTCATGCGTGCTGGGGGGCTTATTATCCAGAAAGGCATTAAAAATGATCGCTGGTTTAGCAGCAGATAACTGCCGCTAAAGCGGCGATAATGGGCTTGATAATATGCCCTTGAGAATTCCAATAGAAGTCCATGTTCTGGTGTGAACATGGGCTTCTATTGGAATTTGGATAATTTTAACACCGCTCTTGATATTATAAACCCTCAGGGCTCCATTAGGATGTCGGGCCAATCGCCACCGCCACCGCCATGGTGGCGGTGGCGATCCGCCCGACAGAAATGCCCACCTGCCACCCTTTTCCTCCCCGCCACATTATAATGGCGGGGGGGACTGCACGGAGGCAAACACCGCCTGCCACTTTTCTGCCCCGTTCGCCTTGCGGCGGAAAACGAGTAACATGCAGGCGGTGTCTGTCAGACACCGCCCGCAATATTACAATGGGCATTTTTCAATGCCTTTCCGTGGCGGCAATGCCGCCACGGAAAGGCATGCGGTGTTCAGGGGGCCCCCAGAGTGAAGGCCAAAGGGGCGTGGCACACGGTGGGGTACCTGTGGTACCCCCCTGCATTTACATAATGAAAGCGGTAGGCACCGCGCTGTGCCTGCCGCTTTGATTATGTAAATGCTGCAAAGCATTTTTAGTATTGTGGTGGGCACAGCACAGAGCTCAGCCCGCCACAATACTAAAAATACAGGATGTGCCCGCCACAGTGGCGGGCACATCCTAATGGGGCCCTTAGTATTTAGTGTCAAATAGGTAATAGACCTCTTTTATAATTAATAAAAAAAGAATTTTAGATCACTCGGCGGGGTACTCCACGCCGATATGATGTCTTTCGGGCCAGGTGCACACAATCCTGTGTGATACTTAACAGGAAGGGATCAGCAGAGAACGTTTTCTGTTTATTTTTATTTTAAAGACAAGACGGGTGGCGCCTGCAGTACCGGACATGCGGTGATATCCATACACCACAGAATAAGGAAAAATCCCTATGACTAGATTGAGACAGCATTAATAGTATCATACTGTCAAAGCTGAATCAGAGTTGATGCTCTTCTTCCAAACGCACAGGAGCAGAACGTCGCAAGTTCCCAATGCTTTCCCCAAGCCTTACAGCAACAAACTTAGATTGCTTAATTGCCAATAAGGCCTGAGGGGGGAAAGGGGATGGGACAGAGAAGAGACTGTCACACTGTGTCACACTTCATCTGATTCTTTCTTCAGTTCAGACGTCGTCAGTTTTTCTAACTTCTTAAGTACTTGGCTTGTATTCAGCTGTAAGAGAATTCACCATTAGCATAATATCTCACTATTCTCTTAACACTTATTACCTTCTTCACCTTATGTTCACCTACCCAATACAGTTGTGACCTTTGCTCCTCTTCTATAGTAGTAAATGTTGCCTTCAGTGCTGAAAACTAAATATATAGTTCATTAGTTTCTATTTATACTTTATCTCTAATTTCTGTTTTCTTGCCTTGCAGGTTCCTTTCTCACCTGTTAACTGCACGGATGCTGCATTAAATGGGTTTACTTTCACTCTTGCTTATCTGGAAATCTTTTAACTCTCTTTTCTTCTTGTGTTGCCTTGTTTTTTCTCTAGAGTTACTTTCACTCTTCTGTTATTCTTTATTGATTTTTCGTGGAAATTCTATTGCTGTCTTCCTCTTTTCAATTCTGGAGATGTCTTATCTGAATACCTCACCTTGCTTCGATTTTCTTGACTTGTTCTGTCTCTAGTTATATCCCTCACACTGCACTCGAGACTGCTACGAGTAAGCCTCTAATCTGTACTCTACTTCTTGTGCATGACTATTCGATGCTGCCACTCAGTTTCGGGTGTTGCGCATGCTCCGAAAACTATAAACAGTAATTTAACAAAATGGAAAGGTCTTACTTGTTGAGCAGCGCTTTGTAGGCACTCCACTGCCTGTTACTTTTGAACTTGGCCAATATTCGCGACGCTCTTCCCTGACTACCTTCACTCAGCGGCCATCTTTGATTTCTGCTTCGCCTTCAGTTTGCCCTGTTCTTTCCTTCCTTGCCTGTGGTCCTGTAATTTATGACACTGATTCAATACTTTCTGCCACAATATGTCTTGCTAGCCCTGACACATACTGATAGCGCCACAAACGTAGTGTAGGGATTTAACAAAGAGTTAGCAGGAGTAGTTTTGTTCGTTAATAATAAAAAGATTGTTGTGATTATTTGGCATTATCGGTACAGGAGATAGTGTGTGCTAAAGAACACCAAGTTATGTATCACAGGGGGATGCGAACATAGGGTTCCCATTGGACAATTCACGAAAAAATGCTTTTAAATATCTTTTAAAAGTACTACAATATGCGAGGCCAGATTAGAGTTTTTCATGGGTTCTGATCATTATCAACTCTAAAGTATACCCCACATATTGGGGGTCGACAATGAATTGAGGACCCTTCCCATAAGTGATGAGGGTTTAGAGGAATGGGTCTCATTTAATTATAAGGGTCCTGCAATGGAGCATTAGCACTAATGAGGATATGAAGATCACGTCATTTCAGAAGATTGAAAAGGGGGCCATAAAGTAGTGATAGGATTGGCCCAGGTGTGTGTTTATTAACAATATAAGTGCGCACATTTTAGCAATTTCAATATGACTATGATCTGTTAGACTCTATCCCACCTTGAGTGGTTTACAGAACAATGTTATGTTGTTCCTTTAGGTTTATAATTGCTGTTACCTGCATAGTACCTCCGGAATTTAGGATCAGTGGGACAAATTAGGTCTCGATCCAAGTCTCATCCTTCGCCACCCATAGAGATACAATGAGTGAGGTGAGTGATTATGAAATCTGGCTTACCTTTACTTGATAGCAGTATGGGAATTATAGTGATATAAGATTTAATGGGGACAAAACATTGCAATCTTTATTATTTTTTTTATTCCTTGACTAGGACGTTACTAGCACATAATATGCAGTAAACTTGAATTGAACGAATTTGGTTGGATCCCCGAGTATGTGGAAAGACTAAGATAAATGTGTTCACATATATACACAGAACAAGCAGTATGTATTCAATTTGAGAACTTGTCCTTAAGCATATAATAATAGTACTATAGGACTGAATTCATTTAGATATCTGTTTTGTATTATAGGTACCATTATTGTGCCTACAAGGATTTTTTACTGCTGAGCCATTTAGCTCAATAGGTGACGCACCATCATTGCGATTATAACTAGTTGGGTTCCTTTTGTTTCAATAAATTTCCTTTAAAAATCTTTTTATAAGTTGACATCTAGCAATGTAGAATAGGGATCTTAGAGGTGATTTACAAATCTGGCCGTTTATATTAGCAAAAGATTTTATCTAGGTACCCCATTGTATCATGAATGTGGGACTTGTAAATATTTGTAAACAATGGAAATCATATTGATTTGGTGTGTGGAAGTTAGAGTGATAAGAGGGGCATGGTGGTGTAGACGCTGTAAAGAATTGCTTGGACTCAATGCGAATGAACTTTCTTATATTAAGGATGAGGGCTCTAGTTTTAACTAAAAAAAATGTTAATGTTATTTTTGTATATAGTATATTGAATTGATTCAATTTAGGTTTTGACTTTATGCATTTATATTTTTAATAAGGGTTCATGAATTACATGTCAGCTACAGGAGAGACAAGTATTGTTTATTTTCTGATGAAGGTGGTCTTTCAATATTTAATCACCACCGAAACGTGTCGATGCTCCCCGTTTGATATATGGTTATATCCAAGGAACCTCTTTATGTCCAATAGTATTATAAATTGATGGACTGATGAATTTTTCTTGAGTGATTCTCTTTGGAGTAACCCTATTTTGATGTTTTGATTTCCTTACACCTCATTTGTCTTTCATGTTTTTTTATTTATGATTCTAATTTTGATTAGATTGTACATGTATTATGTTTTTATATTAAAAAGATTTTTTAACTGAAATATATTGTATCAATAAATAAATGTTCTATTGTATTGAATTGAGTTCCTTATCCTTGTGTGCATGATAGTTGTTTGTTGGGTTCATACAGGAATGTTTATGTGCATTCTATGAATGTTTCAATTTGTGCCGAAGATATAGAAATAGATGTAGCCAAAGACAGATTTGTAGTAGTTCCAAGAGAGTTCTCTTTTTCCTACCTCTGGTACCCTGTCTCTTGGCAAGTGGGGTCGCTCTCTCCTTTTTATTCAAATTGATTAAGCATTCGAGGTCAAATGTGCATTCCTCCATAAAGGACTTCTTCTTTCCATATTTACACTGTGTAAGATAACTGCTCATGCTTTTTCCATACTGGTAGTACATAGCACTGTCTGGAGTCAATTTTGCTGGGGGGCTTTTGCTGGGTGTGACTGGTGTAATTAAGGGCATGGCTTAAAAACATGTAAGCTAAATAATTGTGTGCTGTCCGACTGGTATTTTGCTGCTTCTGTCATTATATCCAGATATATAATACAACAAGTAACATTACACCTACAGCAAGCCAGGACTATTAGCGCTGTCAATGGTTTTAGTTGCATATGATAAATAAGCAACAACTATTGTTTTGTTGTATATAATAATGGAAATGCTTCAGTGCTGACATGATGAGACTGTGAAAGAGCTATAACGAGTCTCTTTGAAGTTACATCAAAGGCAGTGAATGGTTGAACTGCTGCAGAGTTAAGATGTTTGTTTTTTTCACCCTGAGGATGAGGGCAAAATTGGAGAGCCAAATAGGGTCCCATCATCTCAGCACCTGCTTTTTAGAACTGCCATTGCTGAGCACCGGCAGGACCTGGCCCACTTAAAGCCCTGCCTTTACCTTTGGCACTTAGTGTCATCATGTAGAGTCTGGTCTGGTCTGGTCCGGCTATCTTCCCCCTTCAAGCCAAGTGGAGGCAGTTCCCAGACTACTGCACCACGTTCTGAGGGAGAAAAGTAGCTACAAGCCTACTTAAAATGTAGTCTATGTTTATTAAGCAAAACAAGCAATAAAAGTAGTAATTGTAGCACAGAAAGAGCTTTACCTCCCCAAGCAGCTGGGCATCTAATGCCAGCTCCTCCCCTAATTTCTCAAACGTTAAAGAAACTGAATCTTTACATGGTGCCACTCGAACAGGTGCAGAGCTTCCTCATGACAAGAGTGGTAAAGACCTTGAGAAAAGATACAATAAAGAAAATCTCAGGTGCTGAGATAGCTTGATTGAGAATTCTTGCATGAAAATGAGGCATGTACACACTAGAAGCGAGAGAGCTGAACCAGCCGTGTTTCACATCGGCATGCAAACTGGCTGCGGGTTAAGCAACATGGCAATTAACAATTGTGGTACAATTCAACATGAATTGCATGAATTCCTACTTTGACTTAGACACTGCACCCTCTTGTTATAGGACTCAATAACAATGTGTCTGTTTTCCTGATTCTGGTCACCTTTTATTGCAATTGGAATGCTGCTGTGCTGCAAAATCTAGGAATCATTGGTTGACTGAGGAAAACCCATATAACAGTTAATGTGCCTGCGTGCGTGTGTGTGTGTGGTTGTGTGTGTGTGTGCGCGTAAACTGAATGGACCCAACAACATTGAGGAAACTAGCCAATGCACAGAAGCCCACTTATATCTAGTTCACTGTGTAACCAACTTAAGGAAAATGAATGTGCTGGGGGCTCTGTTACAGCTTTGCTGGGGAAATGGATGGAGAATATTGAAGAAAGATGGTGACCACCACTGACCCTTGTGGCATTGGCAGGGAAAGGCGTAAATTAGAGAAACCTTACCAAAGTAGGAAACGCTGTACTTATGTTGTTGTTTAAGTCCAAATCTTCTGCAATGCTTTCAACTAAACCCGGTTTGTTATCTTTAACAGGGCGATAATTCGGTGACGCAACATTCAAAGAGATTAGCCGATTGCTCTGCATGCAACTCATTCATCTAAATGTTCCATATTCTTCAAGATAAATGTAGCTAGGTGACAAATATATATTATCTCTAAACTTACGGAAAAACACATTTGATACAAAATACAACTTGAACACGAAAACCACGCCTGGGTATCAAAAGAAGACTACTAAAACTGGGAGCATGCTGTTTATTAATCCAGATATGATCAAATAAATACAAATGCACAAGAACAATGCGCTGTTGAAAGGGAAAGCAATGATTTAGACAGTGTTTCTTTTCTTCATATAATTAGTAGTCTGTAGATTCCAACCCTCACACAATGTCAACGTATTACTATTTAAAACACCCACGCTGCATTTTGAAAGTTTATTCTTTGATTTACTGTGGTAGTACGTTGTTTGGACTGATGTTTGTAGAATGTGTGCAAAGATCTCGCGCTCCATAAAACTGCGAGACAACAACCAGCTGACTGCAAACATTCATTGGTGACTAATGAGAGCCTTTTGAATTCGACAGTGGGCGTACAAGAATATATGTTATTATGGGAGCTGTGAATGAATCACCAGACAAAGAAGACATAAAAACACTGATGGATTTCAGTGAAAATCGAGTGATGTTAATAAGACAAAATCAAAGTAAAAGAATGCACTGTTGGAACGAAGCACTCGTTTTAATGTATATTCTGGAAACCGACCGATGTGAACAAAAACAATAAGTTTGTGCACCCACAGTAAAAAAAAATACCTTCCAGCCTTGTAACTCTTAACTCACATTCTTACATTGAAGTTAATCCTCACGAATGTATTTATGTCTTAATTAATGTCTTTATTTATTGATAGAACACACACCACAGACTACACAGTACATACGCACCAAGACGTCATTGTACAAGGGCCTTATAGAAGAAGGCAATCAGCAGAAAAGCCTGCTCTTTAACCCCTTCGCTGTTAGGCCTTTCTCCCCAAGTGCTAAGCTTTTTTTGGGCTATTTGGGATAGTTCGAGCTTAGGTCCTCGTAATGTTTCGTCCACATTTGCGTCATCATCTTCCAACATCCTGAGGATTCTAAAGGTACACAGGGTTTCTGGGTTCCCCTGGAGGGAACCGAGAAATTAGCCAAAATATAGCTATATTTTTCTTTTGGGGGGGGGAATGGGAAAAGGGTGCTGCAGAAGAAAGAGTCTGTTTTTTACCCTGCATATGGTATCAACAAAGGATGCATGGTTCTAAAATCACCATCTTACTAGCTTTCAGGAACAGGCAGACTTTTGTCAGAAAATAAAAATTTTCTACACAGTTTGGCATTATATTGAGACATAGGCCTCTTTTTCCTATTTTTTGTGTTTTCAACTTCCTTCCAGTTAGTGGTAGAAGTGGGTGTGAAAGCAATAATGGCTCCTGGAAAGCTATTCATTTACGAAAAGTGGACAAAGGTCTGAATTCAGTGAGGGGTCATTTGTGTAGATCCTTCAGGGTTTTCCTATAGAAACTAACAGTTGAAATAAAAAAATATTGACCTTGAATTGAAAAAAACACAGCCAATTGTGCCAGCATTTTCAACTGTAACTTCTTGTAAGTATAGCAGATATTTGAAAGCTATATACCGTTACGTCTGCTTGATCCTTCTGGTTGCAGGGATATATTGCTTGACCCTTCTGGTTGCAGGGAGATATAGGACTTGTAGGTTCACAAGAACCAGAGTTACCCAGAGCCAATAACTGAGCTGCAGCTTGCAATGGTTTTTCAGTGTGTACCCGGTATATAGAAATGTATTTGGTAAATTAAAAAGAGTGAAAAGAAGGTAGCAAGGAAACCTATGTGTTTCCGAAATGGGAACATAATGTAGAGTTTGGAGGCAGTGGTTGTTTGCACATCTTCGAAATTGTGGGTACCCGTACTAACATGTGAATTAGAGGACATTTTTCAACATTGTCTTACATTTGGAAGGCAGAAATGCATAGAAAGTCAATTGGAAATAACACTTGTTCTATGATTCTCTGTTTCTCCAAGTCTCCCGATAAAAATGGTACCTCACTTGTGTGGGTAGGCCTAGTGCGCGCAACAGCAAACAGCTCAAAACACAACATGGGCATATCACAATTTTCCAGTGAAAATTTATCCCTTTTTTGCCAAGTGCCTAGCTGTGGATTTTGGAATTTACCTTAGCCGGCACCTAGGGAAACCTAGCAAATCTGCACATTTTTTAAAAGTAGACACCCAGGAAAAACCATGATGGGGTGACTTGTGTGGCCCTCACCAGGTTCGGTTACCCAGAATCCCTTGCAAACCTCAAACTTTGTCAAAAAACAAATTTCCTCACATTTCTGTAATGTAAAGTTCTGGAATATGCAGGAAACCACACACTTCCACCCGCCCAGCATTCCCAAAAGTTTCCCAATAGAAGTGGTACCTCACTTGTGTAGGTAGGCCTAGTACCCGGAACAGGGACACTGGTGTAACGATACTTGAGAGGGCCCCCCTGCAAGGTATGTGAAGGGGCCCACTCCAGACTCATCAAGGAGTTATTTGGGCAGAATACTGTGCTGAGGAGACCCCCTGGAACTTGGGGGCCCCCACACCTCAGGGGCTGAAGGGGCCTGTTTTACACCAATGAACAGGAAACAGCCTAAAACGCAACTTGGCCACATCACATTTTTCCTCGCTCAGCTGGCATCTAGGGAAACCTAGCAAACCTATATATTGTTTTAAAAATAAACACCCAGGGGAATCCAGGATGGGTGACTTGTGTGGCTCTCAACAGGTTCTGTTACCCAGAATTCCCTGTAAACCTCAAACTTTATTTTTAAAAAAACACATTTTTCTTCTGGAATTTGCGAGGAGCCACAAACGTCCACCCACCCCAAATTCCCCTAAATGTTCCGATAAAAATGGTACTCACTTTTGGAGGGTAGGCCTAGTTCCCACAACAGGAAATGCCCCAAAACGTACTATGGAGACTTCAAAATTATCGAGCACAAAAAGACTTGGTTTTGTGAGGGAGACACCTGCAATTTTGGTCCCAGGCTAGGTGGGCATCGTACCAAACCCAGATATTACTGAAAACTAGACACTCAGGGGAGTTCAGGGAGGTGTGGCTTGCACAGATTTCTAAACATTTTCCTACCCAGAATCCCCTGCAAACCTCAAATGTTGCTAAAATAAATCACGTTTTCCTAACTTTTCTGTGTGGGACAGTTGTAGGATCACCGGGTCGCCACAAATTTCCTACCACCCAGCGTTCCCCCATATCTCCCAATCAAAATGGTATCTCACTTGTGTGGGTAGGCCTAGTGCCCATAACAAAAAATGTTCCAAAACGTACTGTGAGATTTCAAAATTATTGATTGCAAAACGATCTGGTTTTTAAAGGGAGTCACCTGCGTTTTTGGTCCCGGGCTCGGCAGCCATTTGAGCAAACCTACCAAACCCAGACATTTCTGAAAACTAGACACCCAGTGGAGTCCAGGGAGGTGTGGCTTGCGTGGATCTCCCAACATTTTCCTACCCAGAATCCCTACAATTCTCAAATTTAGCGAAAACTAAAAATCACATTTTCTTCATATTTCTGTGTAGGAAATTTGTGGGTTGTCCTACCACCCAGTGTTCCCCTAGGTCTCCTAATAAAAATGGTACCTCACTTGTGCTGGTAGGTCAAGTACCCGCAACAGGGAAGGGCCCAAAATGTATTGTGGAGACATCAAAATTATCTATCACAAATAGACCTGATTTTGCAAGGGGGTCACCTGAATGTTTGGTACCGGGCTCAGTCGCCATCTAGGGAAACCTACCAAATCCAGACAGTTCTGAAAACTAGACAACTGAGGGAGTCCAGGGAGGTGTGGCTTGTGTGGATCTCCCTTCATTTTCTCACCCAGAATCCCCTGAAAAACCTCAAATTTATCTAAAAAGTCACATTTTTGTGTGAGAAAGTTGTGAGATACCAGCAACGGCACAAATTTCCTACCACTCAGTGTTCCTCTTGTGCCTGTGACAGGGAAGGGCCAAAAACCTGTAGAGATTGAGGCAGAACCAAAGTGTGTCCAAAAGAGCGGAGACTTTATACGTTTTTAGGCTGACTCTTCTGTGGGCACCCTACAGAAGTGAGGTATAATTTTGATTGATAGGCCGAGGGGAATGCTGGGTGTTAGGAGATTTGTAATGGTGCGGTGATCCTACAACTTTACCACATAGAAATGCCAGGAAAATATGCCTTTTTATCTAAATTTGAAGTTTGCAAGGGATTCTGGGTAAAAAAAAACCTGGTTGATCCACACAAGCCACACCACCAGTCCACGCACACCCATTCATGTCCGGTGTGCTGGATGAGCGGCGGGGTAGGCAGGGCTGATGGGGGTGGTGGGGCAGATATGGGTGTAAAGGGTGGGAAAAATACATTTAAAAAAACTATAAATATTACCTGCAGCCGGCCGGATCGCGCTCTTCTCCTCTTCTTCTTCAGTTGGCAGATGCTCCCAGAATGCCATGTGGGCATCCTGAAGCTGCTCTCACTTAGGAGAGCAGCTTCAGGATTGGCCTGAGAGCTCTCAATGGCTCTTTAGGACAGACTTTGAGTATATGCCAGCTCTCTCCAACCTAGCTGTGTTGCTGGGTTGGAGAGAGCTTTCACTGCACATTACAGTTATGCCGGCCTGAGAAAGATGGCCAAGCTGTCATGCGCAGTGAAGGGAGTGCATCTAGCACTCTCCTCAGACAACCCCCCCGCCCGACTGGACTAAAAAGGAAAAATAAAACTAGTGTTTAATAAAACTAGTGTTTATCATCATTTTATTTTTCCTTCCCAGACGTTTTTAGGGGGGCAATGCTCCGCTGCCATAACGAAAGAGCTGCTGCTGTGCACACCACCAGCCAAGTACCATCCATGTACACAGCCAGCCAAGCACCATCCACACCCACCACCTGCCAAGAACCATCCATGCACAGCATCAACCAAGCAGCAGCCCACACACCATCAGCCAAGCGCCAGCCCATGCACAGCGCCAAGCATGCGCCATTCTACACACACTGCCACCAAATGCTCGTTCACACACATACCACGAGCCAGGTGCGAGTCCACACACACCACTAGCAAAATGCCAGTACACACACATGGCAATTGCGTAGTATAGGGCTTTGAATCTGAGTGGGTGAGAACAGGTATACATAGGATTCTACTGCATTGTGTAGAGAATGGAGCCAGTCACCCTAGGCCTTGCAGAGAACTAAGAACAGGCTTCAGCTGTTGTAGACATCGTGTGTACCTATCCACATCTCAGTTGACCTCTAGGGAAGAAAGGAGGTTTAGCCCCAACACTGGCTCACAAAATATTGCCTATGATTTTTTTTACTTTTCGTATTGCTCAATTGGAAGAAGAAAGGCATCCTTAGAACTCGTATGTAGCATGCAGATGATCCAATCCTGTTGCTAAAAATTATTTTATAGATTCAGAGGACTGCTAGGCCGAATACTGCTTGTGTTTATATAAATAGTGCCCCAAGTGAAGGATCCATTTGTCCACATGGCTGTAGTTATGATGATGCAAGTATTTAATGTCCTTCTAGTCAGCAAGATGTTTGATGCTTGCAGGATTGAGGCTTATAATACTGACTGATTATTACACACCGTTAACCAATTTGGAGTATTTATTCCATGTATATAATAAAGTAATGAATGGGAAGGCCTAGGTTGATGAACCATAATGTTGGCGTTTGGTATCACCTGAGAGTAAACCTTTATATACAAACACAACCTCCCCTGCACACTGGATGGGGACATGTGAACCCTGTTCTGCTATGGCATGAATAGGTCGGCACCAATGGCACACAAACTAGCATGCATGGTAGGCAATACAGGGAGGTGACGACTTTTGAAAAAATGTTGGATGTCCTTTCCACCCCCCCTAACTTTCCCACCTTAGAATCAGAGGTATGATTACATTCTTCAGAGATCTGGGTCTTGTCTGGTCTTTTATAGGGTCAATGGACACGACTTTAACATTTTTTCCTCATAAAACATGCATCACCCTCAATAGGGTACACAAGCTCATTACGTAATCAATATATATAATATTCCCATTGTGCCTCATACTATAGATTCTATAGGGGGAGCCTCTCAGGACTCTAGAAATGAATGTGGCCCTCAAGAGCCTCTCTGGGCTCTAAACAACCAAAGGTGCAGCGTGAGCCTCTCGGGGCAATAAATATGGTTGTATATTTAATTGTACAGCCAAGTTTACCTTGTCTACCCTTGCCAGGAATTCACAAAAAGAATCCTGACTGGCATAAGCCCTTTCACAGGTACAGAGATCTCCACCTTAAAATGTGGGCATCTCTGCACCTGGAAATTCCACTCAAGTGGTGATTCTTAGGGCTTTCTAGCCTGGAAAGGGATGTATTTTTACTCCAGTCAAGTGCAAATCCCTTTCCAGGATGTGAAGGAAGATAGATCACCTCAAGTTTGGTGATGTAGGGAAAGGGGTTTCTCCATCAGGAAAAATAGTTTCCCTGTAGTGAAAGCTGCTTTTTAAACAAAATGGCCATATACTTAGGAGATGCAATTTCCATGTGTAGTATTTTCTGCCAAGAAGTTCTTCACACAGAGCGAAAGGGAATTCAATTTGGAAATCAAGTACATTTTCTGAGGAATTTGAATGGAAACCTGCACCTTACACAGCTTTTCATGTGGAATTTGTGAATTCCATGAAGTAGCAAATCTACACTCGGTCAATGTAAATCTACAAGCGGAGAATCAGTACGTTGTTTGTTGATTCAACCTGTATATTTTCAGGATCCATGATTTGGTTTTACCTAAGATCAATTAATTGCCACCCAACACCAACATCCATGTGGTTGTGGTCAGAATCATCCAAAGGAACTAGTGAATATTAGTGTTTACCCTATATCACGAGCAAGGGAAATTTCCTCAAGAAAATAAAACATGCACAGGGCACTGTTAAACATTATTTCTGGTGTAGATAGCCTTCAGACCATACACACCATTGCATAGTGAAGTCCATCCCAATAACACATTTGAGAGAGAAATGTAAATACCAAGTCCTGCATGTCACTATAACTTCACCCACAAATAGGTCCTTCCCGAACTGACAGGCCTCTTTGATTGACTTTAGAGAAAGAAAAAGAACAGTTTAATGTCAATAAATTGCTCATGTATTGTGATAGATATTCTGAGAGTAATACTTTCTTCCGAGATTTAGTTCTACATAGGATAATTTGAATACAATACAATTAAAAAGGCAAAATTTACAAGAATGAGAAATTTGAAAAATAAAAACGGAATTTCTAATTACAAATACCTAACAGAAAACGATTGGTGGGGTGTTGTTTAATGTTTAATCTCAAATCACATTTAGAAAATGCTCAGATGTTTTGCTGGATTATCCTAATCAGCCAGGCTTACATGAGCCCAATATTCCTGATCATGAAGGATCTCCTTTGGCAGCAAATGTACTCCGGATTGGACAGCGGCCATGTTGGTATTATTCTTGTAGGTGGTAAAATGCTTTTCAATATGCCAGACTTTCTGGTGATTGGTTGAATGCACACTTTCAGCCAGATAACGAAAGGGCTGACATGTCGAACACTCTTGCATTCACGAGGTTTATTGAGTCCCAGTTTATCTAAAGTGTATCTCTGTGGCAGAAACTGCTGCATGGCTATAGAGTTCAAGCTAAAATGCACATGATGTAATGCTGCAGGGACGAATTCCCAGTGGCTCTCAAAGGGAGGACACGTGTCTTACAATTATGCCTGTTGTGTTATCTGATGTTATGTTCAGAACGACTGAAGGATTTTCTTACAATGCTTTTTTGCTGTGTAAGTAAGATTCAGTGATACAAGTACGTCACTCCCCTTAGTATGCACATACTTTTAGTAACAACCAGTAGTGTACTGATCCTACATTGAGTTTGTATCGATGCAGGTTCAGACATTGATAATACATTACCTCCCCATTCTACAAATGACCAAAACTAATTTACCTCTCGGTTTGTGCCTATTCTGTTCAGCAGAAGCCTTAATGGCTACAAAACCAATTTTCAGTTTATGTTCCACCGCTGCTTAGGTTCATCTGTTTAACTTTTTGTTAGAAGATTTAGAATCAGTTTTTTTTTCTTATTCACATTTGTGGAACATATTTTTTTATTCCCAGTCTGTGTTTTTGGGTGGATTTTTATTACAAATGGTTTCTTGGCATTTGTTGTGTTTTCTGGATAGAACAGGTGATGGAAAACGTACCCACTGCCTCTTTCTTAGGGTCGGATTTCGAGGAGAGCAGTAATATGAATCTGCCATATCCTTCTTTATTTAGAGGCAGCTAGGTAGCAGACGCCCTGCCATGGTAACCCGACAACGCCATCTTCTGCTCTACCAAGATGCAGAGCGAGCACTGCCAAAATAGGATGTGGTTCAACTACTCAATCTAGAGTGGCAGAATAACAGTCATATCTGTTGGAGAAACGTCCATACAAGGCGACCATCATAAGGATGGCAGACTTCCACAAACACTCATAATCATATTCTTATCAGGCTCGTAACATCACACCCAGCCAGAATATTAGAAAACAGGATGTGCAGAAAATGAAAATATACCCTACTTTAAGGGCACATTGTCCGTGTCCAGTTAGGGAAGGCATTAGCAGATTTCTGACATTATCCCCAACAATGAGCTCTTCCAAAAGTGAATTGGGCAACCTCTGCTGACAAACTGCCATCTACCTGGTCGATATCTTTCAGTAGAGTAGATGGTCCTTCCTTATGTTGGCTAAGGAGACACATTCACAGGATGGGCAAGGCTAATTTACCTGGACACAGGCTATAAACATGTAGTCTGCCTGTGCTCTATCAGTCGGGTTAAGTGGCCTGGTATATTCTTCGAACATAGTGATAAAATAGTTGTCCTTTCACCAATCAATGAATCTATCAATCAAACAGCATCTGTAAAGCACACACTGTCACCCCTAGGGGTATCTGGGTGCTGTGTCACTGTCAAAGATCCAGGTCTTGAGTCTGCCAGCAAAGGGCTGTGCGGAGCTGGAGGGGAAGGTCGATCCAGGTCTTGGCAGCGATGAAGGAGAAGGAATGGCCACCGCTGCGGCTGCAATGGATGGGGGGGGGGTGCGAGGGCGTGTGAAGGGGAACTTAGGTGTCTAGCGGGTTGGTGGAATGTCTTTGTGATGTTTGCTTACATAAAGATTGTAGAAAAGTGGATTATTAGTAGGCGGAGGTAGGTACTTTCAGATACAATAATACCCTAATCATTATTAAGGTCCAGTCAAGTCTCAATTAATTACTCCTTGCTCAACCCTGGGTAGGTTGGCAGATGAGTAGTCAGGCGTAACTGAGGAGACGGGGGGTAAAGGATTTTATATCACCAAAACAGTTAATTAGTAAAAGATACGACACAATAAAATCCATCACCAATCTTTAAAAATAAAGAATATTTTTTACTTTTAAAATGATGCCAAAACAACACAAAAACAGAAATATGAATTTTTAAAGTTTAAATTAAAAAAAATGTGCATTCTAGCGCCAAATAGCTAAAGAGCTACTCGCAGCTATCTGGTTGCACTGAACCAGGACAAAGTCACCATTTTAGGCTGACCGCGATAGAGCACGGGTAGAATAGGTTGAGCACTTGGTCCAGATTACTTTTGCACTTAGTCATTTTTGGGTGCTTTTCTCTTGACGACGAGCCCTCAGGTTCCTCGGATCCGGAGTTGGCTTCAACTACAGTGGCCTGCAACAGCGCAATGCCTCAGTGAGTCTCTGGAAGTCTTTGACCTTGGCATGGATGGTGAGGAGCTCCAGAGCTTTCAGCGGAACACAATAGCGCGGTCAGGCAGATTCTAAAGTCTTCTTCTAGAGCTTTTTAACAAAACTTTGCAAAAAGTTCCCAAACTCTCAGAACTTTTTCTGAGTAATTCCCTTTATGTCAAAAAGCATCCAGCAGCACCAGCTAATGGTTCAGACGCTCTCGATTTGCTCTTGTGGTCTGGGACTCCATCTCCCACAATGCTTCTGCTAAGTCTAGGAAAATCCAGTTGTAGCTGGTCAGCTGGAATAGTTTTTTCTTTAGATGTTGCATGTGGATTCTTCCAGCATTTTTCTACCTGTTGCTGCGCAGGAAGTACACTCCTTTTCCTTTAATCAGGGACAGTCCGTCTTCTGTGGAGCTGTGAGATGCTGCAAGTGCATTCCTTCTGAGTGTAAGCCTTCTTGTTGGAGTCCAAGGATCCACCAGGGTAGTCCTTCTTCTTCAGAGGTTTCCGGCAGGGATCTGAGGAGTTTGTGCAGATCTCTCATATTTATTCTTCATTCTAGGCTGGCAAGAGAGGGGGATAACCAAACCAATAGGGGCAAAGTTGCCTTCCTCTGCTATGACCACTTCTTGCAGTGTGGCATATATTTGACCCAGGATGTACTGTCCTCAAAAAAATGTATAAAACTTGGGACATTCTCTCCTTGGAGTTTGTGTCTTGCTAACTCAAACCACAAGTGTGGCTAACAATTCAATAGACTCCCCTTCCAGCCCCTCTCCTAATCTAATTAGGGGGGCTCCAGGTCCTGCTTATCTCCCCAGCCCCCTTCAATCAATCAATCA
The DNA here is from genome assembly GCF_964263255.1 of Lissotriton vulgaris. Lineage (NCBI taxonomy): Eukaryota > Metazoa > Chordata > Amphibia > Caudata > Salamandridae > Lissotriton > Lissotriton vulgaris. Next base: position 412,469,598 of record NC_141693.1, on the reverse strand, counting down.
GTCAAGATTTATAAAGCTCCTCTAATCACCCGATAGGGTATTTAGATGGTTGCCGGCCCACGACGGGTCATCTGAACAGCCAGGTCTTCAGGGCCCATCTGAATTGCGGAAGTGAAGTGATGGTCTGGAGTTGCATGGAGAGACAGTTCCATGTCTTTGTGGCGATATAGGAAAAGGAGAGCGCTTCACTTCTGCTTCGGTCGATGCAGGGAGTGTGGGCAAGTGATAAGGAGGAGGAGCTTAATCTTCTTAATGTTGGTGGCAGAGGTTAATGTAAGTGGGTCCTTGGCTGTGTAGAACGTTGTGTTCATGGGTCAGCAGCTTGAATTGGCAGTTCTTCTATACTGGGAGCCAGTGGAGTTGCCTGAGGTGGGGGTGTGTTGTGGGTTTGTCAGGGGAGGTTTAGGAGGAGTCTGATGAGGCATTCTGTATGGTTTGAAGTCTCTGTAGGAGGTGTGTGGCATTCCTACATAGAGAGCATTGCCATATTCCAGTCGTATGGTGATGAGGACCTATGTCACAGTGTGTTTCGTGTGCAGGAGTAGCCACTTGAAGACCTTCCGTAGTATGTGTAGAGTGAGGAAGCGGGTGGAAGAGGCAGAGTTGATCTGTGATTTCATGGTGAGCTTGTTATCAGTGATGATTCTGTGGTTTCAGGCTTGTTCAGCAGACATCAGTGCAGGTCCCACGTCTGAGGGCCACTAGAAGTCATTCCAGGGGTTGTTGTTGTTGCTGAAGACCAGTTGTTCTTCATCCAGTTGGTGACACTTGTCATGCATCAGTGGATGTTGATCCTGCAGGTGGTAGGGTCATCAGTGAAGGAGAGGATGAGTTTGGTGTTATCTGCAGAGGATATTATGTTGAGACCATGGGATCTGCCGATGTTGGTCAATGGTGTTGTGTATGCAACAAAGAGCGTAGTGCTGAGGGATGAGATTTGGGAGACCCCGCAGATGATATCCTTGGGTTTGGAAGTGAAAGGTGGTGGGCCGACCCTCTGTGTCCTTCTAGGTTGAGGAAAGAGGTGATCCATCAGAGGGTTTCCCTTTGGATGCCGATCTTGTGGAGTCTTTTGATCAGCATGAGGGGGGATATGGTGTTGAAAGCTGCTGAGCGGTCTAGGGGGATCAGAGCTGCTGTTTCTCTACAGTTGAGGAGGGTTCAGATGGCTTCAGCTGCTGTGATCTGGACAGTCTTGGTGCTGTGATTGCTGCAGAAGCTGGATTGGGAGGCGTTGAGTAGCTTATGTACTCCAGGTGTGTAGTGAGTTGCCTGTTGATAGTCTTTTCCAGTACCTTGGCTGGGAAGGGGAGCAGGGGGATTGGCTAGTAGTTTTTGAGTTTTCTGGGGCCAGAGTATTGTTTTTTGAGTAGTGGTTTGACATTGGCCTGTTTCCAGGCATCGAAAAATGTTGCTTTGGTGATTGAGGTGTTGAGCAGGGTGGTGAGTTCCTTGTCAATCCTTTGGTTTCTGAGGTTGAAGATGTGGTGCGTGCACGGGTCTGTGAGAGATCTCGAGTGGATAGACTTCATGATGGAAATGGTGTCCTTAGTGGAGAACTAGTTTCAGGTGCTCAGTCTGTGGTTCGCGTCAGTTGCAGTGAGGGCGTATCAGTCAAGGAAGTCTGCGGGTGTAGTTTGGGGTTTGAAGTTTTTGTATGCGGTTTCGATCTTGTCATGGAAAAAGTCTACGAGGGTGTGACACAGCTCTTCTGAGGATGTGATCTTTTAGCTGGCAGCCGGGTTGCAGAACGCCTTAAAGATGTTGAAAACGTCCTTGTTGATTTTGGCGCAGGTCTCAATGCATGCAGCTAGGGCTGTCTTCTTTGTTGCCCTCAGCAGGTGGTGGTAGGAGAGGTTGAGGGAGGTCTTGAAGGCTGCCCTGTCAGGGTTGTCCTTGCTTGCACGCCAACTCCTCTCCGGATGTTTGCTGTCACATTTTTCTATTCTGAGTTCTTGGGTGTACCAGCTGGCCATTATGGAGGATCTTCTGTGGTTGCTGCTCTTGTTGGGGGCGATGCTGTCTGTGCAGTTGGAGATCCAGCCATTGAAGTTTTTTATTCCCTGTTCAAGGTTTTTGGCAGCAGCTGGATTGGAGGTGTTGAGGGTGTCCATCCAGCGGGTCTCTGAAATTTTGCTCCAGCTGCAGTGGGGGGCACCAGCTATTTTGGGATTGGCAGTGTGGTGGCTTGAGATACTGAAGTGGATGAATGAGTGGTCTGGCCACGTGAATTCTGTGATATGGCTGTGTCTGGTGCGGTTGTTGGATGTGAAGATGGGGTCCAGTGTGTGCCCTGCAGAGCACATGGGGCTACAGACAATTTGGGTTAGTTCAGGCTGCTCATTCTATCACGATTGCGAGCGATGTTGTTATAGTTGGGTTGTTGAGGTGGAAGTTAAGGTCGCAAAGGAAGATGCAGTCCTTGGTTTCCAGGGCAAGGGCTCAATGACATCTGAAATGGTGTTGCAGAAGTGGAAGTGCAGGTCCAGTCATCCGTCTGGAGCTTGAAGTTGAGGTATTCCACGCCGGGTGGTGGTGCGCTGTATGGTATATTTGTGGATGATGGCTATTCCTCCTTCTGGCTTTTGGGTGCAGTTCTGGTGAGTGATTTTAAAACCATTGGGAATCATTGTGGCAATGTCAGGAGTGAATGTATGACTGAGCCGGGTCTCGTTGAGGAAGATGATGTCAAATGTGAGGGTGGTGACGAGGTCCCATAACTCTGTGGAGTGCTTGCAAATAGAGAGCCTGTTGAGGAATATGCAGTGGAGTCAGTGGGTTGTTTCTGGTGTGTTGTGGACAGGGGCCAGTGTGATGCTTTGTGACATGACTGTAGTTGAGTGCTGTCCTGCTTGGCAGAATTATTCCTTGGAATGTCCAGTGTTCAGGGCATGGAGAATGACAGCAGCATACCCCCTGGGTGGGCCAGGAGACAGGGGTCCTGGCACTGGACGTGGTCAGGCTCAGATGAACTTTCCATTTCTAAGCCTGCATCATTCCCGCAGTGTGCCTATGCTGTAGCCTCCATTAAGCATGTACATGAAGGTGGGCGGGCGCTGGGGGAAGATAGCAGGAGACGTGAAGCAAGGCAGGAGTGGCAGCAGGGGAGCATGAGGGTGGGAAAGAGCAGGAAAGGCAGCGGTATATGAAGGAGAAAGAGGACAACTGATCTACTAAAGAGGCAAACCAACCAAATAAAGAGGCAAATAGATAGACCAAAGAGGCAAACAGGCAAAACAAAGAGGCAAACAGATAAACTAAGAAACAAATAGATTAAATAAATGGGCAAACAGACACACCAGAGAGGCAAACAGGCCAACCAAAGATGCAAACAGATAAAAAAAAGAGGCAGGTAGATAGAACAAAGAGGCAAACAGACAAAGCAAGGAGGCAAACAGATATAGTAAAGAGGCACATGGAGGATGGAGAGTAGAGGACAGAGAGAGGCAAGGTAAACAGCAATAGGTGAGATGAGCGGGAAAGGCAGGGAGAGTGGGAAACAGCAGCTTGCATAAAGCAACGGGCAGCTGAGGGTAGTAGCTGTTTGGAAGCCCGACAGCGACACGAAGAGCTGGGCCAGAGGACCTGCTTCTTCTCCCTGGCTTCTCCAGGCAGCAGGTCTCCCGCCACCCAATGGCTGTATTGTTGCAGCCCCAGGCCTCTTTACACATACTCAGATGGCAGCTTGGCTCAAGCTGAGAAAGGCTGACTGATCAGAAGAGACTGGTAAAGAGCAACTTCAGTATAGTAAATTTTAAAACTACTTTCCTGTAATAGCTATGATAAATCCAGCTGTGGCGAGTTGTTAGATTTATTGTAACCATTATTTGATACTTTGAATCATATTGCTAGCTAGTTCTCATTAAAGTTAGACTTTATTACAGTTTAATAAAGTCCTCCCCTGTTAGCCTTTAGGGCTAGCAGCAGTACAATAGTGAAAAGCGACCTTGGCTGTTTTCCCTACTAGGGCATATAAAACATCTTTTATATTGTCCCTGCTTTTTATAACAAAACACCTTACCCTTGGGGCTCCTAGGGCAGACCTTAAGTTTGACTTACATGTAAAAAAAAGGTTGCTTTGGACTTTGGAAGTACTTTTAGTTCCAAAGTTGCCTCCGGACCTAATTTCATTATAAACCCAGGCTGCAAGGCAGATATGACTTTTAAAAAAATGACACCAGACACTACAGCAGTGCACACCTAAGTGCATTAGGTCCACTGGGGTCTCTAAACCTACATGTTCTACCATATATAGAGACTTTCAGGTAGGTTGTCTTGGCCACTTACAATCATAAAAACTACCATATATCGTTTAAGGAGAGAGCACTTTCCCTGGGCCTGATTTGAAGAGCCCAAGGCACTTGCAGAGACAGTAACCACCAGTACCAGTCAAAAAATGGGAGTGTTCAGGGCAAAACGTAAGACTTTCCTACAAATACTCTGTTGCTATGGATAGTCTACATTCAAAGAGCTATCTACCCAGGTGAATATTGTGCCCTGCAGTGCCAGCAGTGCTTTTGACTTTTTGTCAGTACTTTATTTGCTTCACAGCCCAGGTTTGTTCCGTTTTTATGTCTTAAATTCACCATGGCGTCCTTCGACCCTAGTTTTATAGAGGATTGCAGTGAAACAATTCCCTATCCCCCCCACATGTTTTTCCTTAGCCACCAAACTAAACACCTTCTTTCTTCATCGACTGCCACCTAGGGAAATTACCTCTAGTCTTTTTTCTCTTTCAGCCTCATGGTTTTGCTAGCCTACTGTTTACACCACAGTGCTGGGATCAATATTCTGGTTACCCGAGGGAGGTGTCCTCCTAGTTCCAATTTGTTTTTCATCTCAAAGTTTCCATATAAGTTGTTTCTCCTGACAACAACGATAAGTACGAAGGCACATTTAACCCAAGCCTCTACAATGTTTTAGTAGCTTATCTTGGGAGTATAATGCACGAGCAAGCATGCTGATCAAACATAACCACAACATAATTAGAGGTTATTATGTACATACATAATGCAATACAATCATGGCAGCGATGCGTTCATATGATACCTTTTCACACAGTTTTCAAGTAAAGGCTAACTAAAATCTAAATTAAGTTAAAAGTCTGCCTTTTTTTAAAAAAAAAAGATTCTTTAGAAAGATGAGTATTGGACAGAAAAGGTTCAAAGGTGTAAAAAAAGACTTATTGATACTTAGTTGGTGGACTTCCCATTATTAGAAAATAGGCGTCAAGCAGAAACAGGCTGGACTAACATCACAGTTGCCCATTATATGCTAACGTTTAAATGTGTTTGCACTGATTAATGGACGCTAATGCTGTTGATAAATGCTTTTTAGGGTTGTTTAACTTACATTATGATCTTATAATGATTACAAAATTGATTTATAGTCACTGGCTCCAATGCTGTCGAAGTAGATAGGGTTGACAACAATATTTACTAAAGTTGCTGAGAGCTTTATATATCACTGAAAGGTGTTTTGTACGTGATCTTTGGAAAACCCTGTGGTAATGGAATGTTTCGCATAGCGATTCATGGATCTTCTTAGAATGGTCATTAATTAATTTTCCAGTCTAACTTCATAAGTATTCTTATTCTACAACCTTCTCAACAACCTTTTGCAAGTCTTCACTTGTTGGTCTTCCTTGAAACTTGACCACTCCTTTTCAAAGTCTCAGGAACTCTGTCATAACACTTTATCCAAAAATGATCCCAGCCTTTAACACTGCTCTGCTAAAGGATGGAAATTGCTGTATTTAAAAATATACATTTTAATCCACTAGAATTAGTACATCTATTGTTTTATGGAGTAAAATTAAATAATGAGCATTTTTTTCTGAAGAACTTTGCCTCGGATTTTTAAATGTCTTTTTAGCATTACTGTGCAGTTTAACTCAAGTTTATCACGGATTTGCTTCTAATTTTCACTGAACCTGTCAAGCTTTAGCACGTCACGTTAAACTTCCATCTTGAGTGTAGCACCACAGCTCACTCAGCAGTCTAGCTTTTTAGAATGCATGAGCCTGTGTTGAGGTCCCTCGACATATTTAATGCAACCAGTTGCTTGAGTGTGCAGGTTGCACACTAAGGAACATACAAAAGGCAAGCCTGTCAGCACTCAACCATGCCTACCTACCACCTTCCGCCTTCTGAAACTCTGTAATTAGGTAAGCTGTCAATAGTTCCCAGTCGTGGCTGCTTCCTGATGGCATTAGTGGGGCGGGGAGGAGAGTTACAAAAAAAGAAAAAACACTCCAGCCGGCCTGCTGGCCTGCATCCGCCTCTCCTTGGTCCTCTGTGTCCTCTCTTCCTATCTTCCGCTTAACAGGATGCAGGATCAGGAAGCACCCACCCAGGCACCCTTGACCAATCACAAGCATTGTGATTGGTCTGAGGGCCGTTTTTTGGCGCTTAGCCAGGGAATGGGAGCCTGGGGCATGTTCTCCACCCAGGCAGCCTGGATCGAGAAAATGCCAAGGGAGCATGAGTATTTGGCCGGCCCAAAAAGGCCAGCCAAACACTCATGCTCACTTCGAGTGGGAAAACAACTCCTCCCCTGCCCCGCCCAAAAATCTGCCTGACCACTGAAAAATAAAATGATACTAACATTGTGTTGTTGTCATTTTATTTTTCCTTTTTTTGTAGTGCTGCAGGCAGTAGGGCGACGCTCCTCTGCCTTAGCAGAGGAGCCGCCACTTTTAGCACCTTACTTTTCTGCATATTTCACTGAGTCGCTTGCCCCACAGCTTCACTTCCTCAAGCTCATACGAACATACAGCAAAAGGTTGAAATCCACTCCAGTCATCCTCTTCCAGCAATGGGCAGGCACTATACCTCTTTGGAAGTAAATACTAACAAGCTAATAGCATTTTTACTTAGTGTGTGGTCAGCTGTTAAACACTCAATGGAAATCCACAATTGCATTTTGGCTGGGCTCTCGTTTCTTACAGAAACCTGGCTCTCTTCAGGTTCCCTCCTCAAACTTGTCCTCCTAGTACCAGGAGATGACAAATAATCAGAACTGATAGAGGAGGACGCCCTGGAAGTGGATTCACCATTGTCTATTACTCTGACCTCAAAACCCCTCTCTCCTTGTACCCAAACCACTTGCCAGCATCTGTAATGGCCAATTGTTTTCCAGGCACTGGAATCTTGAAACCATACAGTAAATGTTACTATAACATCAACTGCTAAACACTCTGATCGAATATACTACCTTTATAATTCAGTCAATACTTAGAACTATATTATCGGGTTTTTCCATTTTAGCCTTTGGCTTCAGTACCCCTGGGGACTGGCTAAGATTTTTTGCAGCACTCTCAATACTGTTGGTTTTAAATTATGTTCACAACAGGTCTTAGACAGCCAGTAGACTATACATTTTTTTTATTTACATTACTGATTAAACAAGCATTTTCAATACAATAGGTCTCGCATTTGCGAGTGTTTAAGCTATTGGTATTGTAAATGACAATTCCTTTTATGTATGTGTTTTGAAAGCAACACATATATAAATGGCATTGCTATTTTTAACGTCAAGAGCGTCAACTCTGGGGGGGGCGTGGCCGAGCGCGGAGCGAGATGGCCGCCTAGTCCGCGAGCTCCGCTCGCCACAGCATTTATCCTGTCAATATCCTGCTCTTCCCCGGGTCGCACAGGCTCGGGCAGTGCTCACGGGACGTCGGAAGATGTGTGGATCGGCGGGCGGCAACTCCGGCGCTCGTAGGTGACTGGTGACCCATCCATCCACCCTTTCTCGCTAGACGCCGTGGCGGCGTCCGACTGCTGGCCGAGAGACCGGATGTTGGTGCCGGCCGCGGATGCCACTGGAGGTCGCGGCTTTGCGGGCCACGAAGCCCATATCTCCTAGCTGCGGGAGAGACACTGCGCCAACCCGGACGGACGTGGGGACTTGGCGCCACCACAGACACGGGCACACACGCCGGAGGTCTGATCCTTTGCCTGATACGACCGTTCCTTTGTTATCTGCGCTGTTTGTAGATCTACGGGACGAGCTGAGACCGCCATTTTGAAACGGGAGCAACGTTGCTGGCGCTGGCTGACCTGGGGCAGACCGGTGCATCTTTTCAGACCTCGAAGGTATGGAGGTCGGCGCTCCTGCGCACAGTTGGTGGGTCTGCCCCTGCTATTGAGACTCTGTGCCATATAATGTCGACGCTGCCCGCGCTTCTTATGGGGCATCCTGTAACTGAGTGTACTGTTTATTGGCGAGGTGTAATGGCGGATCGACCGTAACAGCTGGCGGTGGCGCCGGCCCCTGCTCCGGTGACTTTTACACTACCTTTTCGGCTGGGCGGCTTGGTGGGGGACACTGACATTGGCCGAGGTAGAAGATACCCTGAGAGCGAGTAATTTTATGCCGGCTAAGTACCATGGAACTTACGGCTCGCGACCTTATTGCCGCTCTGAGCTCCCTGCGCTTTACCTGTTTGGATGGGGCCGGGGACCTTGCACGGCGCCTGGACGCAATTATCACCCAGCCGTGGGAAGAAGGCTCCGGCGATCCCGTTAGAAGTAGTGTTGTGGGCGGATCTTTGCCGCCATTGGATCTGCCTGCTACGTGCCTACCGATGGTGCCATGGAGGGCCCTGGACGATGTTGGTCACAGATCCCTCCTGCCTAGCCGCTTGAATGTGCCATCGAGGCCTAGTGCTACAAAAAGTGCGGATTCCCCTCATGGGCCTGTTTCACCACCCGGCTATCTTGTGATGCCACTACCGGGTCGCAACCTGAGGGATTTGCTTGGAGCTTTGTTCCTGTGCCTACATGTCCTCAGGAGACTACTTGTCAGTCCCCTGCCTCTGAGATCTCTCGCTGAATTGCTTTTGTTCTACCCGCCTGGCCGTCCTGTCTATTCGGGGCGGTGCCCCATTGCAAACTTTCAGTGGCTACGTATTGATGGAAGGGTAAAGTTGGGACAGGGGTGAACTCTTCCTTTTTGCATCGCAGGACTGATCCCCGGTCACTCATTATGATGTGGACGCTTTGCTGAACTGTACTACGACGCCGCCATTGATTGTCGACCTGCTGGTCTGTTTTGAGATCGCGCCTGAGCTGCTTTGTGCGAATGGGGTGGGGCGGGAGTCTGCTTGTGTTGACTTTCCCCCGTCTTTTCCCTTATGTGGGTACTCTTGGGGCGACAGGCACGTTAGTAGGGGGGGGGGGGGCGTAGCCTCTTCGACGTGCAGGGTGGGGGGGTTGGGGCTTGACTTTCGTTTTCTTTTTGTTTCTATGGCCCTTCTTCTTGTTCTTTCTCTTGTTTCCTTCTTCTTCTTTCGTATCTCGGGTCAGATGGGGGTTGGGTTTAGTTCTTTCTGGGACGGATTCTCGTGCTTTGCGTCTGTGTTACTGTCGCAAGGTTTATTGATTCACGACCATGATATCGACTTTAATGCATAGTGACTGAATGATTACAAATCCTGCTCTTCCTTCCCTCTTATACTACTGTTTGAGGGCGCATTCTCTGCTGCTAATTTTCCCTTGTAATAAGTGCCTTTCTGCATGTCGTAGGATCCTTTCATCGTTGTCATATAATGATCCCTCTTATATCCTACTATACCGTATACCAGCTTTAATGCAACTCCTTATGTGACAAATTGACTGGGCGGGCGCTAACTGGGGTGATATGTATTTCGATGCTTGTTTATCCTTATTGTGCTGATTTACGCCAGTTTCTCGATAATGATGTTTAACTTGTGTATATCCCTTTATTTGGTCCGCCCTTCCGGCCACCCGATCTGACTTTAGGACGATTCGTCTAAATTACAAAATGAAACCCTCCCTATCCTCCTCCTGTGGCTCCTTGCCAGTCTACCGTAGTGTTGATATTTGTGATTTTTTATCCTTTATCTGCAGTGCAAGGTACCTTGGAAGGCTAATTATTGTCATAGCGGCCGGCCCGCAGTGGTTGTAGGCAGACGCTGTGTACTATGTTTCTGATAAATAAAGGTTTTCAAAAAAAAAAAAAAAAAAAAAAAAAGAGCGTCAACTCTCTCGAATGTAAGACCACTTTAAAGGTGGCCCGCGCCCCTTTTTACAGACACTGTTCACGTATTCAGGGTACATTGAACAGCACCTACATAAAGGGCAGCAGCCACCATTAAAGTGAAAGTGCATATGGGGCGCTTTCACCCAAAGTAAAAAAAAAAAATCGATTTCGAAAGGTTCTGTAGCATGGCACTAAAGTGAAAGCGGCCCGTGCTGGCAATCACATAAATAAATAAAGGCTGCCGTTAAAGTGAAAGCGGCCCACGCCTGTAAATTAAATATTTCAATAAGCGGGCAGCTAAAGTGAAAGCGGACCGTGTCATAAATCAAATAACTAAAAAAGCTTGTCTGCTAATATTAAAGCGGATCACAATGTAATTTAAATAAATACATTACTAAAAATATAAAAGCTAGCAGCGTGCTGTGACGTCGTGGATGGAATAGGGGAAGATCATTAAAGAAAATAGTGTACATTGACTTATAAAGGAGACAGTATAACAATACAAGTAAAAAGTCCAGTCGTTATGAGAGGTTACAGATGCAGACAAAGGCAGTACCAAGGAGTGACTATTAAGACTATTCACAAATGAAAAGCAATGACTTTGCAAGTACAGGAACAGGAGCCAATTGAAAACATGGGCGGGAAACGGGCGAAGCTTCAATGTCATACCTCAATACAGCATGCCTCGCAGAGCAGCACATGCGCTTCCCATGCTCGACCTAAAAACGAAGTCTTCCGACTTTTACGAAAAGTAGGGTGAGAAGTGAATGAGGCCTTAGGGAAGCGGCAATAGAAAAAACTCTGTTCCAAATGATGGATTCTGGCCACAGAGACATTAAGTTGAAATTGAATGGATCAACATTGAGTTCACTGGGGGACATAAATCTAAAATTTGATTTCTAATAAAGCAAAGCAAGAGAATAGAATAGAAGTGAATGGAACAATTAACTTTTATCAAGGATTTACATATTTGTGTTTTTCTAATATCTATCCACTGAAGGTGCATCAGGATGGCAGTGATGTGATAAGATGCCTAGAACCAGTAGCAAAGCAGGCGGAGCATTTTGAACCAGTTTTAGCCCTCTTAAGAGCTTGCCTGGAATTCCCAAGTAGATGAAGTCTCTGTTCTCTTGGCAGGATTGTATATCAAGGCCATTACTACTGATATGGAATGTTTGAAGCAATATCGGGTAAAAAAAAACCAGCTTGATTTGCCCAAAACTAGTGATGGCTACATTGGAGGTTTGCAGACGTAAGGAAAGGTATGAATCTATTTAAATCCCTAGGTTGCATACGACTTTGAACCACTGTGGATCTCTGGCTTTCTGCAATGGACCATTTGTCAAAGGCATTCATTGTGACCAAGAGCCCTGTTTTTGCAGGGTTAAATTAAAAAAAATGCAATTTATTTCTGGAAAACAAATTAAGCCATTTTAGGAACAGTCTAAGGCACCTGCAGAGCTCCTTGTGAAGAATTTAAAATCAACCTTGTATCACCCACATATATTTAAAAGCAAACCTCTAAGGAGTCAAGAGAGCAGACCAAAGGAAGCATGAATATGTTTAATAATAGAGGAGAGTGCATATTTCCCTGAGGAAGAGCACAAATGGAAATTGTGGTGTGCGATTTCAATGGCGGCAGGAGGATAGTCTGAGAACCACCAGTAAGAAAGAAACCTACCCATTTAGGAACCAAGGGGCAAATCAGCAAGGAGGCGCTATGAAATTATCGCCGCTTTAGTGCCCGCTTTTGGGCGAAGAGCGGCGATAATTTCATCGCCTTATCAGCAAAGATACGTGTCACGATCCAGGAGCATTAGCCATTTGACTACATCTCCCAGAATGCCTGTTGTGTAAGTCTGTCCTCTCTTTTCTTCTTTCTGCTCCTGTTTCCTATATCTGCCCCTCCCAGGAAGCCCTCCGTGCTTGTCACCTGTGGTGTGTGCCCTTTTCTGGTATATTACGGACTTGGATTTCCTGGAGTTTTGAACTTGGTTTTGGATTGCTGTATTTACTCGCCTGGGGTTTAGTGGACATTTCTCTTTGGATCCGCGCTGGGAGAGCCCGGTGAGAGATCGCACTCTGTTTCTGCGGTCGGAGGTGAACTCTGACCCTTATCTTGGAGCTGCGCTAGAAGAACCGTGTGAGAGACGCTCTTCGTTGCCGCGTTGTTTAGCGACTTCTGACTCCCATCTTTAAGCCGCTCTGGGAGAGCTGCGAGTGAGACGCCCTCGGCCACCGCGGTCTCAGGAACATTGAACTCGTGCATTTGTTACCTCGATGCCTTACAGAGGTAATTGACTTCAGTAGTGGCAGAGCTGGTGAGAGGCTCAGATTATTCCTAGGATATTGCAAAGGAGGCAAGTGGCATTGTTTCCAGACATTACTCCAGGGTTATTGGAGTTACGCAGCTGAGCAGGAAGAGGCATCATTCGTGAGCTAAGTAGCTATTCTACGTATATGACTCTGTAACATTGGATACTAATCCTTTGGGCTATCCCGAACCATGGTTCATGGGTAGCTTGTGTTTTCTTTGACATTTACTTTATTTTTTCCTTTTTTGGGACATTTTCTATTTGGATGATTGTGGCAGCTTCATTAAGTAAGTGAATTCACACACACACATATATCTATCAGATGCATGTAGTCATAGGGTGGTGCATTTATGTGTGTCCCTTGTGTCTCTATGCAGGAACCAGAATGCAGACCTAACGTATGGTACCTATCCTGTCGTCGCGCATTGTAGATGGTTTCTGGCTGCCAGCCCTTTATGTTTTATTTCTCCACTTTTCCCCTTCCCTGGGTGAGGTCCTCTTAGGGGAGTGTTTATGTGTAAGACTCACTTGAGGTGCCGCTCCTAGGGAGGAGTGAAACTAGCAACTACATCGCTCCTGCTGTACCTGAGTCTTAAGGTTAGTCAATCTGCCTTGCTTTGTGACAGAGTGACAAGTCCACGTACTCATACGGCCTGAGCGATGGACACCAACACAGTCCTGACATCTGTGTTGGACGCCCTTACTGCACTAAGGGTGGAAGTAGACGCAGTCAGAGGGGAGAATCACGAAATGAGGAACGAAATGAGTACCCTTAGACGTGAGGTAGCTGGAATAGCACGGTCCAGTCCCACTAGTTCTAGAGGAGCCCATTACATCAGGGAAGCTACTTTACCGCCTCCTGTACAGACTCAATCCCCCATAAGTCAGGGAGTACAAGGTCCTTCCACCATTCAGGTGCAGTTGCCATTGGCACCCCCAGAAAGGTTCTTAGTGGATCCTAAGAAATTTGGCACATTTCTGGGACAGTGCAAGCTGCACTTTATGTGCAAACCCACTGTCTTTCCCGACGATCATTCCAAGACGGCGTTTATGTTGTCGTATTTAGGAGGCAACGCGGCAAGTTGGTCGTTTCCTCTGATCGATAGAAATGATCCAGTATTGGCCAATTTTGATGAGTTTGTGAGGAAATGCGTAAACTATTTGACCGCAAGGCTCACATGCTTTCCCTAGATAGGGAGCTTATCAGGCTCAAACAGGGATCACAAGATCTTTTGTCCTATATAACTAATTCTAACTGTATTGTTGTTGAAACTGATTGGCCATCCAAAAAGAGAGTCTCCTTGTTCTACCAAGAATTGAGAGGAGAGTTAAAGGATGTTCTGGCTCAGGTGGTGAATATGCCTACTACGTGTGAAGAGCTTGTAGATCTTACGGTACAGTTGGATCACAGATTACCGGAACAAAAAGGCGATAAATATAGTTATGAAGTGCGTTTTCCAACGTCTAAACCTAGAGCTGTGTTGGAGGGTGCATCATAGACTGATACTACCGAACCTATGCAAATAGGAGGAGTAAGGGGTCCCTTGAGTTCAGAAGAACGAACTCGAAGACGCAATCAGAAACTCTGCATGTATTGTGGGAAGTCTGGGCACTTTATCAAAGACTGTAAATCAAAAACCAAAGGTGCTAGAACCATATCTGCAGTTGATCATCCCTCCAATGCTTCGGGAAACGAGAATGCTCAAACATGCTAGAGACCCCTTGTTTGAGCCAAGATGCGGAGAAAGAGGTCTATCACGCTGTAGCTAACACGATGCAACCGTCTGTGCCTTACATGAACTTGTGTGTCACCATAAAATGGCCAGGAGAAACGCCCGTGATGGTACACGCAATGCTGGATTCCGGAGCTACGGGCAACTTCATAGACCTACAATATGCAAAGAGATTGGGATTCCCGTGCATTCAGAAGGAAACACCTGAAGCTGTGAAGGCTGTAGACGGTTCAGATCTGACGTCGGGCCGGTATGCTATCATACACGCCAATTGGTCATGCAAGTAGGACAAAACCATTATGAACATATTTCCTTTGATTTAATCGATGCTCCTCAGTTCAAACTGATCTTGGGGATGCCGTGGTTAACGCAACATGATCCCATGGTTATATGGGCAGCTCGTACTATCACCCTCAGCTCGGACTACTGTGCTGATCACTGTACCCTCCAAAACATGCATGAGGAAATCCGGATGGAAACCCCTGCGAGCACTTTAGCAAGTGGAGGGAGAATATTGAGGGTCAACGCTGTCACTACTCTTCCTGAGGTTTATAGGAGGCACCAGGATGTCTTCAGCGAGAAAGAAGCCAGCAAGTTACCCCCACACAGGGAATACGACTGTGTAATAGAGTTGGAACCAGGGGCTAGTATTCCCTGTAGCAGGATATACGCCCTTACAGAGGCAAAAATACCTATCTTCAACAATATCTGAAGAAGCTATTGGAGTCAGGGTTCATACGTCCCTCTACGTCCCCTGCATCGTCGCCTCTATTTTTTATCCCTAAGAAGGAAGGGATCAACAGGGTAACCAGAAAGAACAGGTACCCTCTCCCTCTGATACCCGTCCTGTTAGACCAGTTGAAGGACGCAAACATTTTCACCAAGCTTGATCTGCGGGGTGCGTATCACCTAGTGAGAGTCCGCCGTGGAGACGAGTGGAAGACTGCTTTCCGCACCAAATATGGGCTCTATGAGTACCAGGTCATGCCCTTCGGCCTTTGCAATGCCCCTGCGGCATTTCAATTCTTTATGGATGAGGTGTTGAGGGGTTTGCTGGACGTCTCATGCATCGTCTATATCGACAACATTTTGATTTATTCTCCTACACGAGAAGACCATGTGAAGCATGTGATGGAAGTGCTGGAACGATTGCAGCAACATGAGCTGTTTGCCAAATTGGAGGAGTGCTTGTTTCATACCACAGAAGTGGAGTTCCTAGGTTACGTCATCGGCCCGAATGCTTTAGTATGGATCACAAGAAGATACAAGCAATCATTCAGTGGGAATCTCCCTCTTGTGTGAAAGCCTTGCAAAGTTTCCTGGGCTTTTCGAACTTTTACAGGAGATTTATTCACGACTTCTCGAGGATCATACAGCCATTAGCCCATCTATTGAAGTAAGGAGCGGTGTTCAAGTGGACTGACCCTGCCGAACATGCCTTCCAAGCTCTGAAGAGCCGCTTCATCACAGAGCCCATCTTACGATATCCAGATGCCAGCCAGCCCTTCGTGATGGAGACGGATGCCTCTCATTATGCTATAGGTGGCATACTTTCGCAAAGAAACCCTGATACAGGCCAACTTCATCCTGTGGCATACTTTTCCAGGAAATTGTCCTCCAGTGAAGTAAACTATAGTATTACGGATAAAGAATTGCTAGCCATTAAGAGGGACTGCGAGGAATGGCGACACCATCTTCTAGGGGCCAGACACACTGTTGAAATCTTCACTGATCACCGCAATCTCCTTTTCCTGAAAAGCGCGAAAGCATTAACGCCACGCCAGTTACGGTGGTCTTTGTTTTTCTCAGATTTTGACTTTGTGATTAAATATCGTCCTGGCCCACAAAACGGCAAGGCCGATGCCCTTTCAAGACCGGAATCAGTAATGAGGGATCTAGCATCAGACGTCGAAGACCCTGCCAACATTCTACAAAAGGCCTCCTTCAAACCATCTGCTTCAGCAATCACATGTTCCTCTGATTTTCTGAATCGAGTCAAAGAGAATAACGAAGCTGTGGATGTGCAATCCTGGATAGCTAAAGAACCTTTACAGAGAACATTGAGAGACAAGTTGCTCTTTAGAGACAAGCAACTGTACCTGCCTGAGAAAGAGCTACAAACTCAAGTCCTACAATGGACTCATGATTCCTTAAGTGGACATATGGGAGTACAAAAAATGTTGCAGACCACTTCCAGATATTTTTGGTGGGAGACGATGTGGAAGGACATCGAAGAGTATGTTGCCAGATGCCCCATATGTACTCAAGCTAAGGCACAGCATCAACGAAGCAGTGGGTTACTACGGCCCATACCGATACCCCCTGTACCATGGCACACGGTATCCATGGATTTCATCGTGGAAATGCCTCTCAGTTTCGGCAACAACACCATCCTAGTGGTTATAGACCATCTAACCAAAATGGGTCATTTTATTGCATTGACTAAGTTGCCCACATCTGGAGAATTAGCCACAGTCTTCTTGCAAAACGTAGTACGGTTACATGGTGTTCCCTCTGTTCTCATTACGGATAGAGGAACACAGTTCACTTCTAAATTTTGAAAGGTTCTGTGTGACATTATGAAAATCGATGCTAGTTTGTCAACAAGCTATCACCCGCAGACTGATGGCAAAACCGTGAGACTTAATCAAACGTTAGAGCAGTATCTAAGGTGTTTTACTCTTCAGCAGGATGAGGAGTGGAGAACGTTGTTGTGGATGGCAGAGTACGCCTACAATAACGCTACTCATTCTTCTTTGGGATGTTCGCCCTTCTTTTGCCTTAATGGGTATCACCCCAATTGTCTACCTTTTGAACAACCCAGTCTATCCTCCCATCCTACCATTCAAGAACACCATGCTCACCTTCTTTCTATTTTGCAGGATGCCAAAGAGCGACACAGTACAAGCAGAAAAAAAAGAACTCCTGAGCCAGTATACTCACTGGGAGATAAGGTGTGGTTGAGTACCAAACACTTGAAATTTAAGGAGAATACTCGTTTACAACCTAAATTTGTTGGTCCATACCCTATTGTTGCCGTGGTTAATCCAGTAGCCATGAAGTTAAAACTTCCCTCCTCTTGGCACATACACCCTGTGTTCCACGTGTCTCTACTAAAGCCATATGTGCAGGGTACCAGAGCGACAGTGAGGCCTTTGCCTTTGGAAATCGAAGGGGATGTGGAGTACGAGGTGCGGGCTGTGCTAGATTACAGAAGAGTGAGGGGTGTCCTGCAGTATTTGATTGACTGGAAGGGATATGGGCCTGAGGACGCTCCTGGGAACCGTGCACTAATCTACACTGTCCTGGGCTTCTGAGGCGTTTCCACGCCTTGTACCCTTCTAAGCTTGGTGGACCGCCGAGACGTCGGTCGTTGAGAGGGGGTTCTGTCACGATCCAGGAGCATTAGCCACTTGACTACATCTCCCAGAATGCCTGTCGTGTAAGTCTGTCCTCTCTTTTCTTCTTTCTGCTCCTGTTTCCTATATCTGCCCCTCCCAGGAAGCCCTCGGTGCTTGTCACCTGTGGTGTGTGCCCTTTTCTGGTGTATTACGGACTTGGATTTCCTGGAGTTTTGAACTTGGTTTTGGATTGCTGTATTTACTCGCCTGGGGTTTAGCTGACAATTCTCTTTGGATTTGCGCTGGGAGAGCCCAGTGAGAGATTGCTCTCTGTTTCCGCGGTCGGATGTGAACTCTGACCCTTACCTTGGAGCTGCGCTAGAAGAACCGTGTGAGAGACGCTCTTCGTTGCCGCATTGTTTAGCGACTTCTGACTCCCATCTTTAAGCCGCTCTGGGAGAGCTGCGAGTGAGACGCTCTTGGCCACCGCGGTCTCAGGAACATTGAACTCGTGCATTTGTTACCTCGATGCCTTACAGAGGTAATTGACTTCAGTAGTGGCAGAGCTGGTGAGAGGCTCAGATTATTCCTAGGATATTGCAAAGGAGGCAAGTGGCATTGTCTCCAGACATTACTCCAGGGTTATTGGAGTTACGCAGCTGAGCAGGAAGAGACATCATTCGTGAGCTAAGTAGCTATTCTACGTATATGACTCTGTAACATTGGATACTAATCCTTTGCGCTATCCCGAACCATGGTTCATGGGTAGCTTGTGTTTTCTTTGACATTTACTTTATTTTTTCCTTTTTTGGGACCTTTTTCTATTTGGATGATTGTGGCAGCTTCATTAAGTAAGTGAATTCACACACACACATATATCTATCAGATGCATGTAGTCATAGGGGGGTGCATTTATGTGTGTCCCTTGTGTCTCTATGCAGGAACCAGAATGCAGACCTAACGTATGGTACCTATCCTGTCGTCGCGCATTGTAGATGGTTTCTGGCTGCCAGCCCTTTATGTTTTATTTCTCCACTTTTCCCCTTCCCTGGGTGAGGTCCTCTTAGGGGAGTGTTTATGTGTAAGACTCACTTGAGGTGCCGCTCCTAGGGAGGAGTGAAACTAGCAAGTACATCGCTCCTGCTGTACCTGATTCTTAAGGTTAGTCAACCTGCCTTGCTTTGTGACAATACGCTATCGCGTGTTTTGCTGATTTAGCGCCCCTTACAACAATGACAAGCTTTGCATCCATAATGAGATGCAAAGTGGGCGTTCCGTGCCAAAATAACTGGAGAAATGTCGCTAACCGGCATCTCTCCAATTATCAAGCTGCACGCAAACAAGCAGATCGATAAGAAAAGTAGTGCTAACCACAGTTATCGCTACTTTCCTTACGCCTGCTTGTAATCTGACTTAGCCATATAATCCAATGGGAGGTGGATTACAAGGCTAAGACCATCCTGCCCTATCAGCAAGGTATCGCTGGTCGCAGTGCGATTATCTCTGGGAATTTTCAACGATAATCACACTGTTTTCCAGCTAACGCATGGATTCCTATCGCTTGGGAGATAAGCGTTGCTGATAGCACGCTATCTCCACGACAGAATCCAGGCCCTTGCTGATATGCCCCCAAATCATTAAGGACGATTGAGGCAAGCCCCAGGTTATGAGGAGGCTTTGTTTGTTCAAATTTATTTATTAGTGAGCATACTGGAAAGTATCAAAACAGTGTACCACTTCATTTGACATATTTCA
Source organism: Lissotriton vulgaris (assembly GCF_964263255.1). NCBI lineage: Eukaryota > Metazoa > Chordata > Amphibia > Caudata > Salamandridae > Lissotriton > Lissotriton vulgaris. The sequence goes on along the minus strand of NC_141693.1, from coordinate 412,450,446 downwards.
CCCACACTGCAGATAATAGTGATCGTTTGCATGCTCAGAACACTCCTTGCAGTGGCATGTCCTGGTGCAGGTAATGTGCCTAAGAATATGTCAAGGATTCTCCACAACTTTTTCTGTGAGCAGGAATCTTTGGAAAAAAGACCATATATCCATTGGGCGAGACGCTGCTGGTAGCAGTTCTGCATAGGCTTCTAATTGAACGGTACTGTAAGTTAGTTCAGCCAGACATTGTATTTTAGTTGGGGGTTTGTAGTCTGCCCCAGTACTTCACAAGACGTTTCGCCAACTGCAGCACTAGGGTAGCACATTTCCAGCTGGTTCAGTTCATATCCTATTCCCAGCCCATAGGTGCCATTTGCGTTTTCACCTCAATTATGCATTACAGGGTGAGCTCCAGGGTACTCCAAAATCGTTGCACACCCCTATATATCCTTGCTAGGTGCAGAAATTCCATCCCGGGTGCTACACATCTATAATATTTGTTATCCTCCTACAGACCCCACCAGCACAACGTTGCCAGAGTGTAGTATACTCTGTGTATATATTGAAAGTGTGTCAGTCGGAGTTGGCTACTGGGTATTAGTTCCCCTGTTTGGATGCAGCAGTACTCCTGGACTTTATCCAAAATAGGGCCATTGAGGTCCTTCTTCCACTCCTCTATGGCACGGACCGCACAAACAGGCCTCATCTCCTGCATCTCCCTGTGGAGCTTAATAATGAGTGGCCTGAGGGAATGGGTATCTAGAATGAGTTGCAATGGCTTAAAGTGAGCTGGCTCGAGTAGAAAGTGTGGCGTGTTAATAGATTTTATCATGTGGTAGAAAAATGTATCTAGTGGGGCGATCCCAGTATGTGCTTCAAACGTACCTAGCATAACATAGTTAACTTTCAAACATACATATCTCTGCTTTAGATTCCAAGTTCGCAAAGTTGGGATGTCGTCAAAGGAAAATGTGGATGAGCATCAGAAGGATATAAGGGATTATGGTAGGGGAGCGTTGACCCTTTTTATGAGTCTGTCCCTGGCCATACTAGTGCAGTGCACTGTGTTGACCTCAGTGATACCTCTCGAGTACCACGAAAGCACTGCAGTCTCCAAAGGGGGAAGGAGGCACCATGTCCCACTCGATCGATAGGTGGGCTACTGAGGGTAAAATAGTTCAATGTAGGGGAGCTGAGCATCTACCGCATTCATACAGTTGGGCAAGCCTATCCCAGGACAGTCTGGGTTTCTTCCTCTCCAGCCTCCACACCCACTCACACTCAGTCTGTTGCAGAGCATCTTAAGTGTCTAGAGAAAACCTGTTATGCAATGTGGGGGGTAGGTTATGAACTTGGAAGTACAACCATTTTTATTTAGCCCATCCTCCCAGACAGTGTGAGCGGCAGCTTCAGCCATCTATCATGTGGTCTTCTAGTTAGGTAACTGCTCTACCATCATTGAGTTTAATAATGTCCTCTACGTCTGTACTCATCCAGATCCCAAGGTATTTAATAGGGTCTTTGCACTACTCAAGGAAAAAGTTAAGGTCAGCTCTTGGCATTTCAGGTGCACGTGGAAATACCACCAACTTGCTCCAGTTTATTGCTACTCCTGTTAGGTCAGGAAATCTTGTGAACTCCCTAAGTATGGGTTTAAGATTGTTTTGCCGAACATTTACATATAGTGTTATTTCATCTCAATATTTCGGTATCAATAGCGGGCTGTCTCTAAAAGTCAGAACCAAACTTGCCTGGTAAAAATTAAGGAACATTCCCAACATGTATTTGCTTAATGAGGTTCATCACTTTAAGCAAATTCCAAGCTAGAGAGAGGCAGCTTATAGGAAACTCTGAAGAATGCCCAACAGGCCTGTACTCGGGGAAAGTTGGGATATGAGCTAACTGGTGTCAGACTTAAAGACTGCCTCTTCTCGAAAGACCTCAGTTATACAGCAGTTTCAGAAGATGCAGAGGATATATCTACTCACAGAAAGACTAGTGGACTTCGCTACTCTCTTCATGGGCATAACACCTACAAAGCTTTCAAAAACTCCTTGTTTGTCAAAGATCAATTTTTCAATTTCAATGTTTACCCCATAAGCAGTTTTGTACCTCTAGCGGATTTAGGAAGAGGCTTCCTGTTGACAAGCACTGTATAGCGTTTTCTAGCTAGTATAAATAACTCGCCTATATAGATTGGCTTTATTGACTAATAACAATATAGAAATCATATTGGTATTAATTACAACTATTATTCATAGTATGATTGTTTGTTACTTTATTTTGTCATTACAAATGTATTGTTACCATAGTATTATTATTGTCATTATATTCCTATTGTGACATTTTAGTGCACACACCAAAGTAGTTTTTTTCAAGGAGCTAAAATAATATGTTATCACCCAACTCAATAGCCTTCGTTTTATTGACCATGGAATGATAAAAAACTGAATTGGCACCCCAGCGTTGAAACCTGTGACCCGTAGGTTTATAGGTCAGTGTTCCTACAACCATTAGGTGTTACCATCCTTTCAATTTTGAATGTAATTGAAAAAATGCCACCCGTTTACTGGTTTCGCGGTGATGACACAACATCTTGTTCAACTGCCTTTAGCACAATCCAGCCTCGTTTGTAGACCAACTACAGCATAACCCAAAGACATATAGTTAGGGGGTCAATGTGGCTAACCCCACATCCAAGCACAGAGATGAGCCAAAAACAGAGACCACCCCATTTATATCTAAGCATAGCCTATGACCCTCTGAGAGCAAAGATTATCCTTGTCCAAATCTCAGCCTAGTACAACCCAGACGACAACCAAAAGTGCATCATAAAACACCACTTCACAGTCTGCCATGTCCCAGAGCCAGGCCAGAGTGCAGCTTAAACAACTGAATCGCAGCCCAGTACATCCCAGGGCAGCCAGGCCCAACCCAGACCAGCACTAGTTCACCTGGACATTAAGCACGCAGTCCAGGCGAGCACCAATGTTTGGCAAATGATTACCCAATGCTGCCTTAAGTTGCATATCTGTCAAAATAAGGAGGACACATATAGTGGAACATGTCTAGTGTTTAGCCCTGTAAAGCGCCCTGTAACTGGACATTTATTTATAAAGTTTTATATTGCGCGAACATGATCCCAAGGGATATCAGAGCGCTTCACAATTAAGGGTGGAAAGATAATCATGGATGTACATGTGTCAAATAAACATATCAAACGAGACGGTTACAAAGGGTGCATCAAAGATCATCAAAATAGCTAAAAACCGCGAAAACTGGTAGGGGATGAATTAAGGAAATATAGCAAATCAATTCAAGACTTAAAGGTGTAAGTCCAGTATCGTAAAGCAGATGATCCAAAACCTTTTAAGGTAAGAACTTGTTCATAAGGAATCACTGTTTTTTAAATTGTTGTACCACTGTCCAAAGAATGGAACTGAGTAGTGAGCCTACTGAAACTAAGTGATCATGACATGAATCTCCTGTATTTACAGTGGTGGTCATTTCTGCAAGAATGCTTCTTAGCGGTGGACACACTTTATTGTGCTGGTGGATGTACCAGAATTTAGTAGTAGATTCTTAAAGATTATTTCAAAATACATTATTTTTGAAGGGAGTTCAGTAGTTGCTCTTTATGCAGACATCAGCAAAACTTTGGGGTGTGGATTTCTTATCACTCCACGGCCAGGTCATATTGTTTGTCTGGGGTCAAGGGCATTACGTTTCCATGTTTACTTTGTCCATTTAATATACAGACCACGCCTCTTGAAGCACAAGCCCTCTGGCTGCCAATTTAAGGAACAGATCTGTGAAATGATTGTCTACCGCTAAAGTAAAATGTATATATGTTCTAAACTCGTATTTATGATGCATTAAAGTAAAGCCTTTGCTATTACAGTCAACTCTGTAAGGAAATGGAGTGAGCTTCCAAATGCATTTCTAACTGGCTCCCGTTAAAAACAAAATGTACATGTGTTAGCAAAATGTAACAATTTGAGGATACTTATAATGATCACAGAATTCTCCGATTGCAGCGGCCTGACAAGATAGGAGATTGTTTGTCTTCCAATTGAAAAGTACACAAAAAATTGCAACTTGAAAAAGCATTTTGCTAAACTGTTGTGCAACTTTAGATACAGTATCTCTGAGATACCAAAATGTGTTTGATGCATGCCAATATTTTTGAAAAAATGTTTTTTAGTCTAAAGCCATTAAGGGCAGCATGAAAATAAGATAGTGGCCGAATTCTTAAAGAAACACCAAAAAGTGCACCTGTAGATATTTTTTCTTTTAATCGTGCAATTGCCAACATTTTATTCAAGTATGCCTGGAAACCATACACCTAGCATACGTTTATGGATTGCATTTTCCAATGAGGAAATATAAATGGTCATCGGTTCAAATAGCATTGATTCACACCGGCCTTTCTTTCTTCCAAAACTGATAACACGAGTACCATTGAGTCGGTAACAAAAAACATATTCTATTGCAGCGCCAAGAGACCTTCGGGTACATATACAAATGTTGTGTTATGTTATATTTGCTAATGTGGAAATCTGCTGGGCTGTTTATTTCCCACCCTGGAAAAGCTTTTAATTCTGCTTTCATTTTAAGTAAAATTACAACCTTTTCTAGTGTGGGAGGAGATTGGCTAGGAGTTGGTGAATACCCTTCACCGTTCAAGTCAGTGGGTGTGCACCGACTTGTAGGAAATTCCATTTGAATTTACCACAGTGTCAGAGGGGCTGTTATCAGAGCATGACAACACTGCCTTAATGTGTCACCTCACTACTTGCTACCAAAAGAGACAAGTGGATTTTACAATACAAGTAGATTTGAAGCAAATCCAGACCTAGCAACCAGTTTTCCCCTCAGCTGATTTAAGGCAATTGACAAATGAATTCAGTCCTGCAACTAGTTTAACCTGGTGCAGCATTAGTATGCAACAACCCCTGCCTCACTATGGCTCAGTATGGCTCAGGTTTATCTCTTTTTTACTTTTAGTTAGGCAATTTATTTGGATCCATAGCTAATCTATTTATATTTCCTCAAACACTACATGCATCTGCAGAACCATAATATTTCACTGTATGACCCTAGCCATGTGCCTCTTTGCTGGATGTTTGGCAGAACAGCAACACTCTAACTGATTTGTAAGCAGTGGTATATTACTTTGAGACAACACAACATTTGCGCCTCGTGATAATGTAGCAACTCCAATGGTATTCTCATTCCAGCATCCGTTGTGCAGTCTCTGTGGTGCACTCAAACCTAAAGCATGGTTTTAAGACAATGAGAAGTTAATTTTAGGCAACAAATTAGTTTAGCCAAGTCTCCTTCCACGTTTTCACTGCTCTAGTTTGAAAGGAAAGGTTAACATTTGGACAGAAATTGCTGAGGTTTTCTGGATCTGCATCTGGGTTTCTCACACAGGTAGGGCCTAACCAATTTTAGACAGTCAAGAGCCACCCTTTGTGTTAGAGAGTTGTCGGTCAATGTATTCTTATTATATTTACAAGAGGGGTTGCTATATTTCAGATGATTATCCAGGATAATCATATCCAGAATAATCATTGCAGCTATTGCAAAGTAAGCAAACCAAAAAGAAATAACTTAGGATGCTCCATTTAGTCAGCTTTTAAAACATTTCTGAACTCACATAGTTAATAGTCAGTCGAATACCCTGATGAACTTATGTCCAAACCAGGCTACATTCACATAGAAGCTTCTTACTCCATTTTTTAAGGTTTAGGACCTTAAAAAAGCTGTATCCTGAGAAGTAGGCAGCCTAGAAGGCTCAGATTGCTTGCATCTTATCCACATGTAAAGCAAACATTGCCATATCTTGCCCAATGGGTCAAACACAAAGCCTGAAAGGCTAATTCTTCACGTTACCATGAGCAAAGGAGGCTGGCAGAGCGCAAGTGTAATAAGCAAATGGCAGCATGTCTTAGTAACTGTTTTTACTGCTTGGTTCATCATCATCGTTCTTCAGTTTATAATGTGCTTATTATCTACAGGATTTCAAGGGCCTTCTACAATAAACAGTGGTAACACCATCTCCTTGGTGATGAAGAAGAGTAATGTCTTCAGTAACAGGAGCAGATGCTCAGATTTGTGCAACTGTTCCAGTGGGTTCTTCCGTGTGATGTCCATTTGAGTTAGAAAAGCCCACGCAATCTAAAATATGGTTGATACTTCGGGGATGACAGAATTGCTTAGCACAAGAACACTTTCTTCTGGTAGGATGGTAAACATTAAAGTCGTTTTTAAGTAGTCATATGTGTTTCCTAGAACATTTTTTGAGTGAATGTAACAACCTTGAAATTGACTCTGTCCTGAAGTGACAATCAAAGCAAGGATCAAAGCTGGTGTCCTTTAGTCCTTCTACAGAATGCTGGCAACTGCTTTTATGATTGAATTCTACATGACCTTGGGCTTGACTGAGTTGTACACACCTGTGGTTTGTTTTTTGTTACAGATATAAAGGATTGGAGTAATCTAACGGTGCACCTGTTACGGTCCATGCCACATTAGTTCTATCTAACTCATCAAAAAATGGCCTTGCTTGGCATTGCAGCTTCAGGTGGTAGTTGAAATCTGCCACTACTGCATTCATCTAGCTGCTCACTGACCTCACAGAGTCAAGGAGGACACCAAAGGTTTCCACTTTATCCTTGATCTGGATACCAGTGTCATCTTTTTAGAATGCTTTAACACATTTGTTTTACTGTAAGGCATGGTTAGTTCTCGCTGGAAAACTTCAGTTTTTTTCAAGCTCAAAACATCTACTTATGGATGATGTTCTGCTTACAGAAGTTAGGCCAGCAACATAATCACTAGATTTGGTGAATATGATCAGCTTATTATTCACATAAGTGCGTAACAATATATTAGAATCATGCAATAATTCATGCATTAATTGGGCATAGATGTTGAAGAACAGTGGCGATGAACAGAAATTCCAAACAAACTGAGGCGCCAGGTGATAATGTTAGTCCAATCTCTATTGTCAATTTCCACTCCTTCCCCATTACTTTGTGAAATATGTGTAGTGAAATACTATTATCAATGGTAGGGGTGGACGGAACTCTCGGAGTTTCACTCCCCGGAATTTCTTGGAGTTACATGAAAGCTTTTGCGAGATCCCACAGAATTCCACGAGTGGGCGAAATTGGCATGCAGTGCTGATTTTTAGCGCAGGGAACTTGTTGTGCGCTGCAAAATAATTGCAAACGGCATCACCTGGTATGCCAGAGGATGCTGCCTCTCTGCTGCCTCTCCAGTAGATTTTCTACTTGAGCAACAGCTTTCTCATTGCAAACTGTCGCGACTGCCTGCGATTGCCTGCATAGAGAAAATCTAGTGGCCCAAATATTGGGCTAGGGGATGCCAAATCTCGCTCACCAACTTAACGCTGGCAAGCCACGCATGAGTAAAATGCCACACAGCAGTTAGTGGAGTTTTGCCGGATGCAGGGTGGGCAAAACTCTGCGAACTCCGACAATGAAGCAGAATTCATCGCCCACCTCTAATGAATTGGTCCAAAGGCTGCTGAAGCGCAGTAACTTTAAGTTCCCTTTCACCATGATGTCCTTTAAAGAACTGTACGCAACAATAATCACACTTAGCTTTAGTGATTCGGGATACCATATTAAGGTGCTACTAAGAAAGAAAAAGACATTGGGGCATATTACCAACAACTAGCGATAATTTTTGTCTCTAACTTGTTTAGAGACAAAAATTATCGCCGCACATCGGCGATTTTTATCGCAGATAAACCTTGCTATTAGCAAGGTTTATCGCAAATGCGATAAAAAACGGCCGCAATGCATGAATATCGCTGAAAAGTCAGCGATATTCATGCATTATCGAGCAAATGCTCTTAGCCATGTTATCCACCTCCCATTGGATAACATGGCTAAGAACTGCTCAGGGCAGGTGTTAGCTTTTGGAGATATTCGCGTTTAGCACGAATATCTCCAAAAGTTGGTAATAGGAGATAGCGATGTTAGGGACTGTTTCCAGTCGCTAACATCTTGACACGCCCACTTTGCATGTCATTAGTGATAAATATCACTGACATGCAAAGCGGGGCCCAAGATGGTCGCTATCTCCTATTAGCTGTCACTAACTGGTGTTAGCGACAGCTTGGTAATAGGGAGATAATTTTATCTCCGCTTTCTTGGCATTTAAAGCCAAAAAAGCGGAGATAAACCCCCTTGATAATATGCCCCATTATTATCAAACGATTTCAGATAACAAAATATTTTTGATCTCCTTAGCCTCCGTGGAAAAAGAAGTGTCAGAGTGCACTCACAAGCCCAGATCAATAGGATTTTTCACAAATAAGTGTAACTTATTAGAGCAAAACCTGATCTGTCATCGGTAAGTACCTTATCTTTATTAAAAAGATAAAGATAAGCTCTAAATTTTCAAGGAGGTGTAGGGCACGGTGTTTCTGAGTAACAAAAATTATTTTCCCTGTAGAAAAAGTAAAATATAGTGTGTTTTTGCACATTTTCCCTATACTAACTAAAAGCAGCCTTGTGGATGATTAGCCAGCTAATTGGACAATATGTTTTCCTGGAAATCTAGGGTTTCCGTTCATTTCTGAGGTGTATCTACAGGGATTCAGTGTCATAGAAAATAAAAACATTAGGATACATAATATGCGTTAATGTTGAAAAGCAGGTAAAGTGCATGTGATGATCGCACTAGGCACATAACCTAAGCTTTAGATGAACTCAGAAATCCAATAAAGAATTGATTACATGAAAAAAAAATCACGTACATCACACCATGTATTCACGTACACAAGAGTTGTCACTGCTGGAGAGAAGGGCTGTATCCTCACCATATTTTCACGACATCTACTAAAAATAAATCTATGTACAACAAATCTAAAAGGGACATATTTAAAATATCAGTGTTAGCTTGAAAATCTGACTTAGATCCGACCTTGCCAGGCCTGAGTTGCACATCTAGGGCTTAAAAAGTAGCCAAAAAAATCCCACAAATCATCCATCTGTAAATGTTCAAAACATGTACTTAATAAATACTAAATTCAGGACATTAATTTGGGCTGATCCCTCAAGGTGTCAGACCCGGCAGTCAGGGCCGGTCTTAAGACCTTTGAGGCCCCAGGCCGAAAGGAAATGTGTGAGGCTCCCCTAATTTGCATACAGCTTGTAATCACATAAAATGACATCACGTCTATTGTTGAGCGACTTTGCAAGTGCAGATATCAATAAAACAAGAACATAAATATTAACACTATTAGAATAAGCACATATATTTAAAATTTCAATTAACTGGAAACACATTATAAAGGTCACACTGTATGGAAAGGTTTGGCCTAGGTCTCTCCAAAACTTATAAGTTCAATCACAGGTTAACAATTTGTTTTCAGGCGAATGTGTGCATTTAGTATTTATAAAGGACTGAGAATGGCCCCCTCAAGCAATGCAGCACTTGACCATGTCTGTGAGGCCCTTGGAAGGGATGGCCTATCTCTGAGCCTTTCCCACCATGGTCAGCAATGCAAAGCTCATAGGAGGGACCTTCCTACCCCAAGAACTTGAGGCATCGGGTATTGGCTGGAATCCCTTGAGGAAAAGAATCAATCCCTAACTTCTAAATGTGAGGAACATGCTCCACCTACCCTATCCCTAGGCATCCACCCACAATTAAGAGTGGGCGGATTTGGCAGAGTGTCACTTTGCAGAATTTGTTGGAGTTGCCTAAAAGCTCAGTGGAACTCCGCTCTGCCCTAACCTGCAATCAGGCAACAGAACTGGAGGGTTCCTGACCCCCAGACTGCCACCTGCTTTAGGGCTTATTTGGATCTGGCGTTCTCCTCTGTGCCCGGGCTGTCCTTCTCCTGCTGTCTCCTTGTTGGTGCAAACCCCCTACCCTGTACGTCTAGGGAGGCCTACGCATGCGTGCACGCGTGCGCAGTCCTCCCAAGACATACATCATAGGGATTTTGCACCGACGAGGAGACAGCCAGGAGGAGGAGGATAGCCTGGGCATGGTGGAGAATGCCAGGACCAGGTAAGCCGCGGCTGCCTTCCTAGGGATGGGTGGCAGGTGCAAACTCCGCAACACCGCGGAATCAGAGTTTTTGCCGAACTCCGCGTTCCCAGCGGAGCATGGAGTTGGAAAGCTCTTCAAACTCTGATGGCGGAGCGGAGTTCGCCACCCACGCTTACCCACAACAGAAGCCAACTTTCCATTATTACTTTGCAGGACACTTAGCGTGCTTGTGATCTCAATGCACAACAACAAATAATATCTAGGGGTCAGAGAGCAAGTCAGTTAGTCAAGCAAGAAGGACCACTAAACCAAAAGCATGCAAAACAGTATCAGTGAGAAATAATAGTTAGTGAACGGCCAAGTCAAGGCTCAAGAGTACATGGAGAAAAATATTGTTCCCATCAGAAGCCACACTGTACCGCCCTTGTTGTCATCATTTGGGTTCTCCTTACCCAGGAGACACGACGGCCGGTAAGTAGTTACCGTGACCGAGATGTGATGGAGGGCAGAACAGAAGGGTATGATAGTGGCTAATGAAAACAAGCAGTGTCTGGTGATTGGAGTGAAAAAGTGAAGGGTAATGATAAAATTAGGTGAATTGGGTGGAAAAAGAATTTTATTGATATCCCCCAATCCCTAAGATTAAAAGGCAGGTGTGGGTGCAGGTTTTAAATAATAACCGCACTTATTGGTGGTCGACATGTTTCTGCATTCACAAGAAAGGAGTTTCTAATGCATTCTTCAGGACCTTGGAAATACACTACTGCTTTGTTGATAAAAATAAGATAAATAATGAAAAAATATCACCTGGAAATCCAGGCGTACTCAACCGTATACTGTTAGTGCATAGTGGTAAGGGATCCAACATGTAAAACAAACAGACAGACAAACAAGGAAACAAATAGGACACTAAATGTTATTCACATTGTTTCTGTTTGTAATCATACTGGCAATACAATATGTTCACTCATACTAGGACACAGTCTCAAGTATACACTCACCCATATATGTAGGTTGAGAGGCTTCACCCCACCTGGCTGCAGCGCAGGTAAAAGGAGCACCGCTCTGGGGATAATCATAAGGTATTTACAGAGCGGTTTCATAATGTGACACAAGGATAAAACAAAATAAAACAGAGTATACTTAGAGACAAGAGGTGGTCTGGACCTCTTATATATCAAGTGGTGACAAACTTCTAGGCATGCCCGCCGTGATCTATCAAAGTCAGTGAGGACGAATACCAAATGTTTATATATACAGAGTCTCTCACGTTGTGCATGAAATGATGCACACGGACAAGCGAGAGAATTGCGTGGCTGAGCACAGAAACGAGCATACCAATAATAAATTACTCTAGTGGTGTGCTCTTGGCTGGAACTCATTTTAGATGACAGTGAGTTAGCTTCCCAGGGTGTTTCATAGTACAAAGTTCCGCTGCAAAGTACAAAATTATGCGATCATGGAGAGCTCTTTAAGAGCGGAAAATGCTCCGTGTAAACGTAACTATTTGAATGAATAATAACATTTTGAAAAGATGCCTCGAAGTTAGCGCGATGAGCGCGAAGCTTGCCTGAATTTATGTTAGTCATAAAATCGGAGTCGCCATTAGTGGCGTATGCTTCTCCGTATGCGCGTTAAGAAGGTAGGCAGCGCGCGTTGAGGAATCAGTGCGCACAGCCAGGGTGCACTCACCTTTCCGTCGGTGTCTCCGGGCAGTCTTCAGTACTGATTGGGGGGGCACCGATCACGGAACACGGTGATGTTTTGTAGAATCGTGAGTGATTCCCTGAGCGTCACGTGACAAGGGCGGTCACGTGGTGCCAGGGATCCTGGGAAACGTAGTTCACTGCACGTTTCTGCCAGTGATTCAGCGAGGACTGAGCAAAAAGTGTGTTTAAAAACACACTCTAGGCGGCGCAACAAAGTGTGATTAAAATAATAAGTCACACGTATATTGTTGAGCATCGATAGCTGTGTGGCAGCTGGAAAACCACTCCATGGTGCGTGAGATAACATTCTACAGGGCAACAATGTTGGACATTGACATCGGATAGGATATCCAGAATGTACAAGTGCGAGTGCGTGGCAGGTGGAAAACTTACTCCGTAAGATATTTATGGGTAGTGTACACTATACAGGGCGACACTCAGAGGGACAACCAGGGTATAGGCAAAGAGTATGTTTAGAGACCTCACTCTAGGCGGCGCAACAAAGTGTGATCAAAATAATAGGTCACACGTATATTGTTGAGCATTGATAGCTGTGTGGCAGCTGGAAAACCCACTCCATGGTGTGTGAGATAACATTCTGCAGGGCAACAATGTTGGATGTTGATATCGGATAGGATATCCAAAATGTACAAATACAGGTGCGTGGCAGCTGGAAAACTTACTCCGTAAGGTATTTACGGGTGGTGTATGATGACACTATACAGGGCGACACTCAGAGGGACATCCAGGGTATAGGCTCATTGAGGCCCTCCTTGTCGCTGTTGAGGCGGTACACCCATTTTTGTTCGATTTTAAACAAGAATCGGCTGACATCCGCACATGAGTCAGGGATGTGCGGTTGTTCAAGGACTGTCCAGTAAAAGTCCTCAGGACCATGACCCTTCTCCAGAAAATGTGCAGTGAGGCGGGTGGCTTGTTTTCGACAACGTACTGTGCTTTTGTGTTCTTGGATGCGTGTCCGTATTTTTCTGGTCGTCATGCCGACATACTGTAATTGACATGGACATTTGATCAAGTAAATCAGATTACTGCTGTTGCAGTTCGTAAACTTGCTTTGTATCCATGGGCGGTTGGTGCCTATGTCAATCTCAGTAGACTTATTGGTCTGGGGACAGACGGTACAGGTCCCACACGGATGGTGTCCTACCACAGGTGGTAGGTCCCATAGGGTACCCACTTGCCTCACCTCCTTGTTAAGTGGGCGTGTGTGGACTAGTTGATCTTTCAAATTTGGTCCTCTCTTGTAGGCAAACATAGGCTGGGGGATGTCGTCACCTCCGGTTTTGAGGATAGACCAGTGTTTTCTTATGATTTTTTGCAACTGGTTTGATCGACTGTTGAAAGTGTTGACGAAAGCAATGCGATCCGTCTTTTCTTTTGGAGGGAGGACTTCGAGTAGGGCCTCCCTGTTGTTATTGGAAGCCCTCTTTTTAGACTGGCGGATGATTTTCTTGGGATAGTGTTTTTCCTTCAATTGAGCCTCCAAGTTTCTTGAGTGGACTTCAAAAGATTCCTTGTTGGAGCAATTTCTCTGGACCCTGAGAAACTGGCCAAAAGGTAGGTTGTCTCTCAGGGCTCGGGGATGGCAACTATCATATCGCAATAGTGCATTCTTGGCCATAGGTTTGCGATATAGCTCCGATTCAATGCCAGTAGGAGTGGCATGTAACCTTAGGTCCAGAAAAGCCAGAGATGTTCTACTATACTCGATGGTGAACTTGAGATATGTGTTCTTGCCGTTCAACCAACTGTGGAATGACACTAGGTCTTCTTCCATGCCACGCCACACCACCAGGATGTCGTCAATATAACGTTTCCATACATGTATCGATGGTAAGTATGGATTGGTGGTTACTAGGACATCTTGTTGCTCAAAGTTGTGAACGTACAAGTTCGCCAGGCTCGGCGCGAAAACACTGCCCATACTGGTCCCGGATGTTTGCAGGTAGAAGGTATCCTCAAAACGAAAATAGTTTTCCTTCATAGCAATTTCTGCTAGATGCATGATGAAGTGTGTTGGAGTGATAGATTGGTGGTTATTCTGCTCCAAAAGTGTGCCTACTACCTCTAGGGTCTCGGTTTGCGGGATCGATGTATATAGGGACTCGACATTGAACGATACTAAGATGTCAGTTTCGATGTTATATTGTATCGTTGGAAGGAGTCTTAGGACATCTTTAGTGTCTTGGAGGAATGTAGGCATTGCTTTAACCATTGGGTTAAGAAAGTAGTCGACAAAGGTCGAGAGTGGTTCTAAGACCGACCCAATGCCTGATATAATGGGCCTGCCAGGTGGTGGCCTTAGTGGCTTATGCACTTTGGGGAGGCAGTAGAAGTACGGGATCGTAGGGTGTTTGGTGACCAGGTACTGTCCTTCTTGTGATGTTATCCATCCCTCACTTGTAGCTTCCTCTACCAAGGTACTTATTTTCGATTGTAGTCCTTCTGTTGGATCCGTTCTCAGAGGTAAATAGGATTTACGGTCACTTAGTTGCCGGAGGCATTCATTTCTATATGCCTCGGTATCTAAGATAACGGTGGCTCCGCCTTTGTCGGCCGGCTTGATGGTAATTTTATCGTTGGAAGCTAGTGAGCGTAAGGCCAGTTGTTCATCCCTAGAGAGATTCATGAAGGGCTTGACCTCTCTTCTGTAAAGATTTGTGACATCATTCTCCACAGCTGCTTCAAAAGTCAGAACCTTAGGAGGTAAGGTTGCACTTGGTGGATTAAACGAAGAGGGTCTCTTCAATCCAGTGTTATTGTCTCTGGTAATGGTTTCCAAGTTAGTCGATTTTGCGAAGAAGTAGTGCAATCTTATTTTCCTAAACAGCTGAGATAGTTCGATTTGAGCCTGGAAAGGATCACCTTTATGGGTTGCTACGAATCCCAAGCCTTTGTTCAGAAGGCGCTCCTCGTTGGTAGAGAGTGTATGTGAGCTGAGGTTGATCACAATGCCGTCTGATTGCTTGTGCCCGCAGTGTCTTGGGGGACTTTCTTCCCGCTGCGTAGATCCATCCTCGATTGTTGTGGGGTGTTCGTATCCGTGTTCCAATGGACTTGTTGTGGCACGGCTCCTTGTCTCCTCCTGCCTCTGCCTCGTCTCTGGCCAAACCCTAAAAAAGGAAAAGACCCCGGGCCTTGTTGCATTTGCGGTGGGCAGAAGGGCGGACCCATTTGAGGAGGGCAGTTTGGTCCCATCATCCAAGGGTTGATTGGCCACCATGGTTGGAAGTTGTTAAAGTTCTGCGGTTGACTTCTCCAATTCGTTCTATTCCCACGGCCCCTAGGGGTTTGGTTAGAAGGTCCAGTTTGTGATGTATCTGAATCACTGGAGGTCCCATCTGAACTGGAAGTGCCATACGTGGAGCCACCCTTTTTGCCACCTCGATTGAATGTAGGCGCTGTATATGTGTCACTAGTGTATGGGTATACCTTTTCCATGGAAAATCTCGCTAAGTCTTTCTTAAACTTTTCTAATTTCGTAGATAAGATAGACTCCTTGAAGTCTTTGTTACTCTTGTCCGTGTCATCTTGTCCCTTTTTAAATTGTCCACTTTTTAAAGTGTTTTTTATCTGGCCCTCGAGTACCTGAATTTCAATTAGTATGGTATCCGCAACTCTTTTCGCGGTTTTGATAATCAGGACTAACCAATCCCTCGTGCACCTCCAAGCTGTCATGGCCCAATCCTTGAGAAACTCTTTATCGTCAAGGAAAAGGCGTGGTGCATTGTTGACAATGAGGCCTGTAGGGGCGCAGTTGCCTCGAAGGTATTGGGCCATGATCATACCATGGACAGATGTTCTAGAGTGGGACTTTTTTAAGATTAGGACTTTGTTCCAACTCTCATCATTGTTTGTTGCCTGAGGTGGAGCCGGAACATTATCTAATAGGCTAGGGTTTTCATCTAGGATATTTTGTACTTCTGCACTTTCAAAAGCCAAACCCCAGTTGGTAGCCATCGTTTGAAATGACAGACGCGGCGGGCAGACCAGAAAGAGAAAATTCTCGTAGTAAACTCTATTGCGCTGGCGACCAGAATAATCGACCAGTATTAAAAAGACCCACAGCCTTGGCTGTACTAGTAACACGTTCAACAAACAATTAGGGAGGGTCTAAGGGCAGGTTTACCGACCGACCAGATATAAGCCCCGGACTCAATGCACAACAACAAATAATATCTGGGGGTCAGAGAGCAAGTCAGTAAGTCAAGCAAGAAGGACCACTAAACCAAAAGCATGCAAAACAGTATCAGTGAGAAATAATAGTTAGTGAACGGCCAAGTCAAGGCTCAAGAGTACATGGAGAAAAATATTGTTCCCATCAGAAGCCACACTGTACCGCCCTTGTTGTCATCATTTGGGTTCTCCTTACCCAGGAGACACGACGGCCGGTAAGTAGTTACCGTGACCGAGATGTGATGTGAGGGCAGAACAGAAGGGTATGATAGTGGCTAATGAAAAAAAGCAGTGTCTGGTGATTGGAGTGAAAAAGTGAAGGGTAATGATAAGAGTTTCTCAAGGATTGGGCCATGACAGCTTGGAGGTGCACGAGGGATTGGTTAGTCCTAATTATCAAAACCGCGAAAAGAGTTGCGGATACCATACTAATTGAAATTCAGGTACTCGAGGGCCAGATAAAAACCACTTTAAAAAGTGGACAATTTAAAAAGGGACAAGATGACACGGACAAGAGTAACAAAGACTTCAAGGAGTCTATCTTATCTACGAAATTAGAAAAGTTTAAGAAAGACTTAGCGAGATTTTCCATGGAAAAGGTATACCCATACACTAGTGACACATATACAACGCCTACATTCAATCGAGGTGGCAAAAAGGGTGGCTCCACGTATGGCACTTCCAGTTCAGATGGGACCTCCAGTGATTCAGATACATCACAAACTGGACCTTCTAACCAAACCCCTAGGGGCCGTGGGAATAGAAGGAATTGGAGAAGTCAACCGCAGAACTTTAACAACTTCCAACCATGGTGGCCAATCAACCTTGGATGATGGGACCAAACTGCCCTCCTCAAATGGGTCCGCCCTTCTGCCCACCGCAAATGCAACAAGGCCCGGGGTCTTTTCCTTTTTTAGGGTTTGGCCAGAGACGAGGCAGAGGCAGGAGGAGACAAGGAGCCGTGCCACAACAAGTCCATTGGAACACGGATACGAACACCCCACAACAATCGAGGATGGATCTACGCAGCGGGAAGAAAGTCCCCCAAGACACTGCGGGCACAAGCAATCAGACGGCATCGTGATCAACCTCAGCTCACATACACTCTCTACCAACGAGGAGCACCTTCTGAACAAAGGCTTGGGATTCGTAGCAACCCATAAAGGTGATCCTTTCCAGGCTCAAATCGAACTATCTCAGCTGTTTAGGAAAATAAGATTGCACTACTTCTTCGCAAAATCGACTAACTTGGAAACCATTACCAGAGACAATAACACTGGATTGAAGAGACCCTCTTCGTTTAATCCACCAAGTGCAACCTTACCTCCTAAGGTTCTGACTTTTGAAGCAGCTGTGGAGAATGATGTCACAAATCTTTACAGAAGAGAGGTCAAGCCCTTCATGAATCTCTCTAGGGATGAACAACTGGCCTTACGCTCACTAGCTTCCAACGATAAAATTACCATCAAGCCGGCCGACAAAGGCGGAGCCACCGTTATCTTAGATACCGAGGCATATAGAAACGAATGCCTCCGGCAACTAAGTGACCGTAAATCCTATTTACCTCTGAGAACGGATCCAACAGAAGGACTACAATCGAAAATAAGTACCTTGGTAGAGGAAGCTACAAGTGAGGGATGGATAACATCACAAGAAGGACAGTACCTGGTCACCAAACACCCTACGATCCCGTACTTCTACTGCCTCCCCAAAGTGCATAAGCCACTAAGGCCACCACCTGGCAGGCCCATTATATCAGGCATTGGGTCGGTCTTAGAACCACTCTCGACCTTTGTCGACTACTTTCTTAACCCAATGGTTAAAGCAATGCCTACATTCCTCCAAGACACTAAAGATGTCCTAAGACTCCTTCCAACGATACAATATAACATCGAAACTGACATCTTAGTATCGTTCGATGTCGAGTCCCTATATACATCGATCCCGCAAACCGAGACCCTAGAGGTAGTAGGCACACTTTTGGAGCAGAATAACCGCCAATCTATCACTCCAACACACTTCATCATGCATCTAGCAGAAATTGCTATGAAGGAAAACTATTTTCGTTTTGAGGATACCTTCTACCTGCAAACATCCGGGACCAGTATGGGCAGTGTTTTCGCGCCGAGCCTGGCGAACTTGTACGTTCACAACTTTGAGCAACAAGATGTCCTAGTAACCACCAATCCATACTTACCATCGATACATGTATGGAAACGTTATATTGACGACATCCTGGTGGTGTGGCGTGGCACGGAAGAAGACCTAGTGTCATTCCACAGTTGGTTGAACGGCAAGAACACATATCTCAAGTTCACCATCGAGTATAGTAGAACATCTCTGGCTTTTCTGGACCTAAGGTTACATGCCACTCCTACTGGCATTGAATCGGAGCTATATCGCAAACCTATGGCCAAGAATGCACTATTGCGATATGATAGTTGCCATCCGCGAGCCCTGAGAGACAACCTACCTTTTGGCCAGTTTCTCAGGGTCCAGAGAAATTGCTCCAACAAGGAATCTTTTGAAGTCCACTCAAGAAACTTGGAGGCTCAATTGAAGGAAAAACACTATCCCAAGAAAATCATCCGCCAGTCTAAAAAGAGGGCTTCCAATAACAACAGGGAGGCCCTACTCGAAGTCCTCCCTCCAAAAGAAAAGACGGATCGCATTGCTTTCGTCAACACCTTCAACAGTCGATCAAACCAGTTGCAAAAAATCATAAGAAAACACTGGTCTATCCTCAAAACCGGAGGTGACGACATCCCCCAGCCTATGTTTGCCTACAAGAGAGGACCAAATTTGAAAGATCAACTAGTCCACACACGCCCACGTAACAAGGAGGTGAGGCAAGTGGGTACCCTATGGGACCTACCACCTGTGGTAGGACACCATCCGTGTGGGACCTGTACCGTCTGTCCCCAGACCAATAAGTCTACTGAGATTGACATAGGCACCAACCGCCCATGGATACAAAGCAAGTTTACGAACTGCAACAGCAGTAATCTGATTTACTTGATCAAATGTCCATGTCAATTACAGTATGTCGGCATGACGACCAGAAAGATACGGACACGCATCCAAGAACACAAAAGCACAGTGCGTTGTCGGAAACAAGCCACCCGCCTCACTGCACATTTTCTGGAGAAGGGTCATGGTCCTGAGGACTTTTACTGGACAGTCCTTGAACAACCGCACATCCCAGACTCATGTACGGATGTCAGCCGGTTCTTGTTTAAAATCGAACAAAAATGGGTGTACCGCCTCAACAGCGACAAGGAGGGCCTCAATGAGCCTATACCCTGGATGTCCCTCTGAGTGTCGCCCTGTATAGTGTCATCATACACCACCCGTAAATACCTTACGGAGTAAGTTTTCCAGCTGCCACGCACCTGTATTTGTACATTTTGGATATCCTATCCGATATCAACATCCAACATTGTTGCCCTGCAGAATGTTATCTCACACACCATGGAGTGGGTTTTCCAGCTGCCACACAGCTATCAATGCTCAACAATATACGTGTGACCTATTATTTTGATCACACTTTGTTGCGCCGCCTAGAGTGAGGTCTCTAAACATACTCTTTGCCTATACCCTGGTTGTCCCTCTGAGTGTCGCCCTGTATAGTGTACACTACCCATAAATATCTTACGGAGTAAGTTTTCCACCTGCCACGCACTCGCACTTGTACATTCTGGATATCCTATCCGATGTCAATGTCCAACATTGTTGCCCTGTAGAATGTTATCTCACGCACCATGGAGTGGTTTTCCAGCTGCCACACAGCTATCAATGCTCAACAATATACGTGTGACTTATTATTTTAATCACACTTTGTTGCGCCGCCTAGAGTGTGTTTTTAAACACACTTTTTGCTCAGTCCTCGCTGAATCACTGGCAGAAACGTGCAGTGAACTACGTTTCCCAGGATCCCTGGCACCACGTGACCGCCCTTGTCACGTGACGCTCAGGGAATCACTCACGATTCTACAAAACATCACCGTGTTCCGTGATCGGTGCCCCCCCAATCAGTACTGAAGACTGCCCGGAGACACCGACGGAAAGGTGAGTGCACCCTGGCTGTGCGCACTGATTCCTCAACGCGCGCTGCCTACCTTCTTAACGCGCATACGGAGAAGCATACGCCACTAATGGCGACTCCGATTTTATGACTAACATAAATTCAGGCAAGCTTCGCGCTCATCGCGCTAACTTCGAGGCATCTTTTCAAAATGTTATTATTCATTCAAATAGTTACGTTTACACGGAGCATTTTCCGCTCTTAAAGAGCTCTCCATGATCGCATAATTTTGTACTTTGCAGCGGAACTTTGTACTATGAAACACCCTGGGAAGCTAACTCACTGTCATCTAAAATGAGTTCCAGCCAAGAGCACACCACTAGAGTAATTTATTATTGGTATGCTCGTTTCTGTGCTCAGCCACGCAATTCTCTCGCTTGTCCGTGTGCATCATTTCATGCACAACGTGAGAGACTCTGTATATATAAACATTTGGTATTCGTCCTCACTGACTTTGATAGATCACGGCGGGCATGCCTAGAAGTTTGTCACCACTTGATATATAAGAGGTCCAGACCACCTCTTGTCTCTAAGTATACTCTGTTTTATTTTGTTTTATCCTTGTGTCACATTATGAAACCGCTCTGTAAATACCTTATGATTATCCCCAGAGCGGTGCTCCTTTTACCTGCGCTGCAGCCAGGTGGGGTGAAGCCTCTCAACCTACATATATGGGTGAGTGTATACTTGAGACTGTGTCCTAGTATGAGTGAACATATTGTATTGCCAGTATGATTACAAACAGAAACAATGTGAATAACATTTAGTGTCCTATTTGTTTCCTTGTTTGTCTGTCTGTTTGTTTTACATGTTGGATCCCTTACCACTATGCACTAACAGTATACGGTTGAGTACGCCTGGATTTCCAGGTGATATTTTTTCATTATTTATCTTATTTTTATCAACAAAGCAGTAGTGTATTTCCAAGGTCCTGAAGAATGCATTAGAAACTCCTTTCTTGTGAATGCAGAAACATGTCGACCACCAATAAGTGCGGTTATTATTTAAAACCTGCACCCACACCTGCCTTTTAATCTTAGGGATTGGGGGATATCAATAAAATTCTTTTTCCACCCAATTCACCTAATTTTATCATTACCCTTCACTTTTTCACTCCAATCACCAGACACTGCTTTTTTTCATTAGCCACTATCATACCCTTCTGTTCTGCCCTCACATCACATCTCGGTCACGGTAACTACTTACCGGCCGTCGTGTCTCCTGGGTAAGGAGAACCCAAATGATGACAACAAGGGCGGTACAGTGTGGCTTCTGATGGGAACAATATTTTTCTCCATGTACTCTTGAGCCTTGACTTGGCCGTTCACTAACTATTATTTCTCACTGATACTGTTTTGAATGCTTTTGGTTTAGTGGTCCTTCTTGCTTGACTTACTGACTTGCTCTCTGACCCCCAGATATTATTTGTTGTTGTGCATTGAGTCCGGGGCTTATATCTGGTCGGTCGGTAAACCTGCCCTTAGACCCTCCCTAATTGTTTGTTGAACGTGCTTGTGATCTCACCAAGAAGATGTGTTAAGTTAGCATGAGCTTATTAGAAGTTTAAACGCCATCTTTCCTTTCTGCTGCTTTTGCACACAGCACATATTATTATAAATGTTTAGAAGTCTAGCAGAATATTTTACTTCACACGAGAATAATATGTTTCCTATTGTATCAGCTTTGCTTGGTAAGCTATGTCTGAACAGTGAGTGCCGAGGCCTTCAAGGTTATTTCAACACAGTGGTTGTTGTTCGGTCCGATCAGCGCACGTCCTAGACATAACACATATGCAGCTGTGGCCAACTCTGGTTTTGGCGCGTTTAATAATGCACTACGCAGAGCATGCAAACACACTTGAAGATCATTTGCATGCAGAGAACAGGTGTAGAAGATGATGTGATCCCTTTCTACTAAGACCAGAGGTATGGGACCGCCCTTCTAAAACCCAAAGAGACTTTCTGTAGATATAATATACTAGCAAGGGAGGGTAAAACTGAGGTTTTTTTTAGACTTCTTACCTTTAGCATTTTAACATGCTTTCACCCTTTGTATTTTATGGAATAGTAACTATGCGGCTAACCTTGTTGCTTATAATATGTTTGCTTGTATTTGCTAATATACTGCATCTGAGAACACGGCATTAGAAATAAATATTTCAAACTTGCACGTGTCTTCATTTACTCATTGTTTTGGACTAGTATGATAGTATAATAATAATAATTAAATCTTTATTCGGCTTATTCACAATGGAAAAACCATAAAAGTACACAAGATGTCAAAACACAGTAAAAGTAAACATGTTACAAATGATTCCGATAAAATTCATTTCACAGTTAAAAAGAGAAAAGTTAATCAAGAAATGTGCAAAGTACCGCTTATGGTCAGACTGGCAAGGTTTTTAAAGATTCTTTCTGTGTTTCATAATACATTTTAAGAAACTACTAATAAAATAACAGACATTCGGTGTTTCCAACATTTGCAGTCTTAAAAGGGCGGGTCTGCACTGTCTCAATCCCCAGGATTTCAGTATCGGTAAAAGCCAGATCTTTCTGTGGGCTTGATGGTATTTACAAAGCAGGATCACGTGCAGATTCGACTGCATTGATATACCGTCACAAGGACAAGGCGGGAGTATAGCGTCCCAACAATTTTGTGACGGGAAGGTGACCATTCTAAAGAACATATTTAGCCTGAATCTTGTAATAAGCATTCTCTCGTAAGTTGGTATTTGAAGTTCTAAGTACGGGTGGATGACAAAGGCTATTTGGATCATATTTGAATGGATCACTGCCGTTTTTGTGGAGTTGGATGTGAGTCTTAACGATTCCAAATGACATAATGCTTGGCGTTTCAGATCTTTTTTTGGGATGTCCGTTATGGTTGTCGGGTCTGAATAGTAGCTCTCAAGGCCTAAATCAGTAAGAAAATTCCTAACATATAGGAGACACTTTATTTTTACGGAGTTGTCCATATTCATTGCATCTGTGATAATGGCTTGGGTCAAAACGTTTTTGCTTGATTTCCAGATGCGTCGCCACAACATCAGAGGTTCAATTTTGATTAAGTCCTCTAAGTAGGGTATGGCTAATTCTAGGTGCATTGCATAGATTGAGGTGCCTTTGGGGGTAGCTAGTAAGAATCTTAAGAAGGTGTTTTCCGCCCTTTGAATAGGACTAACATCTGTATACCCCCAGACTCCTGCACCATATGTTGCTATAGCCTGGCATTTGGCATTATAAATCTTAAGTAGCTCTGTTGGTGGTCTCTTGCCTAGTTTCTGAGAGAAAGTTATTAATGCTGCAATTGATCTCCTAAATAAAAGTGCCCTTGTGCTCACTGCTTGCTTCCAAGAGAGTTGATCATCTATCACAACCCCCAAGTAGGGATAATGTGGGGTAGGTTCAAGCTTTTGATTATTGAGGACTATAGGATAGGTTCTTTTTCGGGGTCTGCCAACTGTCATTACGAACGTTTTTTTTACGTTCACCTTTAGATCTAAATTGCCCATAAAGGACGTATATCTGTTCACTGCTTTTTGGAGCTCTTTGGGTGTTCGTGCTAGGATGACGGCGTCGTCCGCGTAGAGCAGGGCTGGGATCAGGCGGCGGTTTATGCGTGGGAGGTCCTGGGCCCCCCCCAACATCTCCTCCTCCAAACCGTTGGTGTAGAGTGAGAAGAGGAAGGGGGCCAGGACACATCCCTGCCTGACCCCACGCCCTACGCTAAACGGAGACGTCAACTCACCATTGACGCCAAAGCGTACTCTGGCTGTAGCCCCGGTGTAGAGTTCTTTGAGAAAATCTAAAAGGGGTGGGTCTATTCCCAATTGAGCTAAGACCCTCCACAGCTTCCTGTGCGACACGCAGTCGAAAGCTGCGGAAAGGTCAACAAAGACCATGTATATCTTGGTGGGGATGGCCTGTGTATACTTCCCCATTATTAGAGTAAGATTGAGGACCTGCTCTAGGGTACCAAATCCTTCTCGGAATCCGAATTGGATATCCGAAATTATGCCCCGGTCCTCGGTCCACTGCTGGAGACGCTCTAGAATCACTCTCCCCACTACTTTCCCGAGCGAATCCAGCAGTGATATGGGCCGGTAGCATTTTACATCTTGTCGGTCCCCCTTTTTGAAAATGGGAACCATTATTGATTTTGTCCAAGATGTTAGGATTCCCTCACTTGCTGCTGCTGTACATACTCTAGTTAAGATGGGGGCCCAGAGGTCTTGATTGCTTTTAAAAAGGTCCACCGGGACCCCGTCGGGTCCTGGTGCCTTGCCTGTTTTGCTATTCTGCAGAGCGTCTATAAGGTCTGGAATATCAAACGGGACCAGAATAGGGTAATTTACCTTGGGAAGAGGGGATTCTGTTGGAAGAGTGTTCTTAAAGATTTCCTCGAAGTGAGAAACCCAGGTATTTTCATCGATAGCGACTTCTATTTTTGGGGTATCTCTTTCTGTGAGATATGGGGTTCTGACCGTGCGCCAGAAAAGCTCGCTATTTTGTGAGGCTGCGCCGTGGTGGAGATCATCCCATAGCTTCTGCTTTAGTTGGGCAGTTCTCAGCTTTCTTTCCCCTGTGTATTGTCGCCTGAGCAACTGGATCTGAGCCGCATCACGTGGGTTATTTTTGAGTGCGGATTTCAACTTTGATAGAGCCGCTGTGCAGTTATGATTAAACCACTTTGGTTTTGTAGGGCGGTTTATTTTGGGTTTTGTGGTAAGCAGGTCTTTTATAGCATCTAGTATTAAGTTAAAATTTCTCAAGACTTCTTTGTGGCTAATTGTAAGGTCCAAGCATTTCATTATGTTTGGGTAGGACCGCGTTATTAATTTTTTCATTATATCGGATGGGTTAATTTTAGCCCATCTGATTGTTAGTCCGTTTCGTTTACTGATCTCAATCTTGTTCTGCCTGAGAGTGGTCGCCATCTCTGATTTATGGGAAGAGTTGGCAGGCATGAACATTGTTAATATTAGGGCTGCATGATCGCTAAAGGGAGTGACAATGACTTCAAAGTCTTTGAATTTCGACATTAGGGTTTGGGAAAGAAATATGAAATCTACTGTTGTCTTGTGTCCTCTACCCACATAGGTTGGTATAAAATCATTTAGGTCTGCTTTTCCATGATTGGCAATCTGGAGGTCCAGATCTGATAGGGCGATGTTAATTATATTTCCTAGTTTAGAGTGTGCGAGGTGTGCTAGTGGAGCATTAAATTCATCTACAATCCCACAACACGTTAGATTAGGAGCTGTGCAGGGATGGAGATTGAAGTCGCCTCCCCAGATTAATTGGGTTGCTTTATCTGCAGGGCTCTGATAGAGTACTTGTTTTAATTTATCAGTTATGGTGGTGAGAAGAATTATAAAGTTTTCTTCCGATAGATTATTGTATATGTTGGTCAAAATAATGATATCTTTGTTTAGAAAGGTAAGTGATAAGATTTGATGATTATCATCCTGGGAAAGTGTGGCCACTTTCTTGAGAGGTAAGGAATTTGAGATATAAGTTGTTAACCCACCTTTTGGTCTGCCCATTGTACTGGGTAGGGCTGGAACATTATAAGTTTTATAGCCTTGTAGATGAAGTTCTTCTACGGACCATGTCTCCTGGAGACAAATTATTTGGTATGGGGCTAAAAACTTCTGCGCAGAGCCATCCTCGATTTTACTTCGGAGGCCCGCGATGTTCCAATAAGAAGCTATAAGGAATGAAGAGTCATCGGCCAATTCTACATCTGGGGTTATCGTGTCTTTGTTGCTGGTAAGTGAGGCGATGGTATTGGGCTGCAAAGAGGGAGCTAGTTGGATGTCGATGGGAGGAGCTACTGTTGATGGTCAGTCGACCATTTCTAGGCCGCTGAATCTATTACTTAGTGGGATGTTTTGCCATGGGTCCCATCGTGGTTGCTCTCTATGTGGGGGCCAATGAGTATAAGGTCTTCTCTCGTCCCACCTTCCTCCCTGGCGGCGTTGTCTCACTGGGTGCCAGGAGTAGTCTGGCTCGTATTGATTATGGGGGCCATTATAACTGATGTTTGGAAAGTCATCCTGCCTAGGGAATGGGACGGACCAAGGGGGCTCTTGTTCCTGTGTATAGCTGTCTACTTGCCTGAAGGGGTAAAAAAAGGGGAGGGACTTGATCTTAATTCCTCCATTTGGGGTGATGTCTTCCCAGGCACAGACATAATCCGCTATTCGAGGGTCCTCGAAAGTGATTGTGATGCAGTCCCCGGGAATGGTTTTTCGGGTGTTACCCACCCATGGGACCCTGGCTACAGATCTGATTCTTCCGCGCCAAGAGGATGGAATTGGGCGGTTAGTCTGGAGCCAGTGCTGAACTTTATTTTTTAGGGACCAAACCGGTTCCGGGGTAGGGTCTGTTAGTTCTGGCACTCCAGCCATGACTGCCACATAGGGTGAGGCCTCTGGAGGGAAATCTGCTGGGCGTCTTGGAGGGCCAGGATTCCCCGCAGTGTTTCTCTTGGGCCTGCCCGCAGGTGTTTTTGGTAGTACAGGTGGGGGGGGTAAGGTTTTTATAGTTGCATTGTGCGTGGTTTTCCCTGAGGTTTTATTGGCTGTACTGCTCGGTGCCGTCGGATTTGCGGCAGTGGTAGCAGGTACCGCTGTAGCAGACACAGCTGGGGAAATCAGAGCGGTAGTCTGTTGTAGGTTGCTAGTAGAGCTTTGGGGTACTACGGTTTTTGTTGTTTTGGTTGGGTTTAAGGTGTTTTTATTGGTCAAGGGATTTGAAGTAATTATCCGGAGGGTCTTTTGTTGTGGATTGGGTAAGGGTAGATTAGCAATTGATGCATTGGTGTTTACTGGTTTTTTGCTATTGTTTTGTGATGATTTTTGAGGACATGGTGGTAGAAATGACTGCTGGTTTTTTAGAAGCTTGGAAATTTGCAATTCTATGGTTGCTAGCCGATGTTCTAAGGGTTGTAGGGCATGTTTGACTACACTAGCTATGCTAGAGAGTGTTAATTCCTGAGCCTCAACCGCATTCGACTCCACCGGGATTTGTTTTGTGGAGTAAGGGTCCAAGACTATCAGAGGAGATGACTCCTTCTCTACCTGATGAACTGACGCTAAGATCTCAACATGTGTCGCCCTATCATCTTGGGTTTGTGAGATGGTTGGTGTTATTGCCAGGTTTACTGGGGTGGTTGGGTTTTTTGATGCCCTTTTCTTACTGATTGCTCCTTCCCTCTTACCCCTTTCTACTCTTTTTTCTGCCGAAGAAACTTCTACAGGCGTTGTTGGGAGTAGTTCGGGGTTTTTTTCTAGGTCAAAGCTGAGTTGAGAGTCCGCTAGCTGGGATACCGACAGGTCCACTGTATTTGGTAGGCTGCGTCTCTCTCTAGTTGGAATCAGCTCTGCGTTTGGGACACCTAAAGCTGGGGACCTGGCTTCCGCCAGAATGCCTAGTGAGGATCTTTTTGCAAATGCTAGATCTAATGAGACCCTTTCCTCAATGAGTGTTATGCTTTCGTCTATAAGTGTGTTTGCCTTCGCTAGGAAATCATCCATGGGACCAAGCAATTTACCTGCTGCGCTAGGGGCTTTAGTTTTAGTTTTATTCCCTCGCGTAAGAACCATTGCTATTCTTGTTAGGTTGTGGGGATAAGGTAAGTCGTAAAGGTATTGCTAAAAGGGAAAGTCCAATAAATATTTTAAGATCAGGGGGGGTGGCCCAGTCCAGTCTCTACCAGCCTCTAACGGCCTAGAACGGCCCAGTCTTTGCCCGGGTCTTCGCCCCGGGCTGCGTCCCGCGCGCGTCCCGCGGTCCGCGGTCAGGCCCAATCTCATATAGAAGGGTTCCCAAGGGGGCGTGGCACTGGGAGGGGGCGCGGCTCCCCCGGGAAGAGGACACAGCTGTAGGTGTTTCTAGCTGAACCTCGCAGTCCCGGGGCCGCGCCTCTCGCCTCCTCTGCGGCCTCACGCCTCCCTCCTCTTGCTGGCAAAGGTTTATGGATAGAGTCCCAGGGCAATGCTACTCCTGTAGCGGGACCACACGAACAGGCTCTGGCAACACGGAACTCCTCTCACGAGCGGCACCCGCGAAGCGGGGGCCGCGAGGAGTAAAGAGCAGGCAGATGGGGGCGGGCACTGGGAGGGGGCGCGGCTCCCCCGGGAAGAGGACACAGCTGTAGGTGTTTCTAGCTGAACCTCGCAGTCCCGGGGCCGCGCCTCTCGCCTCCTCTGCGGCCTCACGCCTCCCTCCTCTTGCTGGCAAAGGTTTATGGATAGAGTCCCAGGGCAATGCTACTCCTGTAGCGGGACCACACGAACAGGCTCTGGCAACACGGAACTCCTCTCACGAGCGGCACCCGCGAAGCGGGGGCCGCGAGGAGTAAAGAGCAGGCAGATGGGGGCGGGCACTGGGAGGGGGCGCGGCTCCCCCGGGAAGAGGACACAGCTGTAGGTGTTTCTAGCTGAACCTCGCAGTCCCGGGGCCGCGCCTCTCGCCTCCTCTGCGGCCTCACGCCTCCCTCCTCTTGCTGGCAAAGGTTTATGGATAGAGTCCCAGGGCAATGCTACTCCTGTAGCGGGACCACACGAACAGGCTCTGGCAACACGGAACTCCTCTCACGAGCGGCACCCCATATGATAGTATAACGAAAGAGTGTTCATGTGTTCCACGTTACCTGAGGTGTTCTAAGTTCACGTTCTGGGTTGTCTAATCATTGGGTGGGGTGTAAGAACCAATGAGACACTGAATGCTAGTCTGGTAGGAGATTTTGGATACTAAGGTGAGTTTTGGCATACCCTAATTCACTGAGGTTCCAAGTCTCTATGCACAGTTCTGTGTAGGAGCAGAATCCCTGCGACAGTATTTATGGAGGTTACCAAAAATTACTGACTCAGTTTTGATGTTTTCATTTCATTGCACCATGTCCTAAATCATGTTCCTACACTCTTTAACATAAAGAGCATACTGGGAAAGCTATATGTCTTTAAACATGCAATCTTGGTTCTCCTACTTGACCAAATGGTTTGATCTTGGCCATTTCATGTTCTTCTTGTACCTTTAACTCCTTATCTGACATTATGTTATGGGCTGAATCACTATTATCTTAAAGATTTTAGGTTCTGGGGTGATTCATTCTCACTGTTTACATTCCTCAATTTTAGCAACTCTAAAGGTGAAAACTTTAATGAAGTGGCCTGTGTACGTAACTTCCTTTGTTACAAGTCCTCCCTCCCATTTACCATGTTAGTAAATGCAGCTCCCCGGCACCTCTGTACAGGAAAGTCATTGTTTAGACAATGGCACTGGGGTGTGCTGCTCCAGACTTTCGAGCTAAACTGTTTGTTTAATACACCTTATTAATTAGACTACTTGTCTGAATCAGTTCCTCAGCGAGCAAAAAATGTTAGGCGTTTGACTTCTTGTCGGAGCTCACTACAGTATGAAGTGCAAACATCTAAAAGGAAGTGCACAGAAATCCAGCAAACTGCCTTACTAATTTGGTGAGCCTCACTAAACTGGACGATGATTGTGATGTCCAGGCGGTTGAAGACCTCTCCTGACTCGCATTGCTGGATCTTGGCCATGAGGCATAGATGAGTGAGCTAGCGGTGTAGCAATGGCACCATGGATCATGGTTAGAATGAACTGTAATGGGTTGACCCTGTGTCCCTCAGAATCTGGGCGTTTACATAATGAACTACAAGCGGTTCGGTCAGATGAGAAATTTCTTAGCATTTCATAATTAATACGTATCAAGAAACACACCGAGAGTATTATTGAATGGTTTAGACCTGGCACCATTGGCGTGGGTGTCCCTTCAATTTTTGCTGTTGCCTCATGTGTTTTTGCTGGTGTTAGATGCTTTGGGCACTGTGACACTTCTGTTCAGTGCCACAGCGCAAGTGCTCCCTATTGTAAATGAATGTATTAATTGGTTATTCCATGATTGACTCTTTGGTTTATTTGTCAGACCCTAGTACAGTGCCCCAGGAGTGCCCAGGGCTTGTAAGTCCAAATGCTGCTAGTAGGCTTGCAGCACTGGTTGTGCAACCCACAGAAGCACCCTTGTAAAATGTGTCTAAGGTCTGCCATTGCAGAGCCTGTGTGCAGTCTGGTACTGCCATGCTGACTGGGCAAGTGCTCCCACTTACCAGTCCTTAAACATTCCCTTTTCTTCATATCAGACACCCCTATGGTAGGCCCAAGGGCAGGGTGCATTGTAAGTATAAGGTAGGACAAGCCCTGATGTGTGTGGCATGTCCTAATAGTGAATTACTATTGCAAGGCTACCTGTTCTCCATAGGCAAGAATGGGCTGTTAGAAATATTACATTTTATAATCCTAACTGACTTAGAGAACATGGTAGAAATTCGAGTTTAGTATGCCTGAACTCAGGATAATAAAATACATATTTTAGTAAAGTTGGTTTTAATATTCTGTGTTTGAAATACCACATTTAGTAAGTAGGTGTGGGGCGGCTGATGTCTCTGCCCTGCACAGTGAATAGAAGGAAGGAGTCCTGTAAACAAAGTGCTCAAGAACTGGATTGGACCAGGTAAAGGCCTCTCTGCCTTCAGAGAATAAAGGATTTTGGGGTATAAATATTGGGACCCTGATCCCAAGAAATTAGATCACTTTTGGACTACAAGAAGAAACCTCTGCTGAGGAGAGGAACCTGAAGAAACTGAGTAGAGACTATTCCTAAGCTGAAGTACTACTTGGGGATTGGCCTACAGTGGTTGCCTGACTGCCAAAGAGAGGAAATAGAACTTTGTGTGCTTTACTTTCAACTTGTGAAGGATCTCCAAGGGCTTGGAAAAGAGCTTGCCTCCTGCTGAAGTCTCAGTGACAACAGACTTCAACCCCCAGCTCCCCAGAGTTCTTTTGGAAGTGCCTGCTGCTGTTTTGGGCCTTCTGAGGGACTGCGTGTGGCAAGGAGCTGGAAGCGCGACTCAACGAGGAAGAAGCGTGTCACCGTCGCTGCTGCTGCCTTCACACTTCTGAACAAGTCTGTCGCCGCTGGAGTTGTCGCACTGCACCGCATCGAGAGAAGCGTCTCGCAACGAAGAGGGAGCGTGTTGCCGTCGCTGCTGCCTGCCCCCGCACTTCTGAACAAGGGTGTTGCTGCTGGAGTTGTCGCACTGCACCGCATCGAGAGAAGAATCTCACAACGAGTTAGAAGCGTGTCGCTGTCGCTATTGTTGCAGTCGCACTTCTGAACAAGGGTGTCGCGGCTGGAACTGTCGCATGGCACCGCATCAAGGAAAGCGCCTCGCATTCCAGGAGAAGCGCCCCGCTGTCAGAGCTGCTGCCGTCGCATTTCTGAACAAGGATGTCGCTGCTGCTTCACACAAATGTGGGAGAAGAGTGTCGCAGCTGAAGCTGTTGCCGTCGCATCGCTGAACAACGGTGTCGCCGCTGCAGTCCACGCATTGAACAGAGAACTTCTCGCATCCCCGGAGAAGCGTGCCGCATCTGGAAGATCTTCACGTCTTTATTTCTTTGCACAGGAACTTTGCCGCATTTCCATGGCTGCAACATTACTTGTCGTGGAAGCGCAATGCATCGTAAGGTACATTGTCGCAAAGTGTCGTATCTTAAGAGCTGAACTGAACTAAGCTAAGACTACCATCTTAAAGTAACAGCATTGTGTATTTTTGTTGTTTATGGTCTTGTGGTAAATCTATATAAAGTATACTTCTTTTTGATATAAAACCTTGTGTGTTGTCCATCTGTAGTGTTGTCACTGGGTTACTGTATGTGGTCACAAATGCTTTACACACTGCCTCTGAGATAAGCCTGTCTGCTCGTGCCAAACTACTAAGGGGGTGAGCAGGGGTTGTTTTAGGAGTGTACCCCCTTACCCTGACTAGAGGCAAGGGTCCCTATTTGTTACAAGTACCTACCTGTGCCAACTAGAGACCCCCAAATCTAACAGTATGATTTTAACAGTTAGTGTATTATTCTGTTTTTCTTTTTTTATGCAAGGCTGTCACATAAACAATTTTATCAAGTGAAAGCAGGTGACAAGGTGATAATGTGCATACGATATATACAGTTAGGAGATAATATAAAATGTATGAATCAATTGACATCTGTCCCTATACAAGGTAATGTCAAAACCCCTGATCTGAGTCCTTTTTCAATCTTGGGGTGAGGAGACTGTAGGGCACGGATTGTTGCGCGGTGTTGACATTTCGACCCAGGAGCATGCATTAATAAGCCAATGTCACAACGGGTCTTCTTCGGGATAGTGAGATGGATACGGACAGCCAGATATGGTGGTGTTGAATTCCACCTGATAGACTTGGAAAGAAGGGCAAAATCCACCAGCTGGTTGGATTATTCGCTGAGACAGAGCTGGTGTAAATGAGGGATCTTTGAAGTGACCAAGCATACACACTTAGGCGATTAGAAGCTGGACTCCTTTTACCAGAAGGAGATCTTCATGCAGAGGTAGACAGGAATGTGCTACCGCCGGATATCTGCACTTGCTATGATCAAGATCTCCTAATTCAATCACGGCTGACTTGTTCAGCTTGAGGGTCATGTAAGTAGATAGGTATTTATTGGATCCTTGAATCGGAAAAACAGCTGGCTCATTCAGCTGGAGATTGCGTTTAGTCAATAGTATTCTGCCAATTACTGCGTCTACATAAGTCGGGAAATGACTGATGGGTCAGGGTTAAGGCATGGTACATAAACCACTCTTCTCCCCCCGCCCAATCCCAGAGATGGATATAAAAAACATCCATTATTTTGGTTATGATGGTCCAAAACACACCAGGCTCCAGTGCTATTGTACCGTCTGCAATAATAGTACATAAGACCCTGGGAGGGGCCACATTCCATGAGCCTCTCAGCCATAGTACTGCAAAAGACAGCCATAATTTAGATACATTGAGGACCTAACATCCCACTTTCACTGCACCTGCTGCACTATAGGTAGCTACACCACTACAAGGGGTCTCACAGTCATGGTCCTGTGATGCAAGGTCTTGCAGTGGAGGAACATGGTTGAGAGGGATGGGGAACATGTGCCGTTTCAGTGGTGCATTGAGCCCTGGTGAAAACAAGGTAAATTGTTCTTCCGGCCACTGAATGGACAGTAAAATACAGCCATAATTCAAGTGCATTTGCCCCAAAATCCCACAAGGCAACAGTGACACTGCACTTGCGATGCTATCTATAGCTACAACCCTCAGAGCCATGGTCCAGTGCTGGGAGGCCTAGGACAGAAGGCTCCTTTCCTTGGGTCTCTGAGCACTGGACCAAGGCTTTAAAGCCTAGGAGAGGATAGGCTTTTCCTGAACCTCACAGCTCAAGGTCATGGCTCTGAGGTGCATGGGAGAAGGGGCCACTAGCATGGAGTGGTCTCTGATGCAAGTAAATGATGATGGGCAGTAATACACAGCAATAGATTTGGTGCACTGGCTCCTTGTCATCCGTGAACCCTTGTGCCAAAGCACCTGCTACACTACTGAAACCTACACCCATGAGCGAGCCCCCCTCCATGGTCTCATAGCCATGGAACAATAGCTCAAAGCTCATGGGTGGGCACTCCCTGCCCTGGGCATCCAACCATGGATGAGAGGCCCAGGGGTGTATCTGCCATCAGCCTCACAATGCTGAAACATGGTTGCGAGGCCTATGAAAGAGTGCATACCAATGGTTGCATGGCCCTGATGCAAAGGGAAAGCGTTCCCTCAACCTTGTCAACTGCCTGCACAGTAAAATATTGCAGTTATGTGGATACCTTGGGCACCTAATACCCCTGGGCTTGGTACTAGGTGTAGGTGAGGGAGACTAACTCCCTTGGGCCTTGTTGCACTGGACAACGGCTTCACGCCCTAGAGTGCCCCCCACCACTGCCCTGGGCCTCTCAACCATTGTCTAGAGTTGCAAGCTCATGAGAGCTGAGCCCAGTGTAATGGAGCTCTCTTCCCTGAGTGTTGCAACAATTGTCTGGTGCTGCAAGCCCAGTTAATGGGGGTTTCCTCCCCTGGACGTTCCCCCGTCATCCAAGCTTCGAGAGCCAGGGGAGTGGGTAGGAGCTTTCCTCTGGGCCTCACATCTATGGTCTAGTGATGTGAGGCCCAGGGGGTGTGGCCCCACTCCACTATGTCCCCAGCAATGGTCTATTACTGCTAGGCCAAGGGGAGGGTGGTTCCATCCCCTGGTTCTCAAATCTACTGGCTGGTGTGGCTAGGCCCATGAGAGGAGGCCACATTTTCTTGGGCCTCATATCAATTGTCTAGTGCTGCAAGTTTCAGAGGAGAAGAGTCTCCTTTCCTGGGCCACGTACATATGACCTATCTCTGTGAGTCCCTGAGAAGGGTCCCCCATCCCCTGGAGCTCACAGGCATGGTGTCGCACTGTGAGGCCATAGTAGGGTGGCCAATGTAGTGTCTTTTGAGACACATTGTATTTGCTTAGACATCAGAAGAAGTTTCTTGCGGGGCAGAGGAACTGCAAGTCACATAGAAGATTTTTGGAACCTCATTTTAAATCTCTGCCTCTGACACAGACCTTCTTAAAATAATTTGGCTGGAAATTGAGTTTATTGATTGTGATTGCTATTCATACTATATATGATTTTTGATCCTGTTACCACATCCTGGAGTAAGCCTTAACTACTCACTATTGCAAATTGTGAGTGACAAGTTTAGAAAATGAACTCTGTTATTCAAATGGAATGAATTGCTTAAGCTTTTAAACATCAGTAGTAAATATCAGTTTCTAGCAGGCATACTTTCCAGTAAGTAACCACAGCCACAGGACCTTGTCCAGTGGGTATGTTTTAGCCAAAGAACTGTTATATTTGATATATAATCTCAGGTTTACCATTTCACCTAAATATGATGGAAATAAACATTATAACTAGAATTACATTTCCCTGGGAAGGGATCCCCTTTGACTTTGCCATAAGAATCACTGACACTCCAGTGGTGGTCCAGTGGACTAGCTGGGAATGTGGAACGAGGAGCCAAATGTTGTGCTCTTGTCTTGGAAAATACCTTTCCTGAACTTATTGCTGTGCTCCCTTTTTGGCAAGATTGGGAGTAACTGCTAGAAAGTGTATGACTACAACATGGACTAAGGGCCTGATTACGACTGCTGAAGTCCATTGGAACACCGTAGTCATGGTGGCGGACCACCCGCTGTATTACAACTTTGGTGGTTGGACCACCACAGGACAGCTGCAAACACCGGGGATCCGTTATCCTGCGATGGTTGCACAGCAGTCAGCGGCTGCAATATACTGGCAATGCCCCTGCAGTAGTGCTAAGCATATTATGAGTTGCCTCACCTACATCCTTTTCATGGCAATGAGACTGGCATGAAAAGGGAGACAGTGAGGCAACAAAGGGAGCCCTAACTGGGCCCCCTTGTGCGTCTGCGCATAAGGGTGCATGCAGGAGGGGGCACATGGTGTGCCCCCCTGTATTTTTGCACTCCCCAGTTCCTGCATGGGAAGGAATGCATGACATGGTGGGACTGCGGCAGTCCCATGAAGGTGCCTTTCTAAGGCTCTCCTATGAACCTTAGAGAGGCACCTTCGTGGGGCTGACGCAGCACATCTGCTGACAAGGATTAAAGTCAAAATCCAGCAGGAGGTGTGGGGACAGCTTTGGCGGTCCTCCCGTGGAGCACTGCCTCCACAAGAGGACCACCAAAGTCGTAATCGGGCTCAAAATATTACCTGGGAGAATAGAAGTGCCCAGTCACATGATATATTCACCTAAATGCAATAACCAGGCCACTGAAACTGAAATTGTGCAGCCATGGTGGTTATCCCATAAATATGGATTTGCCGCATTTGCCCCATAATGCATCATCTGCTTTATAATCTATAGATTATAACCAAAAAAATGTTTGTTACTCAAACGGTTCAAAAGTTACTTAACACCCAGCAACATGTGTTGCCATGCAATGAAAGGCACATTTTAAAGGTTCACTGGTCACCTATTGGTTGCTTATTACTATCTTTGGGTGTTAAACTGATACTAATGTGGGGCAGCCTATGCACCGACAGTGTTAATGAAGTAATAGTAGGTAAAAATGTACTGCATTAGAGTGCATACTTTTTTTACCACATAATTTAGTGAATCCTACCGCACAATTTGGCCATCCTCTGCTGCATAATTACACTGGCTCTGTATACAGCCTTAGCACCAAGTAGAAGTGTGTTACAGTCTTGGCTCTCCCAATTTTATCAATTATTTGTTCCTGGGCAAATAATAATCTCCCTATGCCTCCTTCAGTGATTTAACATTGTGACAGCACTTTGAAGTAACCTTACAGGGCCTACTCTCACTACAGGTCATGAGAATAGATTTCATGAGTTCATTTTGGGATGTTTTCATCCCAGTAGGTGATGGCTTTACTGATTCACAGCTCATCAAGCGCTAAAAGAGAGTTGCTTGTCATTTGAAGGGTTAAAAGTGTGGGATAAGGGCTGTCCTGCAGTGCTTTGTTTGAGCAGCATAAGACTGGATCCCAAATTACAGGCCATGATTAGCCTGGGAGAGGCCCTTTGTTCCCTGAGCATCGCACTTATGATGTTGAACTGCAAGACCCAGGGTATAAGGCACGCCTTCCCTATACCTCGCAGTCATGGCAAAGTGTGGCGAGGCCCAGGGAAGTGCGTCCCTTCACTTATTTTTCCAGAGTGGCACATGATTACGAGTCCTGGGCCTTGCATGCTATATCACAGTTGTGAGGCCAAGGCAGGGGTCCTTAGAGGTGTGGGGCCCCATGTTGGTCAGCTGGGCGGGGGGTCCTGGCCATTGCCCAGTGCACTGCCCATGCCTAGCGCCGGCCCTGCCAGCATTAATTAAAAGCTGACATCCAAATGGGCACCTCTTAGGCCCCATATTTAAAAGCACTGATCGATTTCTGAAGAAAGACTTTAAAAACCATCATGGAAGTTCAAGTCATTGATGTAGGCCCCGTTTACATTTTTTTAACACTTATTTTTTTATTGGCAGTTAACAGATATGCAAGACATAATGAACATTGCTGGATCTTTTATGGAGCGAATGGTAATACAACAGTGTTATCCATTTTTCACGTATTTCTTTTTCTCCCTGCCCTGTTATGTTTCCTCTCCCATGCTCTCATCCACACTTAACTATTGCAGTGTCCTTAGCTGTAATCTAGGTCACCCTAGTCAAGACCGGGCTAGTGCGACCTAGGAATTGGCTCTTGGGGTATTGGGGTGCAATGACCATTAAATATGGCCAGGTTCTCTGGGTATGATATCCAAGCACGGTGTCCCCACGTGTGGGTCGGGATATGGCAGTATACCACTATGTAAAAGAGAACACAAACCCAGAAATTTTACCAAACCTTAGTCTAACTCTAGCTGGGGATGTCATTGCCCACTACAGGCACAAGAGGACAACCATCCTCCGCATCCTGAACATCATGCCTCAGGCCAACGGTACCAACACAGCGGACAACCAACATCCCACCTCAGACAAAGCTGCTGGCTGTGCTGCACCTGTTGGCCTCTGGTACCTTCTAACCCACAACCGCCATAGTCAGAGGAGTCTCACAGCCAGCCCTATCAAAGTTCATCACAACGGTCCTGGGTGACATCATCGTCTTGGTACCCCACTACCTATACCTCCCCCACACTGCGCAGGAACAGCTGGAGACCAAGCAAGGCGCCGACCCCATAGCTGGCTTCCTGCACGTGTTGGGGCCAATCGACTGCACACCTCCCACTTGTGGCCCCTGGCAACACTGCACACAATAACCGCAACAGAAAGCACATGCATTCCATCAATGTGCAGGCAATAGTGTACCACCGGGGACTCTTCACCAATGTTGTTGCCAACTACCCAGGCAGTGTGCATGATTCCTACCTCTAACGACGGTCCATCATCAATCAGCGCTACCAGGATGGCAACCATGGAAATGCACTGCTCGTTGGCAAGTACCAAATGAACACACCACACACCTCAATTCCACAATCATGTAACTCACAACACTGGGAATGCACACACATGTTACAAACTCACATACAACATGCCAAACAACATGGCAACCCACCAGACACGACAGCACAACTTACTGTGGGAACCTGGGCCAGCCACTTACATAAGCCATCAACGGTATGGCACCTTAGCCACACAATAGCAGATTATGGGGAGAAGTGGGGATCAGGCATGTGCGAAGGAGGCAAGTGACCCATGAATGAGAATGTACACAATGCCAAGTGTGGCATGAATATGCAAGCCAGACTGCAGTATGCAGACCACACACATAACCATGTCGACATACACTACTTGTATACGTAGTGTAGTGGACATTGGACGCAACCATGTCACCCCAGCCAGTGAGAAAGATCGCGGAAATGTAGCTTGTTACGTCCTCCCTGTAAGCGTGAGCGGAGTGGGCTGGCCCGGCATGCACCAGACCAGCATAGGGGTGTGAATAAAAAGCACGTAACTCTGGGCGTGGTTCTCTTCCAGAATGCCCAATGTCTCTGTCAGTGCGGCGTCTCTCACCCCGCCACGAGGTCTGATGCAATCGCCGTGAGCGGTGTTGCCTGCGATCCTGTGCGCCTGCTGCACCCTGAGCCGCTGGTCCCCGAACCCATCTTGCCCGCCCCAGTGCACCCAGGCCTCACTGCTCACCTGCCGACACCGGCTTGTGTCACAGAGGGCCCACCACGTGCCGGTGCACGCTCCAAGCCTGAGGCCGCGACCATGGCAGCCTGCTCAGGCCATCACGCCCTCCGTGACACAGGCCTGCAGTACTCCTTTCTCGTTGACATACTCCACCGGCATACACAGCAGACTAGTAGGTCACACATTTAGAACTGAATCTTGCTTACACAATGGCAGAGTACATATTTATGGCTGATTTTATGTTACTATACTGCCTTCGATGTGGTGCCACCAAGTCTGTGTTTAGCATTCCAACCACAAGTGTCTGTGGGCCCTCGCGGACTACTGCCCTCGGCCCACACTGTGGTCCAGCAGGCCTCACACCAATCCAATCCAGTCCGTACCAGGCAGGACACGTCATCCTCGCTGACTGAACACCCTCTCAGCTCTGGTGCTTCTACCTTCGTCAACCACAAATCACCCATACATGCCATTTCAACATTGTGTGTAAGAGTTCCAAGAGGAGCTCGCTGAACAGCAGTTGGCCCGTGCAGACCGCTGCCTCACGCATACACTACGGTCGAGTAGGTCACACTTTCAGAATTCAGTCTTGATTTCTTTATGGCAGATTTGATATCATTGTACAGGCCTCATCGCAGACTGCATATTCTGTCAGCTCCGGTGCCACTAAGTCTGTTCCCCGACATCCATGGACACTTTCTGGTTGAAATTTGGTGGCAAATGAGTCTATGGACTGGGGGTTGTCTTCATCATCATGTCGGTGATACTGACTTGGTGGCAAAAACTAGGCAGTAGCATTCCACTCCTCCATTTGCCGCTTCTGGACGGCTTCTACCCTCAGCATCATGCCCTGGAGGACACCTTCCACTGTCCCCCGCACACCTCCTCCACACTCACCTTGGACATCGATGAGGATCCGCTCAGCTCACGTAGCCCACGTAGCCCTATCTCACTGCACCGCAAGACACCGTCCCGTGGCGGTGTGCCTCTGCCGGCCAAAGTGCATCCCGGGACCACTAACTCTGTGCAGCTCAAGTCATGGACCCTTTCTAAATGAATATTGGATGACCTCTGTGTCGATGACCTGGGGCTCATCCACGCCATGTGTCTGTGGCCCTGCGCTGTCCGCTGCCTCCGGCCTCAACTGCAGTTCACCTGGGCTCACACATCAATTTGAGTCCTGACCTGCCTGTATGTCACTTCACGACAGGTAGCACACGCCACCACCGCCTGGACCAACTCCAAACAACAGGTGCCAGAGTCGGAGGTGTTTTACTGCCAGACTATCAGAGTTGCTCACATCTGTTGTGGGTGCCATCATCAGCTTGATACCCTGCTCAGCTCTTCAGGTGCCACTAACTCAGTGCACCACAACTCATGGACCATTCTGGCTGCATATTAGGTGAACACTACTTTCTGCGGCTACCACCATGATGCTTCACAGCTGTTTAGGTTTTACTGGTGTTTTCTTTTCCTACTTTAATTGTGATCACTGTTCAAGTCGTTGCCAGCACCAACGACTCCATGTGGGCTGGCTTACACTCAGCCCATACACATCCAGCACATGTGACCCTGGCAATAAAGGAGTCGAGCGCACGTGCCCGTAGCCAGTTCAACAAACTAACTGAGTGTGTCTGTGTGCTCATGTTGTATGCATTAGGGGGCCGGGCCTAACAACATTATTTTGTGCCATGTACAGCGGACGCAGCCATGTCACCACAGGCAGAGGGTGAGACCTTGCACATGTAGCGTTGTTGTCCCCCACTCAATAAGTAAGAGGAGTGAACTGGGCCGGCGTACGCTAGTGCAGTGTGGGGGTGTGGATGATTATCCTGTGGCTCTGGGTGTGGGTCAGTACTGGAGATGTGCAAAGGCATGTGTCTCTGTCGCAGTGCGGCCTCCGTTGGGGAGTGTGGGTGGTCCCTGAAGGGACTTAGACACCCACCTATGTGATCTAGTTTGGCTTCCATGAGGTCGAACCCCACCTGCACCTGTTCGGCCACCCCATTATGGCAGTCTGACAGTCTGACACCTGGGCTTGGGATGCAATGTGTGCTTCGTTGGGCTGCTGGAAGCCAGCCGTGGTGGTGGGTGCGTCCAGCTGTGTGGTCTGTGCAGGGGGTGGGGCATTTTTGATGCAGCTGGGCTGCCCTGCTCCTGGAGGTCGATTGCCTAAGATGTGCACATACTGTTATAGGGTGTCGCTGTTGAAAGTGTGGAGGTTCTCTTCAGCATCACTTTCGAGTTGTCTGGTCTGCTGGAGGTGTTGTTTGTCTCTCTGCAATGTGAATGGGAGATGCTTGTTGGCATGTATGTTGATGCATTGTTCAAGTTTACATACAGCCTGCATGACAATGAACATTGTACCTGTTTGGGTGGAGTGGACTATTTCATACAGGACAGTGGACATTTGGACTACATGACGGAGGTGAGGTTGTACACATACATTTTTGTCTCACAGTTTTCTGCTATGTCAGATGCGCTTGGCCATTTTCTACACACAAGCGGACCCAGTTGTGTCCTCTGTTCTGCAGTGGGAGTTTTGCACTGTGTACCACATTGTCGTCCATGTGAATGTGCTGTCATTGCTATGTGTGTGTGCTGCATTGTGGGAGAGTCGCCCCTGCAGCTGTGATTTTGCTCCCCCCTTATCCCTTGGAGGCAGTGTGCCTTTTTAACTTGTGTGCTTTTAAGGTGCAGTGATGTTTGCGACCTGGGTCATTTGTGCTCTGGGACGGTTTTTGTACTCTTGTGTTTGTCTGCAGATGTATTGTTGACGTCAGTGGTTGTTTGTGTACATGGATGTGTCAGAGTGTGACCTGCTGCTTTACGGATGTGGTCCACACTCACCACCTGAGTGTCATAGCGTGCACAATGTCCTGGTGATTGTACTCCAGCCATGCTGCTCATCATGTAGTGTAACTTGCATTCTCAGTGTGGCTCACAAAAACGCATCTTTGCTGTGTTTGGCACAGGTGCATGTGTGTGTTGTAGAATTGGTGATGTATGGGGTGGGACCCCTTTGGGCACATGGTGGACGGGGGCCTACTTAATGTTTGTATGTGTGCTGCGGTGTGACCCAGGGTCACTGTTGGTGTGCGGTGTGCTACACATTGTTGTGCATGTGTGCCATTGTGCACATCACCCACCCGTCCCTCCAGTCCCTGCTCATTACTCACCCTGTTGATGTTGTGTCAGGGCATGTCGAGCAGTGTACGGACTCTCTACTCCTTGAAACGTCTCCACACTGATGACTGCGGCCACCATTTGTTCCAGCTCCTCCTGTGGCGCAGAACTCCCACCTCCATTCGCTGTTGCTGCCTTCCTGTTGGCAGCGGGTTTCTGCTTGGTTTGGCTTTTCACATCATGCCAGCGCATCTTGGCCTCTTCGACGCTCCGACTGCATTCACAATGGAATGCCATTTTTCTGTCTGTGTTGCTAATGACAAGGTAGAGGGGATGGACAGTTGTTGGTGTTCTGTCACCTCCGTGACGACAATCCGGTTGTCATGCGGACTGAACTGCACCTTCCTCTTCCTCTTCTCCTTGGCCTTCCCCGACCCCGAGATTCATTGCTGGTGGTCTGTGGGGCTTGTGGGGTTTGGGCTGACCTGGGCACTCGGTCCCGGTGCATCCATGTTGCTACGCAGTTGATTTTTTTGGGGGTGTTTTTCTTGTTCTGCTTTTATAGTGCATTTTCCCGCATGACTCATGGGAGTTGCAGGCCTGTCGCTGGTTATCGCTGATCTTTGTATCGCGATTAGACTCATCACAACTTTTTTTGCATTTTGCGGCGTCGCATTGATTTTATCTCTGTCATTTGGCGCGTTATCGAAAGACTATCGCATGGTGCCGCCGGGTTGTGAATACAACTTTAACACTGTGTTATTTTGCTGCGATAGACTGCAGTATGCAAAGTTGCGTTAAGCTAATTTTGCAATGATTATCACACGTTCTTGAGAATATCCCCTACTGATGCAAACGCCATGCAAACCTCAGAAGGGAGCCCATCTGTGCCTTGGGACTTGCTAGTCGCCTTAGCCTTGATTGCACTTCTTATTTCCTGGGTATATGACCATCCTCTTGTCTGCAGACTTAAGGGCCAGTCGGTCCAAGATGGTGCGCATTGTTACCGGAAGTGAACTTTCAAGCGGCCGGTAAAGGGAGATGTAATAGTCACAGAATGCCATGTTAATGTCACTGGGGGAGAAAAGCATCTTCCACTTAGGGCAAGCAGGTGGGTGACGGGGGCTCCTCTGCCTTCTGGGTGGACGAGCCAGGCTAGAAGTCTTTGCAACCTCCCCTTTTCCTCATGGCTCACATACTCTTTATAATTGTGGCATCTGAGGTGCTCTAGGGCTATATTGTACTGCTCTCTGGTTTTTAATAACCTTAGAGGGCGTTTGAGTTGGGGCCTTTCTCATTGTGCCCGCTCATGTAATGCATCTACCAGCCTTGTGAGCTCTTGATCAAGCTTCCGGCAGATCACCACTGTTTGGGTCAAGCAATGCCCGTGCACCACAACCTTAAAAGCCTCTCATTCAACCCACCAACCCGAGACCCATGGGTCTGTGGCGAAGTATTGTTCCACCTGCTCCAATAAGGAGGTCTGAAAGGGGGCATCCATGAGAGCCTTTGTGTGCAGCCTCCAGGTTGGTATTGTGGGGAGCTTCTCCATCAGTTAGAAAGTCAGTAGGAGCGGGCTGTGGTCTGAGAGGGTGCAACCCAGATAACCTGTGTGTGTAACATGACCGCTCAATGCTTTGGAGCATACAAAACGGTCCAGTCTAATATGGACCTTCTATATGCCGGAGTAAAAAGAGTAGTCTCTATCCGCTTGACACCTTCCATGTTCCGGTGCGACAATCAGCCTCTCTGGGTCTCAGCTGCCCTGTGGGACTGTTCACCAGGCAGTATGGGGTGGAGCGATGCAATGTGGTATATAGCACTCAATTGAAGTCACCTCTGAGGAGCAGTGTTCCCCCCATCAATCTGCTCAGCAGTGCCGAGAGGGCGCTCACAAAAGGCACATGTTCCAGGTTCAGGGTATATATAATCATAGGGTTTTATTGGGTGCACATATCACATGGAGGGATCTCAAGCGCTGTAGTGGATGCTGGTGAAGGTGAAGATAGTACAGCTGAAAAAAGGGGAAGGGTGAGCAGTCAGAACAGCAAAGTTTTAAGCTTTTTTCAGAACTGTTTATGATCCGAAATTGTGCAAAGCTGCAATGGGAGTTCTTTCCAGAGACGGGGGCCAGATGGGAAAATGGTCGGCCACCATGCCTGGCGGTACGCACACAGAGTGGAGTGAGAAGATGTTTTGTTCCAGACCTAAGGTTTCTGTGAGAAAGATACCAGTTTAGTTTTTTGGCCAGGTAGCTAGGCCCATTTCCAAACAAGGTCTTGTGTACCAGACAGCTGATCTTATTAAGGATCAATTTCCTAATTGGAAGCCAGTGGAGAGTTTTCAGACTGGGCGCTGACGGGGATGGAGGTGGAAGGTTTAGAACCAGCCTGGCAGCTGTGTTCTGTAAGACTTGGAGTCTGGTGACAAGCACTTCGTTAATTGAGGCCATCAGAGCATT
The DNA here is from genome assembly GCF_964263255.1 of Lissotriton vulgaris. NCBI lineage: Eukaryota > Metazoa > Chordata > Amphibia > Caudata > Salamandridae > Lissotriton > Lissotriton vulgaris. Next base: position 412,406,221 of record NC_141693.1, on the reverse strand, counting down.
TCCATAGTCAAGACGACCGATGATTAAGCCTTGGACAAGCGTTTTTCTTGACTCTAATGGGATCCATTGGAAGATCTTGCGTAGGGTCCTCATTAGGTCATAACAGGTGCTCACTATTTGGTTTTACCTGGTCTTTCATAGATAGTTTGTCATCGATTTCTAATCCAAGGTTGTGTACCATGGGTTTAGGAGAAGTAGAGGGGCCAAGTCTTTGGGGCCACCAGTCATTGGACCAGTTTTCATGAGCCTTGCCAAATAAGATGATCTCATTCTTACTGGCATTGAGCTGCACATAGTTTGCTTGCATCTAGAGGTTAATATGAGTCATATGCTATCCAGTACTACCTGACGGCCACACAGTCGACCCTCCACCATCTGCTCTCCCTGTCTATGTCAACCATCATAGCCTCAGAGGGGACTCCTGCCCTCACCCAAATCAGCGCCCCCCCCTCGTGAAGGCTGAGAATGCCATGTTGTGTACCTGTCCCCGATAGCAACGCCGAAGGCGCTCCGACTCCGACCCTGTGAAATGCATCTCCTTGGGCATGAAAATGTCTACCCTTCGTCACTTGAGATACAATAGGATCTTATGGTGCTTGGTCTCTGACCCCCATCCCACATATGTTCCATGTCATCACCTTGTAAGCATTATGTGAGGTGGTCATGGTCGGTGCAGAGGAATTTGGTACTTCTTGCATTCTGAAACCAGACTGAATCCCTCAATAGCTTCTTTAAAAAAAAATGGAAGTACTACTGATGAATACTTTTCTGATCTAGAAATTCACCAACTCTGCCCTTAGGCCCATGTTATGATGCTTCCTCTTCACAGTTGTTTTTTTTTTTTACCTCCTATCTATACACTTGTATATTGACTTAGCAGCCTGCCTCTGTACGGGTCTTCCTCCCCCAGCTTGGCGTTGCGGCAACCTGTATCATTCCCAAACATTTGGTTGTATTCTCCATCCATATTCTACTTACCTCCTATCTATGCTCTAGTATATAGTCTTATCAGCTTTGCTATATATTGATCCTTCACCACCAGCTAGGAGTTGTGACGTTTTGTATCTCTCACGTTCACGGTGTTGTTATTTCCTACTTGTTTAACTCTCATTTGTTCTTCATTATTTGTAAAGCGCTCATGTCTGTGCTGTATAAAACTCTAAATATAAAAATAAGCAGTGCAATCAAGGCTGTGCGGACACAGACACTAGTAATACATGCTTACATTTTAAAGTATATATTACTCTTGTGTATGTTCTAACTTTAATTTTTTTCACCTGTGGGCTGATTTGATTACTATTCCTGACACTTCCCTCCCAACACAGCCAGGGAGCACCTTACTCTTTAGCATTTCTGCCAGACTCTCTGGTTTGCCAAGGGTTCTCCCAATTGCCCGGAGAGAGTTCCTCTTTCTGTTCTCTTTGTTCCTTTTCTGGCCGCCATTTGTGTGGGTGACTGTCCAGCTTTTTCCTACTTCCAGTATTTGACGGCTTCAAAAGCAGGTGCGAGTCCGAGCGTGTAGCGGACACGCGCAGCAAGCGTGCCAAACTTACACCACAGGCAAGCCAGGTGCGCCCTTCCGTGGTCGGACTGCGCTCAGCACCAACCCCCTTGCTAGGCTGGCTTTTGAAACTAAGCTTCCTGTTGTCTACCCATGAGATTCCCTGGTATTAACCAACCCCTCATGTAAGCACTGTATGGGTCCTCTGTTAGACCCTCACTGCTGCAATGATGGCTCAAAGTGCCCGGCTTGTGATTTCTCTCTCACTATTTTTTACTGTACGTCTTTCATTGCTTCTAAATTACTAGAGATACCCACAAAACAATCCAAAACTAGATGTAGCTTCACACTTATTAATGCCAGATCGCTTGTAAGGAAAATGCACTAGATTTTGCAGTCTTTACAGAGAGCCAGAATATTGACCTGGCCTTTATCACTGAAACCTGGGCAGATTTAACATCTGACCCAGATCTTCTATAAGCATTACCCACAGGTTTCAGGATATTTAGACACAACCGTCCACTAAAAATGGGCGTAGACCTTGCAATCATATTTCGAGACCCTTTTAAAACTATTTTTAACATTCTTCGTAATGTGCCACTCTGTGAATCCATACATTTTAAAATTGAACTTAACAGTCATTATTCTTTTAATGGACTTCTCATGTATCGACTGCCTGGATCTAGAACAGCTTTTACCCAATTCATTGGTAGTCTTAAAGAACTAAAAGTTGAAGCTATAGATTTTACTATTCTAGGTGATTTTAATTTCCATATGGGAAACTCGCTTGATCCAGATTCTATGAATTTACTGATTCATATGGCTGGTGCAGGTCTAACACAAATGGTCAGGGCTCTTCACACAAAGCTGGTCATCTTCTTGATGGCATTTTTCCAGACAATCTACAGCTCAACAGGTTATCCTCTCTCCCCTTGACATGGTCTGACCATATGGGGATCATGTTTGAGATAAATGGGTTATCCGAGACAGAAAAATCTGCCCACAAATTGGAAGTGCTACTCGACGCCTGTGGAGCACTATTGATGCTGGTGAGTTTAGTGCATCCCTTATTCAATCAACTCCATTGGTCTGCTCTGATTTGGACACAGCTGCTCGTCATTACCATCAATGGCGGGACTTTTCACTAACCAAGTTAGTTCCAGCAAAAAACTCCCATAGCCGTACGACTAATCCTTCTGAACCCTGGTTCAGCCATGATCTTAGAAGAAAACAAGATTGTAGGAGATCAGAACATAAATAGAGACTTGAGTATAAATCAATAGATAAAGAGACATGTAAAAACAATTTGCAGACTTACAAAAAATGAATCTATTTGAGAAAAAGAACTATTTTGTGGCAAAAATAGAAGGAGCTATGAATTCCTCTAAGGAAATGTTTGCAACTGTCAAAACTTCCAGATCCAAAGAACCCAAATATTATCCGACAATTCTGTGACATACTAGCACTCCGTTTCCAAGACAAAGGTAAGTCTGTCTATGATTCTTTGTTAGATATTAGTCAAACTGACGATTTAAACAATGGATAGCCGAAAGGCATTCACAACGTTGATATCTTATCCCATTTCGGGCCTTCGAAAGTGGATCAGACGCAAAGGATACTGATGCAGATTAAATCGGGTCCACCACAGGACCCACGTCCAGCCAGAATAATTCATTTGGTCCCAGAGGTGATAGCCACACAGCTCATGGCCATCTTCAACAACGTATTTGAAGCACAATATTTTCCAAAAGACTCGAAGATAGGTTCTCTTCTTCCATTATTATTCCATTATTAAAAAAGACCAACACAGACACTGGTGACCCCAACAGTTATCTACCAATCACTCGACTACAATTTCCTGCCAAATTGGTCGAAAAAAATCATCAACAAGGAACTGACCACATTTCTAGACAAAGCCAAGAGTCTTGAGTCTGCACAGTTCAGATTTCACAGTCACTATAGTACTGAGCTGGCATTGATCACAGTGACGGAAGAAATCAGGCAGATGATAGGTAGTAGGGGAAATGTGGCCCTGATCCTCTTGGAACTTTCAGCTACATTTGATATGGTTAGCCATGCTCTTTTAGTTGATCGCCTTGAATCAATTGGGATCAAAGACAATGCACTTAAGTTTATCACCTCTTTTCTGGCTGACCGCATCCAGACGGTCTCTCTCTCTGACTTTACCTCACCAGCCTTCTCATTGCCCTGTGGGGTCCCTCAGGGCTCATCCTTGAGCCCACTCAATTCAATCTCTATGTTACCCCACTTGCAGCTTTAATCAGATCATTTGGCTTCTCTCTAGTTTCGTATGCGGTCGACACGTCGATTGTTGCATCTGTCACTGATAACCCCGGAGCCACAGCAGCCCAGTTTCACAACTGTATACTTCACATCAGGAAGTGGAAGAGCAGCAACTGCTTGAAATTAAACTCCTCAAAGACTGAGGTCGTGTTGTTTGATAACAATCCCTCTTTCTGGTCGAACAACCGGTGACCCCAGGAACTGGGGATTCTGCCTACCCCAAGTGTTAAAGCAAAAATCCTTGGAGTAATTATTGACATTAAGTTATCTTTTGAAGAACAAATAAATCACATCACTTCCTCGTGTTTTTTTATTTTGAAAATTCTAAGGATAGTGCTGCCTTTCCTTCCACTGAGCCTGTAGAAGATGGTAGTTACAACTCTTAACTCTTCCAACGTAGTTTATTGTAACGCGCTTTTTATTAATATTCAAAAGTGTTTTTTACATAAGTTACAAATGCTGCAGAATGCTGCAGCACGGTTACTGCTAGGCATTCCGAAATATAACTCTACATCTCAAGCACTGATCCAATTACAGTGGCTCCCTATAGGTAAACGCATTCAGTTTAAGGCACACTGCATTGCCTTTAGGGCACAACAAGGTGTTGACCCTGACTATCTGATATAGTGTTTTCAATGCTATATCCCAGCATGCTCCATGCACTCCTCCACCAGTGAAAATCTTGTACTCTCCAGATTTAAGAAAGCTAACTGGGGTGGGAGAGGATTTATTTCATGCACATCGAGGCTGTGGAACTCACTCCCAACAGAACTAAAACTTAAGACAAATCTATTGGAATTCGGGCAGAATCTAAAAACTTTGCTTTTTAGAACATAAAGTTGGCATCTTCTAGATCTTTTTCTAGCTTATCTGTTTCGGCTTAGCGCCTAGATTCCCCCTGGTGATTGTCGCGCTTTTGAAGTTTTATTTTCACTTCATTACACAACAGCCTCAGTCCCCTCCCAAATACCCACCCCCCATGCAGTGCATAGACCCCCAAGAGGCATGCTACAACATAAAACATGAGTCTCGATTCCCCGACCCCATGGCAGTCCAGCAACAGCTGACCACCCAAACAGTATCATTTGAAAGTGCAAGAAGCATGCTACACCACAATCCCAGTACCATATGCCCACTCCCGTGGGGCCTCCAACAAGGACCAGGCCTCATCTGGGAATTATCAAAAGTGGGAGCTGCCGTCCATCATGACCCACAGTCTGGTGGGGGAGATGAGTGAGTAACGGATCCCCCCTCGAGCAGCGCCCTCTTCACTTCCAGGAAGGAGGCACGCTTGGCCTGAACTGCTGCAATAAAGTCAGGAAACATGGATACCTACACGTTCCAAGCCCTGAACAGGACTTCCTCTCTTGCCTGCTAGGGCAATGACTCTCTATCTTTATAGTGCTGCAATCTGGAAATTCCTGGCGAAGCCGGGGCCCTATGTGCTCTCTCAAGAGCAAAGAATGGTTATAGGTGGGTCGGGTTACCTCTGAGCACATCCAAGTCTCCAGAAAAGCCATGATGTCTGATCCATCTGAGTCAGAGAGGTGCACTACACGCACATTATTGCACCAATTGCGCCCTTCCACATCCACTGTACGGTGTTCTACCTTGCAAACTCGGTCTATCAGGTGTGTTAGCTGTGTTTTCATTGCTCGTTATGTCATCTGTAAGTGGGCTATTGCCGTCTGTGTCTTTGACTCTGTCAGCCACTTTATGTTGGTCAGCGTGTAGCAGGCCCTGCTCAAACTATACCATTTGATTTCCCTCTCTCTGGAGGGTGGCCTTTGTGTCTTCCATGGCCTCCAGTATTTTATCCAGTGTGAGTTACAGCGTCCGAGGAAGTGGGTCCAGGGTCTTATCTGCTGCTGACAGGTCTGGCTGCAAGACCTGTGTCCCCTGCTGTGGTCCCTGTGCCCTGATCTTCAGTTTGCCCATCACGATTCCTGTTGTCCCTTCTGGTGGCTGACACTACCACCTCGCTCTATGCAGGTCCCATTAGTGGCCTCCAGCTGTCTGGTACACCCCCGGAGTCTGGCTCATCCACCTGACCCCCAGGCAGTGCACTTCGACTTCTGCACCACTTTCCAGTATCGTCTTATCTTCGGGTGTCCCTCCTATCTTGTTTCCATTGCGGTTTGGGCTCCAAGGGGTGAGCAATCACAGCCATCCCGTGTCCCAGAGTTCAGTGCTTCGCTGTCCGTGGTCGCGGGTTGTTGGTCACTGCACCGGCTTTCGGCATGTTCCTGCTCCCCTGGGGTCCAGGAAAGTCCCAATGGAGGGTGGATAGTTTTGGCTGAGCCTGCAAAGGCCTTATTGTCTTGTGTGGGGGGGGGAGGGGGGGGGACAGAAAAGGGGGTGTGGGGGTGGCCTGTGTCCTCCCTCAAGTCGCAAAGGGTCTTTCACTTGGCTTGGAGGCGCAGTCTTGCACCCCAGTGGTCAGCACTGCATTGACTTATTCCACTAGGGTGCTAGTCTCTACATGGGCCCCAGCTTGCTTTTCCTCTATGGTGCCTCCCCCTGCACAGTCATTTGGGCGTGAGGGGTCGCATCTCCTCCCAGGTCATTCTGGAGTATTCACTTATCTGAGGGCATGAGGGGGTTACTTCACGATGCGGATGCCCCCTGCTGCTCCATGTCTCATCAGCCTTACTCTCGCCGATGTTCCCCGCAGATGCTGGTGCGGGCCTCCCTGGTATACTCCTGCAGGTCTGTGTTGCTGGCACTGATCTGGTGGAGGCCCTGGATGCTCCTGCCTCTCACAAAGGACCTTTACCCAGGCCCCGGGAATTTCCGCCCACCACCGCCCGCACCTACCAGGCAAGTGGCACCGACTGGTGTCTTTGAGGGGGGCACGCCCAACTGGCAGCGTGACCACTTCAGCTGCCGAGGGAGGGTAGACTGCGTGTCTTTTCAGAGTCCTCAGTCCTACGGGCCCGTTTGAGACCGTATGGTCCTCCACGCGGGCTCGATGTGCACATTGTAGGCAAGGGTCCTGCAGGCACGGGCCCCCACAGGCCGTCCCCCCGTCCCAGTCACCAGGCCCCATTGGCTCTACAAGGGGTGGGGGAATCGCCATTTCATCAAGGCCAGCCTGTCCGGTCAGACCCGCTCACCGTAGGGCCAGGGCTCTGGATTTCTTTGGCTGGTTGCTGCGGCTTTGGTTTATTTTCAAGCCCCAGTCCATGTCCAGTCGACCCCAGAGGGGGAGCTGGCTCACGAGCAGGTGTCCGGTGACCGCCCTCCACCACTGTGAGCTTAAACTGGTACGATGGCCCCAGATTTGGAATGGATTAAGACAGGATACTTCTGGTCCGGTGCAGAACTCTTAGCTTATTCTTACGCCATGTCGGCCATCTTTGCTAGCCCTCTTACTGTCTACATTTCAAACGTTTTACTTAATCTTGATTTACCTAAGCTGGTTTCCTTTCCAAAGGATGTTGTGTTTCTGTAGTTTTTCTTCATGCAACATATATTTCTTGTTTAGCCCTTACTGAGTTCAGGTTGTGGGTGGGTAGTTACAATATACCACGATTGTGAGCCCTTAAGCTAAGGCTGCAGCCAGTGCAGATTTCTCACAGTGCCTGCCACTGGGTCATAAAGGTGTTCAGAATACATGCTCATCCAATCCTTGGCCTCTCTGCAGATTGCCCAGAGCAATTGTCACAAGTGCCAATTGTAATTCTAAGTGATTGTCTGCAAACGTTAATGAAGGAAGTACACAGAGGTGAAAATACTGACAGGGCAAACATATAAGAAAATGCAGTTCTTAAGGTGAGAGGGTGAATGTGTGTAGGGGAAGTGAAAGAGATGCAAAGAAGTACATGCAGGCGATTATGAAAGGAGGGTGCTGCTGAGGAAAGAGATGAGTGACATATGCAAATGGAGGATTACATAAAGACGTGGGGAGAAAAATGGCATATGTGTCTAATAAATAGTCTGAAGATGAAGCGGTGTGAAGGTAATAATGGGAGTGATTGAGATACTTCGAAGACAACTAGCCCTACCACAGATATAAGTAATATTTAATTCACAGTCCCGTATATTCAGATTAGAAACATTTTCATTCTTAATTATTCACTACCAAATCACTGTTGTTACTCATTTATCTACTATCGAGCAAAGGCAACCCTAGTAGTTTTGGCATGTTTTAGGTGCTTGTCTGTTACTGCCTGATATGTCTGGCTGAAATAGCCGAAAGTTCACAGAGAGGGCACCAAAATTCTGGTCGGGTGGTACTCTATGGAAAGCACAGGATTTTAGTTTACATGTTCTAAGCCACGCCCTTAAATATATAGGCCACAACCCTTGGAAAGGACGCCTATGTGTGTTTCTTAGTCTACACCCGATTTATCGCCTCCCACCCACTTTTTTCACCTCACTTAAAGCCCTGTCCAAATTAACTTGCTTTAATAACCACATGCCTACCAGTCTAAACTAAATTATATTTTGAATGCTGTCATGTGGGAGGTATAATGTCCCCATTCACAAAGTTTGACATCTTTTGGAAATAGACTCCTCCTAAAGCAAGAAATCTGAATAAAGGAATGAAAAGATATTCTGTTTTTCAACTACTGCTGCACAAAGGAATTCTCGGATGATGATATTTAGACTATGTAACGTATGCATAGATTATAGTCGTGGTATGTATGATCTGCTTGTTCTCCAAACAGAAAGATCATTTGTTTTAGGAATCTTAACCTTTAACATACATCGTCTCCTGTTAATTCTTCGTGCATAAATATATTTCTCTAGCAACAACTTGAGAAGATACAAAGAAAATGTTGACTTCGAAATGAACGTGTAACGAGCATGGACGTGTTTAATGCAGCAAAGGCAATTGCCCTACTAGAAACCACCAACAGGGGGTAAGAGATGACAGCTCGGCACGTTGGGCGGCCATTTTGGAGTCCAGGGCTCACACAGCCTCCATTTCAAACTAGCAACGACCGCCGCTGTTAAAGTGCAGATTACCAGGCAGGGGACTGAGCCGGAGCCGGCTAATGTTGAGATGTTGATGAGCAAATACAGCTGCATTAGTACTATCCGTCGTAGCGCTGAGTGCAGTAAAGCAGGCCTCCATTTACTGATAAATTGGCTAGTTACTGTATCACTCACGCAGGTGGCGGCTCTTATTCCTGTAAACCATAAAGTTCAGTATGGATTAAAGCAGGGAATGGCTCTCTTGATTCCGAATCGGGCTGCTTTTAATGCTTGTAGCACCTGATGTGTACATACGCCTTTATCACATTAAATGTATGAAAGAGGCAGTCCAGTGGGTGCAGGCGCTGATGAGATCGCTGCGATCTGTGGGTCAGAGATTTAAAGATAGAAGGAATAACACACAATTACATTGGTTAACAATAACACTTGCTTTTAGTAGTGCTTTGAAGCAAAAGATAGCCAATAAACAGATCTATATAAAACACAAAATTTTATTTTTTGATCTAATATGTACAAAATATCCAGTGTTGTACCAGAAAAGGATCACCAGTTGAGTTAATCTGGGTGTCAGCTTTCCTCTGTAACGTTGCTTTTATTGTATTCATTTTTACAATATGGTAAACCACTGAAATGTCAATAATTAGCTATAGGTAAAGGAATGTCTCTGATGGGTAGTAGTGTGTTATCTATTATTAATTGGTTGAGATCAATTCTAGTTAACAAGGCTCTATTTAGATGGTGAGTTTAATATATAACCTCCTTTTACGATATATGGCCTACCTTTCTCCCTTTGTATTTACTTTTTACACAGAAATGCTACGAGATCTGCATTCTGAAGGGGCGTCCAACACAGGCCAGGGATGATTGGGACAGTGTCAATATTTCATGATACCATATAAGATATGTTCATATACACTGAATTTATCTGGGACTAATTTACATAGTCCATGTAGGTGACTAAAATCTGCCATGGATCCAGCCCTCCTGGGCCGATGTTGGACCATTCTGGTTTAGGGACACAGGTTTTTCACCCACCAGCATGCCGCCGATGAAACCTTATATATCTTTAAATGGCTTTGTTAAAGAGATACCCTGCAGACGTACAATCTTGATGCTGTGGACTGACTGACGGTCAGCGCACTGCCCACAACTGAAGTTTTCAAAGGTGGACTGCTAGCTATCTGTTCCTTAATCTGAGTTATCTCTCCTTTGTCTAGTGGAAACTGCTATATCAATATAGTTCTCAAAGGGTATTTTCCTCTAACAACAAACTGGAATCTGTCTGTTCTTTTTCGGGTTTTCTGCTCAAGAAGGGTAAGGTAGAATGGCATTTCTATTTGATGATTTTTTTCCACAGTTCAAACATCCATCTTTTCAGTGGCAGTGGGCTTTACGGATAATGTACTTTTGGGCTATGTACTTTAAAAAAGCCACCTGTCCCAGATCCTGGAAATCTCCCCACAAGTCACTTCATATAATTACAAAGGGGCTAGTTACAACCTGCAGTAATGATACTCTCGTACTACAAAATACAATTCACACACCTTAGGGTGGAGACCTGCGCCTCTGTCTTTCCTATCCTTTCTGTGTGGAGATCTCTTCCATGGTGGCAGAAATCCCTGCACACCTATATATACTTTTAAGTAGTACATGTAGGATGAGAATGGGCGAGTGATCAGAAAATATGAAAGTACTTACTCCTAAATGAGAGGAGTTTTGGTTTTGGAAAATGTAAGGAAAGAGTTTAAGGGCGGATAAGCTAATGCAAGTACATCCCCACAACAGTTTAAGACCATTGCTATTCACAAACTACATCTCTTAAATATAAAATAGCACCCCATAACAATAAATGTTAAAATAATGAAATTATGTCCACATTTAATATGTACTCATTTTAATATAAAAATATTGTAAGATAATTGTATTATTTTAAAAGTAAAAATGTAAACATTTCATTACAAATGGAGAAATAATCTAAATTAATGAAAGTTTTTAACAAAATATACTACAAATTAACTAAAAATAGTGGAAGTTGGCTTTATATATAATTTATTATTATTGTTTAAACATTTTTAAATTAAATGAATACATTTAAATCAATTATTTAATACTCATACTTTGATGTATGTATGTGTTGTAACATTTCATTATAGTGTTAACATTAGATATTTAAAACTGATTTTCATGTATTTTTATATTAAAATATTTAAAATGGTGCTAACACACACACAGAGACACACAGGTACATAAACAGCTTCCACTGGGAATATGCAGCGTGCACAACAGCAGTTTGCAAAGCACAGAGTTTTTTTCCATCAAAAATCCAACTTATGGCAGCAGGAGAGGCTGGGGGTTGCATTATACAGGCTGTAACGCTTTTGAAGCTCCCCTTCCACAGATCTTCTTGGCCTGCGGGAGGTGTGAACACCTCTGCCCAGGAAATGCTTTGTTTCTGGGTTCAGGGAGCAAAGGCTCCCACCCCAGGGGTCCAAAAACATGTCTTGTGGTAGCAGGCTGGTGTGCACCAGTCAGGGAAACCCACCAGAGCCTGGTTGTTTTTCAGGGGGAATCTCCAAGATGCACTCTGAGTGCCTTTTTCATTAAATCCCACACTGGCATCAGTGTGGGATGCCAGTGGCACTGGCAGCAGTGTGAGTTTAATGTGCTGAGAAGTTTGATACCAAACTTCCCAGTTTTCATTAAAGCCAATATGGCGCTGTGGAGTTCGTAATGACAAACTTCCAGCACCATATTCTCTTAATGGCATCACTTCAATTAAAATATCTAAGAATTGTTCTAGACACTGTAGGGGTACAAGGCTCACGCACCTGTACCCTCACCACTGGTAGAGTGCATCCAGCTAGAAGGGTGGCTGACCAATGCCAGGGCAGTGTGTTGTAGGCATGGCACACTGGGATGTGTTCAATGTAGTCTCTTCACTTTGTTCTGCACCAAAACACGCAGACTGCAATTGCAGTGTGTTTGTGTGTGTGTACAGGTACAGGGCCTCTAATACAAGGCACGTAAACAGCCCTCATCAAAGCAGCAGATGAAATTAGATCCATCTTAGACCAAGGGGGCACGGCAGTGCTGGTACTATTGGATCTATCAGCAGCCTTTGACACGGTCGATAATTATACGCTGATCAACCGTGTCTCGAACATAGGTATCAAACACAAGGCCAAAAACTATTGAACTCTTTCCTCGCTAACTGCACACAACTAGTGAGCCTCAGCACCTACAAGTCCCCCCCCCCTTTTACTCTCCCGTGTGGTGTGCCACAAGGATCATCCTTGAGTCCCACACTCTTTAACATCTATGTGTCGGATCTGGACAAGGTCATTAAAACACACTCGATGAGCCTCAGTTCCTACGCCGATGACACACAATTGGTGCTAGCAATTAATAATAATGGAGGAGAAATTGCAGCCACATTTCAAAGTGGCATGGTTGCCATTAGCACCTGGATGGCCAAAAATTGCCTAAATTTAAATTCGGATAAGACTGAGGTCATGATATTCAGCAAGCTCTATCCGGCAGGCATGGCATGGTGACTGGCACAGGTATCTCTCAGGGCAGTGGCTGGGATTCTATTCACAAGTAGGTGGTGGAAGTGTCTACTCCCCTCTGGAATCTCCAACTCACCTTTTGGGGCCATCTTCCAGTTGAAGGCTAAGAGGACTTCCTCATCTGAGGAACCACAGCACAAAGCTACACTGGCAATACCTGGACCTACACTAAGGGATTATTTTTAGGACAGCTAGGGTCCTTTGTGTAGTGTCCGGTCTTTTTGACAGTTGTGACACCGTACCTTGTTGGGATCCCAACTCTTACCATGGTACCCAGTTTTAGTTTGTGAGGTGTCTTGGGGCCCACCCTCCTGGACAGCTTTTTAAGTGGGCTAACTGGGACTCCTTACTTCTATATTTAAGAGGCTCACTGTCTTTTCTCTGGGGAGGTTTTGTATCCCCTTTCTTTTAGTCCCCCCCCAGTCTACGTCCTGGTCACCCTTGTCTTGACTCAGTGGTCGGCCTTCTTTCCCAATTCTTGGGGACAAATTGGACCTAGGTCTAGCAGATACTGATACAACTTTTCATCAATGCAATTACTTAATATGTGTTGTTTCATAAACACATTATAAAGACCATCATAATCTTGCACTTTACTTCCAGTCAACCAGCCCCCTAGTGTTTTCATTGAGTAGTCTACAAAATCCACCCAGGGCTGACTCTAGGTTTTCTGAGCCTCCCTGAATCTAATTCCATACTCCTCATTAGTGAGTCCAAATCCCTCAAACTGGGTGCCCTCCATGAGTTCATAGGACTCTGCTTCTGCCGCACTAAGGGTCAGAAGTCTGTCTCTTCACTTACCTGAGAACAGTTCCAAAGGAGTGCCCCCCAGTGAGTTTTCTTCACTTCCTGGCTTCACAAGCCCTCTTAAAGGCTGTGAACCACCTGGTAATATCATCACCATCTTCAAATTTAAGGACTACACCTTTGGGGATTTTGGGATCATAAGATTGCTTTCTGATCCTAATTAATAAGTTGCTACCCCAATTGATTGGTGCTAGGCCCATCTCTGCTCTTTCTTTTTCTAGAGCCAGAAGTCTGGTCTCTAGGTCGAATCTTTTAGCCAACCTTTCTAAAAAGTTGGTCTCTTCATTCAGGCTGTCATCAATGTCCTCAGAATCACCTGACCCATCTGTGTGGGCTCTAGGTGTTGAGAGGTGTATTCTTGGATCAAGGCCACTGAGGCCCTCTTGTCCCTAACAAGTGGGGGGGGGGGTTGGAAGTTATCCTCATCCCCTCCATTATCTTCACCATCTGAGAGGTCTTCACCTTGCTCAGAGAGGTGGTCCTTAGCATACCCTGCCAACAGCGCCTGGAGATTTTGTTGGAGGAATGGGACGCCATGGTTACTTTTTTAAGTTTATATAGAGACGTTAACTCCCTAAATTCTAAGTGGAGGTAAGGGGTGAGGTTGAGCTCCTCAACCATAGTCTCTATGTCATCAGTTATATTTTCACTAACAGTTGGGTTCTTGTTAAGAGACCTTCTAAAAATTCTAACCCCTCTTACCACTAACTATGGTGAGTTTCTATTTTTCAAAAAGTCTAAAGGGACTTAACCAAGGGTCTAAGAAGACTTGTAGTCATTTGGAAAATTTTGTCAAATTAAAAAAATCTGAATTCTAAATACAATTTAAGAGTTCTGTAGTGTGATCAGGTGGTGATCAAGTCAGTCCAACAAATGCAAAGTTGTATATTCAACTGCTGATCCACCAATATAGGAAGCTGACTCTGTATATACTATACCAAAATGAGGTATAGTGGGCACAAAGTCTAGTGGAACCCCAAAGGTAGGCAGAGGTAAAAGTAGATAGCACCTTACTCTCTATTTGTGGTAGTGTGGGCGACCAGTAGGGCTTTATCAGAGGGTAGTGTTAAGCATTTGTTGTACCCACTCAATCAGCAAATGGTGTCACACACTCAGAGACTGAGCTCATACCAATTTGATTTGAATAAAAATATTATTTAGTAATATTTATTTTATAGAACCAAGCAAGCCTGGTACAGGTTGGTGTAAATGGTACTTTTCAAGGCAAGTTGAACAATACAAGCAAGCAGAATGAAAATGACTTGTTATGGGTTAGTAGATACTTTCAAACCAGTGGAAATTGCTGTTAGATTACTTTTGATTACTTTACAGATTGCTTTATGGATTACTTTTTCTACTCAGTGCGATATGCCTAGATATCACACTGGGACATTTCCTAGAGAAAAGTTAAGTAAAGCAGTTTTTAGTTATTTGCAGTTTTTCAAGTTCTCATATAAAACCAACTCCACACAGAACAATTTTCACAAGAAAGCAGTCAATGCAGTCCTATGGGAAGAAATGTGGTTATCGGTTTTAAGGTAAGTACTTAGGTTTGGGAGTTGGTTTTCCGGGGTGAGAACCAGGGTTCCCCCAGGGTCAGGGATGCATTCTCAAAGCACCCTCTACTGCACTAGGGAAGCCGGGGGTAGAGTGCTGAGGCCCAATGTTATCCAATAGGGATAGGGAGCCTCCTGTTGGTGGCAGCTCACAAACAGGCCATAGGGTTGTGGGAGCAAAGTTCCTGGAGTTAGGCTCAGGTCAAAGGGGGATCTGAGTTAGCACACATGGGGAAACCCCGTAGCAGCACAGGGGCGGCTGGGTGCAGTGTGCTCTTTTGGCAATGGGTGAGCTGTTGTTTTCAACTGGGATAGTAAGGTTTTGGCTTTTAGCTGCAGGCTCCATCTTTAAGGTTTTGGCTTTTAGCTGCAGGCTCAGTCAATGTAGATTTCCGGGAAGAAGCAACAGATGGGCAGGTAAGTTGGAGGGCTCGGGACGTAGGTGAACCTCGGTTTCTCTTCTCCAGGTCAGAGGGCGGCTGAATGCAGGGGTGCCTTTCGAGGTTGGATTTCACCTTACCTGGCCACTCGGGTTGTGGGGGTCTCCGTGCAGAGGCTGCAGGCGACATCAGGGAGTCTTGGAGGGGTCAACCCATGGTGGACTCTGACTCTGGAGTGCTCGGGCCCTTATTAAGACTGGTAGGCCACTCGAACTCGGCCGTAGGCGACAGGTGCAGTGATGGTTCCAGGAGTTGGGTTTCTTCGTCCTCAGCAGGCTCAGAGTCTGTTTTGGGAGTTTCTTTTGAACAGAGCTGCTGTTCACAGGACATCTGGTCATTGTTGAAGGCAGTCAGTCCTCATAGTGTTCTGGAGGTCGCTGGCTGCAGGAAATGGTGACTTTTGGAGCAGGATCTCTGGAAACTACATAATTCCTAGCACTCCTCCATTAGCAACATGATCCACAGATTCAGAACTGTATGCGAAAGTGTGTATTTGTTTTACTTCTCTTTTTCTTCTTAAAAACCTGCATTTTGGATTGTTGAAAGGCACCTTCTTCAATTGTAGTGTAGTGAATTAGTAGAACACGGAAATAGCCCACATGCTCCTAAGCCCTACCACGCAATTCAAGATATTTCCCAATAACATCCGTTTAAGTCCACCCTCCTCACCTTCTGGAGCTTGCAACAAAGATATAATATTGCCTATGTTAAGCACCTCCCTCATAGTTGAGATGTTCCTCCATACATTAGAAATTACTCTCTCCAATGCTCCCTGAAGTCCATTCTCAGCACACCAACTTTGCTGACACACTTAGGTTAAACCCCAAAGTTACATGACACTGGAGCCTTAGCTGACATGTAACCTCCAAACCCTTATCTCATTGGGATTGGAGCCTGAAACCATTAAGGTGTGTGCTCAACTTACAAATGTGATGCCAGCTTTACTCAAGTTATTTCCGGTGCTCAATGTTTCCAGATATTTGAAGGGCTGCAAAATTGTTGTTGATTTTTCAAACCATCATCCTCCCCCTAACTGCCACCCCTACGAACCCTAGATCACGCATTACCAAATGGAAAATTACAGATTCCCATTCCTGCAGTCTCACTAAGACAGGCCCCTAAGAATACTGTGGATCCCATGGAGAAACTGCTGTTAACTAGGTTACTACTGAGGAACACCAATACGTATAATGCATGATCACCCACATCACATGTGCATGTTTTATTGTGTGAAAGCTCGTGTGCTACTCGTCCTGACCTAGGATTTACGCCTCATACCCAAGAAGCTTGAGCAGAGGCACAAAACAATTATTTGTACTAAGCAAGGGAGTCAACAGGCACAGAATTATAACCTTTACTACCCTCAGCAGAAGGCAAATGTGTCAGACACTACCTCCTGTGCAGATGTAACCTCAGACCACCATTTCTAAAGGGAATAAAAACTGATTGCTCTCCCTTCACAGCGTGAGATTACAGGAAAGGGAAAAGGGTAATGAGTTAGTGATCCAAGCAAGGGTGCTGCTCCAGACTGGAGACACTAAGACTGTGATTTTTGTCCTCCCAGGAACCTGATCCCCCACAGGGTGGCAAATATACAGGTCCACTTCTCGGATACCCTCAGTGACTGCTTCGGAGGTACTGAGACAGGGATGTTTTCAGGCATACAGCACACAGACACTGATTCCTTCACACAACAATGATGGTGCCCCTGTAACAGTGGTTAATTTGTAAAACAAAATAAGTGCTGAGGCTCTCGTCAGGAGACAGCTAGCACCAGCCCAATTCGGCTGCAAGGTTGCCTAAAAGAGAGCCACCTACTAACCATGAAGTGGGCAGAGGATGTGGCCGACTTCAGGGCCTGGGAAACAAGGCCTGTGTCTCTGCATCGGCTCAACACCAAGGGATTCAGGGCAAATCATATAATCTCCCTATGCCTACCAAAATGAGTGTGTCCTTCACCATTGCTCATGACACTATAGCGCCGATGTTGATGATTAAGGGCTGGTGCTGCACTGGAAACCACCGGCTTAAATTAAGCACTGCCGTGTAAAATGGAGCTCCTTTCATTCTATCGAAAAAAGGTCAGATCAAATTCCCTACTTTAATAGGTAGGCTTACATGGAGGGAGATTACAGCATTATTATTTCAATCTTTTTAAAAATGTTATTTAATTAATTGCATAGAAATGCAGGAAACTACTATCTGTCACTTCCCAAAACACTACCGCTACCCCCAAAAAAGTTTTGTTTTCTTGTTTTAACCAAGTGTTCTATTTTTTAGGCTGCAACTGAATTACAAAAAATTGAAATCTCAATGTATGTGCAATTATTTTTCAGTTTGCTTTATATATATAGCGCATACATGTGAAAGGGCCAGGCCCATAAGATTCTGACCTATTCTAGAGTCACAATCCAATGGATCTTTTTAGCAGCATAAAAGCGTAAAGGGGAGAACATTTGTTATTATTGTCAATCAAATCATCGAGAAATCCCTTGGACACCTAATGACCACAAACAACTCCTTAAGGTTAGTTAATTTATTACAATGCCAAAAACAACTGGACATAAAGACACCTCAAGATGGGAGTGCAGAAATACTTCAGAATCATCATGAAACCAAATTGGCTTATCCAATTGAGGCGATGTAGCAGAAACAAGACAAATAATTAAAGAAACAGGATACAGAGGATCAGAAAGCACAAGTCCAAATTCCCCTGTTGCGAGGGTTGGTGGGTAAACAGCATTAATCTATTCCTACTCTAACGCGAAGTGACATCGCTACTTCAGCATCTTCAGAAAGGAGAGTTAAAAGGTGTCAGTCTGTGGAGTCTTGCTAAGAAGTCTTTCCACAACCAATGGGTCATGTAGCATGAAGCTACAGAGACAAAGCTAGTTCTAAGATGCTCTCTTTCCAAAGGCAGAGAAAAAGTGACACTTTTTCCCTACTTTCAACATCCCAATATATCAGGTACCCTTCCCAAGAGTCTTTGTGGGTCACGCCATCTGCTCTGAGTAAGATCTTAAAGGTAGTTTTCCATGGGATAACAGCATTCTCAGGTTACACCAAGTTGACCTTGGTTCCCAGGCCTTCTCCTGTGTGAAACACATCAGACTTCCTTGACTCAAGTTTACAATGTTACTTCTTCTCTCCTTGCCTGACTAATAAAACAAAAACATTATTCTAGCGATCAAGAGTGCCTCTTTCAACTGCAACACAAAATGTGAGAAAGACCAAATTTCACAGCATACAGGAATTTCAGCCATTAATTATTAAGTTAGAGTCTCCAGGGAAAAGCAATTCAGGCCTACAAAATTCAGCTAACATAAGAAGCCAACATTTGAATTGTATGAATTTGCATAGTATAATAAGGCACATTCAAGTAATACATTTACCTACATGTAAAATGACACAATTAATAAACTCTTTTAGTACATGAATAATTGTCAGTTTCACAACATGAATTCTTCACGTTAATGTTTTCTACTAGTTACATTCACTTTCCACGTTACTTCTCGATATTACTTCCACATGGACTAAGGCACAACACGTTTCAGGATAATACATTTCGCAATCCTAACACTTCATGTTATTACAACAAAAGTGTATAGGCAGTTGCGCTCTACACGTATGATTATAATGCACCTCTACAAATAAATTGCGAATTCTGCTCATTATTTCCCCCCACTGATGTTGCTGAGTCACTACAAAAAGGGAGAGGATGTAGTCTAACGGCAAGGGCGGTCGACCTCAAATCTGGGGAACTGGGAGTCTCGGCAACGATGATCAACACCCTGTGATTCTGGGCAAATCACTTAATCTTCCTATGCCTAACAAAAATGAATGTGTCTGTCTGTAACAAAACTGGTGCTCAAGTTAAGCGCTCTGATACCTGATACCTTCGGGTCAAGTTAGCGCAATATGAAACTCGGAAAAAAAACACTTTAAATCCCTGTAGAGAGAAGACCGATCTAAATAGATGTCTATAATGATCAAATGTCCACAGGTGATCATGTAGTTTAAAGATGGTTTATTCAAAGTGACATAGAGAGACCCCACCAGGAGCATCCAGCAAGGTGCCCAGCCCAGCCAACTGTAATCTGCTGTCGTAGCTAGTCTTCTCTGTCTGAACGCCTCCAACCATTTAAGGTTCTCATAATGACTGTCCTGCAGTCTTTCCTTCTTTCTCTCCCTCTCCCTCGCCCTAAAGTAATCCACCATTGTGCCATTTGTATGCTTTTATCATACCTAGCAAGATGACAACCCAGACTACAACAATTATGACTAGCTTCAAGATATATCTAAGAATTCCTAGGTTAGCAAACCAACTTCCAACTGCTCCAAATCCCTTTCCAATCTTGTCACAAACTCCTTCAGTTGCCAGATCATGTAGCTCATGATGTTTCTCAATAATTATATTTATATATCCCCTCAGATCTTTACTTTTATCAGGAATGTAAGGTCAACACTGTTGGACCTTCAGCATCTGACAGACTCCGCTCTCTTTTGCTAATGATACATCTAAAGCAAGACGGTTTTGCATCACAATCACTCTTATCGACTTGAAACCATTTCTCCATCTATAAGTAGCAATAACTGAGCTGTATTAACCGACAACTTATCTACAATGGTATACAATGGTATACAGCCTTCTGATCTTGATGCCATTCAGCACCACACCCAAACTAGGTATCGTCCCTCCAAAAATGTCTCCCACACTTTCACCAGCACTCATCCCTCATTTCTCTCTATGGTTCAATGTTCCCTTCACATCTTCAAAATCTTCCACATGATACATCTTTGGAATACAACTGCCACATAACAAGTACTATACCAATTGTACGAAAGCCGAACATATGCATTCTTCCCACACCCAAAATTTACTCCTGACACTACTAGCACAGCTTCTTGAAGAAACTTCTTCGAGGATTCATCAATTAGAAAGATGTGGCCACACATACTCTGTCCCACAAAATTAGTCTCATAACGACTCTGAACTTGACGAATACAAAGCTTGCCTCGTTGTTCCCAATCTAGAGCTATAGGACTGTAGCTTCTGTTAGCCTTTTAAGCTCACTCCTCTTTGGTCAATTCAAACTTTCCTCCTCTATTATCAAACTTAACAGTTAAACCTCTATGTTTATCCTCTACTTGATCTACAAATTTCTTTTCTATGTCTGTTTATCTGCAGGTTAAGTTGTGTCTATGTGCGTAAGCAGTATCTAATATTAACTTGGATACAAAATACTTTCTCATTCTTTCTTCTTGCTTGTAACAATCATATTTGCTCAGGTGTTTGTAAACTGGAACTTCTGAGAGTACCAAATTATAAATTGATAAATAGTACTCGTATTGACCCTTTCCATAAAACATGATAAGGAATAAACTACAACTAATGCCATACATCAAGTGTAGGTGATGATACCTAATCCCGTCCTCAACTGAATCAGGCAGTTGCATACAAACATAATAATCTCTCATATCCATGTATTCACGTATTCATACAGCAGATTAGAATAAGGATTCAATTTGTAATCACCTTTAGACAAATATACATGCAGAAAGCTAATAGTTTGCTCAATTAAGCCTTTAATGTGTACCTTCTTTTGAGGCAGCCGTGGTAGGTGTGGTGGGTGTGGATGTCCTTTTTACCCCCACTCCCTGTCCCTCAGCTTTGCGTGCGCTCAAAAATGCACTCAGTAATGACTACAGCTATCACTGTGATTACTCCTACAATTATTGCACCTATAATACATTTGTGTGTACTGTTCGAATTTCCAGAGTCCATTTTCCCAAAGTGGCTCAGATTGTAGCTGTAAGAGGATTACACACAGAGTCTCTTTTTTTCGTATCTAATGCACCGGCAACAAAGTCTTTGAGTAACTTCTTTTTGGATCTTAGAAAAATTTTAGAACCGTCTTTACATAATATTTACACAGCTTGGAAGACTTCCTTATCCCTCTTTCTTTTAATGAAAAGTCCCTATTTTTATTCTTCTTCCACTCGGGCCTAGGTTATCTTCCTTCAAGCAACCTTTATTTAGAGTTCAAACGTTCAATTTACACCCCTTATGAGAAAAGAGACAATCTCCTCAACAACTCGCTGTAACAGTTCTGCTCTGCATGCTGCAATCTACTGAGGAGGCAGTTGAGCTCCAAAGCTTGGAAATTCGATGTCTTCCAGAATTAGAGTCCGTAAACCACTCAAACTTGGTGGATAAAGCACAGTCAATGACAAAATTGCATTAGCCTCTATTCCAGGAACTCTCAGCAGAATCTTGACAATCTGTATTGAAGTCTGGGACCTCGCTCTCCCCGGCATTGGTAGCTCGATAAGTCCACTCGGGAGAGGAATATCTCCAACATGGCATTCTGCCATTCTGGGCCTCCTTACACTTCCTGTGTCTTGATTTGACCCACTCAGATCAGACTTAGAAGATTCACTTATTGGTGCAAGATCTCTTTCAGATGGCAGTCTCAGATTCCTTCTACTCTGTCTCACGGGCCACATTTCATTTGTGGCATCCTTTTTCCTTGACAGCACACAACTGATTTCCACACCAGTCTCGTCTGCTGAGTCAGATTCTATACCACTCACAATGTTACTGTGGTTCCCTCAGAGTCTTTTCCTGGGTTGTGTGTAGCTTGACCCTTCTCAGCTTGACCTGGTGGTTGTCCAACCTTGTCAGGAACCCCCACAGCTTGGCTTGCCCTCTCCTGTGACCCCCTAACTCATGGCTCGAATTACTTCTGGGAGAGGAGATGTTTCACAGAAGGGTCCTGTGACTCTTTGGGTAAGGGAAGCGTGGATCCAGTTTGGTAATCCTCCACACTTTACAGCACACAAGCGATAAGGGGCAATACATAAACACAGTTACATAGGCATCAGGTCAATTGACAACAGTCTCTTCCAATAATGTTTATTAAGTCCAATATTGTTTGAATGTTCTTTTTTATTTCTTATTTTTTCTCTCAATTAGGACAGTGTTAAAAGCAGATACAGCCAATGAGTTTTGCCCCAGCAAGGGCTTCTTCAGGGTGAGAAAAGGCAAGTTGTGATGGCAAGAAAGTAAGTTGGCAGCAGTAGTCCTACCAGAGTCCAGTAACATGGATGCAGCGGGCTGCACCCATCAAACTAGCAAATTGACTCCTCATACTATTATTCGAATATACGTATCGAGATACACTTGGCTGTGTTAAGGCTGCTGATCGTTTTAAATATTAGTTTGAATACAAACAGTGGATAGTGGAGGACCTTCCACTCAGGCAGCACTCCTGCTGCTGACTTACCTTCTTGCCATCAGAACTTGACTTTTCTCGCTCTGATCCAACTCGCTTGTTCCTGATCTGAGGCTTCCATTTGCAAACGCCTGACTTTATCCCATGTGCCTGCGACAGCTACCATCATGCTGAGTTCGGTCTTCTCTGCACTCTCGCCAACATACTCCCCATTGAAAATGCATGCGTGTGTAGCACAAAAACATGCAGCTTCATCCGCATAGCGGATTCCCGTTGTGGCAAAGTTGACCCCCTTCCCATGGCTTGCACACTTAACAAAAGCCACTTCCTTTGGTAAACTTCAATGCTTCCAACAGTTGTCTCACGTATTCCCCATTCCCAATGGGAGAGCCTGATGTTGTTAGGAACCTCTCTGCGATCATAGGTGTCCAACGTCATGAACTACACTGAAGCCGTACTCTATCGGTATAGACGGTGACGCAGATCTGCTCTAAGACAAGACATGCACGGGTTAAGGCAATTATTTTGGATACTTGTGCAGAGTGTAATCCCTGTAAATAAGCAGCTTCCACCACTCTAGAAATGGTGCAGACAGCAAATGCTGCTCTCAAATTACCTTCATTGTCTCTCAAACATGAACTATCAACAAAAATGACCTGAGCGGTATCTGGCAATGGTTCATCGACAATGCCAGGTCTCGGCTAGGTACAAAGCTCAGTGACATCTAGACAGTCATGGTCTTCACAATCTTCCCCATCAGCAAATAACAAGGTTGCAGGATTTAGCACAGAACAGAGCTTCAGATCACATTCTCTGCAGCGAGCAAGTGTTCATATCTTGGCAACCAGTTTTTAGTCAAATGTAAGTGGATGACCCATCACAATGCTTTCACGGCATTCAATACTGACACCTGCTGCAGCAACAGAGTTGAGACATCCAGGTAACACTTAAGCTAAATAATGTAGCTGAGAAATAGGCCTCTGGTCTACGGGCCCCTCCATATGTCTGGGTGAGTGCAGAAAGAGCACAACTCTCCCTTTCGTGGCAGAACAGTAAAAAAGCTTTGTTGTAATCAGCATTCCTAAAGCTGGAGCACCACACAGGAACTCTCTCAACTCCAGGAAAGCTAGCAAGCAATTGTTATTCCAAGGTACTGGATCACACACTTCCTTGTAGGTCAACATCTGCAAAGGCTTTGCGATCAAGGAGAATCAGCATTCCTAAAGCTGGAGCACCACACAGGAACTCTCTCAACTCCAGGAAAGCTAGCAAACAATTGTTATTCCAAGGTACTGTATCACACACTTCCTTGTAGGTCAACATCTGCAAAGGCTTTGCGATCAAGGAGAAATTTGGGATCCATTGTCGGCAGAAGCCAACCATTCCCAAAACTTCCTTAACTCTTTCTGGGTAGTAGGCGGATTCATTTTCATGATCGCCTCCACTCGCTCTGGAGACACCTTCCTCATGCCTATCTCAATTTGATGACTCAAGTACCGAACTTTAGTCAGAAAGGACTGAAGTTGACTCATAGACACCTTATGCCCATTGTCAGCCAGATGGTTCAGTAGAGCGATAGTATCATCCCTACAAGCCTCCTAAGCTTCAGATGCAATGAGGAGGTCATCAATGCACTGATCTAGCACTGAGTTTTGGGGCAGAAACAAGCTCCCAAGGTTCTTTTTCAAGACCTGATTGAATATAGATGGGCTTTCAGTATACCCTTGAGGGAAACAATACTATTTTAAGACATGATTCTCCAGACGGAAAGCAAATACAAATTGGCTTTCCTCATGCTATGGAATGGAGAAAAATGTTTTACAGAGGTGAATCACTGTGAACTATGCAGCCTCATAAGGAATCTGAAATAGGATCACAGGTGGATTTGGTACACCAGGACAACATGGAATCACAATGTTATTCACCTTTCTAAGGTCCTAAACAATGTGATATTGTTCACTCGGTTTCCTCAGTCCCATAATGGGCGAATTGCATGGACTTCTTATGATCTCCTTCAGAATGAGCTGCGAATCATGGACTCAGTTGCAGGTGTAATCCCTGCCACCGTTTCGGGGTCAAGTTGTACTGAGGCGTTCTCAGGAATTCAGCATTAGGCTTAATCTGTAAGCGGACTGGCTCAACTCCTCAAATCAGTCTGATTTCCTCTCCTGTGAAGTCCCATACCACTGGAAAGACTGTGTCTCTCAAGTCCCGTTGGCATGTCATCCACTGTCTGTAGAGGAAACATGGCTACATGTTGATTTTCATTCGCTAACTTGAAGGCAATGTCTTCATCATTAGTCTGCAATTCAATTCCCTTTGGAGTACAATAGATGGTACAATTCAATTCGAACATGAGGTTATGCCCTAGTAAACAGACTGGACTATAAATGGACTGTAATTGGACCATTCCCGGTCATGCTCCCTGATCTTCCCAATCCAGTCTATTCAACCTGAACAGACTGTCATTGACTAGGGTGTCTCACTGAGCTCGGATAATACACAGGAACAACAGGACCAATAGTGACTGGTACTGTAAGTAAGTACATTCTTTATTGCTTGATTAATAAAAATATTTGCAATTGTTCATAAAAAGTACTTGGTGAGCACCATTGAAAGTACATAAAAGCTAGATATAAAAATTAGACATTTCATACAATCACATTAGTATAAAAATATTTCTTAATTTGCAATATTAATAAATATGAAATAGAATCAGTGTGTGCAAAAGTGCATCTTGTGCTGTCCTTAAGTGAGGAAAAGTTAAAAACCCAATGAAACCTGTGAGGCACTGTCAGTGAGTAGCTTTTGTAGTTGCAGTAGCAGGAAAGTCAAAAACTCAGACAAGCACTCGCTAGTGAAAAGTTCTTTACTTGTCGGAGTTTTTCGCTGGTCATGGTTTTCCCAGTTCATGGAGTAACGGCTGGGTTTAGTGCGATGTTTACTGACTTCATGAAGTGAACCAGTCTGCAGGCTAGTTGACTGTCCTCCCCGTTAAATCAGGCCAGAAATGGCTGTTGGCGGGTTCGCAGGCATTTTTGGTTCCACAGCTGTGTTAGATGTCTCCTTCGTTGGGTATCTAGGGCTTTACAGCTGCATAGCAAATGCAATACGTCCTCCTTAGTATCCTTGCAGAGTCTGCACTTTATGTTGGAATCCGAGCGTTTCCATGGAGGTAGGTGTTCTTTTGATGGTATTACCCCCATCCTCAACTGCAAGAAGGTTTCCTTTGCCGCCCTTGAGAAGCCAGTGCCTATGTAGGCCTGTGGTTGCAGCCTGGCGTAACTCTGGATCACGAACCATCCATGCGTCCTCCCGGTTAGAGCTGCTTTGTCTTCTTCCAGGGATAGGATCTTAACAGTTTTGTTGACGAGCCGATTGAAACATTTTTGCGTGCAGCTTGCTTCCCAAAGGTCTTTTAGCGCAAGGGTGTTTATTGCTGCCTGGAGATAGGCCATTGCAGGGCTGTCCTTATCTCTTTCCAGCTCCTTCCATAGATAAGTATTCAGGGTGCCCAGCTCAGCACTCTTTACTTTGTGCCAGCATTTTACATAAGCACCTTTGCGTGCTAATTGTTGTTGCTGTAGGCCAAACTCAAGCCTTAGTTGAGCTGGGGAAGTGTACGGGGGTAGACTGAATAGTATTCGCATGGATTTTGCTACTACTTTATCTAAGGTGGACTCATCTCTCCCTCTCATACATTCGCTACCGTAGGTTATCAATGGTAGTAATCTTGCTTGTAGAACATCTTGCAGGGGGTTTAAGTTTGAACCAGCTATTTTGCTCTTAATGCTCTTTAGTCCAATGGCCAGTGATACCCCTTTGCTCTTAATTGCCTTTTTTTGTTGTTTGAAAGAGCCTTTTGAGTCGAAAATTACGCCCAGATATTTATATTCTTTAACAGTTTCCATCTTCTGATCTCGCAGAAACCACTGTGGGTGTCGCTTTTTATTTTTTGGTTTAATATTATCACCTTTGATTTCCCTTGATTTATGCTTAATCCGTTCTTGTCTGAGAAATTGATTGTTGTATCGATGAGGTGTTGAAGGCCAACAGGATTTTGGCTCATTAGTATCAAACCGTCCGCATACAGTAGGTTCGATAAAGTGAGGCCCCCTAATTTTGGAGAGTGATGGTTGCATTTGTCAAGGTCTTTGGAAAGGTTGGACATGAAGAGGTTGAACAGGGTCGGTGCGAGAACGCACCCCTGCTTCAGACCTTTTGTTGTTTTTATTTTCCTTGATGGACAATTGCCTGCCCCCAGTTTTATTTGGATCCAGGTTTCTGTGTGCAATAAGATTAGTAGGTTCAGGAGTTTGGGATCTGCGTCCCAACTTGAGAGCTTGGCCCAGAGTTTTCCTCTATCTATACTGTCAAATGCAGCTGAGTAGTCGATGAAGCACACATATAGCATTTTTTTGTATTTGATTATAGAATCTATTAGCAGGGAGAGGGCCAGAATGTTTGTTGTAGTCTCTATATTTTTTTGGAAACCGGTCTGATTAATGGGGATTATATTTTTCTTTGATGCCCAGGCAGTTAGCTGTAAGGGCTTCCGGTAACCGTGAAGCAGAATTGACTCCATTCTGTTCGATACCTCCTAAGCTGGACACTCAGGTCCCCCCTATTCATGCTGATATCCTCCCCACAACTCCTGTACCAGGACCCACTTGAGTTGGTGTGCTTCCCACAATTTCTGCAATTCCGGAATCTTGCCCCATTACCTGACTGTGGACTACAAGGTGGAGGATGCTCAGATAACAACCCATCCAACAAGCTGTTGTCATTTTCACTACCGTCGTTCCCATTTACCCTTCTGTTCTTTTCCTGAGAATCTCCTTCTTCTACCAACATTGGGTACAACCTTTCTCCATCAATAGTGTCCACTCTCCATCTCTTGAGCTGTGCATCCTATTGTGCATCCTGGCATGCCCTCAAAGCTTTTGACATCTTCCCTTGGTATCTCGCGCTCTTCTTAGCATGTGCTGCATGCATCCATGTGTCGAAAGACTCAAACTGTGTTGGTCTAGGCAAAGGTAGCAATTTAAACATTACTCCACTCAACTGGTGCAATACCTCCAACTGAAATTAACCAGACTGTGGGAATGACAATTCACCCTCTTTTTCAGTAATTTTATGCCAATGTTTAAGCCTAATTATAGTATGGAGCCCTATTTTTGTCGCCATATAATGTGCTGGAGTATCCTCAGGTGGCGCCTCTTCACCCACTCAAGTAACAACCCCTTGATAACACTTGGAAAGAACCTACAACACGCTAAAACAACACATGATTGAATTGCAATATGTTCAAAATATTACGATGGACAGGTTTGTCAACCACAACCTCCTGATGACAACCAACCAATCCCAGCGTGATGTTACACCAAACATCCTATCGCAGCGTGGCACACTCTGATGTAATCTTCACTCCTCGCAGCGGCTCACCCTCTTTTACAATTTTTCCATACACATTCACTCACATAATCGACTTAAATTCCATAATTGTCTGCCATCTAAAAGATCAATAGAACTCAATCATCCAAGAATATTCACACACGGTGACCTTCGACCTTTGCTGGCCACCCGGATTAGTATAGCTCACTCCTGTACGCTAGGTTCACTAAACGATTACCATACATCCCAGTCACACAAAGTTCCCTGTCTTAGGTGGCACTTCCGATGACGTCTCATGACGACTCCTCAATTCTTCAGTTAGACAATCACAATGAATCTCAGTGTCTTCTTCACCATTTAATATATGCTGGTCTGTGAGGCCACTTCGGGACCTGAAACTCAAGTCTCAATCCTTGTACCATGTCCGGCCTGAAAACCACATTCACTCAACTCTCACACCAACTCCGCAAGACATCACACAACCATTAAATTCCTCCAATCTAACACACAACATACACCCTATTGATACTTACTGCTCTGTTCATCAATGATCTCGCCACACCATCAAACTCCTTTAGACTCCGCCAGATTCCATAAGCTTTGGTTCTTGGTCATTAGGTTCTATTTTGGAACTTTGGGGTTCTAGGTGCCACCTTTCTAGACTAGTTCTAGATTCTCCTGTCGCCTCATGTGCTAACCATCCTTCTCTGCTACCAACTGTGAAAGGGTTCCAGACCTATTCTAGAGTCACAATCCGATGGTTCTTTGTAGCAGCATGAAAGTGTATAGGGTAGAAAATTGACATTATTGTCAATTAAATCATTGAGAAATCCCTTAGACACCTAATAACCACAAACAACTCCATAAGGTTAGTTAATTTATTGCAATGGCAAAAACAACTGGACATAAAGACACCTCAAGATGAGAGTGTAGAAATACATAGGAATCAGAATGAAACCAAATTGGCATATCCAATTGAGGCGATGTAGCATAAACAAGACAATTAGCTCAAGAAACAGATACAGAGGATCAGAACGTATGAGTCCAAGCTCCCCTGCATCAAGGGTTAGTGAGTAAAAAGCATTCATCTATCCCTACTCTAACGCTAAGTGACATCCCTACATCAGAAAGGAAAGTTAAAAGGTGTCTGTCTGTATAGTCTCCCTAAGAGGTATCCAATACCAATGGGTCATTTAGCATAACGCTACAGAGACAGAGTTTGTTCAAAGGTGCTCTCTCTCCGAAGGCAGAGAAGAAGCGGCACACTTTCCCTAATTTCAACATCCTAATATCTCAGGTATCCTTCCCAAGAGTCTTTGCTGGTCACGTCATCTCCTCTGAGTACGATCTTAAAGGCAGTTTTCTATGGGATGACAGTGTTCTCGGGTTGCAACAAGTTGATCTTTGTTTCCAGGCCTTCTCCTGTGTGAAACAAATGGAAAGGGGCGACCAACTTGGTCCCCCCGAACTTATGGTTGAGTGCCTCGATCCCCCCGGGAAGCCATTTTTGGGCGGGAGGCGCGTCTCGGCTGGTATGCCCGAAGCGGCGTAGCCGGGGCGCGCTTGTTCCCGCCCTAGAGTGGGCTGGCCTAGACACTGACGCAGCCAGCCACGCCCCCGGGGCAGGCAGGGGCGGGTATACGCCCGCCCTGAAGACGGATAAAAAGGGACGCAAGACCAGAAGACATCCTCTTGTTCTTGTGCCCTGAAGCTGCACCTCCTCGCTGCACGTGAGCTCGGGACAGAACGAAGAGCCAATTTTGAGCGTTTTAATCTTTCTTTTTGTCTTCTAGATACTTCGTCTGAAAGATGCCCAAGAAAGGCGCGAAGAGAATGTCGACTGACCAGATGGTTCGGGTCCTCATGAAGGAAATGTCCGAAATAAAGAAACAGTTGGCGGGGCGAGACGGCGAGGAGGGATCGGGGCGTCCACCGGCCGGAGGGAGGCCTAAGAGGCCGAGAAGGGGGCCGGTCGGGGGAGACGTCCCGGTTCCCTGTTCCCCGTTCGAGCCGCCAGCCCCGGTACCGGCCCCGGTACCGCAGGAAGGGAACCCGATTCCGGTCGTAGTCACCCCGACATCCGCTGAGGGTATGCCTCCCGAGTTGGCGGCACAGCTAGCAGCGTGGTTGGGGGACAGTACAGAGGGCGCCACGGCTGCCGAAGCGCAAGCACTCATGAAACAGTTGCGCGAGAAACGTGATGCAGCCAAGGTGCCCGCGCCGGATGCGGTGATAGACAAGCCACGAGGGGCGGAAGCAGCGTCCGGTGCAGGTAAGCGGCCATTGCCGATCGCAAGGGATGAGTCAACACCCTCTCGTAGAGAAAAATTGGGGCAACATGTTCCTTTGGCAATAAAGGAAAAGATTTGGGCGGGGGAATACGTAAACATTTTCTCCCTGCTCGTTGATCACTATGAGGTCGAAACTGTTAAGGGTCAAAAGGATCTGATGCATCCGAGTGTTTGGCGCGCCAAAATGGCCGCCTTTAAAGTGAATGAGAATATTGGTAACTGGGGTAATGCTTGGGGAATTTTTACGTCAATTTTGGGGGAACGTAGGCCTGAATTGCTCCCTGAGTTTCCAGTATATCAGTCACGAATTATGGGCTACTCGACATCGCACCAAGGTAACCAATGGTTCTGTTATGACAACCTTTTCAGGAAAGCGATGGAGCATAACAAAAGTTTAACCTGGGACTGTTACGATTCTTTGACATGGAATAAAATGAAAGAGTCGGGGATGTTGAAAGTGCCGTTGGTGGGGAGTGCTGTTGGTGAGTCCTCCCGCCAAAATGGGGGGACGCCCTTTCGGTCGGGTACGGGTACAGACGATTACCCGAGACCCGCCGGCAATACAGGGAAGAGGGGTTTCTGTTTCAATTTCAACAGAAGTAAATGTACTAGGCCCCCGGGATCTTGTAAATTCAAACACGAATGTAGTGGTTGTGGGGCACCCCATCCTGAGTCCTCGTGCAGAGCCAAATCGGGTGAAAATGGGGGTAGAGGAGGCGCCAAACAGGTCTAATATAGTCCGAGGGGCGCCTTTACCAACCCCGATTGATACCCTGGCGATGATTCCCTGGCTCAGCGAATACCCAGATCGTACTTCTGCTGGGGTGCTACGAAACGGTTTTTCATATGGTTTCCGCATCCCGGTGGGGAACTTTCAGGGTGTTGGGACGTGCAAAAACCAACTTTCCGTCTTGCAGCATACGTCTGTAGTACAGGATAAGATCCGGAAAGAGGTTACACGAGGTCGGGTTGCCGGCCCGTTTAGTGTTCCCCCGGTACCGAATTTTGTTTGTTCTCCTTTAGGGGTGGTCCCCAAGAAGGACCCAGGTGAGTTTCGATTGATTCACAATTTATCAGCTCCTCATGGCCTTTCTGTAAACGATGCAATTGATCCAGAGATATGTTCGGTGCGGTACGCATCATTCGATGAGGCCGTAGCCATTTTGAATCGCCTGGGGCCCGGGACGCTGATGGCGAAATCAGATATCGAGTCAGCGTTCCGTTTGCTCCCGGTATACCCGGAAGACCAACGTCTTTTGGGATTCATGTTTCAAGGTTCGTATTACATGGATAGGTGTATGCCGATGGGGTGCTCTATATCTTGTGCATATTTCGAGAAATTCAGTAGTTTTCTACAATGGGTTTACACGAAGAAAACGGGTTTTCGAAATGTGATGCATTACCTCGATGACTTTCTGTTCCTTGGGGCCGCTGGGGATGATGAATGTGCCCGGGCCTTAACTGACTTCTGTGTTTTAATGAATCAATTTGGCGTGCCATTGGCACCAGGTAAAACTGTGGGTCCCACGACTTGCCTCGAGTTTCTCGGGATCGAGTTGGACTCTAGTGAGGGTTGTTTTCGTTTACCAGCTCCCAAAGTGTCGAAATTCAGGACAGCCCTGCAAATGTGTATTACTGCATCTAAAGTTACGTTGCATCAATTGCAGCAATTGGTGGGGAAGTTGAATTTTGCCTTAAGGGTGATCCCGATGGCCCGCCCCTTCTCCCGTTCGATTGCCCAGGCGATGGTCGGCCTAAAAGAGGGTCATCATCGCACGAGATTATCGGCCGAGGTCCGCCAAGACATGCGTATTTGGTTAGCATTTTTGGCGGATTTTAATGGTCGAGTCGTCTGGAACAAACCGGCCTTGTCCTCTGAAGAGCTGGGTCTATGGACGGATTCAGCGGGAAGCATGGGTTTCGGCGCCATCTTCGGCACAAAATGGTCGGCACAAAGGTGGCCAACATGGTGGCATGAAGAGGGGTTGACGAGTAATATTGCTTTCCTTGAACTGTTTCCCATTTTGGTGGCCCTCAGAACCTGGCCCAATGGATTCAAAAATCACTCTGTCATATTTTGGTCTGACAATATGACCGTTGTAGAATGCATCAATAGTCAGGCAGCACGTTGTAAAATGATCTTAAGGCTGCTTAAAGAAATTGTCTTACTGTGTATGCAACTGAACGTGGTATTCAGAGCAAAACATGTCCCAGGGGTGATGAATCAGGCTGCTGATGCGCTGTCTCGTTTTCAAATGCAGGCTTTCTCGGGTTTCCTTCCCTCAGCGGACCCAGAGCCAGCACCCTTTCCCGAAGCTCTCTGGTCTCTCGGTGCCCCGAACTTCGTTACCTCGTGGGAGAGAGTCTAGCACCAAGGACGAGGAAGGCATACGAAGGGGCGTTTCGGGCTTATTTAGCCTTTTTGGGGACTGAGAGAGGGGGGCTTTGGGGGCATGAGGATTGGGTAGTACATTTTCTGATGTCCTTGCGTAAGGCTGGGAAGTCGGTGGCTACAGCCCAGAGGCATCGTGCTGCCATTTCCTTTGTTGCCAGGGCTCATAATATCCAGGACCCGACAGCGTCTTTCGTGGTACAGAAAGCGCTGCGTGGGTGGCAACGCCTTGAGGGTCGCAAAGTAGATGAGAGGCGCCCGATAGGTCTGGATAGGTTGTCCCAGTTGCTGGCCACACTCCCCGCCACATGCTCGTCTCAGTTCGAGGCCTGTTTGTTCCGAGCTGCTTTTACGCTTGCATTTCACGGGGCAATGAGGATAAGTGAGCTGGTAGCTAGGAGCAAGCGGGATGCGGTGGGGGGTTTGTGCCGGGAACACGTTCAGATCAAGGGTGAGACGATGGTTGTATCCTTTGTCAAGTCAAAAACCGATCAAGGTGGGGTGGGAGACTGCATAGTCATTCCCCGGATTCCAGGGTCCTCCATGTGTCCGGTGAAGTGTTTAGAAGATTACCTAGCACGAAGGGTGGCATCATGGGGGGGGACATTGTTGAGACACGCGGACGCCACCCCACTGACGAAGTTTCAGTTTCAGCGGGTGCTCGCGATGTCAATTACCGCAGCGGGCTTGGACCCGGGTGAGTTTGGGACCCATTCCTTTCGGATAGGGGCTGCCACCGAAGCTACAGCCAGGGGTCTTAATGTGGAACAAGTAAAACGAGTGGGGCGTTGGTCCTCCAATTGTTATAAGAGGTATGTGCGGTTGCACATGTTGTGAAGCTGTAATGATGTACTCACGCTTCTTGTCTTTTGTTTGGTTTTCAGTTACGCAAGCCTTCGAGGCGGGGCGGACTATGCAGTCGACCCAACACCAGGCCAGCGGTCAGACATCACCGGCTGTGAGAAAGGAGGTGTGGGTCGTGGGCCACTCATACGTGAGGCGTGCCGCAGACGTATTCGAAGCAGGTGACATGATTCACGTAGCTGGGGAATACGGGTACAGAATGTCCTTCTACGGAAGGGGCGGTCTCTGTATTGACCAGTTTCAGGCATTCTTTGAGGGTTTGTTAGGGCGGATGAGGTCACCGCCGTCTATAGTCATAGTACATTTAGGGGGCAATGATTTGGTCACCACCGGTAGACGACTTCTCCTGGAGGCAATGCTTTCCACTGTAAGTTGGTTGGCGAGGAAAGTTCCGGGGTGCATAATTGCGTGGTCTCATATGATCCCACGAAAAGTGTGGCGGGGGGCTGTTTCGATTCCTGCTTTGAACCATTCTGTTAGAAAACTTAATAACAAAGTGAGTAGGTTGTTTCGTTCCAGGACATTGCATTCTATCTCGCACGGTTGTATTGATGATGACAGTGTGTATCTGGGGGATGGTGTGCATTTGTCTCGGGTTGGAAATGAGTTACTCATAGGAGACTTCTTAGCATGGTTAAAAACGTTGAAACATGACCTTTAGCTAGGAGTTTTTGTGGGGGGCCCGGATAGCCGGTCAACTATCCGGGCCTGTGGCGGTAAGGTCATGATCGGTGAGCACTA
This sequence comes from Lissotriton vulgaris, assembly GCF_964263255.1. Classification (NCBI taxonomy): domain Eukaryota; kingdom Metazoa; phylum Chordata; class Amphibia; order Caudata; family Salamandridae; genus Lissotriton; species Lissotriton vulgaris. The sequence goes on along the minus strand of NC_141693.1, from coordinate 412,372,183 downwards.
ATTAGTAGATCCCTATGAGTGGGCGTCACCCAACACGGATGGGAGCGCTCGGGAGAGGTGGCCATTGGCCCCTCAATGGGGAGGCGGTCCCTTCTAAGGATGGGTCGCCGGAAGTAAAGGAAAGGCGGTCAAGGCCCCTTCCTTTGTAGGAGGGGTTACAGCCCCCTCCTGGGGAATTTCCCGGGGCCAGGGACATCTGCGACGGCAGATGCGGTAAGTTGTGTGGGGTTGGGATAAGGTCTACGGTACCTTCTAGATACCTCACACGAGTATTCGAACGACCTTTAACTGGCGTCGAGTCTTTTGGTGCCCCCGTCAAGTCAAGGGAAATTGGTAATAGTTGCACGTGAGGTACGCCTCCGTGCTGTCGCCCAGCCCAAGTGGGAGGGGTAAGTCTGGTTAGGGATCTTGACACCGGTTATGACCTTGCCGTTGGCCCTTAAACGTTAGGTTGTACAATTTCAATATGACAAGAAATGTTTTGTAGGATGCTAGTTCGGCTAGGAGAACCTCTGTATTAGAGAATCTGTTAAGGTTAGCCAAACATCGCAATATGGTAATGAAATTGTACATAACATGAAACGTTTAATGTTTTAATTTTTTGTTTTAATAAATACGGCCGGGATGGTCACTCCATCCCACTTCCAAAAACTCAAGAACTGTTTCCGGTTTCCCTCCTTTGGGGATTGTGTTGAGAGGGGGTGGCGGGTATCTCGGCCATATGGAAAGGGGCGACCAACTTGGTCCCCCCGAACGTATGGTTGAGTGCCTCGATCCCCCCGGGAAGCCATTTTTGGGCGGGAGGCGCGTCTCGGCTGGTATGCCCGAAGCGGCGTAGCCGGGGCGCGCTTGTTCCCGCCCTAGAGTGGGCTGGCCTAGACACTGACGCAGCCAGCCACGCCCCCGGGGCAGGCAGGGGCGGGTATACGCCCGCCCTGAAGACGGATAAAAAGGGACGCAAGACCAGAAGACATCCTCTTGTTCTTGTGCCCTGAAGCTGCACCTCCTCGCTGCACGTGAGCTCGGGACAGAACGAAGAGCCAATTTTGACCCACCCACCAGCCCCTGAAGACAGCCAGTTGTTTTTAATAAAGTTGATTAATTTTGCTTGTGTTCTCGTTTCCAGGTTGGAGTATCATGTTGATAGTGAATTAATAAAGAATGGTCTGTTTGAGTATGTTTTACCATTAAAGAGATTCAGATTTAGTGTTGAATGTTATACATGCCCTGTCGGTCATAGTGGCCAATGTATTCTGGGTTTTAGTTAGCACTGTCGTATTTATTTGGTAGGCGGTAAGGTCATGATCGGTGAGCACTAATTAGTAGATCCCTATGAGTGGGCGTCACCCAACACGGATGGGAGCGCTCGGGAGAGGTGGCCATTGGCCCCTCAATGGGGAGGCGGTCCCTTCTAAGGATGGGTCGCCGGAAGTAAAGGAAAGGCGGTCAAGGCCCCTTCCTTTGTAGGAGGGGTTACAGCCCCCTCCTGGGGAATTTCCCGGGGCCAGGGACATCTGCGACGGCAGATGCGGTAAGTTGTGTGGGGTTGGGATAAGGTCTACGGTACCTTCTAGATACCTCACACGAGTATTCGAACGACCTTTAACTGGCGTCGAGTCTTTTGGTGCCCCCGTCAAGTCAAGGGAAATTGGTAATAGTTGCACGTGAGGTACGCCTCCGTGCTGTCGCCCAGCCCAAGTGGGAGGGGTAAGTCTGGTTAGGGATCTTGACACCGGTTATGACCTTGCCGTTGGCCCTTAAACGTTAGGTTGTACAATTTCAATATGACAAGAAATGTTTTGTAGGATGCTAGTTCGGCTAGGAGAACCTCTGTATTAGAGAATCTGTTAAGGTTAGCCAAACATCGCAATATGGTAATGAAATTGTACATAACATGAAACGTTTAATGTTTTAATTTTTTGTTTTAATAAATACGGCCGGGATGGTCACTCCATCCCACTTCCAAAAACTCAAGAACTGTTTCCGGTTTCCCTCCTTTGGGGATTGTGTTGAGAGGGGGTGGCGGGTATCTCGGCCATACAGGACTTCCTTCATCCACTCAAGTTTACAATGTAACTTCTTCTTTCCTTGCCTGACTATTAAAACAAAGACATTATTCTAGCTAACAAGAGCGCTTCTTTCACCTGCAACACACATGGTGAGAAAGAACAAGTTCCACAGCATACATGAAATGCAGCCATTAATTATAAAGGGGGAGTTTCCAGGGATTTGCATTTCAGGCCTACAAAGTTCAGCTAACATAAGAAGCCAACATATGAACTTTACAAATCGGGAAAGGAAAATAAGGCCCATTCAATTACTACATTACCTGCATGTCAAATGACATGAATAATAAACACTTTTAGTACATGAATAATTGTCAGTTTCACAACATGAATTTTTTATGCTAATGTTTTCTGCTACTTACATTCACTTTCTACGTTAATTTTCCATATTACTTCCACATGGGCTAAAACACAACACGTTTCAAGTTAATACATTTCACAATCCTAAAACGTCATGTTATTACAACAAAAGATTTTATGCGGAAGTGCTCTGCACGTGTAATTATAATGCCCCCTTACGAATAAAATGTGATTTCTGCTGCATCACATCCCTACAGTTCACTTCATTAGCATCCCCACCAAAGCCCACTGCATTGCAACACAACAATATTTAGCTGACCAAATCAAGGAAAATCAACAGAATCAAAGTATGAAATTCTAATTTCAGAAAGGCCTCATTGAACTTAACAGGTACAATGCGGCAGATCAGCTCCTTGCCAAAAAAAAACGCAAACAGATGAAGATCCTTAAAAAGGTAAGTACTACAAAGCAAATAAACGACTATATACTTGTGTTAAATGTGTTAAAAAACCAAAACCCTACATCGTTTGAAATATTTGCTATATAAAGAGATTTCTTCCAGAGCTGTACACGCATCTTCAGTGAAAATGAAAGTCCGGAATTAGTTGCCACACAGTGTCATATGCCATGCTGCACCGGAGTGGTTTGAGGGGAAACCCCGTCCTAAAATAAACATTGCTATAATTAAAAAAAAAAACATTTCCTGCTTGCATTCGGCTTTTATTTCTTATGTGCTGTGGCATACTTTCCCACAGGTGGGGAGAGTTTCTAATAAAGGAGTAGACATGTTTACCGTTCCTGCAAAAGGAACTAAGATTACAATAGGAATGCTGGGGCCACTCTAATTGATAATGTTTCTGGAAACTAATGAGGAGTTTATAGTGAAACAAGACTTTGTAAAAAAAAAATCGGTAATCTAAATACAGCACCCAAAAAACTTTGCAGATATTTATATTCGAAGAAAATAAGATGCGGTTTAGTTTCACTTTTATATTTTTATATTTTGAGTAGGAAAAACTGAGAACGTGCCGGTTCACGTGACGTGACAATCCGGATAGTGCTTCACTGACACCGTTTTAGAGTAAGCTCTTAACAGAATACAGTTTAGATTACCAGACTCTTTTTGATGCAATTTGGCTGCTCAAAAAACATAAACAAGAAAGCCAGGCCTTTGAAGGACTATTGAAAGATATTTCCTCTTCAGCATGTTGTTTAGTTGGAGCGCTCATTAAAGTGGGTTTGTAAGAAGTGCATAGTCACCCCAACCCTTTGCCTTGTAAATGTGACACGTTGCACATTTTTTTTACGTTTCCTTCGATATTATGTAAAGTGAGTATTCTTTTCAACACATGAGATTGCTCTGAAATGCCTCCTTTCTCAGTCTGCACGCGAAAGATGAAGAAAGAGCACAGACTGCAGATCATGTGGTTAAAAACCACCAGTTAAACGCAGCGGGATCTTTGCTGAAAAGTCTGCCAATGGCAGCTGATGCAAGTCTGTTTGAGGATAAATAAAGTCAGGAAATCTAAGTGATCTTTTGGGTCTTTTTTGCAAGCCTGGCATTATTGTGCTGCAGAGCTGCTCACACAGGGTTGGTCTGAGGATGCAGGAAATTGGTGTGGCAACAAAAGTTACTGTGGCACGTGGAGTAAAGATGGAGCTCAAAACACATACGAGGTTGCGGGTCGCAGGTGGTCTCAGGAGCGGTTTCAAAAGCTTGAACTGGCTGAATAGAAGACCTCGATGAATTTAGCTTGTGATGTTAAAAAACAGCTAAGGCTATGTAGAGGTGGAGGTCAAATCGTAATAGGTGTCCACTGAATCCACAGAATTGGTTTCCTATAGTTGACTCTCCAAAGGTCAACAGTGCAGAGAAAATGTTAGTCTAGCTGGAGCAGATTGAGGAAGGAGTCTGATGAGGGATAACAGACCTCAGGCTGACTTAATGGGAGCACATGCTGAAGGGTTCTTCCAATGAGGACAATGATCTTCATCAGGATTCAGATACTGCCACGGGTTTCTTATTTATGCAGTTTTTCTCCGCCCCTTTCTATTTTGGGTATTTACAGTTGTTGAGTAGAAATCTAGACTATTTAGCAAACAAATTATTTTCTCAACCGGGCTTGCTGCATTGTGTTCTCTCATTCACATTGCCCATTTTCAATTTGGTGCCAGATGATCATAGTTGCAGTACAGTACTTGTCTAGGAAGTAAGAATGTGACACAAATGTCCTGCTCCTTCGGTGTCTTGAGCATAGCGATTTGAGTTATCTTCTATGTGAGTGGAGTGGTTTCTCTGCTAGTCTTCTTAAGGTTTGAGAAGTATTTTTCTGAGCTTCAAATTTTAGGGTCCAACTCTTTTCTGGCCTTATATGGATTCAATATCAGATTTATCATGTTTTGCCAAGATTGTATCTGCTTTTGGCGTACTTGTCCTTCTGTCCTCTGTGGTTGCAGGGGAACGGTATCCCCCACCATTCACAGGGATATCATACACTTGAGCACAAATCAGCAAGGGAGACCCAGGTATTCATTAGCAGCACAAAAAGCACTCTAGCTTCGGTGACTCACCAGCTCTCGAAGTGTTGGCAAACAATTTTAAGTCCACAGGAGATGAAAAAGAAAGAAGGGCTTTTCCGCTTGTGTAGGTTCAATCCTATGTACTACCCATCCAGACGTTCCCCAGTGGAAGACACCTTTTATTATTATTCTAGAGAATGGCACCAATGAGCAATCGTTTTGGCACCAGTCTCTGTCTCGCTCTCATTTTGCCCTTTGTCACATCTTTCACCTCTTTTTCTACCCATCCCCCCTCTCTGCTTCTCCCTCGCCCTCTTAGATCTCCCATCCCTCCCTTTCTTGACGTCGGTTAGAATAACGAACCCGGGAGCTCCAGAACAGAATGCATCCTGCATTGTAAACTCCAAAATCACTGATCAGACCGCCATCTGCCTGGGCTTACACTGTGAAGTTCTGTTTCTCTGATAAGGAACTGGCTATCTAATTTCTGAAACAATTAGGAGGAACAGAATTCTGGTGGATCTCTACCTCATTAACACACAAGCTCTTGGTGGGCATTTTCAGAACTCCAATACACCTGTTAAACGTGAGCCTTGCAGAGATTTGCGATATGTCTAATTTTATGTAAAGCTCATTTGGAACCAGAACAGACCAGATTTTAAACCCTTCACAACACTTACTGGACTCCTAGCAAGCTCCACAAACCAGGGCCTTTTGACTCAGTATTGCTGGAACTGCAAAATAGAAATAGGTGACTTACTTCACATGCTCCTATGCTGCAAATGTGTCACTCTTCTATGGCACCAGATCCAGACTTTAACACAGAAGATTTTCAATACCAAATATTCTATTGATATTTCTATAGGGGTCTCGCTCTGCTCCGATTGGTGACTGTGCAGGGGCTGTCTCCCATACCGTTTTGTCCGAGGAGTGGTGGCCTGATATCAGTGACTAGTGGTCCTGAGCTTCCCCATCACACCCGTGGGGCAGATTCTTTTTTTGTACTTTTTTATTATTGCAATCCATAACATGAATAAAATAAGTCAAATCATTGGACACATATATCGAGATACACTGAGGTCGTAGAAAAAGAGCAATTTATCAGCAGTGTTAAAACAGGATAAAATACAGAGAATGAGGGGAATATAATAATACATAATTACCCAAAAAATGTATACTAGTCTTTCATGTGTTCAATCATGGGGCCACATATCTTTAAACCGAATATCCATCTACGTGCCCTTTGAAAGAGTAGAGACTGTATTCCAAGTTAAAAATAACATAAAATTTAGCTCTCCACATCTCAAAGGTTGGAGCTTCCTTCTGTAACCACATAGGGGCTATACAGAGCTGCGCCACAGCAATAAAGATCAAATAGCAAAAATGATAGGCCAGCTGCCCCTCAATCACACCATCCCCTATGCCCAACAACATATTAGGTGGTGTGATTCCTTTTCCAAACCCTGTCATCTCAGAGAGAAACTTCTCCACATGTCCCACCAATTGAGCCAATTGCACACATGTATAGAAGATGTGTACTATATCTGCCAACTCTGCCTCACAGCGGAAACACTTCCCATCATTAGCTCCTTCCCATTTCAGCATTTTAGCGGGCGTATGATGCAGATTAAACAGAGTGTTAAAGTGTTGTGTCTTTAAATTACCAGAGACTAAAAACCTCCTAGCCATGTCGATCGATTACTTCACACAGACCCCACAGTCGGTTATCCCATTTAATATTTTGAGCCTCTAAGTCATCCCTCTGCATGCTCAGCAGGCAGTTATATAAAACCCCAATTTGGTCTTTGCATCTAATGGCCTCAATCAAAGGTTTCGGCTCTATGATCCTATGCTTTTTGCTAAGTCTGGGCGGTGAACACCTCTCCGCTTGCAGAGTTTGCGCAGATTTCCACACTCCGCGTTACAAGGAGCTCGCTGAGTTTTAAAAAATTCTGCTCCCTCGCTCGCATTCGTCAACGTTAATTTGGCGAGCGCGAGCGAGGGAAATCCACATCCTGATGAGATTTTTCCTCGTTCGCGATTGGCGACATCAAGTTGGCGAGCGCAAGTGTCGAAAATCAACCTCCTGGCGAGATTTCTCAATGCAGGCGGTCAGATTCCTCATTGCGAGTGGTCGCAAATGCTCACAAATGCAGTAACTGTCCGTTCGCATTGAGAAAGCAGCCACTCAAGTAAAAATCACTTGAGCTGGAGAAAGGAAGCAGCGCCCGCTTGCGCTGTGTATGGTGCCAATCATGTTGAATGCACAGTGCAGACAAGCACCTGTCACTGAAAATCACAGCGAACAGCATTTATCCAACGCACTCCGGAACTCCACGTAGAGTGGCAGAGGTTTTTTTGCACATTTAGTACAGTTCCGCATAGCAGAACTCTACAAACTCCGCTAGGCTTACTTTTTAAATAAAAAGTCGCTCATTCGTAGAAACTTTAAAAAATTTGGTTTTAAAGAGATTGTACTTATCAGCAAATATTGCAAAGGAGAGAGGGTCCACATCCTTGTACAGATCACCTATACATAAAATCCCTTTACCGATCTACTATCCTAGCCCAAAAGACAGTAGGTAATAGAGTTGATGCGGCTATGGGTGTGTAGTTACAAACCCTCTCAATCTGAATACTTCTTCATTCTGCCTTCCAGACCTTAAAAGCAGTTGCTAAAACCTTAAAGCTGGTTTTTTGGAGTAGCTAGATTCCAGCATCTTGAATAGGCAGTTCTTGGCCTCCACACCCAGCAACATCTGATATATAGATGGGGTCTTGGCAATATTTCCGACCTCCTCCCCAGTTAACATTATCCACATATTTTGCAATATACAGGCATAGTAATAGAGTGTAAAGTCGGGGACAGCCCAGCCACCTTTCTCCCGGGTGCAATGTTGTGAAGTGCATTGCTCTGCGCGGTTTCCCTTGGGCCCATGGAAACCTAGCGCAGTGTGATTGAAGCTGCTGTAGCTGTCCACAAGTAAGCTCTAGCAGTACAGATCGAATATAGTAAAGTTCTTTAGGCAAAATCGCAGGATTCTAAGGAAGGCCATCGCTGGACATCTAGAAGGGGACGGGGCAACTGCACCCTGCTCGGACATAGTGGAAGAGACAGCTGACAATCCTAAGGTGTTCAGGGTTCGTTTGTGCCGCCTCACTGCTTCAGGGTTGAGGGGGGGACCCAGAATGAGTGGTAAATCTGACCACCTGAACTTTTGCTCCAATCTACTGGCCCCCTTGCATTCAGACAGCAATGGGCAAGCTTGACTTCAAACAAAAACGTGGACTCTGCTTCCTCCCTTGGTAGATTCTGGAGCATCATCTAATCACACAAATAGTTGTTTTTAAAGGTGTGGAATTTAGGGTTTGGCATCTCAATCTGCTTTTCCTTCTCCTGCACAGACTACTACCAGTTCTACCCATGTTCTTCAACCACCTCTAGTTCCATTAGCCCCCTCTGAACATTTTTATGTGGATCAAAAGAAATTTCGGATTTATATCAAGCAATGTAAGCCTCACTTTTTGTGTAAACTAATGATGTTTCCTGATGAACAGACCAAGACAGCTTTTGTGTTATCATACCCGGGACGAACGCCACTAGTTTGCCAAATCCTATCATTGAAAGAGATGATCATATTCTGTATAATTTTACTAACTTCTGTGGAGAAATGAAAAAAGATTTGACATAAAACCCATATTCTCTGCTTAGACGGAGCTCTTATCACTCTATAACAGGGTTGCAAGATGTTTTAAACTACAGTAAGATCTTAAAGCGCTAGGTAGTTGAGACCGAGTGACCAGTTATGAAGACAGCATCCCGTTTCTATCAAGGACTAAATAGTGAACTGAAAGATTTGTTGGCTTAAGTTGTGAATCTTCTAGATAATCTTGAGGAGCTGATAGAATTAACTGGACAACTTGATCACAGACTTTTAGAATGAAAAGGAGATGGGCCTCGATCAGATTCTAAAGTGATTGTGATACGACTGAACAAACCTGTATTAGATGAATGGAGCAAAAGCTCAAATGGGGTAGAACCAATGCAAATTATTGGAATATGGGGTCATTTAACCACAAACAAGTGTGAAAGAGAAGAAGACTAAAACTGTGTACCTAGGGGGGCGTGTTCAAGATGGCAGACGGGTGAAGCGCATATCTCAGTCTCTCCGTCCCGCCACTTCTACTGCATCAATTTGCACCTCTCCAGCCACTAGTAGCGGATCCTGTAGACAGCCATGGTCCGTGAAGGGAGTTCCGGTGGGGCAGAAAGACGGGGCGGGGGAGGGGCAGGGTGGGGGTATGCTAAAAACCGAAATATGGATAATTGGTGGTAAGTAAACAATGTAATAAATAAAATGAATTTTGTAGCGCACTCTGCATCGCGAAATGCGATGCAGCGCATGCTACGAAATGCGTTTTATTAATTAAATTGTTTACTTACCTCCAATTATCCATATTCCGGTTTTTAGCACCCCCCACCCTGCCCCTCCCCCGCACCGCCTTTCTGCCCCACCAGAAATCCCTCCACGGACCAGCGGCTGCCCGTAGAGCTCCAGTGGATGAACAACATGTGGGGATCAGTGGTGACCCGAGATTTGGAGCCACCACCTACCGATCGCAAGAGAGCCGTGACGGAGGTCGAGTGACTGCGGCCGCCGAGCTGAGGGGCGGTCAGACGCGGAGTTGCAGACAAGCCGAGGGGTGCTCCGCTGGCCTCAAGGGGGTGGCGCCCCCTGACAAGGCCACAGAGGACTGACTCAGCAGGGAGTGCTGGGCATGGAGGCACTCCCCATTCTCTGCACACTGACCTCTGCGCAGGTGTTGGAGTGCAGAGGGAGGTCGCGATCAAGTGCGTCGGGCCGTGCAGGCCTCAGCCGGAGCTGGTGTCCTGACGAGAAGAGTGTGGATTCTGGGCTTCTGACAGGTGGAGGAGGCGGTCTGGAATTCTCCTCCCTCCAACGCGTCAAACACTACAGCCAGCTCAGCTGCTGCGTGGGTAGGCCCCGGGAGATGAGTGGGCCCTGACAAAGGGAAGAAGGAGGCACCTGTGACTGAGTGGGGTCTGGGGAAGGTGAGGTGAGGTGAGGTGAGGGGCCGGCAAGTTTTTCCTCCCCCCGCCTTCGGGCCTGGTGGGATTTTGGCATCCCCTGGCATTAGACTGCGCTTTTCCCTTTTCAAGTGCAGCAGACCCTGCCTCCCATCTGTGGAGGGGGGGAGCGTGGGATAAACTGCGAAAGGGGTGATTGCCCAGGGAGTGCATGAGTCCCTAGACTGGAGAGGGAGTGCAGTGGCAAGGGCCCCCTGGGCCCTCCTTTACCTGACTTAACGGGCAGATTGGGCCTCACAGCATATTGGCAGGCTCCTGGGGCCTGGTACCTAGAGTCTTGTGGGCCAAAGGCACACCAGGGGTTCTACCAATACCAGATCATGGAGTGACGTTAATGGCATAACCCTCTCCCCGGTGCTGGTTCCCTGAAGTGGCGCTCCAGTTGAGAGATTCCCCTGTGCATCGGTGGTGACCCAGGGAGGCCTAATGACCCTGGGTCCTGCGCGACAGATCAGCCCTTTCCTCACTCTTCTGGCAGTGGCAGAGACCTAGAATTCAGTTTGTTTTCGTTGCCCAGCAAGGCAGGCCCTTGCTCATTGCACCATCAGGATTCAAGCAAGCCGGACCGAAGACGGCTGTAATGCCAGAAACCGGTCCCCGGAAGCTTGTTTCCTTCCCAGTGAAAGAATTGGCTTGGTAGTTTGGTTTGCCCTGTTCCCATCATGCACTGGGACAGGAACAGACTAATTTGCATATAGCCAGGTTCTGAGCTGGGATGGTGCAGTGAGCTAAAAAACGGTGTTGGATCTAGCCCTGATCTCTTGACTGGGTGAGAGTATTCTGCTTAATTCAGAAACTCTGTCCATCACCACCCCTTGTTCTTTAATCAGCAAGGCAGGCCGGCAGGTGGTTCTGGAGATGGTGGTCAAATCACAGCAGCAGTGGTGGTGATGGAGCAAGGATTCGCACGTTACGCGACTTGCTTGTATTCAAGAACCTCGAATAACGTTAATGTCATAATCAACCTGTTTGTTTTATTAATATTGCACTTTTACACTACACGAGGGTGTCCCAGTGAGGCTTGCCTATGTGTTTACTAATACTAACTACGCTTGCATTTAAAATGCTCGCTGCTTTGCGGGATTTTAGTCTGCGCATGCGTCAGTCATACCCATGTGATGTGACGCACTCGCAGTTCTGGAGGGAACTTTTCGCTCATGAGCTGTACTGCTAAAGGTGGCTGCTTTGTTTCTCACATGCTCTTCGCTTGCACTGCTGCTTTTGCTCAGCTGTTTTGTTCTGCTTAACTCCTAATGCTATAGTTATTATAAAGTAAGGGATGAAGTATAGCCAATCACGGTATACAGTGTATTAATTTTTTCTGTGTTTCAAAATTGTTTTCGCGTACTTTTCATGATTCACTCTCCGGGGGCCTGGGAAAGGGGTGCCACTCCATCTTGGAAGCCCGTGCGGTACCAATCACGTGATGGGGGAAAAGAGAGTCTTGCAGCAGTGCAACTCAGCCAGCTGGCTGCCGAAGCTAAGATGCTCCTGGGAAAATGACCCATGCCCCAGCGAGAAGAAATCAACTCGTACCTGTACTTGATACATTTGTGTATGCTCTATTGTATTCTGAATTTCTAGGCCATGGGAACTGGAATGTAAGGGGTGGGTTTGAAAACTGAATATTTAGTATGGGAAAGTTCAAATTATAGGTGGTGTCATGACCTAACCACCTCTCCCGTCCAATCCGAAGTTGGGGATCCTTACACTTTCAACATTGGTGGGTGGTACACTGACCCGAAAACAGTATAACTAGCCTAGGTTTAGCTAGAGAATTTGTCCGACTTGTCCGAATAGCTGACCTGTCACTGACCCTACAAACTCCATAGGTGATTGATACAGAGCGCTGCGGAGCACTCTGTCCGTAATTTCCATAAACACAGTCTGGGGTGGAGAAACCGTAAGTGTTGGCGAAGCACCTTGATTCGGGAACCCAATCGGGGTTATTGGCAGATTCCTTGCAGAGAGGGCGTAGCGCAGGCGTTGCATTCGAAGCTGCAGGTGTTGGTCGTACCCTTTGGTGAGCCCAGTCCTGATCCAAATCCTGGGGTTATCCTGTCCAGACTGTCCATGAGCTGTACCTGCTCGCCTACTGGCATCCTAAGTCCTTGAGGGTCCTTTCCCGCCTTTCCCAGCTGACCCGTGGCCAGGGTTAGTCTCCGTCCTGTTCTAGGTCAATATATCCTGTGTGGGTGTTTGTCTATCTAAACCCTCTCTCTTTTCTTAAATAAAGCAAACTTGCCTATGTAAATCTCTCTGTCATTAGACTCTCAAGTAGAGTATTTTTGCTAGCATGTTCCATATTTTCTCCCTACCTTTAGTCAAATACTGAACTGTCTGCATATATAGCATGCTCCCATTTTTCCCTTCCTATAGAAAATAAGCACATCTTGATAAGTTTCGTTTTTCCTCTGAATCATTAGTATATATCAAGTCAACATTGATTAGTATGTTCCCTTGTTCTTACCCACCTTTAGTAACGTTATGAAAGTCTGTTAGACAAATTAGCGTGTTCCTTATTTTCCCTTTCCTTTATTCTTCAATTTATAAATGATTCTTACTCTAATTCATAGTTACACTATATTCTTGATTTTAGTTATAGATGTTTTGATCTATGTGAATTTCATTCTCATGGCATATGAAGAAAATGATGATTAGATAAAGGGTTTTAAACACATCTTGCGTTTGTGGTCATTACAAAAGTGCAAACATTTTAAATTGTTTATGGTATTTGGTGTGTGTGATCTTCCTACCCTCTAATAGCTCCTGATTCATTGAGATCTCAGGTACCTGTGACAAGGAGTGGTAAGTCAGGTACACAGAAATAAATTTAAGTGAACAAGAATTACTGATAGCGGTGTGTAAGTTACCTGACCAATAAAATATTGTGATAAACACGTTATGGGCCCAGGAGTGCATATTTGGTAGAATAAGAGTCGGGTGACCTGCGCGCTCTATCAGTAATTTTCTGGTAGCAGTAGAATGGTTTGGACTAGTTAAGATAGGTAGATACATTAATTATTGATAAACCGTGAAAAATTTAAATGTACTGTTAACAATTATTTTTTCTTTAAGATCGATCTGCTGTAAAATTATTTCTTTGAAAGGTTATAAAATGTTTTGAAATTATATTTTATGAAATGCTGCTATATTAAGTGTTTATTAACAAACTGTTAGTGATTGTTATATGTTGTCTGGAAATTCCCCGGGGATAGAATAGCGGGTGGTGAGTAGAATCCACTCCGCAGAGAGGTCACTGGCTGTGAGGAAAATTAGTGCATGGTTGGGCAGAACTGGAAGCGCTAATTAGGGTTTTCTGAATGAATAGTTGAATAAATGACAGCAACAAATTCGCTAGTGAAACTTCAGTTGTGATATAACCTAGTAAGTAGTAGGTTCATCGAAGCTTGAGTGATAGCAAAGGAGTTCACTGGTGAAACTTTAGACTTAGTATATATCCCGGAAAGAGTGGATGAGTCAAAGAAGTAACAGGTTCTCTAATGCTTGTGTGAAGGGTAGGAAGAAGAGTCTATCCGTAGTGTATGAAAAGTAGACAGAAGAGGTTTACTTGCAGTGAAACAAAGCGTTCTTTATAGACACTCGAGTACAGTGGCGAATGTTATACGTTGTATATTAAACTGAGCACTTGCACTTTAAGAAAATTCAAAAGTTTCCGTTACCTTGTGAAGAAGGGAGTCGGTCACGGAGCTGCGCTGACGTCACTCTGTGTCGCGCTGGTATTGGTCGAAACAGCGGGTGTGTAAAAAGCTAGTATTGTAAGGGAGGGGTGAGTGCCGGAGTGTGAGACCGCGTCTCATGAAAAAGGCCGCGCACCCAATGGTCAAAACATTTGAAATCACAGTGCTGATTGGTTGTTGAAAGATTGAAAGACGCGTTAGTATTGGAAAAGGATTGTAAACAAAATACATAGTTTAACACGCAAATAAAGGTTACAAAGTATATGTGGTATCCCAAATTTTTACCTGATCCGCAACACTTAGGTTTTCATAAAGATCAGATGCTAAGAGGCAGACCTTACAATATGTACGGAAGCAAGAGAAAAATGTCTTTCACAGACAAGGTCAAAAACTATTTCAAGAAAGATAAATCCATTGAGACTAGAGAAGCTGTAATCATTCCACCACCTAATACTCCCGCGTCATTTATGATGTTTGACAAAGGATATTATACCTGTGTATGGTTGGAAAATTGGGTAAAGTATACCAAGGACGACGGAATCCTAGCATTTCCCCTAGATGGTACCTTTAATAGTAGAATCTTGTTTAATTTGAGGACCCGAATGAATGATTTACACTCCAGACCAGGATTGACGCAATTGAGGCTTTAGAGGAATGGGAAATTGAGGCCTTGGAGCGAGACAGACCCAGGATGGATAAGGGAATAAGTAAATGGTACCCGAAAATGCAGAGAGAGACTAAAGAGAAAAAGATGAAACAATGGAGACAGAATATGATGGTTGAGGGATTATTTCCAGTATTTGGGGTAGACGAGCATGCAGGAGGAAAAGGCACAGAGAAAACCCGACACCAAATGACTGCGGTGATTCAGAAGATGAATACTTGGAGGATTTATTTATGAAAAATCCACCACCCTATGATGAGGAGTCTAGGTCCCTGGGTTAAAAAAAAACCTTTTTCAGACATCCTAGGGATAGAAGGGCCAGTACCACTGAAGCGACAGGACTAGGCACCAGACCTAGTGGCAATGAGGGATCAAGCATGTCGGATCCAACTATTCCTTGTTATAGACCGATTTGTGGTGAGGGACCAAGTAGGACAGTTCCAACTGCCCCGAGTCTTTACCCTCCTTTGGTTCCGCACGTAATACCTGAAACCTCTATGAAAAGGATTTTGCAGGAATGAGAAAAGGAAGCTTTAGAGAAACAGAGAATTGAACTCATTCAGAAAATAACCCAGCTAAATACCAGTCCTGAAGCTTTGACCATTCCAGTAACTATTGGCCCAGTTGTTCCCCTCTATGGGGATAGACAGGCTAGTCCAACAACTCCAGTTATTACTCCAGCTGTAGTACCGCCCAGAAAGGAGCCTTTAATAGTTGATGACCAGACAAGTGAATGCGAGTCTGTAATTTCACTAATGGATTTGCCCATAAGAGAACCAGAAGGCAGTGCACAGAGAACCAGAACCCAGACTAGTGCAAGAGAAGTCCTAATAGAGTCATCTGCAGGTACTCGGAGTGCCACGGTGGTGACTCCGGAAGAGATAGATCGATGGACCCGAGAATTAGAAAAAATAAATCCTCAGCCAAAACCATTAGATATTTACAAATTAAGAATCGAACTGGAAGAACTAATGGCAGGGAGCGTGGGACTGGACAGATTGAACACCCTTAGTGAGGAAGAGTTATTATTCATCTGTAAAAGCATTACCAGAAACACCAGAGTGTTCCATGAGAAATTAATGGACACAGCAGCTAATATGGGAATAGATGTTAGCAGATCCAAAGTATTACAAAAGCCCTACAGAGCAGAATTTTCTGACAAGGATTTAGAAAACATGAATGTGTCAGGGAAAAAGGTACAGATAAGAGAATTATTGAATCTGTTACAGAAATGGGGAGATTTGGAAAAATGGAAAGCCAGGTGGGCAAAGAAAAAGGAAGACAGTAAGGCCAGACAAAGGACTTCTGAATATGTTATAAAAGAAGTGGACAAGGCAGAGACTATGTATCCCATGAGAGAAGTGCCAGGTGGGAAATATGTACATGTACCATGGTCCCGTCAAGATATTGTGTCATTTACCAATGATTTCCCGAAATTACGAGAGAAGCCTGTAGAGTGGTATAGACAGGTTGAAAGATTTGTAAAAGTTCAAAAATGTCTTTTGAAGGACCTAGATGGATTCTTCGACATTGTAGTTCCTGTAGATTTATGGACAGAATGTAAAATTGCTGTTGATTGGCCCAGTGAGGAGTATGACAGAGACTCAAGAACCGGAGCTCCCTCCCCGGAGGTGATGAGACAGTATGACAAAATAATATTGTATTTAAAAGGAAAAGTGCCAGCAAAAGAAACTGATTGGACCCGCATAGATAGGACAACCCAAAATCGTGATGAAGCTGTTCACTCATATTATGAACGTCTGTTACAAGTGTTCAAAACTTATAGTGGAATCGATAACATTGAGATGAAGGATATGACCCATTTTATTTATCGATTTGTGTTAGGGCTAAGACCTGAAATCTCACAGTGGATTAGAGATAATAAAATCTGTTGGCAAGGAAAACCGATAGATGAGGTCCTGAAATACGCCAAGTATTGTGAAGATGAGATGGAAAATAAACGGAAAGCACTAAAAGAAAAAGTTATGTGGGCACAAGTGAAATTGGCAGAACAACTAGAAAAGCAGTTAGGTAAAATGAATAGTAATACCCCGAATACAGGCCCTGGGGGTGGAGGGAAACCCCGAGTAAAATTGAGTCGAGAGGAAGCCCGAAAGAAATTCCCTTGTCACGGGTGCGGACAGATAGGGCACTGGAGAGGCGAGTGTCCCCTGCAACAGAATGGTAATGTGCCAAATAATGATTTAAATCCACAGGTGCAGAAAGAGGGGCCACGAAAGACACAGCAGCAGGTAAAGCAGACTCAGTTGCCTCCCGCACCTAGGCCAAACTATAAGAATAGAACACAGCAGAATGAGGAAATTGAGGTATGGGAGGATAGAAATGCAGCAACTTCGCAATTCCTGTTGAATGATACGTTTCTCTGTGATGAACCTTACTGACGGGGCCTGAGGGGGGAGGACGAGGAGTGCGTGCTTGGCGCCTCCTTACTGGTAGACCAGACAGGGCCATACATTGAAGGAAAGGTTGAAGGAAATGTCGTCACCTTTCTGTTGGACACTGGTGCTACCCGTTCTACTGTGAGAACAGCAGACGTTCCAAACCTACCCCTCTCGGGAGAAGCCATCCAAGTAGTGGGTGTGTCTAATCAGATAATTAGTACCCCAGTAACTAGGCCCATGGAAATCTCAATAGGGAATTTCAAAGAAATGCACAGATTTGTCGTCTGTGAATCCAGTCCTGTGAACTTACTGGGACGTGATTTGCTGTGCAAAATGAACTGTACCATCTTTTGCACACCAAAAGGCGTTGAAATTCAGACCCCAGATGAAGACGGACTTTGCAAACTAATGTTAATAAGGCCTGACTCAGAAATGAAGAAATTGACAATACACGACTTACCTAAAGAACTGCAACAGACAGTGAAACCGGAGGTGTGGGATTTCACTGGAAAAGATGTAGGATTAATGGCAAATGTAGACCCGATTCAAATAGCCATAAAAGCAAATGCAGTTTACCCAAATACCAAGCAGTATAAAATGAGTGCAGAAGTGAAAGCAGGGGTTGCCATTGAAATACAAAGATTGCTAGAAGCAAACATTATGCAAGAAGTAATGAGCAGTCCTTGTAATTCGCCTATAATTGGAATCAAAAAGCCTAGTGGGAAGTACAGGGTAGTACAAGACCTGCGCAAGGTAAACAAAATCGTTGTCCCTTGCTGTCCTATTGTGCCAAACCCTGCGGTGATTTTGTACCAAATTCCATGGAATGCTGGATGGTTTACTGTCATTGACTTATGTCACGCATTCTTCTCGATCCCATTGCATCCGGACAGCAAATTTCTTTTCTCATTTGAATTTGACAGTCATGTCTATGTCTGGAATCGTTTTCCTCAAGGGTATACAGAGAGTCCTTCGATTTTCAATCAGATTTTGAAAAGATGCCTTGAATCATTAGTCCTACCTGGAGAATCAGTCCTGGTCCAGTACATAGACGACCTCTTGGTGGCGTCTAAAAGTCGGAACGACTGTGTTACTGATTCCATTGCATTGTTGAATCATTTAGGTAAAGGAGGACATAAAGTGTCACCAGACAAATTACAGTTCTGTACAAACTCAGTGAAATATCTGGGGCACCAGATAGAAAAAGGCATCCGGAAAGTTACTTCAGAACGAATTAGGATAATTCGAGACATGGAATTACCAAATACTCAAAAAGAAATCAGAATGTTCCTGGGAGTAGTAGGATACTGTAGACAGTGGATTGTGGATTTGCAGTCCTAGCAAAGCCATTAATAAAAATCACAAAGAAAGGAGCAAAAGATCCAGTTGAATGGGATGATGAAAGCATGACATCTTTTGTGAAATTGCGAGACTGTCTATGCACAGCTCCCGCATTGGGAATGCCTGACTATTCAAAGGACTTTGCCCTGTTTTGTGATACACAAAACAATTGTGCACTATCAGTCCAAACTCAAATTCATGCTTTGACGAGACGTCCAGTGGCATATTTTTCTGGTACCTTGGAACCAGTGGCTGCTGGATTGCCCGGATGTCTGAAAGCAGTAGTTGCAACTTGCATGAGTCTTGAACAAAGTGAATCCATTGTCATGGGACATCCGGTAACTGTGTATGTCCCACATGCAGTTGTAATTTTACTGACCCGAAC
Source organism: Lissotriton vulgaris (assembly GCF_964263255.1). Taxonomy (NCBI): domain Eukaryota; kingdom Metazoa; phylum Chordata; class Amphibia; order Caudata; family Salamandridae; genus Lissotriton; species Lissotriton vulgaris. The sequence goes on along the minus strand of NC_141693.1, from coordinate 412,353,694 downwards.
CAAGACTCAGTACCTCACACCTAGTCGGCTGACTAAGTATGAAAGAATCCTGGTGGGTGCAGCAAATGTAACCATCACTATATGTAATATACTGAATCCAGCAGCTCTATTACCAGATACACTGGTTGCAGAAGTCAAAGAAGAGGTCGAGCATAATTGCATTGATTTGACTGAATTTAGCACAAAACCACGCCCATATATCAACGAAACGGCCTTGCTGATCGAAGATATTGAATTGTTTGTAGATGGCTCATGTTTAAGACATAGGGATGGAGGTCTAAGTGCTGCCTATGCTGTGTGCACTCTAGAAAAGACAATAGAAGCACCCTACCTATTTGAAGTAAAGTCTGCACAAGTAGCCGAATTGGTTGCATTGGCAAGAGCCTGTAAAAATGGGAAAAACAAAAGAGTAACCATATACACTGATAGCCAGTATGGTTACGGGGTTGCGCATGACTTCGGCCAGTTGTGGCTGCAAAGAGAATTTATGACTTCCTCGGGTACCCCTATCCGTAATGGGAAAGTGGTGCAGAACCTACTGGAAGCAATCCAGTTACCAAAAGAATTGGCAGTGGTCAAGTGTGCTGCTCACAAATCTGGCAATGACGATGTGACAGCCGGAAATAGATATGCTGACCAAGTAGCCCACCATTGTGCAAGACATAGAATGTCAGTGAATATCAATTTGGGGGGAATCGGAAACAACTGCCAACTTAAGGTGTTTGAGGATGTATCAACTTTTGAGGAACTGAAAGAGTTGCAAAAGGCAGCAGAACCAGAGGAAAAGGAAAGATGGGAAAAATCTGGTTGTCGACCAAGGAATACAGATGGGGTCATTGTCTGTAGTGATGGTATGCCTGTGTTGCCGGACAGCTTGATTGCTCCTATGGCTAGACTGATACATGGAGACACACACATAGGGAGAGATGCAATGGTCCGTGTTTTTAAACAGGAATGGTACAATTCGAAATTCAGGAACATTGCAGAGGCACTCTGCCAGAGGTGCTTAACTTGTCAGCAGTTTAATCCTGGGAAGAAAACAGTGGTGTTGCCAAGTACAATTGGAAAAGCAGAGGGCCCTTTTATCAGACTACAAGTTGACTTTATACAGTTACCCCGTTGTAAAGGAATGAAGTACGTCCTTGTCATAGTCTGCCTATTCTCAAAATGGGTGGAAGCTTACCCAGCTAAGAAAAATGATGCCATTACTGTAGCCAAATTGTTACTAAGAGAACTGATACCCAGGTTCGGTTTTCCGGTCACAATTGAATCAGACAGAGGTGGGCATTTTTCCAATGACGTAATAACTCAGCTCTGTGAAGCATTTAAAATTACATCATCCTGAGGCTTCTGGAGTAGTAGAACAGCTGAATGGCACTATAAAGTCAAGATTGGGAAAAATGTGTAACTCTACTGGATTGAATTGGATAGACGCTTTACCCCTTGTCCTGATGGGACTGAGAAGTATTCCAGACCGAAAAACAGGCCTGAGTCCCCATGAGATACTGATGGGAAGAGTGATGCGGCAGGCATGGGTACCAGGACACAAACTGCTAAGTATTTCTGATGATTTGGTACTAGAGTACTGCAAGCAACTGGGTGACCAAGGGCGTTCTGTCTCTCACCAGATTGGGGAAGACGCCGTCGCCAGGCCAACAACTCCAGTCCATAATCTGAACCCAGGTGATTGGGTGGTTCTAAAGAAACACAACCGGTTGAGTTGCCTAGCACCGAAGTGGGTAAAAACCGAGACAAGTGATTCTTGTCACCACAACCGCGGTGAAATGTGAAGGTGTGCCAAAGTGGATCCATGCCAGTCATACCAAGAGGGTGACAGAAGAAGAAGCAACTGAGGCTGAAGGTTGTGCAGCTGAAGGGTCTCCAGGCGTTGGTCCTGAAAAAGCTGATGACGAACAACCGAGCACCAGTCAAGACAAGTGGGTCCCAGCAGACGATCTGACTCTCAATCCAATAAGAACCCGGAGATACACCTACTTAGATAGAGAGTATGAGAGTGAGGATGAGACAGGATTAGAGGGAGATAATCAGATAATCGAAATCCATGTCAAATCTGATGAGGAGGAAGGTCAGATAGGGACAGGGCAGGTTATCGACACACCTCCAAGAACTCCAGACACTGAAAAGGGACAGTTAGAAATTAGGGCTGAAGTTCATGTGGAAGAAAATCAAGGGTTCGAAGTGCATGAACAGGATCAGATAGAAATAGACGAATGTGTTCAGGAAACAGAATTTGAAACAAACGAAAGTCACAATCAGCTTATACCTGAACAAGGCCAGCTTAGTAACCAGGCAGAAGAGACTGAAAAAAGACCTGGAACTAGTCAGACAGGACGGGAAGAAGACAGTGTTGAATAAATGTGCCATAACTAAATTTAAAATAAACGACCATTAGAGGAAAGCAAAACCATAGTGCCAGTTAAAAGACTCAAAAAGAAGAAGAGTGAACCAAGATTCATAAAAAGACTGAGACTAAGATTGAAAACTGTAGAAGAAAAGCTAGAAGACAGAAAAAGGGCCTCCAGTGAAAAAGAGAAAGCTGGAGCCAAGCCTAAAAGAAGAAGTGGAAGAATAAAAAGACAAAACGAAAAGTATTGGAGTCCCGAATGGACTTACCTAGTGCTAGAGGAATTTGAAGACCTCGAGATAAGTGACGAGAGTGATGAAGAACTGATTACTGACCAAGTTTCCGAAGAAGAAGACCCAACTTGAAAGTTACCCTGTGTAAGCAACAGGTGTAAAGTTACAAAGAGGGGTTGGAAAACTTCTTTTGAGCCACAATGTCTGATTCTAATGTGAATGGAAGACCTAGACGAAATTGTTGTAAAACATGCTGTAAAATATGTTTGTGTAGTGTAGCAATAGTACTGATACTATGGATAGGACTAACAATTACAATACCGTTCATGATAAGTAAAGACTCTAACCTGTATCCTACTAAACAAGTGACAAAAGACACAGAAGTTCTGCCGACAGAAGAGACACCACGAAGTGTAGAAAGACGTGAGAAAACATTTAGTCTTAGACAGACAAAACTGGACGTAGATGCATCGGATGAGGGAGGACTACATTATCACAGAATCAGAAATAGAACACATTTAAATGTATTTGCAAACCTTTTAGTACACTGTGTAGAAGCCATGGAAATAGAAGATTGCTATGTCTGTATGAAGCTACCCACTTCTGTAGCTAAAGATGTGACCTATCACCATTTACCCCTAACCTATGGAATTTCCTGTAGTATTTTAGCAAGCTTATTTTATAGAGGAACTTTACAGTATTATTATTCTAACTCTGACGTAATCTTTTCTGAACTTCCTATTCGTGGAAACCTGAATATTGTACATACTAAAAGTGACGTGACACGATATATGGGAGAATACTTTCTGACAATAGGTACTATAAATTTAGGTGAAGCACACCGAGACAACTTGACCTGTTCATTACTTGAACAAGAAAAAATGTTTTTAAACATGGCAGAGAAAAGAAGGGAAAGTTTCCAAAGAAAGGCAAATGATAAAAGACAGAAAACTCCTAAATGGGCAGAAAACATGGAAAGCACCTCAAGTGGTGAAGCAAACCCTGCACTGTTGCTGGATTTCGAAAGAAAAGGGAAACTTTGTCTTCATAGAGAAAAGACCAGTTATTATAATAATATATTCATTGGTTCCAGTGAATGCGAACACAATTACAAGGTAGTTGGAGGTTGGGGTTTCAAAAATGGGTCAGAACCTGTGTTTCCCGGAATTTATTATATATGTGGAAACAAGGCTTATTTCAAATTGTCGGATCACTGGTATGGAAGCTGCTATTTTGGAATTGTCTTCCCGAAAATATACCATGTGAATGACGCCACTGGAAGCAATGAAAATACTAATGGTTTAGTGCGTAGTAGAAGAGAAAGCGTAGGAGAAATTGTAGGTGATATATTTAGTGCATTGATACATGGAGTGGGAATTTGCAAATTGTCTACAGTGGTGGATCGGTTATCTACTGACACTGCTGCTGGTTTCCTGCTGGTCAATACTGAAATGGTTGCGATCAGATCAATGGTTTTACAAAATCGACTTGCTCTTGATACCTTATTGGCAAAAGAGGGCGGAGTCTGCAGAATGTTGAAAGCGCAACATTGTTGCACTTACATTCCTGATAAGAGTGTTGAAATTAAGAAATATGTGAGAAACATAACTAATTTGGAAAAGGAGCTCAAACCACTGGAGGTTGAGGGTGCCTGGAAGAGACTGACTGATGGTCTCTCCTCTGTAGGTAGTTGGTTTTCTAACATAGGTAAAAGTCTTGTGAGTAAAATACTGATGCCAATAGCAGGAATAAGTTTAATTGTGCTAATAATAATAATTTGCTGTAAATGTCAAAAATGCAAAAAGAAGTATGCTGTGAATAAGAGAGGAGTGAAACGGAATGTTGATGAGCTTGCATTGGAAGAGCTGAATAATAAAATCTATAAAAGAATGAAGAATTACCATCCTAATAAGGATGCAGAAAAAAGACTCAACCAAAAGTTTGTAGAAATTGAAATGGGAGAACTGTGAGAGGGAGAGTTGGCATCTGGTTCCATTAATAGTGATGATAGTAAATATTGTCAATGAGGGGATTGATGGAGCAAGGATTCGCACGTTACGCGACTTGCTTGTATTCAAGAACCTCGAATAACGTTAATGTCATAATCAACCTGTTTGTCTTATTAATATTGCACTTTTACACTACACGAGGGTGTCCCAGTGAGGCTTGCCTATGTGTTTACTAATCCTTACTACGCTTGCATTTAAAATGGTCGCTGCTTTGCGGGATTTTAGTCTGCGCATGCGTCGGTCATACCCATGTCATGTGACGCACTCGCAGTTCTGGAGGAAACTTTTCGATCATGCGCAGTACTGCTAAAGATGGCTGCTTTGTTTCTCACATGCTCTTCGCTTGCACTGCTGCTTTTGCTCAGCTGTTTTGTTCTGCTTAACTCCTAATGCTATAGTTATTATAAAGTAAGGGATGTAGTATAGCCAATCACTGTATAAAGTGTATTCATTTTTTCTGTGTTTCTAAATTGTTTTCGCTTACTTTTCATGATTCACTCTCCGGGGGCCTGGGAAAGGGGTGCCACTCCATCTTGGAAGCCTGTGCGGTACCAATCACGTGATGGGGGAAAAAAGAGTCTTGCAGCAGTGGAACTCAGCCAGCTGGCTGCCGAAGCTAAGATGCTCCTGGGAAAATGACCCATGCCCCAGCGAGAAGAAATCAACTCGTACCTGTACTTGATACATTTGTGTATGCTCTATTGTATTCTGAATTTCTATGCCATGGGAACTGGAATGTAAGGGGTGGGTTCGAAAACTGAATATTTAGTATGAGAAAGTTCAAATTATAGGTGGTGTCATGACCTAACCACCTCTCCCGTCCAATCCGAAGTTGGGGATCCTTACACTTGCAACATTGGTGGGTGGTACACTGACTGGAAAACAGTATAACTAGCCTAGGTTTAGCTAGAGAATTCGTCCGACTTGTCCGAATAGCTGACCTGTCACTGACCCTACGAACTCTATAGGTGATTGATACAGAGAGCTGCGGAGCACTCTGTCCGTAATTTCCATAAACTCAGTCTGGGGTGGAGAAACCTTAAGTGCTGGCGAAGCACTTTGCTGGTAGATTCGAGAACCCAATCGGGGTTATTGGCAGATTCCTTGCAGAGAGGGCGTAGCGCAGGCGTTGCATCCAAAGCTGCAGGTGTTGGTCGTACCCTTTGGCGAGCCCAGTCCTGATCCAAATCCTTGGGTTATCCTGTCCTGACTGTCCATGAGCTGTACCTGCTCGCCTACTGGCATCCCAAGTCCTTGAGGGTCCTTTCCCGCCTTCAAGTTGTGGGATGTGCACCGCCACGGTTTAGAAAATGTTTTTGGCGTGCTCAAAGGGATCACTCCCCTCCAGGAGTGTAGCCGAATGTATCTAAATGTAGCAGACCTATTGTGCCATAGGTCTCTCACCCTCGGCACTGCTTTTGGGGCTGAATGATATTCAGCAAGAATTCAAATGAAGTTGTTCCTTTGTGCAGTTCATGTGTTTTATTTTATAATTTCACTTCATTCATTTCATCCGTATATGTTTTTCAATCACATATCATACTCCAGTTTTATACATTCCAATGCATTTCGGTGCCCCTTGCACCTTCATCAGGGAATATCTAGAACATACAAATAAGCATACTCAATTTTAAATCATAAATGCCTCCCTTTAAACATTATCAAACGGTTGTTTTACGCGCGTGTTAATGCTTTGTACTCGATGTCTGGGTTCTTTTAGCCGTGTTTTGAGGGCATACTTTCCCATTAAAAATAAGCCTTGTGTTTGTTTAGGTTATGTCCGTCGGTGAGGATTTGTTCTCGAAAACGGGTTATGTGTAAGGTTATAGCTTAAACATTGCATGCATCGCCGAATAAACTTGCATGTGGCTGTTATTAATGTGCTTCGCTAAGCCCTGATTAGTCTTACCTCCCGAACGGAGTTAACGGCTCGTCTCCTTCTCTGAGTGTGAACGCGGTTATGGTCTCAGCTGTGAGCCCGGCATTTACGTTGCGCACTTTCCCGCCTTTCCCAGCTCACCCGTGGCCAGGGTTAGTCTCCGTCCTGTTCTAGGTAAATATATCCTGTGTGGGTGTTTGTCTATATAAACCCTCTTTCTTTTCTTAAATAAAGCAAACTTGCCTATGTAAATCTCTCTGTCATTAGACTCTCACGTAGAGTATTTTTGCTAGCATGTTCCATATTTTCTCCCTACCTTTAGTCAAATACTGAACTGTCTGCATATATAGCATGTTCCCATTTTTCCCTTCCTATGGAAAATAAGCACATCTTGATAAGTTTCGTTTTTCCTCTGAATCATTAGTATATATCAAGTCAACATTGATTAGTATGTTCCCTTGTTCTTACCCACCTTTAGTAACGTTATGAAAGTCTGTTAGACAAATTAGCGTGTTCCTTATTTTCCCTTTCCTTTATTCTTCAATTTATAAATGATTCTTACTCTAATTCATAGTTACACTATATTCTTGATTTTAGTTATAGATGTTTTGATCTATGTGAATTTCATTCTCATGGCATATGAAGAAAATGATGATTAGATAAAGGGTTTTAAACACATCTTGCGTTTGTGGTCATTACAAAAGTGCAAACATTTTAAATTGTTTATGGTGTGTGTTATCTTCCTACCCTCTAATAGCTCCTGATCCATTTAGATCTTAGGTACCTGTGACAAGGAATGGTAAGTCAGGTACACGGAAATAAATTTAAGTGAACAAACATTACTGATAGCGGTGTGTAAGTTACCTGACCAATAAAATATTGTGATAAACACGTTATGGGCCCTAGAGTGCATATTTGGTAGAATAAGAGTCGGTTGACCTGCGCGCTCTATCAGTGGCACTAAAGAGGGGGGCCACTTGATAGCTGCTGTGTGTTGGGCCCTGCCATACGTTTGCTCATGGATCTCTTGGATGGATGCCTATGTTCCAGCCGCTTCAAGGTCTGTCCTAATAGACCTAAGGAAAGGAATTCAGCGGCTGGGCTTCTGATTGGACTCCGCTTGAGCTGCCTAAGCCTGTGGTCATTCTCATCAATGCCACTGTAGTGACCGCCTTCCGCAACTTGATCGAGTGGGGACCACCAGGCCAGTAAAGAACCCTCCCGTGGACATTTTGGTCTGCGTCCATGACTTTCAAATGACGGAAGACATTCTACATAAAGCCCAAGTCTCGCAGCCGATCCATTTTAGGGATCACCCACCTTTGCTGTGCCAACACATCTCAAGGATCACCCTGCAAAAATGCTGAGAATTTTGTCCCGTCACCAAGCATTTACGCAAAGCAGGCATAGTCCACTCATGGGACCATCCTATTAGGATAATTTTTCGCCTCGATGGAACAGTACACCAATTAAGATCCCTCGCTGAAGTCTCATGACGATAAAGGGAACATCTGAGATCACTATAGCTGCCAGCAGGAGCACTTCAAGGCGGTGTGCTGGAGATGCCTGATAACCATGAAGATGCCTTTCTCTATGTCCTACTCTTTTAAGAACTATACTCCCTTGAAGATGCTATCTTACCAACAGGCCCACCCACAACTGAACGATGCTCCACAACTGTTGTCCCAAGATGACAAACTATTGTCACTACATGTTTCATTTAGTGTTCTAAGATTGTATTTATCTGGGTTTTATTTTCTGTTGACTCCTCTGCACCGACTGCATTCGATGTGACTCTGCAGTGGCGTTTTAGTATCTCCTCACTGCTGGTGCTTCCTGGTTTGCTTCTAGGGCCCTGGAACAGGGGGCGCCCCACTACACTCCCTGTCCTATGGCCTGAGATCTATGCATGATCAGTCATAATATCTGGGGATTAAACAGCCCAGTGAAGCATGCTGCAGTGTTGTCTCTCTTGGAGCAATCCTGCAAAGATATATGCTTGCTCCAGGAGACCCACCGCTATCCAAAGATACCCCACATATGCACTCACGCTGGTCTCCCCACCAGTATTGGACCTCTAGCCCCTCCAAAATGAATTGAATAGCTATTATTTTTGGCCAGAAATTTAATAACAAACTAATATCGACATTTGCAGAAATTAAAGGGCTCCTGCTTGTGGTGAGATTACACTTGTGTGCCTGTAGTCTTACTCTTGCCAATATTACGCCCCAAATGAGTGGGGAGAAAATGTTATTCTTAACGTACTTGCAGAAGCCCTTACTACCCCAGACATGGCCACCCTGATTGGGGGGACTTTAATTAACACTGGGGGTGAATTCCGCTCCGTTCATTGAGTTTGTAGAGTTTTCCGCACTCCGTGCTTCGCTGAGCACACGGAGTTCCGTTTTTTTCCTCGCTCCCGGTCATCAACGTCAAGTTGGCGAGCGTGAGTGAGGAAAATCCACCTCCGGAGATTTTTCCTCGCTCGCGCTCACCAAGATCTAGTTGGTGAGTGAGGAAAATCAGACTCCTGGTGAGATGTCTCCACGCGGGTGGTTTTATTTCTCAATGCGAGTGGTACCGGCAGGTCGCGACCTCTCAAGTTGAGAGACCTTCTGTTTGCATTGAGAAAGCTGCCGCTCAAGTAGAAAATCTATCCAGCCATCCTGATTGGGGGAGACTTCAATTAACAATTGGTGGTAAACTCCACTCCGTTCATGGAGTTTGCAAAGATTTCCACACACTGCGCTTCGCGGACCACGCGGAGTTCAGTTTTTTCCTCACTCGCGCTCGCCCATCCTGATTGGGGGAGACTTCAATTAACACTGGGTGGTGAACTCTGCTCCATTCATGGAGTTTGCAGAGTTTTTCACACTCCGCGCTTCGCGGAGCACGCAGAGGTCATATGTTTCCTCGCTTGCGTTGAGAAAGCTGCCGCTCGAGTAGAAAATCTACATGCCCATCCTGATTGGGGGAGACTTCAATTAGCTCTTGGAGGTGAACTCCGCTACGCATGGAGTTTGCAGAGATTTCCACACTCCGCGCTTTGTGGAGCACGCGGAGTTCCGTTCTTTTCCTCACTCGTGCTGGGCCATCCTGATTGGGGGAGACTCCAAATAACACTAGAGTCTCGGAGTCTCCTACTACTCTGCAGTACACAATCTGCACATTTGGATTGGGAATATTTGTTCTCAGCACACACTACAGCCTGAGGTGCTAGATGCTGAATACCTGTAAAGAACATTCTCAGAACATAAACCTATGCACATACATATTGGGTGGGGTGAGCAACGATCTCCAGTCCATTCATGGTAACTGCTACCAATGTTGGTATTGCCTCATGCATTTTGAGCATTACTGAGGGAATCCATCTCCAATTATTTCACTGACAACTAGGACACAGCCACTTCTAAGTTGTTGGAGTAGGAAGCACAGAAAGCAGTACTAAATGGCAGGTGCATATGGGCTTTGGTGAGGGCTAGAGCCCATATCCACAGGGCTTTAATGCAAAAGGAGGCACCACTAGGTCAGCAGGAGACTGACGCCCAGTGTCAGCCTGGTATGTTACCCATGCTGACAGATGCTCAAACACACCACACCCATCTCATTGAGCAACTGCGTTGATTTTACTTTGAAACATGACAAGCTGAGATGCACGCTGAGGGAGATTAGTCTGTGCACCTCCTGGCCTGCCCCCCCCCCCAGGCAGCATGACACCAACCCAGCACATGATGATGATTAGGGATCACCTGCACCAGAGGCAGCCTTTCATGAATCCTTCACTTTGTATTGTCGTGGCCTATACAATAGCCCATAGTCTGAGTGCCAGGTAGATATTTCCTGATTCCTGCCTGTATTGAATCTGCCTGTACTTGACCCTGCAGCACGTACGGTGATCAACAACCTCTTGGCTGGTACCGGAGATACACAGACTGATTAAGCGTACTGCCATGTTGACAACTCTGGGGTTGGACGGCCTCCCGTACAAGCTCTACGAGACCTATGTGCTTTTACTTGCCCCAAGGTGACTGTAGCTACATCTGGCCACCATGAGTGATTAGAGACATCAGCAATTTATGCGGAAGTCCTTTTTGGGCTCACTGGTAAAACCCAACAGTGTACTGACACACCTGACGTCCTACTATCCATTGTCCATGTTAGCTATGGATTATCAAAACCCTAGTACGGCAGTGGAGCCTTGCCTGCTGGTACACATGCTGCATCTAGTGCATGGGGTCCAAAAGGTTTTTATCCCTGATAGATCCACAACGTTTAATATTTGGAGGCTAAATAGGGTGCTGTAGTTGGTCCAGGGAAGGTGGCCTTACATAGTCTGCCTAGTGCTGGACTCAGTGGAGGCATTCCATATCGTTTTTGGGAATAATTGTTTAACACTCTGTCAAAACTGGCCATCGCGTGGTAGCAGTAACAACAAACATGTCTTTTCCTTACTGAGCCAACTGCCCAAGTCAGGTTTTGAAAAGAGATGCCACCCTCTTTTAGATTGGGGAGAGGGACTCATCATGGCTGTACCCTTTCCTCACTGCTCTTTTCCCTGGAATGTAGCCGCTACCAAAGCAGCTTTCTTAAGATTGGAAAGCCTGGGGAGTTCCATTAGGAGATGAGGTACATGTAGTATCCATTGATGCAGACAAAATGCTGCTCTATGTTCAGTATAATATCTTCAGGGAAATTCCAGATAATTCTGTGCGACTATCAGATTTCCAGACTGTGTGGACTTTGGGTGTTCACTGGAACAAGTCTTGTGTTTTCCCCTCTGTGTGGACTATCCTCCACAAGAGGTAATGGTGGGTGAGCAAAGGGTGATTCAGGAGCTTCGGGTGATTTGGTACTTAGGGATCTGTAACTGCACATGATATCATTGTGGATATATGACCAGGGACATATCCTCCTTATGTCCACAGATGGCTTCTTGGAACACTCTCCCAGTTACAGCCCAAGGATGTATATGACTTTCCAAGATGGTAATGGTCCCCCACATCTTGTATTTTTTTCCATCACCTAGTGGTAGATGTGCATCGTGCCACCTCCAGGGATTTGGACAACATGCTGCGAGGGTTAATCTGGAATTGGGGTTTGATAAGTGTGGCTCAGAATAGGCTGCAGCTCCTGGTGGGAAAGGGTGGCCACAGTGTGCCACTTTTAGGAAATGTTATGTGGCAGCACCACTGCAATGGCCGGTGTGATGTTTGGCTGGGAGGCAGTTGTATGAAGTGGGCAGGTTCCCAACATGAAGCGCACAGGAAATGGCGGGATCGATGTTGCTCCCAGGACCAAGCTCCTCTTCGGAGCCGACAGGATGGTGAAAGTGGCCTATTGGAGCTATGCTAAGAGCCTTAGACTTCTGACGGACATGATACCATACTCTCCATCTGTTAGTCTGAACTTCCTACCACTGTGCCATACAAGCATTGTTAGGGAAGGACTGACGGCATGGAGAGACATGGGGCTGACCTCAGTGGGGACCTATTCAGGTTCTGGGAGCACTTTACCTCTGGGCAGTTGAAGATAGATCATGACATTCCTGTGGGCCATTTCTTTGCACATGGCACACTGATAGCTGAGATAGGAGGCCGGTGGAGGGTCAAAGACACTGAACCAGAGCATCTCCCCCAACTCAAACCCTGCACGTCATTGGTGGAGGTTGGAGACTGGTGACCTCGTTTGTTAGTGGATTTGTTGCACACACGACGACAGGCCCACTGTCACCTGTCGGTTGGCTAACGAACACTGATATAGGACAAGCACTCACAGCCAAGAAAGGGGAATGCACTAGGCACAACCGATGTACAGTATCTTGTAATGCCAAACTCCAGTACATTCAACTCAACATCCAGCACATGGCATGTTGCAGCGCCTCTGTCTAACTCCAAAGGTTTGAGTCCTTCCTTCTGTGTCTACAATGTTATGCACCTAATTTGGATTTGATACATATGTTCTGGGCATGGCTGGATGCTGCAAACCTGTGGTCCAGATTCACATGTGTACTTGACACAGTGATGAGTTGGGTCAATTTTCTTCAATTTGAGGGGATACTGCTAGGGATATTAACGCAGATGAGGTCCTAAAAGGTATCAAATAAAAGGATATATTTGTAAATGCTCATAGCATCGCTGGCCATGTGCATGCATTGTTAGGTCACTGCACTCCCAACACTGCAACACTTTGGTGCAGCGACTCTCTAATGGGGTAGGGCTGAGGCAATTCGGCTGAGCATGGATTAAGTAGTGTGTCTCCACAAGATTGCAATAGTTAACCTGTACAACATCTTGTTACAGGACTTACAGGATACACAGGAAGAGCCACTGGATGGGTGAAGGACTTTGAAGGGCCAGGCTCACATACACGTGGTCATGGACCAATCAGAAGTGGTCCTGACCGGGCACAATGAAGCTGCTGCTCTGTTATGAGAGGCAGACAGGGTTCCTAACGCCTCCTCCTTCAATCACGTGGAGAAAGGGGGGGGGGGTCTCTTGGAATCCACATATGATAAAATGTCAACTGTTAACAATGGCTGTTGTACTAGAGGCCACGGTCTCACCCCCCATGTCTGACTGTGAGGTATCTGAGATGCTGACCTTATAAATGCTGAGGATCCCTCTGTGCTCGTCTATCTTGTTATGGTTATTGTGTTTTTGAAGTTGTTCAATATTGTACCATATCCTCCTGTTGTGGTATACTTGACTCAGTGATGAATGTTTGTTATGTACAGCTGACAGGATCTGCATTGCTTACTTAATGAAAAATTATTTATATCCATATCAATTTGATACCAAGATACGATCATGAGATGAAAGTAAGAGATTTGTTTGATGCTGAAATGTCTTGTACTCGTGTGCAGCTACACACATTGACACAAATGTCGCCAAACGCAATTCCCTGTCCCTTGGTTTTGTATGTGAGAAATTGTCTTAGTTTTGAGATGTGTGTCTTCCTTTCCAAAGGTTTTGGATCATGAACCCTCCTTTATGTGCCTTCAGAATTCAAGTCTGCTGAGTATGGACTCTTTTTACTCTGGATCTTTTTGAGAATTGTAACTCTGAGTAGAACATTTTCAGACATTGTCCTGACTGTACAGGTAGGCATCCTAGCTTATGCCTTGCTGCCTGGCCTCAGTAGATAGTGGTGGGGGAAAGCCACAGGTCCACCGGGGACATGTAATCCGGGCCTGACAAAGCATACTGCGCCCCAAGGTAGTTGTGGCCCAATGTATTGGAGTGAGGTGTGCGTGCAAGCAGACCTGGGTGCATGCTAAGGATTGTATGGAAGAGATTCATATGTCTGAGTCCTGCTTTGGAAAGGTGCTGGATCCTTCAATTATTTTATTACTGTCACATACAACATCTCATGCTGGTTGTGACTCCCTGTAGTGACCTGGCAACCTGCCCTGCAGTGAGGCTGAGATCGTGAAGAGCAGAGGCTCTGGTGGATGCCTGCTCCCACACTGCTGAACTCATCAGGACACAGGATGTGGGATTGCGCAATTTAGCTGATGGGAGAGTGGCAGGCCAGGCTGGACTATATTAGTCAGTTTAGTGTTTTGAATCATGTATTGATCCGTCAACAAATAAAGCATCAGGTTAAGTAAGATGTGAGATTGGAAACTACCTAGGCCTAGCTTTACCATCCAATTGGGTGGATGTATTGTATTGACACTTGCCAGACCTGCCCTGTCTTTTGACGTCGTTTTAATGTAGTGTTTAAACAGGCTGTTGGCCAGTTTACAGATATTTACACTAGATAAAGTGCTTCTTGCAAAGCATGCTCCACAATGGCAGGGTAATTATGGTAATATGAGGTCACTTCCTGCAATGTGACTTCCTATGACATATCCTCTTATGGTATTTATATGTGGTTCATATATTCTGGTTCTGCATGGGGAACTAATGAGTCTAGGAGTGGCCCTGGTGGCAGTGCATGTGTTTCTGTGGACATACCTTTGTGTGCATTGATGTTATGTTGCGATACAAAAGGGGATGATGGATGGAGCGTTGAGCAAATCAAACACTCACCCCCAGTCAACGGATCTGGGTTTAATCCAGCCTCATGTGCCTCATGGGAACAGTCCATGTTCCCTTGAGGCACTGGGTTAGACTGATTTGCATATGGCCATGTCTGAACTGGGGTGGCTGAGTGAGCTAAAGAATGGTGATGGTTTAAACCAGATCAGTTGACTGGGGGTGAGTGTTCGATTTGCTCCAATGCTCCGTCCAGCATCCTCTTTTGTATCGCTTTGTTCGCCCTAAGTTGGCAGGGTATGCTCAGACGTGAGTCCCTTGCTCACTTGGCCACTGGATTCAAGATAGCCTGGCTGATGAGGATCATGAATCCGAAACCGATCCCAGGATGCTTGTTTCCCGTCCAGAGAAGACATGGCTTGGCAGTTTGGGCTGGACTGGTCCCATGAGGCACAGGGTCAGACTGATTTGCATATAGCCATGTCTGAACTGGGGTGGCTGAGTGAGCTAAAGAATGGTGATGGATTAAACCCAGATCAGTTGACTGGGGGTGAGTGTTTGATTTGCTCAAACGCTACGTCCATCATCCCCTTTTGTATCGCTTTTTTCGCCCTAAGTTGGCAGGGTATGCTCAGACGTGAGTCCCTTGCTCACTTGGCCACTGGATTCAAGATAGCCTGGCTGATGAGGATCATGAATCCGAAACTGATCCCAGGAGGCTTGTTTCCCGTCCAGGGAAGACATGGCTTGGCAGTTCGGGCTGGACTGTTCCTATGAGGCACAGGGTCAGACTGATTTGCATATGGCCATGTCTGAACTGGGGTGGCTGAGTGAGCTAAAGAATGGTGATGGATTAAACCGAGATCAGTTGACTGGGGGTGAGTGTTTGATTTGCTCCAACACTCCGTCCATCATCCCCTTTTGTATCGCTTTGTTCGCCCTAAGATGGCAGGGTATGCTCAGACGTGAGCCCCTTGCTCACTTGGCCACTGGATTCAAGATTGCCTGGCTGATGAGGATTATGAATCCGAAACCGGTCCCAGGATGCTTGTTTCCCGTCCAGGGAAGACATGGCTTGGCAGTTCGGGCTGGACTGTTCCCATGAGGCACAGGTTCAGACTGATTTGCATATGGCCATGTCTGAACTGAGGTGGCTAAGTGAGCTAAAGAATGGTGATGGATTAAACCCAGATCAGTTGACTGGGGGTGAGTGTTTGATTTGCTCAAACGCTCTGTCCATCATCCCTTTTTGTATCGCTTTGTTCGCCCTAAGTTGGCAGGGTATGCTCGGACGTGAGTCCCTTGCTCACTTGGCCACTGGATTCAAGGTAGCCTGGCTGATGAGGATTATGAATCCGAAACCGGTCCCAGGATGCTTTTTTCCCGTCCAGGGAAGACATGGCTTGGCAGTTCGGGCTGGACTGTTCCCATGAGGCACAGGGTCAGACTGATTTGCATATGGCCATGTCTGAACTGGGGTGGCTGAGTGAGCTAAAGAATGGTGATGGATTAAACCCAGATCAGTTGACTGGGGGTGAGTGAAGAGGGCATTTCTGCGCCCTAGAAATTGAATTTTACTATTATTGTGCACAAGTTTACTTCACCCATTACTGGATTCACCCACCTCCTTTTCAGCAACATCTGGCTATCTAGGCAGATGGTATGCCCACCTGCCAGTTAGCTACCACAATGTATATGCCTGCTTGCTGCCCTCCTGCTGAAATAGACACCACAACCAGCACAACTTGGGCGAGGTATAGGCTCTGCCTTCATGCTCACCAAAATTCCTTCCACATGCCTCAATAATTTAATTGACAGTCTCACATTTTCAGAGTTGAAACATTGCCAATGTTAATTATTTGTAACAAATCATTGTTGTTACTCATATACCCTAAGCAGCTAACAACCATTGACAAAACAAATAGTACTGTCAGGTTTTAGGTGTATGTCAGTTGTTGTGTTATATATCTTAATGCAATAACATCTCAGCGAGAAACCAAAATACTGGTCGGGTGGCACACTATGAGAATTACAGAAATGTATTTTACATGTTCCTTTTAGAGAGCTCCCACTTTTCTCATCCCAGTTAAAGGCCTGTTTGCACATACTTCTATATGACTGATTACAGCCAGCAGCTGCGAGTGCTTCTTGATGCCTGGTTAGAGCATTTTCTTCCTAAGTCAATGCTGCATGCTGTGCGAGACACTGGGCAAGCACACACTTTATAGGGCCTGAAGTTGCTGTGCTGTACAAATTGCACATCACAGTAACTCTTGTACATATTAAGCAGTACAATATGGGGCAGTTTTCAATGTGTTAAATATTTCCAGACTATACGGTCCCCCTGCTTTGGAAACCTTGCTTTTTCACTGAATTAATTTGCTTTAAAATACATTTGACAAACCCAGATCAGTTGACTGGGGGTGAGTGAAGAGGGCATTTCTGCGCCCTAGAAATTGAATTTTACTATTATTGTGCACAAGTTTACTTCACCCATTACTGGATTCACCCACCTCCTTTTCAGCAACATCTGGCTATCTAGGCAGATGGTATGCCCACCTGCCAGTTAGCTACCACAATGTATATGCCTGCTTGCTGCCCTCCTGCTGAAATAGACACCACAACCAGCACAACTTGGGCGAGGTATAGGCTCTGCCTTCATGCTCACCAAAATTGTAATTGCAATTGCATTTGCATTAATATATTGTTTACTACCACTGATGAGGTGTTGACATAGTTATACTCCCTTAATATTCCCCTGAGCAGCTACTTTCAGTGGCCTCTGACAATGGAGTATGCCACCAATTATCCCAACTGCGTCTCCTCACGCTAGATGACTTAGATCCGTGGGGTACTTCGTATCAGTGCAACATATTCTTCAATTTCCACAGCATAACCCACTTGATGTTTTCACATATTTCAGGTCCTGGGCAGCACTCCGTCCTGTACATGATTCATTCCCGACTGCCCCCCGCCCCACCCCCACATTGCATGTGCCAAACATGTTCCTGACCAGGTAATCTCCTCGAACACTGATCACACGTTTATATGTGATCAATCAGGACATGTAACCTATTTGCACCCATAATACCTATGTCAGGTGGGAGGCCGCGCCCAAACCTCCTCTTACTGCAGCACAATGGGAATATTGCAATGGGTTGACTAGATCACTCTACCACAACTATAATTTGCACCTGTTGCACATTCATTTCCTTCACAAAACGTATCATACCCTTGTCCAAATGCATTGCATGGGGTTCTCAGCTGGTTCACTTTGCCACTGATCCAGATGAGAAAACGCCTTGTTTCTCCACCTGACGTGGGAGTATCCTGCTGTGGCCAATTTCTGGACCTCCATTTACATAGCAATTGCCACAATAACTGAACATCATCCTCAGAGGTCCCTAATGATTGCCATCTCGGGATATGTTAAGGACAATCCTAATGGAGTCTGAAGCGTGACAGCGATGTTGCTACTTAAGGTTAAGCTCAGAATTGTGATACCCTGGGGGCATCAGCTTGCACCCCAAATAGACAGATGTATATGCGATGTGGAGTACAGCCAAGAACTTACTGTATTCTGGAAATTGGTACCCCAGGGTGTTCAGTCCAATGGATATCTGCACCCCCCCTCACTCAGACTCAATTGGTATTGTAATATCCCCAGCCCAACCCGTATGTACAATAGGGATCTCTCATGTGCATGACACCAAATGTATTCAGCCGGTCACCCGCCCCAATGATCAAGGAGACACTTGATCCCCTAGACCCGGTGTCCCCTTGCACACACAACCCGATGCAACAGACAAAGATAGGGATCAAAGCATTAATGCCTGCACTAGTCCTAACGTCCCAGGAAGTAATATACAGCAAAAAGAAGGTGCAAGTAGCTTGAGACACAATCCCCTATGTCCTATAAAAGAGAAAAAGGAGCAAATTCCCCTTGTCTCTCAAATGTGCACAGAATAGCCCTGCACTCTTCAAAAGGTTCAAATACAAGTTGTATTATCACAATATTAGTTTTTATGCATCTCATGTAGCCAGGTCCACGTTATAAATGGTTCAAAACTGTACAGTTGTTTTCCCAAATGAAGTTGATCAAAACTCTTGAAGTTTAAAATGTATTCTTTATTCAAGTTCTTGTAAATGGAATAGCCAACGCGTTTCGTCCACTATTGGACTTCTTCAGGGCTTAACACATTTTTAGTAGTCCTGATTCATCGACCTGTTCTTATTGAAAAGAACCCAGTAAATTTTAGAATTTGCCTATATATTCCAACGGCAGTGTAAAGTCAGCGTGAATTCACAGGGGCCAGGAAAAGTGTATCCACAAAGTTTCGCGGTTCGTCTTTCATGCGGTCATCTGGTTCGAACTGCATTTTAGTTGTATTGTATCAACCTGTAAATGCTGGCATTCTTACTACATTGCTTGCTTTTTTCAGCCTTATTGGCCCTGATTATGTTTTGCTTTGCCTGTTTTCTTGCGCTTTGTAACACTGATGTCTTGTTTTCTGTCCTTAACAAATGGAACTTTCATTTGGTGTTAAAGATAAAAATATTAATTTTACGCAAACAAATTAAGTTTATTTCAGTGTTTCTTCTAACCAATGATAACAATGTTCTTATATTTTCTCAAGACTTCCATAACTTTACCTAAGCTCAGTTTCTAGGGTGATCTGATACCAGCACTGTGGGATAGGTTAGTATTTTTTTAAAAAAAATCTTTAGTTATGCATTTACATTGATATGTATGGATTAAAGATCTAGATAAAAAAAATAAAAAAAATATTGGAATTTGCTGAGGATAAGATTTAAATTGAGCCCATTGTTGACAAGCAAAGTATCAAGCTGACTAAGATGGAATAATGTGGTTGTGTGTTGTCAGGGGGTTTTTAGGGAGCAAGGCCCAGATGTATCAACAGGTTTTACTTATTCTGTGTCTATTGGAAAATGCTTTAGTACAAATGGCCCCAAGTGGTGTTTCCTGCGTTTTCACTGGGGGGATGGCAACAGAGTGGTGAAGACTGGGTATTGGTCCTATTGTTTTTTGGGGCTGTGTTGAATGAAGTTCATTATAATAAGGGTGTGGTGGCTTGAGGTGCCAAGGGTGTACTGTATGGTCTGTTTTGTGTTGTGTGAATACTTGTTTTCTGTAGGCAACTAAGAGAAAATGTGTAAAATGGATATAATGTTGTGCGTATGTGGTGAGGCAGAACTTCATGTTCTTCACCCTCCTTTATGCTGTGTTTTGCTTGATTTCTTTTGTATGCTCACCTCCATCTTGGAAGGATTTGGGTTTGCAGGCTAGTGTGGCAAAGTCAAGTACATTACCTCCTCCTCACTATTTAAAGCAGCTTTATTGTGTTCCCACAGATAGCAGCACAACATTCAAATTTTAACTGAACCAATATTCGGGTTAACACGTTTTACTGCTGTTTAGGTTTTTAGTTTAGTCTTTGGCAAACGTTAAAATGTCGTTTTTATTTTTCATTTACTTTTTTTTTAAAGCTTGCTGCTTTTAATAAATGTTAGTTTTCCCATTTTTGTAATTGATTGTAAGTAGCGCTTAGCCAGGTGGCTTTAGACTCGAGCTCATACACACCATTTTACTTTACACACTCCTTTTTTGATTTCTTTTATCTTCCAACTCATATCTTGGGTGGAACCCCATATCTTGGGTGGATAAGGATTTGCTGTCTTATGTGACAATGATATGCTTTACCACCACCCCACACTATTTAAAGGTAAATTCAGCCCATCTGCACAGCGGTGGCCTGTAGCAGGCTTGCCTGCATCTACTGTTGTCCATGGCCTGCAATTCTGCTGGTTTCATAGCACAACCTAACTTTGACTTTTTTTTCTCCAGTTTTATATAGTGTGCAGTTGAACCGAAAGTATGGGAGTGCTTTACATGAGAACTAGTTACATTACACAAGATCAGATTTTTTTTGTTAGATACGGGAAGGTTAAGTGATTTCCCAGAATCACAGGATGCCAACAGACTCGAAACTGCTTCCTTGGTTCCAAAGTCAGCAGCTCTGGCCATTACACCAAATCCTCTGTCCATTCTTTACAGGCCTTTGTTCCTTGTGCACTATTCTCCTCTTTCTCTACCTCAGATGCTACTTTAACTGACCATGTATCTGTCCTTAATGCTCAGCTCACCCACTCGGAGAGTTCACTTCTCCGGTTCCTTTCTGTAACCCATCCAAACCCCAGGACTCACCATCTGTTGCCATCATTATTGTACTGGCTTTTCAAATTGTGCAAAGATGAAAATGTTGGGTAAAGGAATTTTTTTGACATTTGATGGTTTAAGTGATGCATAGAGTCATAATTGACAAATTAATGATGCTGCACTTGAAAGGAGAGTACTGAGTCACTTGTAATTAATATTGTAAAGTAGTTATGCCACATTTTCATGCAAGACACCATTTAATTTGCAATGGATGCAGCTTCTGGAATTCTGTTCATCTCGCTCTTGCTCATTCCCCCTCCCAATCAGTGCCCCACTGCAAACCATCTCTCCTTTTCTTTTGTCAAAGTGGATGACAAAGAATTAAAAAATGAACTATTGTGTTACCAAGAGGAGCTTCTCCATTAGGACTCTGGGGCAGTGCGCCTCTGAAATTTCTACACATTTACTAAGAAAAATATTAAATAGATCTAAACAAATCAATCAATTGAAGTCTGGGTTAGCTGTCTGCCCTGCCTCGCTTTGAAGCCAGAGACAGAAGCCAAGCAGTAAATCAACTAGTTTCTGCAGTGTGATGCACAATGCAGGACTTACCTTTCCAAAGCCCTTCATTGCCATTATAGTCTATGATGGTGTCAGTGTCACAGATTCAGGCACCGGAGTCTGCATGCCGGCACCAGGCCGGACGACAGGAATTCACTTGCATAGATCCCACCCTTACCCATTCGTCACATGGTAGGAATGGATGGAAGAATTTGTGATTTGGAGCCTTCTCCTCGGTAATGGAAAATGTTATAATGCTAATGTTGCCTTGTGTATATTGTGCTGAGACCCCTGGCTACTGTAACCCTCCCACTGTGACACCACAGGCTGGGTCTGTAGGTCACTGGCGACTTTAGAAGAGGAGGGGCATTTTTTTGATCCCCGCAAAATTGATCCAAAAGACAAGCATGGTTTTTGTTCCCTTGCGAAGTTGATCCAAATATCCAAGTCAAAAGCTAAGGGAGAAATATTTACTCACAGTAAAGACAGTTACATTGTTAAAACTAGCCCTATCTAAATGCCCTTATCAATGCCAAAAACATGGTTATATTCACAAATAATGAATGTTAAAAACGTTAAGGTAATGCATGTCAGCGATTTAGTTCTTTTATTTCATGTTTTACTTAATCTTGCATTCCCCAAGAGTGTTAACTGTTTCATCATGCTGCATTTCTGTATTTCTTTCGTGCATCTTATTATGATAGTATAGTGCATACTTTGTGTCATGCCAAGTATTTACGTGGGGTTTAATTGAGAGCTGTGGAGCGGAGGCTGAAGGCAAATCAAGGTTCCCGTCGGTGGGTTGGTCTGTATGCAGAGCACACAGAACAAAGGTCATGTATTTCAGTTGCAATTGAAATTCAGTGTAAATGTGTGTGAAGGGGTCAAAATATTTACAAGGCAAAAGTAAGATAAAATGAAGTGCTTAAATGTGAGTGAGCGCAGTGTATGTTAAGGGTGGTGAAGTGAGGGAGATGCGAGGAAGTGCCTTTTGGAGAGAGTGAAAACAGGGTGCTGAAGAGGTAAGAGAAGAAGTTGAAAATGGGCACACATCTAACATAAAGTATACATAACCGAAAGGCAATATTCCTTCCACATGCCTCAATAATTTAATTGACAGTCTCACATTTTCAGAGTTGAAACATTGCCAATGTTAATTATTTGTAACAAATCATTGTTGTTACTCATATACCCTAAGCAGCTAACAACCATTGACAAAACAAATAGTACTGTCAGGTTTTAGGTGTATGTCAGTTGTTGTGTTATATATCTTAATGCAATAACATCTCAGCGAGAAACCAAAATACTGGTCGGGTGGCACACTATGAGAATTACAGAAATGTATTTTACATGTTCCTTTTAGAGAGCTCCCACTTTTCTCATCCCAGTTAAAGGCCTGTTTGCACATACTTCTATATGACTGATTACAGCCAGCAGCTGCGAGTGCTTCTTGATGCCTGGTTAGAGCATTTTCTTCCTAAGTCAATGCTGCATGCTGTGCGAGACACTGGGCAAGCACACACTTTATAGGGCCTGAAGTTGCTGTGCTGTACAAATTGCACATCACAGTAACTCTTGTACATATTAAGCAGTACAATATGGGGCAGTTTTCAATGTGTTAAATATTTCCAGACTATACGTTCCCCCTGCTTTGGAAACCTTGCTTTTTCACTGAATTAATTTGCTTTAAAATACATTTGACAAACTTTTTTCCTTTTTTTTGGGTGCACGCTCTACCCTGTACACCACTTTTATCAATAAACTTGCTTGCTACATAAAAGTCATGACCAACTTTTACACACCGCCACTTTCAAATGTCACCAGTTGCCACTGTGTCCTAGGAAGTGAGTAGTGTAAATGAAGCTTCTATCGTGTACCCAGAGAATTATATTCAAGGACCTCTGGTGAAGGCGTGATAATTCTATAAGCCATTGTTCGAGAAATGTTTCATTTTGTGCTGATCATCTCCAGAATGCAGTTTCTGAGAGATTAGGTGAAAGATTTACCTTACCTTAATAAATATGTTAGTGCTAAAGAATTAAAAAATGATGTTGCGGTTTCTGATTTGACAATTCACCCTTAACCATGGTCATACTATGCTGAATTTGCAGAGTCTATTAACAGAATGTCCAATTTGGGTATAAACACTCTTGAAGTTTAGAAGCAGGAACTTCATTTTTACAGTAGTTTCTGGGGCTTCTGTTGCTGGGAGATTTTCTTTCTTTTTTTTGTCCATTTGTCAGTACTCATTATGAATTTGACTTAGGTTTTGCTTAAACATGTTTATTTAGGGCTAAGTTTCATAATTTTGTAATTCTATGATTGGGCCTTCAAGGCATTTCACACATATTTCTCACTACCGCATTTTCTAAAATTCTGTATTAAATCTATTTTTGCCCTATTTCTTATCTAGAACTCAGTTATTAGAGCTCCTCATGTATTCTGTGTTACCTTGCTGAAATGAATATTTCATGAGGACTTTAGTCTCTAACCGCAAGACCATTTGGCGATTCTGGAGCCAAATTAAGTAGGTCAAATTTGGGATCTTCGAAATTTTGGAGGTCAAGTAATTATTTGTGTTCGGCTCCCACAATTGTTTTCAACAGAAGATGGTTAGCGACGCATTAGAGCACCTCCTCTTTAAGAAATTCCTTGTTTAAGATTTATAGTTTAGGGTCATTTTTGCCCTGATCAAAGGAAGTAAGATGTTTTTGGATATTTACCATAGTTTCCAGTGCCGATCCTCCAGAGGGTAACTAGCTGAATTACTGTGTGGTCCTGAACGATCTTGGAGTGTAAGTATGAATAGGGAGGAACTGAGTTTTTGAATGGGTGCCCAGATGAACTGTGATGATAGACCTCTGCTTCTGTGCTGAATTGTTTTTGTAAGTGATGATGCTAATTGTGGGTTTAATTGGTGTTTTGATTACTGTGGTGATGATATATTATTCATATTTGTAAACCCATTTGAAGTCATTTGTCAATTAAACAGAATTCAGTTTGTTATCAGATTTGTCAAATATTCAAGATCTCAAGATAATATTTAACTTTATTGTGGTGAGTGAGCGAGGGACCACTTACACATCAGTAGGAATTCTGGATTTATGAGTTTTCCTTTCCAGATTTGAGAGTTGAACTTGGGTTGTGATGCCTACCCTGAGTGCACGGTATGAAGTACAATGACTCTGAGGTGAATTTCTGCTGGCCAGAAATTGCCTGGCAAGAGTTTTTGGTTTGTTGTGAATCTTTCTCTTACTGATCGAATTCAAAAGCTTTAGGATTTGTTATTGAGTTACTTTAACTGAAGATTTGGTTTTGTTTCCTTTGTTGGGTAAACAGATAAACTTTTATTGGTTTAATGTGATTTAATATAGTTCTGAAATTGTTTCCCTGCTCATAAAGAAATTGTGCTGTGATTGGTTGCTCAGCCAGAGAGCTGCACTGTGATTTGTTTGACGTTACCACTAGCTGTGCTCTAATTGGTTGTCTGCTGGCATATTCGAAATGTTATAGGTTGACCTTTGCCAGAACTGTGTTGCTATTGGTAGCTGTTCGCTAAGTTCTTTATTTACAGTATTTTGACTTTTACTTATGATTTGAGTAAGTTTAAATATGGGTAGAATAGTTACAAAACCTAAACCTAAGACAAAGGGGATACCCAAGGAGGGACAGAAGTTAAGTGAGGGCACATCAGCATATCAAATGATGGAAGAGGTCCAGTATAATGCATCTGTCTGGATAAATATATAAAGCATGATGAAGTTTTACAGTTTTCAATGGAAGGTACCTTTACTATTTATAAAACTGATCACTTGACAAACACTGTATGATATAGAACCAATGCAGAGAACTACACAGTTTGAGGTGCCTAATCAATGGGACCACCTGGCAACAGAGAAAGAGAGGGACAAGAAAGATAGAGCCATAAAGAAAACCTTTACAAGCTAGTCAGAAGGCAATCTAGATATCCATGAAAAATGCTGAGGAGAGATATAATGGAATGTAGTAAAACCTTTCCAGCTATAGTTATGGGAAAAGAACAGGACAAAACCAAAGAGAAAGAAGAGAATGAAGAATCAGATGATGATGACAAATTCATAAATGAACTGTTAATTTCAAGACGACCTCTGAATACAGACAGACAACTGGCCCAGCCCACTGTTGGTGTTGGGAGAATGGTGGGGGAGATACTGCAGCAGTGCAAGCTCTTACTAGAGCTATTCCGAATGCACCTTCAGAAAATTCAGTCACTATAGCAATGCCTGGTATGAGTGGTATTCAGACACAGAAGTACAGGCACAGTTTGTACACAAAAATACAGTGGTGGTGGTGGTGGTAAAACTGCCACCTAAAGACATTTGTATTGGTATTCTAAAGAGTTTGGAGAGATGTTGTGGAGAAATGTTTATTTAAACAGATTATTGATTTATAAGGCAGATTAAATGAGCCATTTGAAAAAGCAGCCAAATGTGTTACTGAATCTCATAATAAATTGGAATAATTGGCAGATGAACTAGATGTCAACATTAGTCAAATGGATTTAACACACAATGAAATTAAAGAGGAATTTCTCCTTGCTTTGAGGGCCATATTCAAGATTTGATTGAGAAACTCGAGATTGGGAACAATTGAGGAAATAACGAGATAAATGAGAAAAAGGGACAGTGAATAAAGAAAATGAAGGGCAATAAAGGAAGATGGCCAAGAAATATAGCAAATGATTCAGAAGCAGGAACAGGTCTCAGAGCAAAGTTTCCTTTAAGGGAGGACCATGGTGGGAGTCTGGCATATACCCTAGGACAAAGGCAGACGTGTATGCTTTTACACATATTTTTCTAAAGTTGAGGGAAGATACATCAAAATTGTACAGTGACATTTATAAATGAACCCACATATCTGCGATGTTGTGGGCTGATTTAAATAGGTTGTTTGAAATTGTTGTTCCTGGAGATGTGTGGCTGGTGTGTAAAGATGCTGCTGGATAGCCAGCACAGGAATCAGCTAGCCTGGGTCCTAATAATGTACCAGCTGCAGATATAGATGAAAAATACAAGCCAGAGATTGAGCATTAGAAAAAACAAATTCCAGAGAGGATTATAAATTGGGAAAAGATCATGAGAATGACATAGGAGCCTAAAGAGCTTAAAAAGTTAGTCGATTCTTATTATGAGAGATTGATGCAGGTATTTAAAAAATATAGCTGAGTCGAAAATCCAGATAAGGATGCTGTTGGGGGTTTTGTGTCTGCTTTTGTGAATAGACTAATGCCAGGTCAGACTAAGTAATCATCTTTAACAGAGGAAGTTGTGTTGGTCAACAAACGTTTTTGAAAAGAGCAAGACAAGTAGTGATTACATCGAAAACAAACAAAAGAAATTGAAGGACGAACTGATGATTGCTAAAAAAAAAAGCAATTTGAAAAGGGATTAGTAAGTCAAAGGGGTTCAAATATGAACTTTGCACACAATGTAATAAATGGGAAGAATCCACCAGTGCAAGGGTGTAAAGTTAATGTAAATGTTGAGGTGTTGAAAAAGAAAATGGCTTACCATCATTGTGGGTAGAACAGACACTGGAAGAAGGAATGTAGGCAGAATCCAGAAAGGGTACAAGACAATTCAGGGGGAAAACAAATGGTGCAGACAAATAATATGATGTTGAATATACAGCATTTTGGACAGAAAATACAGGGTCTGCCAACAGCCCCATTAATGCACCAAAACTTGAGAAATAAAATGACATATAATGCAGGCTATCAACAGAATGCTTTCATTATTACTGATGATATAGCAGGAGACTAGCTAAATTGACAGTGCCTGAGAGGGGAGGAGGACTGCTTACTTGGAGCAGTTCTGGAGGTAGAACAAAGTGGCACATATATTGACAGATAAGTCAATGGCCTTCCCTTTTCATTTGTGATTGATACAGGAGATAGCCCTTCAACAGTTTGTTCTGTGGAAGTCCCAAACCTACCCCTCTCAGGAAGAGAAGTCTAAGTTGCAGGGATCAGTAATAAGCAAATTGTTAATCAGCAAATGTTGCTGTTAAAAAGGGCAGTTGCAGAATAAACTTCAGTTTATATTGTATGATTCAAGCTCAGTCAACTTGGTTAGAAGGGATCTTCTTTGCAAGCTGAAAGGAGTTATTTATTGCACACTGCATGGTGTTGCAGTAGAGCTGTAGGATTAAGATTCAGTTTTTATGGTAAGCTTAGATGACACGAGAGTAGAAATTTACGTATTTTTCACAAAAGAGGGCCTACCACTACTTTTAAAACATAAAGTTAGAGAAGAGGTATGGAAGTTTACTTAGAAAGAGGTTGGATTGATTAAAACAGCAGAGTCAGTAAAGAGTAAGGTGAAACTAGATGTCATTTTTTCCGGAATTAAACAATACAGACTAACTAAAGGGGCAGCGAAAGGAATGAAACCAGCATTTGAGAAAATGAATGAGCAGTGAATGCTTTGAAAAGTGCTAGGAAGTCCTTCTATTTCTCTTGTTATGGGATTAAAAAAGTTGAATTTAAAATGAAGGTTTGTACACAACCTCAGAAAAATAAATACAATTGTGGGTCCTAGTTGTCCAGTGGTACTGAATCTAACAGTTATTTTGTTTCAGATTCCAAATGAGGCAGAATGGTACACAGTCATTTAATTGTGCCATGCATTCTTTTATATTCTGTTGCATGAGGATTGTAAGTTCCTTTTTGCCTTTCAGTTTTAGAATAAAGTTCTTGGGTGGTGCAGGATCCCACAAGAGTATATAGAGAGTTCATCAATTTTCCCACAGATTTATAAGAAAGATCGGCAAAATGTAAAATTGCAATGTTACTCAATTTTAGGTCAGTAAATAGATGATCTCCTACTAGATCCCACGACAAAAGAGGAATGTAAACTTTAAACTATTCCATTGTTGAATCGTTTAGCTGGAAATGGGCAAAGTCTCCGCAGAAAAGATATAGTATTGTGACAAAAAAGGATATTTATCTCAGATAACATATTGAAAAAGGTGTGTGAAAAGTCCTAAAAGAACATGTTTCGGCACCTTTGAAATTGAATCCCCCGACCACCCAAAGGGAAGTTCAGGTGCTTCTTGGAATTCTTGTCAAGAATGGATACCAAACTTTTCCCTGATTGCAAAGCTTTTATTAAGACTAACTTGTAATGATGTACAAGATCCGATACTAATTGATGATTAGTGCCTTGATGCATTTAAGAAATTGTAAGAGTTTGTATCATGCGCCTGCACTTGGTATACCTGGTTACAATATGATGTTCTACTTGTTCTGCCATAAAATAGATAAATGTGCACTTTCAGTCCTTACACATAAACATGGGGGAATCGTGCCCAGTGCCCTATTTTCTGGATTTTTGGATCCAGTTGCCGAAAGTCTTCCCGGGTGTGTAAAATTGGTTGCAGCAGTTTGTTTGCCAATATAACAGAGGGAAGTATTATGATGGTCCTTACTTTAATTGTCTTTGTTCCACATTCAGTTGAAATTCCTTTAACAAGAGGAAAAATGCAACACCTAACAAACAGCAGGTTGATACAATATGATCACCTAATTCTCGGGACAGAGAATATTTCCATTCAAAGATGCCATGTTTGCTATGGCTTTCCAATTTGATTAGGTCTCCCATTATGACTGTATCATGGATGCCACGGCGCTTTTAAAACAAGATACTTATTCTTCCTCCCTGCGTCTAGAGGCCAATTGATTTACATCTATTGCTCAATCCTATGAACTAATCGAATACGCCTCTACCGAAAATGTGAATCCTGTTCTAAATTACACAAATTGATTATGACGTAGACCAATAATAATAATAATAATCTTTTATTGCGTGATTTAAAAATAAACCATTGCAAGTACAAAACATTTAAAAAGTTCAAGATTGCATTTAGAATGTTACATTCATTAAAAGTCAGTATGTATAGATGATAACAAATGAAACTTCCATTTTAAAAAGTCATATTCATAAAAAGCCAGCAACAGCAAGTAAAATTTTGGCAGCATTATTCCAATGGGGGATCGCAAACTCTGGGCAGCTCAGCAAGTTTTTTTGCAGCGCGCTCCATGAATCTTACTAGCGCACAATTTAATTTAGTGTTCCTAGGGTCGAAACAGGCCAAAACTGCTGCTCTACAGCTTCTAATCATGTGTCTATTCCAATGATGCTTTAGTAGGGCCCGTCTCTCTGTCAACAGTAGAGGGCACAGGCATATGATGTGTATAATGTCTTCTTTGTGGGTCCCACAAAGTCGGCATTGAACTTTTCCATGTTCTCTTTTCCATTTTGGCCAATGAGTCAACAGGTTAATAACTCCCAGTCTCAGTTTTAAAAAACGTAGTTTCGTCCGAGCACTGAACGATGTAGTAAGGTACGGCTGTGGGATTAGCAAGGCATAGGATTGAAGGGTCATCCACCCATGACTTCTTTTTGAAAGGCTGGCTTTGTCTTCCACTATTGACAATTGTTTGGTGCTGATTTTCGCTAGCCTTTTAAATTCCATCTGACTAGCGTGCAAGTTCCAGAGGTCATTTAGGCACAGGGTTTTTAAGCCGTTTGACCAGTATTCATGTCCTGCTCGCCATGAGTTGTTATCAATGCTGGCCCACAAATGGTATCCTAAACTTCCCTCCTTTGATAACCTCAATTTGTGACAGCACACGAGGAAAGACATGGCTCTGGCCAATTGTTGTTTGCAGATGCCAAGTTCCAACCTAATTTGTGCCGGTGATGTATGGTTTGGTAATTTGAACACAGACCTGTAGATCTTAGTAATTATTTTATCTAGATGGTCACTATCCAATCCTTTTAATGCTTCGCTTCCGTAAGTTAAGGTAGGAATGATTTTTGCCTGAGCCGCCTGTAGTGTGGGTGCAAGAGTAGGGCCTTGTAGTTTCTTTTGAATTAGTCCGATTGCAAAAGCGAGTGCCGTACCCTTCCTTTTTTGCTCTTCTAGGTGGGATTTGTATTTTCCATTGTTGTTGAAAGTGACTCCAAGGTACCTTTGGCTATTTGATTCGACAATGCTTTCATTATTCAAAGCCCAAGACAGTTTCTTGACTTTCCTTGAGTGCACCGCTAAAATTTTCGTCTTCCTGTTGTTGATGCGAAGCTCATTGTCATTAGAGTAGTCGGAAGTAGCATCAAAAAGTCTTTGCATTCCGATCTTTGTTTTGCTTAACAGTACCACGTCATCAGCATATAATAGATTTGTCAGCGGCAAGCCAGATAGTTTGGGAGCGTGGGAGTTGACCTTATTAAGAGCTTCAGGGAGGTCAGCTAAGAAAAGATTAAAAAGAGTCGGGGCCAAGACACAACCCTGTTTGAGGCCTTTTTTCGTCGGAATCGGGCGAGACAATCTTGAGCCGTCCCCGATCTTAATTCTAACCCATGTGTCCTGGTGTAGGAGTTGTATGGCTCTTAGGAGGGCCTCTGGAATGTTAAGTCTGGACAACTTCTGCCAGAGTTTACTTCTGTTGACATTGTCAAAAGCCGCTTGATAGTCAATAAACCCCATATAAAGTGAACAAGAGCAGAATTTCGCTTGGTCAATTAAGCATGAAAGGGTCATGAGATTGACTGAGGTACCGGTGTTTATTGTGAAACCTGTTTGATTTGGAGGAATTATAGAGTTTTCATCTGACCATGCCCTAAGCGAGTTGAGCAGCACTCCCGCAAAATACTTTGCTTCGTTGTCAATGAGTGCGATGAGACGGTAATTCCCTGGGGATTTTTTGTCCCCCCCTTTGGAGATTGGTGCAAGGATGGATCCACGCCAGGAGGGCGGTATGGTGTTGTTTTGCAGACATGTGTTAAAAAGGGGGCTTAGTTTCGCAGCCCAGAAAGTTGCATCTTCCTTGAACAGAGCTTGAGGAATTCCACCTGGACCAGGCGCGCCATCCTTGCGTCCCTTTTTTATTATTTTTTCAATTTCGACCTTCTGGACTGTCGCAAAATTGACGCAGCTTTGGGTCGAGTGACGTTCTTTTGTTGGTGTCATTTTGTGGCCTAGCTTCTTTAAGGAGTTTGAAGTGTTCGGGAGAGGTTCCGGGACAATCTCTGTTTGTGTTAATGTGTCCATGGGAGGGGGATTTGGATGGTTAGTGAGCAGTTCCTGGTCATTAAAGTGGGAAAAGAGAAATTCAACCCACTCTATTTCAAGAATGCTCGAGGAAGCAACTTTGGATGTGCGCCCAGATGCACTATTGATTGTGCGCCAAAACCTGGCAGAGTTGTTTGTTTTAATGTCATGCTGCAGTTTGGCCCAAAACAGGTTCCATTGACTTGTGCGTAGTTCACGTTTTGCTTTCTTGAGGTGATTGCGGGCCTCTCTCAATTTTATTATTTTAGTGGGATCCATTGGATCAGTTTTTAAAGCACGCCATAAGCGATTCATCGATCTTGTTGCAGATAGTATCTCAGAATTTGAGCGCGGCGTATACTTTTGATCAGTTTGACTTGTGTGTTTTGTTGGTTTCGCGAATCTGTCAGTAAGTTCAGTAGCAAATGTTGACCAGTTGGCACATATGTTGTCCGGGCACGTTTGGCGCTCAATTATTTGTTTAGCCTCTGCTGATATGAGTTGAAGATTCTTAAAGGAGCATTTGATGCGTTTGAGGTTGATTGTAAGGCTCTCAGATGGCAAGTCCTTTACCTTTTTGTGTTGTGTGAGGCAAGTCCTCAGAATAATTTCTTGCGGGCAGTGATCACTTTCTGTTCTGTTTCCAAGACAGTATCCTGCTACTTGATGGAGCAATGAAATGCTGACGAAGGTATAATCAATTAATGAAGTGCCTTTTTTCGATAGATAGGAGAATCGAGGTGGCTTGTCAGCAGGATAACGCCCATTTAAGGCTCTTAGGCCCAGATTTTCAAGGTTACCTTGTAGAGAACTTCCATGTGGATCGTCCTTGTGCCAACCAGGCTTGGCTTGCGGTGGGATCACCCAGATGCTATCATGTGATTTGGTGACCTCATTTTTTTGAAGGACTGACATTAACCACATGTTAAAGTCACCAGTGAGTAGGATTTCTGAGTTTAGAAAACCTGTTTGCACTCTTACAACTGACGCTGTTACTTCGTCTACAAAGGATTTCCTGGATGCTGTGTTTGGGCGGACGTAGGCATTCATGAAGATTAACCTCCAATTTTGGCCATTGTTCAAAGTAAGAGAGATTCCCACACATTGGAGGCGATTTGATGAGCCCGGAAGGTCCCAGGAGGTGACTGCATTTTTTGTTGATATATAGACTGCAAGACCGCCACTCCCTCTTCCTGGACGATTCAGTTTATGTGCTGGAATATGGTGGGTTTTAAAGCCTTCTAGGTGCTGCGGTGCCATAAGCCATGTCTCTTGTAATAAGAGTATGTCGAAACCCCGAAAGTAGGAAATGGTAGCGTTGTCCTCGAGTTTGCTCGTAAGGCCATTTATATTCCATGAACAGATTTTTAAAGGAATCTTTTCGTGGCAGTCCACCCTGCTGGGATGTCAACGTAAAAGGCGGGTTGTATTCAGGGCCCCGGCCAGCCATGACCATGAACCCACCTCGTCCTGATTCCTAGTTATTGTGATCCCGTCTTCTTTTGCTTTCCTCATTGGGTGGACAGAAGTGGGAGTTTTGTTGCATGCACCCCTGAGGACGGAGTAAACTGTACCCCTCCCTACACTTTTATGTTCAACACCACAGCTTCCCTGTAGAACGTATGGATAGCCCTCTTCCCTGCCCGGTTGTATCAGTATTCCCCATTGCTTGAAGGTGTCGATTGACCCTAGAATTTTGTTCATTGCCTCTGCGGTTCTCCAGGTGATCTTTGTGGATTCGTTTGATTGGCCTTGACATGGTGCAATGAATTCTACCGATATTATGTCTTGAGTGGTAATTTCGTCTGACAAACCTGACGCTTGTATCAGCTTTAAGATGTTACCCCGATTTAGGATGTCATGGCTGCCTTTAGACTTGTATTCTGGATAGAAGAGGGTAGAGAGGTGGTTCCCACTCTGCACTGTGC
The DNA here is from genome assembly GCF_964263255.1 of Lissotriton vulgaris. Lineage (NCBI taxonomy): Eukaryota > Metazoa > Chordata > Amphibia > Caudata > Salamandridae > Lissotriton > Lissotriton vulgaris. The sequence continues at coordinate 412,320,470 of NC_141693.1, read as the reverse complement.
TATTTGGCCTGGGCATTGCCTCTGTTTTGTCCATGATTGGCAACTGCGCAATTTTTATCAGAGAACCCGTAAAAGGGATCTCGTTGCGCACAGAATTGGGCCTTTCATTGTTTACATGACCGAAATTCCAGTTTTCACTTGCTGGGAGTGCGCCCTGTTGGTAGTTGACACGATTTACTGTATCTTCCTGCTTTAAAATGGGGCCTCCAGGTGGCCTTGTCGCGAGACTCGGAGTATGATTCACATCTGTTTCATTCTGCTTGATGTGTGTGTTAGGGGGAGCCGAGTTGGTAGTGGTTTTTTGTTCTTTTGCTTCAATGAGCAAGCATTGTCCCGGAGGGGCCGTTGGTGGTTTCTTTACTGTTGGCGGGCTGGAAATGAGGCTCTTCCTTTTGTCACAATCCTGGTTAATTGGTTGTGCTTCCGTTGTTATTCCTGGGTCAGTGGGATTTCCTTGCTCATCGTCTCCAGAGACACCAGGACGTCTAAGGCTGTTGAACATCGGGTATAGGTTTAGGACTTGTTTGCTCCTTCTCATTTTATTTCGTCCTTTCCGCTTCCTCTGTCTTTTGACTTTTCCCGGAGGGTTTTCCTCTTCTTGCTCAATTGGGGAGAGAGGGGTGGAACTAACTCTGCTAGTGACCTGGGGAGATTGCTTTCCTCTCGTGCCGCCACCTTGCACCGTATTCTCTTCAGGTCGTGGGGAGTTGATAGCTTCTTCCTCTCTTAGCCTTGAATTAAAAACTGTTTTGGACTGACGAGCTTCGCTTGGATTACCTGAATCTGTATCGCTGCCATTTCCAGAGATAGGTGTAGCTTTTGCTATTTCTTTTAAGTCTGCTACAAGCTTTTCCATTATACCTGGAAGCGAACAAAGTTTCTCCACTATTGGTGAGCAATCGCATCCTTGCTGCGGGCGATCTACAGTTTCCTGGGCCCGAAACTTTGATGCCTAATCCATTCTTCTTGTTGTAGTTACTGTCAATTGTTTTGATTTGAGTTCCGAACCCTATGCATTGGGCAGACTCCTAGGCTTAAATCTACTGAAGATGGATTTTATACATTGAGAGCCAAGATATTCCTGTATGCTTAATATGTGTTTTCCCTGTTATGAATGAATTAAATCATTTATAGAGAGCAACTTTTACTCCGAGGAGCATCTTGGCGCTAGAAAGCGGGTGGATTGAGGTTTGAAGGAGAAAAGTCTCAGTCGGGAAAAACTCAATTAAGTGATAGTACCAGATTATCTGGGGCTGCAAAAATCCAGGTTTTCAAGAGTTTCTTGAACATGGGTTCTGACTGCGTAAGTCTCAAATGGGTGGGAAGGCTATTCCAAGCTTTTACTCCCATGATTGCCATTGACTTTCCCCCTCTGGATGTCAGGTGTTAGCAGGGAGGTGTTAGGAAATTTTCAGAGGAGGATCTCAGACGACGTTGAGTAATATAATGTTTGATTCTCGTCCTGAGGTATTTGGGTCCAGTTGATCTTGTTGAAGATTGGACAGATTTGTTAGCATGAGCTGAAAGCCATTTTGTATTTCTGGCAGCCATCTTGTTTGCCATGTGCTGCCACGTGCTCACCATGTGCTCTGTCCTACCTCAGTGTTTACTGCTCTTGTAATCTGCCTAGAAACTAACTATATTTAGCATATTCCACCTTCGCACATGCTCAGAAGGGCCTAGCTAGTAGAATACACCTGCTCATCTTGTAGAACTGTCAGGCTATTTTTGCTACTGTATGGGGAAGTAACTCTCCTCCCACTTTGTTGAGCAAGCACATCTTGCATGCCCATATTAGTCATTTTGCATGCTACATGAGCCATGACTGCCCCTTGGTCTTATGCTGACTATGTAACCCTAAGTATATATAAGGCCCCTGTTTTCTGTACTCTTTAGACTGCCTCATTCAGTTGCTAAGGCTTCTGTGTGACGTAGTCTCCCTCATTTGAGGTTAATAAAGATGTTACTTGTGCCAATTTCTTCTTTGTTGGTTTAAAAGGACCAAGAATCAGTGGGACCCCTGAGAAGGTTTCTATGTTCTACAAATGGTGCTCAACGTGGAGCTCATCAGAGCAATGGCTATCTAAGGAGTAATCTTATCAGGAGACAGAAATCGACTGAGGAGGACAGGACAAGACTCTACTAAGGAGGCACTCTGTGCACGGAGATTCTGGGGATTCTCTGTCTCTGCAGCCCAGTATATTTCTGATCTTCCTTATTTTGATCCTCCACATGATGTCACTCCTGACTGAGAACCTTTTTTGCAAGAGTATTCTAAAAATAAAACGACCGCTAGGTCATTCAGAACTTGGCAGTTAGAATTTGGACACCATTTGTTTGACAAGAGTCGGTCTGCGGCACTTGCTGTTGGTTTGATGCCTTGGATTGGTAAGGTAGTTTAGTAACGCTAACTGTGGCTTTGGAATTTTGGAATTTGTGTTGGCCAACTTTGGATTTGTATGGGATAGATATACGAATTGCAATTTGTGTAGGCAGGTAATGAGGAGATTTCTCTCTGTTTGAATTTGTTTGAACGGTGCAACGTACGAAGAGTACCTTAAGCACTACTTTGATTACAATACTGCATATTCTGCACTATTTTTGGCATGCCTGTTTCAAGCACACATCGAAGAATGTGTTGCTTTTAGGAGGTACCATAGTGAGATGTGAATTAAATAAGCCGGCTCCCCTGAGGGAATACCTAAATAGGTTTAGGTATAAAAACATATTTCTTCCTCGGTGATTCTGTATCCCCATGGAATTAAAATATGGACATAATACAAGCAAGGATCCTTTTTCGGCACAATTTTATGAATGGAGAAATGCAGAGTGATTTTTTGGTGTTCTGCCAGACAAAGCTAGTGAATTGAGTGTATTTTGGCTTCTTGGAAATAAAACAGTTTTTTGGGCTTTTTTTGCAGTCTTTTGGAATACTATTGAGAAGCTCTTCCTGTAAATATGACTTACAACTAAGGAAAAAACAGTTACAAGATGAGGCATGGCAAAACCTAGATATGGCAGCGGCCACTAAAAATAGTAAATTATTGTGGGAAATTATCAATTGTCCATTTTTAAAGAACGATTCTATACCCGCAGTAACTTCTAACGTCAACTGTCAAGCATGGATAGCACACTTCTCCAAAGTCTTTAATTCAGACGTTTTGTCTATAGATACCTCCGGCCTGTGGCCAATCATTCCTCTATCCATTACACTAACTGAGGTTCAGGCAGGACTTGAGAAGAGCAATGGCGGCAAAGCTCCCGGCCCGGATGGTGTGCCCATAGACCTATATAAACACGAGGTGGATTTGTGGGCACCCATCCTGACACGCTTCTTCAATGCAGCAATTGAATTTGAACTTCCCAAGACCTGGGGGCAATCAATTATTGTACCGCTCTTTAAGAGGGGCTCGAGGTCAGAGGCATGCAACTATCGACCCATCTCTCTCCTTGATTCATCGATAAAAGTACTAAGTAGAGTTATCTTAGAAAGACTGGAAACATGGGCAGAAGAGGAATCTATTTTATCACCAGTACAGTATGGATTCAGGAGGGGGATTGGCACGATGGAGCAATGCATTAACCTCGACCTCATCATTAATAAGTATACAACAGTCAAAGTTGGAAGCCTTTTTTTATGTTTTGCCGACCTTAGTTCTGCTTTTGATTTGGTTGAACATTCATTATTATGGCCCATTTTATTAGACATGGGCGCACCCAAAGAGATCATATATTTCCTTGCCAGACTATATGATACATTAACATGTAAAATACGCTATGGGATGGCTGGCGAGTGTACTCCTTACTTCAAAGTTAAAAGAGGAATAAGACAAGGATGCGTCCTAGCACCACTTTTGTTCTCCCTGTTTATAAATGAGATAGATGCAACACTTAGAACATCCGCGGCGAATTCGCCAATAGTTGATGGTAACCCCATTCCAATTCTGCTCTATGCAGACGACGCGGTTCTTTTATCGCGTACGCAAAATGGTCTGCAACATATCATTGATAACTTTTCTACATTCATAGTCAAACGAAAACTGGTAATTAATAAAAGTAAAACGTTTCCAATGGCATGTGGGAAAAAAACCAAACAAAATAGGACTTTCTTTCTAGATAAAGTCAGGCTAGAACCTGTTAAGAAATTCTGCTATTTAGGGATAACCTTTTCCGGAGACGGGGGCTGGAACAGCGAACAGGAATGTGTACAGCTAAAAATGTCCAGGAACACCAACAGCATCTTTAGATTTGCAACCAAACTGGGGAACCGCAGAATAAAAGAAATGATCCATATTTACATTTTGAGATGTCTGTCATCTGCACTGTCGGGCCGGATTGTGGGGACATAACATTAACAGCTGTAAACTGATTCAACGTCAGGAAAATCTTTTTTTGAATCGCTTACTATGTACCCCGGCATCTGCTTCCATCGAGATCATACATAGGGAAGTGGGCTTACCCTATATTGGAGATTTAGCCACCTTACGTCCACTTTCCCTATGGAGGTCTATATGGTCCAAAACCGAAACAGAATTCACCCAAACTGTAATTAGGGACTGTTTAAAACTGGAACATCATATGCGTATTCCCTGGTTTAGGCACATCCGGTTTTGGTTCAAGTCAGTTTTTGATTTTGACCCTTTCTATAATCCGGAATTAGGTGTCCCTTTCCCTAAAAAGGAGTTAAAAGATCTGTTTTTGGGAAATGCAGAGAAGACTAGGGCCACAAGATATGTAAGGCAAAGCACATACGCATTTTATAATGAACATAATGATAAAGTAGGCTCCAACAATACCTGACAACTGTTACCAGAAGTTCCCATCGCTTTGTATTGACACGGCTGAGATTAGGTACTGTGCACCACCTTGTGTCTTTTCCCTATACTGGAAGGAAGAGTGTTTTGCCCTGCCCATGCGACGGGACATCTAAACAGAGCAGCTGCCATTTTATGCTTTTCTGTAAGTTTTATATTTCCTTAAGGAAATTATATTTAAAGCCTATGTTTTTAAAATATAACATAAGAACTACTACAGATGCTTTGCGGCTAATGTTTGAACTGAACAGTACGGATATATGTTTTTATGTAGCTACTTACATTTTAAGATGTACTTCTAGTAGGAAATCGATCATTATATGATCCAGAATAATTATGATTCCCCTGCAATTTTAACAAATTTGTATACTGTCACTGTCTGTATTGGTTTTAATATTGTTATTTTTATTACATTTTAAAAAAAATTGCAATTATATACCCAATATGAAATCTTTACTAATACTACTTATAGGTGTCTTCATAATTTTACATTTTAAATTGGGTTTACGTATTCTGACACCATTTTAATGTTCTATAGAACCAATTTATTAACTTACCAGTAAGATGTCCTGATTAAAATGACACAAATTTGCACTTTCAAAATATGTTTACATTTACCCTTCTTGAGGAAACATATGTTTACACTCTTGTTTAGTGTGGTAACTGTGTTTTTAAAGTTTTAAAATGTAAAAATGTTTCCTTTTATTTTGTCTGTTAGCTACATTGTTATATTTTATATACCGAATAAAGCATTTGAATTTGTAATTTGTAATTTGACTTACAACTAGTATTTACAAATGGTTTGGTTTAAGTACAGTCTGTGGGCTGTCCTTTGTTTCTGTCCTAAGTGTTGATCTATGGGTTAAATGTGTGTTTAAATGTCTATGTGGTTTGTGGTTTTCACATTAGTGATACTTCTGTAAGTAAATAGCGATTGCGCTCTTTGTGTAAGGATTGCTAGCCTTAAGCACGCTGTATTGTGTGTCCTGAGTGTTTTACCCCCTTCTGTATATGTCTGGAATGAGCTCAATGTGTGTGTTTGTGTTTTCTTGCTGTCATCGGTCTGCTATGCAAAATTTCATTTAATTAATATTAAATAAAAATTAAATAAAAATCCAGAAATGAACCATATGATATGCTAAATTCACATTGAATAGGAATAAAATAGGCCTCAAAAACGAAATTGTGTGTTTTGCAATAAATAAGCAATAAGATGTTACACCATTTTCCTTAGATACATTGTATTAGATATAAACATGCAAACACGTCAACTGAGTAAATTGGATGTAGTTGAACTAAAACACATATTATAGAACATGCATTGAAATGCCTCAGTTTTAAATAGACAGTCACCGTGCTTCCATTTCAACACTAAAAAAAAGCTTTACAACAGTTGTGTTTTAACTGCCACTTAGCAGCAGCTGTTGTTTTGATTGTAGGCCACGGAGAGACAGGAATGTTGACTCAGCCAGGATTTTGTCGGTTAAACACGGGGTATAATCCTGCATTTCAGACTGCTGTTTTAAAAAGTTACAAAAATCAGGTTCATTATCTTAGATACCAGGAAAACATTTAAAGTAGGAATTTCTTTTCTAAGGCCTTTTTACATATGCACATTCTTGGTTCTGATGTTAAATAAGTGTCCTTTTAAAAAAAGTGGCGCAAAACTTTTCATGTTTCAAGTTAGGCTTCTGTGCTTAGGCTTATGAATGAATGCGTCTAAATATGATAGGCAAGGAATAAAGCTTGCTTTTCCTATGTATAATTATCAAAATGGTTGCTTTTATTTAAAAAAATATATATTATTATTAATTATGAAACAATTATTTAACAAATGAGTTCTTTTAAATTTGTTTTTTAATATTTATAGAGCTTAATACTCATACTGTGACCTCTTAGCATTAAAATAAAATTTAAGTTGTGTTGTACTGCATAATGAGCATATTTGCATATGAAATTTCACTCTGCTCAGGCATAAAAAACTCATTTTTATAACGGTATATATGATGTATTTTTGATTTCTCACTCCTGGGCTATCTAGAGAACATTCTGAGGATGACTAATATGGAAAAAATATATAGGATATTCATTTTTAAGTGCCCCAAATATCAAAGTTGTGATTGGGTAGAATTCAATATTTAAACAGCATTTATTCCATTCAGAGCAGCTTTTAAAGTGCCTTAGGCTTCAGTAAATGCATACATTTAGGTATAATACAAATAGCTGACTTTTACATTATTAGCCAGTTTACTGCACACTGCTTATAATTGAAAACATATATAAAAAATGAGCAGAAGTTATTCTCTTAAAACTGACAAACAGGGGAATGGGTCTGCTGTTCAGTCTTGCACACAGAATAGGACAGCTGGGAAGAGTTAAAAGTCAGTTCTAAATTTATAAGCCTGGCAGGGCTACCAGAGCAAGGTCTGCTTTGACATTTTGACATCTGAAACTTTTTGAAAGACAAGATGGCAGCGCAGGGAAAGAAGGAGGAGTTGTACTTATTTTTTGTTGGCAAAAAAGTTTTTATGCACTCATATGAATATACCACAATACAATTGTATTTGTGAGCTTGGCCATATATACAGCACTAATGCTTTTAGTTTGGTGCTTACTAGGCCTGAGCCAATGGGATTTAGTTTGAATTCATTCGCCCTCATGTTACATTTGTACATTTGCTAAAAGGATACAGGTTTGGGTATTCATGTTTTTTAGTTCTCTCAAATGTGCTATCTACCTCCTATAACTTTGTTTATGCCCAGTTGCTACAAATAGGGGTTGATAGTGTTGACAGAAGTAAAACCTGTTTCAGGTTTCCTACTGTCAAAATGGTAGAAGGAGGCTAGCTCCTCTACATATTAAGGCTAGGTAATATGTATGTTGCTCTCTCCTTTTCTCAATTTTTTTAGCCTGTCTAAGTTGTCTGTGAAATAGCGATGAGACACTTAATTGGATATTCAGTAATACTGTTTTAAACATTGTTAGCATTAATAAAATGAATAAAAATATATGTTATGTTACTGCCCATCCTGTTTGATGAAATTATGACAGGATAAATAGTCTAGATTGTTGTTCACTTATTTGACCTTTAAGGGGAGCTAGATGTGGGTAGTTTCTGTTCTAAAAGTCTTAGTGATAACACAATTATTGTATGTTATTCCATGCTACATAGTTTTGCAAGGGCATTGCTTGTTTTTTATTAGCTAGTCTGTGTAAATAAACTGACAGTCTTTATTAGAGATGATGTTGCATAGTTTGGATCATGAAAAGTAGGACGCAGGGAAGATGCCCATGTGATCCTTAGCAAAAATGTTTTGAAGAAAATGTTGTTTTATAGATAAGAAACCATGTTAATTTGCAGTTTTAGATTTTCGAGCTGCTCCTATAAAATGAGAGCATGGTCCTAAGCGTACAATGTAGGTATAGCCCACAAATCTGTCACACCTATCTCAGTTATGAGCATTGAAGCTGACTATGATTGTAATCATTTACATGTAGAAGTAAGGGTAAGATGTGTTAGTACTTCTCTGCATTTTATGTTGGTTTGTAGACCTTGTATACCCTGTAAAACGCTCTGATATCCTCACAGGTCACGTTTGCACTCTATAAGACACTAAAATAAATAAATAAATAAGAAGAATCATTTTAGAAGTGTCTGCAGTCCTGTACAAGTAAGTTAAAATTAATGAGCAAAAGTGTAGAACATTTCCTTTTTTTTAGGGTTTTCAGATTAGCACACAGGAATACACCAATGTAAGGGTTTAGGGTATGTCTGTGTTGTTATTCTCTTTTCCTCACAATTTAGAAAATGAATATAGACTTCCTTACTTTGGCTACTACTGACTTTGCGTTTTCTTTTAGTTTGATCTTGTGGCAGTAATTCTTCATACAGCCACAACAGGTGACGGCTTCACTCTGTCCCCACGGCGCTCACCTTGGAACACTGGTCACGGTGACATTGTAAATGATGTCACCGCGAGCAGTTCCATTACATGTAGAGCTGCCGGGGGGGGGGAAGGAGTGGAAGATACCACAGTGATGTATTAATCTTGTCAGTTCTCTAAAGAGTTCCTTTTATACTTGCCAATAGGTCCAGGCTTTTGTTTTTTTTACTCTCACATATATAGAGTTCTTGGGTTCCTTGCTAATATATGGGGCGTCCCAAGACTAGGAAATATTTTGAGACTAGCCTCTCTGTTGATAGACTGTTTCTGTGCCTTGTCTAAAGATCTTTCTTTTGTTCTGTCCACCAATAGATATTTGCTGCCTTACAACCATTGCCAGAGGGGCCCGGACATCAGATTCAGCCTGGGAAATCAGCGTCAGCACCAGTCCAGCTTGAAGCCAAAGTGAAGGTACACAGAACAGGCATTGCTGGCAACTAGGACCTCAATGAAGGCGGAAGCCCTGTGATCAAGTGTGTACCCCTGTCACTGTCTTGGGCGAAAGACAGGGTCACAAATCAGAAAGGAGAAATCGTGGAAAACGTTTTTTGATGCCCAGCTGAGAGTCACAGACCGACCAGAATAGTGAGGAGGTTTTGCTTGAGGCGACCCCTTTTGAAACAAGGGTTGCTTCAGAGATCCTATCATCAGGCCTCTGAATCCTGGTCCCAAAGTGAATACAAGTTTGCTCCTATGTTTGTTGGTCAAGAGATACCTAGGTACACTGGATGCAATGTGTGCCCCAACAAATGAGCAGTGCGCCAGCAAAGCAATACAGGAGTTAGGGAAGGACTTGAGTTTAGGGTACAGGTGCTGTGTCTCTGGTGCCTGTTACATTGAAGTGAAGAAAACTGGTGCACTGGCTGAGACACTGGACAGGATCGCTGAGAGCATTTGCCTGGTGGGTGACTGCCCTATCCTGAAAGAAGAGACTTTTTTCCCTTGAAACTGGGCTGTGATTCTTGAGTTGCGAGTTGTGCACCTCCACCATGGAAACAAGAGCCTGCCTGTGAGGCTCAAACGGACACAGGGAGAAGACTCCCTAAGGATTGGTTGTACAGCGGCTTCAATTTCCCCAAGGACGACTTCTTTTTTTGTCAATAATGTATTCCCTTTAGTCGTCCCATTTTTGAGGAGGAGCAGCCCCTTGCAGCTCTTCGTTCTAATTCCTATGGCCCGGTGTGGTCCTACTGGTCCCAGACATGATTGATGTTCTAGCCCTCATAAAAGGAAAAGTAACAGTCAATTGGAAAATGTTTTTATTAGATATGTGATTTTGGCTATTCTGAAATTAAAATGAATAGTTACTGAAATGCATAGGAGCCCTGAAAATGTTTACTAGATGATTTTAGGATTTACTTTTGCTTAGGAATCGAAAAATTATAATTCTATTTGTAATAATGGTCATTACTTTTTCCTGCTATCTGAAGGTTAATTATGACCCGATGCTCCGTTCCCTTTGTATTCCCGCTTACACCTTACATGTACCCGCCTAATGAAATGTTTAGAATGGAAAATGGCCACCCAGCAATGAATTAGGATATTGATAAATTTATGAAAATTAATGTGCAAATATTTTCTATGTTCCTACTGGATCATCGGAATGTCTTTAGCTCATGCTAAAAGGACTATCTGTTAAAGATTGGACGGATTTGTTAGCATGAGCTGAAAGCCATTTTGTATTTCTGGCAGCCATCTTGTTTGCCATGTGCGGCCACGTGCTCGCCATGTGCTCTGTCCTCCCTCAATGTTGACTGCTCCTGTAATCTGCCTAGAAACTAACTATATTTAGCATCTTCCACCTTCGCGCATGCTCAGAAGGGCCTAGCTAGTAGAATGCACCTGCTCATCTTGTAGAACTGTCAGGCTATTTTTGCTGCTGTATGGAGAAGTAACTCTCCTCCCACTTTGTTGAGCAAGCAGATCTTGCATGCCCATATTAGTCATTTTGCATGCTTACATGAGCCAGGACTGCCCCTTGGCCTTATGCTGACTATGTAACCCTAAGAATATATAAGGCCCCTGTTTTCTGTACTCTTTGGACTGCTTCATTCAGTTGCTAAGGCTTCTGTGTGACATATTCTCCCTCATTTGAAGTTAATAAAGATGTTACTTTTATATTTCAGCTTCAGGGGCCAATTTCTTCTTTGTTGGTTTAAAAGGACCAACTATCAGTGGGACCCCTGAGAAGGTTTCTATGTTCTACAACCTGACCATTCTAATGGTGATTACTAGGATCTTGAAGAGGATCCTGTTGTGTATGTGCAGCCTATAGAGGGTTTTGAGTGCTTCTGATGCTGAGGGCCCCCTTGGCAGTTTCAATACCAGTCGGGCTGCTGCATTTTGACAATCTGTAGCTTTTTCATAGCTATTTACTTTGCTCCTGCATATAGGCTGTTACAGTAGTCCAGTCGAGACAGGATTAAGGCCAATGCGACTGTCTAAAGAGCTGTAGCTGGAAGTAGATCAGAAAATGTTTTGGCTGTTTTTATCATGTGGAAGTAGGTGCCTGCTACCGAGAGTGCTTGCTGGTGGAAGGACAGTGTACTATAAAATCTAATCCCCAGGTTCTTCACAGTATTCACTGTATTAGGAAGAGGTGCAGCGTCAGTCGGCCACCAATGTTTGTGCATGAAGATGTTAGATTTCCCAAGCAGCATGATATCTGTTTTTTGGCTATTGCACTTGAGATGGATAGATTTCATCTAGTCAAAGACAGCGGAAAGGCAGCACAGAAAGGTTTCCTCTGCCGCTGCGGAATCTTTATCTAGAGTTAGGATAAGCTGAGTGTCATCAGCATAGGAGACAGACTTGATGTCAAAAGATACAACCAAGTCCAGTTGAGGTACCATATATATATTAAAAAAGTGTTGTGGAACACCAGAGAGCAACTGTTTCTCTGTGAGTTGGTAATTGCCGAAGGGTTACTATTTGTCTCCTGTTCTCCAGAAAGCCAGGCCAACTCTTTGTGTGAGATGCCGCTTTTATTTAACTGTTCTCCCAAGATGTCGTGGGAGACAGTGTCGAAGGCGGCTGATAGATCCAACAGAATCAGCACTGCATTTTTACCTTGATCTGGTGCAAATGTTTTTGCTTCCGTAGTATGTAGCAGTGCTAACTCTGTTGAGTGGCTAGACCTAAATCCCGATTGCCTGGGGTGTAGAATGTTGGCTTCTAGCAGAAAGTCATTGAGCTGCGTATTTACTAACTTCTCTCTTATTTTACTTAGACATGGTAGCAGAGTGATGGGTCTGAGATCAGAGAGGGTTGTTGGGTCCGTTAGTGTTTGTTTTTTTTTTAAGGGGTTTGACCTAAGCGATTTTCCAATTTTCGGGTTCTGTTGCTTGCCTAAGAGTGTAGTTTATTATTTGATTTATAAGTGGGTTTATGGTGTCGATGAGTGCATGTAGAATTTTTATGGGACAGGGATCAAGAGGGGAACCTGATTTACATAAGAGGATAGCTTGTCTGGACTGCTCAAGGTTAATCTCCTTGAAACAGTTAAGCCTCCGTCTGTTATCCAGATCAGCTCTTTCTGCAGGCAAGGTGTTGGTTGACTTAAAGTCTTTTTTTAGGTTTTTGACTTTTTTAATCAAAGTAATCAGCGATCTGGTCGCTTAGTTTTTGTGACGGAGGAATTTCGTGATCGAGCATCTTGGGGTGGGTAAAAGATTTTACAATTTTAAACATTGTTTTCTGATAAGATGTTGTCTGGTTATGAGATTAGTGGAATGGGCCTTCTTTTCTGATTTGATTTGCTGATTATAGTTTTTGAGAGCTGCTCTAAAGGTAGTGAGCTCTTCAGATTTATAGCTTATCCTCCATTTACGTTTAGGTTTTCAACATTGGCCTTGTAATTCTTTTAGCTGAGAGGTGAACCAGGGAGCAGAGGTTTTGCCAGAGAAATTTCTACTAGGTAGGGCCGAAGGTGCTAAAATGTTAGCAAGTAAGGCCATCCAATCATTGAAGATGTCAGTATTTAGCGAGGGGTCCCCTCTTAGAGTGGGTTTGCCTAATTCTGCCTTTGCATGCAGGTCAGGATTAGTTAGCATTTTATTCCTTTTTCGTCTGGTTGTATTACAGGTTTGACCTGAGTCTTTTACCGGTTGTGTAATGGTACAGCTAATCCTGAAAGGGCTGAACTTGTGGTCAGACCAAGTTATAGTGACCGTGGGTCTACAGTAAGGCTGGTGGAATTGGTACATATTCCATCCAGGGTATGCCCTGCACCATATGTGGGACCAGCTATCGGCTGATTAAGTCCTAGAGTTTCTATAATCTCTCCTAAATATTTTGCAGTTGAGGTATCTGCTGATTCCAAATATAGATTAAAATGTTTGTTGATCTGATTGTTTTTTCTGTTCCCCATTTCTAATTTTTTTCATATAAAATTAACTACTGTTCTTTGATAAACCCTCTGATTGAATGCGTTTTGCTTTTATATAAAAATAAAATTCTCTTTCTTGAATTGATTTGAGTTATCCTATTGAGTGTCATTAGATGTCATGACGATTAAGAACAGTCATTTTGAATAATTTTTTTAAAATAAATCCCTTGTTGGAAACTTTACCTTTTTACTTTATTACCCAAGCCCACAAGGGTCGTTTGGGTTGCCCATTATCTTGCTATGTTTTGAATCCAAATAAACAGAATAAATGCCAATACTGTGAAAAGTCACTTTTCTTAAATAAAGTTTTTGTTCAAAGAGTTCAAGATCAATCCTTCTGCTTTAATGGCACTAATAGTCTACGCGTTTTCGAACTCTCAGTGGCTTGGGAGTTCTCATCAGGAAATCAAGCTCTTTTATTTCAAGCTGAAATGGGAATGTGGTTTCACCAGACGGCACACAAAGAGTATCCAGGACCAAATTATTTTGCAGTGAAATTGATTTTCTGGATAATTTCGGGGGGCAGCCGAACTTGTAAATTGCATCAGGCTGTCTTCTATGCGGGGGTCTCGGTGGGCGGGTTACATTATTGGCGTTTCTTCTGTTTATTTGTAGCTAGTGGCTCAGCCTTGCCGTTGAGGGCCCAGACCCAGTGGTGGTTTTTTCGATGTTTTGAATCCAGCAACACTGGTAATGCCAAATTGGAGCACGATTCCATTGATGTCACTGAATTATGCATAAAACCAAGACCAGAAGTCCCATTAGAATGGTCAGATTTGATATTGCCTGTTGATGGTTCTTATCCAAGGAACCAATATGGAGGATTGAGAGCCGCTCATGTAGTGTTCTCTATTACAGACACATTAGAGGTGAAAGGGCCGGGCCTATAAGTTCTAGATCTGTTCTAGAGTCACAATTCGATGGTTCTTTTTCATAGTATGTGAGCATAGAGGGGAGAAATTAATAAATGAATCAATTCAATAAGGAATTTCTCTGACACATAGTAACCACAGACCACTATGTAAGGTTAGTTAATTTATTACAAAGCCAAAAATAACTGGACATAAATACACCTCAAGATGAGAGTGTAGAAATACATTGGCATCAACACAAAGCCAAGTCGGTGAATTAAGTTGAGTCGGTGAAACATGCACAGGACAATTAATTGGAGGAATAGGATGCAGAGGATCAAAAAGCATGAGTCCAAATTTCTCTGCATCGAGGGTTGATGAATATAAAGCATCAATCTATCCCTACTCTGAAGCTAAGGTGACATCCCTACTTTAGCATTTTTCAGAAGACAGATAGAAAGGCGTCAGCAAGTGAAGTCTTCCTGAGAAGTCTCTCTACCATCGATGGGTCGAATAGCATAAAGTCATCAAGACAGAGCTCGTTCTGAGACGCGCTCTCACCAACGGAAGAAAAGAAGTGGGCCCCCTTTCCCTACTTCCAATGTTCAAATATTACAGGTATCTTCCATAGATTCCTTCCGGGTCATGCCATCCACTCTAACCACATTCTCATAGCTATTTTTCCACAGGACGGTGATGTTCCTGAACAGCAACGTGGTTACCTTGATTCCCAGGCCTTCTCCGGTGGGAAAGTACAACAGCTCTCCTTATCAGTCTTAACTCTCAATGTATCCTCTTCTCTCCTTGTCTAAATCCTAAAACAAAGACATTATTCTAACCAACAAGGACGCTTCTTACTCCTGCAACAACACAAATGTGAGAAAGAACGAAATCCACAGCACATATGAAATTTAAACTGTTCGTTCTAAAGCGAGAGCTTTCTGGGAAATGCATTTCAGGCCTACAAGAGTCAGCTAACAAAAGAGAAATGGAGCATGAGATTTATGAAATTGCATGGAAAATAAGGCACATTCGGTTAATATTCCTACCTACATATAAAATTACATGATTAATAAACAATTAATAATGAATAACTGTCATTTGCACAACACAGATTCTTCACGTTAGTGTTTTCTGCTAGTTATATTTGGTTTGAACATCAGCTCTTCACGTTTTCTCATTAACGGCCTAAATACATCACGTTTTATTTTATTACAAGGCACTAACACTTATGTTAACACGCCAAAGGATTATATGCGTGTGTGTTCTATACATGTGATTATAATACAGCCCAACAAATGAAAATTACTTTTCCACTACATCAGAGGTATCTTCCTTACAAGATGTGAAATCAGCACAAGTAGAAGATTGCCTTAAGAAGAGCTTACTGCTTGTCAGAGAAATTAAACATAATGATTTATACTGACAGACAGTATAGATTTGGTGTTGTTCCCGATTATGGGCAACTATCGTCATAGAGAGGATTTGAGACGTCCTCAGGTGTTCCAATAAAACCAGCTTGTACAGATAGGATATGTTAAATGAAATTCAAAAACCAAAGGAAGGGGCAGATGTAAAGTGTCAAAACCATAAGGCTCACAAGGATTTAGTTACACTAGGAAACAAATATGCTGATCAGAAGGTGAGGTAGTGTGCCACGAATCAGTTATTCAAGAAAACAAAATTACAACTTTTCAAGTGTACAAGTCATGAATAGTCTAAACTGTTTTTATCTGGACTCGATGCAGACTCCTTTGAGCGAGTTAAGTGATTCGCCGGAATATATGCTCCAACCAAATGAAATGGGACAACTTAGGCCATAAAAAGAATGATTAAGATTTATATGTAAATGTAGAGCAAAAATATATTCCGCCGGACTATGTGTAAATATTTGCATTATCAAGCTCATACAGAAAGAGATAGTTTGGTTAGGATATTTTTTTTAAATACTAGGAATATAGAGGATTTTGACAGATTTCTGAAACTTTATGTAATTGTTGTTTGGTTTGGCATTTAAACAATCAAATGTTACCATCAAGTATCACTTTGGCAAATCAAAAGGCCCATTTCCAAGATCAGAGGAAGACTTTATTCAAATGCCACTTTGCAATAGCACTTTGCATGCTGGTAGTAGCTTGCCTGTTCCAAAAATGGGTTAAAGCATTTCCCCCTAGGGAAGCAGATAGCCTTACAGTTACAAATCTCTTGTTGAAGGGAATTGATACCAAGGTTTGGCCTCCCAACTTCTATTGAGACTGATCGTGGCCCACTTGTCATAAATGAAGCGGTACAGATTATTAGTGTAGCTTTTAAAAATCAAGCAAAGATTCCCCGTAGCCAACGACCATGATTCTCAGGTGTAGTGGAGTGGACTAATGACAATCTAAATAATAAAATGGCATAACTTTGTTCCTCAACAGGATTAAATTGCCAATAGCATGTCCTCTTGTGCTAATGAATATGAGAAGTACTCCAAACAGAAGGACAGTCCTATCACCCCATGAAGTGATCGCAAGCAGAGCAATGAGACTTGCAAATGCACCTTCAGATGCATTAGTTTCCTTTAAATTATGAAAATGTACCAGATTATTGCAAAGGTCTGGTGGATGTGGTGAGATCAGTTTCTTACCAGGTGAATGCAACCACAGAAGGCTACAAGAATACACCCTGACGTGGATTGACTGCGGGGTATTGTGTTTTTATTTGCAAACATGTACAGAAAGTCTGCTTAGATGAACGCTGGAGTGATCCTGACTACTAAAAGTGTCCCGGAATGGATCCATACTACTCACACAAAGAGAGTGAGAGTAGCTAAATCAGTGGATAAGGTATGAACAGATGATCCAAGTGCACTGTTGAGCAAGGTCAGGATCGCAGCATGTGACCAGAGGAGGGAAAAGATTTTTCCTGTAACTGGTGAAGATCAAACAGAAAGCTGAAGAGATCAGATTCAGGTGAGCGAATCTTCAGATGAAAAGTCTGAATCTCCTCAAGTCCAGTTACAAAGTGATCAAAGTGAACAGCTGCTAAAATGCAAAATCACAAAGCATAATTGGCAGCAAGAAGAGAAAGTCTCTGATTGAAACAGTGACAAGTTGCAATTGAAAATCAGAATTGAAAAGACCCCTTCTGCAAGAAAATAATTTACTGTGGAAAAAGCTAACAAAAGAGTACATGAGTTAAGTTCAAGTTTGAACTACAGTTGTGAAAAAGAAAGAGATCGAAAAAACGTTCCTATGAAGAATTACCCCGAAAATGAACTTGCAAAAGAAAACGCTGTGAACGTGAAAAACGTCTACAGAGATATTGGAGTTCGGAATCTGATGAGTGAATCGCCAGCACCCAAAATACCAGTTGAAAAAAGAATTCCCAATAGGAAATATGCTTCACCAGAGTGGGTGTAAATAGCTATAGTGTCAGAAGCAGAAACTGATTTTTTTTTTTTGTAACATCGTTTTTATTGCAGTACCAGAAAAGTTTGCATAGACATTACAGTAATGAGTAACATATCAATATAGCAGTATGGCATACATTCAATCCGCTACCGTTCACAAGTTGCTCGTGCTTCCAGATAGAAAGCAGAGTTGCATCTAGTATAAGTCCATTCTCTGCTCCGCCTCCCAATGTCCTTTTCCGTGAGCACAGGAGGACGCGGACTGCTTTTAAATTTTCACCCCTCCCCCTATCAACCACCCCCCCAAACTCCCCAACATCCCCCCCGTGGCAGCGCTGCAGTAGAATCGTAGAGAAAAGTAAGGTCTGGTGTGTGCAAGAAGGAATTAAACATCCGCTAAAGGTGCGCTCCTGGTGTGTTAGTGGGGTCAATCACTTCAGAGTCCGTGTCTTCTCTGTCCTCCTCCTCATTATCATCTCGCAGTGCCTGCACTATCATCTCCCACGCTGTTGCCCTCTCCATGGCTTTCTCGTCAGCAGCCCTTCTAGCCATCTGATATCGTAAAGTGCTTTCACATGCCGCCCACCTCAAACATTCACCATACCAGCGTTTGTATGTGGGCCCCACTTTCGACTTCCAATTCCTGGTTATTTCCCTCTTCGCCAATATCAACCCCATGTCTATGAACCTACTGGTCGTCTTATTTTTAGGCGTGTGTGGAAACCAGTGCAGCACCCCCACTGCTTTGGTGTATTGTATCTCTCTATCCGTGGCGTTGTTTAGAGCCCTCCCGACCTCCTGCCAATATTCCCCCAGTGTAGGGCAATCCCAGAGCATGTGTCCCAAGTCCGCCCCCAGTGCGCCACACCTAGGGCAGGCCGCTTGTTCCACTCCAAAGTACTGCTTCAGTTTCCCTGGTGTGAGGTATGCCCTATGAATGATATAAAAATGTATAAGTTGGAATCTGGCATTCCTTGTGCTCTTCCGCGCCCTCCGTAATAGTTGGCCCCAAGTGGCGTCAGGAATCTCCATTTGGAGGTCCAGTTCCCACTTAGCCTTTAGGGCAGTGAGCGGCTGCAAGGCCTCTCGCAACATTCGACAATACAGACAGGTCACCGCCTTAAAGATTCCCGCCGCCATCATCGTGTATTGGCACGCCATAGAGGTCCTGGGTTCCTGCAGGCCTTCGCCCCAGTGGTCTTGCATGGCGCCCGTCACTGCCGCGTGCAGGAGATAATCACCTCTTGGAAGGTCGAAACGCTCCTGTAGCTCTTGGAACGGAAGCAAGGCTCCGTCCTCATAAAGGTCGCCCAGCATCTGGATCCCAGCTTCCTCCCAGCCCAGCAGTCTCGACCAATCCCCACCATGAGGTAGGGCTGTGACCATTCCCAGCGGGATCTCCGGAGCATACATGCGACGGATTCCCGCCCGTTTACGCGCCCGGTTCCAGCAAAGCCGGAACGTCTGTTCCTCCACCGTTAGGTCTTTGATCAACAGCTTCTGATAAAGAGTGATATACGCAAGCACATGCCGCGGAGTGCCCTCATCTCTACTGTGTTCTGGGCCTCGATACACTCTCGCGACCTCTTGGGTAAAAGTCTGCAGCTGAGCCGCTAGGTAATAGTACTCAAAATCAGGCACCGCCATACCTCCCTCATCTTTGGGTCGCAAGAGGGTGTCCAGCGCTATTCGCCGCCGACCCGTGCCCCATAGGAACGCTATAACCAGTGATCTCAGACGTCGAAAGACGGAGCCGGGTATCCATATCGGGAGGGTTCTAAAATAATATAACAGCCTAGGTAATGCTACCATCTTCAGCAAGGAGACACGACCTGCCAACGAGAGTGGGAGAGTGGCCCAGAAGTCCATACACCCCTTCAAGGCGTTAATGCAGCGAGTGATATTACCGTCCAACATATCTGCAGGTGTATGATACACATAAACGCCCAGATAGTGCAGGCAATGAGGCTCCCATCTGAGTTCCTGTGCGGTGAGAGGGCACGGCTCTCCCCGTCTCAGCGGGTACAGGCAAGACTTGGTCCAATTGACCTTCAGGCCCGATAACCGCCCGAATAATTCTAGCAAACGTCTCGCTCCCATCAGTTCCTCCTCCACATCGGCCAAAAACATCAACAGGTCGTCCGCATACAACCAGATGGCGTGTGGCCTGGCCCTGTAGACCAAACCCCTATAATAGCGGCCAGACCTGGCTTCCGCTGCAAAAGGCTCCATTGCCAACGCAAACAAAAGGGGGGAAAGTGAGCACCCCTGCCTAGTGCTGCGTCGTACCGGATATGGACTTGAGATCAACGAGCCCACTCTAACTCTAGCCGTGGCTTCAGTATATAGGACTTTGGTCCAGTTGATGTAGCCCTCCCCTAGTCCAAAACGCCTCATCACTTCGTATAAATAATTCCACTCTAGGCTATCGAAAGCTTTCTCGATGTCTATGGAGAACACTAAAGGAGTAGACCCCTCCGGCAACCGAGCTCCTAGCAGCCTAGTCAGTCTGCGGATGTTGTGGGTGGTGTTTCGCGTTGGGATGAAGCCGCACTGGTCACTATGGATCAGGCTTGTCATGTGGGTTAACAATCTATTCGCCAGGATTTTGCTCAGTATCTTGTAATCCGTCGTGAGCATTGACAATGGACGGTAAGAGGAGAGGGCGTCGCTCGCTCTACCAGGTTTCAACAATGGAATCATAAGGGCCTCACCCATTGCCCTCGGCAGTCTACCTCGCGACTGTGCCTCGTTGTAGACCGATTGCAGTTGCGGGGCTAAGTGCTCCATATATTTGCTATAGAACTCGATCGGCAGGCCGTCGAGCCCCGGGGTTTTATTCCTAGCCATCTGCTTCACTGCGCACCCTATTTCTCCGACCGTTATAGCTCGACCCAGCTCCTCTGCCTCTGATTGCTCTAGCTGTGGCAACTGCAGCCCTCCAAGGAAGGTGTCTAATTCCTCCGCCCCGCCCGTCGGTCCGCTCTCATACAGACCCTCATAGTACGCCCTGAACCTATCCAGGATCCCGGCCTGGGTGTGGCAGAGCCCGCCTCCCTCCTCTCGAATGGACATGATTTGAACACCCCGCCGAAGCGGATTAGCAAGCCACGCCAGCATTGTCCCCGCCTTATCGCCCTCCGCATGCGCTCTAGTCAGATATACCTTGTGATCGAAACTACGCAACCGTTCCAACTCCACCGCCATTGCTTCTCTGGCTTTACTAACCCCCTCTTGAAGCTCAGGATGATTTGGGCGCTCTCGTTCTTTCTCTCTCAACTGCCGCTCCGCACGATCAAGGTCGTCCAACAATGTTTTACGAGCACCCGCAACGGTCCCAATACAGTGCCCCCGGACCACTACCTTAAACGCATCCCACTCCACAGCCCTAGTGGAAGCGGAGCCACTGTTCTCTTCAAAATAGCGCGTCACTCGTTCCTCCAAGGCCTCCCTAAATAGCAAATCATCCAGGGTATCAGGTTGTAGCCGGCAAGTTGGGACACAACTGACTTCTACCATCCAGTTCAGGGACAATAACAAAGAGTTATGGTCCGACAACGTGCGGGCCAAGTACTCCGCACTTCCCACCACTGCAAGCACAGGTGAAGAGCACAAAAACACATCCAACCTAACATGAAGATCGTGTATACTAGAATGGAAGGAGTAATCTCTCGTGTTAGGGTGTAGCATTCTCCAGGCATCTCCCAGGTCCCAACTCTCTTGCCAGTCTAATCTTCGTTTCGCTACCCTATGTATCGGTGAGGAGTGCAATGGGGGATGAGACCTGTCTAATACGGTATCCACCACCGAGTTAAAATCCCATTGGACCCGCCAAGTAACTCGCCAGTTTGCCCGAAAGCGCTGTCAGGAAAGCGGGCAAATCCACATTCGGAGCATACACACTGCAAAGTGACACTATTCGGCCCCTAAGTCTCCCCTCCACAGCCACAAACCTACCCTCTGGATCTACTACTTCCTTGGTGACCTGAAAGGGAACCCCAGCCCGTATCCAAATCAAGGCACCCCTTGCAAAGGCTTAATATGTCGTATTAAACAGCTGCCCCCTCCACCTTCTCTGCAGCGCTACTCCCTCCTGTTTGGTGAGGTGCGTCTCTTGAAGAAAAGCTATATGCACTCCCCTACGTTTCAGATATGCATGGACCTTGTGTCTACGCACCATGGTATGGAGACCCCGCACATTCCAGGTCACACATTTCAGAGCCCCCGTATTAGCCATACTCCCCTGCATCCCTAGACATAACAATAACATCCTTCGACCAGGCGCTCATGCCAACACAATACTGACCCCCCCACCCTCTCCAAACAAATGAACCCCACACCCCTCTGGTCCCAACCTGAGCTTCCCCAACTACTCTCGGTTCCCACCCCCCCCCCAGGACAGGACCCCCCACAATTGGAAGAGAACCCATCCAAACTGTTGCAACTAAATAACCCCTTCAAAGAAAAGCACTATAATTCGTAGTCTCCACTGCGATGACCTTAAGGGCCAGTAGGGCACGGACCGCTACCGAAGGAGTTTGTTAAACCAGATCAGTCCCGCATATCCCGCCCCGTGATCCCCCCATGAAAAACTCACGAAGTCCCATAGAACAAGAAGCTGCGCACACGGGCCCAGCGCCCCAGTGTCTGACCATCAGGCCGTTCTTCAAATCAAGCGTCTCAGGCCTCGACGATCTCTCCAGACGTTTGAGGTGTGACGACAGGACCCTTGGCACCCCCGAATTCTGAGAGTTCCGTCTCCGATCCCGTACACTGCTCCTCCGAGTCCGTGCCCTTCCCGGACTGGCTCCGCGCCGTACCAGAGAGATCCACCTCCGCCTGTAGGGCAGCCTTCCTCTCTGCCTCAGTCTGTGACACCAATGGTTTCCCAGTCCTCCGCCGATTCTTGCGAATGCGTTGGGATTTCCTAGTCGGCTGGTTCTTTTGAGCCTCCTCCGCCCTGGCTGTGGCCCCGTCCGTTCCAGCCTTGTACGTGTCCCACCAAGCCCAAGCGTCCGCCGAGGAAGTAAAGAAAAGCGACTTGTCGTCCACCACCACCCTCAGCTTCGCTGGGAAGAGAAGGGAGTATTTGATGCCCTCTCCACGGAGCTCACGCTTGAGCGACAGGAAACTGGCCCTGAGTCTCTGGGTCTCAAAAGGGTAATCCGGGAACAGGGTGACCCTGTTATTGTCAACTTGAAAAGGCCCTGCTTCCCTCGCCCTCTGCAGTAGCCAGTCTCAGTCTTTGTAGTGAAGAAGCTTAATCACCACCGGGCGAGGGGGCAGGCCTGGGGCCGGTGGTCGGGCCGGAACCCTGTGGGCCTGTTCCAGGGAAAAGAAAGGAGAGAGTCCCTCTGGCGCAACTTCAGTGCGTAGCCAATTGTCGAGGTAGCCCACCATGTCGTCTCCCTCGGTTTTTTCCGGAAGGCCCACCAGGCGAACGTTGTTGCGCCTACTCCTATTTTCCGCATCTTCGGCGTTCCTCTCCAGCACCTTCAACCTGTCCAGGGCATCCGCCATCTGGGCCTTCAACGCTGCGTAATCCGGGGTCAACTCTTGTATGGATATCTCCACATTTTTGACTCTGTCCTTAAGCTTGTCATGGTCCGCTTTCAGGAGACCCAGGCCCATCGCTACCTGGGCTATGTCCTGCTGCAGGGCGTCTTTTGTGGTCGTGATGGCCTCCAGTATGCGGTCTTGCATGCGTTGGAGAGCAGGGTGGTCGCGGTCCGCTCCATCCTGCGTTTCCGAGTCAGCCGCTCCGTCCCCTTTTCCTTTCGGTTTCACCATCCCGGCTACAGCAGTTACTGGCCCCCGGGATCCCGATCAATCTCCCCGTAGTCGTCCGCAGTTCAGAACCTCGCCACTGGATAGTACCCCGAACAATGGGACCGGGGATCTAGGACACCCACAGGGCCCTGAGCACTGTCCGGACCTCTCCCGAGGGGTCAATCCAATTCTCGGAAGCCAGCGTCGATGACGGGGTCTCGAGGCCTCGATTACTGCGTGGAGAGTTGGAGTCGCCTTCACAAA
Organism: Lissotriton vulgaris; assembly: GCF_964263255.1. Lineage (NCBI taxonomy): Eukaryota > Metazoa > Chordata > Amphibia > Caudata > Salamandridae > Lissotriton > Lissotriton vulgaris. Next base: position 412,297,047 of record NC_141693.1, on the reverse strand, counting down.
GCCGCCGCCATTTTGGGGGCTTCCCCGGAGATCTTCCCTGTGTCCTCGTGTCCCCGTCAACCCGCCACCAAAGCGAGGAAAAGGCCACCCGTGTTTACTTACAGGGTCGAGAGAGGTCCTCCGGTCCGGCAATCACCTCTAGTACTGGGTCAACAGGAGAACCGGGCCACAAGCCACCTCCGCTCTCGGCGACACTCGTCCAGGCCTCAGGGCGCCATCTTAGATGAATGTCTATCGCACCCGAGGTACTTGCTAGAGGTCGATTTTCAGGACGATAAGCAGCCACAGGTCGCCCACTCCGAACGCCGTTGCCTCCGTGACACCTTTAGGCTACGGATTTTTCAATTTTCGTTGGGATTCGCGTGGATAATCAGGATGATATCTGGGATCGGGCGCGGAGCTCCGGGCTCACGCTGCCTACCTCCTCGGCATCCAAGCCACGCCCCCTGTCAGAAGCAGAAACTGATGAAGATGAATATGGTCAACTGAATGAGTGACACAATGCTTTTTTTCAGAAGGATTAGATCTAGAGACTGATTCTGAAAAGAAGCCACGCCAAGAGTGAAAAAGAGGCTTTGACATACTGAATTTTGATGAAAGCCAAAATATCAAGACAGGAGAGTTTTGCTCAAAGACTGAAATAACTGAAAACTGACGAGAAAAAACAAATGCATACAAAGACTGATAAATTTAGATGAAGTTGATTTTGAATTGATTTCTTTTTACAACAGCTGAGAAGTGAATATTAATTTATATTATAGGCAGACAGGAAATTGGGAAACTGAAATCATGTAAAATTGTAGGAATGGTGCTATTAAGATTGATATTATTATTAGTTGGCTTGTTGGTGTGCTTACTGAATACTACGGGAAATGTTTCACATCATATAAACAGTAAGACTGCTATTAGTCCAATGATAAAGAAACTAAGCAAAGAATATCTCTTCATGAAAAGCATTTGGTAGTGGTTTTAGAGATATTGGGTATACTAAAATGACTAAAGTATATATTGAAATTATTAAAGTTAGTAGTTGCAACGCATGCACTGTCCTTCCTACATTAGCTGGTGATGGCGCCACCTTTGTCCAAGTAGAGCTTTCTTGCTCACTTTTTTTTAGGACTTTTGTTGCCATCGTTAATTATGAGGAGTCTCTTTCCCCATATTAAATTGATTTTAATGTAACTCTGAAAAAATGTATTCATTATTGAGAGAAATAAGGAAATTAAGTGTGGTAACAATTTGAGAGTGATTGCATAAACCAGAGCTGATACTCGCATGGACGCAGTTTATTCGTCTGCAGTAGTAGAAGAAAGAGGCGTGACTTTATTATTGAAAAAAGAAATTTGAAAGAGCAAAAGATTGCCTTCGATATAATTAACGAGGAAGAATAATTTAGGTTTTCAGATCTACATCAGAGGTTGAAGAGGGAGCTGGAAAGGAAAGGGAGATGTGTATGGTTAGGCACATTTCCACAGAAGGCAGAGTAGAGTTTGCTTGTGAGAGTATATGCAATAAAAAAAACTAATTAAGTTAGTGGAGAAGAATTGTAATTGTAAAACATTTGTAGAGCGCATGGTTACCCAAAGGCATCCCAGCGCTAGAGGCTACCGCTCATAAACTAGGTGCAGGTTTATGGGAAAAGAAATGTTTTTATGCTTTTCCGGAAGACCAAATGATTGGTCTCACAGTGAATGTCAAGGGAGAGAAAATTCCACAACCTTGCTGCATTATACGAAAAGAGGCGACCCCCCCTGCACGTGCGTTCCTTATTTTAGGAACAGTCACCATCTGTTTATTGCCTGACCGCAAAGCTCTTTTAGGGAAATAAGGGGAGATAATGGAGTGAATAATAGGTGGACCATTACCTAGCATTGTCTTATGTGCAATGCAAAGCGCCCTGAACTGCACTCTCTGCTGAATAGGCAGCCAGTGTAGAGTGACCAGAGCAGTCCTTACTGACTGTCGGTTGCTGATGTTTAGAAGCTGACGAGCTGCACAATTCTGTACAGTTTTCAGTTTCCTAAAAGTAGTGTTGGGTGCTCCTAAATAAAGGACATTGGCATAGTCGAGCCTGGAAAGTATGAGGGCCTGAACCACTGTTTTCCCAGGCAGAGAGAGGAAGAAGGGGAAGAATTCTCCGTGTCATCCTCAGCACCCAAAGCAATTACCTGTAACCTTCCATGCTTGCTCCCCAAAATCCAAATTACGATCCAGCCAGACCCCCAAACTCTTGAGCTGTTCTTTGGGGGAAGGGGGAAAGCCAAAGCAACTAGGCCACAGTAAACTTACATTAGGCGAGGAAGGTTTACCTAAAAACATCAGCTCCGTTTTGGACCAGTTGAGTCTCAGATATGAATCCTCCTTCCATGCTGAAACCTTTTCAGGCACCTGGCCAGATCAGGGCCAGTGTTAAGCTGGTTGAAAGAAACAACCAATTATTGGGAGTGTTTATTATGTTTGTGGAAAGTTGACTTTATTTAATCTACCAAAGAAATGGGTGGTTTTATGTTATCTAGCTTTAGTTTACCCTAGAATGTATCATGTAGCATTGGAAGAGGAACATGGTTTGAGGAGAATGAAAAGAAATGGTTGTCAAGTAGTGATAGATAGTTGTGGAGTTATTATTCCTCCAATGTGAATAGCCATTAACGATGTGAAGATTAGCAAATTATCTAAAGTTGTAGATATACCTGCTGTGGATACTGTGAGATCCTATAAATTAGATAATTTAGAGATGTTAGCAATTAGTGCAAAAGTGACGTGGAACTTTCTTACCTTAGATATACTCTTGGTGAAGGAGGGTGGTGTCTGTAAAGCAATTAAGGCAAAGAAGTGCTGTACATACATACTAGATTATAGTCAAGCGGTTGACTCTTACATTACAAACACACCTAATTTGACTCATGAGATTAGGTCGTTAGAAGAACTAGGTTTGTGGGAAGCTATAGGATCTTGAATTAAGAGAACAGAGAGTGGGTTTTGGAAAGGTTGGTGAGTGGCTAAGTAGTTTTCGTGGTGGAGTTTTACAAGCTGTTTGAACACCCATAATAATATTGATTTGTGCAATTTACCTATTTTGCTTATTAAAACTAATGGGAAGTATGATTAGAAAGTAGAACAGAAATAATATGAATAGAAGTAACACAGATAATTCAAGAAAAAGCTCATCATTCCAACAGATGAAGCAGATGCTGTATAATGTTCAATTAACTAAAAAGATGAAGACTTCAAAAGACTGAAAGCTGATTAGTAAAGTTATTTATGGGTTTAAGTAATTATATAAACATAATCGGGAGGATTTTTATTAGCTTTTTCAAAATGTGCAAATTTGAAAATACTGGGTGAAACTTTTTTATGAATTGTTATGGTATTACTGATGCATATAGTTTTAATCGATGAATTAATGATGGTACTCTTGAAAGGAGAGTAGTGAGTCACTTTAAAATGTAATTAATATTGTAAAGACGTTATACCACAGTTTCCTGTGTGATGCCATCATTTAATATGGATGCAAATTCTGGTGTTCTGTACATCTCACTCCTGCCCCCCCCCCCAATCAGCCTTCCGCTGCAAACCATCTCTCCTCTTTTTTCCATGGAGAAACAAGTGAATGACAATGGTTTCAAAATTGAACTATTGGATTAGGAAGTGTGTATTGTAAATGAAGCTTCCATTGTGTACCCAAAGTCTCATATTCAAGGAATTCTGCTGGAAGTTCAGCTGAAGGCGTGCTAATTCTATGAGGCATTACTTGAGAAACGCTTCATTTTGTGCTGATCATTTCCGGAGTCCAGTTGGTGAGAGAGTAGATGGGTGATAAAGAATTAAAACTTCCATTACCGTTTCTAACTGTTAAATGCGACCCTAACGATGATCATAATATGTTGAATTTGCAGAATCTATTAACATAATGTCTGATTTTGCTATAAAAACTCTTGGGCTTTTGATTTGGGGGCTTCATCATTACAGTAGTCTCATGCTGATGCTGGGATATATATATTTCTTTTCATTTTCCTGTGTCTATTTGACTTAGATTTTCTCATGGGAATGTTGTCAGTACTCTTTATGGGTCCAACTTTGCTTAACCCCTTCCATGCTGATGACGGCCCCCAGCCGTCATGCACTACGGTACCCGTGTGCTGATGACGGCTGGGGGCCGTCATAAACCCGACCACTCGCGATTCTGCCGCACAGGCGCAGAATCGCGGCCGCATGGAAGGGGTTAAACTTGTATAGTTAGGGCTACGTTTTATGATTCAGTATCTATGTACCTGGGCCTTCATGGCATTTTTCTCTGTACCTCATTTTCTAAAATTTAGCAATAAATACATTTTTGTCCTGATTTTGATCTAGAACTCAGTTATTAGCAATTCCTAATTTTGTTCTATTTTAGTCTGTTGAAATTTATATTTTTCATTTGTGTAGTATCTAACAACAAGCTCTATTGCAGATTCTAAAGCAAAAGTATTAGGTAAAATGTGGGGTGTTCAAAATATTGGGGTTCAGGTTCTTACTGGGGTTTGGCTCCCACATTATCTTAGCTGTGTTCTCATTGCTCACTCTGTTGCAAAAAATGTGCTACATGAACATGATTTCATTCTGTAACATAAACTTGATATTTTATTTATTGCTGAATCCTGGATACATGTGGCTTCTGCCCTCCACCCCAAACCATGCTTATGGTACCCCTCTTTGTACTTCTCCCTTCATCTTTGTCATTCTGGCAGTTTTTCCTAAGCATTCCATAGCCGTGTCTTCTATACCTGTTAACCCATTCAAGTATGCTGAGACTTTGGACTCTGGTTTACTTGGTCTCCTTCTGGTTCACCTTTTAGCCTATCAGTATATCGTTCACCAGGTTCAGCGACGTGTTTTTACCAGCGACGTGTTTTACCTCTGATGTGTTTGACTTCCTTACCCTTAGGAAACTTCTACTACCTTATCATTGGGGATTTTATTTTCTTGTTAGACTCTGGCACTGCTCCAGACACAGTCATACTTGTTGAATTTGAATTTGAATTTAAAAAGATTTATAAAGCGCGCGTTCACTGTGCAGTTTCTTGGCGCTAGAGGGTTCTTGAGCTAAGGCGGACACAGGGGACTATAGGCTGAAAGCTTGTTGGAACAGAAAAGTCTTGAGAGCTTTGCGAAACTCAAGGTAGGAGGTGGAAAGTCTGACCTGGGGTGGGAGAGAGTTTCAGAAGGTAGGTGCAAGAACTGAAAATTTCTGACCTCCCAATCTTTTTTTCCTAAATCGGGGGATGGTTAATAGAGATTCAGGTTAAGCTCTCTGCCACTCTCAACCTGCCAAGCTAGGCCCGCTGTGCAATTCTGATTTAAATTAGATTTTTGGGTGACTGGCAGCCAGAGGATTAAGGAGTAGAAGTTCTGGATTCAACATTTTAAACTCTTTGGCGTCTTCCTGTAAGGTATGTCAAGAGACCTGTGAAAATAGTCGAGCCTGGAAAGTATGAGGGCCTGAACCACCGTTTTCCGGGCAGAGAAAGGAAGAAGGGGAAGAATTTTCCGTGTCATCCTCAGCACCCAAAGCAACTACCTGTAACCTTCCATGCTTGCTCCCCAAAATCCAAGTTACGATCCAGCCAGACCCCCAATCTCTTGAGCTGTTCTTTGGGGGAAGGGGGAAAGCCAAAGCAACTAGGCCACAGTAAACTTACATTAGGCGAGGAAGGTTTACCTAAAAACATCAGCTCCGTTTTGGACCAGTTGAGTCTTAGATATGAACCCTCCATCCATGCTGAAACCTTTTCAGGCACCTGGCCAGATCAGGGCCAGTGTTAAGCTGGTTGAAAGAAACAACCAATTATTAGGAGTGTTTATTATGTTTGTGGAAAGTTGACTTTATTTAATCTACCAAAGAAATGGGTGGTTTTATGTTATCTAGCTTTAGTTTACCCTAGAATGTATCATGTAGCATTGGAAGAGGAACATGGTTTGAGGAGAATGAAAAGAAATGGTTGTCAAGTAGTGATGGATAGTTGTGGAGTTATTATTCCTCCAATGTGAATAGCCATTAACGATGTGAAGATTAGCAAATTATCTAAAGTTGTAGATATACCTGCTGTGGATACTGTGAGATCCTATAAATTAGATAATTTAGAGATGTTAGCAATTAGTGCAAAAGTGACGTGGAACTTTCTTACCTTAGATATACTCTTGGTGAAGGAGGGTGGTGTCTGTAAAGCAATTAAGGCAAAGAAGTGCTGTACATACATACTAGATTATAGTCAAGCGGTTGACTCTTACATTACAAACACACCTAATTTGACTCATGAGATTAGGTCGTTAGAAGAACTAGGTTTGTGGGAAGCTATAGGATCTTGAATTAAGAGAACAGAGAGTGGGTTTTGGAAAGGTTGGTGAGTGGCTAAGTAGTTTTCGTGGTGGAGTTTTACAAGCTGTTTGAACACCCATAATAATATTGATTTGTGCAATTTACCTATTTTGCTTATTAAAACTAATAGGAAGTATGATTAGAAAGTAGAACAGAAATAATATGAATATAAGTAACACAGATAATTCAAGAAAAAGCTCATCATTCCAACAGATGAAGCAGATGCTGTATAATGTTCAATTAACTAAAAAGATGAAGACTTCAAAAGACTGATAGCTGATTAGTAAAGTTATTTATGGGTTTAAGTAATTATATAAACATAATCGGGAGGATTTTTATTAGCTTTTTCAAAATGTGCAAATTTGAAAATACTGGGTGAAACTTTTTTATGAATTGTTATGGTATTACTGATGCATATAGTTTTAATTGATGAATTAATGATGGTACTCTTGAAAGGAGAGTAGTAAGTCACTTTAAAATGTAATTAATATTGTAAAGACGTTATACCACATTTTCATGTGTGATGCCATCATTTAATATGGATGCATCTTCTGGTGTTCAGTACAGCTCACTCCTGCCCCCCGCCCCCATCAGCCTTCCGCTGCAAACCATCTCTCCTCTTTTTTCCATGGAGAAACAAGTGAATGACAAAGGTTTCAAAATTGAACTATTGGATTAGGAAGTGTGTATTGTAAATGAAGCTTCGATTGTGTACCCAAAGTCTCATATTCAAGGAATTCCGCTGGAATTTCAGCTGAAGGCGTGCTAATTCTATGAGGCATTACTTGAGAAACGCTTCATTTTGTGCTGATCATTTCCGGAGTCCAGTTGGTGAGAGAGTAGATGGGTGATAAAGAATTAAAACTTCCATTACCGTTTCTAACTGTTAAATGCGACCCTAACGATGATCATAATATGTTGAATTTGCAGAATCTATTAACATAATGTCTGATTTTGCTATAAAAACTCTTGGGCTTTAGATTTGGGGGCTTCATCATTACAGTAGTCTCATGCTGATGCTGGGATATATATTTCTTTTCATTTTCCTGTGTCTATTTGACTTAGATTTTCCCATGGGAATGTTGTCAGTACTCTTTATGGGTCCAACTTTGCTTAACCCCTTCCATGCTGATGACGGCCCCCAGCCGTCATGCACTACGGTGCTCGTGTGCTGATGACGGCTGGGGGCCGTCATAAAGCCGACCACTCGCGATTCTGCCGCACAGGCGCAGAATCGCGGCCGCATGGAAGGGGTTAAACTTGTATAGTTAGGGCTACGTTTTATGATTCAGTATCTATGTACCTGGGCCTTCATGGCATTTTTCTCTGTACCTCATTTTCTAAAATTTAGCAATAAATACATTTTTGTCCTGATTTTGATCTAGAACTCAGTTATTAGCGATTCCTAATTTTGTTCTATTTTAGTCTGTTGAAATTTATATTTTTCATTTGTGTAGTATCTAACAACAAGCTCTATTGCAGATTCTAAAGCAAAAGTATTAGGTAAAATGTGGGGTGTTCAAAATATTGGGGTTCAGGTTCTTACTGGGGTTTGGCTCCCACATTATCTTAACTGTGTTCTCATTGCTCACTCTGTTGCAAAAAATGTGCTACATGAACATGATTTCATTCTGTAACATAAACTTGATATTTTAATTATTGCTGAATCCTGGATACATGTGGCTTCTGCCCTCCACCCCAAACCATGCTTATGGTACCCCTCTTTGTACTTCTCCCTTCATCTTTGTCGTTCTGGCAGTTTTTCCTAAGCATTCCATAGCCGTGTCTTCTATACCTGTTAACCCATTCAAGTATGCTAAGACTTTGGACTCTGGTTTACTTGGTCTCCTTCTGGTTCACCTTTTAGCCTATCAGTATATCGTTCACCAGGTTCAGCGACGTGTTTTTACCAGCGACGTGTTTTACCTCTGATGGTTTTGACTTCCTTACCCTTAGGAAACTTCTACTACCTTATCATTGGGGATTTTATTTTCTCTTTAGACTCTGGCACTGCTCCAGACACAGTCATACTTGTTGAATTTGAATTTGAATTTAAAAGATTTATAAAGCGCACGTTCACTGTGCAGTTTCTTGGCGCTAGAGGGTTCTTGAGCTAAGGCGGACACAGGGGACTATAGGCTGAAAGCTTGTTGGAACAGGAAAGTCTTGAGAGCTTTGCGAAACTCAAGGTAGGAGGTGGAAAGTCTGACCTGGGGTGGGAGAGAGTTCCAGAAGGTAGGTGCAAGAACCGAAAATTTCTGACCTCCCAATCTTTTTTTCTTAAATCGGGGGATGGTTAATAGAGATTCAGGTTAAGCTCTCTGCCACTCTCAACCTGCCAAGCTAGGCCCGCTGTGCAATTCTGATTTAAATTAGATTTTTGGGTGACTGGCAGCCAGAGGGTTAAGGAGTAGAATTTCTGGATTCAACATTTTAAACTCTTTGGCGTCTTCCTGTAAGGTATGTCAAGAGACCTGTGAAAAAGGCAGTGCGTGATCTAAAGGGAATGAGTGAAATGATGTCCTGTAGTTCAGGAGTGTGTGTCTGGGATACAAGTATGTTCAGAATGATGCTTTTGGCTCTGAAAAGAGTTTATGATCACACCAAAGATTTTTACTGTCTTGGACGGGGAAATAACAGGATCCCTTGTATCAGGGAGGACAAGGTAGAAAGTTATTAGCCCAGCTTCTTCAGCAGCAGGTGTCTATTTATTCATGTTGTTTTGGGAGATGGTACTTGATTTCCCATATATACCTCTTGGTTTTAACAGTGCAGTAGGTGTTTGGTGTACTGGCATGGTGGGTCAAGAACTATGTAAATTAAGTGTCATCAATGTAGCTAAAATGTGTCATAGCAAATAATCGGATTCAAAAAATTGGGTGTTTCTTGTTGCTGATTAATAACATTGGGTGTGTGCCAGATGTTAAATAAATGAAATTATAAGGTTAAGCTTTGTGAGTCGACACAAATCATCGGGCTGTTCTTTAAGTAAGTAGGTGTCATGTTGATGGCTCGAGTTCCTTTAGGAGCAAGGTTTTCCGGGATTATGCAGAACACTATTTTCCCAGATGATCCGGGATTATGCAGAACACTATTTCCCCAGATAATTCTATCTGGTGAGCAGAATCTAGTGAGTCACTATTCAATCAACCAAAAATACTTTATTTAGACAATGAAGTTCATTAAAGTGCAAAGTGTGAATAAAAGCAGCATCACATTTGAAAAAAAATTGAAGACAGACAGCAGCATCTCAACCATAAAGTTTCTATCAATTCCTGTAGAATAAAAAACAGATAACATAAAACATACAACGTTTAAAATGCATCTTGCTGCTGTGTAAGACAAGGTTTTGGCCATTAACACTAATTTGTGTGCCAGGTAAAGTAAGAGACTAACAGCATAATGTGGTAATCAGTGCAATTTCATGGTAAGGCAATATATTTTGCTCTCAGCAGTGATTCTGTAGGAATCAGAAGGGGAAAGTGAATAAAAAAAACAGCGGCTTAAGGATGTTTCCACTTCAGCTCTAATAAGGAATGCAGCACCAGCAGGGAAAAGGCTATGAAATCTAATGTAAGTAGGAGAGGTAAAGTTAATCTGAGGTCAACAAAGCCTGATGAGGATCACAGTTGAACCTCTTTAAGAACTTTTTTTACCTAGCAGACAGCCATTCTATTTCCGCTATGGGTTAGCTTTGGCAAGCAGCAGCTGTGTGAGAATGAATGTAATTATCAGAATGACTAATGATAGAGTGGCACCCCCAAAGTCAACTATAATTCAAGCACCATCACCACTGACTCGCTCCAAGTTTATAAATGAAAAAAGCTTTTAATAGTTGAAAACCTCTTTGTGGACAGTAGTTTCTGTTATCTCTGAAATTCTTTAGTGTGCTGGCCTGAAGATAATCATCTGTGGTCGAAGTATCAGTGGCAGTCAATGGCCACCTACGTGACCGCGTTATTTGCTTTTGAGGTTTGGAGACTGGGCCTATGACTCGGTGCATTTGAAACGGGTTTTGTACTTAAGTAATGTATCTGCCATGTCCAGAAATTTTACGAGTCTGCTAATGACTTGCAGATGAGCATTATTTATTTTTTGTGTCCCTTCTTTAATCAAAGGATGTTGAAAGAATCGTCTGCGATCCTCAAGTAAGGCAGAACATATGCAGAGCAAGTGTGTTACTGATTCCTGGTACACTGCATCAAATGCAGTGGATAGGTGGATGAGGATTCCTTTGTTGCCAACACCATATACTGTTTAACCAAAAAGAGACTAAGAGTGTTTCAATTTCTCGTTCGTTAGACATCTAGGTGGGCCAGAATGAGGAAAGCGTGTGCTTCTAGTGAAGCAATATTTGATTCAAGACTCAATGCTATAGTTGTCAGACACCATTCGAGGGCACGTTTTAGACAAGGGCTACTGAGCTCTGAATCTGGTGAAGGGGGTAATTTGCAACTGGGGCCAATTCCCCAGGGGTTCTGCAAACTGGGTGAGAAACACTCCTTTATATACTTGGCTCCCAGGCTAGCAGGGGTGAGCGGAGTCAGGAAGGTGGGGATAGGCGGGGTGGCACAAACTCAGATCAATGCAATAAACAAAACCACAACAAATAAATAAATACCTGTCCTGCCTAGTGTTTGTTTTTTTGGTCAGAAAGTTCATTTAATCACACTGCAGTTCTACTACGCAATGTAGATTTTCCTAGTAATCCATGAAGGAAAGTCTTCATTTTATTAAAGACACAGAGGTAAGTATTATGCTTCTCTAAACTTGTACTTTTTTTTAACCCTTTCGCTGCTGATGACAAGCTCAGCTCGTCATCACCCACGGGTGTCGTGTGCTGATGACGAGCTGAGCTCGTCATGGAAACAGCAAAATGGCATTTTGCAGCACAGGGCAAAAATCCCCGCAGCAGCCATGTGGTTAAATAGCAGCAGTCAAGAACTTGAAGACTACAAATCCCATGAGGCTTAAAAAACAGTAGCCAATGGGAGACAAAACATAACATCAACAACAACCAATAATATCACAGTAAAACGTATAACACCTATCCAGTCTTGCAATAAAATTCAACTTAAATACACAGGGTAACACTCCTGGCCACAATTCCCCGTGGGCACTACACACTCCCCTTCACGCTGTACTCTTTTCCAGCCTGGTGACCACATCTGGGTAAATCTGCAGCAAAGTGGAGAAGAAGCATGAATGCAGGTCAGGTGCAGAATGTATTCCTCAAAGCTCAAACATGCAACCAAGTCTTATTACTCCGTACTTTGTAGAAGGCATGGTCAGTCTCAGGCTTACTGGTATAGGGTATGTATATGTTGGTAATGCAGCTCATTTTAGTGTGCTTATTTGGTTAAGTGGCTTGCAAGTCACACAAGGCAAAGTGAAGTGGAATGTTGATAGGGTTCGGATGCCGGCAGTTAAGGGAACTGGCAACAGACTGGGGATGGTGTTGGATAAGGATTGATAGGCTCTATTTATATGTACTTGTATATGGATTAAACCTTCACAAGAACTGCAAAGACGAGTGGAGAACTTTTTTACAGCGTAATATATGGCAACGAGGGGGATCGAGTTGGAGAAGAGCAATTGAAGAAAACTGTGGCATTATTTTGGCTGGAAGAATCGTCTCTAGATCAGCGCTGGTATACAGGAAAGGAATGATGATGCGTGCATCATGCTAACTCTGTTGAGACTCACGCCGACATGCAACGCAGCGTGGTGTGTATACCATACAGGAGGCGGCCATCTTAAGTGACTTTGATGGCAATTTGGCAATCTGCAATGCAGCGCTGTGCGGTCCAAACATCGGGCAGCCAACTTGGCACTTTGTTTAGTGTATATTTTCCTAAACTATTTAAAATATCGCTCCAGTGGTGCAGCACTTTATTTTAATTGCTGTATGGAATTTCACAATGGAGTAGCTTGTGGATTTAATGCACAAGAGGTAAATGTGTTAATTATAACTCATTTTCACCTTGCTTGGGTTCCACCTGGCAAAAATTATTTTCTTTGTTTTTTTATGTGATACCACATTAGTTTATTTACCAGTCACGCTCATTGATATGGCTTCTACCAATAGTAGACAACAACCAGTAGTTATTTTTTTTTTACAAAATATGGGTTAGTCAATTAAGAAATGGAAACATTGGTACAAAGTGTGTCAGAACTATGGGCCTGATAACGATGCTGGTCGGAACTGGGGAGGAAGCAGGCTCACCCGATTAGTAGTCGGCGGTCCTGCTGCCCGCATTACAATGCAACCACCTTCGAGGCTGTTGCAATGTGTATACTTTGTATTGTGGCATGTGCTGTTGGCTGCAGCACACGCCGCAGTACAAAATATGCACATCTTACATATCCGTGCACTATGTGGCAGGCACCATGCTGTGCCTGCCACATAGTGCAGGGATATATAGGGTGCACCATAGGTGCTCCTCAGGGCCTATGGCAGGGCCCTGCTGGGGCCCCTGTCACTTTCCGCCGGCCTTTTCACAGCAGGTTAACCGCCATGAAAGTGCAGGTAGAAAGGGAAATCCTAATCCCTACTGCGATGCACGAGCAGGCACCACCCCATGGCAGGGAATAGGAGTCCGACTGCTGCACTGACGGGATTCTTGATCATGTCCAACGCGGCGGTCTTTCCCCCACCAGTCATGATCCGACCGCCTGCATCGTAACGCAGCGGTCGGATCAGATGGGCTGGATGGTGGTGAGACCGCCAACAAAGGCCTGATGGTGGCGGTCCCACCGCCATCACAATAAGACCCTATATCGTTGCAATTGATATGGTTGACGTTGCGCCTACAATTATTTGTCTTGGAATTGAAGCACAGAAATGTTTTCACAATTTATCAGAAGTGAGACCTACTGCTGCAGAGTCTGGAGATGCACAAAGATGGAATGTCTATGTGGCAGCTGTTAAATGACTTGAAAAGCACTTTGCTGATGAACCCAGTGTTTTAGTAGCAATTAAAAATGTTATTCCAGGAAACAGAGTGCTGATGAAAGTGTGGATAAGTACTCAGAAGCATTAAAATTTAGCTAGCATTTGCGGATTTGAGAATTCAGTAGAGCCATATATTAGAGATCAAGTGGTGTTAAACATTTATTTGAAAAAAGTTAAGGAACATTTACTTTGTTATACAAATCCCACTTGGGAAGAAACCATCAAGATTTCTAAGGGCATTGAGAGATCACATGAGTCAGTTAAGTTGATTGCGGGTAAAAGCAATGAAAGCACAAGTGTGAATGTGGCGAGTAAAGGGAAAGAACAGGAAGGGAGGATTACATTTAATAAAACATAGACAAGAATCTGTTATAGCTGTGGATCTATAACTCATAAGGGGAATAGTCCTAATTGCCCAACACAAGGTAAAATGTGAAGTAAATGCAGGAAGATTGGGCACCTTATGAAGGTTTGTAAGGGTGGCAATCATGTGAAAATAAAGTGTGCACATCAATCTCATGCACATTAAGTAGTTGAGGAATTCACGAAAGTTGTTCCAACTGTGGGTGTGGATGACTCGAGAGATAATGATGCACATACATACAGAGGTGGTGTTACAAGTATGAAATGTCCGTTTTGTTCAGTCATAAAAGGTGACAAACAAATCAGTATAATGGCTGATTCTGGATCCCCTGTTACTAGGTAATCAAAGAATACTTTTAAAATGTATTGGGGTAATAAAAAGCTTGAGCAAGCAAACATAAGAGCAGTTGCTTATGGGGACTCTGAAATTAAAAGGTTGGGGTTCTTTGAAGATATATTACGTTTTTCATGAAGGGAAGTGTGTACAAAGATTTGTGTGGCTGTAAAAGGAATGAATATTATGGGATGGATGGATCAGGGAAGTTAAGTATTATCTTGAAACCTGGCACTGACACTCCAGTAATGTTAATTGTTGATAACCACTCTGATGATGTGGCAAAACGTTTGATGAAATATCCTGAAGTTTTTCTTTCAGAATTGGTGTAGTGAATGCATTTGAACACCAAATTATTCATAAAGTACAAAATGTACCGTTATTTCTTAGGGAGGACTTAAGAAAACATTTGGATGAGCTGTGAGAGAACAAAATAATTGAATCAGTTAATGCTGCTAAATAGGTCAGTGCTATTGTTTTAGTAAAGAAGAAAGGGGGCAGATCAGGGTGTGGGCAGACTTATGTTCTTTAAATAAGAACATTCTTGTGGAATTACATCCTTTACCAAAAAATTTGAAATTATTGACAATGAAAGGTGGAGCCAAATATTTTAGCAATATAGATGTGAAAGCAGCACATCATCAGATTGCCTTGGACATTTTTTCCAAATACTGATCACCTTTATCACACCATTTGGTGCGTATACGGTTTATTTAAAGATGTAAATGGCATTCTGGCATTCCAGGACAATTTTCTGATCTATTTTCTGATCTATGCTAAAACAGTTGAACATAATGAAGTTTTTGGCAATGTTTTAAGGATCTTGACAGAGATATGACAGTGACTAAAGATGCATGTACATTTCTCACCAAATCTATTGATTATTTGGGGTCACAAGATAACTTCTCAAGGGATAACGCCAAAAATTATCTATTGAGGGCTTTAAAGAATGTACCTTCTCCACAAAACAAAGGAGTTGAAGCCTTTAGTGGGCATGTCGGATTACTATTCTAGATTTGTGGAGGGGTATGCGGTCATCATGGAACCCCTCAAAAGGATGTTACGTAAAAGAGAACATTATGTGGGGGTAAAATTGAGGAAAACATATTTCAAGATATTAAAAAAATTGTTGATGAATGTGCCTGCCTTTCAAACGTATGAGTTTGGTGTGGAATGTACTGTTACTGTTGATGCTAGTGCAGTTGGCATTGGTGCTGAATTATGTAGAATGTCAATGGGATGTAGCGTACAATTGCGTTTGCATTCAGAGCACTCAAGGATGCTGAGAGGAGATATACCACCATAGAGAGGGAGGCATTGGCGTGCAAATGGGTCATTGAAAAATTCTAGACGTACTTCTGGGGGACATATTTCATTTTGTGTACAGATCATAGGCCTTTAACTTTCTTATTGGGTGATAAGGGTATGTCTGGGGCATCGTCTAGACTCATAAGGATTTTGTTGAAATTGCTAAAATTAAATTTTGATGTTTGGTACATTGCTGGATGTGCTAATTGTGGAGCAGATTGTCGGTCATGCTTGCCTGTCGGAACTGAATTGGATGAGTGTGATTTGTTTAACGAGGAGGGTGTTGCAGCTGGTGTAAATACCTCGGAACAATGTCAGGGCAGAATTGATAAAACAGAGTGGTACAAAGCATTAGAAGAGGATGTTGTATTGAAGAAAGTATGTGAATTTGTTTAGAAAGGTTGGCCTAGTATGAAAGATTTGCAAGTGAATTTGAAGTGTTTTTCCAAGTTGCTCAGGAACTAACAGTGGAACAAATTATGTTACTTAAGTGGGGGACAATTTTGTTCCACCACATAAGTTGCAGAATATCATTATTTCCTTGGTTCATTCTGGTCATTTGGGGTCAACTTCCCCTAAGCGGTACTATTTTGGTGGCCAGGCATTGATACTCGTGTGGAGGAATTTATTTACAGATGTGATCAGTGTTCATTTTCTAATAAACAATGGACATTGTGTGATACACCAATGGTTCCTGTATCATTACCGGATGTACCTTGACAGAAGATTTTGCTGGATCTATGGGTACGCTACCAAATCATCAAAAGTATCTGATTGTTATGATAGACTATTTTACTAAATGGGTTTATTATGATTTTGTGGACAGCATGACTACTGTTTTAGTGACTAAAATGTTTGTGGTTAAGGGTGCACCACTGGAGCTTGTTACAGACAATGGTGTACAGTTAATAACTGAAACAAGCATTTGCGATGTAATAGGTCTTGCATTTGTGAGGGTTTCAGCTATTGGCATTGGGAATGACAATGCCTTTTTTATGTGTTGATTTTTTAAAACGAATACATTAAAGGCATTATTTACAATGCCAATAGCTTCAACTGTCGCAAATGTGAGACCTATTAAGCAACCTTTAATCAGAGTGAGGCAGTAGAGTGGTATCTGCCGTGCAGGCGAAATACTTTTTTTTTTTTATGTTGCGGGAGAGCCAGGCAGGAGAAAAGCATTTCATGCCACGTGGAGCACAGTTTGCTCCCTGAGAACCATTTACTCCAGGGATCTAAAAAAACACAAGCTGCTGCCACAAGGCAACTGGTCGCATTCATTTAGGATGAGGGAGGAGTTGGGCGCAAGTGTTGTGGGAGGGGTTAGGGGGTTGTGACAGAGGTAGGTGTGTTTTAAATTAGCATATTGTGGAGCACTTCTTAATTAAAGAAAAATAAACTCTTGTAATGGCAAACTACTTTATCTCCTGTCTCAGCTCCACTAATTTAAATTAAACAAAAATAAAAAAAAAACACAAGCACCCTCTGTTGAGAGAAGACACCTTGATTGGCACAAATCATGGAGATAGAAAAAAAAGGAGTTGGATAGTGGGGCCACTTTTATGTTGTAAGCAAACATGCAATGCCAGCTCAAGGAAGTGGCTTTACTAGTCAAGGATTCTGCGAAGCTGCATCTGGGAATGGTCCAGGATGTTGGCTAAGCAAAAGGTTCCAATTTGCAGCTTCGGTATGAAACAAAACTGCAGAAAGGACAAGGTGCCACTATCCAAAAAAAGGTGTGGATGCTTATGCCATACCCCAGTGTTCTAGAACCAGCAAATACGGTATCCTTTCCTTGCAAATCAGGCAAGTATCCCCAAAAAATAAAAGTACAGTTAGTCCAATGAAGTTACAAAGATGGCTTCTGGAATCGTGCTCCCTTGCCTGCCCATACATGGTGCATGGTCCTTTGTCTACCCAATAGCATACAATTTCACTGAGTTCCTGTTAAGTTCTTAAAACATTTTTAAAAAGCCAGAGTTAAAACCCCTATAGTTATAAAGAGGGTTGAATTACATTTTGTACATGTGTGTGTGCATAGAATGTCAGAAGCATAAGAAGTGTGGGCGAGCATGGTGAACTTTATATGGTACAGTGCTGACAACAAGTAAAGATTTGGGTACAATCCTATTCCATGTTGAACAAGGGAAAGACTAGGGGCCAGATGTAGGTAATTCATATTTACCGACTCTTAAATACCGAATTTTACCGATTCGGTATTTAAGAGTCGGTAAATAGGAAGGGGGGAGATGTAGGTAATTCGAATTTTAGAATTACCGAATCGGTAGGATTCGGTATTTACCAATTCGGTAAATACCGAATCGGTATTGCCCATGGATTCCTATGGGACATGAAGCCCATAGGAATCAATGGGCAATACCGATTCGGTATTTACCGAAACGGTAAATACCGAATCCTGCAAGGGTGCAGGGGGTGTTACTTTGACACCCTCTAGCACCCCAATTCCGGACTTGTGTGCCATGTGGCACACAGACATGCCCTAAGGGCAGTCTGTGTGTCATATTGCACAGGTGTGCATGCACACCTGAATTTGGTATTTTACCACCCAATAGGATTGGGTGGTAAAATACCGATTCTTAAGGGCCTGTGGCACTCTTAGGAGTGCCACCTACATGTGGATTTACCGAATCGGTAAATATACTGATTCGGTATTTTACCGATTCGGTAAATTTACAGAATCGGTAAAATATAGGCCCCCTACATGTGAAAACCCTAATACCGGTCGGTAACGGCCAAATTCGGCCGTTACCGGCCGGTATTAGGGCTCCTACATCTGGCCCTAGGCGCCCTGGATATGGGTTGCAGAGGCTTGTATCAAAGTAGTGTCTTAATGCAAAAGACTTCTGCAAAAAAAAAAAACCTGTGAGAAAATCCAAAGATTTTGTTCACCAATTGTCCTTCAGAAGATGTCTGGACAGGTGCCCATGTTAAAATGGTTGTTACGCAGTGCTAAGGACAAACCTACATAATGATGTGTTTTATAAGGTGTGGATGTTCATTTCCAGAACTTCACTGAATAGTTTAAGGCATTGCAGATTGCTTAATAATATAGAACAAAGGTGCGACTCATTTAGAGATGGTTTCACTTTGTGTGGTTGCAAGCAAGGCTCGTAGGTTCCACGACAGTGTGCTCAACTAAGGAATAGTAGTGCATTTTATGAAAATACAGAGGACTGACCGTAGGGCGTGGCAGAAGGGGTCTCATCAGTGGCTAATTCATACCTTTCAGCCTCTCGACTTAAAACTAGAGATCATGCGAAGTTTCTAAGAGGGTGCTCACGTAAAGATGAATGGAGAACAAACTCTTTTTGGGAGGATGTTCAAGGTTTAAAAAGTGGGGGACCCACTACAGTCCATGGACGAATTTTGTTTTTAGGTGGGTAATACTAGTAAAACAATGAGTGTAACATCCACCAAATTTGGATGAATTAACATATGCTATGGGCACAGATGTAGCATGTTGAATTAATTCAAATCCTATAGCACACGGTCACACTTACTGGATAATGTAATTCATTATGTTAATTGACGTCATGAAAAATGTAATAATTAAAGTCATAAGCAGTACACGATGCGGGGCACAAGTAAGTCAGTTCACTAAACTACATCTGACAAACAAGTGCTTTTTTTCAAATGTTCGTTTTTATCTCATTTTAACAACTATAACGCCACTTCGACCTTTAGTTTTGTCAGTGAATTTCTGTGATTTTACAATCATATTTTAAGTTTAGCAAACGCCACCCTGACCCCCTCCCGTAGGGTGCCTAACTGGCCCGCTGCACTCCCCTCCAAATCCCTCCCATCCCCCAGACATAAGTCCAACTCCTTACTGCGCACAGCATTCAGCTTTGCACAGGAGAAGTCTGGCCCTGCTACACATCTTTCTGGTTTGAGACACATATTACCATTAACATAATGTGCACATGAATACATCACAATTGTTTTGTACATTGTGCTTCACACAGAATATGTGTCATTTCTAAGCACTGTAAATTACAGTTGTTAAATCGCCAACTCTTTTACCGTCCTGCCCCAATATAAAGATGCAAGTAGCACAAAGGAAACCATATAAAGTAGTAGCCATTAAATATATAAATAACAACGAAAAAATATATTTAGTGAGTCAAAATTTGTAAACCCAGGTGACACTCATGTAAGCTTTGTATAGTACTATTGTCTTTTTATGATATTGATTTATCGAAATAAAGTATGTTGACTGACTGACTGCTGTGAAGTAAATCTAGAGTTTGGACAAAATTATTTGTACTGGTGACCCCCGTGTGGGAAGTGTGCACTGTGGTGATTTCTCTAACAAGGTCACTGACTGGTTTAACTGGTGCCGCCCAAGCAGTTAAAAGTCCGTAAAGCCTGGTTTTAGGAGCTTAAATATAAATATCCATTCAAGACATTCCCAGTTCCAGAGTGCAAAATGTGGTGAAAATGTCCTCCGACTGTGCAGAGCTTTCTTTGAAGTCAAAAGGGTTTAATGCTCCTGTTTTCTGCATCAACAGGTTACATACAAATCTCTGTAGTAGACATGGTGACTCTCAAGGTTGTTTTCCTGATGACTGGGGCCCGACATTGACAACCAGGTGATTTGAGCAGAACCTGAGCAGAGTGAGAGAACGTCCATTAAAGTAAACAAAACATCACATCATCTGAAAGTAGAGTTTCCAGAAAACTGTAGGGGTGGGTCAAGCAACAACAGCACAGCAGGGGTGGGGCAAGACGTCAAGCAACAATAACAGATCAAGACAGGAGGGGTCAAGCAACAATATGGTGGCTGGTGAATCAAGCAAAACACTGAGCGGGATGTGGGGGGCGGGGGGACACCACAGAGCATAATACAACAAGCTACAAAACAAGGTGCAAGTAACCAACAATGCAGGACTTGGAAATGAACAAACAATGCAATAGGATGAAAGCAAACAATTGAGATTGTATCTGGGGGAGGGTGGGGCAAGCAACAACACAACAGCGGGAGAGGGGCAAGAAACACAGAGCACAATTGAGGGTGCGTGTGGGGACATGCACGAACTCTGAGGACAACAGAGTGTGAGTGGGGTCAAGCAACAACACTGAAGAAGCAACAACAGGAAGAACAGGTGAGGACAAGCAACAATACAGAGGGGGTCAAAGGCACACTGTCACTGTTTGGCAAGTGATGCAGTGGGAGTTGGAGAAGTACACAAGGGAGACAACCTGCAAACATATGCACTCCTAAGGAATGCTTCAACTAAAACAATAAAGTAACTCCAAACATGCAAGCATTGGTAGGACAAGTATTTGGGCTACACTAAAGGGGAAGGACATACATGCCAAGAGGAAGTGAACCCCAAAAGCATTGAACAAAGATAAGCAACTAAATGAAAGTGACAATGAGACCTACCACTGGTAAGCAGCGGGCTAGCTCAAAGCCCACTCTAAGCTAAACAACAAATAAGGTAAAAGAAAAGAAAAGAGGTCCATGGAGGGAAAAAGTGCATGTCAACGGAAAAAAATATGAGAAAAAGAAAACTGTTGTATTGAAAACAAGTGCAAAAAAATGAACAAAGCCAATAGGCAAATGAAATTTCCATACACCCATCTAGGAGACAGGCACCTTAAAGGTCCCACTCAGAAGCTGGATTTAAATTTTATGTATATACAAAGTGCCCTTCTTTACGTACAAAAATATTTTTGTAAGAAAGGAATGAAGGACCACCCTCGCTGTGGAGAGAAGACATGCAAAAAAAAAACCCTTGATTGGCACAAATCATGCATGGAGTATAAAAAAAAAATGCTTGTATCAGTGGGACCACTTTTATGTTGTCAGCAAACACTCAAAGACAGATCAAGGGAATGACTTTACTAGTCAGGTTTTCTGTGAAGGTGCATCTGGGAATGGTCGATGATGTTGGCTTAGTAGAAGGCTCCAATTTGGATAAGATGCCACTATCCAACAAGGGTGCGGATGCTTATGCCACACCCCAGTGTTCTAGAACCAGCAAATAAGGTATGCTTTCCCTGCAAATCAGGCGCGATTCCAAAAAACAAATGTACAATGAGTTACAAAGCTGGCCTCTGGAATCTTGCTTCCTTACCTGCCCATACATGGTGCATGTTCTCCTTTATCTCCCCAATAGCATACAATTTCACTGAGTTTCTGTGAAGACCCAACACTTTTTTCAGGTCCCAGACCTTCTAGACTTCAGCCTCATGAGCCCAGCCTATATAGCAGGCAGGCAGACCTTTTAGGAAGGGGTGGCCCATGCAGCTCTATGGAGCAGTTTAAGAAACCAGCACTTCCAGATCCAGCAGCTAGTTCCTGGAGGTCAACGATTCAGGTAGGACTATGTACTGCTACTCAATAACACTGTCAGAAATTTCTTGCAAAGGCATTAGGAAAGTCTTCCCAGTGGTTTTTCCAGTCAGAAATGACAGTGAATTAATCTTGAGTTTTTAGAATGCCATTCATAGGCAGTAGCACTCCAAACATTCCAACAATCTACACTCTTACCAGTGTGTGATGCAGTTCCTTTGCCTAAAGTGCATGTAGTGCAAAACAGTCCCTCCATGCTTTGTGTGCAAAAATCCAACTCCGGCGATGAGAGCCTTGTGGCTAAGGAGATCTATCTACCCCCTCCAACTCTGTCCACCACCAAATAGATTAGTCCAAGTCCCTTTAGGGACATTCCATTTTGTTCTGTTCGTGCAAACCCAGGATACACCTGAAGAACAATTAAAACAGTGGCTGAAAAAGAACCCCTTTATGGAAGCTACTAGGTGATAACAGGATTATTAGCGAACAGATGGCCAGACAGCAACGCTGGGTAATCCCATCTCCTCTCTTTCTGTTGGGTGTGTTCCCGTTGAAAGTCTGGCTGGCACCTGCCTCGGGTATGGTTATTAAATGCTGTGAAAAAGAACAAGATACTTCATATCACAAGTCTAGGCCTTGTAAATTCATTTAAACTGGCTTATGCGCACAACAATCCATATTGAATAAGTAACAAAAGTAAAGTAGATAACAGAATGGTTTGATCTTTTCGTATCAAATTACATAATAGGTCCATGGCCAGTTCAATAATTTGGGTTTAGAGAAAATTGTTCATCCTAACAATTATTAAGAATATCCTTAAGAATTAGTGTTTATAAGGATGGGGACCAAAAGCAACCTGAAGTAATTGTAGCTTTATTAGCCACATTGAATTTTGGTTAAATATATTGCTCTCCTCCACTCTGTAACTGGCAGATGCAGCAAGGCCTATAGTCTCACAGTATTCTAGTGATTATTGTGTAGTGTCCTCCAGCGTCAGCCTGGAACCCCCACAAGCAGCCAAGTAAAGTCATTGTATGTTATTTTAGCAGAGCACAAGTAGCAAAGGCGGCAGTCCACATGGAGGTCAAATTTCCCGAAGTCCTAAAGGAAAAACGATATTGGCTCAGCCAACAGGTTTTTCCTTTGCAAGACCTATTGGCTTCTTCAATGCTTTTGAAAGATGCTGCACAGCTGCCCGTGCTGCTGTGCAACAACTTTAAAAAACATTAACAAAGCCAATTACCTTGTGCAATGATATGAAGCATTGTTAATGTTTTCAAAGACGTTCAACAGCAGCTCGGCCTGCTGTGCAACATAGCTTAAAATAAAAAAGCACTGTGACGCAGTCGGTGTTGACTGCATCATAGCACTTTGTTTTTATTTCAATTGAAACATGTTGCACAGCAGCCCGTACTGCTGTGCAATATGCCTTAACATAGCACAGGAGGTGTTTGAGGTGGCAAGCAATCCCCTCCTATGGGGAGAGGATGTGACGTTAATGGCCAGAGATGCCGACTAAGGACCCGGGTTTGATCCTTGGCATCAGTGCAACATCCAGTGATTCTGGGCAAATCACTTAATCTGCCCACCCCATGGATAACAAAACAAAAAATAGAATGTCCCCTTGTGTAATGTAACTGGTCCTCATGTAAGGTGCTCTATTACCTTTGGGTCAAGGTAGCACTGTATAGACCTGGAAAAAAAGCAACAAGAGGGAGAAGGGTTGGAAATAAAGGTTGGGGGTGAGTGGGCTAAAGAGAACAAGGGCCAAGGGGTGCTGAAAAGTAAAATAAATTTGAGTACCCGAAGGAGCCTGCCACCAGTAGAATGACACAGGCCACGGGAAGCAGTACATGGTCCATGCTCCACAGCAAGGAAGTGAGAGCAAGGACAAGACTGAAGCCCAGGAGGAAGTCGGAGGCACCAACCAATAAGAAGCAAGTAAATGAGAGTGATGTGGGAACCAACCAATGGTAAGTAAAAGGATTCTGAAGCCCTTTTAAGATTTTTTTTTTTCTTCACAATAGCTTTTACAAGCACAGGCAAAGCCTAAATATAAGGGCCATTCTTATCTTGTACACTGCTTTGTACAAGATGACAAAGCAGTGTAGTAAATTTGGAAATTATGAACACAGGACCTCATTTTGTCTCAACTAATATCAGTGTTTTATAGGTTTTGTAGGATAATCATAATATTTCTTGTAGGATAATCATGATATTTCTTTAATAGAAGTTTTTTTTTTTAGTACTGCATTTTCTATACAAACATTTGCTTTCAGAGTACCAGACCATACCGTGCATTTATCAACGTTTTCTCAGTGTAGGTTTGCAATTGTGTAATGATCTAGATTACCCCTTTTCTAAAGCAACAAAATACTATTTTACAGATGCATGAACGAATCACATACCTATAATCTACGATCATTATGTCCCATTACCAGTATGCAGCAGGATCAGTGGGCATGGTCTGGCCAATTTAGATTGTATGTAAAATTTCCATAAAATAAAAATTATGCACAAAATAATATGAGACAAATCAGTCAAGATTATTCAGTTGTGTGCATAATCACTTTACCTGTTTGTAAGTTAATCCAGATCATGGTAAAAGATGTTTTTAAAAACTCATGTCTACATGCCATTTACTTGATCATATTTTATAACCATACAGCTTCTAAAAATGGGTGGAGAGGAATAGGGGGGGGGGAATCCTGCACCCATCATTTAACCCCCTATCCTTGTTCGTGCCTTGCTCCTATTGGCCCCTTATCATGCAGGCAAGTGAGATGTGAGCACCCACAGCACCATCACTAGCAGTTCCTCACCCCTGAATTGAATTCTACCAACCCCCAGTTTTTGCTCCCAACTCTCCCACTTACTTTCTTGCTGCACTGTTGTGCCTGCTGTCTCCATGGTATCGAGTGGTTTTATTTTTCTGCACGAGTAGAAATCCTTACAGCAACCTTCTACAATCGAGTTTATTGTAATATTCCTTTGCCCTAAATGTGCTTCCTGGAAACATTCCTTAACAGAAACACATTATTTTGTAATTCTGCGTGACTTATCTTCTTTCATGTTCTGCCCGCTCTACTTTACAGGTTTAAACGTTTTTCTTTGCAGAGTTGTTACTCAACTTTTTTCACAATACAAACCACTTTACACTAATACATTTGCAAACTATACTTATTAGAACACGTATTCCAAATAACATTTATGAACGAGATACACTTTCTTGGGAGGCTCAGTAGACAATAAAAGCAGAAAGGCAATCAACTCCCAGTTCCCTTTTCAATCCCCAGAGCAGGAAGGAAAGCTACCAGTTGTTATTCACTGCAGGAATGTTTTCCTACCACTAGCAACAACAACAAAAAGTTAAATGGGTTTGGACACTTAATGGGACAGGACAGACCATACTAGCACGTAACTGCAGTTATTGTACTGTGGTAAAAGGGTATACAAAAAAAGTTAAACTGATTTTGTAGTTAGGCGTTGAAATGAGATTTTAAAAAGCGAACTTTAAAATGGAATTACTGAAATTCACCAATTAGCGTTTAGTGAAATATAAATTGCACTCAGTCATGCACTGCTTATGACCTTGCACATTACTCATGACGTCAAATTACATCACTCATGAAACTATGAATGGTGACATCATCCACGATACTATTATTCACATACATTTATAAGCCATTGAAATATTTCAAGGAACAAAGCCAGAGGTACAAGCCCTACAGTTATAGAGGATTGAATTACAGTTTGTAAGTGTGTGTATGTATATGTATGTGTGCATAGAGTGGCAGAAGCATAAGAAGTAAAGTGTTGGCGAGCATGGTGAACTTTATATGGTGCTCTGTTTGACAACGAGTAAACTTTTGGGTGCAATAATACTCCATGTTGAACAAGAGAAAGGCTATGCGCACTGGATATGGGTTACAGAGGCTGTATCAAAGTAAATGCAAAAGTCTGCTACAAATAAAAACCTGTGAGAAGAGCCAAAGATTTTGTACACAAATTATCCTCCAGCAGATGTCTGGACACGTGCCTTTGTTAAAAAGCTGTTACAAAGTGCTAAGGACAAATCTACATAAAAGATGTGGTTTATAAGGTGTGACTGTGCATTTCCAGAACTTAACTGAATAGTTTAAGGTATTGCAGATTCATAATAGTATAGAACGAAGGTGCGACCCACTTCGAGATCGTTTAACTTTTTGTAGTTGCGAGCATGGCTCGTAGGTTCCACGCCATTGTGCTCAACTCAGGAATAGTAGTGCATTTTACTAAAATACAGAGAAGTGACCATAGTGCCTGGCAGCACGGGTCTTATCAGTAGCTAATGCATACATTTCAGCCTCTCGATTTAAAACTAAAGAACACATGAAGTTTCGAAGAGGGTGCTCACATTAAGATGAATGGAGAACAAACTCCTTTTAGGAGGATGTTTAAGGTTTGAGAAGTGGGTGACCCACTAAAGTCCATGGAGGCATTTTGTTTGTTAGGTGGGTGACTAGTATAAACAAGCATTTGCAATGCAATTGGTCTCGCTTTGGGACCTTATAAGTATTTAACCATGGAGCAGAAAGTATACAAATTTGGTCATTTTGTGCACAGATGGAACTAATTTCAAACCGCATTCACCTGCCAGGCCAGACCAGGCCCTTCCTGTACGGAACATTAGCAGCTCAAACCAGTTTCACCCCAATGGGGGGTGTTCAGTTGGGTGTAGCTTGGGTCCAGTGGCACAGTGAGCATAGGATGCATATCTGGCCTGGCACGTCAAGCTGAAGGGCTCCTATTGGAGCAGGGTCAAGAATAGATTTACATATGGCTGGGCCCAATCTAAGGTGGTATAGTGGGCAAAACAGTGATGGGAGGGATTAATAGTGGTCAGACATATTGCAAGCATTCATCTCATCACGTTTTGTGTGTTTGATACAAAGTGATACAAACAAGTGAAAGCCAGAGATGGACAGATGATCGAATCAAAAGATGGAGACAGGCTTATTTGGCTAGGGCCTGCAGAAGGCAGCAGAGGAAAAATTGATGGGTCTCTTGCCAGAACCCGTCAGTGAGGTGTTCCTGGTCAGGTTTGACAAAGTCTGTCTGCATAGCTGAAACATCAAATCAACAGTTCGAATGGGTGAGTGGCTAGGGGAGGCAATGAAAACAGCAACATGCCCAGTGTTTGCCCTAGAGTACCAAAGGATGCTCTGTCCGACAAAGATCCCTGCCAGTGAACAGATTAACTCAATATCAAATCCTACCATGTAGTCCTGTAAGTTGTCGGTTAACTAATTAGTCTTGTGCAGGGGGCAGGAGAACACCTGACCCCCCCTAGCCCCCCACCCCCGGTAGAGGATGATAAAGCAGCACTGCTCTAGTGGTTTTAATGTTGGTCAATCAGGACTTGACCCTGGGCTGAGAGATCACAGAGCCCTATTGTGGTCAGGCCAGTAAGCCCATTGACTCTGATACAGAGGAATGAGGACCCTTCTTCAACCTGGTTTGTGAATTCATGACTTCGAGTTGAGAGTACACAGATGTGCTACATTCGGGTCAATGATTTTGTTACATTGAGTTGAGAGGTGTCAGCACTCTACTTCACAGTGGTGGCCCAGTTTGTGGACCCTTGACAGATCACAGAGCCCTACTTCACTGTGGTCGAATCGTTCATGGTTTTAAAGATAAATGGCAAGACTCACAGAACACTGCTTCAATCTGGCAGGGAGTTAATGGACCTTAGGGCCAGTGGTGCAACAACCCGGCTTCAACCTGGTTCGTGAATTAATGACCCGGGTTAAGAGGACAGGGAGGGGTGT
This sequence comes from Lissotriton vulgaris, assembly GCF_964263255.1. Taxonomy (NCBI): domain Eukaryota; kingdom Metazoa; phylum Chordata; class Amphibia; order Caudata; family Salamandridae; genus Lissotriton; species Lissotriton vulgaris. The sequence goes on along the minus strand of NC_141693.1, from coordinate 412,269,597 downwards.
TATTTGGGTCAATGAGTTAATTTCCATGGGCGTGAAGTGGCAGTGCCCCACTTTACACTGGTCAACGAGTTCATGGACCCCAGAGAACAGAGCCCTACTTTACATTGGTACCATTGTTCATGAGTGTATGGGTAAGAGGACACAAAATCCTTCTCACTACTGTTTGTGACTTCATGACCCCGGAGTGAGCGTTAACAGAACCGTACTTCACTCTGGTCAATGATTTCAGAAACCCTGGGATGGCACAGGTCCCTGGTTTTATCCTTAATTCCTGCATGGGTGGGTCACAAAGGGCTACTCACACTGGTTTTGTGGTTTCAAGATCATCGGGAGAGAGGTCACAGAACTCCATTTTAGCATATGTATTGCAGCAGGCAATGGTTAAAGAGCCTTGCTTTGGTTAAACATGGACTCTATATCCCTTTCGTGGTAAGAGTTCAGAGCTTTGCTACTTGGTGACGAGTTACCTGGACCCCAGCAGAAGTGCAGCAGACAAAGTAACTCTGGTGTCATCGACTCACTGCTCTGTTGGTCAATGATTTAGCAACAGATCTCAGCCAGGTTGGTATAGAAGGGAAAACTGTGTGACAGAACAATACGGAGAGGGAAGCAATCGTCGAGAGCTGGAAGTGGTGTCACGCCCTACCCCTGGGAGCTCAGTGCTAGTATCTTCTAAAGAAAAACAATGTGCATGCAGCGTTAGTCTGTTAAAGAAAATGAGGAGGTCAGCGTCACCAAAGGATAATACTTCTACATACAGAACATTACAATCACCATAGTAAATAGTGCCCCCCAAAATAATTCTATCCGATACAAAAAAATGAATAGTTGAAAGTAGCAAGCAAAAGAGCATTAGAGATTACAGTGAGTTAAGCACTCGTTGCTGGGACACGAGACTCCGCTTTTCATCCTTCCAAGGAGGATATGTGCTTAACATAACGTTGGGGAGGTGTAGCATGTCTTATTTCTAAAGTTACGATGTGGTAAAAACTGCAGTAAAAAGAAGTACATAAAGGCAAGCTGCTTTAATTAACCTCAACAGAGCTGTAGCTCATTGCCTATCTCTGGGAGGTTTTAGGGGGGCGCTCCTCCGTGTTCCCACCCGGGAAAAGGATATACACTTAGAAGAATGGGTTACTAAAACTGTTTTATCAGCCGCCCATACTGTCAACAGACAGGAGCTGGAGGGAGGGCGAGGGCAGCTGACAGCAGACATCCGAGCAGTCCCTGGTTCCTGAGGCAGGGGGGGTCAATGCCAGAAGGTGTGCACAGGTCGACGGAGGATGTTGGGGGTCGCTTGTCTGCTCCGAATACTTACTGCTTACAAATGGTGAGGAGCCCCACCAATGACCCATCACCAGGACCCTTCAAAAGAGTACAGCTAACATTCCCACATTATGCAGGAAGTACCAGTGTGCATCCCATAGCCATACTCGAGCCTGGCAGTTTCAGCATTGGTGCCCCTTACTAACGAGGAGGCTATGTCAAAAGCAGAGAGTACCCCTTAGCCTCATCAGACCTTCGAATTCCCTCAAGAATGTCGTCTGTTGGTGCATTACTTCCCATAAGATGACTTCCCCTAAGAACAAGTGTGTACATCGTCTCCCAGACATGTCTCTACATCAGAGGGTGTGTGTTCTGTCAACACCAGATCATGTTAATATAAGTGAAGTAAGTGTTAGTATACAAGATTTCTGACTACGAGTTTGCTGCTGAGAACTGCTGGTACTCTTGAATTATAGATATGAAGTGCCACTGGGAAGCGGGAATACTCTGGCTTTCAAATTAATGAATGGCCAGAGCGTTCCTCGAACATACCAGTGTACACCACAACTCCCCGTGACAGCGCAGCCATTCCTCTCCGCTACTCACGTGCCGGGTCAAAAAGGGCCCCCTTGACTCGGAGACCAGAGCGGCACATCCTCACCTTCCACATTTGACAATGTGCAGCACAACATGAGACTCGCCTCCTGCTGCTGCACTGTAATGCAGACTCTGGGCTCAAACCAACGTGAAAGTGAGTAGCAGCTCTCGGGGAGGCAGACGGAGCCTGTGTGTGCCGCCGCCACCGCTTCTGGCAAGGCTCTGCCGGCTGCACTCTGTCCCTGCCCTTCCTCTGGCTGCCTATAGGTGTATTTTAGAATGGAGCGACCATCATACGCTATAACAATGTGATGGCCATCAGAAAGTTCTTACCAACATCACCGGAAAAAAGAAAATGCAATTCTCATACAAGAGAAGGAAAGGGGCCATAACACGCTGAACAGTGTGATGGCTAAACAAGATATTCTCCAAGTGAAACCGCCAGAAAGAGAACTAGCCAGAGAAATACACCAGTAACAAGCCAGCATTTCTTGATGCCACATGAAACAAGCAATGGCCAGGAAAATTCTAATTATCTTCTCCCAGCATTTTCCCGGCCGCTGCCTGGGCTGTCTCTGCCTCCGACAGTCAATTGGATAAAACGGCACTGATTTGTCACGCATGCAAGCGATGTAAGGCATCGCGCGCATGTGAAACAAAGAGTGCAATTTGGGCCACCAATCAGAAAACAAACAATCACTGGAAATGCAACAGGACTCGAATTTACGCGAGGCCTGTTGCATTTGAAACAGAAGTGCAGGCATTAAAAGGCACGAATGGGAGGGGATAGGGGGGTGGTTGCAGTGAAATAAATGTACGGACTGCGGGAGGGAAGGGTTAGAGGCAGAGGAACAAAACAGATTTTACAGTAAAGGGGCCGATAGCCGGGGAAGAATTGTGACGACATGGCCGTCAGGAGGCAGGACCAAGAAGCTAAAAACCAATCAGAATGCTTAATTTATAATGGAAGCCAATGAAACTTATAGATGGAAGGTGGGTGGAGCTTCCCTCAGCTATAGTGTATACTGCATACCTCACAAAGCGATGGCAGCGCTTTCGCGCTGCATCACTATGCGAGACCTAAAAAAGACGGTACATCCATGAAACATGGGTGAATTAACATATGCTATGGGCACAGATGTGGCATGTTAAGTTAATTCAAAACCTATAGGACACTGTCACATTTACTGGATAAGGTCATCAATTATCTTAATTAACCTGTCAAGAATAATGTAATAAGTAAGGTCATAAGCAGTACATGATGGAGGACAGTTAGTTTACTAACTACAACTGACAATTAAGTGCTTTTTTCCTTTTCTTCAAATGTTTGGTTTTTAATCTCATTTCAACAACTAGAACATCACTTCGACTTTTAGTTTTGTCTGTGAATTTCAGTAATTATACAATCATATTTCGAGTTTAGCCAACTTCAACAAGACCCCCTCCCGTACAGTGCCATATGGCCTCCGGCAAGGCCTTGCACTCACCCCCAAAATCCCTCCAATACACCAGACAGGTGTCCAACTTCTCACTGTGCACAGCATTCAGCTGTGAACAGGAGAAGTCTGGCCCGCTTCACATTTTTCTGATTTGAGACACATATTACCATTAACATAATGTGCACATGAATACATCATAATTGCTTTGTACATGGTGCTTAATACAGCATATTTGTCATTTCTAACACCGTCAGACAGTTGTTAAATCACCAGTTTTCTTACCATCCTGCCCCCAATATAAAAATGCAAGAAGCACCAAGGAAACCATATAAAGTAGGAGCCATTGAACATATAACAACGAAACAATATATTTAGTGAGTCACAATTTGTAAACCAAGGTAACACTGCTGTGAAGTTAAACTAGAGTATGGAGAAAATTATTTGTACTTGTGACCCCTGTGTGGGGAGTGTGCACTCAGGCGATTTCTTCAACAAGTTCGGTGACTGGTTTGGCTGGTACTGCCAAAGCAGTTAACGTCGGTAAGACCGGTTTTAAGAGCTTAAATATAACTATCCACTCAAGACATATTCCAGCTTCCCGAGTGCAAAATGTGGTGCAAATAGCCTCTGTCTCAGCAGTGATTTCTTTTAAGTAAAAAGGGTTTTATGCTCATGTTTTCTGCAACAACAGGTTACATATAATTCTCTGTAGTAGGCACACTGACTCACAAGGTTGTTTTCTTGACGATTGGGCGTTTACAACCACGTGATTGAGCAGAACCCGAGCAGATTTAAGAACATCCATTAAAGTAAACAACACATCACATCATCTGAAAGTAGTTTCCAGAAAAATGTAGGGGTGGTTCAAGGAACAACAGTACAGGTGAAGTGGGGCAAGAGGTCAAGCAACAACAACAGATCAAGTCAGGGTGGGTCAAGTAACAACATGGGGGCGGGTGAATTAAGGAAAACACAGAGCAGGATGTGGGGGGGGGGGGGGTTGTCAACCAACACCATAGAGCATAATACAACAAGCTACCATACGACAGGCAAGTAGCAAGTAATGCAGGACTTGCAAAAGAACAAACAATGCAATAGGATAAAAAGCAACAACAGATGGACTGGGGGATAGGTAGGTGAAAGCAACACATAGCAGGATGAAAAACAAGCAATGATAGAGCAGGAGAGGGGCAAGCTACACAGTGGAGGTTGCGTCCGGGGACAAGCATTAACACCGAGCACAATAGAGGGTGAGTGGGGCCAAGCAACAACAGTGAGGAAAGGAGGGGACAAGAAACAATACAGAGGGGGTCAAGGGCACACTGTTAAGCAAATGATGCAGTGGGAGTTGGAGTAGCACACGAAGGAGACAACCTGCAAACACATGCACTCCTAAGGAATGCTTCAACTAAAATAATAAAGTAACTCCAAACATGCGAGCAGTGGTAGAACAGAAGTATTTGGGCTTGGCTACAGGGGAGGGACATACATGCGAAGAGGAATTGAACCCAGAAAGCGTTGAACAAAGAAAAGCAACTAAATGAAAGAGACGATGAGGCTAACCATTGGTAAGAAGTGGGCTGGCTCAAAGCCCAGTGTATGCTAAACAAAATGTCTTGCAAGCGACAGCGCGTGCACTGTCTCAGACGACAAATAAAAAGGACCTTTTCTAAGTAAGATCTAACTGAGCCAATATTGGAGTAAATCCATTCAGCTGTTTTTTTTCCTATCTCAGAGAGAAAACTGTCTTTTGAGAAATCACTTTTGGGACACCTCCTTTTTTGGTCCCCACTTGCTGGATCAGTACAAAACTTTCCATTAAGGAGCCAAAGTGGAAGACCTATTTTTTTTAAAGTTTTGTGCAGATTCGCAAATCTGTACCAAAGTTATTAAAGCCTTTTTTTTTTTAAAACCTTTCCCAATAAAAGTCTGAACCAACTATAATACGACTGGTGCTAGCTCGGTCACTGTAGTAAGCATGCACTTACTCCATGACAGTTAAAATAACTGTTCCGAAAACACAGTTGGAGCAATTGTACTGATAAAACCAGATTCAGACTCCAAAGTTCAAATCAAAATATCACAGAAAAGATGAATCATCATCGTTTATAAACTTTATCTTCAGTTTGTTTCAAACTACAGGGCTACGCAAGGAGTTTACAGTGGATCTGCTTACTAGAGTCTTTAAACAACTAGATCACATGAAAGAACAGCAGTGTATGCCATTTATGCAGACACACAGAATAAGCTAACTGCTGTAAAGGAGACGCCGTGCACCCACAGGTATGTTGCCGAGATAGGTTTATTCCCAGCAACAACAGGACTCAATGGGCCATCCCTCCCTGGTCAGCAGCAACTGATAAACCGTCAAATCTCCACCTCCCTACCCAGTGCATAGAATACTGACATTTTCAGATTCCACGCGGGCAATAGCACCGGTCCAGCGCAAGTCACTGGCCCATTCCTAACATTAAGTTTTTTTGAGCAAGGAGGCACCACAACTTCTGATAACTTTTTATTCACAAGTAATGGCCATCCTACACACTCGATAATAGTAATAAAGGACATTAAATTCTGCACATCGCCATCTATGACAAACAATTATGTAGCTAAAAGACAAAGTCTTCATTGAAAAGGTGCTTATTAGTGTTGTATAATTTAAATTTTGTGATATGTATATTAATTCAACCAAGCAAACGCTTTCTCATTTAATAAGCTGACCAGAACACAGGTGAGCTACTCAGAGGTAGCTGGAGAGCTACAGTAGCTCACAAGCTACTGGTTGGAGACCCCTGTCCTAGAAGGAATCCTTAGCTTTACTTCCCTGTCACCTCAAGTACCACCCAGGTGTCTAAGAACAGGCCATGATACACTATTGGCTTGAATAAGAGTGTTGGTGCTATTTAACACACCTTATATATAACGATACCACTGGATACGTTATCAGGTCTGATAAATATCACCTATGACGAGTTTGTAGGAAATAACTTGGGAATTTTGGTGTTTAACACCAAAATCTACATATGTTAAATAATGTACCCATTTACCCTGTTAAATTTCAGAATGTTTGACATGTTGAAAATTAAAAAAGCATGAAGTATTTAATGCATCTGAAAATTTTATGATAGGTTAAACACCTTTGAACTTGTAATTCCGACCTGTGACTAAACAGGGGTTTAAGAACGAATCTGATTTAACCGGCCCACCATAATCAGGCCTTATGTAGGCTGATGCCATTGGCTACCATCATTTCTATGAAGTCAGCTTTAGTGACTTCTGTTGATTCCAAGCCATTTAGAGTTCTGACTCCCTGTAGGATCCGCCAGACCAACTGAGTAATAACCTAATGCTCCATTTGGAAAATCAGCAAAATAACCAACAGCATAAAGCGGCAGACAAGCATAGTGCCTTCCTCTGACCACACCAGCAGTCAAACATAGGGGCATATTTACAATGAAATGGTGCAGCGATGCTAATTTAACTGTGCTGCACTGAGCCATTTAAAAAAAATACAGGAATGCGCTGTCCTCCCCCTATATTTTGCCTTACAATGGTGGTAAAAAAAAAAAAAAAAAACGTTTTAAAAGGAGGCCCGGCGCTGGCACTTTTGCACCATGGTGCAAGGGTGCCTGTGTTGCAGGGATGATTGTGTTTGTGCAGGCAGGGATACCTTCCTGCACAAAAACAATCACTATTGGTGTTTTGCTCCTTCTCTGCGCTGCAGTATCCAGCGCACATAGAAAGAGCAAAAAATAAATAAATTGAGGAGAAATAAAATAATTTCTCTTCATTGCATCACCAAAATAACTCCTTTTGAAAGGAGTTATTTTTTTCACTGCCACAGATTTACAGATCCTTGTAAATCTGGGTCAGTGGAAAAATAAATGGGTGTTATGTGGAAATGCCCACATCAACAACCATTGCCGCAGAAAACTGCAGCAAGGAGGGACATATTTACAAGTTGGAGTTAAGCCACGCAAAATGTTTAGAACCACCTTGCAACAATGGAGAAGGGCACTGAACCATCGGAGTGTGTGAAATGGTAACGCTGTGGTGGCACAATACACTTGTAAATATGCCTCATAGGTCCTTACTGGGCTGCAGCAGCTAATGTTTGTGGTTATGAGGTTACACTTCCTTCTAAGTGTATCTCCATAAGGCATGTATAGGTCCTTTGCAGTTAGATGGCCTACTTTGCTGCATGATGACATTTCCTTTCCTCTTTTGGTCACTTCATTAGGTGTATGCAGGGCTTTGGTGGTGACACAATAGAAGAAACTTCTTTTCCATTAACTACCCATATTTTTTTGTATTCCTGCATGTTTATGACCCCGAAAATGCCTCTCTCTTACAAAAAACTGGGACACTAAAATTGTTGCAACCGGCAAGACCAGGACTTTTAGAGGCCAACACAAGGTGCTGTGCAGAAACTCATTTTAGTTGTGCCCCCTCCCCAGTCTAACCTCTAAATCAGGGGTCTCCAAACTGGTCCTGGAGGGCCTGATCCATGCCAGATTTTTAAAATTACTACATGTATCTCAATGGGGCTATCCAAAAAGTCTGGCATGGATCCGGCCCTCCAGGACCGGTTTGGAGACCCCTGCTCTAGACCTTCACATTTTGATTGTATCACAATCTGTGGAGAGAATGTTTGGACACCAGCTAGCAGAGATGCAATGACGTGAGTTTTATGTGCCAGAGATTTTGGGCTTTGCTCAATTTGGGCCACTAGAGCCAATCTCTACATCTCTTTGAAACACAATGTGTGTCTTTTTCTCTGGGCACAATGAAAACGTCCATACATGCTGCTCGTCTTAACTCGTTCGATGCCGATGACGGAACCGCTCCGTCATCAGCTGCGGTTGGGCTGTGCTGATGACGGAGCGGTTCCGTCATGGCCCGGCCGCCGCGCCTGCGCAGCGCGTTTTATTGAGCGGGACGGGCCATGACGGAACCGTTCCGTCACAAGCACAGCTCAACCGCGGCTGGTGACGGAGCGGTTCTGTCACCAGCATGCGGCCGCCCCGCCCTATTAGCGCTGCGGCGGAATAGCCGCCGCAGCGAACGCGTTAAAAGGCATGAGCCATTCAACAGGGCTCTATCCCACAGCAAATTCCACAGATATTACATCGAAAGTGACATCTTGGTACCAGGAAAAATTATTTATAACCATGCATCCCCAACTCTTTAAAGACACAACTATTGTTTCAGTAAAGTACCACTGTTTGTTATTACAGAATCGAGAAATGTGGTGAATGTTTGAAACTGAGGCACAGGGATTTTGAAAACTAGTTGAGTGCCAACAAGCACTCTTTCATGTAACTCTTCGGCCCCCTGTAAAGGTTATGTATAGCAGTAGCCAAGTGCTATATATCTGCTCTGGTGCCCACCATGCTTGCGAGATCTTGAGTGTAGCACTTATGGTCAATGTGCCATTAAGTGGCATATTTTCTGTTTGGTGTGTTCAGTGAGGATAGAGTAATTTATAGTAGAGACTAACTATCTATGGCGGACGACACATTTCACATTGCCAACAACCTTGCACCAGACCTCATTTGTAGAAAAATGGGAACGAGGGATCACCTACACCATTAAACAGTGGGCACCCCCTTACTCAACATTTAGTTAACAAGTGGGCGAAAGCTGAACTATTGCATAAGATTTGTGGCATCTGGAAATCTGAATCAAGTGGGTGGTTTGAGGGAGATTATAATGAAGGTGGCCAATAATTGATGGAATTGGGTTCAGATGCACAAAATAATATGTTGTGGTTGTCTTAATTATGATGAACGATTTTCTCACAATTTTGCTACGCATCCTCCAGAGCTCCATCACTTTGGGTTTTAAGAGAAGATGCGTACTTCACTTGCAAATAGGCACACAAGTCTATTTCTGGCAACACAGTGTATCGGTGTGGGGCAAGTTGAAGTGCAATATGGCCTTATTTCCATCCTTCCAGTTTAATGTTCTTTGAAGCGCAATATGGCCTTATTTCCATCCTTCCAGTTTAATGTTCTTGTTTTCAACAATTTATATATCGTGTGATTAATAGGTGCAATTGGTTAGAAAAAACTTGGATGTTACTTAAATTAAAACCTCAATGTAACGTCCTAATCCCAGAGTAGTGTGACTGAGAACACATTAGAAACAGATGGTCCTGTAAAATCGTAACTAGCTGCATTGCGAAGTACTAGTTCACAGTGAAACCATTACTGGATTCTGCACATTGTTTTCTCCTGTTGAATACATATTTATTTTGAAGGAAATTAGAGGAACTGTTAATTCTAGGTAAAGTAATAGACTGTGTAGGTCTTCAGTTACTTAGGGGCAGACTACTCATTTGTTTTATGATCTTGCAGTACCAGGTACTAATGAGCATATTCACTCACTTATAACGGTATACACAATAAATATATGCTAACCATCTCATATCCATCATGTAAAAATACTGCAAATGCATTCCTCGCTGCAACAGTCAAGACCGTTTTCCAAAAACAGAATCTGCATGCTGGCATTTGCTTTGCCTGGGATGTGACAACCAACTCGGCTCCTTTTTTGTACTTAACTGCTCAATGCCACCGTCTGAACAGGGGTGGCCGAGTGAGCTAAAGAATGATGATGGATTAAACCCAGATCAGTTGACTGGGGGTGAGTGTTAGATTTGCTCAAACGCTCCGTCCATCATCCCCTTTTGTTTCGCTTTGCTTGCCCTAAATTGGCAGGGTATGCTCAGACGCGAGTCCCTTGCTCACTTGGTCACTGGATTCTAGATAGCCTGGCTGATGAGGATTATGAATCCGAAACCGGTCCCAGGATGGTTGTTTCCGGTCCAGGGAAGACATGGCTTGGCATTTCGGGCTGGACTGTTCCCATGAGGCACAGGGTCAGACTGATTTGCATATGGCCATGTCTGAACTGGGGTGGCTGAGTGAGCTAAAGAATGGTGATGAATTAAACCCAGATCAGTTGACTGAGGGTGAGAGTTTGATTTGCTCAAACGCTCTGTCCATCTCCCCCTTTTGTTTCGCTTTGCTTAATGCCCCAAAACATATCCCTATTTAAAGACTGCTTTAAGTTTGCAAAAAGTCCTGAGAGGTTTGGAGACGGTTATGTAGCTCGAAGCAAGTTAGATGAGCCTAAAACCGCAGTGACAGCTCCACCCCAAACGCACACAGAACAGCCACGGCCAAATAGAGGTGAATTTTAAGTATTCACCAGGCAACTGAGATTGCTGGTTTTAAAAGAAAATGCTTTCCCATTACTAAGTTATACGTGCCCTTCTAATGACTCAAGCTTTATCTGCCACTCTTTCCTTAGAAAAGACATTCGAAGTACACGTTCATTTAATTTATGAGAAGCAATCCAGATTTCAATATTGGAAAGAAACATTTCAACATTCAATTTTAAAGCATACTCAGATAATTACCTGGCTCCAGATGAATACATTTGAGAACATGTTAGAAAACCCAACCTTTCAGATCTTCACTGTCAAAATACAAATCAGTAAATGTCAAATTATGTTTTTACTAGTCTGTACTTCAGAACATGGACATAAAAAACTGCCTAATGCAAAGGAAAACACCTGTGTAAGTGGTTAGTGTCGACTGGGGCCCTCCGGCAGGCCAACCACGAAGGAAATCGCTGTCATGGAAATAGAGAATTGGCACATGTGGTTAGGTTCCTGATAATACAGGACTCAATAACGGGTGGTGAGCTACAAACGCATTAAAGTAAAACTAAATATATTTTTTTAAGGTGTAGATTCTAGGATTTGAGGGAATAACTCACTGTAGTGTGAATGCTTTATTATGCGGCATCTTTAACCACAGCTAAGAAAAACTGGAACAGAAATGTGAGTCAAGGACGCACAGCTGTCAAAAACTAAGTGCATTAATAAGCAAATAAACGATCACATCTGAGGCAGCTGCAGACTTAAAACTATTATTCTGGTCACATCCAAGTCATGGAACAGGCCCTGATACTGCATTAACCGGTAGCTTACTTTTAAGAGATAACTCATAAACAAGTCAACTCTGGGTCACACATCCGGCTTCGAAGAGTAATGAGGAACTACATCCTGCCTCGCAACTTTAAAAATATAAATTTGACTATGGAGGGCGGATGGGGCCCTCGGAGGGTTCAGTGTGCTTGCGCAGAGAGGTTTGGGGCACAGATCTGTCAATGTACAAGATACCCCACGCATGTAGGGTTGTGCCCTCTCACTTTCCTGGGTGGCTGACACGGTTCTGACCAAGGTGCTCACGGGTCACCGATGCTCTCAGAGGGTCACGCTCGGCCCAGGGTAAGGTTCTCCTCCACACCAGAAGTCGGCCGGCTGGGGGACCTCCAGGAGCCACACCTCGCGGCTCTCCCCCTCCTCCTCCTTGCCGCCCTGGGCGTTGGTCTCAGTGGAGGATGGCTGCAGCAGCTGGTAGTAGTGGCAGTCGCGCCCGTCCTCGGGGTCGTAAGGTGGCGCTAGAATGTCGAGGAAAGCAGCAGGCCCGTCCAGGGCGCTGATCTGGTGCAGGTTGTCCCTGTGCGGGCTGAGCAGGCAGGGAGGGCTGCTGGGTCCGAAGTGGCCGAATGATCGGCGCAGGGCTCGGCGCAGCGCGTCTCTCTGGTAGGGCTGCAGGGGCGGGCTAAATGGCGGGGGCGACGCGGCCCCGGGTACCTCCTGCAGCCGATCGAAGCCACGAATGCTGAGCGTGCCGTAGAGCACCTTGATCATGCCGTGCATGCCTGGGTGGTCGTGCAGCGGGATGCACGACTGACCGCTCTGCAGCAGGAAGACGCCCATGCTGAAGTTCTCCGTCTCGCAGATGTGCATGTAGGTGACGGGCGGGCTGTGCGGAAGGGCCGGCTGTGGACTGCCGTTGCAGCCCCGCGGCGTGATCTGCAGGTCCTCGACCCGCAACTGGTTCACCAGGTTCTTGAGCTGGCTCAGGTTGTCGGTGAAGGTCTTGCTACTCCCGGTGGGGGTCGTGGCTGTGGCGCCAGGGAAGGTGAGCCGGGCCTGACGTGCGATCTTCTGGATGAGGGAGACCATGTTATCCCGTGGCATCTTCCTCTACTCCCTATGAATTAGCGCTGGCCTGAACTTCCGTGGCCTCGAAAGCAGGTAGCCTTAGCAAGGCTAACACGTTGCGACCACAGCCTTAACCCCGCACCCTTCAGTCCTTACCGGATCCATTCATGTTAATGGCAAACCCACGTCGCCAGCGCGCGCCTCTTCGCGCATGCGCACAAGCATCGAACGCACGAGCATCATGGGCCATGTAGTTCTTCGAAAATGTTTGACCGTTGGCAGAACATTCGTTCTCGGCACTGACTTTTACCAGCCACCTACTGCGCATGACATTTTTTCTAAACTTATTAGCGAAGAACTAAAACTTGTTTTTGTACATTATGAGTCAGCTCTGCCTCGAGCTCCTTACGGGGTGATGACAACTAACAATCCCATGTTGCAATGCGCAGCTTGCGCGCCCGCATCCTGCGTGGTCAAGGGATGGAAAACCACAGACGTCACTGAGACACTTCGTTCTACTTTGCCCGCAGGGTGTCTATTTTTCTCCAGTATTTCAGATTGACACCCTGAAGTTTTGTATGGCTCAGATGATTAATTTTATTCACAAGTAGGATTAAAATCTTTCTCCTAAAAAATAACCGACTCCTTGTTCTTGTTTGAAGTTTCTGAATGGACCAGGAGCTGGTTCTTAAAAACTGTTTTTGTAAAATCACAGTAACGATGCGGCTGTTGTGTTGAGGGCCCCAGCTGGTGGGTAGGACTTTCAAAAATGAAGTAATCCCCACGTAAGGAATAGACATACAAATCAGTAACTTTTTTTTCTCGCATTTATATAGCGCAAACTCTACCCGTAGGTATTGGAGCGCTTTACATGAGCACCAGTTACCTTACACGTTGGTTCGAAGTTTATTTTAAATAACATACATCATAGTAAGGAGTCAACATCAGCGTGGCATACAACTGAGGCAAGTATCCAAAACTGCCAGCCAATCATACTTTTATAAGCAACTAATACATTTAAACATAAACATGCATCTCTGCTCACATGCTGCTCAAAGACTACATTCTACAGCATTATTCGAATACCGCTTGTTGTATATGGCTTGTGGTTAAATGTACAAACCTACAGTCCTGCACTTGCCTCTGCCTCCAATGCGGTGAAACCATAGTTCTAATGGGTTCCATACGAACTTTGGTGGGGAAAGTTCTGTGTTGGACAGATGAACACTGGCCAGCGCAGGAGGAGCTGCTTACGATTGTTCATCGTAATAAATATTATAACAACAAATAATACCTGGGGGTCAAAAAAGTGATAGTAGGTCAGACAGAATGGATCACAAAAGCAAGACTACGCAATAACACCAGTGAGAATTTCATGCAAACTAGTGACTGTAATGTTTGTTAAAAACAAGGGAACCCCATACAGTAGAACCTGGGGTAACGAGATGCTTTGGAAAGAACAATGGTTCAGGGTAGGCCTTAGGAGGTCCTTAGTGAGGAATAGAACAGAGAGCGAGTACTTAATAAGTCGCTGCCCATGTGTAAAGATATGTACATGTGCATGCTTTGACCTTCTTTTCCCCGGGAGCACAAAAAAACTAATTTGCAATTAAAAGCATACATGTAGGAATGCCATGCGAGGCATACATGTAGGAGCCAGATTTTAATTTTAATTCTTATAGTTTCAGGAGGCTCATCTGTCCTGATGATGATCTAGAGTAATATAGATCGAAACGCCGTCGACCTACCCAAGGAATTTCACCCGTTCTATCTGTATATAATTGTTGTGTTTTTATCCTTGTTGTTGTTGTGTGACAGTTCGTTCACTTTGATCACTTATGTCACGTCCTGCACCTTACTATTCACTTGAGCACCTGCAATACAGTATAATTATTTATGTATACCCTTAAGAAAAGAGAGTAAAATAAAAACTCCTACCATTACCTACTACTTTTGCTCCCCAGCGACTTATTAAGTACTCGCTCTCTGTTCTATTCCTCACTAAGGACCTCCTAAGGCCTACCCTGAACCATTGTTCTTTCCAAAGCAACTAGTGACTGTAGGCCTAGTTAGGGCTCAAGAGCAAATGGAGAAAATAGTTCCCATCAGAAGCCACACTGTACAGCCCTCTTTCTCATCATTTGGGTTCTCCTTACCCAGGAGACAAAACGGCCGGTCAGATGTTACCGTGACCGATGAAAGTGGCAAGTGGGTAGTATATACAAGAAATGATAGTGGCTACTGAAAAAAGCAGTGTATAGTGATGAGGGTGAAAAGTGAGGGGTAATAATAAAATTAGGTGAATTGGGTAGAAGAACAGAATTTAATAGTATCTCCCAATCCCTAAGATTAAAACGCAGGTGCAAGTGCGGGTTTGAAATAATAACCGCACTCAGTGGTCAACATGTTTCTGCATTCAGTAGAACAGAGTTTCCAATGCATTCTTCAGGACCTAGTTGGAGTAACACTACTGCTTTAATAGAAAATAATAAATAAATGAGAACATTTCACCTGAAAGTCCCAGGTGTACTCAACCGTATACCAAATATGAAGGTTGAGAGGCTTCACCCCACCTGGCTGCAGCGCAGGTATAAGGAGCACCGCTCTCTCCGTCGGTGTCTCCTGGCAGTCATCTGTACTGTGTGTTGTATGTGCATCGTAATAAATACACTTACCTCCTTCCACCTGGCGTGAAGAGTCCCATTTTTATTTTACAACAATTTTAGTGACGATTGTCTAGTGTGAACCTCCAGTAGAGAGACTGAAGCAAAGAGGAGTGGTAATGCGTGATGTTGTATATTCATACTTTCTTCAATATGGCTACTTGGTGTCTGTAGTCCTTTCTTAGTGTTTCTATCTGCTAACCTAAGAGTGTTCTATCTGTAATGTGAAGATTCCAGCCTTGGCAGTTGATGGTCTGGTCAGCTGTGAGGTTTACTGCTCTGCTGTCTAACTTAATAAATATATCTTAATAACCTGAAGACGGGTCCTGCTGCCTACCTAATCTATTTACAACATTTTGGCGACGAGGATGGGATACAACAAAGTCAGAGAAGCAGCGAAAGAAATAGTGGTTGCTGTCCTACCGGTGAACTTCGTGTAGCCAAGAAGTAAGTCGCATGAGCCGGAGCAACGTGATACTCAAGACTGTTACATGATATTGCGCATCCGTATTACGGTAGCCGTGTTGCGTGTATAGCCTGCGCAGTCTACACTGTGATCTTGAGCGAAGAGTGTCGAGAGTGAAAGATCCGTTGTTCTGGTCTAGTTGTTGAACGACGGATGACGCAGCGTGGACGTGCGGCCATCTTGGGAGGCATAAAGGAAAGGCTGCACCTGTTCGCAAGTTTGCCACTTAATTCTGCGGCAACAGAAGACGTCAAACAACGTAGCAGCCATTTTGAGGAGTAGGGAATCCCAACGCTGATGTGCACACCTCAATGCGCACACAGTGTAGGAAATGCCAATTGGAAATAGTGGTGATCCGTACACCTTAGTGCGTGCACGTTGAAAGAAACTGTGATGCGCACTCCATAAAGCATACAAGTTCTGTGAAACATAGGCTACTCTTTGTTGAAGAACGAATAGCACACAGCAGAAGGTACATTGTGTTGCCAAGATTGGCTACTCTTTGTTGGGGAACTTGCATTTGTTTTCAATTACGCTGTAGCCTATTCTAAGTGTGTTGAGTGTAAGTTGTAGTAATCTTTATTGTATTCATTTACAACATTTGTGTAAAGGTCATGGAAATGTCTGAGAATGGGCACAGTGAACTTTCTTCTGTCATTCCTGTACATATTTCTGTCATACTCCCACCTTGTTTGTTAATGCAGCCAGGGCCCTCCCCTATGCCCTGGGAGGATTTAATCCTAATGTTTGATAATTATACAGACACTTTGGATGGTGAAGGATTTCGACCTGCTAGCAAGAAGGTTTTGTTAAGTGCATTGGGTAAAGAAGGCCAAAGAATGTTCAGATACTTGCCCATAGTTACTGAAGCAAAAGGTCAACCCATTCTTGATGTTTTCAAAGAGGTGAAGCATAGATTAGAAACATGTTATGCCAAAAAAGAGAATTTAGTTTTAAATAGGTATAAGTTTGTACACAACATCAAAAGGTAGACAAGACCATTGATGAATTTGTGTCTAGATTACGCAAATTATCTATCAAGTGTCTTTTTGAGCCCATGACAGATGAACTTATTAGAGATCAACTAATTGTATAGTGCAGGAACAAAAACTTCTAGGAGACGCTGTGGGCAGCAACAAATTCCACACTAGGTGACACCATAGGGATAGCTAAAGTTTTGGAGCAGTCAGAACTTTGCATAAAGGAGTTAGAAAAAGAAACCTTGGGTGAGGTAGTTTCAGAGATAGCAAATGGGGACAGGAATACTTTTCTACAACTAAACTGAACAATTCAATAGGAAAGGGCTATATACCATCCAAACAAGGAAACAAAGGTTGTAGTAGGTGTTGTAGTCTGAACGATGATTCAGAATCAAAGTTTTGTTTAGCCAGTAACAGGGAGTGTAGGAAGTGTTGTCGCATCAGCCACTTTCTAAGGGTGTGCAGAGGTGCTGGTCGTGGATGGGTGATATGTGTATCTGGTGCCACCACTGAAGCAACAGAGATGTTTGAAAGAATTTTATGTGTTGAGGACAATACTGAAAGTGAATGAAAATCAAAGAAGAAATATGCCTAAAGCTGTGGTTACAGTAAATGGAAAGGAAGTCCAACTGATGGTTGACACAGGCTCAATGTATGCCTTAATACCTAGGGACATGTTTGAGCAAGTATGGGGCAATGTGTCTCTACAACCCAAGGATATTTCACCGGCAGGCTACCAAGGGGAGACTAGATATTATGGGTTGCACCAACGCAGATGTACTGTTTGAAGGGAGGAGTACACAAGGAAAGCTCTATGTGGCTGAACATGGTCCTCTAATCCTAGGGTGGTTACACCTATATAACTTGCACATTATAGTGAACTCTCGAGGACCATCTAAAGTTATGGTGGTCAACAGTGAGTCTGTGTCTGATATTGTTGTTGTATTTCTATCTAGGACCCTAATTCGATATTCCCGATTCATGCCCTTATGTGGTTATAATTAATAATATCCTTATAAAGGCATAAGAATCATATCCATATTCAGTAATAGCCCATGCATTCCAAAGCACAGCACAGCTACTCCCATCGACTCCTAGAAAGCACAACACGTTCTTTAAACAAACCAAGCCTCCAGCAGCCCGGGAAATCCCCCTGCTTTTGTTTTGATTTGAACAAGAACTCCTGGAGTCCAGAAAGAACTGTTAGTTCTTAGTGACGTCTTATGTCCAACCTTACGCCAAAACCGGCACCTTTCAGGTATAAATATACAAACAGTTGCCTTAAGCAAACACACAGTGGTTTGGAGCAGAGCGGCTATCTACTTGCCCAAGAGCCCAGCAGATGCGAGAGCCCACGAAAGCCGCCCCTCCCCTTTGACGCGCTGGAGAAGCGGCTTTTTTTCACGCCGAGAAAATCCAGCTCCGGTGTTCCGGAATCTCCTTGCGGGTTGCTGGGAGATCGAGTCCTGAAGAAAGAGATACCAGACCGCCCACATTCTATCACCAAGGTACGGAGCTGACCAAACCCTTAAGAGAATTCTTGATTTAGATTCTTGGCAAAACCAACTTAACCAACTTAACTTTAACTCCTACTTACTTACTCCTTCCCAAGTATTAGGCTTAGGTCAGGTACACCGGGGTAGGCGTAGTTAGAAGCACCAGTTGAGTACGTTAGTCAATGTTTTTATGTATGTATATATTTTATCCATTTTAAAGTACCATATGGCTAAGAAACCATATCAATGCTTTTACAGTATTATTTCATAATACTACTTTTACTGTACGCACTTTACTTTATGATACGTTTTGCAATTGTGGCAATTCATTTCTCTTGCATGAGAAAGAAGACTGTTCAATAAATACCACCTTTTATTGAAAACGCCTGTCTCTCTATTTCTCTGCACTCTGGTGAAACTACGTATGCACGGTTGACTGAGTGAAAAAGCTGCCTATTGTTTTCACACGACTCTAGAGATACACTCTTTTCTGAGGGATCAAAGTTGTCATGTTTGTATGGTTGTCAGAAGCTAATCCCTTCTTGTCTAAATCCGGAGAGTTAACTCTTTCCTGAACATTCGAGAAAGTTTCTAGTGACCTCTGAGCTAGCTGGCAAAACTAATTAAGCCTAATATAGTCAGTAGAGACCTAATCGACCTCAGTCCTACGTCTACACTGCTGTTTATATTATTCCAATGCGCAGAGCCTATTGGGAATATAGGAACTACACTACATGGCGCCCAACGTTTGGTAGGGCGATAGTCTAACGCAAGACACTAGAGTAACTCAGTCGTGTTTTTTCACACTGAAACCCTTTTTACGTAAAAACTCCAAAAGACGTCTGGAGTGGGTGAAAGGTTAATTTCCGCCGGAACTTAGTAGGAAGAGATTCCTATGTATTAGTTTTTAGGTCTCGCCTTTTCCATTCCGAAGGATTGGGAAATGGCGAGAATTCAAGTGCTCAAAATGCTCGTCAAACCAAGGGCTTTTTGGTGTGGTTTTCTTTGAGTTCACGTGAATCACGTGACCAAACAAGCACGTGCATCAGCCTCCCTCCCTCCCTCCTAATTGCATTTTTTCACGGCCGCCCCCACATCAAAGGGCTTCTCCCAGCGTGCGCTCTTTGGCTTCTCCTCCCCTAATTATTCATGGCTGGCCGGCCGTACTTTCAGTTTCCCGGCCGCTCTTGTTTTATTTGAGTATTTTCGCAGGGCTTTGCCTGCATACAAATCCAGCTTGTTAGACAGTGTGCATTTTAATGGAGATATGAGAACAACGTGCCTGTTTATTGAACATTCACTTTCAGCGGAGCTCCTCTCATTTGTAGTGCTTTTATAAAAGCAAAAGCAGCTTTACAAAAAATGTCAACACTGTTAGGTATTTCGAAAAAACACCAATGTTTACCTGCAGCTACTTAATGAATGGAAGTGCGGGTTATCGGCTTACCACACTCCAGGCAAATACCACAGGCGAACTCAGCAGCACACACATTTGAATGTTGCATAATGAAGACGCACACCAGCACGCAAGAAATGCTGAAATAACAACAAAAGCGAAAGAAGGTAAAGAAACAAGTGCCTGCCTCGAAACATCGCAGTTGCAGTCCAGGAGGTCGTTGGAATCCACGCTGCTGCTGCCGTCGTCGGACCCGCTGCCCGCACCAAAATCTGAAGCTGCAGCCGCGACCACCATGGCCATCAACGGCTTGAACATCACAAATAAGTTTATTGGAAGCAAATCTTCTGAATTTCACAGTCGCATGTTAGGTTTTCCCCTTGTAGACACAGCAGTGTGCCAACAGCACTAGTGAGCTTCTGACACGCTGCCCCGCGCATATCTTACGTATCTTGTTACGCGAGCCTCGGCGCAGACACAAGCTGGTCATGTTTCTAAATAAAACTTTTGCTCCGCGACAAGTGCCAGGCTAAGTCCCTTGGAATGCGCGGCACAGGCCCGGAGAGCACAGCCCTCACAGTCACAGTGATCGGCGAAAGACGAGGGCAGCAGCAGCGGCGCAACGCAAGATGGAGGCGTCCCCCAGCAATAATGACCGAATGTGCGGTATGAATGAAGAGTGACTCCCAGTCCCGCACCTTAGGGACAGGAGAAGCCTATGCTACACAAGGCAGTTGTACTGCCCTCTGAGGACTGAAAGTGAAATGCCACTGTTCCACCGAGGAAGAGGTCAGCAAACGGAAATGCATAAATTACTCTGCAGTTTGAAGGGGAACATTTATATACAAAACATAAACCTACGGACATCTACATTCATTTCTTATAATGCTTAAGTTAGACATTTTGGAAAGCAGTAGTAGTCAAGTCAGGAGGCACGCAGAAACATTTGTATAATACACGGAAGTATGCATCACTTCTTGACAAACCTGCTCCCAGATGCAGCATCAGTATGCACCTGTAGACCCAAGATTGTTATCTTTGGTAACGCTCTTTCTGTTTCTGATGAGTGCTCTATCGCGCCACAGATTCCTCATCTTTAGAATATTCGCTGGACTGAGCCCTGGAAACTTTCAGCAATTCTAAAATACACTGACATAAGCCAAATATGAGCTTCACCCCAGTGCTCCTACGTCAGTTTCTTGCTTGGCTCTTCCAGCGCCCTCAGAAGCAGAGCATTTAACACTTGTCAGTACCAGTGTGCAGATTTATAACTTGGGATCTTTTTTAGATGTTAAAGGAGGCCCTTCACAGAACGCTTTTTGCCCTTGGCGCATCTCCCAGGCCCCGGATTATTGCAGGTAAAGTATCAAGAGCCCACACACCGTGCCCCCAATCAAGTAAAAAAAAAAAGCCCGTTGCTTTTTCAGCAACCAGTCTCCAAAGAGGAAAAGAGGTGAATAACGTGGAAGGATAAACTTACCAGGCGGCTGCGAAGGGGGGGCCTCCATCATGTTGCAGACGGGGATTTGACTGGACACGGAGCGCGCTAATAGGATAATGTGGCTGTGATGTGAGCTAGTACAGCCTGCTCCTCGTCCTGACCTGCAGTAGTTTATGAATGGTGCTGGCGGCTAATTCCATCTCAGCTTGCAGCGCTTTAGGCAACGCCACCTGCAGATAATTACCCGGCCGTCTGCTGAGGCAATCAGCAGCGCTGCTCTCGAAGAATAACACGGGGGTCCATAGCAGGGCCACGCGACCGGTCCGGCGCGCTCTCCTCCCTGCTACCGGGGGCCAAGACAGGCAGGGATATCCTTAAATTGCACAGCCAACGAAACTCCTGGGCAAATCTAGTAAGGGGATAAACAAGGGCACGGCGAAAACATGGCAACAATCACCGCATGCAAAACTCGATTGCTGTTTAATTTCCTACCCCACCACCATACACGCATACAACCACTCACACATACAACCACTCACACATACAACCACTCACACATACAACCACCCACACATACAACCACCCACACATACAACCACCCACACATACAACCACCCACACATACAACCACTCACACATACAACCACTCACACATACAACCACCCACACATACAACCACTCACACATACAACCACCCACACATACCACCACTCACACATACAACCACTCACACATACAACCACTCAAACAACTACACACACAACCACACACAACCGCACACACACAAACACACACATCTGTCGCCCTCACTCTATCTATTCCCCTCACTCTATCTATCTATTGCCCTCACTATCTCTCTATCGCACTCACTCTCTATCAATCTATCTATCTATCGCCCTCACTCTATCTATCGCCCTCACTCTATCGCCCTCACTGTCTACCTATCTATCGCCCTCACTCTGTCTATCTATCTATCGCCGTGACTCTGTCTATCTATCTATCGCACTCTATCTATCGCTCCATCCCCAGCATCACTCAGGGGCACCACGCATCACTCAGCACCACCACAGCATCACTCAGCACTACCACAGCATCACTGGTTCAAATATGTTCTCTCAATGTTTGAAGCTTTATTGCAAATGTCAGAAAAAAATGTTAATATTTCACTTCTGTTCTTGGATTTTAGTCAATGAACATAATCTTCACAACAGTTATTTACAAAAGTTTAAGCTATTGCCATTAAAAAATACAATCACTTGTATTTAATTATTAATTAATTAAAAAATTAAAAGCCAATGTTAATTGTAATATCAATACATCTAAGTAAAGGCAATACAAAAGATGTGACATTACAAATACTAAAAGTGTCACATATGCTAAAGTTAAAAGTATTGGCATTGTAAATCACAAAACAAATATAAAATGTCATTTACAAAACCAATAGCTCCAACTTTCCTACTGCAAGACCTATTGGCAACGCCAGTGCTTGTTGGTTTAGTCAACGTTGAAGGATACAGTGTTCCAAAATATTGTGCACCTAATCTTTGTTTCCATGAAACTTGATCTGCAACAAAGAGCTTTCTGTCAGTAAAAATGGTGGAAAGTGACGATGAAGCAGAGAGAGCTAGAATAGCAGCTCAGCTCGTAAAGGATGACACAACCATCCAAGACAATGATCCGAATGCTATAATCCTTCCGGTAAATGTAAGAAGAACTATAACTCTTAAACTTATAGAGAATGGACTATCACCAAGAGGTGGTACAGTCATATTTGTGGTAGAGGCCAATGAATATCGGCAGACAGAGGTATTCTATTCATGGATACATTTTCCAACAGCACACGCTATAACAAAAGAATTCCACTATTACAAAATAGAGGAACCTCCGGATATATACACTCCTTTCGAGGACGTTGAAATCCCACTAAATTATCAAGAGCACCTGCTCTGGTTTAATGGCGCCCTAAAACATCAAAATCACATCACCAGGCACGGTCCACTAGGTAGACAGGAGCCACGGGGCCGGTTCTAGCCAGCTACCCAACACACCCAGACATTGAAACAATGTCAAGCGAAGAACTCCTAGTTAAACTAAAAGAATTAACAAAGGCATATAGAGAATTAGTTAAATTGGCACGGGACGATATAAAGTACCTCCAGTAATTGAAGGAGACAGATATAGCAGACCAACAATTTGAACTTGCCAGAATCATAGAAAAATCCTATGAAGAGTTAGGAAGAGATAGTTTGGGTGGGAAACCGGTAAAACCCAACTAACTGAAATCCAGAAAAAACCTTTATTAAAAATAATCTGAATACTCCAAAAAGGAGTTGGGATGGTAATAAACAGTCCACTCCCAGGGAAAAACAATTCCAGTCCAGAGGAAGGTCTCCTCAACGGAGAGAAAAATCTCCAGACCGAGGAAACAAGTCTCCCCAAAGGGAGCCCTCTGAGAAAAGATATAACCTTAGAAATAGGGATAATTTGAAAAAACCTCATAGATATCAAGATGTTGATACACGTCCCTCTTGATCTTTTCAGACTTCCTCACAGAAATCGGAAAGAAGAGGACGGTCAGAACTCAGAGAAGAGCACGTCAAGTCCAAAGACAAAGAACCTGCTCATCAGAGTAATAAATCACAATTTACCAGAAAGAAGGTAGCAAGTATTTAGATTAAACATGCCGAGGATTCTGAGGACACAACTGAAAAATGGAGAGTGGGCTCTGAGAATGCTAGACGGCGCAGCAGAAGTGACCATAGCTCGCAAGATCGGGATGAGTCTTCTAGAGACAGTGGACATGACCTCAAACCTCATAAACTATATGAAAGAACATTACGAATAGAGGGAGATAAAACTAGGAAAATAAAAGGTCTCTTTTGGGATAACCTTTTGAAAGGCTATGACATCCTGATAGCTGAAAAAGACAGGCCACCAGAGTTTGTCAGGGAGTGCCCTCATGGCAAAGAAATGATTATGCCTGCCTTCTCTAATCATATACCAATTCATAAAAAATATACACTTGCAAGAAAATGGGCAGTAGCCCAAGCTCCGGCATTATATAAAAATCATGTAGGATGGGATGAGGATTCGCCTCACCACAAAATCCAGTTAAAATATCAGCCCACTGCACAAAGGCAGTAACCAGTTAAACAAGAAGCTAAAAAGCAAGTCAGGGAGATCTTAGATCAACTTGAATATCAAGGGGTGATTGAAACATGCACCTCACAAATGAACAATCCTTTGTTTCCTGTCTCCAAGCCAGATGATTCATATCGTCTAGTTTTGGACTACAGACACCTTAACTCCTGTCATTTGCTGTACAAAACTCACACAGTGCAGCACTAATGAATAACATTGTGTGCAAAAAATATAAAACAACATTAGATATCTCTAATGGATTCTTCTGTCAAAACATTGCACCTGAAAGCAGGTATTTGACCGCTTTCTCAATAATGGGGTCACAAAAACAATTTTGCCGACTCCCACAGGGATTCAAGATTAGCCCAGGATTATTCTCAGCAAGGGTAACAGAGTTAATACATATATATGATGATGAGGCATTATCCTATGTCGATGACATCTATCTCACAGATGAGGTTCCGTGACAATTGTAAGTGGTGTTTTTTTTTGACTCGCATGAATATGGTCGAGTCTGGTATCTATGAACCGCAAATGACGAGTTTAGTAAGTGTGCGCAGTTTTGCTGTGCTAACCTAAACCGTTCGTTTGTTTCGTGGGTTTCTTCATCCGAGCCCACAGGTTCCATCTTAGATACGGCATCCATTTTGTCTCTTGCCCTCAAGTAGCCAGCGAACGGGCGCTGTCCGCTTCGCGACCCTGGGATTCCCAAGACTCTTGCGGAAGACACATGTTCCTTTGAAAGTGTCTTTATGATGAGGGGGATGATACTGTAAGGCAGATGGCTCCGCTCGAGGCTCATCTTGCCGTGCCGGTCTATTGTCTTAGCCGTGCGTCTCATTAGGCGCGTCTCTTTGATGCCTGTAGCTCGTGTTTCCCGAGACCACCCTTTTACACCCTTTTCCAATCTCCCCACTGTCCTGTCTTCCTTTGCACCTGTCCTTGTTCCTTCTTCGATCTGTTTATTGCGGATTGGAATGTACTAATGGTGGGAAGATGGGTTTTTACAGTTGGGAACTACCAAATGTTTCCGTACTTATGTTCCGGACCCTGAATACATCAAAGCGACCCCTCTTGGGGATAATATTGGGAACCAAGTTGTAAACCTTTGTGTACCATGTTAACGTATGAGAGAAATGTGTATAAAAGGAGCGACCTACAGTAGCAATTCGAAGCAGTCTCCTCGAACCTACACACGCTGTACTTCCTGTGATTTCTGTGTTCCCTGCAGTAAATAAACCTCGAATCTTTGACGCCGAAGGAAGTGTCCCGTGTCTCTGTCATTTTTACGCCGGAACAGGTTACCCACGAAGGTTTCAGGTGTTGTCCCCTGGCACCGCTGGGTCTTAGAAAAACCTAGTCCTTCAGTTGGCGCCCAACGTGGGGCTACATCAGTGGTACCGGTCCAAGCCCGACGATCGTGAGGAACTTCGTGTGAAATCTCTGAGGGAAGGTGCACCCCGCTTCATCGATCCTGTTGTCGAAATAAGTGGCCCGACGACTTTTCCCGCGAAGATTCCCGCCTCCTGACGGCTGCGACGGACTGCTGCCCTGACTGTAGACCTGTTTTGGCGCCTGGCGTAGACCTTGGTACAGCGAGACGATTGACGGGCCTTCGTGGTGACGCCATCGATCTTTGGGTTAAGTATTTGTGGGTCGCTCCCAGAGTCCTTAGTTGTGGTTGCTTAGTTGTTGCATGGTTCCATTGCATTTGTGGTTCTTAGTACTTGGTTCTTTGTTGTAATATTTGACGCCTGCAGACGCCAAAAACCGAGGGTTTTGTTCATTGCTGGGACTTGGTAAATCCCGTAACCCTTGAAGTTTGTGAAACTCAGCTAGTGTGCGAGATGCCTAGCTGTAGTACTTTGTTCAGTTGTTTTCGTCATTGTGGTACGGATTCCCGATTGGAGGACTCATGTCCGATACCTCCGGTTGGAACTCCAACATATGAGCTCTACAGCAAGCACGAACTAGGTCCGATTACTTTTAATGAATATTGGATACGCTATACCAAAAAAAGATGGTGTCCTTAGTTGGCCACCTCATGGTAGTTTCGAGACCCCGATCTTAGATAATCTCGAGACTAAATTGTTTAAGAAAAAATCAAGGCCGGCCATGTTTGATGCCTTTCGGTTGTGGCGTAAAGAAGCCAAACAGAGAGAAATCAGACTGTTAAAACGTAGTCAGAGAGATGGAGTTGCTACCATTGTTAAGAAAGCAGAGCAGTTTCAGCGAGATAAGGAGGAAAAGGAAAAGGAAGTCTTTGATAGATTACAACGTATGTCTGTCGATAAGTGCTATCCTGCTTTACCGGCGGATACGGACAAAAAGGAGGATGGTACCGAGGACCCCTTAATGTCTTATCTCATGAAGTCACCACCTCCATATGTACAGGGTACCGCAATTCCTGTGGTTCCTCCTGTACCTGTTCCTCAACCAGCTCCTGTCCCTGCACTTCCCGCTGTCCCTGCTCCTCTACCTGCTTCTGTCCCTACTGCTCCTCCACTTGTACTTCCTCATACTCCTGCTCCCGCTGCCTCTACTGTTCTGGTTTCTCCTGCCGTTCCTTCTGTTCCTGGTACTTCTCTTGTTACCCCTCTGGGCTATTCTTTGTCCCCGTCTGTTCGACGTCGTACTCCTTCTGTAGCTGCTAACTTCTTTACTTCTCTTGGACCTATTCTTGAGTCCGCTGGTACGGACGGTCCTCAAAGACGTAGTCAGCTTCCTGGTGGTAGGGAGCGTGACTCATTGTGTAATATGGCTATGGGTTGGGTGAGATGTCCCGCTAGGAATGCTCCACGTGCGGTATTGAAAACGTTTGAGCAATTCAATATACCGACACAAAGATTTGTTTTTGAAGAAATGTGCAAGGCTTTGCGTAACCTAATATCGGCTGACGCATCCGATGATGTGATGAATGCCTTGACTAATCTACAGCTTCAGTTCTCAAGCGGAATGATCATAGGTACCAATGTTCGACGGGCAGTCGAGCAATTACTGTCCCTTCGTCCTTCTATGATGCCTCGAGCGTTGTTTGTAGAGGACATTGAGGGACCGTTAGATGTACCTGGTCAGTTTCCCATGCGTGAAGTTCCACCAGTATGGATGCCAGGAAACCCTGGCGCTGCTCCGCCGATCCTGCCACATTTCCAGAGAGTGTGGATACACCTCCCATGGAAACGATCAGAAGTGTTACAGGTTAAGCAATCTTTGCCTGACCCTCGCAAAAATCCTGCAGGGTACTGTAAAGAATTGTCGCAGCTCGTAGATGCTACGATAATGAATCTTGCCGATATCGATATGCTGTTTGGCAATGTCGTACCGCAACCGGTATGGGCTAAGATTCGTCAGGAAAACCATGCGAACGAATTAGGCGGCGATTGGGCTGCGCTTATAGCAGCTGATGGTTTGCAAGTTGGTGGTGCAAAACCTGACCAGTTGATTGCTGCTCTTCCTCAGAGAATCATTACCCTAATGAAAATGCTTATGCCAGCTATGAGGGTAAATTGGGACAAACTGTCCGCCTGCAAGCAAAAGAAGGATGAGAGTGTCTCGGATTTCTTCACGAGATTCGAGGAGGCTTTCATCGACCACAGCGGTCAAGATATGGGTACCGAAGGTGGTCAGAGGTTGTTTGTGGACAAATTTGTTTCCAATTTATTGCCTGACTTGAGCACCAAATTAAAAAATTCCGAAAGTGCGTGGGCTGTTTCTACTTCTGCTCAGATATTGGCTACGGCTCAATATTATGAGAATAGGGAGAAAGAGGAGAACGATCGTGCTGACAAAAAGACGAAAGAACTCAAAACTAAAGTGTTGTTGCAACAGGCGTATCCTCCGCGTTCGAATCAGAATGATTCACAGCAACGTAATAGATCGCAGTCTCATTCAAATAGGTCACAACCACGGAATGATTCCTCCTCACAAAGATCGTCGTTAGGGTACAATCAGTGTGCCTACTGTAGACAGGAGGGTCATATAAAATTCAACTGTCCCGTTTTGAACGAGCGTTATGGTGGTAACACATATAGAGGAGGTCGTGGTGGTTCTCAACAGACATCACGTGGTAGGGGTCGCGGTGCTCAGAACGATCGTTCCACTAACACTTCTGACTCCAATAATTGTTTTGATCAGCGTGGATCGTCGCAAGGGCGATCTGCTCAGTACAATGTAGATGATTATTACGTCGATCAGGGAACTGACGACGGTAATTACTAGGACAGCCATAGACATGGAAAGGGAGTGGTATCAGTTCCGGTTGATCAGAGAGGGCCTTACGTCGCAGTTGCCACCTCGGGCGTCGTTGAGCCTTTTCTGTTGGACACTGGTGCGGCGAAAAGTTCCATAATGCATTCGAAACTCCCTGGCGCACCTTTGTCTGGCTTAACAAATGTTTCCGTTGGATTCTCTGGCGCCCCTGTTAGCAATCCAGTTTCACGCCCTTTGCCTCTTACAATTGGGCCACGTGAGCTCGAAGCTCCGTTTATTTTAACCACTGGTTGTGGTGAAAATCTTTTGGGCCTGGATTTGCTAAAACGTTTATATGCGACTTTGTATTGTTCTCCTGCGGGAGTGAAGCTTACTTTGGGTGAGAGAGTTATCTCTCCAATGTACTTGTCTCTCGATAAGCTTCCACCGGAATTGAGTTCTCTTCCTGCATCTTTGTGGGCAACAGGTCCCAATGACGTGGGCCTGCTTGACATCTCCCCTTATGTTGTCCATTTGAAATCTAACGTGCGGTTGCCACGTATTCCCCAGTATCGTATCTCTCTTGATGGTGAACGAGCATTGTTGGCGATCATCTATGATTTGATCGAGAAAGACGTTATTGAGGAGACGCGGGGAAACGTGTGTAACGGTCCTGTGTTGCCTATTCTGAAACGTACTGATCCTTCGAAACCACCTGTCTATCGTTTTGTTATCGATTTACGGGAGGTAAATAAAATTGTGATTCCTCAGTTCCCCGTTGTGCCCGATATCACGGCACTACTGACTCTGATTCCAGCATCGGCATCTTGGTTTTCGGTGATCGATCTGAAGAATGCGTTCTTCAGTATTCCGATTGCTGAGGAAAGCCGAGACCTTTTCGGTTTCTCTCTTGGTGGACGCAGCTTCCGGTTCAAGCGTGCTCCTCAGGGCTACTGTGAAAGTCCATCGATATACAGTCAAGCCTTGAAGGGCCAACTAGATGCGTTTATGTTGCCGGCTGGTGCAGCCTTGATCCAATATGTTGACGACTTATTGGTAGCTGCAGACACCCAGGACATTTGTAAAATTGCTACGATATCGTTATTGCAACATCTCTGTGACTTACATCACAAGGTGTCTCCTTCTAAACTTCAATATTGTTGTCAAGAAGTAACCTATCTAGGTCACTTATTGTCAAAGGAGGGAAGACGGTTGACCCCAGAGAGAATTGCTGCGATTGCCCGGATGACTGTGCCAACAACTCAGAGAGATGTGCGTGCCTTTTTGGGCATCACGTCATACTGCAGACAGTGGATCCCGAATTTTTCACTGTTAGCGAAACCATTGGTGGCTCTTACGTGTAAGGACGTTCCAACTCCTTTACCATGGACGGAAGAATGTCAGAAAAGTTTTTCTGAATTACGCGATGCGTTGTGTTCGGCCCCTATGTTATGTACTCCTGACTACAGTAAACCGTTCACATTATACGTGCACGAGAGAGAAGGTTGTGAGTTGAGTGTTTTGACGCAACCTTTTGGTGGCAAGCAACGTCCATGTGCATATTTTTCCTCGACCTTGGACCCGGTAGCTAGAGCATTGCCGAGTTGTTTGAGAGCAACAGCGGCAGCTGCGGTGTCCATCCGAAAATCAGCAGGATTGGTCATGGATAATATGCTTACGGTGATGGTTCCGCATGCAGTTGACACTCTCTTAAATCGTACGAATACTCAGCACTTGACGAGTGCAAGGTTGTCTGGGTACGAGTTGACGCTTTTGGCAAGTCATATTCAGATAAAACGCTGTAATGTCCTAAACCCGGCGACTTTATTGCCAATTAGTACAGAGTCAGATGAAGTAACAGCTCATGACTGTTATTTAAGGACTGAGGAAGAAACAAAAGGTCGCGTGGACCTTAAAAACACTCCTTTGGATGATCCCGATGGGACTTTGTATGTGGATGGTTCATGTTTTAAATTACCAAATGGTGATGTCACGACTGCGTATGCTGTGGTAACTTTGAACACTGTTGTGGAAGCTGCGAGATTGAATCAGAATTCTGCTCAGGCTGCGGAGCTGATAGCTCTGACTAGAGCGTGTGTGTTGTCGAAAGGGAAACGGGTGAATGTGTTTACTGATAGTCAATACTCATTTGGCGTTGCGCATAGCTTTGGACGATTGTGGCGAGAGAGAGGTTTTATGACGTCGCATGGTACGAAGATTCAACATGGACAACTTGTGAATGATCTTTTGGATGCACTTACATTGCCTAAGCAGGTAGCAATTGTTAAATGCAGTGCGCATCGTAAGGTGACGGATGACGTTGGTCGTGGTAATGCGTTTGCGGATGAGACTGCTAAGGAGACTGCCCGGAACCTTAGCACTAGAATGTATGTGACGAGTTCGGTACAGTTGGGAACTACCAAATGTTTCCGTACTTATGTTCCGGACCCTGAATACATCAAAGCGACCCCTCTTGGGGATAATATTGGGAACCAAGTTGTAAACCTTTGTGTACCATGTTAACGTATGAGAGAAATGTGTATAAAAGGAGCGACCTACAGTAGCAATTCAAAGCAGTCTCCTCGAACCTACACACGCTGTACTTCCTGTGATTTCTGTGTTCCCTGCAGTAAATAAACCTCGAATCTTTGACGCCGAAGGAAGTGTCCCGTGTCTCTGTCATTTGTACGCCGGAACAGGTTACCCACAAAGGTTTCAGGTGTTGTCCCCTGGCACCGCTGGGTCTTAGAAAAACCCAGTCCTTCACAGATGATGACCTGGAGACTCACTTAAAAAGAGTGAACACCATAATACTTGGGTTCGCATCAGAGAGTTACAAATTCAACTTTAAAAAGTCACAAATTGCCCATCTAACTGTCCTGTTTTTAGGATATGAATTATCAAGTGAGGGCAAGAGCCTAGCTGAAAATTTCTTAGAGAAATGTGCTGTACTCCAAGCACCAAAAACACTGAAGAATTTACAATCAATACTAGGTTTCCTGAATTTCGGAAGAACATACATTCTAAATTATGCTGAGAGGGTTAAACCTCTCTATGAATTAATAAAACTAGATTTCAAACCAATCAATTGGGCTCAGAAACACACAGAGATTTTGAGATCATTGTAAACAGACATGTTAGCTAAAACAAAACTACGAACTCGCAAAAACACACGCAATATTGTAATCCGAGTCATTCCAGGAAGATGCCGATTCACATACCTGACCTCTAATGAGGGAGAAACGGTACCTATTTATTTATTTATTTATTTATGCAATTTTATATAGCGCGGACTTTACCCGAAGGCGTCAGAGCGCTTCACAAAAGGAACAGAAATGATACAAACTGAGAACATTACACGAACAACAGATTGCAAAAGCATACGTTACGTTACATACGGTAAAGTGATAATTGTGAGCAAACAAAAATACATGAGGTAGTAAAAATTGTGAGCAACCAAAAATACATGAGGTAGACAAGGTAATAGTGACACTTGTGAGCAAACAAAATACATGAGGTAGTAAAAATGTGAGCTGCCAAAAATACATGAGGTAGTAAAAAGTGCACAGGAGGAAAAAGTGACAAGTGTGCAGGCTACAAGAGAAAATAAGAGTATAATTTGCGGTATAATACTGCAATATATGCTAGACACTCATGCACAAGAACAAACGTTACGTAGGCAAAGGTGGCACTTGTGCAAGTATCAAAGGTATAAAACATGTGAGAGGAAGCAAACCGTGTGTTACAGGGGCAAAGTGGTGAGTGCAAGTTGCAAGAGGGTACCAAACACAAGTACATGGATAATACTGCAATAAAAGGCAAACACTCTAACCACAAGAACACACTGGGAAGGCACTTCCATGGACATGAGAAGTAGAAATTTTCAGTAGTGGGAGGTCTTCCTTCAGATAAAAGAGAGGACGTGAATTACTTTTGGAGGTGTCTCTGGAGGAGGAGAGCTTTGAGGTCCCTTTTAAAGGCCTGAGAGGAGGCGGTGGTCCGGAGCTGAGGCGGGAATGAGTTCCAGATTCTCACTGCGTTGCCTGAAAAGTATTGGGCCATCGTTCTTTCCTTCTTGAAAGTGGGAGGTTCAAGCAGTAGATTCTCCGCATTGCGTGAAGGTCTAGAACCTCCAGAGAGTTTCAGTTTATTCGCCAGGTAGCGAGGAGAAGAGGAGTGCAGGGCTTTGTGGGTGAAACCTATAGCTTACAAATCACATTTGTACACTCAAGCTGAAATGAAATTCAGTTCTACTGAAAAAATTCTGACTGTGGTTCAAACTGCTGTGGCAAAAGAAAGAGCCCTAGCCCAAGGCAAGAGAATAACTGTTTATACAGCAGAATCAGCCCTTGAGGCATTAACAAGTCCACGCAATCTGAATACAGTGGCATTAGATCCAAAATGGATACAATGGGAATATTCTCTTGCTACAGAAGACGTTAAATACTATTTTGACCCGAAACTGAAAAAACTAGATGATCTAGAATACGAACAAGAATATCCTCTGCCAATCAAAATTCTGCCTCTCGAACAGTACACATGTGTAATCTACATGGACAGATTTGCACAACACCACGATGTAGAGGAAGAATCCTACAAAGCAGCGTGCGCGATTGTTAAAGGTCGCTGGCGCTCTGGTAAATTCAAACCGATGATTACCAAAACTGAATCACTCAGAAACTGTTCAGCTCAGCGAGCTGAAATAAGATCCTTAAAGATGGCGCTTGAAAATGCCGATCGTGAATTCCCGACACTAATAGTGTGCGATTCGCATTTCTGCGTCAAGTCTTACAATAGTGACATGCAGAAATGAAGTAAAAACGGTTACAAAGATGACACAGGCGATTATGCTGCATTACCTCTCAACTATCCACTCAGTAATACATACATAATTGATGCAAACTCCGTTCCTTTTGCTCAAATCCCTGAAATGGGGATAGATTAATTCCAAACACGAACCGGAGAGTCTTCTTGATTGAAAGCGCACACATGGGACTGGGTCCGAGGCACCAACAGATCTTGAAATCTCTAATAGAATTACAATCAGAGTACTGGTGGCCGGGAATGAGCGTGCAAATTTACAAATTTGCAATGGATTGTCCAGACTGCAACAGAGATCGCAGCTGTGAACCGGACCAGACTATTGCCAGGACATCTTTGTTAGAAAGCATCAGGCCATCTATAATGCAGAAATCCAACCGGAGAAATGTGTCCCCATAATTATTAAGACAAAATTAACTGAAAAATGTAGACCAGCAGCACTCGGCTGACGCCAGAACTGTTATAAAAGATTTGCGAGTCTTTATCGGCATATACGCAATTGGCATGCTACATTCTGATCAGGGTCCTGCGTTTAGCTCTCGAGCTTACAAAGAGGCTATGAACAGCATGGGCATTGCATTGCGGTACTCTTCTCCCTTCCATCCTGAGGGAATGCGGTAGTGGAAAGAAAAAAACAGGACATAAAGCAATCTATAACGGCTAGGTTATTAGGTTCGGGTGATGGGTGGGTCAAACATTTAACAAGTGTCCAACGTAGTCTTAATAATCTGCCAAGAAATTCTCTAAAAGGTCTCACTCCATACAAACTATTGTTCAGTACTAGAATACACATTCAGGATCTTGATTGTCACACTTCAGTGGTAGAAGAAAAATCCTTTGATATCAAAGACCGTTTGGCTGTTTTACAGGATTTAAATAAAACAAGAAAAAGCCTGAGTAACAAAGTTGAAACAACAGCCGACAACCACTGAAGAAAAACCATCTGTCCCAGCAAGACCTGTCTGGATTCCAAAGATTGGGGATCTGGTCAGAGAGAAGATTGCGGTGAAGAAGGAATTTGGGCCTTCTTGCAGAAAAGCTGTACCTGTCTTAGCTGTCAGCGGAACGAGATCAGTTGTACTACCGCCCTTGCTGGTAAAAAGGAGAACCGAGTTGTATCCATCGACCTGGTAAAACCACAATCATGTGGCCAATAATAAGTAGTAGGCCCAGTGGGCTCCCAAGAAATAGCAGAATACCGAAATTTGCTACAATAAAAGAGGCTCATACTGAGAGACTAATCACATTTGATAAACCTGCAGTGAATAAAAAAGGACTATGCAATAATGCCATGGAACTTGTGCCTCTTGAAACCCAAATTGCAACAGTTCGTCAAGAAACACCAGTCTACAATGATGTAGCCTCTGACTATGCTAATGAAACAAAGAAAAATGCAAAAGCAAATGAAAATCCGGAAATAATTCCAACAATTGACAGAACTGCATCTGGCTACTTCATTAATTTCGACGACTTTTCTGAAGATCCGAGCGAGAATGAAGAAACGCCTGAAACAAAAACTTTTAAAGACAAATTAATTGAACTTTCTCTCCAACTAAAAGAAACATATCTGATTTCACCATGGATTGAATTTGGATTGTGTTAGGTGTACTTACTCTCCTGCTTTGGCTTGTAGTGTAGTTCCTAGTTTCCCACTAGGCCCTGCGCATTGGAATAACATAAACAGTAGTATCGACGTGGAACTGCTTATATTCCAGGCCTCCACTGACTATGCTAAACTTAATTGGGTTGTGTTACCAACTAGCTCAGAGGTCACTGGAAACTTTCTTCTCTGCATAGGAAGTGATCAGCTTCCTTGGCACAGACAAGAAGGGATTCAGTTTTCCAACAACCGTGCAACATGACAACTTTGCTCCTCAGATCAAGAGTCGATCTCTAGGGTCGTGTGAAACAATAGACATGTATTTCACTCAGTCAGTCTAGTGCAGTTTACTTTCACGAGATGTAGAGAATAGAGAGACGGGCGTGTATCAATAAAGGTTAACATTTATTGAACAGTCTTTCTTCTCGTACAAGAGAAATGTATTGCCACAATTGCAATAATTGTTATTATAAAAAGTACGTACAGTAAGATAAGTATTGCGAAATAGAACTGTAAAAGCATTGATATGGTTTCCTAGCCATACAATGGTTAAAAGTAATAAAACATATATACAGTCATATATACATTAGGCTAACATACTCAACTGGTGCTTCTAACTAAGCCTACCCCAGTGTGCCTGACCTAAGCCTAACACGTGAGAAGGGGAGTAAGTAAGTAGCTTAAGTTAAGTTGGTTTTGCCAAGGTTTCTTTCAAGAATTCTCGTCTAAGGGTTTAGTCAACACCATACCTCTGAATAGAATGATGGAGGATTGGTATCTCCTTCAGGGGTCTCTCTCGATATCCCAGTCACCCGCGAGGGTAAACCGGAAGCGCCGGGACTGGATTTCTCTGCACGAGAAAGGCAGCGGCTTCTCTTCATCGCGTCGAGGAAGGAGGGGGGACAGCGCCGCGGGCAGCTGGAATCTGCTGGATGTCTTCGCAGAGGGACGGCTGCTCAGCTCCTTAAGCGTACTGCACCATAGGTCGCGATTTAGCGGCGATAATGGTATCAGCAGCTTCACCACCACAGGATAGCAGGCTGCAGCGACAGAGTGCTAGATTTACCAACACAGGGTCATGCAGGCAGCTGGCATCAGCAACAGGCAACGAACATTGCTTAAGGCAACGTTGGTAATATTTATACCTGACAGGTGCCGGGTTTGACGCAAGTTTGCTGGACATAAGACGTCAATTAAAGATGTCACTAGGAAGTGATAGTTATCAGTTGCTCATTAGAGTTCCATTACTAATCAAAACATAGCAAGCGGGGATTTCCAGGTTTGCTAAGTTTTTATCTTGTTGAAGAACTCGGAGTGTTATCTAGGAATATCAGATAGTGACTGCTGCTCTGTCATTGCACTAATTGGTCGCAAAGGAAGTAGCAGAGAGTCATGCTGGAAAGTGGCTCTGTTCGTGTGAGGCCAGAGATGACTTTTCAGAAAATCGCACTTGAACGGTTATGCCAATATAGGGAATAAATGGATTTATAGCCGAATAGGGGCATAAGGTCACAGTATCGATCAGGAACCTAGATAAACACGCAACACCCACTCCACGGGTTAATGTCCATCAAAATTACTAAAACTAAGCAATTAGATGCATGTGTAACATTGCCCACCCCAAAATACATAAATGCATTCGAAATAGGCGTACTAGTAATACATGGAATTTAGGTACTGCACGTTTTTTAAAGCATAGTAATCATTCAAAAATTATTGCATATGAAATCAATGAACGATTATGCATAAAGAATTACACATGAAGTATCTCTGACAGAAGAAATGCGAGATAAATCATCACATAAAAATGCATTGAAATAACATGTGTGCTAGAGGCTGGTGTAATGTTGTTATGTCTCTAGATGTGTTTAGAAATAGAAGTGTGAAGCTTCTGTTCTCTAAGAATAGTTTTTACGTTAAGCAAAGAATTGTTCGTGCCAAAAAAGGTCAATATTAGAAAAATTGTCCAATTCAAAGAATTATTGCTTGAACGGGGAAAAATAGATTTCCAAAGCTCATTGCAGTTATTGTTGATCAAAACTGAAGGCCGAATTCAGAGTTCATGGGAACGCTGTGTGTCGGAAAAGCTTCTAAAAGTTATTGTTTCTCTGTGGGTGAGAACATCGTATCAGACAGGCTCTCAAAGAATTGGTCTACAAATTCAGGTGATAGTTCAACCAAATTAGATAGCGCTGTAACTTGGCAGGTGTGAGAATGATTGCTGTCATCGAAGGCTGGACCAGCAATGCTCACAGAACGTTGTACCTGGATGATGTTGCTTTTGTCACTCGCTCCACTGTTACCACTTGGCTGTAGTACAGGAGTCTCCACAAATGCCGTCATCAGGATTGGTAGCCGCTGGGGACAACACAATGCGTGAGCCCTTATTGGACTGAGCAAAGTATCGACGTCCATTGGTACTGCTGATGGAAGTGAAAGACAGATGTCCAACACGCATTCATCGCCGCAAAGCATACACCGTAGCACAGGTAAAATGCAATTTTGCCATATCGGTCTGAATGAAAGGAACCAGGTCATGTTTAGATCTCTCAGCCTGGCCAATCCAAGGACGTTAGTTATCCTGTCCCGGTAGCGCATTGCTAGGATTGTCTCTTCCATTCCCATGGGAGCTATGTCTGAGTCGAGACTTGCCATAACGAAGCAGGAGGGTCAAAAATAGAATCCCTGCGACGAGTCCCAAAAATAATGGTATGCCGCCAAAAATGGAGTGCACAAAATTAGCAAAGATTCCCAAAATTGCCTGGAAGGGTGTTAGCAGTCCCGTAAAGACTGTCTTAAATATGCCTGGGATGCTTGTTGCACTAGACATGTTAAGGAGTTGGCTGAACATTTCTACGAAATGCACAGGGCAATTTGTTGATAAAAGGTCATGAACTTCAGTAGCCGTCCTTGCGACTAGAAGATCATACGTCTCTTTAGATGACGTTATAGGCACTGTTGTCTGTAAAAGTACAGATTTCATTTTGCTTAATGTATCAATTCGTATAGAATAGAGATTCAGACGAGGCCAGAGGGGAGTCACTATGTCTGGAGGCCCGCTCGGGAACAATGCTTGCATACAACATTTGACCATGGACGTTACTTCTATTAGATAACTTTTCCCTGGCGTCAGGCCACAACATCTGTGATCCGTTCTAAGAATGTAACTCCCGTTTGCGAGTTGCATAAAGAAGGGCTCTATCTGAGTTGCAGGTATGACTAGCTGGTGGCATGAAAGGTTGTTTGAATTTCTATCACATGCTCCGTGTAAATTAATACCTTGACACAAAAGTATACCGCTTAGTGAATGTTTACAATTCTCACCACTAAGAAATACATTTTTGTCGCTGTCACTATAGCAAGAATGAGTGTACGGTAATTTCCATTCAGATTTTACAAATCCTTTACCCAATTGTTCATATTGGCCAGCAGGTATGTACTCAAGGCACTTTTTAAATCGGAAAGTTGTTATCGGAATTGTGATAATTCCGTGTATTATCCATTCAATGACAGGACTCTCTGACATTGTCAATGGTAATCTCTCGAGTTTTTCGATGCTCAGGATTGTATAGTCTGCTCCTTTCTGTGCCAAACTGATCTGTTTATCAGTAAGGTTAAAACTGGAAAATAATGACGTTGTGTTGATTAAACGCCAAGGCACATAGCCTGAACGAAGATTTTGCAGCGTCCAGCCTAATTCTATAATAGAGCGTAATTGAGACTGGCCATGTTGTAACATTAGCAAATCTCTGTCTATCACATCAAAGGCAGAGGATACAATATTGTCCAACGAATATATTCTGGAAGACAGAGTCGTTAACCCATTGTCAACCACAGAAAGTGATTTCTCCAAATTAATACGATCAATTTCTCGTATTTTTTCAGCAGTTTCAATTTGCTTTACTTTCCAAGCCTCGTTGTAAGCAGCATAGATACTGGTCGCTATGAAACGCTTTTGACGCTGTTTGCGCGGTCCAAGAATGAAATCGCGCAAATCAGCACCATCTTTTAGCAAAGACAAGTGTTGCTTAATTTCAGCCAGTGTGGACGAAGTTAGCCATTCGAGGCAGAGTTTCCCTACACTGTATGTTGTTATAATCCCTGGATGTTGTCTCTGGGAATATCTAGAGTCTAATCTGGTCATTTTTAAACCCTGTGTTTTATTCAGGAATCTATCTTGACAGCTAATTGTGTCTGTAGGCCAGATTAACCACTTTTTCCAATCAGGATGTGTTCTGTTGAAATGTAAAATTTGTGACACGTCTAACTCAATATTTGTGGTTGTGTTCTCAGCTATTGGCTTTGGTATAGACGGTGTTCTAAGGTCTTTGATCTTAGCTAGGCCAAGACAAGATGTTTGGTGTATTGTGTCATTTAAAAACAACATTTGTTCTGGTATCATGCAGGTTCTAAATAGTGCTTCAATGCCTTGCACCTGCCAATCTTTTGTACCCCAGATTGTTTTCGTTTCAATATTATTTTTCCAATAATCAAAACCAAATGTCATCATTTTGTCATAAAATGCTTCTGAATATATCAATTTAGAATTTGTCAGCATTGTTTTCATTCCTGTTTTCTCTAACAGTTTATAATAAAACGTTTCTGCATCACTGGTGTTAAATCCTGAGAAGTATTTGAATTTCTCAAAAAATGCTTTAGAACTGCTTTTAGGTGGTGTAGAACAATGTTCCCATTGATTATACATAAAAACATTTCTAGGCTGTGCAGATTTATGCAAGTAGTGATCCCCATAGTGGGTATAACAGAACAATTGCTCATAACTAGATGAACCTTGTAAATAATCATGATCTGTGAATCTAGCTGACATCACTAAATCAGACATCATGTCATTAATACTGTTAAAGTCCCAATCATCAGAGAATGTACTTGGTGTCACAAAGTCACTTAAGGAAACCTTTAGTTGATGAGGATACTTCAGGATTTCGACCGGACCATATATCTCATAGTCTGTTTTCTCCCATACTACCCCACCAGGTATTGGAATTGCTGTGACATTTACTGTTGACAGTTCTCTTTTCTTCACGTGGGATGATCTGTGTGGTTTCAGGACTAGGTTGATGTTCTGACTTGCTGTGTCCATTCAATTGTAATAAACTTCCCTAAAATTAAAACTAAAATTAGGCATAATAGGAGTATGAATACCCCTGAGATAATCCAATGCTCAATCAACGGTGAATCCAGATATAGTTCTTTGATTTGTTGAAGGAGTCCTGTTGTATTTTCTTTAGAATACTTTTTTGTTTCTGGCATCACTTCGGGGTCGTTTTGATCTTCAGAGAAGTTGTCGAAGTTGATGAAATAACCAGAGGC
The DNA here is from genome assembly GCF_964263255.1 of Lissotriton vulgaris. NCBI lineage: Eukaryota > Metazoa > Chordata > Amphibia > Caudata > Salamandridae > Lissotriton > Lissotriton vulgaris. The sequence continues at coordinate 412,229,747 of NC_141693.1, read as the reverse complement.
AGTTCTGTCAATTGATGGGATTGTTCTTTCAATCTGGATCTCGGTAGCACTTTCTGATGCCACATCATTGTAGACTGGTGTTGTTTCTTGACGAACTGTTTCAATCTGTGTTTCAAGAGGCACGAGTTCCATGTCATTATTGCATAGTCCTTCATTGTGCACTGCAGGCTGATCGAATGTGATTAGTCTTTCAGTTTGAACCTCTTGGATTGTTGCAAGTTTGGGTATTCTGTTGTTTCTTGGGAGTCCACTGGGCCTACTGTTGATTATAGGCCACATGCTTGTGGTTTTACCAGATCGATAGACACGATTCTGTTCTCCTTTTTACCAGCAAGGGGCGGTAGCACAACTGATCTTGTTCCGGTGACTGCCAAGACAGGTACTGCTTTTCTGTAAGAAGGCCCAAATTCCTTCTTAACCGCGATCTTTTCTCTGACTAGATCCCCAATCTTTGGAATCCAGACAGGCCTTGCTGGGGCTGTTGCGGGTGGTGCCTCGTCAGTGGTACTTGGCTGTTGCTTTAACTTTATGTTGCTTAATGATTTTCTTGTTTCATTCAGTTCATGTAAAACAGCCAAACGATCCTTTACATCAAAGTGCGTTGTTTCTTCTTGTACCACTGACATCTGACTATCGAGGTCCTGAACTCGCATTCTAATTCCGAACAATAGTTCGTATGGGCTGAAACCTTTTAGAGAATTTCTTGGCATGTTGTTAAGACTAGTCTGGACACTTATTAAATGTTTGACCCACCCAGCGCCTGAACCTAATACCTTCGCTGTTATAGATTGCTTTATGTCCCGTTTTTTTCTTTCTACCACACTGTTCCCTTCCGGGGTATGACGGACAAGAATACCGCAACCCAATTCCCATGCTAGCCATGGCCTCCTTATAGGCTCGAGAGCTGAAAGCAGGACCCTGGTCAGAATGGAACGTGGTAATTGCGTATATGCCGATATTGACTCGCAAATCTTTTATAACCGTTCTAGCGTCAGCCGAGCGCTGGGGGCCTCATTTTTTAAGTGCTTTTCGTCTTAACTGATTAATAGGACGCAGGATGGGGTGTAGGCAGCGTTACGCTTTTTCTGACTGGTAGCCGGTAGCAAGGTTCGCTACTGCGATCCCTATTACAGTTTTCACAGTTGTTTACATATATTTGGTGTTCTACACTCATTCCCGGCCACCAGTATACTGATTGTAATTCAGTCAGAGAAACCTTAATTGTTTGGTGTCTCAGACCCAAACCCATATGTGCGTCTGCTATTAAAAATATTCTCCTGTTCATGTTTGGAATTACTCTGTCCCCCACTCCAGGGATTCGAGCAAAAGGAACGGAGTTTGCATCGATTATGTATGCATAATTGAGTGGATAGTTTACGGGTAGTGCTGCACAGTCGCCTTTTACGGTCGTTTTTACTGCCAGCATGGTTTCCCCGTCTATGTATTTATCTGTACGCTTTTTTGTGGCTACGGAAGCCGGGTTAGTTGCTTCCGCGGTGGCTGTATTAGCCAATGAATTCCCTGCAACGTGAACGCCATCACGTTGAAGACTCTGCACGTGAATCACGTGAGTCTTTTGTAGTTCTTTACTTAAAAGAGCTACCTCGTTCCAGAGCAATTTATGCTTTATTGTGGCACCTGTGTCATCTTTGTAGTCGTTTTCGATCCAACTCTGCAGTTTATTGTTGTAAGAGTTGACGCAAAAATGAGAATCGCACACTATAAGTGTCGGGAATTCACGTTCTGCATTTTCAAGCGCCATCTTTAAAGATCTGATTTCAGTTCTCTGAACCGAACAGTTTCTTACAGATTCAGTTTTTGTTACTTTCGGTCTGAATTTACCGCACAGCCAACGACCTTTAATGATCGCACATGCTGCATCGTAGGATTTTCTCTCTACGTTGAAATGCTGTACAAAGCTATCTGTATAGATTATACAGGCGTACAGTGGGAGAGGCAGAATTTCGATTGGCAGAGGATATTCTTCTTCATATTCTAAATCATTCAGTTCTTTGTATTGCGGGGCGAAATAGTATTTCACATCTTCCGCTCCTAGAGAATCTATACACTGTATCCATTTCGGATCCAGTGACACTGTAGGCAGGTTTACTGGGCTGAATAGCGCTTCGAAGGCGGATTCCGCTGTGAGGATGTTAATCCGTTTGCCGTGTGCTAGTTCTCGTTCATTTGCTAATGCGATTTGCACTGCGTTCACAGTTCTTTCTGTGTGACTGAATGTTTTTTCTGCTTGTGTGTACAAGTGAGATTTAATTGAAATTGGTACCTTTTCTCCCTCATTAGAGGTTAGGTATGTGAATCCGCATCTTCCTGGGATGACTCGGATTACAAGATCGATCGTGTTGTCACGTGTGTCTAATTTTGTTTTTGCTAACATGTCTGTTTGCAGTGATCTCAAAATTTCTGTATGTTTTTGAGTCCAATTGATTTGTTTTAAATCAGGTTTAATTAGTTCGTAGAGAGGTTTAACCCTCTCTGCGTAATTTAGAATGTAAGTTCTTCCGAAATTCAGAAAACCTAGAATGGATTGTAAATTCTTCAGCGTTTTTGGAGCTTGGAGTACAGCGCACTTCTCTAAGAAGTTGTCCGCTAGGCTTTTCCCTTCACTTGATAATTCGTACCCTAAAAATAGTACTGTCAGATGGGCAATTCGGGACTTTTTAAAGTTGAATTTGTAACCCTCTGCTGCGAACCCAAGTATAATGGTGTTCACTCTCTTCAAGTGAGTATCCAAGTCGTCGTCTGTGAGATAAATATCATCTACGTAAGATAATGCTTCATCATCATAGATTTGTAGTAACTCTGTTACCCTAGCTGAGAATAGTCCTGGGCTGTTCTTGAACCCCTGTGGGAGTCGACAGAATTTTTTCTGCGACCCAAATGCGGAGAAAGCGGTCAAATATCTGCTTTCTGGTGCAATGTTTTGACAAAAGAAACCATTAGATATGTCTAATGTTGTTTTATATTTTTTCCTAACTATGTTATTCATTAGGGCTGCACTATGCGAGTTTTGTACTGCAAAGGTTTTGCAACATGTATTAAGATGTCTGTAGTCCAAAACTAGACGATATGAATTGTCTGGCTTGGAGACAGGAAACAAAGGATTGTTCATTTGAGAGGTGCATGTTTCAATCACCCCCTGGTATTCAAGTTGATCTAAGATCTCCCTGACCTGTTTTTTAGCTTCTTGCTTTATGGGATACTGCCGTTGGGCAGTTGGTTCACTTTTTAATTGGATTTTGTGAGGCGGTGAATCCTCATCCCATCCTACATGATTTTTATATAATGCAGGTGCCTGGGCTACTGCCCATTTCCTTGCATATGTATATTTTTTGTGAATCGGTATGTGATTCGAGAAGGCAGGCATAATCACTTCTTCGCCACGAGGGCACTCCCTGACAAACTCTGGGGGCCAATCTTTTTCAGCTAACAGAATATCATAGCCTTTTGAGAGCTTATCCCAAAATAGACCCTTAATTTTCCTAGTCTTATCACCCTCCATACGCAATGTTATTTCGTATATTTTATGGGGCTCGCTAAGTCTGGCGTCGGCAGTTTCAACCTGAATGTACTCATTCGTGTCCACTGTCTCCAAATGACTCATCAAGTTCTTGCGCGCTATACTGATTTCTGCTGCACTGTCCAACATTGTCAATGCCCACTCCCCGTTTTTCAACTGTGTCCTCAGTATTCTCGGCATGGTTGATTACTCTAATACTGGCTACCTTCTTTTTAGGAAATTGAGATTTTTTATTTTGAGCAGGTTCCTTGTCTTTGGACTTGGTGTGCTCTCCTGGGTCTGACCGTCCTCTTCTTTCCGAATTCTGTGGAGAAGATCGAGAGGGACGTGTATCAATACTTTGATATCTATCAGGTTTTTTCAGATTATCCCTATTTCTAAGGTTATATCTTTTCTCAGAGGGCTCCCTCTGGGGAGACTGGCGTTCTCGAGTCGGAGTTCTTTCCCTCCGTCGAGGAGACCTTCCTCTGGACTGGAAAACTTTTTCCTTGGGAGTGGATTGTTTATTTCCATCCCAGCTCTTTTTAGGAGTGTTTAAATTATTTTTAATAAATAATTTTTCAGGATTTTCGAGCAGTTGGGGCTTTACCGGTTTCCCACCCAAGCTGTCTCTATCTAATTCTTCATAGCATTTTTCTATGATTTTTGCAAGCTCAACAGGATCTTTTATATCTGTTTCCCTCAACTTCTGGCGAATCGCCACAGATGCTGCTTCTCCTCTTATGTTGGCTAATAATATAGCCGAGACCTGCTTGAAGTCTTTCAGTAATTTCATACCTAGATTTAAAGCGGGCTCTGGACCGAATTCATTTTGAATCTGTTTTAGCACTTCTGGTATTACCGCCATAGACGGAACACCGTGTGTTTTTGTGTAAATGGAAGCAAAGACTGTACCCCAAGTGTCACAGTCCTCCACGTGTGGTGCGATTCCCATAGGAAGGCAGATGGTCAAGATTCTGTGTTTCTCAATAGGGGTAGTATCAGGAAATACTGCCTCTATTTGAGTGATTTTTTGTGCTAACCAGAAAGGAATTTGTTCCCGTTTTACGGGTGTTTTACCAAGACATGACTGTATGTTCTGTGGTGTTATTTTATTTGTGTTCCCCTGGTGAGGGGTCAGCTGGTGTGAATTAACCGCTGGCTGGACTGTTGCAGTCCGATTTACATATTGGACTAATTGCCTATGTATTTTTATTAATGTGTTTAGCTGTACTAACAGCTCTTCTCTAGACATTTTTGCAATGTCAGGATGTGGTGTGTAGCTGGCTAGAACCGGCCACGTGGCTCCTGGTCTACCTAGTGGACCGAGCCTGGTTATGTGATCATTGTGTTTTAGGGCGCCATTAAACCAGAGCAGGTGCTCTTGAAATTTAAGTGGAATTTCAATCTCCTCGAAAGGAGCGTACTCTTCCGGAGGTTTCTCTATTTTGTAATAGTGAAACTCTTGTGTTCTAGCGTTTGCCGCTGGAAAGTTTATCCATGAATAGAATACCTCTGTCTGCCGATACTCGTGAGCCTCTATCACGAAAATTACTGTACCACCTTGAGGTGTCAGTCCGTTCTCTATACGTTTTAAAGTTATAGATCTTCTTAAGTGGACCGGCATGATAATAGCATCCGGGTCTGTGTATTCGGGACCTTGCTGAGTCGCATCTGCTGCGCCCCCAGTGGTTTTGTTATTTTCTACTGACATTTTAAAAATGCAGGTTTGCAGAGTAGGTCTCCAAGGAGACAAAGATTAGGTGCACAATATTTTGGAACACTGTATCCTTCAATGTTGAATAAACCAGAGCTTTACATAGGAATCTCTTCCTACTAAGGTCGGGCGGATTTTAACCTTTCACCCACTCCAGACGTCTATTGGAGTATTTACGGGAGAAAGGGGTCTGTGTGAAATATGCACGACTGAGTTACTCTACTGTCTTGCGTTAGTTTATCGCCTTACCAAACGTTGGGCGCCATGTAGTGTAGTTCCTAGTTTCCCACTAGGCCCTGCGCATTGGAATAACATAAACAGTAGTATCGACGTGGAACTGCTTATATTCCAGGCCTCCACTGACTATGCTAAACTTAATTGGGTTGTGTTACCAACTAGCTCAGAGGTCACTGGAAACTTTCTTCTCTGCATAGGAAGTGATCAGCTTCCTTGGCACAGACAAGAAGGGATTCAGTTTTCCAACAACCGTGCAACATGACAACTTTGCTCCTCAGATCAAGAGTCGATCTCTAGGGTCGTGTGAAACAATAGACATGTATTTCACTCAGTCAGTCTAGTGCAGTTTACTTTCACGAGATGTAGAGAATAGAGAGACGGGCGTGTATCAATAAAGGTTAACATTTATTGAACAGTCTTTCTTCTCGTACAAGAGAAATGTATTGCCGCAATTGCAATAATTGTTATTATAAAAAGTACGTACAGTAAGATAAGTATTGCGAAATAGAACTGTAAAAGCATTGATATGGTTTCTTAGCCATACAATGGTTAAAAGTAATAAAACATATATACAGTCATATATACATTAGGCTAACATACTCAACTGGTGCTTCTAACTAAGCCTACCCCAGTGTGCCTGACCTAAGCCTAACACGTGAGAAGGGGAGTAAGTAAGTAGCTTAAGTTAAGTTGGTTTTGCCAAGGTTTGTTTCAAGAATTCTCGTCTAAGGGTTTAGTCAACACCATACCTCTGAATAGAATGATGGAGGATTGGTATCTCCTTCAGGGGTCTCTCTCGATATCCCAGTCACCCGCGAGGGTAAACCGGAAGCGCCGGGACTGGATTTCTCTGCACGAGAAAGGCAGCGGCTTCTCTTCAGCGCGTCGAGGAAGGAGGGGGGACAGCGTCCGCGGGCAGCTGGAATCTGCTGGATGTCTTCGCAGAGGGACGGCTGCTCAGCTCCTTAAGCGTACTGCACCATAGGTCGCGCTTTAGCGGCGATAATGGTATCAGCAGCTTCACCACCACAGGATAGCAGGCTGCAGCGACAGAGTGCTAGATTTACCAACACAGGGTCATGCAGGCAGCTGGCATCAGCAACAGGCAACGAACATTGCTTAAGGCAACGTTGGTAATATTTATACCTGACAGGTGCCGGGTTTGACGCAAGTTTGCTGGACATAAGACGTCAATTAAAGATGTCACTAGGAAGTGATAGTTATCAGTTGCTCATTAGAGTTCCATTACTAATCAAAACATAGCAAGCGGGGATTTCCAGGTTTGCTAAGTTTTTATCTTGTTGAAGAATTTGGAGTGTTATCTAGGAATATCAGATAGTGACTGCTGCTCTGTCATTGCACTAATTGGTCGCAAAGGAAGTAGCAGAGAGTCATGCTGGAATGTGGCTCTGTTCGTGTGAGGCCAGAGATGACTTTTCAGAAAATCGCACTTGAACGGTTATGCCAATATAGGGAATAAATGGATTTATAGCCGAATAGGGGCATAAGGTCACAGTATCGATCAGGAACCTAGATAAACACGCAACAGGCTCATCATGGTTCTATGTTTGTGAAAATTCATTGATGGAAAATATAGTACAATGAACACAGCAAGTCAGAACATCAACTTGGTCCTAAAGCCTCACACATCCTCCCACATCGAGAAAAGAGAACTGTCATCAGTAAACATCTCAGCCAATCCAATACCCGGTGGGGTAGCATGGGACAGAACTGATTATGACATTTTTGGCCTGGTTGAGCTCTTGAAATATCCACACCAGTTCAAGATTTCATTAATGTGACTTTGTGACACCAAGTACCTTCTCTGATGATTGGGACTTTGAAAACATTAATAATATGATGTCAGATTTAGTAATGTTAGCCAAATTTACAGAACATGATTACTTACAGGGTTCATCGAATTATGAAGAGTTATACTGTTATAATCATTTTGGTGATCACTATTTGCATAAAACTGCACAGCCTAGAAAGGTTTTATCTTATAACCAAGGGGAACACTGTCCAACACCGCCAAAAGGCAGCTCGAAAACATTTTATGAAAAATTCCAGTACTTCTCTGGGTTTGACAACAGTGATCCAGAAACGTTTTATTTTAAAATGTTAACAAGGACAGGAAAGAAAACAATGTTGACAAATACTAAATTGATTTATTCTGAAAAACTTTATGACAAAATGTCTACATTTGGTTTCGAATTTTGGAAAAACAACATTGAAACAAAAACAATCTGGGGTACCAGAGATTGGCAAGTACAAGGCCTAGAAGCATTATTTAGGGCCTGCATGATCCCAGAACAAATGATATTCTTGAATGACACAATTCAACAAACTACTTGTCTTGGCCTATCTAAGATAAAAGACTTAAATACACCATCTATTCTGAAACCCATAACTGATAGTGATAGCACTACAGATGTGGAGATAGACATATCCCATATTTTACATCAAAACAGAACTCATCCTGATTGGAAAAAGTGGTTGATCTGGCCAACAGACACAAATAACTGTCAAGATAGATTCCCGAACAAAACACAGGGGTTCAAAATGACCAGGCCAGGCCCAAGATACTCCCAGAGACAACATCCAGGGATAGTTACAACATACAGTGTAGGGAAACTATGCCTTGAGTGGCTACAGAAATCCACACAGGCTGAAATCAAGCAACACTTGACTTTACTTAAAGACGGTGCTGACTTGCGTGATTTCATACTAGGACCACGCAAACAGCGTCAAAAACGTTTCATAGCGGCCGGTATATACGCTGCGTACAACGAAGCTTGGAAAGTAATGCAAATTGAAACAGCAGAAAAAATACGAGAAATTGATCGTATAAATTTGGAAAAATCACTTTCTGTGGTGCACAATGGGTTAACGACTCTGTCCTCCAGAATATGTTCACTGGACAGCATTGTATCATCTGCTATTGATATAATAGAGCAGGACTTACTAATATTAAAACATGGTCAGTCTCAATTACGTTCTATTGTACAGCTTGGTTGGACGTTGCAAAATCTGCGTTCAGACTACGTACCATGGCGTTTAATCAACACAACGTCATTATTTGGTATCTTTAACCTTACTGATAAACATATCAGTTTGACACAAAAAGGAGGAGACTATGCGATTCTGAGCATTGAAAAACTTGAGAGATTACCATTGACAATGTCAGAGAGACCTGTCATTGAATGGATAATACACGGAAAAATTTCAATTTCGATAACAACTTCCAGTTTAAATACTGCCATGAGTATATACCTACGGGCCAGTATGAAAGGTTGGGTAAAGAATACATCAAATCAACCTGGGCTTTACCTTATACACACAGATGTTATAGTGAAGGGAAAAAGGAGCTATTCCTTGTTGGTAACAATTGTAAAAAATCACTAAGCGGTACACTTCTGTGTCAAGGTATTAACTTGCATGGAGCCTGCGAAGGGTCTTCAAATAACCTTTCATGTCACCTGCATGGAACGCCTGCAAAACAGATAGAGCTATTTTATAGACAACTTTGTAACGGGAGTTACGTTTTAATAAGTGACCACAGCTGTTGTGGAATGGTGCCAGGGAAAGCTTATCTCGTGACCGTAACTTCCAGGGTCGCTTGCTGTATGCAAGTATTGTATCCACACAGCAATCCAGATATGGGGGCTGCTTTATGGCCTTCTTTGAATATCTCTTCTATTCGAATTGATACTTTAAGCAAAATGAAGTCTATTCATTTAAAGACAACTGTGCCTTTAACGTCATCCAAAGAAATGTATGATCTGCAAGTAGCAAGGACATCTGCAGAGATACATTCTCTTTTATCGACAAATTGCCCCGTGCATTTCGTAGAAATGTTAAGCCAAATCTTAAACATGTCTGATACCAGTGGCATCGCACATGTATTTAAGACAGTTTTTTCGGGACTGTTAGCACCCTTTAAAGCAGTTCTGGGCATCTTCCCGAATTTTTGTCCATTCTGTCTTTGGCGGCCTACCCTTAATCTTGGGACTCGTGGCAGGAATTTCATTTTTGTTCCTTCTGCCCCGATATGGCAAGCCAATCCACAGACAAGACCCAGCAACGATGGAAGAAACGATCCTAGCAATACGATACCGAGACCGTATCACTAAGGTCCTCAGCTAAGAGATCTGAGTACAACCTGGTTTCTTTCATTCAGACCAATCTGGCAGGATTGCATCTTACCTGTGCTTCGATGTCTGCTATGCGAAGAAGAATGCGTGTTGGACGTCTGTCCTACACCACCATCAGCAGTACCAATGGATATTGATACTTTGCTAGGTCCTGTAACGACTCATGCATCGTGTTGTCCCCAGCGGCTACCTATTCTGATGACGGCATTCGTTGAGACTTCACCACTACGAGTAGGTGGCGGTGAGGTACGAGAAGAAAGCAGCACCAAACAGGTACAACCTTCTGTGAGCATTGCTGATCCAAACATCGATGATAGCAATCATGCTCCAAACTGCACAGTTACAGCATTTTCGAACTTGGTCGAACTTTCACCTGATGTTGTAGACCAACTTTTTGCGAGTCTGTCTGATATGATGTTCTCTCCTAACAACGAGAATAACATTTAAAAACAATGATCACACAGCGTTCCCTGAACTCTGAATTCGGCCTTCAGTTTTGATAAACAAAGCTACTGAAAACATTTGGAACTATTTTTTCCCCTGAAAGCAAAATTATTTTTTCCATTTTTCCAAAATATTTACCTTTTTTATGGCACATGGTACTCTGCTTAAAGTAGAACTATTCTTAGAGAACAGAGCTTCTATTTTTAGGATACTAGAGACAATATTTTACCTCAGCCTCTAGCACATATACAGCATTTTGTACAAATTTGTGATGGAATGGTCTCAACCTACTTTTCTGTATTCAGAGCCATTTCATGTGTAATTTTCGCAATTCATTCAGCTGATATATATATGCATTTAACTGAATGATGACACTGCTTGAAAACGTACAGTACCAACACTCATTTTCGTGTATTTACCATATACCATTTCAAATGCGAAATATGTATTTTGGGGTGGGTTGGAAAACACACATGCATCGTTATATGTTTACTATTGCTTACTTTTTTAGTAATGATGGACATTAATCCGTGGAGTGGGTGTTGTATTTCTATCTAGGACCCTAATTCGATATTCCCCATTCATGCCCTTATGTGGTTATAATTAATAATATCCTTATAAAGGCATAAGAATCATATCCATATTCAGTAACAGCCCATGCAGTCCAAAGCACAGCACGGCTACTCCCATCGACTCCTAGAAAGCACAACGCGTTCTTTAAACAAACCAAGCCTCCAGCAGCCCAGGAAATCCCCCCTGCTTTTGTTTTGATTTGAACAAGAACTCCTGAAGTCCAGAAAGAACTGTTAGTTCTTAGTGACGTCTTATGTCCAACCTTACGTCAAACCTGGCACCTTTCAGGTATAAATATACCCAACAGTTGCCTTAAGCAAACACACAGTGGTTTGGAGCAGAGCGGCTATCTACTTGCCCAAGAGCCCAGCTGATGCGAGAGCCCACGGAAGCCGCCCCTCCCCTTTGACGCGCTGGAGAAGCTGCTTTTTCTCACGCCGAGAAAATCCAGCTCCGGTGTTCCCGAGTCACCCTTGCGGGTTGCTGGGAGGTCGAGTCCTGAAGAAAGAGATACCAGACCTCCCACATTCTATTACCAAGGTACGGAGCTGACTAAATACTTAAGAGAATTCTTGATTTAGATTCTTGGCAAAACCAACTTAACCAACTTAACTTAAACTGCTACTTACTTACTCCTTCCCAAGTATTAGGCTTAGGTCAGGTACACCGGGGTAGGCGTAGTTAGAAGCACCAGTTGAGTACGTTAGTCAATGTTTTTATGTATGTATATATTTTATCCATTTTAAAGTACCATATGGCTAAGAAACCATATCAATGCTTTTACAGTATTATTTCATAATACTACTTTTACTGCACGCACTTTACTTTATGATAAGTATTGCAATTGTTAGGAAAAACAGGGGGGGTCGTGCCCAAATTACCCTCATGTACATGAGCACATGACATCAAAAAGATGTATATAAATACAAAGAGGCACAGAGGGATCGATTCAATATTTATTTATAATCAAGGTTAAATTAAAAGCCTTGATATATCCAAAAATGAATTATATAAAGTATAGAATACACAAATTCAAATCACATATATAGCTGTATCAAACAACTAGGTGGAGCACATAAAACAGGCAACAAATGAATACATACAACGAGAGTACCTTCACTTGTACTCAAACTTTCCATATAATACAATATACAACATATACACCACATATATATATTTACAGTCAAATTGCACAACATATCCATCACATATAGATATTTACACTCAAATTGCACAAAGAACACAGCCCTACAAAAGACAAAAAAACAACAAACAAAAAAATTCACAGAAAAACACATATGTCTATGTGCGCATTCCTGAATTTCAATGCTACACTACCAGGTAGTCCTATGTATCAGCGCCTAGGGAAACTAATTACCCCACCAAGATTATTTCAACTGGCGCTTAAGCTATAGTATAGTACAAATTAACAATTGAAACGGACTCCTCCACAGAAAGTCTGTTGACGCAGTCGCGGCCGCGTTTCAGCCACACGTATCTATGGGCTTCCTCAGGACAAAAGGGCCAAATTACACTAAAATATAATGAACATTATTTACAATATATACACAACAAACTGTTCTGCCAAAAACCACACTATCCCATAGGTTACTGAAGTAGTGCCTTGAAAACAAGAGTGGGGAGGAAAAAAAACGGAGGGAAAGAAGAAAAAGGGAAAGAAGAAGAAAAGATAAGAGCATAGAGAGAGATTTAGAAAAGGAAACGTAATAGAGGAGAACCACAAACAAACATAACCATGTGGATCAAGAGCACCACCACCTGTATAAAAGCTAGAAAAATGTAGACACCATGCACCAGGACAGTTAAAACTAACAAGGGGGCCTGTGCATTAGATACCAAAAAAACATGAATCTAAGAATGTGGTGGGACCAGACCGGAGGGTCAAGAGAGTCTCATAAATACTCACGGGATCCAACGAAATTATGCGGACCCTGTGCACCGGGGTTGCGAAATCCACGGTAGGAGTACACCCCTCAGGGGGTACCTGCGCACAAGAAATCAAATGAAAATTAAATCAATCTGTAATAGCCGGGTGTGTGATCCAGAGTACATTAAATAGAAGCCCCAACAGAGATAAAGAAGATCAGGCATCAAGTCAAAAGAAGAATAAAAGGCCGCCATCACCATGCGTACCTCTAAGTAGGTGCTCACTTCAAGTGCCCACTCGGTAGAAAAATACACAGCACGGGAAGTAATCAATTCTTCTCTCTCTGAAAAGAAAAGGAAAGCACTTCACGAGGACCAATTCTGAAAATGAAGAAACTACTGCTGCTCAAGCTATCTGCATGAGGCGCGGTGTGTTGCGCTACAGTATATGTCACACCACTATACATAAGGTCCCCCTGTGGGGTCCACACAAGAATTAGGGAAGGCACGCAATCTAAAATCAGACGGCACAGCTCCGACAAGCGAAACTCTGGCCACATAAAATGTTGTGCTGGGGGGGCGGAGGGAAACTAAATCACTATGTTAACAAGAAACGGGGAAGTCTGCACGTACCTGGCAGCTCGAATCCGCACGGCTCAACACAAACAGGAAATGTCGGGAACACAGTTTACCGGCACAACAAGTGCCCGCTGGGAAAGCCTTCTAAACGTCTCCACCACTAACGTGCTGACCTCACACGTATCGACGTGCGGGTCACTAAAAACAACAACGGACTCAGATACACCCCCGCATTCATCAGAGTGGAAAAGGTATAGAGGCTCTAACCACCTATTCTGCCATTTTACAGTAGGCAGGGAGCCGACTGTGGACTAGACATAAGGGGACCGTATAGTGGGAGGTGCTGCCCGTTTACAGCCCCTGAAAACAACCTCCACAGTGAAATAAAACACATATAATTACACATGATCCAAGTATTGCAATTGTGGCAATTCATTTCTCTTGCAGGAGAAATAAGACTGTTCAATAAATACCACCTTTTATTGAAAACGCCCGCCTCTCTATTTCTCTGCACTCTGGTGAAACTAAGTATGCACGGTTGACTGAGTGAAATAGCTGCCTATTGTTTTCACACGACTCTAGAGATACACTCTTTTCTGAGGGAGCAAAGTTGTCATGTTTGTATGGTTGTCAGAAGCTAATCCCTTTTTGTCTAAATCTGGAGAGTTAACTCTTTCCTGAACATTCGAGAAAGTTTCTAGTGACCGCTGAGCTAGCTGGCAAAACTAATTAAGTCTAATATAGTCAGTAGAGACCTAGTCGACCTCAGTCCTACGTCTACACTGCTGTTTATATTATTCCAATGCGCAGAGCCTATTGGGAATATAGGAACTATACTACATTGTAAGTTCAATGGATAAAGTGTTTGACAACAAACTAGGTTGTTGAAAGGTTATGTGCATAAAATAATGTTAAAAAATGCCATCTCAGTAATGAAATGTTACAAGAAGGTGTAATCGAGCCTGTAAAAGCTTCGGATTAGGTGTCTCCAGTGGTGATCACACGCAAAGCTGATGTGCGTTTGAGGTTCTGTGTGGACCTGGGGACTGTTAACCAGAATATTGTAGCTGATACCTATCCCTTGCCCAATATAAATGAGTGGATACAGTTATTGAAAGGAGGCAAATACTTTTCAAAATTGGATTTGAAAAATGCATACCATCAAATCAAGCTACATGATGAATCCAAGCATCACACAGCATTTATAACTATGGAGGGAACATTCCAATTTACACGTGTGCCTTTCGGTCTGTTATCCGCAGCTAGCTTTTTTCAGCGTATGATTTCAGATGTATTGCAATGAATGGTTAACATCCTCTACTTTCAAGACAATATCTTGATATTTGGTAAGACTGTAGAGGAGCACAATGCAATTTAAAGCAACCCTTGCAGTGCATTGTTGATGATGGGCTCACATTACACAAGGACAAATGCTGTTTTCTAACAGAATCTGTAGTTTATCTGGGGTGCACGGTATCGTCTGATATGGTTAAGCCCAAGCAAATATTTTTGAGAACTATTGAGTTAGCACTGAGTCCCAAGGATAAAGGACAATTGGGATTGCATATGGGTCTAACAGAATATTATGCAAAATGTGTACAGAACGTTTCTGATAGGAAGAACCCATAATGCTTACTGTGGAGAAAGCGGCAAAGATTTTTTGGGGAGCAAAAACCAGAGGATTGTTTCAATCTCATCAAAAAAGAGATTTGTGAGGCAGGAATTCATTTGCCTTTTGACATAAATCTAAAGTCCATTGTAACTGTAGATGCTAGTGCGACACCAGTTGGTGCCATCCTGTCCCAAAAGCATTGTGGTGGGTAAAGAACAATTTTGTTCGCATCAAGAACTTTAACAGATGCTGAAATAAACTATTCTATAATAGATAGGCTCTGGCTGCAGCTTGGGGTATTGAATACTATAGAACATACTTATGGGGCACAGAATTTGTTTTAAATACAGATCATAGAACTCTGATAAAGATTCTGTTGCCTGATGGAGCCGGTAACGGGTCAGCCAGATTTGCCAGACTTGCTGCTAGACTTTAGGAATATCGATATGTACTGGCGCACATACAAGGGTGGAGGAACGTGCAAGCCGATTGCTTGTCTCCGATGGTAGTTGATCACATAACAATGTGTGGATTGGATGTTTTGAGTGGCAAATGTGAAGAACCTGTGACTTCTGTACAGGGTGTGGTTTTGGAGGGGTCAGGGGCCTTCATACAGGAAGAATGGTGCAAGGAAATGGATAATGACAATAATCTTAAAGATGTTGTAAAGATGATGGTTTTTGGTGGAAAGAGGGAGAGTTGTGTTTCAATACCTGTCTGCGCCTATATCAAAATCCTTGAGAAGTGGACCCTATGTGGTGATGTAGTCCTTATAAGGAGTGACAGATTTGTTCCTCCTGTTGGATTGAGAAGCAAACTCATGGCTCACTAGAGACACCTTGGACAAATCTTGATGCAATGTTGTCTTAAAGTGCAATTCTGGTGGCCAGTCATGGAGGATCAAGTGACTACCTGGGTTATTAAATGCAGTTTATGGAAAGAAGGAGGGAAGAGGCTCAAAATGGGTAAACAAGTTGTCACGGGGCACATCACAGATCCAGGGAAAGCTTGGCACATCCTGTCAACTTCATTGGTCCCATGTCAGAAGTAAATAGTGAGTGTATGTTTGCCTTGGTTGCTGTAGATATGGTCTCAAAGTGGTTGACTGTAGTTTTCATGAGAGAGATCACCACTGAGGCCGACATCTGTGCATTAAGGAAGATGTTTTTTGAGTAGGGAGTCCCATCCATCCCTATTACTGACAATGGTATGCAACTGGTTTCTTGTGACACAAAGAAATTCATCTTGAGCAGAGGGATCAAGCATCACAGCACATCTATATACAACCCACAAGGAAATGGTATGGTTGAGAGAGCCAATAGAATGGTCAAGGGTGTGACCCACATGGCTGTTGTGGCTAGACATGGCATCAGTAGGGCGGTTGAAGATTTGGGGTGGGCGTACCGCTTTACGAAGCATGAAATCAATGACAGCTCTCCTTTTGAGTTGTTGGGAGGGAGAGTTCAAAATTCCAAAATGATACCATCATGGTTGAAATAATGGGTAATGAAAGGTGGTGTGGAGAGGCAAGAATCCAAGACACCTGTCATTGTTGCAAAAGGTGAAATTGAAGGAGGTGATTGGGTCAAGGTCAGGTCTGGTAGGGTAAGTATGTTGTCTTAGAGAATGGTGAAAGGTGTAGTAAACGCAAAGTGGCCTTGTACCAGAAGGGTGGACTGTGTGTAGAGGAAAGAGGGAGGATTGTAGTGCTTTCATGTTGATGAAAGATGGTGGGCCCGATTCAAAAAAGTAATCTGAGACAAAAGTCTAAATTTACGACTTTTGGTATTCACCGAAGGCACTGCGATTTTTTTGTATTCACAGAAATCACTTACAACTCTTATCTTTATGTCCCCAATGGGCCGGAATTTCTGCACCCAAGGCGGAATCTGGGTTTCCGGGCCGGAATACATGCATTCAGGCCGGATGATCATTTACCTCAATGCAAAACACCTGTCCACGTGCTTACCATCCCCGCACCTGTTTCAGAAGAAATCAATTATCACCAACAGCAAGACCAGCACCACAAACCACATAAAAGCAGCACACCTTCAAGAAATAGGTTTGGCCACAGAGAGTTCCTGTTTTCCTTCTCTGTGCATCACTACTGGAAAATGTACCAACTGAGAGGACGCAAAATTTCACAGATGAGGAGACCACCATGATTAATGAATTTATTGTGAGGAACCTCAAACAGCTACATGGTCTCCCCCTTACTGCACCAGTGGCACGTATAAGTTAGCTCTATGGCAGCATTTAGCCACTGCTGTCACAGCAGTGGGGGAGGATGAGCGCACAGTCTTTGATATCAAGAAGAAGTGGCAGGATGAAAAGAGGCGGTGAAGAAGAAGTATGGTAGCATTGAGTTGGCCAGAATTCTCCCTGGCCCACAATCTGAAACCTGCATCCGTCTCACCACACTTGAGGAGGTTATCCTCACTATAGTCCATCCCCACGTACTCCATGGGCTTCCTGTGAGTGATGTCTGCAACGTGGCACCAGGTAAATGTGATGACAAGAACAAGTATATGAAATTAATGTTTGTGTTGCACCCTCATTGTGATTAAGGAAGTTGTTCAAAGTTTTTATTAATACATAGTCAGTCAGATGCTCATGTGTTTTCCTCTGTATGTTGCACCACAAGCCCCAGAATCCTTTGAATTCGAAATGGCAAATCCCATTCCCACTATTGAAAACATGGGCTCGTACTGTTGCTGTAAATACCGAACACTGATAAGTCAACCTCGTGGGTTGCTGGGAGATCGAGTCCTGAGAAGCGAGATTCAAGACCTCCTTCATTCTATAACCAAGGTACAGAGCTGATTAAAACCTTAGAGAGAATTCTTGATTCCGATACTTGGCAAAACTTAAACTTAACTTAAAACTGCAATTTACTTACTCCTTCCCACGTATTAGTCTTAGGTCAGGTACACTGGGGTAGGCGTATCTTAGAAGCACCAGTTGAGTTCGTTAGTCAATGTTTTTATGTATGTATATATTTTATCCATTGTAAAGTATCATATGGCTAAGAAACCATATCAATGCTTTTACAGTATTATTTCATAATACTACTTTTACTGTACGCACTTTACTTTATGATAAGTATTGCAATTGTGGCAATTCATTTCTCTTGCATGAGAAAGAAGACTGCTCAATAAAATAACACCTTTTATTGAAAACGCCTGTTTCTCTATTTCTCTGCAATCTGGTGGAACTAAGCATGCACGACTGACTGAGTGAAATAGCTGTCTATTGTTTCACACGACTCTGAAGATACAGTCTTTATTCTGGGGGAGCAAAGTTGTCATGTTATATGGTTGTCAGAAGCTAATCCCTTCTTGTCTAAATCAGGATGGTTAACCCTTTCCTGAACATTCGAGAAAGTTTCTAGTGACCTCTGAGCTAGCTGGCAAAACTAATTAAGTCTAACATAGTCAGGAGAGACCTAGATGACCTCAGTCTGACGTCTACACTGCTGTTTATGTTATTCCAATGCGCAGAGCCTATTGGGAATATAGGAACTACACTACAGTGGGCTTTCTGATGTTGTTGGGCCTGGCCATGTGGCTGGTGGCCATTTTGAAGCCTGGGCCTGCAAGCTTGTCTGGCCTTGTCTCTGCCAACAGGCCTGCTTTTATCCAGTAGGCTCAGAGCAGGTAGCCACAGCTTTATTAATCAAGTGTTTCTGTGTGGTCTGTTGAATTTAGACATCATTTAGGGCATGGATGGCATTGGATTGAGTTGGGAAGTGTGCTTTTTTTGGGGTGGGCTTTCTGATGTTGGGCGTCTTAAAGACATGCCTTTGTTGTGTGTGTCTGGTGTGTGTTAGTATGCAATGCACTCTCCAGACCTTTTTGGGGCCTGTGAATTTTCGTATTTGCATGTTGTTGCATTAAAAAGGTAGCAGTGTGCTTTAGCATGCATCCCTTGCCTGGCCTTTATGGGCCTTTTGTCAGCTCCTGGTGTTTCCCAGCCCCCCTGCTTGTTGCTTGTGATTTTGTGAGTGTCCATGTGGCTGGTGGCCTTTCTTTGTATTGGGAGTTATTAGTGTCCTGCTTTTGCCATATAGGCCTGCATGGTTTTCTTATTGGCTTACTGATTCCATCCATCCACCCCCTTTGCCAGCAGCAGCTCCATGAATGATGTGATGCTCTAATAATTTAATGGCAAATAGGGTCCACCCCACTTCCATTACATTTTTAATTTGGTGGTTCTTATTCTCTTTCCTATCCTTCCTGAGAGTGTAGTGTGTGTATACACAGTAGTATAACATAGCCCTTGTTGACAAAGTCTCAGAAATGGCTAGACTATATCTTTTGTACAGTAGTAAGTACCTGAACCACAACAACAATTGCAACATTTCACTGATGTTCTTCTCCTGGCTTATTTGCTTTTAGGTGCGCAAAAAGCCAGAGGAGGAGGTGTCATCGTCATCACCCGTTGTACTGCCAGCCAGACAGAAGTCCTGCTGCGCATCACGCCCACGTGTGAATACAACTTGCTGTGCATCTGCGTCATGCCCGACATCTGAAGAAGATGGGCCCAAAGAAAGGTACCAGGTCCAGTACCAAGAAAGTTGCTGGTGAGAAGAAGGAACAGAAAAAGGAAGTGCCATTAACCACGACTGATATGCCGGCCAATGTTTTTTTTGGGAGCAAAAAAGTTACGCCTGCAGCAGCTTGTCCGGGTACCAAGCTGGGAGCAGCACCTCTGCACCAGTGGTCCAACCCCACCAACCTAGGCCCAAGCCCTTGAGTGTCGCAGAGGTAGCCAGTCTCCTAACGAGCAGCGATGTTGAAATGTCATCATCGCAAAGTAGTACACAATCAACGCAGGCAACTCGGCAGATAAGTGTGCAGCCACAACAACAACATCAGTAGCTGCAACAACAACAGCAGCAGCCACAAGAACAACAGCAGCAGCCGCAAGAACAACAGCAGCAGCCACAAGAACAGCCCGCAATAGTAGTTGTTGCTCCTGACGTAGGGGCATTTCAGGAAATCGAGCTTCCTGCAGACACAGTGGAGCAAACCATTGCTTCAGAAGATCTATTGTCTTCCAGACCACCAGCAAGGAAAAGGAGGCTTAGTCCATTATCTTCTTCTTCAAGCCCCGCTTCTGATGACCGTGATGCCACTTGGCAGCCACCAGCTCAGTCTGAGAGTGATGCACGCCACAAGACAATGCTTCTGAAAAGGAAGGTTCCCGAAAAACGTACAGTTATGGAGGTAGATGTTGAAGAGGGGGATGATGATAACAGCCGCGGTGCGTCCATTGGGGCGTAGGGGCGTAGCCCCTCTAAGCCTGGACGCACCGTGACAAGAGCATAATTGCTGCCTGCAATTATAATTCACAAATAATGAAGCGCCGCAGCACAGCGCTTAAATTTCGGGACACACCCGATGGAATGCGGAGCGTGCAGGGGGTGAGGCTGGCTGTCTGCAGCATGCCCGCAGCAGTACAGTACTGTCTGCGCATGAGGATTTATGGGCTGTATCTAGCCCAAGCATGCGCATTAGTGGCTGACAGCGTGAAGTTAACATTAGAGAGGGACCGAAGGGGCCGGGGGTGCTGCTTAAGCCAGGGCAGGGGTTTCAAAGGTGCCAGGGCGAGCAGGCAGTGTGCCCCCCCTAGCGCCAGGATTGGCTGGTCCACCCGCAAAAGGGCAGGCAATCCATTATTGGATGCCGCTCGTGGGTGGTGGCACACTGGCTGAGCACTGCATATCATGGCCAATCACTGTGTGGCTTCAGCAGGTGAAGCCATGCAGTGATTGGCCATTCGGGACGCGCGCCGTGACGTTTTTCAGTAGTTCGTTTTCTACTGCACTTGTACTTAAAGTTTATAGTGTGTAGGGCAGCCCTGGTGTAGGGGCTCTAGTCGTCACCATGTGCGCGCAGGCAGCAGTAGACGTCCGACACAGCACTTCACTCGAGTCGTTTGTCTACGCTGCGGCTGTCACCACCTGGGGTAAGAGGCATTTTCTGGAAAACAAAAACGTCGCTAAATTTGTAATGCCTGATAAGCCATTCGAAATATGTGTGGAGGCAGGGGAGAAAAACATCGGAAAAGGGAGGGGGCGTTTTAGTTTTAGAAACACTGGTGCCATATTTTCGAACATTGTATGCATATGACAAAACTCCGACGAAGGGGTGGCCTACAGAGCCAAAGTAACCTCTGGGTTCTGAGAGTTCTCTTTTTTTATTTATAAAATTGCCTTTATTGCTTGACAGCATAGTACAGCATTTTAAGTTAAGCTGGAATTACACATTTAAAAATGGTTGGAACTTTAGCTCTGCACTCTGCTGTCATCATTATGTAATTTTGCATGTTGCTAAAGGCCAGAGGGGGCTATCAGCATTAGACAGGAGAAATAAATTATCTTTGCAGCAACTACAAGACACAACTCAATAGAGAGATGTTTGTTTCTTGACCACGAGCAGTTTATTATTATAAATTGAGCGAGGATCCTTCTGACTGGGAGGAAGGGGGTCTGGCTGGCTGAATGGTTGTGCATTCGGGATTGGGGACATTTTAGACTCATCGCTTTACAAGACCGAAAGAGCGGAGACAGCGCTACAGTGAGCACTTCTTTGTCGACTGCCTGCTGTCTGGCATGCAGAATATAATCAACAGCGCAGGGAGAGCTTCTGGACAGACCGGGTCAAGACTCAAGAGATGCAGTTACACACCTAACTCCGGGCTACCCCGCTGAAACGTTTGATCTTGGGCAGCACATTCTTTATGTTGGTGGTGGTAGTTGTAAAAATGACGTAAAAATGTCTTGTACATAAAATGTATCACATTTTGCCCTCTTGTCAAAGCCTTCCTATGCCAGCCTCAAAGACGTGATTTTCATCATGGCTGCCTTCTTTCACTGTGGTTTGGTCGCTGGCATCCTAGTGCCTGGTGTGACTGAACTACTTTGCATAGTCATGGCACTCTCTGTTTCTGTTTCGTGCTTCAAAAAACATGTAATACCCTGACAAATGAAATCCTAGTGACACAGTGTGAGCCAGCACCAAGTCGAAACTACTAAAAGTGTTTTTTAGTAGGGCTGGCACTCGAGGAGCTGTACCACCCCTCCAGGGATGCTAAGAACAGATCACCAGTGAATATGCAAAATATCCAATTTAGATTCTTGCTATTCGCAAGATATCACATGAATATTCAATTCCGAATACCTGGTCCATTTGTGGCTTTGAGGATAGGAGCATCTCCCCCATGTCTCGTGAAATCTGCATACCCTACAGTCAGGCATTATGTATGGCCATTCCACCAGGTGACGTAGATGCATCTTATTTTACCCACACTGTCAAATATTATTCTTTTACTCCAGCGTGATTTATGAACTAATTGCTTTTGGGATCCTGCTTAGCTAATATGAATATTTGCACATTGAATGCATGGGAGAATTGCGCTCATAATTAAGAACTTCCCGATTTGCTTGAAAGCAGAGACATTTATAAAATACATAAAGCATGAACGTAGATAGCATTTACACCCCTGAAGTACAATTACACACAACTCGTTTTGCTGAAGCCTTATAAGAAATAAAATCCTATTTGGCGGCTTTGTCAAGCATCCCCCGTTTGAAGGATCTTTGAAAAATGCCCAAGCTTGTTTGCAGTATCCCTTTTTTCAAACTGCTTACAATGCCTTGCTTGTTGAGAATGTTACATCAAAAAGTCTAACATATTTTGTAATTCAAAGTTAACAATGTGGCAGTGGTTCAATGACATTTGTTGCTGCAGCATGGACGGCAGGGTGGAAGGAAGGGCAAGGCATGTAGGGTTCCAAGGGGTTGAGATGAATAAGCCAGCTGCCACTTATGTGTTGTGCTCATTCACCTATTTATCCAAGACTCTTTATAAGACACATTCATGTAAAGTGACGTTTATTTAGGCATTAAGTCCTGTGGACTGGATGTGCTCTTCCTAACGGAAACTTGGACACGAGCGGACAGTGGGGTAGAACTGGGTATGGTCTGCCCTCCGGGCTATAAAATTAGGCATACCCGGCGCTTAAAGAACAGAGGTGGCGGAATAGGTTTCATCTTCAGGGAAACCCTAGCCCTTTCACAGCTAGAGATTAAGGAGGTACCAGGCTTTGAGCTCATGGGCTTCTCCTTTAAAGGGCATGAGAGAACGCTATATTCAGGGGTTCTCTGCTATAGACCGCCTGGTAATGCACCATCATCTCTGCCGGAATTCATCGATCTCATTTACGATCTATCTAACTCTCATACCAGACTGTTAGTCCTGGGAGACTTTAATCTGTGGCAGAACGGTCCTTTGGATACCGCCTATAATGATCTTTGCCAAGCCTGTGGCAATATTCAGCTGCAACAGCTGGTCCTTTCTGCCACCCATGTGAAGGGTCACATCCTAGACATGGTTTTTGCTGATGCTCAGAAGGTGGTGGTGAAGGACATTCTGCCCCAATGTTGGACGGATCACGCACTCGTATCTTTCCACCTCCATCTACCGGCCATCTCGTCGAATGACACAGGACTGAGACATGCTAAAATTGGCCGTTCCTGGTCTAGACTCTTAAAATCTCTGGCTCTGCCCACTTTACTTTAGTTCCTTTGGTATTTCGGTGTTTAATTACGCAGACGATACCCAATTGGTCTTTTCTTCGGAGAGGAGGGACGCTGTCTCCTTAGAGACCTTCCACCGCTGTATGTCAGCTACAGTGGACTGGCTACGTTCCAACTCCCTCCAGTTCAATGGGTCAAAACGGAGGTGTTGTACTGTTCTAATGATCGGACTCCACGTCCTCTGCCAGACGATTTCTGGCATCCCTCCTTTCCTGGAGCAGTGACTGCAGCAGAATCTGCTCGTAATCTAGGGGTTATGTTTGGCCCCAACCTACAACTGGACATCTTTGTTAATAAAACTGTAGCCACTTGCATGACTCTGCTGCGGATGTTACGTAAAGTTCTTCCATTGCTTCCAGCGCGGGCTAGGCCTGAGGTAGTGCGGGGCATTATTCTAAGCAGGTTGGACTATTGCAACGCACTGCTTCTGGAGACACCTGGTACGCTGGTGGGCAAGCTGCAGCGGGTACAAAATATGGCAGCCAAGTTGGCACTGTCTCGTCCGCGCACCGCCTCTTCCTCCAGGGCACTCCTGGATTTGCACTGGCTGCCGGTCCATCAACGAATCCTTTTTAATGCATCTTGCCTGGTTTTTAGAGCGTTGCATGGACAGGGCCCAGTTTTGCTGCAGAATCTATTTTCATGGTACTCCACCTCTCGGAGACTACGCTCTTCCTCGGCGTATCTGGTGACGGTTCCCAGAGTCCAGAGGGTAAGGATGGGTGGTCGGTCTTTCAGTTTTGCGGCCGCAAGACTTTGGAATTCTCTCCCGATATCATTGAGGAGTCAGGGTGACTTTCTACCTTTTAAGAGAGGTCTGAAGACCCACCTGTTTCCGAGAGTAGTGTGATTTCGCATTGGTGGTTTCGGCTTGCTGAATCAAAGCGCCAGGATACCCTCTGGGTGACAGTACTGCGCTATATAAATATGCCAATACATACATGCCAATACATACATTAATGGTAATGTAACAAAACTGGTGCTCATGTAAAGCGCTCTGATACCCGATGTCTCGGGTCTAGTTCGCTATATAAAACAAAAAATAGAAAAATCAGTTGTTGACCTATATATGGAGGTGCGTTGGCAGTCTGGCAGAGCTAGCCTATGGTTGTGGTCCCAGTAGTGAACAGGGCAGCAGGCGGCAGCGCAGAAGGTTAATGTGCCTGCTGCAAAGAACATGTACCTCATGCAGATCACAACATGCATATGATGTAAATAGGTCAGTGAGTCACTGCTTTTGTCAGAGAGATCCTTTTGTTACTTGTAGTTTGTAAGTTTTCAAATTTGCTTGAAAATGCACGATTTTTCTTCTCTTTTTTCAAAACCCCCTTATGGGTTTCGGGCTCGCTCGCTCGTTATGGTGCAGTATGCAAATCAGTTTATGCCTCACCACATTTGGCCCCTGAACAGTCACCTGTCTCCGAAAAAGTACCAACATAAATACCACGGCAGGGCAAAGGGCTGATAATTGACTTGAAAAAATACATGATTCTTGCACAAAAAACACATTATTTCCTTTCAGTAAATATGCTGTGGTGTTGAAATGTACTGTCAATAGTCGGTGTTGTAATTAATCTTGTGTGGATATCTAGAGAAATGTCTTGGGATTCTGGATGCACCTCAAAAGGCCCAGGGATACCATGGGGGTATCAAGGATTGCCTAACAGTCACAATGCGACTAAGTGAGGGATAAAGTCTGGGGTGGATTTTGCAGTAAAGTGAGACGGTTTCTAAGTGATGTTTGTGTGTGTTTTAGTTTTGGCTAGTATTTTTCTTTACCTGTTAGCATTTTCTGTGTTTTTCCCTGCCACCCACCCAGGCCCAGTTTATAAATAGATGTCCAAGGTCTCCAATGCCGTAACAGAAGCACTACATACCTTTTGGTAAATTGTCAACTAGGGTTCTCACTAAAATTTGCATTTCAGATCACCTGTTCCACTTTGAGAACAGTTAGGAGAACAAAAACAGGAACATTCTTGCATTTGATTTTAGAAGGTGAAGACAAAAACAGAGGACTACCTTGGGCTTGGGCAAAAGTACTGGCAGAAAGTGGATATTTTTCCAGATTTAAGATCCCGGGCTAAGCTTCTAAATGCTATCAAAATCACACAGAGGTCTAGTAGCCTGAAAATGAGGGTAGGGGTAAGTGCATGTTTTTGGTATTGATACATTGGACAGGGCAACATTTCTCATTTCATGTGACTAACAAACACAAATATGTTAATACTTTATTATTTCCATTATTTACTGTAAGCGTGGTAAAGGTAAGGCGTGGTTCCCAATGCTTTGTGAAGGCTGTTTCCCAACTGCTGTGCAACTTCTTCTACTTTAGAGCTGAGATTTCCATGAAAGTCTTATAGTCTGAATTCAGCATCTGAGCATAATAGGACGTAATGTATGAAGCTCTGTGGTTATACTGAATAAGCAGCTACCTATGTTATGCCATCTATTGATGTAATAACTGCACTTTCACAATTGCTTTATTAACCTTTCTGCTTTCTCAAATTTGCTTGAAAATGCATGATTTTTCTTCCATTTTTTCAAAATTTTCTAGGGGGGGGTTATCCCCCCAAACCCCCCTTTTGGGGTTCGGGCTCGCTCGCTGCGCTCGCTCGCTACCGTGCAGTATGCAAATCACTTGCCGCCCCACCACTTTCAAATGTCACCCACCGCCCCTGGATGATAATGAAGATGAGCCACTCATCACGCACATCACTCCTACCCCAAAGGGGCAGGATAGGCAACATTCTCTCCCCATCCAGAAAGGCTGCTACTGAGCGGGATGTAGCATGGATACCACCAACACAGGTTACACCACCACGACCTCCAGCTGCCATATTTTCCAAGGCCCGGAAGGACCTACATCCAGCTCAACCATCTCAGTAGGTAGTGATAGTAAAAGTCACAGTGTAGCTGTACAGAGTCATCACATTCCAAGCACACCCTCCAATTCATCAGGTATTGAAAGGGGCACATCCAGCAGTGCCAGAAAGTTTTCTTCCCCAGTTTGGGACTTCTTTTCTGTTAGCACCAGGGAGGAGAACATTGCTATATGCTCAATATGTCGCACTGCTGTTCGGCGCGGTAAGCTTGGTACAAACTATGGTACCGGAGGCCAAGCAAGTCATCTCAGAATACACCACACTATTGTGTGGGAGAATCACCTACTTCAGTTAAAACAAAGTAGAAACACTCAACCCATCGAAGTTGGTCAGGAAGAATCAGGGGACTTTATTATTGCGGTGGAAGGTGAAGGAGAGGGAGGCATTTCCAGCCCTGTCCCCAGTAGTGTAGTGGTACCGCCCACATCCTCCTCAGTAACATCTGAGTGGCACCGCAGTAAGAGCCATACTCAGAGTCAGGCTGAGACACCAAGGCGACCGAGTACCGCAATGAGACAAACTGCGTCGTTGAGCCTAAGTGGGTTAATGAAAATAACAGCATCACAAAGGAAAGTAATCCAGCCTACCATTGAGAGCATGTTTAGGTTGGAGGGGCAGTTCCAACGCAACCACCCAACGGCACGGTCGTACAATGCAAAGCTCGCTTAAATGTTAGCACTGGACCTTCTCCCTTTTTCATTTGTGGAAGGTATGGGTTTCCTTGAATTTGTGTCAGCCATCTGCCCTAAATTGAAGATTCCCAGCCGTTCCTATTTCGCAGGAATTGCTGTTCTGACACTACATCATGATGTGCTGGAATTGGTTGGACAAGCTTTGCAGCAGAGTGCTGTTCACAATATCCACTTGACAACAGACATGTGGACCAGTTGCCAAGCCACAGATTACATATGCATCACTGCACACAGGGTCTCTTTTGTGGGGGTTAGAGATAAGCTATCTGAACGAGGTGCTGTTGACACAGCTGAGATTCTTAAAGCTACTCGGAAACATGCAACTGTAGCCATGTTCGGCCATGGAGAAATCTCATACTGCTGTAAACATTTTGCAAGAGTTTTGTAGCAAGGTTTTTGAATGGCTACGCCCAAGAGGGTTTAGTATTAGTTTTGTTGTCACAGATAATGGCAGTAATGTACTTAAGGCCATGGATCTTGGTTCCTACTTCAGGGTTTCGTGTTTGGTGCACTGCATAAACATTATAGTTCAGACTTTCTGAAGAAAGAACCCATAGTCAGCAACTTACTTACCATCTGCCGAAGAATATGCACTCATATCAGCCATTCTTTTAAAGCTCGGAAGCAGCTAAGGATCATTCAACGTGAATATAGGATGCCAGTCAAAGCACTCATCCAGGAGGTGGCAACACATCGGAACTTGACGTATTACATGCTTGATCGTCTGTTTGAGCAGTACAGGCCACTCCATGAATATGTCATGCAAAGACAGGATGCCACTGTGAAAGGCATGACCCTTCGGATGGAACAATGGGGCCTAGTTAAATGCCTGAGATGCTTTGTCCTTTTGAAGTCTTCACACGTGAAGTCAGCAACGAGGACTGTACAATGGGCCAAGCTATCCCATTATTGCAAATGCTAGAGCATCAGCTGAAGCAGGTGTCCGAATCATACAAAGGTGTAGAGGACAAAAAAAAAGCCTATGACTTGGTGGAGAGCTTAGCCTGTTGCTTAGATGAAAATACAAGGGTTGAAAATAAAATTTTGTCACAAGAACATTACATTTCTGACACAATTCTGGATCCACGGGCAAAATTGGGACTGAAGACATTCTTTCCTTTTTCAGAGATTGATGTTGCTCGCTACAAAGCTTGGATAGCTGAGGCAGCGAGTAAGTTGGAAAATGAACGGCTGTTAATTAAAAGCCCGCAAGATCAACCAACAAGAAGTACTGCAGAAGGGCATGCAGCATCAAGTGCAACTTCGGAGGCTGAGGGCAGTGCGTTTGGATCACAACACTCACCATCACTATCGACAACAGCAACAATAAGTGGATCATTAGGCCCAGTAGAATCATTAGACGATTGGTATTTACAGTTAGGCATTAATAAGCGCAGTGCAGATGCACAGAGAAAAGAGCCCGAAAGGTTAGCAGCAGCACCCCTGAACATTGAGCGGATGTTCCAGGCCTATCTGGACAACCCAACAGAGGTGTACATTGATCAAAACCCATTTCAGTCTTGGTATAGGAAAAGGGCTGAATGGCCACTGCTCAGCAGGCTGGCGATAAGCTATCTGGTTTGGCCTGTCGCAAGTGTCTCTTCCGAACGTGTTTTCAGTGCTGCTGGTTCCATTGTAACAGTGAGAAGGACCAATCTCTCACCCAAAAACGTGGAGAGGTTAACAATGATCAAAATGAATCAGCACTTCATACCACCGAATTACACAATACATGAAGCAAGCGAGGAAGATGAGGACAGCGGCTCAGGTGACGGAAGTAGTGTGTCACATCATTATTACCTACTACTGGCTGAACCCCCACAGTTTGAGGACAAGTTATACTACCCTGACAGTTAGGCTCGCACTTACTGTCTTCCTCCCTTTTTTTCCTTTATTTGTGTGTCTGTTGTTCCAGTTAAAATCTTTGAATCACAATAAATCCTTTACCACCATCTTCTACTCATATTTCAATATACAATTTTCAGGTGTCTGCATGTGACAGTACAGTCCTCCGAATACTGCTCCTCCGCTCCATCATACTGAATCTCCCACCTAAATCCATTGCCCTCATAGTGATTGGATGATGGAAAATAGAAGAAAAAATAAAAACTTTCCTAGTCCCGCCAAAAGAAGTGGAACATGATGACTACTATAGCTATCCTCCTTTCAGAGCCGAGAGAGACTGCCCAGTAACTGAAAATGAGATGGAACAGGTAATGATTGATGCCATGCATTGGACGCAAAGTCACAGACTGAGTGATTTTGTTGTTGTTTGTTGTGCATGAAGTTATGTCATTGTGCACTAATCATCTTTCTACAGTACACACTAAACGTAACTCAAGATGAATTTTCCCCTTCTTGCAAATAAGAAATTTGTTCTTCTACTGCAGCTTGATACATTGCTTTTGATTGAATACAGGAAGGGGACTCAATCTGCGCACTGAGTATGACAACAGCACAGTCCATGATGATGATGGCGAAAAAGACAGTCCGTTAACCTAAGAAGAGAAGGAACAGGTAATGAAAAAATGAATGGCATGCATTGAACACCTGACTCTGAGCGATTGGTGTTTGTGTTTTTGTTGTTTGTTTGTTGTGCACGAAGTGAAGTCAAAGTGTACTAGTAGTTTTAATGTACACCCTAAAGAGTGACTCAAATCAATAATAGTTCTACTCTTGTTGTGTAATAACAATATTTTACTTCTACTGCAGGCCTACCTTCACAGTCAGTCAGTACAAGTATCGGAGATGATTGATGGAATAATAACAAGCCAGGAGGACGTTTCATGCGTGGCATAAAAGCCTAAAGGTAAACACGTCAACAACAACCACAGCAGACCCAAATGTCTGTGTAGAAGTGGAGTCAAGTGTAGCGGTGGGATGACTGCGGTGCTTTTAATTAACTAACTTAAATTGTAAAATGCTATGTTTGTAATGGATATGTGCTTTGCCTTTGTCCAACTCTTTAAAAAAAATACTCTAAACGGAGGATATGCTAAGCAACGTGCTGTCAGGCCTGTCACTGTGGGCCTTCTCTGTCCGGTTGTTGTTGAAGGTCAATGTTGGAAACAGACTAGAGTAGAAATGATGCATACATGCTGCCTTGGAAAATGTTCTTGTGTTGCACTTCACCATAACTTGTGCATTTGATTCAACTTTGTTTCTCAATATCCCCTTTGTGTTTCCATCTACAATTACAGGCCGGGCCTTGCCCTATACTTGGGAAAACATTACAATGCACAGTTACCTTACCAATAAATCTACATTTTTTCCAGGCGGGCAGTGGCGAGAGGCGACACCCAAGATTGATGGACGAGAGGACTAAGAGGAATGCCGAGATGCAAATCCAGTCCACATTTTTGACCAGGATAATACAGTGACAGTATCAACTTTCACCTTCTTTTAAATAATTTGATTCATTTTTTTGTCTACAATCTTTACAACAGCGTGTTCTTCTTCTTCTTGTTATTATCATTAGGTTTGCTCTCTGTTTATGATTCATCCCTGCAAATATTTAAAAATTCTATTTGCTATCTGTAAAAGTATTAAGCCCGGAACAACAGAACAAGAACTATATGTAATCTGGGTCTCCTCATCAATCATCACCATGCATGCATTTCCTTTTTCTCCCGTAACATATTGATATGGATATGGTAGTCTTCAAAGATTGTCATTTGTTTGTCCATGCGTACTGTTTTTCACTGTCATACCTTTCCCCAAACCCCCTTCCCATCCATTCAACAAACCCTAACCCTCTTCCCCCGGGCTGTGTGACTTATTGAGGTGTGACTAAATTAAATGTACACCAATAATTTAATCACAAGCTTGCAGGGGCGGATGTGGCGAAAGCAACAGTACTTCAATTTCAAAGCAGAGCGATGAGCTTCTTCTGCTTGCCCACCCATGAGCAGTATATTTTAGAGGTGATTTTTATTTAACAAAGGAACATATACCTCAGCATTAATTGCCGGCATTGATTAGATTTGTTGTCATTCCTCATACACAGCACTAACTGTTACCCTGTAGGCCTAGTCAAGTGACTCAACACAACTATAGTTTGTAACTCTGTCTAGTAGGCTATCCCCACCATTATGTTTTGTTGTAAAATATTTCAGCATATTATTGTTGCTCAGTAAGTTCTGTAATGTACTTCATTCTATTACTCCTCGAACAGTCTCTCAAAGGTGACTGACTGTCTCATTTTCATTTTTTGCAAATGCTGCTGCCCTGCCAGTGTCTACTACTACAACTATACTACCACCACCACCCCAATCATGGCATGTTAGAAAAAGGAAACCATCTTCACCATGCAGCCATCGGTGTGCCTAAGCTAAACATCAAGCAAAGGTAAGAGAAGTTTGGGGAGGCATAATAAATAATGGACATGTTTTCAATGAATTCACACACACCTTTGACTCCAGATAAAGAATGAATAAACTTGA
Source organism: Lissotriton vulgaris (assembly GCF_964263255.1). Classification (NCBI taxonomy): domain Eukaryota; kingdom Metazoa; phylum Chordata; class Amphibia; order Caudata; family Salamandridae; genus Lissotriton; species Lissotriton vulgaris. The sequence continues at coordinate 412,198,409 of NC_141693.1, read as the reverse complement.
AAAGAGAGACAAAGTACTAGTAGGACAACTCAATCAGTGAGGGGTGTCGCATCTATCTGTGTATTACACAGTCAGCCAATTATTTAAATCAAACACTGGCTATGGGCGGACCAGTACCAGCAAGGAAACAGTGTGATGTAAAACAGTAACCCCACTAACAAAACATTAACAACCTTGCATGTATAGTATAAATATAGATTTATTGACCCTAACAAAAATAAACTATGTAAAACCCACAAAAGCTGACCCACCCCCCTTAACCCCAACCACTGTCCGTAGGAAACGGAAGTCCAAATGTCCAACAATTCCCAACACCCAATTCCCACCCACCCAAACAGGAATTAAAAAAGGGGCTGAAGACAGGGACTCTAAGAGGAGTGGTGGGATTGGAGGATGACACGCATCTGCTCCTCTAAATGGGCGACCCAGCGCATGAGAGCACGGCAGCTGGAGCAACAGTGGCGGGGGCACCAGAAATGGTATGGCGGCGGCGGGCAGCCGCCAGACGGTGGCGCTGTACCCCTGGAGGGTGGTGGCTGTGGCCCGGGGCACTGGAGGAGGCTTCAAGTGCTGCAGTAGTCTCCTCCTCCTCCTCTGCCAAGACCACCAGCCACCAATATTCCGGCTGGATTGCCTCCAGTTTCCGGCGCCGTGCATTGGCGGCCAACTCCTTCCGATCAACCTTGGAAGGAGTAGCTGTAGATCAAAAAGAAAAAACAAGAGAATTGTAAACTATACTCTTAGAAAAACAGTAAGACAAGTTAATTATACCCATAGTGGCATGGTAGCACTATAAAGCACAATACATAACATTTATTAAATCTCGCCCGTCCTTCTTTCTTTCACCCGTCTTTCACTTTTAGTTAAACACCAGGGGCCAGATGTAGGTCACCAATTATTGGTCGGTAACGGCCGATTTCGGCCATTACCAACCGGTAATTGGTTTGTGAGATGTAAGGGCAATTATTTTACAGAATCGGTAAATTTACCGAATCGGCAAATTTACTGATTCTGTAAAATACAGAATCGGTAATTTTACCAATTCGGTAAATCCCAGATGTAGGTAGCACTATTTACAGTGCTACAGGCCTTCAGAATTCAGTATTTTATCACCCAATACAATTGGGTGGTAAAATACCGAATTCAGGTGTACATGCACATCTGTGCATGTACACCTGTGCCATGTGACACACAGACATGGCTTTAGGGCATGCATGTGTGCCACATGGCACACAAGCCTGGAATTGGGGTGCTACGGGGTGTCAAAGTGACACCCCGTTCACCCTTGCAGGAATCGGTATTTACCGATTCGGTAAATACCGAATCGGTATTTCCCATTCATTCCTATGGGCTTCAAGGCCCATAGGAATCAATAGGAAATACCGATTCGGTATTTACCGAATCGGTAAATACCGAATCATACCGATTCGGTAATTCTAAAATAAGAATTACCTACATCTGCCCCCTTCCTATTTACCGACTCTTAAATACCGAATCAGTATGATTCGGTATTTAAGAGTAGGTAAATAGGAATTACCTACATCTGGCCCTAGGTGATCTGATCTGACTTTTAGTCTTCTTCATAAAATTTTCAAAGCGGAGTTGAATAATCAAAGATAGATGAGGCCATTGGTTACTCAATACTCCCACCCCTATGCCAATTAAAGGGTGTCTTCACTCTTCAAACGTTCACAACAACTTACTTAGGACATCGGATGGCGGGCGGAAAAAGTCGGCCTGCCATCCTCATGCTAAAAAGGACCACTCGCCATAAGGGCGGTGGTCCTGTGGGGACAATTAGGATGCGCCTGCCACATTGGTGTGCGGATCCCGTATTTTTAACATTGTGGTGGGCGGTGCCGAAAGCACCGCCCGCCGCAATGCTAAAAATACATGTTGTGATTTTCCAAGCACAACGTGACAGGCCCCACACGGAGCCTGCCACGTTGTGCTTTGAAAGGCAGAGGCTACCATAGCATAGGTACCCTCCACGGGGGCCCGCAGCGGGCACCCCAAGCATACTTCGCATGCCTTTCCATGGCGGCAATGATGCCACGGAAAGGCATTCCAAAATGCAGATTATACGGCTGGCGGTGTGTTCAGACACCTCCACCATATTGAAACCTTTTTCGCCCGGTCGACGTGTCAACTGTGCAGAAAATCGGTGGACGGTTTCTATCCGTCTCGGACCCCCCCAGCCGTAATATGGCGGGGGTCTTTTCTACAGGGATGGCGGGAGGTTTGCCCCTGCAGGTTCGGCGGTGACTACCGCCCGCCCGGCGGGGGCAATCAGCCCGCCATTCTAATGAGGCCCCAAGTTTCAACATTACAGTATACATACAGTACACCCTTGCAGTGAGTGTAATGTCAACAATAGTTAAGGGTTATGAATCTAACTTACCACCGCCCGCCACTGATGCTGGCACTCCCCCTACTGCTCCATCGGTATCCTCGGCAACTGCCGCATCCTCTCCCTCCGTATCGCCTTTGCTGGCCCCGGCAATGGTGGTCATGGTTAATAGTGTGCCTAGAAAACATTACATATTTTTTAGGCGTCATATACACCTCCCCCTATTGGTCAGTAGCAAGATTGAAAAATTAGTTAATAGTATATAACATACATCACTAGGACAAATCAGGTAGTAGTCGAGTAGACACTAGTAGTTATATATGGTCCCTAGGGTAATTCTAGCCTTTGCTTAGTTAGCCCGAGCCATGCAACCATTTGACCTTTGTGTCTTATTTTTGCACATTGCAGCTTGTTGTATAAGACACCTTTGAGCCCACATGACCTCACACTGCTACTCTCTAAGTGCTGCGTACAAGCGGTCAACCAAAACATTAACAAGCCACTATTTTATGAAGTTCTGGTGTATTGTTAGACCATATTGCTTATCCATAAATGCTACACTTTTTGGCACAGCTGACAAATGCTTGCAATATACTAACGCGCACCATTTCATTTTTCGCATTACAGAGAGAAGATTCCCTTCTACGAACCAGAGCTTTGCAGAGCTTATGATAATGCAACAACTACCAGTACTAGGTTCTTCTAAGGTGAGGGGTCCCTTCACTCACTTTATAAATTTATCTATACTACTATTATAAAGGAAGAACTTTGAACCTTTGAGGCGGGTAAACTCGGGAACCACAGCGCCAATCCACACACCCGATACATCGTTGTAATCGTCAGGGTGTGCAGATGGACATAGGCTATAAAAACGTAATAAATATACGTTATTTAAAAAATTTACCGAAAAAATGGTAGTCCCTTGGAAGAAGCGCTGGCCGCAACGTGCGTGCCCGACGTGAGGAGCGCGGGGAGGAGCGGCGTCCATGAGCGCAAGGAGGACCGGCGGACATGGCGCGGGGAGGAGCGGTAAGGAGCGGCGGACAGGCAGTGAGGAGTGGCAGACAGGCGGTGAGGAGCGGCGGGCAGGCGGGGAGGAGCAGTGAGCGGCGGATGAGGTAGGTTATTTATTTATTTATTTATTTATTTAGGAGCGGTGAGCGGCGGAAAAATGAAGCAAAAATGAAAATCGTGAGCAAGAGGAAGCAAACGGAGAAGTTACGTGTGCAGGTTACAAAATCGTACATCGTGAGCAAGAGGAAGCAAACGGAGCATTACAAAAGTGAGCCAAACGGTGCATTACAGGAGGAAAAAGTTACGTGTGCAGGTTACAAAAGCGTAGAAAGTAAACATAGAGGTATAGGAGGAAAAAGTGACGTGTGCAGGTAGCAAGAGGAAGCAAACGGAGCATTAAAAAAGTGAGCCAAACGTTGCATTACAGGAGGAAAAAGTTATGTGTGCAGGTTACAAAAGCGTAGAAAGTAAACATAGAGGTATAGGAGGAAAAAGTGACGTGTGCAGGTAGCAAGAGGAAGCAAACAGAGCATTAAAAAAGTGAGCCAAACGGTGCATTACAGGAGGAAAAAGTTACGTGTGCAGGTTACAAAAGCGTACAAAGTAAACATAGAGGTATAATACTGCAATATATGGAGGAAGGCTCCGGGGGACCCACGGACAACGTCGGGGCGGGCGGGGGCCCTGAAGCCTAATTGCTCCCGGACAACGTTGGGACGGGCTGCTAGTATAAACTAAATTCCTGCCTAGGACAACTGTAAGTAAGTGTAACAATGTTTATTGTTTTAATGTTATTGATCTTCCTGTTGCTGCTGCATTATAATAGAACAGAGCTTGTCAATAAACATTTTGAACTTACATAGACTTGGTGGTATTTGGTGTGGACTTACACGAGTGAGCAAATTAAAGGAAGCATGTGCATTGCTTCCATGACTAAGAGGTTGGGTGTGTTATGTTCTGGGTTGTCTACTTGTTGGGTATCTTGGGGGGAGGGTTCGGAGAGCTAATAGTTATGACAAGGGGATTGTGGTGGGTTCTGATTCTGAACTTCTGATTGAGGTGTGTGAGGAAGGTCCAACCTACCGTCAACGACATCCTATTTTCTTGTGCAAAGGTCTGTATGTGCATAATCCCTACAACAGTAGTAGTATGTCCTATCATATCAAAATACTATTAAATATGCTTGGGCATTTGTTGGTGTGAATTGTCAATGCCTCAAGATTAACAAAGACTCCAGATCAATAAGACTAAAAGTAGTACAAGAGGACGACCCAAAGGACTGGACTCAATGGCTAGAGCTACTGGTGAATCTGAGTTTTATTTACAACATTTTAAATAAAGAGTGGCCAACTGGGCAAGCTTAGCTACTACAGTACAGACAGACTAATAGTAGTAGTAGTACAGAGAGTCATCATAGCAGAGGCAGGGATAACAAGATTTTTGAAACAGTGCAGATCGAAGGATAATTGTTGGTTAAAAATAGCATTAGGAAACTGAAACAATAGTTCGGGAAAAATATGGTGCAGTAAAAGTTATGGAATAAGAATTAATATTAAAAACAAGAAGACTTACTAGGGCCAGCAGAGGAGCCCTCGTTGGTGTCCTCCTGCTGTTCTTGTTATCCCGCCGACTGAGTCTCACTCCCTGTCTTCCTACCCCTGGGTGCTGAACAGGAAAGAGACAAACATTAATGGATGGTGTCAAACAAATAAAATATCTTTAAAGAACGGTCAAAAAAAACTTATGTACACAAAAATTGAAATAACTAAATTGACCGATCTCATCTGGTCAACAAGTAGTATCGGGGGATTCGCGGATCGACTACTTCCTATTTATTAACACTAATCCAGTCTTCTATTCTGATTCCAGAATACTAACTAAGCATAAGTACTACGTACCACCCGACCTAGCCCACCTATTCCAGGCGTGCCAATTGTACATTAAGTATGCATTTCCACTTCTTTTAGTCCTCAACAATGCATATGGTCAAATGGAGGACACATGGCTACAATTTAGGAATACATCAAATTTTGGGTTGATTGATTGATGCTTATGCTCTGCTAGTGCTAAGCCTATTACCACCACTCATTGAACAATCTAAAAAACTTTATAATTAAGACTGGGGTACTAGCACACATGGCGTAACTGAGGGGGCATCACACATACCACTAAAAAAATTACAAACTCGGGGGCGTGGCCAAGATGGCGGAGTGAGAGGACGCTTCTTCCCGCAGCTCCCCGACCCGACTATGCCCAAGCCCTGAAATATAGCTTTTTCTCCCCCCGCTAGAGCTCAGCGGCGCAGTGAGAGGTGGCGTAACCCGACGCGAAGACTCTGATCTGAAACTGGTCTCAAATTGGCCTCAGGACAGCACGTCGGACGGCATTGGAGGTCCGGACCGGGGAGTCGGAGGGGAGAGAGACCGGCCCCCGAAGCACGTGGGAAGGCGACGGAACGCCCACCCTCGGCCAGCGTGCACCGACGGAGGAAGGATTGCCCCACTGCGCCCGAACAGCCTTGAATAATAGCCGGAGACCGGCGGGCCTGCTCTAGCGGAGCCGCTGTGGGCGGCACTCGGGGTCGTGGCTTCGGCCTACTCGACTGAACGTCCGCTGGGAGCTTGAATGCCGGGTCTCTCCTGGAGCCCCTCCGGCCTGGTAGGCGAGCAGACGACGCAGCGGAGACCCCGTTCGACCTGGAGGTTCCGGAGCACGGATTAACACACGCTGACCGACCGCCGGCTGCTGCTTTCGCAATGCATGGCACAGCTGAACTGGAGTGGCCGGCGAGAGGGGCGGCTTGAGAGGCCTCCGCCAGCAAACGCAACCGAGGGGTTCCGAGGAGAACCGGTAGGCCCCGCAGCACTGACCCCGTCCGGGACGATCGATGTCTAGCAGTGACGACGAGCGCGGAGGTGGCATCGAGGATCACAGTTGCGGCCCACAAGCTGGAATTAGAGTGGGGCCTCATCGGAGCGACCTGATCCCTTCCATGAAGCAGAGTGCCTAACAGAGTTTGCTACAACCGGAGACCAACGGGGCCCAACGGACAGGCGAGCGGTGTATTGGAGCCCGCCGTCGCGGCTTGCGGCTGAAGCCTAGTACGGAAGTGCTGGAAGCGCCTTTTCCGAACATACCCGAGGCTACCGCTGGTGCCGACCGACGGTCCCCTACTCAGCCCAAGAGGACATCCACAGAGCCGGGAGTGTCGAACCGAGGGGACGGGGCGAATCGGCCTGCACTCGTTCCAAAATGGCGTCCGGCAAAGGCACCAAACGAGGGGACCGCACTCTCCCGGAAATGCTAAACAGGCCTCAGCAGAGAGGAAATAGGGGACAACCGTCTCCAAGCTCCGCCGGTGGATCGCAGGGTGCGAGTGGAGGGGAGCCACCTGTCACTAGATTGTTCCTGGAATCTCTGTTTAGCACCCTCAGGGACGATTTTCAGACACTGAAGCAGGAAGTGGCGGGAGAAGTACGGGAAGTGCGCAGAGAGGTAGATGATTTGGGGGAGCAAGTGGCCACGGTGGAGAGCACGAACCACCGACTCGATGAGGACATTGTGCAGCTGCAACAGGAAGTGTTGCACCTAAGAGACCAGCATCTGGATCTTCAAATGCACAACAAAGGCCTTGAAAACAGGTCACGACGAAACATCCGAGTCCGGGGAATTCCATCTACATAAGAGGGCTTGGATGTGGCTGGCTACTTGCGAGACCTGTTTAGGGCTATCTTGGGTGAGCCGGCGGAGTTCCCAGTCCGTATTGATAGAGCACACAGGGTAGGACCACCACGACATGCATCAGCGCCACCACCGGACATTCTAGCGTTTCTCCCAGACTTTCCGTTGAAAGAACACATCATGGCTGAGGCGCGGACGCAACCCTCATTCACTTTTCGTGGTCACTCTGTGGCCCTGTATCAGGACTTGTCCCCCAGAGGCGGAAATCATTTAAGATAGCAACTGATTTTCTGAAAGAGCATGAAACATCCTATGCCTGGGGACACCCCTTCTGCCTCATCTTCAGGTGGAATGGCACGATGCACCAATTGCGATCACTGCAAGAGACGTGCGAGGTTCTGGGGATCACGGCGGAGGAGGAAGAAACGACTATGCCAAGCCAGAAACGCGGCCCTAGAGACAGTTGTCAGAGGGTATCGCGGAGACGGGTGCCTGCCACCCCCAGAAGACCGGACTCGCCCACCATTAGAACTGGCATGGTGAATGCAGTTTCCAAAGTGGCCAGAGACACTGCTTCCAATGGTGCTGTAGCACTGACAGCATAACAACGATCCGGGGGGAGAACACCACAGCCTTACTGATGTTGCAGGTTTGGGGTCCTGAAAGGAGGGGGGCCATGGGGAGGAGTAAGTGGCCGGACATCCACTTTGGTAAATCACCACTGACTTGTCCACTGGGACATGACTGGGACTGGAAACTGTTGGGGTTTCAGGGGACTGAAGAAGGGAGGGAGGTTGGTTGTTTGCATGAGGGGTTTGTTGGGGGGTAGAGGGAGACAGGGAGGGGGGTGGAAGGGGAAGGGCAGTTCGGGGGAAGTTCGGGGGGAGTTGGGGGGGAGGGACAGGGTCCGTCCAATGCTTTTGATACATTCACTCTAGCCTCCCGGTGCTCCTACGCACTATCTGCACCAGAGCCGCCACTCCTGGGCCGTGATTCACTGCTTGAACTCTATTTTCGCCCACACAGATGACAGCCCTTAAGGTAGTCACCCTTAATGTGAAAGGGTTAAATAACCCTGTCAAGAGGAGAGCAGTGCTATCCCTATTGGAAAACACACACACAGACATTTGTCTCCTGCAAGAGACCCACCTCCTAGCCCGAGACTGTCAGAGGATGCGTTCTCACAAATTCCCAACACAATTTTTCTCCTCCAACACTACCAAGACAGCCGGGGTAGCAATCCTAGTGTCCAGAACATTTAAAGGGGAGGTCCTGCATAAATTTGCTGAACAGAAAGGTAGACTCCTAGCTTATAGAGTCAAGTCGGGAGGTCTGGTGTTCACCATCGGGTCGGTATATAGTCCCAACGAACATCAGGAACGATTTCCTAATTCGGCCATAGTGGATATCACCGCCACCCCAGACAGGCACATAATCATAGGGGGAGACCTGAACATGGTCTTCGATTCGTCCTTAGATAGATCCGCACAGAGACACCCGCAGACGGGGGAAATTTTCCGGTGGGCAGAAGCCAACTGGAGGAATTAGATCTCCACGACCTCTGGCGCAGCCTCCACCCCACCACCCAAGACTATTCCTATTACTCACACGCACATAAGACCTATGCGCGACTGGACCACCTTCTAGTCATGGGGCCGGTCTGTGACCTAGCCGTAGCCTCCGAAATAGGGGTTCTCTCTCTGTCGGACCACGCCCCTGTCACGGGCACATTCCAATTGCCACCAATGTCACCCTCGCGTGGGGTCTGGCGCCTCAGGGATACTCTTTTGCATAAGAAGACGGTGGTGAAGCACATACAGGGCGCGGTATGTGATTACCAAATGCACATTGATAATGCTGATACCAACCAGGCGATACAGTGGGCGGCACTGAAAGCGGTGCTCCGAGGGGAATTCATTGCTATTTCCTCGGCGGAGAATAGAGAACGATAGCAAAAGCGGGACAAACTCACCCGTAAAGTGCGTGAGCTGGAACAGGTACACCAGAGGACGGGAGCCCCCAGAATCTGGAAGCAACTTAAGGCAGCGAGGAAACTCCTGTCAGCCTTAGATATGGATAGGCGGAATATGCTGCATTACGCTTGAAGCACGCGTATTACACGGGTGGAGATAAATGCGGCAGGCTTCTAGCGAACAAGCTCCAGGTGGCGCATCAAAGACATTTGGTAAAGGAGCTATCGATATCCCCTGGGGTGATAGCTACGGAGGATAGCCAGATAGCGGAGGGTTTCTGCCGATTCTACGCTGACCTATACGCTGGAGAACCCCCGTCGGCACAGGCAGAAGCAGATTTGGACGCGGTTGACCTTCCCTCTCTCGCTCCAGAACAAGCGGAGCACCTCGAAAGAGACATTCAAGTTGAGGAGGTGATTACAGCCATCTCCAAGCTCAAACACGGGAAGGCTCCGGGCCCGGACAGCTACACATCACTTTTCTATAAAACATTTTGCCCCGTGCTAGCGCCGATCCTTACACGCCTCTTTAACTCATTCTCCACTCCTGGAGCTATCCCTCCAGATCTACTCCGAGCAACAGTATCGGTCATCCCCAAACCAGGGAAGGACCGGACTCAATGCAGTTCTTACAGACCGATCTCTCTTTTGAATATCGATCTTAAGTTGTATACTGGGATCCTTGCGGCCCGTCTGGCACTTCATCTACCGGGACTGGTGGACCCAGATCAGGCAGGGTTTGTTCCCGGGAGGCAAACGGTGGACAATACCAAGAGAGTGGTTCATATCCTAGAGAAGTCCTCCTGGATACCCGGGGAGAGAATGCTGCTGGCTGTTGACGCGGAGAAGGCCTTTGACCGGGTACATTGGCCATATCTGGAGAAGGTCCTATCGAAAGCGGGCATAGGTGAGAAATTTCGCACCCTAGTATTCAATTGCTACAGATTCCCGTCTGCAGTGGTGCGGGAGAATGGCTGTAGCTCCCAAAAGTTTGCGACAGAGAGGGGCACCAGGCAGGGGTGCCCATTGTCCCCGCTGCTCTTCGCACTCTATGGAGCCCCTTGCCCAAAGGATACGCCAAAACCTGAATGCGATTGGAATACGGATGGGGAGGTATACCCACACCATTAGCCTCTACGCAGACAATATCATATTGACACTGGCTGATCCAAGGAGGGCACTTCTGGCATGCGTCGCTGAACTAGAGACCTTTGCTGCTGTCGCAGGCTTCAAAATGAATATGGGGAAGTCGGCGGCCCTTGACGTTTCGTTGACTGCTGCCACAAGAACCGACTTGCAGGACCGGTTCCCCATGCACTGGCCTAAAGATCTGGTGCCCTGCCTGGGCATACTTATGGCACCCACCCTGCCCGCCATGGTGACCACTAACTACGCCGCCCTGGGTAAGAAAATAAAGGAGGAACTGGGTCGTTGGAGCAGGGGCACCTTGTCCTGGCTAGGTGGAATAGCCGCAGTGAAGATGACCATCCTGCCACAGGCACTATACCTGTTTCCGGCTCTGCCGCTCCAGCCCCCGAAAGGATGGATCCAACAGACTCAGGCGGACCTTGCACGCTTTATCTGGCAGGGTCACAAACCCAGGCTCAAGAGGGCCCTGTCCACACTGGCCCCTGAGGCTGGGGGCTGGGTGTACCGGACTTACGCAAATATTTCCAGGCGGCACAATTACGCTATCTGGTGGAATGGAGCAAGTGGGAGTCTGATAAACACTGGCTTTTTCAAGACCAGGCGGTCGCGGGCCGGACTCTACAGGAGGTGCCCTTCTTACGTAGGGCTCACGGTCCCCCCAACTTATACGCGTCTTTCATCACACGGGTCCTGATGAGAGTGTGGGACGCCACTAACGCGTTGCATGATCTCACTACCTTCCCCTCGCCATTCACGCCATTGGTTGAAAACCCGGAATTTCATCCCGGAATGGAACCTGGGGCCTTTGCGCGCTGGCGGGCTGCGGGATGCAGAGTGCTATTTCACGTGTATACTTATGACGGCGTCATTCCGTTTCCAGACTTCAGGAGGGAATATCAATTGCCCGAGACGGAACGGTTGCGATATATGCAGGTGCGCCACTGGGCGCTGCAGCCCCAGGTGCGTGAATCGGCAGACAGGAAACTCCTGCCCTATGAGAAATGGCTTGTGACATGCACCTCAGACACGAAACTCATCTCAGATCTATATAAATTCTTGCAGCCTTCCTCCTCTTGTCTTTACAACCCGGGTAGGGAACGCTGGGAACGAGAATTGGGGAGGGCCTTAAGTCCCACAGAGTGGGACCATATTTCCTACCGAGCACGACACTCTGTATACCACACTGGACTTACAGAAACATTCACTAAAGTGTCCACATATTGGTATTACACACCTGAGAGACTGCATGAAATGAATCGCAACATCGAGAACACTTGTTGGCGGGCTTGTGGGCAGATAGGCACACTCACACATGTTTTATGGGACTGCCCCCTACTGTGCCCCTATTGGAAGGAAGTCTTGGATGAGATTGATTCAAACTTCGACATTGAACTGCCTCGCTTCCCTGCATATGTATTGTTGGGCTTACCCAATGGGCTAATATATCCTCTGAGGTCTCAGAGGGAGGCAAATTGCGATAGCGCTGGGCTCTGCAGTTCAAAATATACTCATCCACTGGCGCACCACCACACTCCCCTTCACTACGGGTTGGTTGCATAGATTGTGGCATGTCCTGGGGATGGAGAAGTTGTTGCTTATGGTGGCGGGAGAGGTGGAGCAGTTTAATGACCTGTGGCAGCCGTTTCACTCACTACTCGTTAAGTAATTTACAGAACTTACATGCCCCCGATATCTTCAAATGTTGAGATTGACTTCACAAGCGGATTCGAATAACCAATGAGTCTAGGATTATGAGCAGCTGAGTGAGAGGGGCGGCTTGGGAGGGGTGATGTGGGAGGGCGACCTTAGCACTGGACGGGAGGGGAGAGGGGTGGTTAGAGGGGTTGGGAGGGGAAGGGGAAGTTTTGAGGGGGTTTGTTTATTTCTGAAGTTCTTGTTGCAGCATACGCGCCAGGCGTCACACTTGGATGGACATTACGTTTGCAGAGCCCTTATGCGCTGGTGCGCTACTATATGGTTGTACCATAAGCACTGACTCCTTGCGACAACTGTTTCTTTTTATTTGTGAATGTCTTAATAAAATGCTTTAAACATAAAAAATTACAAACTCATACAAAGTAACTAAACCTAAGTATCAATCCGCCCCTATCTCTTAGTGACAGGACAAAGTTAGGACTAGAGTCACTATAGCATTATATAACTTAATTTCTCTAAAATAAACTCTTACATAATCACGCTAAGGGAGCGCAAACGCAAAGTTGCAAACAAGTAAGATTAGTAGTAGCGCAGAGGAGCACCTGTGTCATAACAATCACAGAAGACATTTAAACCTAATTAACCTGGAATGTAAGCAGCAACATTCTAGCTGGCTGGAAGAAAAAAAGATATTCGCACTATATAACGCAGAGGAACCAACACAAAGTAGAAATAATTAAATAGTTACTCACCAAGACCCGGGACCTCCACTCCTAGCAGGTCCAGCAGGCCCTGCTCACGGTCCAGGATGTCGGACCACCGGTGCGTCAACTGCGCATTGGTGCGCCGGACCCCAGAGCAGCGGAACACGGCCCGGCGCACCTTCCCCCGGCGCTGTCGATGCTCCAGGAGCCCGTACCCGGACCCAGGCCTGCCACCTGCTGCGAGGGTTGAGGGGAGGTGGCGCTGCACAAAGAAGATAAGTGCAGCCAACTCCACCTCCCCAAATAAGGCCCGTATCTGCACCCCTTGTGGGCGCCGCCTTCTGCAAGGAAGGCGGTTGCGGCTCTGGCGAGCCCTACCCTTAAGCATGGTTCTGGGGGGAGAGAGACGGGTGGGAAAGAAAAGGTAATACAATTTCAAAAGTAAGTAAAGGAAATAGCAGGCATTACAAAAAGAGTGAAAAAGTAGCTAAAAAACACAATAAAGTAGACAAAAACCAAAAATATAGAAGCAGGAAAATAGTTAGAGAGATAATAAACAAAAAAGAAAAAAAAGTGGCTTGAAACAAAGGATTGTAAAGATACAGGGAGGATTGAAAATCAGGGGCCCAGAACCATGCAATACAGTGAAAAACAAGATGGCCGCGCCCATTGCGACCACGTGTGCAAGTTCGCGCAATATTTTCTCCCCGAGCATGCAAAAAGCGGCACGAACAAGTAAAAGCATTCCCGAACAGGAAATACGAACGGACGCGAGCATGCATTGCACGACCCGATACAGGAAGTAAGCATCGCGGGTGGGCGGGACAAGGGAAAACAAGATGGCCGCGCCCATGAGCGAGTCGCGATCACGCAGAAAATACCGCGAACGGGTGGGAAAAAACTTCTGCGTCTTTGCGATATTTCCGTTTGTTTGCGGTGATTTTTTGCATTTTCGCGATAGTTTGCGAAAGGGAATTTTGCAAAGTCCGCCCACCCCTAATTATAAGTTGAATGTGGGATCACTCATGATATTTAGTGCCACATACTTCTGCAACGGTAGTGCCCACACTGCTTGTGCTTATCCTTTTTGCCTGAAATTGAGTGCTTTACATGGGGCAGCTGAAATGTAAAGTTGCGAACACATTGTAGGTCCAATGAGGTCATCCCAGATTACAGTACCCCCAGTTACTTCTTCTACAACCTTGACTGTGAAAACTGGCCAGGGACCACACACTGGGCAGATGCGGGCCATGGCAAGTAAACCCAAGAATAATGTACCTGAATGCTCATGTTCATGAAATGTGCCTTTAATCTCCGTTGTATGTTGTTTGTGTTCTACATCACTGTTGTCTTGCATCACAAGATGCCTACATATGGCATTTAACCACATACCAGATCACACCATGGTGGTTAGTGAAAGGATGACACAAAAGGTATGCCAAGTGAGTCCAGAATGGACATAAAATAGTATATAGGGTCATATGAAATGTACTAGACACAACTGGATTGTAATTCAATTATATGATAACCCACTTGCAAAATATCAATGGACAAATCCCATTGAAATTGGTGTGGATGAGGGTTGCACTGATGCTAGTTGTGTACTTTTGTGATGGATGTATTAGCTGCTAAGGTGAATCTTGAGAACGTGACTTTTTCAAAACTCTTAGTAGAAAAGCACAACACAAATCCAGTGTAGGCAGCAACCATCAAAGCTTCTCAACTTACCCACAATGTGGGATCCTAGTCAAATGTTGCATTCTGCTTGCCTCCTCTTCTACTGTATTTACCTATATAAGTGAGTGTATATCATATGAGGTCAGAATGTCTGCTGTACAAAACATCATCCCTTGTCAACTAGGTACTACCGTGATGATGTAAATGGATTATGGGAACAGAGGACACTCGATGGATGGACTTAACATATTTGTGATCTCTCAGTCCAAAATGAGCTTTATGACTTCATGTGTAGGTAAGCACAAATGAGCCCCAAAATGTTCCTGACTATTGCACATCTCAAATATGAACCCTGCAATGCAATGTTGATCTGATGTGCAAATGTGAAACTGGTCAGCCTGGTGATGTACACTCCTTTTGACTTGCCAACAGACTACACCATACTCAGGAGGCATGATGGTCTTAACGGTGAAGGTGTAATCAATGTAATGCGGAGGCATCCAGATTATTTATCCCCTCCCTTCATATATCAGTAACCTTCTCATACACGTTTGTCTGTTGATGTGTCATCTCATTGAAGTCAGTGCTGTGTGGAGGTAACAGCTGAAAACTGCTGCATGTGTGCAGAGACCCACATGTAAAGTCCCTGAGGTAAACATGCTGAACATTGGCCTGGAATATCATACAAATGGTCTTTGAGAATGTCATATACATGTTGGCTCACAGCTACCATCTGGTGTTCTGAAAAATGGATATTTATGTCTCATCACAGCTGCTGACAGGATGACACTAGTGCAACGTACAACACTATCCCCGGGAATGCAAGACATCCTGGCTGCAGCAGTGAAACCCTCTCACACCTGTCCATCAGGTAAGTGTGGCGTGAAGTGCTTCCCTATCACAGATTCCAAAACCATGACAAAGATCCAAATCCCCTTCTGCGTAGAATCTACAATCAGTGTTTATAAAGTTACATACAAACTTTTTCATTTTTATAAGTGTCACATGTGCCTGTTTGTAAATTATTAATGCAGATCATTGCGTATGGGGTCACTTACTTCTCCAGCTGCTGGATCGGGGACTGCTTCATCAACTACACCTATGAGGAGCCAGGTTCAGCAGCTGACATCAGAGAGGATCGCAAAGGGACACAAAGCTGTGGCTGGAGCTGGTGAGTTTGCTTGTGCATTTTATATCTCCGTTCAACACCTCAGTGCTATGGTGAGGGGTACTCAAACCAGGTCACCTGTGCTTCATCTGTTAAAGTAAGGTACAGTAGAACCAACCCTTGTGTTGCACCACATCTTATACTAGGTCAATTACTTATCCTGTTGCACCTTCTGTGTTCCAGGTGATGATGACGATGAGGAGGATGGACCTTCCACCAGTGTTGGGCGATGGGCAATCTAAGGGGAAAATCCACTGCTCCTGCAGGCAGTAATGTCAGCTGCAGGTACTGCGCAAAAGGAGGAGGATGAAGTACTTGAGGAGGCTGAAGAATTTGAGGATGATGAAGACTATCTGTCCGTCCTCTCAGAAGATGAAGATTCAGATCCAATGGCCAGAACATTTGAGGGCTGAAACCCCAAAACCGGTCCTGGGATACTTGTTCCCTGTCCAGAGAGACCTGCCTTGGCAGTTCGGGCTGGACTGTTTCCATGAGGCACAGGGTCAAGAATGATTTGCATATGGCCAGGTCTAAACTGGGGTGGCATGGTGAGCAAAAGAATTATGGATTTAACCCAGATCTCTTGACGGGGGTGAATGTTTTGATTTGTTCTGCATTCTGTCCATCTATTATGTGTCTTTTGCTTTCTCCCCCTATGTGCACCAAGTATCCCCAGATGTGGGTCCTGGGCTCACTGTGCTACTGGATTCAAGCTATCCTGGCTGATAAGGGGTGAAACCCAGAAACTAGTCCTAGGATGTTTGTTTCATGTCCAGGGAAGACCTGGCATGGCAGTTCGGGCTGGACTGTTCCCATGAGGCACAGGGTCAAGGCTGATTTGCATATGGCCTGGTCTAAACTGCAGTGGCATGGTGAGCACAAGAATGATGGATTTAACCCAGATCTCTTGACTGGGGATGAGTGTTTCGATTTTTTTAGCATTCCATCCATCAATTGTGTGTCTTTTGTCTCCTCAGCCTACAGCTAACCAGCCACAGGTCACACGTACCCAAAGACATACATCACTCCCAGCCCCCGAACAGGCACTACCACCACCTGCACAACCACCTCCTGTCCATGCACAAACACCAACTGTACAGACAGCATCCGCCCCTACACACGAACTTCACCCTGTACAGGCACATGCACCACACCAACCTGCACCTCAGTGACAACACAGACATAATCCCTCACAGTGATCCTCACCTCCAAATTTGCGAAGTTGCAAGCACGCGCCCCATTGATCACATCCCACTTTTTGTTTGACCAGTGTTAATATAAATAAAAAGAAAAGCTCATCACAAGTTAAGACTATGCTGCATATTATGTACTGATAGTCAAATGTTCCAGCCGTCTTCAGCCCAGCTTGCTTGAATCCAGTGGCAAAGTGAGCAAGGGACTCATGTCTGAGCATACCCTGCCACACTTATGGTGGCCAAAAGCGGTACAAAAGGGGGTGGTGATGGACGGAGCATCTGAATCATCAAACACTCACACCCAGTCAAAATATCTGGGTTTATGCTCAGACGTGAGTCCCTTGCTCACTTTGCCACTGGATTCAAGCAAGCCGGGTTGAAGACGGCTGGAATGCCAGAAACCGGTCCTCAGAAGCTTGTTTCCGGTCCAGGGAAGACATGGCTTGGCAGTTCGGGCTGGACTGTTCCCATGAGGCACAGGGTCAGACTGCTTTGCATATAGCCATGTCTGAACTTGGGTGGCAGAGTGGGCTAAAGAACGGTGATGGATTAAACCCAGATCTTTTGACTGGGTGTGAGTGTTTGATTGATTCAGATGCTCCGTCCATCACCACCCCCTTTTGTACTGCTTTAGGCCGCCATAAGTGTGGCAGGGTATGCTCAGACGTGAGTCCCTTGCTCACTTTGCCACTGTATTCAAGCAAGCCGGGCTGAAGACGGCTGGAATGCCAGAAACCAGTCCTCGGAAGTTTGTTTTCGGTCCAGGGAAGACATGGCTTGGCAGTTCGGGCTGGACTGTTCCCATGAGGCACAGGGTCAGACTGATTTGCATATAGCCATGTCTGAACTGGGGTGGCAGAGTGGGCTAAAGAACGGTGATGGATTAAACCCAGATCTTTTCACTGGGTGTGAGTGTTTGATTGATTCAGATACTCCGTCCATCACCACCCCCTTTTGTACTGCTTTTGGCCGCCATAAGTGTGTCAGGGTATGCTCAGACGTGAGTCCCTTGCTCACATTGCCACTGGATTCAAGCAAGCCGGGCTCAAGACGGCTGGAATGCCAGAAACCGGTCCTCGGAAGCTTGTTTCCGGTCCAGGGACGACATGGCTTGGCAGTTCGGGCTGGACTGTTCCCATGAGGCACAGGGACAGACTGATTTGCATATAGCCATGTCTGAACTGGGGTGGCAGAGTGGGCTAAAGAACGGTGATGGATTAAACCCAGATCTTTTGACTGGGTGTGAGTGTTTGATTGATTCAGATGCTCCGTCCATCACCACCCCCTTTTGTACTGTTAATTCCCTAGTTGCCATAATAAAACTTACACTCCCAGAATGCACTCTGCCCTGTACTGTCAATGTGCTACAGTGAGCCTTCTGTTCCATGATGACTGCTGTATAGACACAGATTAGGTAAATGGATGCATGGAACACATGATGGTACAGCTCTGTCCTCACACACATCATACTTTCAGACATATTGCATATAATGCACTTACCAGGTCTCTGCTGCTCATGCTCCTCCCGCTGTGTATGGAGAGTCGGCCAAGCTGCATGCTGGACGCTCCTGTACAGTGGCGAGAGGCAGGGATGATGCATATGGTGCTGGAAAGACTGGCCCAATAGCTCACATGCCTTAGTGTCTAGCAGAGCGTTTTAGGTCCACCCAACGCTTGCGGCATGCCCTAGCCATCCTGGTGTATACGCCCACTGCACTGCAGCACTTCCCAATGTTGGCCCATAGTGTGGCCAGCGCTGCATTACTCAGCGGGTCCTCTGGCTCCCATATAGCTGAGGATATTTGTTAAGGACCCCCTCAGCCAAAATGTCTAATTCCCTTTCAGTGAAAGGGGGTGATTTCTCCTCATTAACCCTCAGCCGTTTTCGTGGTAATTAGGTTGAACTGAGCAGCAGGATGGCAGATGATCTGGTCTGGGAGAGAGGATGACTGTCTACCACTTCCTGTATGTAATTTCCTGTATGAGAGAATGGGTTCCGGCTCGTTTTCGGAGTTTCCGGCCCGTTTTCGGAGTTTCCGGCCTAATACGTACTCTCCGGTTGCCTAGATTAGGGTCCGTATAAGAGGTGCACGCTCTGCAGACGGAGAGCACGCATTTGTGCCGGAAGTTGCGAAAACGAACCGTAACCCATTCTTTCATACAGGAAATGACATACAGGAAGTGGAAGACAGGAAATACATCACAGGAAGTTGTTGACAGCCATTTTGTATTCATTCTCAGTCATCCACCATTACAGATTAAATTCTCAACCATCTTGTTCTTTTGCGGAGAAACCTGAAATGACAGTGTACGTGGAAATCATAGACATGATACAAAAAGGGGGCTGGTACAACTTCACACCCCAAGATAGTTTTTTCCTCCTTTGTATTATGGTACATGTAGTCCATATTTAGTGCTCAACACCAGAGTTGTCTGTTGTGTTACGTTAAATTTGGTGGAAGCAGTGCTGTGTATTCCAGACACATAATGCCAAATTCACCCAGAACATCATCACTCACGTTGGGGGGGGGGGCATCATTTGAGGGGGAGTCAAATCTGTTGGGGGCAAAAACTCTAACAATGCAATAGTTAGGCCCTTTTGTGATTCAAACAGCCATTCTCAAAGGTCTGGGAAGGTATCTCAGAACATATACATCTTATCCTTTGAGTCAATAGATTCCTTAGTGACGTCCACTACATTGATTGCTGACTATGACCTGAGGCACAGTCAATCTTTTGACTCCTGTCAACAGCTGTGGTTTACATTCAGTTAGTGTGGCATGCAAAGCAGTCTCAGGATGGAATTTTTGGACAGAGTCGTAATTATCCAACTTTCATCATTGACAACAGACTGCAAACCACATTTTGTCCATAACACAACAGGTTGCTCATGTGAAAAAAGTGGCAACCAGCTGATCACGGACTTGCATACCCTGACCTCTGTTATGTGCAATGGCCCGGTTGCCCGGATTCAGAGCTAGCCGAGGTACAAGAGGTATGTGTAAGCCATGACTTAAACTATGTTGTGCAAAACACAACAGGCTAATATGATCTTGCACACAACTTCAGGGGAGTACATCAGCACACCCCCTGTACGGCCAAGACATCTGTAACACCACTTCAACAGAACAAAAGTGTGCTCTATGATGGCTAGGGTTCGTATGTGTGCCCTATTGTACCTACGCCGAGGCACAGTGGTTGGGTGTCTGTAAGGTGTGAGGATTGAGGGGCGAGTGCATACTCAGCATCGCCTGAGGAGGGAAGATATGGCAATAGATTACATTTCCCTCTAATATTTAAACAGAACATGATTCTTACTTTGGTACATGCAGTGTCTGTTAAGACCATGTATTTGGCTTGATGATTCTTACAGTACAATCGTTTTTAATGTAAGGAGGCATTCATACATTTTATTTACACATAACTCATTTTTAGTGCTCTGTACTTACCCAGTAGTCCCATGTTGCCAAATTCTCCGGCAGCCATTCGCTGGGTACGAGGTGACATGCGGAATACAAAGCTGTCATGGGTACTGCATGGAAACACTGCATGTACATCAATGAGTCTCCCACTGGCATCACAGACACCCTGCACATTGATGGAATGCCATTAGTATCTGTTGCAGAATATATGTGCATTGTGGCAGGGTGGCTGAAGGACCACATGGGTACAATCAATTGCACCCAGCACATGTGTGAAGTGGGAAATGAGATAGAAATCCCTAGCTGACCTTTGTCTCCCGTCCAGTGTCTGGGGTATTCATATGTGGATGTGGGCTCTTGAATTGATGCAGCTCAGTACCTAATGCAATCACCACGACTGGCTTGCCTGAGAGATGCCCACAAGGTCACTGGTGACCCTTTGGAATGACCCAGTCGCAAAGAAATGGAGAGTAGGAAGTATCTTGAGATATGCTGGAATGGCATGGGAGCAGCAGGTCCAAGAGTCAAGTTCCTGCTCCCTCTCACATACCATCTCCAAGATGACTTCTGGAAAGAAATGGTATCTGGCCCTGACATCTTGGCTGTACATTCCAAATAGGTTTATCCTTCTGAATAACCTCTATACTCTGCTCCTCCTCCTCCTCCTCAGGTCTTCTTGCCGCATGGCAAGGGGCAGAGCAACAAACACATTCAGCAACATGTTGGAAGATTTGTGTGTGTCTGCTCTTCTTTCATATGTGCGACAGGGCTGGGATTGGCTGTTGGGCTGCAGTGTTTCAGCTGGAGCATGGTGGGGAATGGTAGGCACTTGAACAGGTGTTTAGCATTGAGGAAAATGATCCGGCCAAAATTCTGGTATTCCGACCCGGAAGCGGAGATTCCGCACCCAAGTGTGGAAATTCCAGTGCAAGTGCAGGATTTCCCGGCCCGAGTGCGGACATAAAGATAGGAGTCGTAAGTGATTTCTGTGAATACCAAAATTCATAAATGCCTTCTGTGAATACCAAAAGTCATAAATTTAGACTTTTGTCTCAGATTACTTTTGTCAGTCGGGCCTGGTGAGTTTGGTCTGGTAAGGAAGGTGATGTGGTGCTTTCGGGTACAGTGTTGTGAATGTATCTAGGACCTTAATTAAATAATCCAGATTTATGCCCTGATATGGTTATAATAAATCATGTCCTTATAAAGGCATAAGAATCATATCCATATTTAGTCATAGCCCATGCTGTCCAAATACGGCAAGGCTACTTCCCTAGACTCCTAGAAAGTACAACGCGTTCTTTAAACAAACCAAACCTCCAGCAGCCTGGGAATCCCCCTGCTTTTGTTTTGATTTGTCATATAACTCCTGAGAGTCCTGAAGAACTGCCAGTTCTTAGTGACAGTCCTTAGTGACGTCTTATGTCCAAACCTTACGTCAAACACGGGACCTTCCAGGTATAAATATACCAACACTTGCCTTAAGCAACACGCAGTGGTTTGGAGCAGAGCGACAACCTACATTTTAAAGTATCATATGGCTAAGAAACGGTCCCATGTTTAAATATTGATAACAAAAATATAGTTAACAAAAATATAGATGTAAAAATATCGACTACAAAAATATCGAATCCCTATACTTAAACAGGTAAGTACAACAATATCGACTCAAAAATATAGATGTAAAAAATATCGACTTTAAAAATATAACTTAAATTAAATAATTAAATAATATTATTATTAACAAAATAAATTAAATTACATTTATATTTTAACTAATTATAACAAATAAACTTAATTTAATGAATATAAACACAATAAATGTGTACACATACATATATTTTCTTAATTACATTTTCTTATTATCTTTATTTAATTTATAAACTTTAATAATTATATAAAAATAAAATAAACACATACATAAAACATTTTGAATAAAAAATATTCTATATTTAATTAACACATTAAAGTATTAAAAAATAATAATACATACATTTAATAACAAAATACAAACATTAGTAGTAAAAACATTTGATAGCGAAGGGGTAAAAATGACTATTCCCATTCCAAAGAGGGCAACAGTAGGGAAAGCGCTGTATAGCGTAGCGGTAAAAATTACTATTCCCACTCCAGAGGGTGCAACAGTAGAGAAAGTGTTGGATAGCGTAGGGGTAAAAATTACTACTCCCACTCCAAAGGGTGCAACAGTAAGGAAAGCGTTGGATAGCGTAGGGGTAAAAATTACTATCCCCACTCCGTTGAGTGCACCAGTAGGGAAAGCGTTGGATAGCGTAGGAGTAAAAATTACTATTCCCACTCCAGAGAGTGCAACAGTAGGGAAAACGTTGGATAGCGTAGGGGTAAAAATTACTATTCCCACTCCAGAGATTGCAACAGTAGGGAAAGCGTTGGATAGCGTTTGGGTAAAAATTACTATTCCCACTCCAGAGGGTGCAACAGTAGGGAAAAAGTTGGATAGCGTAGGGGTAAAAATTACTATTCCCTCTCCAAAGGGTGCAACAGTAGGGAAAGCGCTGGATAGCGTAGGGGTACAAATTACTATTCCCACTCAAGACAGTGCAACAGTAGGAAAAGCGCTGGATAGCGTAGGGGTAAAAATTACTATTCCCACTCCAGAAAGTGCAACAGTAGGGAAAGCATTGGATAGCGTAGGGGTGAAAATTACTATTCCCACTCCAGAGAGTGCAACAGTAGGGAAAGCGTTGGATAGCACAGGGGTAAAAATGACTATTCCCACTCCAGTGAGTACAATAGTAAGGAAAGCGCTGGAACACAAAACAATAAAAAAACGAACTATCAAATTTTTTAAAATTTTTATTTCCAATATAAACATTATTAATATATACATTTAAATATATTATTATTAACAAAGATAAAAAAAATTAATTAATTACACATTATTTAAAACTATAACATCCACCACACACACCTAAAATTAATTACACAATTACATTTAATATTTACTAGTTAATTAATGAAAATTAAAGTTTTTTTTATTAATTAATTAATTACCAGCTTTCACACCATATACACTTAAAAACACCACAACATACACCTACATTTAATAACACATTTACAATTACTAATTACTAATTAATTAATGGTAATTAATTAACAAATTATTTATTAATTAATCAATAATAAATTAGTTAATTACCACCCTTCACAACATTTACATGTATGAACTCCCCAACACACACCTAAAATTAATTAAACAATTAACATTATTAATTATTAATTGACTAATTGAAATTAATTAACAACTAATGATTACACTATTATTAATTAATTAACACATTAATTAATCCATTAATTTTATATAATTAAATTACTTCCCACCCTATTCCCCTATAAACCCACAACCCGCTACGGAAGTAATAACACAAATTTAAACATAAAAAACATTAATAACTAATACAATTCCAAAACATATAATAAAATAACAAACAATTCTCATTTAAAACACTAAAATACATAACATTATTAATAAATCGATATTTTTGTAAACTATATTTTTGTAAATGATATTTATTACAACTATATTATTGCTATCGATATTACTTACCTGTCAGTCGATATTCTGGTCAAACTATATTTGTGTTAGCGATATTTGTTCCACTTGATATTTCTGCGGAGATATTAATGTCAGACGATATTTCTACGTCGATATTACTACTCTGCACTTAAGAAACCATATCGATGCTGTTACATTATTATTTCATAATTCTCCTTTTACTGTACGCACTTTACTTCATGATAAGTATTGCAATTGTGGCAATTCATTTCTCTTGCATAAGAAAGAAGACTGCTCAATAAAATAACACCTTTTATTGAAAACACCCGTCTCTATTTCTCTGCACACTGGTGAAATTAAGCATCCACGATTGACTGAGTGAAATAGCTGTCTATTGTTTTCACACAACTCTGGAGATATACTCCTTATTCTGGGGGAGCAAAGTTGTCATGTTATATGGTTGTCAGAAGCTAATCCCTTCTTGTCTGAATCAGGGAAGTGAAACCCTCCGTGGTCATTCGAGAAAGTTTCTAGTGACCTCTGAACTAGCTGGCAAAACTAATTAGGTCTAACATAGTCAGTAGAGACCTAGATGACCTCAGTCCTACGTCAATACTGCTGTTTATGTTATTCCAATGCGCAGAGTCTATTGGGAATATAGGAAATACACTATAACAGCTGGAAACGTTTCTTCCTCCAGCTCAAAAGTATCAGAATTGAGAAGTGCAAGATGCAGAAGCGAAAGAGATCGAAAACCTCCAGCCTATTTGAAGGATTATGTGTATTAAGTAATGTTGTTTCCACCAGGCTTTCTGTTTCAAGTTCAGGTATGTTCTCATGTGATATATTCTTTTGCCATGTGTTATTAATTTGTTCTTGCCGATAATATTCAATTTGGAACGGGAGGAGATGTGTTGAATATGGCTTGTGGTTAAATGTACAAGCGTACAGTCCTGCGCTTGCCTCATGCCTTCCATGCGGTGGAACCCTCGTTTTACTGGGTTCCATACGAATGTTGGTGGGGAGAGTTCTGCGTTGGACAGTTGAACACTGGCCAGTGTAGGGGGAGCTGCTTCAACTGTTGTTCATCATATTAAATCCACTTACCTTTATCTACCTGGCTTGAAGAGTCTCATTTCCTTTACAACATCGCTCTTGAGCACCTAATAACACTAAGATGCATGAGAGCGGCAGGGAATGCTGGAAGTTAAAGGTACAGTACAACAACTTGCCCTCTCTCTAAAAATAAAATAGCAAATAAAATATCAAAAGTAAGCGGGAAGATATCCAATAACTATTTATCAATTCACATAAAAATATTTATACCTAGAAGGCATGCCCACATTTCAATGTCCTCTTTGCTGCACATTAGAACTTGTCAAACAAGAAATTGAAATTGCAACAGAAACAGAAAGACAAGAGCTCTCACCCGAGAGGTGTACGCAGAACCCTCTGGGGTAGATTTACATCCTGAATCAACAGCATTATCATCTGAGAAACCATACGCATCAATAACATCAGACCTTCTAATTCGTATAATTTTCTCTGCGTGTTCTTTGGTCACTTTCACTAAATCTCTTTTGCTCCACCAACCTTTTCCTTTTTAAATGCTGAACCTTTGGACACTTTTGCAACGCACACTGGGACAGACCACTTAGACTTCCCATGTTATCAACCTTGTGGAAATCTTCACCCAAACCCATTCACCCACATGCAACTCACATAGACGGGCCTTATGCTAAGAAAAAAACAGGTGTTTGGCATGCAATTGCTATGCTGCAACTCTGTCAGTTACAACAACAGACAAGACAATACACCTCTCTTTGTTAAGAGTTCTCGCCTAATCAGGACATATTGTGCATCTGGGTAATCTCTTCCTCATTAAGAGAAAAGGAGAAACTTTTGTAGTGCTATGAGGGGTAAACACATATTCCCATAGTTTCTTCTTTAAAAATGATTTCACTTCATACCCCATTGACAAAACAGTCTACCTTCCTTTAGAAAGCGATTCATGCACTCAACTAATCCGTTTGCCGAAGGGGAGTAAAAGGCGTACCATTGTCAGAATATAACTCCTTTAGAGCACCTTCTAGAAGAAATATACCTCGAAGGAAACCAATGACTGATTCTGTGTCAGGATGTGGTGTAAAATCAAAGTATACCCATTTGCTGAAGTAATCCACCAATACCATTAAATAGAGTTAACCCGCAGGGAGTGACTTAAAAGGCCCGCGAACTCTAAAGCTACCTTGCACCAGGGTTCTTCAGGAAAGGGTAGTGGAATAAGGGGCCTCTTACGCTTTTTCCAATTTTTTCCGACACCAAACAAGCAGAACAACCATCAATACATTTTTCCACTTGGACTTCAAAAGAGGGCCACCAATAAAATAGTTTTAAAGCTGTACAAGTACTTGATGCGCCTAAATGTCACTCATGAGCCTCATTGATGACCAAAGTTCAAAGCAAAGACGGAGGTACACACTGGTCCAAAACTCCATCAACCATAGCCAATTCACTAGAAACCTGAACAAAAAGGGGCAAAGGGGAGATTCAACACTTCTTTCTTTATTCTACCCTTCCTTAATGAAAGCTGAAACTTTCTTAAAAACTGGATTCATTGTTGCCACCTACAACCACTTCTTATGAGTTAAAGGCCCAGAACTACAAACAACATCATCCACTAAAGCAATGACACATTCTTCTTCACATACGTCCTCATAAAATTCCTCCTGAACAGGTAGCCTTGACAAGCAATCAGCTTGTGTATTCTTTCCTACAGGTATGTATTTGAAAACAAAAGTATGCTCCTGCAACTTAGATAATCGTCTCACTAAATGGGAAGATGCTCTGCCTGTGCCATTTCTGTTAAAAAATAAAGCAAAAGTTTGTGATCAGTGAACATTGTAAAAAGGGCACCACACAAAAATGTCTGGAACCATTCTGACACCCATGAACATGCTATCGCTTCACGCTCAATGGTACTGTACCCAGATTAAGCCAAAGAAAGTGCACGAGAGGCAAATACCACTCTGCGAACTTTGCCTTGACCAACTTGAGCCAGCATTGCACACAAACCAACTTGGCTGGCATCAATTGTTACAACACATTCTTTACCCTCTTGAGGTGGTGCAAGGGCAGGAGCAGAAACAATACACTTTTTTTTTGCAGTATCAAAGGCAGCATCCACATCATCATTCCATATATACTTAACTCCTTTCTTAAGAAGTTCCCTAAGGGGTTGCACAGCATAAGTATAGCCATTCACATATTGAGAATAATAATCACTAAGACCAAGAAAAAATCAAAGTGAATCCTTATCTTTTGGAACTTGAGCATCTTGAATAGCCTTGATGAGGGAAATATTTGGTGAAATACCAACCTGGCCTATGGAATGACCCAAATAGTCAAATTTCTGAGCATTAAACTTGCATTTTTCAGTCCTCAAAGTGATGGCATATTCTCTAAATTTACTCAAAACGTCATCAATTAAATAATCATGTTCAGCCAGTGTCTTTGCAAAAATCAGAACATGATTCTGCAAAGCCTGTCTTCTTTTAATGCCCTCCATGTGGGTGTCCTTCAATCTTTGAAAGCAGGGCTCAAAAAATCAAAAAAATATTATTAGACCTGCAGGTCTAGTAACTTAATAAATCTGCTCTCAATAACTGTAAAGCACTTGACCTCTGTCTCCGAAAGCTGAGCAAATAAGACAAGTTAACAACAATTAAAGACATTTTTATTGCTCATTCACTTTGTGAGCAATAAAGATGCCTTTAAATATTGCTATCTTGTCACATTTGCTCTGCTTTCAGAGACGGAGGTCAACGTCAGTTTCTCTTCCTACTTTCCAGAAAGGGGAGTAGGACCTAAAAATAGCTCATCCTAATAAAATCTGGCTGGGAAATGCAAGGGGGCGAGTGGATTTTTCGAGCCCTGGAAAGACATTGGCTGCTGATACTAGCTCAAACGGTAATCTTCCAAACAAACATCCCAAAAGGCATACCAAATGTAGTCAGTAACAGTAACTGGGAATCAGAGTCTAGGTGTATTTGGTAGATGCACCACCAATAATAGCTAAAAGCTCATGCACTTTGGGTAAAGGATGACTTTCAATTAAATACAATTGTTTAAACTGCACAAGTCAGCACAGAGCCTGATACTTCTTGTCCTTTTTGCAGACTATTACAACTGGACTGACCCATTCAGATGCCTCAGCTTTTTTAATGATGCCCTCAGACTTCATTTTATTAAGAAGAGCCTTCAGCTCATCTCTAACATTCAAAGGCATGGGACACGCTTTGTGAGAATCTGGACTGTTTCTGTTTTTAAACAATAGAATGGACATAGTTTTTTACACATACTACAGCATTACTAAAAAAACTTCAGAAAATATTTTACTCAATAAAGCAGACATGTCCTGGCTAATTGACTGAATACAAGCCACAGGAACATCAGATATTCTGATAGGGGATCCGCTCCAGGCACCAACATTATACCCAGCTTAGCTAATCCTGCCAACCCACTTGGCACCTGCCTTTTCTCGCTACATAAATCTTGGTTATAACTGTTCTTCCTAAACATGTAATAAAACCATAAAAAAATCCCAACATATCTATGTCCTGGTCCCCATATGCTTTTGGTCGGACATCAGGTGTGTGTAGATTTACAACATGTTTCCAAGTAGAATTGAACACCACATCAGAAAGGATGGTGATTGGAGTCCCAGAATCACGCCTCATTTCTAAAAGTGAGCTTTTTCCCTATGACAACTTGGCAAATGGGATCCTGTCAGGTTAGCAGATGCCACAAGCCACTAACCTTCTGGAGCAAACCAGCAGAGGAGATGCAATGTTTTCCCATTCCCCCTGCACAGATCCACAGAGGGATGTGATACTATCTCCCTCTGCAAGGCTGCCCTCAGGGGAAAGGGGAAAAGGATAAAACAATAAACCCTCGTGGGACATATGAGGAGGCCTCTCCTGTTCTCACGTCTCGATGGAGTATACCTTTTAAATGGGGACCATATCTGTGTGAGTGAGAGAAAGAAAAGAAGGGGCGATTAACATGCAAAACAATCCTATGCGTACACAATTAAGGTATTTGTGCATTCGCCCATGCACACCACTCACATCGGTTCCCCTCAACAGGGTCATGAAGGAAATGAAATACGTTACTTCCTAGGAATAACCCTGGGAGTCATCAGGAGTACATGGAGTAATCTACTCTTGGAGAAATCACTAAAGTATTAACAAGCTATAACAGCTGACAGTCGTATTGTATCTCATCAGGGTGCAATCCAGCTCCTCATGTAAACTCACAGAAGAACGAGACTTGAAATACCATCTGTATCCTGGTTTATCCCTCAACGTTACTCGAATTTTGCCCCCAATCAAGAAAACAAAAGGAAATGGGTAACTATGTAGCACTCCGTGCATTAGACCCAAGGGAACAGTCAAAACAGCACAGTGCCACAATACTCTGTGTGGGCTGCATGTAATATAAACAACTAGCAGCCCATCCCGACCTTGTCCGGGAGCAATCAGGCTTCCCCGACCCCCGCCTGCACTGACATTGTCCGGCAGCCCGGGACCCCGCCCGCCCCGACATTGTCCAGCAGCCCGGGCCCCCATCTGCCCCGACCCCCGCCTGCCCTGACATTGTCCGTGGGTCCCCCAGAGCCTTACCTCAGCCGCCGCTCCTCCCCCGCGCTCCTCAGTTCACCGCCCCGCCGCTCCTTGACGCTCGTGACCGCTCCTCCCGCCTGTCCGCTGGTCCTCACCGCCTGTCCGCCGCTGGTCACAGCTCCTCCCCGCGCCCATTTCCGCCGCTCCTCCTTATGCTCCTGGATGCCGCTCCTCCCCGTGCTCCTGACGTCGGCACGAGGTCGCGGCCGGCGCTACTTCGAAGGGACTATTTTTTTTTTTAAGGTGCATTTTTTAAATAAAACATATTTTTATAGTTTATATAACCTATGTCCATCTGCACACCCTGGCGATTACAATGATGTATCGGGTGTGTGGATTGGTGCTGTGGTTCCCGAGTTTACCCGCCTCAAAGGATCAAAGTTTTTGCTTTATAATAGTAGTATAGATAGAATAGCTCGCACACAGCAATTCATGCGTTCGAGCATAAGGGGGTTGAGAAGGCACGAGTTTAGCATTAAACTGCCTACACGGTCACGCGTTGCCTGCGAATGTCAGCGCTGGCCGCCCCACCCCGAAGGAAACTCACCGCTTCTGGTCCGATGCCGGTAACAGGTAGGCAACGGACGCAAAGACTTCCAGGAGAACACGAGCAGAGCACGGACCTGCAGGGCTCGCGGCGCAGCTATCAATAGCAGATGCGAGTTGGGAGAGTGTGCAACGGGAAATGTTCATGCACCTCTCCCGTGTAGACAAACAATTCCGGAGAATGAAGAAAAAGGCTCCTCCGGCAACACTCGTCCGATATCATAAAGATTGACAAGCACCAGCACACTATAAGGGAGTGTATTAAATACTCCAAGCTCCTCCCTTCTGCAAAGGAACTGGATCTACGAGAATGGTGGCTTGTGGGTGTTGTAGGCTACCCACACGTATAACCAACTATACCCTTGGTCCAGACTCTCACTCCATTTAATTGTGTGTACCTCAAGGGGGCTAGTGTCCGGGGTGTTTGCTGTGAGGAAAAGCGTCCCTGACTCGTTATAACCATCACAGATCCTTAATTTTCTTTTCGAATGTCTGAACAATATACAAGTTGAGAACCAAGTTAGATAACTTCAAGACTTCTACTTCACAAGGTACCTCAACACTATTTAATCTGGATATTCCAAGGGAATTGGCAAGGTTTGCTAAGTTTGCATATAAAGCCAAAGAACTTTTAGGTAAGAAAAGCATAATGCACCTTTGTAATTGAAATTATTAGGCCAGAAGAACGTATGCTTTATAGAGGACTGTACAACTCTCACCTCATTGAAATGAAAACTCCTATGTACATTTAGCCTATTTATGCCACCATCGGATCTATGTATTTTATAATGACATCGAAACTCTTAAATTAAAATTTGGTTTGAGTATCCCAAAGAAACGTTTGAACGTATACATGCCTCTTTGACCCTAAACCCTCCCCTGCAAGACTGGCAAAGCCTGCATATAAGGGGAAGGAATCCACAGGATTGAACCGATTTATTGTTTACACATGTACTTCACTGATTTTATCTGTTTTTTAAATGCTCCGTTCGGAAAAAATTATGTTTGATAGTTTTAGTAAGATATATCATATCACAACTTCCTCGGTAGGAACTAATTGAAATGAAGTACGTGATATTTTATTTGAAATTTTGTAACAATTTTTATTAATTGACACAATAAACATTGACTGACTCAGCACTATTAACCTTTGAAGAATTCTTGATCATTTTACAAATGTTATAAAAATGCCCTTCTTTTTTACATTTAACAAAACGTTTGCCAATGAATGGACACTATGGGGAGACTTAGAACCACGTCTGTAACAAAAAGTGTTAGTTTTGCCAGCCATCTTTGCAAACTTATCCTTAGCTTTAACAAAATGAATTTGCAAAGAATCATACACAACATTTACAGCCAGGGAAGTACAGGAGGAAACAGACTCGTCCCATAGCCCGAGCAGACTCTACAAATTGTTCAATGCTCTTGGCTACCACCAAAAAATCAGATAAAGATGGGACTCTAGCATAAAAGTTTCTCTTGATTCTTTCTAGAAAAACAACCATAAATAAATTGGTCTAGTAGGTAAGTATCTAAAATATACCTTGCCGCCGGGTCCCGCGTCTCTGTTCCTGCTCTCCTCAAGGAACAGGAAGCACGGCCAGGTCCCACTGACCAATCACATTGCTGCAATGCAGCGCTGTGATTGGTAAGCATCCAGGCTCCCCAGACCAATTACAACACTGCAATGCAGCGTTTTGATTGGTCTGAACGTCCTGGTTCGACGCTCAGACAGGGAATGGAGACCAGGGTATGTTCTACATTCAGGCTGTAATGCAGCATGCGTGGAGAACAGGGAAAGTGCACATGACGGTTGTGGGCGCCCCGAGAGGGCAGAGCAAACAATCTATGAACATGTAGGAGTGGGCAAACCACTTCTCCCTTGCCCTGCTCTGAGAGCAGAGCAGCCCCGCACACCCACCCGCACGCATAGCAGCAGGAAGGATAAAATGATAATAACTCAGAGTTATTATCATTTTATACTTCTACTTTGCACTGCTTGACACTCCCCCACCATAGTGCAGCAGCCACCACTGTTCTCTTTACAAAATTTAACCTTTTTAATAGGATGCTTGTTTCTTCACAGAACTTCTTTTGTAAGCATGCTTTTGCTTCCAGTAACACATCCCATTCACTTTCTTCATCTGTAGGAGCTGGTATTCTGGGTAAACCGTCAAAAGCTAGCTGCCCATCTAGACTAAATAAAATGGCTGCCTTCTATTTAGGAATATACACATCAGCTCCAACAGCAACTAAATAGTTTTCAAAAGATCTGATTCATATTGCCCATGTGACAGGTAGTTTTCATGGACGCTCTAGAAACAAGCATAAATGAGCCAAGTAATTAGTTGATACAGATGCCATGCTAGTAAAGTGAAAATGTAAATGAGCATCCTAATAAATACCCACAGAGAATGTAAAATAGTACCTTCAAGTAATCCAAGATGTGCCTGTCACCGAAACAGATTTTATACAGGCTAGTAGATTAAAGGTGTGCCTGTCACTGTGTAACAGGCTGAATTTAAATTAGTAGGTGTGCCTGTCACCGTTGTTTGATAATCCATGGAGTGCTCTTGTCACTGTGTAAATATATTAGAGCCGACAGGCAATGAGGCTGAGGCGATGCCTCAGTGAGTAAGCCAGTAAATCAAATCTTCCGAAATGACCTGGTAGAACGCTCCCCTTTGCACAAGCCAGCAGCAAATGCGCTTTGCTAAAGCAATTCCTGAGCGAGCGAGTTCAGTCATTAACAAGCATTGGTTTAGCCAATAGGTCTCGCCTTTGGGACCTTATAAGGGTTAGTTATCCAGCACAATAACCTTGGTGCAACAACATCAACTGTTGCATGGCTAAACACTTATAAGGTCCCAAAGGCGAGACCTATTGGCTATTCCAATGCTTGTTTCTTATAACCAAACAAGTGTTCCACACATGCGATACCACTGTAGCTCATTTTGCAGGTGATTTAGAAATTCATGACTGTTGTTGTGTGAGCTCAGAAGGGTCACTGTTTGGTTTTTGTAAAAAAACAAGTGAAATATTTCTTTGGGTTGTAGATATTGGGGATATTTGTGTATCCAGAAACAACTTTAATTGCACAGAACCAGAGCAATAATTGGTTTTGAATTATGATGTCTTATTGTTGTGTGTATTGTCCGTGTGATTTGTTCATTATTGTACATATTGCAAGTGTTGTGTCCCTTTGTTATGAAATGTTATTGAGTTAATGAATTGTCTCAAATTGTGATTAATGACGTTTTTGGAAAAACAAAATTATACATTAAAAAAAACAGAAAGTAAAAAACTTTTTTGAATTAACAATCAAATGATCATAACAATTGAGGTGTGTGATAATCGGGTCTGAATGGAAGATTGAATGGTTATCAGTATTGGCATTTGTTTGACAAGGCAACAAAGAGGGAGGGGTGGTTGTAAATGATGCCTTACGTTACGGCCAGTTTGCCGCTGGTCCTCGCCTGATCATTCTTCTTTGTCTTGTACGCGTCCTTGTACATCTTGTTGCGGTGCTTCTTGCACATCCAGGGCTTCCTCTGCTTAGCACTCTGGACGCAGGTCTCGGGCAGCCCAGGTAGGTGCAGCTTTTGGTAACGTTCTCGTTGACTCCGGAGTTGTACTCTTTGTCTAACACTAGTTCCAATTCCTCCGGGCTGTCCGTGCTTTCCCCGTGGTCTGAGGCTTCTATTGAGTCTTCGCTCTCATCCTCTACTTCGTCGTTTCCGGGGGGTTTCAATGCTGTAGTATACTCGTATCCCTGCCAACTCGAGCATGCCCTGCGATGCCCGCAGCAGCTCCAGGCCGCCCTGCTGCAACTTTGGGCTACCCTGCTGTGTGGCAGAGGTAGTCTGTTGCAGATCCATGCTGCCCTGTTGAACGATCACATTGCCAGGCGTGGCCTGCTGCAGCAAATCCGGACTATCCTGTTGTGACAATAACAACTTTAGCTATCGAGCCATACCTGGCGGTAGTTAACAAACCTTTCCACCGGTGGCTTCTTACTAAATTTCGCTTTGATCAGTCTCACTTCTTGCTGGGTGAATATGATAAATGGTGTAAACCACATGAGAACGCCCCCTGTAAGTGTGACGATTTCTCAGACCAGGATTCTCTTCATTTCTTCTTTTTTTGTCCTTATTATAGAATTCCAAGAGAGAAATATATAAAGCCCATATTAAATGATCATAAGTTTATCCAAGTGAAACCGGCCTTCCTGTTTTTACAGTTAATGGAAACACCCCTTATTATGTATGGGGTGGCAAACTTCCTCATTATGTCCATCAGGTCGCGTCGTAATAGAGCGAAGGCATTGATCAACTTGTCCTAGCTTTTGTCAAAAACTGTACGCCCAGTATGGGTATCACTGATAACATGTTTGTATTATAGGTTTGTATTGTATTATAGGTCTGTAAATATTATTGTAAATATATTATTGAACAAACTCCTTCCCACAAAACGTACAAATGAAATTGTGTAGTAAACCACAGACAGTGCAATATGAGGATAAACATTTTAATTTTTCTATAACTTTTGTAAAGTGAAATTTGTAAATATGAAATTTGTATTTGTATATAATGTGTGACTTGTTTTTAAGCTATTTATATGAAAATTTTCTCCATATTCTACAATAATCAACTATGAATGTATAGCATACTTTTGTGATTTTAACTTAATCGAATAAAGTGTTTTTGACTCTGACTCTGACTCTTGTGAACCCAAACTCCAAATCGTCGCCAAATGTTGTGTGGGACATTCATAAATAAAATAATCAGGAGGTAAGGGATAGACATACAAATCAGGAACGTTGGTATGGAATTTATTTTAAACAACATATATCGTAGTAAGGAGTCCACATTAGTGTGGCGTACAACTGGGGCAAGTATCCACAACTGCTAGCCAATCATACATTTATAAGCAACTTGTACATTTAAACATAAACCTGCACGCAAATGAAGGAGTGCATCTGCGTGCACATGCTGCTCAAAAAAATACAATCTACAGCAATATTCAATTACCGCTCTCGAGCACCTAATAACACCAAGATGCATGAGAGTGGCAGGGAATGCCAGAAGATAAAGGTACAGTACAACACCAGCCAAGGTGTTGTAGTGAGGACTGTGCAGCACTGAGCGCTTATAGAGATGCACACACTGGAAGATGTCTGGCGTAGGACTGCCTCTGCACAGCACCACCTGTTTATTTATTCCCACGGTAAACATAAAACCTTTGTAAACAAAGGTCAAAAGCCTGGCTTGTCAGTGACTAGTATTCTCAACACTCACTGGAGTTGGAATCAATGTGTTTTTTTCCTACTTCCCTCTTTCTCCCCCTTTTTTGAAAAAATATTTATTCCCACGGTCAGATGGCAGCGGACAAAACCTAGAGACTTTTTCGTCCAGGATGGGTAATCCTACCTTATTTCTTAGCCTGTTTTTGGTCTTCACGACTCCCTAGTGTGAACCGTGAGCCAGATCTACCATTCACTGAGTCAGACTGGCTGATAGGACAAGTCGGGTTCCTCGGAGTAGGCACCCGTCAGTCAAAACAGAGAGTTCTTCCTTAACGTGTCGCAGTGACTTGCATGTTCTGGACTTCTGCGGTCATGACGTCCGATCTTCCTGAGTGGACAGTGGCTATCGCTTGCTGGAGACTGTCATCTGTTCTAGTAGCTTTGATTATGTCAGCTAGTGAGATGGGAAGCGGACGTGATCTTTCTACCACAACCCATACATACTCTTCGGCCTTTTCGGCTTACTGTGCCTTGAGAGAAAATCAGCTGGGCTGTGGGCACCAGGTTGGTATTCTACAGTGAAATGGTATTGTTGAAGCTGGAGTATTCATTTCCCAATCCTCGGTGGAGGCTTGGAAGCCGAACCCTTAAAGAGCGGCAATAAGGGCCTGTGATCTGTGCTAACAACAAAAGGGTGTCCATACAGATAGATGTGAAAATGCCAGCATCCTGAGTGGATTACAATCGCTTCTTTCTCAGTGTGAGAATACCTTTGTTTATTTGGGGACAGGGCACAGCTGGCATAAGCAATGGGGACCCACTCTGTTTCTGGGACAGGTCAGCTGCGAGGCCTGTAGGGCTGGCATCAATGGACAGCTCAGTGTCTGTGCTGAGGTCGAAGTATGCAAGCATGAGTTCTGGAATTACTTTTCTTCCTCAGGACCCTGCTACCAGGGGTTTGATGCCTTTATGAGTTCTCGCAGTGGCCCTGTGAGTTGGGTCAGATTCCGTATGAAACACCCACAGTATGTGACCATTCCCAGGAAACACCTTACCTCGGTGACAGTGGAGGGTGTGGGAGCACTCTGGATGTCACGGACCTTGGCAGGCTCAGAGGTGATCCCCTTGCTAGAAAAGCAGTAGATGAAGAAATAGATATTTTCTTTCAAGAACTCACACTTTTCTTTGTGCAGAGTGAGGCTGCAGCTCTGCAGCGGATGGAATACGACCCTTAGCCAGTGGAGATGTTCTTTCAGGGTGAGAGCATGGACCATGATGTCATTGCTGACAATCAGGACGCAAGTGAGTCCCACCAGCACTCTTCAGATGATATCCTGAAACATCTCTGCAGCTCTGAAGATGCCAAAGTTAAGGAGTTTGTATTGGCGCAACCCCACATGTGTGGAAAAGATGGTTATGTGCCGGGATTCAAGCGCAAGGAGGATGTTGTAGTAACCTGAGTGAAGGTCCATCTTTGAGAACCACAGGAGCCTGGAGCTCTCCCACTATGTCGTAGATGATGGGTGTTTTGTTGCACTCTTTTTTGATGGCAGTGTTTGGGACTCACATATTGACACATGTGCACACCACCTCAGCTTGTTTGAGCTTGCATACGACAACGATATCGACACCCATTCATGGTGATGTTAGCTCTCTCTAATTTCAGTAGCCCAGCCTTTACCTTGAGTCAGAGGTGGAAGGCTATGCGACAATATCTCAGGGCCAACGGCTACCCCTACTGAGCAATGTGGAGAGAAACCATCTGTTTTTTCAGTCACCCGATGCTGTGAAAGAGTTATTCAAACTCTGCTAATAGGGAGTCAAGGGCGCTGATGTGTACCTCAAATTCGAAATGAACCAGCTGTAGCCGGTCAGCTGTGTGTCAGCTGAGTAGCATGCCTGATCCTCACAGCATTTAGGGACAAATCCTACCAGGACTGTTTGTTTCTGCCTCATGCCCCCTGCATCTGGTGCCGGTCTCCCCCCGCTGCCGCAGCCTCCAGACATCCCTGCGCGGCCGCCGAGAGGGGGGGACTACACTCCCCAGGAGCCTTTGCGGCCGGAAGCCGCACACGCCCAGTCGCCGCCTGGTGGCGCTTAAAAGACCTCAAGAGCTCCGGTGGAGCGGGCGCTCTTCACAGAATTTGGGGACAAATCCTACTGGGACTGTTTGTTGCCGCCTCAGGCTCCCTGCATCTGGTGCCGGTCTCTCTCCGCTGCCGCAGCCTCCAGACATCCCTGCCCGGGTGCCGAGAGGGAGGGACAACACTCCCCAGGAGCCTTTGCGGCCGGAAGCCGCACACGCCCATTCGGCGCCTGGTGGCACTTAAAAGACCACAAGAGCTCCGGTGGAGCGGGCGCTCTTCACAGCATTTGGGGACAAATCCTACTGGGACTGTTTGTTGCCGCTTCAGGCCCCCTGCATCTGGTGCCAGTCTCCCCCCGCTGCCGCAGCCTTCAGACATCCCTGCGTGGCCACCGAGAGGGGGGAATACACTGCTCAGGAGCCTTTGCGGCCGGAAGCCGCACATGCTCATTCGGCGCCCGGTGGCGCTTAAAAGACCACAAGAGCTCCCGCGTCGTGGGACGCGTGCGGGCGCCGGGCTAAGCCCGGGCAAAGGGCGGGCCGTCTGTGGCCATCAGGGGCCGAAGGAGGCCGGGCAGGGCCACCCTATTTGGCTCCCCTGGAAGTGAATGTTCGGGACTCTTTCTTCTTATTGTTGCGGTAATTATTACTATTCTTTTCAGTCAAAGCTAGGCCCTATTGTGCCATTCTTACATTGACAATAGAAACTTGTTGTAGGGCCCTATTATCTTTTATCGACTAGTCTACTTCTTCTAAATTTAATTTGCTTCTTAATCTAAATTTGAGTGCTTGGAAATATAAACCAATAGGAATTCACGTCGAGCACTATGGGCAAATCTAACCCCCAACTTCTCGCCCCCTCACAAGGCAAAAAGCGGCGACGACACAACCAGTCCCGAGCCTAACAGCCATCGACAAAATGCTACAAAAAACAATAGGGGTGGTTGCGTCGGCTATAGAGAATATTGAAAGACGTCTTTCACTCACACCTGCTATGCCCCCCCCTTCGTCTACCGGGGATCTTTCCTCAACCACTGTTAATTCTCCTAATTCAATGTCAATGTTAATGTCCTCCTTTGCTGAGTTACAATGTGCGCAGATTGTGCCAGATGATTGCGCCTCTATTGATCTTACACCGTCCCCAGCCCCCCAGGCAGGCAAATAGGCACCTAAGCCTCGTCCCAGAACTAAGAAGTCGAAATCTCTTTAAAAAGTACCTAAGAGAATTGTACCTATTCCTGATCCTCCACAGCCAGAGTCTGGCCCCCTCTTTTCCACTTTAGCACCCCCGGTCTGGGCTACCCACTCACTAATTGACCTCCGGGCCCAAATGGAACAGCTCATTAATTCTCACTTTAAAAACTTGTTGTGTAGAATCGATAAACTAGTCTCATTGATAAATAACAACGGTGGAGGTTGAGCCCAGCTACCGACTTCAACTGGGAATAACACTGTGAAAGTGGATTTAGGCACAACCAAGCAGTCCACTAAAGGCCATAGCTCAAGTGAAGGCCCCTGCTTAGACAACCTGGCACAGGATTTGGTTGCTCTAAACATACATAAACGCACCACTGTCACCACTGTTTCTGGCTCAGCTATTCCACCTAGGGTGCATCCAGATAAAGCTGGCCCGATTCCCCGAGATCCACTTCTTACCTCAAAAGCCCCTATAAAGCAGCGGCCAGAGCCGGGTTTGGCACTGTATAATCCTGCTTTGAAATCTTCTGAAAATTGAATCCAAAAACCCCCTCCTTGCCCCCAGCTACCACCTACCACCTGAAGAATCTCCGTATGTGGTGGTTTTAACAGGAGTTCCTTTGCTGGCAGGTGAGCGAGGCGAAACATTCCCTGAGTTGAAGAACAAAATCAACTTTTTGCTGAACAGACACAGACCCCTAATGAGTGCAGGCCACGGGGAAATTTTATTTGCTAGAAGAGTCAGCTGGCTAGGGACTAGACCCAAAGATATCAGTGGGAACTGTGTAATTGTTAATTTCCGGAATCCCGGTGTGGTCAATCACATCCTCGAACGGGGAGGTCCCTATAACATGGGCTCAATAAATACTCTCCACCTGGGGTATTTTTATTCACGAGATTCAGCATCGGGCGGGCCCGCACCAACTTATTTTCATCAGGGTGGACAGGAACTAGAATACAACACACCCTTACCCAATAGTTTCAGTGTCCTGAATAATGTGGATTGACTACCCCATTCACTGGGGCACAATGAAATTATTTCCAATGTAGCCAGGTATTTTGTGGAGGAGGGTGAGAGTGCTGAGGAGGGTTTATCCAAGATGGCTATTAGGACTAAGTTGGATGGTATGATAACAATCCCACTAACCCTAACCTTACATACTAGCCATTCAGGAGTTGGAATGGAGCCGGATATTCATACTTACACAGGATTTCCCCCTTCTAGTGCGTTACAACCTACTATAGCCAGCACTGTTAAGGCTGAGACTCGTAGATCTTTAATTGGGTCCTGGAATGTAGCTGGGCTAGGTCCTAAGCTAGCCAATCCAGAATGGGGAAAGTTGATGAATAGGTACGATTTGTGTTTGTTCCAAGAAACCTGGCTCCTGACTGCCCCTGCAAGGGTGGGCTTTGCAACATTTTATACACTGGCTGTGCAGGGTCCCAGGGGTAGACCTTCGGGGGTTTGTGCATTTGGGTTGCCACACATCTGGGGTGCTCAGCTAAGGTAATAGATTCCCACTCCCCGGATATCCTTTGTATTGTACTCAAATTCTTGGATGGTTCCACAGTGGTAGTGATTAACATATATTTACTCCCGACGCCCCACCAGTTGGGTCTATCTATGTTAGAGGCCCTTGAGGAACTCCTTTCTTTATTTCCCTCACCGATACATAGAATTATCGGGGGCGATTTTAATTGCCATTTTGAACCCCTGGCTGGGATCCCCTCTGTAACTTTTGATGAGGACTCCATTTGTCACATCCAGGAGTGCATCGTGTACCCGGTAAAGCGCATAACGCCTTTGGCCCTCCAGATTAATAAGCTGGTAGTAACCCACTCCCTCGGGACCTGTAACGGTAGACTCCCTCCCGATGTACCTGGCACGAGCACCTATAATAGAGTGGGGAAAAACACAACCATTGATTACATCGGGGTTAATGTGGAATTCTGGGCCCAAATGAGGGCCTTCATTGTTATCCAAAGGGTAGATAGTGACCACAACCTTTTGTCACTAGAATTAAATTGCACACTGGGACACCAAAATGAACTGGGGGTACTGGAGACTTTCACTGATTCTAATCGATTTACAGCGGCGGGTGGCAGACGCATTAGGTGGGCTAAGGTTGCATTAGCTCCTGACAAATTAGCTGAGCTATACCAATACACTGCCTACTCCCTAGTAGAGGCTTTTGACCTCCAGGGTGTCAACTATGACCTGCCCTACTTTCAGGAACTACAGCATATCCACACTAAGCTTTTCTCTACTTTGACCGATTATTTTTACACCACAGACAACAAGAGGCCACGGGTAAAAAATCAGGCCCATTGGTATAATAAAAATTGTAGGGCGGCTAAATGCGCCCTTGTAAAGGAGGTTAAAACTGGGTCTCTGTTGAGTATTAGATTGGCTAGACATATTTGTAAAAGAACGATTACGGAGTCTAGGTCGGAGTGGGAGGCTATAAGATGGGAAAGCATAAAAGAAGCCCTGGACGGACGTGAGTACAGGGCCTTTTGG
Organism: Lissotriton vulgaris; assembly: GCF_964263255.1. Classification (NCBI taxonomy): domain Eukaryota; kingdom Metazoa; phylum Chordata; class Amphibia; order Caudata; family Salamandridae; genus Lissotriton; species Lissotriton vulgaris. Next base: position 412,157,606 of record NC_141693.1, on the reverse strand, counting down.
AATCTAGTTAGATTAGGATCGGCAGAGGGGTCGTCCGCCATAATTCCTAAACTGAGCAAAGCGGTTTGGCTAGCCCACTTTAAGCCTCTCTACTTCCTCACTGACTCCGCATCTACAGCAGATCTAGCTCCATTAAAGAGTACATCTGCTTTAGTACCACAAGATGCAAAGGGTCTTGATTGCCCACCCTGCACCTTGCTTGAAATCCAGGTGGTCCTCAAAAGTCTGTCTTCTTGGAGAGCTCCGGGTTTAGACACGATCCCTGGAGATCTATTCTTGAGTGAGCAGAAGGTATGGGCCCCCTATATTTGGTTATACTTTAATGCCATTCTACAGGGCATGGAGATCCCTCAAACCTGGCTGGGTGCACAGATTATCCCCATCCATAAAAAGGCTTCCCCACTCGACCTGGCCAACTACCGCCCTATTAGTCTCATCGATGTCCTCCAGAAATTATTTGCCCGCTTTTTATTATCGAGGTTGCAGAGTAGGATGGACGAACATCACGTCCTAACCTCCCTCCAAGCGGGCTTTCGAGCAAAGGTCTCCACCACCGACCAACTGTGTAGACTCCAGTTGGTCTACTGGAAGACGGTGTCCATGGGGGCGGGTAGCCTGTACTTGATCTTTGTGGATCTTCGATCCGTATTTAACTTGGTCCAGAGGGACAAGCTTTGGGCGATACTACTAGAGATGGGTGCCCCGGTTTATCTGTGCCAACTGTTTAAACGTATGCATCAATGTACTTACGCAATGGTGAGGTACGGGAGGAATGGGGAGCTTTCGGCTCCGTTTCCGGTGGAAAAGGGTGTGAGGCAGGGGTGCGTGCTGGCCCCCATGCTCTTCTCCCGTTTCCTCAACGGACTGATCGAACATCTAATGGGAGCGAGGGATCTAGACTCACCTAGTCTAACAGGCCGCAAGATACCTGCCCTGATGTTCGCTGATGATACCCTTCTGCTATCAAAATATTCCATGGGTATACAGTGAACACTGGAGGCGTTTTGCTCCTTTTGTAGATCTAGGAACTTGGAGATTAATGTCAAACGCCAAATCATCCAACTGCCCCCACATGGATGGCTCAGTGTTAGAAAGAGTGTGCACCTTCGACTACTTAGGGGTAACACTAAATGATAGAATGGATTGGGGGTCTCATATGGCCAAGGCAAACCTGAAGTTGGCCCAATCCTCTGGCTGTATTCTAAAGGTTTATAACGAGTGCTCACTTAAATCATTGGGACCGCCTGTGGAAATTTACAAAGCCCAGGCGAGAGGTGGAGTGCTCTACGGAACAGACCTTTGGGGACATGTTTGCGTCGCCTCTCTATCTACCACTGAGAATAGTTTCATCAGGCGCCTTTTGGGACTTCCCCAAAGTACACCTCTGACCCCATTACTATTAGACTTAGGCTTGGCCCCTATACAGGAGATTATTTCAAATCGCCCCTTGCTGTACTGGAGGCAACTCTGGTCCACCCCCGAGCTCTCAAGCTACAGGGAGGACCTAAGGGACCTTCTGACCATAAGGGGTGTGGGAAACATCCCCTGGCTAATGCCCGTTAAAACAGCTGTGCCACGCACTGGGTAGGGGAGACATGTGGTCCTCTCCTGAGGAAACCTGCGTTTTGACTACCAAGAGGTCATTGGGCGTTGTACTTAAGCAATACCGAACGGAACTTACATTAGCGAATCCCTCTTTGGGTAGGTTGACTAATACTTTACTGGATGTCAAGGTTAATCCCCAATTTGAGAAATTCCTGGATGATATCCAGCCCTTACTGGCTAAGAAATTATATGTTCGATTCAGACATGGAATACTTCCAGTAAGGGCCGGGACAAATAAGTGGTCAAACGCTCCCCATGCATCGAGTTCTTGCCCAGGGTGTGAAGGTAGTGAAGAGACGGATCTGCACGTTCTGCTCTTCTGTCCTTTCTACTCTAAGGCAAGAGCTAAATGGATCATCCAATTATGCAAGTCCAGGGGTCTCAGGGACTATAGGGAGGTATTTAGAATGTTAAAATATGATACCACCCCCTTGATTGTGTTTGCAACCACCAGATACCTTCTGTCTATGTGGTGCGCGAGAGGCGCCAAAATCAAAAAATGTCAAACTGCCTCTACCGCGCTAGCATAAACACTGTAATCCAGAAGGTACCTTTTAATTAATATGCCCAGGGAATGATCTATTTGTCCATCCATTGCTCTATTTTGGATCACTGACAGAATATTGACCTCCAAAATATCGACCTACAGGAATATCGAGTCAAAAATATTGAAGGCAAAAATATCGACATCCTATCTACAACATGGTAAGTACAAAAATATCGAAAAAATAATATAGATGTTAAAAATATCGATGTGAAAAATATTGTTTTTTTTCTTTTAAAATATAAATGTAAAATAAAGTATATTACACTAATAAATAAAATCTACATAGTTAAAAGTATCTAATAATGTTTAAAATTAATAAATAATACATATATATTAATAATACATTAATTAAATATATACAGTAAATATATAATATATATGTACTGAACAATAAGTTCTAATAATTATTTTACTAATTTATAAATGAATAAAGTATATTCTAAATTACAAATACATTTACAAACATAAAACAATAACATAAATAAAATGTAAAAAATATAAAAAATTAAATATACTTTTAATATTTTTAGAATTAATTATATAAAACGTTGGATAGCGTAAGGGTAAAAATTACTATTCCCACTCCAGAGAGTGCAACAGTAGGGAAAGCGTTGGATAGCGTAGGAGTATAAATTACTATTCCCACTCCAGAGAGTGCAACAGTAGGGAAAGCGTTGGATAGCGTAGGGGTAAAAATTACTATTCCCACTCCAGAAGTGCAACAGTAGGGAAAGCGTTGGATAGCGTAGGAGTATAAATTACTATTCCCACTCCAGAGAGTGCAACAGTAGGGAAAGCGTTGGATAGCGTAGGAGTCTAAATTACATTTCCCACTCCAGAGAGTGCAACAGTAGGGAAAGCGTTGGATAGCGTAGGAGTATAAATTACTATTCCCACTTCAGAGACTGCAACAGTAGGGAAAGCGTTGGATAGCGTAGGAGTACAAATTACTATTCCCACTCCAGAGAGTGCAACAGTAGGGAAAGCGTTGGATAGCGTAGGGGTAAAAATTACTATTCCTACTCCAGAGAGTGCAACAGTAGGGAAAGCGTTAGATAGCATAGGGGTAAAATTACTATTCCCACTCCAGAGAGTGCAACAGTAGGGAAAGCGTTGGATAGCATAGGGGTAAAAATTACTATTCCCACTCCAGAGAGTGCAACAGTAGGGAAAGCGTTGGATAGCGTAGGAGTATAAATTACTATTCCCACTCCAGAGAGTGCAACAGTAGGGAAAGCGTTGGATAGCGTAGGGGTAAAAATTACTATTCCCACTCCAGAGAGTTCAACAGTAGAGAAAGCGTTGGATAGCGTAGGAGTGAAAATTACTATTCCCACTCCAGAGAGTGCAACAGTAGGGAATGCGTTGGATAGCGTAGGGGTAAAAATTACTATTCCCACTCCAGAGAGTGCAACAGTAGGCAAAGCGTTGGATAGCGTAGGAGTATAAATTACTATTCCCACTCCAGAGAGTGCAACAGTAGGGAAAGCGTTGGATAGCGTAGGGGTAAAAATTACTATTCCCACTCCAGAGAGTGCAACAGTAGGGAAAGCGTTGGATAGCGTAGGAGTATAAATTACTATTCCCACTCCAGAGAGTGCAACAGTAGGGAAAGCGTTGGATAGCGTAGGAGTCTAAATTACTTTTCCCACTCCAGAGAGTGCAACAGTAGGGAAAGCGTTGGATAGCGTAGGAGTATAAATTACTATTCCCACTTCAGAGACTGCAACAGTAGGGAAAGCGTTGGATAGCGTAGGAGTACAAATTACTATTCCCACTCCAGAGAGTGCAACAGTAGGGAAAGCGTTGGATAGCGTAGGGGTAAAAATTACTATTCCTACTCCAGAGAGTGCAACAGTAGGGAAAGCGTTAGATAGCATAGGGGTAAAATTACTATTCCCACTCCAGAGAGTGCAACAGTAGGGAAAGCGTTGGATAGCATAGGGGTAAAAATTACTATTCCCACTCCAGAGAGTGCAACAGTAGGGAAAGCGTTGGATAGCATAGGGGTAAAAATTACTATTCCCACTCCAGAGAGTGCAACAGTAGGGAAAGTGTTGGATAGCGTAGGAGTAAAAATGACTATTCCCACTCCACAGAGTACAACAGTAGAGAAAGCGTTGGATAGCGTAGGAGTGAAAATTACTATTCCCACTCCAGAGAGTGCAACAGTAGGGAATGCGTTGGATAGCGTAGGGGTAAAAATTACTATTCCCACTCCAGAGAGTGCAACAGTAGGGAAAGCTTTGGATAGCGTAGGGGTAAAAATTACTATTCCCACTCCAGAGAGTGCAACAGTAGGGAAAGCGTTGGATAGCGTAGGAGTAAAAATTACTATACACACTCCAGAGAGTGCAACAGTAGAGAAAGCGTTGGATAGCGTAGGGGTAAAAATTACTATTCCCACTCCTGAGAGTGCAACAGTAGGGAAAGTGTTGGATAGCGTAGGAGTAAAAATTACTATTCCCACTCCAGAGAGTGCAACAGTAGGGAAAGCGTTGGATAGCGTAGGAGTAAAAATTACTATTCCCACTCCAGAGAGTGCAACAGTAGGAAAAGCGTTGGATAACGTAGGAGTAAAAATTACTATTCCCACTCCAGAGAGTGCAACAGTAGGGAAAGCGTTGGATAGCGTAGGGGTAAAAATTACTATTCCCACTCCTGAGAGTGCAACAGTAGGGAAAGTGTTGGATAGGGTAGGGGTAACAATTACTATTCCAACTCCAGAGAGTGCAACAGTAGGGAAAGCGTTGGATAGCGTAGGGGTAAACATTACTATTCCCACTCCAGAGAGTGCAACAGTAGGGAAAGCTTTGGATAGCGTAGGGGTAAAAATTACTATTCCCACTCCAGAAAGTGCAACAGTAGGGAAAACGTTGGATAGCGTAGGAGTAAAAATTACTATTCCCACTCCAGAGAGTGCAACAGTCGGGAAAGCGTTGGATAGCGTAGGGGTAAAAATTACTATTCCCACTCCTGGGAGTGCAACAGTAGGGAAAGTGTTGGATAGCGTAGGGGTAACAATTACTATTCCCACTACTGAGAGTGCAACAGTAGGGAAAATGTTGGATAGCGTAGGGGTAACAATTACTATTCCAACTCCAGAGAGTGCAACAGTAGGGAAAGTGTTGGATAGCATAGGGGTAACAATTACTATTCCAACTCCAGAGAGTGCAACAGTAGGGAAAGTGTTGGATAGCGTAGGGGCTAAAATAACTACTTATAAATAAAAGCTTTTTTTAATTATAAAAATATAAACTATTAAATAAATATAAACCATATACAATACCTATTCATAATTATAAAAAACATGATTAGCTAAATATATTTAACCAAAAATAAATATAAAAAATTACCATTTTATATTATTTAATTACCAATTAATAATTTATTAACAATTATATTATTAACATTTTTTTTATTTAAAAACATTATTACTTAATTAAATTAAAATTACTTCCCACCCTATTCCCCTATAAACCCACTACCCACAACAGAACACATTTATCTATTTATGAATTAATTAAAATGATTTACCAATCAATTAAAATTAATTACCAATTAATTAAAATTAATTACCAAATAATTAAAATTAATTTATACTTCCTACTAATTAATAATTAATTAAACATAATTAAGTAACTTCCCACCCTATTTCCCTATAAACCCACAACCCGCTACAGAATATATATATCAATTAATCAATTTATGAAAATGAAATACCAATTATTTAAATTTATTTACCAATTATATAAAATTATTTAATATCAACTACTAATTAATTTTTAATTTAACATAATTAAATTACTTCCCACCCTATTCCCCTATAAACCCACAACCCGCTACAGAACATATTTATCAATTAATCAATTAATTAAAATGATTTACCAATTAATTAAATGTAATTACCAATGATTTAAAATTAATTAATATTAACTACTAATTATTAATTAATGTAACCTAATTATATTACTTCCCACCCTATTTCCCTATAAACCCATAACCCGCTACAGAACATATTTATCAAGTAATCAATTAATTAAAATAAATTTCCAATTAATTAAAAATAATTACCAATTAATTACAATTTATTAATAAATCCTACTAATTAATAATCAATTTAACATACTTAAATTACTTCCCACCCTATTCCCCTATAAACCCACAACCCACTCCGGTACTAAAACATATAATTTGCTTATAAATAAATTGCTTATATTATAAATTAATATATAAAATTAATACACATATAATATTAATTATTTTAAATTCTTAAGTAAAACATATAACACATACATAATAAAAAACAAAAAAATAATACAAATATCGATATTAGTGTCATCGAAATTAGTAACATCGATATATATGCTATCGATATTACTAACTTCGATATTACTTACATCGATATAAAGAATTTCAATATTACTTACCTTTGGGTCGATATTCTGTCCAACGATATTCTTGACATCGATATTCTGCACCTTTGAAATTTCTAACACGATATTTTGGTAGGTCGATATTTAATACTCGATATTTTGGCTGTGTACCACTTTGAATGTATTATTTTGTTGTCTAATGACTTGTTTTTATGTTTAATTGTGTATATATGTGCTTTTATGGTTTTTAATTGATAATAAAGCTTTTTGACTGACTGACTGCATGCCTGCTCCTACTTTGGTGACATATACTTTTTTGTCTGTGGCTTGACCGTCGAGGCTGATTGTGGTGGTGAAGAATCCAGCCAGTGAGAGGCACATGGCGGTGCCATCGGCATTGCCCCTGGTGGTGGTATGGCGCAGGACCAGGGGTGCCGCCATACCGTGATGTAGTGCCAGATGTAGGGTAATAATTGAGGTCCCTGTATCGATGAGTGCCACAACCGGTTGTCTTTCGACCATAACTTGGTATCAAGGAGCTTGTTGATGCAACTTGGATCTGGTTCCACACCATGGATTATGTGGACTATCCCTTCTGATTCATCTTCGTCCATGTCATCGTCTTTGGCTTTCACCTGGTTGTCTGTCTTTTTGGCCCCTTGGCTGCAAACTTTTGCATAGAAATAATTTTGCCGCAGGGTGAGCACTGCTGTCCTTTTGCCGGACAAACCCCTTCATGTGGGGTGGGGCCACTGCACCCTCTGCATGTTCTAGCTGCTAGCGGCGTCTTGAGGTGATCCTTTTTCTTTTGAGGTGAGGAGGTGTCACCTACTTGATTGATGGGTTCGGATTTGATGGCCTGTTGGATCAGTGCTTCCATGTAGGCTGCTCGTGCTTTAGATCAGCATTTTGACCTGCCCATGCTAAGGACATCATCCATTGGTATTCGGGACACTTGCAAGATGTGTTCACGCAGCTTGGCTGATGCACAGTCCCAGATGAAGTGTGTGCATATTTAATCCTGCTTGTCAGGGAGGATGCACGTGATCGCCAAATCACAGAGCCTTGCGTAGAATTCATCAAGCGATGCCTCCAAGATCTTCCAGGCTTGTCTGATCAGGAATCTTTCATAGTCTGGATTTACTAGAGATGCAAATGTGCAACCAATGCTGTCTTGAGCATGTTGTAGGTATGGGGAGGTATGACCGCATAACTTTTTGGACAACTTGTAAATGGCAGCGCCCCGAGGTGGAGTGGCATTGGTCGTCATCTGTTTTTCTTGAGTCGACCGCTGCAAAGTACGTCGGTAGGCGGTCCACCCACATGGCCCATTTTGTGGCTTGGGACGACGGTGCACCAGATATGACAAAAGATTCAATGGTGGGTATTGACATCATGGGTACAGATGCCTGCCACTTGTGGTTGCTGATGCCAGGATGGGGGTGCTGAAGTTTCTGATTGCCCCTCAACTGTTTTGGGCGCAGAATTGGGCCAATATGGCTGTTGGGCGTGCAGTGACCTCTTTTCTTGGAAATTAGAGTATTGACAGGGACTCTGTGTTGCTTCTCCGCCTTTCTTTATTAGATACCTGTTGGTTGCAGCCACGTGGTCCTGGGCCATGCAGGTTAGTGGTGTGCAGTTGGGCCATTCTCTTTGGCCCTGCAGTTTTTCCAAAAATTCTGCTCTCCGGGCACATGTAGTTCAGCTATGCTGGAATGCAATGTGGATGGTGGATTGTATGCATCGGAGCTCGCTATCAGCTTGTAGCACTCACTAGAAGTGAGTAGGGGTAAAAATGCGGCAATACTGCTTTCTGCTGCTGAACGTGTTGGTGATTAAGTTTGTGCCGATCATTGGAGGAGCTACGTCACCAACTAAGATGGCCGCTTAGGCGCCCGGCTCCGCCGACCTCCGTTTCCAGCCGGACGATCCTGTAACTTATCCTGAAATCAAGCCCGACCTCCAGGGAGATGAAGCCTTGCTGAATCGTTTGGTTCAATCCCCAGAACTTTGTCGCCAGAATTGACGGAGTTATGTCGGCTTCTAGATACTGGCCCTACGCAGCTTGTAAGCCGGGGCCTCAAGTTTGAGCCCAGCCGGGACGTAGTTGAACAACATCAGCCGTGTGACTACGACAGGGTCCGGTCTCAGCAGTGGAAGTCTCTAGATCTGATTTTGATGGCGATCGATGTAGTTTCCTTGATGTCGTCGGACAGTTGACCTGAGCGTCTGTGGAGGTTTTGGGACTCCTGGCCCGGGGACCCGGGGCATAGCCGGGGTCCGCCGGGGTGGAGCCCTCGTCTGCTGTCCAGGGTCACTTTGTCTACAGGACGCCCTCAGTTGTGACCCGCTCCGCTCTCTCATGGCCCCCCCAGGAGGACCGGGCTCCTTGGGGCTAGCCACTATCCTTGTGATCGGAAGAGCGGAGGCGAATTTGACGAATAAAGAGCCGACATTGCGGACCGTGCTGGCCGCCATCATGGAGCTACAAGCGCATATTGAATCTCGACTCGATAATATGCTAGCCGATTGGCCTGAAGTGGACTGTTTGGGACCTGGCTCTGATCTTCCACCACGTCTACCAATATCGACGCTTCCCGTGAGGTTTGGGAGGGCTAATGATGATCGCCCAGAGCAAAACGATCTGGTACAGCCCTTGAGTTGTGTACCGACAGAAAGTAGCGAACTTGGTTCCCCGGAGAATCGGTCACACCCGCCATTGTGGTCTCCTGGGTTGGCTCCGCTTGGCTTATCTATCCTGGAGTTTCCCGTCGGAGCTGACTGGATCGCCACAACATTTCTGCCTTCCCCGTCTGCTTTGCCGCTACTGCGGAGGGAACATCACTTGGACAGGGTGCCGATGATGGAGGGGCTATTGATGATCGAGGCTGGTAATGACTTTGTTTTTCGGGCTCTTTGTGGACTATCCTCTTCGCTACTCCTCTCGTATCCTGTATCTACAAGGACTGCGGTGCTGCTGCCGGATGGTGTCTGCGTGCAAGATCGGAAGGGCCAAGGATGAGACTGCTTCGATGGGTCTGACTTTGGGGCCTTGGCGGACATGGGACTTAAATCTGGTATTAGAGTGAGGTCGGGCGGGGTTAAGTGATTCCCCGGTATTTTCACTGCCATAGCTCCTGGTATTATTTGTGCTGTTCGTAGGGGTTGTTAGTGTCCGGCTGGGGAGAAGGAGTCCGGGTGCTTATACACTTTCTCCTCCTCCACTTCTTCCTACTTTTAGGGTTTTAGTTATTCGGGGCGACAGGCACGCTGCTAGGGGGGTTAGGCTGTAGCCATTTGCAGGGGTGCAGGGTGGGGGGCTGGAGGTTTTTTTTTGTTTTGCCTTTATTTTGTTTCTTCCTTTCTTTTTTTCCTTTTATTAGTATAGTTGGCAAAAAGTTCTGATTGGTATCGTGTATCCGTATCGGGTGCTCTTTCTTCTTTCATTATCCTGATCTTTGGGTGGGCGGGATCTGAGGATTGGCGCTAGATGTAGACTGTGTATTGTCTGGTTTTATATCCTGAATAGTATGCTTTAACGCCAGTGTCTCAATTATACCTGTTCCTGATCTGCATATCCTGTTGCTCTGCCCAGCCACCGTATTAGTCTTTTTTGATTGTGTGCCACCCGATACGTCTATCTAGTTAATATATAAAAATAAAACCTTTGTTTCACTCGGTAACTTAAGTCTGCGTTCGATACGAACTCTATCCTGAATCGCTTCCGGACCTCAGGGATGTCGGCTGAAGAGCTGTGGCATACCATAATATACTTGCTCCTTTTTTTGATTAGCGGCCACCCCTGTGGTTGTAGGCCCATACCTGTAATGTTGTTGAAATGAACAATAAAGGTTTCCACCCCCCCCAAAAAAAGGTTGTTCCGATCATCACTTGGTGGGCTGTATAGCCCATCTGGCATTGGCAATAGTGTTGTCTGAGGGCCCTAGCATATGGCGGGCCTAGGTGCTGTAGTGAGGCCTGTGCAGCCCTTAGCGCTTATGGAGACATGCACACACTGGATATCTGCCACAGGACTGCCCCTGCGCAGCCCCACTGGGTTATTTATAGGGGTGGGCGTAGTTCGCGAAGTAGCTCTACGCGAAGTTATGCGAAGTGCACTTCGCACTACGCAAACTTCACATAGCACTACGCGAGCTGCATAGTAGCATGTTCGCACTGTGCAAGATGCGTTTTCAATGATTGCACAGTGCGGACAAGCATCTGGCACTGTGCAATCATTGAAAACGGCATCTTGCACAGTGCGAGCTGTAGTTTTCTGCTGCTCAAGTAGATTATTACTCGAGCAGCAGCTTTCTCAACGCAAACTGGTAGTTTCTCATTGAGAGCGGTCGCGAGCATGCCCAACCACTCACAATGAGAAACCTGACCTACCCGCGTTGAGAATCTCGCTGGGATGTCATTTTGCTTGCTCGCGGTCGCGAACTTGACGTTGAGGACCGCGAACAAGCAAAAAATGACCGCTGCACTACGCTACGCTGCACTACGCGTGTTCGCACTGTGCTACGTGCAACTCGCGTAGTGCGAAGTTGCGCAAACTTCGCAAACTCCGCGAGCGTAGCGGAATGCTTCACCCAGGGTTAGTTATTTATTCCCACAGTCACATGAGCATGGACAAAACCAAATGGGCCATGACCGCTAGGGGTATGTGCTGAAACACCCCTCCATGGCCTGGAACATTACAGCTCCCTCGATTTATGTTTTTTACTTTTATTAACATTTTAACAGGTGGGGAAACGTTGGATGTGACCATTCTCAATTTTTTTAAACCTGCCTTGGTTTAAAAATCCTGTCCAGGCCAGTGTAATATTGGTCAGATGGCAACCTGTGGGACATTCGTAGGTAGAATGTTGGGGTGGATTCTACGGGAGGAACTATTATATCGTGTGTTGGTTGGGGGTGGCAGTTGGATCTAAGACGGGCTCTCTTGTAGTCATGCCATCACTGCTCCTTTTATGAAATGCTTCCTTGATAAATGTCCCGATTCTTACTTACCAACATAGAGTTTTCTTTCTTAACACACCCCTATTCACAAGGCTGGTACATGGTGGGATTTTTTTTTCTGCAGCAGGCTTCACAATTTATCCTCTAACCTAATCCATACGGAGCAGCATAATTTGGTTCCGTCCTTATACGTCACTTTCATTTATGTAGATTAACATTTCTTTACTTCCTGTGTTCTAATTTTCAATAAACAAAAGGGTTTTCAAAAGTATTACTGAAATACTTCATGATAAAACTAAGTAGGATTCATTAATGTGTGCCTACTAATGTTGACTAGAAATTTAGTTTTCAGTCATAGTTATACAAATGTTTAATAATATAATTCAGAATTTTATGTAGTCATGATTTAATCTACATGATGTTTCATATGTGTATTAATTGTGAATGTGTGTGCACATATATTCAAACGTCAAGTGCACTCTGGCTACTGTCGTAATTTAGCATAACTAACGGCCTGAAGCTTCTGATTTTAAATGTTTAACTGTCACATGAGAATTGTTTTGCTTGAATGTTCTCTCCTCTGCGGGTGCAGATACAAAGCTTTGGTAGCTAGAGTAAGGCATTGTTTGTTTGTAGTGATAGTAAGGTATGGGATGAATTTCTTGGCAAGAAGAAGGCATGTTAATGAGGGGGAGACAAGTTCTCTTGGCGGAGAAGGGACGCTCATAGACAGCCAGATATGCAGTTGAAAGTGTGGGACATGAGCTGGATGTTGCTAAATTCTACCTAGGAAATGTACTAGAAAGTGATGATGCTGGTTACCTTGAATACTTCGGGCCTCATTTATAAGGAATTAACGCAGGGCAGTGCCCCAAGCCATGTGACTGCACAGCGCTGTGTTAATTCCGAAACACAGGCTTGCGTCATATCAACAACGATATGACGGATCCCTTTGTTCTCCCATGCGCTGGCACACAGTTTGCTACCATGCGCCTCCATAGTGCAAGAGTGCCTGCATTGAGGGGAATGATTGTGCATGTGCAGGAAGGTTTCCCTTCCTGCAGATAAACAACCTGAAATGGCGTTTTGAAACTTCTATGTTTGCTGCTTAATGAAGCACACATAGAAGTTGAAAAACATAATTTTTTTCAATGATTGTTTATTTGCAGGAAGGGACACCTTCCTGAACATAAACAGTCACAAGAGATGATTTCCTCGTTCTATGTGTGCTGCAGAATGCAGCACAAATAGAAAGAGCAATAACATGAGGAGAAATTAAAACATTTCTCCTCCTTGTGCCACCTTCGCCGCCCCTGGGGAGGCGTAGAATTCTGACACATTTCCAGATTTACAATTTCTCGTAAATCTGGAAATATCGGAGAAGCCATGGATGATGTGTGATGTCTTGCGGTGTTGGGATGAGAGTCGAGTGAACGTGGCTTTGGTCTGGACGGGCGCACTCCAAGAGTTTCGTTGTTTTGGTTGTCGAGTTCAAGAGTAGCCTAAGATCCCAGGATATATTTGTGGTGTAGAAAACACCGATTTGTTGTAATTGTCTGACCGTTGGTTTGTTGTGAAGTCGTGAAGCGCTATTGACAACCCACCTGAGACTGGGACCTTTGTGTTAGTGGACTTGTTAGGATTGTGTGGAAAACCTCTTGTGCAGGGGTGGACTACATCAATTCAAGTGACCAGCGCAGGTCAAGGGTAAAAGAGTGTGGATGTTCTTGAGTGATTGAATTCTATCAATCTTTTAGAAAGGCAGAGAATTACTTGATTTGATGATTGCGAGAGTGAATGTATATTGTGAGATTGTGAAGGAGTGTGCCACGCTGTGATAGGTTGGTTGCTGTAACGCAGCGCTGGATTGGTTGGTGATCGTAAGGAAAAGTTAAAGTGTGAAATCTTATCAGTTGAGGGAAAATTGGGTTAACCATAAGGTGTTTTAAGGTGTTCCATGATCTATGTAGGGGAGATAGCTGAAGAGGTGGAGAGTAGACACCATAAAGGGAGGGAGGTTGTACCCACATTTAGTAAAGGAGGGAGATGCGCAGAATAGAAATGGAGATGATGGGAGTGACACTGACGACAGCTTGTTAGACAGGTTATTAGCAGAGCTTCCTCCACCATACAATCCACATTCAGAAGATGGAAGGCGAGAAATGGCAAATGCAGCAAGTATGGAAAGAATGGTAATGCCACAGATAGGCCATAGTGCAGGAGTAGTGGGGAAGATTTCAGCAGGAGCAGAAGGGGCAGGAACACAAGTATTTGGAGATGCAGACCGAGTGGAGTCAACACTGCCATAAGGATGACGGAAACCCTTAAGGCACCAGTCACCATCGGACATGTAGTCTCTGTGTATGATCCGAGTTTAGGAGAAAACGCTAGTCAACAGCAGTCAGGATTTGGAGAAAGGTTCAACCCAGGGGTAAATGAGATGGTGAATGGAAACGATCAATTTTTGGTGCCTGTAGAAGCTAGTACCCCATTGCCAGCAACTGCCAAGGGAGCATGTTGGGTCTAGTACAATACAAACAGTGTCACTTTCAAATTCAGATTTGAGAATGTGGGAAGCTCCACTCCATGGGAAGGATAAAAGGGGTAGGAACTGATCAGGGAGCTTCTGGAGATCAGCATGTCTTGCAGACTATAGCATCAGAAACCCGAAGAAGGAAGCAGGGTGGTGAAGAGGAAGAACAGGGTAGTGCGTCAAGTCAGACAACAATTAAAGCTGCAGTGAAGGTGGAATTGCTAGACGTAGTGAGGCTGAAAACAGAGGTGGATGAGATAATCAGCAGAAGCTAGCCTTTGGAAAGGACGGAACTTTATAAACTAGACAAATTGTTGTTTGAAGCAAAGGATGTCACTCGTAAAGCAAGGCTAGCACATGAGAAACTGACAGAATTGGTTCAAAGGCATGATGTGGATTTGTCTAAGATGAAAATGCTACAGGGAAACCATAGGTTGACCTATACCGATCAGGAACTAGAAGAAAAAAGGGACATAGGGTTGAATACACACATTCGAGAGGCAGTTATAGGGATACTCACATGGACCATGCTTGATAAATGGGAGGAAAGGTAGTCAAAGAAGATGAAAGTTGAGAAGGTAGGGGGAGTTACGTCTCTGCCAGGAGGAGATATACCAGGAATTGAGGCTTAGCCATTGTGTGAGGTACCAAGCGGAGGGTATGTGCATGTGCCCTGGAATAGGGGTGATTTGGTAGCATTCACAAATGACTTTCCTCGGCTGAGGGTGAAACCTGCTCAATGTCATAAGCACGTTGATCGCTTTGTGAAGATTTCAGAGTTGTTGTGGATTGATTTGAATACATTGTTTGACATTGTGATTCCTAGTGACATGTGGTCTGCATGTAAAATTGCTATTGATTGGCCTTCTACTGAGCCAGATAGAGACCCCATAAAACATGGTCCTTCACCTTTGGTCATGAAAAAGTTTGAACAGGTAATTACATGGTTACAGTCTAAAATTGCGCCACAAGATATCAATTGAGTTAAGATAGATCGAACCACCCAAGAGCCTAAGGAATCAGTTCATGCCTATTATGAACGGCTTTTGCAAGCCTTCAAGCATTACAGTGGGTTGATCAGCAACACCTAATCTGCTGGCAAAATAAGTCAGTGGATGAGATCCTACGGTATGCCAGATATTGTAGCTATGAGGTGGATTCTAAGCACAGGAAGTTGAAGGAATAATTAAGGAGGGACTCAGAATGCACCGAACAATACATGCCAGGGAAAAGGGAAAGGAACAAATCCCAAGCTAGGTGTAGACATTGGAACATTGAAGAGAACTACTGCTTGTCATTATTGTCACAAAATTTGACATTGGAAACACGAGTGCCGAGAAAATACAGCAAATTAATTTCAGGATGAGGAAAGTATACAGGTGCCTGATGTTATCAACACCATAATAAGACCTAGGTTAAAAAATGGGGAGGGTCCGAAACAGCTAGTGCAAGTACCCCAACCTCTGAGAATTTCAGGGTAAGCAAGCGTATCATCAAATGTCCTTTATGGAGACTCTGGACAGATTCGATCCAGACGCATTGCAATAATGGTGCCTGAGAGGGGGAGGAAGACTGTGCCCTTGGAGCTGTCTTAGAGGTAGGCCAGCATGGACTGTACGTGGTGGCAGACGTAAACGGTTATCCAATTACGTTCCTGATTGATAATGGTGCTACCCGTTGTACTGTGAGATCTGCAGTAGTCCCAAACCTACCCCTCTCTAGACAATCAATCCAAGTTGTAGGAGTTGCCAATAGGAGAATGACAAACCCGTTGACAGATGAAGTATCTGTGAGAGTAGGAACCATTCAGGATCAACACCAGTTTGTGGTGTGCGATTCGAGTCTAGTCTGTTTGTTAGGGCGTGATCTTTTGTGTAAGATGAATTGCACCGTGTATTGCACGCCCAACGGATTAGAATTACAGCCTAATGATGACGACATTGCATTCAAATTGGCAAACCAGAATCACTGTGTAGACATGCTTACCGTGTTAACAGTGGATGATATGCCATATGATCTGATCTCTCGATTATGCCAGCTCCCTTTTAGTGGGATTAAATCAGGCCGAAATCACCCGCCTGCAGCGCGTACAGAATGCAGCGGCGAGAGCTGTCGTGGGCTTACCTAGATTCTGTCCCACAACTAATACTTTGCGTACCCTGCATTGGCTACCGCTTGTGCGAAGGATCCAGTTCAAGGTTCTCTGTGTAGCCTATAAGATTCTCAAGGGATCCCCTGCCTTGATTCTTTCTAACCTATTGTCCCGTTATGTCCCGGTCCGTGCCTTAAGATCTTCGGACCTAGAACTTGCGGTTGTCCCCCATTTCAAGTGCTGCCGGGCTGGCGGCCGCTCATTTCAAGTACGCGCCGCAGTGTTGTGGAACTCCCTTCCCCTTGAGATCCGTGCCCTCAGGGATTTGCTCTCTTTTCGTCGAGCTGTTAAAACTTTTCTGTTACCTTAGATCCTTCCTTTTATTCTGTCCAGTTGTGTTGTGTTGCTACCTTGTCGGGCGCCAGGACGCTCCTTTGCTGGAGCATCTGTGCGCGTAATAAATGAGTTTAACATAACATAACATAACAGACACTGTCTCTCCTGTGGTGTAGGAATTTCACAGGAGAAGAGATAGGACTGATTCGAGGGGTTGAGCCGGTCCGCAAACAGATCAAGCCAGATACTGGATTTCCAAGAACGCCTCAGTACAACCTGACCCCAGATATGCTGGCAGGGATTACAACCTTAATTGAGTCAATGATTGCACAAGGCAACCAAAAGGAGATCGTGGGAAATCCATGCAATTCAGCTATAATGGGGATACAGAAACAGAGTGGCAAGTATAGTATTGGGCAGGACTTGAGCAGGGTCTATTCGATAGCGATTTCATGTTGTCCTGTGGTACTAAATCCATCTGTAATCTTGTTCCAAATTCCTTATGAAGCAGAATGGTTTACTGTGATTGATTTGTGCCAAGCATTCTTTTCGATACCCCCACATGGGGAAAGCTAATTTTTATTCGCTTTCCGACTGGAAACCATGTGTTAACACAGTGTCGTATTCCATGGTGTCATATACTGAGATTTCATCCATCTTTAACCAGATCCTGAAAAAGAACCTTGAAAGCTTGGTGCTTGTAAAAGAACTCAGTGCTTGTGCAGTACATCGATGACCTCCAGATTGCTTCAGAGACTGAGGGGGGTTGTAGGGATGCTACCATTGACCTTTTAAATCATTTGGCAGAGCATGGACATAAGGTGTTCCCGAGCAAACGTCAGTGTTGCTTGCCTGAAGTTCAGTATTTGGGTCAGCGTATTGAGAAAGGTGTCACCAGACCGCATTGAGGCGGTTGTGAAAATTAATCTGCTTACCACACAGAAGGAAGTCAGAATGTTCTTGAAAATGGTTGGGTACTGCCGACAGTAGATTCCCAACTTCCCATTGAAGGTGAAGACCTTACAGATATTGAGGCACAAGGACGTGAGTGCTCCAGTATGGGATAACGACTGCTTGGTGACCTTCTTAGAGTTGAGAGAAAGCCTGTGTCGCGCTTCAGCTCTGGGACTGCCCGATTACAACAAAGCATTTTCATTATTCTGTTGCGAAAGGAAGAGTTGTGTGCTATCTGTACTCACCCAGGTACATGGGGGTGTCTGTAGACAAGTGACTTACTTTTCAGCTACATTGGATCCTGTAGTTTTAGCATTGCCCGGATGTCTCAAATCCGTTGCTGCAACTAGTGTCAGCATTGAGAGATATGATGAGAACCAAAACACAACACTTGACTAATAACAGGTTTTACGTGATATGAGCAGGTCTTTTCGGCCTCTGAAAATGTAACGTTGAAGAGATGTTCTGTGTTAAATCCTACTACATTGATGCCTGAGTATTGAGGGAGAAGATTGTGAGGGCCATGACTGTCTGGATGTGACTGAATCAAACCAAGACCCGACATTGTCAATGAACTTCTACCTTAATCAGACCAAGTCCTATTTTTGATGGTTCATGTCTGCGAGACAGCTTTTGCTGTCTGTACCATTTCTGGAGTTGTGGAAGCTGCTTGCTTACTTGCTTGCTTGCTTACATGGAGTACACTCCGCACAAGTGGCTGAAATCATTGTCTTGACCCGTGCATGCCGTGCATGCCCGTGCATGCCTTGTTTCTGCTCAAATCCAAGTCACCATCCATACCGATAGCCAGTATGGTTTTGGTGTGGTTCATGACTTCAGATAACTATGGTCACATAGGAGGTTATTAACGTCATCAGGATCTCCTATCAGGAATGGTGAGTATGTGAGATGACTTTTGGAAGTGTTACAGTGGCAAGGAAGTCGCCGTGGTGAAGTGCACTGCCCATGGGAACGGAGAGGATTTTGTCACCATGGGTAACAGACACGTTGACAAAGTCACCTGCTTTTGTGCTATTCATGCTTGTATTTTTAATGGGGATTATTCATGCGAGAGCACTGAGAGACCCGAGCTCAGCATGATGTTAGCCATAGCGGACACTTGGGATGAAGTCAAGCATCTGCAGGAAGAAGTTTCTGATCAAGAGGAAGCTGGTTGGATCAAAGCAGATTGCGAAAAGAGAGATGGCATTTGGGTTTCAACAGATGGTAGAGCAGTGTTGCCGGGTTGTTTACTGAGCCATATGGCAAGACAGATTTATGGAGCTGTTCATATTAGGAGAGATGCAATGGTGCGAGTGTTCAGACAGAAGTGGTTTAACCCGAGATTTCGTGTGTTTGCAGAAGAAGTGTGCCACAGATGTGGTATGTGCTAACAGATGAATGCTGGAAAGAAAACTGTGGTTGCCTTGAGTCACATTGGGAAGTCGGGAGATCCCTTTAATAGGATACAGCTTGATGTCATTGAGATGCTTAGGTGCAATGAGCTGAGGTAGATTTTGGTTGTGGTGTTTGCCTTTTCACGTTGTGTGGAAGCATACCCGACCAGAAGGTGTGATAGTCTTACAGTAGCCAAGTTGTTACTTACGGAGTTGATTCCGCGGGTCAGGTTTCCAACTTCCTTGTAATCAATAGGATAGAGGGGGTCACTTCCATAGTGAGATCATGAATCTGTTGTGTACAGCCTTGCACGTTGATCAGAGATTACACTGTAGCTACAGGCCGGAGGCGTCAGACATTGTGGAGCAGATCAATGGAACTCTAAAGATGAGAATGGCAAAAGTGTGCCCCTCAACCTCACTAAGTTGGCCCGATACATTGCTTTGGTGCTGCTGAGTTTGTGCAGCATTCCAGATAAAAGGACTGGATTATCCCCGCATGAGATTTTGAAGAAGGGGCTGATGTGCTTGCCTGCAGTACTGTCTACAGCATTGATAAACATCGCCGATTTGTATTTGTATGGGATTTATAAAGCGCCGGAATCACCCCCGAAGGTGTATCCCGCGTTGTAAGAGAAGAATATGCCAAGGCAGGGCAATCAGCAACAGAAGAGTTCTGTCTTTAGGACTTTCCTAAAGAGTAGAAGGTTAGTGCACTTATGCAGCTCCATGAGCAATGAGTTCCAGTATTGTGGAGCCAAGAAAGCAAAGGTTTTGTCCCCAGTGTGAGGTTTTTTAAAGAGGCGGACAACAAGCAGACCTTTTCCCTCAGAGCAGAGAGATCTGCTTGGGCGGTAGAACTTACGTTTAGCTGCCAGATAGCTAGGGCTTCTGCCGTGAAGTGCTTTATAGGTTAACCAGCAAAGCCTAAACTTAATTATCTGGTGAATGGGAAGCCAATGCAGCTTCCTCAGAAGTGGTCGAGAAGAAGTTCTAGGAGGCATGTTGAGAGCGAGGCAAGCTGCTCTATTCTGAATAACCTGCAATTCATTCAGTAGGGATTCATTGGCCGAAGCAAGGAGAGCATTGCAATAATCAAGACGGCTAACAACCAAGGCCTGGATCAGGGTTCTACGGACAGATAAAGTAAGCATCTAAAACACTCTGCGGAGAAGACTCAGCGTATGGTAGCAGGTGCATGAGGTGGCCAAGACTTGGTCTTTCATAGAAAGCGAGTCGTCCAGTCAAACGCCCAGGTTTTTAGCCATCCGCTTCGGAATAGGAACTGGACCCAATGCAACAGGCCACCAGTCGGGGGACCAGTTAATTTGAGCGGTGCCAAATAGCAGAATCTAAGGTTTGGCAGCATTCAGCTGGAGGAAATGTTCTGTCATCCAACCAGATATAGCTAGCATGCCTTCAGTGAAAAGACGTTTGGTCCACTCTATCTCATTATCAAAGGAGAGGAGCAGTTGGGTGTCGTCAGCATAGGAATAGAGAGTAAACCCATATTTTCTGATGATTTTGGCAAGGGGGGCCACATAAATATTGAACAGGGTGGGGCTGTGGCAGGAGCCTTGGGGGACCCATTAGTGAGATTCAGAGTGCAAGACCGGAAGTGAACCAGATTGACAGTTTGAGTCCGCAGAACCAGAAAATTAACAAGCCACTTCAGCACCTGACCTTGTCTGCCAATCTCACTCAGTCTGTGGATAAGCTTCTGGTGAGACACAGTATCAAAGGCAGCTGTCAAATCCAACAGAACAAGCAGCACTGCCTTGTTATTATCCAGGGCCAGTTTGATGTGGTCTGTAACTCCTATTAGAGTGTTTTCAGTAGAGTGGTAGGGTCTGAAACCCGACTGAGAGGGATCAAGTTTGCCTTGAGATTCGAGATATCCCAAAAGCTTAGTGTTAATGTACCCTTCTAACAGTTGTCTCATGAGATGTGGAAAGAGATAGGACAGTAATTGGCCAGCATTTCGGCGGTTGCCTGTGCTTTTTTCCGAATCGTTAGCAGTTGTGCCGAATTCCATTCAAGTGGAAGGATCCCTTCACAAATAGAGGCGTTTAAGATGGAGAAGATGGAGGGCGCTAGTAGTGAGGCAAGCGAGGCAAACAAATAGGCTTGCAAGATGTCAAGTGGTGAACCAGATTTAGCAGTTCTCAGCATTACTTCGACTTGAGGTATCTTCAGAGTAGGAAGATGCTCCAGGCAAACATCCTTCATTCTCTGGGAGGAAGGCATAAGGTTAGGGCCCTCCAAAGATATAGGATCATTGGGAAATTGACCATATGTTAAATTGATTTTTTCTTCGAAATAATTGGCAATATTGGCACAAAGCACCTGGCAGGGAGCGGTTTGCTGGATACAGGCAGAAGGATGAGTAAAGGAATTGAGAACTTTGTAAAGTTCCTTAGTTGAGATGCCAGCCTGATTTCGACTTAAAAAAATGTCAGCTTTCCACTCCTGGTTAATATTCTTGTGGTATCTTTATAAGTGGATTTATCATTCCCCATTTGAGTTGTGCGCCATTTTGTTTCCAATTTTTTTCCAATTCGATTTTTTTCTTCGCATATCAGGGGAGTACCAGGCAGCATGTTTTTTCTGAGTGTGAACATGTTGCTGCTTAAGCGGTGCTAGTGTGTCAGTAACTGAAGTGATGGCCTCATAGAAAACCCTAGGGGCCCGATGTAGGTAATCCCAGATTACCGATTCTTAAATACCGAATCATACCGATTCGGTATTTAAGAACAGGCAAATGGGATGTAGGTAATTTTTCTTAAATAATTTCCGAATCGGTAAGTTTTGGTAATTACCGAAACGGTATTTACTGATTCAGTAATTGCCATTCATTCCTATGGGCCAGGTGGACCATAGGAATGAATGTCAATTACCCAATCGGTAAATACCTATTCGGTAAATGGGGGAAACATTGAAGGGTGGCAGGGTGTTACTTTGACACCCTGTTGCACCCCTCAAATGTGTATCGGTGCACATGTTGCAGACATACATGCCCTAAGGGCATGTATGTCTGCAACATGGCACTGTTGGAAAAGCAAAAAAAATGCTTTTTCTAAGGTTTTCATTAATTACCACCAACTTCTACTTGGTAGTAAATTACGAATCCTAAGATGGGAAAAGCACTCACTTGAGTGCTCCCTACATTTCAGATTCGGTAATTTACCGATTCGGTATTTTTAAGAATCGGTAATTTACCGAATTCGTAAATACCGATTCAGTAAATTACCGAATCTAAAATGAAGCCACCTACATATGAAAAGCCTAATACCGGTCGGTAACGGCTGAAATTCGGTAATTTCGGCCGTTACCGACCGGAATTACGCTTCCTACATCTGGCCCTAAGTCTCTTGTTCATATCCATAGGTTCTTCAAATGAGGGTGGTACAAAGCCTTTTCCAAAGGAATCAGGCGTGATCTTGTGCCATTGTCTTCTGAAGTTACATGGGGAATAGGAGGGGGGGGCAACTCATCTGGAGGCCATTAATCTGAAAATAAATCAGCGAGTGATCTGACCAGATCCCTGGGCAGGAGGGATCGGCAGATATTCATGGCGAATTGATAAGAGTGATGTCCAAGGTATGGCCCGCTGAGTGGGTAGGTTCTGCATTAATCTTTACTAGACCTAGGGAGGCCATATCAGCAAGAAAGTTAATCGCATCGATATCCGCACTGTCTTCACAGTGAATGTTAAACTCCCCTAGCAACAGAAAGTGTTTAGAAGAAATGGTGTGAGGGGAAAGTGTCTCCACAATTTTGAGAGTAAAATTAGGCAATCCTTGGGGGGTAAGTTCAATCGTAAAAATACATAGTTCCTTGTCTCTGTCAGAGGTGGAGTCACAGATGGAAGCTTTCAATGCTTCTTTATATAAGGTAGCAACACCTCCACCCACTTTACTTTCCCTGTGCAGTCGGAGTATACAGTACTTTTCTGGGAGGACTAAGGTGATAGCTGGTGTAGAGGAGGGTTCGAGACATGTCTCCGTTAGGAAGCTTAAATCAGGAGAATCAAAGTGTATTAGGTCCCACTGATCAGTAGCGTGCTTAGGTAGGGATCTAACATTAGCTAGAAAACCTCTTCAAATGGGAGTAGTATTTGAGGTTTTAGGGCTAAT
Source organism: Lissotriton vulgaris (assembly GCF_964263255.1). Classification (NCBI taxonomy): domain Eukaryota; kingdom Metazoa; phylum Chordata; class Amphibia; order Caudata; family Salamandridae; genus Lissotriton; species Lissotriton vulgaris. The sequence continues at coordinate 412,134,668 of NC_141693.1, read as the reverse complement.
AAGGTGATGGGAAGGGGTGTCCCCGGGTACCTGCCTGTTGTGACTATTGTGGTAGGCCCTTAACTCTAGAGCGAACTGGCTTTCCAGGCAGCTCTGGAAGTGGCAACATTTGCAAGAAAATGGTCCCTCGTGATTTACAAAGGGAATCATTGTATAGCATGGGACAAGCCTGGAGTTGAGTAGCAGAGTAGGTAAGCCCGGAAACACTAGCTGGAGCTGGAGCCTGATGGGCAGGGTTCCTGGCTCCTGGTGATGGCTGGTAGCGGACTGGCACAGATGGGCTTGCCTTTGGCGCGAAAGTAGCGCGCCCGATGCTGGTGTCTATGGAGTTATCTCTCTTAAGTATAGGAGACTCCAGGACGACTAGCCCGTCAAGCCAGCAAGTTTCGGCGGCAACCGGAAGCAGAGAAGACTTCCATTGACGTGCTCGCTCTCTCCACTCAAACGGGAAGGAAAACCTGCGGAGGACCGGGGAGTGAGTCAGCAGCAAGAATGAGAGGCACCTGGACCAGGTGTGTCGGTAACTAATAAACAAGATGCTGATAGTAGGCAGAAAAAATAATTTAAAAGCAATATTTAAAGCAAAGTGCCATCAAACTGTTTAAAACCAGCGAGGTCAGAGCTTACTGATGCTACAGGATAAAATACTGAATAAAATACACAAACTCAGAGTGGGGAGCAAAAACGCTAAGAAACTGTGTCAATGCTGCACGTCCGCGGAGTCATCTCTCTTAAGTAAGGGTGACTCTGGAACGACTAGCCCGTCAAGCCAGCAAGTTTCCATGGCAACTGGAAGCAGAGAAGACTTTAGTTGATGCGCTCGCTCGCTCCATGCAAACGGGAAGAAAAACCCGCGGTGGACCGGGGCGTGAGTCCGCAGCGAGATTTGGGAGCAAAAACGCTAAAAATATGTGGCAATGCTGTGCGTCCGATGATTTGATCCTTGACTATTGCAAGTGATTGGCTGACGTGGTCCACTCTGTTTCTCAACAGGTAGAAGCTATGACTGCAACAACCTCAAAAGACCTGTACCATGATTTGTGTCCATGGGACTGGATCCTAGTCTGTAAACAAGTAAGGAAGAGCTGCCTTGATGCCCGTTGGCGAGGTCTGTATCAAGTGATTTTGGTAACGAATACTGCTATGAAGTGCAGAGGCTTGCCGACCTGGATTCACACCTCTCATACTCGTGGAGTTGTAGGACCCTCAGATGAAATAGCTCCTCTCGCTGAAGAGAATTCAGCAGTGGTTGTGATGCCACAGGAGAGGGCAAGTCAAGTTGTGGGGGTTCCTGATGAGGCTGGTTACCCACCAGGTCGAGCAGAGGGTGGGGGTCATGCTACACAAGTCCCAGGTATTGAATCTGAGGGAGATGATAATGTTGCGAGTGGTATAAAGTCAGACTTAGCTGGAGAAACAGGTGTGGAAGGTGGTTGGTGCTGCAGAAAAGGACAGAGAGTGCAAGAGAATCATGGCTTGTGAGACAGAGGAGGCAGAACTTGAGACTTGCGCCTGAAAGGGATCTTGCTCCTGTATCTGAAACATCTGAATTAGTGCAAAGTGAGACAGTACAAGCACAGGGGAGCTTGAGAAGGTCCAGGAGAGCAAGAGTACAGTGTGGGAGATACACATCAACTTTGCCACCAATAATAACATACAAAAACTAAAAAACAGCGAAACGTTGATGATGGATGGCACATTCAAAGTTTGCCCCAAGCCTTTTTACCAACTACATACCCTCAACTGCAAATATGAAGACACTAACATCCCCTTCATATATGCGCTACTGCCTAATAAACAAAATACCACCAACACAGAGCTCCTTACAATAATAAAACAGCACACCGACAACTAATTTCCACAAAAATAATCCTTGACTTTGAACAAGCAATGACTCAATTAAATTTTAAAATATACCCACATACAAGGTTGCTATTATCACTTCAACCAAAGTATCTGGAGACACCTTCAAAAATCAAATTAGTATAGATTACGCCACCAATAGCAACTTTGCCTATCAAATAAAAAAATTAATAGCCCTGGCCTATGTAGCAACAACTGAAGTATCCAACCACTATAACATACTTCTTGAAAGTCATTTCTACTAAGCAAACAAAACAAAACTAACTCCCTTCCTAGACTAGTTTGAAGACACTTGGGTGGGAAGGCTACATAGGTCAGGGCACCATAGATATCCAAATCCCCTGGTGGAATGTCTATGGTAGCACTCTAGCTCAAAAAGCTAAAACTAATAATGCAGTGGAAGGATGGTACAAAGCCTTCCAAGCCACAATAGGAAGAGGATAACCAACCTTATACAAAGTAATAGAAGCCATAAAAAAGAACAGCGCTTTCAAGAGCTAAGGGTAGAGCAATCCCTAACTAAAATTGGCCCTAAACTCAGTAGACAAACAACAACAATGTATGAATAACGACAACATAAAACTTGACTATTTCCAAACACCGAAGGGCTAGAATACCTAGACATGATTGCTAAATCAATGCTATAAATCAAAACCAATCTTAAACATCATAAGCGTTTTAAAATTAAAAAAATCACAATTCTACTATTTTTTAAATTAATAATTATAATTATGTCATTTAAAAATTAAAGGTTAATCAAAAAGGGGAGAGAGAGGTACGTAGTGGACCTTGCCTTCCGTATTGATACTTAATGAAAAGAAGTAAAGAAGTCCACTAGAGAAACCTATTCCAAATTATATCTTTCCAGATACACTAGTGATCACTAAGGGAAAAAGATAATTTTCTTAAATTAACTCTCACCCACCAAAAGGCCCCTACGGAGTCGCAGGCAGGCACAATGCGCTGAGGGAGCAGATTCGAAATAAGTGTGACTACAAGCGCTCCTCCCCTCCCTTGTAGAGCTCATGGGGCAATTTTAGACCAGAATTTTTGTTTTTGAGGCATCATACCAAATAGGTTGCATTGAAGCGACATACCAATTAGGCATTGTATAACACATACGTCGGTCATAGCACGCCCCGTCCTGCGGCGGGGTGGGAAGAACCCGATGATGAAGCATGCCACTAAGGGGCCTTTTGGTTGGTGAGGGTTATTTTAAGAAAATTATCTTTTTCCCTTAGTAATTACTAGTGGATCTGAAAAGATATCATTTGGAATATGTTTCTCTAGTGGACTTCTTTTCATTAAGTATTTAAAAATTAAAAACTTACATATAATATATGACATAATATATTAATTGATATAAAAAAGAAACAAACAAACCAAATGTAACCAAAAGCATTTCCCACCCATAATAATACAAAAGAACGTACAGTTATGTTGCAGTAGACGGTACTCAAAAACCAACAAATCTGTAGTGGATAAATCGAAAGACGAACCCATTCGAAAAGAAATCCCCCCCCCAAAAAAACTAAAATAGAACTGTCGAGAAAAGGCTCCAAAATGCAATGCTCTCAATAACAAAACATTCCAAAACACAAAAATGTGTTAAAAAAACGCTCCAATAAGCCCGAAAAATAAAAGGAAATGTAAAAAATTAACTTGTTTCAAAGAAACAAAATACATTTGCCATTTTAAAAAAATAAACGCGTCATCAGCACCATTGGTTCACAAAACGGAAAATCTGTATAGAAAAAAAAGAACACTCTCCCACAATAACATGTACAAACCCACAAGCATTAATATCAACATTAAATAAAACATAATATAATTAACAAGGGTTCCAATCCCCCTATTTCTAGGGCCATCCCGCCAAGTTACTTGATTATAAAGAAGGGCCGGCCAGTGGGTAGAGTCGATGGAATTGCTTTAATTAAAAAAATTAATTTCTTGTGTTCTATTTTACCTATTGAGGCTATTGACGGTGTGGAAGGTCTTGGTTGTCGTTTCACTGCATCCGCTCATCAGACAACAGCAGGCGTTCTTATCTATAGGCCTCCATGCCCCGCAGGAAAGGATACTGAGTCACTTAGTCAAGTTATTTCTCCGGTAGCCACCAAATACAAGCACTGCTTGGTGTTAGGAGATTTTTAATATCCACATGGATAACACAGCTGAACCTCAGTCAATGAGGTGGCGGGAATCCTTGGAGATTTGTAATTTTGGCTCCCTATGTTCACCTACCGACCCACGAAAAAGGACATATTTTAGATCAGATATTTTCCAGTGTTAGAATAGAAACAGACGCACCGCTTCCGCTGGTGTGGTCTGATAAATTTCTCTTAGGTTTTAAAGTCCCCAAGGATCTATCTCACTCCCAATCTCACAGTAAGCCCCACCGTGTAGTTTCAGACCCTTCTGCCAGTTTACGCCGGATGCCATGAAAGCAGCTATGAGTCAGCATCCGATTCCTTTTAGCAGCGATCTTAAGATAGATGCACTAAGCCTCGAGAATTGGCATGAGTGCCGCGCCTCAGAGCTGGCTCCCCTTACCACTCGAGTGGCTAAACCTACTAGCTCCCCTGCTCCGTGGTTTTAGGAAAAGCAGAAGTGCTTGCAAACGGTTGAAGAGAGTGTGGCTGAATAAGTTTAATCCTGAGGACAAAGTCATATACAAACAAGCTCTGAAAGGCCACTATAATAAAGTCCGCAAGGAAAATAAATATTTTTTCTTCTAAAATTGAGTTAGCGGCACATAAGAGCAGAGAAATGGTCAAAATTGGCATGGACTTCTCATCCCCTAGTGCGGTGGGAATTCTGTTTACACCCACGTCTGCCTGGGTTCACCATATCACCAGCTTTTTCTAGGATAAAATTTGTACTATCCAAAGGTCTTTTGTGACTCTATCCTCAGCTAAGGAAGACGAGGTGAGGTTTTCACACCTGGCCAGCTCTGGGGCTGGATCTTCTTTTACTCAATTTCCTCCCATCTCCTTAGAGAAATCCCTTAAGATAATGAACACCTTGAAGTTAGGCTCTCCTTCGGACCCCTGCCCAGCAATAATACTGTTGGTCATTGCTGAGACTATAAATCCAGCTGTCAATTTAGTCTTGAATAATTCTTTACAAAAGGAGAAGGTACCTTGTAGCTGGAAAAAGGCCCAAATTATTCCCCTATTGAAGAAATCTTCTGCAAATCCAACAGTAGCCTCTAACTACAGGCCTATATCATTGCTGCCTTTCTTCTCCAAAGCCCTAGAAAAGTATGTCAATCTAGTATTGACTGAATACGTGGAAGCTAACCACGTGCTCCATGATAGTCAGTCTGGATTGAGAGCCCACACTTAGTACTGAAACAGCTTTATTGGCAGTCTCGGAAACCATCAAAACACAGCTAGATAAAGGGGGAAGAGCAGTACTGATACTACTGGACATGTCCGCGGCCTTTGATACCGTGCCCCATGACCGGCTTTTGCAGAGGCTACTGGATTGTGGCATTGGGGGCACGGTTCTCAAGTGGTTTGCTTCTTTTCAAAGTGATCGTCAGAAGGCAATTTGGCACCCCCCTTCTCAGCCCCATTCCACCTATGAAGGTGAGGGTTCCGTAGGGATCTATTTTGAGCCCGTCACTTTTTAATATTTACTTGGCCCCCTCGATCTTTTAGCTGAGTCACACGGCGCCAAGATAGTATCATACGCCGATGATACTCAACTGTTGTTTACGTGTGAAAAAGGCACTGAATTTAGAGACAAAGAGATCAACGTATGTCTGATGGAGGTTTTCTTGTGGTTACGGTATAACCAATTAAAGTGTAACTCTGAAAAGTCAGAGGTTATCTTCTTTGTTTGCCCGCCATGTGAATCATGGCACCAATGGTGGCCTTGTGATATGTCCCCTCCCTCAGCTCCAGTGAGTACGGTGAAGAACTTCAGGGTCAAGCTGGATGCCACTCTAACAATGAAGTCGGAACAAAACAGGGTCCTGGCTCCTCTACAGCAAGGCCAAGCCCCCCCAACCACAAAAACAAAACAACTGCCAATCCTGGAAAAACTCTTTTCCCATTTACCAAAGATCTGCTACGAATGAAACATGGCAGTCTATTCTTTCTTCCATTGCTGATTCATCATAATCGTTTCTTACTGTCAGAACGCTTCTTCATTTTATCATTTTTTCGAAAACATTTCTGTGCACATACAAAATATGCAAACATACAGAATATACAAATTTATACAAAATTTACAAAATCAATCCCACAATTCCCAGACAACACATCCATACCACACCTTTCACACTACAGACACTCAATTGGCATTCACACACATAAACAAAAAATACCTCTGAGGTATAGGTCAATGTCAACAAAAAATTATTTATATTGCAAGAAGTCTAGACAAGTCAGGTGAATCCCAATTCCTGCAAAGTTCCAACGATTCGAACCATCAGAACCATACCATGTCTTGATCCAGTCCCTCTAAACTCCCCAACCTGTTGACACAAACCGCAAAAGATTGACGCGTTTCGAACTCCCTGATTGCGGGGTTCTCCTCAGGATCAACACGATTTCTAACGACTCATATGTAGGGTGTCTCTCAGGACTGGTGTGGGTGTTGTGTTAAACACACTTGCAAGCTTTAAATGTTTGCTTGGAGTGCCCGGTGTTGGCCTCCGATTTGCTTTTCCGTGGGTACTTTTATGCGTGGCTTGTATTTCAAACGACCGCCATGTAGCTAGAAGCATGCAATCGATGCACGAAGTCTTGTCAGGCTCTGACAGTGTGGCGTCTCAACGGTGTTGGCAGTCGGTCCTTCCGTACGAGTCTTCTCCCAGTCATGTGACCTGGTATGTTATAAACAGTCTACGAACCACAAGCAAATGTCCGAATTCTGTCGTCCGTTCTAAAATTATTTTTTAACGGATGTCATTTCCCGCAATGTAGCACTTCCTAGTTCCATAAGAACCAATACAGCCGCTGAACGTTTTCTGGGACTCGCCGTGCCACTCGCCACACTGTCAGAGCCTGACAAGACTTCGTGCATCGATTGCATGCTTCTAGCTACATGGCGGCCGTTTGGGCGGGCTGGGATGTAGGGCGGATCGCCACCGCCATGCGGGCGTTGGCAATCCGCCCTACATCCTAATGGGCCCCTTAGTGTTCACAGTGGCACAACCAGCAGTGGCCCATCCATCTAAAGACTGCCATTCGCACCCTTGTTTTTGGGCAGAAGATTGTTCAAGTGAATAGATGGGACTTTTGCCATTTTTTGTGGAACTCCTAAATTCCCACGTCTAAGTCGGGCCTTGTGTCTGTTAACCTGAAGCAATTCTTTTTACAGCACTTGTTATGTGTGATTTTACAGCATAAAAGGCTCACTTATACATAAAGTAACTGAGATTAAAACTGCTTTATTCATTCTAAAATGACATAACATAGTACAACATAATACAACTTAGTACATCTAATAAAACATGAGTTTGTGGAGTGAACATTCTTTGCATACTTCTCTTATTCAAGGTCTCTAGTGGAGATAAACTTGTAAGGGACACATTGAAAATAGAGCTGCCATGAATTATGAAATAAGTGTTGGATTCTTGGTGGAAGACATTGAAGAAAAATATCTAAATATATTTAAAACAGAGTGGGTCCTTAAAGTCATAATATTGTGGGTACCATGAAATCAAAGTTTCGAATAGCTGTGATAAGTATATCATCTTTAATTTGTTTTTAACAATAATATCGATGTATTAAATATTTATTACTTTAATACTGTGGTTTTCAAATCAATACGTCCAAGGCCAAATATATGATTTATTTCAAGTCAAGAGAGACAGAGCAAGAGGTGGGTCCTGAAATCTTGCAAAGAGTCTGGGTGTTCGACTATCTGGGTACCAGGCTGGAGGACACCAGATCCTGGGACCCGCAGATCATCAAGAGTACTTTAATTGTAAAGTATCGAGATGCAGTTGTATATAAATTTGCTAAGAAAACAGCTTTATCCCTTGTCCGTCTAGCAATTGAAATTAATAGGACCCAAGCCAGGGGGCAGAATTATACAGGGCGAAACTATGGGGCAATTGCAACACCAGTGCCGTGAGCACAACAGAAAATAATTTTCTTAAGGGCTTCTTGGACTTAGGGAAGGGTACGCCCCTGGTCCATAAGAGCCTAGACGTAGAGATGAATGAAATATTAATGAAATATCAGCACAGATAGCTTTCAGTCCATTATTTTTCGGTGTTCGTATCTGGAGCACACATCAACTGTGTCACCTTGGGGAGGGCTTGCAGTAAGGTATTAGGGCCAATGGGGAAGGCACATTTAGAAGGTTGGGGCAACTTTAAAATGCCTGGCTTGAGCGGGGTATAGGAAAATTGTGGAGCCAGCCTCAGTCCATCTCTCAAGGAGATCCTCTTAAAGTCAAGAAACTAGCCCAGGGGAAAGCTACCAGTAACAGCAAGAGCTCATCCATGCTAGGTACTGTAACAAGTGGCTTTCTTCTCCACAAATCTGTAACCAAGGCTGTGACTTTCTTGGACTTTATCCGCACTGCAGGTGCCCGGTACCTGTTTCTCCAATTTAGGTATGGGACTCTCCCAGTAGCAAAACACACAAGATGATGGAAGGAATGTGGCACAATGGCAAAACATTCACCCCCAGTCACAGATCTGGATTTAATCCATAGTTTTTTGGCTCACCAAGCCACCCCAGTTCAGACATGGCCATATGCAAATCAGTCTTGACCCTGTGCCTCATGGGAACAGTCCAGCCCAAACTGCTAAGCCATGTCTTTCCTGGACCTGAAGCAGGCATCCTAGGACCGGTTTCTGGCCATCAGCCGTCTTCAGCCAGGATAGGTTGACTCCAGTGGCTTAATGAGCACGGGACCCACGTCTGGGCATACCCTTCCCACATAGGGTGCACAGAAAAACACACAAGATGATGGACGTAATGTTGCACAATGACAAAACATTCACCCCCAGCCACAGATCTGGGTTTAATCCATCGTTATTTTGCTCACCAAGCCACCCCAGTTCAGACATGGCCATATGCAAATCAGTCTTGACCCTGAGCCTCATGGCAACAGTCCAGCCCGAACTGCCAAGCCATGTCTTTCCTGGACCAGAATCAAGCATCCTAGGACAGGTTTCTGGCTATCAGCCGTCGTCAGCCAGGATAGCTTGACTCCAGTGGTTTAGTGAGCACGGGACCCACGTCTGGGCATACCCTTCCCACATAGGGTGAACAGCAAAACACACAAGATGATGGATGGAATGTTTCACAATGGCAAAACATTCACCCCCAGTCACAGATCTGGGTTTAATCCATCGTTATTTTTCTCACCAAGCCACCCCAGTTCACACATGGCCATATGCAAATCAGTCTTGAGCCTGTGCCTCATGGGAACAGTCCAGCCCGAACTGCCAAGTCATGTCTTTCCTTGACCAGAATCAAGCATCCCAGGACCGGTTAGGGTGAACAGCAAAACACACAAGATGATGGACGGAATGTTGCACAATGGCAAAACATTTACCCCCAGTCACAGATCTGGGTTTAATCCATCGTTATTTTTGGCTCACCAAGCCACCCCAGTTCAGACATGGCCATATGCAATTCATTCTTGACCCTGTGCCTCATGGGAACAGTCCAGACCGAACTGCCAAGCCATACCTCAATACCATGAGACATTACAAGTATAGCTAGTGAAACACCAATCCCTCTTTTACTAAAGAATTGCTCGTTCAAGAAAACTAACACACAAGGGATACATTCGAAAGATTTATTTTAAGACTAAAACCCTAGTCTTTAGCATAGGATAATGAATGTAACTGGAATGAAGACAAAATGGCAGCAGCAATATTTACTAAATTGTGAATAGAAGGACCCACTCCAGCACCATTGTTATACATCTAAAGTAATCCTACCCCCCATTCTATTACTTCTAAACACTAGTCTAACTCTAGCACAATGGAAAATAAAACTTATTTTGAATTTCATAAATGGTACACACCTGCATACTTGTTTGAACAATAAGGTTCATGTTTAGTGAAATATCAAGGCCTGCTATTCGTATCTCACAAAGGCAGCTGCACTTGTAAGTCAGAGAGTGAAGGCTACGAGTCTTCCATCATGGTAGCCTTCAGTTGGAACAGGAAATATGTTTCTGTAGGGCCTGTCCCATTGTCGCCTAGCATGAAGATTCCCCTGTACCCTTCAAATACATTTTTCATTTCTTATAACCCTATTTCATTGCTGTTAACAATTCTTAGCATACACAATTAACAGAAAGAGGTCTGAAACGCTTGGATTTATTTCCATTTTGCTAGACTGCATTCTCTTGAATAACAACAATAAATGAGACACACAGTTATCAACCTTCTAGCAAACTCTTAGAAGTCCATAAGAAACCAATGTAAAAATAAAGCAGTCCACACTAAGAGTAAATACTGCCAATATATTCATGTAAGCTTGATTATCACATTGCAACCCATAACAATATAAATAAAATTATCAAGCTGCTTACCTTCAGTATGCCTTTTTTGGTAGAGACTTTAACTAACTGCAGGTTCCTCACCTTGTGAATAACCTTTAGGCACCAGAATGGAAAGAGAGAATTTTCTATAGCAATTCCCTTGCATCGTTGTGGTTGGAAGGAAACGGGGGATGGAGAGGCGAGACAAAAAATATTTTAAAAAATCCACTTACCTTTTGCCGGCTGGCCTTCTCTCCCTTTCGGTCCCTTCAGCCACCTTCTCCTTTGTTTCCATAGCAGAAGGAAGCAGAAGGCACACTGGCTCCACCCCCTAAGCTAATCATAATGTGCAATGCAGCGTTGTGATTGGTCTGAGTGCCGTAGTTCGGCATTCAGACAGGGACTGAGAGGCTTTGCATGTTCCTCACCAGACTGTGTAAAGCAAGTCTGGTGAGGAAGATGCATAGTCCGCAGGACTGTTTGGCCGACCCAAGAGGGCCGGTCAAGCAGTCATGTGCACTTGGAATGTGCAAAACACTCCTCTCCCGTAACCCCAGCCCCGTGCTGGCCTATCCCAGTCCATAGTGAATAATAAAATGATATTACCAGGTTATTATCATTTTAGTTTTCCACTGCACTGCTCCAAAAATGGAGGAGTCGCCACTGCCTTGCATGCTGGTAGGTGGTGTCAGAACCATCCTGGATGTGACGTGGAGGCCACTATATCGGCATCACTTCCACACAGGGATGTCAGTTTCTTTCTGTTCTCTGTCCGGACGGCTAGACAAGGAGTCCATAGAAATCAGAATATGCCATTGTGCAGATTGGGATCTTATCAATGGACCATATGATTCCATTCCAGAGAATGGCAAAACGGGGAGGAGGGTGGCCAGTGAGGAATATGGGGTTAGACAGAGTCTCTACCCAAAAAAGGCTTTACTGAAGTGAAGTAACGTGTTCTTCTTATGGAGATTTCTAACCCCAGATTCCTCACCCTAGGAATGGATTCAAAACCAGTACCTCTCCAGCTGGTGGGTCTGTGGAATGGTTTTGACCAGGAAATCTTGCAGGATTGATCAGGCAAAATGTCCGTCCAGCCAGACCTGGCTATCCAGGCAGTAGTGTTTTTATGAACTTGTGGACAAACCCCATATAGCAGCATGACCAATGTTCGAGACTGGCACACCGTGCAGTAGCGCAGTGGTAGCAGCAGCATTTGCTCTGGTGGAAGGAGTGCACAAGCATGCTATGGGTTGATTTTTAGCTAGCCCATATCATATCTGAATGTATAAAACAATCCATATGGAGATGTTTATTGTTTGCACTGCTTTCCCCTTTATTGCTCCAGAGAAGCATACGAAAAGTTGTCATCTAATCCATGGTTTCTGTTCTGATCGATGTAAACATTGAGGGCCCTCTTAGGGTCAAGCCACTGGAGCTGTTCCTCCTCCCTGGATAGGTGAGGCAAAGCATAGCATGGTGATGGATTGCCCTATGTGTCGAAGGCCATTAGTTGTTCAGTCTCCATGCATGGAGATGTAAGTTGTACTGGCTCGGAGGCAGGACCCAACCTTGTTGTTGCGACAGGAGCTCCTTCTGTCGGGCTGGTTTGTAGGACATATGTTCATAGCCAAACGATTTGGGTTCCACGCTCTCCTCACCCAGTCACTAGAATGACTTTGGCCCAGTCTTTCCTGATTTTGTTCAGCACTCAGGCAGGTGAGACAGAGGTGGGAAGGTGTACAGGAGTCCCAAGCCCCAATCCAGGTGATAGGCATATCTGAGTGAGAACTACTTTGGGAACTCCAACATGCAAAAGTTTGGACATTGCACATTCTCTTTGGTGCTTAATACTTCAAGCCTGAGTTCTCCCCAATGTTGGAAGTTTGACTGTGCCACCACCAAGTGTAACTGCCATTCATGATCCACTAGTTCACATCAGATGAGTTTGGCCGCTCTGGCATTTAAAGATCGTGCCAGGTGCTGGCGAGAATCAGGGAAATATTCTGAGTGTTCAGCAGCTTCCAGAGTTGCAGAGCATCCTGGCACAGGGCCTACAACCACACACAGCTCTGTTGTTGCAGTACAACATGGCAGTCATATTGTCTGTGAGAATCTGTACCTGTTTCTTCTTCATGGATGGGAGGAATCCCTTCAATACCAAGTGAATCACTCGTAACTCCAGCAAGCATGTGTGGAGGCAAGTCTCAACTGGAGAACAGAACCCACTAATCTCCACCTCTCCTTGATGACCTCCATAACCCAGCAACAATGCATCTGTCACACCCGGTAACTCTAGGTGGGGTAGAGAGAGGGGTCTACAGCTGGTCCAGTTGTGGTTGAGAAGCTACCACAGCAGGTCTTTCACATTTTCAACTGACACCTCAATGGAATCTGACAAGTTCCTTTCGTCCTGGCCCCACTGAGACTTCAGACCCCACTGCAGAGCCCACAATTTCCACCTAGCGTGGCCCTCAAGCAGGAGGCCAAGCGGCTAAGAAGCCTCAAAGCTGATCTTACTGAGGCCCAGGTCAAGGTTTGAAACATCAGGATCATAGCCTGAATGTCCTGGACTTGTTGAGGAAGAAGGAATGCTCGGAAGAGCACCATATCCAGAATGGCTCTGAAGAGGTGCCATTCCAACGGAGTCCAGTGTGACTTCGGCACATTGATGTAAAAGCCCAACAAAGTCTAGCATGTAGGCCATTGTATAAAGGTGGTTTACAACATTTGAGGAAAGCCCACTTTCAGTATCCAGTAATCAAGGTATGGGAATACTGATATTTCCAGCCTCTGCAGGTGGGTTTGGACCACCACCATCTTGCTGAACAACTAAAGTGCATTGGTAAGGCCAAAGGGGAGTATGGAGAACTGAAAGTGCTCTTAGCCTACCTGAAACCACAGAATGCTTCCATCATCCAGTCATCTGGGTCTAGGTCAGACAGACCTTGGCCAGAATTAGCATCTTGAATTCGTCCTTTCAGATGAAGAAATTCACAGGGCAGAGATTGAGACTGGATGAAGGCACCAGGAAATATTGGGAGAAACAGCCAGTCCTGATCTCTGATGCCAACACCCTCTTTGTGATCAAAATACCTTGAACATCTCCTCTGGGTATCGGAGGTGTTGTGGTGTGGCGGCATTTCCAGGGGTGAGACCGGAAGGTAAAGGAGTCACAGTGATCCACAATTTGGAGCACCAATTGGTCGGATATGATGCTCCTCCACCTGGGGATATAGCAAATGAAGCGGTCTCCCACCGGGCAATCATATGCTGCTGAGTGTGACTTCAAGCAGTTTTATGACTGCTGAACGAGTGGGCCTGTGGTTTCGGTAGATCTTTGCCCCTAGGGGTCCAGACCCTAGCTGTTGGCTCCCCTGCCTTTACCTCAAAAAGACTGAGAGGTCTGTTGTTGCTGAGGTATAAAATCTGGCCTTGCCTCTGTTGGTATCCCCTACTGAAGCCTCAAAGGTGGAAAAATTGTTTGGGGTGCTGGCGGACAGATAATTGATAGGCCCAGAGACTGTGCAATGGTCTTGCTTTCCTTAAATCGTTATAGTAATGGGTTTGTCTTCTCTCCAAAAAGTCTAGAGTTATCAAAGGACATGTCCATTAAAGATTGCTAGACATCATTAGAGAAACCTGTGGAGCAAATCCTTGCAAGGTGCAGACACACCTAACTGGTTCTGACTTCCCTACCTAGACAGTCGGTAGTGTCCAGAGCTTAACCTATGGAACATTTTCCTGTATCCCTGGCCATATTGGATGAAATGTTGTAGGTATGGCCATGCTGGACAGCTGGCAATATGTCTGTCACCCTGCCCCACAAGACACATGACTATCTCCCCATAACATCTGGTATTGAGTGTCTTGAGGGTAAGGCTGGCAGCTGAAAACATACGCTTGGTAAACATGTTCATCTGTTTTGACTCTGTCTGGTGGTGGTTGGAAATGCATTGGGAATGATTCTACTTGTAGACACCTGTACCACTAGACTTTCCAGGGAGGGATGTTGAAGGAGGAAATCCAGAACCACTGGGGCAGACCTACGCTATCTGTGTATTGAATGGGGCCCAAGATCCAGGTGCCCATTAGTATGGTGCAGGACCTCAGCTTGCACATTAGTTATGACCTCTGTCATTGGCAAAGTGGTGTCCAAGACTTCTGTTGCTCTCCTGATTACAGTGGTGATGAAGGCAGATTCCTGAGTTTCTCTGGCAGGATTAGGAGAGTAAAGGCTAACGTCTGGAGATGTGTCTTGACCACTGGCATCTTGTAAGTCTAGAAAACGATTCTCATCATCATATCATTGTCTCTCATCATCTGTATTATCCTCATCATAAAGAGGGGATTGTTCTGTGCTGTGTGGAGGATGGTGGTTATGGATCAATTTCATAGACCAATAAGACTATAGGCTCTGCTTCCGGGGTCGGTGACATTGACATTGGTGCCAGCGTTGATACTCGGACTGGCAGAGTCCGTTGTGGCACCAGTGGTGCTGTTGGATCATTGTGCGGGGGCAAGAGTGTGTAAGGCTAAGCCCAAGGAGAGAACTGGCCTTGGGCTAAGATCAAGTGGCAAAGTTGGTGTCAGGGATAGATTCGCTAGCAGTAACATAACTGGAGATCATTAGTGCCCAAAAGCACCCCAGAGGGATCCAATAGGGTACCAAAGATTGTAGGCTTGCCTGTAATAGCTAACGGAGCAGCTGTGGCAATGCCAATGGCCCAGGGAAGTCGGAGTGCCTCAGGAGCAGAATTGTCATCGATCTAGGATTGGGGAAAGGCTCCACTGCCTGGTGGCACCCAGAGAGTTGTTTGACTCCAAGTGGTAGGAATGATGGACCGAGGGAGAGCCATGTTTGGATTTCTTATATTTTTTGTACTTCCTTGACTTACCCAATGACCTTGATTTTAACAATTTTCGAAAGTGGCATCAGCCCCAAGGGCATATTCGTGTCCCCGATTTTGATTGGGACAGGGCCTTCTTCGACTTCTGTCGGAGTTCTGCAATGGCAAGTTTATCTGTGCGGTCACAGATAGCCTTTCGTTCATCTTCGCAGATGGATCACATGGCACACGTTTTTTGGAATCAAGACACCAGAGACAGACATTGTAGGTGTCCGTCACCAACATAGCTTTTCGTTCATCTTCACGGATGGGTCACAAGGCACATGTTTTTTGGAGTCCAGACACCAGAGACAGACATTGTGGGTGTCCATCACCAACATCTGGCGGTGACAGTCCTTGCCCAGTTTGAAACTTGGAGCTTTTAGGTGGTAACTTGTGCCTTGCAATCTGGCAACATTTTTGGGAAGAAGAAATTCTATCAACCTGACAGGTTTCAAGAGAGACCTCTGTATCCATGTTCCAATAAAGGAAGTGATGCCTGCACTCGTATATGATGGACATATAGTGGCCCCAACATCACCTCTGGGCTGAACAGATTTGACGCAGAGCTGCATGCTGCTACATACTGTCGTGTTAGGGAATTGCTATTAAAAATTCTCCAAATCCAGATTGGGGCCCTGGGCTATTCACAAGATGAGGAATCTGCAGTTACACGTCTCTATCAGTAGTGCATCATATTAATCACAAGTATTCCCTTTTGATTTAATGACTGTCACATGTGACTCAAGCAGGGGAATGCCCAGAATAGAAAAACAGAATATTATTAACAGAATAATAGTCCCACCTCTTAAGAGACAGAATCAAGTCTACTAAAACAAGATCAAGGGACAGCGTTCATAGAGGAATAATGTTATTGTAAAAGTATAACAAACTACTTCATAGTAGATAAAGAGAGCAACGTCTTCTTGTTTCTAATTGCTTCCTTTATTTTTATGGTTTGTAGTTCACAGAATGAGTTCTAGTTTTTTAGATCCAATACAGCTAATGTGTGTTTCATCCCTATACAAAGGGACTTTGTCAAATCAAAATAATTATTTTTGGTGGGAAATTTTGTAAATAGCTATGAGGCCTATTGTGATACTATTCAATTGAAATGCAGTGCCTAATTTGTAGTACCTATAGATTTCAATTGGTGCCAGTCAGTACTGGAGAAAGTCTAGTGTTAGCCAAGCAGTCTGAAGTGGAGTGATTTATCCACACTGATCATTACAAAAGAGTGCTAATTGTGTATTGTTGGACTTGGCCCTTTTTTGCAGTTACCCCCAAACGATTTGCTTATTACTCCTATTTTATCCAGACCTGTTGTTGTTGGCTATATGACTCTGGGCACTTTACCACTGCTGATCAGTGCCAAAATGCATATGCTCTCTGTGTAAATTGTTATTAATGATTGGTGTTTCCATGATTGGCATATTTGATTTACTGGTAAGCCCCTAGTAAAGTGCACTAAGTGTGCCAGGGCCAGTAAATCAAATGCTACTAGTGGGTCTGAAGCACTGATTGTGCCACCCACATGAGTAGCCCTGAAAAGGTAGCTCAGACCTGCCACATACATGTAAGGCACCCCGGTGGTAGGCTTTAGGTACCCCCTGGGCAGGGTGCAGTGTATGTGAAAGGTAGGACATGTACTGGTGTTTGTGACATGTCAAGATAGTGAAATACTGCCAATTTTGTTTTTCACTATTGAAAGGCTATCTGTCCTATAGGATTGAATTGGGGGGAGCGGGTCCTTTGTAACATCTTACAAGTATTACTTCTCATTGGGACAAGATAGAGAAATATAGTTTAGGCTCTTTGAACTCACAATTTAATCACATCTTTTTAGTAAAGAAGGTTTTTAAATTGTGTGTTTGAAAATGCCACTTTTAGAAAGTACATTTTCTTGTCTAACATTCGGTGTGCCTCTGCCTGTTTGTGTATTAACTGTCTGGTTTTGGAGCGACAGAGGCTGGGGATGTGCATTCACTGTAGACAGCAGCCATTCGGGTGTTGAGGTGTGTCCTTCCTGGATGGCTCAGAGCTGAGCTGATTGGGGCGTGGCTGCATTCGGAGTAGCGGGAGGAGATTTCCTTGCACCTGGATAGGGCTTGTCTCCCTTGCACAATGCTGTCTCCACCACCTGTGGTCATACTGCACTAGTCAGGAGAGAACTGGTTTCGACTGGGCTCAGGGACTCAGCACAAAGAGAACAAAGACATTTTGGGGTACAAGTTTTACACCTGAAACCCAGAACTTGACGATCAATTCTGGACTCAGGGTGAACCTTTGCCAAGTAGAAAGGAGGAATACTGCCACTTTGTTGTGTGCTGTGTGGAGTTGGCCTGTAGTTGCTGTTTCTGCCTAGGAGAGGACAAAGACTGGAACTTTGTTTTGAACCTGCTTGAAGAAGATCTCCAAGGGCCTGTGTGTGCTCGCCTCCTGTTCTGAAGTCTCGGGGACACAAAGTCTTCACCCCAGCTCCCCTGAACTCTGCTGTTGAGAGTTCTGACGTGTCAGGAAGTGCCTGTTCCAGTTCTGGGCCTCTGGAGGTTGTGCTTGCTTCTGGGAGCTGGAAGAAACCTAAAGATCTGCACAAATTGACCCATCGCTCTTCTTGCAGCTGTGTTTCCAACGCAGCACCACTGTGCGAGAAGAAATCTCCACACATCGCCACGCCTGAACCGACACAGCGCCTTTTGCCACTGCAAGAACCGAGGCATTGAGGTATTGCGGCTGAAGAAACCGACGCATCACTGCTTGAAGCTGCTGCATCGATCGACGACGCATCCCGGATGTCAACGCATTGCACCTGCGTGGCAAGTTTTCCCAACACATCACCAGTGGACCAGAATCTTTTTGGAGTCAACGCAGCACTTCCCCTACATACCAGATTCAATGCATCACTTCTCCTGTGTGCAGCAGAACTGTTGCATTGCCTCCCCAAGGTTTCAGGAACTGACGCATCTCTTTGTTTCTCAACACTTCCCATCTATGCAGCTGTTTGCCCTTGTAAATTTTGACGCATCTACAGGTACTTTTGAGAAATCAAACAACCATAGTTTTCTATGCCCAAGTTGTTTGAAACCTTTTTAAAGTCATGTTCTTAATACATGTAGGTCATTTTGGTCTTGTTGAGTTTAGATAAAGATACTTTATTTTCTAAACTGGTGAGGTGTCCATTTGTGTTGTTATCATGTATTACTGTGTTTTGAGTACAAATACTTTACACATTGCCTTTGGGATAAGTTTGTCTGCTCGTGCCAAGCTACTGAGGGGGTGAGCTGGGGTTATCTAAAGTGTGTATCCCCTTACCCTGACTAAAAGCAAGGGTCCCTATTTGAATAAAGGTACCTACCTCTGCCAACTAGAGACCCCCTTTTCTAAGCCTGTGGTCAAAAACCAGAAAGCAACTTCCAAACTGCTTTTCAAGATCTTAAACTCGTGCATCTAATTGGTGGAAACACCCTGCTCCATGGCCTTGCAGACTCCACCTGCCATCGTCTCTGCCTTAAAGAGCATCCTACACACTGCAGTGTGACTCATCAATGTCATGAGGAAATAACATTATATCACCCCCATTGGCTCCCATTGCCAACCCACACCTTCTTCAAAACCTGCTGGGTCATTTGCAAAACCATGGCAATCTGAACCCTGCCTATCCGGCTGGCAAGCTCACCATCTTTGGTGGTTCTTAATAGACCCGCAGCCAGTACATCATCAGACCGGATAATAAGTTGTGTAAAAAAGGAAAAACAAGAGATTAGGCCTTTTACATCTATGCACCCATGATTTGGAACCATATCCCTGTATCCATCAGGCCTGACACAACCCATCTCCTATTCAGGGAGAAGGTGAAGACGTACCACTTGAAAGGACAATAAATCATGGTGCAGTAAAAGCTCACAAACTAAACAACAGAATTTGTTGGTGGGTTTAAATTCCATTCTAATCACCAAAATGATGTCGTTGGATGGCAGGATCTTCACTTTAGAGTCTGGAGCCATTCAGGTGGTACGTTCTTTATTTCATGTTAAGTTATTCGCCCAGCCTGATACCTACTGCTAGTACGTCATCCTCCCGTCAGCTGTGATAGTGAAGCGCCTTCACCCAGCAGACAGACCCCAACATTCCATTCATCATCCCATTCTGTCAGCATCCAATCCCAACATGTTACCTCATGTCCATTCAGCCCATGCATACACACACACATCAGTTACTACAGATTCCCATGAAGGCTGCCAGAAACTGATACACTATCCCAGCTGTGTATATTGTTGAAAGAAGGCAGATCCATAGCAAGGCCTTATAGATTATTCTGCAGATATTGCCCAGGGGCGACAGTAGGGATTAAGGCCAGATGGGAGGGAGACTTTGGAGAACGGATACTGGAATTTATCTCGCGAAAAGTTTACCTACAGCCAACATAGAGTGAGTAATAGTAGATTCACCATGCAAGCTCCACAGTCCCTAATATTGTTGACAAGGTCTACACGGGACACATGGGGGACTGCACTGGGTGCTCTGCAAAGAAGGCAGAATTTATTAATATGATATGGCAGTATCTAGTGATCGGTAACTGTTGGTACAGAATTTCTTCTCACCTGTGTGATGCCTTAGGTAGAGCAAAGGACCTAAAACTGCAACAGTGCTTTTTGGGCTTGCACCCCAAACCTAATCAAGGGCAGGTGAAGAAGAAAATAAGAGCATTGTCTGTCCTTTCAGCAGAAACACATATAGTTATTCATTGGCTTTTAAATGTGAGTGCATCAGCCGTCTCAATGAAAGGCTGTTAGCAGAGGAACTTTGTATGACAATAGTGCAAGCTGATAATAATATGGGACTCTCAATAGAATAAAGAGAAATAAGAATGTATTGATTCTGGGAGTGTGAGGTGTCCTGTTCGATGTAGCGTGCAATGTGATGCATATCTACCCCTCAGTTATTTTCTCTATGTTTTGTAAGATGCTTGTTTAAACTAAATAAAAAATGTTCAATATCAAATCAAATAACTCGTGAGAAACCGCTTGCATGTTCAGTGCATTCTAGCATGCACGAGCAAATATTTGACTGCGTGTGTAAACGTATGGAAGGCAGAAAACTCAGTCAGCTACAGTGGGTTACTATTTGGAATCCATGCAAGATTGCACTCACCCCTAAAAATAGTACTAAATTCGTGCTTCTGAGCTAACCGTCTCTGTTTTATTGTTGTGATGTGTGCCTCGAAGACTTCACACATTTTATTGTTTACCGAATGTAATGGACTTGTGCAGTATCCTTTGGCTGAACTGTCGACTTGGGATATTAATCTTCTTCAAAATAAAAACTCTTCCCTTAAATTACCAATGCTTTCTATGAGTCAAAAAAACAGAAAACTGGCTTCCATTTTCACGCTCGCTAAGATTTTATCAGCGGTCTGGTCTCTGAAGCTTGAAGTCATCCTCGCGCGTCATCTATCACCATCATGGGCTCCATGTATGATGTGTTAGCAATCTCATTTAGGCCCCAGTCTGCCAGGCGAGTAGGAGGTGAGAGACCGAGCAGCAGCGTCGGTGTCTCCACTGCACGTCTGTAGTGCAGCAGCAGTTCAAACAGGTCTAGTTTTGCTCGCAGGGATCATTTCAAGGGCGAAAGCAATTAATATGTTTCATCTGGACGTCTGTTTGCTGCTTCCTTTCTGAGTCACTTAACCAAATACATTATATGGAAAGGAGGTTATGACCTTCCGGGGATGGCGGAAAACCGCGGGGAGCCTTTAAAAGAAAGAACATGTATAACCTTCCTAGAAAACTGTTGTTCATTTCCAAGGAATTCTGGGAGTTAATTTCAGATTTTAAATTGAAGACTAGACTTCCCCTGATGAGCCACAGAAAGTGACCAGCCATGCTTGAAAATTTGACAGGCCTTTGCCTTATGGAGCTTTGGTTAAACATCGACTTATAGTTGCCTGATGTTTTAACACCACTGATTAAAATAAGTGTCATCAATTGTCATTAGTAGGGCTAAGTGTTTTTTTTTTTTTTTTGTATTGCAGGGTATGGGGTATGCACAAGCGAGTTACCATGTAAATCCATGAAATGTCCTCGATTTGTTTCCACCTACTGTGGAAGAAACAAGCATTGGTAAAGCCGATTGCTCTGGCATTGGAATCCTGCTTTTTTGGCTTTGTCAATGCTTGTTTTAGTTTTGTCAAGTTTTTCGTAAAACTTTATTGCTGGAATAGCTGCTGGGCCCTGTTCGTTACATGGAATAGTGGCAATTGCTAAACGGAAAAAAAATGTTTTTGGTCACAAAAACATACACTGCTTTAGCAGTCAGTGGCACTTCTTTGTGGGCAGATGTGGTCCTTGTGAAAGAGCACGATACCGTCACTGACAGAGAATTAGACAAATGGCTAAAGTTGCCTTACCCCATGATGTACGCTGTAGTGGGCGAAAGAAAAATGTGAATGACACAACAACAGACCAATAGATGAAGAGACTCATTCCAGATTTATCGAGCCAGAAGAGGGAAGCCATGCGATATATGGGCCTGAAGAACAAGAGATATACTGGGATTTTGGAGAATCTGGGAGCGTGGAAAAATGTTTGAAATGCTCAGTGTGGGATAGGAAAACTGACATATGAATAGAGCTTTATTTGGACACACGCTGAAGAGCAAGATCAGTACATTGTGTGATAAGAAAGAATTCGATCATCTGGCAAATGGTTTAGTTTTTGGAATGAGAAGAATAATGGACTAAAAGTTGGATTTAGATATATGCTGAAGATTGCAAGGAGTATTTTGTGCTCACAAGGAATTCGATTATCGGGGATACGGTTCCGTTTTTGAAGGGGAATGATTATGGACTAAAAAGATATATCACTTTTTTACAAAGCGGTTGCCGTAGAATACAAGATATATGGTGCAAGATCAGATAATTGACCAAGTGGATTTATATTGGTTGAAGCCCCGATGATGTCCCAGATGGGGATGAAACGCGTTGGCTGTCAAAAGTATTGACTGTTTTTCAAGTTGGCTGACAATGATAATTGACTGAATAAAGAATAAGAACTTGACATCATACATTTGGAATATCCTCTTTTGGACTTGCATATTTAATTGTGACAATTTTTTTTTAAACATTAACTCTCCTTCTGGATAAGAGTGATTTCAGTTCTTAGTGGTTGGTGACGGTGGACCACAAGAAGTAGAGCGTACCTGTGTTGAAAGAATTGGTTGTAGATAACTTAAAGAATAGCCTTCCAGTGCACACAGGGTTTGACCTCCATCGTCTTGTCTAGTTTGGACAATAGACGAAGAGGCCGGACTGAAAATCCCTAACTGTAAGTAGATCTATAATTTTGATGAAATGAAAGGTCTTATGGCAGATGAATGGGCAATTGGTCATCCTGCCACAAACTGCGAACAGTCTAACTTGGGATCAATTGCTGCAGTTCTTCCTGGTACAAAAATGTCAAGAGAAAATCGCACACAAGGAGTTTAGTTTCTGTGAATTTTGCCAAGTAGAAGCATACAAACTCCAGGAAATGCTCAAAATGCACCCATTTCCCCGGGTAACCTTCAGAGAGAATGTGTGTTTTTATAGTCCTATTTCACACCTCAGGCAAATTTGGGCCGCTGTCCCCTCTCTTGCAATCTACAAAATTGTTTAACATACACCTACTTGTTAAAGCCTGCTTGCTTGTGGCAAATTGGACATAAACACAATTTGGGCCTGTTTTAGCACTAACACCAATTAGGAGTTAAGTGCAAATTTAGCTCATTCCTCTGTTTTCATGGAAAATTACAACTATTGCTTGTCGGATTGAATTCTCTCTTGCAAACTAATGTACTTTAGCACATGTAAAATGGATGTCTAACGACTGTTTATTCCTTGTTTTGTTCATAATGATAGTAGGTGTAAAATCCTTTTCATATTCTAAAAAATATAATTTGCAGTGGAATATTTGTGCACCAATTATTACTCTGTTAGTCTAGATGGCCCCACAAATAGATTGGTCGCAATGGCATGAAATAATTTGAGTAATATGAAAAAATCATTATTCATTATTCTTCCATATCATAAATGGCCTTGGAAGGGCAACCATATAATGAATACATTTTGAAAACATAACCTTCTATTCCCATGTATATTACATTATCACTCTTTTAATACTTTTATGACACAGAATGCAGTGATGTACCTTGTAAACAGATATGGATGTCGTTTGTTATTAGTTTGAATTATCCATTGGCCTCTAATATGCTTACTACATTTCATGACTCTAGTAATCGTAGAAGCCATGTTAATGAAGGATGGACATTTGCACATTTTGGAAACCATAATTTTGCTTTCGGTCCTGGCAACTGGGTGCAGAATTTTGGGAGACTAATGAGCTCAGTATTGTATTCATAAATGACATCCCTTCACTCAGGAAGTCTTGTGCTTCCTCAGGGAGAAGTACCTACACCTGCTCATTAGATACGTTTTATCTATAATTAACATATTTCTAACACATAATTAGTTTCTATAGGCCTGTACTGAGGGAAAACCTGTATAACCTGTCCTAAAAGTAATTTATTTTAGATATATGTTCCTACTAATCCTTTAGTAGCAAGCACTCTGGTCTCTTTTTATGAGGATTGTCTTTTCAGTATTTTGCCGTATAGCTTTATATTTTGCTTTAAACGCTAGTTAGACTTTGGACTTCCTGGGATGTTTTGTTTTTATCAATAAGATGTCATCTATGTTTGTAGGAACAACATGTTTAATAATCCTTACCATAGATAAAATATTAATTTACTTTTATCTGTCCTCTTTGTAGTGAATGTTAGGGTTCAGTCTTCACCAACTAATCTTTTAAATATTCATATTAAGATGGTTTCAAATAAAGTAAGCATTAGCAGATGCATTTTATGGTATTAGAGAAGGGGGACTGAGTCTAGAAGACTATAATACATGCATACATTAATGAAATGTTCTCCAAATACCAGTAAGAGGAAACCAAAGATGAGTCAGGAGACCCTTGTGTCATCTGCTATTGAAATCTGTACTTCTTTATCAACAGTGTCCCCTTATTTGGCAATCCTGAGATATTCTCTGGATCACAATAATCACTTTCCGGACTGGCACTTGACATAACATGAGCTACAGCTTAAACGTGTTTCACAGGCATAGGGGAGTCTCTCAAATTATGGGAGACGAGTGAGAAAAAGATATCATAGGTTGAGATATGTTCCCCCAACATCAAATCTATTAGAGTCCATCTTTGTCCAAACGTCTTAGGGCCTAAAAGAGCCCACCATTGATAGACACGTATCTGTTCTCTCTCAGTTACATATGCATGCAATGTGGCCTGTCTGATAGCTTTGAAGGATATGTACTAACAGCCGTGGCCAAACCCTCACACCCTCAGTGCTGCATGTTTAACCATGATGATACATGCCATACTGGGTGGGCGATGGTCTGGTCCTTTTTAGTGATAATGCAAATATTCTAACAGACAAGTCCTGTGCTAATAACTGAGGAACAGTTGTGTTCTTGGGAGACAGACCTGCAGGACGCCATGTCGAGTTTACATTAGCAATAAACTCGTTTATATGTTCCAGTGTTGTCGGGATCCCCTCCACACAAGCTGATTCAATTGGAATCCAGGGTGATCAGTAAAATTGGTACTGTGACCGAATTGTGGCTTGACTAATGCAGGACTGATAGCAGCACATGTCCTGAAGAAGACCGGGGTGACCCTCATGGCAAAGTAAGTCGGTCAAAACATGTTGACAACAGCGGTATAAGGAGGGTTGTTTTGAGAACTTGATTTTCTCTGGGAAAAACTACCCATCCTTTCTTTTCTTTTAATCCTGGTTGCGGAACCTGTCAA
Organism: Lissotriton vulgaris; assembly: GCF_964263255.1. NCBI lineage: Eukaryota > Metazoa > Chordata > Amphibia > Caudata > Salamandridae > Lissotriton > Lissotriton vulgaris. The sequence goes on along the minus strand of NC_141693.1, from coordinate 412,109,587 downwards.
TAAATTCCTGTTTGGTATCCTCAAACCAGTTTTAACACTTCCTGATTAAGTGCACGTGTTGCACTTTAGTTCGAGTCACAGGGTGACATTCACTGATCACATTTGTGTTTATGTATATATGTTGTGTGGTCATATTGTGTCCAGTGGTCTTTTATGTTCAAACCCCCTTCCCTATGCTCCGTCCAGAGTGTGGCTACACCTGGGCGTATTGTAAGCAGACCCGATGATGAAGCACGTCACACACTTCGGTGTGTGAGTGAGGGCAGTATTTTCAAAACAATCATTTTTGTTTTGCTGTACGGGACGAATTGGGTTTGATTTTGAATCTCTCCATCCCTCTACGTGTGTACAATTGGATATCAGGGGGTTCGGGTTGGTAGAGTTGTAGATGTGGTTGATCCTCTCCCCTCATCTTGTGTTTAATGTGTTTAATGCTAATAACAGAGGGCACATTTTGGCTACAGGGAAGTCACTCCAGATTCTTTACTCAACACGCCGAATCTTGCTACTGTCAAGTCTTATCGCTACTTGACAATCGCACCTTTCGCCAGAGTGATACTTATTAGATACAAAACTTGTCACCAATACAAGTGTTAAATATGCTCTAATCTTTTCTTCTACACTTAAAGGACGATTATTGTTTCTGCTAGTCTATCAAAGTCCCTTATTGCCATGTTTGCTGAACATTTCTTAAAAAACACTCATGAGAATGTACTGGCTTCCTATTATCACCTTGTGTTCTTGCTGTTTTCTTTTAGATTGTGATTCAGGTGAGCAGTAGCAGTTGGACTCTTAGTACAAACATTTGTTACTTGAATAATGACTAGCTAAAATGTTTTTTAATTTTAGAAATAGAAATAGATGTTGTTTTCACGTTGGTCTTTCAGCCTCAACAATAAGGTTGTTAAAGCACATTAAATAAGGCAGAATTTCCTGATTGTATGCCTGGATTGGGCAGTTTATAATTTATTTGATCAACAATCCTTTTTCAATCATCTTAGTCTGTAGAAATGTAGACATGGTGCAGTGTTTAGTAATGGTGTTTGTTTGTGCAGCTGGGTAGCCCCTAAGAAAGGTTATGATGACAGCCACTTGCAGGAGTTAGTGTGGGTGGGTGATAACAAACCGCTTCAAAAGCTCTTGTTCATGCTGAGGATCCAAAACTATCATTAAAGTGGAGTCAAAGATTTAGGATTTAGAAGTAGAGTTTGTGGAAGATGGAAATACTCTGACAGAAATTTGAAAAAAGATAACCTGCTTAAGATACGCTTAAGGATAAAGAAGACACTTCCTGACATCTGTTTGCTAATACTGTGGTAACAACACTGTGAACCACAGAACATTTCTGAAATATTGGAAGACTGGATCTTTAAATAAAAACAGTACAAGATGGATTTAGAATGCAGATGTGTTAAGTAATAAGAATGTTAAGAAAACGAAACCCTCTATAACTTGGGTGTTAAAGACAGGAAACCCTGTGGGGTGAGTGTCAGGACTCCAATAGTGACTCTAAGGACCACTGCATCAACTGTACAATCAGGGTCAGTTTTGTATGAAGCAGTAACCCAATTTCTGATAGACATTGGAAATGGGCAATGGATACTTTGAAAAAAATTGGTGGTGGAGTCACTAATGACATAGAATTACACACAACACTTTGCGCTAAAATTGATAGAACCAAGGGTGATCTGCAAGTTACCATCATGGAAAACTGCAGATTATGGTAGATGTGAAAGGGACCCATCAGTAAAACGAGATTTCGACAACTGACAGTTTAGTCGTCTCAGGAAAACAGGGTAGACACAAGGGAAGCCTGAAAATGCCAGTTAGCTTAGCATTGTATACCCATATCAATGCCTCTAGTGGATTTTTTGGAAACAATAGGTAATTTAAGATGGTTTTAATGGAATATCATTACTAGATCCCAGTGAAATGTAGTTTATGCCATTGTAGTCTTGCATAATTACCAGCATTTTGAACTACTCTGGCACAGAAATAACACAAGCAGCTGAACGTGAGATGCTGTTTGCATAACATGCTCTTTTGTGCAATTTTTGTAATGCATTATGTGTTCTCCTGCAAAATGAGGCAACAACACATTTTGCACTAAAATATCACCGAATGGTGAATTGGCATTTCATGTAATTTCTAGTAAATTATCACGATTTCATGTAATTACATCAAAGAAAATTCAATTGATTTTTGCACAGGCCTAATTATGTTCTATGTTTGAATGGTCAATGTAGTGAGGAGGGTGCAGTAGAACTTTAGATTACACTCTAATAGATTTTCCATACTTTAGAAAGTTATAAAATGTCTTATTTATACTCTAACTATCTAATATCATAGCCCTCAGCTTTCACATTTCATGTCAGTCAGTGGTAGTGCACACATGATCCAGCAGTTAGGCTGCACAACATAAGTCATAAACTGTCATTAAAACTGTTAGACAAATAATTTGAGTAATAGCACAAACATTTGTTTTTTCCTGATATGTCCACTTTAGTAGCCTGTTGAAGAAGGAAATCTAAGGACATGATTGATTTATTTAAAGCAGCAGAATTAAAAGCTGGCATACATCAGCAATCCAAACTAAAAGTACTCCATAAGGGTTGTTTTTGAGTGCTTTTCTCAGGCATTCTGCGTGAGGCGGGGCTGTGACGAGCCTCCAGCCCTGGGAGAACGATCGGGGCTGCGGGGCGAGGCAGAGGTCAATGACGGGGGGCTCCAGAGGCTATTGAAAGCATCCTTGGCTATGGCGTGAGGTGGGGCTGTGACGAGCCCCCAGGAATTATCGGGTACATACTATGTATTGCACCGCTGCATTGTGAAGAAAAAGACCAGAGATGGCGGCGGGCATGGTAGTAGGAGGAGGAGAACGACACTAAGAGCCTGGACATAACCCCACGCTAGCGAGGACACGCAGGAAGGTCAGAGTGGTGAGGCGATTTTGGTCTGTCTGTCTCTGTGGGAGGGGTAGATGATAAGTAACATTTGGAGGTTAAAGAGAAGAGAGGCTATTCGGGTGGTGCTGAGACAGGGGATTGGGATTGGGCCGAGTTCTAGGGAGGCATAGAAGGGCATCTCAATACAGGAGAGGCTTGGCTAATGGGTATTGAATGCAGGATGGGTGAACCCTTATCACAGGATTGTGCGCAACATTGTCACACATCTGGGCTATTTGCAAAACAAGCTGGACTATACTTATGGTGTGTCTAGAATTTAAGTGGTGCAGCCACCATTTTAGGTAGCTATCTGTTTGAACTGATTGAAAGTAGTCAGGCTCTGCACAAAATGGCGTAGAATGAAAACTGAGATAGGACTTATGAGCTAAGTATGCACATGAGGACTGTAGCAAGTGGGTCTTTTGTGTAGAAGTTAACAGAGGACTACTGCTAGAGGGATGAGTAGAAATAAACAAAGGACTGCGATATGAGTAAAGTAGAAATTAACAAAGGACTACCACCGTAGCTGATCCACTAACAAAGACATAGGACTTAACTCCACTCCTGCCTGATACTACCTTGGCAGCCATTTTGGTAGGAGCAGAGCCCTGTTTATAACTAAATCTTGATCTCTTACTCTCTCACCGGCTCGGATTTCTGCCGAAGAATCTAGGGAAAGTGTTTTCTAACTCCAGAAGCATATTCAGTATAAATAAGACACAAACTCTCTAATCTAAAACATGGCAGGGCACCAGAAGGATTGAACTCATACTCAATAATTTACCCTACCAGTATGTCAAAAAATTCTTCCAAATCCTTCAAACAAAACATTCTCAGAACTAACCCCGAAACTTTTATTCTGGATCCATCTGTCAACTTAAAAAATGGCGTGATCATTAATGACTTTATTTCCTTTACAATAGAATGGCCAGATGGAGAAATACACTAAGTAACTCTCTAAAAATTCAGGAATCAAAGATTATTCCCTATGGAACTAAGTTACTCATTATGCCGTCTAGAAATCTGCGAGCAACATTAAATATTACATGTTATAAAAATGGCACATTGCTCATTTAAGCTGCCAACAGAGATCTGGAATGCTTTGAGGAATGTTTCTCAATATTAAAACATCAAGTCATAAGCAGTTCCACCTCTAGAAGACATAATCCACATACAAACCCTCAAGCCACGGTCCCTCATGGGAACCTACCGAATATGGTGGAAATAGGCAGGGAGAGTGTTTTACAACAGTCTAGTCAAGTTATTTCATTTGGTCGCACTAAAACCAATGAAGAACCCCAACCTTTATACCAAGAAACCAATATTTCGCAGACTTATGCAATATGTAGCAAATGTAAACTAGCTAGCATAAACCCCAGGGTAGAGCCCCAAATATCACGCCAGGAAGTCAATTTCTCAAGTGATAGTGAAACTGGATCCACCAGGACTTTAGAACCTCAACAGACGGTTACTACCTTATCATTAAAAGGCACGTCACCTAACGAGGAGCCCCAGCAATTTTATCAGGAAGCTAGCAAGGCTAAAGGTAGGGACAACAACACAAAACGTTCAATAGTCTCCTCACCCTCCGACTCTCCCCTCAAGTCTAGCTCTCATCTTACCCCTAACACTGATCTTGACCCTCAAATGGTAACAGCCAGATGGGTGGAAAAATCGCTAGTTGATCGTGAAAGCGGAAGGGACACGCAGGGTTACATCACAGGGAGTTGCGGATCCGGTTCTAGGCTTAAAAATACACCCACAGATACTGCAGAGATAGTCAAAACTTGCCATCCGATAGGAGGACCCACACAACAACCTATTAGTATACCTCACAGATCGGACGCGGGAAAAACCAGACCCCTACACACAAATGGGGATTTTATAAATCTCAGCTCGCAAACTAGCAAGACTTACAAAGCTATGCTATCCGCTATTAAAGATATGAAAAACCTGCTGTGCCTATCAGAAATATGGCTTGCTAAAATGGAAGTCCTTCAGGTTACCTCGAGGGAAACACAAGTTAAGCACAGGGCCACCCCCATGGCGGCATCACACAGAATTTACAGTCCACGTTCTCAACTCAACTAACTGACAAATAGTGAAGTATTATCCATTCCATCGTCATATGAACCTACTCCTACTGCTCATAATAAGACAGGAGAAAATCACAGCCAAACAATTGAAACAATCATAAAGAAAGGGGGACAGAACTTCTCAGTCCAAAGATAGAGGGCTTAATGCCAACAACCTTAAGGATGTGCCATTAATGCCTGAAGAGTCTGTCTCGGCTAGGATCAATGATCAGGAACACATGCGGTGTGTACTACTTAACTGTCGCTCAGCAAATAAACACGCGGCTGACATAGCTGACATCATATTAAGACATGAAATAGACGTTACCATCTTAACTGAAACATTGCTATCGGACTCCTCCCCGCCATGCTTAGACCTGTTAGTCCCCCCGAACTACCAGATTATAAGACAGGAGAGAAATGAAGGAAGGGGTGGAGGTTTCGCTTGTATTCACAGATCAGACATTTCCATCACATAAATTCACGCTGACCCATTAGAGTCTTGTGAATATATGGGCATGTCCTTAGATCAGCTGATAACCAAAACTGTAAACTCCATGCACTCTACCCCCCGGTACAAAGACCAAATTCATAGACCAGCTAATAGAAATCATTACCACCAACCCTAACCCGCAGTCTAACGATATCTTCTTAGAAGAATTTAATATTCATTGGGAAGATCTGGTAGATAGTCAAATCACCATCCTTAAAATCTTCCTGGTAGAGCAATCGTCAGTCCAAGGATGTCATCTCCTCACCCTCTCTAAAGGATCCACCTTAGATTGGATCATAACTAAAGAAAAAGCGAAAGAGAACATTGTAATCACACCATGTGACTGGTCCAATCACCATAAAATCACATTCGAAATTCCCTTCAAAAAAACTAAATCATCCTCACAAGCTGTTAAACCAAAAAAATGGATCAGGGACACTCGAGGAATTAATATGGAAAACATAGCCGCACGCTGTACATTAGATTTGCAAGCACCCAAGAGCATAGTTGACTTCAATGACCTCACTTTGCACTATAACAAGACAATGTCAAGCATTGTCGAGGACATAGCCCCTTTAAAACTGAAAAGGTTCACTGACAAAGTAAAACACCCGTGGTGCAATGATGCCCTTAATGAAGAAAGAAGATCAATGAGACTATCAGGATGCAAATGGCGACAACACCCTTCCTCGCCCCACTTTACCCTACTGAGACAATCGAGGAAAGCTTACAATAAAAGCATTATTAAATCTAAAAAAGACTTTTTCAGGAAAGAACTGGATAATGCAGTAAACAGACCCAGGAAACTTTTTGATCTACTTAAAGAACAATCTAATAAATCAGCTAAAGTAGCACCAGCCATCACCATAAATAGCCTAAATAGTGAAGATTTCTTGGTCTTCTTTACAGATAAAGCTAACTCTTTGGAGAGAGAACTAAAAAAACAGCCGTAGACATTAAAAGTAGGAAGGATACGAAGGACGAAGAACTGGTTCAACAAGAATTAACGAAACCTAAAAACAATACCAGATGGTCAGGTTTTAAAGCGGTCAGTGAATTAGACATCTCAAAGATCATGTCGACCACTAAACCTAACAACCACTATAACGATCTCCTATCAGCAAAGTGCTGGTCCACCTTAAAGCACCTGTTAATCCTATTTTGGACAAAGATCATAAATGCCTCATTGTCACAAGGGCAAATCCCGGCCTGCCTTAAAAAAGGACAAGTCATTCCTCTGTTAAAAAACCAACAGAGCACCCCTCTGCTCCAAACAATTTCAGACCTGTAACTAACATTCCCATGTTAGCCAAAGTTCTGGAAAAATGTGTCCAACAACAATTGAGTCTACACATTTCTGAGTTCAACCTGCTAAATGTTTGCCAATCGGGCTTCCGTCCAAACCATAGCACAGAACCTGCAATTTGGCACATTGTAGGTGACGTATTGCTTGCTCTTGACCACAACGAAATCTGCCTCTTAATCTTGCTGGACCGGTCATCTGCGTTCGACGTGGTGAACCATGCCAAAATTCTAGATCAGTTAAAAAACAGAATGGGCCTAGAGGGTACAGTCCTTAACTGGTTAAGCTCCTTTCTTGAGAACAGATCACAAAAATTCATTGTCAACCAAACCCTTTCTGACTCAACCAATAATACAATCGGAGTTCCACAGGGATCAACGCTTTTGCCGGCGCTATTCAATCTATACGTTGAACCACTCAAGGAAATATTAAAAAAAGCAAATATTGCTTTCCACATGTATGCGGATGACACTCAGTTGTACATCAAGGTCGCATCAACAGAAGAGATAAAGACCATGAACCATGCACTATCAAGAACCCTCCAATGGCTAACCAAGAACCACCTGAAGCTAAACCCTCAGAAAACCAAATTCCTACTGATCACACCGCAGAAAAGCAAACTAAAGACAGCAGAATGGGCCAACCTTATCACTGCTCTAAATATTACTCCAAAGATTGTCGACTCCACCAAATCACCCAGTCAGGAAAACCTTTCCCATGGTGAATGGTCTAGAGGCCAAGGGCAAGGAATCATAACCTGACAATGCCACCCATAGAACAACATGGGAGCCCAGGCCAACCTTAAAGCCACACCTCCGTAAACACTAACTCTGGGGAAGACCGACTTTGGTGGAACTTGGGGAGGGGAGTCAAACTTTTTTCTTTTTTTTTCTTTCTATCAAAACAGATTTTAAATCCCTGTTTCAAATAATAGTTTTTAATTATTGTTCTAGCTGCAATATGATGAGCACTTTTACTGCAATGATTTTAATTAATTGTACAGTTAATAAAATATACAAAATATACACCGGGAATTACCCTAGATAAAAACCTGAACATGTTAGCACATATCAATACAATGGCAAAAAACACCTAGTTTCATTTAAGCTACTTGCAAAAACTTCATTCCTGAACAAAACAGACCTTAAAACTGCAGTTCAAGCGCTTGTCATATCAAGGATCGAATATGGGTGCACTCCCCTGGCTGGGCTCCCCAAGATCTCAACAGCCCCATTGAATGCTTGTCTTAATGCAGCCACAAGGCTGATTGCGGGATCCAAAATATTCGACCATATCTCCACTCACCTGAAAATGCTAAACTGGCTGCCTTTCGAAGCAAGAATTAAATTCAAGTTGGCATGCATCACTCATATTGCAATACACCAAAAAACTCCAGATTATCTAGCTCAGAAACTCACGCTTTCCGGAGGTAACCAACCCTCTAGGAGCAAAACAGACTTACTTCTGAAAGCGGCTCGCTTCTGCAAGAAAAAGACTTATGACCGAGCATTCTCAGGAGCAGCACAGAGAATTTGGAATGCACTCCCACCAAACATCAGAAGAATTACATCCATTGTAACCTTCAAAAGGAAGCAAAATCGTACTATATGAGCAATTTTCTCCCATAAGACTATATTGTAGGACTGCTGTCTATAAACTGCTCACTTGTACTCATTGCTCCGCTAACCGTGGGACAGCCACGGGTCGTGGAGGGAGTTTCGGTGGGGCGGAGAGGCGGGGCGAGGTGGGGGGGGGGGCAGGGTGGGGGGTGCTAAAAACTGGAGTATGGATAATTGAAGGTAAGTAAACTATTTAAAATGTGATGCAGGACGCGCTACGAAATTTGTTTTATTTATTAAATTGTTTACTTACCTTACTTAAGATCATTTAACTTCAGCGTATTCTTTTGGCAGGAAACTCACCTGTAGTCAAGTACCCCTAAATTAACTATCCCTCCTTGTTTTTCCCATGCAATTTCTTTCAGCCCCTAGAGTGGCACAGTTTGCTGTGTTCTATGGTAAGTTAAAAACTGACACAGTACACAATGAGATTCCAGAAACGTACATACCATAGATGTAGTGAAATGATAGACAAGATTACCCTCTGATCAGTCTTACATTCTATTTCATAAAAGTTTTTATTTTAGATGATAACCATCTTATTTAAAATGCTTCTGTCCCCACGATGGCCCTAGGCAGAATCTTCACTTTGACTCTGTAATCTGAAAAGTTCACCAGAATTGCACACAGCTGTTTTATATTCAGCATTGGCTGAAAAGGGTACCAATTGGCCCTCATTATTAATAAACCGGCTGAGGGATTAGCGAGAAGATATTTATTAATCAAAGTGTTGATCAAGGTGTTAAACCCCCCCCATCTTCCTGAGCCTCATTGCCTTCCCGAATGCCAACAAATCTTAAATTTCCATCTCACCAAGTTTTATTCTCAGCTCAGAGAGTTCTTTTAACAGCAGCATCCAAAAGCTTTTGCTGTCTAATTCCATTATCCTTCAAGTCTGAGACCCCTGTTCAATCTGATTAAATTGTTCAGAGAAAACAGTACGTTTTTCATCGATCCTGGTAAAGTGCTCGTACAGAAATGAAATAGCTTGTGATAGGAACTTTTTGATATCTCTAAAAGAATCGCAAAACATTGATTTAGAGGCAAGTCCTTCGAAGGAAGGCTTTTGGACTGAATATACAGAATAGATGTTGGCAACTTCAAAATGGAGGATAGTGGATCATCTAAAGATTCTGAAACAGATGTCTCCTAATCAGACTGAACCCCATTGTCCAGGCTTGACCTTTTCTTGCTCACCACGTGCGCTAGCAGCTAGTCAATATCCTCTGCATTCTTAGACCCCTCTGTATTCTCACCCACTATCTTGGGTGTAGATGTTCTATCATGTTGTGAGGTCTTATATAGTGGATAACTTTGCACTGGAGATGCACACACTTTCACTTCCAGAGACTGAGGCTGAAGTATCGAAGAACCAGGACCAAACCCTGTGCTCATGAAATCCTATATAGCCAGCTCCATTGAACGGAAAGACTAATTCAATTCCTTTAAAGTAGCACTATGTAATGTGATTGGTGCTCCTATAAGCACAGGGCCAGGAATTGCATCTGTATGTCTAAAAGAGGCTGTTCCAGACTCTCCCATCAACAATCCCTCGAGGCTAGAGCAGAGGATTGGCAGTTTCTTGGGAAAGCCTTTTTACTGATTAGCTCGCCCTGGTAACGCTCAATGTTTTTTATGCAGAATTTTTGTGAGTTTTAGCCTTTCAGGGCGTTCCTCTATGAGCGTTTTGCTTCTTTGGCTCCAGGTGTGAAAGAGCAAATAGAAAAATTTATTTGGTAAGCCAACTTTGCTTATTTTATCAGATGCAGGTCAGACTAGGACTGTGCGGCATGAAGGAGGCATTGAATAAGGCTTGAAGGGGGAGAGCAATGCAGAAACAAAGGAGCAAACAAGCCAAAGGAAAGAAATACTCAATCCGATATATCCGTCTTAGGTAGTTGTAACATCCGTTACATCAACAGCCTTGAGCCTCCCCCCAAGCCACCTCCTTTACTTCTGCTGTTGCATTGTCTACCGCAACACTGCCACTACTATTTGTGCCATGTTTCCACAGCCAACAACATCAGCTCCAACAGCCCTGGAAATCCTATTAGTCTGTATGGCTGCACCAAACCGCGGCTCTCAGCATGACCTCTGAGCGCTGCTCAGCACAACAAGGGTGGGTGGGGTGAAAAGCAGACACATAGTTTCTCCTACCCTTGCTTAAACATTTTTTGTTAGATTCTTGGTAGATTGTGCATGTTGCCTTTCTCTTTTTTGTTGCAAAATGCTTTATAGGCATCTCATCAATCTAAATGAAGATGGCCCTGCATATAGTATAGTACAGCAGTCTTTTTGTTGGATAATGTGTTTAGCTAAAGAGCATTTCATCCCTGCTTAGACCCTGGCGAGGGGTAAAGTATAAGTGACATTCTCTTTGTTCTGAATACCTGAGGTGAACTGATGTTCTGCCTTCTCTTGTAGTTTTGTTTACACTTGCTGTCCGTTTTTAGTGTTATTGAAATATGGCATACTGTGAGATGTGCTGTACAAAATACAGCAATAGTCAAGGGCATCTGTGTTGGGACCTCAGGCCCCTAACAAGATAGATAGTCTGCAGTGTAGTCTAAAGGTAAAACTAAAGGCCATAGGAAGACAGTTCTTCAAAGCAATGTGATGGACATGAAAAGGTGAACTTTTTTTGTCCACATTCATAAAGATAGTTGACATACACTTTCACAAGTCACACTCTGCTGAAGTGGGGGCCATACATTCCTACAGAAAACCTTTATATCCCAAACAACTCAAAGGCACACTGTCAGTACCACCTAACTCCTAACATAAAGATCGCCTCTGACAATATAACACCTCTGGGATGGGACCATGAGTCACACTAATCTTCTGTTCCTCACGATGAACTGGAATACCATCTGATGATAGCTGCCCTCTAGAAGTAATTAAAAAATAAAAATACCAAAAAATATGAATAACTAACACTTGTGATAGCATAAACCAGCAACCACCTTTTTTTGTAGCTCAGTGGGTGCTATCGTGGTATTAAATATTTTTTATGTTTTCAAAATGTAAAAGCAGACAGAAAAAACAAAGCACTATCACACCTGAGAGTTCACTGCACCTGTGGCGTCTGAAACCCAGGATCTCTTTTCTATTCTAGAGTTGTCTAGAATCATTGCAGTTTATTTTATGATGCACGTTGAAATTGGTAGCCAAGTTGTAGGTAGAGTTCAAAGCTCCCAATCTTACACATGATGGGCCAGATCACCAAACATTGTTGACTGGTGCTGCTAAATGCCCTTGGTGGTAAGGCAAATACCTTCAACAACCACATTATGAAAGCAGGTTTCTGGAGGTGATAATTTGTGACATGAATGTTTATGCATGTTTTCTGTGCTCTATTTTGTTGTGTGTTGTTTTGTACTATAGTGTTTTTGTGCTACATGAATGTATTGTCTTATTGTTCGATAGTTGTTTTGTTATGTGATTTTTTTTACAGTTGTGTTGTTGTGTCCTCCCATGCTTTTTTCGTTTTTAATATTTTGCTGTGTGTTATGTCATATGTCTGTGTTCCACTGTTTGCTTCAGAGACGTCAATAGATGCTGCTACCTTTCTGAAGTGGTTAAGAACTTAGGAGTTAAGATTGGTAATCAGCTTTGCTTTCAGCCTGGCTGTGGTGGCTACCTGTTTTAGTCTCCTCTGCATCTTACATTTTTTTTGGATGTTCTCTCTGTACCAGCCAGGAAGACTGTTATTCGGGCCCTTATTACTTCAAGGCTGAATTCTGCTTATATTCTCTACCTGGGTTTGACAGACTAATCAATAGGCTCCAGATGGTTCAAAATTCTGCTGCGCGGCTGCTTCTCATTCCTCCTTTGAGAACTCAGGGCTCCTCTTATCTCTATGCTCTGACTCCCTGTGAGTGAATGGATTCTATTTATGTTTCTAGTACTTACCTTCAGAGCCTTACATCCAGCAAGTCCTCGATATCTTGCAACTAACATTCATTTCTATTCTCCTTCCAGGAAGCTACGTTCCAACTCTAATATGGCTTTGGCATTGCTATGGTACCAAGGATCTATTGCTCCAGGACAGGCAGTCGTTCTTTTTCCTTCATGGGCCATCCGCCTGGAATAAACTTCCTATTGACCTTCGTCTTGAAAGGTTTAAGCAGTTCTTTAAGAAGAACTTGAAAACATGGCTATCTGACCATTAACTTGGCCTATATCCCTGTTTAAAGTCAAATGTTGTGGGAACCAGAATGACAGTGAGTCTGATGTCATAATATGAGTATTTTATTTAAACAAACAACAATGCAAAGTATTATGCAGAGATACATTAAAGGACATTACTTCCTAGATGTTCATATCGATAACACATCCATCCCGTGTTAGAAGTGCTTAGCTGGACAAAGAAAAGTAACTCGCGCCAGGAAGAGTCAGCACCAAAAGAAAACACATCCTGCTTGACCATATCGAACCTTTCATGATCTTCGCGAAGCCAAGCCACCTGCTATACGTGTTGCCTCTGTGAAAACTTATAGGAGAGGTTCCAAGCCAGTTGTATCCAATGGTTATCATTTCATGCATTACCCAGCAGGGCCCAAGAGGTCTTTCAGATGTGTCCAGGCTCTAGGTTGGAAGTCAAGCACACATGGCTTAGACCTTGGTCTGCAGACTCCATGGTTTCATTTTGCTGCTGTCTATCAGATGTTTGAGGTTTGTTACTCAAAAAAGAGCAAGCTCATTATTCTCTGCCTTCAAATTCAGACTTGACGTCACGGCCCTTCACAGAAAAACGCTGCAATGCCTCAGCATGCAAAATACAAAGTCAGCAGACTCACCCACACTTTCCAGAAAACAATTTTTGTCCTCAAGAGCCTGAAGGTGCGCCTAAAGGAAGAAGTATTTTATTTGTGCCAGTGGTTGCAGGTGGTGGACACCGGCACTTAGTTTTGGGGACTGTGACTTACTTTTCATTATTTTTTGACCCAGGGCAAGAGAAGGAAAGGTAGAAAGAAAAGAAAAGGAGTAAGAGAAAGGTAGGTAAATGATGACAAATGGACAAAGCAGTGATGGGAAAGAACAGAGCTTGCAACAGTGAGATGGGCAGAAAGTGTAGGGTGATGGGACAAACAGGAATCAAGAGTAGGAAACTCTGGTATTAAGCAACCCCAGGATTGGCAACGGTGGAGGCAGATTCCTATGAAAAACCTATGTATTATCATTATTTTTTCCTTTTTTAACAAATTAAGCACTTGAACAGACCAGTCAGGAATGTGAAATTTTAGCAGAGCTTTGTGTCGTGGCTTTAATTAGCAGTACCTTGTCTCAGCTGAACACCCCATATGTACTGACATTTTCTAGTTTGTTGGTAACTCTTCAATTGTGGCTCTCAGGCAGGTGTCTCTCTTTATGATGTGTTTCAGAAGGCAAATGTCTGTACAAACCTCGTGCACTTGCCAGTCTATGCAGCACTGTAAACAAAGGGACTGGGTGAGAGACTCAATGATTATTTAATCAGACCAAAGTGCAGTATTTCTCTTATCTCATGTTGAAAACAACTCTGCCAGCGTGGCTTAGGAGGCCTGACACGAATGGGTGTGCAAGGTGCCAGATTATACATGTCAACAACATGCTCCACTCCCATGGACAGGGCCGGCTCTAGGGCGGTGCGACCAGTGCAGATGCACCTGGCGCTGAGCTGCTGGGTGCTCTGTTTGGAAATAACTTATGGTTTTAAAAGCACCTGCTGCTTTTTCTGTGCGCAGCATTTTCAGGCAACAATAAAAATGTTACGATAGCTCTAGTGAATTATATTCGTGCTAGAGAAAATTCGGAGGTTCTGTATAGGGGCAGTTTGACCCATCATAAGGTAGCACAGAAGGTTGATATGCCTGCTGCAGAGAGCAAGTACTGTGCAGATCACAGAACTGTATTTATTGTGGATAGCCCAGTGGGTTACTGCTTTTGTCACAGAAATCTTTTTGTTACTTGCAGTCCTAATATAGTACAGTGACATATGAACTGTCATCAAAGAGATGCATGCAAACTGACTGGTATAAGTTAGAACGTTGTTTTTCCCTATCTTTTCATTCTCCTAATGTTGCTAAGGGTTTGTTTGGGTAGAAATACATCTTTGTTAGTAAAGCCACCCAACCACTGTGATACATTTTAAAGTTGGAGTTTATGCTTCTTCAGACCAAATTCTCTTAAAATATACTGACTATTAGTCTGAATAACATGTGATTCCTACAATCCTGTAATCCTCATTGTTTGATGTAACATTTTCTATAGATGTATTTATGCATGTATGATTTACGTCAGTCTCAGTATAATGTGCCTGTGATGTAAAGTGCTCTGACACCCTACGCTAACAGGAGTAGCTCAATAAAACAAATGAAATGGATATGGAAGAGTGTCTATATGGAGAGATGAGTGGTACTGTTGGGGGTGGTAGAGAGTTAATCCATGCAGAAGGCGGTTGCTGGGTGGGGGGGGGGGGGCAAAAAGGTGGTTGCACCAGGTTCCTCATGTGCTAAAAGCCAGCCCTGCCCATGGAAACAGGAGGAGGTGCAGTGGAGTTTGCACTTATCTTTATCTTTCCTGCTTCACATTTTCCACACACTGTTCTTGCTGCATTCCTGGAGCAGCTCTGAAGTGGCAGTTTGTGTTCGTGGAGACTATCCCTGGACAGGGCCGGACTGGGAGTGGCAAGCACTGGGCGTTTTCCCAGTGAGACCGAAGGGTAGCTGGTTTTGGATCGGTAGTGGCCATTCGCGTTTTTGTTATTGGGGGGCGGTTTTGCAGCAGTGCTGCAAAATCGTCCACGGCTGGTTTGCAACTCGCTCAATAGTCTTTGTACATGGCCCATGAGGTTTTTACATGCGCAAACGGGTCGCAAACCCATTTGCTCATGCAAAAACGGGTCATTCATCTGGCCCCAAATTTGTTGTCTAATAAGTGATAGCCGAGAACACTAATGCTATGAAAATAGATTGTCAGACATGATGACATAAAGATACAGAAGTGGAGAGAAAAGTGGTATGCAACAGAACTTAGGAAAAAAACATCTGCTGCAGAACAATGCATCCTTGACACAGGCCTTAACATCGCAAGTACTTTATTAAAGACATCCTCGACTACTATTCAGGACCTCAAATCGCAGCCCTGCAGCTTCTTTGGAACCGCTTGTGCACAACACATCTTCCATGCAGGACTTTGCATTGCAAGCTTTTTGTTGATGGCTGTTAGAAATGGGATTTCTGTCTGGCTAAGGCTTGGGCCAAAGTCAGGCAGAAACCACCACTCTAGTCAGGGCAAGGGAGTCACACGCCAAGATAACCCCTGCTCACCCCCTTGGTAGCTTGGCACGAGCAGACAGGCTTATCCCGGAGGCAATGTGTAAAGCGTTTGAACGCGCACCCAGCAACAACACCCAAGGCCCACCACAAAGGAAACTCCACACAAAGGTATATATAAAAAATAATCTTTGTATTATACCACAAACGTTAGATAATAAAGATATACTTTACAAGGTGCCATGGGCATGGGCAGAATTTACAGGAGATAGGTGTACAGGACAGGTCCACGTGGACCACTGTCAGGAATAATCACTTTTAGAATTAGCACGTAGAACATATCATACTGTAGTACCAAAACAGCACATATAGCACACAACCAGTACTCACTGGTAACAGGTAAGTACCACCTACGCAACCCTAACCACCTTAGAAGAATGACACGTAGGGAACCAGGACCTCACTAGTACCACCTGTACTAAAAAGAACAACCACCTAAGTATCACAATACCTTTAGGGGTATAGGCATGAACACATTACACATGATGCATCACAACATTCAGAGGTGTAGGGAAGAAAACACATGATGCATAAACAAACATTCAGCGGTGTAGGGAAAAGCACATGAAGCAAAAAAACACATTCAGAGGTGCAGCACAGAACAATTGCGCATAAATCACATAAGCCAGCAACATGTAACTGTCCCCAGGCCAACTGACCTCTCTGGGGCTAGGACGACCTGTGTCCCAAATGTCAGGGCAGGCTGCAGGCAGCCAAAGAAGAAATGCGCCAGGCCTAAACGTAGCAGCTGCCCACTAAGTGCTGGGCAGCTGCAGGGATGATGTGGCCAACACGGTGGAGCCTTGCAGGCTCTGGCCCACAAACACTCGTGTCCCTGTGAGCCTCGTGGGCTCGGGAACAAAATGTGGGGCAAGGTGGGAGCGGCCCGCTGCCTTCTGGGGGCGCTCTACCACGAAAGAAAAATGCCGCCTTGGGGTTCGTGGAAATACCGCACACGTTGGAGTCCCCCTTCTGGGGACTCGAAATCAGACTGCCCCCGAATTGGGAGTCCCGCTCTGGGGACTAGGTTTTAATAAAGATGCCCTGAGCCTCTTGGGCTCGAAAGAAAGAATGCCCCCATCGGTGGAATCCCCTACTGGGGACTCTGAACTCGCAATTGCCCCCAGGAGCCTCTGGGCTCCAAATCCTCAAAAATGCCCCTAACGTGGGAGCGGCCCGCTGTCATCGGGTCGCTCTATGCAACATGAAACTGCCCAGGAGCCTCTCGAGGCGGGAAGGACATGCCCCTGTGTAGCCTCTCGTGGGCTCTTAAGAACGGGAATGCCACCACTGGGGGAGCGGGCACCGGCAATGTGCCCCGAAGCCCCCCCTTCCCACTAGAACAGAGGCCCACTCACCGGCTCGGTTGTGCTGCCTCCTTTGGTCTCCTTCACTCGTGGTCAGGCTGGGGGTTCAAACGGAGCCACACTCACCGGGACTGCCTGCTCTCCGGGGCTTTCACTCCTCTTCACACGCAGGAGGGCAGGGTAGGCTCTCGCTGCTCCTGCTCCCTGGCGTCTTCTTCTCTCCTTCCCCGGAGCGCGGGGTGGGCTCCCGTCTGCTTCCGGTTTTCTTGTGGCCCTGCCCACGTCACACCACTGCTTGCCTGGCTTCCGGTTACTGGGGGCCGCCAATGGCAGCGTGGCCCTCGGTCGGGAGGCGGGCCCAGCGCCTTTGAGGCGATCTCCGGGCCGGCGGTGGTGATTTCCTCTGGGATTTAAGTAATGAAATAACACAGGGTGGGCTCCTGTGAAGCGGCAATACAACCAAGGATCAGGGGGCAATAAGCGGCAGGCTGAGCGGGGTGGGCACACGTGCCACAAATTACTACACAGAGGGGATCCCCACGCCGGGAAATCCCCTGAGGCAGGTTGGGAATCACGCAGGCTGCCTTCAGAGTGCCCCCAAGCGCTACAACAATAAGGAGGAAAGGGGCACAGCGCTCCCCAGCGCTCGGATGCCCCAGAGTAAAGCAAAAGTCTTTTTAACAAGGCAGCGGGGGGGCAAGGCTGGGCCCAGGATCCAGCTCACAGGGTCCTCCTAGGCAGGGAGGCAATCCCCCAGTGGCGGTCCTCCTGGCGCCCAGCAGCAGCAGCCCCCCTCAAGAAAGGATCCAAGAAGAGAACATTTTGTATGGGGACACAGCCCCTTTTTACACAGTAAAAACATTTGTCTGGGTGCAGTGTGGGAGAGAAACCAGTCACAGCTGGTTTTGGAGCACTCTTGATGTGCTCAGCCACCCTTCCTATTCACTAGTTAGGCTAGGGTCATCAGTCGCACCACAGGGGGCGGAGCCAGCATTGTGTGGGAAAAGCCCAGCCCTTTTCAGGTCCCAGGCGCACCCCTCCCTCACATCAGCATGCTAATCTCTCCACTCACCACCGGGGCAGACCCATCCAGACTCCTGGAGCCAGGCTCACCAGACAGCTCCAGCCAATCACATGCCAGCACACTCACTGCACACGCACACCCATGTCTAGAAGTGGCACTTCCACACTAGACACATTCACGCCGCATACATCATTGCGCAGCATTCAATCTCACGAGTTCGCACATACCAAACACGAGCCTGCACTCCCCACACATCAGGAACTAACATGGTCACATACATTCCCCATGCATTCCTATGGGAGGGCAGGCCAACCTCACTACACGCATGCACTTTACCCTGGGACACAGGGAAAAAGTGCACCAAGCCAGAAGTCACGAACTCCAGGTCGCCATCAAAAGCAAAAGGTTCAGGGGTGAACCAGCCAAAAAGGCCCGGGTTCAACAATGGCATCCTTAACAATGACGCAGTACTCCTGGGAACCATCGATGCACAACGCATCCTCAATGTGTGATCTCGCAACACTCTGCAAACCAGTATTTAAAGTAGTTTGTTCAGTGGGCCTGGCTTGGTCACTGTATCCGGCCCTTGCTCTCTAATGGATGACCTGACCTGTGACTTTGTCCCAATCCAGCATAACAGCAGTGTGCATTTGGTGCTTTCTGACACTATTTTTACTTAAATCTTTAAAATTGCATATTTCCGGTGCTAATTTTGGGGGATTTTTGTTTTTTGTGTCAAATAATGTAATAAATGTTACTTTATTTTTCCAAATTAATGTGGAATTTTTCCTTTATAACTTTTTTATTTTACTTCTGTTTGAAGTGCTACATAATTTATACATTGACTCTACACAGAGTCTGGTGCTTTAGTGCCAAGCTACCATAGGGGTTAAGCACAGGTTAATTTGGGGTTTGCTTGTGAACTTGCCCTTACAGAATTGGTGGCTGCAGTTTGAGTCGGGTTTCATCCGCCTCAACCAGTAACCCAAATTTCAACATCAGCTTTATCACATATCATGCTTTAATCTAGGTAGCAGGTGTACAATGTACTCCTTTTTTGTATAGTGTATGAAGAATTTGAGCATTTCCATGATGGGGTTATAGTAATGAAATGCAGAACTTTAGAGAATAGATGGTTTAAAATAGATCGCCAGAGAGAGGGATCATTTTTTATAATATTAATAGGTAAGCCATTGGGCCCAGGAGCCGGAGAGGCCCAGCTCATCATTATCATTCAAACAATATTGTCTTGTGTTCTAGCTAATGATGCATTAAGATATGGTATTTACAATAGAAGTGACAGAGCACAGCATTAGCCTTCTTGGCTCAACGTCGCGCTCCCCCACTTCTGAAACGCAGGGCTGCACCATATTTACTACAATATGGTGCAGCCCTGCATTTCCCTCTGCGCTGGCACTAAATTTAGCTGCCAAGCGCCAATGCAGGCACCCGTAAGTCATAGTGTAAGGGTCTCTGCATTGTTGGGGAAGATTGCTTATGTCCAGTAAGGTGTCCCTTCCTGCACATAAACAATCTTTAAATGTCGTTCTGCAACTTTTATGTCTGCTGCTTAATGCAGCTCAGATAGAAGTTGCAAAACATAATTTTTTTTAAATGATTGTTTATGGGCAGGAAAGGACACCTTCCTGCACATAAACAATCAAGGGCATTTTGCTGTGTCCATGTGTGCTGCACAAGGCAGCACACATGGAAAAAGCAAAAATGAAGAGAAATTAATCATTTCTCCTCTCAGGAAAACATGGCGGCCGCGAGCTAGAGCGGCTCGCACGGAGGTGATGGTCTCTCCCCCAGCACGCTGAATGTAGCTGTAAGGTACCTGCATCGGAGCTCTGGTGTGGGCAGCATTTAAGATTCCCCGGTATCCCCCGGTATCCTCGGTATCTGTCGGTCTTCAGCGGAAAAAAAAACGGTCAGACGCGGATGTGTGTGACCGTGACCGTGGCTACAGTCCCGGCGTTGTCCGCCCCTCCCACCGCATTGCAGCAGTGGTTACGAGCAGCCGTGGAGCTGCGGCGGGGACGTCGGGTGGCGGCTCGCGGATGCCTCAGAGTCGGGAGGCAAGCAGAGGGACGCGAGAAAGTACATCCACTGTTTACACCCCCTCGCACCCAGCTGAGCAATGGAGAGCTCGAGGCTGTTAAAGTCGCTGCAAAAAAGCTGAGGACAAAAGCCGCCGCTGCATCTGGTGAAGAGAGAAAGGTGTCCTCTCCTGTAACAGAATCATCGGGAGACGAGCGCGATACCGGCAGAAGCAGTAGTGCATACAAAGGCCGCGGTTACGGTGACAGTAAGGAGAGGGGGTGGTTGGATAATTCGCTGGGCAGTGGCAGTGGCAGTGGAGGGCTAAAGGCAGCTGCACTTGTAGATAACAATCTCGACTTGAAATCCCCCAAAAACCCACGGCAGATCAGTATTAGTAAAAAGAAAGTGCCCCTAAAGAAAAGAGGAGGTAAAGGAAGGAGGAAGGGAGAAAGTCCAGGGGGCAAGGAGCACTGTGAGCGAGGGGTCCCAGGTGAAATCAGGGAAGCAGGACAGGGACAGGGAGGCAAGGTTGTTCCTGACTCTAACATCCAGGCAAGGGGAAAACGAAAGGGGGCTCCAGTCTCAAGAATAACTCCCTCGTTGCGCACCTTTTTCAAGGTACTACCACAGGTTCTAAAGGTGACCCACAGCCCGAATATACAAGTCCCGGATTCTTCCACACAGAAGATGGCAGATCTGGGGGGTCCAGGGGGGTCCACGCTAGACGTACCTATACTTGTGCCCGCATCTGTGGCAAATATGATACCAACAGAGGCTTCAGGAGTGCTGGTTGAAGGTTGTTCTAGTAGTAGAGAAGAGGGGAATACAACGTGTACTGAGAAGGAGCAGGGGGAGGAGGAGGGAGGGACTACCCTAGAGGTCCTGCTAAATGAGATAAAGTTGGGCTTCGCAGAATCTAAGCAAAACCAGAGCGAGATCAGGATAGCCTGTGACACCCTGGAGCGGAAAGTAGACGGGCTCTCAGAGAGAACTGAGACCCTGGAGGGATCTGTCGGGGAATTAAAAGCTAACCTGGAGGCTGCACAGTCTAAGATCCAATCCCTAAGGAAAGAGAGGAATGAAATGAGGGAAAGGGTCGAATCTCTGGAGAACTTTTCTAGAAGAAATAACCTACGCCTTTTAAAAATTCCAGAAGCGAAAGAAGGGGGAGACCTTAAGACTTTTGTGGTATCTCTATTAAAAAATGCCCTTAACTTGGAAGAAACAGAGGAAGAGCTGGCCAAAGACATTCAGAGAATCCACAGGGATCCGTTCCGCCTCAATTCAGGGAGAGTAAAACCAAGGAAAATTCTTCTGAACTTTTTGACATACTCCTTGAAAGAGAAGATCCTTAACCTTGCCCTGAAGGCAAAAACATTGAAAGCCCCGGACTTTTCATTTGAGGTGCGGTCGGACCTATCAAAGGTCACCCTAGAAAGGCAGTGGGAGTTGGGGCAAAGAATGGATAAGTTCAGGGCAGCAGGGGCAACTGTACAAATGAGGTTTCCCGCCTTCCTCAGGGTAATGTACAATAACAAGATGTACAATATTCGTTCCCCTTGGGAAGCGGACGAGTTAATTGCCTCCATTTCTGAACACTCACAAGGGGGAAACAAACTTTAGGAACGGCAACATATCTCCCAGTTAATGGGGGGAGGTGAATTACTAACTCTTAAGAATAAATAATAAGTCAGAAAATTTATAGGCAAGGGGAAAAAAAAAATGGGAAGCACAAAATCGCAAATCACTATAAAATACAAAAAAAAAATATATAATAGCAAGGAAACCCCCCCCCCCCAAAAAAAAAAAAAACCTTTGCTTCCCTTACCCCGCCTTGCCTAGTCTCAAGTATGTGGGGGTGAAGTACTATATGTATGTATATGTATATATATATGTGTGTGTATGTATGTATGTACGTATGTATATATATATGCACATATAAGGGCAAGAAATAAAAAATAAAAAAAATAAAAAATAAAAAAAAATACACAAATAATCTCTCCTTCCCTTCTCTTTGCCTCATGTACGGGATATGGGGATAACCAAACAAGGAGAAATAAAAAAAAAAAAAAAGAAATGCTAAGAACGGCAGGTAAATAGTTTCTTTGATAGAGGGTAGATGGGGTCAGAGACCAAAACACACCTACGTGAACCTGGCAAACCAACATGCCAGGAGAAGTGAGGGGGGGGGTTTCCAGGGGAGGGGGGAGGGTGGGGGAGTGCAAAGAAAAAAGAATCCTCAAATGCCTGTTCATATTTTTTATATCCAAGCTTATCTATAACCAACACCACCTTCTTTTTCCGAGAGAACTATTTTCAGCTAATGACAGGGGGTATAAAGAGACGCAGAGAGGTAGAAGAAGGAAAAAAACATGACGGAAGTACATTTTCTATCCTGGAACATTAATGGTCTGCGAGTGAAGGGGAGGAGGCATAGAATCTTACAATATCTTAGAGACTCCCCTGCGCAGGTCTTAGTGTTACAGGAGACACACCTACTCAAACAGGAAGTAGAAACAATCTTGAAAACACAGAAGTGGGTGGACAAATTTATCTGCACAAATCAGACAGCTAATATTCGGGGGATTCTTATTATTTTCAAAAAATCAGCAAAGGCACAGATTTTGACTTTGGATGAAGATCTCAGTGGAAGGTGGCTGAAGTGTAAAATAACGTTAGACGGTCATTACTATACACTGGTAGGCTATTACGGCCCAAACCAGGATGACCCATCCTACCTTCAAAAAATCCAAGGGGCCTTAGTTACTCTGAACGATCCTATCATATGGGTGGGCGACTTTAATATCGTCTTGAACCCCAAACTAGATAAATCCTCCAACTCCAGAGCGATAGCATCACCTAAATCTAGGTCGGTTATGCTGTCCATAATGTCGTCTCTGGGGTTGGCAGACGTTTGGAGAGAAAGGGCTGGTATCGCACCAGGGGTTTCGTATAGGAATCTCAAGTATAAACACAGTTCAAGGATCGATTATGCCCTCTTTAGTTACACCATCCAAGAGGAGGTGAAGGGATTGCGGTACTTACCCCCCCCATCTCTCAAACCATTCAGCGATAGTTTTCTCTCTGACAGTTACGCAACAGAAAAAGTATTCGTCATGGTCATTTGACAGGACGATACTGTTAGATCAGTCGGAGATCAACCTGCTGTCAGAAGAGGTGTTAAACTTCCTAGAAATTAATTTGGATTCAGCGGGAATTAGTATTGTTTGGGAAACCCTTAAAGCTTTCTTAAGAGGGCATATTACAAATCGTGCCTCATACAGAGGTAAGGCCTATAGAGAAAAAATCAGGACTTTAGAACGAGATCTGGATAGCTTAGATAGGAGCTGTGATTCCTCAGTAGAGCAAGAAGAGCGGAATAAGGTGAAGGCAGAACTGAACAACGTACTACAGGAAAGAGTTGAGAGGAGGTGGGCGGCAAGTAAGATCTCGAACTTTGAATATGGAGAAGCGGCTGGTAAAGTTTTAGCTTGGAAAGTTAAAACAGATAAATCTAAAAAGTTTATAAGGGGTATTCGAAAGGAGGGGGACCCTACTGTTAGGACTACCAACATTGAGATTGGTAGTGCTTTTCAGGACTTCTTTCAAAATATTTACACTGAGGACATTGAAGATGATCCCCTGGCAAGAAACTCATGGCTAGGTAAGATCCAACTGCCCACCCTTACGGGTGATCAGACTGACCGCCTCGATAGGGAAATATCGGAGGTTGAAGTAAGTAAGATGATAGGTCAACTTAAGAATGGGAAGGCGGCAGGGCCAGATGGCCTCCCAGGGGAATTATACCGGGTATTATGCCCAGTGTTAGTAACAACATTGACTTTGTTATTCAATAATATCTTTATAAATGGGTCAGTGCCTCCCCAATCATGGAGTGAAGCAACCATAGTCCTTATACCGAAACCAGGCAAAGATCCAACTGAATGCGGGTCTTATCGGCCGATCTCGCTACTAAATAATGATTATAAAATCTTCACAGCAGTTTTATCAGCACGGCTGGCAAGCGAGATCGGCTCGATAATTCACGAAGACCAAAAGGGCTTTATCAGGGGACGTCAGTTGGCGGACCTAACTAGGGACTTGGTTGCGGCAATAGATATCGCCACTACGTTTTCTTTACCTTTGGCTACATTAACCCTAGATGCCACTAAGGCCTTTGATAGGGTCAATTGGTCCTATCTGGCGGCGGTATTAAGGAAGTTCCAGCTAGGCGAGAACTTCTGTCGAACCATCCAGCTCCTATACAGAGCTCCCACCGCCAAACTGCTAGTCAATGACACACTTACTGAGCCATTCAAGATTTCACGGGGAACTAGGCAGGGCTGCCCCCTTTCACCACTCCTGTTCAACCTTTACCTAGAGCCATTTGCGCAGACACTTAGAGAAGAACTTAATATTACCCCCTTTGAGTTTAGCGGATGGGTGAAGCATCTGGGTATGTATGCAGATGACATCCTCATTTATACATCAGACCCTGCTCAGGCCTTTCCAATAGTTGTCAGGAGAGCAGAAGAATTCGGTCAGATCTCGGGGTACGAGATAAATGCGGGGAAAACCGAAATAATGGTTTGGAACATCAACAACACACAACTAGATATAACCTCCTCAATGCGCTATTTGGGAATTAAGATCACACACGATGTTGGGAATATAGCTCAGGCCAATTTGGATCGGGTTTGCCGAGAATGTCGGGCGCTTTTAAAAGCATGGACCTTTCTCCCTTTGACGATCTATGGGAGAGTAAGCCTTATAAAAATGTCAATTTTACCAAAGCTCACATTTATATTTAACAGTATTCCTTTAGCCTTTGAACCAAAGCAAGTTACGAAATGTCAACAGGACATTAATGCGTTCATTTGGAATTATTTACAAGTCCACTCGGATAGCTTGGAAAAAATTGAGGAGGAGGAGGGAAAAGGGTGGGCTCTCCCTCCCAGACATACAATACTACGCTTGGGCCTTTCAGTTATCATTCTCCAGAATGTTACTGAAAACCCCAACAGATTCATCAGCAGGGAGAATGTTTAAGGCCATGTTAAATGGAACGGGCTTGCCACTGGACGGCTTTCTATTTAAATTCGGAGAACAGAAGTTTTTCAAAAAGGTGAGGCTGAAGGTCTTGCAGTCGATGGCCAGAGCCTGGACAAGGATTAAGAGGTCGGCAAGGCTGGCCTACTATTCAAATTTAGCTCCAATTTGGGGGTCTCCGGGGCTTCCCCCGTGTTTGGGTGACGACCTTTCGATACCACTAAGAGAGGGGGGGATACTGAGATGGGGAGACTTGATGGCTGGTGGGGTATTAACATCGTGGGACAATTTGTTTGAAAGGGTTGGCCCAAGGCTATCAAGGTTTAAATATATACAACTAGTAAGCTGGTCTAGAGAGCTCCTTCAAAATAATTCCCTAGTGGGGAGGTGTAGTGTGCTAGAACAACAGCTGGTGGAGAAACCTCAGGGGGGCAAAGAGGTTGCATTTTGGTATTGGGCAATCTTGGAGGAAGTGGACGGAGATTTTGACCTTCCCGATGAACTGTGGGCGGAGGACACGAACCTTCAAGGGGAAGAATGGTGGATAAGATCATTCACGCTTCTTTATAAAACTGTCAAGCCTGCATGGTTGAGGCGGAATCACCTGTTCACGGTACATAGAGCCTACTGGACACCACAAAAGCTGGCAAAATTCCAAGCTGGTAAATGTTGTAACAAGTGTAGTCTCCAAGGCGCATCGGATGTTCACATGTTCATGGACTGCCCTCCAAGCAAGGCTTTTTGGGTAGAAGTCCTGCTTACATTGGGCTCGATACTTAAAGTATCTTTACCCTGCACATTAACACTGATAATCTCTGGGATGGATGATAATGTCACTGGCACAGCAAGGCCCTTGTTGTTTTATGCAATCTTACTCGCTCGGCGACAGATATGTAAATTTTGGGTCGATTCCAAGGCGCCAACACACGCCAGTTGGTTGTCATCTCTACTTGAAACATCAAAGGTAGATTTGGCTAGACCTTGTAGCAGTAATAACCTTACATTTTGGAACCTTTTGATTTCTTGGTGTTAGTGCACCGGGGTTTTTTTTTTTTTTTTTTTTTTTTTCTTTTCCCCGGGTCCTATGATTATGTCTTTAAACTCCAGGGTCCACTGTGGCGGTTTCGAAAGATACGAGTTGGGCCTCGCGGTAGTTCCTACCTTGATGGAGTCTGGGATGGGTTTGGCAGGCCGCCATCCGCCACCAATGCCTCAGTAAACCCAGATATATTCTCCCGCCAAGTTGGTTCCCAAGGTCGTGGTGGCAGTGAGGTGCGTTCCATCCCTGGTCGCACGAATAGGTGGTTGGCTATACAGTCTCGGGTTAAGAGGTACAGGCAAATGAGGACAAAAAAAAAAAAAAAATCATTTCTCCTCGTTGCGCAAGGGTAAGATCAGGTTTTACCTGGTCTTAATTTTGGCACCGTCCCATATTTACACCACCCTTGTAAGTATGGGACAGCATCAAAATCAATGGGTGTTACCGTGGATCGCCCACCGTAAGAACTATTTCCCTCCCCTTTCACGCGAAGTATAGCCTGAAATGGTGACTTATTTACAATGCACCGTTAAGCCACTATAAGTGGCTTAATGCTGCCTGGAAAAATGGCGAAGCACCTATCGACACAACAATGTCGAGAAAAGTGATGTTGTGGTGGTGATAGGGGTTGGCAAATATGCCCCATGGTTTTCTAGTTGTTGGTAGAGTCCTGTTGGCTGTGTAGAGTTCATTAACATGTGCCTTCCATTTCTCAAAGGAAATAAAGTGGTCACTTGCCGGCCAATAGGCATTTGTCCTACATCTAAACTTGAAGCAACATTTATTGGGAGGATTTGAGTTAATAGTGGCGATTAGGTGTATCCATGCTGCTTCATGTTGATTGTGTTTTATTGCCATGAGCACTTTTTGTAATGTCGTTTTTTGTGTTTGATCTGGAAATCATGTGCAAGTGAGCACTGGCTTTTTATTAATTTACTTAATGCTTTCCAGTGCAATTGCTTTGAGTGTCTTATTGCCAGGTGAATGGACGAAATCTCAACGCCCATTCTGCTTGGTTTGTGACTGTAGCCACAGAAAGTTCAAGACGTTGACTAAGACAAATCCCCAATCAAGCTGGCAGTCTTTGATGTCGTGGTCAATATGTTCCCGGGACTCCATTTTTTCTATCATGAATTTTTCACTAGCCAATTTTATATAGTTTTTATATAGTTTTAATTCACAGTTCTAGCATAAAATTATTGTTTAAAGAAGTTAGCAAGTGGAGGAAGTGAGGAAACAAGCAAAATGACACAGTTTCGTTGTGGTGTACCCTGCCACCAGACTGAAGCTTTTATATAGTGAAAGGAAATGACATCAACCATCACACAAAAAGAAACACAAAGGATTAGATAAACCAGAAAGGAATCAAAGAAGGAACAGCTTTGATGGAAAAGGGAAAGAAACAGGTAAAGAAACCTGCTTTAAAAGGCAGCTTAGGCATCGGATCGACATTTTGGAGCTGAAGGAGCAAGGAGCAGCAGCTATTCGTCCAGCAGCAAGAGGGAAGGCAATCCTAGGTGAGTGAATCTTACAGCCTGCAAGTATGGGCTTTATGTGGAGTTTTGTGAGACCTGAGACCACACAAGGTACAGAGAGGTTCACTGTGAGGCAACACAGTCGCAGCAATGCTACCAGCTCGCACTGGTACCTGACGGAAATATTTTTAGATGTTTAAGGAGACCTTACTAGATAGGGCTTATAAATGAATGTTTGGCCCAAGTTAGAGCAAGCTATGAGGTTGGTTGGTAAAGATTAAATGTTCACTAACACAAGTTAGAGTATCCACCAGAAGATTAGAATGGGCTTGATACTGATTCTCAGCACAATACATCCCCCAGCAAGAATTCTTGTTTACTTAGTGGCCACCATTGCAAAATTCCATTCCACTTCTATAATTAGCCTTATACCTTTCTCGTGGTGTCATGGGAGCTGGTAAGTGATTTCACACTGATAGCACTTCTAGAAAGGCAGGTACGAGAAGTATAGACATCCCTGCAGTGAAGCAGCCTGATTCTTTTAATGTTAAGTTGATTGCGGAGACCATCTTTTATCTGGAGTACAACATCTTCTTACACTTACCTTCAGCACTTTTAATGCTGCTGGGAGCAAATATTGATGGTTAACAAAAGAGTTGTGTAATTCTGGTACCTTATGACAATCAAGGAGAGGCACTGGAGAGGCTTTCATAGATTACTGTTCGGTGGAAAGAGTTATTTAACACACAGCAGAGCATCTTATCCATCTTCAAAACTAGCCGCATCATTTACAATCCCAGTGTGACCAATGCCTCTTCTTATTTTGCACACATGCCCACTATCTCTGCTGGTTCTCGACACACCCACAGCCATGACACCATAAGATTGCAGACCAATTGAGCAAGCCTTTTCTATTTATGCACCTAGGATCTGGAACAACACTGTGATATCCATCCCGGCCACCCCAACACTGCTTCAATTTAGTAAAGAGTTGAAGGCAAACGTATTTAAAGATCACCACATCTCAATGCATTAACAATCCAGTTATCTGTGACCGCTGCTTTTGACTAGGTTTGAGTTATAAAATAAAGCATACTTCCCTACAGGAATAGAAAACCTTTGATGCAAATGTGCATGAATACTGTTCACAGAGAAAGTGAATAATTGAAAGTTTAACACAGGTAGGGTCGTATCACCTTGTTTACTCTGGCACATAAGGGCCTAGTGAAGCATCCTAAGGGTGTACTGATGGCATGAGATAATGTTGAGCTTTATGTGTGGGTCAACAAGGTACATTTAGGTAGCCCACCTATTTAAATAGAGTAGGATGTCTGATAGACTTAGTATTGTGCCAGTTTTCACTTAACATATAATATAATATAATATAATATAATATAATATAATATAATATAATATAATATAATATAATATAATATAATATTTCAATGATTTGGCACATGGAAGGTATTTTTTTAATTTACCAAACTTCTAGAGTTCCATGAGTGTAACACCAATTGAACATTTCACTTGCAGTGATGAATAGTACCATTGATTTGGATTAAAACTACTTTTGGAGGACTCGTCTTATGAGATTCCCTGATAGCTGACATGTAGAGCAGTCAGTCTCGTAATCGTTGGATGGATCACTCAATTGATGCCAGTTTAATGCTGCTGAGTGACAGACATGTGTCCGATTCTGAGCCAGAGACATTTTTAACTCATCTTGAGCTCGCAGCATCACTGATTATTAGTGTAGAAACACAGTGAATTGTGGAAGATAGAATTGCCACCCAAAGGACGAAAAGGCAATCCCTTGACTATTTTCAAAATAGGAATGTTCAGTTCTGTGATAACAAGGAGAGTTAAACCTGACTCTTAATCCGTCTTCGGTTTGCTTCTAATTTAAGGGTGACCAGGTGGTCAAAACTGGACTCGAAGTTCAATATCCACGTAATGATCCGGGCCACATCACCTAAAACTGGTGATATGATCATAAGGACCACAAATGCATTCTTTTATATTTTTATTATTACATTTTTTTTAATGGCTTCATGGGTGAGACACAACATCCATCATTCATTCTGGGTAATTCACTTTACTGGGAAGACACATTAACATTATAGATGATTAAATATCCTGCGCAGTGCTTTAAATGGGCCAGTAATCCCTAGTACTGACCACCTATGAAAAAGGAAAAATTTCCTGAGCCTCAACTTATTTGAAAGCATTCACAATTTTTGCTTAATGGCCAAACACATTTCTTTTTTGTTTGTACCTGAGCACCGGCACTTTTTTATTTTGAGAGGGAGAGTACCGGCACTTTTCAAGAGTGATGTAATACATTTAATTGGAGATTACCAGCACTTCTTAGAAACAAGCAGGTACTCCAGTTCAGACAGTGCCTAATTGATGAAAAAACAAGTGCCAGGGCTCTCGTCAGAAGTCCACTGCAGCTTGCAGCACACATTGCCCCTGTTGGCACTGCCAATGACAGTAACAACACAACTGCTGTCAAACTCCTACAAGTGTGACAATTCAGACTATTCCAGGCCCCCAAAGCTATAAGAGTGGCTTGGGGGGCAGGTAATAGTCATTTTGAATGTATACTGAATTAATAATTGACTGCTGTTGTGGTCAACTCAGACATCGCCACCTTGCGGCACACCGCCACAAGTGCCGATATTGACAATTAAGTGCAGGTGACGTGGACGGGAAAGCACCAGCTCAAATTAAGCACTGGGTTCAGAGTACCAGAACTTCTATTTTTCCATTTGAAGCACTGATTCCTGCGACACCCAGCAATAGCGCAGTTATCACACAACAAGCGTATTTGTAGCGCTCAAGTTCATAGTGGAGAAGTGTGGCTCAAGTGGTTGGAGCGGCAGACCCTGATGCAGAGGTCTGGCCCAGACCAGGGTTCAATTCCCCGCCTCGGCGGGTCTTGGGCTCAAAATTTCTCCGGACCTGACAATTCTCGCCTCGATGCCTATTCCAATCATGGAGCCCCACTCTGTAACTCTGGGCAATAGCTTGCTTAATCTCCACAACGGCCCCTCGCAGTGGGATGCCTGGCTTTCACCTTGGGGATGCCCAGTAATGGGTTATCTCGCAGGGGAATACCAGGACGGGTTCCCTAAGCAAGCGCTGGGACGCTTTCGGGCAGCCATGCGCTCTACAAATCAAATTTCATTTCTACAAATCAAATTTCAATTTATTTCATTTCATTCATCCCCAAGAGCTCTCTTGCCACTACGGACTGATAACAGATGATTATTGTTACTCAACTGAATAGTACTCCTTTAGTCGACCTCACAAAGATGAAAAGCCTTAGAAGGCCCTGTGCAAAACATTCATGTGACAATCGGATCAAAAACAGATCTCTGCAGTGCCACTGGGCCATGAGCCTTGGCTTGAAAGCGGCATGTGTGGGTGGTCCTCTTCATAGATTCCGGCAAAATGTTCTACTTTTTCCCAAAGCATGCAAAGTTCACAATAGCCAAAAAAGCTAAATTGGACAGAAAGATCATATGTTTGTTGTCTCACAACAAATATAAATCAAAACTTGTGTTCTCTTTACAATAGCAGTCCAAGCACAGGAATAGCTCGAGGATTGCTAAGTGTCTGGGGTATACAGGCCACAGAGGCACTTTTTTATGCAACACATAATAGTTTCTACAGCTGTTAAGCGTTCACAGAAGAGCAGAAGAAAGGCCGCATTATGCACAAGTGTTTAAAATGTGCATGACTTACATTGCACAGGAGTCAGATCGGAGAACTCCAGATTTGCATCCTGGCCCTGAGCCAGGAAAAGTTTGGAAGAGCTGGAGAAATGCTATTCACCGAAGGGGTCTGCAAGCAGCACATTGTGCCGGGCTAATGTCCTGCAAGTCCCCATGAACGTGGCCTTTGTCTGCCTCGATGTACGGCCTCCACTGTTTCGCTGTTATTTATTCGGCATTCTTTCGAATAATGTTCTTTTTCCTCTTTCTCCATACCAGAATGATTGTTGTTGAGGTCTGCTCCAGGCTGAAGCAAGGCAGTGTGTTAAAAAATGTTAACAATCCGAAGAAGTTATAAAAATGTATAAGTTGGCTGAATACCTAGGACATGGTGGAATATTTTAAAATAAATCGGTCATGCAAATGTTTGTTCATTGCGTTTTGGGGTGGTGGGCTTTCAGCATTCGGAACGCCTTACTGTCTGATCTTGATCATATTTATATTTTTAGGATAAACAAATATTGTGGATTGGATTAGTGTAAAAATACTGTCTATGGATGCGAAATACCGTCAACATAGTGACAAAATGACCGATTTACTGTAGAATCAAGGTGGCTTTTAGTTATGATATTTGATGCTATGTTCTATCATGTTATAATTTATGGTTTGCTCTGTTACGCAATGTTATGCTATACTAATGCTATATTATGTTGCTATGTTATGGTTCTTATTTTATATCACAGGAAGTCAGTAAGTGGAGCATAAAGGGGAGCATTCTCCGCTGAAGTGGTTTTTTGAGGCTGATCTAAATATAGGAATACCATAAGATGGTATTAATATGTAAAAGACAAGAAGCTTTTGAAAGTACAAACGATAATGAACTGTAAAGCACATTAGATCAAAGACTTTGATTCAAAGAAGCAAAAAAAGCACACAAAATGGGCCAGCACGCAGTTTTGCAGAAAGGCTACCTTTATTGCGCGCATACAGATTTCTAGTTGCTCGCTGTCATCTCCACATTGGCCTCTTCCTTTAGGAATGGAGATTGCTTTTCACACCATTCGTGTACTAAGGTTGTCTCTTTCAATTAGTTGAGTGCAGGTTGAAAGCATGCATTTCTTGGCGGAAATCGTTTAGATCAGTCGCGCCTGGCCATGGTTCAGCATATCTGTGTATCCCAATGTTAAACCATGTATTGCATGAAATTAGACTTTTACTCATAATGCCGACACAGTTCAAACAACAATTTAAATCAACAAAAAATTAACCAAAAAAAGAATAATATTCACATCTTGTGGAGAGGAATTGTCAGTTCTTTAAAACATTTTTCATGCTTACAGACATGCTTATAGCCATGCCTCCATTCAAATAGCTGATTGCTAAGTGACTCCCTATCATCTATAAACTCCCTGACATGTTCATGATTTTCTTTGCCGTACAACTTTCTTCTGTGATTTAGCAGTTGATGGACGGAGTAGGGCCCTTTGGGATGGTGGTGGACATTAGGTCAGGGCCGGGTTTAGGGCAGTGCGATCGGTGCAGGCGCACTGGGCACTGGCCTGTGGAGCGGAAGCTGACCTCGAAGGGGCACTTTTGCCTGGTGGAAGGGAGAGAATCCGAGGAGGCGGTCATAGGGCATGGGGGTGCCAAAAATGATTGCCGGACCAGGCGCCCCCAGCGCTAAAGCTAGCCCTGCATTAGGTCCACAATTCGATAGTAATGCATCTGTCAAATCTAAAGAAGACTGCTCTCCCAGCAGTCATCTCTGCATCTTGAAAGAAACCGCTGTCACAGACGTACCTCTCAAGGTACAAAATGTTTGGTGGTGGCCGCTGTCGGCTTCGACGGCCATCCACCAATCTTTTAACATTTTCTATTTTTCAGGACCAAACTCCCACAGCGAGAGTATGTTTCTTGAAAGCAAAATTCACAATGACCTCCTACTCATTGGCGTTTTTTTCTGTCACTTACCACCGGGATTTTCCTAGCGGTGAGGGACGGAAAAAAACATTGCACCATGTACTCTAAATAGAGACGTTGATATTATGGATTTACTCTTATGCTCCCTACTCTATCTGGCTGGCAGGGTAAGCTTTTCCATCACTGCGCTAATTGACAGCTTACGGTCCACCATCTCTAAATGAAGCTAGTTGACCAATAGATTGGTGAAGAGGGTACTCTATCACATTTGGACAGAGTACCTTGTTTGCCAATTTATAAATCAACCCTTTGTGTTTTGTGACTTCGGAAGAGTCTCCTTGTGAAGTTAACCTTAGTAAGTCCTTTCCGTTACAATAGTAACATACAATAATAAGGTACTATAACACAATGGAGTAGTTCATCAACACAATAAATAAAGTTGATGCATATTGCAACAGTACAATACTCCAGATACGGTATTACAGATTCAGAGTTCTGCTGGTGTTGTAGGGTGCCCCATATAAAGGAGCCCCTCTCCACCTAAACTTAGGGACTATCCAGAGTTCCTTACTTACTGTTTTGCATAATTTATTCTGCACTCTAAGCCTGAAAGAGTATTGTCTTGACTTATACTGGGTGCTCCCTTGTGTCTTGACAAAGCTGTACCTCTCTGATGAGCACAAACTAGAGTGAAACACGTCAGGGGTTGCTTTCATTTGTTCCAGGTTGGCTTGGATGATATTTTACCAATCCTAAGCAGTAACACTGTGCCTGAAGTGGTAAAAGGCTATTGAACTCCGTATGGATGACATTGTGTTAATCCTGGGCTTAAATACTTTGTTGTGAAAAGTGAAAAAGGTTTTGTCTCTTTCTAGATCAGTGTGGATGGCACTGTGTTAATCCTATGCTTAAAACTCTGCTAGAAAAACAGACATTTCAGGTGAGCAGATTCAGTGTCACTGGTGTTGTAGGATGCTCCATATAAAGAAGCTGCACTCTGCCTAAACCTGGGAATTACCCAGAGTTCCTTGCTTCCTGTTTTGCATATATATATATATATATATCCAATTAACACCACTCCGAATACAGAAGGTGAGAGGCCACATCAGGGGACAGCAGAGAAAGCCTTTATTTATAACAGCATGGGCATGATCCATTTCGGCACTGTGGCCTTCTTCAGATGCCGCTGTAAGTCCGGTTGTATCTCCGCCCACGCCTTTTAGATCTCCTGTGCTCTCCCCCATTGGAGGGTCAAAGTTCAGCCCCCAGTCACATGGTCGCACTGCCACTGCGACCCATGTGAAACTCCAAGTCCCAGAATGCAGTGTTTTTCGGGCTGTGGGTGCAGTGAGCAAAATTAGTGGGGAAAGGCGCGTTGTATGGAGATGAGCAAGCCAGACAGCAATGATGAATTAAGGCCTCCCTGGGTCCCCTTAACGCTCCCAACCTGCGCCAGCGATTCAGCCGGGCTGTGAGTCGACTTGACAGTGCAAAGGGCTCCCCGTGAAGTCACGAGCTGCTCCTAGCAGCATCCCTGGAGTCGTCGGCAACTTGGGTGGGCAGGAGAGAATATATATCAACTGCTCGCATTCAGGAAACGATAACAGTCCTATCTTTCCATGAGAAAACGAAAGGTAGACCCAGTTTTCTGTGCAAAACAACGGGTTTATTCGGCAACCGCCCGCACCTCCACCATGACGCGTTTCAGACTCGTCTGAGTCCTTGATCACATGACGCTATCCTCTGCCATTTTTTTGTTTTTAAAGTGCTAGTGCATCACTTGTGAGGTCACATAGGTAGTACAAAGAAATCATTGGCAATGCAGAGTATGTTTGCATGCAATATAATCCTCATAGTGAGGCCATGAAACACTGTATGATTACAAACAATGTGCAAAATTCCACAGGGTAAAAGTATAAAATACAATGTAAACACTCATGAAAAACCATCACTCCATTTACAAGTATGGTCATAATCAATGAATAAATATTTGAATAAATAAATAAACATTAAAATGCAACATAAACAGAATTAAACACCATCTCTAAAATTTCCTGAGAGGTAAGAAATCACAGTGGACTATGAAACAGTATTATAAGTATAATATGTTAAAACCAAACAGAGACCTATTATACGTAATGATATGTGCAAGTGTAAGTCCCCCTAGTGCAAGTATATAATGACTTACTGTTCACTGATTGACAGCCGTCAATAAATAAGAGAACTGTAAAACCATGTCTAAAACTAACTGTGCCTTAAACATTATTATTTAAATGCGTATAACAACAAGGGAAAAGAGAGGGAAAAGTATAATTGAGAGCTATGCCATTATCATATGGTACAGTGTCAGATTTGAGGCATTTCTATCCAGAGACAAATGGGAAGAAGCCATCAGCAAATAGTTAAAGGCAAGTGTAAAAATCCTCACTCATATTAAGACCATTGGGTGTCTTACTGTTGAGCTCTAGGATATATTTCATTTCTAACCTTCTCAGGAGTAATTCCCTATTGCCACCTCTTCGCAAAGGCGGGATGGCATCAATAGCAAAATACTGCAAAATAATCGATGTTGCTTTGATGGCTTTCCTCAAAATGTCTCGCTACGGGGTAAGCCTGATCTTTATTGGTGATGGCTCTCATGTGCTGGAGTATCCGTTTGTGGACCTGCAATTTGGTGCTCCCAACATATTGCAGGCCACGCGGACACTCCAGCACGTAAACTGCATATTCAGTCTTACAGTTTAGCGATTTCCTAATGGAAACTGGTTTCGGTTTGAATGGTGAACTGAATGTCTTTCTATTCACACTTTGCTTGCACGCCTTACAGGTAAGCACATATATAGAAGCCTTCTCTGCTAGTTAGCCAATTATTAACTTTTACTACTTCAGGGCTGGTTTTAACCAGGGCATTGCCCATCGAAGGTGCTTTCCTGTAGGTGATGTTGGGTGATTTAGTTAAATCACTACCCAATACCGGGTCATGCAATATCAGTGGTCAATTACCATTAATGATCTTACGCACCGATTGGTGCTGTCGATTGTATGTCAATACCAATCTTGTTGGCTGTGATATTAAATCCAAACTGTTAGGCTGAGGGATAGATTTTTTAGCCAATAACACTTGTCTTTCTACTCCATTCGATTTGATCATGGCCGTATTAATGGTTTTACTGGAGTATCCCCTCACCAGGAATCTCTCCCTGCTCTCCCTTTGGGCCTGATTACACTCTGCTGCCGTGCTGCATATTCGCTTGATCCTCAGCATTTCCCCGTAGGGGATGCTGGTAATCAAGTGAGAGGGGTGGTGGCTAGAGGCATGAAGGACTGTGTTACCTGATGTTGGTTTTCTATGTAGATGGGATTCAAGCTTGTTATTTTCCACATAAACTTCCACGTCTAGAAACACAATACTAGTTTTGCTCAATGAAACCGTGAACTCCAAATTAAGATCATTTATGTTCAGTTCCCATACAAATGGAAATGCCTCAGATTCACAACCTTTCCAAATGAAAAACAAGTCATTGATATATCTAAACCAGCATGTGACATGTCTGTCTGGGGTGGCTTTATGTTTAGCCAGGAGGACCTGCTCCTCCCACATGCCCATATGGAGACAGGCATAACTGGGAGAAAAGCAGGCCCCCATGGCCACTCCCCTGATCTGATAGAAAATTTGTTTTAAGAATAACAAATAATTATTCTCCAAACATACAGTGATCATGTCAATTAACATCTTGTTGTGAGCACAGTGGTGCGTTCTCCTTTTGTTCAAGTAAAACCCCACTGCCTTAATGCCATCACAATTGTGAATGCTGGTATAGAGGGACGTAACGTCCATTGCAATTAGCACACAGTCCTCTTCCCAAATGATCAGTTCTAGATTCCGTAAGAAATCCCCTGTGTCCAATATGAACGAAGGCAAGTTTCTAACGTGATCCTGCAGAAAGAAATCCACATATTTCTAAGTGTTTTCTAACAGGCTGCCTATGGCCGATATAATGGGCCTACCAGGGGGTTTGAGGAGGTTCTTGTGAACTTTTGGGATGAAGTATATGGAGGGGATAACCGGATAATCTGTCTTTAGGTATTTAAACTCTTCCAAGCTTAAATATATAAACAATAAGAGTTACCCACTTGGCCGGCACTCCCGGGCAGACAGGATAAAGGCCCCTTGTCGAGCTAGCAGTAATCCGCATAATCACCCCCTCCTCCATGCTGATCCGACGCATTTCAGGAAACACTCCCTTAATCATGGATCCCAAACATTAGACTGAGCGGCAAGCAATCGGCTACAAGCAGTCCATCTTTTATTTCATTATTACACCACGAGGCTGCTCATGTGAGCCATAAAGCATCCTGGGACATGTAGTCCGCATTAAAAACTCCCAAGTGGGATGCCTGCCACACAGGAATTTTGCAAAAGAGTCTTGAACAAAGCGAGGAAGGAGCCGATGAGCACCGCTGGTAGCCATTGTCCCAAGGCAGCCTCCAGACCACCCGAACCGCATGCCTGCCAAGTGGAACAAGCGCGGTCCTTCAAGGATCTTGAGGCGGTGCCATGCCATGACTGGGTGAGGCCACTATTTATGAACAAAAAGAGTTAATTACTCCATCAATTATTGCTCCAGAAGTCGTGTGATTTGAAAGGCTTTTAATAAAGCATAGTTACCACCACCATTACCACCACCAGTGTTTACAAGGGCAGAGTCTTGTCTCATAAACAGGTTTATCAAATACTGCACACCTGTCCATTTCTTGTTGCCATTCTCTTATCATGGATGCAGTAGGCAACAGTCAAGGGTCTGGCGATATCTCTTTTTGCAGTCAGACACCCCAAGTCAATTAATATTTTTTAATGCTTAGGAAACTCTCCCTCCCAATATGCCCAGCCGCACCACTTTGGGGGGTGGTGCATATCTATATATGTGTTGATTTATAAGGTGATTTCTTTTTTTTATGGGGATGCTTGTACTGTGTGCCATTTGTGTGCATTTGCCACTGATGTGCTCTTACTCTTGTCAATCCTGCCCTCCCCGTCTGACTTCACCTGTCTGCCCTCCCATAGTTAACTTTCCGTCCACACCATTTTGTGTCCCCACCCAATGGCCAGTCCCAATGTTTAATATACAATTTCTGCTCCAATTGTTCTGTGATGCACCTATTGATCTAGGGCATTCTTTAATCAGAATATACCCTGTGATGCCATTTAGCAGAACTTACTTGTATTTATCCCACCACAGTGAAGCTCAATAGTGGTCCTTTCAGAGGTCTGCCTTTAAAGTGCTAACGGTAGCACACACGTTTGCACAAATGATGTTTGCATATGTTCGCACATTATAGGCAGATCTGTTACCTTCGACAATGTCAGTTGAAACAGAAATATTATAGTTTTATCGTAAACAAACATATCAGTTCATACGGCGGACAGGGGCAATGTAAAAAAAATACTATATTATTTGAAAATCAAGGCAAAATATTATTTTTACCTTTGCTGGCCTTGACTTGAGTAGCAAATCCATATCCTTCTTCTTTATGCACAGAAGTCTACACCCTCATTGGCTCGTGATGGTCTGTTAGATTCTTGGGGCTTCTTTGAACAACCGTGTTAATGACAATGCCTTGAGCCAAGAATGAGACTATGATGGAGTTCCTTGCTCAATCAAGTGCCAAAGAATAGGTCACCCAAGGGGCAGCCGAATATTTTCTATGTACCTCTCAGGCACTCTGCTGATACTCTAGTTTACCTGTTCCAGGACACTTCCTGTGCTCTGGGATGCAGAGATTATGGTCCAGCAGTTTGTTTTGATGCCCCCTTGTCCTGACTCACGGTAACAACAGACTTTCTGTTATGCATCAGTACATGAAGAACCCACATGTCAGGCATCTTCATGATACAGAAATGCCAGCATCTGAGCCTGTATTTATCTGGCTTTGACCTGGGTATGAACAAGAGTTCCAGAAGCCACACAAGTGAGGGCTGACTCTTCAACAAGGCGAGGAGTGGGTTATTGGAGAAGGAAGGACATGACATAGTTTAGTTCTCAGATGCCTGCTAATTATTAAGATCCATACTTCAGCTCAACCTATTACTGTCCCATTTCAAGTCCGCCAAATTAAACCCACATTTCACCCAGAATCTTCAATTCATTTTCAGTACTCAATATCAACTCACTCAGCACTTTTTCAACATAAGTTCCACTACAGCATGCTGTCATCTTTTAAAAGACAAACTTCACCTACCCTCTGTGACACTTAAATCTGTCACATTCAAATGTGCCCAACCCATGGAGGAGAGGATGTAGCATTCTGGAAATGTGGACTAGGTTCGACTTTAAGTGTCAGCTCATCATCCTGTGATTTTGGGCAAATCACTTAGGGCCTAATTACGACTTTGGCGGTCTTGGAGCAGGACCGCCACACCACCGCCCCACTCCAAGATAGCCAAAGCTGTATTGACACCACTCGCCAGGTTATCACTTTTTTGGTCTCCAGCAGGAGGTTTATGGTGATCTCATGGCGGAGCCCATGAAAAAGGGAACTGCAATGGGAGCATCAATGGCTGGTGCAGTCCACGCTGTGCAGGAACTGGGGTGCATGTACATTGGGGGGGCCTAACATGTGCCGCCCTGCATGCACCGCATCACCCCAAGGCAACAGGAGTCCCTGTAGGGCCCCCTTTGTTTCCTCTCCGCCTCAGTTTGCATGGTGGGCTCACCGCCATTAAAAGCGTGGCATAGAGGAACCTCGGAATATGCTTGGCAGTGCGGCAGAGGCACGCCAAGCATATTGCAGCCTCATGACTGGCGCAACACCACCAGGGATCCCCGATGCCTGGCGGTTTCGGCGGTCTGACCGCCTAACTTGTAATAGGGCGGTTGGACCGGCGGTGCCCACACCGCCTCCATGGTTACTGCGCCATAGTCATAATTAGGCCCTTAATCTCCCTATGCCTAAAAAATAAAAAATGAATGTAACCATGTGCAATGTTACTGCTGCTCTTGTATAGAGATCAAATACCTTCAATCGAGTTTGCGCCATTCAGATGTAATAATATGACTTGTTAATTTTTTTTATCTATGCAGCGTCACTCTCAACTAGGCTGACTATCTGTCTACCATAGTGTTTTTCATCCAGTGTTTGTTTTTATGCCTGCTCATAACTTAAGATACCTGTACCCCTTGTATCCAATGGTGAAACATTGTGGATACCTCTCTATCAATTACAGCTTCATACATTCTCCTTACCTTAGGTCCTATATACCCTGCCTCTTGTGTGCACCAGGACTCTGTTAGCAGACCTTTGGACAAAAGGACAAGAGGAACCATTTACATCCAGTTGGACACGCAAAGTTTAAAAAAAGCTATATCTCCTGGTACCTAGTAAACTTTTATACAAAATATCTCTATTTTTCCAAAGATAGCATTGTTTGAAAAACAAATATCTCACGCTATAAAACCCACTTTTAGAAGGGAAATTCTCTCCCAGTTTTTAAGAATATATTTTGAGCAAAAGGTGGTTATGCTGCAATTTGTGGACGCAGGTGAAGTTTCATGTATGTTACAAACGCCAGTAGCAAAGCTATTATTTTGTACGAGCCAAATTATTTAATTCACCCTATCCTCACAGAGACTCTCACTAAACGTACAGAGCTCTGGTTAGACCACATGTGGAACTTCAGTTTTAATAAAGAAGAAAGCATGGCCAAACTTGCCCCATGGGTTTTTGGACTAAACCTTGAGTCAAACATATTGGGTGGAAAAAATATTGTCAAGAGTATCGAGAACAAGAGTATCGCGAAGGTAAGTTTCTAAGGGAAAGCAAAGTTTTACTAAACTCCACATATATCTACCTTAATTATATATATATATATATATACACATATATATATATATATATATATATATATATATATATATATATATATATATATATATATATATATATATATATATATATATATATATATATATATATCCAAAGTATGTAAATGTGGAGTTAAAAATGGTAAATCTGCACTTACATATTTGCACTTACCTTTTTGATATTTTGATCCTCGCTTTTTTTTGACACAATATTCTGTCCACATGATAGTTTTGTCCTCGATAGTCTGTCAGTGATTCCTTGCGGGTCAGCTATGCAACTTTGCCATTCTCTCAGGCTATTCAATCCTTTACCATTTTCAGTGGGAAGTAAAGGTCCTATAGAAAGACATTTCCACTGCTGTCTACTAAGCATTATTAGCCTCCCACAACCAGGCGGAATGCAAAAACACCTTCTACTTTTTTAACCTAATATTCATGACATCATCAATCTGTGCATAATGAATATCAGAGTTTCTCGACTATTCCAAGAACAACAATCCTCTATGCTAGGTTGAAGAATGGGCACTAGACGCACAGCTTATTTAATTGAAATTCATGTAAAAAAACGCTTATGACGAGAAGCCTCTGACGTAAACTAAGTGAAACTTTGCATCTCTCGACGTAAATGACCTACTGAGTTATGTGTATTTCTCGAATTGTTGCATTTTTGATAGACCAAAAGGCATCAGTGATGACAGTATAATAATAGCACTGTTTGTTGGAAGGAACCCAATAGGCCATTGTGCAATCTTCTCCGCCTGAGTAGGAGACATTGCTGTACTAATAGGCTGCTCATTGCTTTATCAGGGGAAGAGAGTGTGTGTTGAGTGTGTGTGTGTGTACGCACGCGCGCAACTCAATTGATGGTTACAAATGTTTCCTATTCATAAGGGGTTTATTTTCTTCTTTCAAACAATTGTCACATTAGTACGTGCTACAATGCTACCTTTGTGTTGCAAACCTCTACTCTGAAAATCATGGTAAGCTTGGCTTCCTAATTGTCTCATGTTTTTCAATGTCTTTTTTTTGTCTATGCTTGCTGCAGATTTTAATTCAGCGTAGCGCTGCAACACTGTATCATTTCTTAATAGCGCCTGTCCTTTCCTACGGCATTCGGTGCTGCAATTTATATGATGGCACCTAAGACACAGGACTTTGAATGACTTCATAATCTCTGTCTTTAGGATAAAATGTATGTTTTAATCACCGAGAATATGATTGCATACAAAACCATTTTTATTGTTATTTAATTTTGCACTTACAAATGGCTTGAATTACAAAAGAAGGAATTCATGAAAGGTGACATGTACTCCTAAATTGGTTTACCCCTGAATACTGTTACTCCACATTCCTACTGTAAGAGTGAGCAGATGGGCTGAGGGAAAGTTTGGAAACCCCCTAAATTAAACTATTTGTTGGTATTTGATCCCTTCGCACCCTGGAGACAGATCGTGAATTTATTCCGGTCAAGAACATGAGTAAGTCCATTTTAAGAGTGGGGTGAGGAAGGAAAAACACACATTATTGCTGGGAAGCAGGTTGCTTATATGTACATATATTTA
This sequence comes from Lissotriton vulgaris, assembly GCF_964263255.1. Classification (NCBI taxonomy): domain Eukaryota; kingdom Metazoa; phylum Chordata; class Amphibia; order Caudata; family Salamandridae; genus Lissotriton; species Lissotriton vulgaris. Next base: position 412,066,836 of record NC_141693.1, on the reverse strand, counting down.
ATGTGGAGAAAATAGAAAAGAGTAAAGTGCAATTGTTCAAATGCAGGGCATCTCCCCATGCATGATTGTACACTATGGACAATTACATATATGAAAAGTCTTTTACATAAAAAGAATTCGAAATTCTTAAATCTTTTCCAAGATTACTTCTTGAAACCTGCAACTGTTCCCGGTTTCCATAAGTACTCTGTTATGGTTTATGTATATGTAAAGTCCACTATCACCGACAATATTTTCATGGCACTGAGCAGGTGTGCGTGCCTAAGTTAGGTGGGTTAATTGAAAAGCCAAGTCTTTACAGCTTTTTGCAGAATTCAAGATCACAGAAGGAGGCTCTGATCTGGCGTTCGAGGACATTCAACATTTTAGGAGTGATGTAAGAGAAAACCCATCCCCCGGATCTGGTTCTGTGTATTAGTGCAATATGTGCAAGTATGAGTCCTGTGGGGTGGAGGTATTTCAGCAGTTAGTGATAGGAGATGCAATTATTCAGTTAGGTGGGGCCTGAGTTGTGTAGAGCTTTGAATGTGTGTGTGAGGAGTTTCAATTAAGCACGTTTGGCAGTGGTTAATTTGTGAAATAAAAAGTGCCTCTGGAGGCAGTGCTAACAGGAGAAATGTGCTGCTGCAAACTGCTTCCTGGCTAGAGCCCTGGCACTAATTAACCTGGAAAAGACTTGACCTAATGGGTAGAGCTGCCGATTTCGGAGCTTGAGAACCCGGTTTGAGTTACGGCGTGGCTCAACATCTGGGTAAAATCATGTGCAATCATGTGACTTCAAAATAAGTGTGTCCTTAACTGGTGCTCTAAGCACCGGTGCTGAGAATTAGGTGCCGGTGCTGAGCACTGGAAAGCACTGGCTCAAATTAAGCACTGACGTTTGGGTATCGGGAGCCAGTGGAGTTCTCGAAGGTATGGTGTGATTTGAATTTTTTGTGAGAGGTTGAGGATGAGTGTGGGTGCCGAGTTCTGGATGGTTTATAGTCTTATAGTGAGTTGCTTGGTGATACCGGTGTAAAGGGTGTTCCGATAGTCCAACTTGCTGGTGACTAGTGTACGAGGACGGTTTTCTGGTGTTGCTTCGAGGACATTTGCACATTTACCTCAGCATCTCTAGAGTGTGAATGCAGGATGCAATGATGGTGTTACTTTGTGCAATATTGTCTAGTTTTCTGTCGAAGATTATTCTGAGGTTCCTGGCATGTGTTCTGGATGTGGGTCTGAGTTCAGCTGGCTACCATTTGGATTCCCATGTTGTGGTATTTTTGCAGAAGAGCATTACTTTGGACTTGTCAGTGTTGAGCTTGAGACAGTTGGTTTTCTTCCAGTTAGCAACTTCGGTCAGACAGGTGGTGAACTTGTGTGTTGCGGATCTTGTCTGAGAGGGAGAGTATGAGTTGCATGTCATTAGCGTAAGAGAGTATATTGATATTGTGTGTGTGGGTGACGCTGTCCAGATTGATCATATATGCGTTGAAGAGGATGGGGCTGAGCGATGAACCATGAGGCACTCCGCAGATGGGTTTGTGTGCTTCCGAGTAGTAAGGTGCCATGCTGACAACTTGTGCTCTATCCGTTAAGGAGCAGATTCAGCTGAAAGGGAGCCCTTGGATGCTCATCTCCTGCAGGCGCCTGATAAGGATGGAGTGTGAGGCCATGCCAGACGCTGCAGAGAAGTCCAGGAGAATGGGGTTGCGTGGCTCCTCTGGAAAGGATCATGCGGATGCCCCCAGTGGCAGTAATGAGTGCTGATTCTGTACTGTGGTTGGGCCTGAATCCGCACTGCGTGGCATTGAGGAGCTGGTCATTGCTGAGGTGGTCGGTGAGGCATTGGTTGTTTAGTTACTCAAAGACCTTTGCCTGGTATAGTAGGAGGGAGATGGGCCTGTAGTTGGAAAGCATGACTGGGTCAGTGGTTGTTTTTTTTAGCAGGGGCATGACTGTGTCATATTTCCAGATGTCCGGGAATGTGACTGAGCCGATGAAGGCATTGGGGATGGCTGTTAGTGCTTTGCGGATTAGTAGGAGTCCTTTGGTTAAGACATGGCGAGGGTAAGGGTCAGATGGAGCCACCGAGTTGATGGTCTTCATGTTAGCAGCAATTTCCATGGGGGTGACTCCAGGCCACCAGGTCATGGTTCATTCATCATCTGTGATGGGAAGTTGAGTTCCGAAAGTGATGGGGTTCCAGTTGAGGATAAAGATAGTTGTATGTGGAGGTGATTATGTTACAGAAGAATTCTTGGGGCCTGTTACAGAGGTCTTGTGAGGGGGTGATGTTGATGGAAGCACCAGGAGGCATGATAAAATCTTTGATAATGATGATGAAAATGTCCTTACTGCTGTTAGTGGAGGCGTCTATCTCTAGCAAAGCTTTGTGATAATTATAATGATGTACATACTCAATGGTATAAGCTTGTGGGAAAAGATTTTCAAACATCTTTATGAATCAAACCCTACGTTTTAAATGTAATTTTCATTTGAGATGTCATTTCTTGACACAGAGGAATCAATTTTCTGCGTAATACATCTGTTGTGGTAACTTGAGTGATGAGCTGGAAAGAAAGAGTACAAACGAGCACATTATTTTGTGGAACAATTTGTTTATTGCCTTACCTGATTTTTCAATAATTAAAAAGTAGTCATGTTATCAAAGGTGAAACGACAAAACATTTTGCAAAAATACAGCAATGGTGCCCTACCACCAATGCAGCAAGACCTCTTTCTTTGATTAAAAAAAACAATTTTCTCTTGTTTTGTTAACCTTAGTTGATTTTCATAGTCATTCCCTTCAGTTCATGGTATTTATTGTGTTTTTACTAGAGAATCCTTTAGAAGACTTGGCAGATCGTCTGTCTTAAAGGCTGCTTTTAACCCACAGTTGCCGCCCCAAGCATCAGGAATACTGTTAAAGAGACCTCTGCTTTCTAACCCACCATCGACTCAACAAATATTTCTTAATGTCTGTCTCTATGATAAAGTGTACGTCTTTATCAGAGAGAACATGGACTCGAGGTATAGATATATTTGTATGTGATACTTGGATGTGAGGTTCTGTGAATCCGATATTGTCTCGTGAAGTTATGGTTCCGTCACGATTTTGGTGATGTCGAACCGTATTTAGTAAGTTCGGCTAATATGGAGTGAATTTGTCACGTTAACCAGCGAGTTCATTACGTATTCAGAGACTTTGTCTCGAATATGGGTTCCATTTTGTCCGAGCCTCCATTTTGTGTTGCCATCACGTAGGCCGATAAATGTGGTCGAACGAATGAAGCGACCTGGCCTTCTCGTGCTGGTATACATTAACTAGGTTCTTCTTGACTTTAAGGTGAACTGTAAGGACCTGATTCCTTCACCTGAAACTGACCCTGCCAAGCCAATTTCCTTGGTTGATCGTTGTCAGATTGCCAATCAATGTTCAGGACATCGTTAACATTTAGGTTCTCTACACATGCCTTATCTTGCTCGTTATCTGTCATTGTTTCCTTTTCTATGCTCCTTTATTACATGCATTGTGCTTTCAATTATGGGTTTGTCCGGCTTGTGGAGATTGAATTTGGGACATTCCTAATAATTAACTTTGCGTTGGGACACTGCAAACTGAGTCTTCTGTCATGTGATACTTTGTTTGAAAATGTACCTTATTGGTTAGAATTTTGCGCAGTGGGTGTGTATTCGAACTGTGAATATTGTGTATAAAAAGAGATGTCTTGCCTTACAAAATTGAGCAGTCTCCTGAGAACTTACACCGAGATGTACTTCTAGGATCACTGTTACTAGCTGCAGCTAATAAATTTGGTCTTTGACGCCACCCAGAAGTATTCCGTGTCTCTGTATACCAAGACAGGTGAATCCGAAGACTTTGGGCGTGCCCCTTCAGATGTGCAGTTGCAATTGGCTTGCATTAAAATGAAATACATTCATAAAAAGTGAAAGTGCACTTCTAAATTGATTTACCCCTGCACACCTTTGCTCCATCATTCTCAACTCTTTTCCCAGAGTACTCTAGAAACCTGTGACTTTCGCAAGTTTCCATGCGTTCTCTAGAAAAGCTTTATGATACTTTTAAAACTACACCGATGCAAAGGTATGACATTACAGGCACAGATTTGGGAATTTCTTTGTGAATTGAACCCACATTTTTGGCAAAATCCCAACTAAAAAGGCCCGCCCAACCACAAATGCAGCAAGACCTTTTTCTTTGGAAGATACATGTTTTCTCTCTATTTTGTTAACCTACATTGATTTCCATTGTCATTGTCTTCATTTCATTGTTATACATTGTGTTTTTATAAGGGAATCAGACTTGGCAAAATCTACTGTCCCCAAAGCTGCTTTAACACATTAGGAGAAAGAGAACACATCTGGGCAATCCACTCTCGGCTCAACCAATGTGGGCACAGGCTCCAAGTGCAGGCTTACAGAGGTCCTAATCAAAGAGTCCTTTTAAGCCCAATTTGGGCGGAAACAGGTGGTTCAGCCTGAAATGGAATTAAAAGTGACCGGGTTTTGGTTGTGTTTCAGGGTACACATACACTGAAAGCAGGTGGAACATATGCCCAGAAACGTCCTGGTAATCGGGAAAAACTTCCAGAAAAGTTTCATTTATACAGCATCCTGTAGGCTATACCTCATTCCAAGTGTGAAACATGTAATGTTCAGTCATGGTGCGGTAATACTGCCTGTAACATAATTGCAGGTGCATTGTTTCTGCACTGCTTTTACCAAGCCACCTGTAATTGGGCTCTAAATAGGTACTCAACTGGCTCGCTGCATATACCTAAGGTGCCATTTGCCAGTTTGACTATGCAGCGGTGGGAGCGCCTTTCTGCCGCACTGTCAAACCCACGTGAGAATGCCTGCCGTATAATGACTTTTTTAGTCATTGTTGGCGATTCCTTTGGCGTTCCCCCGATGGTGCATATAAAATAGGCCCAGCACTGGCAACGTCAAAAACAGTACCAGCACGGCATGGACTGAAAAGTCCATGCTGTGCTGGAATTTCTGTGCATGCACACAGAGGGATACATGTTGTGCCCACCTGTGTGCATACACAGGGCGGGAGGCATAAGATTTCCTCTCAGCATGGGGTTTTCATGGAGGAGGAACTGCCATGAAAACCCTGGCAGAGAGGAAACTCCTAATATGCTTGGCGGTACCACGGCTGGCCTGCAAAACATATGGATGCCAGTAGACCGGCGCACCAATGCCAGGGAATGACGGTTTCCTGGCGGTATCAGCAGTCCCAAGGTTGCACGACCACTAAGGTCATAATGTGGCAGTACCAAGACTGCCACTGCCACCTCACCACAAGTCTGGCGATACGAGGACCGCCAGACTCATAATCATCCCCTTAGTGCCCATTTTCCTTACCATAAATGTAGTAATGGAGAAGCCCCTAAAAACCAAACCAGAGAAAATAATACTTCACCTCTTGGTGCTATGCTTTTGTCAAACCACTAATCGAAATCTGCTCTACTTAGGTGAAACAGTTTGTATTTACAGGGTTGTGATGTTTTTTTAATTTAAGGTCCCATATTATTAAATACACTAGTGGCAGACACAAAAACAATAAGGATAGTGATTAAAGGCAGTTTAGCTAATGGTTCTGGGATATAGAAACCCCATCAATGTATTCTATTATTTTTTTATTTATTCATTCCTTCAGAAAAGATGTGTTCATCTATGTTGCTGAGCCATGTCTCCAAGACAAACTGATGGTCTTGGTTTTGCTATATGTTGTCTGCTACTTGATTGATTTCTGCTGTCTCTCCATGAGGACTGAATGAATCACAGTTTGTAAGCTGCTGTCTATATGATCTGACACAATTAAGTCATATCTTGACATTGTCTTCAATCTTCGAATTGCCCATGTTCAGTTTCTCTCAAGCCCATTTCATTTTTTGAAACCTTCCTCTGAAATCGAGTCACCTTGAAAGATTCTGTAGAGGACTTTCATGAATGTAGTTTAATGTGTTCTTCGAGCAGGTTTTATAAGACAGACTCTTTTCGGCAATCGGTCCTCTGTTGAAGCACAAAAAGTACATGCGCTTCAAAGCGCTCCATAAGTGGCGATTCAGAACCAGCATCTCTTAGGAGCACAGATTCACACTGGTACCTAAAATGTGAACTTTCATCCGTAAATAGATTTTATTACATGTGCAATAACACCAGGATGGTGTAATTTAAAGAAATGGTAAAGTTCTTCACAAGAGCCCCAGTTTGCAAAGACAATTGCGGGTGTAAGTATGATTTACACATGAAAATGGCTGGTTACGGTTTTCTGACTGCAAGACATTCACAAAAAGTGCTCTTTCAGCCAGAAACAGTTTTACTCCAAAATAACATTGTCCTTTGATGAGTGTAATTTTACACTGTACTAAATTCCATGTAAAGAGTATGGAGGAGGTGTTTCAAGCTATGGATTACATTGAACATTTGTGAACACCAACAAACAGCTTAATTTGTGGGTGTTCACAAATTCTATCCAACTCCTTCCCACCCTGGAAATGGGTGGTGATTTATTCCTGTCAAGAGTAGTAGTAAATCTCTTTCCATGTTCGAAAGGGGAACACAAAACGACATCTGGTACAACACTCCACTGCCCTTCCGCTAAGTTTTCACTATACAAATGGGAAGAGGATGTGGCCTAACAGCTAGAGAGGTCGAACTCAAAGCTGGGGAACTGGGTTTGAGTCGTGGCAACCATACAACACATCCTGTGAATCTGGGCAAATTAAAATCTCTCCTTCCCTAACAAAATTGACTGTCCATCTGTAACGAAACGGTGCTCATATAAAGCACTCTGATAGTTGATATCTTCGGGTCTAGTTTGCGCTATATAAACCTCTAAAATAAACAAGCATTTGCAATGCAATAGGTCTCGCCTTTGCGAGATTTTGAGCTATTGGCATTATAAATGACAATGCTTTTTATTTATATGTTTAAAAAACATGCAATAATAAAAAGGTATTGTCATTTACAATACCAATAGGTCAAAGTTTTGGAAAGGAGAGACCTATAACATTGCAAAGGCTTGTTTTAGGTACGGGGAGATTAATTTATTTGCCCAGAATGTTGAGAATCCCCAGCTTCGAAGTAAACCGCTCTAGCTGTTAGACCACATCCTCTCCCCTAGTTTCAGTGTCCAAGCACTGCTCAGAAGCCCAAACCCAGTGAAATTAAATGTGGAAGTCCTGAATGCCAAGGCTGCGTAGTCTTAAATCCAACTCAGGCCTCTTCAATCACTCCCTGCCCCTTTCTCTCACTCATTCAGACTCCTAAGTTCTCTATTTGTGGCATGTTTTCCCGTTTTTCTCTTCCTCTATATTTCCGCTTTGGTTGATTTCCCTCTCTTTCCCGGTAAATGTCCGATGCAGAAAATTAGAACGTGTGCCCTCTAGTGGGAGCTGGTGGCACCCACCGGCTCAAATTAATCCTTCAATTGAAAACCTGACCGTTCACTGGTTCTCTATGCAAAAACAGTTTTGAGGTTAAAACACAGTGCCCAATCTAGTGCAGTTTCACCCAGAGTGGAAATAAAACAGGAACACCATCAGATGAAGGGTGACCACCTGTTTGTTAATTTCACGTACTGTCTGTAAATCCAGCATAATGTCAGTTATTGAGCTTCCAACAGAGCATTTAGCTACCTCAGTTTTGAAGGTTTCAGTCATATCCTGCAGGTAACATCTGCCATGGTGTAATTACCAGTGCTCTGATAAAGGTTAAAGAGCACTGAAAAAGAAAGTAATACATTTCATCAAAACAGATAACGCTGTGGAATGTTTGAAAGGCATGCTTTTATTCATACCGTTATCAGATTTTCCATATTTGCCCCCCCCCCCTCTCTCTAATATAATTTAGCAGGAAGATTGAAGCATATAGCACGTTTTCCTTTACCTTGTGCATGTTAAATATTTGTTCTGCTTTATTATTATTTGGGATGGAGTGGGGAACCTATGGATTGATAGAAGGATAGATACAGGGCGTGGAGGGTGAATGGAATGAGTATGGGTGGGTGGATGAATAAATGGATACATTGGCTGGGACGATAAAAAAGGATGCATGCTTCAACGAACTGGTGGATGAATGATATGAGCAAACATTTTTTTAACAATAAACTTCATTGCCATTATGAAGCATGCAAAGGACAAAACACAATTTTGCATGGGCACACAGCATCCCACTTAGTGGCCTGCAGTTATCATTCTACACACATATTACCTGGGAGGTCATTGGTGAGAGACTCGAAGGTTACCCCTTTATAAAAGATGCAGGGGATGTAAATCGTGGCTTGTTAAAGAAAAGGTCCATTCTTAAAAACGCCAGAGGAGCAGGGCTCTAAGGAAATCCTTTTCACAGGATCACGATTTCTAGAAGCTTTGCCAATTAAATATTTCAAACCCGCAACAATCAAAGGAATTCTCCAAACAGACACCCATCAGCATGCCTAAAACCAGGGACCTGGGGCATCCTCGATTGTCGAAATTTAAATTGGCCACAGGACTCTGTGTCCTCTTGGAACATTAGAGGCCTCAATAACATACTCACTAGCCCAGCAGTAATGGAGGAGTTATACCAAAATAATATAATTTGCCTATAGGAGACCAGGTGGACAACCAGTAGATGCTGCCTAGATGTTAACGAAGTATTCAAGCCTGCCCTGTCATCAACAACAAGTGATGGGAAATGATGAAATAAAGGTACAAATGCACCGGTGCGTATCGCTGCCACGAGGAAAAATAATCTAACACCTTACAAATGTATTGATTACGGTGGCGTACTATGAAGTGACATCTGGAAGGAATACATTAATAACTGCACATAGTATTAAAGAAAAACTTTTCTGCGCCACGCCCGGTAGTTAGACAGGAAATGCAAATCACATGCAATAATTTGATTAGTAAGGGTCTAAATAAAGAACAATACCTTCTACTATTACCAAAAAAGCAGCACACAACTTTGCAGCAGTATTTCAAAAAGTAAGAAATAATTACACACTTGTTGCAGTCACTTTTCTCACTGTACCATCATTTTAAACCCACGCTACAGTGTTTGCACAAATATATAGCGCGAGCGGCTTAAGTTATTAAGCGTCACTTTTACGGGATTAAGCTGGGAGTTTTCCAGAACTTTGCTGCTGCTGCTTCTGCAAAGGAAGCTCAGCTGCAAAGGGTCCTTTGTCACAGCAAAGGTGAGAGTCCGGGGAATGGTAAATAAACGTAGTTGCAAGTAAGTCAGGGGCAGACCTGTATACAGCTCTATGTGTAATGGCCATAGTTTAGAAGAACACTCTATTATTATTATTATTATTATTATTATTATTATTATTATTATTATTATTATTATTATTATTATTATTATTATTATTATCATTCTTATTATTATTATTAAATTACATTTATCTAGCGCACAGCTACCCGGAGGTTACCCGGCGCCTGCAACAAATGAAAAAGATTAATAGGCTAGACACAGGAACGGAATAGGAGGTACTACTGATTAAAAAGCCAAGGTTTTAAACCTTTGCAAAATTTAAAATAGTGCTGTTCGGTACGTAAGTGAGTTGGAAGAGAGTTCCAGAGGGAGGGAACCAGATAGGCAAAGGAACGTCCTCCCATTCTGGCTCGTTTGATCCTAGGGACTTGGAATTTGTGTTGATTAGAGGATCGAAGTAGGCCTGGGGGTTGGTAGTGGTGTACCAAGGCACTAAGATTGTGAGTGGTTAGGCGAAAGATTATTTTATGCATGCAGCCTAGGGCTTTAAATTTGGCCCGACTGTCGATTCTAAGCCAATGATGTTGACGGAGTGAGGCTGAGATGGGAGTCCTTTTTGGGTAGTTTGCATAGCAGACTGGCTGTGGAGTTCTGAACTTCCTGCAGCTTGCACAGCACTTCCTTGCATGCCCCAGTACGTTACCGTAAACCAATCTGGATGCTACAAGGGCCTGGATGACAGTTTTTTGGGTAGACAGAGAGAGCATCCAGAGAATTTTCCTAAGCCATTTGAGTATGGCAAAGCAGGTGGAGGCCACTTTGACCACTTGTTGCTACATCGACAGTTGGTCGCCGATGATGACGCCAAGGTTACGTGCTGATAGAGACAGGAGTGGGGGAGCACCCATTTGTGATGGCCTGTGATGGGATGCCCAGAGGGTTTTGTTTTTACTGAAGAGAAGGAGTTCGGTTTTCCCACCATTAAGTTTTAATTTGTTGTCATGCATCCAGTCAGCAATATTTATTAGTCCAGACCGGGGCGCTGATGTCTTTGAGGTCTCCTTGGAGGAGAGCGAAAAGATGAGCTGAGTGTCATCTGCATAAGAGTATATGGTTAGCTTGGCTTGCTCAGCTATCGTAGCCAGGGGGCTAACATAGATGCTGAAGAGCAATGGGCTGAGTATGGAGCCTTGAGGGACTCAATACTGGGATACATGAGTCTTGGAATGAGCAGCAGGGGAGAAGACCTGAAAGGTCCTGTTTGATAGGAAGCTGGACAACCATTTGAGTGCCAGGCCTGTGACACCACGGTATTGGAGAGTATTTAGGAGAGAAGTGTGAGAAACTCTATGGTGAAGTTAGTTGATAAACAACATGCAATGGAACACTGCTGTGGACACCCAATCCCACATTTTCCTTGCTCCTGGCACTGAGAAAAGCAGTGTCTGGTGTTAAGGACCCTAGGGAAATATGGGAATAAAACACGGAGGAAATGGGTAACTGGAATGCTGATATGGGCTTTGTTGAGCAGAGAGCTGGAGATGGATAAAAGACAACAGCTGACATAAAAATCAATATTGCACATCTGTATGCACCAGTATTCTAAATCACTCACCTCTCCTGGTCCATAGAGTGATATAGAAATCAGGAGAGATTGTTTCCGAATTGCAGCACAGAAGATGGAGTGCAGGAAAGTCCTAATACAAAAGGTAGTAAGAAACAGGCCCAAGAGGGATAAACCCGAGCTCAGAAGGGACACTGAAGGGGAATCAAAGACAACAAGGTGCATAATTGAGGTGAAGGGGAGAAAATCATGTGCAAACTTCCCCCTAAGTAAGGAAAACCTGGGGGTGTGGCCAGGACGCCGACCAAGATGGCTGTGTATAGTCCTGGAGCTCCACCGGATCACTTTGCTAGAAACGGATGTAAACCTCGAACACCTCACTACAGTGGAGTGGTGTGGCTCACTGGTTAGAGGCGGCAGACCCGTAAGCAGAGGACGGCCCGGGACCAGGGTTCGATTCCCGACGCGGCAGGGTCGTGGACCATGGTCAGCGGGCTCGATAATTCTCGCCTCGGTGCCTACTCCAGTCAGTGACCATACTCGGCAACTCTGGGCATTAGCTTGCCTCATCCTCACAACGGTCCCCCCAGACAGCCGGAGATGCTTGGTCGCTCCTTAGAGATACCCATTAGGGACCATCTCTCAGGGTGAGCCAGGACGGGTTCCCCAGCGGTCGAAGCGTGGAGATACTCCTCCGGGAGTCGATTCCTAGCGCTATATAAACCCGCAATTAAATTAAATTAAATTAAATCCCATAGAACCCACAGCAGGGGAGGCGGCAACAACACAGCACGCACACCTGAAGTTTCAGCACTCTGGAGGCTTCCGGAGTCACTGGTCGAAGTACCTGCATGGGCGCTGTGGCCGGAGCTGCAGGCACTCCTGGGAGAAAGTCTCCTCCCCCACGCTACCACAAAGTCACACAAGCCGGGGAAACAAAGGCCTACCTCTGACCTGAACATGGAAGAGTCCAGTGGGCTCCATAGTTGGCTGCATCAACAGGACAGAGATACTGCTGCCGTAACTGCCTAGGATCGGTATCCTCCGGCTCACCAAAGACTCTTTGCAAGGTAGGCCTTCATCAATTTTACTATCTACCTACGCTCGCCCTTCGACTCAAATAATGCAGATGTGCCCGCACAGTATCCAGCGCCCACTGCCCACTGAAATGCTGCACATCCACACTGACTGGCACCCACCTGACAACTGATTCGGCAGCACAGGCTGCCCTCTTGACTGCAAGTTGGTGTACTCACACTGTGGTTGTAGTCGAGGCTGTGCAGAGTTCCACAGGTCTAAGTCGCTCGATTGGGAACCGGCGACGGAGACTCATCTCTGAGATGCGCTGGTGCGATCGCGGATCCTATCGGCCAGCTGAAGCTGATGCATACTTACACATGCCAGCGCCTAATCACACCTGGTAGGCGCTTATTGTTAAACTACACGCCCCACCGGATGAATTAGGACCGTCAATTTCTCCTTGAGCTCGTTTTGAAGCGACAAGTCATTAAATTGCCTTCGTTCAAACAAAAACTAATCCAATGCCACAAGACCAGTCCTCACATTTCGTTTCCTGTTCCTATACAGAGTCAGACCAATAAATCACAATTAAGTTTCTTTCCAACGTGGAACAAATATGAGATCCACTGCTGGATTAGAGATTGGCTACTCTCTATTGAGCATTGTTTTGGTTGCAGGTCCTGCCTAGACCTCGTTATTGACCAAACAAGTGTATATGCAATTCATATCATTTTAACCATTTTTGTACACCAAGGGCTTAATATCATATTACCACTAACTGATTGAATCCTTTGGGTTAAACTGAATACTACACTGCTTGGTCCACGCCTATTTGTGGTTTGTAAAAAGAAACTGCTCTCAAAAATAATTTTCGACATACTTTTCAACCCCATTGGTATTGTCTGTTTAGGTTTTTTGTTTGATTACATTTTTGTGTTTGTCAATTATTCTTTCAACTGTGTGTGGAAACTGAACTCACAAACTGTTTTTTGAGTTTCATTCGAATGGTGTTTGAACTATACATGCATACAGTTCATGCAAGTGATAACATGCTTGTATTTCAACTCATTGTGGCCTATGAACATATAAACTAGATTCAATTGTCACAGTAGCACTTTAAAGAAAAAAACTCAGATTTTTTTTTTCTTTTTCTAAAAAAATTAAATAAATCAATTCTTTTCTAATCACATTGAGTGTCGTGTTTGGTTTAAGTGAGTAATTTGTGGATTTTACATTCAGTATCGGCAAGCTTGTTGTTGATAGTTTATATTTTGGCCCAGCCTTACTGATGATAGGCCAGAACCCGCTATGGTTGATCATTATTGTTAAACTACAGCCCACATCAGCCATATATCCTAGGGCGGCCACAGAAGTGACGGTGCCAGTGCGGGACCCCGAGGCATTGGAGCTACTGCAAACTCAGGAGTGGCCGTACTTAACCCTTAATCTCCCTAACTAATGTCGCCTGGCCTTCACATCTTAAGGACTCCCCCCTGGGAACCTTTTCTGACAATTTCAGACAAGAATCGTAATGACGGCCCCATAGATAGTGGGGCAGCAGCACAACACCTGGCCATCTAGATGGGTGGCCCCTCTGGCAGCAATACCACCTATTGAGTGCGCCTGATTTGTCGAGTGGAGATTTGCGGTCGGGCCCGTATCCACTGAAGCAGCTGCCCGCCAGGGGGCAAATCACCTGCTACATTGAAAACTGACCAGGCGAACAAGCCTAGGTGGCCTCTTAGATTCAGATTAGACCACCTGACTGTTGATGCTGTGTCATCAATCAGGCTCCCCTAGCAAATCCCCTAGCTCCACAACAAAACCCCAGGGCATGGCACCTCTGCTAAGGCCCGGCCTGCATACCCCTTCCAGCGGCCTGTCTGCTCTCAAGCACACCACATGAAAGTGGCCCGTGCATCATGTCCCTACACCACATGTACTTACCATTAACAACGGGGCAAGACATTGGTCTACTTGACTACAGCGGCTTGTGGTTCGGGGGGGGGGGACCCGAATCAAAATCAAACTAACTTTTGAGAAGGCTGGCCGTGCCGGCGACACTACTGGCTCACGACAAGCAGAAGGTGGGGAAAATCCAGACACCGAAAAGTCCACACAACAAGGACCTGACCTGATCCTAGCAGAACTACGTGCAGGTTTTAAAGCACTAGATACTCGTTTTGACACTCTAGATAAGCGCCTGGATAAAATGGGGGCACAGCTGGAAAAACACGCTGGCTGCTTCGACAGAGTGGCGTGCAGGATATCAGACCTCGAAGATGGCTCAGCCCAAACAGCCAAACAGCTGGAACGAGTTGAAATACTCCTAAAGACTGTTGCTATGAAGAACAAGGATTTGGAGGCCAGGAGTAGGCACAACAACATTCGCGTAATTGGGGTGCCAGAATCCACCAACACAGGTCGCCTTGATGGCTTTGTTGAACAATTATTAGCAGATCTATTTGACAGAGATTCCTTCTAGCCGGAGTTCCTGGTGGAGAGAACCCACCATTCGCTAAGGCCTAGACTGAACCCTGGCTGCCCTCCCCGATCCATAATTGCTCCCCTGCTTAACTTTCGGGACAGAGACACAGCAGTACGACTAGCAAGAGAGAAAGGCCCATCCCACTGTCAGGGAGCAACATGTTCTCTTTAGCCAGACTTCATCATCATGGTCCATGAGGCCCGCCGCAAGTTCACTGGAGTCAAGGCCACCGTCAGGAACTTGGGATTGAGAAATGTCATGCTGTACCCGGCACGCCGGAGGGTGGACACTGATGGGAGGTCCTGCATTTTCAAAACATCATCGGAGTTGTAGGTGTTTTGTCATACCTTGTCTAAAAAGAAAAAAATGCAAGTACCTTCCTCCCCCAACAGATCCCCACCGGGCTTCAGCTCTGGGGCCAGTGCAGACTTATTTTCATCTAGCTAGTTAGCTGGTCCTTTGGCAATGTATAGGTTGATTTAGCAACTAAGGAACCTTGCAGACAAAGTTAAATTTGATTTGATTGAGTTTTTCTGCATGCCACAAATCACAGTCTTTGTTACATATTGGAGGTTCCGGCGTAACTTTGCCACCTCCCCAGTGTTGATACACTAGAGCTATAAGTAGATAGTTCTTCGTTACATTGTGTGCACATAGCTTGGGTATTCCCCATAGTATGAGAGATGGAGATGGGTGGGGGTGGGATGGGTGGTCATAGTTCAATGTATACTACAGTTTATAACACCTGAGATTGTGCTCCGTAATGTGCAACCACACAACCAGATTTGTATCATGACTCCATTTCTAGACAATGAACACTGACAGTAGAATTCACCCATTCGAAACTCTCACAGTGGCATCATGGAAAATCCGTGGACTCCATAACCCTCGCAAAGGCGAACAGAAGATACAGCACTTGCAACAGCACCAGATAAATATTGCCTTCTTACAGGAAACACATTTATCTCCTAATACCCCAACATCCTACATCAAGAACTGGGAGCAACATCGCTACTTTGCAAATTCCAGCTTGTATGCTAGGGGGGTCTCCATATTAATACATAAACACATTCCATTTAGTCCAAAAGCGACAGGGAGGGGTGATACCTAATAGTAAAGGGTCATTTGCTAGGACACAGTATGCTATTAGTGAACGTATACGCACCCAACATAGATGACCCCAACTTTTACTTGGACCTATTGTCCCCAATAGACAGCATGCAGACGTCACAGGTATGTTTAGGGGGCAATTTGAACATCTTATTAGACCCCGCCCGTGACAACACATCAAATTCTCCAGACACAAAACCCAGAGCTCGACATACATTAACAGATCTTAAGCAGGAATACTCTCTAGACGACGTTTGGTGCCATTTATACCCACGCAGGCAGCATACACACACTATTCGGCATATCACAACGCTTGGACCCGTCTTGATTACTGGTTGTTATCGCCTAGCTTATTAAATTGGACAATATCTATGCAACATTTACCTCACACTATATCAAATCACTCTCCAGCACTAGTGCAGTTGCGCATTCCCCGGGTATGTGGATCAGAACCCAAATGGAGATTTCCCGACATGGCCCTCAGGGACGAAGTATTCAAATCAGAATTGCGTCAAGCAATAGTGGATTATTTTGAATTGAATGAGGGTACTGTGTCTACATGGGCCACTTTGTGGGAGGCCTTTAAGGCTTATGTTAGAGGGATTTGCATTTCTAAACAGGCTGGCATACTCAAAGACCTCTGACATACACTCACTAAACTAGAACAACAGCTACAGGAAGTAGACCAAACACAAATATTACACCCCCAAGCAGTGTACACAATACTTCGGGCCAAACTGGTGACAGAATTCCATGAAGCTGCAGACAGGGAGGCATATTACTTGGGTAAATATGCAACTGCAAGAAGGTATGGGGAGGGCAAGCGCCCGGGACTCATTTTAGCACGTACACTACAACCCCCTAGAGGCCAGCTATACATATCTGCACTTCAACGACCAGATGGCACCAGGGCAACAGATACGAGGCATATATAGGACACATTACTTACCTACTACAAGGACTTGTACACCTCCCGCTCCCCCGAGGCTACAGCGGAATGCAACAGTTCTATAGATGAAATAGCAATGGTATGGTTAGACAGCGCACACCGCCAGTTTCTAAGTGAACCATTTACGGAAGTTACCCAAGCAATAAATGCCATGGATGGTACCAAAGCACTGGGCCTTGGTGGTTTTTTTGTGATGCTTTTACAAAGCGTATAAACACTTACTCACCCCTATCTCTTAGAAGTCTTTCAGGAAGTGGTGGGAAAGGGCATCCTTCAACCCACCCTCCATGAAGCAGTGATAGTTTTACTTCCCAAACCTGGAAAATACCTGTTACATTGCGGGTCCTATTGCCCGTTATCCCTACTGAGTTTTGACAACAAAATACTCACCAAAATGTTAGCCACAAGGCTTTCCCTCATTCTGGATCAGATTATCTCACCTGCGCAATCAGGGTTTGTCCAGCATAAAACCACGGCACTGAATATACACACACTTTTTGTAGTCCTCCACAGAATTTCGCCAACTATCCCAGCAGCTGCTGTACTATTAGATGCTGAAAAAGCATTAAACTATTTGGAATGGTCCTTTTTACACTCAACGCTTCAAAGAATGGGCATTCCAGGGACATTCTCCACCATTATTCGCTTACTATACACCAAATCCACTGCATATATCCGACAAAACGGTACGCTAACTAGAGCATTTCAGCCCACGCACCGGACTGCACAGGGAAGCCCGCTGTCACCCCTATTATTTGTAATAGCACTGGACCCACTTTTACGTCACCTACAGCAACAACATATTCACAGAGGGCTCCAACTGAAAACTGGCCCTCTGCTTGTCACCCTATATACGGATTACATAATTTTATATATCAGGCAACCTCAGGGAGGCAGACAGATTTGGGGTGCTATCTGGCCTACAAATTAACTGGCGCAAGTCTGAGATACTCCCACTGACTCAGTGCACCCAGATGATTGATACTGAATACCCCTAAGTAAGATGTGAAGAGACCCAGAGCAGATATTGCAACTGACCTACGGGGCTGCACTCGATAAGCTGACTAGCCAAGTTGACCGTTGGTTAAGACTACTAATTGCGATGGCAGGCAGAATTTCCATAATTAAAATGGTCGTGCTCCAGAAATTTCTATACACGTTTCATAATATACCTATCCCACTGACTTCCTCCTTCTTTACAACATTACGCACACCGCTCCTATGCCTAGTGTGGGACAACAAACAGTCTAGAATTAGCTGGGACTCCCTGATGCTGCCTTACAAACGCAGAGGGTTCGGGGTGCCACATTTTTTAATTTACTATTTAGTGGCCCAGTACAACTTCGCCAGGCACTGGTCTCACCCGGATGCCAGGATCCCACCCATTAAACCAGAGGTGGGCCTCACACACTGACCCTACGTTGAGCAATTTTACCAGAAGATCTGAAACGTGACCAAAAGATATCTAAACTTTCTCAACAACTAGCTAGGCATGGAGAAAATGTGTAAGATCTGCGGGTGGCCTGCTACTCTATTCACCAGCCATCCCCATGGTGGACAACACCTGGCTGCCTATCACACATGAAGAAATTCTCTAAATTCTTCCTTGAAACAACAGGAGATCTGTTCCCCAAAGGCCATGTGCTCTCCCGGAAAAAAGATTGCTAGATTGCATAACATGACACAGAAGAATCATTTCATATTACACAGATTGCAAAATGCTTTACCCGCACAGCTCCCCAGCTATCCACTCGAGCCACCAGACTTCACCTCCTTGACTTTACTCATCAAAGATCCGAGCGGGAAACGTCTAATGTCCGAAATTATACCAGGCCTTCATCGCATTACTCCCCAATAAGGATTCTAGAATAAGGGAGGCATGAGAGTGAGACCTGGGTCACGCTATATGTTGTTATGTTAAAATATTTATAGAGCGCATCGCTGACCCAGCAATGGGGGGTTCCAGCGCTAACAATCTAGTAAAGTGGGCAAAGGCAGTTTAGTGATTGGAGAAGAGCCAGGTCTTCACCATCCTTCTAAAGATCCAGTGATTTTGTCTATGTCGTGTCTTTTATGTGGCAAAAGTTTGTGGAGTATCCTGAGGCTTGCGTGAAAGGGCTTTATGTTTGTTGTTTATTCAGTGCTAAGAGCTAGGTAACATAAACTAATGGGTTTACATTAGTGAAGGGGGTGGGTGACAGAATGACTTTCATTACTCGAATTAATTAATGTTTTGTGTTTCCTTGCATACTAGTGCTACGAAAAAGAGGCTTGAGGCCTTGTTTTAAGATGGATGTTTTTGAGTCCTGTCATGATGAGCTGAGCACGGCAAAGAAATAAAAGTTTGTCGTTCATAATCATCAGTAAACAAATACGAAGAACTGTGCAGGATGTGCTCCGTGTTGTATTATTTTCCAAGGACAGGATAAGGCGGAAAAGCCAAAGCTGAGGAAGCAACGAACTGTTATTCAATAAATTGTTGCAAAGACCTCGGAAGCTAATGTCAATTGCAGACAACGAACAAAGACATTATAGAAGAGCTCGATTTTGGTATGTAGAGGCAATGACTTCATGTGGACTGACTCTTTCAAAGTATTCTGTTAGCTAGTTTTAGATAGAGAAAAGGTATAAAAACTTGGCCCCTTGGGAGGAGCTGGCTGGCTCGTTCCTGAATCCTGAGAGCGTGAGATGCTGTCGGACTTTTGACTCATGTAAGAAAGAATGAACTTATGCTTTCCCTTTTAGGTTCTTATTTAGATTAGACAGGGAAATAGGGTTTAGGAAATTAGATTTCTCTGCTTTAATAATTCATATGCTGATTTGATTTGAACTGACAGTCTTATGTGCCTTTACTTAATAAAATTATGTTTAATATATGCTAATAAAAGATTTAATTTCTGAAAAGCTCTTTACTTAATAAAGTTAATAAAATAGATTTTGAAATGACAAAGCTGGTCTTGGTTATTTTGAGTCTGGTTACCATTAGTTAATCCATTGCCTAGGTGACTTAATTAAATGTACCTTTATATGAAATGACAAAGATAAACTGCAGTTGTATATAAATGTAAATAGTTTTATGAATAGTTTTGATTAATTAGGTCACATGATTCAGTTGACCAATTTCATGTCTCAGTTATTAATGGGCCTTGTGAAGAGTTATGATTTGTGGCGAGTATCGTGGTGTAGATTAGTGCTATGAGACAGAATTTCTTTGGCCCTCTGGATCAATTCTCTGGTAGCAGAGTTCGGTTACTATGGTAACTGACATGTTACATGGTAATTACATAGGATACATGTTTAACATATGTTAAGTTTGTTTAGTTGTTATATGTAGTCGAAAGGTTTTTTCCAGCAGTGTGAAAATTCCTGGTTAAGTTGCCGGCAGAGTAGTGTGACAGGTGAAGTTACACAGTTCATTTGTTTTGTTTCAAATTAGTGGTATTGATATATCACTAGTGTTGTGGACGTACAACACAATTTTAGGGACTTAGGTGTGATCAGTGATTAAATATATAGTGAGGATTGCCTATGAAATCGTAGCTTTGAGTATAGGGACTGGGAGCCCGTTTTAAAACTCGCTGTAAAAAGAGTAATAGGATTTTTCCAAGCTTGAGTGAAGGGTAAGGAAGCGTCGTCTATTCTTACTGGCGATTGAGGATTTCTATTGGTTGGTTAAAGTCCTGCCGAAGATTTCGCGTATACTTGGTCAGGGTTTTTCCGTTTGAATGAGTAAAAATGATTTTATGAAAATAGCGTTGTCTATTTCACGAGAGTGTGTACTCGAATGATTGATAAAAACTATCCCTTTGTTTAGTGAAACAGACAGATTGTTTTTTTTTTCCGTAGTTACTAATTGAATTTCATTGAAAAGAATTGTTTTAAAATGGCGCTGCGAAAATATTTTGCAAAGGAGGGGTGAGTTAGCGGAGCGGAGACAGCGAAGCTGCAGCGGCAGTATACGTCACAGGGTTTGCACTGCGATTGGTTAACATACGTCACAGCAGGTGCACTGATTCGTTCACGTGACCAAAACGAGCTGTTAGCTGATTGGTCCATTCTGAAAACAGTATTTCTATTGGTTGAGCAAGGTAGTGACGTAGCTTAACCTGATTGGCTTGTTGGTGAGTTTCACGCACAGATTGGCTGGAGTAGCGGAACAACAAAGAAATAATTACGATCTTTTCTAAATTAAGCGGAATAGTTTTAAATCATGAGTTATTGGAACCATAAAAAAGAAAAGAAGCCTACATGGTTTCAAAAATTGAAAAATATATTCAGCCCGATAAGAAAATTGTAACGCATGGTGGAAAATTACTTCATAAATACAAAACACCTGCAGCATATATGGAAGGAGAATATGGTTATCATACTGTCCTTTGGTTTGAAAATTGGATGCAATATACCAAAGACGATGGTGTATTAGCTTGGCCAGAAGATGGGTCATTTAATATTAAGGTTTTAAGAGACTTGAGAGAAAAAATGATGGCTCTTGTGTGCGAAGCCTAGACCTACTCAATTTGAAGCTTTAGTTGAATGGGAAGTTGAAATGTATGAACTTGATCGAGAAAATAGTGGTATAACAAGAGGTTCTAAATTAAATATTCATAGGGATACCCTAGAGGATAGAGTGCGTAGGTGGAGAAAAGCTGACATGCATGATGGTTTATACCCAGTTAGATTGATGGTTACTGAAACCCCAGGTCAAAAGAATACCCGACATTGTTGCCTCTGCAACAGTGCCACCATCACAAGAGAGCTCCGGGGCGGCCTGAGCCTTGCAGCGGAGCTTGGACGGCGCCGGAGGGGTGCTTCTCTATCAGGTACCGTGGGTAATTTTGTACTTTTAAGAAGACACCCCGGTCCGGCCCATGGAGGGCACACCACAATGTGCCCCCTCCCCCGCCCCATTGGGGCGAAAACTGACGTACTATTGTGCCTGATGTTCCTCTTTGTTTTTTGGGGGGGAGGGAACCGGGGGGTTTTGTTGCGGGAGTAGGGAGGGGGGTAGTTGGGGATAGTGCTGGGTCTGAACTTGAGGGTGGTGGCGACCGGTGTGTGCTGTCTGTGAGAACCGTTGTTTTTGGAAGTGTGATTCATGTGCTCCTTGATAGCCAGGACCGGGGCTATGGTGCTCACTGGATCTTTGATACTGATAGAGACGCCCTAGTGCTGCTGTTGGGATGGCTTTCGGTGGGGCCTGAGGATTGGTTCTGGTGGTTGATTGGGTGGGAAGCGAGGCTTGCTGGCGGGATGCGGGGTGGGGATGGGGAGCGGAGGGGAGTCTGGCTGCCTGTGGTGGGGAGGGGGCTGGGGCCTATTGACGAGGTGAAAGCAATGCGGTTGGAACTAATGTGTTGTCATGCTACTTAGTATTGGCACGTGGAATGTGAAGGGCCTGAACTCCCCACAAAAGCGCCAGAAAATTTGGAAATACCTGACTGACCATCAATTAGATGTGGTGGGTCTCCAGGAGACCCACTTAGCGCGCAAAGATGAGCTCCGGCTCCGGCACAAACACTTCCCCCTCATTTACAGGTCATCTGCCTCCACAAAACACAGGGGGGTGGCTCTTCTGTTTCGGGCGTCCCTTCACTTTCAGCCTATGGGGGGGGTGTTGTGATAAGGAGGGTCGCTGGTTGATGGTTAAAGGATTGCTGTATGGCAGGCTATGCACTTTTGTGGTGGTGTACGTCCCCAATGCCGAGCAGAATAGCTTTCTCCAGGGGCTGCTGGATAAGGTTGGGAACTTTGTGGAAGGGCACCTGTTTCTAATGGGGGATTTCAATTTGGTTTGGGACAAGGACCTGGACAGCTCCCGCACTCAGAGAGCAGATGCAGATGTTTTTTCCAATGAAATGCAGCGCCTTATGGGTGACTTGGGTTTGATTGACAGCTGGCGTTCTTCACACCCCCAATCCCGAGACTACACCTTCTTCTCCCATGTCCACCATTCCTATTCCCGCCTAGACCACATCTTTTTGAGCCAAGCCCTCAGGGGAGATGTCCACGACTCCAGCATTTTTCCACTCTCCGTGTCTGATCATAGCCTGTTGGTCCTTGGGTTGCACTGGTCGGTGAGAGGGGACGGACTGCGAAAATGGTACTTCCCGGCTGCGCTTGTCCGGGACGACACGTCCTGTAAGGAGCTGTGGAAGGCCATCAGGGACTTTCTGGGCCTCAACCCGGTCTCGGACACGTCCGTGTTCAATACCTCGGACGCATGCAAAGCTTCGTTGCGGGGCACCTGCCTAGCTCTCAATGCGAACCTTAACAAATTGAGGAGGAAGGAACGGGAAGACCTAGAGGCGGAACTTGCCATTCTGGAACAGGCACACAAATCGAACCCGTCCAGGCTGATCCTCCGGCCATTGACGGCTGAGAGGGGGAAACTAAAGGCCCACTACAATAATCGAGCTGAATTCACTCTCCTGAGGCTACGGCGCCTCTCATATTCGCAGGGGAACATGGTAAGGAAGCACTTGGCCCGCCAACTTCGGGACAAGAGGGAGAGGGAATACATCGGGGGGATCCAAGATTCGACGGGGACCCTGCAACACCGAGATGAGGATAAGGCGGACCTTTTTGGCTGCTTTTATGCAGCACTTTACACGGGAGACTCTCTTGACCAGGAGGCCCAGAGGAGATACCTGGCTGATCTCCCCATACCACAAGTTTCTAAGGAATGGAATGACCTCTTGGCTGCTCCCATCTCCAGAATAGAAGTGTTGGATGCTATTAAGGCCCTGAAACTCCATAAAGCACCGGGATCCGACGGCTACACCGCTCTTTTCTACCAGTCTTTCGCAACGAAGTTGTGCGACTATGTGGTCTCCCTCTTTAATGAAATGGCTGTCACCGGGAAAACCTCGGGGTCTATGGCCGAAGCCATGTTCTCCGTTATTCCCAAACCAGAGAAAGACCTATCCAAATGCTTGTCGTATCGCCCGATAGCCCTCCTTAATATTGATGCTAAATTATACTCCTCTATCATTGCACGCAGACTCCAGGACTTAATGCCGACTCTCATTCACCCGGACCAGTCTGGGTTCATCAAGGGCCGGCAGACCCATGACAACATGAGGCGGGTGATTCACCTGATAGAAAAGGCCACTAGGTTTCGCATTCCGGCGGTGCTGGTGGGTCTTGACGCGGAAAAAGCTTTCGACCGCGTGGACTGGGGATTCATGTTCCGCACCCTGGTCGCCTTTGGCTTCTCAGCTCAGTTCATCTCAATGATACGTGCAAACTACAGCAATCCCCGCTCTAGAGTGATGATTAATGGACATCGATCCGCCTGTTTCACACACTCCCGTGGTACCAGACAGGGCTGTCCCCTCTCCCCCCTCCTCTTCGCTCTGAGCATTGAGCCACTGGCACTAGCGGTGCGGGAGCATGAGCAGATCAAGGGTCTCCCCTTTACTGGTGAGCAGCATAAAATTTCCCTATTTGCGGATGATGTATTATTATCGGTGGGGGAACGGCTCACTCACTACCGCATATCCAAGCAGTGCTATCTGACTTTGAAGGGGTGGCCGGTTTCAAGGTCAACTTTGATAAATCATATATCCTCAATCTCACTCTTCCTCCAACGGAAGTGGAGCAGGTGCGGCTGCTCACGCCTCTGTCGTGGGCGTCCACCTCTCTCTTATACCTGGGGGTCCGACTGACACCCTCCATGGGGTCACTGTTCTCCGCGAACTTCCCCCCATTGCTGGCGGCGGTGCGAGCAGACTTGGACCGATGGAAGCCAAAGTATATCTCGTGGCTGGGCAGGATCCATGCTCTTCAGATGGTCCTCCTCCCCAAGTTTTTATATCTATTCCAGGCCCTTCCCATTCCAATAGATGTGGACTTCTTCCGGCGCCTTAAGACCTTGATGCTGCGCTTCATCTGGCAGGGAGGGCGGGCGCGGTTCTCCTTCGCAACTCTGCGACGACCGCGGAAGGAGGGGGAGTGGGCTTCCCAGATATGCACCTGTACTATAAGGCCGCGCAGCTACGGGTCCTGGTGGAATGGTCCCAACAACTCTCAGAAAAACACTGGCTGCACATGGACAGGAGTGTAGCTGGGAGATCGATCTGGGACCTGGCTTTGAATCCCAAGGTGGATAGGCCCAAGAACGCCTACATCAGTACACCCACTAGCACCGCCCTGAAAGTTTGGGACACGGTCTCTAGTGACGACCGCTGGACTGCGTTCCCATCCCCCTTTACACCCATACACTTCAATCCGGCCTTTCCACCGGCGATGCAGACAGGCCCCTTTCAACTATGGAGGGAGGGAGGATGCAGGGCTCTTACACACTTGTTCCATGGGTCTGCACCACTCACTTTTACCAACTGCATGAGAGATTATGGGGTCCCGGCCTCTGAACGATTCCGCCACATCCAACTCCTCCACTGGGCCACCTCACCGGGAGTAGGAGATGCAGCTACAAGACCGCCATCCCCGTTTGAGGCCTTTATTCTACGTACTTCCACTATGGAAGGCGCGATCTCCTTCCTGTTTAGTCTGCTGCTTACCACTGCCGTGTCTCCCCGTCCCCGCTACATGGGGCAATGGGAGGTACTTCTCGTCCGGGATATTACAGATGAGGAGCGGAAGGGTCTCTAGCCGGACATCTCTGCGCACAATCATTCGGTGGATCTGAGAGAGGCCCACCTAAAGACCCTTATGGATTGGTACTTGTACCCATCCAAGCTGCATCGAATATTTCCGGCCTCCTCGGACAGATGTTGGAGGGGCTGTGGTCTGCTGGAGGACTTCCACCACATTTGGTGGGACTGCCCGATCATCCGCCCATACTGGGAAGAGATTCTGTCCCATATCAAAGACATCCTCGGCTATCCGATACCTGATTCCAAGGCTCATATCCTACTGGGTCTCAGAGATCCGGTTCTCGAACATCAAACAAGACCGGACAAACAAATCTTGTGGCTCTGCCTCGGAGCCGCCAAACTCACTTTGGCTGCAGCCTGGAAGAAACCTGACGCCCGGCGATATCCCTGTGGCACGCAAGACTATGGAGATTACTAAGCATGGAGCGAGTGGGGGACATCTTCCTGGGCAACTTCAAGAATTTCCTGTTTCACTGGGGCCCTCTAGTCCGCTTCCTTTCACTAGGCCTACCTTCTGCTGTCTGCCCATCCGCAGTGCGCACTCTCCACCTCTTTCAGATCTAATCAAGGATGTATGAATATGGGAATGATTGTAAATTGATGTCGCCACCACCAGGAGGGTGGGTTGGGAGGGGGGTTGGGGGGGGGAAAGTTAGTTAAATTACTTGTTGTGACGCCCTCAGGGCATATGGAGGCTGCCAGAATTGTCCTTTCTTTTTGCTGCACTGAATCCCTCGCCTTGGCTCCACCACCCTTCTTCGCAGGGCTGCTACCCTTCTGAGATTCTGGAGGGGGATTGATTTTGATTTCCTATATAATTGCCATCGGACACTGATTCCTCGAACTGCACTGTGATAGCTTTCTATATTGCCTCCTTTTTGCCTTTTATTTTGCCTCTTCAACTGCCCCCAGCGTGGGGAACATTGCGGGACTGTCGCTTGTCTTCTTTTTTTTTCCTGTTCTTTTTCTGCAAAATAAAATAAAAATTTTACAAAAAAAAAGAATACCCGAAAGAGAGGTCATCTTGATGAAGAATTAGATGATGCAGTTTTAGAAGAAATTTTTATTAATCTACCACTTTATCAGCCAAGTTGTTCACAGTCTACCCCGAGGGTTTCTTCAGGAACCTCTCCTAGTGCACCTCCTAGAGAAGCTGATGAAAATTCACCCAGATTTTTAAGATTACCTGAGTGAGTAAGGTCAGGAAGTAAATCTAATACTCCAAGAGAAAACAGAAATTATCCAGAAATTCCAGAGCAGAGAAATGAATTCCCGAGAAATGAAAAGAGAGCAGAAGTACCTGAGAATATACCAAATATTTCAGAATATTTAAGAGCAAAAGGGGAATTAATACAGCAATTAACAAAAGGGATGGAAGCAGTAACCGTACCGGTAACAATTGGTCCTGTTGTACCAGTCTTTGAGCATGGAGAAAATAATCATTCAGCTCTGACTGTTCCATTAAATGCGGAAATTCAGAAAGTGTCTGAAAATTTGTATTCAGAATTATCAGAAATCCATCGAGAAAAAACAATGCCAAACTTAACTTTTAATCAAAGTTTATCAAGTGGTCAGATACCATCAGTTGCAGGATCTGATTCTGGATCTTTAGAAAAGAGCATAAACAAAACAGATTTGACACAGACCCCATTAATTCCACAAGTTCCTGAATCCAAACAACTTGATGTTGCAAAATTGAAAGCAGATTTAGAAGAATTAATTATTGGCACAATTGGAACTGACTGTTTGAAGCAATATCAGGATGATTAATTGTTATTTATCTGTAAGAGCATACAATGGAAAACGAAAAGTAAATATGATCAATTTGAAGAAGTGGCTGCTGAATTAGACATATATTTAAGTAGACAGAAACAATTGCAAAAACATTACAGAGTGGATTTCTCTGAGAGAGACATTGAAAACCTGAATACTACAGGCAGGATAACTCATGTAAAAGAATTAATTATGTTCCTAAAAAGATTAGGTGAATTAAGTAAATGGAGAGTGAAATGGACAAAGAAAAGGGAAGAAGGAAAAAGAGAAAGAGGAGAAGTCGTAAATGAATTTCCTATGAGGGAAATAGCTGGTGGAGGTTATGTTCATGTTCCTTGGACAAGGCATGACATTTTGCTTTTTACAAATGATTTTCATCGACTGAGAGAAAAGCCAGTAGAAAGGTATTGTCATGTAGACAGATTTATAAAGGTATCAAAAGTTCTGTGGATTGATCTTGATGGATTCTTTGACATTGTTGTCCCATCAGATCTCTGGACAGAATGTAAAATTTCTGTAGGTTGTCCCAGAGAAGAACCAGCTCGAAATAAAATAACAGGTGCTCCTTCAGCTGATGTCATGGATTTCTATGACAAAGAAATTGTGTGGCTGAAAAACAAGATTCCTCCAAAGGAAGTGAATTGGATTAAAATTGACAGAACAAATCAGGAACCAAAAGCGGTAGTACATTCATTTTATGAAAGATTACTGCTGGTATTTAAACAATACAGTGGTTATGAGAAGCTGAGTGAAAAGGATATGAGCCATTTTATATGCAGATTTGTATATGGCCTGAAACCTGAAATTGGTGAGATGATTAGAAATGGGATTGTCGGCTGGCAATCACTTACAGTTGGCGACATCCTGAGAAAAGCAAAATACTGCAGTGATGAGATAGATACAAAGCAGAAAAAGCTTAAGGAAAAGGCAATGTGTGCACAAGTGAAGGTCGCTGAACAGAAAATAGCAACCCTAGAAAATAAAAAAGTTCAGCAGAATCAAGATAAATTCAAGGGAAACTTTGTTAATAAACCAAAATTTAATGTACATATTGAAGAGCTTAAACAGAAGCTCTCATGTTTTAATTGCGGTGAGATTGGACACTGGAAGCGAGAGTGTAAGAATCCGCCCAGAAATTTTAAAAATTCATCATTGAATCCACAGATGCAGAATGAGATAAATCAGCAGCTACAGCTGCAGTTAAATGAAATAAGTCAGCAGCAACAGCTACAGCGACAGTTAGTGAATCAGCAGAGCCAATTGAATCAGCAGAGCCAAATTCCACAGCCACCACTTCCAAATTGTATGAATGCACAAAGATTCAGTCCTGAGACGGGATTCTGCGGTGGTGACCAGGTAAATAGATCGCAAAGAGTGAATGTGTCAAATGTTTCTCAACAATTTTGGTTAAAAGAAAATGAAAGTAGTGATTCAGAGGATTACTCATGACGGTGCCTGAGAGAGGAAGAAGAGTGTGTGCTTGGAGCCACTCTTGAGGTAGATCAGTCAGGTCCATTTGTTAATGGTAAAGTGAACGATGTAGAATCACTTTTCTTGTGGACACTGGTGCTACCCGTTCTACTGTTAGATCAGTGGAAATTGAAAACCTTCCTCTCTCTGGTGAGTCCATCCAAGTAGTAGGTGTAGCAAATCAGCAGATTAAAACAGACTTGACAGAGCCAGTCAAAATAGACATTGGAAATTACAAAGACAAACACAGATTTGTTGTCTGTAACAGCAGTCCTGTTAATTTGTTAGGGAGGGACATATTGTGTAAAATGAGCTGCAAAATATATTGCTCACCGGATGGTATTGAGCTCCAAACCTTAGAAGAAGATGGACTGTATAAATTAACGTTGCTAATGGTTGAAGAAGAAAATAAACTGCTACCTGCTTTTGATAAAAAACAATTTGCCTGAAGAATTGAAAGAGGCAGTTAATCCAAAAATGTGAGATTTAACTGGAGATGAAATGGGTTTAATGAATTTTTCAAATATTCCTCAGTACAAAATGAAAGCTGAAACTATTGAGGGTGTTATTCCTGTGATTGAGAAATTCATAAAACAAGGTGTTTTGAAAGAAATTGAGAGCAGCCCATGCAATTCACCAATTATGGGAATTAAAAAGCCAAACGGAACTTACAGAATAGTTCAGGACCTGAGAAAGGTTAACCAAATTTTTGTTCCTTGTTGCCCAGTTGTACCAAACCCAGCGGTAATTCTATATCAGATTCCACATGATGCAAAATGGTACACGGTCATAGACCTGTGTAATGCCTTCTTTACAGTTCCATTGCATCCAGAGAGCCAACAAATTTTTGCGTTCAGATTCCAAGATCGTATCTTAGCATGGTGTTGTATCCCTCAAGGGTATCCTGAGAGTCCATCTATCTTTAATCAGTTGTTAAAGAAATCTTTGGAAGATCTAGATTTGCCTGGAATATCAACATTGGTCCAGTACATTGACAATCTCCTAGTGGCTGCAAAAACACGAGAAAATTGTGTGACAGACACCATTACACTTTTAAATCGATTGGCAGATGAGGGGCATAAAGTGTCACCTGCAAAATTACAGCTTTGCAAACAAGAAGTAAAATACCTAGGTCACAGAATTGCTAAGGGAATCAGACAAGTGACAGTTGAGAGAATTAAAATGATTCGAGCAATACAACCTCCAACAACACAGAGACAGGTCAGAATGTTTCTAGGAATGGTAGATTATTGTCGCCAATGGATTAGTGGATTTTCAGTAATTGCAAAACCACTACAAAGACTGACAAAAGCAGACATAAAAGACCCGATTACTCTGACAAAAACTGAGTTAGAGGCTTTTGAAAAGTTAAAGAAAAGTCTGTGTGAAGCTCCAGCATTGGGGATGCCAGACTACGACAAGGAATTTGAGCTGTACTGCAGTGAAAGGGTAGGTTGTGCATTATCAGTTCTGATTCAGAGACATGGAAAAATGAGAAAGCCAATAGCTTACTTTTCAGCTGTTCTTGATCCTGTTGCAAAAGCATTGCCAGGTTGCTTAAAAGCAGTGGCTGCAACAAGTGTAAGCCTTGAGCAAAGTGAAGGGATCATAATGGGGTTTCCTGTAAAAGTGTATGTACCTCATTCAGTTGAAACTCTTCTTACCAGAAGCAAGACACAACACTTATCGAGTAGCCGATTGACTAAATATGAAAAGGTTATTTTGGGATCAGATAATGTTTCGATTGCAAGATGTGTGAATTTTAACCCATCCACATTATTGCCTGATGGTGTTATTACTGAAATCAAAAACGAGACTGATGTTGATCACGAGTGCTTGGATGTTTTAGATTACTGCACCAAACCTAGAAAGGACATAAAAGATGTGCCTTTACCAGAGTCAGACATTGTTTACTTTGTTGATGGCTTCTGTTAAAGAACAGATGAGGGCATTCTGAGGGCAGCATATTCAGTCTACACAGTTGCAGAAGTAATTGAAGGTTCAACTCTTGAAGGAATTCGGTCAGCTCAAGTGGCAGAATTAATTGCTTTAATTCCTGCATGTGAAAGAGCAAAAGGAAAAAAGGTTACTATAGTGACTGATAGTCAGTATGGATATGGCGTAGTTCATGACTATGGCCAACTATGGTCTCGAAGAGGTTATTTAACTTCTGCGGGAACGCCGATCAGGAATGCAAAATTGATCAAGAGATTGATCGATGGCATTCAGTTACCTGAGAAGATTGCTGTTGTGAAATGCGGAGCTCATAAAAAAGGTGAAGATTATATTACTAAAGGTAATTTTTTTGCAGATGAAATTGCACGTTACTGTGCGAAAAACAATTTTTCAATTAATCAGGAAAAAGACAATGATCACATTGTGAACTCTCTCATGCTAATATCTGTAGTTGAAACATGGCAGGGAGTAAAAGATCTACAAGATGAGGCAGACGATGAGGAGAAAAACACATGGTTGAAAGAAGGTTGCAGACAGAGGAAGGAAGATGAGATTTGGGTTTACAAAGATGACAGACCAGTGATGCCAAATTGCATGATTGCTGACATGGCACGGATGTACCATGGTCCAGGGCATTTAGAAAGAGATTCTATGATAAGGATGTTTAGGCAGACATGGTATAATCCAAAATTTAGGATGATTGCAGAATCACTTTGCCAGAGATGTTTGATCTACCAACAAATCAATCCAAACAGAAAAACAGTTGTAAGCATGGGTACCATAGGACGGGAGGGTGGTCCTTTTACCAGGTTGCAAATGGATTTCATTGATATGCCACCCCACAACAAACTGAGATATGTCCTTGTGATTGTCTGTCTGTTTTCAAGATGGGTGGAAGCGTTCCCAACTCATCACAATGATTCAATTACTGTGGCAAAATTGCTCTTAAGGGAGATCATACCAAGGTATGGATTTCCAGTCACTGTTGAAAGTGATCGTGGCACACACTTTGAAAACAGATTGCTAAAGTTGATTTGTGAAGCCTTCAACATAAAACAAAAGCTACACTGTGCATACAGAGCAGAAGCATCAGGCGTTGTTGAGCAAATTAATGGAACAATTAAAAATAGAATTGGAAAGATGTGCCTAGCTACAGGAATGAAGTGGACAGATGCACTTCCACTTGTCTTAATGTCTTTGAGAAGCACACCAGATAAAAAGACAGGTCTAAACCCCCATGATATTCTCATGGGAAGAGTAATGAGACAAGTATTTATTCCAGTCGAAAAAAATGTGAGCATTAATGAAAGTGCAATTATGGACTATTGTAAAAATCTGTCTGATGTGGTAACTTCTGTATTCCATCAGGTGGGAACAGATGTGATTTCAAAAGAAAAGGAGCAAGCTCATGATCTGTTACCAGGAGACTGGGTCGGAACAAAAGTTCACCGGAGAAGAAACTGTTTAGTACCCAGGTGGCAAAAAGCAAGACAGGTGATACTAGTCACAACAAATGCAGTTTAATGCAGAGGTTTGAAAAGGTGGGTGCATGCAAGTCATACCATTCGTGTACCTCCTCCTGATAATCTCTTCAACAAGCATATTGGTCTCTAAGCCTGGAAAACTGTTCTTTAGTCTCGTTTTTATTTTTATAAATGTGCTAAAAGCTAAATTTTATATCCGTGCTAAAGTAGATTTTGTATAGCAATGGTTTTAAGTAACTGTGCTAATTTAACCCTATTAGTGCCCATTGAAAATCCTTCAGTGCTAAGCCATTTAATGACTTTTTGGAGTGTTTTGCTTTAACATGCTGTAGTTTGTGTAATTATGATTATAATGTTGGGAAACTATACATTTTTGGTTTCAGTACTTCTTGAACTATTATTTTGTATATAAAACTTACATTTATAAAACACCCTGAAGTCACATGACACAATTCAAGATGGCCGCCAGGTGACTGAGAAAATGATAAGTGTAAATGACCGCGTTGGTAGGGTAATAAAAAAAATAGTGTTTTCCAAAAGCAGATACTCAGAAATATTTATTAGTTCGTTTGCTCAATGGTAATAGGGCAGATTTTGATTTTGATTTTGTTTTTTGTGGTTTTTATGGCTCTTTGTCAAACTATGACATAGATATAAACACAAACATTTGTCATGTTTTTTCTATTGTTGTGCAGAATCTAAACTTATATGCCTAGCAGAATTGGTTCACAGAAGTAAAATGGATGGTTCAGAGACTACCGTTAGTAAATTTATGAAAATACATATTTTTGCTGCTTTTGACAGCACTTTACATGCTACAAAATGGCCGACATGCTGTTTCGTCTGTTGGGGTTTTTCATATAATGATCTCAATCTTGTTATTGGACATATGTTCAACATCTCAAAATATATTTTCTGACTTTTAGGCACAGTAGTGATGCATATTATGTGAATGGTTGGCATATGATTTCATGCATATAACTCCTGAAGGTCACAGTCCTTGACCTTTGACCCTAAATGGTAGCTACTGGAAGTGTGCAAAAGATATATCTTTGTAACAGTGAAATTGTTTTTGCAAAGTGAGGTATCTTTGTAAAGGTTGTTGTCTGATCTCTCAGGTCAACTAGTCAAATTTTATAAGAGGTGAAAAAAACGTGACCTTTGACCCCTAAATACACTTTTTTTAACCTTTTTTCTGTTTATTCTGTTACCCTTGGATCAATTTCAACAAGTGTGGCATTATTGGACTCGGCATGCAAAGTACTATTTTTCCCTTGTTCAAATTATTGTAGAGGTCATAAAATTTGACCTTTGACCTCTATTTGCCCTTATTGCAGATGTATACGGAGTTTATTCCATTACGGTGAGACCATTGTTTACAAGTGTTGCAGTGTTTGAATTGTAATGATAATTACTTACATTTTTGTTCATTAAATTGGTGGGAGGGGGTCATGTGGTTTGACCTTTGACCTCTATTTACATTGTTCTAAGTGTTTCATGGCCTTTAATCCATTACTGTTAGATCATTTGTTACAATTGAGGCATTATTGGAATTGTAATGATGAGTACCTGCATCCTCCTTAGTTATAGTGCTGGAGGAGGTTATGCTTTATGACCTTTGACCTCTAATTATACTTGTTTAGGTGTATCAAGGTCGTTATTGCGCACTACCCTTGGATAATGTGTTACTAGTGTCGCATTATTGTAATTGTCTTGATAAATACTTGTGGTTTCATTGGTTTCATTGGTGTCGGGGATCATGTCTGTTGACCTTTGACCTTTAATTACACTTTTCCAAGTTTTTCAATGTCATTAATGCATTATGGCTGGATCCTTCCTGCCCATATGACCCTCTACACCTCTACTTACCTCTGCTATCATTGGTCTCTCGCCTGCAACCTCCGGTGCCACGCCTGCAGACTTTTTGGCAAAAGAAGAAACTCTTTTGAGAAGCATTGGGTGCATTGAACTTAATTGGCATTCTGCACTTGGCCACCCCTGTGCCCCTGGTGGTGTATGTTTGGTTCTACTCTGAAGCCCCCCCCTGTGCTTGTGCTAACCCCCAACACTTGTACAAAAGGGGGTGGTGATGGACATAGCATCTGAATCAATCAAACACTCACGCCCAGTCAAAAGATCTGGGTTTAATCCATCACTGTTCTTTAGCCCACTCTGCCACCCCAGTTCAGACATGGCTATATGCAAATCAGTCTGACTCTGTGCCTCATGGGAACAGTCCAGCCCGAACTGCCAAGCCATGTCTTCCCTGGACCGAAAACAAGCTTCCGAGGACCGGTTTCTGGCATTCCAGCCATCTTCAGCCCGGCTTGCTTGAATCCAGTGGCAAAGTGAGCAAGGGACTCACGTCTGAGCATACCCTGCCACACTTATGGCGGCCAAAAGCGGTACAAAAGGGGGTGGTGATGGACAGAGCATCTGAATCAATCAAACACTCACACCCAGTCAAAAGATCTGGGTTTAATCCATCACCACCCCCTTTTGTAACCCCAAAGCTTGGCACCTGCAACCAATCTACTTCTCTGCAAGCAGTGTAGCTCTAGGCATTCCCAGTCTCCATTTGAAAGCATTGGGCCAACCTCCGACTTTGACTTCTGCACTAAGCCGCCCCGGTGCCACTGGTGGTGCAGTTTTGGTACTCTCCTTACCCTTTGCCCTAGCTGACCTTTCCAAATATACTATGAATCCTTATATGGATGACCAGACTTGTTAGACCAGTATGGCCTGGCACATTTCTTGAGAGCCGGTGTGGGATGGTGGTCAACACAGGTTGCAAATGGAGACTCTTCGATGCTCTCCTATTGACGGAGACTTGGGAGCCTCTGACTTCGCATGTTATTATTTATCTGACAAACTACAGTGGGTGGCACAGTCTCCAGCTGGTTCCAGCCAGGAGGAAACAGGCCTGACGGGTAGATTTACTCCTCAAGAAGCATTACTAGAGAAGCTTCTGGCTTGAAAGGCTGACGTTCCACGGGACTGGATTCTGTTGTCTGTGGTCCTGGAGTGTTGTAAGCGATTTATACGACAAACTGCTGGGAACCCACTATACAGCCCAGAATGAACACTGCTAGGATGGTTTGTTGTTATAAGTTTGCCCTTTGTTTTGTTGAACGGCCACTGCAATAGTTCCTATCTAAGACACATGTGAAGCACTGCAAAATGGCAAAACATCTTATACAGTTTCCTGGTATCCTGGAAACTCCCTTAGAGGTATTCTGCACACAGGGAGAAAAAATGACTAACATTAAGGTATCTGGATGAATACGTCAGACAGGCAGACTCAGTATCCCATGGACACATGTTGAAACCCTGTGGTACCTCCAGTCGGGGTTGCATGTGCGGTCATATTTCATACTGGGGATAACTGTAAGGTGATTGATTAAATCCTTGTTAAGTGCTATGAATATATGATTCAAATGTATGTTGTGAAATAAAGATATGTTAAAAAAATAACATTCTTGGCAGAGCCAGGAGAGACAAAACAAGAGCGAGGTTGCCTTGAACCAACTGTAAAAGTGGTGCTGTGGCTCTGCTGGCAGTAAACGCAACTCAGTGAGGGCATTAGCTCAAGGAAAGCTGTCCTACAAGCAAGGAAAGCTGTCCTACAAGCTGTCCCTAGGCTAAACATATGTAGTTGACGGTTGTTGAAGTTCTGGTCCACCGAGAAGCGGAAAAAGAGAGAGGGAGTGTGCCCTCAACCTGTCTCTGTTCAAAACATTCATGGCAGAGCAAGTAGACAAAAAAGGGGAGTCAGGGCACCTTGAACCAATTGTACAAAGGGGTGCTGTAATAACTGACTAACATGTCCACCACTCAAATTACTTTCACTTTTCACAATACTAATTCACCACTAATCCTTTTTGGGTTCCGGAGGAAAATAAAAGCGATTTGACGTCTGGTCATGGATAGTAAACGCTAAATAATTGCAATTATAATTACACTTACAATTGAAATGTTAAGAATAGACCTGTCTTTAGCCTCCATCACTACTATGTATGGGTTGCACCAGTCCAGCCACAGATATGCAGCCACTTTAAAAACTCCTCTCACTGTGCAGTCAGAGAAAGAAAAGTAAAGCTGGATACAATGGAAAGATTCAAAGCGATTAACTATCAGGAAATGGAAAGAAGACCATCATTACAGTAGAGGTTAACATTACAACAAATTCAGTCACCAGTATTAAAAGTATTATCAGCTATTCAAAATTAGCAGAGAAAATATATGTATAATACCTATTTCGCTATAAGCAGAATTAGCAGAAGAAAAATACGTCATGTTGGTAATATCAAATTTGTTTTAGGCTATCTTTTTCAGTTTGTGAAAAATATATATGGCTGCGTTGCTTTTGAAAAATTACCTCAAACAGTTATTACAAAATGGCCGACTCTTTCCACTGAAAGGTGCACTGTGTCTGCTTGTCCTTCTTCTCTGTCAGCGTACTCCTGCCATGAGCAGCCAAAAAGATACATTAGCCCCCTCACTGACAGAAATTTCTCTGACAGGGATTTGGGTGTGCTGGAGAGTGGTTGGGTTTTTAGGAGCTTGTGAGAGAATTACTAATCTATAATTGTTTTGTTTTTTCAATGCTACAGATTCTTTTTTTGTGAATATATAGGGTGTGTTAGAATTCATTTTTCAATTATTTTAAGTAAAACTTGGGCAGTGTGAAGGAGGGTTTGGATTGTTTTTCTGTTTGGTTTGGTTTTTTTACATTAACCATAGTCCTCAACAATTTTTGGGGAGTAGGACGTGTTGGTTAATCATTTTTACCTCACAGAAGTTACACAACTAAGGCTTGTCAGGGAGGGTGCTAATTTTTTCACCTGTGCATTTTTTCAAATTAAGAACATGAACACCAAACGATTTAAGATTGACACAGAGGAATCTTTGTTCAAATGTTTGGATGAAGCTCCAGATATTTATTCAGAGGGTGACAGTGACATTGAGGTGGATTCTGGGGAGGGTCTGGAGTCCAGCAGTGGGGAAGAGAGTGTAGGTGATGAGGACCTTGGTGAGTGTGGAGGAGAAGAAGAAGAAGATTTATCTCAAGAAGATCTGTATGAGACTGTCTGGGATGAAATTTCACCAGGCAATGATAATAACAATTATGGTATTGAGTTTATTGTGAGGAATCCAGGAGTCCGGAAAGTTCCACCAAGAAATTCCCCCCCAGTTGCATATTTGCAATTGTTTTTAACTATGGAACTGCTTGTACACATAGTTCGTGAAACAAACAAATATGCAAGAGATTTGCTGGACAAAATGGCAAACTGGATCAGTGAGCATCCCCATTCACGGCTACGTCGATGGACGAATGGGGGCTTGACTGTAGGCCTCTTGAAAAAATGGATTGGTTTATCTATTAACATGGGCCTCATAAAGAAACGTAACGTGAAACATTACTGGGATTTGTCACACCCTTCTCAGGCCACACCTTTCTTTGGGCAAGTCATGCCATTGTGGCAATACCTTATTGTCACAAGAATGCTTCACATAAATGACAATGCCACGGCAAAGGTGAGGGGAGTTGAAGGTTATGACCCGTGGCATAAGATTAGGCCAGTACTTGATTCATTTAACCATGCTTTCAAGCGGTACTATGTGCCACATCAGGTGATTTGCATTGACGAATCAATGATTGGCATGAAAAATAGGGTGGCTTACATTCAATACATGCCTAATAAAAGGCATGCTAGGTTTGGCATTAAGAAATTTGAGGTATGCGACAGCAGTAACAGTTATGTCCTTCATGTAGATTTATATACTGGGAAGGATAAAACAATAGGAACAGAAAAGGGGTTTGTGTTCAACAAGGTGATGAGTCTTCTCCGCTCATGTGATTTACTAGGTAAAGGGTATCATCTAATGACTGATAACTATTACACAAGTGTCAGTCTAGCGGAGGAGCTACTTGAGAACAAAACTCTATTAACAGGCACAGTGCGGGCAAACTCTAAAGGGCTGCCTCCAGAGATTGCAAGGGCCAAATTGCAGGCAGAAATGTCTAAGTATATGAGAAAGAAAGGGGTATTGGCATGCGCCTTTAGAGAAAAGAAAAGCCAACACAAGCCTGTTCTACTGCTGTCCACCTCTAGCCTAGCAGATGATGTGACTGTACAGACAAGGTCTGGGAAGTCAATCATCAAACCTCAAGTCATTCTAGACTACAATAAAGGAATGGGTGGGGTTGATGTAAGCGACCGCAAAATATACGAATTCGCAGCAGAGAGATCAACACACAAATACTGGTCCAAGGTTTGGCGTAATCTGATTGATGTGTCGATCATGAATGCTTACGAATTGTATAAATTGAATACTGATCCATGCAATGTTCAGAGTCGCCACAGTTTTATAGTGAGTCTTGTAGAGGCACTTTGTCTACGGCAGGATGGTTTCTCTCAAGAACAAATACCTACAACACCACTACTTTCTCTTTGTAGTGAGGAGCACGGCTTTGCGCTGTTGCCTGGGCGAAAAGAGAGAGACTGTGCGGTGTGCTCTGACAGGAGTCAGCCTGGGGGGAGAAAAAGGTCCCGCCACTGGTGTCCTGCCTGTAAACTTGGTGTTCATGAGCAATGTTATCCCCAGTTAAGTCACTGTCATCCCTCTCCTAGTGTTCAGGAGGAACAGAACTAGCTTTTTGTTGCCTTACAATTTTCTTCATAACTATCATAATATTTTACATTATTATTACTATATTACTATTTTAAATATTTCAGTGTTTGCAGTTTATTTGAAGTAGTTGTAGGTTGAGTAAGTAACAGTTATAAAAAAAATAAAAAAAAACAAAAAAAATATAAAAATGTAAAAAATAAAAAAAAGTTTATTCTTTTTTTGTTCATTCTTTATAGTTCAAATCTGTAGTATAGTATATGTAAAGATTTTTTGAGTACCTTTTACGGAGGTTGCCTTGAACCAACTGTACAAAGTGGTGCTGTGGGTCTCCTGCCACCAAAAGCACCTCAGTGAGGGCATTAGCACAAGGCAAGCTGCCATAAACCTACAAGCTGTCCCTAGGCTAAACATGTGTACTTGACGGTTGTTGAAGACCCGGTCCACCTAGAGGGAAAAAAGAGAGAGAGTGTGCCTATAATCTGACCCTTTACTAAACATTGCTGGTACAGCCAGGAGAAACCAAAGCAGACGGAGGTTGCCTTGAACCAACTGTACAAAGTGGTGCTGTGGGTCTCCTGCCACCAAAAGCACCTCAGTGAGGGCATTAGCACAAGGCAAGCTGCCATAAACCTACAAGCTGTCCCTAGGCTAAACATGTGTACTTGACGGTTGTTGAAGACCCGGTCCACCTAGAGGGAAAAAAGAGAGAGAGCGTGCCTATAATCTGACCCTTTACTAAACATTGTTGGTACAGCCAGGAGAAACCAAAGCAGACGGAGGTTGCCTTGAACCAACTGTACAAAGTGGTGCTGTGGGTCTCCTGCCACCAAAAGCACCTCAGTGAGGGCATTAGCACAAGGCAAGCTGCCATAAACGTACAAGCTGTCCCTAGGCTAAACATGTGTACTTGACGGTTGTTGAAGACCCGGTCCACCTAGAGGGAAAAAAGAGAGAGAGTGTGCCTATAATCTGACCCTTTACTAAACATTGCTGGTACAGCCAGGAGAAACCAAAGCAGACGGAGGTTGCCTTGAACCAACTGTACAAAGTGGTGCTGTGGGTCTCCTGCCACCAAAAGCACCTCAGTGAGGGCATTAGCACAAGGCAAGCTGCCATAAACCTACAAGCTGTCCCTAGGCTAAACATGTGTACTTGACGGTTGTTGAAGACCCGGTCCACCTAGAGGGAAAAAAGAGAGAGAGCGTGCCTATAATCTGACCCTTTACTAAACATTGTTGGTACAGCCAGGA
Source organism: Lissotriton vulgaris (assembly GCF_964263255.1). Lineage (NCBI taxonomy): Eukaryota > Metazoa > Chordata > Amphibia > Caudata > Salamandridae > Lissotriton > Lissotriton vulgaris. The sequence goes on along the minus strand of NC_141693.1, from coordinate 412,027,299 downwards.
GAAACCAAAGCAGACGGAGGTTGCCTTGAACCAACTGTACAAAGTGGTGCTGTGGGTCTCCTGCCACCAAAAGCACCTCAGTGAGGGCATTAGCACAAGGCAAGCTGCCATAAACCTACACGCTGTCCCTAGGCTAAACATGTGTACTTGACGGTTGTTGAAGACCCGGTCCACCTAGAGGGAAAAAAGAGAGAGAGTGTGCCTATAATCTGACCCTTTACTAAACATTGTTGGTACAGCCAGGAGAAACCAAAGCAGACGGAGGTTGCCTTGAACCAACTGTACAAAGTGGTGCTGTGGGTCTCCTGCCACCAAAAGCACCTCAGTGAGGGCATTAGCACAAGGCAAGCTGCCATAAACCTACACGCTGTCCCTAGGCTAAACATGTGAACTTGACGGTTGTTGAAGACCCGGTCCACCTAGAGGGGAAAAAAGAGAGAGAGTGTGCCTATAATCTGACCCTTTACTAAACATTGTTGGTACAGCCAGGAGAAACCAAAGCAGACGGAGGTTGCCTTGAACCAACTGTACAAAGTGGTGCTGTGGGTCTCCTGCCACCAAAAGCACCTCAGTGAGGGCATTAGCACAAGGCAAGCTGCCATAAACCTACACGCTGTCCCTAGGCTAAACATGTGTACTTGACGGTTGTTGAAGACCCGGTCCACCTAGAGGGGAAAAAAGAGAGAGAGCGTGCCTATAATCTGACCCTTTACTAAACATTGTTGGTACAGCCGGGAGAAACCAAAGCAGACGGAGGTTGCCTTGAACCAACAAGCTGTCCCTAAGCTAAACGTGTAGTTGACTATTGTTGAAGTTCCTAGTCCACTTAGGAGGGAAAAAAAGAGTATGTCTATAACCTGACCCTGTGCTCCTCTTGTTGAAAGACTAAAAACTAGATCCGGATTCCTAGAGCTTATACCAAGATGCTTCCCAGGAGGTCAACAGATTTGGTATACCTTCTAGTCACCGACTTACCTGAATGATGCTTCTTTGGCAACATCCAACAGTCTTTCCAGCGTGACATGATTATTCATCTTCTTCACCTTCATCACAGACACCATCCAAGTGTTCTCATGAGTACGGTTTCCAGCATGTGAAGAAAAAACATGATTTAATGATTAAGTACTGCTAGTCACACATCCCCAAATCGCACAAATCCATTTATTTGATACTCGCCCTCTTACTATGCAGAGTTGGATTGGAAGTAGCATTTTCAGAAGCAGAGCATCCCATCAGAAACTAACAACTTAATGTCTGACTTAGGAATTGAAAGCAATATTTACACTGACAGTGGTCTCAGAAACAAATCCACTTTCTCTCCTACTACTACAGCTGATACACTCATAGATTGTTTCAATAAAACGGTCACTGACGAACTATACAAACTTGAAGATAAAACCTGTGGTCAGCCTTTGGGTAGGAAAGATAATCTGAATATTAACCACATGGCTGCTAGGCGTTTTCCCGTCCTGCGCTAAAAAATGTAAAACACCATCAATCATGACGAGCTGGCCTTGTCATCCGCGCACGGCAGGTAAGCGCCATGACAAGCCCAGCTCGTCATTAGCTTCGAAGGGGTTAATGAAAGGAATGCTCTAAAACAACTTAAAGGCAAAGAGAACTTGATAATAAAGGAAGCTGATAAAGGTGGGAATATAGTAATGCTTGACAGAGATGACTATATTAGGGAGATCACCCGCCAATTGGAGGACACCAGTTCATATATTAAACTGACAACCAATCCTATGAACTCTACATCAGCTAATCTTAATAAAATTCTTAAGTACTGGCATAGTGCAGGACTCTTATCAGATCCTGAACTCAAATATCTAACTGTCTCCAATCCTAAGGCTGCTTATATATATGTGTTGCCAAAAATACACAAGAGTATCACCTCCCCCCCTGGAAGACCTATCATCTCGGGAATTGGGGGACCGATAGAGAAAATTTCTGAATACATCGATATTACTTTACAACCTATCGTAAGAAATATTCCCTCATTCCTAGAAGATACGAAGGATCTTCTATGTAAATTAGAAGACCTCGAATGGACACCTATATTTAAACTAGTGACACTAGATGTACGCGCTTTATATACCAGCATACCATTGGAAAAGGGAATGGCGGCCCTGGCGTACTTTCTATCGAAAAGGGACGCTACACTTTATGATCACACTACTATGATCATTGACCTGACGAGATTTGCTCTCAACAACAATTTCTTTAAACATCTAGATGACTGGTACCAACAACATTATGTTTTCATGACAGCGGGAGAGAGATCCATCAACAGTGGCACAAAATAGCCCGTAACCTTGATGCGCAATCCCCTGCTGCAAGTAACGTGCGAAAGCATCTGCCGAAAGAAACACACACAAGCTGCAACCCCATCTCGCCCTATTAGAGCCAGGAGAGAATGACAAAACCGCCGACATTCATAACAGTTTTGACAACCAACCCGTAAACCAGTCAACCCCTCTCACCTCCGAACCTATACCTCCTCCGAATAACCTTCTCAACTGGAACCCAATCACCATAGAAGACACCATTCGCCTAATGAACTCCATCCACTCTGGATCCCCCACAGACCCATGCCCCCATCACATCTTCAACAAAGCAGACTCCATTATCGCACCTCATCTCTGAGACATCATCAACTGCTCCCTCAACTCCGGCACATTCCCAGAAAAATGGAAACACGCCGAACTCAGCGCCCTTCTGAAGAAACCCACAGCTGACCCCACCGAACTCAAAAATTAACGCCCCATCTCGCTCCTCCCATTCCCGGCCAAAGTCATTGAGAAAGCCGTCAACAGTCAGCTCACCGCCTTCCTCGAAATCAACAAATCTCTCGACTCCTCACAGTCTGGCTTCCGAGCCAAACACAGCACCGAGACCGCCCTCATCGCAGCAACAGATGACATTCGAACACTACTGGGCAATGGAGACACAGTCGCCCTCATCCTCCTGGACCTCTCCGCAGCCTTTGACACAGTCTGCTATAGTTCCCTTAATACAACGCCTCAGCAACATCGGAATCCAAGGAAAAGAACTGGACTGGATCATCTCGTTCCTCGCTGGAAGAACTCAGAGAGTCCGCCTTCCCCCTTTTAAGTCAGAGGCCACCGAAGTCATCTGCGGCGTTCCACAGGGATCTTCTCTCAGCCCTACCCTCTTCAATGTCTACATGAGCCCCCTCGCAACCATCGCACGTCAGCACAACCTCAACATCATCTCCTACGCTGATGACACTCAGCTGATCCTCTCACTCACCAAAGACCCAATCACCGCCAAAACCAACCTACATGAAGGGATGAAAGAAGTAGCCGAGTGGATGAAGCACAGCCGTCTGAAACTGAATTCGGACAAAACGGAAGTCCTCATCTTAAGTGCATCCCCCTCCGCCTGGGACGACTCCTGGTGGCCAACGGCCCTAGGAAAAGCTCCCATACCGACGGACCATGCACGGAACCTGGGCATCATCCTGGACTCCTCTCTTTCGATGACCAGACAAGTCAACGCCGTCTCATCATCCTGCTTCAACATCCTACGCATGCTCAAAAAAACATTTCGCTGGATCCCCACCGAAACAAGAAAAACGGTTACCCACGCACTGATTACAAGCCGTCTGGACTACGGAAACACCCTTTACGCCGGCACCACCGCAATACTGCTGAAAAAACTCCAACGCATCCAAAACGCCTCAGCCAGACTCATACTAGACATCCCCCGCACAGACCACATTTCCGGTCACCTGAAAAACCTTCACTGGCTCCCCGTCAACAAAAGGATAACGTTCCGTCTCCTCACCCACGCACACAAAGCCCTCTACGAACTTGGACCTGACTGCCTCAACACGCGCCTTTCCTTCTACACTCCCACCCGCCAACTGCGTTCGTCCAACCAAGCCCTCGACGCTGTTCCGCGCATCCACAAAGCCACCATGGGGGGTAGATCCTTCTCCTACTTAGCGGCCAAAACCTGGAATTCCCTTCCCACTCACCTCCGCCTTACCCAAAACCACCTAGCCTTCAGAAAACAGCTTAAAACCTGGATATTTGATAAGTAAACCCCCCCCCCCCTCCCCAAGCGCCTTGAGACCCTCTGGGTATGTAGTGCGCTATACAAATTCTGACTTGACTTGACTTGACTTACTCATGCTTTATCACAGTCAAGGGAGCATCATGTGTCCAGCCAAGGTTCTGATCCCCCTGACCATTAATCCAACTGCGTTGGGATGCCCTCTCCACTTACACTCATGCCTCTGGCACTCTCTCAGAACATAGTACAGGGTGCCTATCTTTACAGCTACCATCAGGTGCAATGTCACTGCTCCACTTCAGACCCATCCTCTCTGATGTTGCGCTCACCTTATCTTTGGTGTTTGACATCCCTTGGCAATGCCTGGCACTGCGCACAAGGTAACGGCTCACCTCGCCCATGCCTAATGCAGTGGCTTGAGAAACTTTCCACACCACAATAAATGGCTAATAGTATGCCGCAGGGTATGTGTGGGAAGTGAGCAAAAGTCATGATCTGCTGGGACCACATGCTGCACTTGCACTGTCTCTGGGACTTACAACACTTGCAGGTTAGACATCATTAGACAATAGCTGTGCAAAGCTAAAGAGTGTATGTGTTCCCACCCCCAGCCGGTGCTCGGAGTTGTCGTCTGACTGCAAGCTGCCAACTTGTTCCAAAATCACATTTGCAGCCATAGTCACACATACAAACATGCAGCCATATATTGTTTCCCATCAGTGCCAGCCTCTCCCAGCACATTTCTTGTATAATTGTTAATTGCATGAAAGCAGCTTTTTTTACTCAGACACATGCTTCTGGTTGTAAAACACTTAGCTGATGCAGATTATGGGCTGAAATGGCCAGCCCAGCAAACACACATATTTGATCTAAAAGAAACTTTTTTGATGGATGTTGCTTGAAAATTACACACTTTTTTCCAAATTTCAGTAATCTTTCTCACAAATTACACACACTAAAAATAATTGGAAAGAAAACAGTATTTAAAACCAATACTATTCAAGGTCTTTGGGGCAAGACTCTACAGAACAGAGCTGGGTCTATCACGGGGGGCTCCTGAAAGGTTGGGGGCCAGGGCCAGAGCCCACATTGCCCATGCCTTAAAACGTAGAGAAAAGACTCACCCCACCCGACCAGGTGAGCTGAAGAATATACAGAAATTGTGTTCACTGATATTTTCAAGTGCCCCATTTTACATATTTTGGTTTGTGAAGTACAATTTGATAGTCTTTACTTTCAACATAATATCATGAATAATGCTGGGGTTAGAGCTTCAAAGTCAGCAGAGAGGTAAGTGAAGTGCGAAGTACAAGAAATAAAAACTACATCAACGTGTTTTTGTTGCCATACCAGCAATTTCATTTCTTGCATTTTGCTTGCTTTTTTACCGATTTTGAAGCTGAGATTCGAGTCTGGGCGTCAGCTCCTGGACTAATCACAATTTCCCAGTGCCTACCAAAAAATAAATGTGTGCAAGGGTAATGTAACTGGTGCTCAAGTAAAGCACACCAGTCCATTCGGGTACAGTTCGCGCTATATAAAACAATAAGTTTAAAAATGCTGTTTTCCCCACCCAACCTCTCCACCCCTGCCTGAAGTTCCTTTACAAAGTGCTTCTGCCAGTCAAGTTTTTTTTTAAAGAGAAACTGACAGCAATTATCTATCCTGAGGGTATGTGAAATATACACTAGTCACAGATCATTCACAGCAGCGCCTTCCTTCACTAAAACACGTGCTAAAAGCCAACCAGCCTCCTTCATTGCTTCCTCGATTGTGCGAATGCCATTACAGGCCCAGTTATAACCTTCATAGCTTTTGAAAAGTACCTCAGCATAACGCTGGACATTTGAAAACAACGTGCAGATATTGCAAAATAAGGAAACTTTTTTTACATTTATAAAAAATAAACACACAAACACATCACTAGTAGTTTTATTTTTTTTTGCATTCGGCCGAGTATCGTCTCTCAAACTTTCTCGAACACAGATTAAGTTGATTTAAAACTCCTTTCCTTTTTTTCTACAGCTCTATAATTGTGTACTGTACCAATGCGGAAAGTGTAAACTGGAGTCTGGGGCTGACTAGATCGGATCGAGGCACTTCAACATTTTACACAATTCAAATGATTGATAAAGTTGAAAGAAACTCACCACAGTACCTAATTCATTAGCGAAATTTGGTGAGCCATACCTGCACTGGTTTCCTGTTGTTTTCATATCAAGGCCAGCAGCTTGGACACCTCGAGCGCGCTCACTTGCTGCACTGTCTCTGGGGCTTTCGGCAGATTACAGCAATGTCTCTCAGCCGTCTGCGCCCTCTACTGGTAAACAAGGGCCAGTGCAGCTTTTAGCAGACGCTGATTTACATCTGAAGAACAAGATTTCTCCGTTACGTTTAAGTGAGGAAATCTTTGCGAATGGGTAGGAATTTTGCCAACTACAGCTATGTAAATAAAGAGGGAGGTGTTCCAGATTGGTGTTAGAGGCCAGAATTCATTTCCAAGAGGTATAACAGGAAAGAAACTACACGCAAATGAGGGTTAGCTCCTGGGCCGATCTGATCGGCCTGAGCACTTTCACTTTTAACACAGGGCCGATTAGATCGGCCCGTGGCACTGCTTAGGCTAATAAAAACTTGAAACTTGAAACCTCCTGATAATCCTGATGAGGATAGTGATGACACAACAACTGATTCAGACTCTGAAGAAGAACCTGAGAATCCAGATTCTGAAGATCGACAAGAAGGTCGACATCTGGAAGATTCTGATGTAGATCAACCATTGAATGAAAAGGATCTAGAGATTGTGATTCTAGATTCGGAAAATGATGAAAATGTTCTAGAAAAAGAAACAGAAAAAGAATCTGAGTCAAAAGAGATTTAAGATCAGGAGAGTATTGAAAAGCAGATTGAAAGCTCTGAAAGCAGGAACAAGAATTCTGGAACTGGGAAGTTAGAAGTAATTCCAGAAGAAGAAGACGAATTACCGAGTACCAGCTACAAGGATGATGTTCCTAACGGAGTGAAGCTGCCGAGTAAAGAAGTTCCTAGATTTAGAATTGAAGTCTCTGAGACAGATTCGGATGAGAGTGATGAAGAGTCTGAAATAAGAAAATTCAGAAAAAGGGCTTGGAAAGCTGAATGTAATGAAACTGAGCCTAAGAAGAAATTCTTAAGAAAAGGGGATAATTGGCCAAGAGAAAAACTAAAATTTAAATTGGTAAACAAGTCAAAAGAACAGATTAATGAAATATCAAGTCAGAAAGGTGACTCTGATAAAAAAAGGTCAAGCAGGAAAGAAAATTGAAGTGATTAGCAGTAGGAGCAAAAGACCATTAAGGCCGAATCAAAAATATAAGTCCCCTGAATGGACCTACATAATCATCCCACCAGTAGTGGAAATCAGTAGCAGTAGTCAGGAAGATTTGGAAGAAACCAGTGACATCGATTAAAATAATTTTCTTTAGGTTGAGGTTTATTTTTGGCATAAGGCTGAAGAAATTGTGTAAGGTGACACAAGGTCGAAGAAATTGTGTTAGCTGGAAAAACACTTTGATGTAAGATACAAAGTCGAAGAAAAGCTGTTAGAGGGTTACTAAAAAAAACTTTTAAAAGGGGAGGTGTATATATAAGTAATATTTTTAAATTTTTGTTTTAGTTTTTTAAATTGATTTAAGTAAAAACTTGGTAAAAAAAGAAGATGCCTAATACTGACAATTTAAGGTGTGCTATTTTTAGAAGATGCTGTAAAATGTCTTCTATTTGTGTGATGCTAATAATCTTGGTGTGGTTAATTTTGGCAGTCATCTTTCCTTTTGGCATAGACAAGGAGGATTATAAAACTAATATGACAAGCAAAGCTGAAACTAAACAAGCTGTTCATGATGTTGCAGGCAAAACTAATAGAGTTATTGAGCACAAACCAGAGATCCACCAAGATAGATCTGTTGGTGATTTTTCTACTAATTCTTTTTCAAGACTCTTGTAAGAATATGTTAAAGTCATGGATGTGAAGGATTGTTACGTCTGTGTGAAGCTTCCTGCTTCAGTTTCAGAAGGGGTTAAGTATAACATGCTTCCCCTAACTTATGGCATTACATGCAGTGTTATGGCTAGCTTGTTCTATCAAACAGATCGTCTGGAGTACTATTACTCAGACTACAATGACATTTTTGCTAACCTGAAAGTTGTAAATAGCTTAAATAAAGTCAGGCCTGCTAAGCAGATGAGGGAATTCTTTTTGGTGACTAATGAACTTACCTACGAATACGCTTACAAAAACAATTTACCTTGCAAAATGAGAAATGAAGAAAGATCTTTTCTCAAATTGGTTGAGGAGAGAAGGGCGATTTATAAGAGAAATGAGATGCTGAAACAGACTAAACCCAGATTTTGGCAGCTTGAGGATGAGAAGCTCAATGGTGGAAATAGTTATGCTGCTATTCACATAGAGGATCCTGTTAGTGGGAAATTCTGTATTAGAAGAGATAACACTTTATACAACAATTATTTTGTCGGTGCTAGTCAATGTGAGGATACTTATTGCATCATAGGGGGATGGGGATTTAAAGGTGGCAAAGATCCAATTTTCCCTGGAATTTATTTTGTTTTTGGGAACAAAGCATACTTTAGTCTCCCGAACCATTGGTATGGGACATGTTACCTTGGTTCAGTTTTTCAAAACATTTTCATGTGGACAGAAATGGAGAAGGTTCATTCGAAATTGGCAAACACCTGAACAGATACAAGAGAGAAAGTTTCTCTGCGATCATGGGTGACATATTTGGTGCAATAATTCCTATGGTGGGAATAACCCTGAATGGAATCAAAATCAGAAAGGTCTCCACAATTGTTGACAGATTGTCCACAGATACTGCAAGTGGTTTTCAATTAGTTAATACTGAACTTGTCGCCACGAGAAGTATGGTTATGCAGAACCGTCTTGCATTAGACATTCTGCTAGCAAAAGAGGGAGGAGTCTGTGGGATTTTACATGTCCAGCATTGTTGTACTTATATCCCAGATAAAAGCCAAAATATAGAGATGCTTATCAGAAATATCACTGAATTTCACTCAGAAATAAAACCCACGGAAAGCGACAATTTTTTTGAACGTTTGAGCAAAAGGATTGAGGCAATTGGGAAATGGTTTGGAGAAATTGGCAGTTCATTCATTGCCAAAGTGCTTTATCCTGTAATAATCATTGTTATAGTGATGCTTTTGTTAAAAATTAGTTGCATGATTCACAAGAGAAAGAAGCATGTGAGGGAAAAGAGAAGGATTTACAAACTTAAAAAGGCTCAGGAGAAGGAGATAGAAATGGAAGAGTTTCGTAGAGCTCAATATGAGAGCTCCAGACAAACTGCTGAGACAGGGGTTTAGAATAACTAACACAGAGAGGGCCCGATGTAGGTAGGGCTTTACCGATCGGTATCGGCCGAAAATACCGATTTTTGGCCCTTACCGATCGGTAAACAGCCATCGAGATGTAGGGAACCAAAAACAGAACGAATCGGATAGAAAACCGATTCGGAATGTGTACCGAATGGGAAAGATTCCGATACGTACATACCGAAAATCGGATATGTAACGAATCGGAAAAACACCGATTCGGTCACAAAGACCGAATCGGTCCATGTACCGATTCGTTAGTGACACCGAATCGGAAAATCACCGATTCGGTCCTACTACCGATTCGTTAGTGACACCGAATCGGAAAATCACCGATTCGGTCCTACTACCGATTCGTTAGTGACACCGATTCGGAAAATCACCGAATCGGTCCTACTACCGATTCGTTAGTGACACCGATTCAGAAAATCACCGATTCGGTCCATGTACCGAATCGGAAAAAATACCGATTCGGACATGAACCGAATCGGAAAACATGCCGATTCGTATGAATCTCCGATCGGGAAATTCCCCGATTCCGACAGTTGGGGAGATGTAGGGAGGCACAGAAACACCGAAAACGGCTCAAAATCGGTAGAATTCACTCGGTATTTACCATGGATTGCAATCAGGTGGTAACCAACTCCAACCCATATAAACAGTCCCAAAATGCATTGCAACTTGCAGGATGGCAGCTTTCTATGTCATTGCGAGGCGGCTACGGCTACAGCAGGAAGGACAGAGGGAATGGCTAAGAAATGAACAGGTCTACAGACAGAGGATAACCCTGTTCATGCTCACTGAGGCTGAGATCCTACAGAGATACAGGCTGGACTCTGACACCATACTTGAGCTCATCAGGGACCTTAAGCCATACTTGGACCACCACACCCCAAGGGCACACGCCATCCCTGCGCACGTCCAGGTGCTATGCAGCCTACACCTGGTAGCGTCTGGCAGCTATCAAAGTGGAGTAGCAGCAGCAGGAGGGGTGAGCCAGAGCAGCCTGTCAAGGTTCTTCCACATATTCCTTGACGCCATGATTGACAGGATGGACCAATACATCTCATTCCCTGCAACCCACGCAGAACTGCTACAAACCAAAGCGGACTTCTACCAGATGGCACACTTTCCCCAAGTCATCGGTTGCATAGATGGCACGCATATTCCGATTTGCCCACCAGCGGACACCGAATACATATACCGCAATCGGAAATCTACACACACCATCAACGTGCAGGTGATCTGCAATGCCAAGTGCACCATCACAGACCTGGTAGCAAAATTTCCAGGAAGTACCCATGACTCATATATATTCCAACAGAGCGGCATATATGCACGGCTGATGGCTGGCGATTTTGGAGAAGGATACCTCCTAGGTGAGCCACATCATCAGACCCCCATAACACATAGTAGGTAGGTGTAATACATGTATGCATGTGTCTAATGTGACCCCTTTCTCTTCCAGGCGACAGTGCATATGCCCTCCGCTCATTCATACTCACCCCCTACCTCAACCCCTCCACACCCAGCCAAAGGAGGTATAACCGGGCCCACATACGCACCAGGAATGTTGTTGAACGGACCTTTGGCATCTGGAAAAGTAGATTCAGATGCCTGCACAAGAGTGGAGGTGCAAGGCAGTATACCCCCATCACCTGCTGCAAGATCATAGCTGTATGTGCAATGTTACACAACCTTGCGGTCAAGAAGGGCACTGAGGTGGAGTTGTCTGACTACGAGGACTATGACGACGACGAAGCTGTGCCACTGACACAGCCAGCTGGGGTGTGTACGCCATGTGATGGCAGATACAGACGTGAGGAGATCACTGAGAACTATTTCTGACTGAGTACAGATGCAAAGACAGCTAAATGTTGCTTGGAAAATTTTTTTTTTAATAAAGATGCACCACAGTTACAGCACTGATGTGCATCAAATAATGGAGATTGTTAACTCAAATAAAGTCCAGGGTTCTGGTTTGCTCATCCCCCCTTGCCAGCCTATTTTTTGGCCCGCTTTCCAGACCCACTGGGGTGTCCCTCGGCCCCCTCCGAATGGCCAGCAGCATCAGCGGATCGCCTGGTGCTCCTCCTTGGCTCTGATGCAGCGCTGGCCGGGCTGCTGCGGCTGCTGCTGTCTCCAGCATCACCCAGGTCCAGGGCAGGATTGGAGGCGGCGTTTGATATTAACATGGCCTCCATGGCCGTGGTGATCCTGGCCATCCCCCTAGTCAGCTCAGCTGTATGCTGACTGAGCGCCGATTCCTGATTTGAGCTGCGATGGCACAGCTGTGCGGTCGCCGCTGCAAGGCGGGCCATGGCCCGGTTGAGCACCCGGGCATCCCTCCTGCGCGCAACCTCATGCTCCTCCTGCCTGGCAGAGGAGTGGGTGATGGCAGTGGTCAGCCTGCCCAACCCTGCTGCCACCTCCTTGTTGCTGTCCACAACAGCCTGGAAACCCTTCACCAACTCCCCCATCTGCAGGTTGTGCTGCAGGAGCTGGCGTTGGCAGGCCATGGTGGATTTGGCCTGTTGGCGCTGGATTTTTACCATCTGGCCCTCCAGGCCCAGGAACACACTGCCCTCCCGTGCTGGTGCAGCAGTGGTGGTGGTGGTGGCACGGCGTCTGGCACTGCTGCCTCCGGCCTGCTGAGTGGGCTGGGGTGCCACTGGTGGTGGTGTGGTGTGGTGCTGGCCGGTCCCGGAGCCCCTGCTCCCACGACAGGTTGGACGGGTGGCAAGGCCACGGTTGTGGCAGGAGCTGTTGTCGGCGGAATGGTCTGCCTTGTAGGGGAGTTATCAGGTGAAAATTGCAAGGGGGGTGAGCTGGGCAGTACTGGGGAGTGCACTGCCTGGAAATCAATCACCAGGACTCCCTCCATTCCAAGCCCTGGGGTGTCTCCTTCCTCATCCTCATCCTCCTCCTCCTGGCCAGGCTGGCTGGTGCTCGGCCCTGCCACTGCAGTATTTGATGTCGAAGCTCCCTCTGCTGCCACAGTGGTGCTGCCTGATGGTGCCCCTAGGTACAAAGAAGCATTTGTAAACTGAGTGCCGATGTATTACAGGCAGTACAATTATGGCATTCCACATGTCCTTGCATCTCCTTACACCGTGTCACACTGTTTCCTGTCTTGTGATTCTGCACTGACATATTTGGCTAACTTCTGCTGACTACATGTACCATGATGCTTGTCTCTTGTATGTTGGTGACAGTACAGTGCTGGTGTTTGCCTATGCATTGTGTCTAATGGGGAGGTGTCTGGTAGGGTGTGTCATGATGCGCATGCTTCTTACCTGTAGCTGTGGCCATCGCAGTGCTGTCCAGGGTCCCGATCCCTACGATGCTCGCCCTCTCGATGGTGCTGGAGACAATTTCCTCCAGCTCGGTGAGGGGTGGCGCCGGGTTCTTGCCTCCTCCGGTGTGTCCAGCCTGCCTTTGGAGGTCGGCCAGCTTCCTCTTCGTGAGGCTGCGGAGGTCGTAAAACCTTTTCTTAAGTTCCTCAATGGACCTGGGGGTGACTCCAGCAGCATTGACCTTCTGGGCGATGTCGGCCCACAATCTCCTCTTGGTGCTGTCTGGCACGTTGAGGGACAGCTTGCCAAAGAGCTGGCGGTGCACCCTCCCCACCTCCTCAACCAGCACCTGCAGTTCTGTGGTGGTGAATTTGGGCTTCCTCTTTTGGGAGGACTTCTGGCTTCCTGCCTGATCTGCCATTTTGCTGCTGTTCAGTCTGCAACCTCCTTCTCCCACTGCTGCTAACTGTGTGTTGGGCTCAGGCAGGCTTTCCAGAAACTTCTAGAAACTTCTTAATTGTCTGCACCTGCCAGGGTTGCCACTCCCTGTTTGGGTGGGGGAGGGGGAGCCACCTCATTGGCTGAATCGCCTATTGCCGAGTCGGCTTTTACCGATTCGGTAAAATCCGAATCGGTAAAATCCGATTCGGTATTATCCGAATCGGTAAAAGCCGAATCGGTTCATGCAATGCATTCCTATGGGCTTTTTCGCCATGGGTCTATGATTGCCGATTCGGTTTTTACCGAATCGGCTTTTACCGAATCGGTATTCGCCGAATCGGAAATATCCGATTCGGTGGTAGCCGAATCGGTGTTTTCCGATTCGTTGTTGGCCGATTCGGTAATTTCCGATTCGGACCGAGCTGAATCGGAACGTACCGAATCTCATTACCGATGCCGACCGAATCGGTTTTCATTCGGTATTTTTTTCCTACATCTCGTTTTCCGATTTCAGAATACCGATTCGGCCCGCCTCGGTATTTTGAAATCGGAAAATCGCGTTTACCTACATCGGGCCCAGAGTGTTCAAAATGTGATGTCTTCAAAAGTTAAAATGTTGGTAAATTTTTGGGTATTGTTTGGTGATTTTGAAATCCCCAGATGAGGGAGTTGATGAAGCGAGTTTTAGTAATTAATTATGTTTTCACTCGCTGAGTCATACTTCCATAATGAATTAATAATATTAATGAGTTTTTGCATGATTTGTATTAATTCAACCTAGTTTAAAAATGCATTCACAAACACGAGGGACTAACATTATGTGCTCTTTGTTGCATATGTGAGTACGTTTAAATAATAAATTAACTTTGTCTTTTCGTTTTGTCAATATTAATTGCGGCTGTTTAAATAATAGCATGTGCTTATTTTTAAATGTGCTTTTGTCTATGTCGTGTCTTTTATGTGGCAAAAGTTTGTGGAGTATCCTGAGGCTTGCGTGAAAGGTCTCTATGTTTGTTGTTTATTCAGCTAGGTAACATAAACTAATGGGTTTACATTAGTGAAGGGGGTGGGTGACAGAATGACTTTCATTACTAGAATTAATTAATGTTTTGTGTTTCCTTTCATACTAGTGCTACGAAAAAGAGGCCTGAGGCCTAGTTTTAAGATGGATGTTTTGGAGTCCTGTCATGATGAGCCGAGTACAGCAAAAAAAATAAAAGTTTGTCGTTCATAATCATCAGTAAACAAATACGAGGAACTGTGCAGGATGTGCTCCGTGTTGTATTATTTTCCAAGGACAGGATAAGGCGGAAAAGCCAAAGCTGAGGAAGCAACAAACTGTTATTCAATAAATTGTTGCAAAGACCTCGGAAGCTAATGTCACTTGCAGACAATGAACAAAGACATTATAGAAGAGCTCGATTTTGGAATGTAGCGGCAATGACTTCATGTGGACTGATGGCTGTCAGCCAATTGAATCGCAGGATGACTCTTTCAAAGTATTCTTTTAGCGAGTTTTAGATAGAGAAAAGGTACAAAAACTTGGACCCTTGGCAGGAGCTGGCTGGCTCGTTCCTGAATCCTGAGAGCGTGAGATGCTGTTGGACTTTTGACTCATGTAATAAAGAATGAACTTATGCTTTCCCTTTTAGGTTCTTATTTAGATTAGACAGGGAAATAGGGTTTAGGAAATGAGATTTCTCTGCTTTAATAATTCATATGCTGATTTGATTTGAACTGACAGTCTTATGTGCCTTTACTTAATAAAATTATGTTTAATATATGCTAATAAAAGATTTAATTTCCGAAAAGCTCTTTACTTAATAAAGTTAATAAAATTGATTTTGAAATGACAAAGCTGGTCTTGGTTATTTTGAGTCTGGTTACCATTAGTTAATCCATTGCTTAGGTGACTTAATTAAATGTACCTTTCTATAAAATGACAAAGATAAACTGCAGTTTTATATAAATGTAAATAATTTTATGAATAGTTTCGATTAATTAGGTCACATGATTCAGTTGGCCAATTTCATGTCTCAGTTATTAATGGGCCTTGTGAAGAGTTATGATTTATGGTGAGTATCGTGGTGTAGATTAGTGCTATGAGACAGAATTTCTTTAGGCCCGCTGGATCAGATCCTATCGTTGTTAACCGTATGACAGAAAGGAAAATAATGTAAAAAAAAAAAAGTAAGTAAAACCCACCAACCTGAACTGTTTCCAGATGTGGACTGACTGTGACAACCAGTGCTTAATTTGAGCTGGTGATGGCCAGTGGGGCCCACAAGCACTCTCTTTCGGGGACAAACACTTATTTTTCCATATCAGTCATTTCCCAGGAGCAAGATAGGAAACACAAAGGGGAAAGAAGGAGGAAGAAAAAGAAGGAAAACCGTCACAAAGGGAGAAAGCAGCAACATGCAAGAGTGAGATAAAGGAGCAGGGAGTGTCTGACAGTAGATTAAAGAGGCCTGGGGTGTATTTCCGACTATGCAGCCTTTCTATTCGACACACATTTAATTGTGCCCACAATGTGTTTCTGGGTGCAGCTTTCAGCTCTGATACTCATTCTTTTACAAACTAAGCACTGGTGACAACTGATTTTTTCATACTGTGCTTGGTAGCGCAGGTTGGGTGCATACTGGCGTCATGATCCCTTATGATAGATGGGAACTAGTCCAACCTAAGATGGGCTCCTTCCATGGACATGTCATCTATGTCCTAGGAAATGCGCCTACTCTGCAGTGTATGCCATACATCCCCTGGCCTTCAAAACCATACTGCCACCGAAGTCTACATCCCATATGCTCTAGTGGTGTGTAATCGCTGGATAAACAATATTATTATTCTAAGAGTATTTATTCACATATAGCAGCTACTAGAGATCTTGTCCACTTGAGTGTCATGAAAGTGTTTTGCTTCAAGGTAGATACCCAGATTGCACACACTTCTATCAGGCAGAGGTGGATTACCCATGACATCTAGCCAATGTGATAGATTGCAGGCGTCAAGGTCACATTTGCTGTTAATGCAATCAGTCTTTGATAGATTCAAACTCAAGAAGCTGGCTCCTATCCAACAAAATGTGGAGGTGAGGCAGTCTTTCATTTTCGCTGGTCCAGTATGCTCACTGCTGGATTCTGACAGCTTTTTCAAACCAAAGATTAGTTGTTTTTCATCAGCATACATTTAAAAGTCAGCCCTTGACACATAAATCAGTTTTGCAAGAGGTCACATATAGATGATAAATAAGAGAGAAGATAATATGGAGCCCTGTAGTAGGCCACAGCTTATAATTTTGGCTCAAAGCTAAAAGGGAGAAGCATTAGTGACCATTAAATTCCACTCAGACAGGTTTTCAGCCATTTAAAGGCTGAGCCTAAGATACGAACTTGGAATGGAACTTGATTGTTCACTGATTTTCCAGTAGGACTCAATGAGCCCAAGAATGCCTGTACATGGATCTGAGTTGGTCGTGGTCACAGAATCCACGATGGCTTGGATTTTAGCTTTGATGTTTCCACCTTTATGGCACCTAGTTGATGTCCTGCTTTAATTCTCCCCACCAAACCACCTTACTCAGCCCCCTGAAGCATGCCAGAGAAAGACTGGATCTTCCCTTTATTTTTGCCTATGGCATTAGGAGTACACTGACCTTGACTCACAAGTGGTAGGACTTGACTCTTTTGACAAGAACAACTGTACAGTGTATGAGCATGTTTGATGTCAACTGGATAGCTACCTTCTTACTTGAAGGAAGTCCTTCCGTACACCAGACCTGGATAGGCATACAAGAAGGTTTACTATATTGATCCGTTTAGAAAGTCTTCATCTCTTAGGGTCTAGGGTACTAAGGGCCCGATTTAAAATGTAGCAGACATAGTACTCCATCGCTAATGTGATGGAGTATCCTGTCTGCCAAATCCAAGGACCCCCTGCCTCATTTAAAGACGAGTGCACTTAAGGTTTATATTGCCGGATCTCCCATTGGCTTTGTCAGTGGAAAATGTCCTTCGATGGCCCAATGGGGTTGAAGCCACCTAAGAAAGGACATTACACAGCTCGCCTTACTTAGGGTGGACAGTGTAATGTCATTTTTTCCTTTTTATCTTAGGCAGGAAAAACCAGGCGGTGAGGGACAGGGAAAAAATACTGATACCTAGAACCCAGTTAAGATCCAGGACATATACAAGACAGGGCAGACGTATTTCCATAACAGTGAAAATTAAATAGTCTCCCCTGCGAAGAAAGTCTGCTGATTTTCCAATCCTGCTGAATGAAGAGTATGCACATGCAGAATTCATGTTTTCTGTGACTCTGTCCCCTACAAAGTACATGGAACTTTGTCCATTGTTTGGCAAGGGTATATTTTCTACTTTCTAGAAGGAGTGAGAGGTACTCATCTTTAATTCTGCCTTCACCGCCCCCCCTCAAATGTGAAACATGGCTAGCACAGAGTCCCAACCAAATGACTAAATCTCTTAGCGCCTAAATGTGTAATATCAGAGTGAAGGTTCCGCATGAAATGCTGACTTATTTCCACCTCTGTCCACCTGAAGAGAGCAAATTATATTTTAGGAGTTGATCCTACTACTGTGCTGCATCTGAGTTGTCAGGTGCAAGCGTCAATAATTCATAAATTGTAAGTGCTCACCTTTCCGCAGCAGTTCAAGCCTTTACTCCAGCAGCATAATTGCTAGGCCTGCCAAGCACAGCAACATACCTTCCCTGATGAAAAGACAGACTGCTGACCCTAAAGAGTTGGCAGTCAACTATCTCATATCCACCATACCATTTCCAAACACAGTCATGGAGGTAAAGCTTGGTGCCAAACGCAAGAACATTTGATGGCAAACATTTTCATTCATAATACATTTACATTTATCTAAGTCATCCCTATGAGAGAGCAGGCTGGAACTGTTCAAATACATTTTTGGGGGACAACTACCTATTCTTCTAGACATCTCAGACACAGAACACTACAGACAATAATGTAAATGTACTGCTAGAACGTCTGAAAAATGGGTTCGGGTCACTGATATGGTTCCTTCTACTTGGGATAGTATGCAACAAACCAGAAATTGTAGTTTTTCCTATTCAGTGAAGCTTATCGTTGTGGTCTTACACAATACATTCACTACTGAGTTCTTTTTTCTACATCTATTTGCAACTCTTGACTCAAATGATTACACAAAATACATTTTAATTCAAATATATGCAAATTACACCAGCTATACATTGATTGCCGAGGAGCAGCGTGTGTCCCTTGAGGTGGTTAACCTGCCCTGTTCTTATCTTTTGGACGCTGCGTGTCATCTTGGGGCCCATTTGAGTTCCTTCTATTGTTGGGCTGAGTTCCTTCTTTTGTTGGGCTGTGTTCGCTCATCCTTGCTACTGTGGATTCTGGGGGCCCGTGTCTGAGCTGCGGTGTTGGGAAGTGTTCTCTGACCATACCGGGAGACTGCCCCGGATAGCGCTCTGCCCATCGGAACATGGAGCAGGTAAAGGGTTCTGGGACCAGGGGGTCGGAACCGATTCAATCTAACAAACTCGACAGGTACACAATCTCGAAGGATATCCCAAAAGGAAGGCTGTTGGAGGACTAAGTGAAGGGGGCACTGGCCGGCGATGAAACTGAGCTCTCACTTAAGGATGTTATGGACGCTATCTCTGGGGTCAAAACCTCACTGGAGCATAAGATGGATTCAATGGCCATAGACATCAACCTAATTCGGGCGTATATGGGGAAACTTAACGAAAAGGTGAAACCGGTTGAACTTACCACCTCCAGTCTTGTGGAGGAAGTCTCCCAGTTGCATCAGGAAGTTGGAGAACTGCGCGATTCAAGTGTGGCCTTTGACCTTAAGCGGATGACTATGAAGGCCGCCTCCGCCGTAACAATTTGCGCATCTTTGGGGTGCCTGAAAATCTGAGGGGCAGACCCCAGATCTGTTCGTGGAGGATCATACTATTAAGCATATGCAGCCGAAGGGTCTCAGTAAGTTCTTCGCCATTGAGCGGGCGCACAGGGTCCTGGGCGGCTGTCTCAGACCGGGTGCTCCCCCGCGGCCCATGTTGGCCCGAGTCCTCAATTATCGAGACATAGATGCTATTCTCCAGTGTTCAAGGACCAGCACTCCCCTTAAATGTGAAAATGCAACTATCGCTTTCTTTCCGGACTTCACGCAAAGAGTGCAGAAGCAATGAAAATCCTTTTTGTCTGTGAAGCGTGCCCTGCGTGAGAGAGGCATGAAGTATTCCATTTTGTTTTCAGCCCTTCTTAGAGTTGAGGCGGATGGTAGAGCATGGTTTTTCGATCAGCCGGAGACAGTGTTGGAATGGCTTGTTGTTCGGTGCCCTCCAGATCGAGCTGACCAGGGGCTGGGGGGGGAGATGTTGACTCAAAGACTCAGCCCTCATAGAGGAGCGTCAAGTTGATTGTGTCGGCTGTGTGGGGGGGGGGGCGGTGGGGGAGGGTGTGTGGGTGTGGGGGGGGGGTGGGACGAGATGTGTCCTTGGGTTCATCAGGGGAGGGGTGTGATATACTGTTTGCATAACTGTGTTTTTCACGGACTTATCATCATGTTTTTTGGAACACTGACCGGAGCTCTCTGATCTATCCCCCCAAGTACTTTTTTGTTCTTTCTTTTGAATGTTTAGGGCTACAGGCACTCTGCGTTTTTCAATGGGCAGTTCTAAGCCTAATGGGCAGGGCAGCGGGTTGGGGGGGTGTTGGAGAGGGAAGTATGTTTCACCAGTTGGGTGGATTCAGCAGACTGAACTTGATTTGCATGCTGCAGACAGAGGATTATCACATTTTCAGTTTTACAAATGACGATGGGGGTAGGAAATTGAAGATTTTGAGTTGGAATGTGAATGTTTTGGGGGACAAAATTAAACGCAGTGTGGTTCTTCAGTATCTTAAACGCTAGGCACCAGATGTGGTATTGCTTCAAGAAACACACTTAGTTGGGAATTCATGTAATGCTATTCACAGAATGGGGTACAAGTTGGTGGCCCATGCAGGATTCACCTCTGGTTCTAGAGGGGTGGGCATCCTCATTCGGAAGGGATTCCCTTTGGTGATAGACTCCACGTGGGAGGATGATAGGGGCAGGTATGTTGGTGTAACGGGTCGGTGGGAAGGACATGTTCTTTCCCTCTTATCTGTCTATGTTCCCCCGGGCATGCAGTGCACTTCTTTTGCTGATTTGGGAAAGCTTTTGCTCGAATTGCCGGTCAGGCTTTTGATCTTGGGGGGTGATTTTAATGCGGTTGTCTCTGGAGTCATGGATAGACATCGGGAAGTGCCATGCGATGGTTACCCGACTTTCTCAATGCTATGGGTTTAGTGGACGGATGGAGATTGCTCCACCCTGACCAGAAACAATACACATTTCATTCCGGTTCCCATAACAGCCTTTCCTGCTTGGATTACTGTTTGGTCCCGGCAGCTTAGGCGTCTTACGTCACTGAGGGTGTTCATCTCGCCTGGGTTTTTCTGATCATTCCCCGCTTTGATTCCGGCTTTGTATCACTTTGGAAACGGCGGGTAGGGTAGTCCCCATTAACCCCTGATATCTAGGTAACCCCAAACTTCGTAAGGACCTCATTTAGGCTCTAGATGAATAGTTTATTGATAATGAGGGTTCGGTGTCCTCCTCAGTGTCTCTTTGGGAAGCCTTAAGACTGTCATTTGGGGTCACGCTCTGTCACTGATAGCTGGAACCAAGAAGGAAAGGAATAGGGAGGTTGTTGAAGCAGAGACTGAGATTAGTCGGCTGGAGGGGGAACTGGAAAATGAGGTAACGCAAGCTCAATTACATATTTTAAGCCTTAAACAGTATAAGTATAAAAACGGGTAAGTGAAAGCGAGTAAGCGGCCCAGCCGCCACCACTCACAACAACTTCTTAATTATAGGGGCACTGCACTGCTTAAGTGTTGTTTTACATTTTTATAACTGCTGCAAATCTGGTAATTTATTACTTTACTGACGCCTGGAGGCCCGGCCGGCAGGGGGACTTTGATTCTGTGGTGGTAGGGGGTGGGGGGTGGCTTTAGAGGCCTTGGCGCTTGTTAGTGTATGTTACATACACACGTGGTGCAGGTCGGACTCATACGTGCAGACAGGGGCCCTTATCGGTCCGAACTCCGAAGTCCTAATTTCAAGTTGTTTCTACACATTTTTACCATTTTAAGTTCAATTCGCTGACTTATTTGGGTCGATTTCCTTCATAAAAGCTGCATCCATTGTACACAGTTTCTCTTTTTTCTCTATCTCTCTCTTATCCCTCTCCAGTGTGATTTTCTTTTATCTTCCTCCACGGGGTCTCTGCTGTGAACGATCAGGCAAGATTTCCATATTTGTGCACACTTTATGTGTGTGTCAAGCAATTAGTGAGGTATGTTCTTAGGCATGGGTTGCAAGCAGTATTTTTCCAAGGGCTAAAAAGTCTGGTCTTTGACCTCAGACTAAAACATGTGTACCCGAACTTCCGAAGACTGTTTCAAATGAAAAACAACACCTAAACTGTTCAAGTGTTGTGTTCAATTTTGTCACTGCAGCGATAATTTACTTTACTGACGCCTGGGGGCCCGGGCGGCAGGGTGACTATGATTTCGTGGTGGGTAGTTGCCGGGGGGGTTGGGGGGGGTCTAGAGGCCTGCCGCCTTGCCCTGGTGGCGTACGTACATTATTGTGCAACATGTTGGTAACTTTTAGTTTTGTTTGTTGGGCAGCAGACATTTTGAGGCCCTGCGCGCCTTCGTGTGCCATTTTTAGGTTTCGCCTGTCGAAAGCTGCGCACTGCGCAGCTTTTCACGCAGGCGAAATCTAATGAGAACAGTATGTGGCTTGGTCACCGCCTCTCTGTTCCATTGGCTAGCTCCATAAATGGAGGCTAGCCATTGGAAGAGAGAGGCGTCCGTCATTTACCGAGGCGATTGGTGGGCGTTCCGGCGATTTTTTTCTCATCCTGCCCCTTTGACAACGTTATTGCGGCGGTGGGCAGTGTTTTTATTTTTTTAGAGGTTTGTTTTGGGCATTTCGTTGAAGATGGAGCCCAGTGGAGAGTGATTTCAGCCCCTGCTTTGTATCCTGGCCTCCTTCAACCCCTTCATACACGCGGGACTGGGGACAAAGGTACATAGGGGATTTGAGCGGAAACCGCTACTGTCAGCGGTGGATGCGGGCAGAGAGGTTATTTGCGGGATCTGGCGGCTTTCGGATCGGGCTTACACAATCAGTCGCAGAGCATACAATGACCCACCCACAGATTGTGCTCTATATATATCACATTGCAAAGCACAAAGCGAGAAAACATGCTCACGCTCAAACACAAACTTCCCAAGGTGGCGTATCCTGACCTCCACAGGACAAGCATACATAAATGCCTAAATGCATAACTACAAATGTATGCAGCCCAACATGCACATATGGAAAGTGGCAGCTATGTGCACAGGAGTCGTCCACACGACACAGGAATGCACACACAAGAGGAATGCGCACTCAAACTACGGCTCTTTATGATGGCCGTGCACACTCTTGCTCAATGGCACGTTTGCATCTGCAACAGCTGAACCAGCCTGCGCGTGGCGCATTACCGAGAACACTTGCTCCACCCTCCCCCGACCCCAGCCCAAGCTACGGGGAGTCTCGCCTTTGACACACGCAGCCTCACTGTTATTGCCACGAACCAGATACGGGCCGCGAGGTCCCACTGGCTTAGACAATGACCTCTCACTGCTGCCGCGACAGAATAGGAGACATCTCGGCCTTCCATCGGCATTGGCACTACACTGCACCAAGTGCACACACTTCAGTACTGGAATATGATGGCGATCTGCGCCAGGGGCAACAGGCGTGCGCTCTGCCAGAAGCATCACACTGCTTCACCGGAACACGGCACAGCTCCAGACGGACTACCAGCAGCACAGAATGAAAGACACTGGCATTTACGCAGCTTCACAGTTGGAACGGGGGCACTAACAGCTAAGTGATCGCATGCAGGGAGCCCGCGCTCACAACAAAGCTTAAACCTTATGGTCCAGCCTGCAGGCCTGTAGGTGGGACAGCTGGGCCACTGTAGCTAGAAGGCCCCCTAAGACTGCCAGCATCACCTGAGCCCCTGACATGAAACTGCGGGATGCTCGCTGGTCTTTTGCCAATGATCCCCTTCACAATATTCGACGCCTCCCCCCGAAAATTAGAACAGTGTTACAAAAGCGGCAGGCGCCCCAAATTAGGATGCTAGCGGAGGACAATCGAAGTGTGTTGCTACTACACGAACCGCTAGGCACAACCTGCATAGTTAAAACTGCAGCAATATACACATCCAAACACATCCACCGCATGCAAACCCAGTGCGTTCAGTTCCTCATCCCACATAGCCATAACCCAGTAGCCCGAGTCTGCGCAGTCAGACGAAATCCCCAGGATCCGCAGTCACACAAGTAGCACTGCCAACCACCACCACAGCCTGCACAGCGGAAGCTTGCACTCTGAGACACCAGACAAGCTGCGCAGACCCAGCCTCCTCTGCCGGCACACCCACAACTGGCACTCAGAGCCACAACCCACCTCACTCCACCGAAAGCATCAACATGACCGCCAGTCACAACCTGTGCTCAGCAGCCAGCCGCTGACAGTGCTTCGGCGGCCACTGGCAAGTAGCTCAGAATGGCCATCACGTGCCTCTGATGAGACTACAGAGTAGGGCACGCTACCCTTCCGCCCCACGAGACGTATCCAAAGTTGTGAAGACTGCCACCTGTAAACATACAAACCCACAGGGTGCACACAAACAGCCTGCATACACATTTACTTGACACCCTTACACAACTAACAAAAGCAGCCCCACGCCCCCTGCGCAACCACAACCACACTTAGGGGCCGATTATGATCGCGGACGGACTTGCGTCCGTCCGCGATCACTGAGGAAAAGGGGACGTCCGCATGGGCTGCGGAGTCCCCTCCTGTGCGATTAGGATGTGACCGCCACCCTGGCGGTCACATCCTCTATTTTTAACATTGCGGCGGGTGCGGCTTCAAGCTGCACCCGCGGCCATGTTAAAAATGCAGTCATTGCATTTGCATGCAGAAAGAGGCAGGCACCTCGCGGTGCCTGATAATTTCTGCATACAAATGCAGGGGGTACCATAGGTACCCCCCATGTGCACCCTTCACCCAGGGGGCCCGCAACGGGCTCCCGCAGTGAAGTTACACATGCTTTTCCACGGCGGAAAAGCCGCCGCGGAAAAGCATGTTTTACATCCCATCCTAATCTGCCTGACGGTGTCTGAGAGACACCGTCACCAGATTAGAGCTTTTCCACCGCGGTTGTAAGCCAACCGCGGCGGAAAAGCTGCGGATGGAAACCCGGACCCACCAGCCATCCTAATGTGGCGGTGGGTCTTTGGTCAGTCCGCTGCGGTTTTTCCACATCCTCTGGGCCGGCGGTGGCTTCCGCCGGCCCGAGGATGCGGAAAAACCGCAATCCTAATGAGCCCCTTAAACTCCCTAAGCATACACTGACACCCTCTACACAAGCCACCTTCACACTCCACCCACACCGATGCATCCACATTCAGTGAACAGCCTATTCGAGAGAAGATATTTTTGGACACTTAGAAATGTTGAGGTACACCCCGAATACAATGGAAACAGAATTTCAGGATTCTAAACGTGTCGTCAAAAATAACTGTCACTTGAAGAGGACGACGCTCTCCGCTGATGGCCCCACTCCCCCTGCAGTCTTACACCCACTCCTGCATAAGTCATGGACACCTCCAGCACATCCACATCCGACATCTCTTGACGCATCCCGCCACCATTGCTCTGCATGCACGTCCAACGTCCTTCCACTGCCTCACCCACAATGGGTCCAGGACCACCCCATCCATCCTCCATCAATAGAACTTTATCCTGAATAGTCACTGCAGTGCACAGTCCAAACTCCCCCATAACCTACATGCTTAGCCCTCCCACACACACTGCACGAGTGACGACCCCACGACATTCCATAAACAGTGTGTGCCGCCACTTCCCCCATGTTTGCTGCATGCTTATCACGTTTCGTTTTCTGCATTTGTTTTGTTTAAAATAAATGTAGCCAGTCATCCATCTACAAGGAAGTCCATCCGTACTGCTTAGGCTGCACTTGGCGCGAGCCCTAACTCTCGACCCTGTCCTTTCGTTGCGCAGCCCCTGCATGGGGATCCCCACACCCTCGTGCACGTAACCCGTCATTGCAAGCACAGCACGATCCTCCAGGCAACTCCATGCAGGCTAAGACCTCTCCCTCCCCGCACAGCCCCACGACATTCCACACACGCAAAGGACAAAAGTCCCTGCACAGCCAGTTCATTCACTGTACGTTTCCTTCCTGCGTGACTCCACCCCCTGTACAGTCAGACCCGCCCAAAGTTTCTTTCAGGAAGCCCCGTCTTCCAGTATTTGACCCAAGACCCTCCTTGCACAGCCTTCCGCACACCTTGAACAGCGTTCTCCAGCATCATGGCACGCCCAGAACGTCCCACCAGCACAGTCCGTCCTTACTTCACAGCCACCATCACGCGGACGTGACCTCAGAGCACCCCCAGCACAGCCCTGTGAGGAGCTGGAACGACTTCACACCCCAGCACAAACATACCAATAGAACTGCTAGCCTACCACCAGACACCCCTTGCGCAGCGATCCCCTCTACATTGCCACCGTCCCCTCAAAAGCACACTCCCTTCTTCAGACGTTCCCACAACAAAACCCCAGCTGTTTTTACATGTCTTATATGCACACATGCCGAGGCAAAGACCCAAAACGTTTCTGATTCACAAAGAGTTGTGTTGCTTCGAAAACAGCAGAAGTGTGTGACACGAAAGACTCCTGGGTCCTTATTAAGATTATAAACAGAGGGAAAACATGACAGTAGCCCTCTAAATACACAGCATGCGACCACACGAGGCTACCCCCACCGCCGCCAAAGCACGACCACCGGAGTGTAGCCAGTATCTCTCCCCGATGCTCCCCCACCGAGAGGAGGGCCCCAGCGAGAGGCCGGCAAAGGAAGCAGACCGGCAGCCAGAGAGTCCCGCATGCGGGCAGCAGAGTGACCCGATCGGATCAGGACCGGAGCAAGGAGAGAGGCTCAAGGGGCATAATTGAGTGAGAGCCTGAGAGGCTCCCAGGGGCATTTCTGATTTAAAGCCCACAAGGGCTCCACCTGGGCATGGTTGGTCCCGAGTCCCCTGAGGAGGTACTCCCACATAAGGGCATAGTTGCTTTAGAGCCTGCGGGCTCAAACACAAGTAAGGACCACCTGCACCCTAAGCCAATGAAGACTTTCACACTGTAGGGCATCCTGAGATTCTTTACTCCTCCCTTCGGTACATAGGTGATGATGATGTTTTTACAGTCAATAACCAGTGACTGGGTGATGGTAACTTTAATTGCAACATGGAATATTTTATTTTTAGTATTTTACTTTTAGTTCCCTGCCCCCTCGCTGTGCTTGCTCTCCTGAGTGTGTGTGTGGCTCTGGGTGGGTGTGTGTGGCTCTGGGTGGGTGTGTATGTGGCTCTGGGTGGGTGGGTGTGTGTGGCTCTGGGTGGGTGGGTGTGTGTGGCTCTGGGTGGGTGGGTGTCTGTGGCTCTGGGTGGGTGTGTGTGTGGCTCTGGGTGGGTGTGTGGGTGGCTCTGGGTGGGTGTGTGTGTGGCTCTGGGTGGGTGTGTGTGTCGCTCTGTGTGTGTGTGTGTGTGGCTCTGTGTGTGTGTGTGTGTGTGTGTGGCTCTGGGTGGGTGTGGGCAGCTCTGGGTGTGTGGGTGTGTGTGGCTCTGGGTGTGTGTGGCTCTGGGTTTGTGTGTGTGTGGCTCTGGGTGTGTGTGTGTGGCTCTGGGTGTGTGTGTGTGGCTCTGGGTGTGTGTGTGTGTGGCTCTAGGGTGTGTGTGTGTGTGTGTGGCTCTGGGTGTGTGTGTGTGTGTGGCTCTGGGTGTGTGTGTGGGTCTGGGTGTGTGTGTGTGTGTGTGGCTCTGGGTGTGTGTGTGTGGCTGGCTCTGGGTGTGTGTGGCTGGCTCTGGGTGTGTGTGTGTGTTAGTAATTGCTGTCTGCTGAGCTCGTCCGTAGGGTACAATAGGTCTCACATTTACAAGAGATTAAGCAAATGGCAATGTAAATGACAATGCCATTTATTTATCTGTTTTCAAAACCAACACATAAATACAAATTTTGTCATTTACAATGCCAATAGCTCTAACTTTTCCAAAGGCGAAACCATTGCATTGTAAATGCTTGTTAGCAATTCCATTCATAAAGGTACAAAAACAACTTACCCCATGACCACACTTAACAACTACAAACAATGCCACTCTAATACCAACACAAACCCTGCAATCGTGGCACTGTGATGTGAAAAACGGGTAGCGATTGTAGGTTTGAATACAGCAAACCAGGCTAAGTTAATATTAAGGAGGTGCTGGTATACGGCTCGGAAATTCTGAGTATAGCACAATAAACGCAAATAAGCTGTCTCTTCAGTGTTCACACTCTCCCAATGCCACTCCTCTAGTCTAATTACAGAGTATGGAACACATCTTTTTTTATGAGAATGAATCACATCAGGCAATTCAAATCAAACCCACTTTAGAACATAGTTGATACCCATATGCAAACAAATCCAACCAGATGGACATTCTACTCTGTCAATTAATCAGTGTTGAGCCCAAAACAGATGCTTTCTTCCTGGGTAACTGTAAGCAAACTGCTCTCACTGCAGACTGGATCTTCTCCGCTGTCGCTCATGCACTGCTCACACAGCGAGGGCTCCCAGCAGCCCCCTCCAGGCTGCCTCCAGGCAGCTACTTCTAGCTACTGTTAAACACTCCCGGCTGGGGGTCTCTTTTCCTGTTTGACATGCTTCATGTAAAACAGCAGGAAGTGCGCACCAGGCCCTGTAAGTTATCGCACCCTTGTTGGTAAGAGTGGCCATAATTTGCCTGTGCAGTCACAAAAAATCACTTTGCTACTCTGTCTGCCCAGAAGCTGCTGCACCAGCTCCCAGATATCACGTTTTCAGCAGACCCTTTCTTCTCCCAGTCTGCCAGTTCTGTCTGCCATAGGTCGAGCTGAGCCCAATTTACCACAGATATTTCATACAGGATTTCACCACTTTGACATGACGGAGAAGGACCCTCCTGCCCTGCCAGCCCTGACAGTCTCAAGGCAGGTCAGCTGCGTGGCACCCAGAGCAGACACGCCACTCCTCTGAACACAATGGCAGATAAGTTTGGGACTCACTTTCAATCTTCACTATATTGCTTTTATTTAGGGTCCTATACATATAAACGTCAAAAATAATGTGATTCCTTAAAGTAATTGCGGTTATTGTAACAGCAAGGTTTGTTCCACTGCATATTTTGTGAAAGACACACGTGTAGAATACTCACCTGGGCACAGAGTGTGTATGGCTGGCTGCTTATTAAGAGTCGGGAGGCATGATTGTATTTTATTTAGTATTTGGCCTGCTCACTGCTACCATTTACAACATTATATAGCTGTGGTGTCTTTTTAGTTTCACTGGTATTGTAATTGCTGATTTTGTTTTGTTGCTTGAGAGGCCTTTTTGTATTTGTGTTTTTTTACATTTGTGTTTTTGTATTGTTTTAATTCTGTAGGGTATACCGTTGAAACAGTACACCCCACAGGACAGTAACCCACCGAACAGGATGGTAATGGAAGCATACAAAGCAGATCTTGTAGTAGTCAGGGCTGGTAAGGCCTTTTATTCCACTGGGTATTTCTCCGCAGCACTGCTATTTGAGGGGCGGTGCTGGCGCGGAATAGAACAAGCTGCCTTTGATGGAGTCTGTGGTGACTGCACAGGTGAGACAGCAGGTAATAGTGGGGGGAGTGAGTGTCACATAGATATTTTATCTAACTTCCTGAACCAGTAGCCTGCCGTATAAGTAAAGATACAGCACCTGAGCTAAGCTCAGCATTGCAGTCACTGTCTGCAATCTGCACAATGTTGAATTTATCGTCAGTGAGGCTGGCTCAGGCTCCACACTGTAGCCTTTCTTACATTCTAGTGCACTTCCATGTCTGGTGCTTTGCAGCAGTTTTAAGATGTTTCATAGAGTTTCTTGTTGCAGAAATGGGTATAATTTCCGATATTTATATGTTTCCCTCATCTGCATTGCTTGCTATTGCTCGCAAGAAAGTGTCACTCATAGTCGTCGAATGTCACTCTTTTTTTCAAAATTTTCTTGGGGAGCGAAACCCCCCGACCCTCCTTAAGTTGTTCAGGCCCGCTCGTTACGCTCACTTGCCCTAGTGCAGTACGGCAATAATTTTATGCCTCACCACTTTCAAATGTCACCAGCCGCCACTGAGGACAGTCCAGCGGACCTATCACATTCATTTCTGACATTTATCTGAGTCACTAAAGACAACTCTAGCTCAGTTCCAGAAGAGGGATATTTTAAGGCCACTATTTGATAATGAGCTATACTTCACCCCTACCTCCAAGGAAATTAAATTTTCCACCTTAAAATTGAATCTAGTATAATGTGCTACCATGGAATGTTGGACAAAATTTAAAAAAACAAAATATCGAGAAGGTAAGCATATAGAGGTAGGTATACGTTTAGTTTATTGAACTCCACATCTACTTTGATTAAAAAAAAAAAAAAAAAAAAAAAATATATATATATATATATATATATATATATATATATATATATATATATATATATATTACCTACTGGCGGTCGCCAGTAGGTAGTTATAGTTAGGATAATTTTCAATGTTAAATCTCAACATTCTATTTTGAATAACTTTGGCGCCGGTTGACGAATCTGCCTGAAATTTTCAGGAAAATGGTCTCATGGCGGTCCGGTCCTTCCCTGAAAGTTTGGGGGGGATTCGTCAAGCGGGGGCCGAGATAAAAGGGGGGTCCCAAAACGCGTTTTCCCCATGTTAATTTCCATAGGGCGGTCGATTTCACTTTTAGCCCGAACGGCTGAATGGATTTACACCAAACTTGGCAAAATTGTAGGGACTGGTAGCCCGATGTGCCTTTGCTATGTCTCAAGATATGTGCTCCAGTGGATTTTGAGTAATTAAGGTTCAAAAAAATATATATATCTATAGCAGCGCACGGGTACGCGCACGGGTGCGCGTACCGTGCGCGCCACGCGACTTGCGCGAGGAAAGCTGATTGGCTCTCGGGTGTCTGTAAACATTCTAAACAGTCCGGAGCGGCCGCCATCTTGTGTCTCGGTAAAATCGAGACACAAGAGGTGGCCAAAACAAAGAGGGAAATGACCATAAGGGGGCAGAGTAGACCCCCCCTGACCCCCTAGGTTTGATGTGGGGGCCATAAAAGGGCCCCGCAAGGCAAAAAAAAAAATTTTTTTTTTTTGATTTTCGCGGGGGGAGCGCCCGGTACGCGCACGGGTGCGCGTACCCGGGAGCGTACCATGGGAAAAAAGAATGACAGTTTTAAAAGTAGCTGTTTAGAAAAAAAAATGTTTAGTTGTTTTTTTTATACATACACATACATATATATAAATGCATATGCACATATATATATGCATATATGTCTATATGTGTGCGTGTAGAGAGAGGTAGAGAGGTAGAGGTGTAGAGGTAGAGAGGTAGAGAGGTAGCGGTAGAGAGGTCGAGATTAGTAGAGAGAGAAGAAGAGAGAGGTAGAGAGGTAGAGAGTAGAGAGTGAGTAATAGAGAGTAGAGAGTGAGTAGTAGAGAGTAGTAGAGAGCAGTAGAGAGAGTAGCAGAGTGAGTAGTAGAGAGTAGTAGAGTGAATAGTAGAGTGAGTAGTAGAGAGTAGTAGAGAGTGAGTAGTAGAGAGTAGTAGAGAGTAAGTAGTAGAGTGAGTAGTAGAGAGCAGTAGAGAGTGAGTAGTAGAGAGTAGGAGAGAGTAAGTAGTAGAGAGTAGTGGAGAATATTCCAAAGTTTGGCACAGCACCACTTTCACAATGAGTCCAATCAAATCATATCACTTAGAGTACTTATTGAAGCGCTGAATCTTGGTGTATATTCAAATGCTTTTATTTTCCTTAAGTTTATGTACCACCGCCAGCCGAAACGTTTCGTTCTGTACAACAGAACTTCTTCAGGGCGTTCTTATTTCCTTCAAGTTATGTCGGTATCCCGTTGTCATATAACTAGATATTTCTTCCAAATGTTAGACGAGACATAAGTATATTCTTATTAAAAGTGACTAGGTATCAATTTTACCCACACAATTCGGGCAGACTTGAGTAATTTATAGCATCCTCAAAGTCAGTCTTTCAAAAATTCCAAAGTATAGGACATGATAATCCAAATCCAAATGTTTCTCAAGAAAAGTCATTTACAATCGTTCGGAATATCGGTGTTTGGGCAGATATGATCCAGGGACCCCCAGTATGCAAGGGGAATTAGTCCCCCCTCTACAAACATGCACGGGGGCTGCGTTGCAGAGAGGTGTAAAAAGGGTTGTGGCTTCATTACACCTCTCTGCAATGCAGTCCCCTGGCGCATACTGGAGATTCCTGGTGGGCTTTCAGGTCTTATATAGTTAGGAATTAGCATTAAAAAAACCTTTGAAATTCACTGAAAAAACCAAAGGTTTCACACCAGTTATAGTTAGGAATTAGCATTTAAAAAACCTTTGAAATTCACTGAAAAAACCATAGGTTTCACACCAGTTATAGTTAGGAATTAGCATTTAAAAAACCTATTAAATTCACTGACAAAACCAGTTATAGTTAGCTGGAAATTTTACTGACATAAAACCATTGAAATTCCCACGTTATAGTTAGTTGGACTCACTATAACTTGCGCGCCTGCAATGCACTGCTGATGACGTCACATATTACATCACTCATGACATGGTCAGTGACATCACTCATGACATCACTGATGACACCATCCAGTGAATGTGTGTCTTTCTGAAAAATAAATTTGTTTTATATATGTATTTGTAAAGGTCGATGGAAGAATAAATGTTTAAATAAGTGTGTAAATGGATGTTTTTTTTAAAAAAAATTGGTTGGTTAACTGGCTTATTAAGTGTATCTTAGTGAATACATATATTAGCGAGTATTGTTTAAATATTTAAATGTTTGTATCAGTGTTTCTCTTTGTGTATAAGTGGCTGCAGGGGTTGGTGACTGACTCACTGTTTGTATGTGTTTTGAAGACAGAATATGTGCAGGACTGTATGGGTGGACGAGTGTGTATATGTGTGTGTTAGTGAGTGAATGACTGTCTCACTAGTGTCTTCATTACTAACGACATATGTTTTAATCTAGTATATGTGAGTATTGATGTATATAAGTGAGTATAGTATATATAGTGAGAGATTGTAGGAGTTCCTGTTTAAATAAGTATGTGTTTCTATAAGTGATTGTTTAAGAGAGTAAGTATGTGTAAGTTTCCTTAGAAGTAAGGTGGTAGTGTGTGTATAAATGTATATGCAAATAAATGGATGTTCAATAGTTTATGTGCATGTGTGAGTATGTGTGTGAGTAACTTTTGGATGACTGCTGATGTGTAACAGGATGTATAGGTGTATCACTACATATGATGAGTGAGTATATATATGAGTGACTATATAGAACTGTTGGTGAATGAGTGGATGAGTATATAGATGGTGGAATTACTGAATTGGTTGTTGTTACTGGTTTGGGTATCTCCATTTTTTTGAAAATGTTTGTTTCTATTTTTGAATATTTGTTTCAAGCGTTACATTACACTGAAATTAGGTCTGTCACTCTGTCACAAGGATGGTGTCATCAGTGATGTCATGAGTGATGTCACTGACCATGTCATGAGTGATGTAATATGTGACGTCATCAGCAGTGCATTGCAGGCGCGCAAGTTATAGTGAGTCCAACTAACTATAACGTGGGAATTTCAATGGTTTTATGTCAGTAAAATTTCCAGCTAACTATAACTGGTTTTGTCAGTGAATTTAATAGGTTTTTTAAATGCTAATTCCTAACTATAACTGGTGTGAAACCTATGGTTTTTTCAGTGAATATATATATATATATATATATATATATATATTTATATATATTACCTACTGGCGGTCGCCAGTAGGTATATATAGTTAGGATTTTTTTCCTATGGGATTTTTGAAAATTCTATGTCGAATAACTTTGGCGTTTGTGGACGGAATTGGCTGAAATTTTCAGGAAAATGGCACATTTTGTTTCTGAGCAGCCCCTGGAAATTTGGGGGGGTTTCGTCAAGGGGGGCCGAGAAAAAAGGGGGGTCCCAAAATGCGTTTTTAACATTGAGTTTTCCATAGGGCGGTTGGACTCACTTTTAGCTCGAACGGCTGAATGGATTTACACAAAACTTGGCAAAATTGTAGATATGGTTTGCCCGATGTGCCTTTGCTATGTCTCAATATATGTGCTCCAGTGGATTTTGAGAAATTAACGTTTTAAAAAACAGATATATCTGTGACAGCGCTCCGGTTAGCGCTCCGGTTCGCGTACCTGATGCGTAACGGAACTTCGGGAAGCGAAGTTGATTGGCTCTCCGGTGTCTGTAAACATTCTAAACAGTCCGGAGCGGCCCCCATCTTGTGTCTCGGTAGGATCGAGACACAAGAGGTGGCAAAAACAAAGGGGGAAATGAGCATAAGGGGGCAGAGTACATCCTCCCTGACCCCCTAGGTTTGAAGAGGGGGCTTTAAAAGGGCCTCGCGGGGTTAAAAAATAATACTTTTTATATCATTTTTTGCGGGGGGAGCGCTCGGTACGCGCACCGGGAAGCGGCCTGGGAAGCGTAATATTGGGAAAATAGGAAGAAAGAATGTTCAAATATTGTATGTTTATTGATTGTTATTTTTGTTTTTTTTTAATTTATTTTATTCAAGTACCAACATGTAGTTACAAATGCAGAGTCTAAAAATAAAAATACATTGTCTCCTTTGTAGATATCTTGCAGGTTGTTTCAGAAGTTATTGAGGTATATGGAATTCATAGCGTAGTCTGTCAG
Source organism: Lissotriton vulgaris (assembly GCF_964263255.1). Lineage (NCBI taxonomy): Eukaryota > Metazoa > Chordata > Amphibia > Caudata > Salamandridae > Lissotriton > Lissotriton vulgaris. Next base: position 411,993,123 of record NC_141693.1, on the reverse strand, counting down.
GAAAGCAGAAACACAATGGAGGCAGGACATGATAAAGAGATGTTAAATACACATTGGAGAGGATATAGTGGAAGAAAGGAAGTAACTATGAGCAAACTTAAAGTTGCACAGTATATTTAAAGTCTGATTTTACATTAAAATCAATTTGCTACTAGTTTAAAAAATACATATAAAAATGAATAATGTCTCAAACAATTTTTGAATTATTATATATAAATTTATTTTTCTGATTTGTTTTCAAAATTAAAAAGAATTTCTAATAATTCTTGGTCAGATTTTGTCTCATTTTCAATTAAGAAATCCACAGCTTCAACACATTGCAGAAGTTCTATGTCCATAGATTTATCAAAGAATTCTGAATCATTTTCTGTGTCTTGGTTGCATTCTGCAACAATTTCCATGTTATTTGTCTGCTCTCCTTCCATTTCTGTGCTGTAAAATGAATTTTAAAAAAATATATCAGTACAGATAGGGCACTGTTGGGTTTAAGTACAGACAGGTAGTTTGGTTTTTTAGACAGTGATATTTTCGTTGGGGAGTGTATGGTATCAGACTGGAAGTAGAAATATCAAAAAATTTATGTGATGAAGTCTAAGTCAATTCTTAATTATACAAGACAAGTCTAACTCCATCCATAACTAAAACAGAGAAGTCTATTTTATTCTATAAGTATTACAGAGGGATTGTATATAATTATCAGAAAATGTTTTCCTAATTAACTTACAGTACAGAACATACTTCAGTTTTTAAAATAACATCTTACCTTTCAAATAGAAGTTTAAGTTATCAGTTGAAATGTACTTGATATGTACTTCAAGAAGTAGTAGTCAAAATGGCTGTGTTTCTCTCTCTTTCTTTATATATATTCAGGTACATAACCAATCAAATGTCATGAAATAATAGAAGATATTGAAAGTAGCATTTTGATTGGTTGACAATTCTAACACTTCATAAGTGTTTTGGTTAGGTAATTTACCTCAGGATATTTAATCAGGCTTACAACATAATTTTCACAATGAAATTCCATCAAATTTAGGGAAATGGTAGGGACTGCTATGTAGTAGGGGCTATTCTATATTTGATGAAAGTGTCTGTATTGGTTTTTCTGTAAATTTCTTTCCCACCTTTTTTTATCGAGCGCTTACCGGTGCGCTCCCCGGTACGCGAACCGGCAGCATTACGGGAGTCCTCCATTTTGAGTATTGGTAGAATTGAGACACAAAATGGAGGACAAACAATGTTCGGCATGGGTAGAAGGGGGCACGGTAGACAGTTTATGACCCTCTATGTTTTCTGAGGGGGGATTAGGACGCTGATATATGGAAAAATACAAAAATTAAATTTTTGAAAATTTCGCGGGGGGAGCGCCCGGTACGCACACCGGTAAGCGAACCGGGGAGCGTACTTTGGTGAAGAAAAAAAAATTAGAAAAAGATAAATGTTTTGAATGATCAGAGGTAGGGTAGCTCTGAAAAGAGCTATTGTGTTCTGTGGCTAATTTAGGTACCTACAAGTATGTTCCAATGCACACTTTTAAATAAAGGACGAATATTCTATTCCCTTCATCAGAGAAGTGCACACCATCTCTTCTGTAGATGTGTTGAATGTTGGAACGCAAGTTATTGTTGTATATTAAACCCATTCCATAGTCTCTCATGTAAGCAGAAACAGATTTATTCACATGTTTCTGTGCTTCCTCAAATTGTGGAAAAAATTGATTGGACCACCTACATTTTTGTCTTTGACATTTATTGGAATATACCAAGGCAGTTTGGGGAAAAAGTGTCATTTAAAAGAAGAATACATTTTACAGCTTTTGATATTTGCTATTAAAAAACCATTGAAATTCACTGAAAAAACCATAGGTTATAGACCATATATAGTTAGGAATTAGCATTTACAAAACCTTGAAAATTCACTGAAAAAACCATAGGTTATAGACCATATATAGTTAGGGATTAGCATTTACAAAACCTTATTTTACTCGCACAAAACCATTGAAATTCCCATATATAGTTAGTTGCACTAACTATATATCGCGCACCCGCAATCCACTGCTGATGATGTCACATATTACATCATTCATGACATGGTCAGTGACATCACTGATGACATCACTGATGACATCTCAAATGACATCACTGATGACATCTCATTTGACATCACTGATGACATCACTGATGACATCACTCATGTGATAATACGATGAACCTCTTCAGACTCTAATATAACCTTACATACACTCAGTGTAAACAGACACTCACAGACTGTCACTCATCCATGGAGTTACTCACACACCTAGTCAGTCATGCAAAGAATCAATCACACCTCCATTTCCTCAACTATACAGTTATACACACCTTACTTATTCAAACATATTCTAACACATATTTACTCTCTTATACAATCCCTGATACAAGCTCACAATGATCCATACAGCCACTCACACATTCACTGGCTCTTATCCACAGTTATTTATATATGTCAACTCTCACATGTACTGTGTTTACATATGTACTTACTTGCACATGTAGCACTGAAATATCCATTCACTCACCAACACACCCATGCACAGTCATCCGCCCATATAGCTGTTTCCACATGCACTCTTGAACTCATACACCTAGTGAATCAACTGCTTACAAATCTATGCACAGAGTCACACACTTCCCAGCCACCCACACACACACTCAGCCTCCCATTCAAATACTTGGGCAACCAATCAATAACCCATATAGCCACTCATATAGCTACTGATCAACAAATGCAGCAGCTTACACAACAACAGACATACTGATGCCCACATTCAGATAGTTTAGTCACTAACCCATGAATTTAGTAAGACACATTAAATCACTCACTCATACAGTCAGTCACGCACCTACTAAATCCTTCATCCAGACACTTATACATCCACTCATTCTTCAATATGTAAAACATATTTAAACTTTACAGAAACACAGTCACTGGATGATGTCATCAGTGATGTCATCAGTGATGTCAAATGAGATGTCTTCAGTGATGTCATTTGAGATGTCATCAGTGATGTAATCAGTGATGTCACTGACCATGTCATGAATGATGTAATATGTGACATCATCAGCAGTGGATTGCGGGTGCGCGATATATAGTTAGTGCAACTAACTATATATGGGAATTTCAATGGTTTTGTGCGAGTAAAATAAGGTTTTGTAAATGCTAATCCCTAACTATATATGGTCTATAACCTATGGTTTTTTCAGTGAATTTTCAAGGTTTTGTAAATACTAATTCCTAACTATATATGGTCTATAACCTATGGTTTTTTCAGTGAATATATATATATATACACACACACACACACATATCTGTGTTTGTGCGTGTATATATTCACTGAAAAAAACAAAGGTGACAGGGACATTATAGTTAGGCTCAGATTTGACTTGTGCAAAACCTGTGAAATTCAGCAGTTATAGTCACCTGAGCTAACTATAACTTACTCACCCAGCAATGCACTGCTTATGACCTCACATATTGGATCGTTCATGACCTGGTCAGTGACATCACTCATGACATCATCAAGTGAGTGTGTTTTGTAAGAGTCTATGATGTTTAAACATATATACTAACCTACTACAAAAGTTAGATTAGTATAATGGGTGTAATGGTAATGGGTGACATTATTTCTAACATATGTTATCTGAGTAGCTGTGTGATTGTCTGTATCAGTGTGTGACTGGGTGTTTGAGTGCATGCATGTATGTGTGTGTGAGTTGGTGTATGAGTGGTGTGTGGATGAGTGAGTGAGTTTCTGAGGGCATGTATGTGCGCCACATGTGCACTCATGCATATTTCAGGGGTGCAACAGGGTGTCCTTTGGACACCCCTGCACCCTTGAAAATATTCTCAATTTGCGATTAGCAAATTGCGAATCACAAATTTCCCATTCATTCCTATGGGCCTCCTGGCCCATAGAAATAAATGGGAAAGTATTCCTTTATTGCGAATTCGCAATTTGCGAATTCGTAATTAAGGAATATCAAGAAATCGCTATAAAATTGTGAACAAATACAGCAAATCAAATCAGCAATTCAAACCAGAAAGGCGGTCTTTTTCGAGGAGAGAATAGTGGCAGCTAGGAATCCACAGAAGGAAATCTTTCGGGTTTTGTCAGAACTCAGGACAAACAAGGAGCAAAGCACTGAGTTCACCCAACAAGATTGCCAGAAGTTCCAGGACTTCTTTGTGAGTAAGATCTCCGACATTCTGGGAGAAATCGCTGCAACTATAACCCTCGACTGTCCTAGCCCACCTGGTTATATTGCTCCGCTAGTTCTCACTCCGTTAGCTGAGTTCCCTTTCATTATGCAGAAGGAACTGACCAAGATCACGGACCGAGTTAAATCCGGTTCATTGGTGGATCCATGCCCGCCGGAAGTATTCAAGCTAGCCCTCCCGGGCATGGAAGAAGAAGTCTTGCATTTACTGAATACTTCTCTCCACACAGGACAGGTCCCTTTAGCATTTAAGGAGGCTCGATTGATCCCTTTGTTGAAGAAACCTGGTTCGGACACTAAGTGTCTAAAGAACTTCCGTCCTATTTCCCAGTTGCCTTTTCTGGCTAAAGTAATCGAGCAGCATGTGCTGGTATCGCTCTCTAAACATCTTGACAGTAATAACCTGTTGGAGGCCAATCAGGCAGGGTTCCGTGCTAATCATAGCACGGAACTAGTCATGCTATCGATTCTGGATGAATTGAGGAGTCGGGCTGATACTAAAACACCTAGCGCCCTGGTACTATTAGATCTCTCCGCGGCGTTTGACACCGTGTGTCATGAACAACTTTTGTCGCGGTTGAGGTCTTTTGGTATCAGAGGTACAGCCCTGGCTTGGCTTGCATCATTCCTGCAGGGCAGGACACAAAGAGTCCAACTGGGGGACATGCTTTCCACCTCCGCGCCTATTACCTGCGGGGTCCCACAGGGTTCTGCTTTGTCGCCCCTGCTCTTTAACATCTATCTGCAGCCTTTGATTGCTCTCCTGAATAGGATGGACTGCCTAGTCTATAACTACGCTGATGACACCCAGATCATCATCCGGCTTGAGGAAGGGCCAGGAGCGTCTACCAGGCTACAGGACATACTTAAAGCCACGGTTAATTGGATGTCTAAAAACTCCCTAAAAATTAACCCGGAGAAGACGGAAGTGTTGCCCATTTCCATCACGGGCAACCCCTGGAACGAGAGTTTCTGGCCGGTAGAGCTGGGTGTACCACCGAAACCAGCGGTAGCAGTCAAAAGTTTGGGTCTGCACCTGGATGGGAAACTATCCATGGAAAAACAGGTTACGTCTGTAGTAGGAACCTGCATTGGTTTAATGCGGCAACTGAGGAAAATATCGGCACTGCTATCGTTCTCTACCCTGAAACAGGTGGTTTCAGCGACCATCTTGGCCAGATTGGATTATGGAAACTCCCTGTACATAGGGCCACCCCAGCGGCTGCTGGATAAGCTACAGGGGGTTATGAACGACGCGGCCAGGTTGACCTATAAGAAACCCAGGATGACCCACTCATCCCCGCTGATGCAGGAGCTTCATTGGCTCCCAATTCGGCAGAGAGTAGTTTTCAAGGGACTGTGCATAGTGCATAAGACGCTGTACGGAAATGCACCAAAATACCTTAAGTCCAGAATTTCACTCTATACACCGAGCAGGACTTTACGCTCTTCGGATGCTACTCTTCTATCCCAACCCCGATTTAGACTGGCCACGGTGGGGGGACGTGCTTTCTCTAAAACACTCCCGGCTCTGTGGAATAAACTGACCCCAGATCTAAGGAAGGAGCGCAATCTGTTAACTTTTAGGAAAAAGTTAAAAACTGTTTTATTCAAACAGGCATGGAGCAGTCACTAAGCGCCCACCAAGATCAAGTAAGATGCTCAGCCCCACTAGTTAATTTGGACAACCAGCGCTTAGAGGCCCCGGTGGCTATAACGCGCGGTACAAATCAAATAAATAAAATAAAAATAAAATTTTCTTGATACATAGCAATTAGCGATTCTGAAATAGCGATTTCTTAAAAATCGCTATTACAGAATCGCTAGTTGCTACATTCATACATATGGCCCATAATATGTGAGGTCATAAGCAGTGCAGTGCATGGGGCATTAGTGATAGTTAGCTCAAGTAACTATAACTGCTGAATTTCACTGGTTTTGTATGTGTGAAATCTGAGCCTAACTATAATGTCCCTGTAACCTTTGGTTTTTATCAGTGAATTTCTAAGAGTTTCTTTATACTATTTCCTAACTATAACACCTCTGTAACCTTTGGCTTTTTTTAAGTGAATTTCTATGGTTTTTAAACTTTTTAATCCTAACTGTAACCTTTAACCTTTGAGAATGGGTCTGTGAGTGGCTGTGTGGGTCTGTGAGTGCGGGGCACCACCCTCAGAGTAGTTGACATGCGGGGCATTGCCTCGGCAAGGATGGAATTTCTTAAAGGCCGAAATATTGTGAGTGATATCCTCTTACCCCAGACATGCAGTGACATGAGTTCCACGTAGAGATGTAATGTATCACAGATCACTCTCGAACGGCAGCCGAAACTTGTTGCCCGGATGTTGATCTTGCACAAGTACCAGGTCGCCAATTTTTAGATTAGAACTCTTGGGTCTCCGATGGCGACTGACCGTTTCATTGGAGATCTTACCCCGATCATGGACCACCTGATTATTCAGTGGCTCTGGAACCCATTTTAGATGGTGAAGGATAGAGCGCACAATGAATCTTCCCATTGACAGGTGCCCAGGTGCTCGACCTGTGGTAGATTGTGGAGTCTGTTGATAGTCCCACAAGAAGGAATAGATCGCTTGTTTGGGAGACTCAGGATTTGCAGAGGCAATTCGAATGAATTTATTTAATGTCCTCATAAATCGCTCAGCCTCTCCATTGGCTTGTGGCCATCTGGGAGTGATCTTCTTGTGGATAATCCCTAGCGAGCTAAGGTATAAATCAATTTCCTGACCTTTAAAGGGAGGACAATTGTCAGTTCGGATTTCTTTGATGAGCCCATGTGTAGCACTGATTTTCTCCAATTTTGGAATTACTTCAGATGCACTCAAAGAGGACAGGACTTTTAGTTCCGTATACTTGGAGTAATCATCGATCATCACCAATGTATGCTTTCCATCTGGGAGACTCCCAAAATCCATGCTGGCACACATCCATGGGCCACTGGGACCTCTCTCAGTCAGTATTGGTGCTGGAGGATTTGCCTCTCCGGCTGCTTGACACCTTGGGCAGGACCGGACAACTTCTTCCACTTTCTCATCCATCAGGTTAAACCTTCCCTTGATCCGAAGATGCCCCTTGTTTTTTACCATACCTTGGTGACCAGCATGGGCCAGTTGATCACCCGATCAGCGAGCGAGGTGGGAATGACCAGATGATGACCTTGCATCAGACATCCATTGGGATCACCACTCGAATTCTGACGCACATGGTACAGGCTTTCTAGCAAAAGCTGTGCTTCTGGGGTGAGGAGAACCCACTGGTTTCTGAAGTCCTGCCACTTGTTTATTTTCACAGTCTCCAGAGTTTTTATGTAAGCATTCCGCCTTGGAAGTAGCCTAACACAGGTCTTCAAGTCACAAAGATATTCAGTGAGATCTGTCCACAATGTATCGCACATACTCCTCCGTCTCCTCCACATTGACCTCTTCACTGCCGTGGCAACTCAAGAATGCTTGGATAAATAGTCTGCCAGCTTATTTGACTGAAGGCGGTATTTACTTTACTTTGTGGATTCATAAAGCGCAACGAATCATCCCCGAGGGGATCTCTCGGCGCTATAGAAGAAGGTAAGTATTGGGCATACCCCTCTAACACAACCATATCTTTAGAAATTTCTTGAAGTTGATTAGCTCACTGCAGGCCCTGATATTTTGTGGAAGTTTGTACCAATGGCTCGCAGCCAAATAGCAAAAGGCTCTACCGCACTTCCATACCCTCTGTATCTTCTGGATACACAAAAGGTTGGCGTTGCTAGATCTTAATTTCCGAGCTGGTTGATACCACCTGAGTTTATTACTGAGATAGACAGGGTCTTTCCCCTGTAGTGATTTGAAAACCTCACAGAGCATCTTGAAGATAGCTTGTTTCCTCACTGGGAGCCAATGTACCTGGTTCAACAAAGGAACCGATGGGGCCCGTGCCGGCTTGTTGAGGGCAAGGCGGGCTTCAGTATTCTGCACCACCAGTAGCCATGATAGTAAATCCTCCCTGGTACCTACCAGCAGGGCATTGCCATAATCCAGCTGACTGGATTATGGCAAAGCCAAAACATGTGCCTGACACCGTCTTGACCTGCTCCTCCATAGATAGTTTATCATCTATCCTGATACCCAAATTCTTAGCCCAACTCCGGGGTGGAGGGGCTTCACCCAGCTCAGCCGGCCACCACTCTGGAGACCAGATTGCCTCCGCCTTCCCGTATTCCACCCTACAATTGTAGTCCTGCAACTGGAGCATCCATTTTTCTATCCTGGACAAAGGCCTTCGAAATGTGGTATTAATCCTAGGATTCTGTTGCCTCTGGGTAGAGTTACACATGTGGTTTAGGTTGTAGCATTTATATGGGACAGTGCTGTAAGGTGTATAGAACCACTAAACTCCACAAACTTTGAGCCTCAACTCAAATATGAATTACTTCACTCCCCAGCACACGTAAAATTTACAAACAGGTTTCCCTATTATGGTTAAGAGCAGTTCAATGCATCATCGTCATATAAGCAAATAATGAACAATTCCATCCACTTATTCGTTGTTTTATTTCCTTGTTCTTGTCTTTTTAGTTGTCAACAGCCACAGCCAACACGTGTTTCGTCGCTTTTAGGGGGGTGTGTTCCCGTGACTTCCTCAAGGTTGTGACCAAAAACTGTATGGTAAAATACAGTTTTTTGCATTCTAACGCGGTTCATACTCATTGATCGTGTTCAGAAATACCTATTAAAAGATGGCGGCCGTGCTTGGCAGACTCCACTATTTCAAGTTGCCATTCACGAAGACACAACGTAATCACGTTCACGCGCGCACTCTGAAAGAAGAGGAGGTCTTTTACACTAGCAGGGGAACCAGCATTCGGGAGATTGTAACCAAACGCGGTCACGTACGGGAGCGACGTGTTGTCCAGGACTAACGGATATTGAAGGTGAGGCAACTACCGGGCACACAGGGTTATGGAGTAATTTGGACATTGAGGGTCCATGTGTAAATTAGCGGTTTAAAGAAGCAGGTCCGTTTAAGCAAATTGAGTACATTAATAGAGTGGCTTTGAATACTGGATCTGATTGCGAGCCAAACGAGTTTGCAACCGGGGTTATAAGCAAAGATCTAGCCTAATAAGTACCGGTATATCTGTTCTGTGCCATTTAGAATTGTACTTGCAGATTTCGATACACTTGTACCTGCTTAACGATTATTAAAAGTAGCCAGGTGGGTCAGTAGATACGAATACCAATATTTCAGGCTATTTTATAAACATATTCTTTGGAGGTGCAGATTTATATATTAAGGCACTGTTAGCGGAGAGTGGGCTAGATTATGCTGTACAGGTGACCATAAGACACATGCCAGCAAGGGCTTTATAGATATAGAGGTGGGGGCAATGACAGAATTAAAATGAAGATGTTAACTGCCTACCACAGGTCTGCCAGAATATTATAAACATATTTGCATAGGATTTTGGAATAGAGCAGATAAAAAGTGATTAAGCAGCTTTGGTCTGCTTTAATGTAGATTGGATGGTAACGCAAGAGATAGGGGCATGAGCTAACGTATCATTTATGGATTTCACAGAACCCTGAATTAAGGATTAAAAAGGAGATAGCAAATTGGACAGAAATTGGTGGACACGTCGCAACTGGAACCCCAATGTGGGTTGGAATTATCAGAACAATTCAAGTAGGTGTTGGTATCTGGAACATAGGGTGGTTTGATTGATTTGGATTGCACATACTTACTACGAGTACATTGACTAAAGTGTATTGTACACCTTTGTCTTGTTTTTCAATGTAGAGAATTTACAGATTTGAAGCATTAGGGGCCAGATGTAGGAGCCCAAATACCGGTCGGTAACAGCCGATTTCGGCCATTACTGACCGGGATTTGGGTTTTGTAATGTAGGGGGCTAGAAAATTACAGAATCGGTATATTTACCGAATCGGTAAATTTACCGATTTGGTAAAATACCGAATCAGTAAATTTACCGATTCTGTAATTCAATATGTAGGTGGCACAGTTTACAGTGCCATAGGCCCTTAGAAATTCGTTATTTACCACCCAAAACTATTGGGTGGTAAATTACGAATTTCTGTGTACATGCACATCTGTGCATGTACACCTGTGCCATGTGGCACACATACATGCCCCAAGGGCATGTATTTGTGTCACATGGCACACATGCCAGAAACAGGGGTGCAACAAGGTGTCAAAGTGACACCCTGTCCCCCTTGGAAATTCGGTATTTTTACCGATTCGGTAATTCCCGAATCTGTATTTGCTATTGATTCCTATGGGCTTCAAGGCCCATAGGAATCAATGGCAAATACTGATTCGGTAATTACCGAATCGGTAATTACCGAATCCTACCGATTCAGTATTTTTACAGATTTTTTTCCTACATAGCAATTACTGATTAGTAAATACCGAATCGGTAAAATTCGGTATTTACCATTCGGTAATTTGCTATTACCTACATCTAGCCCTAGGTATTTATTTGATTCATGGCTATTAGGCACATTGTTTGATGGCGTATTCACCTTTTACCTTTTCACCATAAAGTGACATCGGGGCTGTACTATTGATCCTGAATCATAGTCTCCACTGTGCACTATTCACTATAGAGCACAAACACATGACCTATCTTAATTACGGCTCTCACAGGTGAGTGCACTTATGGCAGTAAGGTTGCACTTGCAAAGTATCTAATCGTTTAGTATCTTTTGTTAACAAATCTCTCCATCATATTCAGGTTATAGTCATCCTCTTTTGTAGAGGTATGTACCTGTACGGAAAATTGAGTTTTCCTATCTTAACCTTCACTTTGAATATATTCGGTGGTTGTACCTTGTGCTGAATAATTATGTTTCATGACTTTAAATATGTAATATTTATTGCTTGTAAGAGGTCATGTCACATTAAATACATAGACATTTTTCTATCCTGGGTGGTGGCTTTGATGCTGTCTCCATCAATCGTGGAACCAAAGGTTTATGGTCCTTGGTGACTAGGAATGGTTTCCTGTACACACAGAGGTGGAAGTGGCGGCACCCCCAGTGTATGGCAATGGCCTCTTTCTATATCTGTGAATACCTCTGCTTGGTGCTGGTGAGGGACCTGCTTACAAATGCCACAGGTACCCAGTCATCTTCTGCACTGGACCTTTGCAACAGGACTGCCCCTAATCCTCAAGGGCCAGCATCAACGGCAATTATGGTATTTCATTGAGGGTCGAAATACCTCAGGGTGGTGAAGGACCATAAGGCATCCTTGGTAGCTTGAAATGCAGCCTCCTGCTCAAGACCCACACCCAGGGGACAGATTGTTTGGTTAGCTCACATAAAGGTAGCATCAGCGAGGTGAGATCTTTTATGAAGCTGCCACAGTAGTTGACCATGCCGAGGAAACTTCGCATCTCGGTCACGGTGGTAGGTGCAGGTGCCTCTTTGATATCTTTCACCTTCTCTGGGTCAGGAGCAACCCCTCCAATGAGAATATGTATTCAAAGAACGGTACTTTTTGCTTGAGAAATTTGCGATTGTTGCTGTGGAGGGTGAGTCTGGAGTCCTGAATTCTTTGAAGCACTTTTGAGTAGCCTGATGTTGTGCTTGAGTACTGACTTCGCATGAATCAAAATTTCATCGCTGACATTTACCACTCCTGGAAGGCCCATGAGAAATTCTTGAATGGTGTTCTGAAACACTTCAGCGGCACACGAGACTCCAAAACTCAATCACCAGTATCACCATTGGCCCACATGCGTTGAAAAAGTTGTTATGTAACATGCCTCCTCATCAAGAACCAACTGGTGGTAGCCTGAGTGTAAATCCAGCTTGGAAAACCAACTAGCTCCACTGAGATTCCCAATGAGATCATCAATTGTTAGATTGAGATTTGTTCTCTCTTTAACAATGCCTTTGGTAGGCGCATGTCCACGCAGATTCTCACCTCTCCAGATTGCTTGAGCTTCCTTTCGACAACTATGCACGACACCCACGGGTTGGGCCTTTTCACCTTCTCGATGATTTTGGCAGCTTCCAGCTTGTTCTGTTCTTTTTCTATGAAAGTTCTGAGATGAAACGCGATGCATGTGTGCCAGAAGGCTACTGGCTGCATGGAGGAGTCTATGTGTAGATCTATTTATTTGCCCTTTAGGAACCCAATGACATCAAATATCTGGGGGAACTCATCAAGGATGAGATTGATGGCTTCTTGATGTATATCGAAGGCAAAGGTTACAATACGAAAAGCTTCAGCCGCTCGGCATCCCAGGAGCATGCCATGACCCTCTTCGGTCATATACACTTGAGACTCGATGGATTGATATCCATACGGTAGGGGGTCTTGAATTTTCCTCGAATCACTAAGGGTCTTTCCTATCCATAGGCAAAGACTTTGATCTTGGCCGGGATTAGTCATGGGACGAATGCATGGCCCCACATGCTTCTGATGACATGATGTTAATTGTCACTCCTATGTCGACCACCACAGTGGAGGGGTGTTCACCCACCAGAATTTGACACTTTGGTAACCGCCTTGTGGTTTGGGATGCAGTGCCAATGGTGAAAACTGAGTGGACCGTATGTTCTTCACTGTCATCATCATCAAAGCCACTGCTTCTCTCCTGCCCCTCCGGGATGGTATTGATAGTGGTGCGCTGAACTCATACCGAGCGGCACACTTTCATAAATTGGTTTAGTTTTCCACACCCGGTGCACTTCTTTCCTTTCGCCGGACACTTCAAGGGCTGATGACTGGGTCCCCTACCCCTACCCTACCCAAATCCATCGTTTTTTTGCACTCCACACCACCCTGGGTTAGACAATGGTGATATGCAAATCAGCTCTGACCCTGTGCCCCATGGGAACAGTCCAGTCCGAACTACAAAAGCCATGTCCTTCCCAGAACGGAATCAAGCATCCGAGGACCGGACCGGTTTCGAGGTAACACCTCTCATCAGCCCGGCTAGCTTGACTCCAGTGGTGTGGAGTGCCTGGGACCCACGTCTGAGCATCCCCAGCGCACTTATGGCGGCAATTGCAAACAAAACAGGTGATGGACAGAATGTGGATCCGTTCTGGGAAGGACATGGCTTTTGTAGTTCGAACTGGACTGTTCCCATGGGGCACAGGGTCAGAGCTGATTTGCATATCGCCATTGTCTAACCCAGGGTGGTGTGGAGTGCAAAAAAACTATGGATTTGGGCCCAGATCTTTGGACTGGGGTGAATGTGTGACATTGATCCACATTCTGTCCATCACCTGTTTTGTTTGCAATTGCCGCCATAAGTGCGCTGGGGATGCTCAGACGTGGGTCCCAGGCACTCCACACCACTGGAGTCAAGCTAGCCGGGCTGATGAGAGGTGTTACCTCGAAACCGGTCCGGTCCTCGGATGCTTGATTCCGTCTGGGAAGGACATGGCTTTTGTAGTTCGGACTGGACTGTTCCCATGGGGCACAGGGTCAGAGCTGATTTGCATATCGCCATTGTCTAACCCAGGGTGGTGTGGAGTGCAAAAAAACGATGGATTTGGGCCCAGATCTTTGGACTGGGGTGAATGTGTGACATTGATCCGCATTCTGTCCATCACCTGTTTTGTTTGCAATTGCCGCCATAAGTGCGCTGGGGATGCTCAGACGTGGGTCCCAGGCACTCCACACCACTGGAGTCAAGCTAGCCGGGCTGATGAGAGGTGTTACCTCGAAACCGGTCCGGTCCTCGGATGCTTGATTCCGTTCTGGGAAGGACATGGCTTTTGTAGTTCGGACTGGACTGTTCCCATGGGGCACAGGGTCAGAGCTGATTTGCATATCGCCATTGTCTAACCCAGGGTGGTGTGGAGTGCAAACAAACGATGGATTTGGGCCCAGATCTTTGGACTGGGGTGAATGTGTGACATTGATCCACATTCTGTCCATCACCTGTTTTGTTTGCAATTGCCGCCATAAGTGCGCTGGGGATGCTCAGACGTGGGTCCCAGGCACTCCACACCACTGGAGTCAAGCTAGCCGGGCTGATGAGAGGTGTTACCTCGAAACCGGTCCGGTCCTCGGATGCTTGATTCCGTTCTGGGAAGGACATGGCTTTTGTAGTTCGGACTGGACTGTTCCCATGGGGCACAGGGTCAGAGCTGATTTGCATATCGCCATTGTCTAACCCAGGGTGGTGTGGAGTGCAAAAAAACGATGGATTCGGGCCCAGATCTTTGGACTGGGGTGAATATGTGACATTGATCCACATTCTGTCCATCACCTGTTTTGTTTGCTGTTCCCTTTTGTGACACAGCTGCAGGCCAGATTTTAGTGGCTCTCTCCTTGCGAGCGAGGCAGCCATGGGTGGGGCTCCCCACTAGAACGCGCTGAATCTCCTGGCCGTTTGTGTCAATTTGGTAATGCACAGCGTGGCAGAGGAGCCTGCTGAAATCAGGTGGATGCGCAGGCCTAATTATTAGTGGCCGACTACACAGCACGAGCGCAGCGCACCTTTACACTGGGTGCGTAGCTGTTGCGGAACGCAGACGGCAGACAGGACCCACATGGTGTGGGACAAACCATTAACAGCAGATTCAGGGTTATCTATGAGGAACACCCCCGGCAGGTACAGCCCATTAATACCACCGGGGGTGACGTCATCGCAACAGGCGATTCTACAATACCCACAAGGAGACACTCTCATAACCCCCATAGGCTCTCTAGCTCCTCCCTTCTTCCAATTCTGTCTATCGCGACACCTAATGAAAACATACATCATCCCAAATAACTTCTGGTAAACGTGAACCTACCTAGCTTCTTCATTTCATGACACGCTTTGTTTATATTGTTCACTGGCTGTAGTTAAAACGCAGAATATGAGGCCTGTATGATGCACCACGTGGCTGACTGGTCAATAAATTATTTGGGAGGAGTGTCCTGCGTGTACCACCAGCTGAACGCTCTTCCGGAAACGGGAGGTCACAATGCAACAAAGAACTGGCATAAAACTTCCGCGTAACAGTCTGCTGAGAGTTAAGTTCGTGTTTCAGTAACTAGACTTTTTGTTTGGTTTGAACAGTAAATGGAATGCCTGTGACTCCATTAAGGAGAGTGCTTTTAAACTGAAAATATATTCTTTTTCAAATTGCCTTCCCATTTCAGTGCCGTCTAACTCAGACAAAACATCAAAATCTCAAATGATTAGGTAAACAAATTGAATGAATTAGGCAAACAACATTGAATAGTTTGAGAATTTGAAAGTTAGAAAGAGAAACATTTTCTGAGTTACAATGTTGAATGTTAAGTGAGAGCAAATTCTGAACATCATTTTCGTAAACATATAGCTGTTAGTGAGAACAGCCTCTTGGCTGTAAGTGCTTTTTGTTGTTAACACCCACAATTCTTCCCTGTACATTGCGATTTGATGACTGTACACCTGCCTTATCTGAAAAGTTAGGGTCGAACTTTCTTCAAGTTAACTCTTTTCCATTTTATTATCTTCTATTTGGAACTTTTCTGTAGAAAACCTCCATAAAATTTACCTGCACAACGAGATGCATTATAGAAAGCTTGTCTGGCATATTCTTCCATGGTTCATTGTCACTTTAGTGGCAAGAAATGTTTGGTTAAGAATTCAGAATCAAAGGTGCTGCAGCCAAGAACTGAATTTGAAGGCCTGCATAAGCCGCCCGAGGTAGGTGATCTGTGCAGAAAGTGCCAAAGGTCTGTCTCTCTACACTTTTTGAAAACCTATTTCACTTTCCCATTACATTATGTAAGGTTTTGCATACATTTTTAAGCTTTGATAAATATTTTGTGCCTATAGTTTTTAGGGAGGGTTCCTGTGAACTGTATATTTTTTAGCCAACTTTAGAGCATCTCCTAATTAACCACGATATGTTGGTGTATGTGTGTATGGTGGAGGGGGTTGTGTGAGTGCATTCATGTTTGTGAGGGTACATTCATGTGTGTTAGTCTCTGAATATTTTTATGCTTGCATATTGATCCTTTTCATAGTGTTTGAGCAAATCCAACGTGCTGCATTTTTAGTTGTGTAAATCGACGTTCTGACCGTGGTTTGTGTCCACTGTGCTGGATGGATATTTTGGGTTCTTCTATCTTCATGGTACATGGCCCACTTAATGACTCGCAATCACCAGTACTCCCTGCCCCTGTATAGAGGCAAGCTGAAGTTCTCATGTGTAAAGCCAATCAGGGCAGTTGGAGGGAAGGAAATCCAAAGGTTGTGACGAGGAATCTGTTGACTCCGACTAATGAAGATTACCAGTAATCAATCGGGGTGTTTCTTCCCCATCCATCTTCCTCGTCACAGTCCTCATTAGGGTCTGAGCTATCAAATTCTGTGATGCAACTAAAGGAAATCCTGTACTAGTCATCCCCAAGATGCAGATCTCACAAACAAGAGCTTTATTTACAAGAAAATGCGCAGCGCACGGGGATGCTTCATATTTACAACAACATGACGCACACCTGTGCATTCCCCTGCGTGGCGCACAATCAACTGCCATGCGCCACGCAGGCACCCTTGCGCCATGGTGCAAGAGTACCTGCATTGCAGGGAGATTGTTTCTGTGCAGGAAGGGGTACATTCCTGCACAAAAACAATAACAAAAAAATAAAAAGAGGTGTTCTCCTCTTTTTATGTGCGCTACAGAATGCAGCACCCCTAGAAAGAGGTGTGCCTCGCTACACCACCCCTGGGGTGGATTAGCATTCTGACCCATTTCCAGGTTTACAAATTATTGTAAATCTGGAAATGTGGCAGAATACATGGGTGTTGTGTGGGAACACCAGCAGCAACATCCATGTCACGCCCCTTTCACGCAAATTGTTGAATGAGAAGGAGCAATATTTGTAAGGACAAGAAAAGCCACGCAGGTTGGCTTTACGTGTCCTTGTAAATATGGGGCAGGAGGTTGCACCAAAAAGTGATGCACCGGTGGCGCAAGGGGCTTGTAAAGAAGGCCATAACTCTTTATAGACATTTGTGAACCGGTCCACACAACATAGTTGAGGAGGAGAAGCTGTATCAGCACTTGCTCAGATCAAACAACCCATGAGGTCCACATCCAATCTCAGATTACATTAAACATGGCAACACAAAACCTGCCATCTATAATCCTAATCTAGGCTAAATTAACACAGACTCTTCTAGTGAAACCGGGGAATATCCCAAGAGCCAGAGCAGGACTAACAATGCTTGCTTAAACTAGCTGGCTAACTTACACAGACTTCTCAAGGAAGGTTCCTTTGGGCAGAACCAGAAGAGGCAGGAACCATGAAATAACATTCAGGGATAGCCCCCCCCCCCATGTAGCAGTGCAAGCCCCACGAAAAGCAAAACTGTAGTCAAAATATACCATGCAGGCCAGTGAGACAATAATTTTCCTTGAAAGTTGCTGTAGGAAGTAATAACTTCGTGTCAAATATTCATCACCCCTTACACCCTGTAATTAAGGTCTTTGGTGAAATGAACAATTTAGCTCATTAATAAAAAAAAAAAGGAGTTTGAAATGAACAGGGCAGCAGCTGAAGGTTTTTCAATCCTCCTGACCACCCCTCATTCCCCTCCACGGAAGGATATCTCTGATTTCCCAGAATTTCTAAAGTGATGTGTCTTGGCAAAAATGTTCAACCAGCCCCCACATTTGCTGTTTTTCCCTTTCTCTCCCCAGCCTCTCTCTCCCCGCCCCCACAGTGCCTGCTGTCATAAACCCCCTGGAGCTGGAGAGAATCACAGAGGGAACCATTGGTCTTAAAACCTGTCTTCAATGTCTATAGTCGCCCTCCTGCGGTAATGACCCATAGGATAAATGTCCAAAACCAGCCCCAGTACACAAGCTCCTCTCCAGAAAGATGGGTAACTCATTAAACTAGAGTTTATTCAGCACAGAATGCAGATCCTGACCATATCCGCTAGAAGTAAGGTGCTCTTACAATTAGCTTGAAACCCAGAGATTACAGTAAATTACAAACGATAAGGACCTTACAAATGTGGATGGCCATAACATACTAGGGCTTTAGACCATGAAGGTATTCCCCCTACCACTAAAGATACCACTAAAGACATTGCTGTTTTTACCCATGACCAGTACAATCACAGCCTTTCAATCCTGTAATGTGATTATATTTTAACAAAACATTGTTCTCCAATATGCCCCTTGTTCCACTTACCAAGCTACCTTCTCTTTCACAGTGTAGGATATGCTGAAGGCTGATTCCCTAGATCTTGAACTTATCATTGAAAACTGATTCCCCCAGTCCGGTCTTGTGTCAGAAACCAGCGGGTCCATCTTGTAGGGTGATAAACAGATGCTGAGGTAAAAAAACTCTGACAAATTCAAAAAGGCTGCTAAAGCATGGAGCATTACCACATAGAGCGATATACACAGGAAGGAGTCAGCATAAGTGGACATAGCGGGCTGAAGAAGTCCATAGTGCACTTGAATGAAGCTGAAGGATACACACAAACAGCCAATAGTATTAGGTGAGAGATGGATACTTTACTAGACTGGTCAAGATGTTATTAACAGTGCCTTAAGGAAACGACTGAAAGAGGCTTATAAAAAAAGCCAATGGTTAAAAGGTCCTGACCTAAAGCCCACCCCCTGGAGATTGTATGTAAGATGTCTGTTTGACAGCTGTGTTGTCAAACCCCAAACCTAAAAAGTGGTATAGCAATGTCAGAATAGACTACCTCTATAAGGATTAATACAATATCTCCCCAACAGGATAGCCACACGTAATCCTCCAACTCTCTAGTAGAAGCTGCAAACCACTCCAAATGTGTGAACTCCTTTATTCATTGGAAAGAGTTTTCGATGTTGCTCTATGTCCCTTAGCCAAAGTCAAGAAGCTGCGAAAACTATAGAAAGGGAAGGTACCACCATACTGAAGCTCCATCTCACTTGACTCATGGACCAATCACACTCAACTAAGAATATAACTAGCATACTATATACAGCAGATACAATGAATAAATGTATACGTTGGAGAGTTCACATTAACTCCCTACATAAAGTTCACATGTCACCTCCATGGGAAATGGGCATGGCACCTTTGCCAATGTAGATCAATCTGAACCAAGGGCCAGATTTACGAACCTTTCGCACAACGCAGTGTAACAAGACAACTTTGAGTAAAAGTGATAGAGCAGAAGGGTACAATATCCACTAAAATATGACACACTTTTCTATTCTCTCATAGCGCTAGAACAATTCAGGCAGCCTAGCCCCAAAGCAGGCCCCCTTGCACCACGGTGCAAGGGTGCCTGCATCACGAGGAGAATTGATTTTGTGCATAAAGGGACACCTCATAGATTATAAACAATCTTTCTACGCATTTTCCTCTTTCTATGTGGGCTGCAGATTGCAGAACACATAGAAAGAGGAGATAACGAGGAGAAAAAACAATGTTTCTCCTCGTTACGACATCCTGTGGGAAGCATAGCGAATTCACACAATCCCAGGTTTACAAACCTATGTAAATGTTGAATTGCGTGAAATCCATAGGTAGATGCATGGGAATGCATATGTCCCACTCATGGAACCCCTCCTAGAATGTAATGTAATTCAGCTCAAGCCGCTGCATAGTGTTATTCTTTTTTTCACAAAGCCACACAAAGGTGGCGCAAATTGCCCCTTGCATGGCTTAGTAAATATCTACTAGCATTGTGCGTCATGGATGCCCCCACAAAAGTGTTGCAATCATGATGCAGGTTGGTAGTATATCTGGCCCCAAATTTTCCCAAAATGATATTTGAGCCTCAAAGCTTTTTCTCGAGGCTTAGTGCAGATTGATCATGAGTGGAAAAGTTATTCGAGGGCTTCACAAGTTCACAAGTTTTAGCATTGAAACTCTCAGGAATTATTTTATAATACATTATAACACTCACAATTGTTTTCCAACATTTATATATATATATATATATTTATATATATATATATATATATATAAATATATATATATATATATATATATATGAACCAAACAATTCCGACCACTTCCAATTACGGCGAAGCAGGAACTCAGACCACCACAGCAACTCAGGCAAGGTATGCTTTTATTTACGTTCTTTCCACAGCCTGCAACGACGCGTTTCGGGCTTCACGAGCCCTTGATCACATTCAGCTTTGTACATGTCTACTCCACTTTTTTTATACATATGTACCACCATGCACGCCCCCTCACCAATGGATCTCTGGTCACGTGATCATAGATAGAAACAACAGACTATTGTGCATGTCGTATTATTTAGCCAGTATATCTGCTTGAATGCAGTTATGTGTTACATCTCAATTAGCCACATTTTTTATCACTTTAAATTGTAGATCATCTAAAGCAAATATAACGGTGTCAATACCAAATATAGAAACGAAAGAAATTAACCTCATTTCATATTGATAAACTGGATAAATCCAAATTATTATATTGTTTTGATATGCGATTGTACCGTTCATTGTGGCTATATTAGTTTCATGTACACATATTCATACTATTTGGCAGTAATGATTATTTCAGATAGACCTCAATTTTTCCATTATACAGAAAAGTGCATAAGTGCCTATTTTCTCAAACTAGTGCAAATACTGTGATAAAGTGCCATACTATACGTGCAACAAATAGCAGATAATAAATATAAAGTGCATTATGTACATAGACAAGCAAAGTCGATAAAATGATATTTTATAGCAAATTCGTTCCCTAAATTCTTCATAGTTAAAAGTTTCATCCAGCCGGATTAAAACCACCATTAAAGCTATACACAGGATTTTAAAAAAGTGATAAAAAATACAATATCAACAATGGTTGCTAAAAACTATTATCTTCTTTGTGAGAGAGTGTATAATTCATATATTGCGTGTCCATGGGCAACTAAGTGTAGCATCAATGGTCTTCACTCATATTATGTGACGCTTATACTTTTACTCATCCCAGAGATATACAGAATAACCGTATTTACAAGTAAGTATGCATATCCTCCGCATTATTCAAACCACGTGGCCATTTACTATCTAGTTCAAGGATAAACTTTGTCTCTAATGTCCTTAATTGCCTCTCTCTGTTTCCTCCTCTTTTGTTATTGGCGACTGCACTGATGAAAAAATAAGAAAGACAATTTATATCCTTGTTGTGACATTTATTGAAATGTCGTGCCACGGGATAGGCTGCATCATTATGGAGGATAGCTCTCAGGTGTTGTAATATTCTGACGTGTACCTGTAGTTTTGTGCTTCCCACATAATTCATTCCACAGGTACACGTCAGAACATACACGGCGGAATCTGTTTTACAGCTATAGCTACCCTTAATGGGAACAGGGGATGCATCAAATGGTGTCTGATATGATGTGTTATTGCACCCTAATTTGCAAGCACGACATACCGTGCATCTTTTGAATCCCCTGGACGGCTGTAGCCATGGTGTTACCTTTCTCGTTTCAGGGGAGTTCTTATTCAAATCATTGCCCATGGATCTACCTTTTCTAAAAGTCACAACAGGGGAAGAAGTCAACCGGTCATGCAAGATGCTGTCGGTTAAAACAATGGGCCAATGTTTCTGGACAATCGCTCTGATTTTTCTCTCTTGTCGTGAGTAAGTGGTAATGAGTCTAGGGTTCTCTGTTTTATTATTCTCATCTGATACTTTAGTAGCTTCTTTTTTAAAAAGACTAGCTCTTGGCCGTTCACTTGATTTTCTAATAGCATCATCGATGAGTTTGTCATTGTACCCCCTCATATTAAGTCTTACTCGCATTTCTTTTAGGCAGTTGTTAAAATCTCTTTCATTGCTGCAAATGCGCTTAAGTCTGAGGACTTCTCCGTAAGGAATACTTGCGATTAGGTGCCTAGGATGGGAACTGTTAGCGTGAAGTGTGATGTTCCCTGCCGTGGGCTTTCTAAACATGGTAATCTCAAGCCTGCCATTTTCAACGCGGAGTCTAACATCTAAAAACTCTATCTGCGTTTTGTGGATATGTGAAGTAAATGTCAGGTTCAAGGAGTTGTCGTTAATGTCCTCAATAAACTTATGTGCAGCTGAGATATCGCCACGCCATATTATAAAAACATCATCGATGTATCTAAAATACGTGGCCACATGTTCATCTTATGTTTGCACCCGAGGACCTGTTCCTCCCACCAGCCAACGTGTAAACACGCGTAGCTGGGGGAAAAACAGGCCCCCATGGCAACACCTCTCAACTGCTTAAACAAAACATTGTTAAAAAGAAACAAGTTGTTATTAAGACACCAACTAATCAATTCAACAATGACTTTGTTATGGCCGTACAATTCAATAGGTCTACTTGCCAGAAAATATTTAATCGCTTGAAGGCCCTGTGTATGGTCTATGCTTGTGTATAGCGATTCTGTCTAATGTTATTAGACATAGATCGTCTGACCACACTTCATCTTCCATTTTTACCAAAAAGTCACCTGTATCCTTTATAAAACTGGGGAGTGATATCACTAGATCTTGTTAAAAGTGGTCGATGTACTGACCAATATTCTCACTGGCACTGTTAATGGCAAAAATAATTGGCCTACCTGGAACCGGTGTTACTCCCTTGTGCATCTTTGGAATGAGATACAGAATGGGCAACACCAGATGTTCTTTGTATAGAAATTTGCTTTCATCATTTGATATTAGGCCCTCTCTTTTCCATTGTGCCAACATTTTCTGCAGAGTAACTCTAGTATTTTCATATTCTTTGGTTGTCGTCTTTTTATAGCATAACTCATTAACCAATTGTTTGTAGGCTTCTGCTATATAATCTTTTTTGGGCCATAATACTAGGTTTCCGCCTTTGTTGGATTTTTTTATGACAATGTCACAGTTTTTCCCCAGTTTCTTAATTAGTTTATCATAGGCTACTTTCTTAAAAAAAAGTGTTACGTTGTTGTTTGTTTTTCTTAACATTTAGATTTAGTTTTTTCAAGTCATTTACAATCATGTCATGGTAGGTATCAATTAAATCTTTTGGCATGAGGGGAACGAAGCAAGATTTGTTTCTGAATGGACTGATCCCAGCCCCCTTCTGTACAAAATCTATCTTACGCAGTCTTTCTTGTGTGGATAATTCAGTTGAATATATTGAGACACTATTGGCTAACCTCTCTTCCTCTTCAAGCAAGTCATGCATAGTGACTACTCCGGGAACATCAGAAGCCAACAGTGATGGAACATCATCAAAACCTTGCATATTAATGGCTCGAGCATTAGTTTGAATTGTATCTGCTTTTAATGCAAAGTACTTTCTCAGTTTTAGTTTACAAATGAAACAAAATACATCATGCGGGTTCGTGCATAATTAAAGTCCTCGCCAGGGCAAAAGTTCAACCCCAACGCCAAAAGTTGTTGTTCTGCCTTAGTGAGATCTACATTAGTCAAATTAACAATGCTATTGTCTATAGACGCCTGTTCTTTTGCCAGAACGTTTTCTTCTTTGTGGCTGCTTTTCCACCTTTTGCGTTGGTCCCTCCTTCGCTTGTTCCTACGCTTTCTTCTGGCCTCCTTTGATGTCTCGGGCGTAATGTTTTTAGTCTCTCTTCCACTAAAAAATCAAGTTCTTCACTCATGTTCAGGATTGGTTTTCTGTTAGAAGTGAATATATGTTGTTCGTTAAGACTAATACTTGCTCACTTTGACCAATACAGTGGTGAATTGCAGAGCTATTTTCAGAGCATACCTCAAAAAATGAGTCAGTCTTTTTCATTCCATTGAGCAACATACCAAAACAGGATGCGTGGGCAACGGGGGAGATGGCGAATTGTCTGTGGTATAAACTTAGGACAGTATTAGCATATAGAGTAAATATAGATAGGCCTAGTACTGTCGTACTAGCTCCGGAACTAAAGTCTAACACCTCAAGTTTTTTTGTTAAATGATATTGCACTATGTCTCTGATTCGGGTAACCCAAAAAAAAAACACAGCTTGCCTCACAATAAACCATCCGCTTCAAAGGTCAATAAGCCTTCAGAAATGTAAACATGCTTCTTTTGCACGGTATTTAAATACTGTGTTTCAACACAAAAATGTACATTTACTAATATTGGAACAAATGGACAAGCACTGGGTGTCCAGATGTTTGACTTTCATGAACAGTTTTTCCAAAAGAAGTTCATATCTCTACAAAGGGACAACTTTTTAAAGAATTTTTGCAGCGCAGGGCAGCTACCAAAGTTGCAGCGTTGTATGAAAGGGTGAGAGCAGTACAGTGTCATATCTACTAAGACACAGCCCTGTTTTCTCTCTCCATCTGAAGGGATATCTTCATGATTTTGGGGGGCCTGGGCGAAGCGTTTTTTGGGGCCCCAGTTTGGGACAATTGAGCATTTATGAACCTATTTCAGCTCTTTCATGTCCTCTTTGGCCAAGTCACGGGGAGGGGGGGGGGGGGGAGGTTACACAGGCACACTCCTCTAAATTCTAAATATGTTTATATCTAATATTAAGGGATAAAGATGTGTGTTTTCAATATTGTAACACAGCAGCAGCTCTGGATATAATCCCATTTCTCATATGTGAGGTCCTGCTTTGATCTAAAAGAAACTTTTACATGGATGCGGCAGGGAGTATAAACACAACATTGCTCTGCAAAATGTCTGTAATAGACTCGCACACATCACCCAGATTAAAAGTAAATGAAAGTAAAACACTATTTAGAATAATCTGTTTAAGAATTATTTAGGGTCATCAAGACGCTCTGCAGAAGAGAGCTGGCTCTATCAGGGGGCCCTCTGAAAGGCTGGGGCCCTGGGCAAGAGCCCACTTTGCCCATGCCTTAAAACGTCACTGCGAAGATACACCATAGGCAGTCTTGCGACAAAGTACACCTTTATATCATAGTGCAAGGGTGTTTTCGTGATGACAAGCATAGGATTTGTTTTTTACTGGAAGGGGATCCTTTCTGTACAAAATGGTATGTTTTGTCACAGTTTAATACTTATATAATTTTCTATGTCTGTTGTGCAACACAAGTGCAAATTTGGAAAAGTTTAAAAAACAAAGAACTTTTCATTAACATTACGCCTGCCTGAAGAGATGTACATTTTTAGCCACAAATCTCTTTCTATGTAAGGAGATAGGCATTTGTGGTAAATCCCGTACGTGGTTGCATGGGTACGCACTTTTATCACCCAAATGTCCCCTTAAACGCTAAGTAGCGCAAAGTATATTTTGCATTACTTTGCATTACTGTCTAGTGCAAAGCACGTCTCAAAATGTTTGATTAAAAAAGTAAAACGGCTTGTACATAAGAATTAAAAATTTCTCATGTGTGGTTCAAGGGTGTGGCCAGCGCAGCGCCTGGTCCATCCATCACTCGCATGGTGATGCCCGGGACTCTGCACTAGGGTGACTGACTCCGGAATCTGGGGATCACGGTTCGATCCCCAGGGCCAGCTGCGGATTAGCCCAGCACCATGTGACTCTAGCCCAGCACCATGTGACTCTGGGCAATAGCTTGCTTAATCTTCCCGACGGCCCCCAGCGCCTAGAGACCCTTACGGGTGATTGTGCGCTTTACAAATGTGGATTATTATTATTTATTATTATTATTATTTAGAGTGTGGTCCTCTGCCATTTATTGCACATGGCGTGTGCAGGGGAAACCAGAACGACCACATGGTACACTTTTGTCCCCTGCATACATTGCCACCTACCGAACAGCGACGGGAATGCAAGTCCACGCAGCAGGGTGCACAATGTCATTTTGCTCCTAAATTAGGATTAGAAATTACATTTTTGAAACTTTCATAAACTGCATAAGGCTGGAGGCTGCTGACATGAGAAGGGCTATGCCTGCCTCCATGTGGTTCAATACTAGCCACTGAATACTAAGGCAGTGGGTGCACACAGGCTGCCTGCTTTAGTATTCATGGGGGACTAGGCTGGAACTGTCTGTGGGGCACTGGCACTGCCATCTTTCTACAAGTAAGCAGAACATTTAGGAAGTCAGGAAATGTGGGAAATCTCCACTTGAACAGCCGTGACGTCATGCTTGCTCTTCTCAGAGGTGAGAGTTCAAATCTGCGAATCTGGCATGGTGGACAGGTTCAGCACATTAATTGTGGAGCCCCGATCCAGGAATTAGGAGCAGCCCTGTTAAGGCCAGATATGGACGCAGCCCCCTGTGTATCGCACGCGCCTTATTTCAGAACCACAGATAAACCACTGATTTATTCATTCGATATAGTGCCGTCAACCAAACAGTGTAGGACATCCAAGTCCCTTAAAGCCTGAAAAGCACTGAACAATGCATAAACAAATGGCTAGGGGCTAGTTATCACAGGCACTGATGCCACTCTATCAGAGGGAGAGCTATCCTACCGACAGATATGAAACGAATATTTAAAAGTGAATCTACCCTTTGTAACTTCATATGAATTTTGTCGACATATAATGGGTACCTTAGCTTATAAATTAACCGAAGAGACATCCTTTCTAAACAAAGCAGTACAAAAGGGGGTGGTGATGGACGGATCATCTGAATCAATCAAACACTCACACCCAGTCAAAAGATCTGGGTTTAATCCTTCACCGTTCTTTAGCCCACTCTGCCACCCCAGTTCAGGCATGACTATATGCAAATCAGTCTGACCCTGTGCCTCATGGGAACAGTCCAGCCCAAACTGCCAAGCCATGTCTTCCCTGGACCGGAAACAAGCTTCCGAGGACCGGTTTCTGGCATTCCAGCCGTCTTCAGCCCGGCTTGCTTGAAGCCAGTGGCAAAGTGAGCAAGGGACTCACGTCTGAGCATTCCCTGCCACAGTTATGGCGGCCAAAAGCGGTACAAAAGGGGGTGGTGATGGACGGAGCATCTGAATCAATCAAACACTCACACCCAGTCAAAAGATCTGGGTTTAATCCATCACCGTTCTTTAGCCCACTCTGCCACCCCAGTTCAGACATGACTATATGCAAATCAGTCTGACCCTGTGCCTCATGGGAACAGTCCAGCTCGAGTGTTTGATTGATTCAGATGCTCCGTCCATCACCACCCCCTTTTGTACTTCTAAACAAAGCAAGCACATTTGGTACCCTCATTTTTTTTCTCCAACGAGTAAACAAATGTTCTGAGTTTGAAGAGATAATCCTTTCATGCAACTGCTCTGGTAAGATTAAGACGTAGCGTGCCATTATGTATTTGTGGTCCGGCCACCCCCAATCTTTGACTATGATAATCACCCTATTTAAAACCTTTTACATGGTCTTTCTGAAAGCAAGCACCAGCATCATGTGGCGCTAGAGATGAAAACATTAAAGGGCTTCCCTGTGTCTTTTCAGCTTTTCCATCCACTCATCCTTGGTACGCAGTTCAGGGAGGCCTTACTGGCGAGTAAATACAAACTGAAAGGTGTGGCCTCACCTTTGGCCTTTTTACAGGGATTCGGCTGAGGGCCAGTCGCTACCAGTCCATTCAAACTAGCGCTTATGTATCTGCCTCTTATTGCAAATAAATTATTTAATGTGGTGGGTGCTATTGTAGCCCTATATGAGTACGCACCCACACCTATGGTGTGCTGCCTGCCAACGCAGGCTTGTGCGTGTGCTCAGACACACGTATTAATAAACACGTGTGCGGTCTGCTGTGCAGACTAGTGTGGGCACACTTGCACAACTGGTGCTGGTAACTATGTGTCCCTCCTGCTATTGCAGGTTGCAATAGCGCATGTGAGCCCAGGTTATGAGGAATACCCATGTGCGTTTTCACTACATATGAGGTCTTCTCTTCCCATAGGTTAGCATAGGGAAGTGGTTGACATTACTTTGGACTGCAATAGTGCATTGCAGTCGGGCACCCTCGTGATATTTCAAATCAATGGACTCGTATGGCCAGGCCCTTTCTATTGGTAAATAAGGTTTTGGCATGAATCGCTTAGTAATGCCACTTCTAAAATATGGACATGGGTTATACAGTGAGCGTAACTACCTTCCCTTGATGAGAGCGCTATTTCTGCCTGGCTGGGGGCACCCCTTCAGCCAACTATACACTGCGGGTTACAACAGGAACTCTCAAAGTCATTTTATACTCCTCTACACTCCTGGTGAAGGGAGGAAAAGAAATTACACAGCATTTCACATGTTAAGGTTCTCCTTCCAGTACAAAACCTTTGCTTGATGTTGGGACGGAAAAATCACCTATGCAGTGACAGACAGTCACTCCTACCCTAAGAGCTCCAGCTTCATGGATATCTGGATCCCTGGTACTGATATCTGGTTAAGAGCGCACATAGATCTAACCTGTGCGTTTGCCACATGGTAATACAGTCTTGTTGGACAGGTAGGGACACACCAAGCACTAACCTTGTATTGGTAAAGAGGTACTGCCCTTACCAGGAGTTAAGTGACGCAGGCGCGGTGGTGGCAGCATGCTCCTTTGTTTTTAGTTGTGATCAGCAGTTTGAACAGGCCTTTTTTAACTGTGCCACAGGTGTGGTGCCTATGTGCTCAATCATATACAGTTCCGCTGCTGTGTACTTAACTCACCCTTGGCCTACATGGTGATTATGTGTTCTCGCCAGCCAGCGAGTGTTGTAGTTGTAATGTATGTGTGCCTGTGCTTGGTAAATAACATGGAGGCCTGTGGGTCCCATTTTTGAAGCCCAGGGTCTGGAAAGGTTAGTGGAGGTGAAGATTGAAACCAAATGACAGGAGAAGTGGATTGCTGACATTCCTGAATACTGGGGTGGGACCACGCACACACAGGAGAGTGGGGCAAGTAGAGCAATCTCTGGTCAGTGGGGCCTGCTCTCATTGTCAGGGAGATGTTGGGTCTGATAAGGTGGATACTGTAGGACCAGGGACTCATTAAAACGGGAAACGCTTGGGCCTTTGAAACTTTATGAGGCATATTTCAGCGGAGGCTGACAGCCATGTCTGATCTCCAGTTGCATCCTTGGCCTGAGTTGTTGGTTATAACTGGAGCCACTCCTGCTTTGACAAAGAAAGGGTCAGGGGCGATGGTACTTCAAAGAGGTTGTTGCACACAACAGAAATATATTTTAAAAAAAAGACAATCACTAAATGACCTCTGTGTCTTTATTTGGACTATAAAGGTATAAAGGTTGGAGCATGAGTCCTTCAAGTTTTTCAATAGCACTGTACTACAGCCAGATTTAACTGGAGAGATCACCATGACTTCTAGTTGCTGGAACCAGGGCTAGGCACCAAGGTCTGTTAGCCTCCCTGCTAGATTACGAGCCATCACCCAGGAAGTCAAGACCACTTTTTGTCAGCTTGGTGCACCAGCGTTCTGCTTGCCTGCTAAGAGCAGTGGATAATGTGAGTGGGAGGAGATGAGCGCCTGGAGGGAGCAAGGCCTAGTGGGGATCCTGCAAAGTGAATCCCGTTGAGCGAAGTGTGAGACATCCGGTCCGTTGGGACCATTGCAAGAGTGCTGATCATTTCTCGCTCTAGCAAAAACCAGGACTGTTACACTTGTGAAAGCTCAGATCAGTGACCACCATGTGCTAGGATGGGGGCGCCATGTTTATAGGGCCATTGCCCTTGAGAAACCTGGGATTGACAGCCATCGTGTGCTAGGAAGGGCAACTGTGAAGCTAGTGGCATCTGAGGGGATGTCAGAAACCCCTGTGTGCTAAGAGGAGGGCATCATGAACCTAGGGTTGCCGCTTGTGTGCATGCTGATTTCGGAGCTCTGGGTGTGCCTGGAGTAGGTCACGATGAGTCAAGGGCTATTGCTCATTTCGAGCCAAAGTTGACTGTACCCATGTGCCATGAAGGGTGTCACCATAAAACTAGGGCCAAGACCAGGCTTAAGTCGTCAACCCCTCCCAAGAAGGCGGACCATTATGAAGATAAGGTCATTGTCCGTCTGTCAGCCAAAGTCAGCGACCCCTGTGTAACATGGAGAGGGGCCACTGTGAAGATAAGGCTGTCACCTATGTGCAAGCTGAAGTCGGCAATGCCCATTTGCCAGGAGGGGTCACGTTGAAGTCAGGGCAGTTGCCCTGGATCACTGTGCCAAGTATACTGTGAAGAACACTTACCAATTGCTGCAGGACCCAAGGGAGGACATCCCACACAGTTGTGGACCATCTGAAGAGTGCGGAGGTCCAACTCATCATCAGGGAAAGACCACAAGAGGTTGCAAGCCCTTAGCATTGGAAGACCAGAGCACATGAAGAAGCACCCTGGTACTTCTGTACTTTCCAGCTGCACTCGGGTCAGGTAAGAGTGTTCTAGGCCATTGGCCCTTCTGGTGGCTTGCACGAACACAGCACCTAAAGTTGCTAACATTGACTCTTGAGACCAAACCTAGACTTTGTCACATGGGGACTACCATGGACCACATCTGGAAGTCACCTCCATTTTTGTAAGGAGAATAACCAACTCCACTAGAAGTGTAAGAGGGACTCAGGGATTCATCCCTGGATGATGCTAGCTGGCCAACCTTAGACACCCTGAGGATTATTTCGTTTGTTGGTCCTGTGCTTTGTGTATTTACATTAAAATACGATTTTTTCATAAAACAAAGCATTTGACTGAACAATCAGCTTACCGATGTTACTGTTTGCACTTTGTCTTGCCCCTGTGTATGCCTCACACCAACCTCCCCCTTCGAAGAGGCTTGAACTTCACAACCCATGCTTCCACTGAGGTTGAAGTGCTGGAAGGGGTTGTACTTGACCCAGTTACTCAGGACCCATAGTCGGTTGGGCCCCAAAGCAGGATTTAAGGAGCCCAAGCCCGTGATCCTGTGAAGGGGTTCAGACACTTGCCATAACGCATTGATCCTTGCAGTATGGTTCAGGGGTGTGTGTTAGTGCATGACAGACTAAAGTGCGTCTGTGCTGAGGGAGGGAAAAGCAACACCAGATCTCAGTAGATATGATGCTGTTTTCACTCTGCCTTTGGCACAAAGCGGTGCACCATGTTTGGGTCCTTTGTTGCGCTGCGTTACATTTTATTAGGTTTCCCTGACGTGTGGTAATAATTGTTTCTGAAACATTGGAATTCGACAGCGAGGAAAGTATGAAATTCATTGCATTTGTTGGAGTGGATAGGATGAAATATATGTTTAGTAGGATTGAGGATGAGTCAGTTAGTTGTGGAAAATTTGGCTTCAGTGTATTGACGTAGTGTTTACGGATTCTTTGTAATGCTCTTTTATTTCTTAAGAACAATTGAGGATTTAAAGTCTTGCCAGTTATTTTTCTAATGTGCTAATCTCTCTTCAGTTTTCAATGCGTGTCTTAGTGAACCATAGCTGGCTTGGTTTTGAGCATTATTTTTCAGGTAAGGACACCGTTTCAACAACTGAGGCTTTGATGTTTTGTAGTTCGACTACTGTACTTGACCTCGTCTGAGTGTCTACCCTGACTTAAAGTAGATGGATTATATCCTGGCGAGGGGGAGTTAAAGTTTTTATCAGACATTTCCAGATCTTCTGCAAGGCGGCTTTGGTTAGTAGGGTCAAGATTGAGGTAATCATCAGAATTTGTTCGAGAAGGTGATCAGATCAGTGAATTTTATTGGGGGAACATCTGATGGTCATTGGACCAGCAAAGCGGAATTTCAGAATCCTTCCTTTGCTGGGGGTAGTTAGGAGATCAAGTTATTGCAAACGTGATTGAAAGGATTTCAAGCTTTTGCATTTAGCATTTCCCCAGCCAGTGTTTGTCCTCATACAGAATGTTGTTTGAGGACAGCGTTTGATGCATGAGCAAGTAATCCGAGTTTCAAACCTAGCTTTAAGATTCAGCGGATAATAAATAATAAGCCGATAGTGAGTGACGGAAAGTGAGGAGGAGACAATCTCGAGACATTCAAAGGATAAGTAGTACATAACAGAGTTGCTACGAATCACAATGATCTAAGAGTGTGCCATAAGCCATGTCTCTGTGATGCACGGAAGACCACAATAGTTAATCGATTTTAGATCAGCAATGTCAGGACAGTGAGTGTTCACTGACCTTCAGTTTTGCAGCATGAATGTGAGATTAGTTTTTGATTTCATGGGGATTGTGGAAAAGGTGAGAGATAGATTAATAAATGGTCAAGAAAAGGGGATTCAAGTGGATTGGCAGTTTGTGGCATCCTTCCACCACATCTGCACCAAATTGCCATCACACCATCTAGGTTAAATTTTTGGCTTTGGTTTCAGACATTCAGGCAATTATTTCATCCAGTTGTATGACATTTAGATGGGGAGGAGCATGACAAAGCAGCTTCAGAGAAAGCCAGTCATTAAAACTTGTTATTAGCTTTAGACCACAATGTTGTAGCATGTGAGGATAAGAGTTGTGTTTGTTAATTGACAGCTTCTCAATATTAAACTAACCTGCATCCTCTTTTAACCAAAGCAATAAGAAAAATACAGAAATTCATGACATAAGTGATGAGAAAACGGAGACACATTAAGACATTTGCTACAAAGTTTACTCCCAGTTAGAAGATATCAAAAGGAGAGGATATCATCAACAGGACTGAGAATGAACTCACCAAGCACTGGGTGATAGTCAATGATTGGATCCGGAATAGCTGAACTTTACGGACAGATAAGTGGCAAACCAATATCCCATACTGTGATCTAAGTCACCTACGTATGAATGGAACTTCTATGTATTCCTTGGTAGGCGGAATACCATCACATAAGGGTCAGCATGCTCATAAGTCTGATAGCCTCATGCCGAGAAGTGAACATGTCAGGCACGACATTGGCAAACAAATTACCAAGGGGAAGTGCAATGAGAAGACCCAAACACCTAAACATGTGGCAAAGCAGACGTGCTGATTCTTCTGGTCTGGGTAGAGAGTTACTCATGCTCTGTTCATGATCATATGATTAATCACTTTTTCTCAGAATGCACGAGTGAGGCATACGCTTGCCCTGCACACTGACGAAGACTGTGGGTTGAGTGACGCTGTCTTGTGATGGCGGCATGCGCGGGCATGCCTAACGTAGCAGCCTTTACAAACAAACACTGGCAAAGCAAACAGGCTTGATCTTTGTACAAAATGGTATTCATGTTTAAAATAGTTAGGATGAAACCGGTTTTAGCATGTTTTATTTTAGGAGCACATTAAAGATATATGGAACACAACAAAAAAAATGTATGGTGTCTCCAGAGGAGAGATAATCTGATACACGTCTTGCTGGGCATGAAGAACACATTTAGTGAGAAGCAAGAAACATTATTGTGGATGGTCATTTCCCATAATGTCTGGACTCATTTAGGCATTTAGGTTATTCTATTTTTTTCAAATATACAACTTAAGAGCTGTGTGCAATTTTAAAACCTAAGAAAGTTTCTATTGACCAATGAAGCTCTGACCCTGTGTGCCTCCTTTACTCATCGACGTGCCTCAGGAACAGATCTAAGGACCGAGGTGGTTTAGGTGCCCCCTCAGGAATACCCCAACAACAAGTGGTTGATACAGCACTACTTTGTGTCTCTCTCAGTATTTGAGCACTCTGATAGACAGAAGAGTTACTGTGGCACCCCCAGTCCCATCTCCCTTGTGCTATGTGTGCTCAGATACAAACCTATTCTGGTCCTCCTCCCCGAAGAAACCGCATGTTGACACCCCTTATTTTCCAGGTAGCATCTTTAAATATGGAGTGTGGTAGATGCTGACAAATGTAAAGTATCTCATCGAGGATTGACATCTCTACTGCTACTCTTTCTCTGGCACATGAGACCTTGTGGTTGCGCCAGTTCGTTAAAGTTGCCTAACCTGCTCACAAGAGGGCTGTGATGTTCCTCAAGAGAATGTCCTGGACAGTTCGTAATCTAGAGTTGAATTTGACAACCCGAAAGGAGTGACTGTCCGATCTTCAGCATCTTCTGACAGCAGATAGTAAGATCGAGCCCCTGTGGCTTAGCCAAATTAACTTTAACCCCAGAGACAGTTTATAACAGTCAGGGCTTGCACGGCAGCAACCACAAGGGCAAGATTGAGTCTCTCACAGTCACAAAAATGCCATCAGTGAAGGCTGTCAATACATCCCTCCCAAGTGTGATGTCCTGGGTAACCCCATGGGACAGTAGTTTGAGCAAGTTTGCAAACAAAGGGGAGGGTGGACACCGCTGGTGTGCACCCGTTCCCTTCTATACGACCAAATCATTTAATCCGATGGTCACGGTCACTCCTGGACTGTATCATTATAAATACCTTAGTAGTTTCGTACATTAATGGTGCTGTGTGACAGTAATGAAGGACCAGTCCACCCTTTCAAAATGTTGTTTGGCAACTAAAGAAAGGAGGGGCACTCCCCCACCCCCTTTCTCCCTTGTGATTGTTTCCAAAGTTCCTACCCTTGCAAACCCTGACTGTTCAAGACCGTAGCATCAGATCCAGAAGGAAAATCAGCTTTTAGAATATACAAAGGCTAGGGTCCTGTTAAACCTGTCCCCTTCTTCATTTACCTTCCTCAAATGTGCTCCCCTTAAATATAAAGCCCCTCAGCTAAAGGCCTTAGGATCAGGTCAATAACTTGGTCGCATCTTGTGAGGTAAGAATCTCTGAGGAACATTTATTGTGTAACTCTGTTGTCTCTTTCCAACTTGAAGAGTGTATTTTCTGATCCAAGTACCTGCACATATTTCTTCATGCTCTCTCCCTTAGGTCTTTAGGTGAACTCTAATTCTCACAGTATTCCTCCTAGACCTGCTTTTCAGGTATTTGTGCCTAATATTTTCTTCTATCTAAAGATTGTAAGCTTATGCTGCTGTTCATCTAGAGTTTCTTCGAGGAAGTAGGTCCTCTCTTCTAGTGTTCAAACATGTTTCTTATCACATTAAGACTGGACTTCAGGTCATCCTTCATGAACAAATGTCTTTTTAGTTTCTTTTATTAGGTTTCCCATAAAGCTGTTGTTACCATCACCTCTAATAGAGGGAGTGCAGGCCCTCACACTTCCTGTTCCAAGGTACCAGATTCTGGGTAAGAACAAATCAGCTCTGTTGGCTTGGTATCTCCATGTGGAAAGTGCTCCCTAATCAACGAGGTGTTTATTTTTTTACATTTACCATCCATCATATTTGCTGGTGTATTCATCAGTAGAGGCTGTTCTCTTAGGGAGGCCCGTGTTTTAAGTACAACAATGTCCCGTGGCTCGTTGACCTGAGAGACCCGAAATGGCAAACCCACTTTCAGGAGCCAGTAGCTTCTTGACCTAAAGGTGTGAGTGACAGTGCTCCAAGTGAGGGGAAAAGCATCATGAAATGTGCAGTCTTGGATTATAAAATATGCTAATCCCACTAACCTGAAACTCCTTAGATGCCTTACGCTCTCTCAACATTTCCTGCATGCGGTGTCCCCTTTACCCCTCTTCCCGAGAGTGCTGCTTGATGAGCTATTTGTGTCTTCTGCACAAAAAAGATGTCTACCCACAGCTTGTCCCACATGTATTAACAAAGAGCAAAGTAATCGGTCACTCTCTCATTCTTGAGATCCCTCCCATGAGGAAAAATCTTTACCTAATGCAACAGTGTTCTTGTCTCTTTATGTACCATCTTTAGGCAAGTTGATGTCAGGTACCATCCAGTCCATTCTCTGAATCTGAGGAATGGGGAACGTTAGGGGTAATGCTGCGCTTTGCCTCTGCTTTTAATCAAACAGCAATGTCTACTTCATCTGTATTGTAATATATGCGATTCCCGATTGTACGTATAACTTGTGATAATCAGGTACTGTAAAGCGCTCTGATACCCCCGTGGGTCATGTCCACGCTATATAAAACTTTATAAATAAACCAAGGGGGTGTGTTTTCTTGCTATAAGTAAAGCCTCCACTTTCCTTGGTATTGATGGTCAGCTATTTGCCTGTATGACTTTTTTCGAAAGTCTGCTGGCAGTGAATCTTAGGCATCCCTAATGCAAGTTCCTTAAACACGGATCTCTTAGGAATCCCTTCATGATCGGCTGACCAGCAGACAGGCCCCCTAGGACTTGATCGCCAAACCCTTGAATCTAACATTTTCGTGATGAGGGCCTGGTCAGGAAGGTGAAGTTGGTCTGCTCCTATTTTTTACCGACTCTTGCACTCTAACACACCCCTTGCATTTTTCTAAATTCCCTTTCAGTCTCCAGGCCATACACTTAATCTGAAGGGGGGCTCTCCCCTCTAAACACACTACACACCAGGCCTTTTGATAGTAACCAGAGTACTGTTGCAGTGCCAATACCCGGATCTCGAGGGGAGACTCTGCACT
This sequence comes from Lissotriton vulgaris, assembly GCF_964263255.1. Classification (NCBI taxonomy): domain Eukaryota; kingdom Metazoa; phylum Chordata; class Amphibia; order Caudata; family Salamandridae; genus Lissotriton; species Lissotriton vulgaris. The sequence goes on along the minus strand of NC_141693.1, from coordinate 411,956,687 downwards.
ATGCATGCAGCTTCTCTGACTCCCAATCGCTGGCCACTTCAGAAGTCCTCATCAGCCCTGAGCCTTTGCAGCTGGGTGACGTATTGCTGTCAAGTTAGATTTGTTGCACCTAATTTGCCAGCGCTTTCACTGGTCTCTTCAATGTGCCTCCTACAGTCCCAGACAGGCCCTGCAGGAGCAATGTCTTCACATATTCACCATGCCTAGCAATAGTCTGAGTCTGACAACCCCAGGACTCCCCTGCTCTGCTACGTCTTCATATGGGGTTTCAGTTTCACTTTGGGGCCTGGCTGGTGCACCACCATCCCTATAGGTACAGGAGAGAAGAGCTAATCTTTCTTTTTCTTGCGTCCTTCTTCACTAGGTTTAATTTCTCCGATCTATGGCATAGACGAAAGCCAAAATTTTAGCCTGCCTCAGTAACTCTGTACTTTATGTGGTCTTTAGACCACATGTATTCCTGAAATAAGTGACTCCTGAGGACTAGGGCCTGATCCCTGTCTCCTGGATGCTCTCCCAATCCGTCCCCGGCCCTGCTGTCTTAACAGAAGGTAGAGCTGTGGATCAACTACGGCATCATAGGACAAGGATGGAGTGGAGGTTTTAGATGACTGCCACCACTTCATGCTCGGCTACGCCACAGCCCTTTGCAATGCATTTCATGTAGCAGAAGATGTGTCCTGCTGCAGATGACAGCTTGAAAACCACTCGTGTGATCCAGCGTTTTGCTTACTATTTGTCCTCTGATGGACCTTTTTATCTGTTGGGCAAGTGATGGTAGTTAGCATTAACAATCAATCGAATTTCAACTAACAGTGCACCCCATTTGGCTCCACGATGAGGCCCAGGAATCGATAGCCAAGTTCAAAAGATTTATTAAAAATTAATCAAATTCAAGTAAACAACTCTTAAAATCATGCTGTAGAGATACAGAATAGCAACTGGAATTCGAAGATGCCTGAAGAAATTAGGGCAAATTAGTATCAAACAGTCAAGCATTTCTGTGACAGCAATGCAAAAGAAAAGCATCAGAATCTGGTGCTCAGAAAATAATCTAAGGTGCTCTATCCCATACATTAGTAATCTAGAATTTCAAAGTCCAGATGATGGTTTAAGAATGAGCTGCAGTAATCAGGGGAACTCCATAACGGTCAAGACACGGCAAAAAGAAATCAAGTAGGAAAGTGTTAGCATCTCAGAAGCTCGGTCAAGAGTATTCTATGTGTCATGAATAAGTGTCAGCTTAAGTCATACTTCTGCCAAAATCAGGGAAGCACTGGGGGCATTAAACCTCTCAAAGTCCATTTAGATAGCAATCTCTAAAGGAAGGAGGGACTCAGGCAAGGTCTCTGCAAGGGGTCGGTGAGAATCAGAAAGGCATCTGAGAGGAGTCTGATCACGAAAGAAAACATCATCAGGAAAGCGATGTGAGTAACAGTCCAAGGGGAACAATATTTTATAACATGCAAAGTTCGTTGGGTGACTCCCCCTCGATCACACCATCTGGGGTCCATTGAAATTGTTGAATCCTGTAGTTTCAGAATGCAATGTTACTGGTTTGTCTCACACAGGTCATCGGAACAACATTTTTCAACAAACTTAGATGGCAACTTTTAGACAATAGTTCATTCACTTAGAGCTCTTTTTCTCGGTGTACCTTCATCAAGGGCCTTTTCTCAGGCTCCTGTTCCCCCTCTCTCTAGTACAGTAATGTATCTATTCTAAACTGAACAATGCATGTGAATACCTGCAATAAATGTAGAATTAGCAGAAAAATTATATCTGCCTTGTGCAGCATGGTAAAATACAGGTCTACTTTGGACACATTTAAACATTAACTTCAAAGGTGCACATTTAATACGTTTGCACATTTAAACAGATGAATATACATTTTTAATACATTAGGTTTCAGACTACGTGTAATATTCAATCAGACATTATAATATTTAATGCAAAGTATAGCTGATACTTCATTTAAATCAAATATATGGAATATTTATAATATTTAATGCAAAGTATAGCTGATACTTCATTTAAATCAAATATATGGAATATTAATGCACACATTACATACATTCAATGTCTTTGTAGTTAGATTACATTGTATGCATATGAGAAAGTGATTAATCACAGTGTCAATAAATTAAATATTATTCACGTGAAATGGGGGACACTTTAGAAAAGATACATTTCATCTCTATGGTGAGCACATTTTCTACTAAATGAGGATGATTCTTTATTAATCACATTTAATTACAGTTAGACATTTATATGAGTAAGTTCACTAATCCTACAGTGAAGGCACTCTTTCAGAATATCAAGTGCAACACTTACATTCATTTGTCAATCCATACGAGTCATGTGCTGAGTGCACTTTCATACCGTGTGTCTGTGACATTTGTGATGTGTAAGGACTGGGTAATCTTTGCGCTGCACCACATGCCAACAAAGTGGCTGCAATATGATGGACCACAGAGTTATAACAGGCACCAAACCGCTTTAAAGATAGTGCAGCTATGAAACTAGCACCAAAAGTGTGTGAAGGTTGGTGCTTTTGCTGTTTCCTGTTTGGGCCCTTTCTCATTCTTTTTCTTTATCACAGAAATAACTATATTTGACAAAGAATGAGATGCTTGTGTGGTAAACTTTCAGGCCAACAAAAAAATGTGGGATTATGGTAATAATACCGTTACTGCACAAGTTATTGCATGGTGTTATAAGTTTGCTGACTACAATCGGGTAATGAATTATCTTGCAGTGATATGGTTTTCCCACATCACTGATGTGCACAAGCATGAAACTATGGGGTAACTGGATAACACCACTTTTTAAGGACTGGTTTGACACCTCTAGCTGTTGGCTAGGGCTTGCAATCAAAACAATTAATAAAAATGAAACACATACATACATGTACATTGCCCTCTTCATTGATTGGTCTTTTTGAGTGTCAGACACATTTTGATACTGCCCTCTACACCGTATAACATGAGGCAGTCGCTCGGACCACAGCTGCCTTGTGAGTGATGCCATTCTGCCTGAGCACATGTGCACATCTCCCTGAAAGTGAGATCTTTTTACCATGGGGCTGGTGAGCCACTCCTTTAGTTTTCTTTTTAGTATTTGTATACTTCACCATTATATGTATTCCTTGTGAGTCAGACTGTGCCATCTAATGCAATGTCTTATTTTACTTTATTTTTTTAATTGCAGCACGACTACCACGATTAAGTGGCTGCATTTTTTCCTTTCAACTTTTTAACTTATTTTTCATGCGCTTGCAAAAAATAAATATAAATAAGCTTGCACCACAAACATAGCTTTTATAAGACTAGACCTATTGACTTTGCCAATACTTTTTATCATTTAGAAACACACCTGGGTAGCTCACTGACTGTAAATTATTTTACTTCGACAAAACTTGGCAAATGTCCAGTCCAAAAGTGTACATAGGATATCAATCATCCGCAGGACAGGTCATTTCTCTGAGTGAAGATTTCACATTTCGGCCTATAATGTAGAGACTTTTTAAGACATGGGCAAAGTGGGCTCTGGCCCAGAGCCCCAGCCTTTCAGGTGGGGGCCTTATAGAGCCAGCTCTGTTTGTCAGGGTCTTGCCCTATTGTCCTTGAATAATTCTTAAACAGATTGTTTTAGATACAGGTCTTCTTTCATGAATTTTAGTTTGGGTAATGTGTGAGTCTAGTACAGACATTTTGCTAAGAGATGTGTTTTGATTCCTTTAGATGAAAACAGGACCTCACATATGAGAGGTCGTCACAGAGGTTATTTGCAGTAATATTAGTGAACTGCTGTTGTGTTACAATATTGAAAAACACATGAATTTTAAATGTACAAAACATTTAGAATTTGGAGGAGTGTGCCTGTGCACTGTCAGTGACTGGGCTAATGAGGGCATGAAAGAGGTGACATTCAATCATAAATTCAAAGCTGTTCTGTACAGGGCCCCCCCCCCCAATATAAGTTTGGCCCAAGGCTCCCCAAATCCTTAAAATGTCCCTGCTATAATGCATTTCTAGATGAGCATTGTGCAATCGTTCACAGCTCATGTACGTTTTATTTTCCTCAATGTACATGAAAGCATGATCCAACCAGACTCATGTTTTTTTCCGTGGGTACTTCTTGCTGTTTCTCCCCCCTGTGTACTTTCCAAGTACGGAACTGGCGAAGAGGTGGGCTGTGAACGGTTTTAGTTTGTATCCAGAGGCCGTACATTAACTTCTGACTAGAAGGAACCTTTACTATACAAGTATGAGAAAGTTTCCTTGCATTATGAAAACGAGACGGAAATGAACGCTCCGCTCTTGCGGTTTCAGTTTTTTTCTCTCCGAGCTGGTGGTCTCTTACTAAAATGAACTGTCTCAAAGGTTTGATAATTTTATATGCTCATCCACAATGTACAGAGATAGATTTTATGCATACTATGAAAGTTTCTTTAAGATCCTAAGTGAGCAAGGTGAAAGCCTGTATTCAAACCTTTTACTTAAAAAGTACAAAAAAAGTTTTCTGACCCTTTAACCAACCCCTGTTTGCGCAGGGGGTCAGATTTTTTGCAATTACCAGGTGCGACTAAATTCATACCCTTTATTAAATTTCAGTAGGTTAGATTTGACATAGTACGATATTAACAGGACATGAGGATTATGTTGAAGCAAGCACCAAAATCTGCATGTTAGTCACAAAAAACCCGGACTAGGGGGTATATTATCAAGGAACTGAGTTAAAATTATTGCTGCTTTAGCGGCAGGAAACTGCCGCTAAAGCAGCAATAAAGGGCTTGATAATATGCCCTTCTGAATTCCCATAGAAGCCCATGTTCTGATGTGAACATGGGCTTCTATGGGAATTCTCTACGGCATATTATCAAGCCCATTATCGCCGCTTTAGCGGCAGTTTCCTGCCGCTAAAGCCGCGGTTATCTTAACTCATTTTCTTGATAATATGCCCCTAGGTGAATTTCATCGGACCCGATAAATCCTGAGGGCCTCATTTATGAGAGGTGTTGCACTGCTGCGTGAAAGCAGCCATGAAAAACTTCTCAGTTTCATCATGATTTTGTATTAATACAATATAAATGGATGTATACTACAATAATTTATATTAATAATTTCAAATTATGATGGGGTCTATTTTATTAAAACTATTGACATATAGAAATATGAAGGAATTGTTGGGACTGAAATGTAGTGACTAATGGTAACAACATTCCCAGTGCCACTTATAAGAATGTGGACACAGTGGGGGGGTCCACCATACTGATGTTTCAAATGCTAATGAGACTGTGAAGGAGGGAAGGAGTCACTATTTTCCATGTTTACTAGGATGTAAGTTCTCAGTGACCCACACTCATCTCTTCTTGTGTGTTCTAGTTATTGTGAAGCTACAGCAACCATGTGCTTTCCCTGCCTTTCCAACGACTTTAAATATGCATTACAGGTGCAGACATGCAATATAAGGGTATATCAACTGCATAAACTGGGGGATAAGAAAAAGATGAGTCCCATATTGGGAGAAGTGAAGATAGCATCAGTGTAGGAAACAATCAATAAATGCCTTAGGGGTCAAGTGCAAAAAGTAAGTATTCAATATTTTTAGAAACACACAGAGGGTAGTAGAGCTTTAAAAAAAGGTGTCTGTACGGGGATGTCAGCCATCTTTGAGGGCTAGTTCAGTGGGTGGAACTACCTCCCCACCCACCTTCAGCGAACCCAAGACCATCTCTCATTCAGGAAGCAGCTCAAGACCTGGCTGTTCGAGCAGTAACTTCCCCCTCCCCCAGCGCCTTGAGACCCTCCCGGGTGAGTAGCGCGCTTTACAAATGCCGTGATTGATTGATAGTTGTTTTTGAGAACCATCCATCTACACTAGCCTGAAGAGCCAGCTCACATGGTTCTCAGCGAGCATCAGTTCACTGGCAATTGAACCTCAGCCTATAACTATGACGATTAATCACCAATTCCACAAATCTATTAGGTTTTCAAGATTGATATCCTTAACCCACATCTGCTTACTATTGACTGTCATAGACTTGCCTAACCTGTTGGATAATATTTCAAGGTTTAGACTGGGAAGTTTGCTCCATGATGTAGCTACAAAAAAGAAAAATTAAGGTGACCCTCTTGGCTGGAATATTATTTTGGTGTTTCATGTACCGTTAATTTCAAGAGGAAAATTGTCAAAGTTTTTCTTATCAGGTGTTTTATGCTAAGATTTTATAAAACGGTTATGTTTCTCAGGGGGAGCATCAGAGTATATGAAACTTCACCCTAATGTATTATTACGAAATAACTTGCAACATTACCATAAATTACGTAAATGAGTTCACAAAATAAACAAATAGAATTAAATAGTAACTTCAAAATTAACACCATACTCTCCATCAGCTCAACATTTTCATTTAAAATGCCTACTGCTCTTTACGCCTTATAGACTGTAGTCTAAACAGGTATTCAGATGCTTCATTCACTTTACACGAGCATGAACCTACTTCTTAAAACAATTATTTTGGAAACTTTTTACCTCTGTGTCAAAACATTTGAACTGAAAAGAAAAAAGATTACTATTTCATTGGGAGATCTTTTGATACAATTGCAGGCCAAACCACCTTTGAGTATATTGAGGGCACAGCTTTTAAACAAAAATGCCAATCGACAAAGCAACAGATGTTATCTGAAATTGAGCTTGATACATATAACAGATAGTTTGCTAGCTCTGATTTGCGTTTAACAGCAACTAGAAAAGTCAATAATTATTTGCTTCTTATTCCATCCAAATCTAAATTGAAAATAGGACTCCCACATTTTATCCCTCAACCACCTAATCAATATCATTGTTTGTTGATTTTCGAACGCTTTTATGTCTCAGAATTTACATCATATCAGGTGTCTACATCTATTACACATTGCCTTAGTTGTTTGATTGCAGGTAATTGACTAGTACAAAGTTTCTTTAAATACTCAAATGCCACTGACTTTACATTAGATTGGATTAAGGACCCAAAGAAATACACTGAAGATATATCTGATGATTCAGGGATCATAATTTCAATTCAAGTCAAAGTATTCCAGCTCTAAATGCTCAAAGTAAGCAGATGACTTTTTTAAGGCCTTATTATGAGTTTGGCGGTCCGATGGACCTCCAAACTCACGTTGGTGGTCTGACCACCCTATTACAAGTAGGGTGGTTGGACCGCCATGGGACCACTGCTGCCGCCAGGGATTCGCAATCCATGGCAGTCTTGCAACAGTGCTGAGGTCGCAATATGCTTGCCGGGCCACTGCGGCCTCGCAAAGCATATTACGAGTTTCCTCCTGCCTCACTTTTCACTGCAGTGAGCCCGCCATGAAAGGTTTGACGATGTGGAAACAAGGGTGTCCTTCAGGGCCCCCATGTTCCTTTGGACCTGGGGATACATGCAGGGGGGCAAATGGTATGCTTGTCTCACCAGTTCTTGCAGGGCATAGACTTGACAGTCCATGCCCTTCAGGAACTTACTTTGGCATTTCGACTGCAGTGTCTTTTTTATAGGCACAACTGTGGGACTGTCAAACAACCGGCCGCCAGTGATGAAAAACGTCAAAATCTGGTGGGCGGTGCTCACACAGGTTTGATGCTGCGGTTGCGATGACCAAGATCCTCAACTCATTGTTCCTCTATAATTTCTTTAAATATTATCTATTGATCCTGTACTATCATCTCCCTCTAACTTCAAAGATTTACGCTAGAGCTGGATTACCCTAGAACTCTATGGCTTTTGGTGAATTTTCAGTTATGGCCATTAAAGATGCATTCTTAGATATAACTCTTCATCAAATATTCTGTTGTTTACGTGTTGGCGTACTCAAAACACCACCTCACATATTATTGATTAATGGTTTATCTAAGTTCAGCTTTCAAGTCGAGAACATACCATGAGATTACCTGCATGGAATGGGTGTTGACAGAATACATCCATGATGGTTGAGCTAAATTTTGTACCAAATGCTTCTTTTGTAGAAGACACATCATTAAACCACCAATCAGGCTTCTACCTCCTTCCTCAGAAGACTTCAGCAGCAGACCGTGTCAAATGATTCAGGTGTCTAAGACACTAACACCTTCACATCCACCTCCACCCCTCCCAATACGTCATCTTACCTTCTGTAGCCTCTTACACCGAGCTAGTGATAAGGTAAGGCCTCTTAGAATCAGACCTCCAACATGTCACTACTTGATCATCCATGTCCCATTCCTTGTCCATATCATAATATACTGCTCACCTCTCAACACCCCCTCCTGGTACAATAAGTCATGTAGACTATGCTTGTACCTCTGTCCTTGCCCCTACTCTAATTGTTCATTGTTCTTGGTACACCTCATTCCACACTCTCTACCATTTTCTAACCTATACAACTGATTTTGCGCACTTGACACCAGCTCTTCAACATCTACATGGCCCCTCTCACAGACATCGTCAGGAAATACGGACTCAACATAGTATCCTACGCCGACCGCACCCAGCTCATCCTCTCTTTCACCAAGGAACCCAACCTCTCCAGACACAGCTTCCAGGAAGGAATGAAGGACGTCGCATCTTAGAGGAGCAGCATCTGCCAGAAGCTCAACTCGGAGAAGACAGAAGTCCTCGTCCTCTGAACCTCCCCCTCTGCATGGGATGATACCTGGTGGCCATGCACCCTCAGCAACCCTCTCACACCCATGGACCATGCCCGCAACCTCTGCATCATACTCAACTCTTCCCTCACCATGAACCGACAGATCAACGCCGTATCTTCCACCTGCTTCAACACCCTCCGCATCCTCCACAAGACCTCTAAGTGGATCCCCCTGAGCCAAGCACTTATAACAAGCAGAATGGACTATGGAAATGCCCTCTACGCCAGAAATAACAAATCTCTACCTCACAAACTCCGGACCATTGAGAACACCGCAGCCAGACATGTCCTCGGCATCCCAGGACAAGACCACATCACCCAGCAACTACAAGACCTCCACTGGCTCCCCATCGAAAAGAGAGTGACCTTCAAGCTGCTCACTTATGCCTACAAATCCCTCCACAACACCGGACCCCAATACCTAAACAAAAGAATCTCCTTCCACGCCCCAAGAGAAACCTCGGCTCTGCTGACCTCACCCTGGCCGAAATCCCTCACATCCGGAGAGCCAGAGTGGGAGGAAGAGCCTTCTCCTACATCGCAGCCAAGATTCAGGTGCAAGTATTCAGGAAAAGCCTCAAGACCTGACTCTTCGGATGACTCGGAGCTAGCCGTTATCCCCCCCTTCCAGCACCTTGAGACCCTAACGGGTGAGAAGTGCATTTCACAAACCCCTGATTGATTGATTGATTGATTGATTGATTGATTGATTGATTGAGCCAACTGCTTTGCTCTTCCCTTCCTCTGGACATTAGCCTATCAGATGCTCCACTTAATTACAAAGCACCTCTCAAGATTGACCTCCTCCTACAAGAATACCTGAATAGCTAAAAAAACTCATCATCCTTGGAAGTACCAATATGAGCACCAATCCATCCCTCCCTTGAGCTCAAACCAGAGTCAACCTTAAAAACCTTTAAAAACATGTTGTCTCCCTAATTACCCGATCTTTCTGTAGCAATCTGTCAAACTGTCTTTCTCATGACCCGATTACTAAAGGGTATCACCCCTTGTCACACATTCATATAATAATAAAGCTGGGGCTGGTATAGGTCTGACATTACTAAAAAGCAACAATAGTATCCAGGAAAATTATTTAGGACTAGCCACCCCTGTTTGACTGCTTAACAATCACGGGGGCTCCTTTCAAGCTCAGTGACTCGCTCAGTTCACTACTGATCATTAAGAAATAAGAATGCCATCATCTGTCTGTCGCTAGTTGCTTTTTCTTGCTGTAAATCATTGTTCACTAGCATCCTGCAGCTTCAAGATTTCAAAAAGGATGTTTTAAAAAAGTAGTTTGGCCCATAATTTTGGTTTAAGGTCATGTGGTTTAACTGTCCATGATATGTGGTTCAATGGACTTGTGATGCTGTTTACAGTTTACCAGGGGCATAGTTCAGGGGGGTGGTGTTCAGGGTGCTACACAGTAGCGGCCCATGCATGTAAGCTTGGCGGAGCGGAGGGGCGGGGAAGGAGTGGGGGGTGATAGTGACAAATGACAGGAAAGGAAAGGAAATATATAAATAAAGCCACTTACCTTGTGATCGCCGAGTGCAAGGTAAGTGGTTTATTTAGTTACTGCCATTCTGTTTTACTAAACTATGCTTTTTCCAGGGCATTTCTTATCTGTGAATTAGTGCTGTAAACAGCACACTTTTTTCTGTGATTAAGGCACAGTTCTGGTCTATACCTGGTGCACGCAAAGTGGGAATGCACCAACTGGGCCCTAGCGCTCCAGGTACAATACAACACAAGGAATCCAAACACTAGAACTGACTCCCTTTCTACATATGAGCATGCCCAAGTCTTTAAAATCATGTTGCTTCTATTTTCAAAGAGTCTCTGGACCATCTCGAATTGGTAAAGACTTTGGGTCTAATTACGATGAGAGTCAGAAAGACTCTGACCACAGGTCGGAGGCTTTCCGAGTCTCATCGCAATTTCAGTTTCGACCACTGCATTACGATGCAGGTGGTTGAAAGTGAAACTGGTCGGTCATTCCGGCTGGATTCCAACAGGCTCAAGGAACCCGACAACCAGTCGAAGTGTCTGCCTGTAATCCTTATGAACGGCGTTTCCACCGTAGGAATTACAATGTCGGTTTCCAACAGGCTTTCCATATTGGGATTTCCGACATAGATAACCTGTCAGAAGGCAACTAGGCAGCAATCCAGATTCAACATTAGGTGTGAATATGGGCAGAGCCGATGGATGTTTTGGTACTCTTACAGCACCTTTTTATATGAATTAATGCAATATCCACCCATCAAAACTTCTCAGACGTAGACTAGATAGACCACAGACTCATTTATTTTGCTCTTAACAATCTAAGCTTTCCTTATCAGAAGACTACCGGAAAGCATCAGGTGCAAACCACAATATAGCACAACAGTAACACAAAAAGATAGTTACACCTCTTGCATCAATGCCCTGAACCCATTATGATTCATGGACTTTAGGTTTGTATTAATACCTCTGTGATTTCTACACATAATAGTATAACATGGGTGCCCTATATGAGCACATTGAAATAGTGTCAGACCTCTTAAAAGATATATATGCTCTAACACAATTACAGTAAATACTAAGAAAGCTGCAAGATGAATTACCCACACAACATGAAACTGTACAATGTTGTACACAGCTACACAATAGTAATAGAGAATGGCAAACACTCTTCCTATTGGTACAATGATCAAAGGCATATGTGTTATATCCTCCTTATTTAATTATATGTGTCCCAGTTTACCTATCTCCCAGCTGCTCAGTCATTGTGAGTGTTGAGAGTGTAATGTTGGTGTGACCGTGATGCTTGGAATGGTTGGGTGCCTGTGTGGATGAGTGGTGACAGTTTGGAAGATGGGCTAAGCAGCAGGCAGGCTGCTCCTGGTGGGCCTGTAGTGTAAGGACTACCAGGCTAAAGGGCAGATGTACATGGAATTCTACTAATTGTACTTGAATACCATCCTGCAACTTGATCTTAATAAAGAAACACTTAAAATACAACTCGGCTATGTCTGGTAAAATACAACAATATGATTCTCTAAAGAAATTGACCACATCCTTGATGAACTTCAGACTTAACTATTTCCACTTTCCCTCCGCTCTCTCACTATAGCAGTGCTGAGTGATTCATCAATTCCCCATCACAAAAATAGAACATTTCATAAACAATATTGGCAAGTCATTGAACCACAAGACGCAAATGAATCATGCCACAGCATGAGGGCAAGTCCAACCCACTGGTCGGTCACCCAACTTTGATTGTCAACACGTTCTATATGGTTATTATACCTGTAAACCCTCCTTGTTGCAAGGAACGAGCTTACCATGATTCTTGTGCCTCTTTTTTTACCAGTCTGCAGCCTGTGGTTGGTTGTAGCAGTCAATCCTTAATCTAAAAATGCCAAAAAAATACCCTATAGATCCAGAAATGCCTGTCAACTACTGAAGCTTCTATACAGGGTAGTTCAGCTAGTGACCCTTAATGTTGATGGGAGTAGTTGAAACTAAAAGTGGTCAGCACTTGGCCACTTCTTATTTTATTTTTTTTGAGCCGAAGTCTGAGAAAATCTGTCACAGGCCATCTCTTTTCCATCAATTTCTTCAAACATTTTTCTAAGGCCAATTTGCAACGTCTATCCCATTATACATACAAACATATATAGAAAATCCAACAAATTACTAGATTGTTTTGTTTTAAGAATGTAAAATGTACAAGAATAGAATGCATTGAAGTATTGAATTACCATCACCTGTAATTATCACACACATGCATACACCTATCAAAGTAGAGTTACTAGTAAAGTTAAAACCCTACACAGAAACCGGTTCTTGACTGCAAACCTCGGGTACTGTGGAGTATACCCAAATAAAAAGACATTGAAATATGTCAATGTAATTTGTACTTGTAAAGCGCACTAATACCCCAACTAGGGTGTCCTGGCACTGTAACGCATACAGCTGTGGAACCCTTCCACGCTTTTTCCCTGTGAAATGTCCTCTCCTGGGCACCCCCAAGGTGAAGCCAGGAATCCCAGCGCTATTGGGGCCATTGTGGAGATTAAGCAAGCTATTGCTCAGAGTTGCAGGGTGGGACCTATGATTAGAATAGGCACAGAGGCAAGAATTATCAGGAAATTGAGCCCAAGACCAGCCAAGGTGGGAATTGTACCCTGGTCCTAGGTCAGACCTCTGCATCAGGGTCTGCCGCTCTAACCATTGAGCCACACTTCTCCACACATATGTTTCAGTGACTCCAGAAAAATATGCTCTATCTTCAGCATGAACTAAAATAATAAACTATTCTGGTACAAAATAAAATTCAAATGCTGTTTTAAAGGAGTTATAACATGGTCTTAGGACCTGGTTTAGAGTTTGGTGGGTAGGTCACAAATATGATGGTTATACCATTCACCATATTAAACTGCCAAATAATATAATATCCTTGTAATAAGGAGGATGGGATATCTGTCACTTATGCTATGAAGACCCCACCCCACCTTCAAACTCTAAAGCAATACCTAGGTATGTGGGCTGTATGCTTGAGTATGTTGCCTGTGGTTATGAGATTTACCTGCCCATATTATGAATGTAACTAGACATTTGAGACTTTATCTGACTTTCAATTGCTCTGGAAGAACTTTGAAACCAGTGCTTCATTTTAGCTCTCTGGGAGAACAAGAAGACTTTACAATGTTCAACTATTTCATGTCGGGCAACAGGCAGTTTTAGCTGTGTGCCGAAGCTCATGTCACCAACACCACAATACATGCACAAACGGGCTTCAGGTCTATCCCATTTAGCCATGGCATTTTTGAGTTAGCCGTCTTCAGTCATTCCTGCAAGAAAGCATCCTCACATTTTGGATCAGGCCAGATTAAGTATTTTAGTCCCACCTTTAACTATTGGCTATTGCGCCTGTTGGTCCATCAATCTGAAAGTGCTTCTCTTGCGGTGCAGGGCTGTTTTAACAAAGCATCCAACCCCTGCAGTAGAGGCACACCAGTGCTTCTAAAAGTGTTTCCACACTTCTGTTGGTGCTTCAAAAAAAGGTGATTTTACATCGAATGTGATTGTTCACCATAAGCATGTTTTTCTCCTAAATTGATTTGGGTACTAAAGTGTTTCTACCCCTACTGATATTGCATCATGGTTGGTTTTGTACCTTTTTGTGATTTTGCAAGTTTGTGCTTCGAAATGTAACACCTCAATGTTGCTCACGCTGCACCTGAAAACAATTTTACACCTAAATGTGGCTTGTGCTTCAATAAGTGTGGCTGTTAAGCCAAGGGTGTTATTTGCTCCAAAATGTGTTTTTGCACCTAATGCTGTCACACCCCTCCTGGTGATGTTGCATCAATAGTGATATTGCATACAAATTTGATTTTGTACCTGAATGTGTTTTTCTCCCAACTTGTTTTGCACCGAAAGGGTTTCGACATTCCTTTTGATGTTGCATTAAGGGTGATTTTGCTCCTGAAGGTGATTTGCACCTCTTACATGTGTATTTACTTGCATGTTGCTGGTGTTGTACTAGTGGAGATTTTGCACATAAATAATTTTTGCTCCTTAACCCAAAGGGGCATATTTACAAAAGAAGTGACGGAGCTTGGCGCTAGCTTTGTTGGCTTAACGCCTTGCCCCGCCACTTCTGAAACGCAGGGCCGCACTGTATTTACAAGAATGCGGTGCAGCCCTGCAGTTCTCCTTGCGTTGGTGCTAAATTTAGCAGCCTAGCGCCAATGCAGGCACCCTTGCACCATAGTGCAAGGATGCCTGCATTTAGGGGAAGGATTGTTTATGTACAGGAAGGTGTCCCTTTCTGCACATAAGCAATCTGAAATGGCTGCTGCCATCTTTGTAGTGGAGGTATCCAAAACGTAGTACATGTACTATTTGTCTGTCCCAACAAACTCTTGTTCGAACCACGCAGCTGTTTCATAAGACATGTATTTATAAAATACTAGCAGCCCGTCCCGACGTTGTCTGGGTTTGAAATAGAATGTGTTCATTTGTGTAAAAGTAAGGGAAATGTATTTTAAAATCTTGCTGTAGACAACATTTTTAGCATGAAGTGTCACAATAGTTAGGCATGTGTGTGCAGATACTGTGTGTACCTCGGAGTAAGAAGTATTAGCAGATGTCTCTAGTGTGTATGTACTCCACTTCCGTAGGTAAGGTGTGTGAAAGTGCATTCAGTTGTAAATTTCGTGTACCCGCAGGCACGCTGAATCGCGTCAACCCCGCTTGAGGCCGGCTCCAGTTTTGTTTGATGTTGTGCTTGTGGTGTAAAGTCGTTGATACAGAGAGTTGAGTGGGTGACAGTGCGCGCTGGAGAGGCTGCGTGCGTGGGAAAGTGCAGTCAGTTCAAAGGTTAGTGCCCCACCAGGCACGCTTAGTCCCGTCATCCGCCGCCTGAGCCCGGCTCCAGGACTGGTTCATGTTGTGTGCCTGGTGTCAATTCGTTTATGCAGAGAGTTGAGTGTGTGACAGCGCGCAGGAGACGCTGCAGTTCGTGTCCCCACAGGCACCGTCCTTTATGTAGAGAGTTGACTGGCTGACAGCTCGCCGGATACTGTGCAGTTATTGTCCCCGCAGGCACGATCAGTCGCGTCTGCCCCCACCTAAGCCCTGGCAATTGCCGTGCCCATTGGCCATGCCCCTTGCTCCTGCGCAATTGCTGCACCCATTGGCCTTGGCCACGCCCCTGGCCCAACGCCCACGTTTGTTTTCCACACGCCCTCAAGGCACGTTTTTTTGGGGGGATGTGCTGCGCTATTGTTGCCGTTTGTCGCGCCCAGTGGCCACACCCCTTGGTGCCGCGCCCATTGGTCTTGTTCACTCCCCCAGCACATGCCCCCAGCACAACGCACGTGTTTAAGGAACGCTTTTTTTTGTCGTCATGCCGCGACCCGCCCATGCCCACAAGGGACTACTTTGCTGGTAAGGTTCTTTTACCTTTCGAATGTATATGGTGGGCATCTGTATAGCCTATATCCTTCTGCTGCACCTGCCCTTTCCAATGCTGTATTGGGTGTTGAGATTGGTGCTGTGGTTCCTGAGATTACCCGCCGCAAAGGTTTGGGCTGTCTCTTTATAATATTAGTATGGATAATATTTTTAGAACTTTGGATCTGATTGAGTTACTAGGTGTTCCCTCAGATAAATTTGTATGTTTCAAAGTTTTAAAATTAAAAAAATCTTTTTTACCACTGTTTTAGGGATGGTTAACTTATGAACAATAATATTTCCAGTATATATCGAGGTTTCTTTCAATATTGTGTATCTCTGAATCTCTGACGAGGTCAATAAAACGTATTGTATTGTATTGTATTGAAATGGAGCTTTGTAACTTCTATGTGTGCTGCTTCGTGCAGCAGACATAGAAGTTGCAAATTGTAATTTTTGTTTAATGATTGTTTGTGTGCAGGTAGGGACACCTTCCTGCACATCAACAATCAATGGTGTTTTGCTGTTTCTTTGTGTGCTGCACAATGCAGCCCACATTGAGGCATCAAAAACTAGGAGAAATAAAGCATTTCCTCTCGTTTCGCCAGGGTAAGACCAGGTTTTCCCTGGTCTTAATTTTGGCAACTGGCCCATATTTATGTCACTCTTGTAAAAATGGGGCATCGTCAAAATCAATAGGTGTGCGGTGGAGCGCCCACCATAACACCCATTACCCGCCTCTTTCACGCTAAGTATAGTGTGAAAGGGTGCCTTATTTATAAGTCAGCGTTAAGCCACCTTAAGTGGCTTAACGCTGATGCTTACATGTAAAGAAGGCGAAGGCCATATTGTCACAGGAATGTCAATAAAAGTGACATTCCTGTGGCTTTAGGGGCTTGTATATATGCACCAAATTGTGCTCCTAAATATGTTCCCACACTCCTGCTGAAGTTGCACCAATGTGGATTTGACTCTTACATGTAGTTTTGCACCTACATTTTTCTCTTAAATGACATGCCACCTTCCCACTTTTATAACACCAAGAGTGATTTTGCACCTAAAATTAATGTTTGCACCTAATTGTGGCTTTCCACATAATTGATATGTGTGCCTACACATTTTCCCCAATCATATTAATGTTGAACCAATGATCACTTTGCAACATAATATACTTGCAAACCAATGTGACTTTATACTGAAGCACATAGAATACACTTTAAAAAAAAGATCAGCATTTTCAACAAAAATACCAGACATTGCTTCGCTAACCGTTGTCATCACATAGAGCATTTGTTCAAGAACATAGCCGTGAGTTGTTCGTTCTTAGTAGCCATCGCAGGTCCTTCGACAACTGTATTGTGTCTGATTTTGTACGAATTGGCAACTAAAGGAGAAATAAAATGAGGGGATGGAGGCATGAGTCTGCGAGGGGTGGTGGATGTGGAAGTGGAAATACTTGCTACACCCTCAAGGGTTGAAGGAGTGTGCTGTGGATGAGGGCAATGAAATAATAAGAGTAAGGTGAAAACAGGAGAGTCACGATGTTTATTTTGGATCCCAAAGACAAATAATAGGAACTGGTGAACAACCTGTGATTCAGGCTGGGGCAATCAGGGAGTGTTATCCAATGACAAATTAGGGAGGGGGATAAGGAGGGCTGGGTGATAGCTGGTGGAGTGATATGTGCATGAGGGAGAGGGGGGTACTCTAGGGTATCTGTGGAATGGGAAGAATCAAAGCATGTTAAAGTCATCAGGGGCTCTGAGCGCGGGGGGTTGGGCGCAGAGGAACAAGTACGTTGCATGGATTGAGCCAGTGTGGGCATAAGGAGGGAAGGTAGACTCCCTGGATCTCTCCTCTGAGTCAGCCCATAAGCGATCCCATGACTCTGCTATTGGATGTGTTGGCAAGTCCTTACATTTCTCTATATGCAAAGCTTTACTCCCCGAGTGGGCCCACCGTAAGAGTGTTATTCGCCATGTGGTTATTGCAAGGGGTGTGGGGGACTTCCATTTGATCGTGATCATGCGCTTTGTCAGAAGGAGGCTGAGGTATAGGAAACGAGATGTTGCCCTTTGACATTTCAGTTCACATATTTTACACTTCATGTGACATCTTACTATTACGTTTTGGACTAAGTGGTACTGCACTGGTGCATATTACTTTCATCCGATTCTGAGATTTGCTTCTCAAGTTTAATAGTTCAAATATTTTGTGTATGAAGTTATTATGACCAACAAAGACAAAGATTCCCTTTCCATGAACAAATAAAACAACCCTAATTCGTATTACAACTCGGCAAACCCGATAGAAAACCCTTGTGATATGATATTTCAAAACTTCACTCAAAATATACTATTACATATACAAAGAAAAAAAACATCAAGGTCGCTAAATTGTGAGGTAATGATAATCATTAACTCGAAAACGATAGTAAAACAAAGTTAAATATAAATTATATACTGGAATGTATTGTGCTTTATTAGAAAACATTCACAGTATTTAAAACATGTGATAAAGTGCAAATGCATAGATTAACAAATCATATAAACACTATCAGATTGCAATTCAAGTTTGTTGATTTACTACATTAAGTGCCCATGTGGAAAACTGTATGTAGGGAAGACTGAGCGGAAACTAAAATTGAGAATTTCTGAACACAAGAGCACAATTAGGAATCAGAACGCTAAAAGCTCTTTAGCTATGCTTTGGATGGAGGCCACAAACAGCATAGCACAGGTTCAGTTTTCAGTCCTAGAAAAGATTCAACCACAAGCAGGGATGGATCTCACCCGATCCCTCCTGCAGAGAGAAACTTATTGGATCAAAATGCTAGAAACTCAGGACCCCAGGGGTTTAAATGAAAAAATTGACTTTTCATGTTTTTTATAAACAGACCACTTCTGTTGATTCACCATGTGTAAATGTGTGATAATCTGTCTGATGTCCCCAGTAACCGTTTTTCAAACAATGTTCCCCATTCCGAAAGCTTTAGTATTACAATGGTTCTCTTCCTCACTTTTTTATTTAATTTCCTTTCCACATCTTATCTCAGTATATTTTTAGTCACGACAATTTTGGGTGTCAATGTGTTTAAGTTAAGTTTTGGTTGTTGACGCCGTTTCCAGAATAGGAAGAGCGTGCGGTCATTTCCGTTCGTTGACAAGGATTGAGAAATGCAAGTTTACGGTTCAGTTGCCATGTGTTTACATATGGACGGGACTGGCAACATCGCGGGGTCACTTCCGGTTTTTGCATTAATGTTCGCACACAGAATGTTGGCGTTCTAGTGGTTCGATGACGGTGCGTGCATACGCGGTCAGTGATTGGCGAGGAGTTTGTGATTCGGTCACGTTAAGATGGCGGGAGGCAGTGTTTGAGTCAACCACCGGTTGGCATTTGTGAACCACACGGAAAGCGGCGGGCTTTACTTTTTCAGAAGAACCGCGTTAAGCTATGTGGAAGGAGGATAGTATGGTAGACTCGCTTCTCGCTACAATGGAGGTTGTATTAGGTCTTTAAGTCTTGGTTTACGTTTTCTTTTAGTATTCATTTGGGCGTGGAGATTTTCATCTTAAAAAGAGAAGACGAACGAGGGTGAGTGTTGTGTTTAAATATCTCGATTTGCAAGGATTAAGACGCACAGCAAGTCAGTACCTTATTGTTATTGCATTGTTCGTTGTAGAAAGTTTTGCAGACCTATGCGAACTACCAGGAGGGTAAGTTCATGTTATCAGCGGTAGCACTATAGCACGTTTGGCATTATTTGGTGGCGGTTTCTTTTTGTTCACGTCTTCCTTTCCCTAACACTCAGAATATGGATTTGGGCAACTAAAAGCTTTCTTGTAAATATTGTGGCCCCTTGCTTGTCAGATACTGACAGAAAGTTTTCATATGTTTAGATTTCAGGCCACAGAAGAAGAGCCACTTCAGGCTCGAAATGCATCGGGCATTCCTGCAAAATGAATTTAAAGCTCTGATTTTGTGTATTGTTTGAATGCAATTCACTGTTTTTCTTCTGTTCACAATCATAATGAATATGTTACTAGATGCTTCTATGTATTAGTTCTAAATACTTGATATAAAGTACAGAGTGACCTAATGATTTTGGCAATCAAAATAAAAAGTTTAAGTTAATTTTGTACATTTATAGAGTGTTTTTGAAAATAGTATTGGAAAATATTTGCCAGCAACAGTGCACAGAGGTCGAGTGTGCTCACACTCGAGGTAGGAAGGTTCATTTAGAGGCACGTGAGGACAAACGTGTCACCACTGTAGCACGCATGTTTAAAAATTATTCAGTTTAGTTAAACAGTAGAAAAATTGAGAATAAAATAGGAGTGCTTCTCTTATGTACATTTCACACTAGAATGTTTAACACAACATTGTGCTACCCTTCTAATGGTGAATCCATGAAGTCTCACAATCACTTTGTCCAAGCAAACTCAATAGAATCATCTCCTCAAACATGAGGTCAATCTCCTACATAGAACATCAAAGATATCCTTTTGAGCAGTGGATCTGCACACTCTGACACATCTTCCTTATCTTCCGTCATCCAAAACGTTGCCTTTGATGGAGCTGCACCTTTGGAAACCTGGCTTTGATCATCTTTCATTACACTATGTTACAACTAGAATTCAACATCCTCTACCTTACTAGAACATTAAAAAACGGGTGGGAGGTTGCCCTTTTCCACAAGGAGTCAATTAAATGCAAACTGATTAAATCAATAAAGCACTCCTCAGTTCAGTGGCTCACTGTGGAAAAACATTACAAACATAACTCCTAAAGCATTGATGCTGAAGTCATTAAATCACTCGCCTCGCAGCAAAAACAGTTTCATTGGATCCTTCCTTGATTACAACATTGATAAACTCACTTCTTTTTCCTAGTCAAGAATTCAACCTCAAGTAGGAAAAAGACTAAAATCGTTGTTTAGAGTTTGTTGGATGGAGTACACAGTCAAAAACATGGCACATGTCCTGTCCGCCAAAACTCACAATTGCCCCCGCTGACTTTCGAGTCAATAGAAGAGCCCTGTTTCCAACAATAAAGATTATGCTGGCTCCACTGGTGGAAACCTTTCACTAAGGCCCATCAAACTTTGTGCCATTGGTTAAAGATCAGATCATTCATCATGTTTAGGACAGATTCTTCAATGTCCCTTTTCCCTGTTTAGGACAGCCAAGTAAAGTCTGGCTTAAATAGAGCGTTTGCTCAGCAAAGTTTAACCGCATCGCTGCTGCGGTGATTTTTGCACTGTGCGGCATTTTTTAAATTACCGCGATACATGACGAGCTCAGCTCGTCATCCGCACATGTCACCCGTGGCTGATGACGAGCTGAGCTCGTCATCAGCATCGAAGGGGTTAAGTGCCTTCAGAGCAGTGGGCAGTGGAGTACATCCCTTAAAAGCTATGCCCACAGGTTCCGTACTCTAAATTGAGGTCTTGTGGCGCCCACAAATCCCTTCTCAAATCCTTCCTACTGGACACAACCAACCACCACGTTGCACTTTTCGTACCTACAATGAGGGAATAACCCAGGACCTAATTTTCATATTGAAACGCCACAGAAAAACTGAATCCCTCTCATATTGAATGGGCCATGCCAGGTCTTCATTATTTCAAAGGCCATATTGCACCATGTCAATTTTACACATAAGGTGAAGTGGTAAAATCTAGAGATTTCACAAACAATATCAACAAGCTTTGGCATGGTCAACAGATTGATATCTAATGTGCAAAAACAGCCACAGTTGTACATAAATGTGTGCAGTCTATGTGCTGTCACATTGCGCAACCTCTTTCTTTCTGTTGCTCGTTTGTCTGACCCATTTCTTATATTCACCAGGCGTGTGTTGCTGCCGTGTCTTTTATTCACTAAGCTTGGCATTCTGGTCCCATGTAAGCAGGATCAATGCATCAACAACAGAAGGCAAAGCTCAAAAGAAGACACTAGCCATGAGATTTGTATCCAAGAACATAGAACCATCCAACAGAGTCTCACAATCATTAAGGCATATACACTGAAATTGTCACACGGATGCAGAGTATTACTTGGGCAAAGACTGTAGTACAGTCAAACTCGCACACTTTGGCATCATGCAAAGAGAGTCATACACATGCAGAATGACACAGAAGTCAAAACTCTTTCTCACTGTCTCTCACACACACAAATACGCAGAGAGTGTTAAGCATGCAGAATTTCACACAGATATTCTCACAATGGCAGAGTATCTCTGTCCCTCACTCACTCTCTTTCTTACTCACTCTCTCTCATACATACACACATAGTCTAACACAAAGAGAGTCTAAATTAGGGTATTTTACTTAGAAAACAATTGTGTGTGTGTGTGCGCGCACGTGCATGTGTGAGAAATAGTAATCCTGGATAATCAGTATATATGCGAGACTCTCTATGTCTGTATGATTGTTTATCTATGTAAGTCTCCAGGTAAGTGAGATTTTCAGCTGGTGACACTCCAACTGAGACTATTTGAGAACGGTTGTGTGTTTTCCTGTATAAGGCTATCGACTAGAATAGGACTATCTTCTTGTGTGTGAGTGCCCATGGGGCGCATTCTGCCTGTGTATGAATCTTTGTGGGTACTGTGTGGTGAGGAGGATTACCTTGTTTCAGCTGAATAACCAATGGAATATGCAGATGGAGTATGGTAATTTTGCTATAGTAGACCTAATCATGTTATGTGTGTTTCCCTTACTGGTCGTGTATCTCAAAAGCTTCACCATTGCATTCCACATGCAGTAGCTAAATCCAGACCTCAAAAAAGACTCATGGACTGGTTATTTCTTGGTGTAAACTGTTCTCTCACAAATTCATTATACATTTCTTACCTGAGGGACACCTCAAAACATTTGAACACGTTTTTAATCGGTTGCAGTGCTACTTTTTTACTTTTAAATATATAAATACATTTAAGTAAAAGTAGGGTGACCAAGTGGCTGCGTGTCACCGAGACACCACTTTTCCATTCCTCAAGTTTTGTTTACATATCATTGTTATCAGGCATTTTGGTCCAATTGTTCCAATTAATATTAACCAAGACTACAACTCCCCGAATGCACTGATATATTGACTCAAACCCAGAACTGGAAAAGTTGGATCCTGATAACTTGGAGTCATCTGGTCACCCTGTCTAAAAGACTTGTTATAAACAATATAAAACACAATTCTAAAAAAAAGCATCCCTACATCAGATGGACTCAATATCCGCTACAGCACACATGTCTGAAAAAATAAGCTATTTGAATGTTTCTATTTTCCACAAACCTACATTTTTGTGTTTGTCAGGGAAGTGACGCGCAATAAAAAAAAATCCCCTGCCCAGTGAATGTAATACAATCAACTGAAGCAGCATGGGTTTGGTCTTAATCATTTTCAATGCCGTGGGCGTGTGGTTAGACTATTTCAGGCTAAGTGGTTCACAATAACATATTTACATTTCTTTTGTGTTGGATAACGAGCATCTGTCTTCTTGGTTTAGTCAGTGTAGTCCATTAGGCTTGCGGTGTAAAAAAAAAGTCAAAATAAAGTTCTGGGTCATATTCAAATCACGAGGCATGGACCAGAAACTAACACTTTCCAGGAGAAATAAATAAGCGCCACAGGTTCACACCAGCACTCTGCGGGCGTGCTCAGATGCTCTATCCCTTCACTGCACCTGAATCCACGCAACAGCAATGTAAGTCTTTACGCATAAGGGGGCTGGCTTATTTACAAGCCCCTTGCGCCGCTGGTACGTCACTTTTAATATGGGAAATGTTGCTGCTTTTGACGATTTATTTATTTTTGTAGGCATCTTTCATTGTAAGACCATTAGGCATTATAAACCCTATTAAGCCGATGCTGAAATAAAAGACATGAAGGTTGCACAACCAAAATATGGATGTACATACCAAGGAGGAGTGGCATTGAAAGTCATTATTAGGATGCCCACATTTTTAAAACCATGTGATTGTCTAATTTGCTTTCCATGTGTATATTTCAGAATAGCACTAACTCATCATCTTAGGCGCAGCCCCTTGGTGTGCTGGAAGGAGAAGAATGGGGCGTGGCAGGGTGTGGAGACGTGAGACCTTTATGTGACCTGTTGGATGCAAGGGAGCCCATTCATGACTCACAAGTCCTAGGGATGGTTGGCCTAGAAAGGGCTGTGAGTCAGGTTGCCAGTGCTTTTTATAAAAGGTGGCCTCAAGGAGTGTTTGGGTGCCTAGGGCTCGCTAACATAAGGTAGCCAATGGCATGCCAAAAAGGTCTGCGTGAATGGACAGAAGGACGGTGGACCTGTAAAAATAGTAAACAGACTTGGCTCTAACACAACATAGAAGATGTAATGCAGCAACAACCCAGGTAACTACCAGTGCATAACACTTTCTGTCGTTTGTAAAGAACTACATCATCTGAGCCTCCTGGCCCTCAGGACAATTAAAGTCAGTGCTGGATTTGTGAACCCTGTAGAAAATTGAAAAAAGTATTCACTGCAGTGCTGCTGTGCTTGGCCAACAGCCTCACATAGGGGTTGGGTGTGTGCAGCAAGATTGGAGCACAGACTGTATGCAGTCCAGAGCCTATGGCCATCACCCGCAGAGCATGGCCAAAGGCAGCGTCTTGTGATAATTGACTGCCCACAGACTGCCTGCAGAGGGTTGGGCACAGGAACTCTTGGATGTGGTATATGGTCAAGAGAAGCCCAACGTTCACTGAAACAAACAAAAGTTAAAGTGAATTTATGGGAAACTTTCGATATAGCACCTCATTGCATGTTTAAAAACATGCCAGAAGTGTCAGAACCCTGTTTAGAAGGTCATGGGGCAAACAAGGGCTACTAGCCCAACAGAGGGGTTTAAGGCCTTTCACTCCTGCTGTCCCAGGGCCCTACCTACTATGGATTCGGAGCAACGGGGCCAAGTACCCTTCCATCCCTTTACTCTCAGTAATAGTACAGGATGAGGAGTTAAGGGCTTCTCGGGGGATAGGAGGGCATATGGGGGAGGACACAGGCTCACAACTCAAATCACATGCAGCAGCAGCAATAAACGGCTTCCCAGGCAGTTAATTTACTATTAAAAAAACATTTATTTTTTACCGCTACCAACACATAGGGAAATACAACATTCACAAACAACCTCCACAGTCCACTGAGGTCAGGGCTCTAGTGTTTCATAGGCGGTTCCCTGAGTCCTCTTACTCCCTCCTCACTTGAACAATAGTGGTTATTCCCCATTTACTATAGATGACAATCAAATGAAGCCTCAATAGTAGTCTGAAGTTCAGGAGTTCCACTCAGGCTCTCTATTAAAGTCAAATGTGTGCCAGAGACACAAGCAAGTTCCCTTGAGGCTGACATGCCAGAAATCAGTCTCACCCGCACCTGCAGAATAGAAGTGACGTGACCGGAGTCCCTGCGTGTGCCTCTACAGCCGGTGTTTGCGCTGCAGTGCCTGTCTTTGATAAGTTCTCTGTACACAGCCCGGAAGGGCTGCCCTTGGGAGTCCTCAAGTTACTGATAAGCGGTCATGCAGCCTCTGCGACCAGAGCTTCTTTGTGGGTCCGCCAAGCTGGGTAAGTTCTTTGGTCTTTTCCACAGTGAGTGGGGGCGGGAAGTAGTGCAAAGGTCCTGATGCTCATCCTCAGTCATGGTGGAGGTCCCTAGGAGTCCCCATGGTGCCTTTCCAACGGTGACAATCCCAACAAGGTGGCACTTCTTGCATGATCCCCCTCTTCACTGCATAAGAGCTATGACCATATCGGTACAACAGATTTCTTCATCTTGTTCTCTCCTGGCATACAGAGCCAATGACCCCAGCAGAAGCCTGATTAACTTCCCTCCTCTCACCTCAGAACAACTAAACCTGCTCCTCGACAAAATAAAATCTGGATCCCCCCTGGATCCCTGTCCTCTTAAGATCTTGAAGGATTGCAGGGAGGTATTATTGCCCTCTCTGTTAGAGGTGATGAATTCAGCAATTACTGAAGGCATTTTTCCATCCTCTTTGAAAATGGCGGTCGTCAAGCCGCTTTTGAAGAAGCCCTCATTGGACCCTGGAGTTTTGAAGAATCTCCGTCCTATATCCCTGCTGCCCGCTCTAGTGAAGATGCTTGAGGCATATCTCAACCAACACCTGAGCGCTTTTCTGGATGCCTCTAGCCTGCTGGATTCTTCCCAGCATGGCTTCCGAAGGGCCCACAGCACTGAGTCCGCCCTTACAGCGGTCGTCAATAAACTTCGTCTGAAAGTCGACAGGGGCCAAACCACCCTTCTGGTCCTGCTCGACTTGACAGCTGCCTTCGATACCCTATCTCCCTCTGTCCTGGTAACACGCCTTAGGGAAATGGGAGTCGAGGGCCCCGATCCGAGCCTCTTGTCCTCTTTTCTTAATCAAAGAGAACAGAAGGTCAAGGTGGGTGAGTTCTTCTCTGCCGCCAAACCTGTGCAGTGTTGGGTCCCTCAGGGTTCCACGTTGAGCCCCACACTCTTTAACATCTATGTGGCCCCACTTGCCAAGTTGGTTAGATCTTTCGGGCTGGAAGTGCTGTCATAAGCCGACGACACACAGATTAGGGTTTCCCTCTCCCAGTCAGTGAGTATCTCCGTACTTAACTTCAGGAATTGCATGGAGGCAGTCTCTCAGTGGATGGTCCTCAATTTCCTGAAGTTAAACGATGAGAAAACCGAAGTCCTGATATTTGGGGCAGTCAGGACATCTGGTCAAGTGACTGGTGGCCCTCGTCCCTTGGTGCTTGTCCTCAGCCTTCGCAATCCGCCCGTAATCTGGGTGTGCTGATAGACTCCACGCTCTCCTTTGACCTTCAGGTCAATAGGACGGTTTCCACCTGCTGTGGTGTCATCAGGATTCTGAGAAAGATCGCACACTACCTCTCCCCAGAAGCTCGAAAGCAGGTTACTATGGTTCTTGTCTGTTCGAGACTAGACTATTGTAATACGCTTTACTCAGGCATCAATAAAACGCTTACTCAGCACCTTCAGATAGTGCAGAATGCGGCCGCTAGGCTTGTCCTTGACGCCCCTAGATTTTCCTCAGCCTCTTTAACCAGGAAGAACTTACACTGGCTACCTATCCAGGCTAGGATCTCTTTTAAGATCCTATGCCTTACCAATGGGGCTTTGCATGGTACAAGCCCAGAAGGCATAAGGTCTCTTTTGTCCTCATACTCCCCTACTAGAGCTCTCCGCTCCTCTAATAAAAAACTTTTGTCTGTTCCCCGGGCCTTTAAAGCCAGGTGGGGTGGGAGGGCCTTTTCTCCAAGGCTGTGGAATACTCTTCCTCCCGAATTAAAAGGACAAACTTCCATTCTGCTTTTTCGTAAAGCACTAAAAACATTATTCTTTACTGAGGCCTATCTGTAATCGTGTCTTCGGCCCATACTACAAGTAATACCATCATTTAGGTGCCTTGATGTCCTTGGGCTAAGTTGCGCGTTACAAGATGCCATTCATTCATTCATTCATTCATTCATTCACCGACTCACTACCTCACATGGGCTACAGCCCACCCAGCATGGCAACATCGTCATGGCAGCCCCTCCTGCCATTCAGGGTCCCTGGTTCCTCACTGCACATGGGCGATGACACGTTCGACACAGTGCTGACCACGGATCACTTCACGGCGGCCCAACTCTGGCATACGAGGGTCACTGACTTTTACATACTTACAGGCAAAGTCCTGATCGGTGCAGCAGCCGTCTATTCACACCTCACAAAGTGAATACACTCAATAGGATTATCCACTGGACCTTGCTCCCTTCAACGCTCTCCTCTTCACTGGGCACACTGATCATGGCAGGCAGGCAGGTGCTGGTGCTCCAGGGCTTGTGGTCTAGGATTCCTTGGGTGATGCCCCTTCACCCAGATGGGAGACTAGCAGACCTTGGTCCTCAGTCGGGTCACACGCAGAAGTCTTGAAGGTCTTCTCCTCCTCACACAAGCGACTGGCTGCTGGGATCTCAAGCTCACTTTCTTATAGCCCATTTCCACACCCTATAAGTGATTCTTTGAAGGTTATGCGGGTGGTCTGATTCCATTTGAAGTACACCCTCCTCTCCTTTTACTTCCTTCTGAAAGCAGTCTGTTACAGCAGGACTCCACAGCTGATACGCCCTCAGCAAAGACCATGGGAGTGACAAGAGTTCTCTGCTGAATGTTGAATGTCAGCTAAACTAATACCTGTAAAAAAAGGTAGGCCCAGGACCTCAGCCATATTCCTTATGATGTTCTTCAATCACATCTCCTTCCTAAGAGGTGCCCATGCCCCTTCCTTGTCACTCTCTCTGAATCAAAGACCACCCGTTGAGGTGTGCTAGTGAAGCCTCTCCCTTCTCCAGTGTGTCCCACCCAGCATACAGAAATGCAGCAGCACACACATCTGTCTCCTCCTGTTTCACCATGCAACCCTGGGTATCCCAAAAAGTAGCAACGTATTTTCCATATTGCATCATTCACAGGCACACATACATAGCAAATGTATGCACTGCCCAGCACTTCATCCTTCATGTATTGTACCACTCTCAGGCACACATACACCCAGCACATGAATATAACCTGCATTTACTGCTGAACACTACATCTCTCATGTGTTGTACCACTCACATGCACACATACACCCAGCACATGCATATAACATACATGCACTGCACAGTATTGGATTATGTCTGTATTGTACCCTTCACAGGCACACATACATCCAACACATATGCACTGTGCAGTACCGCACAACAAACCGATGTAGGCCAAAGATGCTTTAAGCACACAGCAGCGGAACTTTAAATGAGTGAGTATGTAGGCCTCACTCCAGTGAAACAGGTTAAATGGACCTGTTCACTATTACTGATTACTACACGGTATTCTGCCACCACTGTGCTAGAGATGCTTAACTCCTGGTAAAGGCAGTAGGCTTCAACCACTATGAGCGTAGCAATTTGGGTGCACCTCCTGGTCCAACAAGACTGCAATCTGTGAAACAGGCCTTTGTCATGGCGCACACGCATGGGCCACGTTTGTTTATGATGACAAAATTCAGCATCAGGGATCCAGATACCTGTACAGCTGGGGCACTTAGGGGTGGGGTGCAAGTTAACTGCGAGTCAGCGAGAAGAGGTTGGCAAACCATCCCAACACCTCTCTGCATTCCCTCCACTGCTCAGGCGTTAACTGAGGGACAAACTAAACCCCTTTCACAGAGCCAGCAAGTTAGGAAGAATCTGACTGTCTTCCTCTACTTCCTCTGCAATAGCCATGCCATTCACTCTGTAATCTCTAGGGGTAAGGCTTCAGCCTGTTCACATGGAACAACCTCTTTGGTTTCCTTGTGGCACCTGTGTCCACCAAGTAGTTAACCTCAGAAATCTTCTGAACTACCTTGTATGGTTCATACAATATGTCTTCCAAAGCCCTGGGACAAATAGGCTATAGCACCAACACCACCTGACCCTCCTGATACTCAGTCAGCATAGCTTTCTGGTCGTACCATTTCTTTATCAGCTCTTGGCTGGCCAAAGGTTTTCCCTCGCCTGAGCTATGTACTGCACCCTCAACTTCCTGATGCCGATCACATAGTCCACCACAACTTCCATTGGAGAGTCTGAGCTTCCTTCCCTCCCTTCTTTGACTAAGGTGAGTGGACCCCGCACCAGGTGTCCATACAGAAACTCAAATGGATTGAACCCTACCCCCTTTTGCACGATCGTTAAGTAGGTAAACAAGAGACATAGTAGGTGAAAATCCCATTTTGTCCTGAGGTCCTGTGGCAGAGATCCCATCATGCTCTACAGTGTCTTGTTAAACGGATCCACAAAACCATTAGGTTGTGGTGATATACTGTGTAGAAGTGGTATGTCACACCGGCTTGCTCCAACATCTCACTCATGTAAGAGTAGATGAAGTTGATTCCCCATTCAGAAATTACCATCCTTGAAAATCCAACCCTATAAATGATTCACAGGAGAGCTCTTGTTGCCACTGTGCAGTCATGCTCATCAGTGAAAGAGCTTCCTGGTACCTTGTACAAGGAAGCTTCCTTCCTGATAGCGAGTCAACATGCTATGTACTGGTGTTTTGCGACCGCATTTGTGGATGCAAAAAACTCACAGTTTACCACCTACTTCAAGTAGGTGGTAAACCACTCACAGAGGCCCCCTTCCCCTTTGTGAGTATGTTGGAAAATATTTTTTAAGAGCAGACATTGGTCCCAGAGATGCCTGCCCTTAAAAAAATTCAACTGAAAAGTTACATTTTTCTTTTTTTAAATGCATACATTTTCCTCTAAGGAAAACGGTTTGCATTAAAAAAAAGCTGCTTTATTAAAAAGCATTCCCAGACATGGTAGTCTGCTGAGCCCAGCAGGCCACTATCCCTGGGAGGACTGTCATTGGCAATGGGCTCGCAAATTGTGAGAAGCTCATTAATATTAATGAGCCTTGCAATTTGCGACCTCATTGGGAATCACAAACATTGTGAAATACGCTGTTGTACATTGGAAATGGCACCTTGCAAATTGCAACTCACAAAAGAGTTGCAATTTGTGATGCGCAATTTTCTTGGCCGTACATCTGGCCTCAAGTCTCATGCAGAACACCATCTACTCTCTGGTAGTCTTGAATCTCTGAATGCACTGAGCTGGCTTCAGCCCAAACCATATAATCAGAGCTTCTTTCATTCGAACATAGACCATCTGGTCGGCCACAGGTATTCTCCCTACGATGGCTGTCCCTTCCAATGACATGCGCCCCCATTAAGGCAACTGCCTTAGATACCTTATTTAAAGCCGACACCTTAAAAGAAACCTTGATGCTCACAAATCATCCCAAAAATGTCCTAACTTTCCCCATACACATGCACAAGCTCTATTGGAATTTTGACACCACCTGGCCTGAACTGGATATAGAATCACTTATCTTTGATGGAGATATCATTGCTGACATCTTAAGCTTCTCTCCCTCAAGGGCTATATTTTCTCTCTCCAGCCCTTTTTCCTTTTCCTTCTATTTCTCCTCCTACTCTGTTTTTCCTCCCTTTTTCTCAGTTTCTCCTCCCACTCACGCAATTTCTACTCCAAGGCCCATTTCTCCAGCCTCTCCTTCCTCTTCTCCTCTTGTTCTCAATGAGCTAGTCGTAGCTTCTTCCTCTCAAACTTTCAGGCCTTCTCTTTGTCCTCAGCGATCACTTTCTAAAAAGCAAACTGCAAACTCAGTGTCTCTGCAAGACTCAAATCACCCAAAGGTGTTTATTCTTTGAATTTGTGACAGTGGTACCCTAGAAATTTGAGGTGGTGTACACACCTGGGATATTCAAGAAATTAAAGGTGGTGAGTGTCTTGGAAAAACTCTGGAAAATGCATTAGGGACACACTCTGCATGTGTCTGTGATAGACCTGTCCTAAATGTATCCAATAGCCTGAATCCACAGCACTCTCTCTCTAGGTTCCTTCCATAGTTCCCTCCCCAGGGTTAACGTCTACCTCATCCATTTCACCCAGTGTCTCAAACCGGTCCCTAATGAAATTAACAAGGACCTCTCAGTTCCTACTCCTGGGAATTCTCTACCCTCCGTCCCCACATACATCCTTCATCTGATCTATAGACATTGTGCTGAGGTCTATACCCAACCCAGTATTTTCCATTGTCTGTGTCTGTCACCTTTTTGCATAAAAACTGGATTTATTGTCTACAGAACTCATGGCCCCCACCCGTCCTTCACAGAAGCCATCACTGTCTTCATCGCACCCCAGGCTCTCGCATCCACCAACTACATTTTACTTGGCAAACTCAATTTTCACTTGGACAACCTCAAAGACCGGAACACTGCATCCCTTTTGGAGAACCTCACCAGCATTGGACTCAAGCAGCTAGTCAGCTCTCCAACCCACTCAGCAGGACACACGCTCAACCCCGTCTTCTCCACCAGTAAAAACATCGCCATCAGCCACACCTCCGAATTACTCTGGACCAACAACTACTGTGTCCATTTCGCTATCACCAAAACCACAATACATCATCACATCCACCACATCCGCCACCGAAGCTGGAACAAGGTCACCGAAGAACATCTCACCGCCTCACTCAGCACAATCCCACTGCCGACATCCACAGACGCCAACACCTCGGCACATAACCTACACCGATGGATCTCCAACTGTTCTGACACTCTGGCGCCCCTGAAAAAGCCCCCGGCAAGCAACGCTCCAAGAAAGTCAGCTGGTTTACTCCAGCCCTTCAGGAGTCCAGACACAACTTTAAATAGCTCGAGAAGAGATGGACGAACATCAATACCCAGAAGCCCACGCAGCCTTCAAAGCCCCAGTCACCACACACCACCTCCTCCTGAAGACTACAAAGAAAATGTCCCTCTAAAGCAGAATCCATGCCAACACACAACAGCTTAGAACTCTTTGCCATTGTCAAGGAGTTTGCAGAAAACACAGCGAGACCACAGATGTCCTACCCTGCCAAGACCTGTGCAACAAATTCAGCAACTTTTTTCACCACAAGTTCAGGCAGATCTTCAACAGCTTCGATACCCAAGACCCTCTCACCATGCCCACCACCACCGCATCAAACGACGCTGCCCATACAGATCCTGCTCAACTGGACCCCGCTCACCACGGATGACACGCTCAAGACGATGAAGAGCATCTATTTTGAAGCCCCCTCGGACCCCAGCCCACACCATATCTTCCAGAGAGTCACCACTTCCAACGCCTTTGAGCTACTCCACACCATCAACTGCTCCATCACGACTGCCTCCTTCACTGATGACTGGAAACACGCCGAGATCAATCCCCTGCTGAAGAAGCCATCTGGCAACCGGCAGACCTCAAGAACTTCAAACCCATCAACCTGCTCCTCTTCTGGAATGGTGTGGTGTGCAAAAAAACAATGGATTTAACTTACTGGGGGTGAATGTTTGATTGGTTCTATCCATCATCTGTTTTTTTTTGCATTTGTTGCCTTGAGTGGGAAGGGTAGTATTCCCAGACATGGATCCCATGCTCGCTATGCCACCAGCTTCAAACTAGCCTGGATGATAAGGGGTGAAACCTCGAAACTGGTCCCAAGATGCAGGGAAGGCCTGGCAGTTCGAGCTGGAGTAGGTTCAAGACTGATTTGCATATGTCTAAACTGGAATCACTCGGCGTACAAATAAACAATGGATTTAACCCAGATCTGTGACTGGGGTGAATGTTTGATTGGTTCTGCATTCCGTCCATCATCTGTTCTTTTTGCATTTGTTGCCCTGAGTGGGAAGGGTATGCCCATACGTGGGACCAGTGCTCGCTATGCCACCAGATTCAGGCTAGCCTGGCAGATATGGAGCTAAACCACGAAACTGGTCCCAGGATTCTGGTTTCTTGTCCAGGGAGGACCTGGCCTGGCAGTTTGGGCTGAACTGTTCCCATGGGGAGCAGGGTCAAGACTGATTTTCATATGGCTGGGTCTAAACTGGAATTATGTGGCGTTCAAAAAATCAATGGATTTAACCCAGATCTGTGCCTGGGGTGAATGTTTGATTGGTTTAGCATTCCATCCTTCATCTGTTCTTTGTGTACCCCTTCTCAGCCAAGGTCATCAAGAAGGGAATCAATGCCCAACTCTCAGAGTTCATCAAAGCCAACGACTTCCTGGACATCTCCCAATCCATCTTCCGAAGCAACCACAGAACAGAGACCGCCCTCTTCTCGGCCACTGAGGACATCCGCTTTCTCCTCAACCGGGGCAAAACAGCAGCCCTCATCCTCCTGGACCTCACGGCCGCCTTTGACACCATCTCCTACCGCACCCTAAGCACGGGACTCCACAGCGCCCTTATCCATGACAAAGCCGTTGACTAGATCTACTCTTTCCTTACCGGTCGAACACAGTCAGTCAGACTACCACAGTTTCTCTGAAAACCCACAGAGATCAGCTGCAGGTGCGGCAGGGTTCCTCCCTGAGTCCCAACCTCTTCAACGTCTACATGGCCCCAACCGCAGCCATCATCAGGAACCACAAACTCAACATCGTCTCCTATGCTGACGACAACCAGCTGATCCACTCCCTCACCAACCAACCCACAGCCATCAGAAACAACTTCCACAACGGGATGAAGGCCATCGCCACCTGGATGAGAGACAGCTGCCTCAAACTCAACTCGAACAAGACAGAAGTCCTCATCCTGATCCATCCCCTTAGCTTTGGACAACTACTGGTGGCTAGAACACTCCCCACACCCACGGACCCCACACAAAACCTCAGCATCATACTGGACTCCTCGCTCACGATGAACTGCTAGATCAACGCTGAACCTCATCATGTTTCCACATGCTTCGCCTGCTTTGAAATACCTTCAGATTTATTTCCACCAAATTCAGAAAGACAGTTACCCAAGCATTCATCAGCAGCAGACTCGACTATGGTGAGTCCATTTAATTTGTGAAACTTCCTTTCAGCCTTAGCATCAGCCTAACCTATAGTGATCTTGGTCAATTTGCACTATTATTGTCCCATTCACTGTCAAGCACAGGATAAGACCATTTCATAGGAAAGAGCCAGCAACATAATAACACAATTTAACAATGCTTAAATTTCACTTTGATGTGGAAAGCATACACTTTAGTTATGACATCTATGGCAACTCATTTGTGTTTATGGTTAGCTACACAATAATTATGTTATCCGTCTGTAACTGTGCCTCGTTCGGGACACATATACTACTGGTTATAAACAATTTCCTCATTTGTCTTTGCAGGCACTAGGGCCATGATTTGAATGATGCAGCAAGTGCAGTGACACAGGGGCCAAAAGGTCTAGGAAACCCACTGAACACAGATTATTGCTATATTTTGCTGCTAAACGTGCAGCCACAAGTGCAGTTTCCTTGCAGGCACAAGGGTCATGATATGAATGGTGCATCAGTTGCATTGGCGCAGGTGGCAAAAGCTCTACAAAACCCACTGGCCACCGAGTCTTGTGATATTTTACCAGTAAACAAGCAGTCGCAAGTGCAGTTACTTAGCAGGCACTAGGGCCATGATTTGAAGGGTGCAGCAGGTGCAGTAGCACAGGGGCCAAAAGCTTTTAGAAACCAACTGAACACTGATTATTGCTACATTTTACTACCAAGCAGTCACAAGTGCAGTTACCTTGCATGCACTAGGGCAATGCCTTGAATTGTGCAGCAGGTTCTTTTGTAACATTCCACCCAAAGTAACTCATAGCCTAAAGCAACACTGTTCTAAAAGCTGTAAACTATTGAACTTGTCTGTCTACCTACAACGTATGTTACATTCAGCACATCTATACAACACATTTTCACAGTTTTTGTGTGGTTCTTAAAGGCTTCTGAATCTGAACACACTAGCACCTCGGCAGGGGATTTCTCTATTCTATACCATTAGCACTTCAGCTATTGTAAACACTATATAAATACTTCTAACTTACCATATGTCTTTACATACCAAGCATTGTCAAAGCTAGTAGGTCTCGCCTATGCAAGATCTATTGGCGTTGTCAAATTATTTTGGGCCTTATTATACAGCAGTGCTAGCTTTAGTGCAGCATACCTGAAAAAAACGCGACATCCCGGACAATGCTAGCTGTGCCGTTCAGCTTTTTTACATTACTTTCAGCCATTTGCAACATAGCTAAACAACATTACCAAAGCCAATAAATCTCACATAACAAGACATATTAGCTTTGCCAATGCTTGTTTCTTTGGGCTATTGTACCCAGGTACACCCTCCTGTCCCCCCCATTCACATACATGGTGGGGAGCTTGGCTTTTCATGGTGCAAAGCAATTATGACAATGTGCATACATGAATTTTCAGGGCTATAACACGTCTGAATTTTGCATTGTGATTTGCTAATTAGCAGTGGTGCATAGAATTGTGCATGGGCCTAAGCAACCAGGCAGTGAATCTGAGCCTGACTCTAGTATCCCATACAGCAAAATTGTGCATCTCCATGTCAAGGGAGCTGAGAGGGACCAGAGACTACCTCTATCCAGAAGAAACTTGAAGGTTTTATTGACTCAAAAACAATCCATTCCATCAAGTTCCCAGAGCTTCACTCTGCAGTGCCAGGCCACCTGTGGACTATGTGCGCTACCTAAAAGAATTATAACTCAAGTTTTCACAGGTAGGCTTTGAGACACCTGGGGGCATATTACCAAGGGGAGCGATAGGCGAGCGGCAATAATTCCTTTGCTCTATTAGCAAGCTGTCGCTAACTGATGTTAGCGACAGCTTTTAGGCGATAGCGAGCGTTTTGGGGCCCGCTTTGCATGTCAGCGATGTTTATCGCTAATGACATGCAAAGTGGGCGTACCCAACCAGTTAGCGACTGAAAGCAGTTGCTAATGTCGCTATCGCCTATTAGCAAGGCAGGCGTGGCGTAGGAAATATTTGTGCTAAGCGCGAATATCTCCAAATACTAACACCTGCTCAGACCAGTTCTTTTCCATGTTATCCAATGGGAGATGGATAATATGGCTAAGAGCATTTTGTCGCTAATGCGTGAACATCGCTGTATTCTCAGCGATATTCACGCATTTCGCCGCTATCGCTGGATATTTTAGCACAATGGAGAAAAACGTTGCTAATAGCATGTTTTCTCCGCAAACATATCCAGCGATAGGCAGCGATAAAAAAAATCGCCGCTAAGCCTATTTAGCGATAAATATCGCTACTTGTTGGTAATATGCCCCATAGAACGGCAGCTCTGCGGATAAGTCACTAAGCATAAGGTCAATGAATTCTGATTATCGCCACATCAAGGTCCAGCACAAATAATGATGATATTTAACCCCTTTGGCGCTGGTGACGGAACCTCTCTGTCACCAGCCTTGGTCGCGCTGTGCTGGTGACGGAGTGTTTCCGTCACGGCCCGCTCGGTGTGCCTGCGCACTGCTGATTTCGCGCCTGCGCAGCGCGTTCTGTTGAGCAGGCGTGGCCGTGACGGAACCGCTCCGTCACAAGCAAAGCGCCCGAGGCTAGTGAGGGAGCGGTTCCGTCACGAGTACCTACTAGCGCTTTGGCGGAATAGCCGCCGCAGCAAAGGAGTTAAATGTGGATTGTTTATTCCTGTATTTAACTCCTTAAAACTCTGTTAGATGTTTAATTGAATTATGACCATACACACAGGTGTTCTGGTTTGTACAAATGAGAAACAAATTTTGCATGAATGCACTTGATCTAACAGAAGTCCCTGTTTGTGATAATTTAAGCAAGGGTCATCACGGGCTGGTAAAAAAGTGAGCACATCACCCATGACCTTCGTGCACTGAATTGGCTTCCCTTTGCGGCCAGGATGCATTTCTAAATCGCCTGCATGACCCACAAAGTGTATCATCAGAATACCCCCCACCCCACCTGTCCTAGACAATGACCCTATCGGGGGTAACAGATCCTCCAGAAGCACAAGCTCCCTACTTCTCAAGCCACAAAAATTCAAGAAAAAGAAAACCTACAACCATTCCTATTCTGGAACGGCCCCAAACATTTGGAACTCTATTCCCACGGAGATCAGATGCAACCCATCCACATCCTTCTTCCGGAAAGAAGTAAAAATGTGTCTATCCAACAAATTCCTCTCTCACTAGGGCTAGGCAATCGGTACCCCCACCCCACACCCCCACATAAACTGT
Organism: Lissotriton vulgaris; assembly: GCF_964263255.1. Taxonomy (NCBI): domain Eukaryota; kingdom Metazoa; phylum Chordata; class Amphibia; order Caudata; family Salamandridae; genus Lissotriton; species Lissotriton vulgaris. Next base: position 411,919,399 of record NC_141693.1, on the reverse strand, counting down.
GCATCACTATCTCTGGGAAATCTTTGCCTCTACTCTCCCCACCCTGTAACCCAAATCATTTTACCTCAGAACTTGAGTTTACATGTTCTACTGCATAATGTTTTGTTTACATTCTTTCTATTCTGTTACTTTGTATTTTTATTTACAACTATGTAACCCGAGAAAATACTGCTATTTTGTTCAAATATACCACTTCATATTGTTTACTCTTTTTTACTGTTACTCTGTATGTTCCTCATGTTATTCAGTTGTGCTCACTCTGTAAAACACTCTGACACCTTCAGGTCATGTTTGCCCTATATAAAACTCCTCAAATAAATAAACTATAGAGTGAGCTTACTTGGGTAGATAATATAGGAGCAGAAGTAACCATTTTTGTAAGTTCCTCTGTGAAAAAGCTACAGGTTCACAAGTTGAAACCACATCACTTAAGTTATGTTAACCCAAAAACTAGTTTGCTAGTTGGCTGTTGGGTGACATGTGTCCATTTACAAAACCTGCAATGAGTCTGTGATTGGCCACGTATCACAGAATACCCATGGATTGTGGTTCTGCTTAGACCATCTGTTCTCCTTTTTCTTCCTTGTTTCAGACACACTGGACCTGAACTTCAGAGGTGTAGACCTGTATGTAGGTTGCAGATGCATTTTGCGTTTGTGTTGCATGGTGTAGTTGAGACCTGCATCCCAAAGTTATGTTATGTTATGTTATGTTACTGGGGGTTTTCTAGAGCGCTCAGCAGTTCACTTATTCACTTATTCTAAGAGCCAGGCAGTCCCGCCCTTGAACAGTGGTGGTTGGCACGGCCCCGCCTTGGTGTCTTGACTGCACCAGAAGCCCTGTCACATGCACTGTGCTCATATTCCTCGGAGTTGCATAATGTGCACTGTTAGAAATGAGATTTCTGGTTGGCTAGGGCATGCGCCTAAACCAGGCAGAAACCACCACTCTAGTCAGGGCAAAGGAGTTACACGCTGAAGATAGCCCCTGCTTACCCCCTTGGTAGCTTTGTACGAGCAATCAGGCTTTTCCCAGAGGCAATGTGTAAAGCATTTGCGCAACACACACACAGAGCAGCAACACACTATTTACACCACAAAAGAAACTCCACACAAGGTTATATAAAAAATAGCCTTTGTATTATCCAAAACACATTAGAATCATAATCACACATATCCACTGTGCCAACTTGCACTAGGCCATAATTTGCAGGGGATTATATACAGGACATGGCCTATCGGGCCACTGTTAGAACCTTTAGAAAGGGCTAGTGGCACATATAAAACACAACCAGTGACTACTGGTAAAATACTGTACTTAGCATTTTCACCTGCAACAGAAACGCATTATGTCTGCATCATATTAGGCATAAAACACATTACGCAAATATCACAATGAGGAGGGCACCTTAGTGACACTCCCTAGGTGCATACATCACCTTCCTTTAGGGCCTTGCACCCTCCTGGTACCCACAGGTACCAAACCTGACCCCAGGCCAACTGGCCTTTCACTGGGGCTCAAATGCCCTTTGTCCAAAATGTCAGGGCTCTCACAGGACCTCACTGGCCCATTTGGCTGCCTTGGCAGTGACAACACGGTGCATAATGCACTGGGGCAGATGAGTGTATCTCACTCCTTTATTCTCAAGAAAAGAAAAATTCCCCCCATCGTTGCAGCTGCCCGCGCTCCTGCTGTGCAGCTGTGGAAGACCTTGGCACGGTAGCGCCTCTCGAGGCACTTGTCGCGGTTGGCGGCTGTTCCCCCAAAGCACCCAAAAATGCGGGGTAGGCTCCCGCTTCCCACCTGGAGCATGGCAATGCGGGGTGGGCTCCCGCTTCAAAAGACAATGCAGGAGAATCAGCACGTTGGGATTCCCTCCGGGCAAGTTGCATCCCAGCGCTGCGGAGCACACATGCTCCTCATCTCCTGGCAGGACTGGAGTAACCCTCCCTGGGGCTCCAACAGTAGAGATGAAGCCCTTCACGAAGCGCTGGAACCCAAAAGGTTCATTGGGGCAGGGCTGGCCCAGGCAGGCCAGCACACAGGGCTCTCCAGCAGGGAGGCAGTCCTTGTGGTGGTCCAGCAATAGCAAGTCCCCAAGTAGCACAAGGAAGCACAACCCTGGAGCCACAGCCCGAGTATATATACTTCATTTTCCTTTGTCTGCCCTTGGCACAGGGCTTGGGGGAACCAGTCTCAACTGATTCTGGTGGGTATTGGAGCACTCTGTTTACAGGGCTCCTCTTCCCTTTGCCAGGTGGGGGCTCGGTCATCAGACCACCACAGGGTGGTGGAGCCAGCATTCACCCAGGCAGGCACAGACCTATCCAGGGTCAGGGGACTACTTTCCCCACTACTCAAAATACAGATCCCCTATTCAGCCTAGCGCTGAGACACCCTGCCCTCCCTGGAGCCCCACACACCTCCCCAGCCCCTGTTACTTCAGAGACAGACATGCAATACACATCAGGCAGGTAGACACATAGCACACAGAAATGTCAACTTCTAAAAGTGGCATTTCTAAAATAGTGATAATAAATCTGCACACACCTTTGAGCAGCATTTATTATTACTATTCCAAACATATCAAACTTGACCACACTGCTCCTCTCATATCAGGAATTCCCACTGAAACACTTACCAGGGAATCCCCAATGCATCCTATGAGAGGGCAGCCTCACAGTAGTGAGAAACCAAAATGGCTCTTTGTCACCACCAGGACATGTCACACACTTAAGGTACATGTTCTACCTTCTACCTACAATGCACTCTGACCATAGGGCTAGCTAGGGCCTACCTTAGGGGTGACTGACATGTAGTAAAAGGGGAGTCACCGACGTGTCACACACTTTAGGGGCCACGTCACAGCGGCAGTAACACTGCGCGCACAGGCCCTGAGACAGGTTCGAAAGGATACTTTGGCAGGTGGTGCAATCAGTGCTGGAAGCCCACCAGTAGAATCTAATTTACTGGCCCTGTGTATCTGCCATATCACTTTACAAGGGACTGACTGGTAAATTGAATATGCCAAACAGGTGTAGACCAATCTTACCATGTTTACCACAGAGAGCACATGCACTTTACACTGGACAGCAGTGCTAAAAGTGCCCAGAGTCCTGAAACCACCAACACCATGTCAGAAAAAAGCCTAGGAGGAAGGTACAAAGTTGAGGGATGACCCTGCAAAAAGGGCCAAGTCCAACACACACCATTGCCCACTCCCATTTTGTTTGGTTGTCATATCACCCCATTTTTCTTGCAACAGTGATGTCCTCTGAAGCTAACCTCCAAATGTTAACATAAGATCAAAACACTGTTCACACATAAATCCGACTTAGGATGGCTAACAAACTAAATACATGACTGTGCATTCCAAGTCGTGGTGCATGTTTTGTTGTTACTCCAAGATATTGTACATGTCTGCATATGTATACACACTTTGTCCCTGTTCTTAACTTTTTCATTGTGTTCACTTTTGAGCACATTTTTAACTAGAGATACATAAGAAATGTATATTAAGGCGTTATTAAGATTAAAGCACATTCAGCTGGTTATAAAGGGCTTTCGGGCTGCACTTTACATATTTATTAACCGAAACGTTTGAAGTTGCATACCAAATACTAGTGTTTGTTTACATGAACTCATATTGAACCATTGTGCCTATTTACTCAGTGCTATGGGTGTGTGATAACCATTTTAGGTTTCAGGATGCATTGCTAGCCCCTGTTGTCTTAGCATTTGACCATTGCCATACCTTGATGTGTTCTATGATACTTTTTTGGCATATTTATACCAGGGTACTTGTAGGTCCTTTCAATTATGTGATTTATAATGGTGCGTTTTTTGTATGTGTGTTGTAGCTTCAGCGAATGCACTGCTGTCTCTCCCAAGACTGCTCTCTATTTTTGCTACCATTCTATGGGCCCGATGTAGGTAAACGCGATTTTCCGATTTCAAAATACCGAGGCGGGCCGAATCGGTATTCTGAAATCGGAAAACGAGATGTAGGAAAAAAAAAACGAATGAAAACCGATTCGGTCGGCATCGGTAATGAGATTCGGTACGTTCCGATTCAGCTCGGTCCGAATCGGAAATTACCGAATCGGCCAACAACGAATCGGAAAACACCGAATCGGCTACCACCGAATCGGATATTTCCGATTCGGCGAATACCGATTCGGTAAAAGCCGATTCGGTAAAAACCGAATCGGCAATCATAGACCCATGGCGAAAAAGCCCATAGGAATGCATTGCATGAACCGATTCGGCTTTTACCGATTCGGATAATACCGAATCGGATTTTACCGAATCGGATTTTACCGAATCGGTAAAAGCCGACTCGGCAATAGGCGATTCAGCCAATGAGGTGGCTCCCCCTCCCCCACCCAAACAGGGAGTGGCAACCCTGGCAGGTGCAGACAATTAAGAAGTTTCTAGAAGTTTCTGGAAAGCCTGCCTGAGCCCAACACACAGTTAGCAGCAGTGGGAGAAGGAGGTTGCAGACTGAACAGCAGAAAATGGAAGATCAGGCAGGAAGCCAGAAGTCCTCCCAAAAGAGGAAGCCCAAATTCACCACCACAGAACTTCAGGTGCTGGTTGAGGAGGTGGTGAGGGTGCACCGCCAGCTCTTTGGCAAGCTGTCCCTCAACGTGCCAGACAGCACCAAGAGGAGATTGTGGGCGGACATCGCCCAGAAGGTCAATGCTGCTGGAGTCACCCCCAGGTCCATTGAGGAACTTAAGAAAAGGTTTTACGACCTCCGCAGCCTCACGAAGAGGAAGCTGGCCGAGCTCCAAAGGCAGGCTGGACACACCGGAGGAGGCAAGAACCCGGCGGCACCCCTCACCGAGCTGGAGGAAATTGTCTCCAGCACCATCGAGAGGGAGAGCATCGTAGGGATCGGGACCCTGGACAGCACTGCGATGGCCACAGCTACAGGTAAGAAGCATGCGCATCATGACACACCCTACCAGACACCTCCCCATTAGACACAATGCATAGGCAAACACCAGCACTGTACTGTCACCAACATACAAGAGACAAGCATCATGGTACATGTAGTCAGCAGAAGTTAGCCAAATATGTCAGTGCAGAATCACAAGACAGGAAACAGTGTGACACGGTGTAAGGAGATGCAAGGACATGTGGAATGCCATAATTGTACTGACTGTAATACATCGGCACTCAGTTTACAAATGCTTCTTTGTACCTAGGGGCACCATCAGGCAGCACCACTGTGGCAGCAGAGGGAGCTTCGACATCAAATACTGCAGTGGCAGGGCCGAGCACCAGCCAGCCTGGCCAGGAGGAGGAGGATGAGGATGAGGAAGGAGACACCCCAGGGCTTGGAATGGAGGGAGTCCTGGTGATTGATTTCCAGGCAGTGCACTCCCCAGTACTGCCCAGCTCACCCCCCTTGCAATTTTCACCATACAACTCCCCTACAAGGCAGACCATTCCGCCGACAACAGCTCCTGCCCCAACCGTGGCCTTGCCACCCGTCCAACCTGTCGTGGGAGCAGGGGCTCCGGGACCGGCCAGCACCACACCACCACCAGTGGCACCCCAGCCCACTCAGCAGGCCGGAGGCAGCAGTGCCAGACGCCGTGCCACCACCACCACCACTGCTGCACCAGCACGGGAGGGCAGTGTGTTCCTGGGCCTGGAGGGCCAGATGGTAAAAATCCAGCGCCAACAGGCCAAATCCACCATGGCCTGCCAACGCCAGCTCCTGCAGCACAACCTGCAGATGGGGGAGTTGGTGAAGGGTTTCCAGGCTGTTGTGGACAGCAACAAGGAGGTGGCAGCAGGGTTGGGCAGGCTGACCACTGCCATCACCCACTCCTCTGCCAGGCAGGAGGAGCATGAGGTTGCGCGCAGGAGGGATGCCCGGGTGCTCAACCGGGCCATGGCCCGCCTTGCAGCGGCGACCGCACAGCTGTGCCATCGCAGCTCAAATCAGGAATCGGCGCTCAGTCAGCATACAGCTGAGCTGACTAGGGGGATGGCCAGGATCACCACGGCCATGGAGGCCATGTTAATATCAAACGCCGCCTCCAATCCTGCCCTGGACCTGGGTGATGCTGGAGACAGCAGCAGCCGCAGCAGCCCGGCCAGCGCTGCTTCAGAGCCAAGGAGGAGCACCAGGCGATCCGCTGATGCTGCTGGCCATTCGGAGGGGGCCGAGGGACACCCCAGTGGGTCTGGAAAGCGGGCCAAAAAATAGGCTGGCAAGGGGGGATGAGCAAACCAGAACCCTGGACTTTATTTGAGTTAACAATATCCATTATTTGATGCACATCAGTGCTGTAACTGTGGTGCATCATTATTAAAACTTTTTTTTTCCAAGCAACATTTAGCTGTCATTGCATCTGTACTCAGTCAGAAATAGTTCTCAGTGATCTCCTCACGTCTGTATCTGCCATCACATGGCGTACACACCCCAGCTGGCTGTGTCAGTGGCACAGCTTCGTCGTCGTCATAGTCCTCGTAGTCAGACAACTCCACCTCAGTGCCCTTCTTGACCGCAAGGTTGTGTAACATTGCACATACAGCTATGATCTTGCAGCAGGTGATGGGGGTATACTGCCTTGCACCTCCACTCTTGTGCAGGCATCTGAATCTACTTTTCCAGATGCCAAAGGTCCGTTCAACAACATTCCTGGTGCGTATGTGGGCCCGGTTATACCTCCTTTGGCTGGGTGTGGAGGGGTTGAGGTAGGGGGTGAGTATGAATGAGCGGAGGGCATATGCACTGTCGCCTGGAAGAGAAAGGGGTCACATTAGACACATGCATACATGTATTACACCTACCTACTATGTGTTATGGGGGTCTGATGATGTGGCTCACCTAGGAGGTATCCTTCTCCAAAATCGCCAGCCATCAGCCGTGCATATATGCCGCTCTGTTGGAATATATATGAGTCATGGGTACTTCCTGGAAATTTTGCTACCAGGTCTGTGATGGTGCACTTGGCATTGCAGATCACCTGCACGTTGATGGTGTGTGTAGATTTCCGATTGCGGTATATGTATTCGGTGTCCGCTGGTGGGCAAATCGGAATATGCGTGCCATCTATGCAACCGATGACTTGGGGAAAGTGTGCCATCTGGTAGAAGTCCGCTTTGGTTTGTAGCAGTTCTGCGTGGGTTGCAGGGAATGAGATGTATTGGTCCATCCTGTCTATCATGGCGTCAAGGAATATGTGGAAGAACCTTGACAGGCTGCTCTGGCTCACCCCTCCTGCTGCTGCTACTCCACTTTGATAGCTGCCAGACGCTACCAGGTGTAGGCTGCATAGCACCTGGACGTGCGCAGGGATGGCGTGTGCCCTTGGGGTGTGGTGGTCCAAGTATGGCTTAAGGTCCCTGATGAGCTCAAGTATGGTGTCAGAGTCCAGCCTGTATCTCTGTAGGATCTCAGCCTCAGTGAGCATGAACAGGGTTATCCTCTGTCTGTAGACCTGTTCATTTCTTAGCCATTCCCTCTGTCCTTCCTGCTGTAGCCGTAGCCGCCTCGCAATGACATAGAAAGCTGCCATCCTGCAAGTTGCAATGCATTTTGGGACTGTTTATATGGGTTGGAGTTGGTTACCACCTGATTGCAATCCATGGTAAATACCGAGTGAATTCTACCGATTTTGAGCCGATTTCGGTGGTTCTGTGCCTCCCTACATCTCCCCAACTGTCGGAATCGGGGAAATTCCCTATCGGAGATTCATACGAATCGGCATGTTTTCCGATTCGGATCATGTCCGAATCGGTATTTTTTCCGAATCGGTACATGGACCGAATCGGTGATTTTCCGATTCGGTGTCACTAACGATTCGGTAGTAGGACCGAATCGGTGATTTTCCGATTCGGTGTCACTAACGATTCGGTACATGGACCGATTCGGTCTTTGTAGCAGAATCGGTGTTTTTCCGATTCGTTACATATCCGATTTTCGGTATGTACGTATCGGATTCTTTCACATTCGGTACACATTCCGAATCGGTTTTCTATCCGATTCGTTCTGTTTTTGGTTCCCTACATCTCGATGGCTGTTTACCGATCGGTAAGGGCCAAAAATCGGTATTTTCGGCCGATACCGATCGGTAAAGCCCTACCTACATCGGGCCCCAAGTGTCCAATTTTTTGCTATAGAACGAGTTGTGCTCCTATGTCTGGTGTCATCAATCAATCAATCCATCATGGGTTTATCAAGTACAGGCTACTCACTCGGAACGGGTATCTTTTTTTAAAACAGTTTTATTGCACATTATGCAGCTTACACAACCTTTCGCCTACAACCCTGAGGCCGGCGGCGCAATTGTTTCAGAGCACATTACACGGCCTTAATTGCCAACAACCTCATGGGCAGGCAGCGATAGTTAGACAATGGGCATGACCCCTCCTTACGCATTTAGTATAGTGTAAACATTTCTTGTCTAATTATTAACACTAACAAAGTTAACATCCCCTGCTCTCCCCCCCTCTGCCATTCTATCAAATCAATAGGTTATAGCTGAATGGGACATTATCAACCAGTTTGATAGTTCCGACATGCATAGACACCCTATATATTACCAACATTCTGCAGCTCCCAACGCAACACTTAACATTTGAGCCTTGGTCTATTGTCTCTAGTTCCCAACATTGCCCTAACAGCTTCGCTACACATCTCCCTACGTGGAGCGGTTCAGCTGCAAGTCTTCCCCTCCCGATCTCATCCAGCCCGTAAATGGCTCCCAGATGTCAGATGGGCAGGATCTACTGGGTATTAATTCCCAAAAAGTAGATAATTGATCTTTGCAATATGTGACTGCCTTTATCCATCCTGCTAATATGGGTGGTGTTTGTTTATTCCAATGTATGGCTACTTGCCGTTTTGCTAGCAGTAGTAACATAGCCGTGAGCTTACGGTTCTCTTTCGGGATGTCCCTTACATACCCCAACAGCGCCGCCAGTGGCGCCTCTGTTATCGTAACATTTATTATATGGCCTATATGTTTGATTATCTCTGCCCAATACTGCGATATATGTCCACAATCCCACGCCAGGTGAGCAAAAGTGGCATCTTGTGCTCCACATCTCCAGCACCTTGCGTCTAGGTGCAACCCCATGCGATGCAGCTGCAACGGTCTGCTATATAGTCTATGCAGAAAATTGAAATGGACCAGTCTTAGCCTACAGTTTGGCGAGAGCTGCTCCAGCTGGGAGCAGCGGAACAGGTATCAAGGTGCTGAGGGAGAGGGGGGTTTGTGAGATCCTGGAGGATCACTGAGTTCCGTTGAAGAGCCAGGTCCTGAGCTCTTTTAGGAACTTAGGTAGCGATGCAGTCTGTCTGAGGTAGAGAGGGAGGGAGTTCCGTGCCTTGACCGTGAGAAGGGAGAAGGAGCACCCTCCTGTTCTCCTTTTCTTGATCCGGGATACCGTAGCGAGGGAGAGCTGGGCCAAGAGGAGGGAATGCTGGGGAGTGTAGAACGTGAGACGGTGGTTCAGGTTTGTGGGTCCGGTTATGCAGAGGGCCTTGTGTGCGTGGGTGAGAAGCTTAAAGGTGATTCTCTTCTCAACGAGGAGCCAGTGTGTTGTCCGTAGGTGATGGCTGATGTGGCTGTGGCACGGTAGGTTGAGGACTAGTCTGGCAGCGGCGTTCTGGATGTTCTGGAGTTTGCGGGTGAGGTTCTTGTTGATCCCGGTGTAGAGTGCGTTGCCGTAGTCCAGTCTGCTACTGATGAGGGTCTGTGTGATGGTTTTCTTGTGTTTGGGGGGATCCACTTGAAGGTCTTACGGAGGAGTCGGAGGGTGTGGTAGCAGGGGGAGGTGATGGTGTTGATCTGGCGGTCCATGTTGAGTTCAGAGTCCAGGATGATTCTGAGGTTGGGTGTGTGGTTCATGTGGGTGGGGGTCTCCGAGGGCGGGGGTACCAGGTGTTGTTCCAGATGTCGGGATGTGGGCCCTCAGTTTTGTCCGTGTTGAGTTGAAGGCAGCTGTAGTTCATCCACCTGGAGACAGCTTCCATTCCGTCTTGAATATTGCATTTGGTGATGTTGGGTTCGTTGGATAGGGAGAGTATGAGTTGGGTGTCATCTGCATATGATATGATGTTGAGTCCTTCTGCTCTGATGATGGATGCTAGTGTGCCATGAAGATGTTGGACAGGGTCGAGCTGATGGAGGATCCTTGTGGGACTCTGCAGGTGGCTGGAGTCAGTTCTGAGCAAAATGGACGGAGTCTGACTCGTTGCGTTCTGCCAGAGAGGAAGGAAAGGATCCAGTCGAGGGCCTTGTTCTGGATTCCCGTGGCCTGGATTCTATGGGCTAGGGTGCGGTGAGAGACCGTGTTGAATGTCGCTGAGAGGTCTAGGAGGATAAGGGCCACAGTCTCTCCTCTGTCGAGACGGGAGCGGATGTCATCTGTTGCTGTGAGAAGTGTGGTTTTGGTGCTGTGGTTCTTCCTGAAGCCTGATTGGGAGGAGTCAAGGATGTTGCTTTCTTCAATGAAGGTGGTGAGTTGGCTGTTGATGACCTTTTCCATGACTTTGGCTGGATAAGGGAGTAGGTAGATCAGTCCGAAATACTTGAGGTTGGCGGGGTCCACTGAGGGTTGTTTCAGGAGAGGGTTGACCTCAGCGTGTTTCCAGTCGTCAGAGAAGGAGGCAGTCTAGAAGGTTTGGATGATGAAACATTGAAGCTCTGGGCGATGATGACTGCGGCTTTGCAGTAGATGGGGCAGGGGTCGGTGGGGGCTCCGAAGTGGGTGATCTTCATTATCCTCAGAGTGTCTTAGATGCTGAGGGGGGTCCAGCTGTCTAGTGTTGGCAGAGTGCTGCTGAAAGCAGTGGGAGAGCTTTCCTCCTGGGGGTTGTTTTCATCAAAATTGTCATAGATGGTCTTGATTTTGTGATGGAAAAACGTGCTGAGTGTGTCACAGAGGTTCTGGGAGGGAGTGATGACTGTGGACTCGCTGTTGGGTTGGGCGAACTCTCTGTTGATGCTGAAGAGTTCCTTGCTGTTGTGTGTGTTGGTGGAGATTCTGTTCTGAAGTGTTTTCTTCCTGGAGAGTCTGATGAGCTTGTGGTGGGCAGCAGTGGCTGTTTTGAAATTGTTGAGGTCTGTCTGGGTTTTGGAGTTCCGTCACAGTTTTTCGAGCCGTCTGCAGGTACATCGCCAAAAGTTCTTGAGTGTCATTTATTTCTTCACTTACAGATACTGTTTTTGTATCCCTTGCCGTTTTAACTTTAATTGGTGTAACTGGAAAAGAACATTGAGGGGTGTATCTTTTCAACATTGAGGAGCATTTTAGTTTCATTTTCTCTTTCAATTTGCAAACATTTGTAGATATCACTTAGTGAGATTTTTGCATATATCAAGACCTCCTTTAAGTCAACACCCAAAACTCAGCCTTCACTTGCACTATTCTAAGTGAAAGTTTGCACCTATATGCATGGAATTTGTTCTGGTATTTGTACGGCTCATATTAGTAATCCCTGGTTATAATGGCCATATTAGTAATCCCTGGTTAGAATTGTTGATACAAGTTTCTCACCTGTGTGCAGTGCCAGTTACATGGGCTGCTGGCCCCATGCATATGTCTAACCAGTAGGACCCTGGAGATGACACTTCATGTATCATGGGTTGAAATATTTTGCCTCTAGAATGTTCTCATTAATTATCTAGAGCAGGAGGACCAATTTATAAGGAGGCGAGCATAGTCACAGCTGCTTTTTGGTATCTAGGGCCTAATGGTGATGTCTTGTAAGAAGTAGGGCTTTTAGGGCTCTGCAGTCACCAGACACCCTGGGTCACTTTGAAGAACACCGGACATCCCTTCCTGCAAAGACTGGAAGACAGGACAAGGGGGGGAGTGGAACATAAAAAGAGAAGCACAAGTTAACAGATACCTTTTGAGTCGGCTCCTGGGCATGCTGCAATCCAAAGACACCAATAAAGACGGTTGTATCTTTCTTCAGACTCCATGTGTGTTCGACAACTTGCAACAAAGATGGATGGTGTATGAAACATTGGCAATAGACTTGTCTGCGATGTTATGCTGTTGAAGACCTGTTTGACTTTGTCCTCAGTGGCTGTTGCCTTCGTGTAGTCATTATGCAATGTCTTTGACTGTATAGTTGGTTGCTCTCGTCTTTGTGTATAATCTTTTAGTAGATTTGTACAAAGTTCAATACCCACCTGACCCTGTAATGGCAATCTACTTTGTAGTCTATGGTGCTTTACGTCACCCCATGATTGTGGTGTATTCACACAAGATGACGCAGTGGAGACCTTGGTGCGCAGTTTCTTTAACACTTCTTGGCATCACCTTGTCTGTGGCCTCACAAGGCATGTTCAGCATGCCTCACTCCAGTATAATGTTGTGGAATGGTCAGCACTCATCAGAATTCCTTCCCCAAGGTCGTAGCCCAGCAATAAATGCCATCCGCAGATTTCGCTAAGTTGGGTCACATGGATTGTGGGTGCCAATTACCAATGTGTAATTGGTAGGCAGCCCTTCTGCTACAGTATAGCAACTTGACAAGGATTACAGGTCAAGGTGGTACTCCTGACCAAGGGGTTGGCTGCATCAGCTAGGCTCAAGGCTTGTAAGGTGCAGGGGTGTCTTCTGACCATAGATGTAGCACAAACAGCCACACTCGGGACAGTGGTCCTCACCAGGGACTCGGAGGCATATGCATCAAAATCCGTTATTGCGATTCCCAAATAGCGAATCGCTATTTGAGAATCGCAAAACGGGATGTATTTAGAAATTCGCACATATTTTGCAATTCCTTGGTATTCCTTAATTGCGATTAGCAAATTGCAAAATCACAATTAAGGAGGCCCATAGGAATGAATGGGAAGTCATTCTCAATTTGTGATTCACAATTTGAGAATCGCAAATTGAGAATAATTTTAAGGGTGGAAGGGTGTCATAAGGACACCCTGATGCTCCCCTGAAATGAGCATGTGTATGCATATGGCACACATACATGCCCTAAGGACATGTATGTGCGCCACGTGGCACCTTTAAAAATGCCAAAAAGTGAATTTTTGAAAGAAATCGCAAATTACCACCAATTTGAAGTTGGTGGAAATTTGCGATTTCTTAAGGAGAAATCACACAACTTGGGTGCTTGTTACATAGCATTTAAGGAATCGCAATTTGCGATTCCTTAAATGCTTACGCAAAATTGAGAAATTAGTGATTCCTTAATAATGCAATGCGAAAATGACTCAAACATCGCGTTTTGCGATTTGTTTTACTCGCAAACGCTGTTTTTTTGCGAATCGCAACATTTGCGAATAAAAAATCGTTTCATACATATGCCCCTCAGTGGCAAGCATCTCATTGCACATCGATTTCTTGCTCTTTTCGTCACCAATCATCGTCCACTTCAGCAAATGTTGTGTTGCCTTTGCTAAGAGAACATGGGGCAGATTTATGAGGCCCTTGCGCCACGTTTACGCCGCTGTTGAGTCACGCAAGGCGGCATAAACGTGGCGCATCCCTACGAACGATTTACAACGTGACGTATCTAGGCAGATGCGCCACGTTGTAAAGCCCTGCGCCGCTTGTGGGCGTTCCGGCGCAGGGTGGGCGTTCCGGGGCAGGTGCGCCTCGCAAAAGTGGCTGAGTGAAATCTATGAGATTTCACTCAGTCACTTTTAAGCCAATGCTGCATCAAAAGCCTGCGCCTGCTTGAAGCAGGCGTAGGTCTTGACGCAGCATTGTTAAAATGGGGCACCCCCGAGCCTTGCAGGGAGCTGCGTCGCGCTTGCGATGCAACTCCAGCAATGCGACACATTTCCGGCACAGATGCGTCACGCATCTGTGCCGTTTTTGCACCATGGTGCGCCGCATTATAAATGCGGCGCCCCATGGCTGGCGGAGCTGTGGCGCACTGTGGCGCATGTTAACTGGCGCATCCCTGGGGATGCGCCAGTTAACATAAATCTGCCCCCATGTTTGCAGCATGAAGCGTCCAAACCACACTCAAGACTGACAATGACCACCATTTTCTGAGTAGAGTTTCACAAGTTATTGGTGTATGTGGGAATAAACCACACCTCTCTAGTCACAAGCAAACGACACAGCAGAAGGAATCGTGGGACCAATCAAAATGGCCATGCAAAGAGCCAAGTTGATCCAGATCTTGATTGGCAGGACGCTGTCAAGTCCATAGAAATTACAGCAGGACACTGCACAGTTCCACAGAACCTCAGAACTCATGTTTGGAAGGAAATGCCGCATCAAAATGAAGATCAATCACCCAAAAGCCACACCAGCACTTTGGATAGAGGTCGAGATCCAAAGCAAAGATGAAGAGGTATGCTGACCTCAGACGTTAAGTTGGGTCCTCCAACTGAGAACCTGGGGATCTGGTGCTAGTGAAGCAACAACAGATTCGAAAATCTGACACACCATCCCTAACAACAGCACTGACAGTCACTCATGTTAAATGCACCTCTATAACCAGAGCGATGGTTCACACTCAATAATCAGAAACACTTCCCACTTCAAGAAATACTACACAGACTCATCAATGCTGTGCTTTGTCGACTAGTGCTTGATGCAGTCGGCCTAGTGGGGTGAACAGCTCCGTGAAAGTCGACTCACTGAGTGATGTCAGGTTTGGTCAGTGCCCGGCCTGTTCCATCAAAAGGCAAAGGTGACTAACTGAGCAGATTTAAGATTTAGCAAACCTCGAGATCCTTATCTGTGATAAATTGCCTTCTTCCTCTTCTAGTTTTCTTGTTTTGATTTTCATCTCTTTCTTCTCACCTCTCTCGCTCCTATTCACCTTTTCTATCTTTACTTTTTTCCTTTCTTTTTGGAAAAGCGGGGGATGTCTTGTAGTAAGCAGGTTTTTAAGGCCCTGTAGTCACCAAGCATCATGGCCACTTCGAAGTACACTGGAGACCACTTCCTGCAGAGGTGAAAGAGCAGAAAGTGAGGAGAAGCAAAATGGAAAAGAGGAGGATGACAGAATCTTGGGAAGTAAGTTCTTGTCCATGCTGTAACCCCAAGACACAAATAAAGAAGGTTGAACCCAGTGGCGTAATGCAAAATGATGCCCCCCCCCTGCAAAATGTGAATAGGGGCCCCTGAATTTCCCATACCTCACAAATATTCCTTGGCCTTGGACTAAATGGGGGCCCCCCAAAGGGTAAGCCCACGGGGCTGTAGGGGCCTGAGTTACACCCTAGTTGTACAGTGCTGCAGGCTTAGTGTATGTCCCTATTCCCATACGCTACGCTAAACGTACGTTGTTCAGTAGCTAACCGACAATGGGAAAATCCTCACTGTAAATAAGTGACTTGCGCATGGAAGCCTGTGTACTCAGACCTAACCAGCCCTTGTGTGTACCTCTTGGAACTGGGTATAAGGGTTTGTGTGTCCCACTTCCGGTCATGGTTGGATCGGGAAGGAAAAGTGGCACCCGGTAGTGAATTAGAAATCTAAGAAAGTGGGCCATGCCTGCAAATTGGGGCAGTTTTGAACTTGTAAAGACATACTGTGCAAGTGTTTTGCAAGATATGAAAGACCACATGGATTTGAACTTGTAACAGGCAATTGTTGTTTTTGATATTAGAGACATCGACAGTAAAACGAGTTCAGCAGACCACAAAACAGGCCCACAAACAGCCCCAAAAAAGGCCCACACACTGACCTGTGTGACCAGCCCATCGAGAACTGCCTGAATGCCCCATAGGCAAGTCCGACCCTGCTTCTGGTCATGTGTTCCTCTATCGGTCCATAAGTGCTTCGAGCCAAATTCTAAATTATGTCTCTGATTCTGAAGAAATCTAAAATGTTTAATCTCAAATTAGCTACAGCACTTTCATCCAAGATAGAGAACCATAGCTAACATTTGGACAGCACAGTGCAAGAAATTTCCAAAAGACCTGTACACAGTCTTAGCAAGAAATTAACTCAGTTAGGAACAACACCCTTCCTGGCTTAGACTGCTTCTGTACTTCATCATATGATAATGACAGAAATGAAATGAACTGTTGGCAGGTGAGATTAAAATAAACTTAATGTTCCGATCTTAGCTCAGTGAGTGCTTAAAAGAAAAAGTCGAACACAAGCAAATCTAGATTAAAAGCCATGCTTTGTAGTGCAGTTAATATTCCATAGCCTCTGGCGCTCGTGCCTTTTTGTGTTTTCATCTCCCAACCTTTACATTTGTACGATAAAACAAGGATGGCTCATAACTATGTCACTTGCTCTATAGTTAGATCACATATGGAAACGCTCTGGCTCAACACATGATTTGATCACATAGCCGCAGGGCACATTTCCAAGAGATTCATCCTTCCTTTGCTGATGATGCCATCAAGTAAACAAACATGCCCTTCACGTGACCCCGTTTGAAAGCACACATTAACAGTTAAGCTTACTGTTCTCGCTCCAAGTAAACACCAGCCTCTCTCTTGAGTGGAAAATGATGCAACAAGTGTCCAGCAAAACGTTTTAGAATCTGGTGCATTAACAACAAGTTGTCCAATAGAGCCCAACAATTAATATGACTTTACAGCTGTACAATGGTAGCTGAGTACATGCACAAAGGACTGAAGAACTGAAGGAGTGGTATCTGGGCCATGGAAAACAACTTGAAACAAAGCCAATCGGCCTTGCTTTTTTTTAAGCAAGCACTGCCAATGGGTTTGACTTGTGTCTGAAAATTCAAGGCAGATCTATCGACTTTGGGTATTCATGTCCATGTTTGATGCCCTTTGCCATGAATTGCTGTTTTCATAGTGTACACCTGCCAAACACACGAGATTTAACGCAGAAAACACATAAAAACCCTCAACTAAAGGTGGCATTTGCAGTGGACCCAGAAACTGGGACAGATCAGACACAGACACAGGACTAAAGGTTGCTTGGTACCTAGATATATATGGCGGAATACACAGCCGCAAACCACTTACAGAGAGGATTTTTTCGTTTATAAAACGTTCAGGTGAGTAGAATGAAATATTTATTTTAAAATATAGTTACATTCCCCAAACCATCACCTCAAATTTTATTTGCTTCGCCACGCCCACACATGTGTTAGTTGTTTCACACCACAATGTAAACTCTTATGGATTTCTCAGTTCAAATACATTTTCCAAATTATTTACAGTTTTGGGGGCGGAATACTTTTTTGATAAACCTGAAAGATATCATGCCTGCCCTATTATAAGTGCGTTATCACCTGTGGCACGTGTAATATAACAAATGCAAAAACAACAGTTGATGGGCAGAATGCAGAACAATGTCATATATTCACCCCGGTACAGAGATCTGGGCCTAAATCTATCATTTTTTTTCTCAATATGCCATTCCAGTTTGAACCCAGCCATATGCAAATCAGTTTTGACCCTGTGCCACATGGGAACAGTCCAGCCCAAACTGCCAAGCCAGGTCCTCCCTGATACGATCATTGATCAGGAGGAACATGGCGGCGGCAGGCTAACGGCTGCTGCGAGGCTCTGAACCCAAAACGCCCCGGGACGAGTGTTTTGCCGGTCTCTATGCTTCTCAAACGCGGATAGTCATATCTAAACAAATGGTGATATGGATGGTTGTTTATTAGCCGACTTTTGAATGTTTACTGCTGAGTTTTTCCTCGCTCTTCTCTTTTCCGAGATTTGAGTCTTAATGAACACGGAGGCACTAGGACCTGCGCGGCGATCTGGGCGGGATGCGAGAGCGAAGGTACGCAGCGGAGCAGGACACCGGGCAGCTGTACCGGATTTCGAGCAAGGAAAGTAGCGATCTACAGAAGCAGGGGAAAAGCAGTTACGGCTCACGAGTAGAGAAGGGCGCAGAAATCTCTAGACTCCGGGTAAGCTGCTGCAACGTATGGCTGCGCTCAAGATTAGCTTTTTTGTATCGAGCAAGCACCTTAGTGTGTCGGGACTCCTTTTCAGCAGCCTTTAGAAGCAGTGTAGTGGGTGATTGTATGGAGGCAGATAGAAGCATAATTGACCCCCAGAATGACAATATCACCCCAATAGAAGTTACTAAGAGAGGGGAAACGTCAGAGGGGGCTGCCTCAATTGTCTATTCTGTAGAATTACCCCCAAAGCAAGTTTCTGCTACTAAAGAAAAAAGAGGAGAAGTAAAGAATCGCTATCAGCTACGATCTAAGCAAGAGCTTAAGAAGTAGGGGGTTCTCAATCCCACTGATTTAGCTGACAGGGAGAGTAGTGGGCCGGTACCTATTTCGCCATACAAACAAAACAGGAAAGGGGGGACAAAAAGAGGGAAGTCCAAAGGGATAAAGCAAACACAAGTACCCAGAGGGACCCCCTCGCTAAAAAGTTATTTAAAAATAATGGAGCAAGCTTTGAACTCTAAGGAGAGCAATATAGAAAACAACACAGAAACTGTGGGAGTGGACATAGGTTTACATGGAATTGAGAAGTCTACAATAGATGAAACTACTAAGTCCGCTATAACATCAGACCCCCCACTCCTATCTACTTTTCCTTTGAGTAATAAGTATGCTGTTTTGGATTCAATTCATTCTGGAGAAGGGTCAGGGGCAATCACACAGGAACTTTCCAGTCAAAACCTTGAGTTAGATATAGATATCCTACCGAATGGTGAACGAACGATACAAACTGTTCCCCCTCCTTCGGAAGATTTTGCAGCTACGGATACAGTAGAATTTCCCTTAAATAGCTCTCTACCTTTGCCTCCACCTAGCAGCGCTGGCTCGGTAAAATATGGCTTAACTTCACACCCAGATGAGGCAGCTGGAAGGTATGGAGCAGAAGAGGATAGACTTGGCTCCCTACTGCATATGCTGAGAGATGATTTACTGGGAAAATTTGAGATTTCTGAAAAGAACCAAAGAGGTTTACATGACAGATTCGACCTTCTGGAGGCCAAAATTGAAGGTATTAGTGCCAGAACTAGTGTCCTAGAAGGCAAAGTGACGGCCCTTTCAGAGACATCTAAAGGAAACTCTAAAGACATAGAAGCCCTAAAAGCCCAGAATCGTACCTTAACAATGGACCTGGAAAGGTTGGAAACCCAAAGCCGACGCAACAACTTGAGGATCCTCAAAATTCCTGAAGGGGTTGAAGTAGAGGACACAAAGGGATTTGTATGTAGACTGTTTCGAGAGGATATCCTAAAGGATCGTCCTGATATTAATCTGGAAGCTGAGATCCAGCGAGTCCACAGAGATCCGTTTAGGTTGCAACCTGACCGTAAAGCGCCTAGGAAGATTCTGGTGTATTTTCAGACTTATAGTGTTAAAGAATTGATCCTCACTAGATGTTTGTCACGTACTTCTTTACATTTTCGAGCCAATCCTTATCAAATAAGGTCAGACATAGGTGGAAAAACTGCTCAAAGACAATGGGAGCTTGGCTCTAGAATGCCAGAACTGCGTTCAATGGGGGCACAGGTACAAATGAAATTCCCAGCTCTCCTTAAAATAATGTGGAATAGTAAAATGTTTACTTGCCATTTCCCAGAGGAAGCTGATGCAGTGTTAGCTAGGATGAAAGAGCAGACAGAATAACTATATCACTACCTAAATTAATTCTATTTAAGAATGGTTAGATAAAAAAGGGAGGAGAAAGGGTGATGGTGTGGGAAATGGGCAAAAAAAAAAGAGGTGTGGTGTTCAAGAGAGGAAAAGGGGGAAAAAAAAGAGACCAATACTCTGCTATGTGCAGGCGGGGCGTCAGAGGTACAGGGCCTCCTAGGGTGTAATTTCGCCAATCAGGAGAGTAGGGTTCCTCGGGGGAGGGAGGGGAGGGTTCACAGGGGAGAGGGAAAAAAACAGATAAAAAAGTCCTCATTAGCCATAAATCTTTATTCTTCTAAACTCAAATACTACTATAGGTCACTATGCTCTTTATTGGCCATATACGGACGGGTAGTTATGCCACATGATGATTCTGTCTAGATGTAATAAAATCCTCTCCTGGAACTTGAATGGTTTGGGGAGGCGTAAGAAACAACAAAATATTTGTCACTTTCTGAAAAATAATGGAGCTTCTATACTCCTTCTACAGGAAACCCATCTGGAGGCAGAGGAATGTAGGAAAATATTTATTAGGTACAAATGGGTTCAGGATATCTTGTGCTCAAAACAAACGGGTGCCACGAGAGGGGTAGCAATAGTAGTAAGCGCCAATAAAGTGATTAGAGTTCATGACTGTACTACAGACCAGTCAGGAAGATGGCTGGCTGCTGTAGTTTCAATAGGTATTGTCAAGTTTCTATGCAGGGTTTATTATGGCCCGAATGAAGACAATGCCTGTTTTCTACAAAAGCTAGAAAAATATATGCTACAGCATACAATTCCTGTCATATTAGGAGGTGACTTTAATTTACTATTAGATCCCGAAGTAGATCGCACCTCGAAAGCCAAATATAATTGTCCAAAAAAATCCCTTACAGTCTTGAAAAATATCATGAAAGATTATACATTGCGCGACGCGTGGAGAGTTAAACATGGCACCCAAAGAGAATATTCCTTTTACAGCAAAGAGTACCACCAGTTTTCAAGAATAGACTTCTTTTTACGAGACCAATCCTTCTTAGCAAACATTTCTTCTATTGCTTACATTCCAGTAGGTCTGTCAGACCACTCAGCGGTTGAATTAAACATTAATTTCCAAAATAACATCCTAGAATATAGGTGGACACTGGATAGGACCATTTTACTAAATGAAGAGTTTAAGAATAAAATTAAGGAAAAGTCAACAGAATTTTTCAAGTTTAATATTAATACCGCTTCTGATTACATTATATGGGATGCATTTAATTCTTATATAAGAGGAATATATGGCTCCCAGATGACTTTAAACAGGAAGCTTAATAAAGAAAAGGATATTCAAGACCTTAGCTTGATTAAAATAAAAGAACAGCAACTTCATTCCGCAACTTTGGATGATAGAACCAGTATACCAAGACTTGAAAAGGAATTATTAGAACTACAAATAAACTTCAGAACAAGAACTGAAAAAATACTTAAAGATAAATGGGAAGTAAGTAAGTTACGCAACTTTCAATATGGAGAGAAATGTGGGTCTTTGTTAGCATGGAAGGCTAGGACGGAGAGAAGCAGAAACAGTATTAAATCCCTGATACAACGAGGGACCGGTGTTTCCTTAACAGAAGATGCAGAGATTAAAAGGGAAGCCAGATCTTTTTATGAAGAACTCTATCTAGAAAAAATCAATCGACCTACGGGAGAACTGGACACTTTGTGGATTTTAAGAGACCTGCCACAGTTGAGTGATATAGATATAGCTTTGCTGGTAAAGGAGATATCAGAGGGAGAGATTAGGTCCCAATTGAAGAAGATGGCAAGACATAAGGCTTCTGGACCCGACGGACTCCCGATAGAGGTCTACAAAGACAGTGTTGAAGAAATTTTAGACCCATTACAGAAATTATTTAATAAAATATTCATTCAGGGAGAACAAATACCGTCTTCTTGGCTAGATGCCACAATTTCTTTAATAGCTAAACCAAATAAAGACCCGGAAAGAATTGAGTCGTATCGCCCCATCTCACTCCTGAATTCTGATTTAAAAATATATTCCGGTATTTTGGCGACCAGACTTGCTAAAGTCATAAAATCTATCATCCATCCTGACCAGAGGGGATTTATTCCTGGCCGTCAATTAAATGAACTCATCTTCCAAGTAATTTAAGCCATAGACTTTGCAATAGAGAAGAAGAAGCCACTCGCCATCGTTGCAATAGACGCAGCCAAAGCGTTTGACCAAGTGAACTCGCTTTTTCTATGGAAAACGATGATGAAATTCAGCTTCCCAGAGATCTTTGTTAAAGGAGTTGAAACCTAATATAGGGGCCAGAGAGCTAAGATCTTGGTAAACGGTGGTTTGTCCGACTGGCTGAACATTTGCAGAGGGACAAGGCAAGGATGCCCCTTGTCTCCACTTTTGTTTGATATATATTGAGCCTTTTGTTTGTTCCCTAAGACAGGACCGAGTAATTAAACCATTTAAAATAGGAGATTTAACATTTAAGACAGCTCTATACGCAGATGATCTTCTTCTTTATACTTCGAACCCGCTAGAAGCAATACCAAGATTATTTAAACTAGCTGAGGACTTTGGTACAGTATCTGGGTATAGTATCAACAGAGATAAAACTGATATTATGTGCTGGAATAATCCTGTCCCTATCCCAGAAGCTAAATCCAAGATTAGATATTTGGGTATTCAACTTACTCAAAAACTGGAAGATACTCCTAAAACCAGCTGGGAAATTGTAATAAAAGAGGTTAAAAAACTCCTGTCTAGGTGGAACACCCTGCCTCTAAACATCTACGGCAGGGTGAACTTAATTAAAATGATAATCCTGCCAAAGGTAACGTTTCTCTTTAACTCCATCCCCTTAGTATTTAATAAAAAAGATATTCTTAACTTGCAAGGCAGGATAGGCTCTTTCATTTGGGCGACAAAATCTCCCAGGATAGCTTGGAAGAAGTTGAGGAGAGGATTAAAACTTGGTGGCTTGGCACTCCCAGACTTACTTCTTTATTGCTATGCCTTCCAATTCAAAAACTTTAGACTTTTAGCCAATAAGCAGGATTTTAATTCTCACAGTATACTCTTTCAGGCTATGCTACTAGACCTCCCACATAGTGCAGATTTCTTTCTGTTTAAGTTTGGAGACCAAATTTTTTTTTAAAAAGGTTCGACTGAAGCTTCTGAAGGCAGCCCTAGATAATTGGCTACAGATCTGTAAGATGTTAGGTATTCACTACTATCACTCACAAGCCCCAACTTGGGACTCCCCCGGCACCCCGGACTGTTTGATGGATCAATTAGCTCTTCCATTGAGGAGAGCCGGTCTCTCAAAATGGGGGGACCCTTGTGATGCTTCGAAATTATTAAACTGGGAAGTCCTAGTGAGTTTAACCGGGGGCACTCTTACGAGATTTAAGTTCTATCAACTGTAGGCCTGGTGGGGAAGTCAAAATTGGAATATAGAAGATGAGGACCCCTTGTTAGACTTAATAAGTGGTAATACAAGAAGGAAGGGGGAGACTGCTCAATGGTATAAAATTTTGCTGGAAAGTAAGGATAATTTGGAAACAGATATTAGTAAATTATGGGACCCCTCCACGGTTCAGATCTCAGATAATTTAGTGGAACTTTGGGTAGATTCTTTTACGATGTTTCAAAAAATTATTAAACCTTCAAATTTAAGAAGAAATCATTTATTTACAATGTACAGGGCTTATTGGACTCCAGCGAAACTTTCTAAGATGTCAGCAGTTCAATACTCTTGTCCCAGATGTAAGTCTCGAGAAGCTAATGACACACATATGTTTGTTGAATGTCCTGAAATAGGTAACTACTGGGGACAATTGTGTGGTTTCCTGGAAGAGGTACTCTCATCTTCATTCGTATGTACCCCTAGATTGGTTTTCTTTGGTCTCCAATCTGATTATGATATTAACAGCAATATATCACAGTTTATTTTTTATGTAATAGTCACCGCGAGAAGAGAGATCTGTAAAGAGTGGAAGTCGGAACTCCCTCCAAAATTTTCTGACTGCCTTAAAAACATCATGGCGGTGAGTAGATTCGATACACTATGTGGGGGTGAGAAGTCTGTTAATCTTTGGTCGGCCTTCAATGCATGGAGTGAGAAATAAAAAACTAATAGTCCAATGAATATGCCAGAGGTCATGTGGTCCTGTCCTCCCTAAGTAGCAAGTACCATCACAAGAGGGAGTTGGACGGGTAACAGCCCTACCTCTGGGCTATCTTCATTGGCTATCCACAAACATAAGGGTTGGAAAGGAAGGTTTGTGTCAGTGGCCTGAAGAACGCCTTTCTAGAGCTAACATCTACTGGTGGCATATATGAGGACACAAAAAACAAAAAAAAAACAACAAAAAAAACAGGTCCTCCCTGGACTGTAAACAAGTATCCTAGGACCGGTTTTGGGTTTTCAGCCATCATCAGCCAGGATAGCTTGATTCCAGTGGCATGAAGAGCACTGGACTCACGTCTGAGCATAACCGTCCCACTCGGGGTGACAAATGCAAAAACAACAGTTGATGGACAGAATGCAGAACAATGTTATATATTCACCCCAGTACAGAGATCTGGGCCTAAATCCGTTGTTTTTTTGCTCACCATGCCTTTCCAGTTCGAACCCAGCCATATGAAAATCAGTCTTGACCCTGTGCCCCATGGGAAGATTCCAGCCCGAACTGCCAAGCAAGGTCCTCCGTGGACTGGAAACAAGCATCCTAGGACCGGTTTCGGGCTTTCAGCCCTCATCAGCCAGGATAGCTTGATTCCAGTGGCATGGAGAGCACGGGACTCACGTCTGAGCATACCCGTCCCACCCGGGGTGACAAATGCAAAAACAACAGTTGATGGACAGAATGCAGAACAATGTCATACATTCACCCCAGTACAGAGATCTGGGCCTAAATCCATCGTTTTTTTGCTCGCCATGACATTCCAGTTTGAACCCAGCCATATGCAAATCTGGCTAAACCCTGTGCCCCATGGGAACAGTCCAGCCCGAACTTCCAAGCCAGGTCCTCCCTGGACTGGAAACAAGCATCCTAGGACCGGTTTCAGGCTTTCAGCCCTCATCAGCCAGGATAGCTTGATTCCAGTGGCATGGAGAGCACAGGACTCACGTCTGAGCATACCTGTCCCACTCGGGGTGACAAACGTTTTGACAGAGCATCTCTCCTCCAACTCCAAATAAGACCCCCTATTACTTTAACAGTTGGTAACACAGCAGATGAAAGCAATTCTAATTTAACAATCATTTTGCTACTTGATATAATAAAACAATCCGCCTGCCACATATAACTGTGAAGGATTCTACAGATAATTTGTCCAGCATTTTGGTGCCCATCATATGTTTCATCTGTGTGTTTAAACACACTAATTGTTTTAATTGTTCACAGCTCATTAAAACACCACAGATTGGACAGAGTATCAGAAAACTGATTTATAAAAGAATGGCCAGGAAATCCTGGATTCAGGGCTCCACGAATGAGGCTGTTGCAGCTTTGTTACTGTGGTTCAAAATTGGTGGTGAATGAAAAATGATATTATGCAAAACATGCACCCGTGGAAGTGAGCTAAACTGTTCAATACTTGTATGCATGCTCGTTCGAAACCACGGCTATCCTACCAGATCCAGCGATGGCTGGCAGTGGTCGCCCTAAATTACCATGCCCTCGGAGTTTTTAATAACTGTAGTCATCACTTTCCTGATGTAAGCTACAGTCCCCTAGGCCATTTTTCAAGGTTCCTTCAGTCAGACACACGATCTAGCTGTACAACTGCAGTACCTTAGAACACTACCAAAGGTCACTTGAGTCAGACAAAGGTCCTTTCTTTAGCAGACTGCACCGTAGGCATTTACTAGGGATCTCCAGACGTCAATCAATGTCTCCCGGTCTCCTGGAAAGAGTGGGTTCTCCAAAGTCGGTTCTGGAATCCTGATCCATGCCAGATTGTTAGCATATCCCCATTTAGATATGTGTAGTTATCTTAAAAATCTGGCATGGATCCGGCCCTACAGGAATGACTTTACAGAACTCTGGTTTACAGCATGATAGATCAAAGAGTTGGTGTGTTTTATTATGCATTTGCATATTCGCAACGTCTAATGATTGTGCTTGTTTTCTAAGCCCTAAATAAATGCCAAATGCTGGGTTAGCCATTATCAAGACTCTGAGTACTACTCCTAAATGTAATAGGACAAAGTCATCCTAGTGTTGAAAGGTATTACCAGTCACTTGTAAGTAACATTAACACATTTATGAATTATATATGGCGTCTATTTAGCTGTATTTTATAGGGCGAGGGATGTAAGAAGAACAGTCATCAGAGGGTAGGACAGGACAGGTAGAAGAGAAAAGGCAAGTGAGGACAGATTGGGTGAAGGTGTCAGACTGGAGGAGAAGGGGCTGAAGTGAGAGGGGGGCCTCTACCTTTGGAGCTAACGGCTCTGGATGAGACTAGAGGGCTGTTCTATATTTCTTGCGTAATTCCCCCTTCCCAGCAGATGTATACGTGTGTGTTATGTGCTTATTTATTTATTTTATCTATATTTTTATGCAGCATAAATAAAACCCATATGGGTGTCAGCATGCTTTACATGAGAAAGATTTCTTACTGGATGCAAGCACTTTACTTAGGAATCTTTTAAGAAAGATTGCATGTGATTATAGTTTAATACAGCAATTTGAACGAAAGCAAATCCACAAAGGCTTCAAAAATTCCATTACGTGAAATGATAATGTAAACGCAGGTAATTGTGGTATGTGTCCCGTTCTTTACTGCTGTTTGGGGGCATCCTTTCTCACACAAATGTCCGCCCAAAGTTTTTGGCAGGATTTGATTAAACAGGAGGTGTAGGGCATTCTGACAAGTTCTCCCAGGTTAGCTTTTCACTTATGACAAAAGACAACACGGCTGTTATGCAGAATGAATTGTGATGTCTCTTAACTTGGGGGAGAGGGGGAAGTTAGTTCTCTTGTGTGCAGGTGAGCGAGAGAGAAGGTGGTGTGCAAGGAGTCACTCCACCATCATCGTAGGGATGGTGTTTCCATGTGATGCTAGCTTTCACAATAGTCAGAAAGTGGCATTTTTTAGCTGTGATGGATGTATGTTGCCAGTTATTAAATGTGATTTATTTTCTTATTATGTTTTGTAAAGCACTACAGATAAATGCAAACTATGTCTATGCTAAATATTTCGGCAAGAATGTAGTTTGCTACTAGATACCCCCATTTGAATATATCCACAAATAATGACAAAGCCTTGAAGAAGAACACAAGCCGTGAGAAGCGTGAGGTGGTGATGCAGAGGCCATTCTGTGGCGTCTGACTGAGCATTCTGTTTTAATGCGTGCTTTTGCTGTTTGGTGTGGGGTGTACCTTAGTAGAAGCTAAACCCATTTGAAATAGTAATGTTTGCCACCTTTTTATGAAATTCGGTTTTTGTGATATGGTTTCAGTTAGAGCCCTTGTACACAGACCTGCTTTATTTGCCAAATATCAGTCTGAAAAGCTCAAGCTGACATGAAAGTAATCCCTGATTTACTCTAAGTAGCATATCTCCCTGTAGTGCGGTGTTGCTACTTGGAGTTAATTTTAAGCTGTATCAAATTCTTGTTAAGAAACAAATAATCTTGAGGGTGCAAACACACCAACAAACACACAAACACACCGTGCACACAAATAAACAACACACTCACACACCAGTAGGGGGTAGTGAGCGTTGCCCATCACTGGCCTCCCTAGCCTTCATAGTAACCCTGGGCAAAGCACTACGCTATGCTGGCGTACTTTGCGCTACTTCACACTATGCGAATTGCACGTAGCACAGTGCAAACACGCGTAGTGTAGCATAGCGCAGCAGTCATTTTTTGCTTGTTCCCAGTCCTCAACGTCAAGTTTGCGACCGCGAGCAAGCAAAATGACATCCCAGAGAGACTTTTTCCTCGTTCGCGATGACATCAAGTTGTCAATCGCGAGCTTGGAAAATAAATCTCCCAGCGAGATTCTCAACGTGGGGAGGTCAGGTTTCTTATTGCGAGTGGTCGCATATGCTCGCGACCGCTCCCGATGAGAAACTACCAGTCCGCGTTGAGAAAGCTTCTGCTCGATTAGAAATCTCCTCGAGCAGCAGTAAAAAGATCGCTTGCACTGTGCAAGATGCAGTTTGCACTGCTTCCACAGTGCGGACAAGCATCCAGCACTGTGCAATCAGTGCATACAGCATTTTGCACAGTGCACTACGCAGTTCGCATAGCTCATGTAGGGTGAAGTGCACTTCGCGTAGCTACGCGTAGCTCTACTTCGGGAACTACGCCCAGGGTTACTTCATAGCCACACTGCTGGAAGCTGAGCACTCTGCCCATTTCATCAGCCACATCGGGAGGAAGACTGCTGTGAGAGTCTGATGGTGATGGCTTCTTCAGAGCTCATAGTTACCAGGAAGCCCTGAAATATGACTACATTAGGGCCAGCTCCCTGTCAAGAAACCACAACCCACTTTCAAAATGTGGGTGGAAAATATCTGTGCAGCGGGCGCTGTGCTGGTGACAGGGGGCTGGTGACAGGGGGCTGGTGTAACAAACAAAAAATAACACACCCTTCCCATGTGCACTCATCTGATTGTTGCACCAATGAAATGTCAGTATGGTCATAGAGCAGTGACCTATATATAACAGAATGTTTAGCAAGACAGCTAAAGCTGGACCTAGCCAGACCTAAAAAAGAGAAAATCCTTTAAAAAAAGTCATCATCCTATCAGTTTTCTACAAACCATCTAAAACCAGGACCACCATCAGAATGAACCCTTAGCCTGGAGGATGTGCACAGCACAAAGTATGGAATCAATACCACTCATTGCATCTTCTCCATTGCTGGATTATTCTAGCCCTGTGCATAGATGCCTCTTCTCCAGTGCACCCCCAGTGCCCAGTTTCAAATATAAAAAATCTACAATCAGAACTTAGAACACTAGCACAGAACTATATTATGGGCCTGATTACGAGTTTGTCTGTCCCGTGGACTGCTGTGTCAACAGTGGCAGTCTGAGCATGGACAGCTCAGTGGTCCGACTGTCGTAGTATGAGTTGGGCAGATTGGCTTAGGGAAGACCACTGCTGGGCCGCCGAGAAAGCCAGCAGTCTGCCACCTGCTGGGTTCACAGTCAGGGAAAAGCAGCCGCCATAGGGCAGTACAGGGGAGCAGCACTGCAGTGCGTATTACGAGTTGCCAGTTCCACGAGCGAACCACCATAGTTCAACCACCTGCTTCAAGGTGGCAGTGACAATGGATTTGGGGTGCATACTCACCCCTTACTTCCTCTTCCTGGGTCCAATGTGGATTCCTGTCTCCAGGTCCCCCTTCACAGCAGGATCTTCACCCGGCGGATTACAACCCTCTATGCGGCGATATGCATGTGAGTCTTTTCATACCATATACTCATTGCCAGGACTATCCACATATGGGCTGAACCCCGGTAATGGGTATATGGTATTTTTCCATATATATCATGCGTGCATTCAACACATATGCAGTCGTAATTCACCCACAGGCATCAATATGTTTGGAAAAAATATTCACCACCACAGCAAGATCCCTGCCTCCAAACCGCTGGTCCCATGGACAATTCGTCACACGGTGGTCTTTGGACCGCCAGCGCCATGGGGTGATGGCGAGGGCAGATGTGAATGACGGCGGTCGGACCACCAAACTCGTAATAAGGTCCTAGGTAATAAATGCATTGTCATAAACATAAAAGTTAAACGTAATGTCAAGACTACACACAGTCCTTACCTTATGAGGTCAAATAAATACCCATGATTGTAAACCAAACAGGTGTATACTACCAAAATGCTTATGGTGCATTTTGGTGCTAGCTGGTCAATATCTGCCTGAAAGATTCATAGCTTGTACTAGAGACAAGCCTCCCCACAGTATTGACACACATTATTACACATTCTTGTCCTAGTAGCTGCTTGTGAAGATTACCGTGCCCTAATAAAAAACAGTATTCACCTATTTCACAGAATGTGCACGCACTGTGGAAAATACTACTGGAGAGGACAGCTTAAGCATCATTCACTTTCTTTTGCAACAATTTGGATTTATGTGTAAAAATTATTCTTATATCAGCTTCTCCAAGCTCCTGAAATAAATGGGTTCAAAAAATAACCCTTTCTATATGTTTGCATTATGTATTTAAAGGGCTCTCACTCCATGAAAAGTGTGTTATTTTCACTGATTTCCCATTGTTCCGTCAGATTTACAATGTAACTTATTTGAAAATGTTGAATTACTTTTGAATGTAATCATTTACAATGTGTACAGAGGGTTTTCGAAGACACTAAGGGGCAGATTTATGAAGGCCTTGCGCCGCCGGTGCGTCATTTTTAACATGGGGAAGTCCTTCATAAATCTGCCCCTAAATACTTATTTCACTTGTATTTTCTCATATACTTATATTTAAATCACAGTATAGATTACTTTGAAGACAATACGTTTTCATGCAGCAAGATAAAACTATAAAAAAGAAAGTGAGAGAAGCAAAAAGAAAATGAAAAAGTCAAAATATAAATTCAGTTGGTCTCTGCCAAGAGTAGCGCACATCTATTCTCTCTCAACGGTGGTTCATCAAATCCCAGTAGAGGATAAGCAAGGTTCACAAAATTACGTATATTGTGACTAAAATCTGATATCACCCCTTTCTATATGCTTTTATTTGTAACTATCAAAATCAGGCATTCATTACAGTGGCTTTCAATGGGACAGAAATGGGGCGCCTAATCTCCAAAAACTGGTTTGCTTCATGTAAAATTCTTTCTAAATAGTGCAATGAAAAACATACCACCTTGGCTGGATTTAATTGGGAAATTGCTCTGGCTGGTAATTTTTATTTCAGCAGATCAATGTGTTTTTTCTGTTTTGTTGTTTCCTTTTTAGGTTTTGCCTGGCGAAAGATGCGCTCTGCGCATCTTTTTCGCGCAGGCGAAAAACCTAATGATTATGGTAGGGTAGACAGGAACGGCCCCCGTCTTCCATTGGCTAGCTCCATAAATGGAGGCTAGCCATTGGAAGACGGGCCTGTCCGTCAATGCCAGACCAGATTCGGGGGCGTTCCCGAGAATTTTTGGCTTTTGGCTACGTCACGCGACGTCAGCCGAAAGCCAATTATCGGGAACGCCCCTGAATCTGGTCCGGCATTGCCGGCACCTGCCTGAAGGAGAAGGAGCCTCACTTACATGGCGTGGAGCGCTTTTGCTGACCTCTAAAGCCGGTGCCCACCCGGCATTGTCCCTTTGTTTCCCCGCCGCGGACCCCGAAGCCGAGTTCCCCAGCCGAAGGAAGCAGCCGTCCGCCTCCAGCCAGGGCCGCGCTGGGATTGGCCCAGCCGGCCGAGCCTCCACCGCGTCATCACTAGAGCTGCTTCCTCTGCTCTGACGCGGACACGGGCAGTCAGGTAAGTTTTCTTATTTTTAAAAAATGTACTTTTTAACCCCCCGCGCGAGTTCCCCCCCGCCCGCCCGCACTCCCAAGTCCCGTCGTCCCCCCCCGTCACCCCCCCCCCGCACCCCCAAGTCCCAAACCCCCCCCCTCACCCCGTGCGAGTCCCCCCCCCCCACGAGTCGTAAGGATCGGAATGACTTAGGATGATTTCTAGGTGCACGCGACAGCAGACGTTTGAATGCCAGGTTATGGTACCTATAACGTAATGAGACAGAGTTCAGCGGATGAGGACCTGCGAGTTTCAGAGGAAGTGAATACATCTGTGGAAGAGCATTATAATATGGAGTATTGGCTTACGGAGAAGTAGAGCAATTTGACGAACGAGAGCCAGCGAATAGTGCAACAATAACATCTAGTGGTCAGACTGTATCTGTAGCTGAAGTACTGCGGGCAGTAGAAATAGGGTACTTACGGAGGAGAAAAGAAATATAATCACTCATGACTAGTCACTATATGTCGGTTTCTGTATATATATTGATGTCCTGGAAGGTGAAGACAATGGTGCAACAGTGAACAGTCAAAGTATGTTGGTATGCAGTACGGATACCAGTGGCTAGTATATAATATTAACTTAGGAAGGAGAAGACGGACACAGGCGTAGTAGAGAGTGAGTTGTCCCAGTGTAACACGGGCAGTGATCACAGAAGGGGGAGATACTGATGCAACAATGACATCATTGACCAGGCTTTATATGATTTTTAATATAATGCGATGTTTCTTTAAGATTTCTATGATGCTCCTTTTGGTATGTCCACAGCATGAGCTATGTAAGCAGCGTGGGCGGTCTTTGCATGCCCTCATGGTATTATTGTAGAGCGCTATATTTGTCTTTGAATCTATGCTTGTCATGTTGGCATAGTGCAGTGTTTACTTTGAAATGTTCTCCACGTGCGCTTTGTGTGCAGTTAATTTGTTTCCTGTGACTGAAGCCAGTAAGCCGTTGGGATCTGAGGATTACTGGAACAAGCGACAATTGGTTAAGTTAACTTCAGAACAGGTTGAGATTATGTCTAAAAGGAGAGATGGAGTCACAAATGCTGATTGGGCACACTGGCTACAACCCTCTGTTTAAACCTCAGGTGAAAGAAATACTTGTTTGAATTCCACTCAGGGAAGCTCTTGTGTTAGTGAGTTTCTCCTGTGGGCGTCCACGTATGAGCTCGGTGGGTTCACGTGCCAGGAGTATGTCAAAGCAGTTTGAGGATTTAGTGCTTTCCTGAGCATTCACACGTGTCGTTTTAGTTTCTTGTTTTATTTCGGATCAAAAGGGAAAAGATGGTGTAATATAATGCGATGTTTGGCTGTGTGTGGGGGGGCTCTGTGTGGGTGGGTGTGTGTGTCATTTGCGAGATAAAGCTAGTGGCATTGTAAATGACAATGCCATTTATTTATGTTAAAAAAAACATAAATAAAAATAATGTCAAGAGCAATGCCAATAGCTCTAACTTTAACAAAGGCAAAACCATTGCATTGTAAATGCTTGTTCTTTTTTTTTAGCTCGTGCAATATTTATGTTAATTGCTCTGCCTTTCTTGCATAAAATATATGTTGAAAAAACCTAATAAAAAAAACATACCACCTATTGAGCGATTTGATTAATTTTACCAGAAAGTTTGAGTGTTTGATTTACAATACTAATATTTTTCAGGCGGAGGGCACTTAAAGGTATTCATTCACTGGGGTGGAGAAGGGTCCTCTGCTTTTCTTTGGGCTGTCCTACCCCACCCCTGTCAATGACTACCTGGGAGTGCCATCACTCTTGGATAGCATTGCCTAAGTGTAAAAAGTCACAACAGTCAGCATGGGATAGGCGCAACACTCGCCACACACTGCCTTTCAGGTAACTCTTGAGAGATAGATTAATAGGGTACGATCTACTGTACATATCTCTGGGTAAATATTGTGAAAGCAGGAGCAGAGGATTCCCCCATTCCTCTTCACCCATCTGACAATATTTTGGTGTATGTGGGGGAGATTCGTATTAGTGGTGGTGTGACTCTGCTTCTTTCCAAATCTGCAGTTCAAGGCACCTGCTCATCCTGGAGCAGAGATGCTTGTACTTCCTCAACGCAGCTTTTTGGTAAGGAAGTCAGTGCTTTGTGGGAGAAGGGGCAACTAAGGTGTGACTTGCTGCAATATCAGCCAGATGCAGGGTTGAGTACACATTTTCCTGCTCTAAGATTAACAGGAAACTGTTGACCTTCCGCCATTTCGAGATAACAGCAGGGATAGGTGAAGTCTTCTATGGTGAATATTGTTAAAGATGAGACAATCTAGTAATTTGGAGCGGTCAAACACAGGTGGTTATTAAGTGATGGGTGGTGCAGGGTGCCCAAGTGCAGGTGAGCTGATTGGTGACTCTGGCTAGTGTGAGCACTCCCTTCCTGTGTCTATGCTTTGCTTGATCTTTACCGTGTATCCATCCCACCATGCTCCTTGTCTGAGACTCACAGGACTCTATCCAGTAATGCATTGAGCACAGGCAACCAGGGAGATCTGGGTGCCAGAAGTGTTTCCTGGCTCAAACGTATACTCCCAAACCCTGATTTATGTAGTCGCCGGGCACCCAGCTGACTTTCATACTTCTCAGATCTCGAATTGCAAGAGATCATCTGTGATCTTTGATTGATTTCTTTGTGCCAGTATGCCCACTCTCTAATATCCCCCGAAGGTCAGACCCATATGCCACCCTTCAATATCAAGCTCTTTAAACTATGACATGGAGCCAGCGACAAGGGGGTGCTTGGGTTATGAGATATTTGGTTGTAAAGGTTTTGGCCTAAGCAAAAATGTAAACTTTGATACAGGGGAGGTTTCTTAGTCAAATATCACTACAATGAAAACGTAGACACTTTTTTTTGTACTGTGCGAGAATGCGATCTCTTCCCTCACTGGCTACATTCTATGGGACTCATCTAGAAGAAAATTACTCAGCACGTCGCTGCGAGCTATTTAGCGGCACCATGCTGCGTCATTTTCAACGCACAGGGATGTGTCGCATTAACAACAATACGACGTTTCCCTGAGCTTTCCCCTTCACTGGTGCACAATTGGCTGCCATACGCCAGCACAGGTACCCTAGTGCCATTTTGCAAGGGTGCCTGCATTGCGGGGATGATTGTTTTTGTGACAAAAGAATCATTTATATAATTTTCCTCTTTCTATGCATTCTGCAAAATGCAGCATGCATAAAAAGAGGAAAAAACGAGGAGAGCTGAAAGTATTTCCCCTTGTTACGCCATTCCTACACCTCCCCTGGGGAGGGGTAAGATTCTGAGGCACTCCCAGTTTTACAAAATGTTGTAAATCTGGGAATGTGTCAAGTTCCATGGATGTTGAGTGGGAAAAACCGACAGCAACACTAATGGACCACCCCTTTCATGCAGAGAACTCCGTTAAAGGGGTACATATTTACAAGGCATGAAGTCACAAAGGGTGACTTTATGTGGCCTTGTAAATATGGACAAGCCCATTGCGAGAATGGCCCTCATTCTGTGAAATGTGGGTGCCCACTGTTGGTACGGTATTATATTTCCGGTGTTAATTGTGTATGTATCTGTCTGTCTGTCTCTTTGTCTGTCTGTCTATCTATCTATCTATCTATCTATCTATCTATCTATCTATCTATCTATCTATCTACCTGTCTGTCTGTCTGTCTGTCTATCTGTCAATCTGTCTATCTTTCTCCCATCTTTTTATCCATCTACCTATCTATCTACGGAATTATATTTCAGGTGTTGGTTGATATATTTTATTCATTTCTTTTGTTTTGTTACTAGGTTATCTATCTATCTATCTATCTATCTATCTATCTATCTATCTATCTATCTATCTATCTATCTATCTATCTATCTATCTATCTATCTATCTATCTATCTATCTATCTGTCTGTCTGTCTGTCTGTCTGTCTGTCTGTCTATCTGTCAATCTGACTATCTTTCTCCCATCTTTCTATCTATCTACCTATCTATCTACGGAATTATATTTCAGGTGTTGGTTGATATATTTTATTCATTTCTTTTGTTTTGTTACTAGGTTAATTATCTATCTATCTATCTATCTATCTATCTATCTATCTATCTATCTATCTATCTATCTATCTATCTATCTATCTATCTATCTATCGTGAAACTTAGAAAACCACATTTAAAGTTCAGGTATGGTTGCAAATTAAAACTGAACAGGAAAAGCCACTGAAATTCACTTGTGATTTATAGTTGGGGTCACAATCCATAACTCACAAAACAGCCATGCAAACCTTAACTCTCATACAAAATGCAATGCTCATGACTTCACCCTTGATGTAACCCATGCATTAGCAAATGTCATACATAATCTTGCAGAGGAGATTACGTATCACATCTATTAGACCTGGCTTCCTTACTGTGGTTTTCCCTGTCTTTTTTCCTCTACACCCTGTATTTTCTACGGTGTGCTGGACTTCGTTTTGATGGTTTATGGACTCTGGGAACTTTACCACTGCTGTTCAGTGCTAAAATGCAAGTGCTCCCTTTGTAAAATATGATTGTGATTGGTTGTCATTGATTGGCCTATTTGATTTACTGGTAAGTCCTTAGTAAAGTGCACTGCATGTGCTCAGGACCTGTAAAGCAAATAGTACCCATGGGCCTGCAGCACTGATTGTGCCACCCACATGAGTAGCCCTGCAAACATGTCTCAGGCCTGCCACTGCAGTGTCTGCAAGTGCAGGTTTAAACTGCCACGTCGACCTGGCAAGTAAACCCTCCTGCCAGGCCCAAACCATCTCTTTTTCTACATGTATGGCAATCCTATGGTAGGCCCAAGGTAGCCCCCTTGGACAGGGTGTAATGTATGTGAAATGTGGGCATGTGGTGGTATGCTTTACATGTTCTGATAGTGAAATACTGCCAATTTCATTTTTTTGCTATTGTAAGGAAAATCTCTCTCATAGTTTATAATTAGACCTGCCTTGTAACACCTTACAAGTGTAACTTTCAATGAGGAAAATATAGAAATTTGGAGTTTGGGTTCCCTGAACTCAGGATTTAAAAACAAATCTTTCTGTGAATGTGGTTTTTGAATTGTGTGTTTGAAAATGCCACTTTTAGAAAGTGATTATTTTCTTGCTTTACCATCCTGTGCTTCTGCCTGCCTGTGGAATCCTCATCTGGTTTAGACTAACAGTTAGGCTGTTTGTGCATTCAATCTAGACTTTCGAACAAAGGGAGCTGAGGTGTGTTCTGCATTACCTAATTACCCATCACCCGGCTGATGGGCCTTCCTGAGCCAGAGTGGTGAGACGAGTTGTGACTGATACCTGAATATGGCTGTGCCTGCCCTCTCAAAATGCTGTCTCCACAACCGTGTAGTGTGTCTGGAGCCAGGATAGGGCAAGGAAGGAACTGTGTACTACAAATACTATCCTTTGAAGTACGCTGACTTCATAGGCAGACAGGGGTATAAGTATTGGACTTGTAACCCCACATTTTTAGAACACTTCTGGACTGAACACTCTGGCAAGATGAAGAGCGGAAGAGCTGTCAGGACGAGTACTGCCCCGTTGCTGTGTTGCTCAGCTGGCTTGGCCTGCAGGTGCTGCTTCTGTCTGTAAACATAGAAAGAACTGGAGTTTGCTTTCTGGAATCCTACTTTCCAAGTTCTCCAAGGAACTGTGTGTGCTTGCCTCCAGTTGGAAGTCTCAGGGCCATCAAAGACTTTGTCTGTAGCTCCCCTGTACTCCTCTGCTGGGAGTTCTGACCTGCCAAGTGGTGCAATCTCCAGTTCTGGTCCCTTGGAGTGAGTTTTGTAGCTTCAAGAGCTGGAACTCCATGCATCGCCTTTTTTCCCACTGCAAGCTTGCAGATGGGTTAAAAAAACAAGGCAGCACATCAATGCCGATAAAAAATCGACACACAACTGTTCGTGGCTGGAAGAACCTCTGCAGCCCGAATCCAGTGTCTCTGAATTCCAAGACCCCCTCTCCTACTTTGATGTAGGCCCTTTGGTGTGGATGAAGGATTCGACGGAACTCCTGACCCTAGCTTGAAGAATCGATGCAACATTTCTCCAGCATGCAGCAGAACTGACCTCGCCATTCTACCAGGACTCAAGAATCAACGCATCACTGTTCCTTATTTTGTTGCTGTTTTTCATCGCAGATTTTGACGTATCATTGGTACCTTGCGCTAAAATCAATGCATCTATTGAGTACTATTGACTGAATTGCTTAACCTAACTCAACTTCTGCACCTCCCATTATAAATAAACCTGAAGTGCCCAAACCAAAGCAGACACGTTTTAGGTCCATAAACCTACCACCAGAGGTTTCCCCGTTTGTAGTCGTGTTGACGGCGGTTCCCCCATTAAAGGAGGGAGTAAAAGAATCGTTTACCGAGCTTAGGAATAAATGTGCTCAATGGCTCCATCTACATAAACCCCTACCTAACAACATGAACGGTGAAATCCTTACCGTACGTAGAGGGGATTGGGTGGGCAGAAGCAAGAAATCAATAGTAGGGGACGTAATAACTGTTAATTTTAGGGATGTAGGGGCAGCAAGTTACGTGTGTAATGCACCCAATAGTGGTCCTGCGACCCAAATTAACCCACTTCCCCTGTCTTATTTTCTATCAAAGCCCGCACGACCTAACACCCCCTGTCCCACTTTTCAAAGCAATAGTGGACCCGGATATTTTCCACAGCAACCTGCAAAATCTTGGTTGCAACCACCTTATCCGCCCCCTTTTTTTCCACATCATGTTAATTTACAGCAGCAGCCCCCAAATGCCCCACTTTTTCCTATGCATCAAGCAAAAGCCCACTGGCAACACCCTTTTCACTTCCCACCACCTTTACCCCAGCCAGTTTACCAATGGCCGCAATCCTTTCAGCCACCTCAATTGGATAAATATTCTTGGCAACAAACGTGGCAGGACCCGCCCCACTCTCAAGACCCCATGTCCTCACAATTCGCCCACCCAAATAGATATGCCGTGCTAGATGAGGTAGACTGACTCAGCTCACTAGAAGCATCGGATCTTAATAACCCTAATTCTGAGAAGGAGTATTCCTTCCCCTCTGCCAAGCCCCCAGTCGTACCTTACGATTCTACTGAACTGTCTTCATTAAGATCTTCCCAGCTCATAGGCAATCAGGGTAGCCTGGATATATGTACAACTAGTGCTAGCCCCAGCCTAAGTCCGGTTACCATCTTTCGGGAAGAGGGTCCTGCTTCATTATCACCAGTAAACCAGCAGGAGCTATCTGTTGCTGGTAATGCTGGGAAACCAGCAGGAATCTCCCTTATTTCCTGGAATATTGCCGGTCTTGCTAGTAAATTGGGTACACCCTTTTGGACCAGCTTTTTGGGCGAGGGTTTTGATTTAATTTTACTACAGGAAACGTGGTGTCCAGACCCTATTAATATTGAAGGGTATGTATCTTTTTGTCTCAGTGCAACCAAATCCAGCTCGGGCAGGGCTAAGGGAGGCCTTTTATTGTTAGTGTCAACTAGGCTATGTGACTGTACGGTTAAATATAGTACAACCGTGGGGACACACAGCCAAGTTATAAGGGTGGAATGCAGAAAGAACATTGACTTAGTTATTGTTAACTTTTATAACAACATTTTTGATGCCACCAGGGGGGATATTTTACTGCCTTTAGAAAAGGAAATCATTAAAGCTTTAGATATCTCGAAAAGAAAGGCTGAGGTGGTATGGGCTGGGGATTTTAACTTGCAGCCTTGCCATCTATCTAACGGGAATATCTGTGGCTTTGATGTAGCATTAAATAGTCATTGGAGAGATCAGGGGGAGAAGGAGGATTCCCCTCATTTTCAACACTGTAGTTATGGTTCCACCCTAAACAATATGCTAGCCATGCTAGATATGACCCTGTTAAACTGCAATGTCAACAACCGGGCAATACCATGTCCTACATTCACGGGCAGAGATGCAGGTTCATTTATTGATCATATCTTGTTGTCTAGCAGTGGAGACTACAC
This sequence comes from Lissotriton vulgaris, assembly GCF_964263255.1. Lineage (NCBI taxonomy): Eukaryota > Metazoa > Chordata > Amphibia > Caudata > Salamandridae > Lissotriton > Lissotriton vulgaris. The sequence goes on along the minus strand of NC_141693.1, from coordinate 411,880,385 downwards.
TGATTTATATGTGAACGAGGAAAGTCTCAGTGACCATAACAGCTTAAGGGTTACCCTCTTGGGCCATGGCACCTCAACAGCTTCAGGTGGTAAATGTACAACCGATATAGTGCCTACTAGACCAAAGGGCCTTAGGGTCAAATGGACCAGTACAAATTCCAAAGTTAAGCAGAAGGAGGTGGTCACCCAATGCAGGAATCAAATTAGTTATTGTCTGGATGATGACAGTGATTCTGGCTATTTAATAGAATGTTTTGTATCTCTGAATATCATTATTGAGGGTATCTTTACTAAGTCCCCGTCAGCCAATAGTAGTCAAAAGCAGGGGTGGTTTGACAAGACATGTATCGTCGCCCTCCGCAACCTAAAGAAAGCGCTAGGCACCAAACCACGCGTTAAGACTGTGATACAACACCTCAGGGCTAGTTATAAATTAGCCATTAATAAAAGGAAAAGGGTTTTACAGTCTGAGGCGTGGGACAAGCTGAGGGAGGCCGCTGAGACTAAAAACAGCAAACTCTATTGGGAAACGATAAATAGTCCGTTTCTCAGTAGAGAAAATGTTCCAGAACTGACCTCATATGTGGCATGTAGCGACTGGGTTAATCATTTCTCGAAAATATTTAACCCTGAAGGGCCAACATCTGAGTTACCACCACCAGATACAAATCCATGGTTGCCCCTTTCGTTGGCTATAACATTGGAAGAATGTCAGGAAGCAATTTCTTTGAGTAAAGGAGGCAAGGCACCTGGCCCCGATGGGGTCCCGCTGGATTTATATAAAGATGAAACTGCGTTATGGGCTCCCATTTTGACAAGGATTTTTAATTGTGCGGCTGAAAATGAATTCCCTTCTACCTGGGGTCAATCGATTATCATCCCTTTACATAAGAAGGGCGATAAGTCAGAGGCCTTTAATTATCGCCCAATTTCACTATTGGATGCCTCTGTAAAAGTGATGAGCAGGATTTTGCTAAAGAGGCTAGAAGACTGGGTAACTGATTTTAACATCTTAACTAAAGTCCAATATGGTTTCCGCAAAGGTCTGGGTACACTGGACCAATGCGTTAACCTGGACCTTTTAATCAGCAAATATACTGTGGCCAAAAGTGGCAACCTCTTTTTATGTTTTGCTGATTTGAGCAGCGCATTTGATTTGGTTAACCATAGTATTCTTTGGGAGGTTCTGCTTGATGCAGGGGCACCAAGGGAAATAGTGTATTTTTTAGCCAGACTATACGAAAAACTCTCATGTAAAGTCCGCTATGGCACCCTTGGCGAATGTACCCCGTTCTTTAAAGTGTCTCGGGGCATTCGTCAGGGTTGTGTTTTAGCCCCGCTTTTATTTTCCCTTTTTATTAATGGTGTAGACCGATCCCTGACCAACATTTTAGCAGATGCCCCCTTGATTGGCGGTAAACCTGTTCCGCTGTTACTCTATGCGGATGACGCTGTTCTTTTATCTCGAACACAGTTGGGCTTACAGCGCCTTATTGATAATTTCACACAGTTTATACAAGCTAGGCAGCTTCGTGTGAATAAAACTAAGACATACGTAATGTCATGTGGTCAGGCAGCCAAGCAGGTAAAACATACTTTCTTCCTAGATAAGGAAAAGCTGACCTCTGTTAAATCTTTTTGTTATTTGGGAATAACATATAGTAACAGTGGGTCCTGGAATGCGGAATTTGATGCCGTAAAAATAAAAATGTTACGGTCTACCAGTAGCATTTTTCGTTTTGCTTCTAAACTTGGCTCACGAAGTATCTATGATATGATGAACATATATAATGTATGTTGTGTTTCCTCTGCTCTGTATGGGGCAGGGGTGTGGGGTCACTGTGAGGGTATTCTCTTGCAGAAGGAGGAAAACAAGTTCTTAAGGAGGCTATTATGCGTTCCTCCCTCCGCCTCCATACAGTTGATCCATGACGAAGTTGGGATCGAGTACATCTCTGACTTAGCAGCAGTTCGGCCACTTTTATTGTGGCGATCTATTTGGGCTAAGTCGGAGACTCGATTCACTCAGGATATTATCCTTGATTGTATAGGTTTGGATCATTCCTCACGGGTATTATGGTTAAGATACATCCACCATTGGTATCTACTTTTGTTTAACATTAATGTGTTCCGTGAGCCGGAAAAGGTTGTATCTATTACAAAAAAAGAAATTAAGATAACGTTCCTTAAATTTCGTAAGGCTGAGCGAGACAAAGCTGTTGGAAATCTTGCTACTTTGAAATTATACAAAGATCTAAATTTAGCTCCTGGATTGCAATCCTATCTTGTGTTTGTGACCCGCCCTTCTCACCAGTATGTTTTAACACGGGTCAGATTGGGTATTGTACACCACTTGGTTGCTTTTCCAAACACAAAGACTAGTTCAAACACACCTTGTCCGTGTGATGGTACTTCGCGTCAGAGTAGTTGCCATTTTTTACTTTTTTGTAAATTTTATCAGTGTTTTAGGCTTAAATACCTTAAACCAATTTTTATCAAATACAACATCTGTACCACGCAAACAGCATTGCTAATTTTATCCTTACTAGTGAACGAGGAGATTTGTTTTTTCTTGGCTACTTTTATTCTAAAATGTACAGCTGCCAGGAAAAGTATTGTATTTTAAAAAATTGTTTACTGACCTGTCTGTACTTGTGCTATACAGCTGCCAGGGTTTATTTATGATGAAATTAATGTTATTATCCCTGTCTGTATATATATGTTTTACTTCTCCTTGAATTTTATATCAATGTCTGTATTAAGGTATTTATATAGTGTTCCGCAGTATTGAATGATTATTTAACAAATTTTTAATATACAGTTCCCAGTAAAAGCCTAGTAAGTAATTTCTACTGACTCCTAGGTAGTCTATGTAAGAATGTCGTGTATTTTATAAGATCATGTCGACCTATAGAGGCACGTTTATTTCCTACTTGCTGCACTTCAGCTTTTTCCCCTTTTTCAGGAAAGATTATTCGTGATTTTTAATATTTCAATTGTGTTTTGCTTGTATGATTTGTATGTACAAATCGAATAAAAGCTTTTGAACTTGAACTTGAACTTGACTGAATTGCTTAAAAATGTAAGAAGTTATATTGTGTGTGGTGGGGACATTTTTGTTTTGGTCTTGTTTTGTTTAAAGATTGGGTATTTTTCTAAACTGATGTGTCCATTTGTAGTGTTTTTACTGTGTTGCTGTGTGTTGTATGTGAAAATACTTTACACATTGCCTCTGAGTTAAGCCTGACTGCTTGTGCCAAGCTACCAAGGGAGTGAGCAGGGGTTATCTTTGGTGTGTAACTCCCTTACCCTGGAATTAAGGTTTGCAGTTAGCCATAACTTGCTAATTTCATTGTTGCTTTGGTTTTATTTCAAACTCACAACTTAAAGTTAACTGTGCTTTTTTTCTCCCATTTTCTGATTGTTTTCAAACATACATTGTTATAACCAAAGCTAATCATAACTTTACTTTAACCTTTGTTTTTCAGTTAATTTGTGTGATTCTTTGATCAGATACCACATGCAACAATTCAGTGAGTTCAACCTGCAGCGGGTGTCCATCATCTGCTGTGCACAGCCATAGGCCATGCACAGTGACTGTTGACCACTGGTCCTGGCCTTTGGCCAAAAGAGCAACATTTTCCAGAATTTAACTGATCCTGTGAAGACCTCCAACACTCTACCAATATTATGTATATAATGTTCTTCGTCTGTGTGAGGTGTCTGTATTCCGAAGTATCTGAATGACCCTGTTTCCCGATCCAACCCTAAGTTCAACCTACTGATGACTTCCATAGTTGCCAATTCACCAATGTGAAAGAACAGCATTATATCTCTTTTTATCAGTAAACAAAATATTGCCCCAATCAATAAACTTCCAACTCCTGAAACAAGCGTGGTATTACGTTTCTGGGTTATCTGATGTATTTTAAGGTATCCTCTGTATACACGAAAACTATGTTTCTCTGGTTGCCACATTAATGCTCAAATCCGTCAGGGACATCTTAATTCTATCAACAAAGGTTCAATAACTAAAGAGAAAAGGAGTGGCAACTATGGGCACCCCTGTCTTGTGGCCCTACACATTCCCCAGATACTAGTATGCTTATCTTAACCCCATCATTCGGGCTCATACATAGTAGTCAAACCCATCCCTGAGGCTTGGTCCGAATCCCATGTCCTTCAGAACCAACATCATGTATTACCTATCCATGGAGTTAAACACCCGCTCTATGCCATTGTGACAAGTGGATATTCTTCCTCCATCTGATCAGTACCATTATGCAATACATGATTTGAACCTACATAAATTGAGAGGTGCGCTATGTTGCGCCATCAAGCTACATTGATCCTCGTGAACAAGAGTGGTGATCCCTCCATTAAGCCTAGTTGCCAATACGTTTTGAATACTATAGTATCAGTATTAACCATTGATAATGGGTGGTACGAGATCGGGTCTAGTGGATCTCTGCCTGGTTTAAACCTCATTCTCATTATGGCCTCTCTCTTTGTATCTGGTAGTGTGCACTGTGTTTGACCTCATCATAGACTTCTTTGAACTTTTCCACTATCTGTCCATGGATGTCATTTAGGGGTCGCCAGGGGTTACATCTCCAATCCCTGCACTGGCCTTAGAACCTGGCTAAGGCAATGCCAAGAAGAGAACCGTTTATTGGTGTTGTGAATTGCAGCATTTACTTTCTGCAGCTCTGGCTGCAAACGAAGGCATTTAACTCTTTGCTCAGTGAAACAAATAAGTATAAAGGAGTGCAATATAGATATCACTTCCTGGGAGGAGTCATTGTCTCATCCTATGATTTGACTTCTGTTATGTGATTGGTCAAATGAAAACTACATGATGTCACGCTCGCTATCCTTGGCATTTTGGTGATGTGACGCCCGTGTATATGCCTCTTGTAGGTTTGAGAAAATTTCACTAGCAATCTATCCCAACCCTGTATCTTCTGCCTGGACATATGTCAGATCAATTCCCCTATTTCCTCAGTATTTTCTTAATAACTTATCAATGATCAACGAATTTGCACAAACCTTTCCATAAACAAAGTTCATGCACTTTCTTTTTGCATTAAATCAAAAAGTAATATTAAAATACGCTTGAATTGCTTAAGGTCGTGCTGCATCTATTGTTAACAATACTGTGTCAAAACATGTCGAATTACAAATGGAAAAACCGTTATGGTAACGATGTTGAGCATGAATTGGAATATCACTTTTAAATGCGTGTAAAATACACTGATAAACACCTTCAAATTCATGAGATTAGTGGCAGCACTGCGGAGCTCAAGTTTCACAAAGTGTGTTTGTGTCCGACGCTGATGTCAGTCACCAGGAGATCGTTATTTCTCCCAATCAGACTATATATATAAATGTTCGCAGTCTTATTAATGTACAAATGCTTTGTTCTTTTTAGACAACACAAAAACTGTGTTAACTGTGTTATACTAAGTCTAGTCCCAACCTTCACACCACCACCTTGGAGATAGGCCTTTTTCTGCTCGACGATGCTTTCACATTGATTGAGCAGACTCGAGGGCCAGGCCCGGTTCCACCCAAACAGGAGCCTTGGCCCTCGCAGTGAGGGCTTGAAGGCAGGCATTGGGTTCAAAGGCATTGGGTTCAAAGGCTTGTCTGTCTGTCTGTGTGTGTGTGTGTGTGTGCGCCCAGGCTCAGACAGCTTCCTGGGCGCACACACACACAGACAGTTTTAGAGATTATCGCAGCCTCACCCGAGTACTTCACAGGTCTTTAAACAGACCCTCCAGGATTTCGCGATTTCGTGGTTTTCCGCTAAATCTGCAATTTTGTAAAAATGCTGCAATTTTTACAAAAGTGGCAGCTAAATCGACATTTTTGTAAAAATGCCACAGATTTTTGCAAAAATGCCTGCAAAATCGGCATTTTTGTAACATTTTTGTATAAAAAAGCTTGTGTGTTACCACATTACTGATTGATCCTAATGTAAATAATAATGATATTCATTTAAAAAAAGATTTAACGTTGACTGAACAGTCCAGTAATTGTCGACGCCACTCAACACAGTTAACAATGTATAACACACTGAGAGATACACCCCCGTTGCCTAATAATGCGTGGTAAAACAAATAAGAACTGCCACCACCACCACCGCAGGCAGATCTTAAAAGGAATTAGGACCATGGATCACAGTATTAGTGTTTAAGTGCTTACTTGTCACAATCAAATGTAGAATCCGGTAAAGACAAATATATATATCCTAACCTCACACCCTGACACTAAAGCATGGAAATATAATATATTTGTAAAGTGCTTAAATACAAAGCCATAAAAAGGACCAGACATGTCACATGGGGCTACTCCAGGAATTTCTGAAAGAGTTGGCCGTTCATCACCTTTATTCAACTTCTCTCACTACAATCCTCTGTGCAAAAGGTACAAAGATTAAAGAGGATCACGGTTGGGGCACCAGTAAAACTAAACATCGTCAGTTTGTATAGTAAACAACATTCTACTTCATTAATCCTTACATTTACTATTTTACAAGTGCTCACTTTAAGCTACATTTGGGACGACCAAGATTTACATAATCGGACTAAGAATGGAAAAAGTCCCCTATACTATATGGAGTTAGGAACATGCAGCATTTTTTTTATATATAAACAACCAATTTGTAAAGATTTCAAACTAGAGTTTTCTTCACTCCTCCAATAAACAAAGAAAAAAAACTCAGCTGTGGGAATGGTGCTGAAAGGCAAGTGACTGAATAAGAATGTTTAGGAGATTTAATTTACACTTGCAGGTGCAATTAGTAAAGTATGGTGGTTTGGTATAACCAAAATCATTTTAAGATGTCTGGGAGGCTACCGGTTCCCTGTGAAATAAAGATTAAAAAAGGAATTAAAACCTAAAAGGGTAAAATAATTTCTTTGACACCTTGGTTCTCTAGTACATGGCACTGAATTAGGTTAATTTTTGTTGCAGATGTACACATTGTACACAAGAAAAAATGCTGTCACTCAAAGTGAGGGGAGCCAATGGTTGAAGTGTGCAGAGTCTGTTGTAAGCTGTAGTGGGCAGAAGCAAAATGTGGTTGATATTAAAACAGACCAAAAAAAAGTCCCTGTACGTACGTATGCTTATCTATGTATTCCTTAAGAAATCTTTTCATGGAAATACAAAAGGTCTTGGGTGACAACAGACCCAACAAGCATTGGCAACGCCAATAGGTCGCTGCAATGCCTGAGCTAATAGCTTTGTGAATGTCTTTTAGCCATGTTGTCTAGCAGCACATTTGCTGTTCAGTCTGGCAGAACAAATGCATGAAAAAATTCAGTTAAAGGTTTACTCAAGGCAAATGCTAGAAATGCTCTTTTCAGGTGAGGTTAGCATAACTGTTATTCCTTTAAAATTAAATGTATTTATTTTTGATGAACACTATCAGTCACCTCTGAACAATGGGCCAAGACTTGCCACTCATTAGACAAATAAATCCTACAGAGCCCGAGAAGTGTCACTTGCCTGATACTCCCACCTCAGAAACCTCCTCTTCCCATCAAAGGAACATTACATGGAATAAACACTTTTTGAGAGTGATAATATTTAGAAAGAGACTTGGAAAAGAGTGTGTTTTACTGGGCCTTGTTAGATTAAGAGGAGATAAAGGAGGGCCCTCACGCAGGCCTGCCAAGACATATATGCGACAAATCGAGCCCGCAGTGGCCCACCAAAATACATCCTTGGCCCACCCAAATAAAAATTCCTGGAGCCGGGCAAACAAGTATCTAGTGATCTGGTCTTTTGAGAACACGTGCAATCTCCTCTTTGCTATTGCTGAGTGTTCCCTGCAGTACCGAGAACTTGAAGTGGTCTTAACTTCAAAAGGCTGGAGGATGACTTTTCTAAAGGTTAAAGACCTACTCATAGCACCCAACTCTACCTCGTCACTGAAGGCATGGTGTGGCATCAGTTAATGCATCATAGATGAGTAAAGAGTCACTTCCCACACAGAAGAGTCTTGTTTCCTAATAGGAGGAGCTCAGCTAAAAACAGCACATGTTGATATCTGATGAAAGGGGCAGAATCATTGTTTACCATTCATCATTTTTTGAAGCATGAGTCTTCATTTAGCACATTCATTTCCTGTCTTCTCTTTTTAGAAATGGCAAATATCTTGTCCCCCCTCCACTTTATTTACAGGTGGGAAAATTACTCCATTTCTGACATAGAAGCCTCGCTGTCTCTGCCTTCTATTCTATTCTCACAGCAGTGTCTGCTTCATGCCAATGCAAGGCCTGCTATATTTAAGGCAACACTCCCAATACTTTTTCCCATCAGGAATTGTCAGTTGCTCATTGCGGTCCTAGACATTTTTCATTTTTTTAAAGTCATCCTTAGCATTGGGCCTTTTTCTTTGGAAGATGAAGAAAGCTGGGTGGTCTGTCAGGCTGCCAGACTTGTAAGGTAGGGAAACTTTGGGGAAAAGACTGAGGGCTTCATTTACCAAAAAAATTAACAGCAAGCCATTTTGCCGTGCTTCACTTTAAAAGCACAGGGATGAGTTGTATTAACAACAATACGATGCATTTATGTGTTTTACCCTGCACTGGCTAACAATTGTCTGCAATGCGCCTGCGCAGGCACCCTTGTGTCATGTTGCAAAGGTGACTGCATTGCTGGGATGATTTTATTTGTACAGGAAAGGACACCTCCCTGTGCCCTGCACTACATATTAGTTTTGTTGCCTTGAAAATCATCTAGATGTCATCTAGATGTCTAGAGATTTCAACCTTTCTATATTAGAAAAATACAAAAGACGTCCATTCATACAAAGCGATATCTTCACCATCAAATAAAAGTGGCGCTTTACGTATCCATTAGTGCCTAAGTGGTGTTTTTATCAACGTGTGAAAATCAACAGTAGCATCATTGTGAGAATTAAGATATTAGGAAGAGTTTATCATAAAACGAATACGTTTGAATTAATAATCCATATGAAAAGAGCTATCTTGTACCATTTTTTCATACCGTTGAAAGTTGTCTAAGTAATACGTGGCAATTCCTGAGGAAGGCGCTGGTCGCCGAAACGCGCGTCGAATTTGAATTGATTGTTGTGCCACTTGCTGTGTTTTTCTCCTATTGTATTACTTTGTGACTTGTTTTATGATTATTGTCTGATTCGATCTGTATATTTTATATGGAAACAAATCTTTTTATAGAGCATGTGTTTTTAAATATAACTTTAGTTTTTCTTATGTATTATTTTAGCTGTTAGTTTGTTTGCCTCTCCTAGATGTCATTGTACAGACAAGACAATACAATTGCCTAGGTGGTTATTTTCCATATATGTTTGACCCTGACCTAGGAATTGAAAAAAACTTCGGATTCAGGGGGTCCTTGTTTTATACATTCCTGAGTTTGGGCACTCCTTGCGCCAGCGCGAAGCTCACCAGCCTACTCACTGAATTCTATGTGAGATCCGCTGTTGCCACTGCTGATTTCAGTAAGGAATTTGTATAACTACATGCAGTAACATAACTGACGCAATATTTGCCATCTTACAGGTGGCAACCTAAAATGCAATGGATCAATTTTGTCTTATAATTACCCAATCAGTAATATTGGGCCAGAGTGAAAAAAAATTGCATGAAGAAGACTGCAAAGTAAACACAGAAATTACTAAACTCTTGTTTTCTAAGACGAAAGTCACATTGTATTGCAATGTCAGAAGCAGTACACTTTGAGCGCTTGTTACCTGGGTACACTTTAAAACGACATTACGTTTTTTTTAATTATAAGGTAGTTATAATAAATAAAACGTAAGATGATGCAAACAATTGAATGTCTCCACTTTCAATCCATGGAATGCAGCTTGCCTATTTGACAATAGGTCGAGTAAGCTGCATTGTAGTAACTAGGCAGTACCATTTTTGAAAAACTTAAAAAATGTAGACATGTTAACTTTGAGTAATAAACAGTTTTTTTCAGTATTTGGGAGGTGTCTCTAAAGTGCAAGAACCCAGTGGAGCAACTACATGCTTTGAGCATAAGAAGATAACTTGCTTGTTTCAGGGGGTAAACTGCTCAAAATGTTAGTGCCTAAATGCTTATTTTTCAGATTTCTAGTTAGGTGTTGTTAAAAAATAAAACCAGCCAATTACAGCATTTCAGCATAATTCCAGATGCCTTAAGGTGAGACATCAATAAAAGAAACTGTAGGGCTAGGGCAATTAGGTGGCTTCTGTGGAGCGAATATATGGTAAGGCAATGCCAGGGGGTTTGCTGAGATAGTGGCATTACAGAGGCACCGTATTGCCTCTACGAGTAACTGTTGTCAATCATTGGATCTTTAGTAATATGTATAAATAACAACCAGTTAAAAATAAATTATAGTCTAGAGTGAAAATTGTTATGCTGTGTTGTACATCATGAAGACCTGTTTTATCAGGTTTCTGTTAATTTTAAATTTTGTGTAAAATATTCCCCCTGGTAGAAATTTTATTTGATCAGCCACAGTTTCTACTGGATGAAGAAGTTGATATGAGGATTTTAAGATATATTGTTAGCCTACAAGAAGACAACTTCAATTGACTCCAGCTTCTTGAAGCTTGTTATTTTTCCTTGTTTTTGTCCACTGGGCTTATAAAGCCAGGTGTGAAAAAACGTATGTACTGCAACTGGAATGAGTACAAACTATGCGTTTTTTCCAGAAGAAGTTTTAATTTCCTCCACGGTAATAATCATATTAATAACCTGATTTTGCTGGTGATATTGAAATTGTAGACTCGTATTTCGTTTTTGCACTATCAACCAGCTATATGCAGTGCCTGGTTAACGGTATGCACCTGTTACAACGCATTTTTTACTCCGCACTACCACTACAACGCAGGCATTACAACGCATACCGTTACAACGCATGGCGCTGGGGGGCGCTCTAGGATAAGAGGTAAGTTTAATTTACTATCCAACACCTTCCCTAGGGTCCACGGGGACTGGAGTTAGAATAGTAAATTATACTTACCACTATCCAGCACCCCAAAGCGCTATGCGTTGTAGCGGTATGCGTTGTAAATACCGCGTTGTAATGGTATGCGGAGTAAAAGTATGCGTTGTAACGACATACATCCCTGGTTAACTATGCACAATTAGTACACATTTTAAAATCATCAGCAATTCCAGGACAGAAATGAAGGGGGACATGGAAATAAACAAATATTAATACAATGCTAATAACCTAGCAATATTTTTTCCGATCAGTAACAACTCCTAAAAGCAAAACATAATTAAATACATGATATACACAAACCAGTAAGTGATTTCACATTCATAGTCATCTCTTTCATAGTGTTAAGAGTATCATGATAAGTAATAAAATATGTAAGATTATTTACATTTGCAATTACATCTGTCACTCCAAGAGTGAGGTCATGAACATTGCATTTGATTAACAAGGTATTGTTTTTATATCTCTTGTGCGAGCTATATAATGCTTACCTAGCCATAACTTGCAAATTTCAGTGTTAATTAACCACCATTATGGCACTTTAACTGTGTTTTTTAAGTGAGTACCATTATAGCCTACTGCCTAGAGCTGTGAAAGTTGTAAATGCCCTCTCAATTATTTAGGGTTCAAGTCCTAGGCAAGGGCTTATAACAAAGGGTAGGCCTTTAATGGCCAGTATTGCCATGGGCAGCGGGCTATGATGCTATAGTACAACATGTAATAAAAAGTTCAAACACTCTTTGGCAATTTGCTGACTCAGAAATAAGGTGCTACCAGGTAGTAAAGGTCTGCTTTATACAAATGATTCAAATAATACAACAATACTCCACCAGCCAATCAGATCTTCTATCTCACAGATTTTTCTTCTGCTACTATAACGCTGTCTCATAGGCTTAGACAAGTACACAGAGTTTATGACAGATTTTCAATAAATTGATGACGTCAGATGGCCAACTCCCTGCTCCCAAGTGAACATAATATATTATTAATTATCGTTCAAGAGGGTAAAATCATGAACTAATTTCCCTTCCTTGTTGTTATACGTTCTAGTCTTCAGCTTGGGGTGTATACCTATGGTGGTGGCCAATTAACGCACAATAATGGCCTCAGAATGATTATTATTTGTAGATGAGCACATTAACTGGAATGATAAGACTGGTAAAACCAAACAGATTCACAAGACCGTATATTGTACTAGATAATACTAGACTCTCAGCACCTGATCAAAAGACAGGTACATTTTAGGTCCCGCCCGAGCCAGTGCATGTGCTCTCTCAGGCGAGACATTTAGTGAGTGGGCTTTAGAAATGCGACCACAAGTTTTTGCTGGTGGCCTAAAGCTTGCGGTTTTGTGTGCGGGCTCGCGCAGCGCCATCTGGCTTTCCATCACCCTTACAGCGCGATTGCGATCACTTTCACTTTTGCACTGCCGCGCAATCACGATCACTTTCACGGCCGCGCGGCCAGGCACGTGCGTTTGTTTTCACAGATCTCCATTTCCGAGTTTACAGTATGACGGCAGTGGTGCCCTTTCCTCTTGACTGGCAAACAGCTTGGTGCGCACAAATAAAGGTGGAACACCCCTCCTTTGCACACCGAGATGGTGTTGCTCATAGCCCATCTGAAGGGGCGGGTGGTTTTCATTCTGGTGGGCGGTTTGCACTCTGCATTCTTATAACCAGCAGTATCCCTGATTTTGGGGATCACAGTGCTTTCCCTATCACGAGGATGGCTCTACAAGGGCTTGTGTTTTTACCTAAAATCTAGACTGGCTGGAGGCGCCTCTGGTGACATGGGGCCAAGTGACAACCCTGAAAGTCTAACGTAGTTTCACATGCTAAATGCTAACGAATGCTTCACTTTGCCAACATAGTATTTCGGTGGTTCCTGTGTTTTACATTTATTTTCAATGTATATGGTCAGCACTTAATCTAAAGTTAACGGAATCGAATTTTCCATTTCATTCAGTTTTGTTTATGAGTTTCTTTAGTTAATCAGTGCCTTTATTTTCCTCACCGATCTCGTCATTTTTCGGTTTTACTTTTTAACTGATGCCTACATCTCTGCACACTGTATATTTGATTTTTTATTGGGTTTTATGTAGAGTTTACAGTAATACTCTGAAATTAGAGTCCCATTTTCCAGTTTCAACAGCAGCAAGCGCCAATAACTTCCTTCTGAAAATATTGATAATCTCGGCGACTAATTCTTTTGGAGAAAACCGTGTTACCATGGTGTTGTAAAGGGTGGAGGAAAAAGAAATTGCACAGGGATATACATCTTCTTTTCCGAGAATTCTCGGCTCACCTTGCCCTTCCGGGGCTTCCCTATGACACGAATGACCCTGCCAATCATCCGTTTTGTGTAATTACTCAAAAGTAAAACAGCGTGAGGAAGTGCATAAAACAGTGGGCTGTCGCAGACAGGTTGAGTGAGTGCTATTTAGCATAGTTTGCGTATTGTGTGTATGTCTGAGCGTTGCTGGGAAATCAAAACTTGTTGCCATAGTACCAACATGTAGATAGATTCTCCCACTATCATGATTCGCTCTGTAATAGAGCGGACATTTGGGATCCTGAAGAGCCATTTCCCCCGCCTGCATAAGAGCGGAGGAGCACTCCAATACAGCCCTGAGACCTGCTGCAAGATTGTGGCTACCTGTGCAATGCCCCACCACATAGCAATGAGAAAAGGCATCCCAATAGAACTGAGAGATGCAGATACGTCGGACGATGATGGCCCAGCTCCCCCTGGCAGACGAGCAGTGGAGTTGGGGCAGCTGCTGGATGGCAGAGATGGACTGAGATCACACAGAACTACTTCTAGGTGAGTAATAATGATGACATGAGGCAAAATACATTTTGTAGCAGATCTGTGTACCAGATCTGTGTTTATTCACACCTTCTCATCCAGAAAGGACATCGCCTTCAGCCACGCACCGGACTCCACTGGACGGACCACAGCTGCGTCCACTTCAGCTTCAGAAGGACCACGATCCACCACCACCATCAACAGGTTGCACGCAGAAGCTGGAACAAGATCACAGCCGACCAGCTCGCGACCTCCCTGAGCATGAACCCTCCCACCAGCGCAACGAACCCAAGCCAGGCGGCCACCAACCTCGTGAAGTGGATCAGCAACTGCGCAGACGACCTCGCCCCTCTGAAGACCCCGCCTAGCAGACCCGGTAGCAAGAAAGCCCCATGGTTCACCGACGAACTCAAGAGCTCCAAGAAGAACTGCAGAGCCCTCGAGAGAACATGGCGCAGAGACCCAACACCGGACAACGTGACTGCCCTCAAGCTCGCCACCCGAAAACACCACCAACTCATCCACTCCACCAAGAAAACTGCTTTCAAGGAACGACTGGACAACAACGCACACAACAGCAAGGAACTCTTCAACATCATTAAAGAGCTCTCCAACCCCAACGCCGGAAACAACGACATCACCCCTTTGCAAGACCTCTGCAACTCCCTCGCCTCCTACTTCCACAACAAGATCGCGGACATACACAACAGCTTCAGCACTCAACCGACGCACGCCACAACCGAACCACCGCCCCCCACCACCACCCTCCGCGCCTGGACCCCGATCAGCACCGAAGACACCGTCCGCATGATGAACTCCATCCACTCCGGATCTCCTACCAACCCCTGCCCTCACCACGTCTTCAACAAGGCCGACGCTGTCATCGCACCCCACCTGCGGGACATCATCAACACCACCTCCAGCTCGTTCTCTGCGGTCTTCTGTTCTCCACCTTGCCACTGTTCCCCGTTTCAAGAGATCCAGGATTGGCGGCCGCTCCTTCCGAGTCCTTGCCGCTAAACTGTGGAATTCCTTGCCCGTCCACATCCGTGCCATCGATGAGCTCCTGGCTTTTAGGAAGGCGGTTAAAACTTTTCTTTTCCCCTTAGCCCCTTAGTTCTTGTTGCCGTCGTGTTGTGTTTCCCACCTCCTGTCCGGTTTTGTTCTGCACTAGCGCCAGGACGCCCCTTTGCTGGGGCAGCTGTGCGCTCAATAAATCAGGATAACATAACATAACATAACATAACATAACACCTTCGACACTGCTACCTTCCCGGAGAGCTGGAAGCACGCCGAACTCAACGCTCTACTAAAGAAGCCATCAGCCGACCCCACCGACCTCAAGAACTACCGCCCCATCTCGCTGCTCCCGTTTCCTGCAAAAGTCATCGAGAAGACCGTCAACAAGCAGCTGGCCGCCTTCCTCGAGACGAACGGATCCCTCGACCTCTCGCAGTCTGGCTTCCGGGCCAACCACAGCACCGAGACCGCCCTGATCGCAGCAACCAATGACATCCGAGCCCTGCTCGACAACGGAGAAACAGCGGCCCTCATCCTCCTAGACCTCTCCGCGGCCTTCGACACTGTCTGCCACCGTTCACTAGTGCAGCGACTCAGCAACGTCGGAATCCAGGAGAAGGCACTGGAGTGGATCATCTCCTTCCTCGCTGGAAGGACACAGAGAGTCCGCCTACCCCCGTTCAGATCTGAAGCCACCGAAGTCCTCTGCGGCGTTCCTCACGGCTCCTCGCTCAGTCCAACCCTCTTCAACGTCTACATGAGCCCCCTCGCAGACATCGCACGCCAGCACAACCTCAACATCATCTCCTACGCCGACGACACCCAGCTGATTCTCTCCCTCACCAACGACCCCGCCACCACCAGAGCCAACCTTCACGAAGGGATGAAAGAGGTAGCCGAATGGATTGATAACAGCCGCCTGAAACTGAACTCAGACAAGACGGAAGTCCTCATCCTGGGATCCTCACCCTCCGCCTGGGACGACTCCTGGTGGCCCCCCGCCCTAGGCAGCGCACCCAAACCAACAGACCACGCACGCAACCTGGGCTTCATCCTGGACTCCTCCCTCTCCATGACCAGACAAGTCAACGCCGTCTCCTCGTCGTGCTTCAACATCCTGCGCATGCTACGTAAGATCTTCCGGTGGATCCCCACCGAGACCAGGAAGACGGTCACCCAGGCCTTCGTCACCAGCCGTCTGGACTACGGCAACTCCCTCTACGCCGGAACTACCGCCAAACTCCAGAAGAGACTCCAGCGGATCCAGAACGCCTCAGCACGACTCATCCTGGACATCCCCCGTCGCAGCTACATCTCCGGACACCTGAGAGACCTGCACTGGCTCCCGGTCAACAAGAGAATCACCTTCCGACTCCTCACCCACGCACACAAAGCCTTACACAACCAAGGCCCAGGATACCTCGACAGCCGCCTCAACTTCTACGCTCCCAAACGCCAGCTTCGATCGACCGGCCATGCCCTCGCCGCCGTCCCCCGCATCCGAAGAGCCACCACAGGGGGATGGTCCTTCTCCTACCTCGCCGCCAAGACATGGAACTCCCTCCCGACCCACCTCCGCCCGACTAAGCATGGGCGGAAAATCCGTTCCGCTTGCGAATTTTGCGGATTTTCGGTAATATTCGCAATCCGCGAACGCTCGCGAATTTACCAAAAAAATCCGCAAATTCGCACGCAGCGGATTTTTTTTTCTTGGTGATACAATTTTGCGGCGTGCGGTGTAAGTTCGCAATTGCGAACATGTAGTTGCGGCGGGCAGCAACAATCTCGCACTCGTGAAATTACAAAAATTGCAATTCTGCACAAGAAATCCACTAGCAAGCAGCATAGACCTTCTGAAAATGATGATTTTTATCAGAATAACTCCTCAGGTTGACATTTGCCTGCACTTTTTTGGATTTGAGGCCTTTTGACTTTCTTTGGATCACTTTTGGATTAGAAATCAACTTTCACAAGTAAGCTTGTTTGGGGCATTACAGTTGCTGTAATGCTGTTCTGCAGAAAAACAAGTTTTGCAAAAGTGAAAGCATTCAGCAGGTTCAAAAGTTCAAACTCATCATTAGTAACAATTCCCTGTAGTGCTTCCTGACTGGGGCCCCTCCAGAGTTCAGTTGCTAGTTGCAACAATTGTATGACCCTGCTCTGACCCTCACAGCAGGCTCATAGAATAGCTACAAGTAGGCCACAAAGGTCCTGAAAAAATAATTGCACTGCAACAGAAAGCAAATTACAGATAAGGAAGCAGGTGCCAGACTGGAATTTTAAAACAGTGACACATTAATAAATCAACCTCAAATTAATTCATGTCAGTTGAAGCAGGGCAGGTGTGCTTGCTTTTTCCCCCCATAATCTACAGTGATGATGAACCAGAGGGTGGCATTGATGTACCAGAGGGTGGCATGGGTGAAACAGAGGGTGGCAGGGGTGAAACAGAGGGTGCTGGGAACCTGTGATGATGAACCAGACGTAGAAACAACATAATCGCGACCGTTGCGAGCCGACATGTAAGTTCGCAATTGCGAACTTGTACAAAACCCTTGCGAACTGGCAGAAATCCTTGTGAACACAAAAAAAAATTCGCAAGAATTCGCAGATTTTGCGGATTGCGAGTTCGCAAATTCGCAAAATTCGCGAACGCCAGATTCGCAAAATTCGCTCATGCTTACGCCTGACCCAGGACCACCTCGCCTTCAGGAAGCAACTCAAGACCTGGCTGTTCGAGCAGTAGCGGACCCCCCTCCCACAGCGCCTTGAGACCTCTGGGTGAGTAGTGCGCTATATAAATGCTTTGATTGATTGATTGATTGAAACTGCAGGATGGAGGTTTGTCACACAGTCTGACCAACACAATGAGTGTCGCTGTCCTTAGCACATGTTAGTTCCACAGTGCAGGTAGTCAGGCAAGTTTGTAGTCCTGTAGGAATGGGTTGTCTCACCCATTTGCGTGAAACATTGTTCCAAGTTCACTTCCTCCTTGGACAGACTGCTGCAGGCTATTTTGGGGGCTGATTGTCCTCCCTTGGGTCCACAGGTGCTGCGCCCTGTCACCCACTGCGCCTTCTTGGATCTCACACTGGTGGGGTGATACTGCTCCTACTGGATGTCTCCTCACTCTCCCCTGTGGCCATGATTGCTGTGCCACCTGCTTTTTCCACCTGGAGTTGCTCAACACCAGTGGTGGCCTGCGCAAGGCCTTTTGCAACGTCGTGACAGCAGTGGGACATCTCCACTTGCATGCTGACGCTGCGACATGTCAGCTGGTTAGTGGCAGTGCACAGGCGGTTGACCGCCTTGGTGTAGCTTTGCAGATATAGGTTTGAGCGTTGGCTAGCCTTGTGCCTGGCTGCATGGTCCATGTTTAATGTTGCACAGAGTTCAGGGATGGCACCTCCCATGCCCATCATGCCCTCCTCCTTGTAGCGCAGGCTCCTGTTCATTCTGCATAGTGGTCTGTTAATGGACCTCATTGATTTGTGTTTTAGGCACTGAATCTGCAACATGCAGGTCTCCAGTCCTGCATACACTGTGGCATCTTCGTCAGTGGTACAGCTGGTCTGGGCCTTGACCTGCGTCTGACTGCTCCAGAGGCCCTATGTTGGGATGTGTGCTGCTCACGCACATGGGTGTCACGCTGCCCTAGCTCTGCCTGTCCATACTCCCCCCCATGTGGACTGTTGTTCATCCTCCAGCGGTGGCAGTGGTGGCACAATGGTGCGCTTTCTACCTGGGACAGGTTTCCTCTGTGTCAGAGTCTGAGTCCCCATGCCCTGCCTGGTAATCCAAATTTTCAGACTCCTTGCAGTCTGCACTGTCCTCCTGTGTCCTGGCTTGTGATGTGGATAGAAAGTGGAATATTTGATTTTGTGACTTTGTCTGCATTTCTCACTCAATAAAGTTTTCTGCATTTGTATTGGCTAACTGCTATCTCTCACTTTTCCCCTGTACATGAATTCAAATACTGCATTAACATTGCTAGGTCTCATTCCCCACTGTTATGCATCTGACTACATCTCCCAAGATCCATTGTTTGGGAAAGTGGACCGGAGTGACATGTGTAGTTCGTGTTTGGTGCATTTCTGACTGTGTGAATGGGATGGTGATGGGTGCGGCAGCATTCGGCATACTTCTTACCTTGGCTGGTGGATGCAGGGTCAGAGTTGTCTATGTCAGCCACACCACTGACGCTCTCGGTCAGGAGGGTTGACTCCACCAACTCCTCATGGGGTGTTGAAGCGGTGGCAGTAGATGTTCCACCCTAGGTCTTGTTGGCCACCGCCAGCCTGGCTGCCACCTTCTCCTTCTCCTTCGACATGACATACCAGTGCTTTCTTAACTCCTCCACTGTGCGCTGGGTCACACCTACTGCATTTACCTTTTCCTGGATGTCCAGGCAGATCCTCATTTTCCTGGACTCAGGTACCTATGGTGCTTTCTTGCCAAACAAAAGTTCATGGCTGCTCACCATCTCCTCAGTGAGCACCTCATGCTCCCTTTCACTGAATTTCTGTTCTCTTTTTCTTCCTGCACCCTCCTTGTCCTTCTGTTTGTCCTGGGACTCCATTCTAGCAGTTTCACTGGTGTGCTCACTCCTCTGCCTCTCCTCACAGCCTCTGACTCTGCACCTGAATTGCAGATTCCCATAAATTATGATTTCTTAATTGCAAAATTCGCAAATAAGGAATCGCAAGTAGGTATTCTCAGAAAATTCTGCATTTTTTAAGAAATCACAAACAGTTAGCGACTTTTTAATTACGTCGCGATTAGCGATTCTCAACATGCGATTTGCAAAAAAAACGCATTTTAAGAATCGCTAATCGGACTTTTGATACATATGCCCCTAAATCTCCCCGTGCCAAACACAAATGAATGTGTCCTTGTGTGACATAACTGGTGCTCATGTAAAGCACTGCAATTCCTTCGAGTCCAGTTGGCGCTATATAAAACTGCACCAAAACATCTAGGGGTCTGCTTTCTGGGCACGATGCACTTCCATGACCCAACCATGCCCCGTGGCCTAATTCTGGTCAGGGGTTTTCACAACGTGAGGCCGGTTTGGAGTTGTTCACCAAGGCTGCTGGTTTTGGTTTCCTCTCTTGCCCTGCTCCACATATGACTGAAGAACTTCCAGGCGTAAGACATGCCAGTCCCCCACAAAAGAAGATTTGGGAGGAGGAACACTGGAGGAAAGCACAACTTCTTAAAGAACAAGCATTTTCAATGCAACAGGTCTCGCATTTACGTGAGTTTGAGCTATTGACATTGCGAATAACTATGCCTTTTATTTTTGTTTTCATTTTTAAAACATAAATAAAAGGCATTGTCATTTACAGTGCCAATAGCTTAAACTGGCGTAAATGCGAGACCTATTGCATTGCAAATGCTTGTTATAGATAATCGCGAGAAGGAAATGCCTCAGAGATTAACCATACACGTCTTAGTAGCACTGCCGACCGTGTTGGAAATCAATAACACTAGTTTTGCCCTCTTCCTTGTGTCACCTGAATTCTAAGTTGGGACCATAAGTTTGATTTTTGATGGGCCTCCTCAGTAGTGCCAGAACGTCTGTAATGTTTTAGTAGGCAAGCATTATTTACTAAAAAAAAAAAGTGTTTTAGAAAGTAAGACTTTAATTTCTCACTAGTGTCACCTTCATGAAAGAATCCATGATTGAAGGAAATTGACATGCCTCTGTGATTTAAAGATTGCCACATAGTATTGTGTGAAAGTTCTGGTCCGGAAGGTTGCCTCTTTAATGTGTTTTACATATCTACAAATACAACTGAATTTACTGAGGAGCAACAAGCCTTGAAATAATTTGTGTGCATGTCATAGAGTTATGCACCTTGAAATTAAACGTAGTCACAAGCCTTAAGCTGTCCTAAATGTTGCATTGCTACGTTTAAGCTGCACACCCCAATATTGTCCGAAACAGTCACAAGGATCAAGAATATTGATTAGTGCAACTCAGATATTTAATGAATTCCACAAAAAAGCTTTGATAATCTGTGTGTCATTTAAATATCAATTACAGATTTGTTTATGCGGCTTAAACCACAAATTATACGTAAGGGACCACTTAAAGCACACAATGTGCACCATAGAATTAGTTTCTTATGTTGGAAGTGTGGTGGTTTTAAAAAAAACAGCATTAGTAAACAAAAATAATTCCGCCCCACAGGAAACCAGTGTGTCAACCGTGGGAGGAGGAATGGGTGAATGAACTGATAAATTTAGCACATGTGTAAGAATGGGACTTTCTGCCAGGAACAGAGACCGTGAGTTAAAAGCCATCTGGAAACCAGACCGAGTGGTAGACTTAAGAATTCCCAAAACTAAGACAAGTGAAAAATATTCATAGCTTTGGTAAATTTATTGCTTAGGCATCTTTTCCTTACACTTTTAACGGCACGGATGATTAATAATTATATTAACTCAATTAAAAATTGGATACAAGCCTTATCGGTATACGCAATGTTAAAAACAAGCTAATATAATGCACATAAAAATCAGAACTTTTAATAACATAAAAATGAGGACTTTTAATTCTAAATTATAGACTGTTTTATACCAAAGTTTTCAATTAAATACACTTCCATGGCACGTCCATATGTAATTCTGTATGTTAATCTTGTATTCTTTACTACATGTGCCAAAGTATGAACTAATTGGATGCCAGCGCAGCTCTTCATGAGTACAAATGAGACCAGTCCAGGTTCACTCTCTTACCATATCTCTCTCAGACTTACGCTCCCACTCATACACAATCTACAGCCAAGTAAAAGCATGAGGCCTTCATTAATGTGAGCCTTTGCCTACCTGGACACACTCTGAGGAACTCCCAAACTTCCTTTCTCCTTAATAGTATTTATCTTTTTATTTGCCAGTTACAAGAGAAAACTGGCACAGAGAAGTTGGCTGGGGCATGTTTCTTGTAAGGGCAATCTGAAGCCAGCCCCTCTACAGTGGGACCCTAAGCGTTTGCCCAATATTGCTTTGCCCAAAAACGTGTTATCCACAGGTGCATCGTTTAACTTTGTTATTAACCAATGAAAGTGCTTTGAATCTGTTGCCATCAACCAGCAGGTCTTTGGCATCCACACAGTCATGTCCACCTAGTGCCTCTGGGCAGAGAGGTCAGGAACATAAAGTCATGTAGTACAACCTACACAAAGTATGCGGCCCATCTGGGGACGTAGTGGAGCTCTCTAAACATCCAACATTGTCAGCCGCACAGAGATGCCAGAGGTACTGGTCAGATGCCTAATAGCGACCAAGGCCTCCTAAAACCACCTCCTCGTCTAGACTTCCAGGACTCAAGCTAGTGACAGCAGGTCATCTCCACTCACATCCTGTTAGATGGTCAACAGGCTCTCAATAACTGGGTTCTGTAAATTGTAGGATCCTGCAGCATGCCACCCACTCCCTATCTACCCAACCCCCAAAGCTCTCTAATGCCAAATCAGGATAGCTTGCAGTGCTTTACAAAACCACCAATCAAAGAAAATAAATACATTCTGCATACTGCCACCATATGGAGCTCCAAAGTATCTGTGTGCGTTGGATGTAGACATTACTAGCTGGAGGACTATTCAACATTGTGCCTGTGACATGTTGTGTCAGTTGGCACACAGTTATGTTGGTGTCTTTCTGCTTCATTGATATTTGTAGATATTATTATTTCCTGCATTTACTGTAGGTGTTTCCATGTATATGCTTCAGAAATAAGGCACTGCTGACATGGTGGCATCTGCATGATGTCAGGCTCAGTTTGTTTTAATATTGCAGGTCACTTCTTTGCAATATGGTGCATGCTGACAGTTAGGCACATTCCACTAGTAAGCATTGTTTTTTTTTTGCTGGGAAAGTTTATATAATGCATATTTCCTAAAATTATTAAATCTCTAGGGCAGCAAGTTATTTTATAGGATTCCTAGATTATCTTTGTAATGGCTGCTTGTAAGAGCTCAAAATATAGGCTCAAATAAGATGCAATATATATCTACATGAGGAAGTGTAGGGCATGAAGGCAGTCGTTGGGAAATTCATAGGCAACCTTCTACATAGACTATTGTTGCATTGAAATTTGGGGTATACAATGCACGCGTGTTCCCAACAGGTTTCACAAAGCAAAACCAAAGGAAAATTGATTCGATTTTTTAATTTGTGTATTATGTGCTTTCACCCAAGTAACATCGTTACTGAAGAAGCAGATGTTAATAAAAAAAAATCTTTGTTGAGACACACTAGATCTTAGGCCGAATATAACTTTTATCGCCTAGTATGAACAGTAAATAATTTTCGGGTTCATACTATTAGTTGATAGTAAAATAAAAATAAAATTGCCATTATATGAGACTTTGCCTCCTACTAGTACTCTTTTTAACCTAGATCCATCATTTTACAGAGAAATGCGAGTCTCAGAGACCTAAAGGCAGGAATTTGATCATTTTGTGACTGAGGGCATCTCATTCTTTCATGTAAGAAGCCACGTGTGACATACCTATAGTTGTAAATCTGATTAGTTTTTATACAGGCAAACCCTTTAGATAGCACATGGCCAGAGATTTGTACTCCTATTTCTTCACTTTAAATAGTGCTTAATCTCCAATATTTTTGAACTTTTGGTAATTTTGCCATATTCTTCTTTGGAAGTCGAAACTAAACACTACTGAAAAAGGATAGTAGTGATTCCACAAAGACATTTATGACTAAGACTTTAGGCAAAATGCCAAATAGCGGCCGAGCTTATGTCGCAATTTAATATGGCTCTAGCAGTGCTTAATTCTACTATCTGTGGTTGCCTGGACATCCCCAAGAGTCATTCAAGCTCTGAGAGTCGGTGTTTATGCCAAAGAGACAGAACAGTTTTTATGTTTTCGCCCAGTTTGCTGTTGATGCCGCACTAACCTTGAACCTTGGGCTTATGTGCATGTGAGTAGAACCGAGTTTCCTTATGAAGCCCTCTAATGTGAATATGTACATTTTTAGAAAAATGAAAGATTGGAATGAGCCCTGGAGACCTGCAGGTCAAATGTCATTAGTTGCATTCAAATGGTGGAGATGCTGTTGTCTGGGTGCTTCCAGACAGATATGATCTAATTCGGTGTAATATTTTTACTTTAATCCTCACCTGATATAATCTAGAGTATGGTGGTCCACAGTACCAAAGGTTGACAATGGGTCTAGATACAGAAATCCACTGGCTCTAGAAACCCACTGGGGCTAATCCCTGTCTGCTAGAATGTAAACACCATAAAAGGCTGATACTCCCACTGATTCTCCCTCTTGGAGTAAAATCCCACTGAGGTTCATGCAGGTGTCATTTTCCTTCAGCTAAAGTTCCAGGGGTCTCTCAGCTCTCTCTATTAGTGCTGTCATGGAAAGGATAGTTCTGATATGGGGATAAAGCATGCTGTGCCTTTGTTGTTGAGTATGCTTCTTCAGTAAGGAGTGTAACAGAGTCAACTTTGGGTCTACCATGACTACTGCCGATGAGATGTATGCATTCACAATCTATTTAAGCCTGCTGGTTACAGGTTTTCCAGCCTGTTTCGAAAATCCTGATCAACATTAATGCCTGGTGCAAATAGAATTTTTAGAGGTTTCTAAAAGCAGTTGAAATTGGTTAAAAGTCACCACCCGTTAATTAAAATTTTCCAGCACAGCTATATGTTTTCATCTTTAAAATGTCTTCTGTGAAAAGGACATATCTAAAACCGGGGCTGGCAGCTCAGAAGTGACAATTGAGAGTGCTAAATCTGATAATGATCAATGTATTTAATCATAAAGAAAATACCTCCAGACTGTTTGGAGATCAGAACTTTAGAGAGTATGATTTTCAGAGTGATGCAGCAAACTTTTTATATTTCTCATTGTCTTCTAATCTACATTATGGGAATCATCAGTTGTAATTTATTCCTTTTATTTGATGCTTCATTTCTAGAAGATCTTTGCTAACCCACCTCTCATATGTTCTCCATCCAGATGTTTTCCTCTTCTACCATAGAGGATCCAGCTAATGTGTGTTCTCTAGACTGAACTAAAATTTTATGAAGTCTCAATCATTCTCAAAATCTTGAGTCAGTCCCTCTTGGTTCCATTTTTTTTCAATTTCGTATGAATCTTCAACTTTTTTTTTATTCTTGCAAGACTAACTCTAAAGTATGCTGAAAATTAATGCCACAATGGACAGCCCAACCTGCCTCGTTAAATGTGTCTTTAGAAGGTTTTATGGACAACTGTCTAAATAAACTTATTTTCTACCAGCCTCATTCTTTAGAAACGTGTTGCCAGAATGACTTTTATTTTTGTGCAATCTGTTTGTGGAATAGAGAATTGCCATCACATTTAAGTGTGTAGATGCTTTATAATTGCACAGTAATCTCCTGTGAATTCTGATGGGTTTCAAGATCTAATGTGAATACAGCTGCATGGCCGCCATATATGTGTAGGGGCTCCAATGTATACCTGGACTGTGACACCAAGAAGTGCTGCTGCCCAAATATCGATTTGTTTGGGTAGATTTGTCATGCTAATGTGGCTGTAGGGTATGGTAGAGGGATGGACGGCGACTTCCTGCACATCTTCATGCGTTTCCATGCTCAGTTTTGGTGAAGTTGTTTGATTCTCAATGCATGTCTTTTACTTTACTCTTTGAGCAGCTCCTGTGCAAGACTCTATAGATGACCTCTAGGTGCACTCCCACATGAACTTACTCAGCTATGTCCACTGCATCTGGAAAAGAAGGCATGGGATTGGAAGTGGACGCATTTCTCACAGAGGCGCCCTACCGCAAGGTTACCCTCAGAACTGTCCACGCCCCTTCCAGCAAGACTCTCGACTCGCCCCATAATGAGATAATACTGAAACACTTGAGCTGCACTTGATACCCAGATCACAGAGTGATAAGTGCATCAGAGACCAATACAGTCCTGCCTTCGTTAAGGACTATGCAAAAAAAAAAATGTTTATATATAGTTTTCGTAAATTTTCCTTGATGCAATTGAGGAAATAGAAAATTACCCCTGTTACATCAAAAGAGACTATCACTCACAAAATAGATACATACACCGTTCTGCTGCAAGGTATTGAACATGACGTGGCATGTACAGTTGTGAATAAAATGCTCAATGACCTTCTGTTCCCTGCATTTTAAAGTTTTTTATTTCACTTATTTTTAACTCACCATGACATTACCATTGGTTTGTAATCAAATGACGTTAATCTCAGAACATGTAATTATCAAATTAGATTATTCCAAGCGGAAGAGAATTAATCTGTTCTCGTTAAATACTGTTAAGAGTCTCTCTGTAGTTGTCAAAAGGCCTTTTTACCTTCCATCATTTTGAGTTTTGATGGGAGCTGATGCCTCTATAAAACATGGCAATATATGGGCTTTAAATATTTCCCCTACTTATCGTGTCAAATCTTTGGTGACAGACAGTGAGCGGAGGAGTAATACTTCTTGAAAAGTTAAATGCTTGGTTTTAATGTCCCCATAGTGCATTTTTATGGGTGTCTAGGGTAACCATATGTGGGGTATGAGGAGAAACTGCAGCTTTGAT
Source organism: Lissotriton vulgaris (assembly GCF_964263255.1). Taxonomy (NCBI): domain Eukaryota; kingdom Metazoa; phylum Chordata; class Amphibia; order Caudata; family Salamandridae; genus Lissotriton; species Lissotriton vulgaris. Next base: position 411,853,976 of record NC_141693.1, on the reverse strand, counting down.
TAAAGAGGGAGAAAGTCATAAACTGAAAGGAGAGTTTTCTTATCACAGTATCAAGGTCAATAATATCGAAATGCACATATATTGACTCCACTATATCCACTACCAACAAATCGTCAAGGGAGTCTATATAGTTCAAGTCGATAGTAAAAAATAAATATTGTAGCAAAACAGAAAAGTACATAACAATCAGAACTGGTTTGTCATTTGTTTAATACAATTTGGAAACATCTGTTGCAAGAGACTGTGGAATATCATTTGGGATGATATGAGTAAGCAGTTTAAGAGAAATAAATAAAGGAATAACTGTGAAAGCCTCCTTAATTATCAAACAGTAGAATTAAGAAACATTTCGACATTTATGGAAACATTTAGACAACTTTGACAGTAGGGCCACCGTCCGTTTTGCGAGACTTAGATTAGTACTGGGATGGGGAAAATATTTTGTGATATACTCTTTCAGGGTAGGAGAGAAAGGTGAAGTGATTTGGAAGGGAAGCAACACAGAAGTTGATTAGGAGATGTCCAGTACAGTTTAGAAGCAATAAAAATGAGGTGGTAAGTTTACAGTTGTTATTCATGAAACGGTTCCTTTGAAAATACATAGATTGCAAAAACATAGACCCAGAAGTATAGAATGCCAATATATTCACCCTAAGTATCCCCTGCAAAATTTCAACCTGTTTTAAATGTAAAAATCCAGCCAAATTCATTCTCACCTTCTGTAGGGTTTAGGAAATACAAGTTAGTTAAATGTCCTATTTTAGGTACAGTTCTAGCATGTTTAGGGGAGGATGTACTCTTAGTATGGTTGGGCAAAATTGCATAGTTGCGTGACTCACAACTGTTCAGTTAAAAAACTATACTTTGTGCACTTTACAAAAATGAGGGACCAATTTAGTGTTCAATTGTGGCAGTGGGAAAGCATTGCCGCTGCCATGACAGACAGCGGATTAACTTTACCACTTTGTCTAGTAAGTGGAATGCATCAAGCCAAATGTATTGATGCATTCTGATCCGTACAGTTCCCCTACAGATTTGAGTAGTGAAAGATTTACTGGTAAGAGTAATGAACATTTACCCATCACTTCCTTAGGTGATTTAATTCCCGCATTTGTCCAAGTTCTACTGTTTAAGGGGGCATCGAAGTGTGACCTACTCCAGTTAAAAAGTATGCAAGGCCCTCTAATAGTTTTAAGGACTAATGAATCTGCCGAAATTCAATTAAGCCTGTGAAATATGCAGACATTTAGAGAAGAAATCCCTTAATATGGTTTTCAATGTTTGTACTCTAAATTAAGTTATGCTTGACATTGCCGGATGCTGCACTTTTAGTATGGCAGTTTAAGAACTCCTCGTGGCACCTCAGTGTTGTTTTTTGCTGAGCACACATAGAGATTGAGTGTAAGGGAGCAGCCCTACTGATCACTGTTGAAGCAGGGACAAGAAGTAAGAGTGTAAATTCAGACAATATGTGTTGGGTGCCTCCATATAAATGTATATGCCTGTAGTCCCCATTCCCTTGTCTTCTACTTGCAGATTACACCAATGATGTGATATCTTGGAGACTGTGAAATTGTTATAGAGTTATCCTACATGGTGCTACCATTAAATAGGTTTTCCTTGCACACTAACCTCTGCTAATTTAGGCAACATGTGAGACTAAGGGGCACATGCATCAACAGATTTTGCATTCGTAAATGGTGCGAATCACAAAATTCGTCCGTTTGCGAATGCAATATCTGAAAATGTGATGCATCATTTTTTAGTTCATTTTGGAATCGCAATTAGTTTTGCGATTCCTTAAGAAATCTCAAAACTAATTGCGATTCCTTAAAAACTCGCAATTCTGTTTGCGAATCTCTAAAAAATCGCAAATTTAAGGAATTCTTAAAAAATGTGCAAAAAACGGAATGCACCAATTTTCGCACATTAGAGAAATTCTCAGAAAACACATTTAGGAAGTGCAAAAATAAGAAGAAGTGAGAGCAGGTGGTATTTTTTATTTTTTCACTACACATGTGTAAATGATTAACGACCTATAAAAAGGGACTTCAGAATGACTCAGGATCTCTTCCAGGATGGCAGCCGCAATTTTCCTAGCACGTAGATGGCGGATGAGAGCAGCAGAGAGGAGGAGAAGAGTACTCAATGAAAGGCTTTTTAGGTTGCGCATCACTTTGCTTGGGCAGACACAGGCTGACATATATGATAAGTATAGACTTAATGCAGACACCATCATTGATTTAATTGCAGAGTTGGACCCCATACTGGAAAGGCAAACGCGCAGAACTCAAGCAATACCCACCCATGTGCAGGTTTTATGTTGTCTACACCTTTTAGCCTCTGGCTCCTTTGAGGTGTAATAGCAGTTGCGGGGGGTGTTTCACAGAGTGCATTGTCTAGATTTTTCAATGACTTCCTCAATGCAATGCTCCATACGATAAACCACCACATAATTTTCCCCTCAACGCATCAGGAGTTGCTGCAGACCAAGTTAGACTTTTATAACATGGCACACTTCCCACATGTCATAGAATGTGTTGATGGAACACATGTCCCCATTTGTCCCCCATCTGCAAATGAGTAAATTTTTCGAAATAGGAAAAATTACCACTCTTTAAACATACAAGCAATCTGTGATTCCAAAGGAATCATCACTGACTTAGTTGCCAGGTAGTGCCCACGATTCATACATTTTCAAACATAGTGCCATTCATGATCGCCTGCTTTCTGGAGAATTTGGTGATGGATATTTATTAGGTAAATTGCTTATGTTTACTGCCAAATGTAATGTTTCTGACATGCATTTCAATGTGTCGGATGTTTATTTTCATATATCACCTTTCAACTTAGGAGATAGTGCATATGGAGTGAGGTCTTACATTCTCACCCCATAGCTGACTCCAACTACCCGCAAAGAACAGCAGTACAACAATGCCCATATCTCAACCCGCAGCATAATAGAGAAGACCTTTGGGGTCATGAAGTCTAGGTTCCGCATACTGCATAAGACTGGTGGAGCCTTGCAATATCGCCCAGATGTTTGTTGCAAAATAGTAGCAACATGTGCAGTCTTGCACAACCTAGCAACTAGGAGAGGCCTTGAACTAGATGTGGACGATTTGCTACCAAATAATTTCAACCAGCCACAACAACCACATGCAAGAGTACATGGACCGGACGCAGCGGAAGGGAGAAGAAGAAGGGCAGAAATAACACAACATTACTTCTAACAAAAGGTAGGAAAATTCATGTTTGCTTCCAAATTTAAGCACTTTATTTTAACATGTTTCACACAATAGGAACTTGTAACAAAAATTTCAAAGCATGACTTCTCCTAAAAAATAAATTCCAGATATTACACTAATACAATTCTTAGTCCATATCATTGTTTAGAGAAAATGAAAGAAATATAATGCAATAATATCATGTCATCACTTCTTCCTTCCACGCAAACCTAAAGCTTTATTTTTAACTGAATCTGAAACCATGGCAGGGCAAATATTACTTTCCTTCCCTCTTTTGCTACGGCGTTCACACACGTCATTGGTGTGTGCATCACCACTGGTTCCTGCTGAATCATTCTTAACATTGCCTTCATAAGCTGTATTCTGGTTATCATCAGGTGGCAGCACATTAACCCCACTTTTCATATTTTTGAATCCTTCGCATAGATCTGCACAACATTTTTTTATTTCCTCTTGCATGCGCATTGTGTGTTTGATGAGACGTGCATTGCTGCTGGTCACCCTATTTAGAGCCCGGGCATAAGTGTGCATACTTGCCACAGTTCTCAAATGTCTATTACAGTTGGCAATGTTTTGACTTTGAAAGACATCAGATATTGTCACTAAAGCATTTGCTACACGCTCAAAATTCTGATTTGAGGCAGTATGCGCACCTTCAATCACCTTGGATAATGTTTTCAATGTCTTATTGATTCCACTGAGGTCTTCAACCATATGACTCATTTTCCCCTTTATTACTCTCAGATCTTTACCCTGAAGACGCTGCACTTTCAATAATTTAAGCTCAACTGCACTTGCATGGACGTCATCCACTGTGGAATCTCTTGGATTGGAAGAGCGAGGCCTTCTTCTGTAGAATTGTTGGATTCTTCTACGACCACTAAACTGTTTTGTCGAAGTGGCAGGCTTTCCTGGATCATCAACCACAATTTCTGTGACATTTTCCTCTTCCTCAGAGTCTAATTCCTGTACTTTACGCACTGATTTTCAAATTTTTTTTAAGTGCACAGAAGGTGATGAAGTCACTGACTTATTGTCTGAATGGCTATGTATTTCCATGCTGATCTCATCAAAAGCGTGTGTCACATTTTCCTTTTGTAAATCTAAAATAAAAAAAATGATGCATGATGTCAATGTAATGTCTTTTCTTAAAAATAAATACAAATAAAGTCTACATGTGTTCCAGATAGAGGACGCCTTTTGAAACATAATTTCCAGGTCTTTGAAAATTACTTTTTAGGCCAACAGACTTGTACATATTGCAGTCATGAAAAATGTTTGGACTTAAAAACTACAACTCCCATGATGCATTGCACTGTTCAATGAAATTGCCTTTTGCACTAGTTATGTGCAAGTGAGGATGTAACAGAAGTTTAGAATTAGGTTACAGCATCTAATACATGTCTAAATACATCCTGCAACCCTATTTAATTTAAGTTTGTATTTGAAAAAAAATAAATCTTACCTTGAGAAGTGCCAGCATGCTCAGAGGTGTCTATGTTTGTCACTCCTATTACAGCTTCTGTTACAAGTGTCCCCTCAACCAAATCTTCAAGGGGAGTTGTGGGTTTGTCGTTAGGGGAGCCTCCACCAGTTTTCTTGCAACTTTTCATTCTTGTCGCAATACTTTCTTTTGCGCGTGAGCGTAAATCGTACCAACGCTTTTGGAGGTGGGTGATGTCCCGGTGGGCAACCCCCACTGCATTCACTTTCGCCTGTATGGCTATCCAAACTTTCCTTTTAACAGCCTTAGGGACCTTTAAAGACAGCTTCCCAAACAGCTGGTCGTGGTGCGAAGTCACCTCCTCAATTCGAATCTCAAGTTCATGCTCACTGAACTTGATTTTTCGTTTTCTGGCTTGTAAATCCTGACTGGCAGTTTCTGTCTCCATTTCTCCCACAGCCGCACTCCAAAACACTCCTCCACTGCAGACAAACAGAGCTGAATGCACCAACTGCCTTTTTTCTGTTTGAATCAGCTTCGCAGGTGTGTGCAATCAGGCTCCTGGCTTCCTGGGTGTGTCCTGGCTGTGATGCATAAAAATGCGAATTTATTGCAAATTCGCAATTTGCGATATTGCAAAATGCGGATTCGCAAAAAAAATTGCGATTCGCATATTTCTGCGATTTTACCGAATCTGTAAAAATTCGCAGAATTATTCATGCATTCCATATTGCGATTCGTAATTTGCGATTCCCTATTTTTCGCAAATTACGAATCGCATTTCTTCCCATTGATGCATGTGCCCCTTAATAACTTGAGAGCTTCCCCTTGTACTATTACCTTTGATTTCTTCAGGAGACCGGTAAAATTTAAATACAGCTGATACAGCATTTCATGAAAGAGCTTAGGGTTAGATTTACGAATAATCGCTATCACTATTGTACAAGGGGGTTATTCAGCCCTATTCCTTAAATAGTGGGTTGCAAATAGACCTACCTCATGAATATTAATGAGGTTTGTCACAATTTGTGACCCACTGCCTTTCCTGCCATAACAGGGACGGTGGCCTGCTAGGGTCAGCAGGCCACCATGTTTGTGACTGCTTTTAAATAAAGAAATTGTTTTTTTAACACAGCACATTTTCCTTAGAGGAAAAAATGCATTTGAACAGAAAAAAATGAAATGTTTAAATTTCATTTTTTAAGAGTAGTCCTTTGGATCACTGGCTGTACATAAAAATATTTCTTCAAACATTCTCAACGGGGAAGGGGAACTTGGAGTTGGTGGTAAAGTGTGAATGTTTTACGACCGCATTTCGGTCACAAAATATTCATATCTACCTATGCAAATCAGTTTTTGGAATGGACACCCGAAACAGGCCCCTGCCAAATACCAATTCAAAAACCCAAATTGCAATTCAGTAAAAGGATACCGAATTGCAATTAGGGCTTTGTAGATTTGAAAAAGCCTTTTTGCATTCACAAACGGCCCTATTCTGGGAATCAGGCCATTTGCGACCAGAAAAAAAGGCTTTGTACATATAGCCCTGATCTTCTTGAATGACCAACTGCTGGCTGATATTCAACAGCTAAGTAGTTAACTTGCTTTGTAGAAATAAAGTGAATATTTTTTTCAACAGTTTGGGATTTGCTTTCGTAGAGGAAATTTATTTATTTTTGTAATCAAAAACGTTTGCCAAATTTGTTTAACTACAGCGAACAAAAACTCAAACTCCCAAGAAGTTTTTAAATGGAAGCCTAGCACTAGAACATGGTATCCCTTATGAAAATTACATGTCTTCCCTTGTGTCAAGACGAGTAAATTGTGCTGCAGTGGTTGTGATAAACAGGTGCATGGGGCTATACACTAACTTAAGATTTAGCATTATATCATTTATTATGATTATTGAGGCTCTGTTCCAAGCAGACTTTATGTCAGGCATTTCAGAATTTTTTGCAATTTCAGGATCAACAAACCGAATTCGTGCTCTTGATAGGAGGAGGGTCTGTTTCTAAGTTTAAAATACATTTCCTTTAGGGAAAATAGAAATTCAGCAGATCCAGTGTCAGGCACCATCTAGTGGAATTAGCAGTGTTAACTGCCTCATAATTAAGAAAGTTTTGCTTCAAAATCTATAAGCAAAAAATTGTTGCACATGTGTGGGGCCCTCAAAAAGCGTGAGCCATAGGGGAATACATACTTCGCTGCCACTACCCTCTTCTGAGAGGCCCAAGTGATGAGCGGGAGTGAGATTTACTTTAGGCTGAAATGTAGGTGAGAAATCCCACTTCAATCTCAACATCTTCACTAGGACTCAGTTGAGCCCCTGTTTTTTTCACTGTTTGAGCTCCTGTAGTCTGGTTGTTGTGGGGTTTAGTATCCTTCTTTGCTGAAGGATTGATTGATTCAAGAACACAAGCGACTTGTAAACCATTGTACAGGGCCCCATTCACAAATGTATGCCTGCATGTATCTAACTGCATAAAAACTGTTTGTGACCCTGAATTAAACATTTCAGTTCACAGAATCAGGTTCTAAAGTATTTGTATAATAAAAAAGCACACTTCCAGCCAGTGCAAGCTTTGATTAGTTGTGTGAAAGGTCTAGCTAGGCAAGGGCAAGGAGTAGGTGTCACAGAGTTGACTTTGCTGTTAGACTCTTTCTTACTTTCTGTTCCTTGTGCTGCATTTGTGACCCTAAGACCAGGGACAGCAAAAGCATGACATTGAAACAAACAGCAAACTTGAAGTATAGGAAGCAACCCTGGTTACCCCTCAAGACAAGTTTTAGGGCGGGGCAAGCAGCACAGCCACACCTAACATGCCATCTTTAGAATAGATTATGGGCTTAAATACATCTGCTGCAAAGTTGCTTGTGTGTACAGCGGTTTTCAGGCAACAATACTGTCATAACTTGTGTGATTAATGTTGCTGCTGGAGAGAGATCAGAGTTGTTTCTAGTGGCAGGCTTGGCTCATTATAAAGTAGGGCAGAGTGTTAATATGCAGGATGCAAAGAACGTGTACCATGCAGATCACAGAACTGTATTTTATGTAGCTAGCTCACTAAGTTACTGCTTTTGTCAGAGAGATCTTTTTGTTATCAAAAGTTATAATCTTAATATTGCACAGTGGCCTATGAACTGTCGTTAAAGAGCTACATCCAAAGTGCATGGTATAGGTCAAACACTATGGGCCAAATTCACAAAGGCAATCTGAGACAAAAGTCTTACTTTATGACTTTTGGTATTCACAGAGGTCATTTATGAGGCATATCTTTACGTCTGCAGTCGTGCGCTAATCTCTGGCTTGGGCCATACTCTCCGCAGCCAGGCTATACTCTCCTCAGCCAGGCCTTACTCTCCAGTTTGTGCCAGATGAAGCATAATCAATGGGCCAGAATGCAGTTTTTACAAAAAGGAACATTAGGAATGTGTGATAAATGGTAAAGGAGGTCACGAAAATCAGTTTGGGCATAGAAAAGGGTGTGGACAGACATTGCATCATATCCCAGAAACGTTTGCTCCTTTGCATAATGGTACATACAGTCCACAATTTGCGCTACCCTCAGTGTTGATTGTAGTGTCAACGCTACAGTCAACATTGAGGGGCATGCAGTGCCCTTATGGTTAACTAGAGTATTGATACTACAGTTAACACTGAGGGAAAGCTCAAATTCTGGAATGCATGTATCTTGATACAAAGGATCAAACTTATTCTGGGATATGATGTAGTGTCCGGCCACACCCTTTTCCCTTCCCAAACTGATTTTCACAACCTTCTCTACCTTTTATCAAAATGCTTCTAATGTTCCTTTTAGTAAAAATTGCATTCTGGCCCATTGATTACACGTAATGCGGCCCGCAAAGTTGCTTGTGTGTACAGCGGTTTTCAGGCAACAATACTGTCATAACTCGTGTGATTAATGTTGCTGCTGGAGAGAGATCAGAGTTGTTTCTAGTGGCAGGCTTGGCTCATTATAAAGTAGGGCAGAGTGTTAATATGCAGGATGCAAAGAACGTGTACCATGCAGATCACAGAACTGTATTTTATGTAGCTAGCTCACTAAGTTACTGCTTTTGTCAGAGAGATCTTTTTGTTATCAAAAGTTATAATCTTAATATTGCACAGTGGCCTATGAACTGTCGTTAAAGAGCTACATCCAAAGTGCATGGTATAGGTCAAACACTATGGGCCAAATTCACAAAGGCAATCTGAGACAAAAGTCTTACTTTATGACTTTTGGTATTCACAGAGGTCATTTATGAGGCATATCTTTACGTCTGCAGTCGTGCGCTAATCTCTGGCTTGGGCCATACTCTCCGCAGCCAGGCTATACTCTCCTCAGCCAGGCCTTACTCTCCAGTTTGTGCCAGATGAAGCATAATCAATGGGCCAGAATGCAGTTTTTACAAAAAGGAACATTAGGAATGTGTGATAAATGGTAAAGGAGGTCACGAAAATCAGTTTGGGCATAGAAAAGGGTGTGGACAGACATTGCATCATATCCCAGAAACGTTTGCTCCTTTGCATAATGGTACATACAGTCCACAATTTGCGCTACCCTCAGTGTTGATTGTAGTGTCAACGCTACAGTCAACATTGAGGGGCATGCAGTGCCCTTATGGTTAACTAGAGTATTGATACTACAGTTAACACTGAGGGAAAGCTCAAATTCTGGACTGCATGTATCTTGATACAAAGGATCAAACTTATTCTGGGATATGATGTAGTGTCCGGCCACACCCTTTTCCCTTCCCAAACTGATTTTCACAACCTTCTCTACCTTTTATCAAAATGCTTCTAATGTTCCTTTTAGTAAAAATTGCATTCTGGCCCATTGATTACACGTAATGCGGCCCGAGTCAAGAGTATGGCTGGGTGCGGGGAGTACGGCCCAAGCCAGAGAATCCATACTGACTGCAGATGCAAAGATAGGGCACGTAAATTACCTCTGTATATACCAAAAGTTGTAAAGTTACACTTTTGTCACAGATTGCCTTTGTGAATCGGACCCATTGTTTTTTTCCTCAGTCTTGTATTATCCTGATGTTGCTATAAATGGGTGTATTTGGATAGAAATGCATTCATATTAGTAAAACTAACCTCAACCACTGTGGTAAGTTTTAAATCCTCAGTTTGTGCTTCTCCAGACCAAACACTCTTAAAATATACTGCCTACCAGTATGGATGACATTTGACTTCTACACCTTGCAATCCTCATTGGGTTATGTAACATTTCCTATAAACTGATTTACTCATGCTTGATTCGTTATCTCTGTATAATATGTGTGTGATGTACGCACACCTCTGACACCCTACGCTTTTATGAGTAGCACAATAAAACACATGAAATGCATGTGAGAGAGGGGCTATAGACAGCTGAGGGACACTGTTGGAGGCTAAAGTGCAGGAATCAGGGGAGATGTAGGTAATTGGGATGGGGTGGCCAAAAACAAATTGTCGTACCAGGCTCTACCAGTGCTAAAGCCAGCCCTACCCCTCCTAACTAACATCCATATAACACAGTCATACAGATGCTTCATGAAAAAGGTTTGAGTACATAAAAAATCCAACGATGCATAAGTTGATTTTCATGAAAAGGATTTATTGATCAAATGGGAGTTGAAGCACAGCACATCATAACAGGTTCAGGTAGAGATCTTGTAATGCGGTTGGTCTGGAATCTGGAACCCAGGATGTAAGATGCAGGCACGCATCATACATTCCAGGCAGCAGATCCAGACAGGGAAAGACAAGGCAGAATGAAATGTACAACAAAATGCAACACATCTTACCCCTAAAAAAAAATTAATCCTGATACCTGCTGGGAACACACTTTTGCCTATTGGAAACTTTAACCCTAGAGGCAACTGAGGAATCCAGATGAACAGAACTGGGAGAAGGCAAAACGGGAAAAGCATCAGGTGTCCTCTGGCAAAAACCCTGAGTAGAGGAAGGAGAGCAACGTACATTTTCAGGATTGCAATATTTAGCAACCCTGCGGACATTCCATACTCTACCATCTTGTGTGGCAACGCTATTTTTAAAGACTTTAACAATTTTGATAGGAGGGTAAAATTTGGAAAGACCCTTGACCAGAAAGCCGGGTTTTCTAATTCGTACCCAATCCCCCACCACAAAGTCATTATCTTTGGTTTTCATTTTGGAATCAAACAGGGTTTTCATTTGTAGTTGTTTGTTTTCAACCCGTTTGGCCACAGCAGCCAGATCACAAACAGAACTATTTACATCAAGTTTTACATCAAGTTTTTTAATCCACCAGGGACATATATCAGAGGGAGGCTCCCTACCCTTAAGGAGTCTGAAGGGACTAACACCAGTAACAGAGTGAGGGGTGATACGATATGTCCACAATCTTTTCCTCACAACATCCACCCAACAATCATCCGAAGTCTGTACAACATTCAAACACTCCTTAAGAACACGGTTAAAGCGTTCAACTTGGCCGTTTTCCCTAGGCTCATAGAGAGAGGTGGTGTAATGCTTGATTCCACATGCACTGAGGAATTTCTCAAACTCATCTGACACAAGTTGAACACCATTATCAGTGACACAGGTTTCAGGAAATCCCTCCCTAGCAAAGACTTCCTTAAGGAAAAGAATGACTGATTGGGAAGAGACAGAGCTGACAAACTTTACTTCGGGCCACTTGGAGTGGTAGTCTACCAGAACTAAGGCATACCGAGCATTATAAGGCAACTGCTTAAATGGACCAGATATATCAAAACCCACTTTCTGCCAGGGAAAGGTGGGCCAAGACACAGGCTTGAGGGGAGCTGAGGTCACATGAAGCATTTTGTCACTGTTAACACAATGCGAACAATCTCTCACCAGCCTATCCACCATTTTGTCCACACCCGGCCACCAAAAGCTCTCTCTAATAAGACGTTTCATTGACGACATGCCAATGTGACTCTGGTGAGCGAGAAGAAGAATCTTCTCTTGTAAGGATTGAGGTGGAATTAATTTACCAGCCTTGAAAAGTAAACCAGAAAACTCTTCAATTTCCGATGAAACCTGGCAAAAGGGAGCTATATCCGGAGAAACACCCCTATGGGGTGGCCAACCATTCCTAACAAAATCAAACAGATGTTGGCAAATCACATCCTTGCCTAGTTCAAGAAACCATTCCTCCTCCGACAATGAAATGAACTCCTTGGAAACACAATCTCCAACAGAGGCAACAACATCGATGTCATTATCCATCTTTGAAGAGTCCTCACAAGGAAACCTTGAAAGAAAATCAGCAGTCACGTTACATTTACCAGGAACATATACAATATCAAAATCATACTCTTGAAGGCGTGAAGACAAACGAGCTATACGCGCAGTGGAGTTCCATCCACCTCCAGGAGATAAAATCCCAACTAAGGGTTTATGGTCGGTACGTAGAACAAAACGATTTCCCCAAACATAATTCCTGAAGTGCTCAACAGCCCAAATGCAGGCCAGAAGTTCCTTTTCGATTACAGAATACCTTCTCTCCGTGGGAGACAAAGTCCTTGAGGAGAAGGCAACACACCATTCATCCTTACCTGATGACTGACTTAACACACTACCAATGCCATAAAGGCTGGCGTCAACAGTAATGATGCACTTCTTGTTGACACAAAAGGACTTTAAAGTAGGAGCATTAACTATCTCCTCTTTGATCTGTTTAAAAGCTTGTTCCTGCTTCTCCGACCAAATAAATTTGGCTGAACTCCTTGTAAGTTCTCTGAGAGGCTCCATTTTGTTTGCAAAATTTTTGATAAATTTGCTATAATATTCGCAAAGCCCTGCAAAAGATAGCAACTTTTCCTTGTTGTCTGGAGAAGGGGCCTTAACAATAGCATCCACAAGACTTTTTTTTGGTACAACTCCATCCCCTGAAAGTGAATGGCCCAAATAGTCTACTGTCTTACAAAAAAACTTGCACTTACTAGCTTTGATGGTCAAGCCAAACTCCTCCAACCTGGAACAAACCTCCCTAAGGTGACCATCATGCTCAGAGATATTTTTTGAAAAGATGAGAATATCATCTTGAAAGCATTTGACGTAGACATTCAGATCCCTGAATATGTGATACATTGCCCTCTGGAAAACAGAAGCGGCTGACGCTAGGCCGAAAGGCATTCTTTTAAATTGGAACAATCCATGGGGAGTGATGAAAGCGGTGAAGTGTTTTGAGTCTTCCGTGAGCTCTATCTGGTGGTATGCAGACCTAAGGTCTAATGTGGAGAACACACAGGCACCGTCAAGCATGCACAACATTTCATTTATGTTAGGTAACGGGTGACAATCTGTAACCAAACATTTATTTAACGCTCTCAGGTCTACACACAACCTAATTGTTTTGTCGGGTTTAATCGCCAAAACAATAGGCGAAACCCATTCAGAGGATTCTACCTCCTCTATGACACCGTCCTTAACCATGTTGTCAAGCATGACTCTGAGCTCCTCTCTGACACTGATGGGAACACCTCTCAACTTCTGCTTTAGAGGCACCGTATTTGGTTTGACTTTGATTTTATGCGTAAAACCATTCAATCTCCCCAGTTTCTCAGAAAAGACATTAGGAAAGGAGATAGATATCTCTTTAGACATGGACGCCAGGTCATAGTCCCCATCAGCTATAGCAAGGACACACACAGGATCTTTCAACCTAGGATTTAACGAGATCCCCAACTTAGCTTGGTCCCGCCAACCTAGAACATTCACACCTTTAGATGCTACATACATCTTAATAATAGCTGAATTGTTTTTTACAATAATAGGAACTTCTTTAAAACCTATAAAACTGATCTTGGAAGTATCAAAATTGTATGCATCAATATCAGGTTCACATAAAGAATTCACATCAACTAGGTTACCAAATGACTCTACACAGTAATCACGAGTGATTATGGTCCACGGTGAACAGGAGTCCACCATGAGTTCCAGAGTTTTACCTAGTATGTTCACTGAACTCTTTGGAGAAGGCAGAGTATCTGCTAGTGTCATGTCGAACGAAGACTGTATAGAAATTACAATGCCAGACTCTCTAACCAGCGGATCATTACCCTCTCTCTCCGCAACATAAGATACATTACTATTAGTACGTCTGGAAGTACTATAAGAAGGTTTCTTGTAATCATTAACTGGTTTAACAGAAGTTTTGCAATATTTAGAAAAATGACCAGTGCGATTACACTTATTACATTGTCTATTCAGAGCAGGACACTGTGGAAAAGAAGCTATATGATCCGGACTTCCACATCTAAAACAATAAAATTGTTTGCCTTTGCCCTCGTATTTGTTAGAATTTTGGGTTTTAACATTCACAGTGCTAACCTCACCAGTGGATGTAGACGGAGTAGATTGAATAGAGGCTTTGTCTAAAGATTTGATCCATTTGTCGGACTGTTCTAATGCTTTAGCTGTACTAATGGCAGTCTCCAAACTGGGATACCCTAAAATCCATAACTGCTCTTGTACTTTCTTGCTTTTCACATGCACCACAATTTGATCTCTAATCATTTCGTCGGTCATTAGACCAAAATTGCAATGAAGAGAAAGTGCACGTAAAGCAGTTAAAAAATCATCAAAGCACTCATTCTCATCTTGTACCCTGGTATAAAACTTAAACCTGTTTAAGGCTACACTGGTTACTGGTTTAAACCTTCCCTCTATTCTGTGTACAGCCTCATCATAGACATTTGAATCACCACCAGACCTCACAGGAGGTAAAGTTCTAAAGACAAGCTGTCCTTCTGAGCCAAGACAATGTAAGAAAATGTTTTTTTTTCTTTCCGCTGACATCCTTTCACCATCCATAGCCTTAAGGTAAGTAAAAAATTCTTCCTTCCATCTAGTCCAAGGGATGGGCGGGTCTCCTTTGGTTTGCAAAAACTTTGAAGGTGGGTCAAACTGCATACTGGCTGTAGCAAGATACTCTCTCTCTTTTTTTTTTTTTTTTTTTTTTTAAAAAAAAAACAGTTTCTCAAAAGTAATAATGTACACCCAAGAAATAACAGGTAGGATATAATGTTTTCCAAGTTTAAAAGGAAGAGAGAGACTCTTAATTTCTTTTCCTTTAAAATGAGCGTAATTTCGGCAAAAGTACTTGAAGAATAATGAAAATATAGCCAATTCAGTCTTTCAGCGTATAAATACAGTCTTTCAGCGTATAAATACAGTTTGTTTTACCTTCCGGCGTGTAAAATCTGCTCGACATCGGCTTTTCAGCGTCTCCGGTGATCGTGTATCATGTTGCTATGGATACACAAACACAAAATGGCGCTTGAGCGTGTAGTATGATGACGGCAGGAGCGTGTGGCGTGGTGACGCAGCGCGTAAGCGAGACGCAACGCGTGTGAACACGTCAGGGAAAGTCTCGAGCGCTCTGAAAGCCTCCCTCGCGCACTGCAGAGAAAAGTCGAAAAAGACTTAAAATTGGATAAACGGGGTTTTATACATCACCCAATCGCCGGAGAAGGAGCGCTGGAAACGCCAGGACATGCACAAAAAACGAAGGTAGAAGCGGTAAAGTACAGTACTTTTTGTCGTTTTCTTTACAGTTGGAAAAGCGGGAAAGCTTTAAAAATGTGCAGAACAGCGCCGGTGGGTCGTAATTCTTCGCAGTTACGACGTAAGAGGATAGTTCATAGTTGTTATGAGGATGAAGGCGTATTTTCCAGGTTAATCCTTTTTTTAAACATGATATAAAAATAAAAATTTCTGCTCCTGTGCTTCAGGGATGGTGGCAGAAATAGCAGGTTTACCTCGTCGCCAATAAAAAATCCAACGATGCATAAGTTGATTTTCATGAAAAGGATTTATTGATCAAATGGGAGTTGAAGCACAGCACATCATAACAGGTTCAGGTAGAGATCTTGTAATGCGGTTGGTCTGGAATCTGGAACCCAGGATGTAAGATGCAGGCACGCATCATACATTCCAGGCAGCAGATCCAGACAGGGAAAGACAAGGCAGAATGAAATGTACAACAAAATGCAACAGTACATGTGTGTGAAACACCCTCAAATTGTCTTAAAGTGGAGTGAAGTGGAGGAAAGTCTACACATATTCTCTTTTTGAAGAAAGAAAAGTAAAGAAAAACATTAAACCTTGAGATACACATTTCCACCTGATTCACTCAAGCACATTTTCCTACTGGAGAAAGATTTTCAGGAATAAATATTACCTAGTGCAAGGAGTTTTGGAAATCTAATATTGTTGTAGATTGCTATGATTCCTCCTTGGGATGTTTGCAAATTCCACAAAAGCCAACATTCTATGTGAAATGTAAAAAAAACAATGGAAATAGCCCAGGGAAAGGAACATATTTAGAAACAATCGGATAAGCAGAAAGAATACAACGACTTGTCAAGTTCAAAACTCCATATATACTATGTTGATTAGTTTGACTCACCTAGTTGCCTTTAGCTTTTTCTTTCACACCTTGCTCTCTTGCTAATACTAGGTATTGTTTGTATTGTCTGATTATGAGTGCGGCATGGTCAGATTGGATTGATATTGTGTCTGACCAAATCTGACACCTAGGTGTTATAATTATTGCCTGTCCCAAGTGTTGCCCAAAAAGTGGGGCATAGCATGAGCATTGTGGTGCTTAACACAGCAAAATCCATAGGCCATTTTATTTTCTGGGAGTTTTTCACTCTTTAAATTCAGCGTAGTTTGACGTGCCGAAATTGGACAAGGGGTATGAGTTTAAGATACCTATCAGTTGCCAGGTGCAATACATCTCATGTCAATCACAATTGTGATTGTTGCGGCTGGATTCTTATCTAGATTTTCTTTACTATACCAATCTACAGAATCCTTGGTCAACTGGACCGTTTTTGGTCTGTTAGGAAATGTAAAGGGAAGAACACCAAATTCTTAATTCACTACAGTTTTGTAAGTGACCAAATCAAGCCAACTTAAAGGACCACTGACTATGGAGTAAAGTTTAAAGATTTACTACAAATCCAAAAATAACTGAACATACAAACACCTCAGCAAGAGGTTAATGAAATAAACGGGCACTAATACAAACATAATCCTACGCAAGAATCTCAGATGACTCAATATGATGATTAGCAGAAGTTCCAAAAGCATGACAGTCCCTGCTTGAAGCCGTGACTGCATATACCCAAACGGAAAGAAAAAGGTTATTCTGTCCCTACACTAACTCTAAGGTGACATCCTTACTTACCATTCCCTCCCAGGCAAGAGAAATGGTGTCAGCAGTGAAGTCTTCCTAAGAAGTACACTCACTTTGCAAAGGTAGGTAGAGCTTGTTCCAAGATGCTCCTTCTTGCTTCCTCTCTGCTCAAAAACTGCTCTAAGACTGCTCTTCGCCCTCAGGGTACTGTCCCTAATACAAAATCCCCAAAACAGTAAACACGCCCTAAACACACCCCTTCAGGCAGGTCTTCTCTCCTAGGTATTTCCATCGAAACTTCTACTTCATCCATCAACCGTTGGTGTGTCCTTGGGTCCCAGGCACCTTCTCCGCCAAATGTAACATCTCAACATTCCGATTCACTCCCACAGTACTCGCTTCTACCATCCTGACTCCTGAAACAAAAGGTTATTCAACCTAACGAGACATGTGTCCTTGCACCTGGAACACAAAGCCCGTGAGAAAGCAACCTTGCACGCACACAAATCTACAATTCAAACTTAACTGAGAAAAGGAGCCTTCCCAAGGAAAAATGCATTTCAGGCCTACAGTGTGTAGCCAAGCTTTGAAATTACAGTTAGGCCTCTACTGGCGTTTTCATTTTACCTGGCCTTTACACATTTAAATGCATTTCTAACACTACATCATAAGCATTACATTTAAAGTAATTCTAAAACCATTACACTTTCTAAAAGCATTACATTTAATTTCATTTTAAGCAAACCTACACATTCAACTTTAATATGGGCACGTTTAATCCTAATGCAACATTTTACACATGAAGCAATAATTTTAACATTACTTAAGGCATGTTCTCGGTTAAAGCACTACATTAGTCTTCAAAGGATATAAGCACACTCCTACACATTGCAATATACTTGATATAGTACTACATCTCTAATGATCACACGTTAATACAGTCCTCTAAATATGCGGGTGCTAACTACTCGTGATTTTGATGCACCCTTACAAATTTCAGAATAACATGGCACCCTATCATGATCCATACACAAACTGCTGTTTGACCAGAGATGGCAGTTAACCGGACATTCATTTTCCGGTTTCAAGTGTTCTTTTGGTAAATTACACTATTATTATTTAATTATACATATTTGTACCATTAACTAATTAGCTGTCTGTCAATAAAGCTGAAAACATGCATCGCCAAAGGCTGTATGGTAATGTGAAGCATTACATGTAAAAAGCATGTGAATGGATATATATTTGTGTGGAAGCAAATACCTGAATTAATTGCAGGTAAAAAGGTCAGGTGAGAGGTGTACTGTCAAGCCAGAGTTAAACATCCAAGTAGGTTAATGGCTACCCTCCGCCCATCTGTGCTGCTGCCAGTAAAAACATCTTAAATTATCAGCTGTGTGGAGGGCAAGTTTTTTTTTTCCTATCAAAACATGTACTCCTGGCTCCCAACATGTGCGCGGAGCCAAAACCCTTGACTAGTGATGCTCACATAATCGTCTGTGGAGAGCTGCACTGTCAAGCCAGATCATAAAAAGGTACACCAAAACGTATTGAGAAGATGGAACACTTGAAACATATCAAGATATCATATATATAAAGTGTAAAGATACGTTTTTATATGCTAATTGTATTTGATTCATTCATTGCCTGCAGAATTCCTTGATTCTTTTTTGTAATATTATGTTACTTTTACAATTTTGTCGGTATACTTTAACACCTTTTGTTATAATCATGTATGATGGGCCAACATATATTGACCTTGTTCTGCCATACTGGGATGTGTACTGCTAGAGAAATTAACCATGTTGATGACGCCTATGTTCCAGTAACATTTGCAAAAGTTTGCAACAGGAGTGACCTAATGCCTCGGGACATGAGAGTCTACTCATTACTGCTTTTTAGTCACTCATTAGTCATATCACAGGTTTAAATAATAAACCAGATGACTTGTTGGACATTTTAGGGAAACACTATATGCATATAGGTTGTAACCTTCTTTCTACTCCAGCCGCACAATCCTTAAATCATTATATTCAAATCAAAATTGTGTTGCTAGATTATAGCTGCAGATTGAGAAGTATTGCGTTGACCATATGCATGGTAAAAATATCTTCATGGTAAATTAATCAAGAACCTTTTAATGCACATTATTTAAACAGAGCATTCTTAAGTTGCCTTCAAATATTGGTCTCTGCATTTGAGCACCACACATTATTGTTCTGGCACTGAGGAGCCCCAGGGTACCAGCGTTATCAAATTCAACTCAAAGTTGCTTTCTGTTATATTGTTATGTTAGGTTGTGTTATTTTAATTTCATAACGTGCACAAATCACCCTAACAGGGTATCTAGTCGCTGCAGGAAACTATTATTGCAGGGCCACAAGCAGCAGAGTTAAAAAAAAGAAAGGTTTTTAATAATTTCTTGAATTTGGTGTATTCAGCACATATGCAAAGATAAACAAGTAAACAATTCCAGTAGGTGTTGGCTAGATAAGAGAAGGCTTTGCCTCCATACCTTGCATGTTGAATGCGAGGAATAGTAAGTAGGTCTCTGTCCTTAGAGCTTAAATAAATACCTAACAGGGAGATATTATTTAAGATTTTGGTGTAGGTATCTTGGTCCTTTCCCCACTAGGGCTTTGTGGGTAAGGCAGCATATCCTAAATGTAATTCTCTTTTTGACAGGGAGCCAATGTAATGCCCTCTAAAGTGGAAGTGATGCAGATCTGGAAGGAAGATGTTGTATCCTGCTTCTCCCTGCTCTTCTCTCTTTCTTGTCCTTTCTTAGTCTCTTGTACTGCCTCTATGATGTCATCCTTAGTTCTATCTGTGGATGTTTAAGTGTACTGTCAGTTACCTTGGAGGCTGAGCAGCCTGGCAGCTTCTCCCGGTGGGGCCTTTACCGTAACCTTTTCTGGAACCTGAATTACTACCCTACCTATATGCTGTACTTGATTATTTGATTACCAAGAATAAACATATATCCTGATACAGCAATTAAGAATCCATCTTTCAATTATTGTATGGTACAGAAGATTACAAATAAGCCTTTAGAGAGGAGAGTTTTATTGGCAGAAGCCAGAAGAGCATTGCTATAGTCATGCCTACTGACAACCAGAGCCTGTACCAGGGTCTTCCTAGCTGCAAGCGGAAGGGAGGGCAAGGGCTTTTTCTTAATAGCTGTAACAAGTGAAAGCATGTGAAATGAAGTAAGTCACCACACTGTAGTCCGTGAGGAGGATACTTTATTAGCTCCAGCCACAGGTACTCCCCAGCAGCAACTGCCGATGTCAGAACACTCCACACTATATGTTCCACGCAGGGAACGTTCTTGCGCCAGGATTCCCAGATCTTAACCGCATCATTGCTACTGTATATTCCCGTGCTGTGCTGCAATTTTCAAAATCCCATTGTTTGTGACAAGGTCAACTCGTCAAACGCACAGCGCAGGTAACACCCATGACGAGTTGACCTTGTCACAAGCATCGAAGGTGTTAAGGACCAGATACCAACACACCTCCCCTTCTTCAATAAAATAACCAAAGACAGAAAAAATGGAAGAAAAGATAAGAGAAACGAAAAAGATGAAATGGGAAAATGAAGAAAACAAAGATTCATATAACAGTGGGAAAGAACAGAAACATCATAGCCACAGACTTCTACATATTATAATCATGAAACTTGACAGGTAAACGTTTTGTCCTGGATGACACTCTCTTAGGAGGAACATGACCTGAAGGAACAATACCATCCACAGACTACTGCATATTATAATCATGAAACTTTACAGGTAAACGTTTTGTCCTGGATGACACTCCCTTAGGAGGATCATGACCTGAAAGAACAATATCATCCCTACTAAGAACATCAGAGGACACCCCAACGGCAGGGGAATGTGTGCCCAATCTTCTGTTGACCTCATCAACTATAGGTTTAGGAACAATGGAAATGCAAGATTTATTCCACACCCTTCCATCCATCAACACCACCACCCGTTCTTTTACCAAAGACACCCTTTTCGGAGATGAAAAACGAGATTCACCTTTGCGGAGAAAACCTGTTTTTTTTAATCTCACCCAATCACCCACCTTAACATCCAGGGAATAACGCGCACCAGGCCTAGTATCATACTTCAACTGTACACCGCTCTGGTAAAAAAACAGAACAAACTAAACAGACACACATTTAGACATTCACAGGCATATTATTTAAGGAATCAAGTAGATGTAGAAAATCATCCTTGGGGCTTATATCATCTATATACCCCTCTCAAAAAAGAAATGAGAGGGGTATATAGATGATATATGCCCCAAAGATGATTTTCTACATCTACTTGATTCCTTAAATATTATGCCTGTGAATGTCTGAATGTGTGTCTGTTTTGTTTGTTCTGTTTTTTTACCAGAGCGGTGCTCCACACACCTGAGCTGCAGCCAGGTGGGGTGAGGTATCTTCCTCCTACCAAATAGGTAAGTGAGGGCTTGTCTGAATAATGGAATTAATTTCCATATTCACTCTGAATCAATGTGCTTAAGGTACTATATGGTTGAATAGCACACTAATGTTTCTTTCTTTTTATCTTTGTGGTTCTTAGTGCATCCTACCTTGTTTGGCGCACACTTGCTCTTCAGCTTTTGGAGAGGATTGAGCAAGACCTGCATACCATACAGGTGATATCTTGATTATTTATTGCAGTAGCTGTTTAATATCTGGTCCTGAAGAAGGCAGTGGCATAACTCGAGCCACATCTGCCGAAACATGTCGACCCTGCTTACAGACATTTTGTCAAATCTGTCAGTTATTGATATTTTAATATTGGGAGAATGGAGAGATTCCATTAAAATTGTTCTTACCTACTCTATTCTACCTAATTTTATAACACACTTTTCTTTTCACATTTATGCACAGCAATTCAGTCACCCTATTGTATTTAATTTTCGGTTCTATCCTTCACACACAATTTTGTCTGTCACATAAAATATCTTGTGACAGACTTTTTCCTCCTGGGTAAGGAGAGCCCAGATGATGAATAGGGCGGTACCGGATGGGAACTGATGGGCACTTTTTTCCTAATTAAGGATTTTAGTGTGTTCTGTTACAATTTTGCATGAGTCACTCGTAAGTCTACCCTAGTTGCGTCACACACATGGGTGCACAGTAGAACCACAGTTTTCTTTTTCTTGACCTACAGACATGTTCTGTTGTGTATTTGCATTATTAGGGCACGTGTCTATTTTGGGTCGTTAATCTAGCCCTTGGACAACCCCAAGCTTTCTTTTTCGTGAGCCCTCAATGTTAACCCGCTTGCCTTAATGATACTTAAAACGTTTTTGACTATCTCATCATGTTCAAGTTCATTCTTCCCATGAAAAAGGATATCATCCTGGAAGAAAACGACTCCAGGAATATCCTTAAACAAGTTTTTCATTAACCGTTAAAAAACAGCCGAAGCTGAGGCAAGGCCGAAGGGCATCTGGATGTAACGGTAAGCGCCTTCAGGGGTTACGAAAGAAGTCAAGTGTCTAGACTCTTTGCTAAGTTCAATCTGATGGTATGCAGAAGAAATATCTAAGGAAGTAAAAAATCTGGCACTGTCTAGGGTGGTCAACAATTCATTAATATTAGGAAGGGGTTGAAGGTCGACCCAGATGTTAGCGTTTAGGTCTCTCAAATCAACACACATCCTCAGACAGTTGTCTGATTTTTGTGCAAAAACAATTGGTGCGAGCCATTCAGAACCCTCAATGGGTTCAATTACCCCAGCCGCACACAAACGTTCCAACTCCTTGTTAAGTTCAGGACGAAGACTCAAAGGCACCTTACGAACTTTGTGCGCAACAGCCTTAGCACCATCCTTGAGAACAATCTGGTATTGGAAACCTATGAGTTTACCTAACTTACCATTGAAAACTTCAGGAAACATATGTTCTCACTTGACACCAGACAATCGGGTCACCATATGAGAAGATGAACCAGGAACAGATTTATAAAACTCGCTACGGGAAATTACCATATCAGGATGATTGGGATCCAGCACAATGTTCAAGGCACCCTGCTCATCCCAACCTAAAAGATTGGCTCCATCTTTGACCACAAATACAGTATCAGTAGCAAGATCAGAATGAAATCTGAGATTAGCAACACATTTCCCTAAAACCTCAACCTGTTTCCCACCATAAGCAAAAGTTTTAATACTGGATTCCCCCAGTTGCACATTTCATATTTTGTCACAATCCGCAACATTAACCAAGGTAAAAGGAGAACCAGAATCAGCTAAAAAACTCAGACAGGTATCATTTATAGAGATATGGCAAGAAAGAGATTTCCTTTTGTGAACACGGCCTAAGGCAGATAACTCCACCACACCATCCCCTAGAGATGCAGAGGAGGACAGCATAAGTAATTCATAGATCTCTTTGTCAGAGTCATCAGTAATCGTTTTTACAGTTTGATCCTGATTTCTTTTGGTGGAAGCGACTTTGCACATCCTAGAGTAGTGGCTCTTCTTTCCACAATTGTAACAAGTCTGATTTAAAGCAAAACAAAACTTAGCATTGCCAAGATGAGTAGTACTACCATAACGTAAACACATTACATCCTTTTGTTCAGTCTTGGTTTTGCTAGAAGTCACAACGGAGGAACGTGGAACACCAGAAAGAGGAGGATTAGTAACATTAACAGACGGCGACTTGGAGGGTTTGGAAGTGGATTTCAAAAGCTTAACTTCGGTATAAGAGGTAGGATTGCTCATCTCTTTCACACAAAAGTGAGAATGTACAATAGATCTAGCAAGAGTAAGAGCAGTTTCTAGATCAGGATCATCAGAAGATAGTAATTTCTCTTGGATTTTCTTGTTGGAGGTCTTCTCAATCAACTGATCCCGAATGATTTCATCCCTAAATTCACTATAATTGCAATTGACTGCAAGAATCCTGAGCGCAGCCACAAAATCATCAATCGATTCACCAGGAATTTGAGCACGGTGGAGAAATGTTTGACGTTCAAGAACAACGTTCATTTTTGGACTAAAACGCTTGTCTAAAGTTTTGATGACTGTTGCATAATCATCCACCAACCAAGAATCACCACTATCCCCACCAGTCACTAAAGTGCTCACAGTTTCCATGGGTAAAGTTTTTAAAACACTTCTGCCTTCAGCATCAAGGTTATCAATCAATAAGGCTTTCTTTTTTTTAGAAGTAAAGGTCTCTCCATTAATTGCCTCAAGATATGCCTCAAAGGTATCTTTCCAGTCATCCCACTTAACAGGAGGTTTGCCAGCATATTGAAGAAAAGGAGGATGTGCCACAACGTGATCCATAATGGCGCGTGGGTGAGTTGCTGCCCCACACAAATATTATAAACCTGACAGAGTAAACAACTGTATTGATAATAACAAAGAGTTACGTGAAAATGTGCATAATAATTGCACTGTGCCCATCAGTGGTGAAAAGTAGAGAAAACAACAGTGCATGTTACAATGAGACTGTGTGCATCAGTGATGTGGTAAATTGTGCACAATAGGTAAACTACAACACTGACACTGC
The DNA here is from genome assembly GCF_964263255.1 of Lissotriton vulgaris. Lineage (NCBI taxonomy): Eukaryota > Metazoa > Chordata > Amphibia > Caudata > Salamandridae > Lissotriton > Lissotriton vulgaris. Next base: position 411,829,588 of record NC_141693.1, on the reverse strand, counting down.
TGAGCACAAAAGTGGAAGCTGTGCGCATCAGTGGTAAACAATTAGATGCAAATGTGAGGCCGAGACTATCCAGCAACACAAAACGCAATGATGGCTGAGCGCATACAACATAAGGCGCATCCACAACTGAGCGCAACTGATGAAAGGCTGTGCGCGTCAGCGATGTGCTGTGAAGATACTGGTAACTTCAAGCGCATTTGTGGCTGCGCGTCAGCGAGGTTACTGTTGAGACAATACACAAAATGGTCGCACACAAAGTCAGTATGTTGCGTGCATGTCTCAAGGAAGAGTCAGGCACAATGGAATGCGCAAGCGTGACGCTGCGAGAGCGAGGAGCAGCTCGATCGCGCGCCAAGCGACTGAATAGCAAAAAAGTACCTTACAATGAAGAAAGAAACACGCCGACATACAGGCGTTCAGCAAGGATCGAAGTCTGCCACAACTACTTAACAGGAAAGTCCAGCAGGAACTGTAGAAGTCAGCGTAGGTACACGGAGGAAAACCGGTGATTGGAAAGCAGAGCAGTTCGTCACACCCGAATCCGTCGATGGAGAGAACCGGAAACTGGAGTTATCGTCGCCAGTGAAATGAAGTAAGTCACCACACTGTAGTCCGTGAGGAGGATACTTTATTAGCTCCAGCCACAGGTACTCCCCGGCAGCAACTGCCGATGTCAGAACACTCCACACTATATGTTCCATGCAGGGAACGTTCTTGCACCAGGGTTCCCAGATCTTAACACCTTGGCTGCTAGCAGTTTTCCCGTCCTGTGCTGGAAATTGCCATTTTGCTGGTGTCATGACGAGCTCAGCTCGTCATCCGCACAGCTCAACCGTGCATCATGACGAGCTGAGCTCGTCATCAGCATCGAAAGGGTTAAGGACCAGGGGGCAGATGTATAAAAATGTACTTTTGCGAATCTGTAATTGCGATTTTTTGCAAATTGCAATTACAGAATCGCAAAATGGTATGTATGTACTTTTTTGGATGAATTAGCGATTTCCAAAAAATCACTAATAATTCTGCGAATTTTTTGTGATTTCTTAAATTGCGAAATTCGCAAATTAAGAAATCGCAAAAACGGGAATCAGCAATGCAGGTACAGGCTGATGACATCACAGCCAGGAAGTGGGAGTGATTGCCTGCACCTGCTTGCCTGAGGCACACCCAGGGGCAGTTGGAACACTGTTTGGATGCAGAGCAGACCTGTTTTGAGTGTAATGGAGTCCCAGAGCACACAGGAGGAAATGCCTGGAGACAAAAGGAAAAGAAAACATACGTTTTCTGAGAAGGAACAAGAAATTCTCATAGAAGAAATGGTGTGCAGCCATGAGTTGCTTTTTGGAAAAAAAGCATTAAAAGGTCCTGAATCAAGGAAAAGAAAAATCTGGTTGGAGATCCAGGAACAAGTAAATGCTGTTGGAGTAACAAATCGTACCATAGAAGGTATTAAAAGAAAAGATGGTATGACATGCGTCAAAGATCAAAGGAGAGCGTTGCTGAAAGAATCAAGGAAGCAAATAAAACTGGTGGTGGAACTTCAACATCAGATCAACCAACACTGCATGAGGAACTGATTGAAACAACCCTGCTGCTAGAGAGTGTGAGTGGAGTGGCTAATATAGACAGCTCAGACCCTACACCAACTGCACAAGGTAAGATGCATGCAAAGAAGTGCAAAAGATGTGTCTAATGCATGTGTGTTTGTGTAGTGCATGTACTCAGTCTGAGGAATGTATTAGTCCAGGGAGACAGTGAAACATATAGCAAACAATGCATCATGGGAGTTGTAGTGCACTCATAGTTGTATCAAATTTACATCACAGAAACACATGAGAAGTTTGTAATTCATTTTGAAGGTCGAAAATAGTATAGTCAAAGTTAGTTGTGCAAAAAAAAAAACTTTATTTGTCAGACAATGCACATAAAAAACACAAACTCATATGTCTCACTCTACATCCACAGAACAATCAAGGCAATCCAGGGAGCAAAGTGAGGGTGATGAATCACCTCCCCATGTTGAATCCGATGCTGAAGGAGGATGCACTAATGACACTGCCCCTAGTCCAATTGTGCGCAGAAAGCGCAGGCAGGTACCTCCTCTGCCACCATTGGAAGGAGATGTCAATGAAGATGGTGGTGCAGTAAACAGTGACCATGACACAGTGTGCCCTCGTGACTCCCAAGATCAACCCCAAAGTCAAAGAAGGCCACGAGAATTCCGGTTGGACACACATAGGAGCAGCAGTGTTCACATGGAAACACCTACAGTTTTTGCCGGTCTTGAGCAGGATATACTTCACGTGCAGCGCCTGCAACACAAGTCCCTCCGATCAATAAATAAACAGCTATTGAGATTGAACAAAAATCAAGAAATCATGGCAGCATCAATTGACAGACTTTGTCTGACCCTCGAACGTACAGAGAGTACTCGCAACAGGGCTGCACACCATGCACATGTGAGGATGCAGGGGTATACGAAAGCCATCAACCGGCTATGTACCGTGACATCCAACTTTAGCAGGCGCAGCATTAACATGCAGCGTGAAATGAGTGAATGCACTCATAACATGGCAAAAAGTTTTTGATAAAGTGACCTCTGCAGTAGAAATGTTGCAAACTTCTAACTCTGGGGCAAGCGCTCTCATTGCTGCAGCTGAAAGTGAGGACACCTCCAGCAGGAGTAGTAGGAACCCCACACCAACTCCTCACTTGACCCAGCGCAGAAGTGGAAGGCGTGCTGGCACAGCACCTGATCATGAAAGCATGCAATCTGAAGAACGCCCTGCGTCAAGCCGCCAGCGCAAGAAGGGACAGTTTACAGTGCTTTACTATTGGCATTACTGCATTGTGGAACATGGCTTTCTGTTACATTTGAGTTACTTTACATAAACTGTGAGCCAACATTTTCCGTTTGAAAACTGTACTATGGTTTGTGTGTTGTGAATAAAAACAACACTTGCAAAAATAAGTTAATCTGTCATATTGCTTGTCTAAAAGTAATTCTGTGTAATCTCAGACCGTCTTTGACGGCCAGCCGCTGCTCCTACTCCTGCTGCAGCCCTTCTAGGTGGAGGTATGTCATCATCATCAGATGAGTCAGACTCACTCAGTTCAATGTCTGTGCCTTTGCTCATAGCCATGTTATGCAGCATTGCAAAGCTAGTTACAATTCTACAACAGGTCTCAGGACTGTATTGCAAGGCTCCTCCACTTTTGTGTATGCAGCGGAAACAGCTTTTCAATATGCCAAATGTGCGTTCAATGACTCCACGAGTTGACCGGTGTGCCCTGTTGTATCGTCTCTCACTTGCATTTGCAGGATTCAAGTATGGCGTGAGAATGAAGTCACGCACTGCATAGGCACTCTCACCTGCATGGAAGAAAATAAATCGTAAATGTATGTTACATTGTCAAAAGAATGGTGGATGGATGGATGGATGTATGTTTGTATGAGTGTGATTTACCTAGCAGGTATCCCCTCCAAACTGTCCAGCACTCAGACGTCTATGAATTCCGCTCTGTCTGAAGATAAAGGAGTCATGTGTGCTGCCTGGGTACTTTGACACTATATCATTGATGATATATTTTGAATTGCACACAATCTGGATGTTGAGGGAGTGGTAGCTTTTCCTATTTCGAAAAACATATTCTGTTGCTGCAGGTGGAGTGATGGCAATATGGGTTCCGTCAATGCATCCAATCACTTGTGGAAAGCGTGCAATTTGATAGAAATCCAACTTGGTTTCTTGTATGGCTTGTTGGGTGTTTGAGAAGTAGATGTAATGGTGAAGCCTGTTCAGCATTGCATCCAGGAACACATGAAAAAAGCGTGAAAGGGCACTATGTGACACCCCGCCAACCTCTGCAATGACGCTTTGGAAAGATCCTGAAGCCAAAAGGTGTAGTGAGCACAACACCTGCACATGTGTTGGAATTACTTGTGTCCTGCGTGTTGGATGCTCCAAAAAAAGGTTTCAATTCATCAATGAGATCCAAAATGGTGTGTGGATGTGGTCTGTATTTGTCATATATGTAATCTTCAGTCTGCTGGAACAGCGTGATGCGTAATCTGAAGATTCTCTCCTGTGTGTGTCTCCTCTATGCAACAGCTTGAATACGCAGCCTCCTGGCTATCAGGTATAGTCCAGCCATTTTGGAAAAAAAGCAGTGCATTGTGGGTGCCTTTTTATATTTTTTCTAGTTACCATCTGCATGTAGTTGGTGTTAACTGCGATTTCTTAATTTGCGATTTTTTTTAATTCGCTAATTGCGAATTTTACATACATTTTGGTGCGATTTCTTATACTGCGATTTCTTGTTTGCGATTTTTGCAAATCTAGAAACATGCAAAATAAGGAATTGCAAATAAATTCTCAGAAAACCAGTTCTTGCAAATTAAGAACTCGCAAATATTGCGATTTCTTAGTTTGCGATGCAAATTTCTTCATACATACCATTTTCTGTTTTTCTTATCGCAAACGCTGCTATTTTGCGATTCGCAGCGTTTGCGACAAGAAAAACGCTTCATACATCTGCCCCCAGATCCCAACAGCATGTAATCAAACTGCACTACTGTAGATCAAGCAGTACACAGAAGGAGTGATTATATATGATGTATTCTAGGTTTTGTTGTACAATTTGCAAACATTTCTGACTGTTGAGGGACTCACCAGATATAGCACACTCAGTTGATGAGAGCCGTCCTAAAAGCACGTCGCTGTCACCTTCACTTGTTCATTATGAAGATTTCACAAACAAGCCATCTACCATGAACTGAGCCAGCACTGGTATCTTTTCTTGGGATGGCGCCTCTTTCTGCATCCTTATTGTCATTTCAGTCGGACGTGCTAAGAGCCACACTCACACTCACTGTTTCAGAGCTGTGCTGTCTTAAAATCCTGAGCTAACTTGAAGAAATTCCACATTATATGCATATGCTTTAGATAGCTCAAACACACAAAAAAAAAGTGATTGGCTCTGCACTGAGCCAGGGCAACTGTTCATGATACAGCCCCCAGTGCAGCAGAAGCCTGGTGTGCTGCAAGGTTGCAAGCATTAGTCACAATCCAAGTAGAAAGATCCAATGCAATATAACCTCACATCTGTAACTGGTTTGGAAGTGGTAGGAACAGGTTACCCATATAGCGCATATTTTAAAAAAAGTATTTGTGATATAGTTTTCACATATTTGTTCCTAGATTTGGTCCTTTCCCTTTTAATTTAAACCTTTTCGTTTGTACACCGCTTTGAACGAATATGCAATAATAAATTCTGTACATTAATAAATACAATATCAAAAAGCTTTATCTTCTTTGAATTGAACCAAAGTAACGTCTAGTATGATTTTTGTTTTCATGACACATATACACATCTAAAAGAAAGAATCTAAAAATATTTGAAAGCATGGAACAATAGACAAGCCAAGCTTCATGTTCCATGTCGTCTTAAAAATGTAATGGATTGTAGTTATGAAAACCTATTCATCATATTTTACCCCTGGATTCAACTATTAAGCTTCATGGCCTAGATATAAGCAGACAGCCTAAGTAAACCTTTCTTCTCATTAGACCAGTTTTTAAAGCACTGTCTCGACAGAGTACAAGCCTGCATTGCTGTTCCACAAACCTGCTGTGTGGTAACGTAGATGTAAAATGCTTCCATTAATACAGCGCTGTCTGTGCTCTTTCCTTGTTGCTCTCAATCACAGTATCCAGAGGGTATTTGACAGCGTGACATTCCCTCGACATGCTTTATCTATGAATGGTTTTTCATTATCCTCCCTTTGGGCCTGGTTTCTGAAGTGGAACCCCATTTTAAAGGCCTTCAAATTTGAAATGATGACAGTGAGGCAAGTGTCAATGTCAGTCAGAAAAAAAATATTTTGGCACATGACTTGCCTTTTTTGTCTTTAGTGACCTTGACACATGTCCTGAATGACAGGCATCTCTGTGTGGACTGGGCGTCGATGCCCCCAGGGAATGAACCAGTCCAGCCAGTGTCTATGAATTATAATAGCCATTGTGTGAATTATCATTGTATTGTGTTTGGTCATTTGTCCCTTTCCTTGTACATATCCCTCACGAAACCTTGTAAATATTTTGTCTATGTCACTATTTTTATGTTTTAGGTTCACAAACATTCACTTGGGACACAACTGCACCTTGTAATTATGACTATGTATACAAAGTTATCAAATGATTACTACCTTGATTGAAAAATACAACTTTATTACTTTTGCAACAAACTCAGATGTGTAGAGATTTGTCTTTCTATTAGATATCCCTCATTAATTCCTCAAATATGTTTCATTGCTATTATGCTTAATATTATTATATACTGTCAGTACATTTAAATGCTCCACTGGAACCATTGTTTTTGATATAAAGTACGCACCCTGGTTCCTTGTGAGTAGGGTTTTCCTTGTTTTTTCCTGTGTCCCAGGGTAGTATAGCAGACAGGACTGCATTTAAAGAGTGCCTGTGCATTTCAAAGGTGGCCTTTTGAACTGACCTTATCTTCAAAGGCCATTGTGGGTATAACTATTGGGGCTCTGTCCTAAGGAGTTTAGGGACGCTTTTGGGTTGGAACCATTCTACGCTGCCTCGATGCTAGGACATCGACAAGAGAAACCATTGGGGCAGGAGGGATTGCAACAGGATTATCCACAGACTTGTGGTGGCCAAGGGCTTGTTGTGCTCCAGGAAGGAAACTATCACTTGGTGGATTTTTGCCTGGATCTTACTGGCCTGCAGTCAATTGCCTCCTGTTGTTGCACGGAGCCCTAAGCACTCTTCAAGGGCTGGTTGTCTGGCCTCTTGTCTACGAGATCCCACGAGATTGTAAGGACCGCGCAGGGTGCAGCGGAAACGGGTGACAAAGACCGTCCTAACATTTGCAGTAATCACACTGTGCGGAGGAGTGTGCTCGTAAAGTTAAGAGGCCCACTGGGGTGCCGTAATGTGGGGAGTTTGAAGAGAACTGGGGAAGTTTTCAGAGTCCGAGGGACCCAAACTTGCAACAGGAAACCTGTGCTAGCTTGCCCTTCGTAGCATGTTGTGTCCGAGGGGTGTTGGGGAACGTTTGCTGAGTCTGTGGTACCCGAGCCAGAAGCCTGGTCTTTCTCCGACCTCCTGATCAGGCGGATGACATTGCAACCTCAGTCTGAGGTCTCTTGATCCCTCTTCCCGCACCCACGCCACAAGGTACTCTGTTGTTGTTATCATCGTCACTGGACCCAAGTCGTCTCGTTGTGCCTTAAGTGCACCCATGACTGGCTGCCTGGAGAAACTGCAGCTCGCACCTCTACCTACAGGGTAACATTTCTCCAAATTGGAAACGTGCCAGCTTCTGGCATCACAGTCTTTTGCCTACGGGCAGATAGCGATCCTGCACTCATGAGGGTCCTGCTTAGTGCCTTGACGGCCTAATCTGGACAGACGAAACCAAGTAACCTTTTCCTTCCTTATAGGTGGTCCTGACAATCTAATCAAAGTGATTACAGTGGGTACAAGTGTATCATTGGATGGTGTAGTGTGAGTGACTGTGGGGCTGGGCCACAAGGCGCAGGGGAGAACTGTGACTTCTTGACAATTACAAACTGTGAGGGGTAATGTTAATGTAAGGTAATGCTAATGGGATAGTGGGAAAGTGGAATACTTCTGAACAAGTTCTGTCATTTTGATGAGGCAGGGATAGCTTGGATCATGTCTACCTCGGGAAAGTATGCACATGGGTTTATGTTGCTTTCTAGACTGAGGGGATACTGGGGTAAGTGAATACCTATGAACGTATATGTTCATGCTATTCGGGTGCTAATAGGAGAGTTCGACAATTGCATATAACTGTAAAGTGCGTATAAGAAGTGCATGCCATTTTGATTTCAATGTGTTTTTAATGAAAAGACCAGTGTTTTATACATATTGTGTGGAGTCTTTTTGTAGTGTAATCAGTGTGTTGTGAGGGCCGTGCAGAGCCAATTCACATTGACCCTTAGAATAAGCCTGACTGCTCTGCTTCAAGCTACCAAAGGGTGGGCACAGGTTATCTTATGGGTGTATCTTACTCATCTCATCTGGGATATGGGATTCTGTCTGGCTTTGATGCATCCGAGCGAGCCAGAAACCGCTGTGTCTAACAGAGTTATCTTAGCAGCAAATGGAATCTTCACAAGAAACATAACTTCAACCACAGTCTGCTCCATCTGGTCTTCTGGCGGTAAGATCAGTGCTGGGAGATGAGTTTGCTGCTGAGCAAGTTGTTGTTGTTGTGACTGATCTTCCATTGGACATATCAGCTTCACAATCTCCTGCAAGGAAAAGAAATTGAACTCCCCATATTCTCCAAGCCCCTATTCTGATGACATGGATTAGACCCCACCGAGACCCACCATGAGACACAAGAGAAAAGGAAGGTTCCCAAAAGCTTTGAAACTGAGGAAAATTATGAACCAGTGAATCTTTGTGTAGAGAGTGATACAGAACAAGTGGACATCATCTCTATTCAACTTGCTCTGATTCATGTGGTACCACAAAAGCTATCTGTATCCATCTTTTCAAGAGCCAAAAAAACCTGCAGTGAGCACCACAACCCTTACCGCAGTCCCTTCCCACCCTAGAGAAGGTCCAACACAGCTATCTAGCTCCTTCTGGCATTTGTTCAGAAAGTTTGGGACTTCTTTAGACTTTGGCCGCATAGGGGGCACAGCACTTTTCCACAAACAAGCATATTATAGTGGAAGAGGATTGAACATTATGTTACTCTGGACCAACCAGCCTATATGAAAAATGAACATGTAATCATATGGAAAGAGCAGCTAAGATAAATAGCTTCTGGTGAGAAGTAAAAGAAATTGGACTGATAGAAGTAGGGGATGGTGAGGAAGCACAAGACCTCAGAATGTGAAGCAGTCCTGTGACTGTAGCTCGTAGGGTGCAGTCATCACCTTCAGCCACCTCAGGATGACACAAGGAACAGGAGGGTACAGTTACTCCAAAGCTTTCAAGCAGCTTATCTGAATATATGACGTTACAACTCATGCAATTACAAAACATGCTTTTACAACACAGTCTTTACATCGCAACTACCATTACATTGCATGATTTTACAACGCACGCCATTATAGTGCATTTTGAAAAACTACTGTTACCACGCATTCCATTACAACGCATAATGCTTTTAGGGCAACAATAGGAAGTTTTGGATAGCGTAGGGGTAAAAATGACTATTTCCACTCCAGTGAGTGCAACAGTAGGGTAAGTGTTGGATAGTGTAGGGGTAAAAATTACTATTCCAACTCCAGTGAGTGCAACATTAGGGAAAGTGTTGGATAGTGTAGGGGTAAAAATTACTATTCCCATGTACCCCAAAACCCATACCCACTCTTATACTAAAACAATCTCCATTACTTACATTATAATGCGTTGTAATGGCATGTGTCGTAATGGTATGCGTTGGAATGGCATGCGTTGTAGTGACATGCCTTGTAATGGCATGCGTTGTAATGGAATGTGATGTAAAGGCAGTTGCATTGTAACAGTTGTGTTGGAAAGGTAGGTCATTGTAATGGATGTTTCCCACTTATCTGCTACTGATAAGTCACTTGTGGAGGTATCCTCGCAAATAAACAGGCACAACATCACATTATGAAGGTAATGCTCAGCGAGGATTCACTGTATCACTGAACCCATGTAAATATTAGTTTATCTATTCATTAGCTAGCCAAAATCTTACTGATTTACCTCATGCCTTTTTTCTTTGGTGGAAAAAAAAGATGTTTCTGGTATTTGTGGAACCTCTCTGTCCAAAATGGACAGTTCTAAGTCAGATCTATTTTTTTATGTTGCTTTATGTTGCTGTGCCAGTGCACTGTTATGTACTGGCATTGGCAGGTAAAGCAATGACTGAGAGCACTGTTGTGTCCATCCACCTCACGAAATGTGGACCAGTGGTCAAGCCCCAGACTGCATGTGCATCACGTCATAATGGGTATCCTTAAAGTAGACTAAGCAAATGCTAGCTGCTGATCTCACCAGCGAGGGTGACTTTCAAGGCATTTTGACAGCATGTTGCAATATCTGCCAGAGGAAAACATGCACAAAACATGTACAAATGCCAGCATCTTTGAAGATTTTAATGCAAAATTCTACAAATGGTTTTAATCCAGAGATTTCAGCCCTGGATGTGTTGTGAGTGACAATGTAGTAATATAATCAAAACCATGGCAGTCAGAGGATACGTCAGAGACCTGTTTAGTGCTTTTCGTCAATCCAGCTGAGAAGGACTTTCACAAAAACAAAATAATAGTCAACAGCATATTGGCCACCTTTTGCCTGATTTGCACTAATTTCAATCATTCTTTTAACACCTGGAAACAGTTGATGATCATTTCAAGTGCTAATAGAGTCCCTGTAAAAGCCCTTATACAGGAGACGCCAACCTGTTGAAACTCCGCCTTCTACATTATGTGATGCCTGTTTTAGCAGTACAGGTCTATCAATGATCACTTATGACAAAGGAATGGGGGCTCAACATCCACAGGTATTTAATGGCGGTGGACAAAGGGAGACTCGTGGAGTTTCTGATTCAAATGCTTGTGCCTTTTGAGATTTTGACACCATCAGTGAGCTCTGAGGACAGTACCACCGGGCTCAGTGTTCTCACAAGTGGGACTCTTACTGTGTTAGTGCCCTTGGAAGCTTGCTGCTTATCTGGACAATCCTGCTGGGCTGGTTGCTGTGCTCTCAGGGAACTGCTCGCGGAACCCGCTTCGCGGGTCCCTCTTCGTAGAGGAGGAAACAACTGCTGTCACAGGGGAGCTCAGGGGCAGGGCAGGGCTGCGAGCGTGTGTGCGGGGACTCCATCTCCCAGGAGTCCCTGCTTGGCCGATTGGAACCACCTGGCCCGCTCTCCCTGCTAGCCCCGCCCCCTGCACACAGGCCTTTAAAGAAACCCTCTTTGGCTGCTGACCGGCGGGACTCTTACCGCGTTAGTGCCCTTGGAAGCTTGCTGCTTATCTGGACAATCCTGCTGGGCTGGTTGCTGTGCTCTCAGGGAACTGCTCGCGGAACCCGCTTTGCGGGTCCCGCTTCGTAGAGGAGGAAACAACTGCTGTCACAGGGGAGCTCAGGGGCAGGGCAGGGCTGCGAGCGTGTGTGCGGGGACTCCATCTCGCAGGAATCCCTGCTTGGCCGATTGGAACCACCTGACCCGCTCTCCCTGCTAGCCCCGCCCCCTGCACACAGGCCTTTAAAGAAACCCTCTTTGGCTGCTGACAGGCGGGACTCTTACTGCGTTAGTGCCCGTGGAAGCTTGCTGCTTATCTGGACAATCCTGCTGGGCTGGTTGCTGTGCTCTCAGGGAACTGCTCGCGGAACCCGCTTCGCGGGTCCCGCTTCATAGAGGAGGAAACAACTGCTGTCACAGGGGAGCTCAGGGGCAGGGCAGGGCTGCGAGCGTGTGTGCGGGGACTCCATCTCACAGGAATACCTGCTTGGCCGATTGGAACCACCTAGCCCGCTCTCCCTGCTAGCCCCGCCCCCTGCACACAGGCCTTTAAAGAAACCCTCTTTGGCTGCTGACCGGCGGGACTCTTACCGCGTTAGTGCCCATGGAAGCTTGCTGTTTATCTGGACAATCCTGCTGGGCTGGTTGCTGTGCTCTCAGGGAACTGCTTGCGGAACCCGCTTCGCGGGTCCCGCTTCGTAGAGGAGGAAACAACTGCTATCACAGGGGAGCTCAGGGGCAGGGCAGGGCTGCGAGCATGTGTGCGGGGACTCCATCTCCCAGGAGTCCCTGCTTGGCTGATTGGAACCACCTGGCCCGCTCTCCCTGCTAGCCCCCCTGCATGGTCCCCACCATATAAGAACCAGACTACTACCCGCGACGCGGGAGCACGCCGGGAGAAGCCCGGGACAAGAGCGGGCCGTCTGTGGCCGTCAGGGGCTGCAGGAGGCTGGGCCCACTCTCTGTCATCGTTTATAGCCACACGGACACCATTTTAACTAGCGAGCCTTTTTGGCTTCTTGTTTTGTTTAATCTACGGACCATTGTTATAGTCTGCCCCTGTGCCTCGAGAGGTCCTGCTCTGGTTTACATTGTTTTCTTCCCCTATTAAGCGTCACTGACTGCTAAGTATGTCTTCCCCCCCAACTACCCCTGTACAGAGTCCCCCCCCAGCCCAAGGTAGGGCCAACAATCTTGGGTCCCCTAGACAAGTATTTTAGCCGGGCAACTCGAGATATTGACAAAGAGATTGCTCTAGCTGAGAGACGCGCCGAGCGTAGGCAATCTATCGAACTCCTCAAACTTCCTTTGGAGAAACGGCCACCTTTGGGTTTTCTGGCATCGGTTCCCTCTTCACCACCTTTAACCACGCCAGTGGTAGTAGAGAAGCCCCATGCTTCTTCCCAGTCACCTAGTTTGACTAGGGTGGAAGGCAAGTTAGGATCAGACCCCCAGACCACTAACATCCCCTTGGTCGTTGTCTTGACCACCCTGCCTCCCACTTCAACTACTATTTTAATTGATTCTCCTATTGGTGAGGAAAATACTGCCCAGTCAAGTGTGCCACCCCATGCGGTTTTTAATAAACTTCGCATTAAAAGAAAAAGACACATTACCCTGAGGAAGTGTTGTCTTCCTAAACATCCCAAGAAAATTACGAAACTTGGAATAGGCTTGGGAACTCCTTGCAAGCCTAATGGTGTTGGCTCTGGTGGGGTTCAGGTTGTTGAGGATGGAGTCACCCCGGTTAACTCTCCATCTAATCCTAGTGATCCTCCGGTGACAGGGTCGGCTGAGATCTCATCCCTATATTTACCTTTACTTCTGCAGCTGGAGAAGTTGATGAAGTCTTTACTGACCCGCATCGAAGAACGAGTCGAAAGGTTAGCTGATCGATTAGATTGCTTTGAGCAGGCTACCCTAGACAACTTCTTCTCAACTAAATCCCTAATCAAAACCCACCTTAGGACGGGGGACAGTAATAATCCTACTAAAATAAGTGGGTTGGCAAGTAGTGTACCTGCTACAGACCCTCTTCCCCCTGTTGTCATTACTACAACGAGGCCCCGACTTTCAGGGCAAATCCCTAAGATTAATTCCCACCCACCAGATCACTCACGGGACAATACTTCCCAACCTAAAAAGCACCTAAATACTGTGGTCACGGGTACCAATGATAGATCTAAAACTGGAAACCCTGGACCCAAAAATCCCCACGCCTCACTTCATAACCCAACGACCCGCCCTGCTGCTCCTGCCCCTAGTCTGCCCGACACAATCCCTACTAGAGCGCCTCGTAGGATACCACCCATGAATCTGCCTCCAGACGCCTATCCCTTTGTCGCTATCCTCACCAACGTACCACCATTGCTGGTTGGGCAGAGAGAATCCTTCCAGATGCTCAAAAACAAGGCAATGCACTGGTTAAGGACGAAAAGACCACTGCCCAGGGAAGTGGATGGGCTGATTATTGGTGTAAGAAGGACAGGTTGGGTAGGTTGTACTCCTAAGCGCTTGGAGGGGGATTGTATAGTGGTTAACTTTAAAGATCCCAGGGTAGCACGTTTAATTACGAGGCAGAACTTGGACACAAGCAGTGCTGGAATTGGTGTAGTCGACCTAACCTTCTTCTACCCGAGACCACCAGGTATTCATTTTGGCATAACCCCAGAAGCAGATTGTTATCATAACTTCCCCTCTCCAGGATTTGACCCTTTCACTGTACCTTACCAGCAGGGAAACCATTATAATGTACCAACCTTTAACCGTTTCGAAGTGATGGAAGATCCGGGGTGGGTTGATTGACAAAATGGTAATAATCTCCAGGGATCGGGATATGAAGAATTTAACTCAGATTATACCATGATTAACTGGGAAAGTATGAATTTTGAGGCAATGTTTGGAGGAGTCTCTATCAACTCTTGGGGTATTAGAAAATGAGGATCTAAATGAAACTAGTACTAATCGGGAAAACATGAATTTAGAGGGAGTTTGCATTAATTCCTGGGGTATTAGAAAATGAGGATCTAAATCAAACTAGCCTTGTTCTTATCCAGGAGGTTGTGTATAATAACGAGGACAAAAACCTAGATGAGGAGGGGTACGTAGGAATCCTAACTAGTCATTCTGGGGCGCCCCCTGTAGGATTAGCTCCTATAGATGGTTCAAGTTCAGGTAAGATGGTCTCATGAAACATTGCGGGACTGAGTAGCAAGCTGGCATCCCAAATTTGGATAGACTTCATCAACGGTTTTGTGTATGTCTATTCCAAGAGACATGGGCTTGCGATCCTACATTCCTTCCTGGCTATTTAAACCTCTCAATTCCGGCTAGTAAAGGTGACAAGGGTCGACCTATGGGGGGCCTAACAATTTGGATACGTCAAGGCCTACCCGTAACAATCAAAATGGTGGAATCGGGTTGCAATGATATCCAAATGATAAGAATGGTATCAGACCATTGGGGAGGACTAGACATTTATAACGTCTATGTCAGGGGCAGTACTAGAGGGAATTAACCTATCCTAGAGGCCTTGTCCTCTCTTTTGGAAAAGCAGTCCTTGGGCAACAAAGTTATAGTTGCTGGCGATCTAAACAGGACTTTTGAACCCCTAGATATCTCTGACGATCCTTTGGGGCGAGAGGAAGATACGCAATGAGGCATCCCAACTCTAGATCTGGCCCCGGTTAGGCGGTGGACAAACGACATAATACGATTGAATGCCATCTGCCTGGAACAGGGACTGAGAGCCCTAAATGGGAGAACGAAGAGTGACAGGGCAGGTGCTCGCACATTCGACAATGGTCGTAGCCAAAGCCGGATAGACTATGTCCTTTGTAGCCTGAACCTGTGGCAGTTGGTATGCGACATGGAAATAAAGGGCAGATTGGAGAGTGATCACAATCCTCTTTGCGTGGCCCATAACTGGTGGTTGGTCACAATAGGGAATCTTCAATCGACCGATGGTCCGTTGCCTGATATGACTAACGACATGCGTAGATTAAACTGGCTGAGTGTATTGGCTAATGTGGAATCCATGGCATTTATAAACTCTGAGGTGGATATTGCAATCACCGCTATGGAGGATGCAACCCCAGTAATCCCAGGGTCTAGGGAAATAACTGAAATTCATGATAAACTCTTTTCTCTTCTAAAACCGCACTTCCTGAGGCCCCGTAAGACAAATAGCAAACATCCACCTAAACTAGCCAAGTGGTATAATCACCAGTGTAGGGAAGCTAGGCTAAGTTTGGGTAGAGCAATTCGGAATAGGGACAGGGTAGCGATTAGTGGTGCCAGAAAGCATTACAAGGCCAGCCTATCCCTAGCTAAAAAGTTATGGGACGAACAGCATTGGGCCGAACTAAAGGAGGCCTCGGGGGCTAAGGACTCTAGGTTATTCTGGAATATTGTTAAGTGGGGTAGAGGTGGAATTCCAGACTAACCCGGTAACAACGTTCCAGAGGGTGCCTGGGTAGATCATTTCAAACCCCAATATGCTGAGACTGCACAATATAAGGATGTGGAAGCAATCTTAGCTGTATATTCCACTGGGAATTTATTCACCCTTAAAGAAACTGAAGACACTCTATGCACTGTCCCTGGGGGAAGGGCCCCGGGTCTAGATGGTGTACCAGCTGATGTTTTCATTAATGATAAGGCGAGGTGGGCCAGATATATATTCCTTTTGGGAAATGCCATTGCGAAGGGATCGGCTGTCCTGGAATTATGGAGGGGAGCGATCATCATACCCATAAACAAAAAAGGGGACCGGTCTCTTACGGTTAACTACAGGCCGATAAGCTTTATCGCCACCGTCCAAAAAGTGGTAGGGAGGATGGTGGTCAACAAATTGATGGATTGGGTTGACGAGAACAATGCCCTGTCCCCTTACCAGGCTGGTTTTCGGCGGGCCACCAGTACAGTTGACCAGGTGTTTTGTTTTGCTCTGCTACAGTGGGGGATGGTGGTGCTTGGCGAAGGCAGCCTGTATGTTGCTTTTGTTGACCTGCGGGCTGCCTTCGACCTGGTCCCAAGGAGAAAGCTCTGGGCAGTTCTGAGCGAAATGGGTCTTCCGGCAGAGCTACTTACCCTGATAATGAGGTTGCATGAGTGCAACTTCGCCAAAATCCAATGGGACATGAATGGTGAATCCTCTGTTGACTTCCCGGTTGAACGTGGAGTGTGCCAGGGGTGCGCAATGGCTCCCCAGCTTTTCTCTTTATTCATCAATGGGATAGTGGCTCGAATGCTGGACGCTAGTGTAGATGCGCCTTCGTTGGCGGGCCTCAGGGTTCCGATCCTGATGTTCGCCGATGATACGCTAATTCTATCCAAAACTCCAGGCGGTGTGCAGCGAGCTTTGAATATTTTTGACTCTTTTTGTGGGGAGCACGGCCTGGAAGTCAATGTGGGTAAGACCAAGCTGATGGCCTTTGCATCAAAACGTAGACCCAGGCCAAAAATATTCTTGAACAACTGTCAGCTAGAGGTGGTTACTGTATTTACCTATCTTGGGATACAGATAACAAATGATTCGAGATGGTCCCAGCACATAGAAATGGCGGTCTTGAGGCACCAACAGATCTAGGGGGAACTTCGGGTAGAACACAAAAAATCTAAGTCCAAACCAATAAAACCCGTTTTGGCAGTATATGACGCCAAGGCTCTTGGGTCTGCTCTCTATGGGGCAGAGCTGAGGGGTTTTGGGAAGCTCCTCCCCTTGCAGACCTCTGAGAACAGGTTTTTCAGGGGAATCACAGGACTCCCGCAGAGCACCCACTGATTCCCCTTGGTCTTGACCTAGGGAGAAGAGCAGTTTAGCGAGGTTGCGCCCGATTCTCTATTGGAGACGCCTCTGGACTACCCCGGAGATCCGGCACTATGCAGAGGGGTTTTTAGCCATAATAAATGCTGATACCTTTCATAAGATAGTTTGCCTAAAAAATCTCAGGTCTGCTCTAGGCGATCTTGGTCACTCAAATTTATAGGACAATCCAACCGGGGAACCCTTTCCAAGCAAAAATGCGATTAAAGATCTATATTGGGATCGGGTAGCTGAAAGAGTCTGGAACAAAACTAAATCCGACTCCATGACGGGGCGCTTTGTGGTAGTCAAACTGCATCAAGTTTTGGAACCTTATTGGGATAGCATAACCAACCCTGGGGACAGGAAGCTTTTTTTCCAGTTAAGATCAGGTGCTCTTCCATTGAGATCACTGACAGGTAGGTGGAGGAGTTCCTCCACCTCATGTTGTCCAGCTTGTGGTGCATCAAATGAAAGTATAGGCCACTTCTTATTCTCGTGCAAAGCTTATGCCACCCCGAGAAAAGTCTGGTTAGTCCCTGTTTGTAAAAATTTAGGGACATCGAGGGGTGTCGAGGCCTTACGAATCATTTTCACTTCCACCCATATGCCTCTAGTCCTAGCAACAGCCAAGTACCTGGGGTGGGCATGGTCTATCAGACGGAGGGCTCTTTTCTAGAGTACATCGATTGGGGTATCTGTTGGGATCTTTGCTTCTTGGAATAGTGGGCATGTTGCTAGGAGGTTGGAATGTTGTGATATGAATAGCAGACAGTACAGAGGAAGCTGTGGAAGGAGCTGGAGGTCTCTTTACTTCTAACTAATAAAGACTAACTTCAACTATCTACCTTGGATTGAAGCTATCTTCTTTACATTGGCGACGAGGGAACCCTATACTCTGGCAGGGGCAGAGATTGAAACTGACCTCCACCCCTGGATGATACTACTGCTGGAATTGACTGTGGTATACAATTTACTCCTCCAACTTGTTTTCCTACTTTTCTTCCCAAGGCAGCAGCAACCTTGTGGTATGTACATTTTACTTTATTTACTGCTCTCTATCTAAATCTTGGAGCTAGATGGATAGATAGAGCTTTATTCAAATTTCGAATTCTTTGACTGCCATCTGTGCGACAGGAATTTTCATTCTGTTATTCTTGCCACTTTTGCGCTTTATTTTTCAACGTTTCTGAAGCGTTTTAACTCAAAATTGCTGAAGCTGGATACTTTGTGTTGGATTTAACAAATCGATGTGATCGCCTACATCTTTCCAGAAATTGCATCTTTTGAACTGGGCTTGCTTACTTGCTCGCGCGATTCTTTGGATTTTAAAACCGCCGCCTTGGAAGCCGCTGCCGCCTTGGAACCCTTGGACATCACCGGCTTGGTTATTGCCGCCTCGGATCCTTCGGACATCACCGGCTTGGTTACGTACCTGCGTGATGTAAAAAGCGTCACTTGCGTGATCCAAGTGCCGGCCATCTTTGTTTGGGATTGTTCACGTCTAGTTGAGCATCTACGTGGGAGCGTCATTGCGTGATCTAGCGTGGCGGCCATCTTAGTTGTCCAGAAAACTTTGTTCACGCAATCCGATGTGGAAATCGGCTTTCTAGTTATCAAGCGTTCTCTTTACCACGTTATCGCCTTCTTCAACAGTCATTTGCTGAACTCTTCGGATTCGTTTCTTGCCTGTAGGATTGTAATGCTACAGCAACAGCGTTTTTACTTCTGACTTGAGTAATTTCACAACAAACAATTTATATACATATATGCTATATTAATCTTCATTGTTATAAAAAAAACATTGGGGTTTGTTATTGATTGATTGTTATGGGTGATCAAACCTTTTCTACTCCTCCTTCCTTCCTCCCTACTCCTGGTGAACCCCCAATACCTTGGAAAGAATGGAAAAAGTTATTCCTCACTTATGTTTTAGCATCTGGTGCGGACAAATATGGTCCTGTTCGCAAACAAGCCATTCTTCTTCACAATTTGGGAGTGGAAGGTAGAAGGTTATACGAAGATTTGCCTGAAATATCTTTAGGTGTAGGAGACGGTCATGCTGCTAATGTATATGATATGAGTATGTTGATGTTAGAGAAAAGGTTCATTACAAAAATTAATACTCTTTTGGAGAGGCATACGTTTTTTTGTTGTGTTCAAAAAGTCGATGAAGATGTTGCAACTTATGTGGCAGCTTTACGGGGATTGTCACTTAATTGTCAATTTAAAGATTTGACAGATTCTCTGATCTGTGATCAAATCGTTAGGTGCACTAATAATAAAAGAGTGCGAGAGAAATTACTTAGTAAGGATTGTAACTTAGAAGAAGCTATTGAGATTGTTAAGGCTATAGAAAATACTGACTTATGGATAAAAGAAATAGATAAATACTCTGGTTCTATAATATCAAAAGATAATGTAGCAAAAGAATCGGAGTCCAGTATAAAGTCTCAAACACAAGCATTTGTTGATGAAACTAAAGTTGTTAAAAATGTGAGGAAGTTTGATTCTAAAAACAATAAGCCGTCAAATTATCATCCTCCAAATTATCGTCCTCCTAATTTTGTGCAACAAAGTAACTCACGTCTTATGAAATGTTCTAGATGTGGATCTCCAGGACATATTGCATCAAGTCCTCGTTGTACAGCTAGAAATGCCATTTGCAGAGGATGTGGAAAAAGGGGTCTTGTGGTTAAGGCTTGCAATGCTAAGACTAAATATGTTAATGAGATTGATGACTCTTGCGAAAATGTTGAAAATTTAATGCTGTGTGTAGATGGGCTGATTTTGAGTGAAGATTGCCTTTGCGCACAAAATCCTATTTGTCTTGTTGATGTGGCTACTGAAAGCACTGATAAGCTTGAGAAGTCGCATTGTTTAATCAATTTTGATTCTAGGGATCCTACTCATTCTCGAACTAGAAATGTTAACATGTTGGTTGATTCTGGAAGCCTTTATACTTTGTTGTCCAAAGATATGTATGTTGAGATTTGGGACGGTGATGTGGATCTCAATTCTTGGACTCCTCCAGATATAAGAGCTGTAGGATATGGTGGGAAGACCATTGACATTTTAGGTCTCAAGTGGATGGTAATCACTTTTCAAAACAAAAAAGTATTTGGGAGAGTGTATCTCACTAAGCTAGGGTCTAACTTGCTTGGCTGGCGTCACCAGAAAGACCTAGGAATTGTGCTGAATCCCAATGCTTCTGAACCTTATTTCTTCATTCTCTGTTCTTAGTATTGATACTTTTGAAACAGATGTTATGAAGAAATTCCCTAATGTTTTTAAAGAAAAGTTAGGAAAGTTGAAGGGATTTTCTCATAAGATCATTCTTAAGAAAAATGCGGTGCCTGTGGTTCATAAAGTAAGGAATTTACCACACTTGATGAGAGAACCCCTGAAAGTAGAATTAGACAAGCTGTTATATCTGAAGATTATAGAACCTATTGAGGCATCTGAGTGGCTCGCCCCCATTTTAGTCGCACCCAAGGATGGTGGAACCAAAATTCGTCTCTGTGTAGATTTACGCGACTTAAATAAGAATATATGGGTTGATAGACAGCCACTGCCTAATATTTCTGAAATGTTAAGTGCCATGGATGGTGGTGTGATATTCAGTGTAATTGACATGTCTGCAGCTTACCACCAAATTGATTTAGACGAGAAATCAAGACACCTTACCTCGTTTGTAACACCACTGGGGGCATTTCGCTATTGCAGGATGCCTTTTGGGTTGGCTTCAGCATCAGCGGTGTTTCAGAGAGTGATGGAGAAAGTTTTAGGAGGTATTGAGAATGTATTATGTTTTCAGGATGACGTATTAGTAGTTGGGAAGGATTGTCAACATCATGATAGGATTTTAACACAAGTTTTAGAGCACATGGAAGTTAATGGTCTGACCATAAAAAAAGAAAAATGTCAATTGAAGAGAGATTGTGTGACGTATCTAGGTCATGAAATATCTGGTTTAGGTATTAAGCCAAAAAAAAGTATAATTTCTGCAATTAATGATGCTCCTACATCAACAACTAAAGATCAGCTAAGATCCTTTTTAGGATTAGCTGAATATTGTTCTAAGTTTATTAGAAGTTTTTCGGATGTGGTTGAGCCTTTAAGGTGTTTGATGAAGAATGGTGTGGTTTTTGAATGGAATCAAGTATGTGAGGATGCTTTCAAGCGCGTGAAAGCAGGAATTCTTCATACACCTACTTTAGGTCATTTCGACGTTAAAGCCAAGACTTTGGTTACCACTGATGCTAGTGCTGTGGGACTTGGGTCTGTGCTCTCTCAGATATCTGATGGTGTGGAAAGAATTATAGGTTTTGCCTCTAGAAGATTACAAGGTGCAGAAGTATCTTACTCAGTTATTGAGAGGGAGGCTCTTGCTTGCACGTGGGGAATTAAACATTTTAGATATTTTCTTTTGGGGTTGCCTTTCAGAGTGCGTACAGATCATAAGCCTCTCGTGCATTTGTTTAAAGGAGGGAGAGGTTTGGAGGGTAATGTTACCCCTAGAATAGCGAAATGGATTTTATCAGTGCTTGACTACAACTTTCAGATGGAGTATGTGAGAGGAGAGAAAAATGTTATTGCGGATTGTTTATCCAGAATGCCTGTAGACTTAGTAGATCTGGTAGAAGTTGATGACCCTGTAATTAGTTGTGATGAGATTCTTGCTTTTGATAAGAGTGATTGGGAGTCTGCCATGGCTGATGATCAAATAATTCCTTTGGTTATGAAACATGTTTCTGGGGGATGGTCTAGGGAATCCTCTAATGACATTCGCTTGAAGGGTTTTTCTAATGTAGAAGCTGAATTGAGTGTATCTGAAGGTAAATTGTGGAGGAGGAACAGATTGGTGCCACCGTGCAATCTCAGATCAAAGGTTATGAATATAGCACATGAAGGCCATTTGGGGAGGAACATGACTAAGAGAAGGATCCGCGAATCATATTGGTGGCCAGGGATGGATGGTGAGATTGATGAATTGGTTAGGAATTGTCATGCGTGTGCTGCTAGCGACAAAACGAAAGTCATCAGGCAGCCTTCTCTTTCCTGAGTTGAGTTTACGGTACGGCCCTGGGAGAAATTAGCGATTGATTTCTTAGGACCGATTTCCAAATTGGGTACTCGGAATAGATTCATAATGGTTCTTGTGGACTATCATTCTAAGTGGTTCGTAATGGAGTCCACTGAAAGTATTGACACAAAAAGAGTGATAAACTTTTTGGAAAGAACATTTTTAAATGAAGGTATTCCAAAAACGTTGGTATCGGATAATGGTGTGCAGCTGGTGTCGAGACAAATGAAGGAATTTTTGGATGGCATGGGGATTTGTCATGAGAAGGTTGCGTTGTTTAGGCCACAGGCCAATGGCCTTGTGGAAAGGATCAATAAATTGTTGATGGAGAACATTCAGTTATCCTTGGCGAATGGTTTGGTGTGGGCTGAGGAGCTTAAGAAGATGGTCTGGTCTTATAGAATAACTCCACATTCGGTCACTGGTATCTCTCCATTTATCTCTCTAAAAGGGCGTGAGCCAGGTTTGAAGGAAGTTCCAGGTTGGCTGAAGAATAAAGAATGTGTGTGGGTCGACCGATCAAGTGTGAAAGATTGTGTTGTCAGTAAGCAGCGTGATTCTACACATTTGTACAATCTCAGGATGAGAGTGAAAGATTCGAATATACATGTTGGTGATTGGGTGGTGACAAAGAAATGTGGTATTGTAACTAAGGGAGAAAGTAAATATTCTCAACCGAAACAAGTAAAGTTTGTGAAGAAAAATGTTCTTATCCTAAATGATGGTTCTGCTTGGAGCTGTGGCAATGTTGCAAAGTGTAATGCTCCATAGATTTTATTTGCTCCTGTTTGCTTTATTTCTTATATGCTTCATTTGTACGTTTCTTCTGATATTGTAATGGGGGGAGATGTGTTGGGATCTTTGCTTCTTGGAATAGTGGGCATGTTGCTAGGAGGTTGGAATGTTGTGATATGAATAGCAGACAGTACAGAGGAAGCTGTGGAAGGAGCTGGAGGTCTCTTTACTTCTAACTAATAAAGACTAACTTCAACTATCTACCTTGGATTGAAGCTATCTTCTTTACAGTATCCTTTCTGGCATCTGTGCAATCATGTACCAAAGTTTTATATTGTTTTTTTGCTCTGATTAATTGTCTATATCTGCACAATTTTTCTTAAAATTACTGTATTAATGAGGAAACAATTTTTAACAATGTATTTTAAATGTATGTTTGTGCTTTTATGAGTCTAATCCTCGAATAAAGCTTTTGAAAGGAAAGGCTTGTGCCTTTTGAGATTTTGACACCACCAGTGAGCTCTGAGGACAGTACCACGGGGCTCAGTGTTCTCACAAACATTTGCAAAAGTTGGAAGAAACATTTGCAAAAGTTGGACCAAACATTTTCCATTGTCAATAAAAAAACAGCTGCTTTGGTCTATAGCTTAATTCTTTGTGAAAACACAATGCCGCCATTCCCGCCGCCCACACAGGCCATGCCCCTTTTTCGAGAGGCCACGCTCCCCATCGCCACTACTTAAGATGCTGACTACAAGCGCCACGCTGATAGCGATTTCTCCTGAGGCGGAAGCCGGGAGTAGGCCTGCATGATTTTAATACTTTGAGTGTCACAAATTACCTGTTTAGTTTTTTACTTTGCCCTGGGCGCCCCCACGCTCTTAATTACACAGCGCAGCGGAGTTTAACGCTGCCGCAGGACCTTGTTATTGCCGCCATTCCCGCTGCCCACACAGGCCACGCCCTTTTTTCGAGAGGCCACGCCCCATCGCCACCTTCTTTCCTCTATAAAAATTTGCATATTCTGGTCGTGCAGCAGACGAGCGCAGCAGACGCGCCTAAGGCAAGCCCGTCTGCGCCCGTCCGCGACCGACCGGGACACGGGGCACAACATTATGTGCGATTTCTAACTTATACCTCTGAACAACTGTGCTCCTTCAAAAAGAACTGGCCGTTGATTCCCGCTATATTGTCCCATGCTCAAAAGCTTGATATTGCTTCTCCCATGTCCATCACGTCCGCCCCCCCTCTCCTTCCACTACTGCCCTCCTTCTCAACACGAGATCGGCCGTCAAGCACCAGACTGAAATATTTGACCTTTTGGATTCTATTTCCACAGATTTTCTGTTCTTAACCGAAACCTGGTATAGACCTGACTCCCTGCCTAGCGTCTTGGCCTCCCTCCCGCCCCACTACTCCATGCTCCATGCCGATCGACCCAAGAACAGAGCAGGAGGTGGGGTAGCCCTGATTGCTCGCAAGGGTTTTCATTTTCAGATACTGCCTTGGCCCACACTTCCAGCAGCCGATTGCCTGGTAGTACGATCCACCTCCCTAAAGACCCCAATTACTTGCGTATTAACGTATCGACCACCTCAGCCATCACCTGGCTTTCTTTCAGCTTTTCAGAACTTACTTGCCACCCTAGTAGTCAATAGTGCTTCTGTCCTTGTCCTGGGAGACTTTAACTTTTGGCCTACTGACCCCGCCGAGGACACTATCTCTAAAGACTTCACTCAATTGCTCCTCAGCCTTAACTTTACTCAGCACGTTCAAGGCCCCACCCACATCCGGGGCCATATTCTTGATCAGATCTGGACTCTTAACATTCCAATTTCCACCCCTACCATCTCGCCCTGTCCCTGGTCGGATCATTCCTTGCTTGCTTTTTCCCTGGATTTGAGCCATAAAACATCTCTTTCTCGCCCCAAAAACACCTGGGCTAGAAATTGGCATAAAGTCGATCTCCCTTCTCTTTGTAACTCGCTAATTGCCACCTGCCCAGATCTTTCGGGCTCGGATCCTCACTCCCAGGCTTCCACCTTAGATCGTTGGCTCACCAAAGCCTGCGACCCAGTGGCCCCCTTGATGCGGATCACCATCAACCGCACCCACAATGCCAACAAGTGGTTCAACCCTGGCCTCAAAACCAGGAAATTAGAGCTAAGGCAGTCCGAACGAGCCTGGAGAAGAGCATACTGCCCCATCCGCAGACAACACTTTATCACCGTACTCAAGGAATGCAAAGTAGCTATTCTGACAGCCAAGACCGAATACTTCTCTGGGCGCATCTTAGCTGCAGGAAGCCAGCCTCATGAGATTTTTTCCACCGTCCACGAGCTGTCATCATCAGACAGAACTCTACCCAATACTCCCCCCTCCCAGACCTTATGCGACTCGCTTAGCGAGTTTTTTATTGAAAAGATAGCCCTCATTATAGCCAACATCCCCCCTCCCCCCTCCTCTCACCTTCACCTCCCCAACCCCCTGATAATAACCGCTCCCTCACTCTCATTCCTCCTCTCACTAGAGAATCCTTGCTCCTTCTAGTCAGTCGTGTCAAGTCAGGCTCCCCACTTGACATCGGCCCGGCACGCATTCTCCGTCAGTTTTTCTCTGCATGCCCATCCCCCGTCCTCACTCTCCTGAATAATTGCTTTATCTCTGGCACCGTTCCGGCCTCCTTTAAGACCGCCATAATCCTTCCTATTTTAAAAAAAATCAGGGGGTAACCCTTCTTCCCCGGCAAATTACCGCCCTATATCCCTTCTCCTTTATCTGGGAAAGGTAGCAGAGTCCCACGTCACCCAGGTGCTCAGCTCCTTTATAGAGAACAGCAACTACCTCGCTCCCTGCCAGGCGGGCTTCCGCCCCCGCATTCTACTGAGAAGGTGGTCATTTCAGTCATGGACCATCTCAGGGAGGGCCTCGATACTAACATCCCCCAGGCCCTGGTCCTCCTGGATCTGTCCGCCGCTTTTGACATGGTAGACCATTCCATTCTTCTGCCCCGTGTCAAGGCGGCGGGCATAGGGGAGCAGGTTCTAACCTGGATAGGTTCCTTCCTGGATGGCCGTACTCAGGCGATCCACCTTGCCGAATTTTCGGCCCGCCTAGCAGGGTGAAATGTGGTATCCCCCAGGGCTCTTCTCTCTCCCCCCTTTTATTTAACCTCTATATCTTTCCTCTTATTTTTGCACTTCAACAAATGGAGGTCACAGTCTACAACTATGCTGATGACCTCCAACTCATTTTGAATTTTTCCTCCTCTTCACTAGGTACCACTAGCTTCTAGTCCGTCTTGCTGTTTATCCGGGGTTGGATGAACGCAAACCATCTTAAACTCAACCCGGATAAAACAGAGCTGATTCTGACTGGAGGCAGTGGCAACCCCTGGTTGCCTTCTTTTTGGCCCTCTTCTTTTGGTCTTCCTCCCACCCCTTCTCACTCAGTTAAGACCCTTGGTATTACACTCAATCACCACATGACACTTCACACCCACATCAGCTCTGTTGTCTCCTCTTGCTTTTTTACTTTACGAATTATTAGGAAAGTATAGCAGTTTTTCTCTCCCTCTGCACTTAAATTGATTGTAATGGCCATGGTCTTATCCAAGATCGACTACAGGAAAATCATTTATAACGGTGCCCCCGCTTATGCACTTCAACGTCTTCAGCTGGTGCAGAACCAGGCAGCCCGCCTGGTGCATGGCCTATCGAAATATCATCACTCTTCCCCCTTCTCATGGCCCCTGCACTGGCTACCAATTAAACAAAGAGCCCTCTTCAAACTTGGCTGTCTTACTTTCCAAGCCCGGGCGGGTACTGCCCCCGCCTTCATTAACTCTGCTATCACCAACTACAGTCCTGCCAGAGACTTACGCTCCTCCACCAAATCCTTGTTAGTTATCCCCCGGTTCAAGAAAAAATGATCTGGCGGCCAGAAATTTTCAGTACTTGCGCCCACCTTCTGGAATTCCCTTCCCCCTCCGTCAGATCCTCCCCCTCCTACACTGAGTTTCGTAAAGTCCTTAAGACCTTTCTGTTCCAGCAACTTTTTAACCTATAGCCCCCGACATCCTCCCAGTTCTGAAATCCTATAGCGCCAAGAAACTGCCTAGTGAATGTGCGCTCTACAAATTGTTAAATAAAAAATCAAATTCAAGACAAAAAGATTGTACTCTCCAAAGAGTACATCTGTCTTGCAGTTTTGGATCCATGGAACAAAATTGTGCTTTCCCTTTCATTCCTCTTTCAACAGTGGATGTCTCTAACTACAAAAATTGTATCATCAGGAAAGCAGGTAACCTAGACAATAAACAATTGGAAATTCGAGGTCATAGCAGAGCTGAAGTGCTGCTGTCAACCTCTGGAGAGCATTGTGTTGGAGTAGAATCCAGCAGCATGTCACAGCTGCAGCAGCAGAGGCCACCAGTAATAAGACCATTCACTGCTACTAAACCTATAGCACCAATAGATTAACTTCCCACATTTGCAATGGGTTGCTTTTGGATATAGCAGGATTTAAATCCAGTGTTCAATCATAAGCACCCGAAACATAGAAACAACAAGTGTCAAAAACAGTGACATGTGAGAACGATGGTGTAAGACTATGTGGATGACCCAACAGAGGTCTGCCTGGATAAAACCCCATTGACCTATTGGCATAGGAAGAAGGAACAATGGACCAAACTGAGCAGGCTAGCAATAAAGCATCTTGCATTTCCTGTAGCCACTCTATCTTTGGAGTGCCCGTTCAGTGCACTGGGACAAACCTCATAATCAGATAGACCAGTCTCTCTCCTCAAAATGTGAAGAGACCTACAGTGATTGAAATTTATAATTTTTTTCGTACCCAGTAAACACACCTGTGGGAGAGTTAAGTTTCTTGTCCATCATAAGTGTGGTGAGTAATAATTCTCCAGACAATTTCCCTCAATTTGAGGATGAAGTCAACTTTCCAGATTAAAAAATAAACAGTAACAACATAAAAGTGTGCGATGAAAGAAAAACTGAAGAAAAGTTTTCTTTTTAGATTTGAAACGCAGCTGATCTAAATAAACTTAAATGTATCAGTATGTGCTGTACAGATAAACAATCAAGGACCATATTTATGTTGTCTCTCAAGTATTGTTATTTTGTTTTCTCATTTTACTAAATTTCACACTTGTAACGAAATGAAACATCCAAGGTGCTCCTGATCTAAGGTTCCCTTGTGCTCCCTAGAAGGACAATGCAGAAGAATGCAGTTGTGCCATTTATATATAGTATCATTCTTATTAACATTTATTATACATCATTTTGAACTGGTCTATTGTTGCCATTTTGGACCTCAGCATACATACCTATAGCTAATTTGGGGAGTCTGTTGGCTACCAAAATTGGGTGGGTTGAGTGAGTAACAGTCATCTTCCTTTCATGACAGATCTGCTTCGCTCATGGTCATGGTAAAGGCCGTATTTATCTCTCTCTAAAGTTTTATCTAGTTCCCCCTACCCATCCAATCAGCGATATCCCAGCACTCTTCCCCCAAAACTGTGAGATCTATTGTGCTGTTATCTGGTTCCACCATCAACAAATTTCGCAACATGAGGGGCAGGTGTGGTGCAAGCAGCGTTTAAATATTACAGTGGGAGGTTATACAAAAATTTGATCATTTGCCCCTATCATCCCCCTTGTCTAGGATAGAAATGGACATCATAGTGCAGAGAATACAATTATACCAATGGGAGACCAAGAATAGGTGGTGTGCACTTTTTACTCCACAATATAATCCCCACAGTGAACCAATCTATGTGATTATGCTACCAAACTAACCTGCTTCTGACTTAAATATTCATTAAGTTTACTTTAGTAAATACATCCTCCTACACACTGTGCTAATGTATGCTTGTATTTGCCCCTCACTCCACTTTTTATGTTTCATGTTGTAAAATGAGAATCCTTCTTTGATAGTTCCCCGGCTCAATTTTGAATACGATGAACCTTGTTTCTTTAACAACAAGGCTTGTGGAGGTAGTTTATGCTCATGAAACAACTGGAAGGAGGGAGTGGTTGAGTTTGGACAGGACTTCACATTATGCATAAGAATTGCTCAAAACATTTGATTGTTAGATTTACAGATTAATGCCCAACCAGTGACTTGAGATCCCCTAATGTTGCTGGACAGTCCTTCCCTTTTCATTTTTGCTAAGATATGTAACGAGATCCAATTTATAGTATGATCCACCTCAACCGAAGCTTGTTTTAGGAAACATCTGAACAGTTGTTTTTTAGAACAGTCTAATTACCTTGTTTTGGTGAGCCCCTTGTCTATTTAGGGCTGTGACACCCTTTTTGGATAGCTGGTTGCGGTCATTCAGTCAAAACATAAACACACACTTTCAATATTTGTTGATTGTTGTAAGTTATATTCCTCCTGAGTGGTGAGTGATGACTAGGTGTGGAGGATAGGGCAGATATTACTACTAATAGTTGATGGGAGGGTGGGTGCTATCAGGTGACATCAAGTGAAGTCATGAAGAGGAGAGGCAAAGGTAATGCATCATCCAACATTGATTGTAGGTGAGGACTGGAGGCCAGCATTGGGAATAACCTAGTGGTTATGGAACTCAAGTTAAGTAGAGCGTAGACTGGAGAGAGGACTATGAGAGTGGATAATTGGACAATTCCTTTGTAAGGAACCAGGCTAGGAACTCAACATCTATTCTAAGCAGCATCCTTGTTTATGGATTTTACAGCAAAAAATTATAAGTAATGATATACCTAATAGTAACCATAATTATAACCATAATAAGGCATTTTTCAAAAACTCATGAATGTGAAAACACAAAGTGCTTATTTCTACAAAATGTGCAACAGCCCCTGTCCCTAAATCTTTCAGAAATCCACAAAACAAAACTATAAACTTTCCCTCTGCCCCACTGTTCCCACCCATTCCACCACCAGTAAGCCCACTCCTCTTACTACTGATGCCCCTCAAAATTATCCACTCTGTTTTTTAATCTCCTTCTAGCCCTTCTTTAGTTTGTTAATTCCTTCAGGAGTCTTTTGGCAGAGGACCTCCACGGTTTAGGGATGAGTGGTGATGGCTGCTGTGTCGGATGTGGTAGATCCACCCAGCCTCTTACAGTACCTGAAGTCTTAGTTCTTTGTCCTCTGTTTCAAAGGTTGGGCACTAAACATCAAGGTAACTGCTGCTACCTCCTCCTCCTCTTCCAGTATAACCAGCCGGTGATACACCACCACGATCACATTAATTTTTTGAAGGCGCAACCAAGGGCCTACCTCTAACTGGCGGCTGTACTCCTTGGTGCTACTGGTGGAGCTCATGGAAGAGCCTCTAACAGTACTCTGTAGTATACAAAAAAGTAGTGGATGGAATGCTTGAATTAATCTCAACCACTTGTAATTACCATCCACCCTATGTCACTGGACCAAAGCTATACCTGGATGATTAGCTAGGGTGAAACTATTCCTAGGTTGCCATTGTTCTGACTCAGGGAGGACCTGGACTTGCAGTTCAGGTTAGACTGTTCCCATTGGACCAGAGTCAACACTGATTTGCAAATGGCTGGGTCCAAAGTGAGGTGCATTGTGTGCAAAATAGCAATGGACTACGATGTGGTCATAAGCAATTACCAGTCGTAGGGATTAATTCAACCATTCCTTCCATCTGATTTATGTGTACTTTATTGAGCCTCTGACAGGAACAGCAGGATTTTGTTGTGAGGAAAGAAGAAAAGCGCATAAACTGTAGCACTCATTGCAAGCACATTTGTATAGACAAACAACCATATTGCTATGCTGGTTCTTTAGCGTTACTGAGATTGTTTTAGGATACTGTGTCCCTGTGACTTACACAAAATTCACATAATTACCTTTTGCAGCATTTTGCATTAATTAGTTTTCCACAAGCACCTGCATAAGTAAAAATTATGGTTTGTGCTCAAAGGCGATAAAAAGAAAAATAGAAAAGTTTCTTTTAGCCAACACGTAAGTAATGTGAGTATACAAAAATGACTAGACTGCAAAGTTATATACATTGCCATCTTTGAATTTATGCTGCACAATTTATTTTACTATATCATACAACATTAATAGAGCTAATCTTATGGGCAACATGATTTTTTTACAACCGTTGTCACATAACAATATATCCAGTGGCAGTGCACTTTCCATTCTCCCATGTCCTGCCCTGTGGAGAACCAGGCCTTATGGGCCTGGCGGCGCAGGGCAAGCCTTAAATATCCGAGTTCACCTGCCTTGTCAGACAGAGACACAAGACACTCTGTTAGGCGTAGAAAACCAGGTTTATTAGCTGGAGCTAAGCACAGTTGTCCCAGAAGTACAGAGTAGGTTCTCAGGAGACTGCCACTTTATTCCGTGGCGCACAATCTTTTATAGCACACATATTTACAACATATACTCACAATGCCTACAAGGCTACCCAATAGAAAAAGTTGGAAAACAAGCTATCAAGTATCTCAAATACGCCCTTCTTGCAGACCCTGTGTTCACCCCTCCCCTCAAGTTAATCAGTGCTAGTGCCTACAATCCAATTTGCAGGTGGCAGGACGTATTTGTGTGCCTCAAAGGATAGTTATGTAACAAGAGAATACAAGGAGAGAATAGCGAAGGCCAGTCGTATAAGATAAAGTAAGGAAAGAATAGGGAGACCAAACAGTCAGTCGAGACAGGGATCAATCAGCCTAGACATGGATTTGTGAACTCGGCCAGACCCTGACATAGGTTTCGTAAACAAGGACAGGGAGTTACTTTTTAACAGAAGAGACACATAGCAGCTGGAAAAGGCAAAAAAGCTCCGTTCGCCGTGCTGCCTGAGTGAGGGCAACACAAAATGGCGACGGAACACAAAATGGCGGCCAAATACGGGACGAAGTCAAAAACCGAAGAGCCTCAGACCCTCCTTTTGCTATTACTCAGGCAAAACACAAATGACTCAAGTTAGTCTGAGTCGATGTCAATGGTCATGAGGTCGTCAAGCTGTTGCTGCAACATCATTTTAGTGTTCTCTGTTTTCTGTGACACAGGCCTTGGGACACACATGGTGGCACAAAGACCGCAGATGGCAGGGCCACACTGTAAACAAAGACAAGAAAAAATGATGGCCAAAACCATTCCAAGAAAGGTTAACACCTTCCATCCCCATGTGGACAGTAGTCCCCAAAACCATCCCATCACAGACCAATCCCCTGTGTCCTGGTGAATAGACTCGGAAATAACGTGCAATTTAGAGATGGCTTGGTATACCGTAGGGGCATTGTCAGGAATATAAATGCAGCAACTTGACCCGATCAATTTACAGACTCCTCCACGATCTGTAAGGACAATGTCTAGAACCATCTGGTTCTGCAAAGTCATAAGGCGGTCCGCCTGAAGTTCGGCTGTTAGATTACTCAAGGCTCCAGAAGGCACATTTATTGTAGCCTCAACAACACGAACTAACTGTCTAATGTTTCTGCTATTGGTCATTGGGCCCAGAAAGGAAGAAACCCTTTGATAAAGTCTCCTCCCTCTTGTCCTGCTGTGTCTTCGGAATCAATAACCTCTCTGCCATATCTTTTTCTGTGATGACCTGAAGGAGCAGTGTATGTAGGCGGGAGAAGAAAAGCCACATAACACGTTCCTGAAAAATAGGTGGGAAGCCACGTGTAGGCTCTGTCGTGACAGACAAAATATGTGCCTTGAGATGGCACTAATGGTGAAGAAATCTGGGGTGAATAGATGTATGTATGAGAACAAACACTCTTTTCCTGTTGGTTTTTAATATTTTGACCATTTATCTGCAGACATAAATTACCTCGATGAGGTACGGTCCAAATTGGTGGGGATCTCCTTCGTCTAGCCTTATCTGTGAGGCTAGTAAAGTAACGAGTCACGTTCCAACCATCATACGCTTGTTTCTCATCGATGGGGATCTTACCAATTTC
This sequence comes from Lissotriton vulgaris, assembly GCF_964263255.1. Lineage (NCBI taxonomy): Eukaryota > Metazoa > Chordata > Amphibia > Caudata > Salamandridae > Lissotriton > Lissotriton vulgaris. The sequence goes on along the minus strand of NC_141693.1, from coordinate 411,797,005 downwards.
GGCAATTCTAGCCATGGCCACTATTCCTTTTATCAAAGAACTATGACTAAAATCTGCTCCACCACCATATGGACCACCAGGAGGATATCGAAGTTGATTCTGGTATGCATTAGAAAACATGGCTAAATAAGCCCAAGCAGAACCGTAGGAAAACGGAAGGACTAAATATGGCATCCCTTTCTCTGTGTTATGGGGCATGAGTCCACAAACCCAACAGTCAGTAGTATTGACTACCAGTTGATGCTGATGTAACAGCTGGATGAATGAATTATTAAAGTATTCTGTTCTACTAGTTTGCTCGTGCTCTGGGAGTATATGAAACTGATGTGGAGAGGCAGTAGTAGAAAAAGGCAAAGAAACAGAAGTAGGAACAGGTGCTTGCTGCACAGTGTGGACAACCCAACCCACACAAGCCAATAAAATACGTGAACATATTAAATACACAAGGTTACGCCACATGGACTAAACAACAATTTCTTATATTTACTTTTCATTTCTTGCTTTTTATCATTCTTTTCCACTTTAATATTCATTCTCTAAAGTGTTGCTCACGGTAATCTGTCCTATGACACTGCAAGTCCTACAGACCTACTGTCACTACTCAGGTCACAGCCTAAGACTCTTACCGTGACCCTGCAACTTGATGGATAATGAAAAAAAAATGTCTCTCAAAAGTGTAACCAGAAAAAGAAAAGAGAAAAAGTTTGATTGTTCTTAATCAGTCTAGGCCTTAAGTTGTACCGGGTCTTGTCAGCTACTGTTTGTTCTCGAAAAAAAGTCTCTGAGTTTGTTGTATTCAATCACAAACGTGATGGTACAGCTTCTTGCAACACGTTGTTGTCTTCTTTTTCAGACCTTGTCCGATCCAGACGTGCACTACTGAAAGGTACCAACCGAGGGACCCTTTCACCCTCACTATCACCTACACCCTTGCGGACCCACTGGTCAAAAGGCAAAGGCAAAGGTACCCTTTTGCAGTGCACGCCATGGATCCAATTCCTCTTTCCGACGACTTTTACTACTGTACGTGTTGCTAGAAGAACTTGCCGCGGCGGCCCCCAACGAGGTTCCAAATTCTTTTTCCTCTGAAAACTTTTCAGACAGACCCAGGCTCCGGGTTGGATGGAATGACCTGGATCTGTGGAGGCCTCCGGCAAAGCGTTTTGACCCTGTTGGTAAAGAACACGCAATTTAGTGGTGAGGTCATATAAGTAGTCAATCAACATAGGATACGGAATATCAGAGTACTTTTTAGGTCGAGGGACTCCCCAGACGTTAGCTGGGCGCCCAAAAACAACCTTGTATGGGCTGAGTCCTAAACGAGAGTGTACAACTGTTTTCGTAGATAAAAGTGCCAAAGGTAAAGCATCGGGCCAAGCAAGACCCTTGCTGGCCTGAATCTATGTCAGTTTGAGCTTGAGGGTGCCATTATAGCACTCTACCAAACCTGCTGACTGATGGTTGTTTGCCGCATGGAATGTCTGTCTAATACCAAGACCCGCACACACCTTCTGCATAATTTGGCCTACAAATTCACTTCCATTGTCACTCCAGACAATTCGCGGCAAACCAAACCTCGGGAAGAATTCGTTCAAGAGGACTTTGTCAGTGGACAAACCAGTATTATCCTTTAGGGGGTAGGCCTCTATCCATCTTGAAAAGGCGCACACCACCACCAGAACATACTTAAGGTTATTACAACGTTCCATATGAATATAATCAATTTGTAGTACCTCAAAAGGATGCGTAGGGGGAGCAAAATGATCTGCCGGAGTTGGGGTTCCCTTTCCTGGATTATGCATCAAACAAACAACACAATGTTTCGCCAGATTTTCCGCACATTTAGGGATTCCTTCATTCTGCCATACTGGAGCCAGAAGTTTGCATATCCCTTTCGCACTGATATGGGCTGGACCATGCGCCATAGTAACTATAGGCAGTACATAGGCGTCTGTTAACAGCCAACGCTGGTGTTCTGACAATTCCGTCCAACACCCTTCGCGTCCAACATTCCTGTACTTTCTCTCCACTTACTCAATTCCTTCTCTGTAGCCTCTTCCTGAATCATTCTCACACTTTCTATTGTGTCCTCACACATTCCTCCTGCTCTGACCCATCTTGCAGGGCCTGCAACATACATGCAACTTGTAACATCTCACGCTGTTTCTTTCGCTACCTCGTCTGCAAAAGCATTCCCGCGACCCACATCATCAGTGATCCTTTTATGTGCACTACACTTCACTATTGCTATTTGGGCAGGCAAAGCAAGTGATTCAAGAGGTCAGTTGCCAACTGACCATGCTGTATCTTAGTCCCATGGGAAGTAAAGAATCCTCTTTTCTTCCACAAGCGACTGAAACTATGAGCCACGCCAAAGGCGTATTGGCTATTGGTATAAATATTCACTCTCTTTCCCTTAGCCAACACACACGCTCTCGTCAGTGCAATCCGCTAAGCTGCTTGGGCTGAATTCTGTGTAATGTGTGCTGTCTCCACTACTATATACAAGGTGGTAACAGCATAGGCCGCAGTCGTCTTGCCATTAGGAAGCTTGAAACAAGACCCATCCACCCATAGGATCCCATCCGGGTCCACGAGTGGTGTATCTTTTAAGTCTATTCTGCCTTTCATTTCCTCCTCTGTACGGAGAAAACAATCATGCTGTTCTTGGGTGTCTTTCTCTTCTGGAATGGGTAACAGTGTTGCTGGATTCAAAGTATTACATCGCTTGATGTGTATATGACTATCCAAGAGCGTCAGCTCGTACCCAGACAAACGGGCACTCGTGAGATGTTGTGTTTTCGTTCTGTTCAAAAGAGTATCCACTGCATGTGGTACCATAACAACAAGAGTGTTATCCAGTACCAATCCAGCAGATTGACGAATGGAGATCGCTGCTGCTGCTGTAGCTCTGAGACAACTAGGCAGTGCCTTGGCTACTGGATCCAATGTAGCCAAAAAATAGGCACATGGCCGCTGTTTGTCTCCAAATCGTTGCGTTAAAACAGACAAAGCACAACCTTCTCTTTCATGCACATAGAGTGTGAAAGGCTTACTGTAGTCCAGAGTACCTAACACAGGGGCAGAGCACAAGGCAGTACGTAAGTCAGAAAAACTCTACTGACATTCGTCAGTCCAAGGAAGAGGTTGGGGTGTGCCTTTCAGGGTAAGTGCCAGCAGAGGTTTAGCCAACAAAGAAAAATTTGGAATCCACTGTCTGCAATAAGAGTTAATGCCCAGAAAGGCATGTACCTCCCTTTGTGTGGATGGTACAGACATTTGTGCGATTGCTTGAATACGTTCTGGGGTCAATCGCCTTCCCTCCTTCGACAAGAGATGACCGGCGGCAATATTGTAGTTTAGAGGGTAACACCTTATGATGTAGGTCAGACAAATGACGCAAAAGTGAAACAGTAACATTCTTACAAACATCCTCTGAATCAGCAGCAACTAACAAATTGTCCATGTACTGAATAAGAGTGGCACCTGGGGGCAAAGTAAAAGCATCGAGCTGAGATTTCAAAGCCTCACTGTAAATGGAGGGGCTCTCACAATAACCTTGAGGTGCACGTTTAAATCTGAAACATCTGCCTCCGAGAGAGAACCCAAAAATATCCCTACTCTCCTCAGCAATAGGAATGCTGAAGAAAGCATTATTGAGGTCAATAATGAGAACCAAGCAGCTGAAGCAGGTATCATTGTGAGCAAGGCAGTGACATCTGGGACAACAGGAAACTGGGGGACAACAATCTTGTTGACCTCCCGAAGATCGATCACAAAACGATATACAGGAGACTGAGAAGGATCAGTGCATTTAAGAACTGGAAGAACAGGACTATTGCAAACATTTCCTCTTGTTTCTTCAACCACACCCTTCTGAACTAGATCATAGATGATAGCCAGCAAAGCTCTTAAACCATCGCTGGAAATCTTATACTGAGGAATGCGTGGTAATTTAACATTAGGCTTGACAGTAACCACGTAAAGTGGAATTTGAAGCAAACCAACATCATTCGGACCCGTAGCCCAAAGCGTAGCAGGAAGTGAATGCAATTCGGGTGGGAGTTGGTCCTTAGACAAATACATAGGAGAAACCAACTTCTCACCTAGAATAAAATGTACACCAGAGGGGATAAATACAACGTTGCATGCAGAAGTTTCAAGAAATCCAAACCCAGCAAATTTCCGCCGCAACCAGTCATTAAAATGAGCGGGGCCTCCAAATCATAAGGACCAATGGAGATAGGCAAAGGGCAAGAAACCGGGTTGCTAACTGGGGCGCCAGAGAATCCTACAGAAACATTTGTTAAGCCAGACAAAGGTGCCCCAGGGAGTTTGGAGTGAATGACAGAACTTCTCATTGCACCAGTATCCAAAAGGAATGGCTCTGAAACACCCAATGCAACAACATTAACATAAGGCCCATCCTGATCCACTGGAACTGATACGACTCCCTTGCTTTGCCCATGGCTGTCCTAGCTAGTGTGAAAATCCTCATTCTCACTTTCAACACAATATTCGTCATTGTAATATTGTGCAGACTGAGTATTCTGCTGGTCAAAATAATTCATAGAATTCTGAGGGGGAAAAGAACGCTGTCCCTTAGACAACGCACCTCGCCCTCTACCTCTGGGTGCTGATTGAAAACCACCACGACCTCATGGTCCTGACAATCCACCATTACGCTGCAATAAAACCGGACATCTATTCTTAAAATGACCTTCCTCCTTACAATAGGCATATTGATTAGGACCTAGCAAAGGTCGCGAAACAAAGGGTTCAGGTTTCTGTAACAACCTCTGAAACTGTGGAGGCTGTTGAAATTGGAGCTTAGTTGAACGAGGGGGATAAGCCTGTTGCAAAAGAACCTTTGTTTTTAATTCTTTAGTCTTTTTCTCGAGTTCATCTTTTTCCTCCTTATCCCTATTCTCGTAATACTGAGCAGTGGCTAATATCTGGGCAGACGAAGAAACGGCCCATGAACTTTCGGAGTCTTTCAATTTATGTGATAATTCTGGAAGTAAATTAAATACAAATTCATCCACGAATAATCACTGTCCGCCCTCAGTACTCATATCTTGACCACTATGATCGATGAACGTCTCCTCAAAACGGGTAAAGAAATCGGAGACACTCTCATCTTTCTTCTGTTTACACGCAGCTAGCTTATCCCAATTAACATGTAAGGCAGGCATCATAGTTTTCATTAAAGCGATGATCCTACCAGGCAATTGTGCAATCAAATCATCTGGTTTAGCACCACCTACTTGTGCTGCATCCACGGCAGTTATAGCAGCCCAATTATCGCCTAAAGCTTGGTCATGGTCCTCCCTACGAATCTGAGCCCATAATGCTTGTGGGACTACATTTCCCATCAGCATATCAATATCGGCCAAATTAATAATACACGCATCAACTGTCTGGGAGAGCTCTTTATAATACCCAACAGGATTTTTACGAGGGTCCGGTAAAGACTGTTTAAGCGCCAAAACTTCAGATCGTTTCCAGGGGACATGTACCCATATACGCTGGAAATGAGCAGGGACACATGGAACAGCGCCTGCCTGCGGAACCTCTTCTCTCCATACCGGAGGAACTTCTCTCATAGGATAATGTTTCACTCTCTGTCTAACTGCAGGATCAGGTTCAAGAAAAGCCTGAGAAGAAAATAAAGACGAAAAGTGACAAGTGTCCTTACGGCATCCTCAACTTCGGAACCCACAATAAGTCCTTTATCAAATTTAGCCTGTAGGTCTAACAGACCCTGGGGAGCTAAATCCAAATCCATATCCTCCCATTCTTTGACAAGAGTATCACACATAACATTAAAAATATATCTCTGCGTGGGCGCATTCCACTGGAGAAAGGTGCTCAGGATATCGTGCGCGCTATACTGTGGACCACTCATGATTAGGTATGGGCGGATTTTGCGGATCCACGATCCGCGGATTTGCGTATTTGCGGATCCGCGGATTTGCCCTGCTGAATCATTTCAGCTTACTAGTTTCAGCGGCCATGTGTGTGTTACTATGCAATCGCCCGAGGGGCGCAGGGTTCCTTTGGGTGAGCTGTCCATCATAGTGGGTCAATGGTGGGAAGATGGTGCACACTGCGAGTGTGGGGGGGGGAGGCTTCCAAGCCCAAAGTCAGGCGCCCGAAGGGCGCAGGGGTCCCTTGAGTGAGCTGTCCATCATAGTGGGTGAATGGCGGGAAGACGGTGCAAACCGCGAGTGTGTGGGCGGGGCCAAACGGGCAGGGCTTCCATGCGAGTTCACACATGCTTCTTGTGTGTATAAAAGGTCAGAGAAAGATCAGTTCAGCAGATGAAGAGAAAGAAGCTCCTGGTCACAGGAACAGCACGGGTATTGCGCTCGTGAAAGTCAAGGATGCAAAAGCCTCTATCCAGCATCACAGCTGATTTTCCACGGCTTTCAGCGGCCATGTGTGTGTTACTATGCAATCGCCCCGAGGGGCGCAGGGTTCCCTTGGGTGAGCTGTCCATCATAGTGGGTGAATGGCGGGAAGACGGTGCAAACCGCGAGTGTGTGGGCGGGGCCAAACGGGCAGGGCTTCCATGCGAGTTCACACATGCTTCTTGTGTGTATAAAAGGTCAGAGAAAGATCAGTTCAGCAGATGAAGAGAAAGAAGCTCCTGGTCACAGGAACAGCACGGGTATTGCGCTAGTGAAAGTCAAGGATGCAAAAGCCTCTATCCAGCATCACAGCTGATTTTCCACGGTAGATTTGGGAAGAAGGCACACCTGCCTCGACGACGCTCACGTTTGTTTTTGGGCTCACAGGAAGGGCATGTTGTAACTATTTTATGATGGCGCCGGCAAGCTGCCAGAGCCATCCTAAAATACTTACTAAATTAGCTTCAACAGGAAGCTCTAATAGATAAAATAAAGCAGGTGCGAGCACCTACTTTATTTTATCTATTAGAGCTTCCTGTTGAAGCTAACTTAGTAACTATTTTAGGATGGCGCTGGCAGCTTGCCGGCGCCATCGTAAAATAGTTACAAGTTGACAGGCCAGCCAGGCTTCAACTTTTGCCCCCGGAATCCGCCGCTCGCGGATTTGCGAATTCGCGGTAAATTCACGGGAGTTCGCGGATCGCGAATTTACCGAAAATTCGCAAAATCCGCGAGCGGAACAGATTTTGCGCTCACACCTACTTATGATCCATTTGTGAGCAAGAGAGTCCAATATAACTCGCTCGTCGGAACCTGGGAGTTGAGTACGGGATTGCCTTCTAGAAAGAGCAGAAGTCATGTTAAAAGACTCAAAGAAGGGGGAGAAAAGGCGAGAAACAGTATCGACCAATCGTTTACAAACTGTGGGAGAATCTGACAGTAAAACTGGAGACAAGGTATTAAGCACAGCAAGAGAGGGGCTAACAGTTAAAAGAGGAACCGAGGGTAAAGGAGACTGAGGTACAGAAGTCAGTGGCAAAGGAGGCGGGGGTGGCAATACTGGAAGGGGCAATTGTGGAAGAGCCGGATCAACTCGCTGAACAACAGGTTGCTGGACAAGTGGTAACAATGGGGGTACATTAGCACCTTGCACATAGGGCGGAGGCAATCTCAACAAATGGGACATTAAGGGATCTTAGTCAAGATCCTTACTCTGTGGGGGATTAGGCAACACAGGGTAACATCTATCTATTGCCATACAATGCTGTCTTTTTGAGACTTCAATCGCCTGATCAATCTCATTATCTTTAAACTGCTGGGCAGCCTGTATAATCGTCATACCTTGCGCTTTCTTATCTCTTTTTGCCTGTTTAATTTCTCTCTGTTTGGCTTCCTTACGCCAGAGGCAGAAAGAGTCAAACAATGCCGGCCGGGCTTTTCTTTTGAACAAAAATGCTTCTAGATTGTCTAATATGTCACGCTCAAAGCTACCATTTTGTGGCCACTGCAGAACACCATCTTTCTTTGTGTATCGGATCCATGTTTCGTTAAGGCAATGGGGCCAACACCATGTTTTGAATAAAGCTCATAAGTGGGAGTTCCAACCGGAGGAATTGGACAAGAGTCCTCCAGCCGGGAATCCCTATTGGAACCAAAACAACAAAACTTCCTAAACTTGCTAAGGCAAGGCATCTCTTAATTCACTGGTCTGCTCACAAACTTCAAGGGGTTTAAAGCAATAAACACAGCACAAACGTACTCACCCCTTGGCTTCGGCTATTGCATTGGTCGAATAACAAACCCAAAAACAAAACAAAGAAGTGGGTGCTACCCACGAATACTTAACTAAGTGTTCTCTCACGTCAACAGAGGTCCGTCTAACGTCTCGCAATACCAGTCATCACCAAACGGGCCAAGGCAGGGCGGCAGTCAGGGCAGCAGTCGTCAGCAGCCGTCGGAAAGGAGTAGCCGCGCTGCAAAAGACCTTCGGTCCACTTCGACATACAGGGGTCGCTTGACGTGGTTCGCGAATCCTCCGGAATTTTCTTGCGAGGCTCCTCACGACCCTCTGGCTGAACCGCTACCACTGAAGCCGCCCCACGTTGGGCGCCAGTTGGAGAACCGTGGCTTATGGGCCTGGCGGCGCAGGGCACGCCTTAAATCTCCGAGTTCACCTGCCTTGTCAGAGACAAGAGACACTCTGTTAGGCGTAGAAAACCAGGTTTATTAGCTGCAGCCAAGCACAGTTGTCCCAGAAGTACAGAGTAGGTTCTCAGGAGACTGCCACTTTATTCCATGGCGCAGAATCTTTTATAGCACACATATTTACAACGTATACTCCCAATGCCTACAAGGCTAGCCAATAGAAAAAGTTGGAAAACAAGCTATCAAGTATCTCAAATACGCCCTTCTTTCAGACTCTGTGTTCACCCCTCCCCTCAAGTTAATCAGTGCTAGTGCCTACAATCCAATTTGCAGGTGGCAGGACGTATTTGTGTGCCTCAAAGGATAGTTATGTAACAAGAGAATACAAGGAGAGAATAGCGAAGGCCAGTCGGATAAGATAAAGTAAGGAAAGAATATGGAGACCAAACAGTCAGTCGAGACAGGGATCAATCAGCTAGACATGGATTAGTGAACTTTGCCAGACCCTGACATCGGTTTCGTAACCAAGGACAGGGAGTTACTTTTTAACAGAAGAGACACGTAGCAGCTGGAAAAGGCATAAACACTCCGTCCGCCGTGCTGCCTGAGTGAGGGCAACACAAAATGGCGACGGAGCACAAAATGGTGGCCAAATACGGGACGAAGTCGAAAACCGAAGAACCTCACCTGGGTTCCACTGCCACCACCATCCCCCCTATTTCATTACCAGTACAACAGGTATTATTCCTGTGTAATGAAGTAAGTTAGGTAGGGTTAACATTTGAGGGCAGGGCTTAAGCTAGGCTATGGTTAGGTTGGACTATGGACGGATGCAGTGAATAAATCAATCAAGGATATATGAGGCGTGGCAGATCACCCGTGAGGGTCTCAAGGCGCTGGAGTTGCTAACTGCTTTCTTTTATTCTTCTTTTTTAAATGAAGGGAAGGTCCTCTAAAAGCGGGGGGAAAGCAGGGAGAAGACAGGAGCAAGAGCGATACAGCAGCAAAGGGATATTTGGGCCTGGTGCCTGCTCAATGAGGTAGTGCTGCGGCCTCTATTAAGTAGGTTCAGGGAGGAGGGAAGGGTGCTGGGAGGTGGTGGGCGGGGCTAGGTGGGAGTCAGGAAACTGGCAACAGACAGGAACAGCAATGAGGGAAGAAACAAGGAGAACGCAATAAAAATGAAGGGAAAGCAAGGAGAAGGCAGTGAAAACAAGAGGAAAGTAGGGAGAAGCACTCAAAGAATGGGCAGAAACCATGGAGAAAGCAATTAAACTGAAGGGAAAGCAAGGAGAAGGCACTCTCCTGGATGGTTATTCTAAGATAGAAGGCAGACCAGCATAGGAAATGGCATAGGAGGAAGAGATATACGGAATTCTGGGGCAAGTGGCGGAAATGGGATGGAATGGGAAGTGATAGGTATGGTATGGGTGACCAGCAGGTACTAGGAAAGAGCAATATGAACACACCTCTTCTTCGTGCCTTAATTTAAATAGCTGGGGGGCAAAGACAGAAAAATATGTAGGTATATAACTTCAATTGGATTGGGGATCAAGCTTAGTGAGGAGCAAGAAAGGAAAGTAACACCTTAACAAAATGCAACAATGCAGTAGTTGTTTCTGTGAAGGGTGTAGGACTTACCTCTCATCCCAGCAGCTACATGCTCTTCCTCCTCCTTCTTGTTATCTTCATCATTGCCCTTCTACTCAATATTCACCTACGGATGTTCTAAACAAACAAGCCACATATTTAGCAATATCCAACCAACTGTAGTATTTTACAGAAGTAAAAATCGCTACTTAATGAATATAAATGTATTGCTACTCAATCCCAATCGTAGAGTAACCCAGGACAGGAAGGACTCTGTGATAAATTTGAAAGGGGTGAGATCCTGGAAGGTATTATAGGGCTATCTATCAATAAAGATCCAGGCCCAGATGGGATCTCCCCAGACCTATTTAAGTTGGACCCTTCATTTTGGGCTCCGATACTAGAGTCAGTATTTAATGCTGTGCTAAAGAATGGCTGCCCTCGGTCTTGGGCGTCTTCAACCATATCCCTGTCTTTAAAAAGGGCAATAGAAACAGTACCCACTGCTAAAGAGCAATTTCGCTTATTGACTCAGTGGTTAAAGTGGTGAGACGCGTCCTCCTACAGAGATTATCAACTTGGGCTGATGAGCATAAGATTCTGTCGGACGTCCAGTATGGTTTCCGACCGGGAAGCTCCACTGTTGCTCAGTGTCTTAATCTATTCATGATACTGAGCAAATACACTGTTGCTCGCACTGGAACCATCCACCTTGCATTCATGGACTTGTCATCTGCTTGTGACTGTGTAAACAGGGTCAAACTGTGGTAGTCCATGAGGGAAATGGGGCTGGAAAATAACATTGTTCATTTTCTTGAGGACCTGCATTCGACTAAAGCTAATGTCAGGTTCTCACAAGACTTGCAGGTCACAAGGGACTTTGAGATCAAGAAGGGAGCCCGGCAAGACTGTATTTTGGCGCCTTTTTTATTTAATTTTTATATTAACGAACTAGATAGTGTACTGAGGTCAAAAGGAACTGATTTCCCCTATGTAGGACGGCGGGGTATTCCAGTCCTGCTCTATGCGGATGATGCTGTCCTAATATCTAGGACTGAAATGGGTTTACAAACCCTTTTAAATTTAAATTTGTTTTTATTGATTTTAAGAACAATAGCAGGCAGTACCATACAAAGGAAATGTATCAGGCGTGAAAGGCAATCAAGACAAATAAGCACATATTCACCATGGATCAGATAGCTGGCTAGTTGTAGTTGACATAACAAAGGTATATTGCCTGAGCTGCAATTATCACATGCAATGAGGTAACAAGATTGTAGAAACAAGGACCAAAACCAGAACTCCCAATCCAATCCCCACCCCCCCACCTCCCCCACCCCACCCAGTGTGCCGAACATACGAAACAATCATGAATGCCTTTGTGTGATAAATAATGCTCATTAAATAGCTTTCCTCTCATTAATACGACTCAATTTCAGAAGCTGTTGGTGAGAGTGAAATCTGGTGCCCCTTCGGATAAGTGCCCGCCCTATATTTTAAAAGACTGCCTCTCAGTTATCCCGGCCCGGCATGTACCCTTCTAAATGACTCATTGACTGCCGGCTTGGTTCCCCGTGCATTTAAGGTAGCTAAGGTCGTACTGCTCCTGAAAAAACCCTGTGCGGTTCCTACCTGTAATGCAAATTATCGACCAATTTCCCTTTTGCCATTCCTGGCAAAGGTATTTGAGGCTCATGTGGCCAAATGCCGTTCCAACTTCATAGAAGAAGCTGAGTGCCTTGACCCACATCAGGCGGGCTTCAGCCCCGCCCACTCGACTGAGGCAGTAGTAGTCTCGGTACTCGACTCGCTCCGTGACTGTGCAGACAAACGTTCCCCTCAGGCTTTGGTGCTCCTGGATTTGTCTGCCGCGTTTGACACGGTCGGCCATACCATCTTGATTGACCGTGTCACTCGGGCTGGCATCCGGGGCACGGCAGCCAACTGGTTGAATTCTTTCCTTGAGGGCCGTACTCAGGCAGTCCGCATGGGTGACCTGGTGGGCACCACTCAGACCATCACATGTGGTGTACCCCAGGGTTCTTCCCTGTCACCTCACCTGTTCAATCTCTACATCTTTCCACTCATTCAAGCTCTTAGAGATAGACAGGTGACGGTGCTCAACTATGCGGACGACCTGCAATTACTGTTCACAATGGATAATTCTGACGCCTCTATATCTACCTTTATATCCACCTTGAGGTTCATCCAAGCGTGGATGGACCAAAACCACCTGAAATTGAACCCAGGTAAAACGGAGCTGGTCCTCACAGGAGACAGTGCTAAATATTGGGGCCCGCATTACTGGCCGCCAGAAATGGGCCAAGCACCGACTCTCTCTACCTCAGCAAGGACACTGGGAGTCATTGTGAACAGTGACTTATCTCTCAAAGCACAAGTAGGTCAGGTAGTCTCTAAGGGCTTTTTCCAATTGAGGAAAATTCGGAAGGTCCGCCGTCTTCTCACCCGGGAGGCCCTGACGCAGGTGGTGATCGCCACTGTGATCTCCCATTTAGACTACGCGAACTCGATCTATCTGGGCCTGCCTCTGTACCTTCTGAAACGCCTCCAGATGGTGCAGAACCATGCAGCTAGACTAATTTTAAATCAGCCCAGATGGCAACCTGCCACCCCACTCCTGAAAAAACTTCACTGGCTCCCTGTGGCTCAGCCCAGTACCTTCAAGGCAGGCTGCATGATTTTTAAAGCCCTACACTGCAAATGTCCCAAATTCATTGAGAGACTTATTATAAAGTATGCCCCGGATAGAAATTTGCGCTTGGTCAATCAAGGCTTTCTTCAGATACCATCTTTTAAGCGCAAACGTGCGGGCGGTTGCAGATTCGGCTCACTGGCCCCACGGCTGTGGAACACCTTTCCTCTGGAGATCCGGCTCTGTTCTGACCTTCTGTCATTTAGGAAAGCCTTAAAGACCTGGCTTTTCCAGCAAGCATTCCAATAAATCTTGGTCGCCTGCTTCCCTGGTCATTCCCTCTATCACTGACAGCGCCAAGAAACCAATCGGTGTTAGTGCGCTTAAGAAATTTCTTTTAACATAACATAACATAACAGAACAGTCATACGGAGGATCACAAGGGGTCATGTGTGGTCTCCGTGAGTCGTAGCAAGCAAAGGTACTTGGGGCATGTGACCTCGTTGAATTCTTTGGCCAGGAGGGAAAGCGACGGGAGCTATACCTTTCGATAGGCAGTCGTGGAGTGCGTGGCGTGGAAACGTTCCATTCCTAAGGTGAACCAGATTTTATGCAGCCATCCCGTGTGGGTGGGCTTAGCATTTGAGCCCCAGAGGGACAGAACGTGTTGTGTTGCGGCTTGCATGGCGATCCCCATCTGGCGACCTCTGGGAGACTTTAAGGGAAAGGTGATTGCATTAGGTAGGCCCAAGATGGTATAAGCTGGGAATCTAGGGACTTCAGTGTCAAAGGTAGAGTCAATGTCACCCAGGACCTCCTTCCAACAGTCCTGGATTTCACGACACCCCCAGAGAAGGTGGGTCAAGGTACCCCTTTCCCAGCAGCCTCTCCAGCAGAACGTGCTACGTGTTGTATTGCCTTTGTTGAGCCGGGCTGGGGTGAGATGCCAGTATATGGCTAATTTCACTGCTGCTCCCCTACCTGCGGTGTTGCGAGTGGTGTGAGAGGCTCTATAATACACGGAACTCCATTCTTTGGGTGACAGGATCCTCCCCAGTTCCTCCTACCATCGCTTCTGGCCTGCTGTCTTGCCCGAGGGAGCCGGGGGTGTGAGCATCTTGGAGAGGTCTGAGATACGATGTTTGTCCGAATCATTCATCACCAGCCATTTCTCAAAAGTTGACATGGGTCTACCGACTAGGGGGGCAATGTCCGGATGCGTGAGCCAGTGTCTAAGTTGGAAGTTCTGGAATAAGTGGGGGAGACAACGTCATAGCCCTGGATTATGTCTGCTAGGGTGAGAACGCCCTGTAAGTCGAAGAGGTGACCGGTGGAGAGGCAGCTGACATCGCGCCATTGCGGGAATGCATGAGGAGCATTGCCTGGTGGGAACTCCGGGTTATCCAAGATAGGGGTAAGCGGAGAGGGAAAGTTAGTCAGCCCCCTCCTGACCACGACCGCGTTCCAGACGTGCATGACAGTATAAGTAATGGGGGAGCGTAGGAGATAGCGTGGCCGATGCTGCCGGAGAAGGAACTGAATTTTCCAGAGGGATGTCCGGGCCATCGCCCTGTCCTGAAACAACCATCGCTTCTCGGATTCTGGTCTGAACCATTCCACCAAGTAACGGAGCTGTGTGGCTTGGAAGTATTGTAAGAGGTTGGGGATACCAAGGCCCCCCTCGTCCGCACTTCTGTATGCTAGCCGGTTATGTAGGCGTGCCCGCTTGCCTTCCCAGATAAAATGATGGAAAGCGGCTTGTAGAGTCGCAATGGTGCCCTCTCGAAGGAACACCAGAAGGGTCTGGAAGATGTACAGAATTTTGGGCAGAGCAGACATTTTCACCACCGCAACACATCCTAACAGGGAGAGGGGTTGCTTGGACCCGCGTGCGAGATCGGACCGAATTTGGGAGGAGAGTGCTGCGTAGTTGAGAGTCACCGTAGACTCCGTGGATAAAGTAAGAGTGACACCCAAGTATGGGAGTTGTGCGGTCGACGCTAATCCTCCCACATAGGCAGGCAGAGTCACCCGAGTTTGGGCATTTTTGCCCAGAGGCAGTATGAGGGATTTCCCCCTATTGATTTTGAAGCCAGAGACAGCCCGAATGATTCTAACTCTGCCAGGAAGGCGGGGACAGATCGGTCTGGACGGTCCAGAGCAGCTATGATATCGTCGGCGTGAAGGCCAATCACATGAGGTTCTTGTCCAAAAGTCATGCCTTGAATGGCAGTGTTGTCGCTGATCTTTTGAGCAAGGGGCTCTATGTACAGGGCGAATAGGAGAGGTGAGAGGGGGCACCCCTGCCTCGTGCCACGCTGGATCTCAAAAGGATCCGAGCGGAGATCACCTAGGCGAACTCGAGCCTGAGGACGGTGGTAGCAGCTCGCGACCCAGGCCTGAAAGCGGTCCCCTATCCGACAGCGCCGCATAACTTGTTGGAGGTAGGTCCAGTCAACCCGGTCGAACGCTTTCTCAGCATCGACAGCCAGCAGTGCAGAGTCCGAGTTTTGGAAGTGTGCCTTGTCAATTAAATGAAGTATCCGTTTAGTGTTATCGCTGCATTGGCGATTCGGAACAAAGCCCGATTTGTCGGGTTCCAAGATTCAGGGCAGACATGGACCAAGACGCGTCGCTAGGACCCCTGTAAAGAGTTTCAGGTCCAGGTTAAGCTAAGATATAGGTCGGAACGCAGAGCAACTTGTGGGTTTCTTACCTGGTGTAGGCAATACTACTATCTCGGCCGCAAGCATATCTGGGGGGATGGAGCTCGGGCCCTCAAAGGAATTGAAGAGCCGGGTGAGAACAGGAGCCAGGAGCCGGCTGAAGGTTTTGCAAAATCCGGCTGAAAAGCCGTCAGGCCCTGGGGATTTGAGAGGGTGAAGGAGCGAGATAGCAGCAAGTACCTCATCTAGGCGGATGGGGGCATCCAGGTCAGCCGCGCTGGCCTGAGATAGCTCAGTGATCTTTGTCGATTCCAAGTAGTGAAGGACCGGGTTTTTAGAACCCAGCGGCGTCAGGGAGAACGCCTGAAACCTTCGAGTTCCCCTGTCTTGGCAAACAGAGACACGGGATACTTCTTGATGACGTCAAAGACCAAGGTTTATTGGCTGCAACCAGGAACAGAGATCTACGAAGCACACACGGGTGGTTCGTCAGAGACTGCACAATTTCGGTAAGCGGAGCATGGTCTTTTATGCCAAAAATCAAGCCTCAGGCAACATTTCAAATTTACATTCGGTGCATACAAACTGACCAATGACAATGTAACATTTCAAAAGTAGCGTATGACAACGATCCCAGACAATCCCACTTTCCGTTGTCCAGCCCACCAGAAATGACCACGCACATTCCCAAGTTTCCTGTTCGATCAGGCCGGACAAACCCATCATAAAGCCTTCAACCCAAATCAATGATTATGTTGTAAAGGAAAGGCAGAAACAGATTGGAAAGGAGATAGAAAGGTGGGAGCAGTGTACCATAAACTCGGGCACGTCCTGCTCTTTGATCTTTATCGGACCAGCTGCTGAAAAAAGGAACTGGCTCAGCGAGGTCAGCCTCCGGCAAGGAGTCAGTTCGGCCAGGTCACCCAGAAGTCAGCTAAGGCGTATGTGTCTCAAGGACTCGTTCGGCCACAGTCATCGGGCCTATGTTAGGGCAACCACACAAAATGGCTGCCATATACAAAATGGAACCCAAAGGTTCAAACTAAATCCTTGAATAGAGAGTGTTCTCCTATATCGATTCATACGAAAACACTCAGACACGTTACACTCGCCATTTGCGGTCTGCTGATACTAAAATTGTCCATTTCCGACAATCTTTAGTGAACGGGTTCGGAATCATCAAACCCGGTTCACGAACCACGGAACCACAGACCCTCCTTTTATTATTATTATTATTATATTTCTTATATAGCGCCAGAATCGACCCCCGAAGGGGTATCTCCGCGCTTGCCTTGGGAACCCGTCCTGGTTTTTTCCTGTGAGATAGCCCCTACAGGGCATCCCCAAGGTGAAAGCCAGGCATCCCGCCGCAGGGGGGCCGTTGTGGAGATTAAGCAAGCTTAATGCCCAGAGTTGCAGAGTGTGAACCCATGATTAGGTCAGGCACCGAAGCAAGAATTATCGAGTCCGTGGACATTTGAGCTCAACACCCTGCCGCGTAGGGAATTGAACCCTGGTCCCGGGTCTGACCTCTGCTTCAGGGTCTGCCTGCTCTAACCAGTGAGCCACACTTCTCCACTTTGCCCTAATATAGGCAACAGACCAAAACCCATGTTAATCTGAGTCCGGATCTATATTCATCAGATCATCGATATGGTGCTGTAGTATCATCCTATTACTTAGTACCTCTCTCTGGACAGGTCTCCTTGCACACGAAGTAGCACAGAGGCCACAAATAGCAGGAGCGCACTGTACACAGTGACAGAACATGAAAAGGATTGCTAAGACCACCCCAATAACAATCAAAATCTTCCAACCCCAAGTGGATATCAATCCCCATAACCATCCCATCAAAGACCAATCTCCTTTGTCCAAATGGACAGAGTCAGAGATCTTATGCAATTTGGAAATGGCCTGGAAGACTGAAGGAGCGTTGTCTGGAATGAAAACGCAACAGCTTGATTGTATCAGCTTACAAACTCCACCTCGATCTGCTAAAATAACATCAAGGGCAACTCTATTTTGAAGTGTCATGAGTCTATCCGACTGGAGCTCAGCAGTCAGGTTACCAAGGGCACCGGCAGTTTCGACTATGGTTGACTCAACCACTCTCGTCAACTGGCGAATATTCCTACTGTTAGCCATAGGTCCCCAGAACGGCAGAAAACCCTTAAAGAAATCTCCCAGTTCTTGTCCCGCGGTGTCTTCTTGACTAAAGACACCTCTAGCAACTCTCGTCTTATGGTAATCTGCCGCAGCTGTAAAAGTGGGAGGTAACAGAAAGGAAACAAAACATGTGCCCGAGAAGTCAGGGGGCAACCATGCATGCGCTTTGTCATAGCAAACAAAGTAGGTACCCTTAGCAGCTAGGAACGCTGGGGAAGACTGAGCCGCAAATACATAAGTCTCAGTACAAGCACTCTTCCCTAACTGAGCCTTCGGATTCTTACCGTTGCCCTGCAGACAATAGTGACCCTGATGGGGCACTATCCAAATCGGTGGAGAACTTTTCGCTCGCTGGTTAACACTCAGACTAACTTCATATCCAGTAACGTTCCAACCAATGTAGGCTAGTGTCTCATCTCTCGGAATAGTCTCATAAGAGCTAATCCCTCTAATCATGTCGACAATGCCTTTGACTATGGCGCTATTCTTTGGGTTGTCTTTCAGTGAACGTTGGGGGTAGACACTATGGGCATAGATAAACATCGTTTGGTAAGCCCAAATCGAACCATTAAAACTAAAGGGCAAAACTAAATAAGGAATACCCTTATCGGTTGTATGAGGCATCAAACCACAAATCCATCAATTTGTAGTATTCATCACTAACTGGTGTTGGTGCAGAAGTTGGATGAAAGAATTGTTTTATCAAATTCCAATCGTCTGACTACCTCATGCTCAGGCAAAGGGTGGAAAGAATGAGAAGAAGAAATAGTAGGTGAAGGTGTAGGTTGCACAGTGGAGTTAAACGTCATTTTAAAAGCAAATGTTACATAGCTAGCTATAAATATCATAAAGCTCAATAGTAGAAATAAACATGGTATCAAAAAACTTTTCTTCGATATTATTTTGCGTATTTGTTTTCTAAAAGTCAATGTCTGTACAGGTCTCTCCTACTCAAAGAAATCCATCCTAAACTAAATGTGCTGCCCGCGGTGGTAGATTGATTCTGCTCAGGAGTGCCTCTGCTAACCCAGGAAGACTGCCTTGAGCCAACAGAACCCTCGACCTAGTGTCTCAGGCTTGCACTCCCAAGACTGGGAGCAACCGCGACCCTAGCAGTGAGAACCGGATGGCGGTTCAAGAAAAAACAAAAATGAGTAGATCCTTGGTCGAGAGTTAACCTGCAAACAAAAAAATCATCAAACTTTATTAGTCTTTATTTATTTGTCCGTAACTCTCGGTCTCAGATTATAGCGATTCTTTCCAGCTAATTCTTGATCAATGAACAAAAGGTGAGGCTCTGTACTGTCCAATCGATCTGCAGGAGGTACTGACGCTTGCAAAATCCTATCACTCTCTTCCTCTGAGTTTGTTCCAATCAGTCGAGCATCGCTGAACGGTGTAAACCGTGGGACAACTTCCGTTTCAGAGTCTGCAAGTCCCTCCTGGACCCACTTATCGTATGGCAAGGGCAGAGGTGCTCTTTTGGTGTGCGAACCATGGATCCAGTTGCGTTTGCCTTGCACTCGGACCGCAGATCTTGTCGACAGGAGCACCTGGTAGGGCCCTGTCCAACGGGGCTGTTCGTTCTTGGTCCGCTGAAAGTTACGTACAAACACCCAAGACCCAGGATCAATAGAGTGCCCCGGATCCTCTGAAGCTTGCGGAAGACTGTCATGCACCTGTTGGCGTAAAACACTCATTTTAGTTGTCAGTTCACGCAAATAGTCAAGCAACACAGGATACTCGAGGTCACTAAACCTCGTTGGTCTTGGTACGCCCCAAATATTTGCCGGGCGACCAAACACAACCTCATACGGACTCAGACCCATTCGTGAATGCACAGTCATCCTTGTAGACAGAAGTGCTAATGGCAAGGCATCTGGCCATTGCAAACCAGTACTTGCTAGAATTTTGGCCAGTTTTAACTTAAGAGTGTCATTATAGCACTCAACTAAACCAGCTGATTGGCGGTGATTTGCAGCGTGGAATTTCTGCCTAATCCCGAGACCCTCACACACTCTCTTCATAACTTGAGCCACAAATTCACTCCCGTTATCACTCCAGATAATTCTCGGCATTCCGAACCTTGGGAAAAACTCTTTTATCAAAGCCTTCGCTGTGGACAAAGCAGTATTGTCCTTAAGGGGGTAAGCTTCCACCAATCTAGAAAAGGAGCAAACAACCACTAACACATATTTCAAGTTGTTGCATCTCTCCATATGGATAAAATCTAGCTGCAAAGCCTCGAACGGATACGTAGGAGGAGCAAAATGACCAGCTGGTGTTGGAGTTCCCTTACCAGGATTATGCATCAAACATACCATGCAATTCTTAACCAAATTCTCTGCGCATTTGGGAATTTCCACATTCTGCCAAACAGGGGCCAATAGCTTACAAATCCCTTTCACACTAATATGTGCCATTCTGTGAGCCATTGTAACAACTGGAAGCACATACGCATTAGGCAACAACCATCTCTGATGCTCTGACAAATCAATCCAACAACCATTCGAATCCAATCTACCCTTGCTTTCTCTCCAGTCATTCAACTCTTTCTCTGTGGCCTCACCCTGTATAAATTTCACACTTTCAATAGTATCTTCACACATACTCTTCTCTGGAACCCATCTCGCTGGACCCGCAACATACATTCGACTCATCACATTTCTAGCAGTTTCTTTCGCAACTTCATCCGCAAACGCATTACCACGAACAACATCATCCGTAACCTTTTTATGGGCACTGCATTTCAGAATCGCTACTTGCAATGGTAACGTAAGAGATTCAAGAAGTTCATTCACCAGTTGCCCATGCTGGATCTTGGTCCCATGCGATGTCAAAAATCCACGTTCATGCCACAAACGTCCAAAGCTATGAGCCACACCAAACGCATACTGACTATCCGTATACACATTCACTCGTTTTCCTTTCGCCAACACACACGCTCTCGTAAGTGCAATCAACTCCGCTGCCTGTGCTGAGTTATGTGGGATACGTGCAGCTTCAACAACCGTATACAAAGTTGTCACAGCATATGCTGCAATAGTATCACCATTCGGCAATTTAAAACACGAACCATCAACCCACAAAGCATCATCACAGTCAGGAAGAGAAGTATCCCGGAGATCCACTCTCCCTTTCGTCTCTTCTTCTCTTCTTAGAAAACAATTGTACTGTTCTTCACTATCCTCATCTGTCTCAAACGAAATTGGCAACAATGTAGCTGGGTTTAAGGTATTACACCTTTTGATGTGCACATGACTCGCTAACAGTGTAAGCTCATACCCTGACAACCGAGCACTAGTTAAGTGCTTTGTCTTGGTACGATTCAACAAGGTATCCACTGCATGTGGGACCATCACCACTAACGTGTTATCCATAACCAAACCAGCAGATTGTCGAATTGAAACAGCCGCTGCTGCTGTGGCTCTCAAGCAGCTCGGCAACGCTCTAGCTACAGGATCTAAAGTCGACGAAAAGTACGCACATGGGCGTTGCTTATCGCCAAACTGCTGAGTCAAAATCGACAATGCACATCCCTCCCTCTCGTGGACATATAATGTGAAAGGCTTACTGTAATCGGGAGTACCCAACACAGGAGCCGAACACAACGCATTGCGTAATTCAGAAAAACTCTTCTGACTTTCATCAGTCCAAGGAATAGGATCCGGGGTATCCTTAACAGTAAGAGCTATCAAAGGCTTCGCTAACAGGGAAAAATTGGGGATCCACTGCCTACAGTACGACGTGATACCCAAAAACGCACGTACTTCTCTCTGTGTCGTAGGAACACTCATTTTCACGATAGCCTGAAATCTTTCTGGGGTCAGTTTCCTTCCCTCCTTCGATAAGAGGTGACCTAGGTAGGTGACTTCTTGTCGACAAAATTGCAGTTTCGAGAGAGAAACTTTGTGATGGCAATCAGACAAGTGACGTAATAATGACAAAGTGGCATCCTTACAAATCTCCTCAGTATCGGCAGCAACTAACAAATCATCAACATATTGAATAAGAGCTGCACCATCAGGTAAAATCAACAGATCAAGTTGTGTCTTTAAGGCTCGACTGTAAATCGATGGACTCTCACAATAGCCTTGAGGAGCGCGCTTAAAGCGAAAACTGCGTCCTCCTAAAGAGAATCTAAAGATATCCCTACTCTCCATAGCAATCGGAATGCGGAAGAAAGCATTCTTCAAGTCAATCACCGAAAACCAGGTAGCAGAAGCCGGAATTAAAGTCAATAACGCAGTAATGTCAGGCACAGCAGGAAATTGTGCAACAAAAATCTTGTTCACTTCACGAAGATCGATGACAAATCTATATACAGGAGGAAGTGAAGGATCAGTTCTCTTTAGGACAGGCAAAACAGGACTGTTGCACATATTACCTCGCGTCTCTTCAATAACACCCTTGTCGATCAGATCATAAATGATCGCTAAAAGTGCACGCTCACCATCACTTGATATACGATATTGCGGAATGCGTGGTAACTTAGCATTCGCCTTCAGTGTCACAACATACGGAGGAATGTCCAACAGGCCCACATCATTCGGACCCGTAGCCCACAATGAATCTAGTAACAAAGACAATTCCGATGGAAGGCAATCTTTCGATATATAAAAAAGTCAGGAACCCACAGTAATGGGTCCAGAGACCTAGTTTGTGTGTATGGTTACTGCGTAATTCTGTCAGTATCTGCCATAAGAAGAAAGAAAAATTTCTTTCTAGAGTCCCCTCACTCACCGGGGTTTCCCCACGGTGACATGCTTCATCATTGGGGCCATCCCAGTTCTCAACGAAAAGGGGCGTGCTGCGACTAGCGGACTACGCAGGAGCACTATCTTTGTGAAAGGCTATGTGTGGTGTATTTCAATGACATTGTTCCTTATCGGCAAAGCCGCTCGGTATTACCTGCTCGATCCTCATCCGACTGCATATGCGGTCGGGTGAGGAACGAGCAGGTAATATCGAGCGGCTTCGCCGATAAGGAACAATGTTTCCACGAGGTGATCCCGCCCTCGCCTGAGACCATGAAGTGCAATTTAGCACCAATACATATACGCCATTGAAATACAAATCGTATGTATAAAAACGCATGTTTTAAATTAACAGCGCAATAGAGAAATATCAAATCAATCCTATTTATTTAAATATAGGAGTGGTATATACAGGACTGGACCCTGTATGGTCCTGATGAAAAGCTTGGTGAGCTTGAAACATGTCGACTACAAAAACACTGATCTAGCCCAATTCAAGGTTAGATAACAGTGTTACCCCATTTTAATATACCAAACTAGGAGCAGAATAAATTGTTGAGGCCCACTAGCACAGTATTTTTAATCACACAACCACTCCACCACCACAACACTTTACACCACACATAGCCTTTCACAAATATAGTGCTCCTGTGTAGTCCGCTAGTCGCAGCACGCCCCTTTTCGTAGAGAACTGGGACGGCCCCAATGATGAAGCATGTCACCGTGGGGAAACCCCGGTGAGTGAGGGGACTCTAGAAATAAATTTTTCTTTCTTCTTATGGCAGATACTGACAGAATTACGCAGTAACCATACACACAAACTAGGTCTCTGGACCCATTACTGTGGGTTCCTGACTTTTTGATATAGACTGGAGGCTGACCTAGTTTTGTTTATCCTCCTTCTCCCCCCTTTTTCTCTTTTAATCTTTCGATATATACATTGGAGAAATCACACTCTCACCCAAGGTAAGATGTACTCCCGCCGGAGAACAATACAAAGTCGCATACAATCTCTTCAACAAGTCCAATCCCAACAAATTCTCATTACAACCTGTAGTCAAAAGAAGGGGTGCTTCAAACCTACGAGGACCAACGGAAAGGGGCAATGGAGCAGAAATCGGATTCGTAACGGGGGCGCCAGAAAAACCTACAGAAACATTATTAAAGCCAGACAAAGGTGTGCCAGGGAGTTTAGAATGCATAATAGAACTCTTCGTAGCACCAGTGTCTAGCAGAAAAGGCTCTGACACGCCTGATGCAATCACTTCAACATAAGGTCCACTCTGATGTACTGGAACTGAAACAACTCCCTCTCTTTGTCCATGGCTGTCCTAACAATTATTACCATGTGCTTCATCACCTTCAACGTAATAATCATCCACATAGTACTGTGCTGTCCTACCAGACAAATTCTGCTGTTGGTCAAAACTATTCATCGAATTCTGCGGAGGCAAAGGACGCACATTCTGTCCGCGACCCCTACCTCTAGGCGCTTGCTGAGCACCTGTACCTCGTACACCAGGAGCATTATTCCCTCGTTGTAGCAAGACCGGGCAACTATTCTTATAATGACCCTCTTCTTTACAATATGCATGCTGATTGGAGCCATACGGAAAACGCTGTTGAGAAGGCTTGTCTCTTTGCGAGTTTCTCGAATACTGTTGAGGCTGTTGTTAATCACGCTGATTAGTAACACGGGGTGGATAAGCTTGTTGTAGAAGAACTTTAGTCTTCAATTCCTTAGTCTTCTTATCCGCTTTCTCTAACTCATCCTTGCGTCTATTCTCATAAAACTGAGCCGTAGCTAAAATCTGCGCTGATGTAGAAACAGGCCAAGCACTCTCAGAATCCTTCAACTTAGTGCATAACTCAGGAAGAAGATTGTGTACAAACTTGTCGACGACCAACCTCTGGCCACCTTCGGTAGCCATATCCTGCCCACTATGATCAACAAAAGTTTCTTCAAAACTCTTGAAAAAATCTGACACAGTCTCATCTTTCTTCTGCTTACATGCAGACAACTTATCCCAATTAACGCGTACTTCGGGCATCAAAGTCTTCATGAAATTAATAATCCTACCAGGAAGTTCTGTAATAATATTTTCCGGCTTAGCACCTCCAACTTGTCTATCGTTTGCGGCAACAAGATTCACCCACGAAGCACCCAATTCATTATCGTGATCCGTATGTCGAATGACATTCCAGATGGGCTGTGGAACAACATTCCCAAACAACATATCTATGTCCGCCAAATTCATGACACACGAACTCACAGTTTGCGTAAGTTCTTTATAATATCCTGCAGGATTTTTCCGCGAATCAGGCAAAGTCTGCTTAAGCGCTAGAACTTCAGCACGCTTCCATGGAACATGTACCCACACTCTCTGGAAGTGCGCAATAACAGGTGGCTGAGCAGTTGCATCAGCAGGTCTCCAAACCGGAAGAACCTCTCGCATCGGATACTGGCGCGCTTTTCTCCCAACTGATGAATCGGGCTCAAACAGCCGTTCAGAAGAAGCATTATTTAGAAGTGACAATAACGACGACACCGCCCACTCGATGTCGAGGAGACTCACAATCGTTCCCTTCGCAAACTCAGAACACAATGGAAACAACTCTTCAGGAGGTTTACCCACCCCGTCCATCCATTGATCATGGAGGAACGCACACATGATCTCAAAAACATATCGTTGCTTAGGTGCTTCCCATTGCCGGAAAACATCCATGATACCCTCAAGATCGTATTGGGACGTGTACGTAACCCATCTACGTGCCATGTGATCCAAAACCACTTGTTCATCTGTATCAGGCAACTGACTTCGCAACTGTCTACGCTCACTCACTGGAGACATACCCAATTGTCCCAACCAAGGAGTCAGAAAACCAGAAAAGGCAGCAGTCATCCGCTGCCTAGGAGAAGGAGTAGTCGGAAGAATAAGGGAAGATGAAACAGTATTAGAAGAATTCAAAGTCGGAGCTGAAGAAGTGGTAGGGACAGGCACAGAAGTAGTAGTCGTAGAAAAGGGCAAAGTTGGCGGCCCCGGAGGAGTCTGCGCCAAAGGAACAGTAGCCAACGGAAGAGCTGGCTGTAGAGGAATCGCAGGAGGCAAAACAACTGGCAATTGCACAGCCACCACTGGTGGCGGTGGTGCCGTAGCATTCTGCGCATAAGGCGGCGGTGAATTTAACAGATGCTACATTAAAGGATCTTTCGCAAGATCTTTCTCGTCTTTCTGCTCTTTAGGCGGCAAGACTGGGTAGCATCTATCTACCGCTAACTTCCTCACTCTAAGCATTTGTTCACTTTCTTGTTCTTCCTCATTATCTCTGTACGCAATGGCAGCTTGCACCATTGACATACCTCGTTCTCGCTTATTCTTTTTCGCTAATTTTATTTATTTCTGTTTGGCTTCTTTGCGCCATATGCGGAAAGAGTCAAACATCGCAAGCCGGGCTTTCTTCTTGAACAATTCCACATCAATGTTATCTAGTATTTCAGTTTCAAAACTACCGTAACGGGGCCATTGTAGGACACCGTCACTCTTCGTATATTTTACCCAGATCTCATTATAGCTAATAGGGCCCACACCATGTTTCACATACAACTCGTATGTAGGAGTTCCGATCGGAGGAACCGGACACGAATCCTCTAACCGGGAATCCCTCGATATACCGCAACTAAACAAGTTTCTAAAACTGCTAAAACCAGGCATCTTGCTCACTAGTTCTGCTTCAAACAACAAGGGGAGTCTAAAAACGACAGTCTCGTGAATACACAAATCCCTTGGCTTTGGGGCCTAAAGGTACCAAATCAAAGCTATCCACTAAAATACTTCACTGAAATGTCGATGGCGTCACCACAAGACCCGTCAATTGTCTCGCTCTACAAACGTCTAAGGCTCCAAAACAGGGTGACAGTCAGGGCAGCAGTCCTTCGTAGCCGTCGGAAAGCGGGAAACCTCACAACAAAGACTTTCGGACCACAACGACATACAGGGGTCGATGAAGTGGCTGGCCTTCCTCCAGAATTTTCACACGAAGCTTCTCACAAACCTCTGGCTTGGACCGATACCGCTGAAGTCGCCCAACATTGGGCGCCAACTGAAGGACCAGGTTTTTAGAACCCAGCGGCGTCAGGGAGAACGCCTGAAACCTTCGGGTTCCCCTGTCTTGGCAAACAGAGACACGGGATACTTCTTGATGACGTCAAAGACCAAAGTTTATTGGCTGCAACCAGGAACAGAGATCTACGAAGCACACACGGGTGGTTCGTCAGAGACTGCACAATTTCGGTAAGCGGAGCATGGTCTTTTATGCCAAAAATCAAGCCTCAGGCAACATTTCAAATTTACATTCGGTGCATACAAACTGACCAATGACAATGTAACATTTCAAAAGTAGCGTATGACAACGATCCCAGACAATCCCACTTTCCGTTGTCCAGCCCACCAGAAATGAGCACGCACATTCCCAAGTTTCCTGTTCGATCAGGCCGGACAAACCCATCATAAAGCCTTCAACCCAAATCAATGATTATGTTGTAAAGGAAAGGCAGAAACAGATTAGAAAGGAGATAGAAAGGTGGGAGCAGTGTACCATAAACTCGGGCACGTCCTGCTCTTTGATCTTTATCGGACCAGCTGCTGAAAAAAGGAACTGGCTCAGCGAGGTCAGCCTCCGGCAAGGAGTCAGTTCGGCCAGGTCACCCAGAAGTCAGCTAAGGCGTACGTGTCTCAAGGACTCGTTCGGCCACAGTCATCGGGCCTATGTTAGGGCAACCACACAAAATGGCTGCCATATACCAAATGGAACCCAAAGGTTCAAAATAAATCCTTGAATAGAGAGTGTTCTCCTATATCGATTCATACGAAAACTCTCAGACACGTTACACTCGCCATTTGCGGTCTGCTGACACCAAAATTGTCCATTACCGACAATCTTTAGTGAACGGGTTCGGAATCATCGAACCCGGTTCACGAACCACGGAACCACAGACCCTCCTTTTATTATTATTATTATTATATTTCTTATATAGCGCCAGAATCGACTCCCTAAGGGGTATCTCCGCGCTTGCCTTGGGAACCCGTCCTGGTTTTTCCCTGTGAGATAGCCCCTACAGGGCATCCCCAAGGTGAAAGCCAGGCATCCCGCCGCAGGGGGGCCGTTGTGGAGATTAAGCAAGCTTAATGCCCAGAGTTGCAGAGTGTGAACCCATGATTAGGTCAGGCACCGAAGCGAGAATTATCGAGTCCGTGGACATTTGAGCTCAACACCCTGCCGCGTAGGGAATTGAACCCTGGTCCCGGGTCTGACCTCTGCTTCAGGGTCTGCCTGCTCTAACCAGTGAGCCACACTTCTCCACTTTGCCCTAATATAGGCAACAGACCAAAACCCATGTTAATCTGAGTCCGGATCTATATTCATCAGATCATCGATATGGTGCTGTAGCATCATCCTATTACTTAGTACCTCTCTCTGGACAGGTCTCCTTGCACACGAAGTAGCACAGAGGCCACAAATAGCAGGAGCGCACTGTACACAAAGACAGAACATGAAAAGGATTGCTAAGACCACCCCAATAACCATCAAAATCTTCCAACCCCAAGTGGATATCAATCCCTATAACCATCCCATCAAAGACCAATCTCCTTTGTCCAAATGGACAGAGCCAGAGATCTTATGCAATTTGGAAATGGCCTGGAAGACTGAAGGAGCGTTGTCTGGAATGAAAACGCAACAGCTTGATTGTATCAGCTTACAAACTCCACCTCGATCAGCTAAAATAACATCAAGGGCAACTCTATTTTGAAGTGTCATGAGTCTATCCGACTGGAGCTCAGCAGTCAGGTTACCAAGGGCACCGGCAGTTTCTACTATGGTGGACTCAACCACTCTCGTCAACTGGCGAATATTCCTACTGTTAGCCATAGGTCCCCAGAACGGCAGAAAACCCTTAAAGAAATCTCCCAGTTCTTGTCCAGCGGTGTCTTCTTGACTAAAGACACCTCTAGCAACTCTCGTCTTATGGTAATCTGCCGCAGCTGTAAAAGTGGGAGGTAACAGAAAGGAAACAAAACATGTGCCCGAGAAGTCAGGGGGCTACCATGCATACGCTTTGTCATAGCAAACAAAGTAGGTACCCTTAGCAGCTAGGAACGCTGGGGAAGACTGAGCCGCAAATACATAAGTCTCAGTACAAGCACTCTTCCCTAACTGAGCCTTCGGATTCTTACCGTTGCCCTGCAGACAATAGTGACCCTGATGGGGCACTATCCAAATCGGTGGAGAACTTTTCGCTCGCTGGTTAACACTCAGACTAGCTCCATATCCAGTAACGTTCCAACCAATGTAGGCTAGTGTCTCATCTCTCGGAATAGTCTCATAAGAGCTAATCCCTCTAATCATGTCGACAATGCCTTTGACTATGGCGCTATTCTTTGGGTTGTCTTTCAGTGAACGTTGGGGGTAGACACTATGGGCATAGATAAACATGGTTCGGTAAGCCCAAATCGAACCATTAAAACTAAAGGGCAAAACTAAATAAGGAATACCCTTATCGGTTGTATGAGGCATCAAACCACAAATCCATCAATTTGTAGTATTCACTTGACCCACAAATTCACTCCCATTATCACTCAAGATAATTCTCGGCATTCCGAACCTTGGGAAAAACTCTTTTATCAAAGCCTTCGCTGTGGACAAAGCAGTATTGTCCTTAAGGGGGTAAGCTTCCACCCATCTAGAAAAGGAGCAAACAACCACTAACACATATTTCAAGTTGTTGCATCTCTCCATATGGATAAAATCTAGCTGCAAAGCCTCGAACGGATACGTAGGAGGAGCAAAATGACCAGCTGGTGTTGGAGTTCCCTTACCAGGATTATGCATCAAACATACCATGCAATTCTTAACCAAATTCTCTGCGCATTTGGGAATTTCCACATTCTGCCAAACAGGGGCCAATAGCTTACAAATCCCTTTCACACTAATATGTGCCATTCCGTGAGCCATTGTAACAACTGGAAGCACATACGCATTAGGCAACAACCATCTCTGATGCTCTGACAAATCAATCCAACAACCATTCGAATCCAATCTACCCTTGCTTTCTCTCCAGTCATTCAACTCTTTCTCTGTGGCCTCACCCTGTATAGATTTCACACTTTCAATAGTATCTTCACACATACTCTTCTCTGGAACCCATCTCGCTGGACCCGCAACATACATTCGACTCATCACATTTCTAGCAGTTTCTTTCGCAACTTCATCCGCAAACGCATTACCACGAACAACATCATCCGTAACCTTTTTATGGGCACTGCATTTCACAATCGCTACTTGCAATGGTAACGTAAGAGATTCAAGAAGTTCATTCACCAGTTGCCCATGCTGGATCTTGGTCCCATGCGATGTCAAAAATCCACGTTCATGCCACAAACGTCCAAAGCTATGAGCCACACCAAACGCATACTGACTATCCGTATACACATTCACTTGTTTTCCTTTCGCCAACACACACGCTCTCGTAAGTGCAATCAACTCCGCTGCCTGTGCCGAGTTATGTGGGATACGTGCAGCTTCAACAACCGTATACAAAGTTGTCACAGCATATGCTGCAGTAGTATCACCATTCGGCAATTTAAAACACGAACCATCAACCCACAAAGCATCATCACAGTCAGGAAGAGGAGTATCCCGGAGATCCACTCTCCCTTTCGTCTCTTCTTCTGTTCTTAGAAAACAATTGTGCTGTTCTTCACTATCCTCATCTGTCTCAAACGAAATTGTCAATAATGTAGCTGGGTTTAAGGTATTACACCTTTTGATGTGCACATGACTCGCTAACAGTGTAAGCTCATACCCTGACAACCGAGCACTAGTCAAGTGCAGTGTCTTGGTACGATTTAACAAGGTAGCCACTGCATGTGGGACCATCACCACTAACGTGTTATCCATAACCAAACCAGCAGATTCTCGAATTGAAACAGCCGCTGCTGCTGTGGCTCTCAAGCAGCTCGGCAACGCTCTAGCTATAGGATCTAAAGTCAACGAAAAGTACGCACATGGGCGTTGCTTATCGCCAAACTGCTGAGTCAAAATCGACAATGCACATCCCTCTCTCTCGTGGACATATAATGTGAAAGGCTTACTGTAATCGGGAGTACCCAACACAGGAGCCGAACACAACGCATTGCGTAATTCAGAAAAACTCTTCTGACTTTCATCAGTCCAAGGAATAGGATCCGGGGTATCCTTAACAGTAAGAGCTATCAAAGGCTTCGCTAACAGGGAAAAATTGGGGATCCACTGCCTACAGTACAACGTGATACCCAAAAACGCACGTACTTCTCTCTGTGTCGTAGGAACACTCATTTTCACGATAGCCTGAAATCTTTCTGGGGACAGTTTCCTTCCCTCCTTCGATAAGAGGTGACCTAGGTAGGTGACTTCTTGTCGACAAAATTGCAGTTTCGAGAGAGAAACTTTGTGATGGCAATCAGACAAGTGACGTAATAATGACAAAGTGGCATCCTTACAAATCTCCTCAGTATCGGCAGCAACTAACAAATCATCAACATATTGAATAAGAGCTGCACCATCAGGTAAAATCAACAGATCAAGTTGTGTCTTTAAGGCTTGACTGTAAATCGATGGACTCTCGCAATAGCCTTGAGGAGCGCACTTAAAGCGAAAACTGCGTCCTCCTAAAGAGAATCCAAAGATATTCCTACTCTCCATAGCAATCGGAATGCTGAAGAAAGCATTCTTCAAGTCAATCACCGAAAACCAGGTAGCAGAAGCCGGAATCAAAGTCAATAACGCAGTAATGTCAGGCACAACAGGAAATTGTGCAACAAAAATCTTGTTCACTTCACGAAGATCGATGACAAATCTATATACAGGAGGAAGTGAAGGATCAGTTCTCTTTAGGACAGGCAAAACAGGACTGTTGCACATATTACCTCGCGTCTCTTCAATAACACCCTTGTCGATCAGATCATAAATGATCGCTAAAAGTGCACGCTCACCATCACTTGATATACGATATTGCGGAATGCGTGGTAACTTAGCATTCGTCTTCAGTGTCACAACATACGGAGGAATGTCCAACAGGCCCACATCATTCGGACCCGTAGCCCACAATGAATCTAGTAACAAAGACAATTCCGATGGAAGGCAATCTTTCGATATATAAAAAAGTCAGGAACCCACAGTAATGGGTCCAGAGACCTAGTTTGTGTGTATGGTTACTGCGTAATTCTGTCAGTATCTGCCATAAGAAGAAAGAAAAATTTCTTTCTAGAGTCCCCTCACTCACCGGGGTTTCCCCACGGTGACATGCTTCATCATTGGGGCCATCCCAGTTCTCAACGAAAAGGGGCGTGCTGCGACTAGCGGACTACGCAGGAGCACTATCTTTGTGAAAGGCTATGTGTGGTGTATTTCAATGACATTGTTCCTTATCGGCAAAGCCGCTCGGTATTACCTGCTCGATCCTCATCCGACTGCATATGCGGTCGGGTGAGGAACGAGCAGGTAATACCGAGCGGCTTCGCCGATAAGGAACAATGTTTCCACGAGGTGATCCCGCCCTCGCCTGAGACCATGAAGTGCAATTTAGCACCAATACATATACGCCATTGAAATACAAATCGTATGTATAAAAATGCATGTTTTAAATTAACAGCGCAATAGAGAAATATCAAATCAATCCTATTTATTTAAATATAGGAGTGGTATATACAGGGCTGGACCCTGTATGGTCCTGATGAAAAGCTTGGGGAGCTTGAAACATGTCGACCACAAAAACACTGATCTAGCCCAATTCTAGGTTAGATAACAGTGTTACCCCATTTTAATATACCAAACTAGGAGCAGAATAAATTGTTGAGGCCCACTAGCACGGTATTTTTAATCACACAACCACTCCACCACCACAACACTTTACACCACACATAGCCTTTCACAAATATAGTGCTCCTGCGTAGTCCGCTAGTCGCAGCACGCCCCTTTTCGTAGAGAACTGGGATGGCCCCAATGATGAAGCATGTCACCATCGGGAAACCCCGGTGAGTGAGGGGACTCTAGAAATAAATTTTTCTTTCTTCTTATGGCAGATACTGACAGAATTACGCAGTAACCATACACACAAACTAGGTCTCTGGACCTATTACTGTGGGTTCCTGACTTTTTGATATAGACTGGAGGCTGACCTAGTTTTGTTTATCCTCCTTCTCCCTCCTTTTTCTCTTTTAATCTTTCAATATATACATTGGAGAAATCACACTCTCACCCAAGGTAAGATGTACTCCCGCCGGAGAACAATACAATGTCGCATACAATCTCTTCAACAAGTCCAATCCCAACAAATTCTCATTACAACCTGTAGTCAAAAGAAGGGGTGCTTCAAACCTACGAGGACCAACGGAAAGGGGCAATGGAGCAGAAATCGGATTCGTAACGGGGGCGCCAGAAAAACCTACAGAAACATTATTAAAGCCAGACAAAGGTGTGCCAGGGAGTTTAGAATGCATAATAGAACTCTTCGTAGCACCAGTGTCTAGCAGAAAAGGCTCTGACACGCCTGATGCAATCACTTCAACATAAGGTCCACTCTGATCTACTGGAACTGAAACAACTCCCTCTCTTTGTCCATGGCTGTCCTAACAATTATTACCATGTGCTTCATCACCTTCAACGTAATAATCATCCACATAGTACTGTGCTGTCCTACCAGACGAATTCTGCTGTTGGTCAAAACTGTTCATCGAATTCTGCGGAGGCAAAGGACGCACATTCTGTCCGCGACCCCTACCTCTAGGCGCTTGCTGAGCACCTGTACCTCGTACACCAGGAGCATTATTCCCTCGATGTAGCAAGACCGGGCAACTATTCTTATAATGACCCTCTTCTTTACAATATGCATACTGATTGGGGCCATACGGAAAACGCTGTTGAGAAGGCTCGTCTCTTTGCGAGTTTCTCGAATACTGTTGAGGCTGTTGTTAATCACGCTGATTAGTAACACGGGGTGGATAAGCTTGTTGTAGAAGAACTTTAGTCTTCAATTCCTTAGTCTTCTTATCCGCTTTCTCTAACTCATCCTTGCGTCTATTCTCATAAAACTGAGCCGTAGCTAAAATCTGCGCTGATGTAGAAACAGGCCAAGCACTCTCAGAATCCTTCAACTTAGTGCATAACTCAGGAAGAAGATTGTGTACAAACTTGTCGACGAACAACCTCTGGCCACCTTCGGTAGCCATATCCTGCCCACTATGATCAACAAAAGTTTCTTCAAAACTCTTGAAAAAATCTGACACCGTCTCATCTTTCTTCTGCTTACATGCAGACAACTTATCCCAATTAACGCGTACTTCGGGCATCAAAGTCTTCATGAAATTAATAATCCTACCAGGAAGTTCTGTAATAATATTTTCAGGCTTAGCACCTCCAACTTGTCTATCGTTTGCGGCAACAAGATTCACCCACGAAGCACCCAATTCATTATTGTGATCCGTATGTCGAATGACATTCCAGATGGGCTGTGGAACAACATTCCCAAACAACATATCTATGTCCGCCAAATTCATGACACACAAACTCACAGTTTGCGTAAGTTCTTTATAATATCCCGCAGGATTTTTCCGCGAATCAGGCAAAGCCTGCTTAAGCGCTAGAACTTCAGCACGCTTCCATGGAACATGTACCCACACTCTCTGGAAGTGCGCAACAACAGGTGGCTGAGCAGTTGCATCAGCAGGTCTCCAAACCGGAGGAACCTCTCGCATCGGATACTGGCGCGCTTTTCTCCCAACTAATGAATCGGGCTCAAACAGCCGTTCAGAAGAAGCATTATTTCGAAATGACAATAACGACGACACCGCCCTCTCGATGTCGAGGAGACTCACAATCGTTCCCTTCGCAAACTCAGAACGCAATGGAAACAACTCTTCAGGAGGTTTACCCACCTCGTCCATCCATTGATCATGGAGGAACGCACACATGATCTCAAAAACATATCGTTGCTTAGGTGCTTCCCATTGCCGGAAAACATCCATGATACCCTCAAGATCGTATTGGGACGTGTACGTAACCCATCTACGTGCCATGTGATCCAAAACCACTCGTTCATCTGTATCAGGCAACTGACTTCGCAACTGTCTACGCTCACTCACTGGAGACATACCCAATTGTCCCAACCAAGGAGTCAGAAAACCAGAAAAGGCAGCAGTCATCCGCTGCCTAGGAGAAGGAGTAGTCGGAAGAATAAGGGAAGATGAAACAGTAGTAGAAGAATCCAAAGTTGGAGCTGAAGAAGTGGTAGGGACAGGCACAGAAGTAGTAGTCGTAGAAAAGGGCAAAGTTGGCGGCCCCGGAGGAGGGCGCGCCAAAGGAACAGTAGCCAACGGAAGAGCTGGCTGTAGAGGAATCGCAGGAGGCAAAACAACCGGCAATTGCACAGCCACCACTGGTGGCGGTGGTGCCATAGCATTCTGCGCATTAGGCGACGGTGAATTTAACAGATGCGACATTAAAGGATCTTTCGCAAGATCTTTCTCGTCTTTCTGCTCTTTAGGCGGCAAGACTGGGTAGCATCTATCTACCGCTAACTTCCTCACTCTAAGCATTTGTTCACTTTCTTGTTCTTCCTCATTATCTCTGTACGCAATGGCAGCTTGCACCATTGACATACCTCGTTCTCGCTTATTCTTTTTCGCTAATTTTATTTATTTCTGTTTGGCTTCTTTGCCCCATATGCGGAAAGAGTCAAACATCGCCGGCCGGGCTTTCTTCTTGAACAATTTCACCTCAAGGTTATCTAGTATTTCAGTTTCAAAACTACCGTAACGGGGCCATTGTAGGACACCGTCACTCTTCGTATATTTTACCCAGATCTCATTATAGCTAATAGGGCCCACACCATGTTTCACATACAACTCGTATGTAGGAGTTCCGATTGGAGGAACCGGACACGAATCCTCTAACCGGGAATCCCTCGATATACCGCAACTAAACAAGTTTCTAAAACTGCTAAAACAAGGCATCTTGCTCACTAGTTCTGCTTCAAACAACAAGGGGAGTCTAAAAACGACAGTCTCGTGAATACACAAATCCCTTGGCTTTGGGGCCTAAAGGTACCAAATCAAAGCTATCCACTAAAGGATACAAAACAAACTAAGGACTAGGAGACGCTCCGCTTATACTTCACTGAAATGTCGATGGCGTCACCACAAGACCCGTCAATTGTCTCACTCTACAAACGTCTAAGGCTCCAAAACAGGGCGACAGTCAGGGCAGCAGTCCTTCGTAGCCGTCGGAAAGCGGGAAACCTCGCAACAAAGACTTTCGGACCACAACGACATACAGGGGTCGATGAAGTGGCTGGCCTTCCTCCAGAATTTTCACACGAAGCTTCTCACGAACCTCTGGCTTGGACCGATACCGCTGAAGTCACCCCACGTTGGGCGCCAACTGAAGGACCGGGTTTTTAGAACCCAGCGGCGTCAGGGAGAACGCCTGAAACCTTCGGGTTCCCCTGTCTTGGCAAACAGAGACACGGGATACTTCTTGATGACGTCAAAGACCAAAGTTTATTGGCTGCAACCAGGAACAGAGATCTACGAAGCACACACGGGTGGTTCGTCAGAGACTGCACAATTTCGGAAAGCGGAGCATGGTCTTTCATGCCAAAAATCAAGCCTCAGGCAACATTTCAAATTTACATTCGGTGCATACAAACTGACCAATGACAATGTAACATTTCAAAAGTAGCGTATGACGACGATCCCAGACAATCCCACTTTCCGTTGTCCAGCCCACCAGAAATAACCACGCACATTCCCAAGTTTCCTGTTCAATCAGGCCAGACAAACCCATCATAAAGCCTTCAACCCAAATCAATGATTATGTTGTAAAGGAAAGGCAGAAACAGATTGGAAAGGAGATAGAAAGGTGGGAGCAGTGTACCATAAACTCGGGCACGTCCTGCTCTTTGATCTTTATCGGACCAGCTGCTGAACAAGGAACTGGCTCAGCGAGGTCAGCCTCGGGCAAGGAGTCAGTTCGGCCATGTCACCCAGAAGTCAGCTAAAGCGTACGTGTCTCAAGGACTCGTTCGGCCACAGTCATCGGGCCTATGTTAGGGCAACCACACAAAATGGCTGCCATATACAAAATGGAACCCGAAGGTTCAAACTAAATCCTTGAATAGAGAGTGTTCTCCTATATCGATTCATACGAAAACACTCCGACACGTTACACTCGCCATTTGCGGTCTGCTGACACCAAAATCGTCCATTTCCGACAATCTTTAGTGAACGGGTTCGGAACCATCGAACCCGGTTCGCAAACCACGGAACCACAGTAGGTATCAACATCCTCCAACGACACAGAGTCAGCTTTATATAGGGTGGCATAGAATGTCCGGAATGCTTCCGCAACCTGGGTCTCTCCAGTGACGTCAAGGCCGGAGTCATCTGTGATGCTGGTAATTTTGGAGCCTTGGGTTTTCGCCTTCAGGGCGCTAGTAAGTAAACGGCCAGTTTTGTTCCCCCCGACGTAATAGGAGTGACGGAGACGTAGCGTGGCGAATTCTGCCCGATCTGTATCTAGGCTGGCTAGTTGGGCTCTGACGGTCTTCAGTTGTCTCCAGACCTGCGGGGCGCCGGTGCGGCTGTGGACCCTCTCTAATTCAGAGACCTGAGCGGTGAGGTCGTCCCTTTTTGCTTTGCGGACCTTAGCCTCTGCTGCCGCAATTGTGATAAGTTCGCCGCGGGCAACTGCTTTCAAGGCCCCCAGAGGGCAGACACCGAAGTCTCGGGGGTATCATTTTTTTTTGTTTTTTTAATATATTTTTATTGCAGGAATTAGCAAATTGTTACATACTTGACCAGCATTATAAATCAAA
Source organism: Lissotriton vulgaris (assembly GCF_964263255.1). Classification (NCBI taxonomy): domain Eukaryota; kingdom Metazoa; phylum Chordata; class Amphibia; order Caudata; family Salamandridae; genus Lissotriton; species Lissotriton vulgaris. Next base: position 411,759,707 of record NC_141693.1, on the reverse strand, counting down.
CAAAGTCAGTGAAACGTAACCCTCCATCCTCCAGCAATATGTACACAGCCATTCAGCCCATAGCCCAATGGTTGGGCGGCATAATTCAAGGGGGGCTCAACAGGAAGTTGAAGCTGGTCCGGATGATCCATCGTCCGTCATCTGCTTTTCTAAACAAGCCCACAAAACCAAAAGAAAACCCCTCCCCCAAAACACTATAAACCGAATTAACCCCCGCCCCACCCCGCCATCAGTGCACGGCAACAACCGCAGTAGGATTGGTGAGAGGACCCATGAGGAGAGTAACAGATCTAAAAGGTGTAATCGCCTATCGGGACTCGGGGCGAGCTGCTTCCTCACTTTCGGAGTCGCTGGGGGCGCAATAATCCCTTAGGGCCTGTACCAATGTCTCCCATTCCAGCGCTGCCTCCTGCGCCTTCTCGTTATGCTGTCTCCTAGCTAACTGATATCTCAGCGTGCTTTCTCCCGCTGCCCATTTCAAGAGTTCGCTGTGCCATCGGCCTCCCGTCGGACCGACCCGTGCCTTCCAGTTCCTGGTCACCTCTCGTTTTGCAAGGAGAAGCCCCAAATCAATGAATTTGCTAGTAATTTTGTTTTTGGGGGTATGTGGAAACCAGTGGAGGAGTCCCACTGCCGCATCAACCAATAATGACCTCCCTGTTACCTCCTCCAGAGTCTTCCCCACTTCCGTCCAGTATAAGGACAATCCCGGGCAGGACCACAACATGTGGAGGAGGTCTGCCTCCGGCGCCTGGCACCTGGGGCAGTCCGCAGTGTCCGTAGCAAAATACTGTTTGATTTTCGCCGGGGTCAGATATGCCCTGTGAAGTATATAGTAATGGACCAGTTGAAATCGGGCGTGACGCGTGCCCTTCCAGGCTCGTCGCATGAGTTGGGACCAGGTCGTCTCCGGGATCTCCTTACCTATGTCCTCCTCCCAACGGGTTCTCAAAGTGGTGAGGGGGGCCAGCCCCTCATTGATTAGTCTGCCGTAGAGGCAAGTGACCGCCTTTACCGTACCCGCAGACATCATGACGTATTGGCACACCGGAGATGTAGGGGGTTCCTCTTGCCCGTGCTTCCATTGTGCCTGGATCGCTCGGACCAGGGCCGAGTGCAACAGAAAGTCACCGCGAGGAACCTCGAAGCGGTCAATGAGCTCCTGAAAGGGCAAAAGCGCCCCGTCCTCATAGAGGTCCCCTACCAATTGTAGGCCCGCGTCTTCCCAGTCCGCTAACCGCGACCAATCACCGCCATGGGGCAGAGCCGTCAGCATGCCCAAAGGTATTTCGGGCGCATACGGTATTCGCAGTTGGCCCCGGGCATGGACCCGGTTCCAGCACAGGCGAATGGTCTTCTCCTCCATCGATAAGTCCTGTAAAGCCAGCCGCTGTCGCAGCGCTATGAAGGAGAGAACATGTCTGGCCATCCCGTGCCCCTCCTGTCCTCCGGGCCCCGGAATTCCCTGGCTATCTCCTGGGTGAGGGTCTGTAGTTGCGCCGCTAGGTAGTATTTTTCGAAGTCCGGTACCGCAAGCCCACCCTCGTCTTTCGGTCTCATCAGGGTCTTGAGGGCCACTCTTCGTCGGCCCGAGCCCCAGAGGAATCCGACTATCATCGACCGTAAGAGTCTAAATGTGGCCGGCGGGACCCAGATCGGTAGCGTTCGGAAATAATACAGCAACCGGGGGAGCGCCACCATCTTGAGCAAAGCAATCCGCCCCGCCACCGAGAGCGGTAGCGTCGCCCAGAAATCCATATTACCCCGTAGCGCTCGGGTGCTGCGAGCAATATTCCCATCCAGGAGGTCAGCTGGTTCATGGTAAACGTACACCCCCAGGTATTTAAAGCAGTCAGGTTCCCATCTAATCTCTCCACCGACAACAGGGCTAGGCGTGCCTCTGCGAACCGGGAAGAGACAGGTCTTAGCCCAGTTCACTCGAAGGCCCGAGACCTCCCCAAACGCCGTGAGCGCCATTGCAGCCCCCTGCAGGGCAGTAACCGGGTCCTCAAGGAAGAGCAACAGGTCATCGGTGTAGAGCGAGATGTAATGTGGGCCCGAGGGTGTCCGCAGGCCATTATAATGGGTTCCCGATCGGAGTAGCAGAGCCAGTGGCTCCACCGCCAACGCAAAGAGAAGCGGGGATAACGAACAACCCTGTCTCGTGCCCCTCTCCACCGGGTATTGTGAGGAAACCAGCGGGCCTGCCCGAACCCTGGCCGATGCCGAGGCGTATAGGACCGTTGTCCATCTGATGAAACCCTCGCTGAGGCCGAATCGCAGTAACACCGTGCGCAGGTAGTCCCATTCGAGGCTGTCAAAGGCCTTCTCTAAGTCCACCGATAGGACCACCGGGCACGGGGCGTCCACGAGCGGTTCTCCCAACAAGCGGAACAACCTACGGATGTTCATGGTCGTGTTTCGCTTGGGGATGAATCCAGCCTGGTCTTCGTGTACCAGAGAGCCCATGTGACCCAGCAGCCTCGAAGCCAAGATGCTGCTCAGTATTTTATAGTCGACCGTTAGCATTGATAAAGGACAGTAGGACGCCGGATCGGACGAGTCCCTTCCCGGCTTGAGAAGGGGCACCACTAAGGCCTCGCACATCGAGCCGGGGAGCCGACCAAGTCTCTTCGCCTCTCTGTATACTATCAATAACCTTGGTGCTGGAGGTCAACATAAGCTGCATAAAATTCAATAGGAAGGCCGTCTAGGCCCGGGGTCTTATTCCTCGCCATCTTTTTAATGGCACTGCGGATCTCCCCCAGTTCAATGTCTGACCCCAGGGTTTTCGCCACGTCAGGCTCCACCATCGGGAGCTCCAGGGGTCGTAGATAATCATCAAGCAAATCAGGGTCTCTGGCAGAGCGACTGCGATACAAGCGTTCGTAGTAGCGTAGGTAGCAGCTCAGGATCTCAGGCTGAGTGTGCACTTCGGTCCCGTCTGCCATGCGCATGGACGTCGTCAGTGAGGTCTGGCGCGTGGGGTTAGCCAGCCATGCTAGCAGTGCGCTCGACCTATCCCCCTCTGCAAGGGACCTAACCGTATAGGCCTTGTAGTCGAAACAGCGCAGCCGTTCAACCTCCGCCGCCACCGCTTCCTTCGCCTCTACCGTGCTCTCCTGGAGTTCAGGATGCCCGGGGCGGCGGAGCTCCAACTCACGAAGCTTCCGGTCCGCAGTAGCTAAGTCGTCAAGGATAACCCGTCTTATGCCTACCTTTTTACAGATGCAATAACCCCTCACCACCACCTTAAAAGCATCCCATTCTAGCGCCCTCGAGCTCGCAGTGCCCCTGTTGGAAGCGAAATATTCCGAGATCTTATCTCCTAGGTCCGTTTTGAAGACACTGTCCTCAAGGATCTCGGGACGTAACTTCCAGGTGGGCACCGCAGGCACCCCAGGAAGCCAGCGAAGGTCCAGCAGGAGGGGGTTATGATCTGAGATGGTCCTGGTTAAATACTCAGACCGGACCGCCGCTGAAACCAGTTCAGCCGAGCCAAGAAATCCGTCTAGTCTAACGTGTAGCTCGTGCAGTCTCGAGAAGTAGGAATAATCTCTCGCGGCAGGGTGCTGCGCCCTCCAAATATCCGTCAGACCCCAGTGCATCTGCCAGTCCCCACGACCTTTAGCCACACGGCGAACCGGAGAGTCAGGGAGAGGCGGATGCGATCGATCAGTCTCCACATCCACTACTGAGTTGAAATCTCCACCGAGCAAGAGGGGCCCGGAGAAGAAGTGGGCCAACGAGCCCGATAACCTGGAAAAGAAGGCAACTTGGTCCATATTGGGTGCGTAAACACAGCAAACGTTCAGGTCCCTCCCCCCCAGAGTGCCCGAAATGGCCACATAGCGCCCCTCCGGGTCCACCACCGATTTCGTGACCTAGAAGGGAACCCCAGCTCTAATCCAAATCAGCGCCCCCCTGGCATACGCGGAGTACGACGTGCAAAAGACCTGCCCTCTCCACCTACGCTGCAGCGCCGCCCCTTCCGCCTTGTTCAGATGGGTCTCCTGCAACAGCGCCATTTGTACCCCTCTACGCACTAAATAAGCATGTACTTTGTGACGTCTAGACATGGTGTGAAGCCCCCGCACATTCCAAGTAATACATTTCACATTAGCAACATCAGCCATTGTCCCATATTGTTCGTGCAAAGTCTCCCCATCCGGGTCCCAGCAAAGAAAGAACAACAAGCAACCCAGCACTGATGGCGGCCATTTTCCCCAACCAAAACTCAACAACCCCAACTCGATCAAATCCCTTACCCACCCTCCCCAGAACAGGACCCAAATAGCACCATCTAGTTCCCATCCAAACCATATCCTCAAAAAAAACCCTGTCCCCGACTAATCCTGCGGTCGCCACCGTAGGAAGGCCTTAAGGGCCAAGTGCGGGCTGGGCGTTGGCAGTGGGCCCTCGATACTCTGGCTACCAGGACTAAAGCTAGCCCAAAACAGTACTGGTAACCCTCAGGGCACGAGCAAGGCACCCCACCCCCACCTCCCCGGGAATCATGATCAATCGTCGGTACCCGCCACCCCCACTCCGGGCCCCCACCCAAACGATTGCAGCTCACCCCGTCAACCCTGTCCATCCAGAAGGTCCTCAACCGATTTCGGTGTAATCACCGGCGTGTGGACGCTATCAGTCACCGACTCCTCCGAGTCCGTTGGTTCCCCCTCGTCACCAGGGTCCGCCTCCTCTTCGATGGTGCCGTCCCGTGAGCCAGACAACGCTGATAACACCTCCAACACTCCCTTCCGCTCCGTCGATGTCTCCGCAGTTGAGGGTCCTCCGGATCGGCCACAGCGACTCCGAATTCTCTTGGATCGCCGTCGCTGTCCCGGCTCCACCACTAGCTGAGATGAAGAGCCAAAGCCATCCTTCCCGGCTCTATAAAGTTCAAGCCAGTTACAGACCTCCTCCGGGGTATCAAAGAATTGAGTTTTGTCATCGACAATTATGCGTAGCCGCGCGGGAAATAGGAGCGAGTATTGGATGCCCTCGCTCCAGAGCTCGCGTTTGACTGCCAAGAATGAGAACCGCCTGCGTTGGGTCTCATAGGTGTAGTCCGGGAAGATGTTCACCTGGCTGTTCTCCACCTTGAATGGGCCATTATGTCTGGCGGCATTAAGGATGAGGTCTCTGTCCCGAAAGTGCAATAACCGTGCTACCACCGGTCGCGGGGCACGGCCCTGTTGCGGCGGCCTCGCTGGAACTCTATGTGCTCGCTCCAGGGTGTAGAAAGAGGATAGACCCTCCGGAGCCACTGTGTCTCGGAGCCAGGCTTCTAAGTAGGCCACCATGTCACCATCCTCAATCTTCTCCGGCAGGCCCACCACTCGAATGTTGTTGCGCCTGTTACGGCCTTCCGCATCTTCCGCTCGTTGCTCCAGAGCAGTAATCCGGGATAGGGCATCCTTCATTGTCGCGGCCAGGGTGCGCTGCGCTGGCTCCAAAGTTTTCACCGAGCCTTCTACTTCCTTGACCCTATCCGAAAGTTTGCCATGATCTGCTCTAAGGAGGCCCAGACTCGTCGCCACCTGGGCAATGTCCTGCTGGAGGGCCGAGCGTGTGGTCGCAATCGCCTCCAAGACACGGTCAAATTGTTGTTGCAGTGGTGCGCCACCAGAACTCTCCGGATCTTTACGTTACTCTTTGTCCGGGGTCTCTGAATCTGATGCGGCTGGGGTAGTCCCCTTGGCTCCCCTTGGTTTCCCCATGTCGCAGGAATCACGCTGTGTGGATCCAGCCAGAGGCGCCACCAAGTGCGGGCTTCGGCTATGTCTCTCCCGGTTATTGGTCTTCGGGTCGGGGGTCGGCGATCTCCGTCTCCAGGGCCTGTTGGACCTCCACAGCTTCGGCCCGCGCCGCCACCAAGTCGTCGGAGGGCACTGAGGAGGAGGCGGAGACAGTTGGCGCCAGGTCGGGCAGGCCCGCCTGGCTGATGAGGACCCGGAGCGAGGGCCACCAACACCACCGGAGACTTTGTGGCGCCTAGGGGCAGTGCCTCCCATGGGAGTGGGTCGATCAGGGAAATGCAGCCAGGTGCGGTCCAGGGGGGCAGTACCGCAGGCAGGGCCTCCAGGCGTCCGTGTGCCGAGGTCCACTATAGTGAGGGCATCCGACCCTCCAGGCGCGTTCCCTGTTGCCTGAGTCCAATCAGATCTGTACCCAGCCCCTCATATCGCAGGGAAGCGAAAAGGTGGAGGGTACGCTGTGGCTAGCGATGTTCCTCCAGTTCAATGGTCCCGTCCAAGGGGACAATGAGGTCCGGGCGCCATGTTGGGTCGCACTCCGCGGATCCACAAACTTCGATTTTCCGTCGGGTCACCTCATGTATGGGCTGCACCGAAGTCCCCGGCAGGTCCCAGTCGATCCGATCAACCGTTTGCGGGGGTTAGGGTGCCCCACGGCCTCCGATTTACAGGATAATTCCGGGCACAGTCCCGGAGCCGAGCTCTCAGGCGACCACCGCCATCGGCGCCCAAGCCACGCCCCCCGAAGTCTCGGGGGTATCATTAATAGCCAGATAATCAGCGAGGCACGTGTGAAGTTGCTTGGTGACTTTCGGCCGTTGTAAGAGGGTTTTCCGCAGTCACCACGTTCCAGGGGGGCGGGTGGATTTGGGGACCTGGAGTGTCAATTCCACCGCGTCGTGATCAGACAATGCCGCCGGAACGATGCTCACGTCTCTGAGAGTGGTAAGTAGTTCAGAGGAACCCAAGTAGTGGTCTAACCTGGCATATGTGTGGTGTTCGTAGGAGTAAAATGTGAAATGTGATATGTTAGGATGTGTAGCCCTCCATAGATCCACTAGGCCCCTCTCGTGTAACCAGTCTTTACCGGTGGCTGTAATGGCGCCGGTGTCCCCATAACGATGTCCCGACCTGTCTATATTTGTGTCCATCACTAGATTGCGGTCTCCCCCAATGAGCAAAAGAGAGTTAGGGGACTGAAGTGACTCGGAAATGGCACCTTTTAAAAAGGCTTCTTGTCCCGAATTCGGGGCGTATAGGGGGACGATTGTGAAGCGTTGGCTCCCCAGTGAAAAAGTGTACGCTAACAACCTGCCTTTGATTTCCCCCATCCTGTCACCCACGCTGCCTCGGAAACCTCTGGATAGCAAAATGCCCCCCCCCCCCACCTTTTTTGTTGGGAGAGAGGAAAAAAACTGCTGGGGAAAGGCACATGAGCGCAGCCTATGCCAATCTTTAGGTAGAAGATGAGTTTCCTGTAATAAACATATGTCGGCCCCGGAGTTCTCCAGGTACGAAATCACAGCCCTTCGTTTAATAGGGTTATTCAAGCCCTTCACATTAAGGGTCAATACTTTCAAATTAGACTCCATCCTAGGAGATCAGACGTTCCATGGGCTATGTACATGCGATCCCATTGTTGAAGCCGATGACAAACCGACAAGCACTCCATACTCACAAACCCCCTGGCACACTGGGTCCCACCACCCATCCCACATCCAACCCCCCATCCCAACCTCGCCCCCCGACCCCTCCCCTCCCGTTGCCCTTCCCCCAATGCCCCAACTCCCCAACCAGTTTCCCCAGATCAAGACCCGAATCCTCAGACCTGAATGTGCAACTCCCCCCACCCACTGCCCACTCCCCAACCCCTAAACCAAAAAAAGGTATAGTCCCAGTCCTGTCAGTCCACACAGGGCCGTGGTAAAGTTACTTACAAGGGTCATGTCCGATGGCGGCCATCGCGGCCCCCCACCCGGCACCCCCCCAGCCCATGAGCATGGTACATGCTATGATCAATCTCCCCATCAAGCGTAAAAATCATTTAGAGGGGGATGTCTCTCTGGCTACTTCCGCTACTGCTGTCGCTCTCTCCTGTGTTATGATGTGGGCCTCAGGTTTCAAGCGTTGCGACGGGAATCGTCTCTGGCCCACTGTTTGCCAGCCTCCTCTGGATGGCCCCTGCGACGCTCTCACTGGCGGTGTGTCTTCTTCCAAATCAAGTCCCAGAAGAACGCAAGTGTCTTTTAGGGAGCGCATTTGGTGAAGGGCCCCATTCCATTTAAATATCAACCTGAACTGGTGGCCCCATGAATATGAAATTTCTTTCCGTCGCAGAAAGTCCGTCGCAACTTTGAACGCTTTTCGTTTTTGTAGCGTGATGGCCGAGAGGTCCTGGTATAGGGGAACAGGGTGGTCCTGGAATTGAAGAGGTTGTGTTTGCCTTGCCTCCCGAAGGATCCTCTCTTTTAACGGGAAGTCAGCGAGAAAGGCTAAGATGTCCGGCGGTGGGGCGGAAGCACGTCTAGGAAGCCCAACTCTGTGTGCCCGGTCGATGCGGACGATAAAGTCAGCAGGTTCACCCAAGATGCTTCGGAACAGGTCTTGCAGGTAGCTAGTGACATCCGTCCCTTCTGCTTTCTGAGGGACCCCCCGGACCCATATTTTGTTGCGACTGGAGCGTTTTTTAAGGTCCTCCGCGTGGGCCTGGAGGTCTAGTTGTTGGTCCGTGAGTCTCAGGACCTCCTGTTGGAGCTGGTCGATTTCCCTGCTTCTTGTCTGGTCGGCCTCCTCGATGGCAACTACTCGTTCCCCAGGACCCTCCACGTCTCGCCTGAGCTCTCGGACCTCTCCCGCCACCTCCTGCTTCAAGGACTTGAAATCTTCGTGCTTTGGGTGCTGCCTCCGCACCTCAGGGGTATTCAGGCAGGCTGTTGTACAAGCTGCAGTTTCGCCGCTCTGCTAGGCGCAGGACCGGGGCCTCAATTTTCACGGCACCCGGCCGGCCTCACCTCCACCGCTGGCCGGACCGCGACGACGGCAAACAGTGCTCCGAGCCGGTCCCAGACCTGGGGCCGGAGGCAGAGGGCCGCTCCTGTAGGCTCTGCAGGCAGCTCGCCAGCCCCACCGATGATCGGGGGCCAGGGTAGAGAGTGTGCGAGCCGGTCACCGCACCGGGGCAGCCGCCATTTCTGAATCCTCTGCTAAGATGTCACTCCCGTTCCGCGCCCCACGGGGGTCGTGTAGGATCCGCGACAGCTTTCGGGGGGTAGCAGTTGGTCCCAGAACTCGCCGTCAGCTTTGCAGGATGGTCTGGGGAGGTTAAGCGCCACTATTAGGGGCTGTAGGAGGGATTGGGGCACGGAGCCGCGGAGACCTGCATCCGATCAGGTCGCCATCTTGGACACACCCCCTACAAACCCTTTTAACCGCATTCTCGGGATTCATGACAGAACCGGATTTGGCTATCAATAATTCGAAGTCTTATGTCATGAAAGTGGGGAAACAAACGAAAAAGAGTTTTCAGTTCAGTGTTGGCAAATGCTAAGATCCCCAGCACTAATGTATTTTCCTATCTAGGGGTGCTGTTTGACAATCAACTAAAATGGGGTCCCCTAATTCAAAGAACAAAATGGGATCTGGCTCGGGTCAATGCAGCAATTTTTAACTTTGCCTCTAAAGTAGGGAAGAAACCGACAGGAGCTATACTACAAGTGTATCAAGCAAAAAGCTTAGCCATAGCGACTTATGGTAGTGAAATCTGGGGTTACGCTGTCACAGATTCCCTCCAGGTAGTAGAAAATGGGTTTTTGAAATGATTATTATATGTTCCGCGTGGAACCTCGAATTAGGGGTCCGCGAGGAATTGTGGGTTTCCTACCTAAGTGTTAGTCTTGCTCTGCGTCCCTTGATTTTCTGGTTAAAGTGTTGGTTGAACGAAGATCTAATCCTCACTCATTTGATTTTAAGAGAATGCATGACACTAGATAATGTGGCTCACATCCCCTGAATTAACTATATCAAAAGAGGGTTTTAATGGATTGGGCGGGGCGTTTAATTTTTCTAATCCAGATGTCATTGTAAGAAGGGATGTGGAACTAACCAAGACAGCCTTTCTGAGCCGAAGGCTAGCAGATCGGGAAGTAGAGGTGGTCCGGAAACCTAGGGGTCGGTTCCGATGCGGGAAAAAAAACGTCTGTCCGATTTTCATCCAGAGCCATCGCAGTACGATTCGTACCCGTCCGTCCGATCTGTATTCCGTCAATCGGTCCGAATCGGCGCGATCCGTACGTATTGCAAGGCTGAAACAGTGAACTGTACGACTCGTACACATGCCGTACAGACCCGACGAGTACGATCTGCACCGGGTTATGAGGACGTGATTCGTATGGCCCACGTCAGGTAAGGGCGATTCATACGGAAAAGCACACAATCACATACACACTGTACTGTGCGTACACCCCATGATAGCAGGGGTACGGTGCGTACCCCTGCGATCATGGGTGTACGCAGATGTCGCGTACAGCAAGTTCCGACGGAGATTCGTGCAGAGATTCGAGTCGTGCGGTCTTTGTGCGATTCGTACGGAGTCCTGCTCCTGGTACCAATCGTACTTCGTCGTACGTACGGGGGAGGTTGCAGGGTACGATTCGTACGGGAAAAACGTTCCGAACGGCTATTCTGAGTGTTTTTTCCCGAATCGGAATCGACCCCCCGTGTACGGACAAATTTAAGGCTCAAATCAACGCCACTGACGTAACTATAGCTCATGGGGTCTTTGACAACACATGAGAAATTCCTTTTAACTAGGTTTCGGATAAATCTCTTCCACCTTCTGCTCGCAAGACCTAAGGGGGCTAACTGAGGTCGATCGCAGGGTGTACTCAACGTACACATAGCGAACATGGGGTACGGTGCGTATACCCCGAGATCGCGGGGTATGGTGTGTACACCCCGTGATCGCAGGGGTACACACCGTACCCCTGCAATCATGGGGTGTACGCACCGTACCCGGGGGGGGGGGCGTTCCGTACCTGTTTCGGGGCGAACTCTGCTTTTACGGCTGTTTTCAGCTCCCGTAGAAAAAGGGTTGTACGGTGCGTACCCGACACGAATCGTACTTGCCGGATCGGAAAAAGCAGCCGCGAACCGTACAGATGTCGCGTACAGCGAGTTCCGAGGGAGATTCGTGCGGAGATTCGAGTCGTACGGTCTTTGTACGAGTCGTACGGAGTCCTGCTCCTGGTACCAATCGTACTTCGTTGTACGTACGGGGGAGGTTGCAGGGTACGATTCGTACGGGAAAAACGTTCCGAACTGCTCTTCGGAGCGGTTTTTCCCAAATCGGAATCGACCCCCTAGTGTACATACATATTTAAGGCTCAAATCAATGCCACTGACGTAACCATAGCTCATGGGGTCTTTGACAACACATGAGAAATTCCTTTTAACTAGGTTTCAGATAAATCTCTTCCACCTTCCGCTCGCAAGACCTGAGGGGGCTAACTGAGGTCAAGTGCTAGCTCCCTGCATGTGCGACAGAAAGTCTCCGCAGGACTTACTGACCTTTGTGTTCCTTTGTAAACTTTATGAAGTCCCCGGTAGGCATTTTTTACTTCTTGTTTTAAAAAAGATGAATTTTAAACAAGTTAAACCAGCCCCTGTTTATCTCCAATTGTTGAAGGATGGTTGTACTTTTTTTATAGTAGGGTTTTTAAAAGCAACTATGAAATCAAGGCACTGTATGGATATGTATAGACTGTTTATTTTGATATGCTTTTAGATGATTTATTGTGCTGTACTGGACCTTTTTCTTTTAAATTGTGTCAATATCTTACTGTTTTTATGCATTGTACATTGTACTTGTGTAACTTTTATGGTGTTTTAAACAAAAACCGAATAAAGTTTATTAACTCACTGACTGACTGACTATTCCATATTTTCCAACTCTTGGCCCGCAAAGATTTTCTGCCATATTTACGCTGTTTAAGGGTGCGTTGCTTGAACAGGTGTGCCACGGATGAATGCAGGTTTCTCACTTTGCAGGTGGTCTGGTCATTGATTCTGGGGGCCTGAGTTATGAAAACTGTCGCATATGTCAGGAATCCTGACATATCTGTCGGCGTAAAAGTCACGCATTGCTGGAAATGTGTTGCAAGCATGACGAAACTCCAGCAGCATTGGGTTAGCCTGTGCCTATGGCACTGCATCACCATAGTTCCTACCATGAGGCAGACATAAGGTTTTGAAACAGTGGCGTCCTAGAAGTGTCGCAGTGAAATCTGATAGATTTCACTGCAACACTTCTACGACCCTTTTTACTTGGGAACCCCCAACCTGCCTACATTATGCCTGATATATTTACAACAAGGAGTGGTGAGGGACAGAGTCTCTGAATTAAGCAGAAAGCTCTCACCCAGTCAAGAGATCAGGGCTAGATCCAACACCGTTTTTTAGCTCACTGCACCATCCCAGTTTCAGAACCTGGCTGTATGCAAATTAGTCTGTTCCTGTCCCAGTGCATGATGGGAACAGGGCAAACCAAACTACAAAAGCCAATTCTTACACTGGGAAGGAAACAAGCTCCCGGGGACCGGTTTCTGGCATTACAGCCGTCTTCGGCCCGGTTTGCTTGAATCCTGATGGTGCAATGAGCAAGGGTCTCACATCTGAGAATACCCTTCCACGCTTAGGGTGGACAAAAATATTTACAACAAGGAGTGGTGAGGGACAGAGTCTCTGAATTAAGCAGAAAGCTCTCACCCAGTCAAGAGATCAGGGCTAGATCCAACACCGTTTTTTAGCTCACTGCACCATCCCAGTTTCAGAACCTGGCTGTATGCAAATTAGTCTGTTCCTGTCCCAGTGCATGATGGGAACAGGGCAAACCAAACTACAAAAGCCAATTCTTACACTGGGAAGGAAACAAGCTCCCGGGGACCGGTTTCTGGCATTACAGCCGTCTTCGGCCCGGTTTGCTTGAATCCTGATGGTGCAATGAGCAAGGGTCTCACATCTGAGAATACCCTTCCACGCTTAGGGTGGACAAAAATATTTACAACAAGGAGTGGTGAGGGACAGAGTCTCTGAATTAAGCAGAAAGCTCTCACCCAGTCAAGAGATCAGGGCTAGATCCAACACCGTTTTTTAGCTCACTGCACCATCCCAGTTTCAGAACCTGGCTGTATGCAAATTAGTCTGTTCCTGTCCCAGTGCATGATGGGAACAGGGCAAACCAAACTACAAAAGCCAATTCTTACACTGGGAAGGAAACAAGCTCCCGGGGACCGGTTTCTGGCATTACAGCCGTCTTCGGCCCGGTTTGCTTGAATCCTGATGGTAATCGTTTTTGGCCACTATAGGTGTGGCAGGGTATACTCAGACATGAGTCCCTTTCTCACTGCTCCATCAGGATTCAAGCAAGCCGGGCCGAAGAAGGCTGAAATGCCAGAACCCGGTCCCCGGTAGCTTGTCTCCTTTCTGGTGAAGAATTGGCTTGGTAGTTTAGTCTGCCCTGTTCCCATGATGCACTGGGCCAGGGACAGACTGATTTGCATATAGCCAGGTTCTGAACTGGGATGGGGCAGTGAGATAAATAACGGTGATGGATCAAGCCCTGATCTTTGGACTGGGTAAGAGTGGTCTGTTTAACTCAGACACTCTGTTCATCACCACCCCCCTTTTGGTAATCGTTTTTGGCCACTATAGGTGTGGCAGGGTATACTCAGACATGAGTCCCTTTCTCACTGCTCCATCAGGATTCAAGCAAGCCGGGCCGAAGAAGGCTGAAATGCCAGAAACCGGTCCCCGGTAGCTTGTCTCCTTTCTGGTGAAGAATTGGCTTGGTAGTTTAGTCTGCCCTGTTCCCATGATGCACTGGGCCAGGGACAGACTGATTTGCATATAGCCAGGTTCTGAACTGGGATGGGGCAGTGAGATAAATAACGGTGATGGATCAAGCCCTGATCTTTGGACTGGGTAAGAGTGGTCTGTTTAACTCAGACACTCTGTTCATCACCACCCCCTTTTGGTAATCGTTTTTGGCCACTATAGGTGTGGCAGGGTATACTCAGACATGAGTCCCTTTCTCACTGCTCCATCAGGATTCAAGCAAGCCGGGCCGAAGAAGGCTGAAATGCCAGAAACCGGTCCCCCGTAGCTTGTCTCCTTTCTGGTGAAGAATTGGCTTGGTAGTTTAGTCTGCCCTGTTCCCATGATGCACTGGGCCAGGGACAGACTGATTTGCATATAGCCAGGTTCTGAACTGGGATGGGGCAGTGAGATAAATAACGGTGATGGATCAAGCCCTGATCTTTGGACTGGGTAAGAGTGGTCTGTTTAACTCAGACACTCTGTTCATCACCACCCCCCTTTTGGTAATCGTTTTTGGCCACTATAGGTGTGGCAGGCTATACTCAGACATGAGTCCCTTTCTCACTGCTCCATCAGGATTCAAGCAAGCCGGGCCGAAGAAGGCTGAAATGCCAGAAACCGGTCCCCGGTAGCTTGTCTCCTTTCTGGTGAAGAATTGGCTTGGTAGTTTAGTCTGCCCTGTTCCCATGATACACTGGGCCAGGGACTGACTGATTTGCATATAGCCAGGTTCTGAACTGGGATGGGGCAGTGAGAAAAATAACGGTGATGGATCAAGCCCTGATCTTTGGACTGGGTAAGAGTGGTCTGTTTAACTCAGACACTCTGTTCATCACCACCCCCCTTTTGGTAATCGTTTTTGGCCACTATAGGTGTGGCAGGGTATACTCAGACATGAGTCCCTTTCTCACTGCTCCATCAGGATTCAAGCAAGCCGGGCCGAAGAAGGCTGAAATGCCAGAAACCTGTCCCCGGTAGCTTGTCTCCTTTCTGGTGAAGAATTGGCTTGGTAGTTTAGTCTGCCCTGTTCCCATGATGCACTGGGCCAGGGACAGACTGATTTGCATATAGCCAGGTTCTGAACTGGGATGGGGCAGTGAGATAAATAACGGTGATGGATCAAGCCCTGATCTTTGGACTGGGTAAGAGTGGTCTGTTTAACTCAGACACTCTGTTCATCACCACCCCCCTTTTGGTAATCGTACCTTATGCCTGAGGCAGGCATAATATAGTGCGGGCTTTACAAGGTAAAGCATCTGCCTAGATGTTTCATCTTGTAAATATGACATAACGTAGCACATTGTTTACGCCGCCACTGCGTCACGAAATGTGAAGCAACAGCGGCGCAAAAGTGTTGCAAGGCCTTCATAGAAAAGGCCCAGTATTTAATGAGTATCCAATGATCACTACACAAAGAATCCATGTATATCGAATTCCGTAATAGGAGAGCAATAGTCAGGAGAATACTTTGTCATTTTTTCCTAGTAAAAGACTCACAGCTAGATAATGGAGGCATTCAGAAAATGAACTCCAGAGTAAAAGGCAGAGACAGAAGAAAATGTAAAGTACACACAAAAGTATTCCTCCATTGCAATAAATGAAATAGATTTCTTCCAGACAGTGGGCCTTTTTTTGAGTTTGGAGGATGGGATACTCCATCAAAAAGTGCCTTGTGTGACCTTCGCCATCTTACAAGTGCCATAGGCTAAAACGCACTTGTATTATGGCAGATGAGACATATTTTTGAGGGAGTATCATGTTGGCCATCCTCTAAATAGGGGCTAGAGTTCTACCTTAAAGGAGATTCTTTTTGACTCTTTAGGTACAATTAACTCATTGTTATGGATCTTGAAATGACATTCAATGAAAGTAACGTAAAATGTACATTGCAATATGTTGCGCTATTTTTTAGTTTTGAATAAGTGTAAGCAATGACACACATTTGAAGTGGTAGCTTGTTGGCTAAAGACACTAAGAAAATGGATTAGCTCGTTAACATGAGGGTGGAGATCCCAGACAGGTCCTTATTGCATATCAAAATCTGTCGGAAAAGGTGTCGGAACTGATGATGGTTCCCGCGAAGAACTTGGTGAAAGGGGGGGCCTAGATGGTTTAATCACGATTGTTCCAAAGCAGCACGTAACCTAAGGTTAGCTCTGTCAGTTAAACCAAGAAACCGGGAGGATGTAAAACTGCGTCGGAAAGAATATAAGTCTGTTATCGCATCTCATAAGGAGTTTTTAAGAAAAGAGGATTGGGACGAGATACTTGACCCCTCCACCTTAAAATGTAGCTCTAAATTCTGGGCGCTAGTTAAAAGACCGTTTCTGGCTGAAGACCCGGGTGATGGTCTAGATTGCTGTATTACTATGGAGGAGTGGGAACTTCATTTTAAACGTCTATATCATTCAGGGGACCCTGTAATAGTTGATGTATCACCTTATGACAGGGGAGGCATCATTAAATTTGATATAAGTGAAGTAATGGAGGCCATAGAAGGTCTCACAGCTAGGAAGGCACCAGGACCTGACGGAATCCCCCGGATCTGTATAAATCTGATCCAAGTTTTTGGGCACCTATTCTGGTAGCTGTATTTAATGCAGCAGCTATAGCGGGCTGTCCTTTATCCTGGGGTCTATCAACAATTGTCCCTGTGTTTAAGAAAGGAGATAAGGGCAGCCCCCTATGTTATCGTCCAATCTCATTAATAGATTCCATGGTCAAGATTATGGGGAGAATCCTACTGCAGCGAATGTCAAGTTGGACGTCGGACAACAATATTATGTCCATCTCCCAGTATGGCTTCTGTAGAGGCCGTTCCACCATAACCCAGTGCCTTAATCTTTTCCTTATACTGAGTAAATATACTGTTGTGCAGAAGGGAACTGTCCACCTTGCCTTCATGGATCTGTCATCGGCCTTCGATTGTGTAAACGGTGGGAGTCTGTGGCAGATCCTGAGGGAGAAAGGTGTGGACATAGGGATTGTTGATTTTTTGATGGACATGCACAGTAACACCAGTGCAAATGTAAGGTACTTAGCAAATGGGGACACCACTGGCAATTTTAACATTAAAAAGGGAGTGCTTCAGGGTTGCATTCTGGCCCAATTTCGTTTTAATTTTTATATTAATGATTTAGATGCTGCTTTGCAGAAGGTACAATCAGACTGCCCTAGAGTTGGCAGGCGGGGTATTCCAGTTCTTTTATACGCAGATGATGCAGTTTTAATTTCCAGAACGGAAAAGGGTATCCAGGCGCTTTTGAATGCTTTTAATATTTTTATGACTAACAGAGACCTATTGGTCAACAATTCCAAATCATATATCATGCATGTTGGCCGACAACCGAAAAAGAATTTTATTTTTAAACTAGATGATGTTTTGATCCCCATTACACAAACGTTTTCATACCTTGGTGTCGTATTTGACACAAAGCTCAGCTGGGGTCCTCACCTGGCTAGAAAGAAAGGGGAAATGACAAGGGTAAATGCCTCTATCTTTAATTTTGAAACGAAATTGGGGAAGAAGCCAAATACTGCAATGATGAAACTCTATAATTCTAAATCAATAGCTACCGCTGTATATGGCAGCGAGTTATGGGGATACGTAAATGGAGAACAGTTACAGGTCACCGAAAACAATTTTCTAAAACGCCTTCTCTGTGTTCCAGCCAGTAGACCTAATCTGGCGGTACACGAAGAACTGGGGACACAGTACTTATGTGATATATTTGCCATAAGACCGCTGATATGTTGGGTAAAATTGTGGTTGAACCAAGATATACCGCTTACCCACCTGATTGTGAAAGACCTTGTGTCTCAGGACAATTCAATGTGCGTGCCCTGGTTAAAATACCTGAAATCTTGCTTTTCAAGGCTTGGATGTTTGAACTTGTTTGAAAACCCTTGCGAGATTGTAAAGGGGGATGTGGCAGCACTTAAGCGGGCTTTTCATATGGACAGGATCACCCAAAGAGAAGGGGAGGAGCTCAAGAAACCTTATATTAGGAAATATGTTATGCTAAAAACCTGTGACACTATAGAACCATATTTAACATGCACCTTCACTTCTCATGAAAAATTTCTGTTGACGAGGTTTAGTTTTAATATTTTTCATCGTCTTTTAATTAGACCAAAGTCGCATATTTTTAATAAAACTGTTGCTCCCTGTGGCTGCGACGGGAAGTCTCCACAGGATATGCTGCATTTTATATTTTTATGTAGGTTTTATGAATACCCGCGCAGACGTTACCTTGTAGCTATTTTAAAAAAACTAAATTTTAATCAAATAAGACCAGCACTTATGTATTTACAGCTTTTGCACAGTGACAGTGTTCTTCATGTATTAGAATTTTTGAAATTAACTGTCAAACTGAGAAATTGCCTGGATCTGTGATTTTATACCTCTTAAGGAAGATTAGCTTATTTATTGAAAGATCTTATATCATGTTGTAAACCCAGTATTATTTTCACTTCACTGCTGATTTTGTCTACTTACTCATTATTGAAATTCGTATAATATGTCTTTTTTATGTGATTATGATTTTTAAAGAATGACATTTTCAATGTATTTATGTGTACTTTTATGGTGTGAAACAAAACCGAAATAAAGTCTCTATTGAATTGAATTGATTATCTCGTTAATTTGTTCCACACATGGCGGGGGAAATGCGTACAGGAATCTTCCATTGCTTCAAATAAAGAAAAAAGAATTTCAGGACTTTTCAGAAGGTCAAGGTGCCCCGGACATGATTGCAGAATAAACCTCTGCTGTGAGTCACATTTCCGGAGCAAGCAATGAGTCCAAATTTAAATGGGGTGTGTGCTTCTGAGAGAAGCTACCAAAGTTCCAGGAATGTTTTATGGTATGTGCACAAGGAGCTGCAACCTATGGCTATAGCCTTCCAGAGACCCTTGCTTAGTCTGATCAGACATCTGTTGGTGTCTTTTTGTGTCAATGTTCTATAGGTTAAGGGTGCTTGGTGGAGCTGATGTCTTTGTTCAGTCTTCTCTGTTTGCATAAAGGAAACGTACATTATTGCATCCTACCTTTGTTAAAAGCATAACGTCCAGATACAAGTGTTTACTGAAATAAATCAATTTTCATATCAGTGAGCCTACTTTACAAAAAGTCAGTGTCCAACAAGCTGAATGTTTTCAATGCCAGATACACATAGCCAGGACCAATAGAATTTTCCATATTATTTTGGATTTGCCGCATTTGCTACATAATTCGTCATCTGCATAATCTGTAGATTTTTACAAATTCAAATGTTTTTCTAGCTTAAACGGATCAGAAGTTACTAAAACCACAACAAAACTTGTTGCTGCAAGTGGAAGGTCCTTCACAAAGGTTGGTTGGTCACCTTTCAGTTGCTTATTGATATGTGTAGGTGTTAAACTAGTACTAATGAGTTGAAACTTTGCCCGTAATATGAGTAAAAATAACAAAATAATGACATAACATTATCACAAAGTGTGCTGCATTACCCCACTTAATTTGCCTTTTCTTGCCACATAATATAGCTTACCCTGGTGCATAAATTGTTATTCCCCTGCTGCCTAATTCCAGTGGCCATGTACATATCGGCCCAGATTCCCAAAGGTAAACGTAGGCGTTTGGTCTGAATTTAGACAAAATCTCTAAGTTTACAACTTTGGGAATTCCCAAAGGGCATTTACGAGTCATATTTTTATGTGCGCACTTAGGGTGGATATCCGGCCAAAGTGCGGACATAAATATACTACTTGTAAATGCCCTTTGTGAAATCCCAAAGTCGTAAACGTAGATGTTTGGTCTAAGTTTAGATCAAACGTCTAAGTTTACATTTGTGAATCGGGCCCACCATTTATAAAGCCTGCTAGAAGGTTGTTTGCCATTGAGTTTTTCCTTTGCAAATATTTCCTGATGTGTTTAGGAAAGATATCAGTTGGATTGTGACATATTTGTGTTGGCTTTAAAGGCTTGCTCCTGGGAATGGTTTTCTACCATTCCATCTTGAGACATTCATGAATTACTCTCTAGGTGGGATATGTTAGCTGATTAGCAATTATACACACAGCTTGATTGTCCTACGCCTGAGATGTAATGTGTGTGTAACTGGAGTTGTATCTTTGCACTGAGAACCTTGGCTTAGAAGAATTTTGTTTCCTAGGGATAGCTTTGCTGTCAGAGATTTGAGTCTCTAATATCTAGGAGTCCCAAGTATTTCTTTTTTTTTGATCTCTCAAGTTGGAAAATATGAGTAATTCAAGTAACTTGATTTAATTGTAATATCAGAGAAACTGGCATAATGCTGTTAGAAATTATAGTACGTACAAAGATATTTTAATATGGATGCACTGAGGACTTGTGGTGATCTAACTTGTGTTTTAAGGCCAAGCAAAGACAGAGAAAACCAAGGTGAATGTTCAGAGGCCCTGCAGCTAGCTTTGTATGTGATGAGGATCATGTTATTGATATAAAATGATGATCCGGGATTGAATACTGCCAAATGCACAGACAACGTGCTTGAAGGAAATCTCATGGTAAGTATTCCCAAGCGAAGAGGCAAAAGCCCTAAAATCACTATTACACAAAGAGTTTCCTAACTTGGGAGTTGTTTTAGAGTATAGGTGATTTTACCAATCAAAATAGTCAGTGAAGAGGATTTTAGTAGATTAATATTTAACCAGGAGTCTTGTTTTTACCCTGGACAGTAAAGATTTCCCCTAAATTAGGTAATGTTGATATTTCCAATGCCTTCATTATGTTACGGAGATTTGCTGTCCAGGGGACAAGAATATTTTACTGTAGACTACATTTTATTAAGTGTCTCACCATTCCTACAGGAACATTAATTAAACAGAACAAATAATTTAAAATTATTTGCTGGTTCTTTAGCTGGATTGGGAAGAAACTAAGGGAGTTAGAGGGTTATTAGCTCGGCTCGCCCTCCAGTCATTAAAGTCAAAAGAAAGGTTTCTGTTTCCAGATACCTGAGAGCCTTGCTAGAGGAAAGGACACCCACTGCTCAATGGGGTTGGCTGTTGGGAAAGTGTATAATGTGTAGAAAAGGAAAAATTGTTCCTTTTTTAGGTGTCCCCTCACTCACCGGGGTTGCCCCACGGTGACATGCTTCATCATTGGGGCCATCCCAGTCCTCTACGGGCTGGGGCGTGCTACGACTTGCGGAGTTACGTAGGAGCACTTAAATGGACTATGTGTGGTGCATGTGTATTTGTGGGGAGTGGACTATGTGATGAGTTAAAAATACCTGCCCAGTAGGTTACTAATAAACTTTATTCTGACCTCTAGGTGGTAGTATTAAAAACGGGGTAGGGAGATAGGCTGTCCTAAACTTAATGTGTCCAGATGTACCTATCAACTCCTAAGTCGACATGTTTCGTGCATACCCCAAGCACTTCTTCGGGACTACACAGGGACCAGCCCTGTGTTCGCCACTCCTTACTCTGTCACTGAGATATTTACAAAAAAGGTTTTAAACTGCAGCAAACTCTGTTAAGTGCATGCATTTATACCTACGTATTTTGTTCCAAAAACACGTGGTTCCTGAAAGATAGAAAACAACTTTAAAATTCAAGGGGTGGTTGGCCCCATTAGGTATCACACACAGTTTTTTACAGAAGTGATGTACTCTGTGAATTCGGAAGCGGACTCGTTGGCCGTGCTTGTTTTCATGCACAAAAACGTGATTGATTTCGTGCATTTTTGAACGTGGTTTTTAACCAAAACACCTTTCACAGTGTCACACCCATACATTCAACAGTCATACACACTCATACATACTTTCTTATGAGACCTAACTGGGCCCCATGGAGTCGGAGGGGTATCGGTATCCTCGCAACTCTGATGAGAGAGAAATGGAGTTGTTAAGTCACCCAGTATTGTTCGTTCTCTAGGCATTTCCTCCGTTTTCAAAATCGGCATTCCTTCGTGCCCTATTCCACTTACTTGTGCTCTGGTTACCTCCTGTATTCAGGCACCTACTCTTTCTCCCTCCGGTCCGGATGTTATCGGACTGGAGATTCCGTGTTGTTTAAATGCTGATGCCATTCGCGGTATCCCAGCGCTGTCGTGGGAACGCCCTTTGCGCACGCTAGAGCGTATACTACTCTACCCGTGCCCCGTCTACGTGGCGGCCATCTTAGGGGTGGCGATCTTCGCTCATAGTCGGGAAAAAGTGTCTAAAGTGACTAATATTGTATTACGACACCTCTAAATAATTTTAGGGTGATATACGGAATACTAGTCATATTATCAGGGTTTTAACCGCCGTGTTCGAAAAAAATGGGAAATAGTTCAAAATCGAACTGATGGAGCTGGCGTGCTAATGCTACCCTTCCAAAGAGTATGGGTTCTCAATAATATTCCATGGTAGTTTATAGCTGGTACAATACAGTATTTTAACAAGGGATCTTAGCCTTCCAGTGATAGCTTCAGCCACACAGTATAATATTTCATCAGGGATTATACAGTTATTGCCAAAAGTTTGTAGGGACTATATTCAAGAGACTTCGCAAAAATTCACATATAATGGGGCTGGTTTCCTAAGATTTACATGTGTCTTTTATGTAAACTGTCCCCAAGGTATGTCGTCATTCAGTCCCACGATATGGGAGCGGAGTCTAAACACCCAGCGTTGCTCCTTTTCTAATAATTTCTTTTCCATGTCAGCATGGGGTGGTTGGGTTTCCAGTACTACCCAGCGCATGTCATTGGGTGTGTGTGCTTTTTCCAAAAAGTGTGTTGTCATTTTGGTGTTCGAGTGTTTGCACCTAAAGTTACTGCGATGTTCAACCATTCTGGTGTTAACCTTTCTGGTTGTCATTCCAATATAATGCAAATTACACACACATGTGATCATGTAGACAACTCCTGATGTATTACAGTTTGAAAACTGTCTTAACTCCCATTTGAGGCCTGTATTACAGATCACCTGCTTGGTGGTTTCAGTCAGGTGGCACACGCTGCAGTTGGAACATGGATGGTGTCCAGCCGGCAAGGGGTGCAGACGTCGAACTGGGCCTTCCATAGATCTAGGGCGTGTGTGTACCATCAAGTCCTTCAAGTTTTTCCCTTTCCGATGACTGAACATTGGTTGGGTGATGTTAAGACCCCCGCTGTTCAGAGTTCTCCAATGTTTTTTCACAATCTTTGTCACCTGTTGTGAAGCTACTGTATACGTAGTGATGCAGATGGGCCTTTTTTCAGATGGATTTGGTGGTGGTTCCTCAGGTTTGGACTCCAACAATGCATCCCTGTGGTTATTGGATGCCCTTTTCTTAGCCTTCTGGACAATCTTTTTAGGGTACTGTCTCTGATATAGTTTGTCACATAGTTCCTTGGCCTGCATTTCATAATCACATTTTTCTGAACAGTTCCTTCTTAGTCTCAGAAACTGCCCAAATGGCAGATTTTCACGGAGTTGGCGTGGGTGGAAGCTCTCAAAGCTAAGTAGGCAATTCCTAGACGTTGGCTTAAAATGTGTCGTAGTCGTTAGTGTCCCTTTTTCTGCCTTAATGTTTAGGTCTAGGAAGACTAGATGTTCGCGGCTCATTGTGGAGGTGAACTTCAGGAAAGGGTCCTGGAGATTCAGCCAGTTTAGGAACACATCTGCCTCCTGCTCATTTCCATTCCAGATGAGGATGACGTCATCGATGTAACGTCTCCACATCTGGATTTTGGTGGCATGCGGGTTGTCTGTATTCAGGATCTTTTTTGTCTCTAACCAGTGCACATACAGTCCCGCCACGCTCGGCGCGAATGTGCTTCCCATGCTAGTTCCATGGGTCTGTTTGTATATCGTTTCCTGGAAGAGAAAGAAGTTCTCGGTTAGGGCAAGGCGGCAACATTCTAGCACTACATGCCTCGGTGTTTTGTAATCCCATTGGCTTTCGAATAGGATGTCCTCTAGGATCTGTAGGGTCTCTCTGTGAGGCAAGCTTGTATACAGGCTCTCTACGTCGAGACCTATTAGTATCTGCGTGGAGGGGTCAAAAGGTAGGTCTTTTAGAAGGCACAGTACTGATTTTGTATCCTGTAGGTATGTCTCTGTCTTCTGTACCAAAGGTCTCAAGAATGCGTCCGCAAACTTGGACAGAGGTTCAAGTATTGATCCTATGCCTGAGACGATGGGTCTCCCAGGTGGTTTTTCCAACCTTTTATGGATTTTTGGGATAGTATAAAAATAGGGGGCCCTGGGGTGTTTGTTTTCCAGGAAATCTGCCTCCTTTCTAGTTAGCCAATCGTTGACCAGACATTCTTCCACCATCCCAGCTATCTCAATCCTTAGGCGTTCTGTTGGGTCTGCCCTCAGTACCTCATAATTTCTTTGATCTGCCAGTAATCTCAGGCATTCTGTCTCATAGTCTTCTGAGTTTTGTATAACAATTGCCCCGCCTTTGTCGGCTGGTTTTATTGTTATTGTTGCATCGTTGGCTAGTTCAGCTATCGCTTCCTTTTCAGCTCTACTGGTGTTATGAAAAGTATTTAAAGCCCTGGCGTCCAGATCCATTACATCTTTCAGGATTGCTTTTTCAAAAGCCAGTACCTCAACTGGTAGGCTATTCGTAGGGGGGGTAAAAGATGATTTCTTCTTTAGTCCTGTGTCACTCGTAGTTCCTATAGGTTGTGGTTTGTCTTTGAAAAAGACTTGTAATTTTATGCTGCGTACAAATTCCTTCAGTTCACAATACAGCTTGAATTTATCCAGGGTTGTGTCATTGGACTTGCTGCCCTCTGGCAGAGCGGGGAGAAGGATGAACAGGGGAAACAACTGGCAACCCTACCAAGGACCATCACCGCAGTTTTTCTATGGGCCCCCCCCTTTCCAGCAACCATACCCACAACAACCTTTCCCGTTTTGGGACAATGCCCAGATGTCAGGAATTCCACAACAGCCTTTTTTAGGGAGGGGCAAAAAACCAGGCCGAGGCAAAACCAGAGGGCAGCAAGTCCAATGGGCCCAGCCTCTGGAAACCAACAGAACACACACAAGGAGCCAAGGACCAGTAACAACACCATCAACCAGCAACATCTAAGCCTAGTGGTAAACCTCTCTGACAAAGTTTTGACACCAGTCCAGGAGAAAGTCTTGGAAAAAAGTTTGGGTTTTGTTCCGACCACAACCCTGGATAAATTCAAGCTGTATTGTGAACTGAAGGAATTTGTACGCAGCATAAAATTACAAGTCTTTTTCAAAGACAAACCACAACCTATAGGAACTACGAGTGACACAGGACTAAAGAAGAAATCATCTTTTACCCCCCCTACGAATAGCCTACCAGTTGAGGTACTGGCTTTTGAAAAAGCAATCCTGAAAGATGTAATGGATCTGGACGCCAGGGCTTTAAATACTTTTCATAACACCAGTAGAGCTGAAAAGGAAGCGATAGCTGAACTAGCCAACGATGCAACAATAACAATAAAACCAGCCGACAAAGGCGGGGCAATTGTTATACAAAACTCAGAAGACTATGAGACAGAATGCCTGAGATTACTGGCAGATCAAAGAAATTATGAGGTACTGAGGGCAGACCCAACAGAACGCCTAAGGATTGAGATAGCTGGGATGGTGGAAGAATGTCTGGTCAACGATTGGCTAACTAGAAAGGAGGCAGATTTCCTGGAAAACAAACACCCCAGGGCCCCGTATTTTTATACTATCCCAAAAATCCATAAAAGGTTGGAAAAACCACCTGGGAGACCCATCGTCTCAGGCATAGGATCAATACTTGAACCTCTGTCCAAGTTTGCGGACGCATTCTTGAGACCTTTGGTACAGAAGACAGAGACATACCTACAGGATACAAAATCAGTACTGTGCCTTCTAAAAGACCTACCTTTTGACCCCTCCACGCAGATACTAATAGGTCTCGACGTAGAGAGCCTGTATACAAGCTTGCCTCACAGAGAGACCCTACAGATCCTAGAGGACATCCTATTCGAAAGCCAATGGGATTACAAAACACCGAGGCATGTAGTGCTAGAATGTTGCCGCCTTGCCCTAACCGAGAACTTCTTTCTTCTTCTATACAAACAGACCCATGGAACTAGCATGGGAAGCACATTCGCGCCGAGCGTGGCGGGACTGTATGTGCACTGGTTAGAGACAAAAAAGATCCTGAATACAGACAACCCGCATGCCACCAAAATCCAGATGTGGAGACGTTACATCGATGACGTCATCCTCATCTGGAATGGAAATGAGCAGGAGGCAGATGTGTTCCTAAACTGGCTGAATCTCCAGGACCCTTTCCTGAAGTTCACCTCCACAATGAGCCGCGAACATCTAGTCTTCCTAGACCTAAACATTAAGGCAGAAAAAGGGACACTAACGACTACGACACATTTTAAGCCAACGTCTAGGAATTGCCTACTTAGCTTTGAGAGCTTCCACCCACGCCAACTCCGTGAAAATCTGCCATTTGGGCAGTTTCTGAGACTAAGAAGGAACTGTTCAGAAAAATGTGATTATGAAATGCAGGCCAAGGAACTATGCGACAAACTATATCAGAGACAGTACCCTAAAAAGATTGTCCAGAAGGCTAAGAAAAGGGCATCCAATAACCACAGGGATGCATTGTTGGAGTCCAAACCTGAGGAACCACCACCAAATCCATCTGAAAAAAGGCCCATCTGCATCACTACGTATACAGTAGCTTCACAACAGGTGACAAAGATCGTGAAAAAACATTGGAGAACTCTGAACAGCGGGGGTCTTAACATCACCCAACCAATGTTCAGTCATCGGAAAGGGAAAAACTTGAAGGACTTGATGGTACACACACGCCCTAGATCTATGGAAGGCCCAGTTCGACGTCTGCACCCCTTGCCGGCTGGACACCATCCATGTTCCAACTGCAGCGTGTGCCACCTGACTGAAACCACCAAGCAGGTGATCTGTAATACAGGCCTCAAATGGGAGTTAAGACAGTTTTCAAACTGTAATACATCAGGAGTTGTCTACATGATCACATGTGTGTGTAATTTGCATTATATTGGAATGACAACCAGAAAGGTTAACACCAGAATGGTTGAACATCGCAGTAACTTTAGGTGCAAACACTCGAACACCAAAATGACAACACACTTTTTGGAAAAAGCACACACACCCAATGACATGCGCTGGGTAGTACTGGAAACCCAACCACCCCATGCTGACATGGAAAAGAAATTATTAGAAAAGGAGCAACGCTGGGTGTTTAGACTCCGCTCCCATATCGTGGGACTGAATGACGACATACCTTGGGGACAGTTTACATAAAAGACACATGTAAATCTTAGGAAACCAGCCCCATTATATGTGAATTTTTGCGAAGTCTCTTGAATATAGTCCCTACAAACTTTTGGCAATAACTGTATAATCCCTGATGAAATATTATACTGTGTGGCTGAAGCTATCACTGGAAGGCTAAGATCCCTTGTTAAAATACTGTATTGTACCAGCTATAAACTACCATGGAATATTATTGAGAACCCATACTCTTTGGAAGGGTAGCATTAGCACGCCAGCTCCATCAGTTCGATTTTGAACTATTTCCCATTTTTTTCGAACACGGCGGTTAAAACCCTGATAATATGACTAGTATTCCGTATATCACCCTAAAATTATTTAGAGGTGTCGTAATACAATATTAGTCACTTTAGACACTTTTTCCCGACTATGAGCGAAGATCGCCACCCCTAAGATGGCCGCCACGTAGACGGGGCACGGGTAGAGTAGTATACGCTCTAGCGTGCGCAAAGGGCGTTCCCACGACAGCGCTGGGATACCGCGAATGGCATCAGCATTTAAACAACACGGAATCTCCAGTCCGATAACATCCGGACCGGAGGGAGAAAGAGTAGGTGCCTGAATACAGGAGGTAACCAGAGCACAAGTAAGTGGAATAGGGCACGAAGGAATGCCGATTTTGAAAACGGAGGAAATGCCTAGAGAACGAACAATACTGGGTGACTTAACAACTCCATTTCTCTCTCATCAGAGTTGCGAGGATACCGATACCCCTCCGACTCCATGGGACCCAGTTAGGTCTCATAAGAAAGTATGTATGAGTGTGTATGACTGTTGAATGTATGGGTGTGACACTGTGAAAGGTGTTTTGGTTAAAAACCACGTTCAAAAATGCACGAAATCAATCACGTTTTTGTGCATGAAAACAAGCACGGCCAACGAGTCCGCTTCCGAATTCACAGAGTACATCACTTCTGTAAAAAACTGTGTGTGATACCTAATGGGGCCAACCACCCCTTGACTTTTAAAGTTGTTTTCTATCTTTCAGGAACCACGTGTTTTTGGAACAAAATACGTAGGTATAAATGCATGCACTTAACAGAGTTTGCTGCAGTTTAAAACCTTTTTTGTAAATATCTCAGTGACAGAGTAAGGAGTGGCGAACACAGGGCTGGTCCCTGTGTAGTCCCGAAGAAGTGCTTGGGGTATGCACGAAACATGTCGACTTAGGAGTTGATAGGTACATCTGGACACATTAAGTTTAGGACAGCCTATCTCCCTACCCCGTTTTTAATACTACCACCTAGAGGTCAGAATAAAGTTTATTAGTAACCTACTGGGCAGGTATTTTTAACTCATCACATAGTCCACTCCCCACAAATACACATGCACCACACATAGTCCATTTAAGTGCTCCTACGTAACTCCGCAAGTCGTAGCACGCCCCAGCCCGTAGAGGACTGGGATGGCCCCAATGATGAAGCATGTCGCCGTGGGGCAACCCCGGTGAGTGAGGGGACACCTAAAAAAGGAACAATTTTTCCTTTTCTACACATTATACACTTTCCCAACAGCCAACCCCATTGAGCAGTGGCTCTTTAGCTGGATTCTCATCAGAACGAAATCCAGCCTTAGTGCACTGTTAACTGACCCTTTAAGGAGACAAAACTGTATTTTCTAAAGGTTTATGTTGATAAACCGCAGATTCATTATATTTTTCGCAACAAAACTTCTGCAGCCACAGGTCAACAGATTTGTGATTTTCAAATTGTATATCTCTTTCAAAATTTTAATCGATACCTCTCCTTGTTTTGCCTGGGTCTGGGAGGCGTAGTATTTTGACGCATTGGAAAGTTTACAACTCTTTGTAAATTTATGAATGTGCCAAAATCCATGGGTGGATGCGTCGGAACACTCACACTCCACTCATGGAATACCTCTCTCTCACAAGGCAACACAAGGCAGTGAAATGCGCTGCCTTGCATTACGTTGGATTTACTAAACCACACAGAGCCGCACAAGTTGGCGTTGCATGACTTAGTATATTCCAGTTAAGGGCTTGCTTTGGGCAATGCAAGCCCTTAGTTAATCTGGGCCCTAGTATCTATGTATGTTCCATGAATGGTTCTGTCTCATTCCATGAGCAAGAGGTCTCCACATCCATTTCCCAGACTGCTGCAACATTATAAACCATTCTTAATTACTACGGGCCTGATTTCAACATAGATAATACTTTATTTTGGCTGTAAGACTCAGCCATAAACGCGCAATACAAGCATGGAAAACATCATTAAAACAATATCTCATGGTCTTCTCAATGAAACAAGTCTTAAAATGGCAAATAAAATATATTTTTTTAAACAGTAAGTGTCCCCAGCAAGCAAGACAAGAGAGTATTGGCAAGGGTCTCAATGCCCTGCAATCATCACATAGGAAAGCCAAACTGACAGCATCAGGCTATCAAAACAACATTTGTTTTCTCTTGGTGATAGCACCCTTTAAAAAAAGAACAAATGCAAGTACAAACTGTAGGGAGTTTAACCCTTCCAAATACCACAGGGTCTCAGCAAATCTTCTAATGCCACAAGTTTGGATTAAGGGAAAAAAAAACTTTTGCAGTATACCAAGTAAAACTAGCAAAAGAAAGTAAATGAAGCAAACTCTGAGGTGAGGACTCCTCACAGGGACAAATTAAGACATTATTTGGGTTGAACTGGCCCAAAGGGAAGCTCATATGCTACCTGATGATGCCAAATCCAAATCTAATTAAAAGGGCTCTGTCCCAGGTGGCATCTTGAATTAGATCTTGGCAGGACTCCTGTCCTCTTTCCGTGGCAGCGGTTACAAGTACTCCATCGAGCTGACGGAGTCCCACCCACTGTATTTAGATGTTGGCTGGCCGAACAGTCATCCACATCAACAAACTGTTTATCGACGCATTAGTAGCGAACCTCCATCGGCGTGGTGGACTCCTCTGCTGGCTGACAGTACTCCATTGCTGTCAGGCCAGTGGGTTTTCACCAAGCTTATTTAAGTTTCCCTGTTGTGCTGGCGTTGTTCTAGTGACAAATTCCTGACAGAGTAAGTCCCTGGTGGGGTGGAGACTGGTAAGTACTACTGATTAATGTGTCAATACACATATATGTTGGGTTTGCTTCTAAAATATATGTGGGTAATGTGTTATGCCCCTTTTTTACATAGACATTGCACACAAAAAACACGCACACACTATTGAATGTAGACCCACAGGCACCGCACTCACAACACCCACAACCACAACAACAACATATATATTTTTTTGAATTGTCAATACAGGTGTGTTCATTTTACCTTGAAAAGTTGTAAAATGAAGACTAATGCATTACACTAAAAAACAATTGAATATAGGAGCAATGTAAAAGTGCACAAAGCCAAAGCAATTGCAACACATGATTCATAGTAAGAAAATTGTAAAAGCCGGCTACCTTATATCCTTGAGACAATGGAGTTGATCACTGTCATGTTCAAGGAGACTCAATGTAGGAAGGACCTGGACAATGAGGTTCAAGCAGAAGTGGAAAACAGAAAAAAGGTAACTTTCTACCTCATTTCCTTCGATTCCACCAACTCAAAGTAGACGGCATCCCTGCCACAGTTTCCTCAATAGCAAGGCAGATAGTGAATTTCCCAGAGGTTATCTTGGCTGGATTCCTGCCGACAGACTCTTCTGCCTATGATGCTGTTTATGTAGGTGACAATTCCTAATGGAATGGGCGGCACTTGGACAGTCTTTCATCCATAGACCTGCCAACATCTAAATAGAGCGGGTGGTAAAACCGGCGAAAAAGTGACAGCAGAACCAGATCCACCAAGACCTAAATCAGACCCCAAGTCTTTTGACCATCTTATTACTGGTTTTCATACAGACATGTATAAAGAGACTGACATAGAAAATTAAGATACCCAAGTATTTTACTTATTTTGCCACACAGAGCCTTCCACCAACCAAACTCCAAACAACTGCATAAACAGAAATCTAGTGCTTTACATTATGAAAAGTGAAACCATTGTCATTGTCAATGCATGTTGTATATATACTACCTGCAAGCAGAGTTTTATCCTTTTGTAGTACTGTAAATTGCAGGTGTTAATATTACACAACTCAATGTTACTCAGATATATTTTCCACAGACAAATGAGAGGCTGAATCAGCCCTACCTGGGTATGAATTAGTGGGTCACATGCAGACCCCCCCCCCCCCCCCCCCACAAAGAGTGCTTCATTCACAGAGGTAGCTCACGAGCTGCAGTAATATAAATATACAGTCCCTGCAAAGAGAAGAGTCCAAGCTAGAAATACCTTCATCAAGGCAAAATATCAAGAAAGCACATACTTTGTTCTTTACTAATGTAAACCCATAACTGTGCGGAAAAGGCAGAGGAACAAAGGTCAGAGGATGTGCTAGGAAACCAAACCAACATACCAACTTTCATCTCACTTGTGGTTCTTTCAAGATGCTTGCCGTTACTCTAGGAAGAAAACGATGCTTCAGGGCAGGGATGCAGTAAATATCAAAGAACCTAAATTCATTTTTCGCGTCATGGGAAAGTCCCCGGAATCCATGTGCACGTCGCGATGTTGCATATTTTTACCTGTCACAGATAAAAGACCATGGGGCTGAACCCAGAAGCCATTTGCGCTCGAAATCATTGTTTCAACTGCAATTGCATTATTTACGAGCTCCAGAGATTCACAAAAACCTACTTTGCAGTCGAGAATCCATTTACTCAAGTGGAATATTTCCACATGCTAACATAAGATTCTGCGTGGAAATCCCTGTCAAGTGGCAGGGCAGTTGCATAACGCAAAATGATGGGCCCCGTCCTATAGAATGTGACGAGGGGCCCCTGACTCCCCATTTGGTGTTGGGCTCAATGGAGGCCCCTTATATGCTTGTGGTGGCCCCACCTTGCACTGCAGGGGCCTCCCTTATGCCCCCCGGGTAGCGAGGGTGTCAAGGCATGTCAAACCTTGAAAGTTTGCGAACTATACACATGTCAATTTCTAGCCGACATGTCAATTTGTGGCCATTCGGAAACGTCCCTCTCACCCTTTTCCACTAAGGAAATTGTCAGAGATATGCTCATTTTCAACGTAGGTATGGAGGCAGACCATCACCACATTTCGTGAGGTTATACCGGAAATGGACTGCTCCGTGGGAGAAAAAAAAGCCTCATGGGAGAAAAAAATAAAAAAGAATACAATGTGCATTTACACAGGGGCGCTGGCTTCCCCATGCGGAATTGCAGTAAGTGTACAGTCACATTTGGGAGACACTCATGCAAAGGAGTCCCATGGCTTTCCCTGGAGTACTCCTGGAAAGCTGTTCCAGCTGTACTTGTGGAAAGTTTTGTGAATAGGCCGAAGTCATAAATCTGCAACCCCAAGTATGACTACTGCAGGCGCAGTTTTAAGACTATTTTAGTGGGCCAGGCCCTATGAAGTTCCCAGTAAGAGCCTCGGCAATTGCTGCACATCTTATTCAGAAAAAATAGCCTCATGCTGAGGAAAACGAGCTGAGACCAAAGGACCACATTTAGTGGCCAATAAGCACATTCATCTCAGTGTTCGGTGTAAAAAGAGGAAACATAGATGATTGAAACTCGAAAGGCCACATATAATGAATAACGTGTATTTTTGCCACTGGACTCAAGCTAGCCTGGCTGATGAGGGGTGTCACCGCAAAACTGGTCCCAGGATGCTTGTTTCTGGCTCAGGGAAGACCTGGCTTGGCAGTTCGGGCTGGACTGTTTCTATGAGGCACAGGGTCAAGACGGATTTGCATATAGCTGGATCTGAACTGAGGTGGCAAAGTGAGCTAAAGAACGATGATGGATTCAACCCAGATCTATGAATGGGGGTGAGCGTCTGAGACTGAGGGTGAGTGTCAGAAAATTTTCAGTGCTCCGTCCATCATCTCGTTGTGTTTGCTGTATATACACCCATAAACAGAACGCAGTGCACGTACATTTGTTATGCTCCTACATCAGCCCTGTCCCTTAAATGACAGCGCGAGAGTGTACCACAGTCTGATTGGATAAGCCACCAGCAAATCAGATTGTTTGAATTATCTAAAAAGGGTGGGGGGATATTCAGTCCAGTTTATGATTCATTTTACAATGGCAAGACAGCGGACCATACTTACTTCTTGGATGAGGATATTCTCCCAATGGTTGGGACATCTGTAGAAGTGGGATGGTCCTCTTTTCCAGCATCCCTCTCTGTTTGGCACAATACCTGCATTTTGGTCACCGTTATCTCCTGGCACAGGGCAACCACATGCTGTTATGGCTGCATGTGGGAATACTAATTAAATGTGAGGGGTGGGGAGGGGGTTGATTAGTTCTTTTTGCTTAAGTAGCAGGCACAATTAATTACTTGGGAGACCTACTGGTTCTGTATGTGGTATATAAGCGAGTCCATCTGCATTACAATCGCGCTTTTCACGGGCGTTTACATCACGAAATCCCTCTTTTTCACAATTTGCGAGAAGAAATGATCTTGTGAACATATCCATGCAACTGTCCACTGTGTAGTTTCTTTAAATTATGTGTTAAATGTTGTTGATGCTAACATGCGTTGTACACACGGGAGTTCACAGTTGCCGCAAGACATTTCTGCAAGAGCAACACTTGTGAGAAAGGCTACTCCGTCGACATAGGTGTGAGGAAAATAGGAAATTATAAAAGCTAGGGGCAGCCCAAAAATCAAGCTCCAAGCGAAATTACCTTTATGCTATCAAAATCATACACGGGCCAAAAAAAATCGACAGGCCCGGTTCCTGTTACCATTAAAACCAGGAAAAACAGGATTTGAGACACTTAGAAAGAAGTGTAGATTCGCGCCGGTATTGTTAAGTGGGTGGGATTTGTCCCTGTGGGGAGCTGGGAAGAGGTTCATTGTGCACCGATGTATTGGAAATGCATAAGCTAAACTATATAAATTCATCGTTTAAGCTGTTTGCAATTTCACTGAAAGCATCTTCCACTCTTTTTGTCTCAGTATAGAAGAGCGCGTGTAAGTGCTCCATATCATCACAGGAACATTTTAGATTTTTATTGCTGTGCCCCACTACGATGGCTTTAACTCAGATATCCTTTGCCGTCACTCGGTCAAGGCCAGGCACAAAGAAGGTAAACCGTTCGGAGGTTCCGCCTCTAAAGCTCCCCTCCGAACTGTGGGTCACGGAAGCAGGAACACGAGGAGGAGAAAGGGTCAAAGCCCCAGAGAAAACAAACGCACGTGCGTTTAACCCGCATTCAACTGTTTCTATGAATAACGTTTTAGGAAAGCTTGGAGAACGGCCACTCACAAATAAGGGGCTTTCACGCGTAAATGTCCCTGGATGCTGAGGGCCAGATGCTATTACACTCCCTCAGGGAGGGCGTGGACAGCGGCCACGGCCCGGTAACAGGAGTCAGGGGGAGGTCAGTTCAATTCCCAGCTCTGCATGAACTTGTGCTAGTCATCGCGCTTTCTTTTGTGTTATCTCACTTAATTCAAAGCAGATTTGTGCGAAGGAGACCCCCGATGTGTCTCTTTTCATAATATTAGACCAAGAACAGGAAGCTATGAGTCACTCGGGCTTGTTTTATGGGGTCCAGTGCAGCGGTGCTCAGTGCTCAGCCTCAGTGTTTCTAGATGGTTCCATTGCTCTTTGTAAGCCTTTCAAGGTGGAAATGTCTGTCCTTAGATTGGACGCAGAACTGATCTAAGGCACCTGGGTGCCAAGTCACCTGCGTCTCATTGAGCAAGCATCACAGAGAGACAGGAAGAACAGGTGAAGAGGTTTTTGAAAATGTTTTGTGGATAAGAGATTTTATCCTCATATAAGCCATATTAGGAAGTCTTACCTCCGCCATCCTCAAGCCACGAAGGCATACAGCCTTCTGGCCCTTCTGCCCCGGGCTATACCACTTGTTAAAGGCTCTGAACCCGAGCGAGGGCCTATAACGAGGGCCTTTAGGAACCGTTATTGCATTGGCAGAAGGCCTATAAACTACTAGAACATTCCACCCACTGAGGGTAGAATGTTCTAAGTTAAAAAGGGGAAGAAACATGAAAACAAATATTGGAATGTTGGAGCCCTGGGATTTTACCAGCCATTATAAGGCAGTGGTTGAAGTGGGCGGGAACTGGGGGCAACAGAGTGCCCATACATTTTTAATTTATGAAATACAGTTCCCCTACTTTTTGTGAAAAGACAACCCTCTAGGGAATAATTAATTCTGACAGTTGAAATGCTTCAGCCGAAGTGTAAGGCAGGGAGTCTCCTGTGCTGTGAAATAGAGGGAGGGACAGACAGCTAAAAAACCCTTCTTGCAAGGATGCCTGCTTGCCTGAAATAAATGTAAATGTGCACAACTGGTTGCAAATGTAAATGATGTTTGGAAGCAGGTAGTGGATTTAACTGGTGGAATCCCTTGAAGCATCCTAATGACACATATATTTTTGACTGGTTTTGCAAGGTTGAGCTGTGAAGTGTGTGCTTCTAAGGCAAAACTATAAGAAAGATGTCACTACATACAGTCTGGGTATTACTAAAATCTATATTTTGGTATCAGTTTTTTATCTTCAACATTTTAGTGTATTTTGTAGCAGTCGATCTTATACTGCGTGTAATGCAAGTTTTAAAAATTGACTTAAATAGTCACATTGCTTTCTGTCACAGACTTGGACCTCGTAGCACTACACATACACAAGTCACTATTCTCCACATCACCAAGCAGGATTGAATTCTCTTGCCCTCTGGTTACACACACAGACCTCAGCCACAGACCTATGCAGTGCATTAACTAATAGAGGTTTCATAATGAGAAATAGTGTATTTTCCACTGATTAACTTAACTTGCATGTATTTTTCATCTTTTCTGTGCATTATTTAATATGCAGTCACCTGAAGGTGAAAAGCGGAGAAAAGTTACATAATATTTAGTTTTCTTAGCCACTCCTTTGACCCTACCCCCATCCTCACTCATCCCGCCCCCAGCTGCCCACAATATCACAGTTCCCATATGTTTTTTAATGCACTTCAACCGCTGTTATAAGTCCAGAGCTACTCTATAGTATTCACATGGAACTCTCAGCATTCCAATGTTCCAATCTCTGACATAGCCTTTCTGCCTATCACCAGCCCACTAATGAACTTGTCTTTCCAAGCCCAACTCAATAAATATATCACCAAAATAATCGTGGAATTATTATTTTATTCAGTATTATATCTAACATTTAGGTGTGCAACACACAGGAGAACATCAGGATGAGTGGACTAGTCTATTAGCTCCCTCTCTACATAGCCCACCGAGAGATGTCGTTCTGGGTGATGTGCCACTGTTACACTACACAGCCAGTGGAACATCAGGAGATGGACAGATAATCAGCCTGCTTTATTCGTAGATACTAGTGACTGGTGAAGGCCCGCTGTGGAAGCACAAGGCTAGACTGGGAATTAAAAGCAGCTCTGGCAAATGATAACATACCAGCCACCATACTGTGCTGAGTAACCACAGTGAGCTATCCCAACAAATATAAGGGGAGCTTAGGGAGAGTTCTCACCAAAGACATTTTCTAAACAAAAATATGGAAAATGGTTCATTATACCACACCTGTTTCATCATACACTAATGTTCCCCGTCTCCTTTTCTGACCATTCCTCCTTTTCTCTCTCATCCTTTTTTGCAATCCTCGCCTCTCTTCCCTAACTATTACACTTCTATACCTTCTTCTCTCTGCCTTTTTTTCATTTTCTCCCATCTTCGTACCTTCACTCTCTTTTTTTTACGTCCACTTCTTCATTCTATCTCTCAGCATCCGTGCCATTGCTCCCATCACTTTCTCTCCTCGTTCCCTAAGATTTTTAATCCTTTTTTACCATTATTCCTTTTCTCTCTTGCACACAGTTTCTCTTCTGCATCCTTTCTCTCTCTTTCTCTGGATACCTCCTTTCTCTCTTCCTCCCTTCACGTATCTCCTCGTCTCCCTTTCTGATCTTACCTCCACTTTATCTTTTACTTTTTGTTCATGTCTCCTATTACTTCTTTCTCCTTTCTGAGCCATTAAAAGCACAGGCAATTTGCAACAGAGGCGGTGCTTGTCAGCCCTGCTCTCCAGTAAGGAAGGATGGATTTGATGACCATGTAGAGTTTGACAATATGAACAGGCTGGACACTGGATGGCCATAATTGGTATGGGAGGAATTATATTAGAAAAATGCAAGGGTCAATTTGGAGACAACATACAATTGGTGAGTAGATTCAGATTCAAAGAGGTTGATTCGATTTTTAAAAGAAAATCATAAAAGCAAACATTACATTTATGAAAATGACCAATAATAAATAGTTAAAAGCAATTAGCAATTATCACAATTAATAGTAGAATTTATCAAAACAGGTTAATTCATTGTGGACCGAAATTTCACAACAAGTTTTAAAAAACCAGACACTGCATGAATTACAAAGTCATTTTCCAATTGCTGCAGTCTGATAAAAGCAAGTTTACAGGTACGAATATCCGATTTTTTTAAAATTGGTTTCAGAAAGGTGCTCCGTGGGATTTCATAGAATTTACAAAAAAAGGCACAATGGATATTAGACTGAAAGGATTTATCATCACAAGGACAAATTAAATTTTCCATAGTCCAATTATTAACATGAGGGAAGGTAATTAAGCGGTAAAAGATGCCAAACCTAAAACGGGAGAGTAGCATTCGGTCATAACAACTGGGGTTAGACGTAAGATACCTTTGGAGCCCTTCCAATAGAGTAATTTGTTGGTATCTTATGACAGTATGCTTGGTTTTTTCCGTACCCCACCTCTTGGTGTTTAGGTGGTCCATGACCATTTTTTTGAAGGATTTCGTAGATACTGGTTCCATGGTCAGTGGGCTAGTATAAAATTCCGAGTGACCGATCTCTGTCATCATGTTCTTCACATAGGTTAGCCATTTAATGTTACCTACTCCCTCCAGTTTGAGGCACTCATTAATTAGATCATGATTTAATGAGGTCTCTGGGGTGACCCAGATTTTGTGCCATAATAGAATGGGCGCTGTTTTAATAATGTCCAGTATATAGTGAAGCCCCAGTTCAATATGTGCCAAATAGGTAGATGTTGATTTGGGTACAGCCAATAAATGGCGGTTGAACTGGTTTTCAATACGCTGAATTTTTTGGCCGTTTTCCATTCCCCAGAGTCCTGATCTATATACAGCTGGAGAAACGCATTTCGCGTTATAAATATGGATCCGCTCTCTCACTGGTTTACCCCCAATTTTAGCCTCAAACTGGTTCAGGGCGCCTATAGTCCTAGAAAAAGCTAGCTGTCGAGCTGACACAGCGGGCTGCCAACTGCCTTTTCTATCGAAGTGTATACCTAGATAGGTGAATCTGTCTGTGGACTCAATCCGCCTACCATCAAGAAAAATAGAACAGGGAGTCCTCTTTGCCCCTGTCCCGCATGACATTATATATGTTTTGGGAATATTGATTTTTAAACCCCTTTCTGCCATGTAGTTTGCAAATTTCAGGACGGCTCTATGCAGGCCAATCCTGGTACGGGACATAATGGCAGCGTCATCCGCATATAAAAAGAATGGGGTTGGTATTCCCAATATAGTTGGATGATCATGTTGGGATTCCCTAAGGTGTTGACTGATTGAGTTTATATAAAGTGTGAAGAGAAGGGGGGCAAGAATACACCCCTGTCTCACACCCCTCTTGATGGGGAATTTTTCTGAACACTCACCCAATCTGGTGTAACGGACCCTAGCGCCAGCTCCCCTATAGAGTTCTTAAATGAACTGTAGGATTTGATTATCCAAACCCATGTCTGTTAATATTTCCCATAAAAAATTATGGTTGACGCAATCGAAAGCAGAGCTCAGGTCAACAAAGGCAATTAAAAGATTCCCTTTCTTGGCCTGAGTATACTTCGATATTGTCATTGCAAGATTTAAACCCTGCTCTATTGTGCCCTTCCCCGTCCTGAAACCGTATTACAGGTTTGATATAATATCATTTTCCTCAGCCCATGTTTGAATCCTGTGTAGCACTATTCTACCTGCTACTTTCATTAATGCATCAAGCAATGAGATCGGGCAGTAGCAGGTAGAATCATTTCGATTGCCCTTTTTAAAAATAGGGACCACTATAGCTTCCGTCCCAGAGGGTATGAGCCCCTGCTGATTTACTTTATTTAAAACATTTGTTAATAGTGGAGCCCACAGGTCGATTTCATTTTTATATACGTCTATTGGGACTCCATCTGGGCCCGGAGCTTTACCAGAGGGGTTGTCGCTGATAGCTTTAAAACCTCCCGATAGTTAAAAATGATATCCAGCGGAAACACTATAGGTGGTAAGTTATCAAACAGGATATTTGGCAGGCCTAAGCCGGAATTTGCATTTTCTGGGGGGGTTACAGTATCATAGAGATGTGTAAAGTGGTTTACCCATATTTCCCAATTAATAGCCTAATCTATGATATCTACATCTTTGTTTGTTAAATATGGGGTATTGACGATTTTCCAGAAAGCGGTATTATCCCTGCTTTTGGAGGCATCGCATAGAGCTGACCAAACCTCCTTTTTCAGTTGGTTCTTCCTAAGTTTAATGGCTTCTTTATATTGTTTCCTGGCTAGCCGAATCATAAGGGAGGATCTAGGTAATGTATGCAAAACCCTTTTCAAGGAGGAGTATGCTTTGGTACAGCTTTTATCAAACCAACCATGCAATTTGTTGGCGTTTAGTCGGTGTTCCTTAGTTAAAAGGTTCTTCATCTCGCCCTGAACTTTAATAAAGGAGCTCACGACTTTGATTGGTTCCTCTGTGCGAGATAAGCAGACAAGTAGGTCTGCATGACAAGCCAAATCCAATTTTAAGAGAAAATCAGCTGGATTCACCTTGTTCCATTTTAACGTGTATCCATTGGAAGCAGCTAAATTAACTGGCGGGAGATATGGAATTTTCTCTTTTGAAATCTTAGTTTGCCCTCTGAATTTCAAAGTAAAGCAAATGGGATAGTGGTCACTAAAAAGTAACGGAAGGGTTTCCCATGAGGAAATCAAAGTTTCATGGGAGACAGTCTAGAGAGTAAAGTCAATCGTTGAATGACATCCCCTGCCAATGAAAGTAGAGCAGAAAGGGATGGGTGGGGAGCATATTTCATTAATATAAGACAAGTTAAAATAGAATAACATATCATTAAGGACATTTCCAAGTTTTGAATGGGTAAAATGGGTGAGAGATTCCTCTTTATGTTCGGCTAGACCGCACATGTCCGACGAACCATATGGACAAATAGTACAATTAAAGTCTCCCAACCAGATATAAACCATTTCGCGGCGTGAGTGGTCCTGAATGATAGATAGACTACCCTTAAGATTATTCATTGCTTTATCCACATTATTTTTGGGGATATTATTATAAAAATTTACTATGGTCATGTTTTTAACACGACCACCGCTCATGGTCAGAATCTGAAAGTGATCTGTAGATATAAACTTTAAAATGTTAATTTCTGCTGCCGTAGAAACATATGTAATAAGACCCCCTTTATTTCTACCTTGGGTAGTTGTAATAGCAGGCGTATGGAGGGTCTGATAACCAATTATGTGTAATTCATCCGCTGCCCATGTTTCTTGGAGGCAGATTACTTCATAATTTTGGACAGCATCTAACCAAGGTTGAAAGGAGATTTTGCTAGCTAACCCTGCAACATTCCAGGATATGAAATGTAAATTATTTTTTCCCATCTGAAGGGTGGTAGCAGTATCAGTTGTTTCACTTATATTTATCATCATGGAGGAAGGAGATTGCTCTTCCTCGGGCGTCAGATCAAATCTTTTCTCATGTAAAGATTTTTGAGCTATGGAGATAGCCGGCCCAACTGTAAACCCTACTTCCTGATCCTCTCCTCTCCTGTTATCGAGGGATTCCTTACAAGGAAGTGGACTCCGGTGTTCGTTTGAGTCAACCGGTAGTAGAGCTGGGAGCTTCAAAGTTAATGTGTGGGCCCTATATTCCCCCCTATTTCAATCCTGTTCGTCAAAGGAAATTAGAGCCTCATAGTGATTGTGTAAGGGAATAGACCAGGGCGGGATATAAGCGGACCTATGTGCTCTCATATAATGTTGTGGAAGAGGCCTGTTTCTATAAATGGGTCGCGGGTAATATGCCTCCTGCCTACTATAAAACGAAGGTGTTAAAACTGATGAAAAGGGGGTAAGGTTATTCCTCATCTTACTGGGTTGTCTGGGGAACCTCCCGGTGACTAAGGGTTGAGGGTAGAAGTAGCTCAGATCTCGGGTGGATATGCCCTCGCCGCCTCTCTCGACATACCAGTCCATGATGTGAGCCACTGCCCTCCGATCCCTAAAGTTTACAATCAGGATATCGTCCGCGATGTCCTTTGGTCTATGGCCAACCCATGACAGTCTTCTCGCAAACATGATTTCGCCATTTATGTTGGGTGGCAAGGGTCTGTTGTTTATTAGCCAGTGTATGGCCTTATTTTTTAATTCCGGATAAGATTCCCTTTTCCCTGCTGGGAGTTCTGGAACGCCGGTAAGGATAATGACGTAGGGGGCGGAAGCTGGGGGGAGATCTATGTGTACTCCCATTTTATTTAAAGTTTTTGTCGTCGGGTATTCTCTAGTGGAAGGAATGTTTAAATCTTCAGATAATTTTGTTGGAATGGTTTCGTTTGATTCCGTGTTTATTTTATGGGTACTATCTGTTACTAAAGGAATCGGTTTGGGCTCTTTTACAATAGGTAGGGATTCTAATGTTTGTCTTGAGTTGTGAGCATTCCCGGATAGCTGACCGCCAGGGGAAATGAGTTGTTTAGTTGTCAGCAGTTGCTGTATGAGATTGGCATTTTGAGTGGTAATTTCAGCCAAGATGTTTAGCTGGTCAGATATCCTCTTAACTCTTTCTGTAAGGGGTAAGAGTAGTGATTTTACTAGATGCTCAAGGTTTTTCATAAGATCATTTGAATCAAAGTACAAGGGTTCTTTTAACAGTGTACCTTTGGCTTTTAAGGGACTGTAATGAATTTTGGCTGTTTTTGGGGGTCTACCCTGATTACATGCTCCTCCCCATTTTCTCTTTGACGTGAGAACCTGTCCTGATTGTCTCTTTAAATTATTGGTTCTTGATGTTATAATTTTTTCTGGAGGGTTTGGGAGTTCCTCTAATAATAGTTCTAAGGAGATGTCAAGACTACCATTGCTTGCTTGTACCCCTCTATTTGAGATGGGAGATGTAATACAATCTTGCAGTGGGATACTAAGATCGTCTGTCAGGGTTACTTGAGTGGGTTGTGGCGGCGGGGATGGAACTGTAACTAGAGAGCCCAGGGAAGAATTTCTATTTGCTAATTCTAATGACAGACGGTGTTCAGCAATCGCTATCTCATGATCAATTTTTGAAGCCGCCTTAGTTAAAAAGTGGTCGAGCGTCCCTTTATTTAGTCCACCCCCCAGAGAATTTCTACCCTTAGTTGGTCGTGCAGTCATTATTGCTCTTAATGAGACTGTGAGGTGGATCAAACAGGCTACCTGGCAACAATGATCGTTAGAAAGTGAGTATTATGAACGACTTAATTACATATATTTCAAAGTTCATTTACAGCAGTGGCGGCGTGTCCATTGGGGGCGTTGGGGCGTTGCCCCACTAGCCATGGACGACCGCCGCTGCATTAAAAGTTCCTTTTAAACAATTTTTGTGTAAAATAAATCCGAGCGCACAGCGCTACAGGGCCGGGACGAGCCCGACAGAATCGGGCATTGCGTATGGAAGTGGGCCGTGGGGGGCGGGGCTGCGGCAGAGAGTGAGTGACAGCGCACACAGGCAGGCAGCCAGAGCGTAAGCAGCTGCAGCGGGTTCGGGGTGACTACGCATGTGACAGCCAGGAGTACTCATAATTTAGACTGGCCTGCGCATGCGTAGTACCTATTAAACCTCGCCCCCCCCCCCCTGTAGCACTGAGAGACAATGGCAGGGACCCGGGGCCCCGGTCTCAATATGGGCAGATTTTCTCCTGCTCGTAGTCCAATCCTGGCGCAGTGGCGCTGTTAAGCCTGCGCCAGGATTGGCTGAGTAGACAGCAGGGTCAGGATCATGGTGCCACGCCTGGGTGTTTGCTGCTCGTTCAGTAATGGCCAATCACATATGGCTATATCAAGCCAAGTTGAGGTGATTGGCCATTTCTGAAAGCTGCAGTGACGTGACCGCGCGTGAGCACCAGTGCCAACTGAAAGTCGAAGGAAGGTTCTAGAAGTTGAACTAAATAATTAAGTCCAGACTAGTCAGACCACTGAGACCAGTACTGAGAGACCAGTCGATCCAAGCGCGTGACGGTGACTGACTCCTGAGTCCTGACTCGTCGTATCGTATGGCAAATTAATGTAAGTAACATGTTATTATTATTACAGTACTACTGTTGTTTGTTAATGCAGTTTAGTCTTTTTTTACAATTACACCCTCTCTCCGGTCCGACCTGTCGCACTGCCGTGCAGGCCCATTTAGTATAGATAGTGCGGGCCTCAGCTCAGCCCATCTGAAAGGACACGCACATGAAGGAAACAATTGGCTAATAAACGAACATACCTCCCTGGGCATCAGTAATGAGTTCAAATGTGGGAGCAACGGGAATTAAGTAGAACATAAAGTTGGGCTTGTCCACCGGCACCACACAGTGACTAATATATAACTCAGTATTAAGACTTTTAGGCTGACCAG
This sequence comes from Lissotriton vulgaris, assembly GCF_964263255.1. Classification (NCBI taxonomy): domain Eukaryota; kingdom Metazoa; phylum Chordata; class Amphibia; order Caudata; family Salamandridae; genus Lissotriton; species Lissotriton vulgaris. The sequence goes on along the minus strand of NC_141693.1, from coordinate 411,716,058 downwards.
GATAACGCACACACCACACAATATTCACTGAAATACAGTGTATGTTAAATCTAGGTAAAATACATATTGCGGATTCCCGGAAAACCTGATTGGGGTTAGTAGTTGGTGGGCCAAGTAAGCCAGCCCTACTTCGAGCGGTCTTCTCTGCGCCTCGTCGTCTGTCCAAACACCATTCTACTACTTTCAGGTTCTGGTATGAACCGGGCGGCATCTACACCTGTTGATCTGAAGTTTCGATGAGGGCTGGTCCTAAAGTTGTAATCAATGCCATGTGGTCACACATTTATTCACACATTTTCTCCAAACTACTAGCACGACGCTACACAATACAATAGACATGTTGGGCGATCGAACAAGAGATAATTCTGTCATTGGTTTTGTAATCCACAACCAGCTATCAGTGGCCGTCGCAGCACTTGTCCCATGAAATGTTGTGGGGCAGTCCAGACTGGAAGGGGCCTCTGGGGTGGGGTGTTTTGTTTCCATTGCAGCGGCACACTTGGGGCTCCCGGAAAAGAAAACGTCAAGACACAGCGTTGCTTGTATGTAGGAGTCTGGTTTGATAGCGCTTAATAGCCTATATCCGGGTCACACGTGTCATCTGCTGAATCCAGACTCCACTCTCAAGCATCACTGTGATGCCATGCAGAATGCCTCCTGTGTGTTCAGGCCAACCTCAGCAGCCTTATTTGCTCTTGGCCTGTGCCACTGCACAGGGCCTATGGTTGTTGATGCCACTAATGTAAAGCTATTGCACGTGCTTCATAATGAATGTTATTTGTAGACTCCGCTTTAGATAGTCACTTCTTGTATGTTACTATTGAGCCAGCTCTGTATTTCACCGGAAAGACATGTCATTCATTTAATAATGGATACAGGTGTACAGTGTGTTATATTAACCCAGGTCTTCGTATGATGTCATTTGGGTGTATAGGTTTTTTTGTGTGTAGTTAGTTATCCACTTTCACTCGCAACTTACTTTAATTTAGGCACTTAATTGATTTTTGGTTTTTGTTTGTTTTTAAATATGTTATGGATCTTTTGTTTTGCCCCAAAACATTTATTCCTGGCAAACTGGAGATATCCAATAATGAGCCGTCCTCAAAGTCATGCTGTTCTCATGGCATATCATCTGTTAGAATAGTCAAGTGCATAGTTCATCTCATGCAGTCTTACCTACAATCTCTGGGGCTCATTGGTTCTTGGGATGGGTTCTCTTTCAAATGGTCCTGTGCACTGTGTATGAGAGGTAAGCTTGCGAGACATCCTGTGCTTATTGTGTGAAAGGAGCTTGCACTACTATTGCCTTTCATGCACATGTTCTGTGTGGCAGTGAGGCTAATGCCAAAGCAGTACCCATTTGTGCATGAGAGGCAAGAAAGCACTGCTGGTGCCCAGGTGTTCTTGGTTCATTCTGCAAAGGAAGCTTGTCAGACTCGTGTGAGAGAGAAGCCCGCAGTGCTGATTCACAAGAGGTGCCTAATCTCTGAACATTGCTAAAGTTTGGGATACTCTTTTGATAACCTATACTTGATTAGCCTTGGTGCCCTTGATGCCCTATTTACAAGTCATCCTTCATTCATTCATTAGCCCGGCTAAAAGCTTCACCTAGTAACATGTTGTTTGCTTCAAATGTGAAAATCTGTCCACTCGCTTGAGCAGTTGTTTAATGGCAACCTGGCAGCTCTAAGCCCCGGTGGCTGTTATCCAGGTGTTCAATTCCTGGTTAGTGTGTCTTGTCGAATAGACGCAGTAGCGGACCACCACTTACCAAGTTTCCCGTCCAGGGATTTCATTTAATTAAGTCCAACGTGGGAATCCGAGCCACTTAACTTGTGAATTAGTGTACCAAATTACAATGGGCTGTTGAAAGCTAGTAGTGTTCTTTAACCCCATATAGATAAGACACTGGGGATGCAGGGATGGGTGAATTGTATATGGGACTTGGAAGCTTAGGACAGACACGTCCTAGGCTGAATCTATCAGTGATGCTTCCCCTCGTCATGAGATGAGGATTATCAAAGGGCTTTGCTGGTCTGATGATGTCACTGTCCTCATGGTTGTATATGATTTGATATGCTCAAGTAAACAAGATGCGTAGAGCTTTGCCTCTACGTCTATTAGTACTATGAGCCTATAGATTGTTGGCATTGTCGGAAATCCGCTTTTAAAAATTGTTTGAAAAATGCTACCTTTCCATGATTCTGGGATGCGATTCATGTGATATAGCTCATTGTGTGAAATATGGGCCCAGTAGATTATGTTTAGTTTAAACAGAGTGTTGGGGATTCCATTTGAGCCTGCTGCGCCTTCTAATTTTAATTTATTTATGATTTTTGTCAACTGTTTTGTATCCACCACTGGCAACAGATTTTTCTTACAGTGAGTTGTGTTAACGTTATCCCTTTTGTCTTCATCGCGACCTGTCTGTCTTACTAAAGCTAGTCCTGTGCTGCTCACTTTGGATTCTCCATCTACCCTGTCCCACTTCTCTTTCGTCTCTGGTTCTGCATACATTTAGCGAACATGTGTTTCCCATGTGGCTGCTTTAATCCCTGCTTTTTGTTGTCTGGTCTGCCCGAATGACAATCCATTTATTAACTGTCAACATTTTTGGCTGTTCGGTTGTTTGCTTGATATGAGAAGTGTGTCCCACAAGTCCGCTTGGTGTCTTGTTTTTACTTTCATACAGTTTTCGTTACATTGAGTTCTTCGTTTAAGTAGTCTGCTCTTCTATGGTCTTATCCCTTGTTTTAGCTGCTTTATGATATGCTGTGGGACGAGATTGTACTGGTCAGCAGTGCACATTCACGTTGGCACAAAGTGTGAGAAGCTAACACTGGTCAGCATTACAAGAAGCTAGCTTTAGTTGGACATATGAGTAGCAGGCACTTGTGAGTAGTGTGGAAGCCACCACTAATAGACAGTGTGAGAAACAGCCACAGATGAGCAGTGTGAGAAAAATCCACCGATGGGCTGAATAAGCAGCAGGGAATTTTAGGCAAATTGCATAGGTAAGAGTGTTTACTGGTGGGAAATGTGAGTAGTTGGCAGTTTACAAAAATAACACTGGTGAGGAGCAAACGTTAGACAGCAATTTAAGTTTAGGGCACTCATGAACCGGTGCCAAACAGGTGTTAGCATAAGGGGTGCAATTTCTCTCTCTTCGCAATGTTTTCGCCCACCGTCTAAAGCATTTGAATTTTCCAGCACTCTTACCTGTGGCTTATAGATAGATTTGGGCAGCCGCTATTCGAATTTGTCAGCCAGTATTTTCATTGGCATAGCCTACAGGTCGCGCCTTTGGGACCTTATAAATGTTTAGCCATGCAACACTTGTTGTTGCACCAAGGATATTGTTAATGTTTTTCCTAGAGAGAGATCAGAGTTTTGTGTAATGAAAGTTTTGACTCATGGAAAGGTAGCGGATAAGGTTAATGTGCCTGCTGCAAAGAACATGTACCTGATGCAGATCACAAAATGCTGTAAATAGGTCAGTGAGTCACTGCATTTCTCAGTTAAATCATTTTGTCACTTGCAGTTCGTAAGTAAAAATCCTAACATACAACAGTGAACTATTGAAAACTGCAAGGATAACATTCTACTGTTATGTCCCCCCCCCCCAGTCTTTGTTTGATTACCCTAATGTCTCAAATAATTTGTTATATTTTTATTTCCAGCACCTGGTAAAGCCTGACAACCTGAACCTTTACCTAACTTTTTGGGCAATTTTTGGAGAAAGAACAAGAGGCCTTGCTGCTCTTTCATCCCGGCTACGACCCAGCAAACAACCGTGTTCAAGGTAAGGAAACTGATGATACTTTTTTGTAGCTTGGAGATAGGGCTATGTTTGTGGTCACTCACTCTACATGGTGGTTGGGGTGGGTGCACATTCTGAACATTGTACCCTGACTGGATGGAATTTAGTAATACTGAGCCTGCCCTTAGCCCTGTGCTTTGGACAATAACGGTTGTTAAAGGCACTATCTATCCTTGCCTTGTTAAAGGCCCTCAAACTGTGTCTGTTTCAGTGCCACTACGGCACACAGAGGAAGCAGGCAGTCAGGCTGTATTTTTTTCCCTATCCTGTTGTCCAAAGGGGAGCGTTATGTAGGAGAGTAGGGTCTGCTTTCCTATGGTCACCCCATTTCTTTGCTTTTTGCTTTACTGGTTTATGACTTAGAAAGGCTGTGGGCCTGCTAATCAGACCCACAGCACAGCTGTTTTCTCTCTAAATTCACACAATGTACTTTAGGTGCATTACCAATTGGGAATTGGGTCACTCTTGTGAGTCCCTGTATAGTGTACCATAGGTACCTAGGGCATAGGTGCACCCAAGGCCTACCAGGGGCTGGAGCATGTATTATGCCACCCCTGGCTGGCCATTCAAATGAGCTGTTGGAGCTATATCACTTGCTGTCATGCACAAGATATATGTATTTGTACTGAAATTTGATATTATTGCACCAAATCTTATACGTTGTACTTTGACTATTGACAGGCTTCTTTCATATTGGTACGGACAGCATCGGCAAGATGAATACGGTACAACAGTTAATTACACGGTCATTCCATGCACGCCCACTAGAAGATAAACTACAGATAAAGAGTTTAGGACCTCATCGGCCTGACCTTCAACTCCAACAAGTTACCAAGGACAGAGGAAAATGTTACAATCGTACATTCTCAAACACCTGGTACACAACAGCTGATTGGCTTACAGGGTGCCCTTCAAAAAACAGACTGTTCTGCTTCCCCTGCTTGCTGTTTAATGGTGACTTTCCTTGGACAAAAGAAGGCGTGTTAGACTTGAAGCATCTGTCTGACAAAATAAAGAAGCATGCACACACAAAAAAGCATATGGAAAACGTGACGAGACTGGGAATGTTAGGAGACGCACCGATTGAGCAGCACATCAGCGATGCATATCGACAAACAATACAGAAACACAATCAAACAGTTGATAGAAATAGACATATACTATCAAAAATAATTGATTGCATTCTGTGGTGCTTTCGAACTGGCATTGCGAGGCCATGATGAATCGGAAGGGTCCACAAATCCTGGAATATTCATGGGTCTTGTAGATTTAGTAGCAAGCATAGACAAGGAAATGGAATCACATTTAGCAAGTGCTACAGTCTTTAAGGGCACCTCTAAAACGATACAAAATGAACTCCTGGAGTGTATGCTAGAAATTATGAGAAGCCATATTGTCCAAGAGTTGCAAAACACAGACTTTGTGGCTATTCAGGCTGATGACACCACTGATGTGGCCACACAAATGCAGTCCGTATTAGTCTTTCGGTACCTGGACAATGGCTATAATGTTGTGGAGAGGTTCTATGGTTTCACTCATTTAAAAAACTCCACTGCAGAAACCATTGCTGCTGCTATACTGCATCAACTCAACTTTATTTTTCCAGAGGTGCATCAAAGAAAAAAACTTATTGCACAAAGCTGTGATGGTGCGTCCGTAATGAGTGGAAGCCATGGTGGCGTACAGAAAAGAATTAGAGATGTCTACCCGTATGCTCATTATGTGCACTGTCATGCCCACCAACTTAATCTTATCATGCAACAGGCAGTATCGAAGATCTCAGAGACACAAATTTTCTTTCAGGATATAGGAGGCATGGCAGCATTCTTCTCACGTTCCCCAAAAAGAATGGAAGCACTTCAGGAGATTGTGGACAAAAGGGTTCCGAGGGGAGCCTCAACTCGTTGAAACTATAACATACGTACAGTCCAACTAATATTTCAATATAGGGAGGACCTTGTGAAATGTTTTGAAGCCATAGAAACCAATGAAAACTTTGATTTCAAAAGTCACAGTGAAGCCCGTGGCTTTGCTAGAACACTAAAAGATAGAGAGTTTCAGTTCTTTCTATTTTTATTTGAAAAGATAATGTTAAATGTCGAGACTTTATACAATCAGTTACAAGGACGAGACATAGATACTGTCTTTGTGAAAACATGTACCACGGACTTTGTCGCAAGCATAAACAAAGTGAGAGATGAGGTTGACAATTTAGACAGCCAACTGCCAGCGGCTTCAATTTTTTCAAACCACAGGAAAAACATCACCACTCTGGTACGAAGGGCAAAAGAGATATGTGACATTGTAATTGTACATGCACAAGAGCGTTTTGCTTTCACAAAACATTTGGAGAGTGCCGCATTATTGGAAAGTAAATACTTTGCAAAATATAATGAATCCTTCCCTGAGCATGCTCTGCATGCGGCTGTGGAAGCTTATCCGATGCTCAACCAAGAGGACCTGAAAAGTGAGTTGACAGTAATCTATTCAATGCCTGTGTACCAGAAGGCCGAAAATGCCAGGTCTTTGCTGTCTTTAATTCATGAACTTAATATGGAAAAGACATTTACAGAGACAGTAGCTTTACTAAAAATAGTAATTACCACTCCTATGACCACCTCAGAGGCAGAACGATCTTTTTCTACCTTAAATAGGATTAAGACATTCCTGAGGAACACCATGCTTCAGGAAAGACTCAATGCATTAGCAATGCTCTCTATAGAGAGCGAGCTTGTTCAAAATATTGCTGACTTTAACATTCAAGTAATTGGAAAAATTGCTGCGCTTAAAGACAGACGTGCTGAATTTAGATACAAAAAGTAAATATGTTGAATGGTGATAGTTTGTGACCTGTTTAGTTGGTTCTTTTGTTTGCAGTTTAAATAAAAACAATCTGTGAGGTTCTCAGCATTGTATCTTGAAGTCTGTTATAAAGCTCTGTGGTTACACTGAATAAGCAGCTACCTATGTTATATGACAGCTCTTTAATAATGTAATACCTGCACTTTCATAATTGCTTTATTAACCTTCCTGCTTCCTCAAATTTTCTTGAAAATGCACCATTTTTCCACTATTTTTTCAAAATTTTCTTGGGGGGAAATCCCCCCGAACCCTCCTTAGTGGGTTCGGGCTCGCTGGCTACGCTTGCTCGCTATGGTGCAGTATGCTGACGAGTTTCTGCCCCACCACTTTCAAATGTCACCAGCCGCCACTGATTTACAGTTGATACGTTCTTACTGTAAGGCTCGTGTCCAGAGTTAGTACATCAGCGAAGTAAAATATAAGGGGGGCCCCACCCCAGCCTCGTCCGGCCCCGGACGGCCCTTTGCCCGGGCTTAGCCCGTGGCGCGTCCCGCGGTGCGTAGATAACACGGTCCTTTTGTGCGCCTCCTGGCGCTTAGGTGGGCGTGGGCAGGCGGGATGGTCGCAACAGGGGTTGTGGTCAATGTAGTCCCCCCCGCTCGGCAGCCGCAGATGTTCCTGTGAGCGGCGGCGGGGGGGGGACAGGCAAAACAACAGGCACGCCTCTCTGTAGCAGCGTGACCCTGGAGGGCTCTGCAAACTGGCTCCTTCTGTCCGTAGGTTGTTTCCGATAATCGTCTCCCGCTCCCCTGCGATAACACGGTCCTTTTGTGCGCCTCCTGGCGCTTAGGTGTGCGTGGGCAGGCGGGATGGTTGCAACAGGGTTTGTGGTCAATGTAGTCCCCCCCGCTCGACAGCGGCAGATGTTCCGGTGAGCGGCGGCGGTGGGGGGGTGGACAGGCAAAACAACAGGCACACCTCGCTGTAGCAGCGCAACCCTGGAGGGCTCTGCAAACTGGCTCCTTCTGTCCGTAGGTTGTTTCCGATAATCGTCTCCCAAATGGTGAGTAAATAATGGCAATAGATGGAGAGGTGAGCCATTATACCTGTTGCAATTTCTTTCATGGCAGGCAAGAAAATATAAAACAAGCTCTACTTTCTAAATGGAAACAGCAACTTAAAACCGATAAACGCAGCAGACACCAACAAAAACAAGTTGCATTGACACCAAGTTTTTAATCGTAACTGGAATCAAACGGATATTCCTTAGTCGTTCAGTAGATATCAAAATCATTGTACCAGCAATTCTACATTTAACATCATGTGTGTATTAAAATGCCGAAAATGTTGAGGCAGGGCACATAAAAGTAGACTGCAGCAACTCCTGTTTATATAGATTCAGCAGACGCCATCCATTGTCTCTATGTGCTTTACTTTCGTAAGGGCTTACAATTGTGCCTGCTTCTTAAAGGCTATGCTTTCAATAAACAGGTGTAATCCGAGCTTCTCGTTATGGCCTTTCCTGCACCTGTCAACAATGCTGGGTACTACTATTTGTATTTGCCTACAGTGATGCTACATTTTCTACAGACATACCTCAGACTTGTCTTACAATGCTCCTGCAACTTTAATTAATTGGTTACTATCTGCAGTTGTCAGCTTTTTTATTATTTAAAGGGGCACAAACTGCACCTGCTATCAGTGTTGCATTCAGCAGGACTGTGCCTGAACTTAACAATTATGCAATATTATTATAGGAATGTACCTTCAATTCTGTGCTTCATTTCTGCTGCAAAGCGTATGAACATCTTAGCAGAATTGTTATAAATGTAATTGGCTGTGTTTACATTGTCAGAAATGCTTTATTATCAGTATATATCCTACAATAGGTAGTTAACTACACTGGTAGGATTGGTTTTAGGCAGCATACACAGTTGCACATTCAAAATTTAGAACACATTAAAAAGTGGATAAGCAGGCCAGCAGAGTCACATGTGAAGCCCACTTCCAGCAATAGGAGGCATACTTTCCAACATTCTGTTTTGACAAATAAGAGGTACCATATTCCATGTTTACAATTGCCATGGCCAGTAGCAATGAACCTGGTGCGGGTACCATCTTTACCTGGCATGGATTTTCTCAGTATGGCAAGAACAATATTCCTTATTTGCCAGCGCCAGAAGGTGTTTCTTGGTGTACAATACCAGTGTGTCAATGTCTGCTAATAACATAGATACATCACTAATGTTTATATTTTATAAATTAGCAAAAAGGTATTAACATAAGTCCTCTTCTGCAGGAGCATTGCCTAAATGAGCTGGCTTAAGACAGTGAGCCAAACTCTTCTACCAGCTTTTAATGGAGTAGAGGTTTCACAGCTATTCATAAATAAAGTGCCCTTTCTTTACATGTCAGCTATGGGGAGGTAAGTGGGGTGGATTAGATTAAAGTGGGGTGGATTGGATTGGGGTAGTCTGTAGGGGTGGATTGGATTGGGGTAGTCTGTATTTGGTTGAATTGGGGTGTATTAGATTGGTGTGGGGTGGATTGGATTGGAGTGAGGTGGATTGATTGGATTGGGGTGAGGTGGATTGGATAGGAGTACGGTGGGTTGGAGTGTGGCAGATTGGAGTTGGGTTGATTGTTGTGTATTGGAGTAGAGCAGCTTGTTTTGGATTGGAGTGGGCTGATTAGAGTGGGGCAGACTGTTTTGGTTTGGAGTGGGGTAGATTGGTTTAGATTGGAGTGGATCAGATTGTATTGGAGTGGAGCACATTGTTTTGGATTCAGCGGGGCAGATTGTTTTGGATTGGTGTGGGTCAGATTGGTGTTGGGCAGATTGGAGTGGGCCAGATTGTTTTAGATTGGAGTGGGCTGGATTGTGGTGGATTGGCTTGGATGGGTGCATTTGGGAGGGAGTGTGATTGAATGGATTGGGGTGGGGTCGATTGGATTGGAGTGGGGTAGATTAGATTGAGCTGAATCCGATTTGTGTGGGGCATTGGTTTGGAGTGGGGTGGATTGGAGTGGGGGAATTGCAATGGAGTGGATGGATTGACGTGAGGTGGATTAGATTGGAATGGGGTGAACTGGATTGGGGAAGATTGGGGTGGGGTGGTTGCAGTGGGGATGATTGCTTTGTGTTGGAATGGGGCAGATTGGAGTGGAATAGATTGTTTTGGATTGGAGTGGGATAGATTGCAGTGGGGCTGATTGTTTTGGCCTGGAGTAGGGCAGATTAGAGTGGGACAGACTATTTTGGATTGGTGTGGGGCAGAATGGAGTGGGGTGGATTGGGGTTGGGCAAACCGGAGTGGGGCAGACTGGAGTGGGATTGATTGTTTTTGATTGGAGTGGGGAAAATTGAAGCAGGATGGACTGGAGTAGAGCAGATTGCTTTGGATTGAAGTGCAGCAGACTGGAATGGAGTGGATTGGGGCAGATTGTTTTGGATTGTAGTGGGGCAGATTGGAGTGGGCGGATTAGAGTGGGACAGATTGGAGCATATTGTTTTGGATTAGAATGACGCAAATTGGAGTGGGGCGGAATGGAGTGGGGCAGATTGGACCAAATGGGTAAGCAACAGGCAGGTTCCAAGTCCTTTTTGGATACAAGAATGTCTCGCAAGCAAAGTGCATGCGCTAGCACATGGTCTTGCAGGCTTGCCCCTAAAAAAAGGACAACGGGGGCATAGGACTGAAAGAAAAGAAAAGCAGGGCTCTACTTGGACTGAGGGAGCAGTAGTTAAGTGTGAGCAGGCCTCTTGAGAAAAGTGTGAGGCAGGGTCCAATATGGAAGGCAGCCCTGTATGTTCTGCAAGAGAAATCTGGGTTCTTCAGGCAGTATGGGGTGTTAGTTCCCTAGCACTGTTAGGTGGTGTGCGGAATCATCTCTATTAGGGTAATGTACATTTAAACCAAATAATGCATGCTACAACTTTACCTGAACATTTAGAGGCGAGAGGCACAGCCAGGTGTCCTGCAATCAGAACAGCTAGCTTATAGACTGAAGTCAGGTTTCAACTGTAGTGTAATTACTAAGGTGCATGAACTCTCAACGACCGTGTTCTTTGCTTCTGTGCTTGCAGTGAAGAACGTCAAATGCATGCTGACAATTCCTCAAAAGCCTTTCTTTTCTGTAAATGTTTAAGGAAGCGCTCAACTCAATGGGAATGCTCAATGCAAGCCATGGCCAGTCTGTCCATAGCCCATGGGTCGCAGTGAGTGCCAGGGGTTAGGTTAGGGGCCGCAACTGCGACCCCTGGCGACCCCTAAATGACATCCATGATGCTATGTGGCCAGGGCCTACTTAGTATAGTGAAGTGAACTACCCAGTGTCTATTTGAGGTGGATGACTGGCCAAAGGCCTCATCTGAGCCCTGCATGGAAAGCCCACTGTCTACGGCTAAAGGTTATATCCCGTTGGCACTGAGGGCTCCTGTGAAGTATATGGTTTCGCAGAAAAACAAAATTCATGGAAAACAATTGCACAAAAGCTTCCAGCAAGTGCTAAAAAGAGGAAGGAAATTGAAGCTTGTGCAGTATTTCTTTTAAAAGAATAGTGGTAAGAATGAAAAAGTGTCATCGTAGTTTTTCTTCTGTTTTTGAAGCTGAAGCAGGGTAAGTAGAGCAAGCATCAATGGCAGACAGCTTCCTAGGCAATGGGTAAGGAGCGGGGGCAGGGTACCAGGGTTGTGAAAGTAAAGAGGTGGAAAGGGGAAACAAGGTAAGGGTAAAGGGGTACACTTGGGAGAAGATAGCCATGCAGGCTGCCGCGGCCCGTGGCGGGAGTACCGGTGGGGCGGAAAGGTGGGGCGGGGGAGGGGCTGGTTGGGGGGTGCTAAAAACCGGAATATGGTTAATTGGAGGTAAGTAAACAATTTAATTAATATAACGAATTTCGTAGCGCCTGCTGCATCACATTTTGCAATGCACAGCGCCCCTCCACCGCCCTGCCTTTCCGCCCCACCGGTACTCCCTCCACGGGCCGTGGCTGCATGCAGGTGAGCTGGGGGTACTGACTCATGCATCATACACAAGGAAATATGCTAACATATAGCATCGGTGACATGGAAAGGAGAAAAAAGGAAATTAAGGAGGAGGTGGAGGTGGAGATAAGTGGATGAAGGTGTCAATAAAGAGAGTAGAAATTATGGGATGTAGAGATGGGTGTTCGAACAAGGGGGACATTAGGCCCCACAAAAAGGTGGTGCAATGTCAGTGCACTCCCTGAGGGCACTCCTCTGGAGGGGTGGCAGAGGGTCTCAAGGGCCCCCAACATCCCCCTGCAGGTGGGTGCACTTACTCACGGCACACACTTGAAAGGGGATCGCGCGCCCATGCTTAAAGTACAGGCAGCATGCCACCTCCCCTGAGAAACAAAAAACCTGTTTGAAGGAGCCACTCTGACTTTGCTGAATATGCTGCCCTAAAGGCCACGAGTTCACTGATGCCCTGAGGGTAGAGCTTTCATCAAACTAGGGCACACTTACCCTGTTTGCGCCCAGCACACCTGTTTAAAGGTGCGCCGTGATACAAACAGGGAAACTATGCCCTATTTGTAATACAGGCCTAGTTATGGAGAACTAAGCAACATCAAATATTATGTCACAGATGCAATCGTAATTACTTTATTAGTGACAGAACAAATGTCAATGAACATGATATTGCCATGGATATCACTGAAGCTGCAAATGATTGCTCTTTTATACATCTGTAGACTAGCAGGGTACATATTGCTTTGTTTCTATTCAAGGATATCTGGGCCTGTATTACATATAGGGCGCACTGCTGTTTTCACAATGACGCACCATTAAGCAGGTACGCCAGAAGGAAACAGGGACAGTGTGCCCTATTACAATGAAAGAGCACTGCCCCCAGGTCCAGCAACAACGTTTTTGCTTTCGTGGGGGCAGCGCATTTATCGAAATATGGAGCAGCTGCTTCAAGGCTTCTCCAAGTTTCACAGTGCAGGCAAGTGAGTGACAGCCCTGACTTGCACGGGGAACACTTTCATCTCTCGAGAGGGCTGCCTTCAGGGGATGCACTGTCAATGCACCAACCTTTTTGCGCGCCACTGTCAATACGCCTCAGAAGGGCATGTGCGCCTCTGTGCCTGCTACGGTAATATGGCATTGGTGCAGAGGCAAAGAGATTCCCTCATTTGCATGGGGGCACGTCCTCTCAGGATAGCTCTGGCGCTACATGTGCGCCAGTGCTCTCAGTATTACAGAGGGGACTGCACACGAATCTGTGTCCCGATCTGTAACACCATAGTGCCCCAGACTGCAAAAAGCAGGCACACATGCCCGTTGCAGACCCTGGGAACTATGGGGCATATTATCAAGGGGGTTTATCTCCACTTTTTTGGCTTTAGAAGCCAAGAAAGAGGAGATAAAATTATCTCCCTATTACCTAGCTGTCGCTAACACCAGTTAGCGACAGCTAGTAGGAGATAGCGACCATCTTGGGCCCCGCTTTGCATGTCAGTGATATTTATCACTAATGACATGCAAAGTGGGCGTGCCAAGATGTTAGCGACTGGAAACAGTCGCTGACATCGCTATCTCCTATTACCAACTTTTGGAGATATTCGCACTAAGCGCAAATATTTCCAAAAGCTAACACCTGCCCCTGAGCAGTTCTTAGCCATGTTATCCAATGGTAGGTGGATAACATGGCTAAGAGCATTAGCTCGGTAATGCATGAATATTGCTGACTTTTCAGCGATATTCATGCATTTCCGCCGATTTTTATCGCTTAGGAGATAAACCTTGATAATAGCAAGGTTCCTAAGCGATAAAAATTGCCGCAGCTCAGCGATAAAAATATCGCCGCTAAACCAACATAGCGATAATTATCGCTAGTTGTTGGTAATATGCCCCTATGTGTACTTGAGCCCCAGGATGTTGAAAGCCCAAAGCCAATAGCAGTCTCAGCACACTATGGAGCGGGTTCACTGTGCACACACTCAGGATGAGGGCCACTTTAGTTCCAGAATCTGTCTGACAAGGTAAAATATAGATTCAAAGGGCATATTATCAAGAAAGGGCCTTACATTATCGCCGCTTTTATCGGCAGGAAACTGCAGATAAAGCGGCGATAATGGGCTTGATAATATGCTCTATGAATTCCAATCGAAGCCCATGTTAGATGTGAACACATGTAGCATGGGCTTCGATTGGAATTCATAGAGCATATTATCCAACCCATTATCGCCGCTTTTATTGTCAGTTTCCTGACGATAAAAGCGGCGATAATGTAAGGTCCTATCTTGATAATATGCCCCCTAGTGAGCTCTGGGGAATGAGTTACCACACAAACACATTGACACCATCTGTAAAAACCATGACCTTAAAGGGCTTAAACCAGGCAAAAATGCCCAGAACTAACCACAACAGCACACGGTGGGCGAGTTCATCATCACCATGCCCAGCCTATTCTCCATACTGCCTAGCTGATGAGCACACTTCTAATTACAGGAAGAGCCAAGTTCCAGAACTGCTTCAACTGATATATACCTCTTCATGCCATGAACCCGACTGATAGTCATCCTGTGACTGCTTCCCTCTAGAGCAAGTCTCCCCAGTAACATAATTATATTATATATACTTCATGCAAAAATGCATATGCACTTAACTTTGTAAACTGTGTAAACAGAGAACAATCCTGTAGATACGCCTTAAAGTGCCTAGAAATTCGCCACTATATCCTTCATTTGAAATCGTGGCCCACTGTTCAAAAGCACACTCGAAATATATTCATGAGCTTCACTTGCAAGCGGGTGGTAGTTGTGTATGTATTTTATGAACCACCAACCGCCCCACCATAAATATATCCATTTTCTGTTGAAATGTCAGTCACCGATCTCCTGTGAGACTATAGGCTTGTCCCTTGGTGGTTTAGGATGTTGTAATCCCACAGACCACTGGAATGTCTGTTGCTGTTGAGGATGTTTCAGACACACAAATGAATAAACGGAAGTACACAGGACTTGGCTAAACTTGCAGAGAAGATAAATATATTCCGAAAAAAAGGCTGTCCGTTTATGTTCAGAACGGGGCGTAGCTATCAATGGTGCAGCAGGTGCAGTGTCGCCAAGACCCATATGTGCGAGGAGCCCTTTACACCCCCCATTTATGATTGTCTTTCACTACCTAAGTTGGGGTAAAATGGCACTACATGAAAATGCCCAAAATGGGTAGAAAACAATTTTCCTTGCTTGCATTAGGACCCGTGTCCTTCTTGTACCCCACTGGTGTTGGTTTGCGACCAGTGCTTTAAATGGGCCTATACTGTCCAGTACTAAGTACCGGCACTTTTTTATTTTGAGAGGGAGAGTACCTGCACTCCTCAAGAAAAATGTAATACTTTACATTGGAGAGTACCGGCCTTCTCAGAAACAAGCAGGTACTCTCTCACAGAGTGCCTGAACTTTTATTTTTCAATTTCAAGCACTGCTTTTGACTGTGCTCATACTTTGCCCATTAATAAACATGCCTTGTACCTTCATTCCAGGTTTGACCCCAAATACGATGAGGTCAGTGATACTTCGAAGTATTACAGATGAACATATCTGCCACATTATTATGTGGTTTGTGAGACGGTTTGATCTTTTGCAGTTCATTTATGATGCCCTGTGCTCAATGCTTACCTTGTTTGCTCAATTGCCTTATCTTACATTATTGAATAGACCTCAAACAAGAGATTGCTTTATTTGATGACTGAGGCCTTGTTTTGGAACACGAACAAAATACCAATCCCTGAGCAAACTTCAGTTTGTTGCAGGGAACACAGTTCTGAGCCCTAAGGAGTTCTTTGCAGGTGTTTATTAATTGTTGTTTGACTTTACAACGTAGGCATTTACCACACACGCCTTTACCACACATGTTTTACAATGTATGCATTTATCATACATCTGCCTTTACCACGCATATCTTTGCCACAAAGCAAAGTAGAAATAAGGTAAGTGAAATATATATATATATATATATATATATATATATATATATATATATATATATATATATATATATATATATATATATATATATATATATATATATATATATATATATATATATATATATATATGTGTATATATTTATTAGTTCTTTATTTTTTGGGGGGCCCAAGCCCCTATTTCAAAAAAGAATAAATTAATGTTATTTTTTTACCCCTTTTATTAATTACCCTTACCACCATGTGCCCCTATCCACCCCAAAATATCTTTACCACTCAATACCCATAACCACCCCTAAAGCCTAAAAATACCCTTTACACCCTATGCCCCTACCCACCCGTTAACCCTAAAATATCTTTACCACCCTATAGCCTTACCCACCCCTTAATCTAAAAAACACCCTTCCAACCCACTACCCTTACCCATGCCTAAAATACTAAAAATACATTGTCCACCCAATACCCTTACCAACCCCTATGCCCTAAAAATATCCTTACAAACCAATACCTTTACCCAGGCTTCTGAAGGGTTTTGGACCAGTAAACGCTCCGGGTGCACTGCCCGTATGTAC
Source organism: Lissotriton vulgaris (assembly GCF_964263255.1). Classification (NCBI taxonomy): domain Eukaryota; kingdom Metazoa; phylum Chordata; class Amphibia; order Caudata; family Salamandridae; genus Lissotriton; species Lissotriton vulgaris. The sequence continues at coordinate 411,699,904 of NC_141693.1, read as the reverse complement.
GCACACAATGTGTAAAACTCTTGTCCAGGTGCAATTACGGCGAGTGGAGAAACCCTAACCACTCCACAGAGCAGCAGAAACTACTCCTACACAACGAACTCAGTTGCCGATGCACTCAATGGGATACAATGTTAAATAACAATATACAATAACAAGTGACCAGTGACAGAAGTGTCTAAACAAAAAACTCTCATGAAGGGTAAGTCTTGGAGTCTTTAATTCAGTGAACAGCCAGCCGACACGTGTTTCATCGCAACTCGCGATTCCTCAGGGCTAGATGGCTGTATCCAGGTCAAATAGGGTCGCTCAGCTGGTGCTAATTCCAACCCAGCCGGGCTCTTGACCGTGAGGATACTCGGTATGAGTATATATGTAGCTTGATACGTTTATTGGATGACAAAGTATGTAATCTCAGTCTCGGAGGTCTCTGTTTATTATCCATATCCAAAGTAGCCTACCGCCCACGTTAAGCAGAATATCTGTTCTATGGCGGGAAAAGTTTTCCTGTAGTGTTGCTAGTTCTCGCATCAGAGAGCGCCCACGCCGTATCAGGCAGTGGAGCGGCGAACGACGTGTATCTCGTTTGGACCCCCGAGCCGTGTTCCTGTTTGGCTTTGTCATCACTTGTTATTGTATATTGTTATTTAACATTGTATACCATTGAGTGCATCGGCAATACCTTTACCCACCCCAGACCCTAAATAACACCCTTACCACACAATTCCTTTACCCACCCCATAACCCTAAAATCACCCTTGCAATTTCCCTAATAACCCCTAATAACCCCAAGCCATGAAAACACACTAACCACCCTATACCCTTGCCTACCCCTAAACTCTAAAAACACCCTTACCACTCAATTCCTTTACCCACCCCTAAACCCTACAAATACCCTTACCACCCTATACCCCTACCCATCCCTAAACTCTATATTAGCTTTACCACCCATATCCACCCTGAAACCCTAAAAACACAGATTCAACTCAATAGCCTTACCCAACCATGAACCCTAAACATACACTTGCAACCCAATACCCTTATCCGCCCCTAAATCTTAAAAAATCCCTTACCATCCAATACCCTTACCCTGCCCTAAAACCTAAATATACCCTTACAAACCCAATACTCTTAACCACCCCTAAACCCTAAAGCTCTCATTCAACTCAGTTTCCTTATCCAACTCTAAACCCTAATAATACTCTTACAACCCAAAACCCTCATTCACCCAAAACCCTAAAAACACTCTTACCTCTAAATACCCTTACCCTGTCCTAAACTCTAAAAAAAACCTTACCACCCTATACTCCTACCCACACATAAGCCCTTAAATGTAGCAATGGTAACAAACAATAATAGCCTTATTAAGAATATGTCTACAGCAGTGGTTCTTAAACTTTTGACTTCTGTGGACCACCACTTAATCATTGCTGGAACCCGGGGATCCCCACATAATAAATATTGGTATCTGGGGACCCCTACTGAGTCATTACTGGAATCAGGGAACCCCGGTAGACACATTTTCAATGATCTGAACCACATAAAAATAGGGTTGGGCGGTAGTCGCGTAATGGGCTTTCGCGGAGAGGCACGGAAATTGAACCAATTTCCGTGCCTCTCTGCAAATTTCCGTTACGTGGCACATGCCCGGGCCGCCCGCCTCCCGCCCGCCTCCCGCACGCAATATTAAAAAGATTAAAGCCTTAAATAAGATTAAAGACACTTACCTTATAGCGGGAACATCTCTTCCGGGTCTATCACGCCTTCTTCTTGAAACTGCGCATGCGCAGGAGCCTGCGCATGCGCGGGAGCCTGCGCATGTGCATTCGTTGCCAGGAACGGCACGTGCTCGACATTGATGAAGGCTAATGCCAAAACTTGTTTGTTCAAATAACTTTAGCACAATAAATCCAGAGGGTGGATTCACCTGACAAGAGTGCTGGTCCTTTCTCACATGCTTGATTCCATAATCAGGAGCGGCCAGTATGCTGAAGGAGCTGAGGAGCGGAGGGGCAGGTGGGCAGGGGGGCTATAGAGGGAGCGGGGTAAATAATAAAATAAAATTACCAACAGCCGCCCCTCCGGCTCCTCTGCTCATCTTCAATGCTTTCAGAAAGCACAGGCTCCAGAATGCCCTGCAGCCAATCCTGAAGCCTAACACCAACTTCAGGATTAGCCTGAGCGCCATCGATATGCGCTCCAGGACAGTCTGAGAGTATGTCCATGCTCTGTCCAACCCAGCTGTGTTGCTGGGTTTGAGAGAGCTTTCACTGTGAATAAGGCTTTGGCCGGCCTGAGACAGCCGGCCAAACCATCATGGGCAGTGATGGGAGTGCACTACCACTCCCCTCAGTGCCTGTCACCACCAGGCCCCACCCCCAAGACTCAGTAGGAAAGGAAAAATAAACCGAGCACCATCTTATTTTTTCTTTCCTGACGTTTTAGGAGGGCAACACTCTTTCGCCGTAGCGGAGAAGCCACGGCTGCCCATAATGTTTGGAACCTGTTAGTGACCGCCTATGATGTTTTTCAAAAGGGTCATCCATAGGGTAGCTATTATAGCCGTTTTTGGCAGCTCGCATATGTTTTAATATACTGTTTCACAGTCACATTTTAAAACATACATTACATTGTCAATGTCAAAAGTAATGTGATCCTGTATAGCAATGGTGAGACCCACATGTGTCTGATAAGTGCTCTGATTAAAGCCATACTGGCACGCTATACAGGGACTGTTTCTCACAAATCCTGTCATCCTCATGGATAGCCAAGTTCTCCCTTTATTTATTTTTAATTTTTTTCATGTCTCCTAGTAATTGAGTTTTCTTCAAGGTCACACATAGGATAGGGTTGGGATATATATAATAAATATGTTAGAACCAATGTTAGAACTGGCTATTTCTGGTAGGCTAAGGCTGACGCCAAAGCCAGGCAGAAGCCACCATTCTAGTCAGGGCAAGGAAGTCACACGCCAAGATAATCCCTGCTCACCCCCTTGGTAGCTTGGCACGAGCAGTAAGGCTAAACTCGGAGGCAATGTGTAAAGCATTTGCGCCAGCACACAACAACAACAACATACTAGGCACACCACAAAAGGAACTCCACACATGGTTATTATAAAATAACTTTTGTATTGTAAAAACACATCAGATAAAATCACACATATACATTGTGCCAACTGGCACGGGCAATATTCACATGGGATTATTTACACAGGACAGGGCCACGTGGGCGCCTGTCAAAATCAGATATAGCACTTCTAGAATAAAGAATAATAAACATAAAATGGTAATCAAAAGATGACAACCAGTATCCACTGGTAACAGGAACCAGGACCTCACTAGGACCACCTGTACTAAAAAGAACAACCACCTAAGTATCACACATCACCTAGGGGTGTAAACAAGAACACATTACCCATGATGCATGAAACACAGTCAGAGGAGTAATAAAGGAAAACACATGATGCCTAAAACATTCAGAGGTGTAAGGACAACCACCTAAGTATCACACAGCGTTTAGGGGTCTAGGAAAGAGCACATTACCCATGATGCATAAATGTACATTCAGAGGAGTAGTAAAGAGAAACACATGATGCATAAACCTACACATTCAGCAGTGTTACAAAGCGCATGATGCAATAAAATACATTCAGAGGTGCAGCGCAAGAAGACACATGATGCCTAAAACATTCAGAGGTGCAGCGCAGGGAAAAGGACACATGATGCCTAAAAACATATATATATATATATATATATATATATATATATATATATATATATATATATATATATATATATATATTGCCACCGCTTCTTTTCTCCACTTCTTGTAGATCAAAGGACACGGCACAGCAACAGATGGTTTTTAGCGTTTTTTATTATTTACACACCAGTGCAAATGTAACGTGCATCAAAAATGGACGGTCTACGCGTTTCGGCTCCTGCCTTCCACTGGACCATAGAGTCCCTAGGTCTAGACCTTGTTTAAATAGTGTGATTTAGTGTAAGTACCCTCTACCATTTCCATGGTCATCTTGACCAACCCACCCAGCAATGTATATACAAGGCTAGTACATGTTTAAAGGTATATACACACAAATATGTACAATCAACGTAAAGTACTCTACTGCTTGCTCAGATCTATACATTCTAAAATAAAGTATTTACAATGTAGATCTTTTGTACACATTTGTGTTCAAAATTAGTGTGAAGTACCATTAGAAAAATGGAACCGATAATTTTAAATAAAGTATTAACAATGGTTATTTACAATTAGATCCATCTAGTCACATATGGTATTAATCCATACCAATTCAATAAATCACACAAGGATGGGTAAGGGAATTATTAAAAAATAGTGGTGGCATGAAATTATATGACAATTATATTACGAAGTGACGGTATTTGAATTTAAAGAAGGGTTGGGAGACTGCTACAGTGGATTAAATAAAGTATTATATAAATATAAAATTGATACTAGCTAATGCATGTTGTTGGTCTCTAGGTATAATACAACCTCTCATCTATAATTACATGCATTATTTCGTCAGTTCTCCCCGTGCAGCTTCCCAAGAGAGTTTTTAGGGTAAAGTACCAAGTTCTTTATATTTCCTCATCTTCTCCTAATGATGTCATACATTTTCTAGATTATTTTATCCCACAATTCTTACCCTCCGAGTTTGATTATAGGATCATCAAAATCAATCGGTTCTAATTCTATACAATTTACAACATGTACACATTCCAGCTTCAAATAGGTAAAAACATGATCCCCTTGGAAAACTACACATTCAAATGACAGCATCGTTCTTTTGTTATCTGATCAAATCACAAATGTACATATAGTTCGGCATCCAAGTTATGACCAAACGGTGCCTCAGTTCCCATACTTAGTATCATTCGTGACTCTAAGCGTCTCAATAGTTGTAGTTGATCTCCACCCCGTTCCGGGAGTTTGCACAGTTTAATTCCCGAATACTGCAAGAGGGAGGTGTCACTTTGGTGGTACTGAGTAAAGTGTGTGGCCATTGGGTAGCACGGGTCCTTGTTTTTTATCGCCCTTAAATGTTGTAATATCCTTAACTTAAGTTTGTTTATGGTGCTTCCAATGTAGTACTTGCCACATGGACATTTAAGTCGATAAACCACACATTTGGACTCGCATGTAATATGGTCATAGATGGTTTCTTTTCTACCATTCTGTAGTACATAATGTTTGATATTTTCCCCATGCTCACAGGCTTTACATTTGTGACATTTCCAGAAGCCAGGTGTTGTCAGCCATTTCTGTTTTCTCTCCTTACATGGTTCTAGATGACTTTGTGTCAATATGTCTCTTAAGGAGGAAGTCTTCCTGTATGTTATACTCGGTTTGGCTGTCAGGCTTTCATTCAAGGTTTTGTCCAAACGAAGAATTGGCCAATGCTTTTTGTAGGCTTTCTTCATTTGTGTGCTTTGGTTGTCATACTCCACAATGATTCTGGTTGTTCCACTGCTCAGATCTGTATCGTGCTCTTGATCTCTTCTAAGTTTCTTATCCTTATCGATTAATACTTCTTCTCTTTTCTTCAGATGCATACGATTTTTGGCAGTGGTGATCACTTCAATTGGGTATCCTCTTTCAAGGAATCTGAGGCTCATATTCTCTATTTCCTTATTCAGATCGTCTTCTTCAGAGCAATTCCTTTTTGCCCTTAACATCTGTCCGTAAGGGATACTCCATTTTAATCTGGTTGGATGTCCACTATTAGCATGTAGAATGCTATTGCATGCTGTTGGCTTTCTGTGGATTTTGGAGCAAAGTTTATTGTTCATGATGAATATTTCCACGTCCAGAAATATCAAAGAGTGGGAACTGGTTGTAGATGTAAATTTTAGAGTATATCGGTTGTTATTCAGGGTTTCAGTGAATTTTTTCAAAGATTCCTCATCTCCGTCCCAAATGACGAACAGGTCGTCAATGAAACAACACCACAATTTAATTTTCGGCCCATCCGGATTTTCTTGATCTTTCTTGATCACCTCAGTTTCCCAGGCCCCCATCACAATATTTGCATATGTGGGCGCAAAAGATGTCCCCATTGCTGTACCCTGCTTCTGGAGATATGTGTCTCCCAGAAACAGGAACGCATTGTGTGTCAGACAATATTGGAGCATGTCCAATAGCATTATTGAATGTTCTAGAAAGTTCACGGACCGTGTCTTGAGGATTTCTTTCACAGCCTCAATGCCATCCTCATGGCGTATTGAGGTATACAGTGATGTGACATCGATTGTTGCCATTTGGTAGGTTGACTTCCATTCACAGGTTGATATTCTCTGCAAGAAATCCATTGTGTCCCTTAGGAAAGATGGCAGGTTAGTCACATAGTGCATCAAAAAGATATCTATGAATCTTGACGTGGATTCTAATAGAGACCCTATCGAGCTCACAATGGGTCTCCCTGGTGGTTTGTCTAGTGACTTGTGGATTTTTGGCAGAAAATATATGGTGGCCATAATCGGATTATTGGTTTTCAAATAGTTGTATTCATCAAAGTCAAGGAGACCCCTGTCTTTCCAGGTTAGCAACTTTGAGTGATATTCATTTGTCCATGTTTCTAATGGGTTTGTACTTAGTTTCTCATAGTGTTCCTGGATGAGGAGTTGCCGGTTTGCTTCTTCAACATAATCCGCAACATTTTGAATAACGAGGTAGCCCCCTTTATCAGAGGATTTTATGATTATAGACACATCGTTTTTTAGGTCCATCATTGCTTTTTTGCTCTTCCAAAGAAAGATTTTGTTTTCCACCTTGTCCGTTTTTCATGGATTTATCTGAAATTTTCATTATTTCCTCCACCATGAGTTCATGGAATAAGTCAACTTTATTCCCAGGAGGGAGTTGTGGACAGAATTTGGAAGCTCTTTTCAATCCACTGTTTCCACCTATATTGGTGGGCAGACCAATGCTTTCACAGAAATTCATTTCCATTTCAGAGGTGATTGTATTGTCCCTTTGGCGGTCGGAGGGGGTCTCTTTGATAGATGTTAAAGTTATCATGGCAGTTAGATCCTTTTGTGTAACTGCTGTTCTTATATTGGTATCCGAGGCATATGGTCTTTTGTTTTTGTTTGATCGAGTTTTCTCAGCAAAGTGTTTTTTAAGTTTCACCTTCCTGCAAAATTTGTAGAGGTCAATGCGAGCGTTTGGTACATTCATTGTCTTCGTTGGGCAAAATGAGAGACCTTTATTTAAAAGTTTTAGGTGGCTGTCCGATAGTTGTTTGCTTGATGAATTTACCACTATATTTGGCACGGACAGTTGTTTCTTCACCTTTATTTTGGCTTTCCTTTGCCTCGCTTTGGTTTTGCTTCTTTTTCCACCCCTTCTGGTTTTTGGTTTGTCGGGGGTTTCTTTGGAGGACGTTGTTCCCTTCCCCAGGTGTTGGCTCTGCCTCTTCCTCTTTGTCGCGTTATCATGTGCGCTAGTTTTATCTCCCCCTGAAAATCCAAAGGGGTTACATTCAGATCTCCTTCAACTGAGCTCACCTCGGAGCTGTCTACCTCTTCCGTAGGATCAATGGATTTGTCCATGTTTTTGTCCATGGTAACATGGCTCCTAAGTGTGTCATATTTTCTGGCGAAGGTGTAAATTCGGCCATTCATATAATCCAATCTGTCTCTCATGAATTTGTTAGCCTTCCTTTTTTCCACCTCCATCTCATGCTTCGCTACCTTCTTTTCCATAGCTTCCAATGCTTCTTTGCTCTCTTCTGATGTGGGGATATCTTCGAGTTCTGCTTCCAAGGCCACTATTGTGCTCAAGATCTTTTCAAGTTTCCTCTCCGCATGAATGATTAGGGTCCTCATCAGTTTATAAGAACATTCATTGGTATCTGTTTGCCATAATTTTATTAGGTCAGCGTCCAGGTCATTTAAAGTTGGCATTATTAGGATCCTTAATCCTCGAGGTACTCTTTTATATTCAATATATTTCTCTAGTGATGTTTTCTCCCACCACTTATTTACTTCCTGGATACGCTGGAACTGTAAATCCCGTATTATATTGGCAATTGTTCTCTCCTTGGTTTTGTCTCCCCCATCTTTCTTGGCATCAGAGGATGTTGTCGGTAATTTATCATCGTTGAGAAGCTCACTTGCCCTCTGCTGGCGATTTCTTATTTTGTCTGCCATGTATTGACTATAGCTGGGTTGGGTTATTAATTTATTTACTACTTGACACGATGTTACACTTTTTTGGTGTGTTAATTGTTCGTATTTAGATTGGGGTACCCTGCTCTCCTGATCCCCGGGCTTAGCCGGACCCAATTCCACGCTTCTGTTGCTTTCTTGTGAAGCACCTTCGTGCTCACACGCTTTTCCAAAAATGCTGCGCTGTCCCTTTAAGGATAGTCTGACTCGTCAATCTCACCGATGACGACGTGCTTTCAGTTTCCTCGCCGGGCAGATTACTGATGCTTTCCCAATTACTCAGGAGTTTCGACCAGGCTGTACGTTAGTGAGTCGGTGAGTGATATTACGTGTATTCTCGGGCTCCGTTCCCCTTCTCACACGCTAATTCCTACACCACATCAAGGCTTCCCTCGCCGGGGTTCGCTAAGCCGAAGGGCGGTCGCCTCTCACCCCACCCGAACACAGCCTCCGCTGTGCCACAAAGTTAGGCGGTCTGACAACCACCACGACGCTCCACTCACCCCCGCTCCGGTCGCCTCCGTACTGCTCCGCTAGCGTTCTCAGCGTTTCTCCAGCCACGAGTCTCCCCGCAGCAGTCCTTTCACGGGCCGCCTGGCCCTGCAGCAGAGGCGTTGGCCGTTTTTCGCCAAAATTGCAGTCAGCTGGATTCTGATCTCCAAATCAGTCACGGCCGCTTCACCTCGTCTTGGAGTGCCTGTGTCGCGCGTCCCAGCTCACGCGCTCAATATTGCCACAGCTTCTTTTCTCCACTTCTTGTAGATCAAAGGACACGGCACAGCAACAGATGGGTTTTAGCGTTTTTTATTATTTACACACCAGTGCAAATGTAACGTGCATCAAAAAAGGACGGTCTACGCGTTTCGGCTCCTGCCTTCCACTGGACCATAGAGTCCCTAGGTCTAGACCTTGTTTAAATAGTGTGATTTAGTGTAAGTACCCTCTACCATTTCCATGGTCATCTTGACCAACCCACCCAGCAATGTATATACAAGGCTAGTACATGTTTAAAGGTATATACACACAAATATGTATGTATATATATATATATATATATATATATATATATATATATATATATATATATATATATATATATATATATATATATATAGAGAGAGAGAGAGAGAGAGAGAGAGATAGAGATAGAGAGAGAGAGATATATAGAGAGAGATATATAATTTTAAAGATCCATAGAAATTAACTGAAAAATTCGAAGTTTACAGGGACGTTATAGTTAGGCTTACACTTCATTCACACAAAACCATTGAAATGTCTTTCTTAAAAGCACCCCGCTTAGGTGAGTAACAGAATTTAGGCTAGGGTGGCTGAGTCACCATCCTCCATGTTGTTGATGATTTGGCAACCTCCTCAGTACTCTCATGGTTGGTCTCTCGCCTTGAACTAAGCCAAACACTGGCCAATGCCCTCCATTAAAGGGCCACTCCCAGCTCCAGGAGTGGCAGGCAAAACAGGTGGAAGCATTACCTGAAACTGGTGATGTCATGGCCAGGTCAGATTTGTGGGTTGGTGAGTTTATAGGGCCTGGTGAGCTCAACCTCTGCATCAATTACCCGTGAGCCTGCCCAAATCTGTAACCATCAAGCACTCAATTGTAGGCCTGGGCAGAGTTCGCAGAGTTCTGCTATGTAGAACTCTGGAATGTGACCAAAAAGCTTTTTGCGCTATGGGGAGTACAGCGAGTGGCAGACTGCATTAGGTAAGGTGTTTTTTTTAACGCCTGGAGTTTGTCCTGGACTGGAAAATCAGTGCATTTGGCACCATCCAAGCGCAAGAGGACACTGCTTCTTTCTGCTGCTTGAGTAGATGTTCAACTTGAGCGGCAGCTTCCTAAACATGAACGGAAGGTGTCTCAACATGAGTGGTAGTGGCCATTCAAGACCACCCGCATTGAGAAATCTAACTTGGAGGTGGTCTGAAGTAAAATTTTCCTCGTTCGCTCACACTCACCAACTTAACATTTGCGAGTGAGGAAAAACTGTGCTCCGGAACTCCGCACTCTACGTGAAGCATGGAGTGGGAAAAACTCTGTGAACTCCAGCAAGCGGTCCGAATTTCACACCCAGGATAACTCAATTACCTCTGTGACTCCCATTTTTCAAGGTAATATAATTTCCTTAATCCTTGAAAGTGTTGGTTTATGTAATCAAATTGTAACCCTTTGTTGCATTTTTGCAGGAAAGGAACTATACAAGTGACCATTCCAGGAAGGTGGGTGTGTAAGCAAAGCTCAATAACAATGAGTTTTTCATTCTGTAGTCTTCATTCTAGGATATCCTTACCCCTGGGTACAGGATCAAGTTTAGAGCCATTGCATTGCTGTGGATCTGGTTCTGAATTTTCATCTATTCGGACAGTGACCTGGGACTGCCCCCCACTGCGGGACACAAGAGTGGTTCACCTGTATGTGTACAAACTGAATGGAGGTGTAGAAAAGGCTTCATTGTTGCATAGCTTAATTATATGTAAGACTCTCAGTTTTCAGTTTTCACAGATTTTTACAGATAAATTCAGACAGAAAAACATCTATTTTTCATTATGTGTTAATTTTTAAATGTGAATAAATACAGAAAGTAGGATTTCTTTTGGATGATTATCACTACAGTCATTCATGATTACTGGGTCAATAGCTGTTCAGATTGACAGGTAGGGGAGTTAAAAAAAATCATAATAAAAGACTGAAGCAGTACAGCTGTTTAAGCCATCCTAAAATGAAATGGTTAACTCAAGTGTATGTGACAAGGGGGATTATTTTTATTCTATAGGTTGCTTTGGGGTAGCAGCAAACATGCGTTATTGTTGGTGGTGGTGGGTAAATGGTGTAACCAACTAAGGACCGTTTGGGGCTAATAGAATGTACATTGTGATAAAACTTTTAACGCTGTTTATTTATTGCTTGGGTTGCACATTTTTTATGATTGTTTTACTGTTTGTATGTTCAGGGCATTTGTACTTTTACGGTCTATTGGCCAAAATAAATTATTCAAAGCAAAGAAATGGGTATATTGTACTGTAAATGGCTGAAAATGTGTTGACAGATCAAACATGAGGAAACATTTATTGATAAAAAAATTGTGGCAACATACCAATTGCAACTTCATTTTTTACACTAAACACAAAATAAATACTGATAAATAGGAACAAAATGAGCAAAAATAATTATGGATAAATACAGATGGAAATGTAACAAAATAGATACCATAAAACCAGTAACCCTAATTATAAGTATTATAAATAATGGGAATTCATCTTTTCTTTCGTTTCTCTGATTATTTGACTATTTTGTTTTCCCATCATGATGCATTCTGTTTCTAGAAGTGAAAATATAATGTGAGATATGTTAATATCTCGAACAAAGCAATTTATCAGTTGTCATTGATAAAGAGTGATGAGGCAGACAGGAGTCCAACTGCCCCCATTGCAGGCTATTGGCTCTAGAATGTTGAACTGTCTATTAGTCAAAGTGCATAAAAGACACAGTCCTTTCTATGTGTACTAATTGTATATGACTATTCCCTGAATATTCCCATTTTAGAAGTTTTGGGGGTCTATTAACAAAGGCTTTTATAAATACGTGCAGCAATACCACAGAAGTACTAATTCACATACTCTTAAAGCCTTCACAAATTGGCCCCATGTAGTTCCCTGACAGACAGAGGAAGAACTAATAATATACAGCACGTTCTTCTGTTAGGTGAGTAAAGATCATGGCCTCTGTTAACATGGCAAGACAATTGCCTTGGTTATGTTATATGTATTTGTAAAGCACACTATCTCCCACAAGGGTATCTTGGCGAACAAGATATTAGTCATTTAAATATGAAAATGGCTTATTGTAATATTAGCAAATGTGGCATTTTTGATATGTTTCAAATTGGAATGCAGCAGTGTGATGGAGCAAATGTGATTTGTACTGAGGATTTGTGAGTGACAGTGAAAATCTTAACATGCCTCAATGGAGTACAACAAGTCCTTCTTCAGATGGACGGGAGTCAGGCGCGCAATACCCATTGGGCTCACGGGGCGTCGTGTGTTTCAGCCCGGGCTGACACGTCTTCGCGGGCAGGCGAGCATCTAATTGCAGCCGCACCGAGTACTTAACAGGTCTTTAAAAGACCATTAATTGTAAATGAGGCTTTTGTTGTGTGTTCACCCATTCTTACAGCTACTCTGTCTGTGGTTGGAACAATTAGCCCCCCCCGAAACATTTTTCAGACCCCCCCCGAAATTTGGCTCTAGTTGCCCACCTGACAGGGAATGTCTGACAAAATATCGTAAACAAAAATATCGATATACAAAAATATCGGAACAAAAATATCGAAGTCAAAAATATAGGAATCCTATCCCTAACAAGGTAAGTACAAATATATCGAAAATAAAATATAGAATGACAAAAATATAGTTTTTTGTAAAATATCGTTTTTTTAATATAATAAAAATGTAATATTAACAAAATAATACTTATAAATGTAATAAACATATTTAAAAATGTACTATATTATTAAAAATGTATACATAATGTAATACAAATTAATATTAATAAATATATAATACATAATATATTTTTCATTAATAATAACTCTAAATTAATTATTGTCATAACTTAAAAACAAATAAAAATGTAATAAATTACTAATGCATTTATTTACATAAAATGTTCGCATAAATAACAATTAATAACAACATAATACTAATAAAAAAGCTAAATACATTTTAGATAGCGTATAAGTAAAAATTACTATTCCCACTCCAGAGAGTGCGACCGACAGTAGGGAAAGTGTTGGATAGCGTAGCAGTAACAATTACTATTCCCACTCCAGAGAGTGCAACAGTAGGGAAAGTGTTGGATAGCGTAGGGTTAAAAATTACTATTCCAACTCCAGAAAGTGCAACAGTAGGGAAAGTGTTGGATAGCGTAGGGGTAACTATTACTATTCCTACTCCAGAGAGTGCAACAGTAGGGAAAGTTTTGGATAGCGTAGGGGTAAAAATTACTATTCCCACTCCAGAGAGTGCAACAGTAGGGAAAGTGTTGGATAGCGTCAGGGTAACAATTACTATTCCAACTCCAGAGAGTGCAACAGTAGGGAAAGTGTTGGATAGCGTAGGATTAAAAATTACTATTCCAACTCCAGAGAGTGCAGCAGTAGGGAAAGTGTTGGATAGCGTCAGGGTAACAATTACTATTTCAACTCCAGAGAGTGCAACAGTAGGGAAAGTGTTGGATAGCGTAGGATTAAAAATTACTATTCCAACTCCAGAGAGTGCAACAGTAGGGAAAGTGTTGGATAGCGTAGGGTTAAAAATTACTATTCCAACTCCAGAGAGTGCAACAGTAGGGAAAGTGTTGGATAGTGTAGGGGTAATAATTACTATTCCAACTCCAGAGAGTGCAACAGTAGGGAAAGTGTTGGATAGCGTAGGGGTAAAAATTACTATTTCCACTCCAGAGAGTGCAACAGTAGGGAAAGTGTTGGATAGCGTAGGGGTAACAAATACTATTCCCACTCCAGAGAGTGCAACAGTAGGGAAAGTGTTGGATAGCGTAGGGGTAATAATTACTATTCCAACTCCAGAGAGTGCAACAGTAGGGAAAGTGTTGGATAGTGTAGGGGTAAAAATTACTATTCCCACTCCAGAGAGTGCAACAGTAGGGATAGTGTTGGATAGCGTAGGGGTAACAATTACTATTCCAACTCCAGAGAGTGCAACAGTAGGGAAAGTGTTGGATAGCGTAGGGGTTTAAATTACATACTTATAAATTACATCTATCAATTAATTAATTATTTAGAATTAATTACCAATTAATTAAATTTATTTACCAATTAATAAAAATAAATGTATGCTTCCTACTAATTAATAATTAATTCTACATAATGAAATTACTTCCCACCCTATTCCCCTATAAACCCATAACCCGCTACAGAACATATTTATCAATTAATAAAAAATAATTACCAAAATAATCAAATACAATTACCAATTATTTTTAATTAATGTATGATTCCTACTAATTAATAATTATTTAAACATTATTACATTACTTCCCACCCTATTCCCCTATAAACCCATAACCCGCTACAGAACATATTTATCAATTAATCAATTATTTAAAATTAATTAGATATTAATTCTCAATTAATTCATTAATAATTCCTACTAATAATAATTAATTTAACATAATTAAATTACTTCCCACCCTATTCCCCTATAAACCCACAACCCGATACAGTACTAAAAGACAATATTTAATTAAATTACATTAAAAATAAATAATAAAACATAATAAATACAATATAATATACACAATTTTTTTTTTAAATCGATATTAGTAACATCGAAATTATGTATTTCGATATTATTGACATCGATATTTAAAACTTCGAAATTACTAATATCATACTAATATCGATATTAAGACTGTCGATATTACTTACCTTCTATATTATGTCCCATCGATATTTAAACTTCGATATAATTGTATATCGAAATTTAAAACTCGATATTTTGTCTGTGTACCCCTGACATGAGTATGCTGTTACGTGTGACGCAAGAAGGAGGGCAATGAAGGAGCCGCTCTCATTTCATCTCTGTGCCCTGTGCCGTGGCTTCCCACCCCTGCATCCCACCCCGGTGTCTGTGATAGAAGAGTTATGGAGGGGGGGGGGGTTGGTGCTTCGACCACAGGCAGGCGGGCGGTGGCGGGTTGTCTTGCTCCTGGGACTAGCCTGCGCCTGTCAGTGCCCGCGGAATCCGGCCTGCAGGTGAGGCAATCCGGGCATACCACCCAGAGAGTGCGGCTGCCATCAGGTGGAGGCTGCTGACGGTCGCAGCAGCAGCCCGGTTTTGTTCCGGGTGCAGCCTTCATCAACCTGTCAGGCCCCACTCGCATTTACCCCCAAACATTTTGCTGCCATTTTGTCAATATTTGATGTTCCTGTTGGATTCAACTACTCTCATCTGCATCCTGCATCAGGAACCTCTGGGGCCCGCTGGAGCTTTACCAGGAGCCAGGAGGGGGTAGGGGTACTCCACCCCTCAGCTTGGCCTCCTGCCTGGGCAATTCACCCAAGGAGGGCAAGGCATCACTAGGGAGGTCCAGCACTGCAAGTTTATGACGCGAAGACCCGGGACCCGGGGCAAGCGCTGGCAGCAAGGCAACAGGAGGCAGGAGGTGGGAGGACATTTGTGGGGCCCTGAAGATAGCGCACCTGAGCTTCAAACCAAGATCCCAGCTATAGTCCAGAAACAGGGGGAGGGGAACCACAACTAAGAGCCCCGTTCTGATCCCCAGCATGACCCCCCCTTCTTCATCGCCTCCCTCCTCTTTTTGTCCTCCATCTCACAACTGCCATGATTATCTGGCCCGAGCAAACAGCCCAGATAACCCAGATAGCCCAGACAGACCTAAGGACCTGAGAAGGGCATTATCAGCCTCCAGTGGAAAGCAGCAGTATGACATCACGTTCTTGGTATTCCAGCACGGTTAAAAGCATGGTCAAAAAGAGAAATCCAGCCAGAAGCACGGGCAGTGCCAGAGGCAAACAGGCCAACCTAATAAGAGCCCGTTCTCGCATCAAGAGAGCTTGCAGCCGAACCCAGAACCTGAAGGCACGTGCAAAGGGAGGCGAGACAATAAGCAACCCGAGTTCCCGGGTGTCATTTAATCACAGCCACAAACTTATCCTGTAATGGAAATCGGAAGTCGTCAGAGGAGCAGCCTGACAAAGGAAGAACCCCTCGTCACACGCCCACTCTCCCACCCACGGGGCCAAATTCAAAGCTACTTCCGAAAAATCACACAAACAGCGCGTCCCTTTCCTTCTCATGCAAAAAGCCCAAAGGTAACAACAAGGTGCTCACTATCCCTAAACAGCTTGGACTTTACAAACTCATGGCCCCCAGAGCCTACAGGGGGCAAACTCAGGCACGCAAACTCCCATCTCACACTCCATCAAGACTGCGATTCATACAGGATGATCTCGCAAAAATAATCGCTTTACAACAAAAGTGAAAATCCACACAGGTTACTCACTACAGGGAATTGGGACTCAGCCAAGTCCTCCAACCACATTGGAGACACATTGTCCACACAAGGTGCAAATGGGACGTAGCACATTAGAATTTGAGCAGGGGACACTATGAGAGGAGTTTTAGTGTCATTAGAGGCCCAGATAGACGCACAAATGGAAGCATATTTGGCCCAAACACCACTATTTAAGACAGCAACAAGTATTAACCACAACTCCCTGCATCATTCTCACGAAGGTGGCAGCTAGCCCGGCAAGCCCAGATCGGGAGTATTCTCCCTTTGAACAGGATACAATTCCTAAAGCTCTACTCTGGCATTCCTAAAAAAATGGAGCTTCAGATTGTCTTAATTCAGTCGATGGCAACAAGCCTAGTGGATATAGGAACCAGGCTCACACTCTTAGAACATAAACTCGGCAAGATAGAAGTGGGACAATTCTGCTCTTGCACCCAACTAATTGACAAACTGAACTCTTCACCAGAATTCTTGTGGGCATCACTAGACAATGCAAAAAAGAATTTCACACCTATAAATAAACAACCAGACAATCCAGTATTGGTAAGTAATATCCCCATATCAACAGGGGAACCAGCACTGAACACAGCAATTCTAAGCCTCAGTGAAAACTCGGCTGCTAACTCAGATGTCAACGCAACCCCAACATCTCACATAAATCCTCAGTTACACATTAGCTCCATTCAGCTAAGCCCCATATCTCAGAAGACCCTACCCTTTCTTAAATAGCAAAAAAGAAATTGAAAAAACTCTCAAAAAAGCAGTGTCTACTAAAAAGGCACCCGATGACAATAGGTTTATATCCCACAGCAGGCCCTTTCAAACAGCAAGGAAAGACATTCAACATTTTTCCAATCTTTAGCAAGAGTTTCAAACAGGGCAGTAACCTCAATGTAAATAGCACAGCAGTAAATTATACAGGGACCTGAAAGCTGATAATGCAAGAGACTTCTGAGCCAGGAGACAAAATGGGCGCTCAGATAATGCCAATCACAAATAATTTAGATCACAGTGACTTATGTGCTCCCACGCTGACTCCCCTCATATAATGGGCTCCCCATAGCCTACTGCAGAAAAGATAATCGTGCATCAGTCCTGTACTGGAAATCTGACAATTGATCAGAGGGAACATGAAAACATCAGTTTTTTTGTTGTTGTTTTTTTTTTTGTATGTTCTTATATAGCGCTCGAATCACCAGGGAGGTATCTCGGCGCTTGCCTTGGGAACCCGTCCTGGCTTTTTCCCTGTGAGATAGCCCCTACAGGGCATCCCCAAGGTGAAAGCCAGGCATTCCGCTGCG
Source organism: Lissotriton vulgaris (assembly GCF_964263255.1). NCBI lineage: Eukaryota > Metazoa > Chordata > Amphibia > Caudata > Salamandridae > Lissotriton > Lissotriton vulgaris. The sequence continues at coordinate 411,682,343 of NC_141693.1, read as the reverse complement.
GGGGGGCTGTTGTGGAGATTAAGCAAGCTTAATGCCCAGAGTTGCAGAGTGTGAACCCATGATTAGGTCAGGCACCGTAGCGAGAATTATCGAGTCCGTGGACATTTGAGCTCAAGACCCTGCCAGGTCGGGAATTGAACCCTGGTCCCGGGTCTGACCTCTGCTTCAGGGTCTGCCTGTTCTAACCAGTGAGCCACACTTCTCCAGTTTGTGCCCCATCATCATACCAACCAAGGTCCCCAGCCTTTCCTCTAAAGCAGAAGGTCCAGCTCTATCAAATGGAGTCCACATCATCAGTATCCCCCAGCTCCTCACCTCCTGTAGATCGGTAATGCTTACTCAAACAGAATTTCAACAAGGAAACCCAAAGAGCAACATTGCCGACCCTGGGAGGTATGATGGACAGGCTCAGGATAACCCAACTAAGGGGAGCAAGAACACCTGGGAACTCACTAGAGTCATCCCACAAGGTCCAACCCCTGAGAACGAATGAACAATCAGTCCACCCCTATACTCCAAATTTCCAAAGGAGGACAAGGTAGCAAGGGGGAACAGCAGTAGATCCCGGCAAAACAAACATGGGAGGGACAGTTAGAATCAAGTGCACAGGGCCATGGCACCCAGGAACATCAAACGAACAGGTCCGTCAGAAAGAGAAAGTCCTTAATCCCCTACTCAGCAACCAGGAGAACCAACACAACCCCGCACAAATGGAGCTGGATGGAAAGGGGAAGAGAACCTCAACACGGGCTTAGCATTCATCCCCTATTATGTTTCAAAAAGTCCTTCGAACATTTTAAATAGAGGGAATCTTCTACGATTATTCCAACAGATACCATCTTTGAAACTCCTTACCACAGTTGAACTCACTTTGGTTAAATTTGCCCACATTCCTGGCAGAAGGACATCTAAATTCACAGTTACCAACTGGGTCTCAGCAGCAACCAGAGACACCATCCTGAAAGAGGCCCCCACTTTTGAGGAATGGGCATCGAGCTAAAATCCACTGGGCCACAGAAATACCCACACGTCCTACTCGAAGATAACAGAACACCCCCTAGAGGAAATATACTGAAGGGAGCTTGGGGTGCAACCCATGACTGGCTAGTGATGGAGCGAGTTTCAGGAATAATTTAATTCTGGCTCGTGAAATTAATCTTCCATAATTTAATTAATCATATTAATGGGTTTTTTGCATGATTTGTATTACTAAATCAACTTAGAGTAAAATTGCATTCACAAACACGCGGGATTAATGTTATGTGCTTTATGTTGCCTCTGCAAGTATGTTTTAAAAATAATTAACTAACTCTGTTTTGTTTGTCGTATGTACTTGTCAACATTAATGCGGCTGATTCATTATTGGCATGTGCTTATTTTATATGTGCTTTTGTCTATGTTGTGTCTTTTTATCTTTTACAGGCATATGGAGAATCCTGCTGGACTTTATGAAGAATGGTAGATTAAAAACGCTGCTTTCTTTGTGGTTTTTGCTAGGTAACTTAAACTAATGGGTTAACATTAGCATTGGTGGGTGGGTAACAGAATTACTTTCATTACCTGAATTAATTATTGTTTTGTGTTTGTTTAAATACTAGCCCGTGAAAAAGGCTTGAGGCCTAGTGCTTTTGGAGTATGTCTGAAATCCTGACAAAGATGAGCCGAGCATAGCCATGATGGAATGTTTTTCCATGAAGACATTTCTTTTGAATAAATAAAAAATAAACGGAACGATTTCTTGGCGCACCTAAGAGAATGCATTTTAAATATCTTTTCCTTTTCAGGTTAGAGAGCTTAACATAGGGAATTAGGAATTGAAAAATATTTGCTTTTAATTCATATATTTTGAGCAATCTTGAAATGCCAGACTAATGTGCCTAACTAGAATGTCAATTTATTTGCTAAATAAAAGAAATTAATTCTAATAAAGATGCTTTGCTTTGAATAAATAAAGCTAATAAAAAGATTGAATGAAATTGCAAAATATTGCGCCAAAAACAATTATTCAATCAATCGGGAAAAGGACAAAAGTCACATTCTGAATTCTCTCATGCTAATATCTGTTGTTGAAACATGGCAGGAAGTAAAAGAGCTACAAGATGAGGCAGATGATGAAGAGAAAAATACGTGGTTAAAAACAGAGTGCAGACAGCGAGAAGAAGATGGAGTTTGGGTTTACAAAGATGACAGACCAGTAATGCCAAATTGCATGATTGCTGACATGGCACGGATGTACCATGGTCCAGAGCACTTGGGAAGAGACTCCATGATCAGATTATTCAGAGAAACATGGTTTAGTCCAAAATTCAGGATTATTGCAGAATCACTTTGCCAGAGATGCTTGACCTGCCAACAAATGAATCCAAACAGAAAGACTGTTGTAAGCTTGGGAACCATAGGACGGGAGGGTGGTCCTTTTACCAGGTTACAGATGGATTTCATTGACATGCCACCACACAATAAGCTCAGGCATGTGCTTGTGATTGTTTGTCTGTTTTCAAGATGGGTGGAAGCATTCCCAACTCGTCACAATGACTCAGTTACTGTGGCAGAATTGCTTTTGAGGGAGATCATACCAAGATATGGTTTTCCAGTCACTATTGAAAGTGATTGCGGAACGCATTTTGAAAACAGATTGTTACAATTGATTTGTGAAGCCTTGAACATTAAACAAAAGTTACACTGCGCATACAGACCAGAAGCATCAGGTGTTGTAGAGCAGATAAATGGTACAAGCAAAAACAGAATTTTCAAAATGTGTCTAGCTACAGGAGTAAAGTGGACAGATGCTCTTTCACTTGTTCTGATGTCTTTGAGAAGTACTCCTGACAAAAAGACAGGCCTTAGTCCCCATGAAATCTTAATGAGCAGAGTTATGAGGCAAGCATTTGTTCCAGTTGGCAAGCTTTTGAGTATTAATGAAAGTGCAATTATTGAGTATTGCCAGAACCTTTCTGACGTAGCAAATTCTGTATTCCATCAGGTGGGAACAGATGTGATTTCAAAAGAGAAAGAGCAAGCTCATGATCTGTTACCAGGAGATTGGGTCAGAACAAAAATTCATCGAAGGAGAAACTGTTTAGTACCCAGATGGCAAAAAGCAAGACAAGTGATACTTATAACAACAAATGCTGTCAAGTGTAGAGGTCTGAAAAGGTGGGTGCATGTAAGTCACACCATTCGTGTACCACCTCCTGATAATCTTGACGAAGAAAGTAACACAACAACTGATCAAGAAAATGATGAAAATCCGCTAGAAAAAGAATCTCAAGCAGAAAAAGAAGATTCTGAAACAGAGAAAGATTCTGAAGCAGAAAAGGGATCTGAGCAAGAAGATAATCAAATCCAGGAGAGTATTGAAAAGCAGACTGGAAGCTCTGAAAGCAGGAACAAGAAATCTGAAACTGGGAAGTTGAAAGTAATTCCTGAAGAAGAGGAAGAATTACCAAGTACCAGCTACAAAGATGATGTTCCTAAAGGAGTGAAGCTGCCAAGTAAAGAAGTCGTTCCTAAACATAGATTTGAAGTCTCAGAAACTGATTCAGATGAGAGTGATGAAGAGTCTGAAATAAGAAAATTCAGGAAAAGAGCTTGGAAAGCTGAATGTAACGAATCTGTGCCTAAGAAGAAAATCTTGAGACAAGGAGATAATTGGCCAAAAGAAAACCTGAAATTCAAATTAGTGAAAAAATCTAAGGAGCAGATAAATGAAATTTCAAGCCAGAAAGGTGATTCTGAAAATAAAAATCAGAAAGGAAAGAAAATAGAAGTAATTAGTGGTAAAGCAAAAAGAGTGATTAGGCCAAATGAAAAATACAAGTCCCCAGAGTGGACATATATAATTATCCCGCCAATAGTGGATGTTGAGAGTAGCAGTCAAGAAGATTTGGAAGAAGCCAGTGACAATGATTAGGGTTGTTTTCTTTTAATTTAGGGTTTTATTTTTGGCATAAGGCTGAAGAAATTGTGTTAGGTGACACAAGGTCAAAGAAATTGTGTTAGCTGGAAAAACACATTCATGTGACGCAAGGTCGAAGAAAAGCTGTTAGAGGGTTACTAAAAAAAAAAAATTAAAAGGGGAGATATTAGTTTAATTACTTACATTACTTACATTATTTACAAAATTAAAAATTTTTGTTTTTGATTTTTGATTCTTCATTTATTCTAAAATGCCTAGTTTCATTACCTGAATTAATTATTGTTTTGTGTTTGTTTAAATACTAGCCCGTGAAAAAGGCTTGAGGCCTAGTGCTTTTGGAGTATGTCTGAAATCCTGACAAAGATGAGCCGAGCATAGCCATGATGGAAAGTTTTTCCATGAAGACATTTCTTTTGAATAAATAAAAAATAAACGGAACTGCTGTGCGAGTTGTGCTCTGAAAAGTTATCTTTCCAAGGCCAAGGAAGCGGCAAAGCGGCGGATCAGCCGAGCTGAAGAGGAAACAGTGAACTATTATTTAATAAGTTGTTGCAATCCTTGGAAGCTGATGTCACCTCTCGTGAAAAGACAATGGCATGACTTTTGGCTTATTGAAAAAAGTGGTCTCATGATGGACTGACGGCTGTCAACCAATGAGGTTGCTGAAAGACTCTGAAAAATTACATTTAGTTTAGATTAGTGAGTTAGAAAGGTATAAAAACTTGGCCCCTTGAGAGGAACATTGCTGTCTTGTTCCTGAGGGCGAAGTGCTGTCCGATTTCTTGGCGCACGTAAGAGAATGCATTTTAAATGTCTTTTCCTTTTCAGGTTAGAGAGCTTAACATAGGGAATTAGGAATTGAAAAATATTTGCTTTTAATTCATATATTTTGAGCAATCTTGAAATGCCAGACTAATGTGCCTAACTAGAATGTCAATTTATTTCCTAAATAAAAGAAATTAATTCTAATAAAGATGCTTTGCTTTGAATAAATAAAGCTAATAAAAAGATTTCTTATTAATATGCTTTAACTTTCAAAATAAAAAGACTTAAAATGTCAAGCTGGTCTTGATTTATTTAGTCGTTACCATCAGTTAATCTATCGACCTGGTGGCTTAATTAAATGTTTCCGTTATTTTACCATGTTTAATAATGTTATACTGCAGTTGTATATAATGTGTATATAAAATTTAGACAGTTTGATTAATTAAGCCACATGATTCAGTTGCCTAGAATCTGTCTCGGTTTCTATGGGCCTTGTGAGAGTTTTATATATAATGGTGAGTATTTGGTAGTGAGTGGTGTAGTTTGAGACAGAATTTCTTTAGTGGCGCTGGATCACCAGTGAGGCCCACAATGGCATCTAACCCATTGATAGTTCACTGCGGAACTAAGGATAGAACCATCAGTTGGCAAACTGTAGCCTTGTATGCAATTTGATAGTGGTAGAATGCACACCAATTTTCATCAACGTACTCAATATTTTATTTCTTTTTCTTGTCTTTTATTCACGCTTGCGTGCTGAGTGGATCCATGCCTCACCTCAAAGCACGTTTTACATAATTCAAAACACTTTCAAAGTTGTGACGCTCCAATTCCAATCACACAGCTTGAAGCAATAATTGCGAAATTCCTCTTGTTTTTGAGTCCATGTTTATTCCAATTTTATCCGTAGTTAATCAAACTTTACTAAACAGTACACAATTAGACTGATAAAAGTCCCAATTTTTCAAATGAAACAATTATGCCCACCCGGGCCTTTTACTGCTTCACGTAAGACCATACAATTCATATTAGGCAGCTCTGATTTTAAAACATCCAATGCATTTCGGGCATTATATTTGCCCTTCGTCAGGGATAGCTGTCAAGTTAAACCAAAGAACCTCTGTTAATGTCTTTCATGGTAACAGCCGTAGTAGTTTTAAAAAAATATCTATTTACAATCAATCATATTTAATTGCTTTAAAACATATTGAAATCACAAAATACCTTTTTAAATCACCACATTAATACCTTAAAGAAACGTTATTTCACCCTGAAACTAAATCATAACACCTCCCTGTAGAGTACCCGCTGAACGCAGTGACCTCCCCCACTTACATCCACGTTTTTATACCTGCCAAATAAAACCGCGTTAGTAGACAAATTCTCCATTACCCAATGTGCTCCATGAACTCTATCTGCCCTGTATCTGTCATTCCTCCGACACGCCTTTCATACACAGTCCATCCGCCTGACATCTCTGCTTCTACCACTTTAATCCTAGTTGTAAACCCTCTCATAAATCAAGTTTCTTTAACAAAAGCTTCATACCTGCTTCTCCCCTTCCTTACTTCTGTTTGTACCGACATCTTCTCTCATTTACAGCGTGTGGCCGAACAGAGATTCAAATGACTGACTCCTCCCCCTCCTTAAATACTTCCCTCAACTTAACTCCTGCCACTCTTCTGACCATATTCCTTGCGATTCCCTTCCCCTCCAACTACCTGTTCCACAACTCACAACCCCTCTGCCCAATCATCTGCTCACAAAAATGATCTGACAAAGAAATTGGAGGCCATTACTTACGGTTTAATCAAACTCAACAACAATCTAAAAAGTCCGTCAGTAGAGGGAATAAGAAAAGTCATCCCTGGGGCCTGCTCTAAAATCCAGTAGCGGGCTCAGTGTGTGGGCTACAAAAAGATCTTTCAACTACCCAAACATCTCTTTAGGGCAAGACTCAGGCTGGAACTTGGAATGGTTAAACAAATATTAACCCTTGAGGCCTACTTCCTCAAAAATTACATTTGTACTCTGAAATCTTCAGAAAAATCCCTAAAGAGCTTCTTCAGATACACATTTGAAAAAACAGGCTCCCCGTGGAACATCCAGTTTAAGAGAGCCCTTGTCACCACAGAGATAAATCAATCCGCAATTTCCCTGCCCTCTATCTCATATGCAACCTGCAAAAAAATGATCAACAAACAAGTGCAATTAGCCTCATTCCAGCAAGACCAGGCCACATTAACAACACCACCTTTCCTGGTCCTGCTAAATGCATCATATCTGTCAACTAAACCCCAGCCTTACCTCTCAGCTTCTTTCAATCCTAAAACTAGAAGAGATCAGGTAAAATGCGAATGCTGGCCCTACCGATAGTGGATTTCAGCCGGGCTTGGGCAAACCAAAAAATTGGAGGAGCCTGCAGACTATGTGATTATAAACATGAATCATGGCTGCACCTTTTGTGTTGCTGTCCCACCTTAGCGTGCGAAAGGAGAGTCTTTCTCAGGGAAGTAACTATATCTGAGGGAAAAAGCAAGCACCTGCCTAGAGGCTTCGGCAATATGTTTTTCGCAAAAGGAGCCCTCCACCCTGGCCCGTTGCAGAAGATTTATACAATCCCTTAGGGATGCTCTCCAGTCCTGTTCTGGTCCCCTACCATACCCATTTAAAGTCCAAAAGCTGATTCTGGATTACTTTAAACGGAAACCAAGGGATGGACATCTCGCCGAACAGAAATGAAATCACAAGGTCTCTTTTACATATCATTAAAGACATGACAGCGGATGGAGTCTATAGCATTTCGACAGGACTTAGAACCACCTTCGAACCAAGAACATCAGTGACTGGGGATTTCCAACCACCTCAATCAACAAAAGAATGTGTTAGAGCCTACGAAGGCGCAAAGCACAAGCACTTTCCCAGAGAATCAGGACAATGGACAAAATACGTGCCGTTAAAGGGAAAGGGAAAGAGAGGACAAACCGAAAAACTGACTACTCATAGATGGGCGATAAGTTTCATCTGGGTCGTTCCGTAGAGTAATGGGCAGTTGTAAGCACAAAACACAAGTTCTGAATGACAGGATGGCACAGAACACTTGCACTTTACTCAAGAGTCGGTCCATGAGTAAAACATGTGCTGTTAAAGGAAGTGGGTTGCAGAGATGGAGAACTGACGAGTCAGAAAACTGGTGACTCACGTCACCGGGCACGGTGCGATGAGCAATGCCCACCTTCTTGCACATAACCAGAAGTCATCTCGCCAATTTCAAACCTTGACGGAAAGGCAAAGTGCATTGTTTGAAGCAAAAAACTATTTTTTTTAATTTGACCCGAGATAAACTGGTATTTTTTTTAATGTACCTAAGATTCTAGTGAGTCTACATTTTTTTTATTCACTACCACGGTTTCCTTTTTATAATGTTATTTTACTGTAATGCAATGGTTTTAATTAACTTATGCAAATGTGAGAGCGCAAATCTGTGTTAGAAATTTTAGGGGTGCACCATATTCATGAGTAATCAGCACCCGCATATATAGAGGATTATAATCATGTTTAAATGTGACACGGAGCTATGAAACCATGTGCTACAATTTGCATCGCTGTAACGTAAGGTGTTTTGAAAATACTAATGCCATATTGCCTTAGAAATGTGTTTGCAGTGTAATATTAATTCAGTTAAAAGATACTCGAATAGGCATTGATGTATTTAAATGCATATTTAGAAATTCATTATTGTATTCATGTAAAGACATAGAAGTGTTTAGTTAGAAAATGTATTCTTTTTGCTATAATGATGTAGGCCTAATGAACGAAAATGTTTGCCAATGTTAGAATGTGATATCCCGAAACGTGCAGAGGCCCAGGTGGGGAGAGAGGATTGTGTAGGCCGAACTAAGAATGTTTCACTTAACATTAAATCATGGAAATGTCTTTCCTAGAAGGTTGCTTTAGAAAATTAATTGCAAGTAGCATGGAACTGTGAATCGATTTATGTGCGTTCCTTTGCAGGTGCAAGGTTAACTAAAGATAGTAGAGAAGGGCCCATTGTGTACGAGCGTTAGGATGGTAGTCCCAGACATGAAGGAGTGGCTGCGGAATTTAGGGAAGCAACTTCAAGAGGAGAAGACTCTGGGACCCAAGGACGTTTTTCAACGAACAAGGATGAAGATGTCGTAATGAAATTTGTTTGAAAGTTAATACCTTTGTGAGGGGCGTACCTCAGGGCGTGTCGCCCATATTGTGGGGTTTGTATTAGGGACAGCACCCCGTTAGGAGGGCAGAGCAGATGCGCATGAGGGTGAAGAAAGATGCTGGGTAGGCAGAGAGCTTTTCTATGCGAGATGGGTTCTTAGGCTAAGTCCGAAACAAGTGAGTGAGCTTCTTTGGAAGTCACCACGGCTGACACCTTTGTTAGGAGGGAACTCTGTTAAGTAGGGATGTCATTTAGTATAGTGTAGGGACAGCTTAATCTGGATGACCTAGTTTAGGACACCCCCGCGCCGCACGGCCACCAGCTGCTGCGTGTGCCTCCCCGCCTGACTGCCTCGCTGCCCCGGCTGCCGCCGAGTGACCAGGCCCCCTGCCACCGAGCGGCGTGGTCCGTGCTCGCCTGACCTGCAGGCTCCTGGGCCCCGCTTCTTGCCCCGTGCCCCTGTATTTATTGTATTGTATTGTTATTTTGCATTTCTGTAGTGCCTGTTTGCCTGTTTTGTTGTTGCCCATCGTCTCTTCCCTCCCCGCTCCCCGCTTCCCGCCACCGCCGCTAACCACGCCCCTTTTCTCCTTCTGTACCCTCCCAGCTCCCGCCTCCCAGCTGCTCCGCCCCCCCTCGCACTTGGCCATATATGGCGACCGTGCGACACAGGTGAGTGTGACCTAGTTTAGGACACCCCCGCGCCGCACGGCCACTAGCTGCTGCGTGTGCCTCCCCGCCTGACTGCCTCGCTGCCCCGGCTGCCGCCGCGTGACCACGCCCCCTGCCACCGAGCGGCGTGGTCCGTGCTCGCCTGACCTGCAGGCTCCTGGGCCCCGCTTCTTGCCCTGTGCCCTGTGCCCCTGTATTTATTGTATTGTATTGTTATTTTGCATTTCTGTAGTGCCTGTTTGCCTGTTTTGTTGTTGCCCATCGTCTCTTCCCTCCCCGCTCCCCGCTTCCCGCCACCGCCGCTAACCACGCCCCTTTTCTCCTTCTGTACCCTCCCCGCTCCCGCCTCCCAGCTGCTCCGCCCCCCCTCGCACTTCGCCATATATGGCGACTGTGCGAACGCGCAGCGGTCACGCGCATCGGGCGCGCCGATTGTGCGCCGAAGGCGTGCCAAAGGTAAGCCCGTCTACGCCCGTCCGCGCCTGGACCGCGCCCAGTGCCAGGACCCCTGGCCCTCGAGGACCCCTGCCCACCCGCCTGACGTACACCGCCGCCACCCTCAATGCGCTCAACACCGGCCGAATCCCAGGATGCTACTGAGCCACCCCGAGACGCAGCCACGGACCCTTCAGCTGCCACGCCTGCAAGTTTACCTGCATCTGGACCTGCCTCGTACCAGCACCCGCCAAGCCGAACACCAGCAGCAACCACCTCAAGTGCATCCTGCTCAACACCCGCTCCGTCCACAGACACGCCATCGAACTCTGGAACCTCCTCGACACCACAGCCCCAGACGTTGCCTTCCTCACGGAAACCTGGATGAACGACTCTTCAGCGCCCGACATCGCCATCCCAGAGGGCTACAAGATCACCCGGAGGGACCGCACCGCCAACCAGATGGGAGGAGGCATCGCCATCATCCACAGGGACACCATCCGCATCACGACCAACACCGACGACACCCTAACCACCGCCAAACACCTGCACTTCCAGATACACACCGACCCGAAGACCACCCTCAGAGGCACCCTGATCTACCGACCCCCGGGACCACGCACACAATTCAGCGAGGACATCGCCGACTTCGTCAGCCCGCATGCCCTCCCCTCCGCTGACTACATCCTCCTGGGGGACCTCAACTTCCACCTGGAGAACAACAGCGACCGCAACACCATCTCCCTGCTCGACAACCTCGCCAACCTCGGACTCAAGCAGCTGGTGTCCACCCCCACCCACCTCGCCAGACACACACTCGACGCCGTCTTCTCATCCAGCAAAGACATCGCCTTCAGCCACGCCACAGGACTCCACTGGACGGACCACAGCTGCGTCCACTTCACCTTCAGAAGAACGACGATCCACCACCACCAGCAACAGGTTGCCCGAAGAAGCTGGAACAAGATCACAGCCGACCAGCTCGTCGCTTCCCTGAGCCAGCACCCTCCTGCCAGCTCAGCGAACCCCAGCCAGGCCACCGACAACCTCACGAAGTGGATCAGCAACTGCGCGGACGAACTCGCCCCTCTGAGGACCCCGCCCAGCAGACCCGGCAGCAAGAAAGCCCCATGGTTCACCGACGAACTCAAGAGCTCCAAGAAGAACTGCCGAGCCCTCGAGAAAGTCTGGAGAAGGGAACCAACACCGGACAACATGACCACCCTCAAGCTTGCCACCCGGAAGCACCACCAACTGATCTGCGCCACCAAGAAAACTGCATTCAAGGACCGGCTGGACAACAACGCACACAACTGCAAGGAACTCTTCAACATTGTGAAAGAGCTCTCCAACCCCAACGCCGGAAACAACAACATCACCCCATCGCAAGCACTTTGCAACTCCCTCGCCTCCTACTTCCACAACAAGATCGCGGACATACACAACAGCTTCAGCATTCAACCGACGCACGCCACGACCGCAGCAACACCGCCCACCACCACCCTCCGACCTGGACTCCGATCAGCACCGAAGACACCGTCCGCATGATGAACTCCATCCACTCCGGATCTCCGACCGACCCCTGCCCTCACCACGTCTTCAACAAGGCCGATGCTGTCCTCGCACCCCACCTGCGGGACATCATAAACACCTCCTTCGACACCGCCACCTTCCCGGAGAGCTGGAAACACGCCGAACTCAGCGCTCTACTCAAGAAACCAACAGCGGACCCCACCGAACTCAAGAATTACCGCCCCATCTCGCTCCTCCCGTTTCCAGCCAAAGTCATCGAGAACACCGTCAACAAACAGCTGGCCACCTTCCTCGAGACGAATGGATCCCTCGACCCCTCACAGTCTGGCTTCCGAGCCAACCACAGCACCGAGACCGCCCTCATCGCTGCCACCGATGACATCCGAGCCCTGATGGACAACGGAGAAACAGCGGCCCTCATCCTCCTAGACCTCTCCGCGGCATTCGACACTGTCTGCCACCGCACCCTAGTGCAGCGTCTCAGCAACGTCGGAATCCAGGAGATGGCACTGGAATGGATCATCTCCTTCCTCGATGGAAGAACACAGAGAGTCCGCCTACCACCGTACAAGTCAGAGGCCACCAAAGTCATCTGCAGCGTCCCTCAAGGATCCTCGCTGAGCCCCACCCTCTTCAACGTCTACATGAGCCCCCTCGCGGCCATCGCACGCCAACACAACCTCAACATCATCTCCTACGCCGACGACACCCAGCTGATCCTCTCCCTGACCAACGACCCCGCTGCCGCCAGAGCCAACCTTCACGAAGGGATGAAAGATGTAGCCGAGTGGATGACGACCAGCCGCCTGAAACTGAACTCAGACAAGACGGAGGTCCTCATCCTGGGCTCCTCGCCCTCCGCCTGGGACGACTCCTGGTGGCCCCCCGCCCTGGGCACCGCACCCAAACCGACGGACCACGCACGCAACCTGGGCTTCATCCTGGACTCCTCCCTCTCCATGACCAGACAAGTCAACGCCGTCTCCTCGTCGTGCTTCAACATCCTGCGCATGCTACGGAAGATCTTCCGGTGGATCCCCACCGAGACCAGGAAGACTGTCACCCAGGCCCTCGTCACCAGCCGACTGGACTACGGCAACGCCCTCTACGCCGGAACCACCGCCAAGCTCCAGAAGAGACTCCAGCAAATCCAGAACGCCTCAGCCAGACTCATCCTCGACATCCCACGAAACAGCCACATCTCCGGACATCTGAGAGACCTGCATTGGCTCCCCGTCAACAAAAGAATCACCTTCCGTCTCCTCACCCACGCACACAAAGCCCTACACGATCAAGGCCCGAGCTACCTCAACAACCGCATCAACTTCTACGCTCCCAAACGCCACCTCCGATCAGCCAGCCACGCCCTCGCCGCCGTCCCCCACATCTGAAGAGCGACAACAGGAGGAAGGTCCTTCTCCTACCTGGCCGCCAAGACCTGGAACTCCCTCCCGACCGACCTGCGCCTGACCCAAGACCACCTCTCCTTCAGGAAGAAGCTCAAGACCTGGCTGTTCTTGCTAGTCTGGTGGTCTTGGAGTTGATACTCGTATATTTCTTAGTTTATTGAGAATTTTCCGTAGGATCATGTTTGTATTAGTGCCTGTTTCTCTTCTAAATCTCTTACTGAGGTGTTTATATACACACCTGCTTTTGGCTTTATAATAAATCTTTAAACTTGACTTTTTGTCAGTGGTTCTTTGGGGAAAGCAATGGGGATAGTTCGAACTAACGTTATGATGTTGAGATAGATTGCCTTCTACACTCTATGACAGGTAAAAAGTTCCAGTCGACCTGTGGCGGGATTCTAGAAAATACTATTCTGATTCTAGAGATAAAATCCCACCTTTCCAGTTGGTAGCAGAGTAGGATGGTTTATCTTCTGGGGTGAGGGTAATCTAGAGTAGGTTAATATTTCCCCAAGGCCCATAGAGATCTGGAGATGTGCGTCCGTAGAGCAGCGGACGGAGGATGGCGTTCCACGGAAAGTAACGGAGAGTGACGGTGCGGCAGAAAGCAGCAGGTCGTAAGAGAGTGAGTATGAAAAGGGTCATGCGTGTTAGATTGCGGTGTGCATTGTGTTGTTGAATTGTATTGTCTAGCAGAGTTGAGTGCCTGTAGTGTAAAAAGGGATCAGGTTGTGAGGGCGCGCAACCGGTGAAAATCTTAAGCTCAAGGAGAGTTTAAGTGGTTCGGGTGTATCGAACACCTACAGTAATTGTCGACCAGTGAAAGGGGGTCATGAGGTACCATTGATCGACCGCAGGACCGAGATAGGGGGAACGAATGTGTGAATGCGTGGGTAACGGACGCTGGTCGGAAGTTGCTGTGTGTATGTAACCTATCAGAGAAGCGATTGTCTGGTCGTTAAACGGTCGGACATTTGCAAAGTTGGTGGCAATCACAGTTAGACTGTGGCCGTACAGTCAAAGGAAGTGGTTGCTTGGTCGGAAGTAATTATTTCAAGTGTATGATTAGGACGCATGCATGACCGAGAGACGAGCGGAGAAAGGAGAGGAACTGCTGCAAAACGGCGGCGAGTGACGTCAGAAAGAGCCGCGCTGGGATAGGATGGCTAGTGTGGAGCCGCGCTGAGATTGGGCGGTTAGCGGGAAGCGAGTGACGTCAGGAAAGAGCCGCGCTGGGATAGGACGATCAGAGTGAAGCCGCGCTGGGATTGGTGGATTGTCAGTGTGAAGTAAACGAGCATAGTAAACAAGGAAACGTTGTTGGTTTCATCATGAAATGTTTAAAAGGATTGCGAAGTTGTTTTTCGGGAGAAAAGAGGCTAGAACCTCGGGGTGGGGAAGAGGCTCCACCCGAGGATACGCCAGCCCATTACATGGCTACGAATTTTGGGTTACATACCATACTGTGGCTTGAGAACTGGTGTAAGATGACTGATGGGAGTGAGGAATTGACCTTTCCTAGGTACGGAACATTCAGATTAGAAGTGTTGTACCAGTTAAAAGCGACCATGTCTTCTTTGCGACCTTTGCCTAGACCAACACAGTTTGAAGCTTTAAATGCATGGATCAGGGCAGCCCACGAAAAGAACAGGGATAGAAGACAGGAAAGAGTAAAGAGATCAGTTAGAGCGGTACAGGACGCGAGGTGGGATGCACTGGCCAAGAGGTGGAGAGTGCAGACCATAGAGGGGGACAGACTGTACCCATTGTTGGTCAATGCAGGAGAAACGCAGAAAAAGAGTACAGTACAGAGGATGATGATAGTGAAACAGAAGACAGCCTGATAGAGAGGCTGTTGTCGGAGAGACCACCTCCATATAATCCAGAAGTAGAAGGGAGGTCACCACCACCAACAGGAAGGGAGACATCTGTAGTAGACGGTGGAGTCCTAAGAGAGAGCGACTTGGGCCCAGCAGGGGACAGGTTCGGCTCGGTGGAAGGTGAGGGGGTACCTCAACGGACCCCAGAAGCGAGAGTAGTGGGAAGATTCACAGTACAGCAGGTACACTGTGAAGAAGGGGCCAGCGCTCAAAGGCTACCAGATGCTCTTACGGTACCTGTCACCATAGGTCCCATAGTGTCAGTGTACAACCCAGAACAGACACAAAACGAGAGCCTGCCACAAATAGATAGAGAAAGGAATGTCAGCGAAGATAGAAGTAATGTGGCGGACGAGTGGAACCACTCATCCAGACCTGTAGAAAGGAGCACCCCTTTGGCAGCATCGGCAGACTCATCCAGAGAACAGGGGGGCCTAAGAGGACCGATGGATTTGAGAGGGCCACGGCCAAGACCAATCAGAGAACTAAGACCAGATCTGCGAACTTGGGAGAAGATCGCGGATACCCAAAGCGACAGATCTAGGGATGGTAACGGCACTGAAAGTCAGGAGAACAGGGGGGTGTCCCACTGTACGTCTAATGGAAGCAGGCATAAATGGGACTGTAGGGGGGAGGAAAATAGGGGAGCGTCCCCCCTGCATCTACAGGTAGAAGACAAGACTGGGACTGTGAAAGATGGGAGCGAGGAAGTGCTCCCCATAACACACCCGAGGAAGACAGACGAGTGAGTCAGGAATGTAATGGGAGAGACTCGAGTGAAACCTCTAGTCAAGGCACATTGAGGGCAGCAATAAAGGCAAGGAGAATAGATATGCTGAGACTTAAATCAGAGGTGGAGGAGATAGTAGAAGGTACAATACCTGTAGAAAGAATAGAACTTTACGAACCAGACGAACTGTTGTTTGTAGCGAAGGATGTTACTCGCAGAGCTAGGACAGCTCACGAGAAGCTAACGGAACTAGCGAACAAATACTCAGTGGATCTGACCAGGACAAGGGCCTTGCAAGGTGGCCATAGGCTGCAGTACTCAGATCAAGAACTAGACGAGAAGAGGGTGATCGGATTAAAAACACACATCAGAGAACTAATAGTGGGAATCCGAACGTGGATACAACTGGATAAATGGGAGGAAAGGTGGTCAAAAAAGAAGAGTGTTAGGCGGAGCACTATAGAGACTCCTCCAGGAGCAGGGCTAATGCATGCAGAAGCATACCCCTTGAGGGAAGTAGCTCATGGAGGATATGTACACGTACCCTGGAGTAGGGGAAATTTGGCTGCTTTCACAAATACATTTCCCAAGTTGAGAGAGAGCCCAGTAGAATGGTACAAGCAGGTAGAGAGGTTTGTCAAGATTTCGAAGGTACTATGGGTTGATTTGAACACATTGTTTGACATTGTGGTTCCGGGAGATCTGTGGGTAGCATGTAAGATCAGTGTTGAATGGCCCACAGAGGAGCCAGAACGAGACGCACTCACAAATGGACCTTCCCCAAGAGTGATGGTAAAATACGAGCAGGTGATCACGTGGTTAAAAACCAAGGTACCACCACAAGACATAGATTGGGTAAAAATAGACCGAACTAGGCAAGAACCGAAGGAGACAGTTCATGAGTACTATGAGAGACTATTGCAGATATTCAAGCAGTGCAGTGGTCTGGATGTTATGGATCCAAAGGACATGGGACAGTTTGTGTCCAAGTTTGTTCTGGGACTGAGACCCGAGATCTGCCTCATGATACAACAACATTTGATTTGTTGGCAGAACAAACCTTTAGACGAGATCCTGAGGTATGCATGGTACTGCAGTGATGAGGTAGACTCGAAGACTAGAAAGCTCAAGGATAAGCTGATGTTAGTCCAGATGCAACCGGGAGGACAGGGTCAGTCGGGAAATGGAACATTGGGGAGAAGATCGGGCGGTCAGAAAAGGGACAGTGAGGATAGTCAAAGGCCAAGGGTAGACCTGGCGACTCTGAAAAAGACAACTAGGTGCCATCAATGTGACGAGATCGGGCACTGGAGGCGCGAGTGTCCCCATAACCCAGACAATCAGGTACAGGAGGAGGAAGAGGAGAGTCAAGCCCCTCAAGTACCGAGAACAACAGTAGTTAAGCTCAAGGCGGCAAAAGGGGGGACTTCCGCTCCTAGAGCTCCAGTCCCCCAGCCACCGAGGATTGCAGCAGGGAACAAGACATACCATCAGATGCCTCTCCTGGTAGACGGAGACGAATATTTCCACTTTGACCCAGTAACAGGGCGAAGTCTGAGTGAAGGGGAAGATTGTACTTTAGGAGCAGTACTAGAGATAGATCAGAGGGGACCCTTTGCAGAAGCGGACGTAGCCGGACACCCCACCACCTTTCTAGTGGATACGGGCGCTACTCGCTCTACTGTACGGTCTGCGGTGGTTCCTAACTCACCACTTTCCGGACAAACTATCCAGGTTGTAGGGGTTGCAAATAGAAGGATGACAAACCCATTGACTGAGCCAGTCCCAGTAAAAATAGGAAATTTCAGGGACAACCACCAGTTTGTGGTGTGTGACTCTAGTCCTGTGTGTGTGCTGGGAAGGGATCTGTTGTGCAAACTCAATTGCACCATCTACTGTACACCTAAGGGAGTGGAGCTAGAAACGAATGATGATGATGCTGCCTTTAAGGTTGCAAACACTCGTGTGTGCATAGAACTGTATCCTGCACTAACGGTGGAAGAACTCCCCTGGGATTTGAGAGAGACAGTTAGACAAGAGGTTTGGGACTTTACGGGAGAGGAGATTGGATTGATCAAAGGTGTGGAGTCAGTCAAGATTCACGTGAGACCTAATGCAGAATTTCCAAGAACGGCCCAGTACAAGCTGACTCCAGAAACAATTGCGGGAATAAAGCCTGTGATTGAATCTATGATTAGACAGGGAATTCTGAAGGAAGTAATGGGCAGTCCGTGTAACTCTCCGATCATGGGCTTGCAGAAGCCTAGCGGGAAGTTCAGGATTGTGCAGGATCTACGAAAAGTGAACGATATAGTTGTTCCATGTTGTCCAGTGGTACCGAATCCATCAGTGATATTATTTCAGATTCCAGCACAGGCTGAGTGGTTCACAGTGATTGACTTGTGTCAGGCATTCTTCTCAATACCGTTACATGAGGAGAGCCAATTTCTTTTCGCTTTTAAGCTGGAAGATCGCGTGTTAACATGGTGTTGTATCCCCCAGGGGTATACAGAAAGCCCATCGATCTTCAATCAATTATTGAAAAGGAATCTTGAAAGTCTAGTACTGCCCCAGAACTCGGTTCTTGTACAGTACATAGACGACCTCCTTGTTGCGTCAGAGACAGAGGATGCCTGTAGAATAGACACCATCGCTTTGTTGAATCATCTGGCAGAAAATGGTCACAAGGTATCTCCCAGCAAGCTACAATACTGTCTCCCAAAGGTACAGTATTTGGGACACAGGATAGAGAAGGGAATAAGGAAAGTGCCTCCTGACAGAATAGAGGCAATAATGAAAATGATGGTGCCCTCGACACAGAGAGACGTTAGAATGTTCTTGGGAATGGTTGGCTACTGTCGCCAGTGGATTGCTAACTTTTCCCTGAAGGCGAAGCCCTTGCAGAAACTGACGCTCAAGGACGTGAGTGATCCGGTACCATAGGACACAGATTGCATGATGGCTTTCCTTGAGTTGAGAGAGGACTTGTGCCGTGCTCCGGCTCTGGGAATGCCTAATTACACCAAATTGTTTTCATTGTTCTGCTGCGAGCGAGAGGGTTGCGCGTTAGCAATTTTAACCCAAGATCATGGAGGTGTCCGTAGACCAGTTGCTTATTTCTCGGCTACCTTAGACCCTGTAGCCGCAGCGTTGCCCGGATGTCTCAAATCCGTTGCTGCAACAGGTGTCAGAATTTAGAGATGTGAGAGCATAGTGATGAGACATCCATTGGTGGTACATGTTCCACATTTAGTAGAACTGTTAATGACCAGGACCGAAACGCAGCACTTGACCAACAATAGGCTCACACGCTACGAGCAGGTTATACTTGCTGCGGAGAATGTGACCCTAAAGAGGTGCTCGGTTTTGAACCCTGCTACGTTGATGCCATTGCCAAATGTTTTAGATGATGATTGTGAAGACCATGACTGCCTTGAGGTGACTGAACTGTGCACCAAACCTAGACCAGACATTGTCGACGAGCCATTGGAAGACCCTGACGAAATTCTCTTTGTAGACTGCTCATGTATAAGAGACAATGCTGGACAGTTAAGAGAGGCTTTTGCCATTTGCACAATTCATGGGATAATCGAAGCTGCCTGCTTAGAAGGAGTACACTCCGCTCAGGTGGCTGAGATAGTTGCGTTGACGCGTGCCTGTTTGGCAGCCAACAAAATTCGAGTCACCATATACACCGACAGCCGATATGGGTTTGGTGTGGTTCATGACTTCGGTCAGTTGTGGTCTCAAAGGGGTTACATGACATCATCAGGTTCCCCTATCAGGAATGGAGAATTTGTCAGGCTACTGCTGGAAGCTCTGCAGGGTCCAACAGAAATTGCTGTGGAGAAATGTACAGCACACAGCAAAGGTGCTGATTTTGTATCATTGGGAAATCGTTATGCGGATGAAGTTGCACGCTATTGTGCAGAACAAGCCTACTCATTTACTGATCAAGTCATCGAGGGCATGCATAAAGGGACCGAGCTAAACATGATACTTGAAGTGGCAGACACTTGGGATGTATTGAGGAAGATGCAGGAACAAGCGTCTGATTTTGAGAAAAGAGTATGGGTGACTTCTGGTTGTACCAAAGGGGATCTGGACTTGTGGATTTCAGCTGATGGGAGAGCTGTGTTGCCAAATGAACTAGTGAGCCCGATGGCTCGACAGATACATGGTCCTGTGCATTTGGGAAGGGACGCAATGATACGAGTGTTTAGGCAGATCTGGTACAATCCCACATGTAACATTGTACGCGCTTGGCATCGTTTTTATTTGGCATTTTCTTTATTGCATTTGTACCATTGTAGAGCGGCTGATTGCATTTACATGAAAAGCGTTACTGAATACTTTATTTAGGAACCTTACATGTACTCGAACTCCGGCTGTGCCCCGGTTTCGATTTAGCTACCGGGCGGCCATCTTAGTGTTTATTTACTTCTGCCCGTGTCTCCTCCCCGCTCCCCGCCTCCCAGCTGACACTCCCACACACGAATAGATTACTCTCGCCCCGTCCTCTCCTACTCTGTGACCATCTGGATTCCCTCCTTAGCGTTCGCTCACCCAGCACTCTGCTCGCACATCGGACGCTTTTCTCCCCGCTGCCTGCCTGCACTGAGACCTGCTGCCTGCCTGCCCTGACACAGCGCATTGCTCAGTTTATAGCGCTTGGTATCGTTTTTTATCTCGCACTTTAATTGCTGCACATGTAACATTGTACGCGCTTGGCATCGTTTTTATTTGGCATTTTCTTTATTGCATTTGTACCATTGTAGAGCGGCTGATTGCATTTACATGAAAAGCGTTACTGAATACTTTATTTAGGAACCTTACATGTACTCGAACTCCGGCTGTGCCCCAGTTTCGATTTAGCTACCGGGCGGCCATCTAAGTGTTTATTTACTTCTGCCCGTGTCTCCTCCCCGCTCCCCGCCTCCCAGCTGACCCTCCCACGCTCCGCCCACTCCACTCTCCATTTATGCCAGATGAATCAATGCGCAGCGTCCACGCGCTGCGGCCTCGCCGAAGGTGCGCCAAAGGTAAGCCCGTCTACGCCCGTCCGTGCCTGGCCCGCGCCCAGCGCCAGACCCCCTGGCCCCCGTACCACCCACCCCACCCGCATTACATACGACGCCTCCACCCTCTCAGCCCTTAACCCCGGGTGACTCCCCAACTGCGTCCAAGCCGCTCCTGGACACACCCATGGACCCTTCACATGCAACTCCTGCAAGTATGACGGCACCAAGACCAACTCCACATCCACAAACACCAAACAGAGATCCGACACCAACCACCTAAAATGCATCCTGCTCAACACCCGCTCGGTCCACAGACACGCCATCGACCTTTGGAATCTACTAGACACCATTTCTCCTGACGTCGCCTTCCTAACAGAAACATGGATGAACGCCTCCTCAGCCCCAGACATCACCATTGCCATCCCGGAAGGCTACAAGATCATCCGAAATGACCGCACCAACCATACAGGAGGAGGCATCGCCATCATCCATAAGAATTCCATCCGCATCTCAACCAGCTCAGACGTCAACCTCGCTAGCGCCGAACACCTTCACTTCCAGATCCACACCAACCCCAAAACCACACTCAGAGGCACCCTCCTCTACAGACCACCTGGACCCCGTGCACAATTCAGTGAAGACATCACTGACTTTATCACCCCACACGCCCTCACCTCCGAGGACTACATTCTATTGGGAGACCTCAACTTTCACCTGGAAAATAGCAACGACAGCAACACCACCACCCTCCTGGACAATCTCGCCAACCTCAGACTCAAACAACTTGTTAACACCCCCACTCACTACGCAGGTCACACACTCAACCCTATCTTCACCTCCAGCAAACATATCTCCTTCAGTCACACCACAGTTCTCCACTGGACGGACCACAGCTGTGTTCACTTTATCTACAAAAAGACCACAACTCACAACCATCCTCAAACCTACTCTGCTCAGAAACTGGAACAAAATCACCATCGACCAGATCTCCTCATCGCTTCTTCAAAACCCCCCTGCTCACTCCTGAAACCCCAACCAAGCAGCCATTAACCTCACTCAATGGCTAACCAACAGCGCCGACAACCTAGCACCTCTGAAAAAACGTAAATTCAAACAAGGCAGCAAAAACGCCCCCTGGTTCAACGATGAGCTTAAGAAATCCAAGAAACTCTGTCGCTCCCTTGAGAAGGCCTGGAAAAAAGACCCAAACACCAGCACCAGGGACGCCTTCAAAAACGCCACCCGCATACACCACCAACTGATCCGGACCGCCAAGAAAGCCGCATTCAAAGACCGACTAGACAACAACGCCCACAACAGCAAGGAATTATTCAAACTCGTCAAAGAGTTTACCAACCCCACTGCCAACTCACACGACATCACTCCCTCTCAAGCCCTTTGCGACTCCCTAGCTTTGTTCTTCCACGACAAAATCGCTGACATCCACAACAGCTTCGACAACAAACCTGGAGACCAACCCACCCAACCTTCTGCTGCACCTTCACCCACCTTGAACATCCTTAATGACTGGAACCCAATCTCCACTGAGGACACCATCCGCCTGATGAACTCCATCCACTCAGGATCCCCCACAGACCCATGCCCTCACCACATCATCAACAAAGCAGATTCCATCATAGCACCACACCTCCGAGACGTCATCAACTGCTCCCTCAACTCCGCCACCTTCCCGGAAAGCTGGAAACACGCCGAACTCAGCGCCCTTCTGAAAAAACCCACAGCTGACCCCACCGAACTCAAAAACTACCACTCCATCTCGCTCCTTCCATTCCCGGCCAAAGTTATCGAGAAAGCTGTCAACAACCAGCTCGCCTTCCTCGAAACCAACAAATCCCTCGACTCCTCACAGTCCGGCTTCCGAGCCAAACACAGCACTGAGACCGCACTCATCGCAGCAACAGACGACATTCGAACTCTACTGGACAATGGAGACACAGTCGCCCTCATCCTCCTCGACCTCTCCGCAGCCTTCGACACAGTCTGTCATAGCACCCTATTACAACGCCTCAGAAACATCGGAATCCAAGGAAAAGCACTGGAATGGATCACCTCATTCCTTGCCGGAAGAACTCAGAGAGTCCGCCTCCCACCATTCAAGTCTGAGGCCACTGAAGTCATTTGCGGTGTGCCACAAGGATCTTCACTCAGCCCCACCCTCTTCAACGTATACATGAGCCACCTCGCGGCCATCGCACGCCATCACAACCTCAACATCATCTCCTACGCTGATGACACTCAACTGATCCTCTCTCTCACCAAAGACCCTAACACCGCCAAAACCAACCTACATGAAGGAATGAAAGAAGTAGCTCAGTGGATGAAGCACAGCCGTCTGAAACTGAATTCAGACAAAACAGAAGTCCTTATCTTAGGTACCTCCCCCTCCGCCTGGGACGACTCTTGGTGGCCAGAGGCCCTTGGAAAAGCACCCATCCCGACGGACCACGCACGGAACCTGGGCGTCATCCTGGACTCCTCACTCTCGATGACCAGACAAGTCAACGCCGTTTCATCATCTTGCTTCAACACTCTTCGCATGCTCAAAAAAACATTCCGCTGGATCCCCACCGAAAATAGAAAAACAGTCACCCACGCACTGGTTACAAGCCGCCTGGACTACGGAAACACCCTATACGCCGGTACCACCGCAAAACTTCAGAACAAACTCCAACGCATCCAGAACGCATCAGCCAGACTCATACTAGACATCCCGCGTAAAGACCACATTTCTGGTCACCTGAAAAACCTCCACTGGCTTTCCGTCAATAAGAGGATAACATTCCGCCTCCTAACCCACGCACACAAAGCACTTTACGAACTTGGTCCCGAATGCCTCAACACACGACTTTCCTTCTACACCCCCTCCTGCCAGCTACGCTCTTCCAGCCAAGCCCTTGCTGCTGTACCTCGCATCAACAAAACCACCATGGGAGGAAGATCCTTCTCCTACCTGGCAGCGAAAACCTGGAACTCACTTCCCATTCACCTTCGCCTCATTCAGAACCACCCAGCATTCAGAAAGCAACTTAAAACCTGGATATTCGACAAATAATTCCCCTCCCTTCCTCAAGCGCCTTGAGACCCTCTGGGTATGTAGCGCGCTATATAAATTATTTGAATTGAATTGAATTGAATATGTGTGTATTCTAGATGGGTTGAGGCATACCCAACTCGTAGGTGCGATACACTCACAGTAGCAAAGTTATTGTTGAGGGAGTTAGTGCCTAGATTCGGGGTCCTGACCTCTTTGGAATCGGACAGAGGGACACATTTTAACTGTGAAGTTGTGAAAATGCTCTGCTCTGCACTGAACATTGACCAGAGATTGCATTGTAGCTATCGACCAGAGGCTTCTGGAATGGTGGAGCAAATAAATGGAACCCTCAAAGCTCGAATGGCGAAAGTGTGTTCATCCACGTCCCTGAAATGGACAGATGCTTTACCATTGGTGTTAATGAGCATGCGTAGTACACCAGACAGGAGGACAGGACTCTCACCTCATGAAGTGTTGATGGGAAGAGCTATGAGATTGCCGTCCGTCCCTTCAGCAGCCTTACTTAATATCACAGATGATCTAATTCTTGACTACTGCAAGGGACTATCTGACGTCATCCATTCTGTGTCTCTTCAGGTGCAGACTGCTGAAATCCCGGTTTCTAAAGAACTTTGTCACGACCTATGTACCGGTGACTGGGTCCTGGTGCAGAAGCACGTGAGGAAGAGCTGCTTGGATGTGCGCTGGCGAGGGCCGTTCCAAGTTATCCTGGTGACGAACACTGCCGTAAAGTGTGGTGGATTGCCGAACTGGATACATGCTTCTCACACTCGAAGAGTCCCAGCGCCCTTGGAAGAAACAGCTCCTCTCGTTGAAGGAAATCCAGCCGTGGAGGAAGATCCACTAGAGGGGACAAGCCAAGCTGTGGGGGCGTCTGAAGAGGCTGGTAACTCATCTGACCGAGCTGAGAGAGATCACAACGGTAGTGACACAGAATCCGCCTCAGAAGAGGGAAGCTGCTGCGAAGGTGATCTTGACCCTGAAAGAGCTGAAGGCAGTGATGAGCAGGTTGTGCCGACGAGAAGCAGAGGAGTGAACAACACAGAGGCAAGTTGGCCTGAAAGACGGAAAAAGCTGAACGTGAGGCTGACCTCTGAAAGAGATCTTGCACCTGTATCTGAAGAATCAGACCCGGAAGGGGAAAACAAAGAGTCAGAGGAAAAAGGTCTGAGGAGATCTAGGAGAGTGGGAGTACCTTGTCGAAGATACACCACCCCGGAGTGGACCTACCCTTTGACAAATGCCAGGTGTACTGAGATCCGGGAGGGTGAGGTCGGTGCTTGTGACCGATACGACTCCCAATGTTAAGTTGGAAGTGATACTGTTGGTACCTGGACTGGAAATTGAAGGTATACTGACAATCACGATTCCTAATCCCCCTTTCCTAAGCAAGATAAATGACTTAATCCTGAATACACTGGTTTTTCCTACATTTGGCCCCGAGACACCTGCTTATGAATCTGTAGTCCTTCACATGGAACTCTTGGATTACGTACTCTGTGCAGTTGGAGAAAATCTCATAGTTGATCAGTAAAGACTTTGTAAATAGCTGTTGAAATTACTTAGAGCCAAGTGGAAGAAGAAGAAATTCAGGGACATCCCTTAGAGGACGGAGAAGGGTCAAAGCCGCCTGAATGCAAAATGAAAATGAGGATTTGAAAGGGGATCTCTGCTTCTAGGTGTGGTTCGAGAAATTCATAAAGCCAAGGAAGAGACTTTGTGTTGCTGCTAGAAACGAATCACACTGTCCGAGAACATGGAGGCTGGGAACCCGACTCGTAGGGCAAAATGTATTATAGGCACACTTATAGGAGTAGTGATTTTCTTTATATTCTTAGTAGTTTTCGTTTCCTATTTAGCACCACAAGGGCGGGAAGCGGGGGTCGAGGGAACACCTACACCCACCACTCCTAGCCAGAAAGAGGTAGACATAGGACCCGAGAAAGCTTTGCTAGCAGAAGAAAGCCGTAGATTACATGCAGATTTGTCTAAAGGAAACTTTGGAAAGAATGCGTATGCCAAGTTGTTGTATGAGTATATTGATGCGATGGATGCGAAAGATTGTTTTGCGTGTATGCAGTTGCCTGCTTCAGTAGACGAGGGTATTAGATACCATCACCTTCCATTGACATATGGAATTTCATGTAGTTTGCTGCTTAGCATATTTTATGGGCGGAATCATTTTGAATATTTATTTTCGAATTATGATGCTGTGTTACCGGAAGTCCCAAACTATAAGCATTTGAACAATTGGGACTATTACAAGTCAGAGGACAGACTTAGATACTTTTTCATTCCAACGCGAGGAATAGACACCTCATATGCTCATCGACACAATCTGACCTGTTCATTGGCAGAGGTAGAGAAGAAGTTCATAGAACAGGTAGAGGATAGGTATCAAAAACAGAAGCAGTTGCAGGCGTCAGGCCAAGGTAAAGTAGATTGGACTGATGAGGAGAAATTAAACAAGACCAGGGGAAGCTATGGTCCGATAGCATTGGATGAGGTACAGAAAGGGAAATTGTGTCTACACAGGCCAAAGACGTATTAGGAAAATGTGTACGTGGGCCAGACAACCTGTGAACACACTTTCACATTAGAATATTACACCAAGGATTTCCTAAAGAGTGTGATGCAAGTGATCCCTACGGTATACTTTGTTTGTGGGAAAAATGCGTACGTGAGGTTGCCGGATAAGTGGTATGGGACATGTTACCTGGAGATTATTTTTCCTAAGATATACCACACCGAGGACTTTGCGCTGGTGGAAGGTTGACAATTGACGTGGGTGAAGCGAGGAGAGAGTGCTGGTGCAATAGTGGGGGATGTGTTTGGAGCTGCAATACCAATGTTGGGAGTGATCTTAAATGACGTAAAGATACGGCGGTCGGCAACTGTGGTGGATGAGTTGTCAATGAGTACAGCAAAGTCATTGGTGTTGATTGAAGGTGAGATGTTGTCAATAAGGGCGATGGTTTTACAGAACCGTCTTGCCTTAGACGTTCTTTTAGCGAAAGAGGGCGGAGTCTGTAAACTTTTGAAGGTTCAGGAATGTTGCACGTATATTCCAGATAATTCCAAGGATCTGAAGAAATATATACGTAACATTACTGTAATTCATTACGAAATCGAGGATTTGACGCAAGAGAATGCATGGGAAAAGGTTGGCAAGGAATTTGGAAGTGTTGGAAATTGGTTTGCGAGCCTGGGAAGGAGTTTTCTTGGATATGTACTGAAACCCCTTATCATCATAGTGGCATGTGTGATCGGATTATGGGGTTTGTTGAGACTGTACAAATGGTATAGGTCCAATAGATTGGCAAGGTCGATGAGAGTACAGGAACAGAGAATGGAAAATTTGCAAGACAATCAATATCGTAGTCTAAGGGCATTAGAGATGCTCAGGCGAGGCAACATTGCAACAAGTCCTGTGTAGCTCGGTCCCTACCCTAAGGAATGTTGGGTTGGTGAGGATGACACAGGTCATCAAAGGGGGGACTGAGAGAGCGCAAATCTGTGTTAGAAATTTTAGGGGTGCACCATATTCATGAGTAATCAGCACCTGCATATTTAGAGGATTATAATCATGTTTAAATGTGACACGGAGCTATGAAACCATGTGCTAGAATTTACATAGCCGTAACGTAAGGTGTTTTGAAAATACTAATGCCATATTGCCTTAGAAATGTGTTTGCAGTGTAATATTAATTCAGTTAAAAGATACTCGAATAGGCATTGATGTATTTAAATGCATATTTAGAAATTCATTATTGTATTCATGTAACGACATAGAAGTGTTTAGTTAGAAAATGTATTATTTTTGCTATAATGATGTAGGCCTAATGAACGAAAATGTTTGCCAATGTTAGAATGTGATATCCCGAAACGTGCAGAGGCCCAGGTGGGGAGAGAGGATTGTGTAGGCCGAACTAAGAATGTTTCACTTAACATTAAATCATGGAAATGTCTTTCCTAGAAGGTTGCTTTAGAAAATTAATTGCAAGAGGCATGGAACTGTGAATCGATTTATGTGCGTTCTTTTGCAGGTGCAAGGTTAACTAAAGATAGTAGAGAAGGGCCCATTGTGTACGAGCGTTAGGATGGTAGTCCCAGACATGAAGGAGTGGCTGCGGAATTTAGGGAAGCAACTTCAAGAGGAGAAGGCTCTGGGACCCAAGGACGTTTTTCAACGAACAAGGATGAAGATGTCGTAATGAAGTTTGTTTGAAAGTTAATACCTTTGTGAGGGGCGTACCTCAGGGCGTGTCGCCCATATTGTGGGGTTTGTATTAGGGACAGCACCCCGTTAGGAGGGCAGAGCAGATGCGCATGAGGGCGAAGAAAGATGCTGGGTAGGCAGAGAGCTTTTCTATGCGAGATGGGTTCTTAGGCTAAGTCCGAAACAAGTGAGTGAGCTTCTTTGGAAGTCACCACGGCTGACACCTTTGTTAGGAGGGAACTCTGTTAAGTAGGGATGTAATTTAGTATAGTGTAGGGACAGCTTAATCTGGATGTATTTCTTCTTTTCTTCGATGCCTACTAAAACCCAGATAATAGCAATTCTTGCTAGTCTGGTGGTCTTGGAGTTGATACTCGTATTATTTCTTAGTTTATTGAGACTTTTCCGTAGGATCATGTTTGTATTAGTGCCTGTTTATCTTCTGAATCTCTTACTGAGGTGTTTATATACACAACTGCTTTTGGCTTTATAATAAATCTTTAAACTTGACTTTTTGTCAGTGGTTCTTTGGGGAAAGCAATGGGGATAGTTCGAACTAACGTTAAGATGTTGAGATAGATTGCCTTCTACACTCTATGACAGGTAAAAAGTTCCAGTCGACCTGTGGCGGGATTCTAGAAAATACTATTCTGATTCTAGAGATAAAATCCCACCTTTCCACAAATAAACTTCATTATCACAACAAGTCCTTATCATACCTCAATGATTACTGACTGATGTTGCAAATCTGAACAAGCGCTAGCATTAATTAGTAATGGTGCAAACGTACTCTTACAACCTTGTCTTCTAAGTGATGTTGCAAGTCTGGCCTGGCTCTCAAGATTTCAGCATGAAAATTTGAACAAGCACTCAACATGAATGAGTGATGAGCAATTGGGAAAACCCAAACTTACGTTTAGGATAAATGTAAATGAGTGATGCAGGCCTTCTCCCGTGAAAGAGCTTAAAAGGGACAATGTCTGGTAAAAATAAAAAGAAGGAAAGTAAAACTCAAATGTAGGGAACTACATCTGGAGGTGAATTCAGTAGTCCCATGGGCCATTGCCTGCTTGACGCCACCATTTGCAACATGGAAGCAATCACATAGGAATAGCTGACACAGCTAAAATACAGAGGCAGGTATGGCTAGGTATTCTATGGTTTGTGGCCAGATATATGGTGGCAAACCACTGATGTTTGGCATTCCAATTCATAAATATGGGGAGGGTCCATACACACTGCCTTATCTGTGAGATATTGAGTAGTCCGCTCAAGACATTTCATGAGATGGAAATACTTTTCTTACTCAAAAAACATTTTTAGTTCATTGTGACTCCTGTCTCTTTTTGCGTTAGCAAAGGCTTTGATTTTGAGAACTGCAGGCTTTGTGACTGCGAAAACATTGTGTAGACCAGGTCCTAAATCCCCTAAGGAAGGCTTTAGGTCCGATTCTTGTTGCCACTTGTCCAAAGGCTGCCCCTTTTTCGGAATTTTTCTCTTGGTACTGATCCAGCGCTCCTAATGAAAAACTGTCTCACAAACGCTACTCATCTCCACAATACTCACCATTAATTATGAATCACTACCAAGGCCCATAAACCTACGAGACAATTTTTGAGCAACTGAATCATGTGACCTAATTAATCAGAACTATTCACAAACTATTTACACAATTATTTACAACTGCAGTTTATCATTTCTTACCATGGTTTTAAACATATGTCATTTTAATTAAGTCACTAAGGCGAATGGATCTAATAATGATAACTAGACCATGAATAAACAAGCCCAGCTTGTCATTTCAAAAATCTAATTTTATTAGCTTTATTTATTCAAAGAAAGAGCATTTTTATTCAAAAATCATTATTTTATTAGCAAAGTGAAAGCATCATTCAATGAAAAGCTTATTAGACTGACATTTTAAAGACAAATCAATTAGCATGAATTAAAGCAAAATATAAGTTTCCATTCCCTAAATTCTATCTCCCTGTCTAAAACTCTCTTCACCTAAAGAATATTCATTAAAGACTGCTGTCCTTACATGCGCCGAAGAGTCCAACAGCACGTCACGCCCTTCAAGAATCAGAAAATGAGGAGAGATTCCCTCCTCCCCGTGAGCTAGGTTTTATACCTTTCTAACTAGCTAAAGTAACTAAATTCTGCATTCTTCTCCATAAATCCAAACTTGTCATTGGCTGAGCCGTGTCAGACCACCAGCATGTCGTAATAATCTCCAAACCAAGAACGGGCTTTTCTTTAGCCCTATTGTCCTTTGCTTTCGTGTCATTTCGCTTCCTCGAAAATGTAACCAATTTCGAGCTACAGTTCATGACTTCCTTGCCTTGGCAATCCTGCCGCTTCCTGTCCTTGGACAAACTGCATGAGTACATTATGCACAACTTAGTCAACAGTATTTTCTGACAAAATTGTCGACGTGGTAAAACTTTCCACTTCTCGTGTGTGCAAGGCTCCTCTCTGGACAGGTTTCAAAAATGCCATCTTTTGTAGGCCTAAAGGCCTCTCACGGTAACTAGTATTTAAACAAACACAAAACAGTAATTAATTAGAGAATTGAGACCCATTCCGTTACCCACCCCCTCTGCTAATTATTACCCCATTAATTTATGTTACCTAGCTAAGCAAATAGAGCAGCATTTATATTAACCTTCTTCTTTTAGGCCATAAGGATTCTTCACCACGAGCTTTTGCCACAGAAAAGACATAACATTAAATAAGCACACCAATAGCCACATGCCATTAATTAAACAGCAGCATTTAGGGGCCGATTATGATCGCGGACGGCCTTGCGTCCGTCTGCGATCACTGAGGAGGAGGGAACGACCGCATGGGCTGCGGCGTTCCCTCCTGTGCGATTAGGATGTGACCGCCACCCTGGCGGTCACATCCTCTATTTTTAACATTGCGGCGGGTGCGGCTTCAAGCTGCACCTACAGCAATGTTAAAAATGCAGGTGTTGCATTTGTATGCAGAAAGAGGCAGGCACCGCGCGGTGGCTGCCGCTTTCCGCATACAAATGCAGGGGGGTACCATAGGTACCCCCCATGTGCACCCGACACCCCCCCTTCACCTAGGGGGCCCGCAACGAGCCCCCCCAGTGATGTTACACATGCTTTTCCACGGCGGAAAAGCCGCCGCGGAAAAGCATGTTTCACATCCCATCCTAATCTGGCTGACGGTGTCTGAGAGACACCGTCACCATATTAGAGCTTTTCCACCGCAGTTGTAAGCCAACCGCGGCGGAAAAGCTGCGGACGGAAACCAGGACCCACCAGCCATCCTAATATGGCGGTGGGTCTTTGGTGGGTCCGCAGAGGATTTTCCGCATCCTCCGGGCCGGCGGTGGTTTCCGCCGGCCCAGAGGATGCGGAAAATCCTCCATCGTAATAGGCCCCTTAATACTGACAAAGACAATAGACAAGGTTAGTTTATTATTTTTCCACACACTTGCGATTGCAACATAGAGCATAAAAATTAGTCCCACGTGTTTTTTCCAGAATTAATGCATTTTTTAAATAACTAATGTTGATTAATAAATTCAACTCATGCTTATTAATACAATTACGTTTGTTATGGAAGTTTAACTTTGCTAGTATGAACAAAAACTTATTCAACAGCTCGCTCCATCAGTACAAAGTTAGTTGATCAGCTTGTGCCTTCTTTTATCATCAGGAGAGGCTGCAGCCACCCCAATGCTTACATTTGATAGCTGTAAATTCAGTGCTTAATGTGAGTTGGTGGTTGCAGGTGGAGCCTGCCACCACTCATTTTTGGGAACCTGCACATACTTTTCCTCATAAGACTTTTACCCAGGGCAAGAGAGAGTAACACGGGAAATGGAGAAAGGCGGATGAAGACAGTCTGGAAAAACAGTGACAAATTGAGAAAGCAGGGATGAAAGTGGGCTCTGAGGAAAAACTTTGGGCACCAGTACTTTTTTTTTAATTAAGCACTATGTATATTCATGTATTTTAATAGTTGTCTAATAGTTGTTTGGATGAAGCTAAAACGCTGTGTGGTGGGGGTGCAAACGAATGTAAAGATTAGGTAAGGCTTAAGACACATAGAATAGGCATTAGCAGTCACTGAATGTAATATTTTTGTGTGTGTCAGGTAGTTCAGAATGAAATTCTAGTTCTACTGTTACAAATGGATTCTACTATTTCTTGTCATGTCTTGTGAGTTTTGGACATATGACTATGTAAGTCTTTGAGATAGCTCAGTGAACAAATGCATCCATTTAATGCTGCGTGTGTAACCTAATGCCACCAGGAGGTCCACACAGCCTTTCATTGAAATGTGAAATGATTAACAACTGTAATGAGAGCCTAGAGATGTGGTACTTCTTAAAGGCGTGTTTTTTATGCTTACTTTTTATTACCGAGTGGGTACAGCAAACCCTCCAACAGTTAAGTAAAAATATCATATGAAGCCAATAGACAATTTTAGATGCTAGATACGTGTGCCAAGATACAACAGGTCGTTTCAAAATAGCATTTCAAAAGGTGACCAAGGAATCTTAATCGAAGAACCGGATCAACTAGAAACCATTTGCAACTGGTAAACTGAATCTTCCACCAGGCAGATATGAAAAAGAACATCAGCAGCACGTCTGATAGAACTAAACTGACCAGAATAGAACAAAAAAAACAACAACTATAACATGAAATACTTGATGCGTTTAGTGCAAACTGCATTTTTAGATCGTTTTGACAATCCTGCCTAGGTTCCACAACTCACAAATGCCTAGTATGCTTTTTTTTTTGTGTAGTCCATATTTTTCATACACTGGTCTACTTTTATGTGTAAATCATGATGGAAAAGTCCCCTTTTGGTTATTGGCGCGCTTTCTTTTGTTTAAACAGTTCGTATTTCAAAAAGGATATTTTTCTGAAGACCATCCTCAGCGGCCGAGACGAAAGTTAACTCTGCAGACTGTCAGCCCAGTTAGTCGCAGCGCTGGGAAGCTTAATTGGTATGCAAATGAGCTCCCGTGTAGCGGGGAGCTGCTCCTGTCACCCTGGCTGGAGGTACTCAGAAGGCAAGGGTGGGGCAGTGATCAGGAAAGCCTCCCCTGGGGGCCTTCAAGCTTTGTAAAAAAATGATGTATGAGACAGGGCCTCCTTTGGAACACGAAGGGTACATGACAGACAGGATAATATGGGAGGAAAACACTGTCGTCATAATTGAGACGGATGGTCGTATCCTGTCTCTTTGTTATTGTTAGCGGCCTGGCCTGAAATGAGAGCTTTCTTATGAGGCACTTAATTTTGTGGCAGGTTATGTATGTTAGACACACTGTCCTCGGTGGTAGCTTTCCATCCAAGGTGCGGGCGCTGACAGCAGCTCCAGAGACCCCTTTTGTGGGCGTATTTGATTTGCAGTTTGAAAATTCCTGCAGCTTTCACATGCAGCTTCGCCAGGAATGGCAGTGTTCCCATAATCGTGCCGCTCTGCGTTGTGACAAATGTAAAAAAAAAAAAAAAAAAGCGTTGGAGGAGTGTGCTTTTTGCGACTTTTGCATGTTTGTAGAAGGGATTCGCTACACGCCTGTGTCTGTGTGATGCGAGAGATACCGGAGGTTTTCTGAGGGAAGGAGGTTTGACAGCCGTGATAAAGGGAATTAACGGGCCTCCGTCGGCTAGGCTGTCAGTGCGAGCCGTGATTTTTAGCATGTGGTGCTGTTCCCGTGGTCAGATTTCGAGGAAAACCCCTTTACGAAGCCCAAATGACAGAAAGTGTGTAACACACTGTGAGTCGAGAGGGCGCTAGCTTCTTTCCTGAGAAGTCGTTTTGCGGTGTGGCCAGACTTTCCAGGAAAACAGAATCTGCTGACTCATAATTATTTTCCGCTGTGAAACGAGCGACTGTTGTTCCTAGTTGGTGTAAATCTGTAATTAATGTATTTAGCCTGGGTTGGATGGCCACGCCGCAGCAGCGTCAAGCTATCAAACGGAAGTCACATGGGGTCTCGTTTAAAAGAGACTGCCCCTTTTAACTGCTAATGGGTCTCTGCATCGGTTGTACAAGCTAACACTCGTTTAGCCCGCTATTCCCATGAATGGCGCTGTCCCCAAGCCATAGGTCTGTTTATCATCTAATTTATGATGCAAATTGCATCGGCCTTGGAAAGATTATTGCCCGAGATTGTTGTGTCAGGAATTCGAACCCATAGAAGGTGGCCTCAGAGATACTTTTAATTTATTTGCACACGGAATATCCTGTACCGTGCTCGCTTCACGTGACATTTTATCCCGTCACTCTTGCACCATTCTGGGGTTCCTAAGGCCATGTTTATAATGCTCACATTAAACTCATCTCAGTATGCGAAGTGTCCGCGGTTAAAAAGCCGACACTGCTTAAGTGGGCCACCTGTGACGAGAGACCACGTGACAGCAATGCCTCGTGCCATTTTTTCGAGTCTGGATGAGGCCTTGCGAACCCGAGGGCAGTTTGGAGATACTGTAATGATATTGGGCAGAAGTAAAAGTGATTCCTGCTGTGGCTACAAATGATTTGACAGATGATAAACCGGGGGCGTGGAAAACATGGACCTGTCAATTATCACTCCAGTCGCCTGTAGGCCACAATCAATGATTGAATCACCTTTTTTGTTAATTCAAATGCGCACCTTGGAAAAACACTTACATAAAATGGTGGTCTTTCAGGGTAGATAATTACTTGCCCTCCTTCGTTTATTTGCAGTAGAATGTGGCTCAGGGGGAACTGCAGCGCCCTGAGGTTAGAGTGCAACCTGAGGCATGAGTGAATAACAGTGTCACGTAATTGAATGATTGGCAGCGGTGCACGCCACAGGAGGGAGTCTCTCACACTATCGATTTCCATAGCAAAGCAGGGACAGCTTAAGGATTTTGGGTACCCAGGGCCTAACCTATTTCGGGGGCCCCTGTTCGGAACAGCTTTGAATTTATGATCCAATTTCAGCTCGTTCATGCCCTCTTTGGCCAGGTTACTGACACTGCACAGCGAAACTTGTCCAAATTCTAAATGTGTTTACATCTAATATTGAGGGATAGTGACGTGTTTTTCAATATTGTAGCACAGCGGCAGCTCACTGATATTACTGCAAATAATCCATGTGACACCCACTCATATCGCATATTTGAGGTTGTGTTTTGATTCAAAATGAACTTTTTCAATGGACATTGCATGAAACAAAAACACAACGTTTCTTTGCAAACTGTCTGTAATAGACTCTCGCATGTCACTCACATTAAAAATAATTTAAATAATTTAAAGGAAAATGGTGTCTAAAACAATCTGATTAAAGGATAATTCAAGGTCAGCTGTGCAAAACTCTCTACAGAATGGAGCTGGCAGTATTAGGAGTCCCCATGAAAGGCTGAGGCCCTGGGCCTAAGCCCACATTGCCTATGCCTGAAAACGTCTCTGTCGCACAGGTCTCTGCCCACCCAATCTAACTGCAGAATATGAGTAGCCCTGGTAAAAAGGAAATCATCCGGCCTCAGTAGCAGAAAGACCACTGTGGCCTGAGAGGCAAAAGGACACAGACCTTTAGTGGCTCCTTAGAAGTGGCAGGCTGCAGGCCCAACCCCTGCATTCAATGTCTGCTTCAGGCACAGAAACCACAATTTAGAGCAGACACGGCCCGTGCAGGTAAGAGCGGCGGTTAGGGTGAGGGGGGATTCGACAGACGATGAATAGGGAAGCTTCAATAAAAAAAAAGAAAACCACTTACCTTGTTCACGCCGCATCGCCCAGTTGGTGATGCAGCGATCGCAAGGTAAGTGGTTTTTGTTTTTTAAATTTAAGTTTCCCTCGTTGTTCTCTGTCGACTAGCCCCACCGCTCTTATCTGCATGGGCTGTGCCTGGTCTAGAGGTCTACTCTGACATTCACATCGCTGTTGTTCTCTTTGTTAAACAACCCGAGGTTTAGGAAAAATCCATCCCATGACAAGGTGAGCCCTGAGGGTCCACTTAGAAATGAGGAATTACCATGGGAATCTGACATTTCGGACCTGATAACGTTGGTAAATCCACATCTCGCCTGTACTTTCACATGGATATTTCAGCTGTTTTCAACAGCCACAAGTTCCAGGTAAAAGTCAAGAGATCTTCCAATCTCATATTTCCGATGGGTGTGGTTACTGCTGCTACTGACCACATCAGAATCAAGAAGCCCCTCTTAACGAAGGCCTATGTCTTACGAAATTTTCTGACTTTGCGCGAAATGAAGTTTGACTTCGTCCACTCCATTCCAATCAATTACATTTCCATGCCAAACATACACTGGTCTAGAGTGACTTGTGTTTTAATGGAGTCATTCAGGACCTCTTGAGTCCTGAGTAACTTAGGGGAAGCACAAATAGCCGCCTTCCCGATGCCGCTAGCCCCACCTTTGTTTCTAATATTTGCCAACTTGATAAAGTAATAAAAACATTTACAAACCTGCTGAGACTTGAGCTTTGCACACCCATATCTATCACTGGTGCAGATTCTTTTTGCACCCGTTTTAACATTATTCTAAAGAGAGGCTGGGCGGAACAGTTTTGAAACAAGTGAAAAAAGAGATTGTATTTTTCGGTTTGTTTAGAGACAGCTCAAATTGATTTTGGAACATAAACCTTCGATGCACAACACTAATTTAAACAAAAATGTATGCTTCCTTGCACAGAACTTTTCCCCATTTTTTGAAAAACAAATGTTTCTACATTTGGTCTATTTTCTTGGTTCCCACCAGGGGAATCTACACCTCCAGGGAACTTTAGAATCCTCATCATCTGGGGAAAAAGTATGCAAGCTCATCAAGGATCCCTTTTTTGGAAAAAAATTATGAAGGCCTAAGCGCAAATTGCTCAAATGTCAAAAAAGGGCTTAGCACGTAAGCTTAGCTTTTAAGTAGCTAAGCCTAGGATTAGGTTTCAATCTTCACTTACTGCCATTGAAAGATAGTGGTTGTCCTATCTTACATTTTCAATGTTGTCACTTTTTGCAGTTGTGCAACCAGAGCAGCACCCATTGTGGCAATATTTAGTGTACTTCCAATGGGTGCACTCTTTTATGGTGCTTTCCTTTAAGTGTTTTTAGCTCAGAGAAGATTAATAGGGGTTTCTCTATATGTGATGGTCTGTAGGTACATTGGATTAATATTTTAGGGGTCGATTACGACGTCATTCAATTCATCTGAATCCGATTCGGATACCTACCTTTCCAACCGACTCAGACACTTTTCCAAATGATGGTGGGAACCGTTAGGACTTTCCGACTCAGAGCGGAAAGGCATTCGGAGTAATCGAGTTGGGGGCATCTTAACAGCACGTAGCGATAATTATCGCTAAACGCGCTTAGCGCATTTTTTGCTATCGACGGCTATAACTGGATTTTATCGCCATGACAGCGCTTTATTAAAATGCTTTGCGCATTGGCGATTTAAAATCCAGCGATAGCGCCAAAATGCCTGAATATCGCTGGAAACCCAGCCATATAAACTCACCAATGGCAAAATCCTTGTTGATACGCCCCGGTGGATTCAGCCTGACAATCCACCATCCAGTGGCAGGATGGCTAAGTCAGGTTTTCTTAAGGGGTTAAAATCCGGTGCAAAACGCGGTAAGCGCGGCTTTTGTGATTGCCTGACCCGCCTCCATAATAGGGCGATGTTGTATTTTTGAACGCCTACTTTGCATGTTGAGGTTCCGTGAATCTGAACCAGTTCAATAAAGGTCGTCGGATAAAGACGATTTGGCAAATGACGAGTGCGGTATGTACGAGTGTTTTTGTCATAATCGATCAATGGGAACACTACGTATTCAGGGATTTCGTTCGAACCTACGGGTTCCATTTTGTGTACGCAGCCATTTTGTGGTTGCTCTCACTTAGGCCGATGACTACGGCAGAACGAGTCCTTGGGACACGTACACCTTTAGCTGACTTCTGTGTGACCTGAACGAATTGACTCCCTTGCCCGAAGCTGATTTTGTTGAGCCAGTTCCTTGCTAGGCAGCTGGTCAGATGGAGATCAAAGAGCAGGACATTGCTAAGTTTATGGTACATGCACACACCCTTCTATCTTGCTTCTCATCTGTTTCTGTTCCTTCCGTTTCATGGCTTAATTATGCTTTGGGTTGAGGTCCTTTTATTATGGGTTTGTCCGGCCTGTCCGAGCAAGAATGTTGGATTTTGCCTTGTCATTTATGGTGGACTGGACAACCGAAAGTGGGCTTGTCGTTATGCGATACGTTTGAAATGTCACCATGTGATTGGTCCGTTTGTAAATAATTGATGCTAGTCAGGTATTGATGGGTGGGCCAGCCAATCTTTGGAATTCTAGCTTCTGGCCCCCCTCCCTTGGGCCTCCACCCTGCCCTGTCAAGTCGGTAAAGAACCTTGGTGTCATCATTTCAAATGATTTGTCTATGAGACCTCAAATCAATGCAGTAACATCATCCTGCTCTTTTCACCTTCGCAGGATCTGCAAAATTCGTAGGTTCTTTACCACTGAAGCTCTTATTTTGGTTATTATGGCCTTGGTGACGTCACATATTGACTATGCCAACTCCCTCTACGTAGGTACTCCGGCCTATCATCTTTACCGGCTACAGCTGGTGCAAAACCAGTCGTCTAGATTGGTATTCCATCTCCCGAAACACCAACACATTTCACCCTTGTTGAACAGATTGCATTGGCTCCCGGTGGCCTACCGCTGTCAGTTCAAACTTGGTTGTTTGGTGTTTAAAGCCCTCATTGGCAAAGCACCTGCCTTCATTATCTCCAGCCTCCAGCACTATATTCCATCTAGAGCACTCCGATCCACCTCTCATAACTTGCTGACGATCCCTAGGTACAAAAGGAAAAAGCATGGTGGTTCATGTTTTTCCTTCCTGGCCCCCACCCTGTGGAATTCTCTTCTCTCGTGCTTTAGACTCTGTCCTCAGTACGATTGCTTTCGTAAACTACTTAAAACTCACTTTTTCAAGCTAGCCTACTGAGCCCTCTACAGTACTGTCTCTCCCTCATCTGTCCTGAGCGCCATGAAACCTTTTGGTGACCGTGCACGGTATAAATGCTTTTACCATACCATACCATACCAGGAATGTGATTTTTAGCATAAAAGATGATGTCTTGCTCTACTAAATTGTGCAGTCTCTAGCGAACCACCGTGTTGTGCTTCGTAGACCTCTGTTCCTGGTTGTAGCCAATAAATTTGGTCTTTGACGTCACCGAGAAGTGTCCCTTGTCTCTGTTTGCCAAGGCAGGGGACCTCGAAGACATCGGGCATTTTTCCTGGCGCCGCTGGGTTCTAAAACCCGGTTCTTTAGTTGGCGCCCATCGTGGGGCGACTTCAGCGGTACCGGTTCAAGCCTGAAGATCGTGAGGAGCTTCGTGGGAAAATTATGGAGGAAGGCCTGCCACTTCATCGACCCCTGTATGTCGTCGTGGTCCGAAAGTCTTTGCTGCGAGGTTCTCCGCTTTCCGACGGCTACAAAGGACTGCTGCCCTGACTGTAGCCCTGTCTTGGAGCCATTAGATGATTTGTAGTGCGAGACAATAGACGGGTCTTCTGGCGACGTCATCGACATTTCAGTTAAGTATGAGTGGAGCGTCTCCCAGTCCTTAGTTTTGTTTTGGGTATCCCCTTGGGATCTTTGATTTGGGACTTGCAAGCCCCAAAGCCGAGGGACTCGTGTATTCGCGAGGCTATCGTCTTTGATACTCCCTTGAAGTTTGAAGCTAGACTAGTGAGCGAAGATGCCTGGTCTTAGCAGACTTGGAAAGATATTTTGTTGTGGTTGTAATAGGGATTCCTGATTGGAGGACTCGTGCCCGGTGCCTCCGATTGGAACTCCGACCTATGAGCTCTATTTAAAACATGGTGTGGGCCCTATCACGTATAATGAAGTATGGATTAGATATACTAGGAAGGATGGTGTCCTAAAGTGGCCTCAATATGGTAGTCATGACTCAGAGATTTTAGACAATCTAGAAGTCAAACTGTTCAAGAAGAAAACCCAGCTGGCGATGTTTGACTCTTTCCGCCTTTGGCGAAAGGAAGACAAACAGAAAGAAATTAAGTTAGCGAAGAGAAATAAAAGAGAACGAGGTATTTCGATGGTGCAAGCTGCTATACAGTTTAGGGATAACAAAGAACAAGACAGTGAGCAGTTGCTTAGGCAACGTAAACTGGCGATAGATAAGTGCTATCCAGCTTTGCCACCTCAACAGCAAGATGAAAAGAAAGACCTTGAGAAAGATCCTTTGATGGCACATTTGTTGTGTTCCCAACCCCTTATGTGCAGAGTGCTACAGCACCTCCGCAACCTTTAGTTGCGCAACCTCCGGGTGCTTTGCCTCCTGTGGCTCTACAACAGCCAGCTCCTCTTCAATTGGCTCCTACTCCTTTGGCACAGCCTTCTCAAGGGCCGCCGAATTTTCTACCTGCTTCATCTGCTACTCCTACGCCTGTATTGCCCGTTCCTTCTGCTACTGTTCCGACTTTGGTTTCCTCTCATTCTGCTTTGTCTCCTGTCCTTCTGTCAACTTCTCCTTCTGTTCGACAGAGAATGACTGATACTGCTGCTGGTTGCTTTTCTCCTCTTTTTGGGTCATTAGGTATGACCCCTGGTGCAGAGCGTAAACAATTGCGTAGTCAATTGCCTGGTCCAGATGAACGTTCAGTATTGGATCATTTAGCGCGTAAATGGGTTACTTACCCTTTGCAGTATAGTTTTGAGTGTGTTATGAAAGTTTTCCGTCAATGGGAAGCACCGACGCAGAGATATGTTTTTGGGACAATGTGTGCTTTCCTTCATGAAGAAGGGGAAGATGGTGAATTGGGACGAGCTCCACCTGAGTTGTTCCTTATACAGTCTGAGTTTGCGAAGGGAGCTATAGTGGGTGTTGATGTTGAGAAAGCAGTTGCGACATTGTTGTTATTTAGGAGTGAGTCTCCTTCTAGGCCGTTGTTTGAGCCTGATTCTTCAGTTAGGAGAAAGGCGCGACAATATCCGATGAGAGAGGTTCCCCCAGTTTGGAGAGAGGGAAATCCAAATGCTAATCCAGTTGTTCCGCCTCATTTTCAGCGTGTTTGGGTACATGTTCCATGGAAGCAAGTTGAAGTTTTGGCCTTTAAGCAGTCTTTGCCTGATCCACGTAAAAATCCTGCAGGGTACTATAAGGAATTATCACAGACTGCGGATTCATGTATTATGAATCTGGCCGACATAGACATGTTGTTTGGGAATGCTGTTCCACAGCCTATATGGGGAATGATTTGTCATACGGATCATGCGCAAGAGTTAGGTGATACATGGGCTAATATTGGTGCCGCAGATGCTAGACAAATTGGTGGTGCTAAACCAGAGGATTTAGTTGCAGAACTCCCTGGTAGGATTGGTAATTACATGAAGACTTTAATGCCTGCCGTGAGTGTTAATTGGGACAAGTTGTCTGCGTGTAAGCAGAAGAAAGACGAAAGCTTGTCCGACTTTTTCACCAGGTTCGAAGAGACGTTTGTAGACCATAGTGGTCAGGATATGAGTACGGAAGTTGGTCAACGGTTGTTCGTTGACAAGTTTGTGCATAATTTACTTCCAGAGTTGTGCAATAAGTTGAAGGATTCAGAGAGTGCTTGGGCTGTTTCATCGTCAGCGCAGATCTTTGCTACTGCACAGTACTACGAGAATAGAGATAAGGACGAGAAAGATTGAGCTGACAAGAAGACTAAAGAATTAAAGACGAAGGTTCTTTTACAGCAAGTGTATCCGCCACGTAATAATCAGCGCGATTATCAGCAACCTCAGCAATATCAGAGAAACTCGCAAAGGTTCTTGTCTTCTCAACAGTGTTTTCCTGTAGGCCCTAATCAGTGTGCGTATTGTAAAGAAGAGGGTCATTTCAAGAATAGTTGTCCGGTTTTGTTACAGCGCATGAATGGTGCTCCTGGTGTGAGAGGTCGAGGTGTTCAGCAAGCTCCTAGAGGTAGAGGACGTGGTGTGTTTCCTCAGAATGCGCGTTCCTTGCCTCCACAGAATTCTATGAATAGTTTTGATCTGCAGAATGGTGCGTCTGGTAGCGTAGGACGGCTCAGTACTATGCGGACGATCACTACGTCGAAGGTGAGAATATGGATGGTAATGATTGCTAGGACAGCCATAGACAAAGAGAGGGAGTTGTTTCAGGTCCAGTAGATCAGAATGGACCTTATGTTAAAGTGATTGCATCAGGTGTGTCAGAGCCTTTTCTGTTGGATACTGGTGCTGCGAAGAGTTCTATTATGCACTCTAAACTCCCTGGCGCACCTTTGTCTGGCTTAACGATTGTTTCTGTAGGTTTTTCTGGCGCCCCGGTTACGAATCCGATTTCTAGTCTGTTGTCTATTTCTGTTGGACCTTGTGAATTCGAAGCACCCCTTATTCTGACGACAGGTTGTGGTGAGAACTTGTTGGGATTAGACTTGTTGAAGAGATTGTATGCGACACTACATTGTTCTCCTTTGGGAGTTCAGCTTACATTAGGTAAGAGAGAGATCTCTCCGATGTATTTAACTAAAGATAAACTTGTCTTCTCTCCCTGATTCTCTTTGGGCTACTGGTCCGAACGATGTGGGTCTTTTGGAGATTCCGCCATATGTTGTGACTTTGAAAGCGAATGCTAGATTGCCACGTATTCCCCAATATCAAATTTCTAGTGATGGTGAAAGAGCACTTTTGGCGATCATCTATGATCTGATTGAGAAATGTGTGCAATAGTCCTGTTTTGCCTGTTCTGAAAATAACTGATTTTTCACAGCCTCCTGTATATAGGTTTGTGATCGATCTTCGTGAGGTGAATAAGATTGTTGTTCCGCAATTTCCAATTGTACCTGATATCACCGCTTTACTGACTTTGATTCCGGCTTCAGCCATGTAGTTTTCGGTGATTGACTTGAAGAATGCTTTCTTCAGCATCCCGATTGCTGTGGAAAGTAGAGATATTTTTGGCTTCTCTTTAGGAGGCCGAAGTTTCCGGTTAAAGCGCGCTCCTCAAGGCTATTGTGAAAGTCCATCGATCTATAGTCAGGCTTTGAAAACACAGCTTGATTCGATTGTTTTACCTGATGGTGCTGCCCTTATTCAGTATGTTGATGATCTGTTAGTTGCGGCTGACAGTGAAGAGATTTGTAAAGAGGCTACTTTGTCGTTGTTGCGTCATTTGTCTGATTGCCATCATAAGGTTTCTCTTTCGAAGTTGCAATATTGTCCACAAGAAGTTACCTACTTAGGTCACCTCTTATCGAAGGAGGGAAGACGATTGACCCCAGAAAGAATTCAAGCGATTGCGAAAATGAGTGTGCCTACGACACAGAGAGAAGTGCTTGCTTTTCTGGGTATTACATCGTATTGTAGACAGTGGATCCCGAATTTTTCTTTGTTTGCGAAGCCTTTGATAGCTCTTACTGTTAAGGATACTCCAAATCCTATTCCTTGGACTGACGAATGTCAGAAGAGCTTTTCAGAATTACGCGATGCATTGTGTTCGGCTCCTGTGTTGGGTACTCCCGACTACAGTAAGCCTTTTACACTGTATGTCCACGAGAGAGAGGGATGTGCATTGTCAGTTTTGACTCAACAGTTTGGCGATAAGCAACGTCCAGGTGCGTATTTTTCGTCGAATTTGGATCCGGTAGCTAGAGCATTGCCGAGTTGTTTGAGAGCTACAGCAGCAGCGGCTATTTCTATTCGACAGTCTG
This sequence comes from Lissotriton vulgaris, assembly GCF_964263255.1. Lineage (NCBI taxonomy): Eukaryota > Metazoa > Chordata > Amphibia > Caudata > Salamandridae > Lissotriton > Lissotriton vulgaris. The sequence continues at coordinate 411,638,758 of NC_141693.1, read as the reverse complement.
CTGGCTTGGTGATGGATAATACATTGGTTGTGATGTTTCCACATGCAGTGGATACCTTGTTGAATAGCACCAAGACACAGCACTTAACTAGTGCTCGGTTGTCAGGTTACGAATTGACACTCTTAGCGAGTCATGTGCATATAAAGAGATGCAACACGTTGAATCCAGCTACGTTGTTGCCGATTCCAGTTGAGACAGATGTTGTTGAACAGCATGATTGCTTCCTTAGGACAGAGGAAGAAACGAAAGGGAGAATAGATCTTAGGGATACTCCTCTTCCAGAATCTGATGGTACCTTATGGGTAGATGGTTCGTGCTTTAAGCTTCCGAATGGTGATACGACTGCGGCATATGCTGTTACGACTTTGCATACGATTGTTGAAGCTGCACGTATCCCACATAATTCAGCACAAGCAGCAGAGTTGATTGCATTGACAAGAGCGTGTGTGTTGTCGAAAGGAAGACGAGTGACTGTATACATTGATAGCCAGTATGCGTTTGGTGTGGCTCATAGTTTTGGACGTTTGTGGAAAGAGCGTGGGTTCCTGACTTCGCATGGAACTAAGATTCAGCATGGTCAGTTGGTGAATGAACTCCTTGAGTCACTTACTTTGCTGTTGCAAGTTGCGATTGTGAAATGCAGTGCGCATAAGAAAGTTACTGATGATGTTGGTCGTGGTAATACGTTTTCAGATGAAGTTGCGAAAGAAACTGCGAGAGATGTAATGAGTCGAATGTATGTTGCGGGTCCGGCGAGATGGGTTCCGGATAGAAGTATGTGTGAAGATACGATTGAAAGCGTGAAATCCACCGAAGCTGAAGCTACAGAGAAAGAGTTGAATGAATGGAGAGAAAGCAAGGGTAAATTAGATTTGAATGGTTGTTGGATTGAGTTGTCATAGCATCAACGATGGCTGTTACCCGATGCGTATGTACTTCCAGTGGTTACGATGGCTCATGGAATGGCTCATATTAGTGTGAAAGGGATTTGAAAGTTGTTAGCTCCAGTATGGCAGAATGTTGGAATTCCTAAGTGTGCAGAGAATTTGGTCAAGAATTGTATGGTGTGTTTGATGTACAATCCTGGTAAAGGAACTCCAACTCCAGCTGGTCATTTTGCTCCTTCAACGTATCCGTTCGAGGCTTTGCAGCTAGATTTCATCCACATGGAGAGGTGCAACAACCTGAAGTATGTGTTAGTGGTTGTTTGCTCTTTTTCAAGATGGATGGAAGCATACCTTTTGAAAGATAACACTGCCTTGTCCACAGCTAAAGCCCTTATTAAGGAATTTTTCCCTAGGTATGGTTTGCCGAGAATGGTCTGGAGTGATAATGGGAGTGAATTTGTGGGTCAAGTGATGCAGAGAGTGTGTGATGGGTTAGGAATAAGGCAAAAATTCCACGCTGCAAATCATCCCCAATCAGCTGGTTTAGTCGTATGCTATAACGGCACCCTTAAGCTAAAACTGTTCAAGATTCAGGCGAGCTCTGGTCTTCAATGGCCTGATGCCTTGCCGTTAGCACTCCTGTCCACAAGAATGACTGTCCATATGAGGTCGTGTTTGGTCGCCCGGCAAATATATGGGGAGTGCCGCGGCCGACAAAATTCAGTGAGATAGAGCACCCTGTGTTGCTTGATTACCTTAATGAATTGACGGCTAAATTGCGTGTTTTGCATCAACAGGTTCATGATACTTTGCCACAAGCATCTGAAGATCCAGGACATGCTATCGAACCTAGATCGTGGGCCCTGATAAAGAATTTCCAGAAGACCAAGAACGAGCAGCCCCGCTGGATTGGTCCCTACTTGGTGCTTTTATCTACACGATCTGCAGTGCAAGTGCGTGGTAAAAAGAACTGGATCCACGGTGTACATTGTAAGAGGGCCCTTTTGCCTCTGCCGTACGACCGGTGGGTCCAGAAAGGACTTCCTGACTCTGACACTGAAACCGTGCCTCGTTTTCTGCCTTTTAGTGATGCCTGTTTGATTGGAACGAACTCTGAACGAGAAAGTGACGATCTTCTGCAAGAAGCTGTGCCTCCGTCGAATCTTTGAACACTTCTGAACATGAGCTTTTGTTTCGAGAACAGACATTGCCTGGCAAAGAGCGTTATAATTTGCGACTGAGAGTCGCTGGACAAATAAAGAAATAAATTCTTTCTTTGCTGATTTTTAGGGTTAAGCTCTCCTCCGAGGAACTGTTTTGATTTTTGTTTTTCGAACCACCATCCGGGTTCAGCTGTAGGGTCGCGGTGTCAAGTCTTTGGGGTGCAAGCCGAAGACGTTCGGTCGACGGTTCTGGTTGGTCTAAGGGTGTTCCCTGCACTGACAGACGCATTCCCTAGCGCGGAACACCCTACCGCCACAAACAGCACGATTAGAGGATGGAGTTTTTCGACTTGGAGAGACCTGTTGAAAGAATGAGCTTCAAGAGCAAAATTTGGACTGTAATAAGCAGAAAACGTTTTTTAATATTGTGTTTGTTTATGCTGTTTAGCTTAATGATGTTTTTAATTGGATATGTGACATTCTATTTTCAAGTGACGTTCATGCCCACTACACAACCTATGCCTCCTTCTACTGTTTCTTCACATTTTTTTTACCCTCTGCCCGAACATGAATCTGTCAGGAGAATGGAATTCGCTAATAATTCCTTTGTTCAGCTTCTGCACCAACACCAGCTAGTAGTGAACAAGACTAATTGTTGGGTGTGTGGCCTTATGCCCCATACTACTGATAAAGGTATTCCTTACCTGGTTTTGCCTTTTAGTTACAATGGTTCCGTATGGGCATACAGATCGATGTTCATCTATGCTTGTGAAGTCTATCCCCTATGTTCTGTGAAAGATAGTCCAAAGACTAGTGCTCTAGTCAAGGGTATAGTCGACATGATTAGAGGAATTAGTTCCTATGAGACTATCCCGAGAGATGAGACACAAGCATACATTGGATGGAACGTGACTGGATATGGAGTTAGTCTGAGTGTTAACTAGCGAGCGAAAAGATCCCCTCCGATTTGGATAGTGCCCCATCAGGGTCATTATTGTCTGCAAGGTAATGGCAGGAATCCGAGAGCTCAGTTAGGGAAGCGCGTCTGCACTGAGACGTATGTTTTTGCGTCCCAGTCTTCCCCAGCATTTCTAGCAGCTAAGGGTACCTATTTCATTTGTTACAATAGAGCGTATACATGGTTGCCCCCTGATTTTTCGGGCACATGTTTTGTCTCGTTCCTGTTGCCTCCCACGTATACAGCTGCAGCAGATTACCACAAGAAGATAGTTGTTAGAGTTGTCTTCAGTAAGGAAGATACCGCAGGACAAGAATTTGGAGATTTTCTGAAGGGTTTTCTGCCGTTTTGGGGACCTATGGCTAACAGCAGGAACATTCGACAGATTACGAGAGTGGTTGAGTCCACCATAGTCGAAACTGCCGGTGCCCTTAGTAACTTGACTGCTGAGCTCCAGTCGGATCGCCTTATGACTCTTCAGAACAGAGTTGCGTTAGATGTCATACTTGCAGATAGAGGAGGGGTATGCAAATTGATTCAATCGAGCTGCTGTGTTTTCATTCCAGACAACGCTCCAACAGTTTTCCAAGCCATTTCCAAGCTACATAAGATCTCCGAGTCTGTACATGTGGACGAAGGCGATTGGTCGTTAATGGGATGGTTTTGGGGATTGTTATCCACGTGGGGATGGAAGATTCTGATGGTCATTGGGATGATCTTAGTTATCCTTTTCCTGTTCTGTCTTTGTGTACAGTGTGCTCCTGCTATATGTGGCTTCTGTGCTACTTCGTGTGCAAGAAGACCTGTCCAGAGAGAGTTGCTAAGTAGTAGGATGATGCTACAGCAACATCTTGATGATCTGATGAATATAGACCTGGTTTCAAACTGACGTGAGTTTGGGTTTGTTGCCTATGTAAGGGCAAAAGGAGGGTCTGAGGTTCCGTGAATCTGAACCCGTTCAATAAAGGTCGTCGGATGAAGACGATTTTGGTATCAGCGGACCGCAAATGACGAGTGCTGTATGTACGAGTGTTTTCGTCATAATCGATCAATGGGAACACTACGTATTCAGGGATTTTGTTCGAACCTACGGGTTCCATCTTGTGTATGGCAGCCATTTTGTGGTTGCCCTCACATAGGCCGATGACTACGGCCGAACGAGTCCTTGGGACACGTACACCTTTAGCTGACTTCTGTGTGACCTGAACGAACTGACTCCCTTGCCTGAAGCTGATCTTGGTGAGCCAGTTCCTTGTTAGGCAGCTGGTCAGATAGAGATCAAAGAGCAGGACATTGCTGAGTTTATGGTACATGCACACACCCTTCTATCTTGCTTCTCATCTGTTTCTGTTCCTTCCTTTTTATGGCTTAATTATGGTTTGGGTTGAGGTCTTTTTATGATGGGTTTGTCCGGCCTGTCCGAACAAGAATGTTGGATTTTGCCTTGTCATTTCTGGTGGGCTGGACAACCGAAAGTGGGCTTGTCGTTATGCGATACGTTTGAAATGTCACCATGTGATTGGTCCGTTTGTAAATAATTGATGCTAGTCAGGAATTTGATTTTTAGCATAAAAGATGATGTCTCGCTCTACTAAATTGTGCAGTCTCTAGCGAACCACCCGTGTTGTGCTTCGTAGACCTCTGTTCCTGGTTGCAGCCAATAAATTTGGTCTTTGACGTCACCGAGAAGTGTCCCGTGTCTCTGTTTGCCAAGGCAGGGGAACTCGAAGACATCAGACGTTTTCCCTGGCGCCGCTAGGTTCTAAAATCCGGTTCTTCAATGTCATTAGCGATGTATATCGCTGACATACAAAGTAGGGTTAAAAAGGCACCTGATTCATGGAAACTCGAGCTAAACCGTGATCGCAAGTCCTTGTAAATTGTGATTTGTAAAAATCGCTGCTTTTCCGATGCATAGAGCCGGAAAAGCAGCGATTTTGCTCTTGAGATTATGCCTCTCGGTCGGAGCCGAATCATAGCAGTCTGTGGACCGCATTTCCAGCCGAGCGATTGGGATGTCAGATTTGGACAGCCTTCCGTCATGGATCAGCTGTCGGAATCTGAATTTGGGGGCCATTAGCAGGCCCCTCTTTACCCGGGCCCTTCGAATCAGGCCTGTGGTGGTTCCCATGGGTCCCTACTTTCCATGCATGCACAGTGTGGCAGGCACCATGGAGTGCAGGTTAACCCTAACTCTTTACTGAAATTCAAATTACAATACACTTTATTCGGTTACTTTCAAGATAATCATAAAAGCACATTACAGTGTCTACATTAATAAAATTCCCTTAAAAATGAATTATTAAAATACAATCATATCAAAGTTACAGCATAAGAAGGGACCTGAGTGCCCACCACAGTGTAAAGTTTTTCCCCAACTGCCTTGTTTATCAAAGGGAGCCTGTGTTCTCGTTCGGAACGCAGAGACCCATTGAGGTCAAAGTGAGTCCGACTGAACGATGTCCAGAAGCATGGTAATTGGTCGGTCAGACTCGCAGAACCTGATTTGGTCGGAAACAATTCCGGAAACGATTTGGTCAGAAGATTTTCTGGACGATATTGTAATCAGCCCCTTACGGTCTGTGAATATTGTAAATTATATAAAACCATTTTTTTGTTATAGTTTAATATTTATTAGCATCATTAACATGTATTTTCATTGAATTCTTTGTAAAACATATATTTTAAACCTACATATCCTTCTTTCTAAGTTGTCAAATTGAAAGTCTTGAATGGAAGTTGCATGATATTACTTTTTAATTTAAGGTGTTTGAAGCTTTTCTCTTGATATATATGTCTTGAAAATATTAAAAGGTCATATTTTAAAATATGAAGATATGTTACATTCAGCTGTAGGTGTTGCTTTTAAATTACAGCAAGACTATATTTTAGCACTGCTTAAATAAATTTGCGCTTGAGGTATAATTAAAAGTGCTATGTCGGGCAGTGTATCATTCTCCTCTCTCCTCTTGTTACTGTGGAGCAGCTCTGATTGTTTCATGATCCAACTTTTTAATTGACATGCAATTAAGAATTTGTCTTCCCTTGTTTTTTTGGGGGGTTATAGATTTATGGTTTTTTTTCTTGTTTGATATAATTGATGTTTAATGTCTTATTTTTAATTAGTTGGAACTTAGATAATATTTTTGATATAGATAATTTTGTATGTTATATTATTATTTTCACAATTTATAATGATGGTATTATTGCAGTCAACATTTTTCTGCATAGTGTTTATGTGGTGGATTCCCTCACATAACGGAGCACACCGACCACTCTAACATGGCGGCTTATGAGACCCCGACCAGAAGTGGACTGTGTGTTCCAGCAGGACAAGCCAGATCACTTTTGCCGGCGGTAGCGAGCCAAGGAGGTGGGGCCGACCGACGGGCTTTATTGCCGTGCACACAGAATGAGGAAAGAAGAGCACAAGGAAAGACGGCAGATGGGGAAAAACAGGAAGACAAGGACGAGACCTACATCCAGTTTGGAAGAGTTGGAGAGCCGCCGCAGGCCGGAATCACTTTTCGGCATGAGAAGCACTGCACAGAAGCTAACTGCTCCAGGGGCAAAGCCCATGAGTCCGATACTCCAGCGAGGGAAGCGGAGGCAGCGACTCCCCTCCCCGCAGCCCAGGAGGGTTATGGGTTCAGGCAAGTGCGTGGGTTTTTTTTTCATTTAGGGGCTGGTGGGCGGGGATATGGGGCACCTCACCCTGAGTCACGCGACCCCTTTTCTGCACTTAGGCACCTCACAGGATCAGAACACAGTTGACGGGAGCACTATACTTTTCCATTATTCACCGCTAGGACAGCGGCCTGATACATTTTCTTTTGTTCTTTCCAGTTACCTCCTGAGGAGAAGAACGGAGTCTTCCCTTAGAAGAAGAACCAGACCAGGAACAAACACCAGCAAAAACAGCCTCCCTGATGTGACTGCCTCAACTTCTGTTGCTGTTTTCTTCCATTGTGCCCCATAACTTGAATCTCACCTAGATGAGTAAAAAAGGACATACCCAGGAAGTACTGGGATAAACTTAAACCAAGAAGAGGAAAATGAAGGAAACCCTTCCCCATACTACCACACTCGTATTTTGTCTTACTGCAGTGGGAGGGACGGTGGGTACCCGGCGTGGCCTAGTGCTCACAGTTTAAAAAGTCAATATTTTTGTAGTTGATGTTTCGGCAACAACATTTTTATATTACATTTTTGTATTTGTGTTGTAGATGTTGTCCAGATTCCGGTCCAGGAAAGACATAGCTTGGCAGTTCGGGTTGGACTATTCCCATAAGGCACAGGGTCAAGGCCGATTTGCATATGGCCATGTCTGAACTGGGGTGGTGTGGAGTGCAAAAAAACGATGGATGTAGGCCCAGATCTTTGTACTGGGGTGAATGTATGACATTGTGCTGCATTCTGCAAACTAAATAGCAGAGCTCAGCAAGAGTAACCTAAATAGTGTTGTGTCATTGTCCAAGTTCACTCTTAGCTATATGGGCAATGAAGTATGTCACAGTCTGATTTTAGACTGTATGGCAACAGAAACAAAGTTGAAGGCATTTGACATTCATGAAATTATTAATTAAAATAGCTATCACTGCGGGTAGGGGGGAGGGCGTAGGGACAGAAATATATCTGACAGATTGGCTACTTCTAAATTTTATAGATCAGCATTGTAGTCTTAGGCAATACAATGGTCTGAGGTTTTTCTGAAGGAAATCAGTGTGTGGGGCAGACAATCTCAAATAAAGTTCCATGGTCCAGAGGCAGTACACGCTACTCGAAAATCTTAGTCACAGGAGACTTCAACTTGCACTGGGATAAACCCCATTGGGACGCTCCTATGCGCCACTTGGACACCTTGATGTCAGCGCTAAATTTTACACAAATCGTGAAGGTCCCCACGCACACTAAAGGTCACACCCTTGACCTGGTATGGACTACAGACCCCTCACTAACACTGAAAGAAGTTGCCCCATGCATCTGGTCTGATCACTATCTAATATCCTGTGAGCTACGTATTAATGGCCAAATAATTAAACCAACATTGGAGGCTAGGAAAACCCGCAAATGGGCAGAGGTCGATTTGAGGACCCTGACCGAGGTATTCCTGCCCAGAGACTGCCCCCCGAACTTAGATCATAGCCTAGACCAGCAATACGCAGATTTAACGCGTTGCCTGACACTAGCTATTGACCAGATAGCGCCAATAAAAATGAAGGTGTTAAAAGGCCCGGGTAAGGATGCCCCATGGTATACGCCAGCACTGAGGGACCACAAAAGGAAACTTAGAGCCCTAGAAAGAGGCTGGAGGAAAACGAAACAGGACTCAGCTAAGAACCTCTACCGAGCCTCTTTGAACGCATACAAAAAATCTATCATCCTTGCCAAAGCCGAGTACTACGAATCCCGTCTAAGTAAGGCAGTCAACGTGCAGAAAGAGACCTTTAAGATCCTGTCGGAGTTGACCAAAAAACCAGACAGCGTTCAGTCTCCCATAAACTGCAACTCCTTTCAGGAATATTTCTTGGAGAAAGTAAGAACCATCATCCAGGACATAAAAGGTGGGCCGCTTAATGGCATGGCTACACCTAAAATCCCCCGGAATCAAACTGACTGTGCTATCACACTGTTCCCAGAGATTGACACCCTGAGCCTGCAGCAGTTGATGGCCAGAATCAAGTCTGGATCCCCAGCGGACCCTTGTCCACCTAAAGTTTTTCAGGCAGCCCGTCCCCTATTGGCGGAACATGTCATCTATCTTCTAAATAGATCCCTGAAATCTGGACAACTACCAACAGCACTCAAGGAAGCGCGTGTAAGACCGCTGTTGAAAAAACCTGGTGCAGACCCCGCAACACTAAAAAATTCCAGGCCGATCTCTCAGCTACCATTCCTCTCTAAAGTACTGGAGCAACATGTACTAAAATCTTTGTCCATGTACTTGGAGTCCCACTCCCTGCTTCACGAACGACAAGCAGGGTTTCGAGCACATCACAGCACCGAGTTAGTGATGCTCTCGGTGCTGGATGAATTGAGAGGCTTGGCTGACGGTAAAAAACCGAGCGCCCTGATTTTATTAGACCTTTCAGCGGCGTTCGATACCGTCAGCCATGCGCTGCTATTGGAAAGACTGAGTGACTTTGGCATCAAAGGCCTGGCTTTCAAGTGGTTGCAGTCCTTCTTGTTAGGAAGGACACAAAGAATACAACTCGAAGATGAAATCTCTGCAGTAGGAGAGTTAGAATATGGGGTACCTCAGGGCTCGGCCCTATCCCCACTGCTGTTTAATCTATACCTGCAGCCTCTGATTGCCTCCCTGGCGAGTATGGGCTGCACAGTATATAATTACGCGGACGACACGCAGCTGCTGCTGAGTGTTGACAATACAAACACCGCCCAACTCCACACTCAGAATATCTTGAGACACACGGTCCAGTGGATGACAGGAAACCTCCTAAAAATCAATCCAGATAAGACTGAGGTCCTGGTGATTTCATCTGCCACCTCACCATGGTGTGACCTCTACTGGCCCGCAGAGTTAGGTCCAGCCCCAAAACCCAGTCTGAACGTGAAGAGCCTGGGGATTAAATTGGATTGTGACCTCTCCATGGTCAGCCAAATCTCCTCAGTTGTGGGCAGCTGTACTAATATTATCCGACAGCTACGGAAATTAGTGCCTATCATCTCCCAATCTATGCTACGTTCCATCGTCACAGCCACTGTGATTTCACACATAGATTATGGAAATGCCCTCTACCTTGGCCTACCAAAAACCTTGATAAATAGGCTACAGGTGGTGATGAATGATGCTGCCCGCCTCATCTTCAGACAGCCAAGACGCACTAAAGCATCCCCCCTGCTGCAAAGTCTCCATTGGCTCCCTGTCAAGGAGCGAGTGGAATTCAAAAACTTCCTTACACACTGATTTCTTATCCAGTGTAATTAGTTACTATTATTACCAATTGGAGTCTTCTCCAATTGAACACAATTTTATTCAGCATTTCAGATGTGCTGGCATTGAGTACTGAGTACCCGCACTTCTCTAATTTGAAAGGGGGAGAAACAGCACATTTAAGGAGGCATGCAATACTGACAATTGAAGTAGAGCAACAGTTACAAATAGGTACAAGAGAGTAGTGATTACCTATAGTTTAATATTTTCATTGGAAGTACTCATGCTATTCGCAGTACCAACTAGCGTTTTTCCGGAGTGACAGAAGCATGGTTCCATCAACTGTATGGCACAACATCTACAATAGCAAAAATAACAGTTGATGGACAGAATGCATTTACATTTATAAGCAATCACTTTTCTATTATGACTCTTCATGATTAGAGAAAACATAAGCAGTAAACTTCTTACTTCAAGCATTTTTATTATCATATTTTCTAAATTCTATTTTGTTGTAAATTCTATTTGCAAATTACTTAGTACATTATTACATTTCTCTCTTGTGCATTAGATATTTCTCGAAACACCAGTTTTCAATCTTCCTGCATGCTTTTCATTGCAGCTTTGATTTCTAATTTATGTTGTGCCTCTCCTGCACTCTTTTACGTAACACTTTTTAAAATCTCCCATGTTTATTATTTTCCACACTGTTAGTTATGTTTATTAGAGCAAACTTAATGATCAGACTTGATCAAGCAAGATTATTCTTAAGTAATCATGTTCCATCAATCCCCCATCTGATGGCGAATCAAGCCATGACACAATCTACATAATCTGATTATTATCTGATTATCTCAGAATGCACATGTTCTTATATATTTTAGTCTAATACCATCTACATCTCCTAATTCTTCGTAATAAGCACCCTTTTTATCTTGCAACTCTATTTAGTCTACTTTCCTTTTTCTTGCTCTTTGCTTTGCCTCTTCTGCTTTGCACTTACAACATCTATATATTAGAATTACAATTAATACGTCAGTAGCAATAGCAACTATTGGTGTTAGTATTTTTCCTAACACGCTGTTACTTAGTACTGTAAACCAATTAACTATTGAGGAAAAACCCATACCAACTATTTCCCATACACCATCAACTTTTAGTTCTGTCAAATCGTTACGCAAACAAGTAATGTTACTTATATATGTCTCTGCTTTTGTCGGGGATATAAATGCAACATTGCTAAATTTTCAACATACTACAGACTTTACCCTCTTTTGCCAATAATACATCTAGGGCAAGCCTATTTCCCAAAACCGTTGATCTCATAGCAACCATTTCCTTATCAATCATTAAGAACCCACCAGCAGTATCCGTTGACAAACGGTCAACTACTGTGGATAGTTTTCTCCTTTGATGTGAGTTTAAAATCACTCCCACTGAAGGTATTAATGCACCAAAAATATCACCCACAATTTCTGCAGCACATATTCCTCTTTTATTCCGTGGTAGTTTATTTTCATTGGTTCCATGAATTCCATTCATGTGATAGATTTTAGGAAAAGCTATACCCACATAGCAACATCCATACCAATGTGTGGCAATCTATAATAAGCATTTTAACTACACACAAAAAAACTCTAGGATAAACTGGATCAGTCCCTCCTCTTTATCCCTAACCGCAGTAATTAGAAAGGTATGTTCATATTCACTAGAACCAATGAAATAATTGTTATAGCGAGTCCTTTGTCTCAATCAGCAAAGCTTCCCTTTGTGATGCCAATTCAAAATCATTGCAGCATATGTCTCACCTTTCTTATAATCACCCTCCCATGAGTCCATGGAGGTATATTAGTCTTTTGTTCTGTAGCTTTTCTCTTAAACTTTTGTCGCCTATCTTCTACTGTATTAATACATTCTATTTCTGTATTACGTAAACTACAAGTCAGGTTGTTTCGATGTGCATGTACAGTATCTATTGGCTTAGTAGCATGAAATAAATCTCTCATGTACTCTGCATCCTTTGCACTAATCACTATCTTCATATTCTTCTTAATAGGAACTTCTGAAAAAACGAAATCAAAATTAGAGTATAAGTATTGAAACTGCTCTTTTCCATAGAAAAAACTTGTTAGTACACTACATGAAATTCCACACAGACAATGGTAATTGCATACACACATAACAATCTCTTGCATCCATAATGTCAACATATTCGTATAAGAGTTTAGTAAAAACATTCAACGAAAATTCATTAATAGAATTATCCTGGTGTAAGTCATTCCCTGTTCATTTTTTAAAATTAGTCTCTGGATCCTCTTTAAGGAGTTTTGCTACATCTGTTATTGTATTAACATGTTCGTTAGTAGTTTTGACATTGACAGGATACATTAAATAAGGCACGGGTAATATTAGTACTAACCAGACAAACAATACTATAAAAACACATAAAAAGCAAACATTAAGATACTTTTGCCTATTTAGGTTTTTATTTTGATTACTAGTCTCAGTTCTATTCATTTTAAATTTAGCAAAGCTTTTTTTCCAAAGTAGCAAGGTTTGTGTATCACACACTTTCCGAGCTTCAGGTCAATGCCTTGTTTTCAAATCTCCTCTCTTTTTTTTTCTGCACCCTTTTTTCTTATGCAGAGTTCACTTAGGATGGCTCATATGATGAGTTGTCTTTGGAACAAAATGCAATGGATTCTTTTTTCCAATCATCCGTGGCAGCAACCAAATATGTCCGTTCATGTGCTGTATACTTTTTACCTGGAATTCGTGCTCTTTTTGTTCTGCGTACTGCGTTTTCTTCTCCGTCTGTATCACTTTATTCATATTGACTTGAGACTTCAATTACAGTTGCTGGAATCTTTTCATTCAATGAATATTTCAAATGCTTAACTCCTCCAGGCCATTCATCACCTTTTCTTGCTGGTTTTCCAGTAACACTGTCTACTCTTCTTGATTCAAGACTCAGTTTAGCTCATTCCCTTTTTTCTTTCTCTCTATCTCTCTCAGGGACCAACACTCTTTCAGCTTCAACAGTGTCAGTGTTGTGAGACCCAGTAGCTTGCGCCCACTCTTCTTGATTCTCAGTCTGTTCAGTCTCTCTTTGTTCTCTTTGGTCACCTTCAACTGACTCTGTACTTTCAAGTAGACATGGGTCTCGACGAGTGTGAGCAGTGTGAATTCAGTTAGCCAACCCACCACATTTCACTGCCGTTGTTGTCACAGGAATCACTTCATATGGCCCATGCCATCGAGGTTCAAAACAAGACTTCCTCACATGTTTCTAGATGAGCATCCAGTCTCCGGGGCTCAAATCAAGTGCTTGTTTTTGTTGGACAGTAGTTGCGACTTTTCCAACCTGGTGAGACACAGAACGCACCATGTCAACCAATCCTTTACAGTAATCAAGCACTAAATCATCAGTTATGTTCAGCAGTTGATTTGCTGGGACTGTTGGCTTTCCCATCACAATTTAGTGTAGGGACAGTCCAGTCTTCTGTCCGGAATACTTCTCAAACTCATCAACACGAATGGTAATGCATCATGCCATTTCAGTGTTGTGGATGCACAAACTTTTGCTAGTCGTGATTTTATTGTACCATTTACCTGCTCTACCATGCCAGATGCCTCAGGTCGATAAGCACAATGCAATTTTTGCTCAATTTGTGAGGCAGCACAAATAATATTAACCACTTCGTTATTAAAGTACGTTCCTCTATCAGATTCTAACATAACTTGAATTACAAATCTTGGTATAATCTCTCTAAGTAGCAGTTTAGCAACAGTTAGGCTGTCTTTACATCTTGTTGGGTATGCCTCAACCCAGCGTGAAAACAGACACACAATCACCAAGACTTACTTTAATCCATGACAAGGAGGCATTTCAATAAAGTCTAACTGCATATGCGTCAGTGAACCTGCCGCTTTTCCAATTCAACCCAAACTAACAACTGTTTTACGCCCTGCATTTTGTTGCTGACATGTTATGCATCTTTGGCATAGACTCTCTGCAATGACTCTAAATTTTGGGTTAACCCATGTCTGTTTGAAAAGTCTAGCATCTCTGTCTTGACAAACTCTTGCCATTTGTGATAACAAACTGTCGGGCAATATTGGTCTTCCATCTGTGTAAACCCACACTTCATCATCTGCTCTGCGTGTACATCCTGCTTTGATTCACCCTTTTCTTTTTGTTTCGCTAGCTGCATCTTGTAATTCTCTAATTTCCTCCCATGTTTCAACAGACGAGAACATGAGTTTGCATTCTGCTTGATCATATCATTCTTTCAAATGCTTCCCATTGGTTGTATATGAATTTTGAGCACAAAAACATGCAATTTTGTCAGCATATATGTTGCCAACTGCGACATAGTCACAACCAGATTAATGTGCTGGACATTTCATCACCTCAATTTGGGCAGGCAATGGTAGTGCCATCAATAGATCTTCTACACACTCTCCATTTCATATGGGTGATCCGAAGAGGTCAAAAACCCATGTTGAGACCACGACTGCCCAAACTCATGCAATACCCCAAAACTATATTGACTATCCGTAAATATGGTGACTTACCTTGGTTTTGCAAGGCAACATGCTATTGTCAGCGCTATCAGCTCAGCAACTTGTGCTGAACTTACTCCTCTCAACCATGATGCTTCAATGACATTGGTGAGTGTACAAATCGCATATGTAGCTCGCAAGGTACCCTCATGATCTCTCAGACATGATCCATCGACAAACAAACAAAATCATATTCAGGTAATGGAGTATCTTGTTTGTCAGGTCTTGCTTTTGTATATAATTCAGTCACATCCAAGCAATCATGGTCTGCTTCATCCACCACCACTTCACAACTTGGAATTGGTAACAAGGTAGCTGGATTTAAACTTGTGCATTTTGTCATAGACAAATTTTCTGCACGCAAAATCACTTGCTCATATTTTGTTAACTGACTGTCTATAAGTGCGGTGCGCAAGTTTGTGTTAACAAAATCTGAACTGAATGTAGCACATACTCTTTCAATGGATGTCCCATTATAATCATTTCACTCTGATCCAAAGCCATACAAGTAGTGGTAACTGCTTTCAGACAAAGAGGTAATGCTGCAGCTACAGGATCCAACGTGGCTAAAAAATATGCCACTTCACGGCGTGCTGTTCCATGCATTTGCGTTAGAACTGAAAGTGCACAACCATTGCGTTTGCTTCAAAACAGTATGTAAGGACTTCATGTTGAGCATGGAATGTTATGAGGTCATTGATGATGCTGAAGTTGTTTTAATATGTGACAGATTTAATGTTTCTCCTTGAACTTATTGAAATATCTGAATGTCTTTTTGAAAAGTAACCTTTAACACAGCAGTCTTGACAATGAATAATAATGGGGAACAGTTATCAATTTTGCAAGATGCATGGGATAGAACTGCTACATAGACAGCACTGCTCAGCTGGGAATGCTGTGATTCTATGCTGTTGATCAATACATTTGACTTGAACTACAAAATGAAGAGTGTGTGAATCTTTACACTGGCGACAAGGTGAAGAGGTCAGGAAAAAGAAGAAGAAGAAGTCAAAGCAACTGTGCAAGGAACAGACCATCGGCATCTCTACCCTTGGAAATATAAAGTGACTGAAATTCAGGCAAGTGACCTTACCCTGAAACGATTTTTTTTAACAAACTGATGAGCGACAACAACAATTGTTCTGTTGTAATGGATTGTTAATTAATTCTCAATTTGCCAAACTTGTTATGAACGCCGTTAATCTGCGCAAGCCCAAACAGCTGAAGTGAGCCTCAGCGCATGTGCGTGTGTGTTACGGCGCAAGTCCAAACAGCTGAATTGAACTCTGAAGTGGGTCTAGCGCAGCGTGAGCTGTACGGTGCATAAGACTCTTTGACACGAGAGCTCCACTGTGTGTATCAGCGTGTCTGAAGATTGTTTAAGGCTCTTTGACACGCGAGCTTCACTGCGTGTCAGAGTGTCTGAAGATTGTTTAAGACTCTTTGACACACAAGCTCCAATGTGTGTGTCAGGTACCTGAAAATTGTTTAAGGCTTTATAACCGGTGCGTATATCGGCACGCATAAGCCTCAACCCCCCGGTATACTGGTGCGTATATCGGAGCATGTGACCATGAGATAAATATAAAGAAATGAAGTACTCACCATTTCTGTTGTGACATGTTTTCTCATTCGGTGACGTCTGCAAAGCAACAGAAACCACTAGAGGAAAGGGCATTGTTGCAACACAGTAAAAAAAAGAAAAGAAAAAGAAAGAAGACTTAGACTTCAAGGAAGTGAAGCTGTATAAAAGCATAAAGTATTATACAAGAAATTTATGAGGAGCTTGGATTTCTTGTTTAAATTTTGTATGTTAGTTTGTTATATTGATTGTTATTTTAAATAATTATTTTAGTTTATTGTGTTGGTTAGATTCAACATGGGAGATTAGTCTATGTCTTCACCTCCACCTTTCTTGTCATCACCAGGGGACCCGCCTGTACATTGGAAACAGTGGAAAAAACTTTTTATAACTTATATTTTGGCTATTGGTGGTGATCGTTATGGAACTCTTAGGAAACAGGCGATATTACTTCATCATCTTGGGATTGAAGGAAGGAGGATATATGAAGACTTACCTGAAGTATCTTTGGGTATGGGTGATGGACAACCAAATAATGTATATGATATGTCTATGCAAATGCTTGATATTCAGTTCACTCCTAAAACAAATTTAGTATTAGAGCGACATAAGTTATTTTCTAGAGCACAAAAACAAGATGAAGATATAGCATCTTATATCGCTACCTTAAGGGGTTTGGCAATCTCATGTTGTTTTGAGCAATTAACTGATTCCTTGATCAGGGATTAAATAGACAGATGTACAAATAGCAAAAGGATTAAAGAGAGATTGTTAATGAAAGATCCTAATTTAGATGAGACTATCAAAATTGCTAAAGGGATGGAGCACACAGCAATATGGTTAAAACAAATAGACAATTCAAGCAGTGATAAAAAAGAGTCTCTTATTGATGAAGTGGGGACGGTACGTGGTAAAGGGAAATGTGATGAGAAAGGGACAACTGAAGGAAAACCCAAAACTGAAATTCAGGTTAAACAAACTAGTGGTGATTGGAGATGGATAATGTGTTTTTCTTGTGGTGCTCCGGGGCATATTGCATCTAGTACAAGATGTACTTCAAGAAGTTCAATCTGTAGGATGTGTGGGAAGAGAGGTCATCTCGCAAAGATGGGTAAGACAAAGATGGAGTTTGCAAATTCAACAGGTTGAACAGCAGTTGGATGATTCATGTGACGATGTTTGAGAATTGATTTTGACTGTAGAAATTGTTTCCATGGTGGATGGTGAAATGCAAGGAGAAAGAATGTGAGAAGTCCTGGCCAATGTGGCGTGAAGGTTGAGAGTACTTTACAAATTGGAGAATCCCCATGGTCAAGTGCTTCTTGAAGGAATGCCTGTACGAGTCTTAGTAGACTCTGGAAGTTTATTCACTTTGCTATCAAAAAAAGAGTTTGAAAGCAACTGGGATGTCAATTCCTTACTTAAATCAGATATAAAAGCTGTAGGGTATGATGGAAGGAAGATTGAGATTCTGGGAATGAAATGGTTAACTATCAACTTCAAGGGTATGGAGGTGTATGGTAGGGTGTATGTTACTGACTATGGTTCGAATTTACTGGGATGGCGTCATCAACGTGACTTAGGTATAATCATCAATCCTAATGCCTCTAAACCCGTATGGTTAGCTGAACTTGATGAAGTGCAAGAAGTGACAGAAAAAGTGACAATAAAGTACAAAACATATATGGGATCCTACATAACTTTGCATTAAGATATAGACATTTGAGAGTTGGATTATTCTTCTCGACCGATTCTCTTCTTGTCGTATCTCTGGTACGATTCCCAAGTGTCTGGAAATGGTCTACGCACATTCCAGTGAGAAATTATTCATATCACCTTCATCAGGACCAATTACGATTCAATTATTGATACCAATGAGAGTGGGCAGGGGGTTATCTGTAAAGACAATAATAACTTACATCAAACTGGGGGATGTCATAATCTATATTATTTTGGAAAATTATTTAAACATAGTCATCTGAAACCAATACTATTAATGGTATTGGTCCATAGTCTGTGTTTTGGTAACAACTTATCTATACCCTCGATGCAGTGCACAGAATGATAAAGTGGTGTGAGATTTAGTTCAGAGTTCTAGAAAGAACCAAAGTGTGCCCTTAGTTGAAAAGTGCTAAGGAAACAAAAAAGTCAAAGAAAAATGGGTATTGTACATCCCTGAAGTATATTAAGATAAAGTTTATGAAATATCTTGAAGAGATAAGAATAAGATTGAAATTGAAAGCGATCTAAACCTGCATGGTTCTGTTAGCAGTGAAGATGCCTCTGGCTGGGGTATATCTGCTTTGCCATCAAATGAGAGCCAGCATATAGGTATTCCTTGAAAGGCTGATTTGTTCTGTTTGCAGGGACAAAGTACAGTATAATAAGCCAAACAAGCATATTCCTACACTGTATTGACTAAAGGGTTAGTACTGTTGGGAAATTGTAATATCTCACCCCAGGCAATTTATTCTTATCAGGAGAGATTTATACCTCACTCATAGCAGGAATCGGTATATGTCTTAGATCACATCCATATATTGGGTTTTATCTTCTACGTTAAAAATGTTATAATATATATCTTGGCTCCATCTGTAAACCGAAGTTGACAAAGACATTTTTTGGGAAGGTCATATAGTAAGGTCTGCTCTGTGTCTACACACACTACTGCTGTTCTGCAGTGTGGGAGGTATCTTATCTAGATAGTCGCAACACTTTGGACCCACTTAGATTCAAGGTTGCCCCATGGCATAGATTATGACATCCCCAAGTTTGAAGTAAGTTATTATTGTCTTTACAGATAACCCACTGCCCACTGTCATTGGTATAAATAAATTGAATCTGTAATTGGTCCTGATGAAGGTGATATGAATAATTTCTCACTGAAAAGTGCGTAGACAATTCCAGACACTTGGGAATCCTACCAGACACACAGACAAGAAAAGAATGGGTTGCAAAGAATAATCTAACTCTCGAATGTCTACATCTTAATGCAAAATTATGTAGGATCCCATATTTGTTTTGTACTTTATTGTCACTTTTTGTGCTGTTAGTATGTATGTTAGTAGGAGTTAATAGGTTGACAGGTGAGAAGGCAGGTATGATGGTTTATTTGTGGCGTTATTCCCAATTTTGAAATTTGTTTCTTAAATGTGTAAATTGACTGAACTCATATGAATTTGTAAATAATAGTTTTGTTCTATGATCTTATGAGCACAAACGGAAGAGAATATATATATAAAAATGAAAAACATATTTTTTATATGTAATATAAAATAATTTATACAGAAATTGCATGTGACAGGACTGTTTATGGGGTGAAGTCTTGGATTCGAGCCTCTTGCCAATGTTGACATTAGATAGGTCAGATTAGAGCAGAGGTCTTCAAACTTGTTGATGCTGAGACCCCCCTGTCAAACCTTTTTAGGCATAAGGACCACCTCCTGACAAAATGTATAGAACTTGGTCCTCCTCATCATTGCCAACTATCCAGCGGTGGCCGGCTCAGGTAAGCGCGGTGGGCGTAGCGGGGGGAAGCGGATAAACTAGATATTGTTTATTTAATTATACCTACTCTGTCGTCTGTCGACTTCCCTGCCCGTCCTGCCCCACCCCACTTTCCTGAGCCGGCTGCCGCTGGATAGGTGGCAATGATGAGGAGGACCAAGTTCTATAAATCAATAAATTAAACAATGTTAAGTAAACCAAAGGTCAGTGAGCTTGGGGGGCATGGTCAAAGGTGTAGCTAAAAACAATGTGCCTCATTATGAGGCATTCGCGTAGGGCGGCACTGCAATCTTCTTGCTGCGCTGCCCTACGCCAGTGTGAAAGGGCAGGATTGCACCTTATTTATGAAATATGGTGCATTCCTGTCCTTTCACTCTGTGTTGACGCACACATTGCTGCAAATTCTCCTTGGTTGTAACTAGGCTTTGAACATGCATTGTCCATACCTCCAGTTTTGACATAGAATATAACATTTCGTATCAAGAGGGAAAGTTTCAGTTCTATTAAAGACATTGAGGCGAGGATTATCCTACCCAACAACCTTATAATGAAGATTCTCCCTTCCTGTGAATTATGTTATTAAGAGTTTGTTTTTATAGAGTAAAGGATATTGACATAACTGAATTTGTATTATTATACTTAATTAAACTATTATTCATAAGTTCGCATGATGTATTGATTTATTTTTTTAAAACATATGTTTATAGACATTCAAGAAAAGCAGAAAGACACCAATTAGTTTCATAGCTCTGCTAGGTTTCACACAACAGATGATAAATAGGTGCATCACAGTTATAACTTCGCATCCAAACAATCAACAAACTCAGAATTGCTTGGAAAATGCACAGTAGAGTGGAAAGACATATAACCCAGTTGCACAATAGTAAGATGCTCCTCTCGCCCATTCCTGGTACACCTTTGCTAGACCAACCAAAGCAGCATCACTGTAATGATGAAAGTTGTGTCTGAAAGACTCTGGGGCAGCAGGTAGAAGATTTGAAAACATGGAAAGTATCTAAAATAATAAGGAAAAGCCAAACTTTTTCGGGGTGCACTGCTGACAGCAAGTGATAAAGGGCATGATGTGCTGATACATAATGAGATTACTATTGAATTGGATAATGTAACAGGTTTGTGTTGCCTTATTAGGTTTGGAGCTGAAATGTGGTCAGTGAGAGGCGAGGACAGAGCTTGTTCCCATGAAGCAAGCGGAAAATTAAGAATACACTGAGGATAAT
The DNA here is from genome assembly GCF_964263255.1 of Lissotriton vulgaris. Classification (NCBI taxonomy): domain Eukaryota; kingdom Metazoa; phylum Chordata; class Amphibia; order Caudata; family Salamandridae; genus Lissotriton; species Lissotriton vulgaris. Next base: position 411,617,962 of record NC_141693.1, on the reverse strand, counting down.
GTATGGGGCTGATTGCCATGACTGGCGGACTATATATTTTATTGTAATTAAATATACTTGTGTTCTTGAGAACTATAATTTCACCGTTAAATAAATGACCTTGTAAATGACAGCTGTTCTCATGAAGGTGAAGAAAGGCAAAGTAATCGTCCTATCTGCCCTTCCCAGAATTGAAACGCTTCCTTCTTGATGACTTGAAATGTTTATGTTACTCCTCAGTCGGATTCTCCGAAAGTCAAGGACGCAGACTCTTTAACACCCCCCTGGGAACACATTCACGCCCCCCCCCCCTAGTGGGGCACGCCCCCCAGTTTGAAGACCCCTGGATCAGAGGTTTTCTCCTACTTTTAATAACAGGTGTTATTCCTGCAATCGTTTCAGGACTCATGTTGAAAGCTGGCGTTCTTTGAAATTCTGCATCTGCTTTAACTGTAATCTGAATGGGAGCTACTCCTTTCATTAAACCAATGTCTTTTCCTGAAAAATCCCACACATCAGAAAACATTGTATCTCTCAGTTCACCAGGCAAATAATTTGCTGTAAATAGAGGATATAAATCATTCATTTCTGTTTTCTGTCTTGATATTTTAAAAATTACATCTTCATCTTTCGTATGAAATGCTATTCCATCTGGCATACAGTAAATGGAGCAGTTAATCTTGCACAACAAGTCCCTTCCTAATAGATTAACTGGACTTGTATCACACAACACAGATGCGTGTAAATCCTGAAATCCTCCAATCTGTACTTTTATTGGTTTAGTCATTGGAATCTTGATAAATTTGTTAGAAACTCCTACAACTTGGATGCTTTCTCCCGAGCGGTGTAGTTTGGGAATTTCCACAGTTCTCACAGTGTAATGGGTAGCACCTGTATCTACGAGGAACGTAATTGAGTTTCCATTAAACTTGCCATCACCACAGGGCCCACACTGATCTACCTTTAAGGATGCACCAACCACGCACTCCTCCTTCCCCTCAAGCACTACATTGAGATGTATCTGAATCATTTACATCGAACTGCATCAAATATTGCGAAGACACCTAGACATTTGAATTTAATTGTCCATTTGTATGAAAACCCACATTTGTATTGTATTTCTGTACTTTACCATTCATATTCTGCATAGGTGCTTGAGGTATCTGCTGATCCTGTCCTCTGCCAACCAACATCTGCTGGTTCTGATTCTGTTGGTTCATTTACATCTGATTCATTCCATTTACTCCTGTATCACCGGTATTTGCTAGTATGCTTTTTACACTCGCACCTCCAATGCCCCAACCTGCCGCACACGTGACAAGGAAACTTCTTTTTAATTTCATCTGTATTACCTCAACATCTCCCTTGTGGAATCAGTGGGAAACAGCTATCACATTGCATGCGTTACAACGCATTTGATTAAAACGTAGTTGTTACAACAACCACGTTGTTACAAAGCAGTAGCATTACAATGCAAGTCGTTATGTTGACTTGCTGTAGGGGGCGTGCTAACCTAAGGAATAGTATAATTTACTATTCCAACACCTTCCCTACTGTTGCGCACACTGGAGTTGGAATAGTAAATTATACTATTTCTAAATCCAGTGCACCCCCTAGATCAAGTCGATGCAACAACTTGCATTGTACTGGTACTGCGGTGTAACAATGCGGTTGTTGTAACAATAGCGTTGTAATCACATGTGTTGTAAATGTATGCGATGTAAAGGGCTATATTCTGAATCGGTACCATTTGCGTTACAGTATTTCCATTTGACACTACACCTCTCATACCAGTAGTTGTCTGACCATTTCCCTGATATGCCTCTTTAAGATCTGTATTCATATTCAAGAATCCTCCTTTCTTGGCTGCCTTCATCTGAGCCCACATCAGTTTATCCTTTAACTTTTTATGTAACAACTAATCGGGCCTGATTCACAGAACTAACTTAAGACAAAATCCTAAACTTACTACCATTTTGGTATTCACAGAAGGCACTTATTCATTTTGGTATTCACAGAAGGCTCTTACTCATTTCGGTATTCACAGAAGTCATTTAGGAGTCCTAAAGTTAGGAGACCTAACTTTACTACTCCTAAACTTAGAAAAATCCTAACTTTAAGACATTCGGTATTCACTGAAGGCATTTAGGAGTCCTAAAGTTAGGAGTCCTAACTTTACTACTACTAAACTGAGAAAAATCCTAACTTTAACACTTTCAGCATTCACAGAAGGCATTTAGGAGTCTTAAAGTTAGGAGTCCTAACTTTACTACTCCTAAACGGAGAAAACCCCTAACTTTAAGACTTTCGGTATTCACAGACGGCATTTAGGAGTTCTAAAGTTAGGATAATGATAATGATAATGAGGGTATCAGATTTTTAAACAGCCCTTTGCCACTGACAATTATTACAGGATTTTTCATTGCCCATTTCTAATATTTTACTGTTAACTGAGATCCAAAGCATATTGAAGATGAGTATGAGGATTCTAGACCTGTATTGCCATAGCAGGTTCCTTTTCATGGATGGAGATAACACATGTTAAATACCCTCCACCTATTTGATATAACATGACAATGACTTTTCCTCTGCTGGCTACTGACTTTACAATGACATTTCTTCTGCTGGCTACTGACCATTACTTTTGGATTTGCAATGTTCATCTAAACTGCGAATTTTTTGTGACTAACTTGTATGAATTTTGTCTTTTAATTTTAAATCTGTGTATGTTCTGTGACTTACTCATATGGATGTTATCTGTGTGTCTCTCCTTATGGATATGTTTAGTGCAATAAAGATTTGTGAGACTGACTTTTTTCACCTACATGTCCTGGTTTGTAGTTCTATGATTTATAGAGTTTCATATTATTATTATTATTTTTAAAATATCTTTATTCATTCCAGCAGGTACAATGATAGCAAATAAATGCAAGGTTCATAGAGTATTATATTAATAAACAATCCCACGTGACTTCCCCCTCCCACCCCCCACCTACCCCCAGGCAGAATCATAGCGTAAGTCTAATACATTTGAAAATAATGTATGCATCGGTAGTCAAACATTTATGGTACGATCACAGTTGTGGCAGTGAGAGTAGTTAGTCAATCAACAAGAGAGAAAGGGTCAAAATGTCACTCTTATACCCCTTATTAATAGTATAACAACAGCGTAGGAGTGTCCAAGGAAAGAAATCAAAAAAGGTTGTGAGTAAACAAGATCATTCACCACCACCAGCAAAGGCTCAGATCAAAAGACTGGGTGAGTCAATCCACACTCTGAAAAAAGAACCCTCAGGCACCAACAAAAGTCAGTAGCCAGCCGTCTTCATTGGGTCCTTTTACAGGTAGGTGAATTAATGCTATACAGTGAAAATAAGTGATGTTAAAAAGGAGGAAAAGCTGTTCCCTAGTGTTCCTTTTAATAAAGGGACAGTTTTAACCCCATTAAAAACAGTGAAAAGATGGACAAAGAATGGTTGAGTTAATTGGAACCAAACGTGTCCTACAAATGTTTTACAAATTGGTCAACATGTTTCTGCTATCATGAGCCATATCAGCTCAGCATTCATCAGGACCATGCATACCCCATCCGGTGTTCGGCGCACCCTAAGGCGCAAACTCCTAGGAGGGACAAACAAACTTCATTACGAAGGACACGGAATTCCTGTGTATCAGCCCTTTAATTCTCGGGCTGTGTGTGTGACTGCTGTAGGTAAGCAGCAGCGGGCTGTCACCTAGACAAATTGATTATGGTCGTGAAGGTTTCCCCTGCCACCATCCCACGCTGTGTCCTTGACGAATTGTTATCATTGGATACCCCTTAAGTTAAAGGGCATGTTGACCAATTTGTAAAAAATGTGTAGGACACGTTTGGTTCCAATTAACTCAACCGTTCTTGGGACATTTTATTGTAAAGGGTTGGAAGTCACCAAAGTTCCGAATTTTACTTACCTAGGAGTCTTATTCGACAACAGAGGATCATGGGCCCCCCAATTTTTAGCCAAACGTAACAGTGTAAGCAGGTCCTCATCTGCCGTATTAAGTTTTGCTCGTCATCTGGGTGGTAAGCCAAGTGAGGCGATCCTTGCAATCTATAAAGCTAAATGCATAACAATAGCGGTGTATGGTGCAGGAATATGGGGGTATAAGAAAGCAGAGGGGGCCCAGCAGGCTGAAAATAAATGTTTTCGCTCCCTGCTTTCCTTACCCCAATCGTCATCTACTTTTGCTGTCCACCAGGAGCTGGGGATGGGTTAGGTTTCAGATCTGATAAGCATGGGCCCTCTAATCCACTGGATCAAAACATGGCTGAACCCAGAACTCATTATGAATCGTCTGATTTTAAAGGACTGTATGCTTTTAGATAGAGCAACTAACATCCCATGGCTCTCTTACATTAAGGAAATGTTTCATAAATTAGGGCACCCAGAAATGTATGCTAACCCGGCGGGAGTCACTAAAGCTGATGGTAGCTGGGTAAAAACACATTTTCTGTCTTTATTGGCACAGGAACGTGAGAGCGAGGAACTTAAAAACCTATGGTAAGGGTTAATTTCCTTCTAACTACATCTCCACTTATTGAACCCTACCTTAAGTCAGTAACCAAGCCGTTCCACCGCTGGTTATTGATAAGGTTCCGTTTTAACCTGATTCATTTTATATTGGTGAACTATCAAGGCTGGAAAAAACTGAAGGATGCAGCGCTTTGTGAATGTGACCACACCTCAATCCAAGATACCTCCCATTTTGTATTGTTTTGTGACTTGTACTCCGATTGTAGGAAAAAGTTTATTCTGCCACTTTTACGAGGAAAGGGGTTTTTACAGGTGAAACCAGCTTTACTGTATTTGCAACTACTGGACACCCCATGGGTTATTTATAACATGGCAAACTTTTTAGTAGCTGCTGCTAGGAAGAAGAAAATTAGATGCCCTGTATTGACTATTACATGAATGATCTTTGCATTTTTAGTGTATTTTTTTAACATAATATATGATATATATTTGTATCTTGATAACCTCTTTTTTTAACATTGTTATCCATATGTATGTTTGTAATGTATTATGATATTGATGAACTTTTATGATTTTAATTAATCGATTAAAGTGGTTTTGAAAAAAAATAAAAAAATGTAATTTGTTTAGTCTTCTGGGGTTTATGTTTATGAGGGGATACTGTTATTCTTTAAGAGGGAATTAATATTATTTTTAGTCAATGTAACATTTGTAATCAGTGCTGTGAACTGGTGCAAGTGTTTTGGGAAATTTTTATTTGGCTTGTGATGTTTTTTTGTTTTTGTAGGTTAGTGCAATTGTTGTTTTGAAATTTTAATTTTCATTTAGTCTGGTTTTTTTGTTGTTGATGTTTCATGATACATTTATGTTTTCCAAACTGGTTTTTTTCTTTGCACATTCTGTAACGTGTAGGTGATTGATTGTATTTGTCCAAACCATTGAATGCTTTCACTTAAAACTAATATATTTAAAGTTTAAAATTTGAGAAAGCATCTTCTCATCGAGTGACCAATGCGGTTATGCCATCCCTCTAATTAATTGTTTGGTATTGTTTGTTCCAGCGGCAATTGTAATAACAACTTCTAAGCAATTCAAGGAGGCAAAAAGAAATGTCAGAGGTGTTCAGTTCAAGGGCCTGCATCTCCAATACGGCTCCGACACACATTTTCAAAATAGTAATTTTGAAAGTGATATTTTTATTTAGCATTTTTTAAATAATTTGGAACTTTTGTGTAGGGACTATGGTGCAGCTTAGGTTGTTCCATGCTGTCTTCCAGTAGTTATATTTTTTCATTGTTTGCAAATAAATTTAGAAAAAGTAAAAGAAGCAGCTTTGTATTTTTGTTCCTAATTTATTTTTAAATCACTTTAATTCTCTGGAGTTTAAGATTTGGGTTATGTGTGGGGTCATCTATGTCTTAATTGTTTTAAGTAACTTTGTCTATGTGTTCATGCTTTTGTTTTATTTTAGTCCTTGCACCAGGAACAGAGAGAAGTGTGGTCATATCACAAACGGGGAATGCTGTCCCACTTAACATCATGGTGCATCTTTAAGTGGTTGCACAATCACAAAGAGTGGGACAATGTGCACTCTACTACAACAAATGCTCTGCTCACATTGCATTAGCACCTGCATTGTAAGCAATGTATTAGTGAAAGATGGGCCTGCTATTCACAGCCTTTTCTTACAAGCAGTGAACCTGCTCTTCTGTTCAATGGGGGCAGGGATCCCCTGAAGATAGTTCCAGAATGTGGGTGGAGCGGATGCTTTGTGGTCCCTGGTCACCTTTACCACTGCCGTCGGGTGCTTTTGAGGGTTGATCTGACTGTGCAACACTTAATACATGGCACACAATCAGCATGTCTCCTCACAGCTTATTTCCAACTGCACCAGCAAAATTAATTTTACAAAATGAGCCATCTAACTGTCTACGACCCTTATGTAATAGTAAAGTTCCATTTGGGCTCAAAGAAGTGCACACATGTTATTCTTAACACGTAAAAACAGTGCACTGTGTATATCACGCCCCCTTGAGTACATAGTTATATAGTGACAGTCATGTATGATGTTGCTTGTGTTATGGAAGCTGGGCCTCTGTTATAGATTAATTAGTAACTGTTGTTTGTATTTCATTGCATGTCTTTAGAGGTATGTGATAACATTTTAGTCCAATTATTTTTTTACAGAATACTCTTTTTATTTGTTTCATTCCAGTTTGTTTACCTACTGTTTATTTGATGACCTGTAAAATTGTGCCATTTAGAATTTGCAATGAAGAGCAGATTTACTAACAATTGATGCAGCACTCTGTAGCTATACAACATGATGCACTTTGCTTAATTGAGAGGTCAGGAACGCACCATATCTACTAAGATATGGCACATTTCTGCTCTCGCTCTCTGTGCTGGGGCACTAGTGGCTGTCAAGTGCCAATGCAGGCACTCTTGTACCATTGTGCAAGGGTGACTGTTTTGCAGATAGGATTGTTTTTGTGCAGGAAGGCACACCTTACTGCACAAAACAGTCCTCTGATACTTTTTCCTCTTTTGAGGTGTGCTGCAGAATTTATTATACGTGCAAAGTTAAAGAAATCAAGGAGAAATAGTCATAGTTCTCTTTTTTACAATTCTCTTGGGAAGGCGTTGCATTTTTATGTATTCCCAGGTGTACTATTTGTGCTGCCTTGTGTTACTCCAGATTTACTATAGAGTAAACATTTGCTTTATATCTTTTTTCATTGTTTTTTTATGTTTCTGCTTGCAATTTTCTTTAAAATCCAGCTTACTATTTTAATGCCACATATAGTTTTGTTAATTATTTCCTGCACTGAGTTTCAAGGTTATGGATTAATTAATGAAAGTCATCCACAATTCAATTTAATGTCAGGGATGTTTGGTGAAGGTTGTGGTAGATAGAGGTTCAAATATCAAAATGACTCCCAGACCCAGTAAAAACCTAGCTACCACTCACGGATCAAATATTGGCAATGTACCCAGCCAAAAATTAGCAGAAAAATATGAACATTCACAGAAACAGGATGATTCGACTGCCTAAGCATATATGCCTTGTAAAATCCAGGATTAGGAAAACCCTTCAACAAATTTGGTCCATTCCACAAAACCCCCTGTTTACCACAAAGCTGAGGGAGTATCGAAATGTCACGTGGCCCATAGGGACATTGTCATACTCACTAAGTTAGCATGAGCACGTTTCAGCTTGCCTGCTGCTTTACGCACGTTACTACACAGCTTTTTTTGTGTGCAATATTTTCTATGGCTGCTTTCACATGAGAACTCATTGCTGTGTTTACTCTCTGAGTGTTCCTGGGATTTTGACTGAACATTATGTGCAAGGTCGAACAACAATGCCCCTTGTTATTTTGTTCTGGCCAGGTCTTACCCCTTAGAAAAAACATACCAATACAGCTGTTGTTTGGACAACGTACTTTGTTTTTTACTGGAATACACAAATAAGTAACACACTCTTGGAGAGGGACCTTTCCAGTGAGAAAAGCTAGACACCACCTATGATGCAGATCTACCATCTATAGGCTAAGGTATGGGTTGCTGTTGACCAAGCCACTCTCTAGTGAACCGTCTTAGCTGATTAATTTATTAATTCATTATCGCACAGGTACAAGGACAGCCTACATACTTTCCTAACTCTCTCTCTTGGTTTGTAGAAGTCTGCTGACAAAGATCTTCTATTATAGAATAATACTTCTTCTAAGCAAATGGAGGGAGGTTAGGCACTATAGCCTTTTTCTTCATTGTCTTTCTATGATGACATCTCCCTTATTGATATATAGACTAGCTGCTATGCTAACTATATTTGTACTATGCATTTTCCTGCTTGTCGTGGCACGTATACTGCATGTTAGGGCACATTAGTTAAAATAAATATTTTAAACTGTTTCATGTCTCTTTCAGATCTTATTATGGACAATTACAAGAGTATGAGCAAAAGGGTGTGTCTTGTTACCTCGATTCCTGAGAGATCTGGGAGTGTTGTGTTCTGTGGTGTCTAATCATTTGCTTCTCAGTGAGTGAGTAGGAGAGCAAGTGAGACACTATAGCTAGTCAGCCCTGGGCTTGTGGGTACTAAGGTGGTAGGAAGACCTAGGCTCAGATGTAGATCGCCAATTACCGGTCGGTAACGGCCGATTTCGGCCATTACCGACCGAAATTTGGGAATTGGCATGTAGGGGGCATTTTATTTACAGAATCGGTATATTTACCGATTCGGTAAATTTACAGAATCGGTAAAATACCGAATCGGTAAATATACCGATTCTGTAAATCAAGATGTAGGTGGCACTGTAATCAGTGTCACAGGCCCTTACTGAATTGTTATTTACCATGGAATACTATTCCATGGTAAATAACAAATTCTAGTGTACATGCACATCTGTGCATGTACACCTGTGCCATGTGGCACACAGACATGCCCTAAGGGCATGTATGTGTGTCACATGGCACACAAGCCAGAAACAGGGGTGCAACAGGGTGTCAAAGTGACACCCTGTCCCCCTTGTAAATTCGGTAATTTTACCGATTCTGTAATTACCGAATCGGTATTTGCTATTGAATCCTATGGGCTTCAAGGCCCATAGGAATCAATGGCAAATGCCGATTCTGTAATTACAGAATCGGTAATTACCGAATCTTACAGATTCGGTATTTTTACCGAATTATTTACCTACATAGCAATTACCGAATAGTAAATACTGAATCGGTAAAATTCGGTATTTACCATTCGGTAATTGGCTATTACCTACATCTGGGCCTTAGTCCCTACACCAAGGTCCTATAATCCTGCACATAGTTCTGTGTTTGTGCAGAATCCCTGCAACATGGCGCCACCAACATTTGGTCTGGTACTTATTCACGAGCCCCCTGAGTAGCGCTTGTGCTTGTTCATTATACCCTCTCACTGGTTTCCGGAGACGTCCATGGTGTGAGTACTTAGCCTCCTATATTTGTGTTTTATAGGTTTTTTAAGCTTGAATTTAAAAGGTTTGTTACTCTTTCTTAATCCGGTTATGCGCTACCATTCTTTTGGTTTATCCTTTTCTATTTTTATTATGGAAGTCGCTATTGTGGTACCTAACCATGCAGGAGTTACAGCATTCTTGACTCAACGTGGAGTCCCCAATGTGGGGGCTAACGTCAATTTTGTTGTCGCGGTGGATGCGGTTTACTGCTTCAAGGTCTTTTCCTCTTGGGTTACATTCCCGGCAGTGGTTAGGAATGACAATTCGTTTTATGAATATACAGCAGCTGCAGTGCCCCTAGCTTATTCCCCTTATGCATTACTTGAAGTTCCATTGATGGTCTGGGAGCATACCATCTGGTTTAATGGCGCAATTCCACACCCTGTTTCTGTGGTCCGTTTAGGCCCATTATCAGTCAATGGGGCCACTTGGCCCATTTTGGTGGGTTTTACACCACATCCAAATTATTTAAATGTTGCACATGCAGAGCTACGGCAGTTACATGCAACACTGATTTATATACACAGAAGTGTGATTCAATGTATGTTACTGCACGTATACTGCATGTTAGGGCATGTTAGTTGAAATAAATATTTTAAACTGTTTTGTGCCTCTGTCAGATCTTATTGTGGACAAGTACAAGAGTGCGAGCGAAAAGGTGTGTCTTGTTACCGCGATTCCTGAGAGATCCGGGAGTGTTGTGCTCTGGGGTGTCTAATCATTTGCTTCTCTGTGAGTGAGTAGAAGAGCAAGTGAGACACTATAGATAGTCGGTACTGGGCTTGTGGGTGATTAGGTGGTAGGAAGACCCAGTCTATATATACACCAAGGTCTTATAATCCTGAGCGAATGTATGACATTATAATGCATACATTTACAATGCATGCCTTTACAATGCAATTTTTAAATCGCAACATCCTTTACAACGCATTCTTTTGCATAGCATGCCATTACATTGTATTTTCAGAAACTACCTTTACAACGCATTCCATTACATCACATTAGACCTTTACAACGCACACCATTACAATGCATACCATTACATTGCATTTAAGGTAAGTGTTGGATAGTATAGGGGTAATAATTACTATTCTAACTCCAGTGAGTGCAATGGCAGGGTAAGTATTTGATAGTGTAGGGGGTAAAAATTACTATTCTAACTCCAGTGAGTGCAACAGTAGGGTAAGTGTTGGATAATGCAAGGGTACTATGCTATGTAATGGTATGCATTGTAATGACTTGTGATGTAATGCCTGGGTTGTAGTGACATGCAATGTAATGGCTGCTTTGTATTGATATGCGATGTAAAGGATGTTGCGATGTAATGACTGCTATGTAAAGGTTGTGCGATGTAATGACTGCGTTGTAAAGTTTGTTTCCCTGCTGTGCATAGTTCTGTGTTTGTGCATAATCCATGCAACAGATGAAAGCTTAAAAGATATGTGTGGTATTTACATGTTATTATTCCCAAATGGTATATTCCTTCTCCACCTTTGGTCCTATGAATGCTGCTCTCCTGTTCTAATATGTAATGCTTCCGTTTGATTATTGAGAGTTGGAGCAGTTGAGTGGAGCTGGAGCTGTGAACTTCTTGTACCTGTGGCTGGAGCTTCTTTTCCAAAATAAACTACTTCTGTCTCAATCTTGTCCTGCCTGCTGTTGCTGATGCTTTCACCTGCTTTGAAGGGCACTTCATAAGGTCACTAAAAAAACAGGTGACAATGTGTGGACAAAGCTCCTCTATGCTTCCAAGAGCAGTGATCTGAGAATGTTTTATGTTTAATGATCTAGAAAAAGGCCCCCGGGTTGTCAATAATGCAAACATCAGTGAGGCAGCCTAGGTGGATTATCTTAAAGTTCACTTTTCAATTAATTCAGAAAGTGGGACAACTCTGGAAGCCGTAACGTTGGAAAATTCCACAGGAAGTGACGCCCCCTCGAATCCTAAGGAGTTAAACTATTCAACTTACGCAATCCTCAGAGTTATTGAGGGGTCCCACTCCAACTGTGCGAAGGGCCTTGATGGCATTCCACAAGCCATGCTAAAACTTATTATATCAGTTTGGGCAAAGTATCGGCTGACAATGTTTGATAAGATCTTGAAATCAGGGATTATAACAGAGAACTGGCAAGGCTCTATAACCCAGCCCATCTTTAAAGGTGGCAAGCATCATCAAACAACTATCAACTCACAGCTTTGCTTGATGTTGAACTAAATACTTTACTGTGGAACGACCTCTCTGACTGTGCAATAAAATCAGGTATAATCCCTTTGAAGGAAATAGGGTTTATGAAAAACAAGGCATCCTCACAAATGTAATGGCAGTTGGGCTATTAATGTTGAGACGTTGAGAAACAACCCCTTTTGTACCGCCGTTGACGTCAAGGCAGCCTTTGACCGTGTACCACGTGGGAAGCTGTGGGCAAAATTCAAAAGGTGGGGCTTTCCACAAAACTTACTGAAGGCCATCAGAATGCTACATCCCAAGACATGGCTAAAGATCAAAGTAGGGGATGGAAGGCATCTGTCAAGGGGAGTATCAACATTAATGGGGATGAAACAAGGGTGTGTGCTAGCACCGCTCTTGTTCAAAAAGTACATTTCTGACCTCTTGATTGACCTTGACAAAGTGTCCTCGCATGCCCCAGGCATGGGATGTCAATCCATATCAAACATCCTTTACTTAGATGACCAACTGCTGATTAGTAAAACACAAGTGGGTCTGCAAAAACTGATCAGCAAGCTTACAGAGTAGACAACAGGCAACCTCCTTGAAATCAACCTCAACAAGACCAAGGTGATCTGACTCCGGAAGCTGTATCACCAAACAGGACAAGTGGTTGCTTAATGGAATGCCTGTAAAAGAAGTATCTGGAATTCAAGCCGGATGCACAGGCCTTCTTTGCCCCCAGAAGGAAATGATCAGGGGGAAAGCCACAGCCCTAAACTGTGCATTCTAGCTGTGGTTAAATCTAAATTCTTCTCAGCATTATCTAACGGTAGTGAACTAATGCTCAGGTGGGATGCAAAACTCCTAAAGAACCTCCTGATCAGGATGTCCAATAATGAACTCCACCTGCCAGGATCAACCTCCCTAGCACAAGTGAAGCTTGAGCTCACTTTGGTAAAACAAACCCTAGTTAAGAGGGGCACTTTCATTAAATTCTGCCATAAGATTTGGATAGCCAAAAACGAAACCTTGGCTTGCTATTTTTAGGCTGAAATAAATATGCAGAAAAAGGCACATTTTAAGAAATATCTACAGGAATCCATTGAAAATTTGAACCTTGGGGAGCTATGGCTTTTTCCAGCAATTACGCTGTGTTTAACAAAGCAGTGAACAAATGCATTCAGAAGAAAAGTCAGTTGGAAGACAAAAAAGAACTTGCAAAACAGGCCCACTGGTGGCTGGTGCTAAATTCCTACACAGACATGCTGGAGCAACCATGCTTGGGGCTTTTTATTTTATATAAATTAAATGGAAATTTATGTCTCCGCATATAGGGTCTTTCCAAACCCTGGATTATTCCCCAAAGTGAGCGGAAGTTGGCACCCCCCAAAGAAAACATGCCGGCTGTGCAAACTTACCAAGGAAACTATGATAGACATACTTTGCATCTCTCCGTGCTTCTTGACTCATTGAGGGGCACTCTTGTACAAAGAACTACTGACCCTGGGATTGTTGGAGCTGCAAGCAGGCACTCATAAAGTCTTTATACCCGTGGAGGAACCTAATGCTTAACATTCAAACGGTTCAATTCTTTGACAAGGAGATTGCAGCTGCCATCACACATGTTCAAACGTTGGAGTTGTCGGGGATACTTTAATGAATTTTGCACTTTCCCTAAATCGGCCTGTGACTTTGACTTAGTTCTCCCTCTTGTCATTAACTGGGTTATTACAACTACCATTTCTTTGATCTGTGTTCTGTTCTTATGCCCCGTGTCTCATCGCTAATTTTTTATTTGGTTTCTCCCATATGACAGCCTTATCTTTCTGACAGTCCTTTTTTACTGGTGCTGGATGGCTGTGTGTCAATGTTTATGCTTTCTGTTCCAACACTGTACGTCGCTCCTTGAATGTCTTAAATTAAGGGCCTGATTATGATCTCAGCAGATGGGGTACTCTATTACAAAAATGACGGATATCCCATCACCTGTATTTCAAGTAGCATTGTATACTATGGAACTTGTAATAAGGCGGATGGAATAGCCGTCATATTGCGGCGGAGCATTTCATCCACCAAGATTATAATCAGGCCCTAAGTATTTTTCTACATGGTCATCACTCAGGTTGTGCTTCAACCTTGCAAAAATGTTATAAATGTTGATCCCTGACTGCTTTTTCATGGATCTTGTAAGATTAACCTGCACCTTTCTATTGGTATTTCCCATAAAATGTGCGGTCTGTATAGCATCTTGAAAAGGACGGGTTGCTAGAGGATTGCCTTTTTATCTGGGTTATTGTCATCCTCTATCCTGGCCCATTTAGGTCTTTCTCCATTTTTGTATGATGTTTTGCTGCTTAGCGTATATGGGATGTCAATTTATCCTCTTGAAATTGGCAGGTTGCTAGTGGATTGCTTTAGTTTGGTTATTGCCTTCCTCTATCCTGACCATTTTAGCCATTTGGGCTTTTGGTGTGCTGCTTTGTTGTTCTTACTATGTTTTTATTCTGTTTTTTTAAATACTGGGAAGGTCTAAGTGGGAGAGTAGGATTTTCTATTTCACAAATAAATAATGGTTTTGATTTACTAATAAACTATTCAAACCTAAAATGATAGCCAGTCAATGGTGTAGAATGCCAGGCATTGGAATGTAGCCCTATATAGTTTTAGTATAAGGAAACAAAATGTATTTGACTGAACTGAAGATACAATTCTACAAATGGTGACTTTATTATATTAAAAACAAAGCCCCTTGGGTTAAGCCATGGAAAGAAATAATTGTGAGTGATAATTAAGTGGAAGTCAAATTGTTAGGTATTGCTGAAATATTTAGTGCCTTTAGCCAAGGTTCCACATGTATGTATATAAAAACAAGGAATTTGGTATGCAAATGAAGACATCAGATATCAGAACAGGCAAGAAATGATAAAATCAGATGTTAGGGCATAATCGGAGCAGAGCTATGTGTCAAGAAGAGTAAGAGCCGCAGACACTGAGCTAAGGAGAATGATCACTACTTGTAAATGAGGACAGGGAGGGGGAAGGCAGGAGTTGGAGGGTGTCTAAGGGTAGTAAGGATAGGAGCCGTGAAGGGTAAGGCAAGCTCCACGGCAAATAGAGGAAGTAGGGCAGTAGCACATACACTGGCCACTGGAAGTGCTAAGTTAAGACACTGTTTCTGCTACAGTTTTGGTTGGTGTTTTGAGTAGTACAAGAACTGGAGCAGCACTATTTTCCCACCCTAGACAGTGGTAAATGGTTGCTTGCCATCGTAGGAAATTTAAAGCGCTGCCATGCTTTTCGCTGATAATTACACTTTTCTTTCCACTGGAGTACATGCCTGACCAATCATCTGTTTGTTATACTGTCAGTTTCTGCTCAGTAACAATGGTCTCTTTTTAATATTCCCTATCATTCTCTAATTATCTTCCCAGAAGTGCGATGCTGGAAACAACTAATGGTCTGATTCAGTGTTTTGAGAACATGCAATTCACCACAAATATGCCGGATATCCCCTCTGCCTTAATACAATGTAATAATGCATGCACTTCTAATTAGACAGAGCTTCATAATTTGTCGAGACTGTTTCTAAGAAATTAGAAATTCGTGTACAAGTTTTTGCAAAATACACTTTGCCTTTGTCTCAGTTCTTATTAAATATTGCTCATTCAAATTAGGGGCGTTTTTTATTGTTTGCCAGGCTGCTCAGTCACATCGTGACCAATATCACGTCCACCGTATTGCAAGTAGCCATAGGCTATAATGCATTTGCCCTAAAGTACACAGGATATGTGCCAAATTTCAGATGGCATAGCTAGTCCATCAAAATCTAAATAAGGCTGTTTCTACCTCCAAAAAAACAATGTCAAGATTCCTAAGATTGAAAGACTTATTCAGAAATCATTTGGTCAAATAAATCTCAAACTGCCTGCATGTCCACAATACGCTTGCTCATTTGCTGCCAGAGGCATGACCGGTTGTATGGAAGTTAGGAGGGGCTTATGCAGGAACAGATACTACACTAGCAAAATATGACTGTGAGTTAAATGATCACACAGCTGACATCTGTGGCAATCAGCAGGTCATAAGTATGAATCTGTGTAAGTAGCAGAACTAAATCACTAGGCAACATGTAGGCCAAGCACATATGATAGCAGACCGTCAAATACATTTTGATGAAATAGAACAACTCAATGTACCAGAAAATTGCAGTCTTATTCGACTTTCGATATAGTCACAGAGAACGATTGCATTATTTTCTCATATTCACTGAATTCACTATCAGCCAGATTCATGAAGATAAAATCGGCTCGCAAACGGCCAGATTCAGCGAATCTGGCCCTTTGCGAGAGCTTTTATTACATTTGGGATTCATCATCCCAAATGCAATATTCGCAAAATCTGAAATCGCTAAATTGCGAAGAATTGCATTTAAGGAATCTCTATTTGAGATTCCTTAAATGCAATTCATGAAGCATTTTAGAATTGCGAATTCGCAATTTTGGGCCGCTATTTACCGTCTAACTTTGTGGTAAATAGCGAAAACTTAGTAAAATGCACTTTAGTCCATAGGAATGAATGGGGAGTCATTCCTTATTTGCGATTCGCAATTAGCGAATCGCAAATAAGGAAGATGTAGAAATCGCTATTAACTTAGCGATTTCTACATGCATCCCGTTTTGCGAGTCTTTAATAGCGATTCCTTAATAATCGCTATTAAGGATTCGCAAAAGAGGAGCATGATGAATCTGGGGGATAGTTCTCTCTTTTTATTCGTCAACTGGTCATCACAATAGCATGTGGTTCGGTGAACAGTTCTTTCTTAATCTCTTTTCTAATTAGCACTTAATCACCACACTAAATCTTACTGGAATATTGGGAGATGTTGATGATTCAATGTACCTTTAACCTGTTTCTGTAGATTATGTTTTTCAATGTGGTTTCCTGATGAAGGCAGCACGCTCGCCGAAACGCACGTCGGGAGATTTCGAAGAATTAACATCACATTTCTGTATGTGTTCAATGTCATGTCTGTTTATCACTATTAGAGTGGCTTTCATACTGTTTAGGTGTATGTATTAGTTCATTGCCTTTCGGATATGTCCTGTATTAACATCAGTATTTATAGATACACTGTATACTGATAATTCATCTTCTAATAAAACAGAGAGTGAAAAGATTACCATCAGGAATTTAATCTCCGTATAGAGGAATAAATACACTGACTTTTTATTTACTATTTTATGGTCTGTTGTAATTTTTAGCCACTATTTTTTAACGAATTTGAAAATAAAATAAAATAATATATTTTGCTTAATTTGCTGGTACATTGAGTTGTTCTATTTCATCAAAATGTATTTGAAGGTCTGCTATCATATGTACTTGATCTATATGTTGCCTAGTGATTTAGTTCTGTTTTTTGCATTTTCCCTGTCCTAGGAACGTTCATTAGTCACAGGGGGTACTTAATTTTTGCATTATGAATATGTGTAAGGCCAGGTCAATCATTAGTCGTTCAGAGATCAGAAAATGCAATATACTGGGTGATAGTAACACATCTTAATCACAGTACCTAGAAACAGCAGAAGTACAATATGAAGTACTAAAGACTAAAATTAATATTTTATATATTACAGTACTACTGAGTGCAGTTGTTATAATGTGCTCACAATCTTTCTTTGATGTATCTAGTCTATAGTGGAATGTATTGTCTGTGACATAGGTGGGTTCCCGGGCGGTTGAAACCAGTGGGGGCTGTTGGTGTCTGGCTGTTCAAACACAATATTCCTATGCTCAATAATTTTGAAGAACTCTACCACTTGGAGTACTCGTATTTGTTCCCAGACAAGGCACTACAGCAGTGCAGTGCATTTAGGCCTACCAGAGTTATACAGTTCTATATAGGCAGCCAGGCTGCCTCTTGCGCACGTCTTGCTGGTTAACCAAAGACATTACAGCATCACATTTCAAGCTTTTTAACAGAAAGGGATGACCACAAACTATTCTCTTAATGGTTTGTCTCTATATCACTGTCCCACAAAATCTGGGAAAGAGGCTAGTCTTTTCATGGACCTCACAGTACCATGGTTTATCCCCTGGATCTTTGAAGTCAATCAGGGCGCATGCACTTTCAGAAATGAAAAAATGTGCCCAGCACTTTAATGTACCACTGCAGGACAGTTTCATGGCAAGCCTGTTACAAATGAATACAAATAACACATTCTTATGTAGTGGTTTTATCCAATGGTGACAACGTTCTGTAACAACCCCATGATACGATAATCCAAATCATTTGTGATAATAGATGTGTAGGTTACACACAGATCTCTTATGCAGTCACTTTACCTGCTCAGTTATTTTAGTAACTTATTTTGCACTTTAACAATGTACATGTGCACATTTGGATTCAAATATGAAAACATTTGTATATTACGGTGCACAGTGATAAGGGTTCTACACAGTTGCAATAATAAGGGCCCGATTACGATGTTGGAAACACCTGCGTCTGTCCGACATTGTTTGGGAACTGGGACCGAACGACCTCCTGTCGTCGGTCCCAACCCAGCAATTAGGATGCGACCGAACATTGGTCATTTGCATTCCTATTCTTTACAATGGTAGCAAGGATTCCGACCAGAATGCATGCTCTCATTGTAAAGCGCTGAGGTGCAGTTCATCCTTGCACCGGTGGCAGGCAATTCAAGTTGCCTGCCTTTGGGTGCAAGGATCAACAGGAGGCCACAATCTTGAACCCATGGAGACCTGCCGGGGGCCCCAAAAGTTGGATTCCCACAGCCTTTCTGTGTCAGAAAGGCCGGCACAGAAAGGCTGTTGGAATCTGCCATCGTAATCCCTCGGACAGAAAGAGCCGCCTGAGGGATTACTGGAGGATTTCCGAATGGCACACAGGCTCTCCGAGCCCGTCGGAGTTCATTCGGAGATCCGGTGCGGATTCCTTTCCGGCTGACCCCATCATCATGGGTCGTTCGGAAAGGAATTAGAACCGCCGATTACAATGCCATAGGAATGGCTCCAACCGAGGATCAAAGCCGTTTCCTACGGCATCGTAATCGGACCCTAAATGTAGGGTGTAGATGCTTGTGTGCTCCCTTCTGTAATACAGATAGCACTAGTGAGCACTATCCATACAAATGAGTGAATCACTATGCCTCTGAGCCTGCACCATATTGTGGATGTGGGCACAGAGGTAAAGAAGCTCCCTGTACACCCCCCTTAAGCAGCCCCTCTGAAATTAATGTTAGACCGGGGGTTGCTAGTTGGCTAAGGTAGGTACCTTAGACCAAATAGGGACCCTAGCTTCCACGTCAGGGTAAGGAAGGACACTTTCTCAGATTGACCCCGCTTACCCCCTCAATAGCTTGGCATGAGCAGCCAGGCTTATCTTCAAGGCAAATGTGTAAAGTATTTGCAACCACGCTCTCAGTAACCCAATGTTGACACCACAAATGGACTCCACACGAGTTTCATAAAACAAGTATTAATTTATATAAAAAGATATACAATGAGACCACACAATATAAATCCAGCATATGCGCATTTGCAATATTCCTCCTGGCCGGTTATTAGGCCAGCCAGCCCTTGTAAGTTCTGGCAATAATAATGAGCAATTCTAAATGATCCACTACATTCCCAACACAATGCTATGCAGTTCATAATGCAAGAATCAGGCACTTTGCAATGTAAAAGTAATGCAGTTCGTTATGCAACAATAAAGCAGGTCGTAATGCCAAAACAGTGCAATGCATAACACAGCAATCAGGTAGTGCGTTATGCCAACTAACGCAATGCGTAATGCAACAATCAGGTAGTTCATTATGAAAAAATAATGCAATGCAAATTGCAACAATCAGGTAGTTTGTAATGCAAAAATAATGCAATGTGTAATACACTATTCAGGTAGTTCGTAATGCAGAAAAATTGCTATGCGTAATACACTTCAGGTAGTTAGTAATGCGGACATAATGCAATGCGTATTACAACAATCAGGTAATCCGTAATGCAGAAATAATGCAAAGCGTAATACACTCCAGCACCGATCACGGTGCCTTAGGCGGTCTCTCCGCCACTCGTACTGATTCGCGATCAGCTTCCGTCATCAGATGCCCCCACATGGGTAAGATGTAAACCAAAAGTGCAGCTCTGCACTCCGGCCCTGGTACTGCAACTCCTTGGCAAGTACGGCCCGCAATACAAGCTGAAGCAGAGACTCGCACTGCAGGAATGGGAGAGGCTGAGAGCTTCTCCCTCCGAACCCGCACCCCGCCCCAGGCGGTGACACACAATACCTGGGGGATGCGACCTGGCTCACCTCTCTTCTTACCGCGACTTGGGCCTCCGATGCAACTTTGTGGTTTCCGTGCAAAGGAACTTAGGCACTTCCTTGACGGGGTTGGTTCGAGGTCCCGCTCTGGCAACGGCGGGCTCGGGTCGACGGCTCAGCACCTCTGGGGCTGCCGGTCCAGGCTGCTGGTGCTATGAAGATCTCAGGCTGAAACAGGGCACATGCACACAGCGTCACTGAGACTCACTTGAGCTTCGGTTGTGCACAATCACAGGGCGCTCCTCATGAAGTTCTCAGGCTTCACAAAGCACACGCACACAGCATCGCTGAGACTCACTTGAAATCCAGGTGCACAATAATAGGGCAGTCCTCAAGAAGGTCTCAAGCTGCAGAAAGCAAACGCGCACATTGTCGCTGAGACTCACTTGGACTCCGGGTGTGCAAATTAACAGGGCAATTCTCACGAAGGTCTCAGGCTGCTCAAAGCACATGCACACAGGGTCGCTGAGACTCACTTGGACTCTAGTGCACACAAATACAGGACAATCCTCACAGAGGGCTCAGGCTGCAAAAAGCACACACACACTGTGTCTCTGAGACTCACTTGGACTCCGGTGCACATGATCACAGGACAATCCTCACGAAGGGCTCAGCTTGCAAAAAGGACACACACACAGTGTTGCGGAGACTTACTTGGACTCAGGTGCGCACAATCACAGGACAATCCTCACAAAGGGCTCAGGCTGCAAAAAGCACACACACACAACGTCGCTGAGACTTGCTTGGACTCCAGGTGCCCACATTCACAGGGCAATTCTTATGAGGGTATCAGGCTGCAAAAAGCACACACACAGCATCGCTGAGACTCTCCAGCTCACCTTGGGCCTTGGGGATAAGTTACTTCCAGACACAGCACACAGCAAAGTCCTTTCAAGCAGGGTGACACAGCACACAACAACGTCCCTTTAGCCTCTCCTTGGTTAAAGCAGCAAACCGCAGGCCAGCCTCAGAACACACAGCAAGGGCCAGACCTTTCCTTCCGTCTCTTCAGCTGTTTCTTCCTTGGCACAGGTTCATCTTGACCATGAAGTCGTTTTAATCCTTTTCAGTTTTGATCAATCCAATTCTCCAAAGTTCAGGGGCTTCAGCACTC
Organism: Lissotriton vulgaris; assembly: GCF_964263255.1. Taxonomy (NCBI): domain Eukaryota; kingdom Metazoa; phylum Chordata; class Amphibia; order Caudata; family Salamandridae; genus Lissotriton; species Lissotriton vulgaris. The sequence goes on along the minus strand of NC_141693.1, from coordinate 411,596,852 downwards.
ATAGTTATACCCCTAAATGTCTTTGAAGTCTTTGTGCTCAGGGGGCACTGACCCCTTTTCAAACCAGTTCTGGGTGCCTCCTTGCCAGCGACACCTTCTTACTTTGATTTGTAGGGGTCTGAATTCTCAACCACTCGGCAGGAGATGAGAATATTGTTTTATGGCAGCAACCCAGGCCTCTTCACCTCTAGGGGCTACTTCTCCCCCCTGCGCTCCAGATGCAGGTCAGCCTGATGCTGTCTCACATACTCCCCTGGGTCAAGACATTCCCCAGATCCTATCACATTTAAATCCTGACAGTCAATCCACAACCAGGCAGAGGCACACAGAAATGTTAAAGCACAAAAACCCAGCCACTTCTAAAAGAGTGGTTTCTAAACACACAATGCAAAACAGATGTGTTATTACATGCGAGTTCAGGCACACTAAACATCACCTATAAATCTTAAGCCTATGGGAAGATAGGCTGGAAAACATATTACACAACCTCCCTATTCTGTCCCATGGGCAAGATTGCCTTTCAACAGTGAACAACGAAAATGAGATTATTTCACTGTCAGGACATGGTACACACCTCAGTACATGTCCTACCTTTCACATACACTGCACCCTGCCTCGGGGGTACCCTGGACCTACCATAGGGGTGTCTTATGTGCATAAAAAGGGAAGGGTAAGCCTGCCAAGTGGGTGCACTTGTCAGGGCAACATGGCAGTGCGCAGGCACTGCAGTAGCAGGCCTGAGTTCTCTCTTTAAGGATACTTATGTGGGTGGCACAATTAGTGCTGCATGCCAACTAGTAGCATTTGCATTACCAGCCCTGGCACACATAGTGCACTTTACTAGGGACTTTACTAGTAAGGCAAAGATACTAATCATAGACGACCAATTACCATTACACTTTATACAGGGAGCACTTGCACTTTGACACTAATCAAAGCGCCCAAAGTATCTAAGTTGGCAACACCATGTCAGAAAAAAGGTCTAGGTGGAAAGCAAAAAAGTGTAGGGAACTTTAGCCAAAAAGGGCCAAGTCCAACAGTGAATAAACAGGGTCCCTTTGGAACCCCCACAGAAATCCTCCTGCAGGCGACTGGAGTCACTCACACCCTCCTGCAGGGTGATATCTGTCCCCCTTGAAAATGCAGGACATGGCCTGCACTGTTCAACCAGCTGGTCCATTTTTCACTATGGCAGCACATTATTAGGTCTCGCCTAGCAAATGCATGCATTGCTTCACCTTGGTGAGACTATTGTTGTCGGTTTGGTGCGCGAAGGGGACAAAACATGTGCGCGCCTAGACAGGCGATGTGTATGCGTACCGGTCATGTGTACCCATACACATCTCCAGTCCTGATGTAGCTTTCGCGCACCTATGCACGGCATGTGTACGCGTGCCCATCGCCTGTCCCAATGTAGCTTTCGCGCACAGCGTCTTACAAGGGTGTGCGCTTCCGCGGCCAGAGAAAGCTCACCTCCCACTCCCGGGCATCCTCGCTGCTGCGCGGGTCTCCTCTGGCCTGGCACAGCTCCATGACAGGCTGAGCGCACCCATCATGAGTACATAATAATGACGGACCTGGTACCAATTAACTTTCTTACTTCACTCCACCCCAGTGTTCTGTAGTCAATCTGTATATCTCTTCCGGTCAAGACTTTGAGTAGCTCACATCGAAGTTTTATAGAACTGTAGAGCACATCACTGTTCTGGGCTCCACAAAATGCTACATGTTATTTCCCTTTTGGTCCAGGCAGGGATTAGTGCCAGTCTGGTCATACACCTTGCAGTCGTTCAGTGTATTTCCAGAATGTCTTCACCCCAGAGATGCTGTCTACATCCCTTGCTGCTATCTGACACTGTGGTCCTCTTACTGTGGTCATGGACCACAGTTAGCACCAAGTCTGCACACCAATAGATCATTGTTTGGGCTTCTCTGGTTCGGCATAACATTCAGGAGGGGAGAGGAAGAATGGAAGGCAAATGGATGTTGTCAAGAGGAGTCTTTGCCTGGAACGCACATTCTCCACAGTGCCCCACTGCTCCACTCAGACAAGTGATACATATTCCTGGATGGCTCCTCTGCATCAGTGCGTGCGCGTCTCAGTCCAGCTCACTATGTTCTATGTTTTTGGTGAGAGCAAAGTAAGGACTGCTACTTCTGTGCTTCTCACAGTAATTGCACAAAAAAATCAAAACTGTTGACTCCTGACGGATTAGCCCAATGAGTTGATGATTACTGATGTCATGGATAAATACTGAATAATTGTGGTTAATTGGCAGTGGACAGTGAGTTTATGTCCCCTTGTCCATCTTGTTGTCCATGCACCCTACCTAGCATAATTTTTAATGCTCTTTCTGGTATCTAAGCCCTACCTCATTACTGTGTTACTGTAGTGTGGCTTTTATTTACATACCTAGGATTCACAAAGCTTCAGAACAGTTATTGGAAATAAATCACTTACCTCTCGTCAAGACTTTAAAATCTTTCTGAGACAGCCACCCCTGTGCTTTATTGCTATTATCACCTAATAAACTAGTAAGTGGATTTATTCATATGTGTTCTTGTCCTGCCAACAGGGTCTGTTGATTCTGTTTTGATTCCCAGACTGAACTCTGATATGCCTCTTCCATTGAATAATCAAGTTGCTAGCAACAGTTTGACCCCCTACCCAACATCAAAGTGTAACTCCAATGTTCATAAAAAAGATTAGGCACAGGGAGTAAGTCTTGTGAGCTCACACAATTGTGGTGATCTCTGGGGTAATCAAATATGGTTTTACAGAAACATTTAAGGGAACGATGTCACAGTTTAGAGAGGATGCTTGTACTAACAAGCCAAAGTTAACATAAATGTAACTCACATGGAGTGGATATAAACAAGAACTGATGGGACTCCATGCTAGATAGAAGAAATGATTAGAAGGACAGACTCAATGAATACATAACTGAACATCCTGATGGGCACCCCACTTGTGTGGCTGAGAATAGCAGTTTGAGGTATTGTAAATAAGAATGTCTTTTATTTATATTTTGAAAGCCTGCAAGCGATGTGTAAACACACACTTTATACTTTTAGTTGTCACTTACAAGAAGCAAAGCTAGCAGTAACTGCACCTCTTTTACTGCCAGCCTTGCTTCTCGTAAGTAAGCACCATAAATACAAAGTGCGTGTTTATGCACTGCTTGCAGGTTTTCAAAACGCATAAATAAAAGGCATTGTCATTTATAATGCCAAAATCTCAAACTCTCTCAAATGCGAGACCTATTACATTGCAAATGCTTGTCAGTAATAGGGAGCACTGTCCTTGTTTGTGCTCAGCGCACCAATTTATATGCACATCATGGCCCAAACAAGGACAGTGAGCCCTTACTGTAATAAGGTAACAGTGGCACAAAGGTCATGTGTTACTGTTTTATGCACGCACCCCAGTGGTACAGTTGTATGATAGAAGGGACCTGTGGATGATTGTGCTCCCTCTTTTGTGATACTGATAGGGCCAATGCACACACACGGTTCTGTTGCTGTCTCAGGAATGTGTTCCCTGATTGGCATTGGGGTCTCGGCTCCATGCAAATGAGGGTAATACTTTGCCTCTGTGCCTGCACCGAATTATGGACGCGGGCACAGAGACAAAGAGGCTGCCAGAATGCGCATTCGTTGTAAGACTAAAAAGGAGGTGCATAGAGCAGAGTTTATTATGTCTCGAGGACAGCACATTATGTGTAATCGGGGACACTCACAGCTAGATTCATCATTGGCCCGTTTTGCAAGTCCTTAATAGCGATTATTAAGGAATCGCTATTAAGGACTTGCAAAACGGGATTCGTGTAGGAATCGCTAAATAAATTGCGATTCCTACACATTCCTTATTTGCGATTAGCAAATTGCTAATCGCAACTAAGGAATAACTCCCCATTCATTCTTATGGGCCTAAAAGCCCATAGGAATGAATGGGGAGTTATTCCTTATTTGCGATTAGCAAATAAGGATGCGATTTTAAGGGTGCCAGGGGAGTCCAAAGGACACCCTGTAGCACCCCTGAAATGTAACTTTAAACTTATGTTGCGCACACACATGTCCAAAGGACATGTGTGTGTGTCACATACAACTGAGAAAAATGCACAAAAGTGCATTTTTCTCAGTTTTCGCTATGTACCACGAAGTCAGACTTCGCGGTGAATAGCGGCAAAAAATAGCGAAATCGCTATTTTTTAATGGTTCATGAATAGCATTTAAGGAATCTCAAATTGAGATTCCTTAAATGCGATCGCAATTTGAAAAATCGCAATTTTTTGCGATTTTTCAAATTGCGAGTTCATGACCCATTGATAAATTCCAAATGCCATTTTTGCGGGCACAAACGGCCGAATTCTGCGATTTGCACCATTTGCACCCGCAAAAATGCTTGACGAATCTAGCTGTAGCGAATATGTTTGTGCCTAGCACAGCTGGTTAAAGGTGTGCCACGGTGCAAACAGGAACAGTGCGCTCTATCTACAATATGGGCCCAGGAGTACACGCCTTCAAACCACCACCCTAATTGCATTCTATTCAAATGTTTGCCTTTCCACATGTTCGCTCCATGTGCCCTGTTTCCAATCTTACTATAGGACCCCTAAATTGCCCTAAGCCTAGCGGAATTTTAGACTCTCAGGCACATCATCATCAATTGCACTGACATTTGGAACATAAGGCAGGTGCAAAACATGTTTTCCCCCACTGGTTAACCAGTGTTAGTACCACCTAGACAATTTATGTGATCTAGAAACGGTGCCAGTTGCACCATTACCTATGCAATAAATGGGATCTGGAAAAAGTACAAAACTGCAACAGCACCTGTGCTAGCTATCTAATCCAACCCTTGAGGGATTCCTACAGGTTATACAGGATGGGAAAACTTAGTAAGTGATCAGTAAGTTATTTATCACTCGAGGGCATCACACTTATCACAATTGATTATTGAATTATCAAGAGAAGCTATTAGTTGTCACTAAATTAGTTCCCTATAGCTTTGCACACTGGGATAGTTCACCTAAGCATTTATTTGTGTTCCTCTTATATTAAAATACCCATGCAAGGTTGATTAGTTATGATAATAAGTGATTGCAAAGGTTTATAATCCCTCAAACTGCCTGGTGTATTTAGAACTACCACTCCCATTTGATTCAAAAAGGCAACTAACTAGGCTGATATTAGGAGTGATTCCTTAAAAGGCATTTGATATCGGTATGGGAGATTAAGCAGCGTCTCTAACCAGCTTTGCCGACTATCAAAGACAGCACTGGAAACATCAAGCCACATTGCACATGTATCTGTAAAAAACTGCCGCAGCCAAGAAAATATTAGCTGCTTCCGATCTTCCTAATTTTAAACATACAATCCTTCAATGAGGCTGTAGAGAGTTGCTTAAAGAAGGAATCCATCCAATTTTAAGCAGGTTTTCTGAAATATATTACAAAACCAGTCAATAAACTGAATTAATAGAAAGAATTTGTTGCCAGTTTTGCACTTCTTTTAACTTGGTTTTCATTAGATATCAAAGGATGACATTTTGTAACTATTTTAATTAATCGCACAATAAAATCTGTCTATAATAATAAACAAATATCATGAGAGGAGTAAAAAAATAGAGAGAGGAAATAAAATTGTGTAAGAATTAGAACGATTTGCTTTATTTTTTTTTATTCTGGAAGCAGAAGATGTGAAAAAAAAACATCTGTTTTGTTTCTGTAAACATGCTGCTTCCTCACACCATACTATTGGGAGAGTCAGGGAATACAGGCATAACTGCTTTAGAATGCTGCATATTTGGGAAAGGGAGTGTCTGCAGGGCTGGTTCGGAAGTGAACAGCTGGACTATTCTAAGCATGGATTCTGAAGCAGAGAGCAGATGGGGAAAAGTTTGATGCAGGGAGGGAGTTGGCTGGGAAAGGAGGGTCAGGCAAAATGGCAAACCACATGGCCAATTCACAGAAAGGAGTGGTGCATTAAAGTCTTGTGGTCAGGATGGAACAGGTTGAATCATAAGCAATACATCTGGAATGAAACTCGTTTGCAATAAGTATATTTACTAGTTATTGTTAACTGGCATCCCATGAGAGTAAGGCGAAAATGGTAGAAGGTAATGTATACCAGATTTCAGAAGCTGATCAGAGTTCTGAAACTGGCACTGTGTTTCTTCATCTCTGGTCAAGTATTAAAGTTCTATGATTCTTCCGCTCCATGCCATTTGAGATTGTTAAATCAATACATGTAGGAAAGGTCCCCTGGGGAGATTACATCATATTGCTATGCTGTTGACTGTTTACCTTAAGTTTGCCTTGTGGTGGTAAGCAGTGCTATATAAAACCAAACCCCAAAATAATATTGCCTTTAAAACATTATTAAATGTAAAAGGATGTTGTTTGTAACCCCCTTGTGCCCTATTGTTTACATTCACAATGCCTACAACTGTAAATTAGACCTAATTCACAAACAAGGAAAAAAAAAGAATACTATGTGGCATATTTACAAAGGCATTGCGACACCGAAATGTCACTTTTTCCGACGTTCCGGTGCGCAGTGCCCTGCACCATATTTACAAAGTGGCGGTGAGTCCCTTTTTATGGCTTAATGCTGATTTGTAAATATCGTCCACTTTCACACAGGTATCTGTGTGAAAGTGGCGTGAAATGGGTGTTGCTGTTGGTATTCCACTGCAACACCCATTGCTTTATGATGCTGCCTCAGATTTACACGGATCTGTAAATCTGAGGCCGCGTCAAAAACTAACGCCACTGAATAGCAGCTGTTAGATTGTCGCAACGAGAAATACTTTTGTTTCTCCCCGTTTTTGCTCTTTCCATGTGTGCAGCATTCTGCAGCAGACATAGATAGAGCAAATCGCCTTTAAAGATTGCATATGTGCAGGAAGGTGTCCTTTCCGGAACATAAATTCCTGCAACACAGGCACCCTTGCACTATGGCGCAAGGTTGTCTGTGTTGGCGCTAGGCAACTTTTTTTAGCGCCAGTGCAAGGTAAAACACAAGGATGCACCATATTCTAGTAAATACGGTGCATCCCTGCATTTTAAAATATCGCAGCGCTGCTAAATTGCATGCAGTGCCATGCAGCACAACTTCCATGTAAATTTCCTCCAATGATTCTAGATTGTGAAAATCCCTAGGTGCACACATTGGAAATCTATACTTACATTGTCAGGTATACTCGTACACCCCTTCACTCATCCCTTCACATTTTCTGGAGTCTATGCAGTTTGCCAGAGTAAGCATGGTGGGACTGCGTTTTCACATTTTTACCTTTTTTCCTCCACATGTAAATCTTTTTTTCATGATGAAAACTCCTTCTCAAAAGCCACTACACAGAACCCAGAGACCCCTACTGAATCATTTTTGCAAGCGAAGGAACGTGGTCTAAGCATGTCAGATGATTTCAACAACAAAAAATACAAAACAAATCTAAACACCAGCATCTATCAAACAAATACACAAATTATGGAATATTTTATTTAATCGAGAAACAAATATAAAAACTGCAAAATTGTACTTTTAATGGGAAGGTTGAAGCTTTTTTTAATACAATATTAGCCACTGATAGGCCATACTATAATTTGTTTGATGCACTTGCACTGCTCCCACAAATCAGTCTGAGGATACTGACTTTTAGTCTCCACCTTCAAATTCCTACACATTTAAAGAACGTTTTAACATTTTTTACCTTACACTTTGTTTCTTTATAAGTAATCAAACTGTAATATTATTTAACTTTCGGAGCAGCCGCGGACCCAATGAGTAGGCTTTGCGAGTCCCTATGGTCCCTGGGTCACAGTTCACTTCACATTTGGTTGTATTTGGAGTACTTTTATGCTGAATTTGCATATGTACTCCATTCCGTTTCATAAGTAATGTGTCAATATACAGAAGGTACAAGTAATTAGTAAGGTTTGAGAATACTCACAACAAAGTTGTAGTTTTTTGGGTGTTCCTGATAATCCCAATGTCCACCCCTAGGTGAACACTCATTTCCCAGTCATTTTGATAGGTTTAGCACTGCAGTAAATTACACCAATTTCATATATTTTCTATATTAGTAAGAGGAATTTTCTGTTGAAAAAATCTGAAAATGCGTTATTTGATTTTGAACCTCATTCAGGTTTAAGCAGGTTTGGGACAGGTCGATGGCAAGGAAGATGTTACACACTTGTACAAACAGGTGTGTAAATGCGCATGCCCCTTTGGACTTAAAGAGTTATAAGCAACAGTAAGACAATGCAAAATCCTTTCATTATAAAGGCTTCATTTCCCATATTGTGTATTTTATTAGCAAACAAAACATACCTTTGAATCCATTAGCACTGGCTAACCGAAATTTATGTACAAATCCAATTAAGTCCAACATGGTATAACAATGATTAAGTTACCTCTAAGTAGTTTGATCTTACTACCTCTAGAGCTACTTTACAACCAAAGTTTAAATACATTTTGCACCTGGAATGATCTTGTTTTTTTATGTTGCACAAATTAACATCATAATTTGAACATCTTAAATTTTAGGCTTAATGATTGTGCTCCATTTACCATAAATTAAATTATTTAAAAATATCAATTATACTCCTGCTTTGTAAGGTTTTTGCAATTGAGCGTCAGAATAGATATAGACCATTTTGCATAATTTCGGTTACCAGCATATAAAGAAACAGGTGCAATCAGATTTTGCCCAAGACTCAGTTTATAATGATTCAATATATATTTGGCAAACATGAAACATATTGATCTTCCTGCTAGCGGAAATAGGAATTTGTACAACTAGGTATCTGTAGTTCTCAAATGGTAAAAGTATGGGGTCAAGAATGAGGCAGGTTCATTTTGCCCCACTCCCTGAGCAGCGGGCAGCAAAAATTGAGCAAAATCATTCTGTTTCGGTTTAGTGCCCGATGCAATGTTCTTTGTTTACTTTGTTAACTTTAGTTATGACAAAAGATGAACTATCTGTTTATTCGATTCATAGTTTTAAAAACTTTAAACAGTGTGCATTATTATTTGCATTTGTTTTCTCTGCTGCAAATGTTATTGAATATGGCTACATGTTTGTCTTAAATTACTACACTGAAAATAAAGGGAATGTTAATATTGAAAAAGCTGATGTTAATATCAATGACAATACATTCATGTATAAAAAAGAAATCACATCTTTAGTGAAGAATTTTCCCATTGTGAACTCCACGTCAATCACAACTCAGTAATGCATAATTAAGCAGGCCTTGAGACCAATGCCCAAGGTCACTGATTGACAGATCACAGGTGGGATGGCACATAGCCAGCAGAAATATGCACAAACAGGAAATCTGAGATTGATCCCACAGATAGGCGCAGCAACACCACAATGGACCATGGATGGAGATTGGCCCCAATAAAGCCTACATGACCAGAGGGGTGAGCACATTCCCAAAACACCATAAAGTCAGATGCCACATGAGGTCAGGAACACTTAGCCAATAAAGACATAGCACACACAATACAGACAGTGATCATGCACTCCCCATGCCGGACATCTGGACACGTTACCCACTGGCCTCATTGTGCCCACGCAAGGGTGAGGCCCACCGTATGCCTCATCCAATACCTACATTTATAGTTCCAAAGATAGAGGCACACACTCCTTACCAAAAAAGGATCACCAGGAACATTTTATTACATTCAACAAACTGTATAAACGTCTATGTGAAACTGATTGTAGATTGAGGCAGTCCCCATACCCTATGCCGGTGCTCTCAGCAGCTTTTTTTAATTAAACAAACTGTTTCTGTTTTGCCAAGTGCCTTTTGTCTCATGTTTTTTTAAGTATTCCATGTTCAAGCAGCATTTTGGTGAGCTAGATAGGATATAACTGGATCCTGACTGCAGCCAAAGTAAGGGGACCCCATCTGGATGGATTCACATTTGTGCAACAAGGAAGGTGAGCAGACACCGCAATTGGTTGGAAGTTCTGCTAAACCGCAGAGTGGAGGTCCGTCAGAATCTTAGAAAAGCATGTGGCGTAATGTCAAACTAGGGAGAAGCATAAAAAGATAACCTGAGCACCTTGTCACTGACAGAAATCTGGCATAATACCTATTTTACATGGCCCAGCTGAGTAGTTGCAAGGCAGCCTCAGAGGCGATCCTGCAGAAGTCATCTTTTTTTGATAGTCGGCATGCTAGGAAAGGTGAATATTTATTATATTTATTGTTAGAGTTGACACCTCAACCTTATTTTTTAGTCTAAAGGGGTTTCTCACTGCCACCAGTTTCCCAATGCCATTGGTATCTGAAAGAAGTGAGATGTGTTGGTCAATTTTAAACTGTTTCTGTTGGTCCTGACACAGTCGATATGCTTGGACCGCTGGGTGCGACACAGATGGTATGCTTAGCCTCTGGGTTTATTACAGGGTGTGATTATGAAATTTAGGGAATAAGAGTTGGAGTTGGGAGATTAGGTGTAATTTGTGTTTGGCCAAGATAGATCTGTGGTTCTTGAGTTATTCATTTTTCCCACAAACTATTGTTATTGTCTTTGTCCAGGAGCTGATATTGACGGACTATCAGGCTTACTTAGTCCTGTGCACCATGCACAGCTTCCCCTAGTTACAAGATAGCGTGTGCTAGGAGCGGGCTAAGGTTTTTTTTTTACAAAGTCATAATTTTTTCTTTGTCAGTTTTTTGGGGAGTTGGTTGCTTGGACCGCTGGGCATGATACAGATGGTAGGCTAAGGCCCTGGGTGTGATACAGGGTGCAATTCTGATGTGATGTACATGGGTTATGTTGTGGTGCTGTTAAAGCACTGCAAACTGTGTGTTTGTCCTAAGTATTGTGTTTTTTCATTGACCAAATGTTTTATAGGAAGATGCTGCTATTTCTCACCCACTGTAATTGATGCCAGATGTCAATATCATTCAGATACTGGTTTCATTGACAAAATTCCCTTTTTATGTTGCAACCCTTCATATACATTGAAATTTGTGTTTATGAAATGTTAATGTTGAATTATTAATGCATCTGTACCTAAAGCTGGCTGTTACTTAATTAGAAGCAGTAAACCCTGTGTATATTTTTCCCATGATTCAGATCACAACCAGAGAATCCTTAAAACAAAGAAGTAACATATTTTGTCCTCTAAAACTACCAAACATATCATGGAAACACCATTAAAATACATGTAAACCAGATTCCCCACATAGGCTAAAAAACTAAATAAGGTTTGCCAAGAATGGTACTCACATACGAACGCACATACAATTCCCCGGCCAAAGGAGGGAACTTTTGACACTCACATACTTGAACACATGAGAACATACATACAAACCAAATTCACAGGTCAGAAGAAAGATAAGAGAGAGGCATTAGTAGAACTATGGACCATCTTCAAGGAGGTCCAGATCAACAGTCTTGCACTACAGATAGCAAACAATGTGTCAGCACCTCCTCCACCATATGAAGATAGGGATGTGGTCTCGCCCCCTCTCCCCGCATTAGTATACTCTAACCTGCCAGTTGAAGAAGTCGATGGGACCCTACTGAACAACAAGCAATTAGGCCCAGCTATGAGAGACTAACAGGCCAGAAGGTTCAAGCAGTCACAGAGCAAACCCAGTCCAGTGCAAGGACTTCCAGAAGTTCAAACCCGCCTGTCCTTTGCGCCTGGCGCATAGAATCCCAGCGGGGCACAGAGCATAGACCCTCACTGATTTAGGCAAGCACACATGAGTGACAGGGAGGTTTGTAGTGGTTCTAGACAGTGATACAGCTAGCAGGAGTGAGAAAGTCACCCTGTATGCAAAGATGAGGATCGAGTTACAGGACTTGCGCAGGTAGCCGAGGAAACGCCAAAAAGCGAATTTGTGGGCAAAGCCCGACCGAAAAGAACAGCATATAGGTCAGAGCGAACAAGTCAGCCTAGACGGACGTAGAAGAAAGGCGCAAGCTAAGGAGGGAAAAAGAATGAGCACACACCCAGAAAACACAGTGAGAACACAGAGCAGTGTACTCCCTACATGAGGAGAATGGGGGTAGGCACAGGGCATTGATCGGGGAAGAGTCAGAGGTAGATTTGGATGTGAGACTTTTGGCTGGGATCTGAGCCTTACCAAGTTTTCAACAAAATAGAGTGGCTGACCAGAAAATCAGGTACCAAGGTAGCCTGGTGCTGACCCAGCCAAAGCATAGGAAAAATAGGATGGCACCTTTGTGCGCGCATGACGGGAGCAGCGACAAAGACGTACGCTGCTCCACCCGAACGTACAATATATATAGACTGACCCCAAGGGAGACAGCGGCCAGAGAGGAAGGCGAGATCTTTGCATGGCCATTCTGCCACCTGCGAGCCTCCTGTACAAAGGGAAAAGACCAGTACAATAGGCCCTGGTCGAAGGAGGGATTCTATAAACCAGAGGACATGACCATCGTGGAAGACTGCATTCGGCATGGATGAAGAGATCCTTAGTGGAACATCCCCAACATGCAGGAATGCATAAAAAGAAGAAAAACCAGTAGAGTTACCCAAAGCACAGATGTGCCTGTTACTACAGAAAGGCATGTCAGAGACCATCTATGTGCTGTGGGTGCAAATGGATAAAGAGGGGATAAGGACAAAGTTACCGCCATTGCTGGATTGGGTCAGGGAAATGTATCTCATGTTATGTGAATAACACCGCAGGAATAAACCTAGCGATAGGCGATATCAACAGTCTGCTAAGCAGTGTTATCAGAGAGCAGCACACCACAGTGTTCGCCTGAGCTCGCATCCCAGTAATTACACTGAAAAACAGTGAGCACGACAGGGCTGCATTCAATTCATACAGGCACCCAATGTGGGCTTCTGTGAGGGAGATGTTTCCTGACTGCCCTGACATAGTAGGGCTAATGGAGGAGACTGTGAAGCCTGAGGAGACAACAATGATTTTCTGGATAGGATGAGGGAACGATGGGGACAGGAGAGAGGACAGCTGTGGACTGACGAGCCCACAAGTCACATTCTTTTCCAGTATTTTCAAAAAGAGCTGCCCACCGATATACAAAGCAGATTGGACAGCGTTGTTGGGTTAGAAACCAAACCCTGGCAGGAGATACAAGCCAATATATTGCATGAACACAAAAAGAAACAGGAGAAGGATAGAGAAAAACTTGGATAAGTCCAGAGAGAAACTGCAAAATGTGTCCAACACAAATTTAAAAAAGACCGCCATTGAGGGGGCTGCTTTGTCTGTGAATGTGCAAATGGCACCATTTGTAAAGGGGGCTCCACTACCAATCCCCAGAGGCATTCAAGCTAGCTAAGCAGCAGAGCCCAGGTAGGGTGGCAGCAATCAGACCTCAGGGAATGTTAGTATTGCCAGAGGATGGGTCAGCTGGCATAACAATGCTAGTTAAAAGCATATCACGATCGAGATCAAGATCGATGGGCCAGGGTAAGCCACCACAAAATCCTAATCCACAAAACCCAGCCCAGGGAAATCCGAATACACCCTACATTCACCTCCAGGGAGGCCAGTCAGCCGCATCACCCCAGCAACATGGATCAGGTAGTTGGACAAAGACATGGCAACAGCAACCGCAGACAGGGAACTCAGCACAACAGGGACCGGGGCCACAGCCTTAGCAGGGAGTGGTAACTGTCTGGGCAGGTAATGCCTTCACACAAGCACAGAATCCAAATGTAAAGCCCCAGACTAAAATACCATCCATTCACCAACATCCGAAAAATGAACTGTACAAAGCCAAAGAATGACCAATGATGAGAATGCAACCTTTTACTTGCATTTGGGGATTCAGGACTGCTATATGTGTTCTGCAGATCGGGTACCCTCACTAAAGATGACCATTAAGAGTGCCTGTGGAAGCCAAGGCCCCACTCTTTTGCTGAACCCCCAGTGCAGGGTTGGCTGGCTGCACCCCAGGGAAAGGGCAGTCTGGCAAAAGGGTAGGCGGCTTCCACACCAAGTAATTAAAAAGTATGCACCTAGGTCCCTACATCCAAAGTCATTTAGAATGGGTTCCAATAACCAGGTCAAACGGTCCCCATTTTCAGGAATTCAGCCTGGGATCCATGTTCCCTGTATGGCATGTAGTTCCAGCAATGCCCCCAAAAACTAGAAGCCTCCAGCCAGATGGAGACCCCCTTCCCGTTTTAAAACAAAGTTAACCTCAAGTAGCTGGATCCAGGATTCCAGTAGACCTAGGACTGTGAAGATCCCACAACCTCCACAGAACAAGAGCCAATAAGTTATGAGGTGCCTGCATAGCGCTGAGTCGGTTGAAAGGTTTGTCTGATTAGCCAGACGTCCCGGAGGTGCAAGGCAGTCCCGGTCCAGTCATCACCCCTGGACAAAGTTTGGTGAAGGCTTCTGACCTTCGCCGCTGGCTCCTAAAACTCTTATGATCTCTGCAATGTTTTCTGCTCTTATATTCAGGTTTTTCATGGTATCCATGCTATACCCCTCCCAAATAAGGGACTGGAGCATGTCCACTAGTTGGAAGTCCCTAGACCCAAGCCAGGAACTGCAGATCCAAACAAGACTGAGGAGACATGGTCAAAGGGAGAGGGGGGTACCTGAAAGAGCGGAGACCGCAAAGTCCACCACAACTTCAGGTGAAAGTAGAATGCAGGATGCTCTCTCCCCTGTGTAAGGCCTAGCAGTTGACCAACATGCCAGGCCTCACGAACACCATCCGGAGAGAGCCGTAAGCCCCAACCTTGAACACCAAAAGACGGCGCGATAAGGGGTACTGGGACCCCCTCGGCCTCATGATAAGTGAAATAGTAGATCACGCAAGAAACTAGCCCAAATTTAGCCCAAAACGATAAGCCTCTAGAGAAAGGGTGACACAGACATATCTGGCGCCACAAAGGAGGGGCAAGATGAACGCTGAATGCCAAGAGACATGGGATCTCGGGCATGATGCAACCACCAACAACACTTAAATGGGACACGCCCCCCCCCTCGTACAGTCTTGCACACTTGTGGGTTGAGAGTCACCTGCACTAATGGTGCCTCCAGGTACACATCAGGAAAGACAGGTTCTCTGGAAACTGGCAACCCCCAAAACCCTAGATAAAAACTCATAGATCCATCCCCATAATCACAAGAATACTCCCTAAAACACTAATCTAAGCACCCTGTTAAGTACTCATAAAATAGATTATTCTGCCTGATTACCCATAAGCCAACTTTTAGCTCTTAACCATCAAAAAGATTCCACGACTGGGGCTACCTTTTTGTGCCCCACACAGCAAAAAATGAGTAAATGGAGTATGGAGAACAATTCCCTGAGGGAAATACAGGAATCCCTTAGAAACAATTATTAACAGCAGTACACTGTAGTGTTTTCCTGATTTTAATAATGAACCAAGGTCTTATCCAAAAGATCTGTAATCGAACCACCAAGTGCAACACCTTTCAGCTGCCAGATCATCACCCCAAATCTATAATGAAGTAGGATGGGGGCCCAGTTGTGTTCTGTATATTCTTGTGAGAGTTTCTGTTGCCTGCATGTTTTAATTGTGCTTACTTTGGGCGGGAGAACAGGAATGTGATGTTTGTTCTCGATAAACCTGACACTACTGCTCTAAATATCCTTGTGTGTTCAAGTATAAGGTGGGTAAGCCACCTAGAGAAGGTCCTAGCGCTGCATGTATGCAAAGTATGAACTGTATACACCACCTTTTCTGAAGAGTAGAGTCTGTGCTTGGTTTGTAAATCAGTAAATGTTTTAAGTTGACCATCTGTTATTACATCTGCATTTTTTTTAATACTCGCCTGTTAGACCTGGCATCTTTTGGCATATTTCCCCAGTCTTTTTGCTTTCTGACCTCCCGGTTTTGACTTTGTTTTTTGCTGGTTTAGTGTCTCTGCACACTTTCTCACTACTGTTCGGTATTAAAGTGCAAGTGCTCCTGTTGTAAATTGTTATTATGGATTGGTGTTTCCATGATTGACATATTTGATATACTGGTAAGCCCCTAGTAACATGCACTGAGTGTACTAGGGCCTGTAGATCGAATGCTACTAGTGGGCCTGCAGCACTGAATGTGCCACTCACATGAGTAGCCCGGAAATGTTATTTCAGACCTACCACTGCAGGGTCTGCGCACAGTTTGTAACTGCCATGTGCACCCACTTGCCAGGCCCTAACCTTCCCTTTTTGTTACACCCCTAAGGTAGGACCAAAGCACCCCTGTGGGCAGGGTGCTATGTATGTTAAATGTAGGACATGTACTGGTGTGTGACATGTCCTGGTGGTGAATTACAGTATATTTCGTTTTTCACTACTGCAACGCTATCTGTCCCACAGGAAAGAACAAGAGTTTTACTTATAATATCATATAAGCATAACTACCCATTGGGACCAGATAGGGAAATGGAGTTTAGTCTGCCTGTGTGCCTCTGCTGGCTTTGTGGATTGACTGTCTGGCTTTGGAGTGACAGGGTCCGGGGTTGTGCATTCTCTTCAGACAGCCACTGGGTGGTGTGGGGGGTGTGGGGGGGCGGGGGTCGTGGTGTGTCCTGCCTTTCCTGGATAAGTCAGGGCTAGGCTGAACAGACCTGGGCTGCATTTTGAGTAGTGGGAGGAGATTTCCTCTCACCTGAATGGGCCTCAGAGTGTAAAAATAAATATTTTAATAAAGATGATTTTTAGGTCAAGCCTGTAGCAGCGCGCATGCGCCACTCTGGTGAGACTTATAGTAAGGGACTTTCAAAAGCTCACCACACGCTCGTGCGTGTGTGGCCTATTCCTTGCGGTTACCCGCACCAGCACCATATGTTTTGAATGATCGTGCCCAGACACGGGCGTGATAATTCAAAACATATGACCTAGTGCTCGCTCTCATGTGCGCGCCACTGGCAGGACTCTCCATCGTCATGGCTCATTAAGCGCAGCGCTCGCGGGCACCCTTACAGCACGTGCACATGGGCCGCGCGCCGCTGCTCCAGCTAGTTTATTTTTATAAATAGGACACATCAGGGCCTCCTACAGTTACTTTAGACCCATACTGCTCAATGACTGACTCGACCAGGATAGCGTAAAACGCATCACGTCATTAGCCTTCGCCCCAAAAACACAGGCTCCAATCACCACTTGTATTCTCACCTTCCATTGCGTCCCGGCTTTGTTCAAAGTCTTCCGTATGCTGCTGCTTGAAGTGCTGGCACATGCAACGGAACACAAAGTCCAACATCCACCCTGTGGCGACCTCCACTGTGCCATGCAAAGACTCTTTGCCGGAAACTTCCCCCGCACACCTCGCATATCACTTGTCTTTCAATAGTATCGATCGGAGTGTCGGTTAGTTCAGTTTCTGATCCATTATCCGACTTCATTGCCTGCCCATACGTCTCTTTGCATGCTCTAGGCAAAGTACTAATTGCTTAGACAGTTAACATTTTCGAAGAAGCGCACTGCACTGACACCTCTTTAGCGGCGGCCAGCTGAAGTCAAGGCAATCGCTCAAAATAAATGCATGAAACTATTATGAGAGGGTGGGGCTTGGGCAAAAATGTTTGCTGCCCATGTGTTGGAATAGTAAATCGCATTGCTTGGACCGTGATGCTATATAGCCACGGTTACTGACTGCACATCACGTTTTTAGTTACGTGAGCACTTCGGTGTTGAAGTAATTGGTGTTTTATGCTGACGTCACCTACAGCAGCAGCCTTGGCATTTCAGTGGACTCAATACCGTTCCAATTTTTACTGTGTGGATTTTACTGCGCTCCTTCGTTATTGGATGCATTTAATGTACGATCATATTTTGGTGAAAATAGTACTCGATGTGTTATACACATAAAAAATATCTATTTGAGAAAAAACATGCATGAAAGATGCACGTGTGAGAAAATGTTTCCCACGCTCCAGAAGTTATTGTATTTTAATTGGTAACAGACAGCGCTTTCTAAGAACAAGCATCGGCAAAGCCAATAGGTCTCGTATGTGTGAAATCCATTGGTATAGTAAGTTTTTTAGGTCGAGCCTACCTGCAGCATGCAAGGGCTGCTCACTCTGTGAGGCATGCCCTATTAGAGTATGCAGTGGAAGTCCTGCCCACTCTCCGCCCATATTTGTCCGCTTGTGTCATTGTCCTTCTTGTAAATGCTGGCTTCTGATTCGTAAATAGGATTTTTTGTCCCTCCTTGTTATGAATGTTTTAGGTTTAAGTTTGGAAAGTAGACTTTGCACTAAATGAAAGAACAGTAGTACTCTAGTTTATTGTGTTTAAACATTTAGTGCATACAGAAAAACACATACTGAGGCAGATTGCTAGGCTGTAAAATATTTTACAACTCTTAATCTCAGGAGAACACTTTATTCTTGCGTCACTGAGAAGATTGTGATTAATTTTAGTGCTTCAGATGTTGTGCTCCTTATACCATATCGTCTGAATAAAGTAGTTAGTTCTCCCACTAGCATCCATTTAAACCAGTTGCTTGACCTGTTTTTGCTTGCTGGATTGGCTGGTAAAATTTGAATTTTTTGTTTGTTCTTAAAGAATTATGCCTTCAAAACTGCCCCACTTGTGGTTCAAAGTGAGTCAAAAGGGATTGCAAGCTCCTTCCATGTGTCTGCAGAGTGGTGGGCGAGATGAGTCACTGAGGACTCTGTCTTTGGAAGGATTTTTTGTAAGTGGACAATGTTTTTCAAAGTTCTACAGTACAAAACTGCTTGGCGAGGTCCTCAGACCAGCCTACAGAAGTGAATGTGAAATCATTGTTGTTGAAAGGTCAGTAGCTTTTACATTTCCTTTATCTGGTATCTTTGATTGAAGACCGACAGTTGAAAGTGTATGTTACCGTGAAGATGCAGACTATTCGATGTTGGCCTTGAGAACTCTTCAGAACTTGCATTCTTTTCTGTTCCTTGGAAGCTTTAGAGATCTGTGGCTGTGCATGGGCAACTCCATAGTGGCCCAGGCTTGTACCAGGACAAAGGCATGGTTTGGAATGTATGGCTTTTTGTCTCCCTACATGAATTATAATGCAAGGGGCAGTGGTTTTAGCCACACCTTGGATGGCCCATGTGGGCTCTCTCCTCAGTAATCACATGCCATATGGGGTATTTGGTCATGAGAGGGTCCTGGCCCTTCGAAGTAGAGGCCCCCATACCATGCCACTGGATATTTCAAAAATTTCTTTGGTAATGGTCAGTGGAAGACACACCTTACTGTAGCTTCAAAGTTCTAGAACATTTGACATTACAACCGTATAACTGCAGTTGCTGATAATTTGGTGAAATACAAATGTCCCAGACTTCAATATTGGTATGGAATTCTAGATATAGTAGATGTGCACTATCTCAATAACCTAATACGATGTCAAAAAGTTTACATTTAAGACCAAATGTCATTTGTGTTATTGCAATGCATGTTTTTTGTTTCCTTTGCTTAGAATTTAATACCAAGCATTGGCATAGCCAATAGGTCTCGCCTTTGGGTCCTTATAAGTGTTTAGTTATCCAGCAAAATATCCTTGGTGCAACAACATCAAGTGTTGCATGGCTTGATACTTATAAGGTCCCAAAGGCGATACCTATTGGCTATACCAATGCTTGTTATGTTCTGTATTTGAAAATACCACTTTTAGAAAGTAGGTATTTTATTGGGACTGAGTCATCCTACCATAATTGTACCCATGAGCCCAGGACCGACTAGCTATAGTGTCTCACTTGATCTCCTACTCACTCACAGAGAAACAAATGATTAGACACCCCAGGACACATCACTCCCAGATCTCTCAGGAATTGCAGTACCAAAATACACCCTTTCGCTCGCGCACTTGTACTTCTCCACAATAAGATCTGACCTGGACACAAATAGTTTAACATATTAATTTCAACTAATGTACCCTAACATGCAGTATACATGCCACAACAAGCAAGAAAATGCATAGTACAAAAACAGTCAGCATAGCTGCTAGTCCATAAATCATGAAAAGGGATGTCATAATGAAAAGACAATAGAGCCTAACCTCCCTCCCCTTGCTATGAAGCAGAATTATTATATATTAGAAGATCTCGGAGCTTTGTCGGCAGACCCCATACCTTAGCCTATCGATGGTAGATCTACATCATAGATGCTGTCTCGCTCTTTTCCCTGGAAAGGTTCCCCTCCAAGTGTTTCCTACCTATTCATATATTCTAATAAAACCAAACTGCGTTTGTCCAAACAACAGCTGTATCAGTATGGTTTGTCTAAGTGGTAAGGCCTGGCCTGAACAAAATAACAAGGGGCATTGTTGTTCGACCTTGCTTGCAATGTTCAGTAATAATCCCAGGAACTTGCAGAGAGTGAACACAGCGACGAGTTCTCATGTGAAAGCAGCCATAGAAAGTATTGAAAAAATTACGACGTGTAGTAACGCGTACAAAGCAGCAGGCACACTGCAGCATGCTCATGCTAATTTAGTGAAAACAACAATGTCCCTATGGGCCACGTGACAGTGGATTGACTGTCTGACTTTGGAGTGACAGGGGCTGGGGGTGTGCATTCTCTTCAGACAGCCACTGGGGGCATTGAGGTGTGTCCTGCCTTTCCTGGATCAGTCAGGGCTGGGCTGAATAGACCTGGGCTGCATTTAGAGTAGTGGGAGGAGATTTTCTTGTACCTGCATGTGCCTGGTCTGCCTTGAACAATGCTGTCTCCACCTCCTGCCATAAAGCTGGGCCAGAGAGGACAGAACTGGTTTGGACTAAGCACCGACACTCTCTGCCTGGGAGAACAAAGGGATTTTGAGCATAAATATTGGGGCCCTGAACTTTGGAACTCGCTGGAATCAAGGAACCTGCCAAGAAGAAGAGCTGGAAGAGCTGCCAGGAGGAGTACTGCCCCTTTGCTGTGTTGTTGCTTTGCTTGGTTGGCCCGCAGTTGCTGCTTCTTCTTTGGGCAGTGAAAGGACTGGATTGAACTTTCTTTACTTGTGCTTGAAGTAGAGCTTGCCTCCTGTTCTGAAGTCTCAGGGACTGCAAAGACTTCATCAACCTCTGGGTACTGCTTCTAGAATCACTGTTTCAGTTGCCACAGAGAAGGAAAACACAACCGACTCCACCACTGACTCCGACTCCGACACTGCTCTTTGTCCTGACGACACCGTCCACATCCCTCACCACAACCTTGTGCTCGCCGACGATGAAGACCGAAGCCACTGAGCTGCTGCTTGCACCGTGAACTGTAGGCACCCCATTCTGCACCACCTCGCTTCACTTCGCCATCCTGGTGTCACAACGCTGTCACTGCTGCTGACTTTGACATCCGTGACTGCATTGTGGCTGTGGGTACTGCTTGTAAGTTTCACGATGCACAGTCTCATCCCACACAGCTGTCTGGGACGACCGATGACAGCTCATTCTACCGAGCTCTGTCACTTGCACCGCAACCTGCCAGCACTGCATCTGGCACCACCTCGCCCTGCACCGTAAGCCTTGATCCCACCGATGCCATCTGGACGATCGTCACCAAGCCGCTGCCTGCACTACATCATGAGGGCACCACACCCTGCACCGCGTCCATTCTGCAACGCAACCCTAAAGGTTGCCACTACCGGCTCGCACCAACGTGCCAACCGCTATGAGAAAGGTACTGTTCAGAAGCCTTTCAACACTTTCGCTGGCCCGTACCGATGCTGTCGGCTGGAACTGTTAGACTCTGTTGTTTTCAGCATCGCGGTAGCCCCGGACAGAGCTACCGACTCATAGGAACTGCGTTTTTGAAATATTTCTGCAATTTTAAGGATATTTTGCATAGTATATCTTTTTGAGTACTATATGATGGATTTTAATCTTGCTTTGGATAATTCAAAATACTGGATATTTTTCTAAACTGGTGTGCTGTTTTTTAGAAGTGTTTTCAAGGTATTACTGTTGGTTGTGTGCAAATGCTTTACACACTGCCTCTGAAATAGGCCTGCGTGCTCATGAACAAGCTACCAAGGGGGTGAGCAGGGGTTATTTTAGGAGTGTAACTCCCTTACCCTGACAAGGAAGAAGGGTCTCTACTTGGACAAAGGTGCAAACCATTGCCAACTAGGGACCCCCATTTCTAACATTGGTGGCACGGTGGGATAGGACTTGTGTTTGCACTTGACTTATAGTGATTGGTGTGCACTACTACCATATCGCAGACCATTACGTACCACATACTGTTTTGTTGGTCTATTTCTGTGATCCTACCATTTTGAAACTTACACTTCCTTTTGCATCATGCCTGGTGCAGCAGCATCATCAATTGCATCCCTATAGTTGGCCTTTGAGTAGGAAATGTGGAAACCTACAACATTGAAGGCTATTTGTAAAAACCTAAAAGTTCAAGGTTGAGGCCTCACCAGGAGGGAGGAGCTACAAAAGGTGCTGAGGGCCTTGTTAGCAGGTGGACAGGCCAGTGGGCAGTCTGGGGATCTTAGTGGGGAGGTGGAAGAGCTTACTTTTAGGGTATATGTGCTGTTGGCAGGGGGTTCCTACAGGCCAGGTAGCAGTGGTTTGTCCCCAGAGGAGCTGGACGACAGAAGGGAAGCTCGGAGGCATGAGATAGAGCTTGAGAGGCTCAAGATGGAATCACAGAGGATAGTATTAGACCATGAGCGTGGGCCTGAGGAGCTGGAATTGAAGAGCAAATCCAGCCCTGATGGTGGCAGCAATTGATAAGTGCAATCAGATAGAATTGTGAACATCCCCAAGAATATGGGCAAGGAATTCAAGAAGGGAGATTTCATACAAAGGTGGTTTCAGGGGTATGAGGCATTTATCCACATGAATGGGGTCCCTGAGAAGAATTGGGGGGACAGGATTGTGGCCTCTTTTCCCAGAAGAAGCAAGGGATACTTTAGTGGCTTTGGGTAAGGGGTGTAACCTCACCTATGCTGACATGAAGGAGGCCCTTCTCACCAGGTATGGTCTTACTGAAAAGTACAGGGATCAGTTTAGGTCCAGTAAGAAAACTAATCCCAACACTTGGTTGGAATGTGTGAATTCTTTCTGCAGGACACTGGATGGCTGTGTGAAGGGCAGAAATGTGACAGATTTACAGGGGCTCTACAATTTGATTGCATGGGAGCACTTGTCTAGTCCATGTTTTACAGAGCTGCGCCAGCACTTGGTTGATAGTAAGCTGACTGACCCCAGGAAGTTTGCTATTGAGGCGGACCACAGGGTGAGTACCAGGTCCACAAGAAAGCATTTGGGAGAGACTCAGCCAAAGGTAGGCAGGATCCCCAGTAGAAAAGGGGGGACAAGGCTAAAGCACAGGAGTTCTCCAAAGGGCCCCAAAGTAATTCCCAGGGTAAAGGTTCCCATCCCCCAGGAGACAAGAAAGCAGTGGGCTTTTCAGGAAAGTCTGCAGAGACTGGCCCCTACAAGTGCTATGCCTGTTAGCAGGTGGGTCACTTGAAGGGGGACCCCAAGTGTCCCAAGAGGGCACAGCCACCCACTGGTGGGCAGAACAAGGTGTTGGCTAGTGTAGCGATTGGGGAGGAGGGGTGCACGCACAAGGTTGAGGATCCTGCAGAAATGACTCTTGTCTCACTAGGGGACAGTGAGATGGTCTCCGGAACCCAGGTGCCTGCTAACACTAAGAAATACAGCACCTGGGTGACCATCAATGGGAAAAGGGTAGAGGCTTACGAGATACTGGAGCCAGGGTGACCTCAGTCCAGTGCCACCTGGTCTCTGAGGAGCAAGTAGTCCTCGGGGCATTTCACCAACTAGTTGCTGTGGATAAGTCAGAGTGTCAATGTATGGTGGTATAGGTTCCCTTTGAATGGGGGGTCTCAGGTCCCTTGAGGGTGGTTGTGAGCCCTACCATGCCATTGTCTGCTAAGAAATTACCTGGAGCAGTCCTTGTGGAAGGATGTTGAGCTGAGCTCTCACTTGGAGATGTTTTTGTTGCCAGAGTGGGCATGTGCAGCGTGACCACTCTGTCAATGGTGGCCAGAAAGAGTGATCAGAAGGACCTGGAGCCTTAAACAGTGGCCCAGGTTCCTGCCAAGAGAAAGGGAAGGGGGTGTGGGAAACCCACCCCTGAGGTACCCTGAGCGGGACACCCCTGTACCTACAGGGGAGCAGGTAGCCAAACTGGGGGACTTATCTGAGCTGACCCATTGGCAGCAAGAAGGTGGTCCCACCAGGAAGAAATTCTGCCTGAAGCAGAAAGAATGCCCTTCTCTGGAAGGTTTGCGGCAGCAGGCTGCAAACAAGGCAGCTGGTAATCAGTCTGGATGACACTGGATCTACTGTGAGAATGGTCTTCTGTACAGCAAGCCTAAGGTCGCTGAGCCTGGGTCAGCCCATGTGCTGGTGGTACCCCAGCGATTCAGGACTTTCCTACTGGGTCTGACTCACTAAGTGCCTTTGGCAGGACATTTGGGGTGGGAGAAGAACTTTGACAGGCTTGTCACCAACTTCTTTTTGCCCAAAAGGCGAAGGCAGTCAGATGGACATTGTAGGTCTTGCCAAACTTACTAGGCAAATGGTAAGAGTGGGAGGAAGTGTAATGCTACTCTCCAAACTTTTCTAGCAATTGTAACCCCTTTTGAAAGGGTTGGGGTAGACATTGTGGGGCCACTGGATCCCATGACAGCCATGGACAACAGGTATACCCTGGTCTTGGTGGACCATGCTACCCGGTACCCGGAGGCAATCCATCTCAGGACAACGACAGCACCAGTGGTGGGCTGGGTGTTATTGGGTATCTTTTGCCACGTGGGTTTCCCAAGAGAGGTGGTTCCTGACCGTGAGACAAATTTTATATCTCAGT
Source organism: Lissotriton vulgaris (assembly GCF_964263255.1). NCBI lineage: Eukaryota > Metazoa > Chordata > Amphibia > Caudata > Salamandridae > Lissotriton > Lissotriton vulgaris. The sequence goes on along the minus strand of NC_141693.1, from coordinate 411,572,084 downwards.
ATATGACATCCCTGTGGAAAGAGTGTGGTGTACCCTACAAGTTCACCACTCCTTAGCACCCACCAGGTAACGGTTTGGTGGAGAGATTCAATCAAACCTTGAAGGGCATGATCAAGGGTCTAACAGAATCCATGAGGCATAATTGGGACGTTCTTTTGCCATGCCTTTTTTATGCATACAGGGAGGTACCACAGACGTCTCTAGAGTTCAGTCCCTTTGAGCTTCTATATGGGCACCCTGCGAGAGGACCTCTTAGTTTGTCAAGGAAGGCTGGGAGGCAGCTCCCAGGAAAACTTCCCAGGATGTATTTAGCTACATGCTGGCCTTCAGGAACCAAACTGCCCCTTTTAGGAAACTAGCTCAGGCGAGCCTGGAAGCAAGCCAGGAGAAGATGAAACTCTGGTACGACCAGAATGCCACTCTGATAGAGTTTCAACCTGGCCAGAAAGTGTGGGTCATGGCCCCAGTGGAACCTTGTGCCTTGCAGGAAAAGTGGACTGGGCCTTTTGAGGTGATGGAGCGCAAAAGTGATGTCACCTACCTGGTGAATTTACAGACTCCCAATAATGCTTTAACGGTCCTCCATGTGAACCACCTCAAGCCTCACTTTGAGAGGTCCGAAGTGAGCATGCTCTTGGCGACAGATGATGGGGTGGAAGAGGAGAGTGACCCTCTCCCTGACCCCCTGTAACCAAGGAGCACGATGGGTCAGTGTGATCCTCTCCCCTACACTGACCCTAGAGCAGCAGGGTGACTGTCACCAGTTGTAGAGACAGTTCCCCAACCCTGTTCTCTCAGACCCCAGGCGTTGCTCACTGGTGTACCCATGACGTGGACACTGGTGACAGCCCTCCTGTAAAACACAAGATTTACAGGGTGACTGACTGGGTCAGGTCCAGCATCAAAGAGGAGGTCTCTAAAATGTTGGCATTAGGGGTGATAGAACCCTCCAACAGTCCTTGGGCCAGCCCAGTGGTCTTGGTCCCTAAGGCTGCTGCACCCGGTGCCACTCCAGAACTACGGTTCTGTGTGGACTATTGTGGACTCAATGCCGTCACCAGGACTGATGCACACCCCATCCACAAAGCTGATGAGCTCATTGATCGGTTGGGAGCTGTCAAGTTCCTCAGCACGTTTGATTTGACGTCTGGGTATTGCCAGATTGCCTTAACCAATGGGGCCAAGGAGAGAGGTCTACATTCTCAACCCCAGAGAGGCTTTACCATGGATTGAAGAATGCCCCTGCCACTTTTCAGAGGTTAGTCAACCAGGTGTTGACTTGACTGGAGGATTTCAGTGCCGCCCACCTGGATAAGATTGCAGTGTTCAGTTCCAGCTGGGAGGAACACACGCAGCGCCTCTTGTAAGTGTTGAAGGCTCTGCAAAGGGCAGGCCTCACGGTCAAGGCCAGTAAGTGACAGATCGGGAAGGGTTCTGTGGTTCACTTTGGACACCAGGTAGGAAGCATGTGGGTGGCACCCCTACAGTCCATGATTGACACCATTCTGCCTCAGGAGCCCCCAAAGACTCAGACAGAGGTGAAAGCCTTTTTAGGCCTCACTGGTTACTACAGGATATTTGTTAAGGGCTATGGCACCATTGTTGCCCCCTTAACAGAGCTGACTTCCAGGAAACCTTGTGCAGGGCGCCGGTGCTCAAGGCACTTGACTTCTCCAAGGATTTCATAGTGCAGACTGATGCTTCAGAGCATGGTGGGGAGAGGTGCATTCACAACTGAGCAAAGAAGGCCTAGACCAGCCTGTAGTCTTTCTGAGCAGGAGACTACTCCCAGGGAACAGAGGTGGAGTGCCATTGAAAGAGAAGTTTTTGCTGTGGTCTGGGCAAAGAAGAAGCTAAGACCCTACCTGTTTGGGACTCACTTCCGAGTTCAGACAGACCACTGGCCCCTCAGATGGTTAATGCAAATGAGGGTTGAGAACCCAAAACTGCTGAGGTGGTTCATCTCCCTACAGGGAATGGAATTTACGATGAGACACCGCACTGGCACAGACCACGCCAATGCTGATGGTCTGTCCAGGTTCTTCCGCTTTAGTGAAGAGAACTCCCAGATAGCCGGGTAGTTCTACCTACTTTCTGCTGGAAGGGACATGTGTTAGGCCTGGCATCTTTTGGTGTGTTTCCCCAGTCATTTTGCTTTCTGACCTTCCGGTTTTGACTCTGTTTTTGCTGGTTTAGTGTCTCTGGACACTTTGTCACTGCTGTTCGATGTTAAAGTGCCAGGGCTCCTGTTGTATATTGTTATTAAGGATTGGCGTTCCCATGACTGACATATTTGATTTACTGGTAAGCCCCTAGTAAAGTGCACTGAGTGTGCCAGGGCCTGTAGATTTAATGCCACTAGTGTGCCTGCATCACTGATTGTGTCACCCACATGAGTAGCCCTGAAAAGGTATCTTAGACCTGCCACTGCAGGGTCTGCGCGCAGTTTGTAACTGACTTGTCAAACTGGCAAGTGCACTCACTTGCCAGGCCCTAACCTTCCCTTTTCTTACATATAAGTCACCCCTAAGGTATGCCCTAAGCACCCCTGTGGGCAGGGTGCTATGTATGTTAAAGGTAGGACATGTACTGGTGTGTGTGACATGTCCTGGTGGTGAATTACAGTGTATTTAGTTTTTCACCTCTGCAAGGCTATCTGTCTCATAGGAACACATGGGAGTTTTACTAATAACATTTTAAAAGAATAACTTCCCATTGGGACCAGATAGGGAAATGGAGTTTAGTATGCCTGCACTCAGAGTTTAAAAATACATCTTTTAGTAAAGATGATTTTTATGTTCTGTGTTTGAAAATACCACTTTTAGAAAGTAGGTATTTTCTTGCTTAGCCATCCTGTGGGCCTGTGTTGAGTTTGTGGATTGACTGTCTGGCTTGGAGTGATAGGGGCCGGGTTTTGCATTATCTTCAGACAGCCACTGGGGGGGTTGAGATGTGTCCTGCCTTTCCTGGATAAGTCAGGGTTTGGCTGAATAGACCTGGGTTGCATTTAGAGTAATGGAAGGAGATTTGCATGCACCTGAATGGGCGTGGTCTGCCTTGAACAATGCTGTCTCCACCTCCTGCCAGGAAACTGGGCCAGAGAGGACAGAACTGGTTTCAACTAAGCACAGACACTCTCTACCTGAGAGAACAAAGAATTTTGAATATAAATATTGTGGCCCAGACCCCAAAACTTTTGAACTCGCTGGAGTCAGGGAACCTGCCAAGAAAACTGGAAGAGCAGCCAGGAGGAGTACTGCCCCTTTGCTGTGTTGGCCTGCAGTTACTGCATCTGCCTTAGGCAATGAAAGGACTGAACTGAACTTTCTTTACTTGTGCTGAGTATCTCCAGTGGCTTGAATTAAAGCTTTTCTCCTGTTCTGAAGTCTCAGGAACTGCAAAAGGTTCACCAAATTCTGGGTACAGCTTCTGCCACAGAGAAGGGAAACGCAACCGACTCCGTCCCTGGCTCTGTGTCCTGACGGCACCGCAGAGGAGATCCCAGACCGATCCTACAATTAGGCATAGAGACACCACAATGCTCCAAGGAAATTTGCCCCAATAAAGCACACATTGCCGGAGGAGTGCGTGTTTTCCCAAAACACCATAAAGTCAGATGCCACATGAAGTTAGGAACCCTTCTCCTATCAAGACACAGCACACATAGTACACGCAGTCATCACACGCTCCCAATGTGGGGCGTCTAGACACGCATAGTCGAGGCCCACATGGATTGTTCATCCAATACCTCTTTTTATGGCTCCAAAAACAGAAGTACACATTCCTAACCAAAAAAGGATCGCCAGAAACATATTATTACATTTAAAGAACATTGTAAAAACTATGTTAAACCGATTGTAAAGTGAGACAACCCTCAGACCCTATGCCAGAGACTGTGCTACTGGCCGCATAGTTTAATGAAACAAACTGTTCCTGTTTTGCCAAACACCTCTTGTCTCGATTTCATGTTCAAGCAACAGGAGATAGAAGTATTTTAAGTGGGTTCACACCAAATCAACAGAGAGAAAACTCACTGTTTGGGCTAGACACTCACCCTTGAATGTCCTACTTATCCCCATACCCTTCCAGAGGGGAATCCTTTCTCTTTTTTTAAAGGACTCTTACAAACTACAATTTCTCAGTGGCATGCTTCATCTATGCGCTCTCATCCAGATAACTCTTCTGTCTAGGTGGGCTCAACATGTAATGTTTATAGTGTTATCTGGAGAGTTTTAAATTGACTTGTGCTCCCTAGCCTTAATTTTAACCCTTTGCATGGTGGCTGTGCAATGTTAGAAACAAAGGTAATCCCTTGCATCTAAAATTAAGTCGACATTTTTCAGCCACACATGTCAGCCCAGTGGGTCTCATGGCTTTCTTCAGGACTGAAAATCAGGCCCTGATTTTGTTGAGGAGATTTAGTCTATCAGATTTTATTTGTTTTGATTTAATAACCCTACAACATTACATCCATTCATCCATATCAAACGTACAAACCACTGGCCCTTTCAGTCTTTAGCAAGCAGACATTGTGTGCCGCAAAGTTCAACTTCCATCCAGAAACCTATGTGGTCCTCTAAAACTTCTGAATATTGCCATAAAACAGAAATTCCTGCATACACATCATAATTCATACTTTCTGTACCCCCCAAGTCAAGGATGCCTGTCCCCTTCTAAAATTACAATCTCTGTGTCCATTTTAACCTCTATGATTTACTACTTCTATCACTAGGACTGACACACAAAGGCCTAACTTAAGATGTTTCAAGTCTGCTGCAGTAATTGTTTGACATTTTGGGATTGATAAAAAATCTAAGTACTTCAGGAAATGTACACTTTTCGTAGATTTACTGTAGTTTTCTAAACTACAAAATGTTACCATGTAACATTTCTGGCATGTCAACAATTCTCCATGCTTAAATGAAAATCAATATGCATTAGTATTTTTGGGTTGAGTTCTACTTGTGAGAAATATTGAACCATACACAGAAATAATTTCCACAATAGCCCCATTAGATATGAGGAACCCTTTTCCAGTCTAGAGAGTCACTTCTTCTTGTCTTTTACAGGAGAACAATATGTAGCGTTCATTGTGGGAAACTAATAGCAGGGGAAATGTGGAAACCCACAACCATAAATGTATATAATTGTTTATCCAACTTCAGCATTGTGTACCCACCCAGAAATGCTCATGGTACCTCCTGGAACTAAGCGTGGAAAAAAATGACAGGTAGTCAGGCGGAACTGATGAGGTGCAGATCAGGTACTAGAAAAAGTCTTGAGTATATATTATGGGGCAGATGCATCAAGGTAATCCTTTGCGATTACCAAATAGCGAATTTTAAGGATTCACTATTTGGTAATCGCAAATGCCTATGCATGAAGCATTTGCAAATATTTTTGCGATTCCTACACATTCCCTAATAGCGAATCACAAATTGTGATACGCTATTAGAGAATGCCTTCCCATTCATTCCTATGGGCCTAATGGCCCATCGGAATGAATGGGAAAGCATTTGCAATTTGAGATTACCAAATAGATAATCGCAAATTGTGAATGCAATTGAAAGGGTGCCAGGGGTCCCTAAGGCCCCCATGGTGCACCCCCCCAAAAAAGTAAGTGTGCACATGTGGCGCACACACATGCCCTAAGGGTATGTGCAAATGCCACATTGCACTTTGAAAAATGCAATTTTGTGCATTTTTCTAAGGATTTGCAAAAACCATCAACTTGAAGTTGATCGTAATTTGCAAATCCTTAATGCAAAGTCGCATTTTTAAAATGCTTCATGCATTTCCTTTAGGGAATTGCAAATTGCGATTCCCTAAATGCATTCGCATAATAGGTAATCGCAAAAATTGGGATTACCTATTTTGCAAATGCATTTAGGTTTGATGCATCGGAAATCCCTTTTTACCAGTCGCAAACGGGCCAAATCTGAGAATCCAGCTCGGTACGGATGAAGTGCAATCAATGGGCAGGAATACAGTTTTTACAAAAAAGAACTGTACATTTTGTGATTTCAGTGATGAAGAAGCCATGTGCCTGAGTGTCACGAGATGCCAAACGGAGCGCTAATGGTGGAGGATGACAGAGACTTGTATACCCCTTACAGGGCCGGCTCTAGGCATGTGCAAGCTGTGCACCTGCACAGGGCCACCAAACCCCAGGGGCCACCACGCCAATATATATCCTTAATATATTAATCCTCTGAGGATGGATACATATTTGTGTGGCGGCCCCTGGCAGGGATTTGGTGGCCTCCGGCTCTGTTCCACTACTAAACACCCTGACCCCCTCCCCTCTTTACTGGCCTGCGCGCTCCGCCCCGCACGGACCACCTCTTAGGGGGCCCCCTACCTACGCTCCTTGCCCAGGGCCACCATGAGCCTAGAGCCGGCCCTGCCCCTTACATATCTCCTCTCCATTGTTTCCAGTCTACATCGGATTTCTTTTCACAAGACCTAAACTGCGCCTTTAAGGATCTTAATGTCCGCGACTCTTAACCTACCCATGTGATGTGGTCACATACACAAATGAGAGCTGAGTTTTCCACAGCGAATGCCTTGAACTGGAACCTTCTCCTTTCAGAAAATGTCGCTGAGTCAGAGCTCCAATGTGGAGCTCAACCAGAGGAACAGGTGAGTGCCAAACCAGAGAAGACGAAAGACTGAAACCCGCTGCTCAGGACCGAAACCCGAGACCCACCGGAGAAGAGGTCAGAACTTGCCACGGCGGAAGGAAAGAGGGAGCCGGACCCTGTCCAGCACTACAAACTGGCCAGCCAAGTTCCCGGAGGAGCGTGGCTTTCTGAGGTACGCACATCCCTTTAGGATGGGGACCGTAAACTCTAATCTGCTCGGGAACGAGAAGGGAGGGGGTTGAGGCATCTAGGCTGCTTGGCATGTGAGACTGCGCGTAAGGAGTAAACCGATTATACGGCGTGGCGCATGCACACAAAACACAGGTGAAGGACCTCGGGTGATACCTCCCTCCACTCCCCAACCCTTACATACTAAGACCAACAGGGCAACACTTTTACAGAGCTCTTCTTGCTTTTATTCCCTGTGGAACACCAGGTTTTCACAGAGTCTTGAAGAAGCCACCCCTGTACCAGTGAAGAGCAACCAGACAAGAGCAGCAATAGTCTCTGACGGTCAATAAAACTGCTTAAAACAATATACGGTCTCCGTCTTGCTTTTACACAGCGCTACACGGAGAGTCATCAATAGTTGTCTCTCAGACTCTTTCAGAACCCGCATGTTGAGAGAGACACTCACTTTAGAGAAAATACTAATGGCTGCAATGGAAGAAGAATGAGCAGATCGACAAGCTGCTGATATGGAAAGATGGCCAGCGCACAATGAATCACCATTGATCATAAAAAGTAAGCATAAACACGGAACAGGAGTACACAAGTTGACATCTGTAAAGAAAGAAAAGCCATGCTTTCATTGTGGGTTTTCATTTCCCCGTCAAGGTAAATGTCCAGCCATGGGACAGACATACAAAGTCTGCAGGAAAGAAAACTACTTTGTAATGGCCTGCAACGCAAAACAGAAACCAAATACATCACAGCTAAAAGAGAAAATGGGTATCAGAAGGTTCCAGCACCATTTTCACCACGCCCAAAGGCCAAAAGGCAATATCAGTTATGTCAATTAGGAACAGAACAAAGTTGATTGTCGTCAAATACATTATACAGAGGTTCTTCGATGTCACTACTAAGTGTGTGCATTGACAATATCTACCAAAGAATGATATTCACACGGAGGATTAGCAGTTTGCAAAGAGAAGCACCAAATGGAGCGAACATTTTCATTTTGACACTGTCTCAAAATTACATTAAATGTGAATGGTTGCTCCATAACCTGAATGTAAGACAGCAGTGTGTTAATTAGTATCATGCCAGGAGAGAAATTTAACAGCTTATCTCCAGTGCCACACCTTACCCCGTCAATCATGAAGGTATACACATGGACTGCATCCAAACCGTTACAGGGTCAAGGGTCATTTACAGCAACCATGACACATAAAACGGCATCAGTGCAAATGCTGATTTATGTTCCTCCGGGAACTACACCGAGTGCATACCTACTTAGCTTTGCCACTGCTGCTCACATGGGGCTGATATCTCTCCTACAACATCTGCACTCAGTCTGACATTGTGAGACAATGTGGACATTCACCCTGTTGCCCAATGGTACTGCAGAGTCACATTCCACTTACATGACACTGTTGAAAAAGAACTAAAAAACATTATGGAAACATGAGATCATTACTCTCCACCGGTCCTATGCCATGTGTTTCACCCATAGTTGTGGTGCCAAAGAAGGACAGTAGAGGTGCAGTGCATATGTGTGTTAATATGCGCCAGAACAACAAAGCAATCAAGAGAGAAAGACATCCTGGTCCCCACATCGAGGACATGATTATACAGCTGAAAGGAGCCAAAGTCTTCTCCTGTCTTGACCTGAACAAAGGATACTATCAACTCGAGCTGGAAGAAAATTGTAGGCACATTACTAAGTTTTTGACTCATGTTGGTTTGTAGGGATACAAAAAATTTAGTTTTGGGGTATCTTTGCCTGCAGAGATATTTCAGGATGTCATCTGCTGAATAAATCAACCTGTAACACATGCTTTCAATGACAACGATGGCGTACTGGGATTTGGGACAACACAAAAGGAGTATGACAAGGCCCTTGCACAAGTGTTCCAATTACTTGCTGATGCAGGTCTCACTTTGAATGCGGCAAAGTGTGAGTTTCACTAAACCAAACTCAAATTCTTTGGGCACATATTCTCTGATCGGCGAATGACTCCTTAGATGCAAGCATTGTCATCTGCCTGCCCCTCACAAGATTTAACCATACTGAGATCCTTCTTCGGCATGGCTATTTATTGCACAAGAAACATTCCTGACTTTGCTACAGTGAGTTATCCATTGAGAGACTTAACAAAGCAAAATGTCCCATTCCAGTGGTCTCCTGAATGCGACCAAACTTTAAAAGACATAAAACATGCGATTGAGAATGTAACTGAAATTTCCTACTTTGACCCCAAGTTACATACCGAGATTACAGTAGATGCGAGCCTCGTGGGGCTAGGGGCAGTCCTTGCCTAACACCGTAGCGATCTGAATGCTCAGAGACTCGTTGTAGCTTGTACTAGTAGAAGCCTGTTTGAAACAGAGGGTGTCTACTCTCAGCCGGAGAAGGTGACAGGGGTGGCTACTCCTCCTACATAGAGTAACGTTGCCCCACTGCGACGCAGCAGTGAAATAAAGGCACCATAAAATGCTAATAATTCAATGTTATTATCATTTTATGGTTTCCTGCTGTGGCAGCTTTGCAGGCAGGTCGGGCTGGGCTGCTCACAGAGGAGAAGGAGGAGTGGTTTGCCCACTCCAAGTGCGCATGGATGGTAGGCCGGCCGTCTCAGGCTAGCCAAACATTTGTGTGCACTTTGCATGTTCTCTACGCAGGCTACATTGCAGCCTGGGTGGAGAAAATGCCCAGGCTCCCATTGCCTGTCTGAGCACAGAACCACAGTGCTCAGACCAATAACAACACTGAATTGCTGCATTATGATTGGCTATGAGGAGCCTTGTGCTTCCTGTTCTGGCTGGGAGAGATGACAAGGGACAACGGAGGAGAGACGTGGCAATCAGGAGAGTTCTTTTCTTTTTTTACACCCCCTCCCTCCATCAGTGTAGGCTCCCACTGGAAGGCGAGTTTGGCTGTAGTGTGGGCCTGCAAATATTTTCATGAGTTTTTTATACAAGAAAGGTTTTACTATCATCACAGACCACCAGGCGTTGCTCACTATCTTTGGAAACCTGCAAGCTAAGAAGTCCCCTCATATCGAAAGGAGGGGGTTGCAACAGCTAGAGCAATACCTATATGATTGTACACAAGCCAGGGAAAGATCAAAGCCCTGTTGTTTGCTTTTCACAAGTGCCACTATATCACCACTTTTCAACGTCCAAATCGGCTGAAGAGTATCTCAACTTTATTATGAGGACCAGCATGTCAGCAGCTTTACCCATTTAACAAATTATTGCTGCTACGAGAGCAGATAAGGACATCCTCATCCTAAAGGGGAGGCATAGAAGTGGCGCAACAAGGAAAATACTTTTATTTCACCTCATTTTGAAAATACTATCAATGATTGTTTTTGTGCAGGAAGGTGGCTCGTCCTATGCAAAAATAATAATCGCAGACGCCCTTGCAACATGACGCAAGTGTGTCTATGTTGGTGCACCACTGCTGTTTGTGCGCCAGGGGAGAAGGACAGGAATGTACCCTATCATGCAGATGCAGTGCATTCCTGCTCTTTTATTTTGATGCATGGCACCGCAGCAGGAAGGCTTGTTGTGCTGCGGTGCGTCAAAATATAGCAAATGGGGCCCAGAGTGTGGTTCCCTTGCCTAGATAAATGAGTTGAGCAAGAGCTGAAAGCATGCCCACTTTGTAATTGTTTATCCCCCAAGGTGGCACAGCATCCTTTTATACTTGCTGCTCAGCCACTGTGAGTGTGGTGTGGAGTGTTGGTGCGAGGTGATGCTGTGAAATGTTGGATGAGTGAGAGTATCAGTTGGTGTATGTGCTGAGCAGCAGGAAGGCTGCTCCTGGGGGGGCTCTCTGTACTTCTGCGCTTAATCTTACCATCCTAATAAATACTTAAGCTACCCTGGAAGTTTGGATCTTCTTTCCGTTACATTTTAGTGACAACTTTTTGAAGAACCTGTGTGTGAGAACTGGATGATAGCTAAGACTCAGCGAAACATAACCTACTGGAATGTGAAGTCGGAAGTGACTTCTTAACAAAGAACCTCCTCTTGAAACTAAGCGTAACATGTGTAACAGCAAGCTGGCAGCCCTGAGCCTCACCGGTGACCTCAAGACCGGTCGGCCCCAACCTGGATGTGCCAGATCTGGCTGTGTCTTCCTGGACTTTTGGAATGAACCTGTGGTCCCACCTGTGACCTTTGGATCGGTCTGCCACAACCGCAGTGTGGGAGGACTTGGCAGGTGTGTGTATATCCCTTAGTATTTCACCACTACCAGTGATGCCGTGTTGCCAGCCCCAAGTGTGGATATGGGCCACTGGGTCATGACCACTATGCTAACTGTGTCCATGGCACAAAAGAAACTCGTCGGCAGGCCAGAGGAAATGTGAGATTGTGTTCATTGTGCTTACTGTGTCTGCGGCACAAGAGAAACTGATCGGCAGCTCTGAGGAATTGTGTGAATCTAAGGTGCAGCTGTTTTCTGTCTCTCTCGGAATTCATGTAGGGGAGAGTGACAAGGAAGGGAAAGTTGACACACGCCCTTGTGACATTTTCTCTAAAGGAAAAAAGGGTTCTGTCGGGTAGTTCAACTGATTTGCACAAGGTATTAAATACAACACATAAAGAGAAGAAATATGTCCTAATCATATATCCATATAACACACCAAGACAACAACTTGTTTGTATTAGAAATAAATGTCTTTACTTTGTGTTCATATATATGCAAATAAATGAAATGGCTGTCTGTAATATTAAACACATACGGCAAAAAAACACTCAAATGGATACGGTGTACACTTAGGGACTGGTAGTGAAGTGTGATAAAGTGCCATGCAAAAGTGACATAAATGCCATGTGATATATACATGACACTGGGGGATAGTTATCTTTCAAGTCCAAGGATAAATGCATAGATACCAACAGTGGTAATGATTTTTTTTTTATAATGTTTTTATTCAGTTCTTGACAATCCATTCATAACATACATTACAGAAGATCCATAAAACAGAATGATAAGCTGAAGAACAAATATTATAATATTACATCATCTCGAAAAAGAATAAAGCCTGAAGGGGGAAATTTCACATTGAAAACATACATAGAAATTTAATCAAAGTACGACCCCCATATTTTTTCAAATTTGCGCATAAATAAATTCACTTTTCCTTACTCTCTTCATTTTCACATACCATTCATCTATAGATAGACCTACATCTGGCTTCCAATACTTAAGAATCAGAGATCTAGCCACCGCAACTATAATATACACCAGTTTTGCCAGTGACTCGACCAGATTAAGATCTAGATCAACACCAAATATAATCAGTCTTTCATAGTTAATAATCGTACAATGCAAATGAAGTGTAAGCAAAGAAAAAATGCCCTTCCAAAAGGCCCCTATGTAGGCTACTATGTGGGACCAATTAGCCTGATCTGGTCGAGAGCATCTAAAACAGGTGGACGACGTATTACTGAACATTCTAGAAATGGCTGCAGGTGTATAATATAGCAGCCATTTACTAAAAAACAGCATTCGCCTCCAGTTAGCGCCTCTCAATAACGAAAAATTAAACTTATTTAATGTTTTCCACATATTGACTGTGAGGTTAAGACTTTCGTGTTTCTGCCATTTTTTAGTTGCTTTAGTACTCAAGTCCTCCTCTCTGCTCTGCGCTAGACTTCTTCTCCATTTTCTTGGTTTCATAAATATTGAAGACCAAAAGAGATCATTGGATAGATCTGAGGCATGGCTAATCTGTACTATGTCAGTTTGAGCAAAAACTTTATATAGTAAATTATATGAACCCATAAGAAGAAAATTTCCCCCAGTTAGAGAAAGCATCTCATTAGGAGTTGCCCAAGCTTAATTTTCTACAAAATTCACTAGTGAAGTAAACCCCGATCTGACCCAATTTTGTATAATTTCTGGCCCCATTTTTATACCAAAGCCTAAAATAGCATCACTAAATGGAGTTTTTAAACTAATGAGAGAAAGATAGTATCTCTTCAGCATGGCGTCTCGTTTTTAAAAAAAACAATTCAAAACCTTATATCTGACTAGTTTAGGAGATTTGGGTATGGACAATGGAGAAGAGATTTTGGCTTCTTTACATAATATTTCAAAGAAAAAGTTAAATAATAGTACCTTACTCGACATTAGATGTTTAAATCTCGAGAGATACTGTGCAATATAAGCAAAATAGTAATCTCGAAGGTTTGGGAGACCAAGACCTCCTTGTTCCTTTTCTTCGTATAGAGTATTAATGGCGATTCGAGGTGTCTTTTTAGCCCAGACAAAGGCTGAGAACATAGATTAAATTTTTGAAAAGAAAGAGCCCAGTAATGAACATGGAATAGTGGAAAACAGGAAATTGAATAGAGGAAGTACCGACATTTTAATTAATGCCACACGGCCAAGAATGGACAAGGGTAGGGTATTCCATCGTAAAAACATATCGCAAACTTTTTTTATTAAGGGTTTGAAATTCAAAAAATACAATTCGCTTACAGACGGCATAAAATAGACGCCCAGATATCTTTTGGGTCTATTATTAATACAGTTTTGAAAATCCGGGTGTAGTTCGGGAGTTATACTGCCACAGATTAAAATCTCGGTTTTCCTCTTATTAATTTGATACCCTCCAAGTGCTTCAAATTCTGCAAAAACAGAGAGAGCCCGTACTTGCGAATACATCTCAGGTTTAAGGAGAAGCATTATATCATCTGCATATAATTTGATTTTAGCCATAGAGGCCATAGGTGGTAAAATATCTATGGAATTCCTGATTGCCGCCACCAGAGGCTCTATGAAGAAGACCAAAAGAACAGGGGACCATGGGCATCCCTGCCTTGTCCCTCTTTGGACTGAAATTGAGCCCACCATAGATTTGTTAATAAGCACATGGGCTTTTGCTCCTTGATACAGATTTTTAACTAAAGTTATAATTTTTAAGGGGATTCCAAAAAATTGTAAAATAAAGAAGAGTGTAAAGAAAAACTAAAGCCGGCACCTTACATGTTTCAAAATAATCTAAGGCCTCTACCAAATAGTGAGTGTTAGTGATGAGTTGCCTACCTGCAATAAAGCCATTTTGATCTGAATGGATCAGTTGCGGAGAAAAATAATTAAAACGTAATGAGAGTAATTTAGTGATGATTTTATAGTCCGCGTTTAACAAAGTAATGGGTCTATAAGAATTAGGGTAATTTGCTTCCTTCCCTTTTTTCAGGAAACTAACCACAGTCCCATCGTAGAATGATGATGGAATTGGGCCACCTTCCAACATAGAATTGGATAATAAAAGTAATAGTTTAGAAAGGGATTTGAAGAATATGACAAAAAATTCAGCAGGAAACCCGTCTGGTCCACATGCCTTACCATGTGGTAATGATTTCCAGTTCAAGTCAGGGAAATTGCATGGACTAATTTGAGACAGTAATGTCGACGTTTCGACCCTTAGAAATTGTGAAGCTTATTAGGCATCAGAGGCGGGTCTTCATCAAGACAGTGGGGGGGGGAAAGGGGGTGACAGCCGAAAACTGGGGGTCCTAATATCTGGGCATCCAATTTGAAATAATGTCCGGAAAGGTGTCAACCGACACCTTAGACTCACATCTGTGGATTGTGGTCTGTATGTAAACTTGAACTTGGTCTTCACCCGCCAGTGGAATTAATTAAAGAAGCCGCCAAGGCGATCCAAATAATTGAGTTAGACGTCCTCATCCGTCCACGTCAGATTAGTTGGTTTGGTGTTTGTGTTGAATTTTAAGTGTTGGGTCACTCTGGGTTACCACTGTAGTGTGGTAGTGTGTGGATATATGTGAATCCCTCATGGTTGGTGGTGTGTGTGAGATGGCTTTTAGGTGCTTAGCCACTTGTGTCTACCACTATTTTAGTGGGTTTGGGTTGATTTAGGTAATTCACACTGTTGGTTTGGTGTTTAAGTTGACTTTTAAGTGTTAAGTCACTCAGGGTTACCACTATGGTGTGGTTGTGGGTGGTTGTGGGTGGATACATGTGAACCATCACTGTTAGTGGTGTGTGTGTGAGATGGCTTTTAGGTGCTAAGTCACTCATGGTTACCATTATGGTGTGGTTGTGGGTGGATTTATGGAAATCCCTCATGGTTAGGGTTGTGTGTGTAAGATGGCTTTTAGGCGCTAAGTCACTCTGGTCTTTCCGCTATATTTGTGGGTATGGATTGGTTTAATTAAATCATCCTGTTGCTGTGGTGTTTGAGTCAACTATGTAGGAGTCACCCACTTGTTTTGTAGTAATAATGAGAGCTGTTTGCATGATTATTCGTGCAGTACTTCCTATTCTGTGTGGTTGTGGGTTGGTCTCTCACGTTTGTGATATTGTTCTCATTGTGGAGTGATCTTTATTGCACCATTGGTGTTTGGTTCCCTATGTTTTCTTTTTCATGTCAGTCTGGACCACTGGTATGATTGTGGCATATGGGGTTTTGGTTGGTTGTGCGTAGTGTAATAGAATGTGTGTTTGTTTGTTTTGTGTTGAAAGGGGGAAGATGTGGGTAAGTGGAGTCTTTATGCTCTCTTAAAGACTGTTTTTATCTTGCCCAGTTTGTTGTCTTTATTAATGTTGAGTACATGGGTGGGCATTGGCATTTTCCATCACTTCTTATGTTGACAGTTAGTCAATTGTTACATCCTTATGTGCTTTCTTTGCATTTTGATGTTAACTTGTATGCCCACTAGACATGTGCTTTCTTTGCTTTTGTTCTTAACTTGTATGCCCTTTAGTCATCTTCAGTTCTGTGCAATTGGTCCTCATGTTATTTTAATGCATGTACCTTTTGCCAATGCATATCTTTCCTTGGACCATTGCATTGTGTTCTTGTTCACTGTAAAGAAGGGAGATGTGTTATACTTGCTGCTCAGCCTGTGTGAGTGTGGTGTGGAATGTTGGTACAAGGTGATGTTGTGGAATGTTGGGTGAGTGAGAGTGTCAGTTGGTGTATGGGCTAAGTAGCAGGAAGGCTGTTCCTGGTGGGGCTCTCTGTACTTCTACTCTTGATCTTACAGTTTTAATAAATACTACTTAAGCTACCCTGAAAGTTTGGATCTTCTTTCTGTTACAACACATCAATTGACAATCTCTGACCTTCCTGTGCATTCCTTGAAGAGAGTTGCAGTTGATTTCCTTGGGCCTCTATGAAATAGACATCATCTTGCTAGCAAAGAAAGAGTCCAAATATACTCTCCAGTACAAGTTCAACCTTTTTACTTACAAGAATGAACTCATTAGCATCAATTACATTTAAGTTCCAGCAAATTAAATGTAATTGATGCCAATGATTACTTTGATTTGAGCTTGTTATAGTGATCATAATCCTTTCCATTGATGTTTCTCGATTAACCTTCACCCAGGGACATCAGACACAAATAAGCAGCCTGTTAGCTACTCTGCAAATACAAGGGGACAAATGAACTGGGGTAATGTTGAACCAAACACGTTTTTAAAAAATCTGATTACTGTTGTTATTAATGATATTGCATGCTGTCTCTCATTGGATATGGCCCCAGGTAACATCTTGGAGAGCTTTTCTAAAAAAAGTAGAACTGTTTCTCATGAGTTATATACAATCAAATCACTGAAAGTGCACCCTGCTAAATCATGGTTTAGCCCCAAATGCACAGTATCGCTCAACCACTGAAAATGGCTACAAACAAGACCCCACGTAATATAGCTAGAAATAATTATAAGTAAGCCTTAAAGAATGGGAGGCAAGAAATCAGAATTTAAGATTGGGAGGATTTTAAAAAAAATGCTTGTTTGAAAGACAACAGCCTTTATTGGGAAACAGTAAATCAGCCTTTTTTCATGGATAGCCCAGCCACTGGCATTGAGTGCCACATTTCTGAACAAGACTGGACTGTCCATTTTGCTCTCATCTTTAGTTCAGAATACAAGACGGATTGTCATGGAAAGGGCTTTAAGTTTGACTCCCTTCCATTAAATGAGGACGGATTAGTCAAACTCATAGACTTGCCAATTGTCACCAAAGCCATCCAGAGTACAGCCAGTGGTAAGGCCACAGGCTCTGATGGGGTCTCTACAGATCTTTTTAAACTCAACATAGACTTCTGGACCCCACTTGTAACTAATGTTTTAAGGGCTGCAGTTAGAGGTAATTTCATTGACTCCTGTAGAGAGGCCACCACAGTTCTAACTTATGAAAAAGGGGATCGGAATCTACTAGCATGCTATTACCCAATTTCATTAATAGACTCTACAGAAAAAATACTTGGGTGGGTTATGTTGGGCAAATTGAGGGACTGACCAGAGGCTACTTCTTTCTTCTTATCTTTCCAATATGGTTTCCGACTCAGTATATGGACTATAGAGCAGGCTCTCAACTTAACTCTAATAAGGGGGAAGTACATCAAGGCTAAGAGAAGTGACCTCCACATAGCATTTATGGACCTCTACTGTGCCTTTGACTTAGTCGATAGGAGGATATTGTGGGAACTGATGGAACAGGCAGGTGTAGACCTTTCTTTATTGAATCTTGTCAAGCCTTTACACTGGTACACAATCACAAAAGTATGCTAAAGACAACCTGGGGACTGCACAAAACCAATAAGGGTTTCTAGAGAGTAAGGCAGGTTTGCATATTAGCTCATTTCCTTTTTTTATTTATATCAACTCCTCTGGCACCTTCTTAGGATCAAGCAGTAAAACATTCCATGAATTGGCACTCCCACAATCTCGGTACTTCTTTACGCAGATGATGCAGTTCTGTTTGCACTAGCAGCAAACAGCCTTCAGAACCTTTTATACGGTTTTATGACTAAATTAAATCTTAAGGTAAATCATCAAAAATTGTTTATAATGACTTGTGGTCCTAAACGCACAATATTGAAATGTTTTCATATATTTGGGGGATGCCTACAGAAAAGTACCTTTTTTTAAAACTATTTCATCCTTCTGCTTGATTCTAATTGGCCATGGGAGAGGCTAATTAATTGGAGAACGCAAAAGATTGGGGTAGCTGTGAAATTATATTTAGATTTGCCAAAAAGTTAAACCACAAACCAATTAAGGAGATGATTCAGCTTTATAGGAGCAAGTGCCTTTCAGTTGGCGTATATGGAGCAGGAGGTTGGGGTTGTGCTGCTCCAGGGAAATTACAGGCAATTGAAAATACATTTTTATGCAGGCTCCTAGCGATACCCCTAACTACCCCAAGTTTCATTTCACATGTGGGAAATGGGAATGGGTTTTTGGAAGACTTTGGCATAGATCATTTACTATTATAGCAGAAGCTATGGAGCACCCCTAATGCGGGCTTTCGAGGGAGGTATTGTAGGACTGCTTAAATCTTGGAAATATGACCACCATCCCTTGGTTGGCTTATGTTTAAAATTGTATTCATAGCCTATGTTTGAGCAGCATCTTTGACTCTCCTGGACATATTGGCCCTCAAACAAAAGATATGGTCAAAACGATTCATCCAGGGAAGTTACAAGAGTTGAGAGGTGTCTTAGTATGGGCTAAATTGTTAGTTATATGCAAATCTTCAATACCCCAGGTACCGAATTCTATCCAACCTGGCTTCTACATCCCCAGCACAGATTTTATTTGACAAGGTTAAGACTAAATATGGTTCATTATTTAGTTGCCTTTCCTCTGGCTAGTTCCTGGGTAGCTTCTCTTTCACAATGCCATTGTGATGCTATCTCCTCAAATCTACTGTGCACTGTATGCTGTTTTGCACCTTGTATCATATGCTGAGAGCACAATTTTACGTCCAATTATTTTGCACAAGCACTTACCTCATATAAAGAAGTAAATCTCTAGCTTCACTAGAAATGTGTTTCTCTTTAGTTAGCTATATTATTGTTACTATAAAGCTAAGGAAAGATAATGGGGTTCATTAGGATGTAGGGTGGATCGCCACCGCCCGCATGACGGTGGCGTTCCGCCCTACATCCTCCCCCGGCATATTATTATAGGGGGTACCGCGGCGGACGGGAAGACCGTCTGCCGCGTTTCCGTCCGGTCGACAAGTCAACCGGGTGGAAAAGTGTTTAATATGGTGGCGATGTCTGCTAGACACCACCATCCATATTAGTATTGGGGCGGAAACATAACTTTCTGTGTTGGTATTGCCGCCATGGAAAGGCATGTAGATTCTGCTTTCGGGGGCCCGTTGCGGGCCCTCAGCGTATTGGGGGTGTGGGGTGCACATGGGGGTACCTATGGTACCCACCTACATTGTCATGGACATGGTGGCAGGCACCTCGCGGTGCCTGTCACCTTGTGTAAGACAATGCACGCAGTGCATTCCCAGCATTGTGGTGGGCGGTGCTGTGAGCACCGCCCGCCACAATGCTAGGAATGGAGGATGCCACCGCCATGGTGGCAGTGGCATCCTAATCGCCAGGGGCCGAATCGCTGCACCGCTGGTGGTAGGTCCCAGCACCGCTAGGGTGGCGGGCGGACTTCCGCCCACCCGCCATCCTAATGGGCCCCTAAGTGTCTTAAATAATAAATTGTTGTGGTTTTTATGCTATTTTACAGGATTTTAACAGACTAGTTTCTTTTTATCTCTACTGTCATTGTGATGATTGTATTTAATTTTGTGCTTTTATGGTCATTGATTTGGCTGAAAAAAGAATATTGATGATGATGAAGATGAAGTTCAGTCAATTATGAGAGTTTTGGGAAGTTTTCAAAGCTTTATTTCTCATTAGGAGATTAATCAATTCTTATTATTTGGCATTTCATTCAATTTGTAAATCAAATATTCTGGTTACAGAAATCATAACCACACGGTTAGACTTATCAATACAGCAAAATAACAGCATGTTCCTTAAAGGGAATTAGTCTCTATTTATCTAAAGGAAACTAACCTATCAGAACCCATAAAGAGTACTTGGAAAAGAGCAAGATCAAAACAGCATCAAAATCAAAGTCTAAAGTAAGTCGAACTCCCCATAAGGAGTAGTTCATGAAACTCAGCCAAGTCTCATCTCTCCATGTGCTTTAGAGTACTGTCACAGAAGCAACTGCACAAATGTAAATTTCAAAGAGGAAAAATAGGAAAACAGATAAAGGAGTAGCTGCATGCATCATGGTGGAAGGGTAAAATAAATGTCACCTACAAATTGTCAAGCAACAGCAATCACCATCAGCAGTAGCTCACAGCAAAAGGGCAAGTGAAAAGGAGAATAGCTTGAATGGGTGCTCAGGGAAAATGGCGTCTGTCTAACTAGAAACACACACTAATATATAAGACATAAATACACATTACTACAATGTTTCAGCTCTGAAAGTTAAACTCCAATGAGAAGGCATTCTTCGGCTTAACGCGTTCCTGTTCCTTGTTTCCTACGGAAAACATGTGAAGCTCTGGGTCCAGTATTGCAGAGTCCGGTCTATTATTTGTTAAATGTTTCACTGAGGAATAATGAACTGCACTAAAGACTGAAACATTTGTTTGAAGATCTCCTGTTAGGTAATGGCAGTCAATCGCTTATAACCATGTATTTATTGTTAAAACAAAGGGGCATATTACCAACAACTAGCAATAATTATCGCTATGTTGGCTTAGCGGCAATATTTTTACCGCTGAGCTGCGGCGATTTTTATCGCAGATAAACCTTGGTATTACCAAGGTTTATCGCAAATGCGATAAAAATCGGCCGCAATGCATGAATATCGCTGAAAAGTCAGCGATATTCATGCATTACCGAGCTAATGCTCATAGCCATGTTATCCACCTCCCATTGGATAACATGGCTAAGAACTGCTCAGGGCAGGTGTTAGCTTTTGGAGATATTCGCGCTTAGCGCGAATATCTCCAAAAGTTGCTAATAGGAGATAGCGATGTTAGCAACTGTTTCCAGTCGCTAACATCTTGGCACGCCCACTTTGCATGTCATTAGTGATAAATATCACTGACATGCAAAGTGGGGCCCAAGATGGTCGCTATCTCCTACTAGCTGTCGCTAACTGGTGTTAGCGACAGCTAGGTAATAGGGAGATAATTTTATCTCCGCTTTCTTGGCTTTTAAAGCCAAAAAAGCGGAGATAAGCCCCCTTGATAATATGCCCCAAAATGTCTATTCAATCTTATATGAACATATCACAATGAAGGAAGTTCAGTTCTAGTTTATCAAGAATATGTAGGTGAAAAATAATAGGTTTTATAAGCTTAGTCCATAAGTTATGACGTCATCTAAGCAAGTCACTTTAAGGTCAATCTACTGAATACACTCATGCAGAGTTCAGCATTTTTCTAAAGAATCAATTTTATAGAAAGGAGAGGCCTAGCCAATATTCTGGCAATAGGAATGTCAGCTTAGTGCATTCTGCACCATTTTCTTTCTACGTGTAATTTTATTAGCATTTTCATATTGAAACACAAGACAAATTGACATCAGTATCGATTAATTTCATAGGCAATTTTCCGCGTTATCAATCACAAGGTAGTCATTGATGATTATTAGTGTTTTCCTTTGGTCGAAAACTTGTCATCGGCAACCCACGACAAAGTCATTGAGTGGCTTGATAACATCTTTGCAGCGGGGAAGGTATCTCTGCTATGCTCAAATCTGGTAATGGCTCACATTTCAATAGAAAAGAATTCAAGGAGTTTCTTGTTTGTCTGAATGTCAAGCACCAAAAGAGTACATATCTCTGGCCCCAAGTTAATGGTATTGTTGAACGATTCATGTGCGCCCTCACGAAGGTAATTCAGCTTGCATTGACAGAGGGAACCAATCTCAACCAAACCATGTGTCATTCCCTTCGTGCCTATTGATCAACTCCTCAATCCATAACTGGTGAGAGTCCTGCCACCTTGCTATTTGTGAGAGCCATGTGAACCAAACTTCCACAATGTACATAGGGATGATCGATAAATGTCAATGACGTTTGTGTAACAGACACTTCTCGAAAGTGCAAGATGAAATCATATACTGATCAGCTCCAATGTGCCCAAGAAACAGTCTATGGAAAATGGAACTGGATACTGGTCGAAAAGAAAAGGAAGCAAAAAACACACAATACGTTTGATGTCGACCCTTTGAGGGTTGTACAGTGCAAAGGACTCATGTTAACAGCTCATCTTCCTAGAAAGTTTATCAGACAGGTTTCGTTGCACTTTAAACATCTATCTCAATGTTCTTCAGCTCCTGATATCAATAGTGAAGCAACACCTCCATCTGTTCAGATCAGCATCTGGCCCGACTATGCCATAGGCCTGCTCAAGGTGCCTCACAACTACCTCATACCCCCCCCCCCCCCCCGATCTGGCAGACCAGCACAAGCACGTTGACAGCTATTGTTGTCTGTAGTGTTTATTTAACAAAGGAGAGATGTAGGTGTATATTTACACAAACTTTTTGAAGGAGGGTCCAAGGGCAAGTTTAATGACCCCAACTAAGTACGTGCCCCACTTTGAATTACCATTTACACATAGAGTACCTAGAGGTCAACAGACAAAACATGAAACTCTACTGCCGCAGCAAGAACTTACACCATACATAAAAGATTAGTGGAAAACGACAAGGAGTGAAATTAAACATGAAATCACAATTTTAAACACTCCAAAGGCTGGAAAAAATTCCTATCGATAGCCACTCTGTACCGCCCTCGTTTACATCATTTGGGTACTCCTTGCCCAGGAGATGGAAAAGGAAAGGTCAGTAAATGTTATTGTGACCTGTTGTGATGTAAATGATAGTGTGTTAATGAGGGGGTGCAAAAGTAAATTAACTGAGGTTCTGTGGCTACTGAAAAATTGGCAGTGTCAAAGAAAAGAGTGAACGTGGTGAATATAAAATTGGATACACTAGATGAAAATATGAATTTTAATTGTGTCACCTAGTCTCCCAAGGCTAAAAAAGTGCAGATACAGATTTAACAGAATATCTGTGGTGGATGGTCAACATGTTTCAGCATG
Source organism: Lissotriton vulgaris (assembly GCF_964263255.1). Lineage (NCBI taxonomy): Eukaryota > Metazoa > Chordata > Amphibia > Caudata > Salamandridae > Lissotriton > Lissotriton vulgaris. The sequence continues at coordinate 411,549,352 of NC_141693.1, read as the reverse complement.
TAAGTGGAATACTTCCAATGCTTTCGTCAGGACCAAAAGGTGGAATAACTACTGCTTCATTATTGTGAAAATTGTGACACCTCTATATTAAGGTGTATACATACAACCACATACTTTTACCGTATAATGTTTGGAACCACAGGAGTCACAGGAGTGACCTATTAGTTGTGGTTATAGCGCTTCACCCCACCTGGCAAGCAGCTCAGGTTAATGAGGAGCACCGCTCTGTCCGTCGGTGTCTCCTGGCAGTCATCCGAACTGCATGCCCCCCCCCATGCAGTTCGGATGACTGCCAGGAGACACCGACGGACAGAGCGGTGCTCCTCATTAACCTGAGCTGCTTGCCAGGTGGGGTGAAGCGCTATAACCACAACTAATAGGTCACTCCTGCGACTCCTGTGGTTCCAAACATTATACGGTAAAAGTATGTGGTTGTATGTATACACCTTAATATAGAGGTGTCACAATTTTCACAATAATGAAGCAGTAGTTATTCCACCTTTTGGTCCTGACGAAAGCATTGGAAGTAATCCACTTACATGCTGAAACATGTTGACCATCCACCACAGATATTCTGTTAAAACTGTATCTGCACTTTTTTAGCCTTGGGAGACTAGGTGACACAATTAAAATTCATATTTTCATCTAGTGTATCCAATTTTATATTCACCACGTTCACTCTTTTCTTTGACACTGCTAATTTTTCAGTAGCCACAGAACCTCTGAGTTAATTTACTTTTGCACCCCCTCATTAACACACTATCATTTACATCACAACAGGTCACAATAACATTTACTGACCTTTCCTTTTCCATCTCCTGGGCAAGGAGTACCCAAATGATGTAAACGAGGGCGGTACAGAGTGTCTATCTGATGGGAATTTTTTCCAGCCTTTGGAGTGTTTAAAATTGTGATTTCACGTTTAATTTCACTCCTTGTCGTTTTCCACTAATCTTTTATGTATGGTGTAAGTTCTTGCTGCCACAGTAGAGTTTCATGTTTTGTCTGTTGACCTCTAGGTACTTTATGTGTAAATGGTGTATATTTACAACCAAGTGGCGAAGCACGGGTTAGCTCCAAAATTGCTAGAGTCGCACGTCGTCACTTTAGAAATGCAGGGATGCTCCATACTTACAACAATACGGTACCCCTCTGCGTTTCTCCTTGCGCTGGCGTTAAGTTAAGTTGCCTACCACCAATGCAGGCACCCTTGCAGCATAGTGCAAGGGTGTCTGTGTTGAGAGAATGATTGTTTATGTGCAGAAGGTGTTCCTACCTGCACATAAACAATCAATGATGTTTAATGAGGAGAAATTATACATTTATGCTTGTTTCACCAGGGTAAGACCAGGTTTTCCCTGGTCTTAATTTTGGCACTGCCCCATATTTACGCAACCGTTGTAAATATGGGGCAATGTCAAAATCAATGGGTGTTGCTGTGGAACGCCCACTCCAACACCCATTGCCCAAGGGTGCCTTATTTACAAGGCAGTGTTAAGCCATGTTAAGTGACTTAACACTGCCTTGTGAATAAGGTGAAGCCCCTATCGCCACCACAATGTCTAAAAAAGTGAATGTGGTGGCAAAAGGCAGTGGCGTAGGAAGGTTAGGTGGTACCTGGTGCGGAACATTTTTTGTCACTCTGACTTGACATGACACTTGTCACCCCTGGCTTGACAAAATGGCACAAATATGTGTATAAAACAGATATGTTTGCCATTTTGTCACCCCTTCAGTGATGATGCCCGGGGCGGCCCGCGCCCACCTTCCTACACCACTGGCGATAGGGGCTTGTTAATATGCCCCATAGAAACAGCAAAAACCAGGAGAAATAAAGCATTTCTCTTTGTTTCTCCATGTTAAGACCAGGTTTTAACTGGTCTTAATTTTGGCTCTGCCTCCTATTTGCGCCACCCTAGTAAATAGGAGGAGTGTCAAAATCAATTGGTGTTGCGGAGGACGGCCCATCGCAACACCCATTGCCCTCCCCTTTCACGCTAAGTACAGCATGAAAGGGTGCCTTATTTACAAGGTGGCGTTAGGCAACATTAAGTGGCCTAATGCCACCTTGTAAATAAGGCAAAGCCCCTATCACAATAGGAAAGTGACGTTCCTGTGGTGATAGGGGTTTGTAGATATGACCCATAGCCAGCCGCGTTCCGGTCCGTGTAGGTAGCAGTGGTGGGGCTGCGTCGGGGGGTGGGGGGGGGGGGGGGGGGAGGGGGGGAATTACGAGTAACGGTGCAGAGGAAACATTAATTATTTATTTCATTTGCCCACTTCATCGTCCCTCAAAATCCCCTCACACGGCTCCACCACTGTGTTACCTGCAGGGATCACGGCTGCCCATAGTGTCTTGAGATTATGCACACTAGGACCCTTGCGAATCTGCGCAACAGGATTTACGGAATCTACTGGGAGGTGCTAAGGTGTGGTTATAAAAGTTCTGATGCAATGCGTGCGGTGTGTGGTTGTATGTTGAAGAGTAAAGACAAACGTTGCAGAGCTAAGTGTGCTGCATATTTCATTGGCATGCTGGGGAGGACACTACAGTACTTTGCAATTGTAGTTAGGAAAAACAGGGGAACTTTAGAACTGCACATTTTTAAAAGTTTGCCCATTTCAAGTACTCTACAAAAAGCTTGTGAAAAATCACCATTAAAGTAGATTTTGCAGAACATAGCCATTTGTTTTCATGAACAATTTTTCTGCGACAGCATATTTTTCATTAAGTTCTCCCACAGGTACAAACGAGCATATTCACAACGTGCAAAGTTTTGCACAACTTTCGGCATAACTTCTCACATCCTTGTTTGTAACTCTGCTTCGCTTGTGTTGCATGTTTGCTTTGTGTATTAACTCCGTGCCCTATACCCTTGCTTCCTATGCAACGCTCGCAGAGCCATGCATTAAACTATACTCAGCTATGCAATGTAACTCGGACACGAATGTCATGTATGTATGTCTGTACCTGTGCGATCAATTCTAAACCGCTGCATTACTTTCTGCAATTAGGTTCCAGTGATACAAAAAAATATAAGAAAAAAGGTGAATACATTTTTTTTAATGAAGGGAAACTATTAACTGTGTCTGCTGTCTATTTTACTTTATTTGCCCATCCCATCCATGAGATGTTCTCTGTTGGGATTCCGGAGAGTGGTGGATTCGGTTAGCAGACAGATCTTTTCTGCCCCCTAGCGGTGATTGCGTTAGAATGCAGTCCAGTAAAGTTGCCTCATTTTATTCCTGAAAATCACGTTCCGATAACCTCTGACAGTTAAAAGCTCATTTTGCAGCATGTAACCGCTTACTATGACTCTATAACTTCCAATGCCGGACAGGGAACTAAAAGCATCTCTGGCAAATTGGGGTTCGTCCTCCAATACAATTACGAAAAAAAGTGCAAATATGGTTTGTTATAGAAAACATTTTTCATTATAGAACCGTGTCTAATTATTGAATGGATGTCCATTGTCTGGGGATTGGAGACATGGCTGCATGGCTCACTGGATGAATGGTTGAATGGCGAGGAGTGGGTGGATGAAATAATTTAAGAATGGATGACAATGAATAAAAACTTTAGCTATGTGGAGCAAATGGTGTCAATTAAGTGACCAGTGGTGGGTACTCTGGTTTTCATGTTCACTTCTGCATTAATACATCTCTCTCGCCAAACGCTGCTATCGCCAGTCCTTGAAACATGCATAACCTGGATGTTTTTAACACAGTGCACAGCATTAGCTTCTGACGGAATTAATCATAACGCATTAAAGTTGATCTCAAATTGGAGTGAGAAAGAGATAACTATGTAGTGGCTGAATTGAACTACTGAAACCAGGAAACATTGCGCCACACTGTGTGATCCTAGGCAGCTACTTTTTTTTACAGTTTCTCCTTTTTCCTCATCATCACATGAAATTAATCAATTTAGGGTGTGCACTGCACAAAAGCAAAAGACTATAATGTTACTCCTTCTTTGGTAACAGTCTATGCTACATGTAGGAGAAAAAAGCAGCTCACTTTCTTCTTGGTTCACTAATAGCATCATTGTCAGGGGAGTGATGGTGGTGGCATGAATGTTTCTAAGTTCATGGTTAGAATCTGTCACGTCTACCAATTACCACTCAATGTAATGGTATAATGTAATATACTAACTGAAATGCATTGGAAAGATCACACAATAAAGAAATACGCTGTTTTGAATTTTGAAGTGCCTTTATCATTTATGCCCTGACTCCCTAAAGCTCAGGGCTTATCATGGGGACGGGATTGGCCCAAATGCAAAAACAAATCGTTTTGAAGCGACTGTTGTCAGATTTGGCATGGTTTAAAATCATTGGTTTTGGATAGTTTATTTTGAAAGTGCCGAAGTGCTGCAGCCAAAAAATGTGGCCGGCCTGGCCCCCAGCAACAACACCGGTCCCCACCAGCCGTGAAACCAGCCCCCACCCTGACAGCCTCTGGGAAAATAGCCAGTGCTCAGTAGTGCCAGCCCAGCTATGATCACTCCCCGGATCCAGTAGTGGCTCGCACAGGTAAGAGGGGTGGGGTGGGGCAGGGTGGGGGGTGGTAGAAGTCAACAGATGACAGTATAAGTAATATAAAAAAAAAAATTATACTGCTTACTTTGTGCTCGTCGCGTTGTCGATGCGGCGAGCACAAAGTAAGTGGTTTTATTTATTTATTTGATATTACTTGTCCCGTCGTCTGTCGACTTCCACCACCACCTCCAACCCCCACCCAGCCACACCGCTCTTACCTGTGCGAGCCGCCACCGCCTGGATAAACAATGCAAACTAAGCTAAGTTATTAGGCATTATCATAGCTACACACACTAAATAGCTTCTCATATACAGATGAGTGTAATTTACAATTTTTAACTACAGCCCATGAAGTCTGGAACTTGCTGTGCATTCTAGGTCTTGCATTAGCCAGCCAATATTTTTTCATGTTTCTAAACTGATATGTATTACACACTTTCTTAGAGGGCATATCGGGCAGTCTTCTTCATCTATTGGTCTGTTTATTGTGTGAGTCACATTTTTACCCGCTTCCTACAGCATGGCCAAAGAACAATGGGACTGCCCACCTCAGCTCTTGCCTAATTTCACTGTGATGGGCAGCATTCTGCTCTTCCTCAAGAGCACTTTCACAAATACAAGGTAGCTCCCTCCAGGGACCACTACATCAATATGTGCTTTTTGTGACCAAAACATTTTAGCCCACTTTTTTTTATATTGGGAAGCTCTTGCCAGCACCCCCCAAAATAAAGTTGTGCAAAAATATTGAAAAAACAAACTGGCATTGGCTAAGCAAAAAGACTGGAAGCCAGCATCAGAGCTATTGGCTTTGTAAATGCTTGTTGAAATGCACCAAGGTCTTCCCATCAGTTTCTGTCAAAATAATTCTCAATTTATAGGATCCTTTCTCTGCGACTTGTTCTGCCGTCTAGACGCACAGAAATATATTTTGTTTATAGTCTAACTCTAGCCCCAAAGAAGTGCTATGCTGTTAAGCAATTTCTTTTGTCTTAGTAGACATGACAACGCGCATTTAAACACTTATTGATTTGAAAAATAAGGAAAACATTGGCCGTGTTACAGAAACGTACACTGAAGTCGAAAAGAGCAATTCAATTTGCAGAATTATTCCCGTTTGTGTAATATGGAATTGAGGAAATCATTTTCGCCCGGTGCAAGCACAAACTGATTCACACTATTGCTACTTTGTTTATAGAATAATTTGAACAAATATGTTTTCTTCGTTTTTCAAATGTAAAACATGAAATTATGTTTGAAGAATACACAGTTTGTTCACATTTTCTATTAGGTAGGTAGCAAAAACAGTGCAAGATCGATTTGCTTCATTTGATTTTCTTTTTTTTTATGACGCTAAGTTGTTTATGGGCCGGGGTTTACTTGTTAAAATCTCTATTACTCATGAAAAATGACTCATAAGTAAAAAAGAGTGTGATAACATTTTAGATTTTCACAATTTTTGCCCTGCAACAAAAGTCTTCTTGTGATGATTGGAAAAAAACTGGTCAATTGGCAATTATACAAAGAGCAACTAGTGCAAAATGGTTTTGCAATGTTCTCTGCACCAGTGCAAACTAAGTTTCTGTAATGTGGCGCTAGATATATTGACTGTTCTTTCTCTATACATAAATTATCTCCATTTAACAAGACCTTAAAGATTATTCCAAAATGTAGCATGTCAGCATACATGATGTAAGTGGATTCTCACACATTTTATTCAGGTTACTGACAGGTGAGTTTGCATAACATTGGCCTTATGAGTTGTGAAATGTATTTTGACCCATTGTGGAATATTTATTCTTGTGACATATGACACATAAAAGAGAATGCTTCCTCCGATTGGGTGAGCCCAGTGCATTCTGGAACTGTGTGCCCCACCAACAAACACACACACTTTCTTTGTGTTCATTGAATATGACCCTATTCCTGAACAACTCAACTCAACACGCAAAGAGACATTTTGAGTGCGCCGCACCTCTCTACTGGCCTTAGGCCCGCCCATCTCAATTGTCTGTCCGATGCAGAGCTATTAGCTCTTATGGTGTGCACTACCACCGCCCCTGTTGCTCCCAAGAGGCAATTGTTAACAAAAACAATGACATTTCCACCCACTGTGGATTGCACCACCAGAGATCAAATAATGCAAGTGTCAATAAAGAATGTCCAAGAATTATTATATCTTGTTTTGTTTCTTCTTTATTCAATTTTCTTTTAGGCAGCCAACGCGTTTCGTTCAAAAGAACTTCATCAGGGCGTGCTGGCTGTGTTCAATGTGCACAGACATCACATCTTGTTTCTCTGTATTCTGCGTCCAAATCAAAGTAAGCGGCTACTGTGCCGAGCGAAAAGTAGCGTCCTCTCCTGAGGAAAAAAGTGTCCGTATGGAAGTTTTGATACAGACACTTTTTTCCTCAGGAGAGGACGCTACTTTTCTTTGTGTTCATACTGCACTGGAGAGAGTGCAGTAGTGAGAAAATGACTAGCAGTTTAGAGCACCACTCTGTTTTGCACTGCAGGTAGATCCGCCTTCCTTTTGGAGGGTGGTGTAGGCGCAGCCTCATGCAGAAGTGGCATAACGTAAAGCGATATCACCTCCCAGTAGAATGTGATGAAGGGCCCCTGAGTCTCCAATATCTCACATATATATATTGGTCTTGGGCTCAGTGGGGGATTCCAAAGGCTTGGGGGCCCCTTAAGGAGTTTGGGGTACCCTTGCAGGGACCTGCATTATGCCCCTGTCATGCTTGTTTTTGTCTGGGAAATCCCTAGGAATCTCTGTGTCACCTACACAAAGACACATTTAGAAGATCTACTAGAATTATACTCCTTCCTTGGTGGCATACAGACGGTACACCATTCAAAGGCCTGCATTCCCATACACCTCCATCAGTAATATTGTGTCGGCCAAGAGGCAGTGCTTACTTTTCTAGGTGGTTTCAGGTGGTCCACACCAGCAGTCCTTTGGTAGCTCGTTGTCATGTCAGCCAATACCCGGGCAGTGGAATCTAGCTATGGTAAAGCTTCCGTTGCAATAACCTTCAGCCTACAGATATGACTCATTTTCTTACTGATGTCCCCTGCTAAACTCTGTAAAAAGTTGCCATGAAGCAAGTATAGCTTTTCACGGAGTCCTACCAGTATAACTTTGACCCTTTCCAGATAGGCTTTATTTATTTATGTATTTGGTTGGAGTTTTTATATAGCTCGAACATGACCCATTAGGGTGATGGAGCACTCTCCAGAATACAATAAATATAGAATACAATATATATATATATTACCTACTGGCGGTCGCCAGTAGGTATATGTAATTAGGACCTAGTTACCATAGGAAATTCCGAACATTATATTGGGAATAACTTTGGCGCCGATTGAGGGATCTGCCTGTAATTTTCCTTAAATTTGCCTCGCTGCGCTCCGTTCCTTCCCTGAAAGTTTTGGGGGGGATTCGTCAAGCGGGGGCCGAGAAAAAAGGGGGGTCCCAAAACGTGTTTTCCCCATGTTAATTTCCATAGGGACATTCGGACAAGGCTACAGCTCGAACGGCTGAACGGAATTACACCAGATTTGGCAAAATGGTAGGGACTGGTATGCAGCAGTGCCTTTTGTATGTTTGATGTAAATCCATCCAGTATTTCTTGAGAAAATTGAATTTGAAATTTTTCAAATGGCATTTTCTATGGGACCTTTAGACACGGCTACAGCCCGAACGGCTGAACGGAATTACACCAAACTTGGCAAAATGGTAGTGACAGGTATGCAGTAATGCCTTTTCTATATTTGGCGAAAATCCCTCCAGTAGTTGTTGAAAAAATTGATTTGAGCAAATTATATATCTAGATGCGCTCAACATTCTATTGGGAATAACTTTGGCGCTGATTGAGGAATCTGTGTGCAATTTTCAAGAATTTTGGCCAGCTCCACTCCGCTCCTTCCCTGAAAGTTTTGGGGGGATTCGTCAAGCGGGGGCCGAAAGGGGGGTCCCAAAACGTGTTTTCCCCATGTTAATTTCCATATGGACATTTAGACAAGGCTACAGCCCGAACGGCTGAATAGAATTACACCAAACTTGACAAAATGGTAGGGCCTGTTATGCAGATGTGCCTTTGCTATGTTTGGTGAAAATCCCTCCAGTAGCTCTTGAGAAAATTGAACTTGAAAATTTTCAAATGGCATTTTCTATGGGACCTTTAGGCACGGCTACAGCCCGAACGGCTGAACAGAATTACACCATACTTGGCAAAATGGTAGGGACAGGTATGCAGTAGTGCCTTTTCTATATTTGGTGAAAATCCCTCCAGTAGTTGTTGAGTAAATTGACTTTGAGCAAATTATATATCTATATGCGCTCACCGTACGCACACCGTACCCTTACGTGCGCGAGCGAGTTTCTGATTGGCTGGCAGTCGACTGTCAACATTCCAAACTGTCCAAACCAGGAAGTGTTGGCCACCATCTTGTTTCTCAGGAGAACTGAGGCACAAGAGAGCCCAAAACAAGAGTGGAAAACACGAAAAGGGGGCAGGGCAGAGATCCCCCAACCCTCTAGCCCTTCTCAGGGGGTCCCAAAAGGACCCCCAAGGGCAAACAAAAACAAAAAAACACGGGGTACGCACACCGTACGCGTACGGTATGCGTACCGTGCGCCTATCCCACGATTTAAAAAATAAATAAATTTTTTTTGCACTTGGTGGTCCTTTTGGGACCCCCCTGAAAGTAGCGCCGGCCGGGACCTAGCGCTGGCCGCGACGCGACGTGCGTGATGAGCGCGATGTGATGTGCGTAATGACGACGAAGGAGGAGGCGGTGCAGTGAGGAGCGGCTGTGCAGTGAGGAGCGGCGGCACAGGTAAGGAAAGGGAAAGTTTAGACTGTGTGATGCAGGGGGAGGCGTCCCAGGGGGGGTGAAGTGAGGCAGACAGACGACATGAGCGGGAGTGAGTCGGGCGGGAGGGGGGCGGGAGTGAGTCGGGCGGGAGGGGGGCCTGGTCCCTGTCCGTGCATGGGCATGCACGGACAATGTCGGGGCGGGTGGGGGCCTGGGCGGACGGTTGGCCCTAAAGCCCTATTGCCCCCAGGCAACGCTGGGGCGGACTGCTAGTAACATATATAAATGTTATCCGCTAATAGAATTAGCATTTACAAAACCTTTGAAATTTATTGAAAAAATATAGGTTTCACGCCTGATATAGTTAGGAATTAGCATTTAAAAAACCTTGCAAATTCACTGAAAAAACCATAGGTTTCAAGCCTTATATAGTTAGGAATTAGCATTTAAAAACATTGAAAATTCACTTAAAAAACCATAGGTTTCAGGCCTTATATAGTTAGGAATTAGCATTTAAAAAACCTTGCAAATTCACTTAAAAAAACATAGGTTTCAGGCCTTATATAGTTAGGAATTAGCATTTTAAAACCTTGCAAATTCACTTAAAAAACCATAGGTTTCAGGCCTTATATCGTTAGGAATTAGCATTTAAAAAAACATTGAAATTGCTCCTATATAGTTAGTTGTACTAACTATATTTCGCGCACCCGCAATCCACTGCTGATGATGTCACATATTACATCATTCATGACATGGTCAGTGACATCACTGATGACATCTCAAATGACATCACTGATGACATCACTGATGACATCTCATTTGACATCACTGATCACATCACTGATGATATCATTCATGTAATAATACGATGCATCTCCTCACACTCTAATATAACCTTTGATACACCCAGTGTTAAATACATACTACCATTCTTGAAACCATTGACACACCAATACCAGTTACTACATACGCACTCACTGATTCCTAGGTCTAGACACACATTCACTCATTCACCCATAGAATCACTCATACATACAGTCACTCATCAATACAACACTATCATATGCACTCATACACCTATGCAGACACTCACACACTGCCACTCATCCATGGAGTTACTCACACACCTAGTCAGTCATGCAAAGAATCAATCACACTTCCATTTCCTCAACTATACAGTTATATACACAAAACCTTACTTATTCGAACATATACTAACACATACTTACTCTCTTATACAATCACTGATACAAGTACACAATGATCCATACAGCCACTCTCACATTCACTGGCTCTCATGTATAGTCATTTATATATGCCAACTCTCACATGCACTGTGTTTTACATATGTACTTACTTGGACATGTAGCACTGAGATATCCATTCACTCACCAACACATCAATGCACACAGTCAACCGCCCATATAGCTGTTTCCACATGCACTCTTGAACTCATACACCTAGTGAATCAACTGCTCACACATCTATGCACAGAGTCACACACCTCCCAGCTACCCACACACACACTCAGTCTCCCATTCAAATACTTGGGCAACCAATCAATAACCCATATAGCCACTCATATAGCTACTGATCAACACATGCAGCAGCTTACACAACAACAGATATACTGATGCACACATTCAGACAGTTTAGTCACTAACCCATGCATTTAGTAAGACACATTTAATCACCCACTCATACAGTCAGTCACGCACCTACTAAATCCTTCATCCAGACAATTATAAATCCATTCATTCTTCAATATGTAAAACATATTTAAACTTTACAGAAACACACAGTCACTGGATGATGTCATCAGTGATGTCATCAGTGATGTCAAATGAGATGTCATCAGTGATGTCATTTGAGATGTCATCAATGATGTCATCAGTGATGTCACTGACCATGTCATGAATGATGTAATATGTGACATCATCAGCAGTGGATTGTGGTTGCGCGAAATATAGTTAGTACAACTAACTATATAGGAGCAATTTCAATGGTTTTTTAAAGGCTAATTCCTAACTATATAAGGCCTGAAACCTATGTTTTTTTAAGTGAATATATATATATCTATATATATATATATATATATATATATATATATATACATACAGCAACAGCAGTATTTCAGGGCTCCGCATTTCATCGACCCAGAGAGACCACACGAATCCAAAACGTAAATGAAGGCACACGGTTTATTAAAGTCTAGTCCAACAAAATCTGACGCGTTTCGGGCATCCGCCCTTGCTCACAGACAGTCAGTTAGTGCGGCATTCACATTTAAGTACCCAGAGCTTCACAGTTTTTTTCAATGTGTCAATTAACATTTTTTTCATTAGCATTTTTTTCTTTTTTTCAAACACTACACCATGTGATCATGGAAAGGAAGGACATACTCCATTGTAAGTACTACAAAGTCTGTTTTCCAAACATACATGTTAACAGTCAATCCCTACTACACATTAGATGGTTAAAATCCATAATATATAAAAAATGAGTTAATTAAAATCCATTATTTATAACAATATATTCAATGGCCAATAAATGCGACAAAGTAAATACATTTGGACGCAAATAAAATGATTGCTTATAATGCAAGCAGACCCAAGCGAAGAGAGCCTTGTTGACATACATTCAAAGAGAAACTGAATAATTCATTTAAATAAAACCCATACATTGTGCAAACTACGCAATCATGTGCAAATATGCAAGTAAACATCCTGATAAAGTGCAAGTGCAATGTGCAATTTGTATTATCAGCATTATAAAGTGTCAAAGTGCCATTCTGTGCAAAAATTGCATAAGTGTAGACAATTGGATAAAATCCAATATGAATGGGTTCTATGTCTCTTTTTTATATAACAAGGCAATCTGAAACCAGAATGCTCAGAATGCAAGAAGGCCAACAATGAAATTAAACCAAAAAAGATGGTGAGGTAATATGAATTTTTATGGTCAATTGTGTCCCCTAACGTAGACCCCAACGGCTCCATGTACGTGCTTCAAGTAAATGTATGTTCCCTCCACAACCAGCTATGAAGACGCAAATACATTTGCGTCCAACGTTAACATGTCCTCTTTCAGATCCACCATGAATGGATCGATAATTCAGTTCCTAAGTATGCCTTGCCAACGTCTTTTCATGGTGCACTTTCACGTTTTCCTAGCCCTGCAGAGCTAGGCCCTGATTTCTGCCATCGAGCCCTTTCTGCTCTCTGTCTCCTGAAAGCTGCAGCGTGGGATACATCCCTGACCTCTGTCCTACTCCCTGCGTGGCGAGCGGTGCCTGGCTCGGCCTGCTTGCCTGCCAAAGACAGTATTCTGCCTTCAAGTTATCAGTATAGCCGAGCTCAGCTCCTCGAAAACACATTCCAGTCGAGCAGAATAGATAAACAATTCCCCGGCTGCAAGAGCAAAGGGCCCGGCCTCTCTGTCTCCATGCAAGTAATTCATTGCTCCCGTTACCATGGTAGGCCCATGGCCCCTCGCATTACACGCAGACACGTAGTCACATATGCACGCGTTAATAGTCAGTATAGAGTAGCCTCTGCCCAAGAGACCTTTCCTTCTAGATAATATAGTTCCCTAAACACAAGATATCAGATATGATTTGGGAACGAGTCGATCTGACATGCCAGACTTCTGTCTCTTCCTCTAGTACTAAATGTCAAGTCCCCTGCACCCTCCAGCCTCACGTCAGTCACACGTCATGCTGCTGCGCGCGCATCCTTGCTACAGATTTCTGCTGACATTGCAAGATTCCACTATGTATCCACCCACTTGTGACACTTTCATGTGACGTTTCTAGCACACACCTCTGTGTACGCCCTCGTGCACGCCTTTCTGTTACGCACATGTGTTCTTATCTCGTTTCTCTCAGCTGTTACGCCTTCTGTATCCATCACCACTATATGCATTGACTATATATATTGTACTCTGTTAATAAAGAATTGTCTATCCCTTCCTGATCCTTAATGGTGAAAGGAACATGATACCATGGTTCGAACCATTCCATTTTATGGAATAAAACCCTTATAACTCAGATACCATGGACTCTGCCTCTCATTTCCGAGTGAGTTATTTTATTGAACTTTACCGCATAGAAATTCCGACGGTAAATATTTATTTACCACATTATTTTGGCGCCCGAATAGGGACCCCTCCCCCCTCCCCCCGCGCCGGTAGGTGCGTCGCAGGCTTCGGCCCCTGCCACAGCCGTGACGGACAATTACGCGTACCCGCAGGATTTCCTGTATCTCCCTCAGGCCTACGGAGGTGACGGAGACTGCGATCAGCATCCAGACGAGGCGGTGAGGAGTGTGGAGGATCCCGACCAGAGCCCAGCCGAGAGAGCAAGGCCCGAGGTGTCTAGAGGCCCACCTGTTCCGACGTGCCGGTGACGTCACGAGTCGAGTCAAGTCCAGTCCGGTCCAGTCCAGACGAGTTTCCGAGGCCTTCCGTTCCGTGCTTCCCGGTGAGTACCGTTGCTGGGGACGCATCTAGACGGGTGCATTACTATGTATCCGGTCAAGACGGGTTTGGGTACACAGACCCGGTCTGCACTGTTTTAGCAGTGTATCTGTACTGTTTAGCAGTATATCAAGTAATTCGTGTCTTCAACGGTTCGATTTTGTTTGCGTTATAGAATTTATGTATAGTGAATATGTGTTCAAAATGTTTCTATGTGATTAATGTCGTGGTATGAGTGACTGTTTGATATACATTACTGTGTTTCTGTGTAAAAAGTGTGTTCAAGTTCGAGTAAGTGTCAAGTGCCAAATATCAAGATGCCATTGTTCTCAAAGTTAAGACAGTTAGGAACTAGGAAAGGGATACTAGAAGAAGCGATTCCTATCCCACCTAGGGACACTCCAGGAAATTTTATGTACCATAAACACGGCTTAGATGCCATATTATATCTAGATTTATGGGTCGATTATACTAAGAACCTAGACGAGAAATATAGATGGCCCATTACAGGGACATGGGATGCAGACTGCATCATGAGAGTGGAAGAAGCGCTATGGCAAAAGAAAGCCAGACAATCTCAGAAAGACGCCATAGAATTGTGGGGTAAAGAATCGCATAGACGTACCGAGAAAGAATTCAGAAAAGCAGAAAAACGTAGAGAAGATTCAGATAAAGCTCGAGAAAATGAATTAGTTGTAGAAGGAATACGAGTTAAAGCAGAACAAGTAGACCGACAACAAAACACTCTTGTGAATGGTATGTATCCTCTTTTGGCCGAGGGTTTACCTAAGGCCACTCCGGAAATACCAAAAGATCTGCCCCCTCCATTGGTTCCGACTAAATTACGTCACAAGACCGCAGCAGACATTTTTATTTCTTCCTATTTAGACGATGTAGCTCCTACATATACTACCGCACCTGCCCATGTACCCGCACCACCTGCACCTGCTGATGTCCTCCTACCCCATGATCATCAGCCCCCAGGTCCGCAACAGCATATCCCTCCAGGTCCGCTACCCGCACCCGCTCCCGTTGTCCACCCTGGTATTCAACAACTGCATCCATCTAATCCTTTTGGGACTGGCGTGGTCCAGGACCCAACCCAGCTACAGCAGGTACCGACCCTACAGCCAGGTTATGCTCAAGCCTCCGCATCAGGAGGTGCTACAGGAGGTTATCAAACACCCCCACCGTTACACCGAGTGACAATGAGAGATTTAGCAAAGGCTCGGACACCGAAAGGTGCACCGGCCGAACAACTTAGAAGAGAACTTACAGACTGCAGATATGACTCAGTGCCTGGTACGTCAGGACCCATGTTGTTAGCGTCCCTACGTTTGAGACGCGTTACAGATTATTTGATATTACTACCAGGAATGCCAGAACATCTAGACAAATTGTATTATTTTATTAGAACAGGAGAAGGACCGGAGTCTGTTGCTGAAGCCATGTCACGTCAGAAAGTTGAGAATAAAGGTTTAATAATGCGATTTTTGGTTAATTGTTTAATAAGAGAACAAGATCAGGCAGGTTTTCCGCAAAGTGAGATGAATAGACTGACTAGATGGAGCCAGAATATGGCGGAGGGTAAACATGATAAGGAGAACAGTGTACATCATATGGTTAGAAAGATCCGTAAAGAAATAATAGAAATACATGCCCGCAGAGAACCTGAAGAGCAACTAGAGTCAGATGACGGGAAAACCTCAGAGGAGGAAGAAGAACCAGAGACCACAGCAGAAACGTCGCAATTAGCAACAAGCGACTTGATAGCATATGTAGGTAAGGGAAGATACCTTAAGAAAACAATACGTCCAGAAAGCAAAAGACTTTTTCTCTCTGCTATATCAAATCCGAGTTCTCCTGAACATATGTTTCAGGCTACCGATAAAACACTTCAAGATCGAATGGGGTACCATGTACTCAATTCCATGGATGAACAAGAACTAGCCCGGTCCGCAGTACAATGGGCTAACAATTCTAGTACATATAATGATGATACAGTAGCACAGACGTTTTTGAACCTTTCCCCTGATGAACAGAAATTAGCTGGTATATACATGATTCAGCATCTCATTACGTTGTTCAAAAGCCAACATTCTGATCCAGGTCCCTTACCGGATATATTGATAGAATTACTCTCGAATAGATGGAGAGGCCTAGGTACTGATTTAATTAAAGAAATTCTAGAACATCGACACAAATATAGTGCCTTCTTGAAACCACAGTTTATTTCAGCTCCACCACCCCCAGAAAGAAAAATGTTTTACTTCGACAGACAGAATCCCTTACGGGAAGTACATCCGGTCAGAAAAGACGATAACACACTAGAACGTGTATTCGTATACACACCCATCACTAAAATGGAATTATTGGAAATGAAGAAAATAGTGCCCAGTCATGATAAAGACCCTGCAGGTTTTCACCGAGAGATTAAAGATATGTTACTCATGGGCGATTACACGTATTCAGATATTATGAAAATTTTAAAAGTACTGTTGCCTGCTGGAATTTACGAGAAACTAAAGGAGAAAGAATGGGAGGTGGGAGACACAAAGATTGATTGGGCTGCATTAGAAGTCGAAGAAAATGGTCGTACCCCGGGGTTAGGCCTTGGGGATAAAGCTAAAGCATTACCAGGTTTATTAGTACAGGTTTTGCCTAGACTGTTAACAACTAAAAAGGAAGACTGGGACGCAATCTCAGTCTGTAAGCAGAAACACGATGAAGACACTAGTGATTTTTATTCTAGATTCGAGAAATGTTTTATTATTAACAGTGGCCTGAAAACAAGTAGCGAGTCATACCCACACCTCTTTGTATCAAAATTAGTCGAGAATTCCCTGCCTCAAGTTAAGAACCGTGTTTTGAAAGTAGAAAGTACATGGCAAGCAAATACGCCGTCCCAAATGTTACAAATGTTACAGTACCACCAGAATAGAATTAGGGAAGAACAAGATCACGAACAGAGACGTATGAAAGATACGAAAATGAAAATGTTAGTTGCTCAGTCAGTTCCAGCTGACGATCAGAAAAGGGGTATGACACAGTCAAATAATACGGCGGCTCCCGTTAAAGGGACATGCAACTATTGTAAACAGCCAGGTCACTATGTGAATGAATGTACAGTTCTGAAACACAATATAGCAACAGGAAAAACTAAAGAGAGACCACGTCAGCCTAGACAGGACCAGGTCCAACATCAGGTTCAGCAACATATTCCACAGAACGTACAGCCTATGCCTGCTCCACAACAGACAGTACAGACAGTAGCGGTACCACATCCACAGCCCATTGCCGCAACACAGCAAGTTTCACAGCAGATGTACCAGTACGCACAATCTGATTACCCCGACTATCAGCGATACTCATGAAACAGCCTAGAGAGGGAGGTTGGCTTGCCTCTCATTGAAGTTCCTGTAGATCAAGAGGGTCCTTATGTACATAGTCAAGTATTAGGAAAAGATAGAAAGTTTTTGATTGACACAGGGGCAAGTCGAACAACAATAAGTCACGACGAGGTTCCAGGGGCACCCCTCTCAGGCTCACAGAATGTTTCCCTTGGATTTTCAGGACAGCCTATTGTAAATGAAGTATCGAAACCTGTTCCCCTAGCAGTTGGTCCATTGTCACGTACTACAGACTTATTGCTCACGAAGTCATGTCCAGAAAACGTGTTAGGTATCAAGACACTAAAAGCTCTAGGAGCTGTAATATGTTGTCCTCCGGAAGGAGTTCGACTATTTTTGCGTGACTTTAAGGGTCACTATGTATTACGAGATTTTGATGTCAGATTGAAAAATGTACCAGAACATTTGTGGGCGCAAGGCCCAACTGATGTAGGTTGTATGCACATTACACCATACCGAGTTACACTCAAGCCAGGAGTTGTACTACCCCGAATCCGACAATACAAGTTACCACCCGATGCTGTAGTGGCTTTACTGGAAATCATTGAAGAGCTCATTGCACAGGGAGTGGTTGTAGAAACCGACTCCAATCTATGTAATTCCCCTATCATTCCGATTCTTAAACGTACTGACCCAAATGCACCTCCAGTTTATCTGTGGTGATTGATTTACGAGAATTAAATAAATGCATTGTACCACAGTATCCTGTGGTCCCAGACATCTCATCATTATTGACTGCTATTGATTCAGAGGCGACGTTCTTTACTGTAATTGATCTCAAGAACGCTTTCTTCAGTGTCCCCATTGATCCGGAAAGCCAATATCTTTTCGGATTCTGTTTAAATGGCCGTAGCTTCAAATTTGCACACGCACCTCAAGGATTCACAGAAAGCCCCAGTATCTACAGCCAAGCATTGAAATGACAACTTGACAGTATTCACATGCCAGTTAACACTGCCCTACTCCAGTACGTCGATGATCTGTTGATCA
The DNA here is from genome assembly GCF_964263255.1 of Lissotriton vulgaris. NCBI lineage: Eukaryota > Metazoa > Chordata > Amphibia > Caudata > Salamandridae > Lissotriton > Lissotriton vulgaris. The sequence goes on along the minus strand of NC_141693.1, from coordinate 411,531,111 downwards.
CCGCCCGGAGTGAACCAGAATGTGAGCAAGCATCACTGACAGTTTTGTATTTTCTGGCTGACAAGGGACACAAGGTGTCCCCTTCAAAGCTACAATTCTGTGTTCAGCAAGTGGTGTACCTTGGGCACTTGCTGTCCAAGAGGGGGAGACAGCTAACACCTGACCGCATTCAGTTAATTGCACACTTACCGCAACCTAAGACACAAAAGGAAGTGCGGGCCTTCATTGGTCTCACCTCTTACTGCAGACAATGGATTCCCCAGTACGCATTTCTAGCCAAGCCACTTATACAGTTGACAACACAGGAGGCAGCGACTTCAACTGTCCTCCCTTGGACTCAGGAACACACACAGGCTTTTGATGAATTAAAGAAAGCATTATGTCAAGCACCAGTTTTAGCAACACCATGTTACAGCAAACCTTTTACACTTTTCGTTACAGAACGTGATGGCACAGCATTATCTGTCCTCACACAAGACCAAGCAGGCTCACATAAGCCTTGTGCTTATTTTTCGAGTACATTAGACCCAGTAGCCCAGGCCCTGCCTGCGTGCTTAAAATCAGTTGCAGCGACAGCCCTAGCAATCAGACAAAGTGATTCCATAGTATTAGGACACCAATTGACAGTACAAGTTCCACACTATGTGGAAGTTCTCTTAAACCGAACACAGACTCAACACTTGACTATAGCACGACTGACAGGTTATGAATTGACATTGTTCCAGCCCCACATAGAAATCAGACGCTGCAATATACTCAATCCTGCCACATTGTTACCCTCGAACACAACAGATCCAGCTCCACATGACTGTATAGAGATCATTAATGCAGTAACAAAGCCCCGACGAGACTTGACAGATGTTGCACTGACTAACCCAGACCTAACACTTTACGTGGATGGTTCATGTATGAGAACAAGCACAGGAGAATTAGTGGCCGCATATGCAGTGACCACTGAAACTGAAGTCAAAGAAACACACCGTATTGATACACTGTCTGCTCAAGCTGCAGAGCTCATTGCTCTGACTCGAGCCTGTATAGTAGCCAAGAATAGGAATGTTAACATATACACAGATTCACGTTATGCATTTGGAGTCGTACACGACTTCGGTGTACTCTGGCAAGAAAGAGGTTTCTTGACCTCTCACGGAGCCAAGATCCAGCATGGTCCCCTCATTCAAGCATTGTTAGAAGCAATACATTTGCCATCAGCCATAGCTATCATGAAGTGCAAAGCACATACTAAAGTAACAGATACTATTTCCCAGGGTAACGACCTGGCCGATCGAACCTCGAAACACACAGCTCTGACTCACACACATGCAACTGATATGACAAAGACAATAGTTCCGACACCGACACATTGCATGACAGTTAAGGATCCCGCACTAGATGTAATTGACATACAGACACATGCTACTCCAGACGAAATAAAGAAATGGACTGAACTGGGAGGGATCCAGACAGACCAGGGATGGATGACGAAGGGAAAAGCCACATGGTTTCTCCCCGACTCTATGGTTCAAGTTATGATTAACACCGCACACAGTCCAGCACACTTAGGAGAAAAGGCCATGTTAGACAGTTTACAGAATCTCTGGTACAACAAACATTTACGAGCAGCAGCAAAACAGAAAGTGCGTACTTGCATGATCTGTTGTCAGTTCAACCCAGGTAAAAGCATTCCTGTAGAGCAAGGTGGATTCAATCCTCCCGATCACCCTTTTGAAGTCCTCCAGATGGATTATATCCAGATGGAACGATGTCGAGGATTCAAATATGTCCTCGTAGTTGTATGTGCACTTTCCCGTTGGACAGAAGCATATCCAGTCCCAGATTACACTGCTCCGACCACTGCCAAACAGTTGGTTCGTGAATTCTTCCCGCGGTACGGTTTGCCTCGTGTCGTGTACTCAGATAACGGTCAGCCATTCTCGTCCGAGCTAATGAAGCAGGTATCACTCCTGCTAGGATATCAGTGGAAATTCCACTGCGTCCGACATCCCGAGGCAGCAGGCCTCGTGGAACGCCACAATCAGACACTGAAAACACGTCTTGCTAAGATTTGTGCCGAGAAAGGGGTAGACTGGATAGTCGCCTTGTCAGTTGCATTGTTTTACATGAGAATGGTAGCTCATTCCAGAACAGGGCTATCCCCGTACGAGCTGGTCTTTGGTAGGCCACCGAATATGTGGGGGACGCCTTTGCCGAGGAAAATAACCAATGTTGATAGTAACATGTTGAAAGATTACCTTGCCTCCTTGATGTCTGCTACAATCTTGTCGTTCACAGGTGCTGCAGCCTTTCCCGACAACACCGAGGTGAAGCCACACGAGATCGTCCCTGGAGATCTGGTCTTTATTCGGAATTTCGACAGGAGGAGTCCGCTGGAGCCCCGCTGGCAGGAGCCGAAGCTTGTTTTATTAACTACAAGGACAGCAGTGAAAGTGGAGGGCCGCAAGGGCTGGCTCCACTCGAGTCACATCAAGAAACACTATGGACTGCCGCCAAAGACTGACTCTCAGCCCTGCCCCATTCCAGAGACTGATACTAAACTCCCCCTGGTAGAGAAAACTCCTCAGCAGGAGTATCGATTGAAATTAAGGTCTAGCAAGTCAGACAGTTTAATTGTTTAAGTCCTCCCCTAGGTGAAGCGGTTAGACAGGTTCCTGACATGTACAAGTTAGACCCCAATAGAGAGAGAGATAGACAGAAACAGCTCAAGAAACGAGAATATTGTAAATCTCTCCGTAGTCACTGCATCGTGACATTATTGATTATGTTTTTTCTGAGTCTTACAATTATTGCTGCAAGTTTATTATTACACATGTACTTTCCTATTTCCATACATGCACATTTTTTCCAAATAGCACTGTCGAGCATACTTTCAGTGAATTGCCCCTGCGCGAGTTATTTTACCGGCTTGCGCTGCGCAACAATACTTTTATCAGTATGTTACATCATTCCCATCAGACCAGCAATGCTACCAATTGTTGGATATGTGGCCGACTCCCTCCCTATCAGAAATACAAGGGAGTCCTGCCCCTCTTCCCGTATCCGTTCACACATAATGGTTCATGTGGTGCCTGGTTTAGTTTAATACATTCTTTAGATTCTGATTCCATAGTCTACCAAGGCAATTGGGTATGGGGAAATCTGAACACAGTTATGCATAAAGCATGTTACCCTAACAAGGAGGGTCTTCCACAAAGGACAGGGACCGATCTAGAAAATGAAGTATATGGATTAGGTAATTATACACTTAACCTCATGATTCTGAATGTCCAGTCCGATACAGGACCAGGCTTACCCTCTATGTCAGTGTTACCAGTCAAAGGCGAATTATGTGTCAGAAAGAATGGTTCAGTACACCTAGGTCATAGTAAATGTACTACTGTGATCGAATTCAGTGATAAAGGCAAGTCTACATTCAAAGCTACCCGCCATTCCTATTTCATTTGTGGTCATACAGCCTATATACGTTTGCCACTAGATTGGGATGGGACATGTTACATTGCATTCCTTCTGCCACCTGTTTTTCTAGCTCCACCTGATTATCAGAAGAACTCCCGTCTAGTACCTAATAGACCCAAGAGAGAACTCCCGATTGTCGACTATACTGAAACGGCATGGGAACGATACATAGATTTCAATAAAGGTTTCTTTCCCTATTTAGGAGCTATCTTCAATAGCAAATCAATACGTCACTTGACTAGAACCCTTGAAGCAGTGGTAAATGAAACTACTTCCGCCCTAGGCAACTTAACAGAGGAACAGTCTGCTATGAGACTTGTTGTTCTTCAAAATTGTCTTGTTCTTGACGTCATCCTGGCCGATAGGGGCGGAGCCTGTAGAGTCATCGGATCGAGTTGCTGTGTTTTCATTCCAGAAAACGCACCGTCAGTATATAGAGCCATAACCTGTCTCCATAAGATTGCAAGTCAGATACACCAGAATCCAGGCACCTGGATTTGGTCCGGTTGGTTCTGGAGCGTGTTATCAGCCTGGGGATGGAAAGTCCTATCCTTCCTCGGAATAGCCCTTCTCCTAGTATCCAGCTGTTGCCTATGTATACAGTGTGGGCCAGCGATTTGCGGCTTGTGCGCCACATCATGTTTTCCTCATCCAAGTCCACGTTCTAAATCCCGCCTGAAAAAGGAAGAGCAAATGATGTTATATGAACAAATTGATGGACTAATGAAGATTGATATATCATGAAGGGTCCGTAGGGGACAAGGAGGGAATGAGGTAATATGAATTTTTATGGTCAATTGTGTCCCCTAACGTAGACCCCAACGGCTCCATGTACGTGCTTCAAGTACATGTATGTTCCCTCCACAACCAGCTATGAAGACGCAAATACATTTGCGTCCAACGTTAACATGTCCTCTTTCAGATCCACCATGAATGGATCGATAATTCAGTTCCTAAGTATGCCTTGCCAACGTCTTTTCATGGTGCACTTTCACGTTTTCCTAGCCCTGCAGAGCTAGGCCCTGATTTCTGCCATCGAGCCCTTTCTGCTCTCTGTCTCCTGAAAGCTGCAACGTGGGATACATCCCTGACCTCTGTCCTACTCCCTGCGTGGTGAGCGGTGCCTGGCTCGGCCTGCTTGCCTGCCAAAGACAGTATTCTGCCTTCAAGTTATCAGTATAGCCGAGCTCAGCTCCTCGAAAACACATTCCAGTCGAGCAGAATAGATAAACAATTCCCCGGCTGCAAGAGCAAAGGGCCCGGCCTCTCTGTCTCCATGCAAGTAATTCATTGCTCCCGTTACCATGGTAGGCCCATGGCCCCTCGCATTACACGCAGACACGTAGTCACATATGCACGCATTAATAGTCAGTATAGAGTAGCCTCTGCCCAAGAGACCTTTCCTTCTAGATAATATAGTTCCCTAAACACAAGATATCAGATATGATTTGGGAACGAGTCGATCTGACATGCCAGACTTCTGTCTCTTCCTCTAGTACTAAATGTCAAGTCCCCTGCACCCTCCAGCCTCACGTCAGTCACACGTCATGCTGCTGCGCGCGCATCCTTGCTACAGATTTCTGCTGACATTGCAAGATTCCACTATGTATCCACCCACTTGTGACACTTTCATGTGACGTTTCTAGCACACACCTCTGTGTACGCCCTCGTGCACGCCTTTCTGTTACGCACATGTGTTCTTATCTCGTTTCTCTCAGCTGTTACGCCTTCTGTATCCATCACCACTGTAGGAAGGTGGATATCTGACTATGGTTACCCCCAAACTTTTTGCCTGGTGTTTAGCTGGTTTTTTACTTAGTTGGCCTGGGATCCTGCTATTCTGGGCCCCAGGCTGATTGCTCTCTCCTTAAAATGGACTCCATGTACCTTAGGTGCATAACACAATTGGAATTGGTTCACCTTATAGGCCCCTGTAACAGTGTACCATAGGTACCCAGGGCATAGGTGTAGCCAAGGCCTACCAGGGGCTGCAGCATGTATTGTGCCACCCCTGGCCTGGCCTCCATATTTGACACAACTGGCTGATCACTCAGCTGGGGTAAGTTGGTGTAATCACCTCTTACTTAGGCACAGTATGCCTGTGCCTAACCCTAAACTGGACACATATGTTCCTATCAGCCACTCCTATGGAAGGCCTCATCAATCCTGGAGGCAGAGTGCTTGGAAATATGTGAGATGGTGCTCTAGCATGAGCTGAGCCTGTCTGCAGCTGTCGGGAACCACTCCCTAAGCTGTTCCGGGATATTGCCATACCATATACTCTTAAGTGCATTATAATCCTCGCGGTTAAATGCTATCTTTGGTTTGGCTTTATCAAAACATGTCGAGTAAGGTGTCATACGAATTGGAATACTATCCCCTCGCCAATTCTGGCGACGGGGATAGCATTCCACCCTTCTAGAGGGACACGACATGTGTGTAGCCTTAACCCCGGTTAAAGTTAAACAGAGCCTCAGCTTCACAAAATGGACGCTGCCACCACAGACACAAGTCTGGCCTCCTGCTGCTGACCGAAACTCGGCAGATGGTGGCCTGGACAAAGGGTTTCCTGCCTTGGGAGGTGCGAGCACCACCCCAGACAGGATTTTGTGTATTGGGTAGGACAGGGCTGAATAGATTGAGACATGCCTGGGGCACACAAGGTGTCCCTGTGCATAAGCCAGCCCAAACCGGTTCTGGGGCTTTCCAGCCCCAGTCCTGGCGAGGAGCTGGACAAAGGAAAGGGGGTGTAACCGCCCCCCTTCCTGGTTCCTCCCAGAGGAGGGACCTAGTAGGTGATCCACCCCCTAGATTGGAATAAGAGGGGGAGCAGTGCCATTGCACGGCAGATCATCCCGAAATCAACTTAAAACTAAGAAGAAGACTGGACTTCGACATTCTGCTGCACAGAAGACTGAAGAAGAATCTCCCTTGTGGCCAAGGAGTGACCACCCTGTGAACACAGGCACCAACCAGCAACTCGACATCTGCTTTGCCGCCGCCTCCCGCCGGAGACCGAGCCCAGAGCCCGACAAGAACCAGATTCCCAGACCTCTCAGAGCCCGATCCACAGTCCCTGCAAAGAAGGGACCCGTGGAGGCACCGAGTGACGTGGGACCGGACCTCTTGAAAGACACCCGAAAAGCTGACTGCGCAGCTTCTGAGGCATCCTCGACGTTGTGCTTTGGGGATTGAGAACCCCCACCACCGAGCCGCCCTTGCACCGAAGATCAGCCCTCCAGCATCTCCACGATCTGCGTGGGGCCCTTTTGCATTGTGCCACTCGACGCGCCATCCCGGCCACTAGCCACGCGGCCAGCGGCCATCTTGGCGACGAACCCGAAGATTTAAACAGCAGGTCTGGTTGCTCCAGACCTACCCAAGCTCCTGTGAAAAGGAGCACCCGCTCTGACCTTGCTGGTCCGAGTGAACAGCATCTTTCAACTTCTGCGTGGCTTGCATTTGCCAAGGCCTGTTTGCTCCGACCAGGTCGCCGACACCGCCAACAGCGAGAAGCCTACGTGGGACAGCTCGTGACCGACTCCTGGACGTCCTCGACCCCGGGTATCCACGTGGCTGCAGAAAGAAGCTACCCGACAACGCCTGTTTGCACCCGACATCACCTGGTTCCACTCTGGTTCCACGGCAGTCACTGGCTAGTGACTTTGAACACTGTCCCCTCTGCTTTCAGGTCTTCACATCTACAGATCCACCCTTGGATCCACCGGAACTCTTCTCATCGAGCCGCCTGCAGCATCTCCTGCTCCAAGCACCATCGACCAGCGTGACGAAACCCGACACATCTTCGACCCTGTGCACCCGCTTCCTGTGGGTGAGGTAACTCAGCTCCGCCGGTGCTCCTGCACTGGTACACATCCCAAGGGCCTGTGTTTTAAGTTTCAGCTCCGTAGGTCACTCGGAAGGTTCCTAACTTTCTAACTTTGTGCTTTTTACGCACCATAGACTTTGTATTGAGAAGTGCGTGCACTTTGGACACTGCACCCGAGTCCCGTGGGCCTTTCCCGACTTAGTTATTTCCAGTCTCGAATAGCTCCAGCGATTCCCAAGGCCCTAGGCCTCTTCACTTTCCTCCTGGTATCCCTTATACCACTTATTTAGTATATGGTTTAGGTGGCCCCTAGGGCTCATCCATATTGTGCAACTTTTGTGTATTTTAAACTGTCTTGTGATTTAACGCTTGTGCTTCTGTGCTCATAAAGAGTCCAGGGGATTTTATAGTTAATAAATCAATATATATTTTCAATATATATCTGTGTGGTGTCCCTTTCATTTGGTATTCAAGGGGGTTGTGTATGGTATTACAGCTGGCTTCACATGCCTTTCAGAGTTTAGCCTAAGACTGCTTTGTCCACGTTACCACTAGGATAACTGGTCTACAAGGTTGAATTACAACCATCATCATAAGGGTTGCTTGGCATGGTACAAAGTGATCACTAGAATTAGTGAGCATTATATACCAGGCCAACTTCTCACATTGGTGAGCAGCGGTGGGATCTGAGCTTGCTGTTGTTTTACCATTACAATCTTTGAGATTATCATCTGAAAGATCACACAGGTACCTGCTAGGTACATATAAAACAAGACTAGTATACTTAAGTTCTACTGAACTTAGTTGTTGTAGAGCAAAGGGAGTAGCACACCCTAGCTACAACTACTAGATAGGTTTAGTAGGTAAACACCAGTGTAGGTAGATTGCAACACATCCACCCACACTAGAGCAATGTCTGGAACAGAGGGGTCCAGTGGACTTACTCCTGTTGAGAGTGACCCTCCAAGGGCACCATCCCAGTTTGCTATTTTTCCCTTTAAGGAATTAAGACAGCTTTGTGTCTTAAGGGGTCTGAAGACAGGGCCTTCCCCTACTACAGACCACCTAAGAGAGCTCTTGGATCAGTCTGAGGCTCTAAAGACCTCTAAAGCAAACCCCACAGGGAATGCTGAAGGAGGCCATCCTTCAGAGGATGATACTGTAGACACCCCTGCCCCTATCATCCTGGTAGATGAGGATGCCTCCACCACTGGAGCCCCTCAGATAGATGTAGAGGAAGAAGAAGAAGAGGGGGAGGAGGTGGAAAGCAGTGAGTCAGATGATGACAGAGATAGTCAGGTGCTGGTCAGTAGACTGAACCAGGCTAACCTAAGTCAACTTGGGAATGAATCAGGTAACAACCCATTCAGACCCCCAGGTGGACTTAACCAGGAGCCTAGGAGGAGAAGGATTCACTCAGGTGACTCTGACAACTCCTATGCTTCTCGAGGTTCTCATGGTCACTCCAGAAGGAGGATGACTAGCCCTCAGAGAAGGGAACATGAGACCAAATTGAGAGAATCTCAAATTAGAGAGGCTGACTTGAGAGTCCAGAGACAAGAGTTAGAGATTGCCCTGGCCCAAGAGAAACTTGCTAGAGCAAGACAGCCTAGAGAGAGTGGATTAGGATCCACTGGTGGCAGCAATATCCAGAAGGATAAAGACAGGTCCTTTGATACAAGAAACCTGAGTAAGATTGTGCCCCCCTACAAAGCTGGGGATGACATCCATAAATGGATAACTGCAATGGAGAGAGCCTGCAGAGTACAGCAGATCCCTCAGGAGCAGTGGGCAGCAATCTTGTGGCTCTCCTTTGAAGGTAGAGGCCGAGACAGACTCCTCACAGTTAGTGATGGGGATTCTAGAAACTACATGGTCCTGAAGAGTGCTCTGATTGATGGGTTAGGCTTAACCACTGAACAGTACAGGTTAATGTTCAGAGATACCCAGAAGACACAGACTCAGGACTGGTCTGAATTTGTTGAGTGTGCCACTAAGGCTCTGGAGGGCTGGTTGCTGGGAAGTAAGGTTACTGACTATACAGGATTGTATAATTTAATTATGAGAGAGCAAATCTTAAGTAATTGTCAAAATCAGCTTCTACATCAGCACCTGGTTGACTCTGATCTGACCTCCCCACAAGAATTGGGTAGGAGGGCAGACAAATGGGTCAGAACCAGGATCAGGCCTAAGAACCAGGGTGGTGACCAAAAGAAAGAGACTACCAAGCCTCAAGAGAAGGGTGGGGATAAAAGTAAGGAAAAGACTTCCCCAGGGCCCCAAAACTCCAAGAATGGGGGTGGGTCCCAAGACACTTCTACATCCCAGAAAAAGCCTTATTGTCATACCTGTAAACAGGTGGGGCATTACAAAACAGATAGCTGTTGTCCCAAGAATGGCAATAAGGAGAATATACCTCCAGGTAAGGCTCCAACACCTCCTGTCACTGTTAGCAGTGGTCCCCCAGGTGGTGGGAGCACCCCCAAGAATTTGGGTGGGTTTACTTTTGGAGGACAGGTGGACTCTGGCCTATCCAGGTCCCCTAACTCAGATACTCTTGTCTATGAGACTGGCATGGGGTTTGCCAATTTCACAGCTTGCCCAAACACTTTGAGCAAGTATAGACAGGAGCCCCTCATCAATGGCTTGAAAGTGGAGGCCTTCAGAGACACAGGGGCTAGCATCACCATGGTGGCTGAATGTCTAGTCCCCTCAAGGCAACTTTTACCTGATGCCAGATATCAGGTGACAAACATTGATGGCATAGAAACCAATCATCCCATGGCAGTAGTCAATCTTAGCTGGGGAGGTGTCACTGGCCCAAAGAGAGTGGCAGTGTCAGCAAACTTGCCTGTAGATTGCCTACTGGGTAATGATTTGGAAATCTCAGCCTGGGCTGAGGTTGAACAGCAAACCCATTCTAGAATGGTAAATCTCCATGGAAAGGTTAGTGGGGCTGTGATGGCTACAGCCCCAATCCAAGATGTCCTTCCTGAAAAGGTTGGGAGGGCTGAGCAAACCTCAGCCCCATCTTTAGATAACCTCCCTCCTGAAAAGAGTAGCAGGGCTGTACTAGTAACAGCCCATACCCAAACTGAGTCTCCTCCTGAAAAGGTTGGTGGGGCTGTGATGGCCACAGCCCAAACTCAAACTGATACATGGGTAGTGAAGCCTGAAATGATGGATCACTCCACCCAAACAGAGAGCATTGAGGAGGAAGAGAAATCTCCCTCCCACCAGACTTTAGGAAAGGATCAGCCTCCTCAGGGAACTGATCTTACCCCTGATGAAGGAACTGACCCAGAGGTTGTTAGGCCTGGCCTGACAGAGCCTCTGATGGCAGTGGACCCTTCTCAGGAGGGACCCAGTCTGGAGCAGGTAACCTGCCCCTCTCTACCTTGCCTTACTCAGCCCAGGGCTGCAGAGGACAAGAAGGACAGTGAGACCCAAAGGGCCCCCTGTCAAATAAAGCACCCCCATCAACAGATTAGGGGCACCGAAACTAGTAGCCCTAGTGAGGTGAAAACTTTAAAAACTCCTGAGGGATCCCCCTTAAAAGTAGTTAGGGACCTCCCCCAGATGGATATTGTTGGGCACAGCCAAACCTGGGACCACAAGGCCCCACACCTGACCTGTCCCTCCAGTAAGCCAAACAGAGGGACCCAGCCTCCAGCTTTAGGTAGCCAGAGGTTGACCCTGAGAGCACAGTGCAACTCAGTCAGAGAAAGAAAGGCACACATGGTGGAGAATGATTGGAGGAAGCTGAGCCCTACAGAGGAGACTCACTTCAGTACTCCATCTCAACACCAGCCTTTGACTTTGCAAAGACACACCACAGGTAGAGATTCCCTATGGTGGAGACCCTCAGATACCCTTAGGGTGAGGGATTGCTTAGTGGACCATGAGACAGGGGGTTACCAAGCCAGAGCTGGTACTTCCTTATATGGCCACTTAGGCAATATAGGCTTACCTGGTCAAGGATAGCCTTATCTCCTTTCGTTTGGGGGGGGGGGTTATGTAGGAAGGTGGATATCTGACTATGGTTACCCCCAAACTTTTTGCCTGGTGTTTAGCTGGTTTTTGACTTAGTTGGCCTGGGATCCTGCTATTCTGGGCCCCAGGCTGATTGCTCTCTCCTTAAAATGGACTCCATGTACCTTAGGTGCATAACACAATTGGAATTGGTTCACCTTATAGGCCCCTGTAACAGTGTACCATAGGTACCCAGGGCATAGGTGTAGCCAAGGCCTACCAGGGGCTGCAGCATGTATTGTGCCACCCCTGGCCTGGCCTCCATATTTGACACAACTGGCTGATCACTCAGCTGGGGTAAGTTGGTGTAATCACCTCTTACTTAGGCACAGTATGCCTGTGCCTAACCCTAAACTGGACACATATGTTCCTATCAGCCACTCCTATGGAAGGCCTCATCAATCCTGGAGGCAGAGTGCTTGGAAATATGTGAGATGGTGCTCTAGCATGAGCTGAGCCTGTCTGCAGCTGTCGGGAACCACTCCCTAAGCTGTTCCGGGATATTGCCATACCATATACTCTTAAGTGCATTATAATCCTCGCGGTTAAATGCTATCTTTGGTTTGGCTTTATCAAAACATGTCGAGTAAGGTGTCATACGAATTGGAATACTATCCCCTCGCCAATTCTGGCGACGGGGATAGCATTCCACCCTTCTAGAGGGACACGACATGTGTGTAGCCTTAACCCCGGTTAAAGTTAAACAGAGCCTCAGCTTCACAAAATGGACGCTGCCACCACAGACACAAGTCTGGCCTCCTGCTGCTGACCGAAACTCGGCAGATGGTGGCCTGGACAAAGGGTTTCCTGCCTTGGGAGGTGCGAGCACCACCCCAGACAGGATTTTGTGTATTGGGTAGGACAGGGCTGAATAGATTGAGACATGCCTGGGGCACACAAGGTGTCCCTGTGCATAAGCCAGCCCAAACCGGTTCTGGGGCTTTCCAGCCCCAGTCCTGGCGAGGAGCTGGACAAAGGAAAGGGGGTGTAACCGCCCCCCTTCCTGGTTCCTCCCAGAGGAGGGACCTAGTAGGTGATCCACCCCCTAGATTGGAATAAGAGGGGGAGCAGTGCCATTGCACGGCAGATCATCCCGAAATCAACTTAAAACTAAGAAGAAGACTGGACTTCGACATTCTGCTGCACAGAAGACTGAAGAAGAATCTCCCTTGTGGCCAAGGAGTGACCACCCTGTGAACACAGGCACCAACCAGCAACTCGACATCTGCTTTGCCGCCGCCTCCCGCCGGAGACCGAGCCCAGAGCCCGACAAGAACCAGATTTCCAGACCTTTCAGAGCCCGATCCACAGTCCCTGCAAAGAAGGGACCCGTGGAGGCACCGAGTGACGTGGGACCGGACCTCTTGAAAGACACCCGAAAAGCTGACTGCGCAGCTTCTGAGGCATCCTCGACGTTGTGCTTTGGGGATTGAGAACCCCCACCACCGAGCCGCCCTTGCACCGAAGATCAGCCCTCCAGCATCTCCACGATCTGCGTGGGGCCCTTTTGCATTGTGCCACTCGACGCGCCATCCCGGCCACTAGCCACGCGGCCAGCGGCCATCTTGGCGACGAACCCGAAGATTTAAACAGCAGGTCTGGTTGCTCCAGACCTACCCAAGCTCCTGTGAAAAGGAGCACCCGCTCTGACCTTGCTGGTCCGAGTGAACAGCATCTTTCAACTTCTGCGTGGCTTGCATTTGCCAAGGCCTGTTTGCTCCGACCAGGTCGCCGACACCGCCAACAGCGAGAAGCCTACGTGGGACAGCTTGTGACCGACTCCTGGACGTCCTCGACCCCGGGTATCCACGTGGCTGCAGAAAGAAGCTACCCGACAACGCCTGTTTGCACCCGACATCACCTGGTTCCACTCTGGTTCCACGGCAGTCACTGGCTAGTGACTTTGAACACTGTCCCCTCTGCTTTCAGGTCTTCACATCTACAGATCCACCCTTGGATCCACCGGAACTCTTCTCATCGAGCCGCCTGCAGCATCTCCTGCTCCAAGCACCATCGACCAGCGTGACGAAACCCGACACATCTTCGACCCTGTGCACCCGCTTCCTGTGGGTGAGGTAACTCAGCTCCGCCGGTGCTCCTGCACTGGTACACATCCCAAGGGCCTGTGTTTTAAGTTTCAGCTCCGTAGGTCACTCGGAAGGTTCCTAACTTTCTAACTTTGTGCTTTTTACGCACCATAGACTTTGTATTGAGAAGTGCGTGCACTTTGGACACTGCACCCGAGTCCCGTGGGCCTTTCCCGACTTAGTTATTTCCAGTCTCGAATAGCTCCAGCGATTCCCAAGGCCCTAGGCCTCTTCACTTTCCTCCTGGTATCCCTTATACCACTTATTTAGTATATGGTTTAGGTGGCCCCTAGGGCTCATCCATATTGTGCAACTTTTGTGTATTTTAAACTGTCTTGTGATTTAACGCTTGTGCTTCTGTGCTCATAAAGAGTCCAGGGGATTTTATAGTTAATAAATCAATATATATTTTCAATATATATCTGTGTGGTGTCCCTTTCATTTGGTATTCAAGGGGGTTGTGTATGGTATTACAGCTGGCTTCACATGCCTTTCAGAGTTTAGCCTAAGACTGCTTTGTCCACGTTACCACTAGGATAACTGGTCTACAAGGTTGAATTACAACCATCATCATAAGGGTTGCTTGGCATGGTACAAAGTGATCACTAGAATTAGTGAGCATTATATACCAGGCCAACTTCTCACAACCACTATATGCATTGACTATATATATTGTACTCTGTTAATAAAGAATTGTCTATCCCTGATCCTTAATGGTGAAAGGAACATGATACCATGGTTCGAACCATTCCATTTTATGGAATAAAACCCTTATAACTCAGATACCACGGACTCTGCCTCTCATTTCCGAGTGAGTTATTTTATTGAACTTTACCGCATAGAAATTCCGACGGTAAATATTTATTTACCACAATGGATCTGTAGTAGAGAAACCACTGTAGATAAGTTCTGACGTGGTTATATGACAGGAAAACAGAGAATGACAAGTAGTACTGTGTGGCTATGTCCTAATAAAGTAAAAAAGTGTATCCCAAAAAAAAAATATTTAACAGGTGGAAAAAAGCTGTATGGCAACGACCATGAAGCAATTTATGATAGGGAAAATGAGAAAGTAAAAGGGTATGTATATGAAATTCTGTGTACAAAGATATCCCAAAACCAATGATATTACTGACAGATGTTATTATGCAGTAAGTAGAAAAACAGGCAACAAAGGTTTAAAGGAAAACGTGCAAATCTTCTGTATTATTGAGCCCATTTGGAAATCTGCTGTCTAATTCCAAAATAAACTGGGACTCAAGTCCCCTCAGCATCTTATCTCTGACCCCACCCCTCGCAGATTTGTCTACAGAGGCGATGACAAAGTATGATAGGCATTGTAAATCATTTTTGTGAATGCTTTTAAAATGCCTAGCCGCCGGATATGATGGATCATTGTTCACGATGGCACGGAGATGATGAAGGATCCTGACATGCACGGGTTGCCGCGTACTGCCGACATACCTAAGTCCACATGTGCATGTCAGGACGTATATGGTAAACTCAGTTTTACAAGTGAACTGGCCCCTGATGTTAATTGGGTCAGCACAGAATGGTGTGTAATACTGAGTAGTAGATTTGCCAAATTTGCACGCCCTGCAGGAAGTGCAGCGTTTGAAACCAGAGCGAGATTTCATCCACTCTTGTTTCTTCCTAAGTTCAGGAAAATCATGACAGATATGTGATCTTAAGGAAGGGCCCTTCCGAAAGGTCACAGTTGGACCATCAGGCAGTCTAGGTTTTAACACCTGATCTGTAAGCAAGACTGGCCACCTTTGTGACATGATAGATTTTATTAGTCTTGCTTGCCTACTATAGGCAGTTATGAGTCTATATATATATATATATTCATCCAAAACAGCATTCCAGACTAGCTCTCGGGCAAAGAATCACAGCTCACGAAATTAGTCCGTAAAGTAAGGTTTATTACACCATGAACCCGACGTGACGCGTTTCGCGCTCCAAAGAGCGCTTGATCACACACATTGTCAATAAAGTTTCGTATATTTAAACGCTTTGCAAACATAATGGAGAGAGGACTGCACCCAAAAAAAAGTAAGCGCCATTTTGGAAAGGTATACAATACACTGAAAATACTGTTAAGTGTGTCTAGTATATAATACCATTACATTTCACATGAATGATCAGAATACAGTATAATATAATCCCAGCGATGAGTTACCTTCCAAATATTAAGGCATACTATCATCCTTCACTCAAATTAATTAATCAAGTTAGACGTTATACTAATTCATTGGTTAACATTTCTTATTAAAGTAGTGGCGCTACCCGTTTGTCTCAGCATGTAATTCCAAGTCATATGTTAGGAATACTATGTGTTGTGGAACAATCAAGCAAGAGGTACGAGCGTGGTCAAAAGTATTCAAGGCCAAAGTCTTACGTAGTATTTATAATGTATTTTAGTATTTTAGTATATGTTTTTATAGTATTTATAATGTTACAATGGTTACCAAAGGATCGGCTTGCAATGGCTGTCAGAGTAGATGTCGACAGTCGTGTATTTAGACTAATGTCAGTCAAGAAATCTCCCCTAGTAACATCGTATGTTCATACTACATGAAGTGCTAAAAGAAATAATGTTGCCCTCGTGGTCCTAGCGTCTTAATGAGTACTTCCTGGTTAGTGGAATAGGACACTGGAGACAATCATCAAAACATAGACATCACAACATACGTGACAATATTATACTCTGGTTAGTGAGTATACTCTGAATGATATTCCCCGAAATGCACTCACGTTAGAACGAAACTAGGGTTAGCCTTCTCATTCCCATCAACAATAGTACATCTAGTGAATCAAAAAAGTGCTCTTATGACTAAATAAGAAAAACAGTTAAAATCCAAATACTTTCATAGATGGTTTAAGGGTAGAGGATAACCACAGTGAAAGGATTAGGGTACAGGTGCCGCAGATCTGAGGCCTCCTCCCTCCCTTTCTTCCTGTGAGATATATATATATATATATATATATATTCATTGAAAAAACATAGGTTTCACACATGTTATAGTTAGCTGGACATTTCAGTCATACAAAACCTTTGAAATTCCCCCGTTATAGTCAGTTCAGCTAACTATAACTCGTGCGTTCGCAATGCACTGTTGACATCTCAAATGACATCACTGATGACATCATCCAGTGAATGTGTGTCTTTCTGAAAAATAAATATTTATATATGTTTATCTAAAGGTCGACGGAAGAATAAATGAGTAAATAAGTGTCTAAATGGATGTTTTTTTTGTAAAATTGATTATATAACTGACTTATTAAGTGTACCTTGGTGAATACATGTATTAGCGAGTAATGTTTAAATATGTAAATATCTGTATCAGTGTCTCACTTTGTGTATAACTGAATGCGTGGATTGGTGAGTAGCTACATGAGTGTCTATATGGGTTATTAGTTGATTTTTGAGTATGAGTGTCTGTATGGTTTGGTGGGGGGTATTAATTATCAGATAGATGCATGAATGGGAGACTTTGGGAGATTTTAACCTTCACTTTGACGACCAGGAAGATCGGTCGGCGGTAGCCCTTCAATGTGACCTAAAAGCTTGTGATGTTAACCTTATAAACCTGGAGGCCACCCATAATAAGGGTCATCTACTTGATCCTATCTTTACAAACATTACTGCTATGAAAGCTGCCTCCCCGATTCCCCTCCCGTGGACGGACCACTTTATGATCCCCTTCGCATGGCAAACTGAGCTGGAGAGTACTTCCACCATCAGTGTCTGTGCGCCTGATAGACCCTGGTCTAGGCTGTCTGTGGAGAACTTGACACGTAGTCTGGAGGGCTCGCGCCCATCGCTAGCGAAGGACCCGGTGTTGGCGGATGCAGATTTTTGCAGATGGATGTCCAATACACTCGACTCCGTCCTCTCCATAAGATCAGCAGGAAGGAGGGAGAAAAGAACCTGCTACGCTCCTTGGTACACGCCAGAGCTGAGAGCTATGCGGAGGGCCTGTAAAAAACTGGAACGTGCCTGGAGGAGGAATTGGGAAGTAGCTTGTAAGACCGAATATCGAGCTGCGATAAGGAATTACAAACTCACCATCCGGTGTGCTAAAACTCAGTTCCTGGAGAAGAGAATTAGCAATGCCTCCAACTCCTCCAGAGAAACATTTCTAGTGGTCAAGGAACTTCTGAGGGTTCCGGCACCCCCTGCTTCCACTGATAACTTAGCAGAGTACTTCCATACTAAAATCGAAATTTTTTTGACCACCCTGCCCCAAATTAACATAGGAGCTGAGCCCTTCGAGGACGGCGGGAGACCCCTGGAGACCCTTGAGTCTCTCGGACCAGTATCTGAGGACGAGGTTCTTAAGGTCCTGGTGACAGTTAAGAGTGGTTCTCCCCGTGATGTAGTCCCCATGAGGATTCTCAAACTGGTTGCCCCTTCCATTGCGGAACCAATTACCGAGGTCATCAATGCCTCGTTGGGTTCCGGGGTGGTGCCAACCAACTGGAAGGGTGCAATATTAAAAGCCTTCCTAAAGAAACCTAGCCTCGATCCCCTCGACATGGCGAACTATAGGCCCATTTCGTTACTTCCGGGACTCAGTAAAATCACGGAAAAATTGGTTAATTTCCAGCTATCCAATTTCCTTGAGTCCAACGGCTTATTGAGAAGTTCTCAAATGGGCTTTCGCCCGGGTCAAGGCACCGACACCGCCTTGCTGGCAGTCGTTGAAGAAGCACGTTGCATTTTGGATTCAGGAGGATCAGTGGCAGTGATCCTCCTGGACCTTAGTGCGCGTTTGATACCATTAACCATCAAGTGTTACTTCAACGGCTGTCAGATGTCGGAGTGCGGGGGATTGCGCTGAAATGGCTGAGGTCATTTCTAAGCGCTCGGACTTTTAAGGTCTGGGAAGGTGGCGCACGATCGGCATCCACCCACCTCCATTGCGGAATGCCGCAGGGCTCCTCCTTGAGCCCCACATTATTTAATGTGTACATGGCCCCCTTGGAGGATGTGGTGGCTCCATTTAACATCAAAATCGTGAGTTTTGCCGATGACACCCAGCTGGTGTTTGCCCTTTCCCAGGCCATGGAAAATCCCCAGGTGCTGCACTCCTGCCTATCCAAAGTCCATACTTGGATGCGGGAATCAGCACTAAAGCTGAACGGTTCAAAGACCGAAATAATGCTTATGGGGAAGAAGAGTCCCTCACTCCCCCGGTCTGTCTGGCCTAGTTGTCTGGGATCCCCTCCCAAACCCAAGGCTGAGATCAAGAGCCTTGGTATTTGGCTGGAGCAAGATCTCTCCTTTAGGACCCAGGCCACTAAACTGGCAGGTGTCTGTTTCTGCCTTCTCCGATCGGTGCGCAAAGTGCAGCCCCTGCTTCCTTTTCCATCTCGGAAGCTTCTGATCCAGGGCCTGATTATATCAAGATTGGATTACAGCAATGCAATCTATCTGGGGGCCCCTGAGGTCACTCTGGACAAACTACAGCAAGTTCAGAATGCGGCGGCACGAATGCTCAACAACATCTCTATGTCACGATCGGCCAAACCCGCATTGAGGGCTCTGCATTGGTTACCGGTGCGAGAAAGGGTGAAATTTAAATCTCTCTGCCTGGCACACAAAATCTTGCAAGGCAAAGACCCCCCCGCCCTACAAAAGCTGGTGACTCCCTACAAGGCAAGTAGAACACTACGCTCAGACCAAAAACATTTACTTAAGATCCCTAGGGTTAAAAAGGCCCGTTCAGGAGGGAGGAGATTCTCCGTAAAGGTGGCAACCCTTTGGAACTCACTCCCCCTTAGTCTGCGCTCAGAGCCTTGCCATTTGCGCTTTCGTAAATACCTGAAAACTTTTCTATTTTGTTTGACCGCTGTTCCTCCCACTCATTTATGCATTATTCTGTTTGGTTAAGTGCTGGGATGCTTCAGGGTAACCACGCGCTATACAAGACTGTTTTAATAATAATAATAATAATGAGTGACTCACTGTATGTGTTTTGAAGACAGCATGTGTGCAGGACTGTATGGGTGGATGAGTGTGTGTATGGGTGTGTTAGTGAGTGAATGGCTGTCTCTATAGTGTCTTTATGAGTAAGTACATATGTTTTAAACTAGTATATGTGAGTATTGATCTATATAACTGAGTATATATGAGAGTTATAGATTGGAAGGGCTCCTGTATAAATGAGTATGTGTTTCTATAAGTGATTGTTTAAGAGAGTAAGTATGTGTACGTTTCTGTAAAAGTAAGTGTAGTGGTGTGTGTATATCTGCATATGCAAGTAAATGGTTGTTTGATAGTTTATTTGTATGTGTGAGTATGTGTGTGAGTAATTCTATATATGAGTGTAGGTATGTAACAGGATGCTCCCCCCGCTTCCATTGATCAAGAAAAGGAGGCAGAGCTTTTGCGGTGGTCACTGCAAAGCTATGGAATTCCCTTCTGTTAAACCTCCGACTGCTCGAATCAGAATCTCAGTTCAGTTCAGATGCAAACTGAAGACATGGCTGTTCTCCAGCTACTAACTTCTATGTTCTCTGCCGTTGTTGTCCTCAGCACGGGACATCCCCATTGGGGGTAGCCGCGCGCTTAATAAATTTCATAAATAAATAAATAAAATAGGTGTATGAGTACATATGATGAGTGAGTATATGTATGAGTGACTCTATATACCTGTTGGTGAATGAGTGGATGTGTATGTAGATTTTGCAATTACTGAATAGGTTGTTCTAACTGGTATTGGTATGTCCATTGTTTTGAAAATTGTAGTTTCTATTTTTCAATTTGTGTATCAAAAGTTATATTAGGCTAAGAGGAGGTCTGCCACTCTTTCACAAGGATGATGTCATCAGTGATGTCATTTGAGATGTCATCAGTGATGTCATGAGTGATTTTACTGACCATGTCATGAGTGATGTAATATGTGACGTCATCAACAGTGCATTGCGGGCGCGCGAGTTATAGTTAGCTGAACTAACTATAATGGGGGAATTTCAAAGGTTTTGTATGAGTTAAATGTCCAGCTAACTATAACATGTGTGAAACCTATGGTTTTTTCAATGAATTTGCAAGGTTTTTTAAATGCTAATTCCTAACTATAACGTGTGTGAAACCTATGGTTTTTTCAGTGAATATATATATATATATATATATATCCAAGCTCCGTTTGCACCGATAACACGAGTCACTCAAAAGCGGGTGCTGTTTCGCGGCGGTGCCCCGCGTAACAAATAATGGCTCCAATTCCTCTAAAATACCCAGCCGGGTTAGAAGAAATACAGCACTCATGGGGTTTTCAGCATTCAGCAAAGGTTTATTCAGAGAACAAACGCGTTTCGGGAAAGAATCCCTTCGTTAGTGTTCACATCTGAACGCGCTGCGCGGCACCATTATGTGTGTTCACTAGGGTCATTGAAACAAACAACGGACATCAACAAACATTCAAGTTTGCGCGCCATCTTTAAATGTGCATTACATTCATAAGCATTGTCATAATGAATGTTTCAATCAGATTATTTCAGCATCTAATCACGCCGTGTATCGGCAAAAAATGTAACCTAGAAAATACTGTCTAATGTTACATCAATCATGAGGTCTTACAGGCACTGTTTACCTGAACATCGATTTCCCGAGAAATTGACGTTATAAAACTACAACGCCTCCATAAGTATAATAATATTGTAAATTTAAGGTAACAGTTTTCAGATGATATCTTGCCCTGTATCGGCAATTGCAGCCTAAATGGCCGCATTGATCTCAGGATAATTTCATGAGCAGGTAAAATTTGACATGCCTCAGACATTTCTAACGTGATTTAAAATACAGGTGCATTTTCAATTCCCATTTCAACAAACCCTTTTTATAGTTTACATTCTGTATATTCCCATGGTACTAAATATCTTCTCTACCATTCATTTAAACACCTTAACATTCACAGTTTTCCAGATACTGGTATTTTATGATTGTCCCAAATGTGATGACATTTCCTCTCCCTCGTTTAGACCTCCCGGTGCCCTGGTCTTCAGATCGATTATATATCGAGACTCTAATCTCCTGAGTGTCTGTAATTTGTTGCCACCCCTCGGGCTTTCCACAACACAGTCCAAACAAAAATATCTCAAAAGATCCCTATTGCCGTCGTGTTTGATTGCAAAATGTCGAGCCACCGGATAGGTGAAATCTCTATTCACGATGGCCCGCATATGCTCCAACACTCTCAGTTTTACAGGGTTAATTGTGCTGCCAATATATTTCAATTGGCAAGGGCACATTAAACAGTAAACAGCATGATCTGTGTGGCAAGACATGAATTTGTTTATTTTCTTACCCCCTTTACAGCCTTTCACATCATACGTCAAGGTTCTTTTACTAGCTGTGCAAGCTTTGCACTTCCCGCACGGGGAAAAACCCTTGACATCTTTCAGCGTTCCCTGCTTCTTCTCTAAGGGCTTCAAATGGCTTTGGACCATGTGATCGCGTTGCGATCTGGCCTTTTTAAACGTTATAAGTGGAGCAGCTGGTATATCAGATCCAACAATTTGGTCAGTTTTTAAAATATGTCAATGTCTGGTCATTATGGATCTTAACCTAAAAGAATTGGCTGAATAGGGTGTGATCATGCGAAATTTGCCATCATTGATTGGACGGGTCTTTTTTATGAAGAGGGAACTACGGGACAATTTTCTCACTCTGCTCTGCTATATATATATTACGTACTGGCGGTCGCCAGTAGGTAGTTATAGTAAGGATTGGCTACCATAGGATATTCCGAACATTCTATTGGGAATAACTTTGGCGCCGATTGATGGATCTGCCTGTAATTTTCCTTGAAATGGTCTCGCTGCACTCCGCTCCTTCCCTGAAAGTTTCGGGGGGGATTTGTGAAGTGGGGGCTGAGAAAAAAGGGGGGTCCCAAAACGTGTTTTCTCCATGTTAATTTCCATAGGACGGTCTGACAAGTCTACTCCCCGAACCGCTGAATGGAATTACGCCAAACTTGGCAAAATTGTAGGGACTGGTACGTAGATGTGCCTTTGCTATGTTTGGTGAAAATTGCTCCAATGGTTTTTATGAAAATTAACTTCAAAAAAGCATATATATCTATAGGCGCGCTCCGAGCGCTCACTGGTGCGCGTACCGAGGAGCGAAACCCGGCGCGCTACGTGTGTGCGCGAGCGGAAAGCTGATTGGCTGTCGGGTGTCTGTCAACATTCTAAACAGTCCGGAGAGTCCGCCATCTTGTGTCTCGGTAGAATCGAGACACAAGAGGTGAAAAAAGAAAGGGGGATATAATTAAAAGGGGGCAGAGTAGACACCCCCTGACCCCCTAAGTTTTCTGAGGGGGGCCTAGAAGGACAAAAACATTTTTTGTTTTTGTTTTAAATTTTCGCCGGGTAAGTGCTGGGTACGTTCCCAGGTGTGCGCTCCGGTACGCGCACCTTGAGCGCACCGCGGGGAAAACAGAATTGTAAAATATGTAAAGAATACAGCTCTTTTTAGAGAATTGGAGGTAGTTCTGAAAAGAACTTTTTTTTTCTTCTTTTTTCCTTTTTTAGAACAAAAACAAAAACAGGGAATGGAAACTGCTCAACAGGAGCAAAAAAAAATAAAAAATTTAGGGCTGGGAACGGCAGCGATGGTTCTCCAATGCTCCAACCATGAGCAGAACACTTTGTTCCCGATAGCAAAGTAGCTGATCACAGTCTCTGCATTTAAGAACGCCTTTATTAAAAACAGGCTGAATGTTAGGAATCAGCTCTTGCGATCACCCCCTCACTGAAGTAGTTGCTCCTCCGGTTGAAGTAGAGGCCCCATCACTGGGAACCTCTTGTGCCAGAGCCCTGACACTCTCCCGGGCAAAATTCTGGGGTTGCCTCCTCTCCACATGGCGAATCATTGTGGAGTTTCCAAAAGAATATTTCTTGGTGGGGTCACCCCGTGACAGGACAGTGTGAAGAATCCTGCACTCCACTTTTAGAGCATTTACTTTTTTCTGGTCATTAGGAAGGGAAAAAAACTTCCATATGAAGTGTTCTTTTACTTTCGGCTGAGGAACCTCTTCATCAAGAAATTCATTGGAGTCATCTTCACTGCTGGATGGTCTGGTAGCCATGGTAATCTAAGATATTATTCCAACAAAGATCCGACAGCAAACATGCAGGTCTTGCAGTCACAAAAGTGAAAGGAGAAGTGAAGGAAATGGGTGGGGATTTCATTCTTTGTAAAAAAAAATGTTAGGAACCAATGAAAAGAGTTATTTTAAGGTCACATGACTTGACGCGCTTACGCTGCGCGCACAGAAGCGCTTCTGGGGGGCGCTTACGCGGCGCGAACGTAGGCGCTTCCGGGGCGCTTACGCGGCGCGCCTAAGTGACGTTTCGATAGCTTCACGGAAATGCAAAATCATTTTCATTTTGTAAATCAAAAATACTGCTTTTATAAGTATGGTACTAAATCAGTGATGTCATTTGAGATGTCATCAGTGATGTCATCAATGATGTAATATGTGACATCATCAGCAGTGGATTGCGGGCGCGCGAGTTATAGTGAGTCCAACTAACTATAACGTGGGAATTTCAATGGTTTTTTATGAGTAAAATGTCCAGCTAACTATAACTAGTGTTAAACCTATGTTTTTTCAGTGAATTTCAAAGGTTGACGCTGACGACCTCGCGCCACTAAAGAGCCCTACCAGCAGACCCAGAAGCAAGAAAGCCTCCTGGTTCACCGACGAACTCAAGGACTCCAAGAAGAACTGCCGCACCCTCAAGAAAGCCTGGCTCCTCGACCAGACCACAGACAACATGACCGCCCTCAAACACGCCACCCGCAAGCACCACCAGCTTATCCGCACTACCAAAAAGAAATCACTGAAAGAACGACTGGACAACAACACCCACGACAGCAAGGAACTCTTCAACATCGTCAAGGAGTTCTCCAAACCCAGCACCGGCAACAACGACATCACTCCTTCACAAGACCTCTGTGACTCTCTCGCCTCGTTCTTCCACCACAAGATCGCCGACATCCACAACAGCTTCGGCGCACCATCAACGCACCCAACCGTCGAACCAACGCCCTCCACCACCACCCTCCGCACCTGGACCACGGTGACCACCGAAGACACAGCCCGCACGATGAACACCATCCACTCCGGATCTCCGACCGACCCCTGCCCCCACCACGTCTTCAACAAGGCCGACTCCATCATCACACCCCAACTGCGGGACATCATCAATGCCTCCTTCAACACCACCACGTTCCCGGAGAGCTGGAAGCACGCCGAGCTCAGCGCCCTACTGAAGAAACCAACAGCGGACCCCACCGACCTCAAGAACCTCCGCCCCATCTCGCTCCTCCCTTTCCCTGCCAAAGTCATCGAGAGGCGTCAACAGAGAGATTGCAGCCTTCCTCGAGACGAACGGATCCCTCGATCCCTCGCAGTCTGGTTTTCGAGCCAACCACAGCACAGAGACCGCCCTCATCGCAGCCACCGACGACATCAGAACCCTGCTCTACAACGGGGAAACAGCGGCCCTCATCCTCCTGGACCTCTCTGCAGTGTTCGGCACCGTCTGCCACCGCACCCTAGTTCAACGCCTCAGCAACATCGGTATCCAAGAGAAGGCACTGGAGTGGATCATCTCATTCCTCACCGGCAGAACACAGAGATTGCACCTCCCCCTGTTTCGATCCGAGGCCACCGAAGTCATCTGTGGCGTACCGCAAGGATCATCACTCAGCCCCACCCTCTTCAACATCTACATGAGACCTCTCGCAGCCATCGCACGCCAGCACAACCTCAACATCATCTCCTACGCCGACGACACCCAACTGATCCTCTCCCTCACCAGAGACCCAGCCACCGCCAGAACGAGCCTACACGAAAGGATGAAAGACGTCGCCGAATGGATGAAGAACAGCCGCCTGAAACTGAACTCAGACAAGACGGAAGTCCTCATCCTGGGGCCATCACCCTCCGCCTAGGACGACTCCTGGTGGCCCCCCGCCCTGGGCACCACCCCCAAGCCAACAGACCACACACGCAACCTGGGCTTCATCCTGGACTCCTCCCTCTCGATGACCAGACAAGTCAACGCCATCTCCTCATCATGCTTCAACACCCTACGCATGCTCCGCAAGATCTTCCGATGGATCCCGACCGAAACCAGGAAGACGGTCACCCAGGCGCTCGTCACCAGCCGACTGGACTACGGAAACGCCCTCTACGCCGGAACCACAGCCAAGCTACAAAAAAGACGCCAACGCATCCAGAACGCCTCCGCCCGACTCATCCTGAACATCCCCCGATGCAGCCACATCTTCGGCCACCTGAAGGACCTGCACTGGCTCCCCGTCAGCAAGAGGATCACGTTCAGGCTCCTCACCCACGCACACAAATCTCTCCACGACCTGGGCCCCAAGTACCTCAACGACCGCCTGACCTTCTACACGCCCACCTGCCAGCTACGTTCGACAAGCCTCGCCCTCGCCGCCGTACCACGCATCCGAAGAGCCACCGTTGGTGGCAGATCCTTCTCCTACCTGGCAGCCAAGACATGGAACTCCCTCCCCATCCATCTTCGACTGACCCAGGACCATCTCGCCTTCAGGAGACAACTCAAGACCTGGCTGTTCGAGCAATAGCAGACCCCTTCCCCCAAGCTCCTTGAGACCCTGCCGGGTGAGTAGCGCGCTATACAAGTGTTATGATTGATTGATAGGTTTTTTTAAATGCTAATTCCTAACTATAACGATTGTGAAACCTCTGTTTTTTTCACTGAATATATATATATATATATATATATATATATATATATATATATATATATATATATATATATATATATATATATATATATATACATACATATATATATATATATATATATATATATATATATATATATATATATATATATATATATATATATATATATATATATATATATATATATATATATATATATATATATATATATATATATATATATATATATATATATATATATATATATATATATATATATATATTTGTATAGGCACTGGAAAACTAAACACCCACTTCCCTTACAAAGAAATGGAAAGTTTGCATCTCTGCAGCCTCTCTTATTTTGCACAGTTTTCATCTTCCGCTCAATCAACACATCATCCACAAATACACACACCTAGTTGCTGCCTTTCTTGGCTGGGCTTATCAATTATTCTTCTTTAATTCAAATTCAAAGTGCAGGCCCTTTATTCAGCCTTCTTGATAACTACTACCCGTGAATAGTAGTGGGTAATTTGCACACTTCCGTCCTTTCTTGCGTCCTTTCTACCGCACACTGTCTGTATTTTATGCACTAGCTTGCTTCCTTAGATGTGGTACTCGTTTCTCTTGCTCCCACTGCGGAATCCAACACCCTATGTGTGCAATGAGATGGAAATCCAAAGATCCACTTCACTGACAAGGCAGTGGGTAGTTAGTGTGTCTCCAGCCTTTCTTATTTTTCACCTTTTTCATCTTCCACTCAATCAACACATCATCCACACATACACACAACTACTTGCTGCATTCCTTATCTGTGATTATCAACTATTCTTCTATTTCATATTCCCTTTTCAAAGTACAGGCCTTTATCGAGCCTTTTCATTGTAACAACTATCCCGGCCGAAGGCACTGTAAATTTGCACACTTGCTCCCTTTCTTGGCTGGGGTTATCAATTATTCTTCAATTTCATATTCTGATTCAAACTCAAAGCCCTTTATCGAGCCTTTTTTTTGTAACTACTGTTCCAGGAATTCTGCTCCTACACAGAACTGTGCATAAAGACTTAGGACCTCAGTCGATTACAGTGTACCAAAACCCACCTTACTACCCAAACCCCCTACCAGACTAGCAATCAGTGACTCATTGCTTCTTCGCCCTATAGCAAAAACACCAATGACTAGTCAACCCAGAGCGTGCGACTTAGATTACCTCAAGTAAGGTGGATAACAAGAGCACTCTTTCGTTATAGTCTTACATCAGTCCAAAACAAGGAGTAAATAAAGACACGTGCAAGTTTGAAATGTTTATTTCTAACGCCGCGATCTCATGTGCAGTACCTTAGATAATAGAACCAAACATATTATCAGAAACACGGTTGTCAGCATTGTTACTATTCCATAAAATGCAAAGGGAGAAAGCATCCTATAATGCTAAAGGGAAAAACACATTTAAAATATACCTACGTTTCACCCTCCCTACCTAGCAGGTTAGTTTATAACTACAGAAGGTCTCATAGGATTACATGGGCGGACCCATACCTCTGGTACTCAGCAGTAGTGGATCACATTGAGTTCTGCACAAACTGTCAGGATACCAATGTTCTCCAACTGTGTGTAATTATGCCTCCACAATGCATTGTTAAACGCGCCAGTATCAGAGGTGGCCACAGCTGCATATGTGTTATGGGTCGAACGTGCGACGATGATTCCGAATAACAGACACAGTACCCAAGATAACCTTGATCTTTCATGCTCTCACTATACACACTAAACTAACGAGACAGCTTAGAAATGCAGCAAAACAAGTTATTCTCATTTGAAGCAAAATACTCAGTGTTCCCTAAACAATAGCGCAAGTGTGTGTCGTGTGCAAAGCAGAGCAGGAAAGCAAAAATGGCGTTTAAGCTTCTAATAAACCCTGGCTAACTTAACACGTTGTGAGTGCAAGGCTCAGCCCACAACACCCTCCCTCGATCGAAGCACGTGATATAAACGTGGGCGAATTAGGAACGCAGAGTCCAAGCCTGAAAAACAGAGTCAAGTTCAAATTCGCTGTTTGATAGAAAACAGTAACTAAATAATAAAGAATAGGTAGAAAAATCAAAGAGCCTTAATCCAACAGCGTATAAGCACAGTATGTAGCAACAGCCTCCAAGAGGAAGTAATTTTTCTCATCTGAAAACATTTCAGTCATCCAATTCAATAGTGAGAATGAACATACATGTTCCTCAACGACCGGAGCCTCTATCACCATCTCAGGAAAACTCGGGTCATCTTCAATTTAACTGCGTGCCAAGAAGTCAAGCGCTGCTGCAAAAACATTCCAACGTCCCATTATTACATGTATCGCTGCTAAAGCCATAATCCCGATGCCAGAAAAGAGCAAGTCATGAACCACTAAGGGGCTCATCAGCTGGTCATAATCCGCGTTGGGAGACAACGTACTATTGGGACACAAATCCAGGGCCCAGTCGAAATCGCAGCTCAGGCAATGGAAGACAGGTTGAACACATGTGAAAAAGGAAAATCGAAATGATAATCCATAAGCTGCACTCAATGGAGCCAGAGGCAGCGCTCCATAGTAACTAAGCATTCGGTTGCGGAGCAGCAACAGCCGGGACATATTCTTGTGTGCTGCAGGATGTGCATCCATATTTAAGTAAACAAATTAATAGAAGCACACTGGCAACTAATCCGACTATTAAGGGGAATCCACCAAGGATGCTGGAAAAAATCGAATGAAAAAATGCCGAGAAGGCACCACATATAGCTTATATAAAAAAAGTCACAAGGTCACTGCTTCTAACTTTAAAAAAGTAAGGTAACCCCGTAGTCAAGGACGCATTAAAGATACTCTGAATTAACTCCCCAAAATGCAGGAGCACGTCTGTATTTAATAAATCATGCACTTCTGTGCGGGTGTTTGCTACATGAAGGACAAATGTTTCTCTACCAGATGTGAGAGCGACCTCTTTTTGAGACAATAGCACTCTTATACGGCTCATTTGGTTGGCTCTGCTTTCAAGGTCGGAATCGACGGCCAGATGGAAACATCCAGCTTCCCATGCAGAGGAGTACACACAACTTTTTTTATAGCAAACCACACGATCAGTTACCATAATCATGTAAGAGATGCCTGCTAACATCGCACAACAATCTGCATTATTTCAAATTAAATAACTCCTGTTTGCCAGTAAAATGAACGTTGGTATGAAAGCAGGTGTCGGAGTGCCTTTCAAAACTCAGGCCAAATTAGGCCCATGTTGATTACAAGTGCCATGCAATTGTATGTCACAAATTAAGGAGTGATCTGGTGCTATTGTGTAATCCTCGCCTTTCAGATAGACTTATTTTCCCTCCCTCAGGCACCTATATGTAAATGATAATAACCAAGCTTCATAGAGATAAGCGCTTCCTAAAGATCCATATCTGCCTATAGCATAGTATTTCATACACACCTCAAACTTAAACAGGCTAAAAAGTAAAATTATGATACCGTGGATAAGCCACACAGCTGAATCGGATCTCCAATGAGTGACCACTTGTAACCATTCTCATAGCGCGCCCTGTGCTCTGATTTGACAGTGAGAGAGTGATTGCGCCATAGTTTGTACTGCTAATCATTCTCAGCATACGCTACGAATACGCTTTCGTGTTACGCGTAACATCAAAGCTTCCGTGTGACGTCATGTACGGCGCCCCGTACGCAAAGACGCAAATGTTTTTGTTAAAAAACACATATTCATGTATTTAATGAACATACTAACAGAAGACATTATCTAGGATAATTATTAAAACATTTTTGTTTAAGTTCCAAAAATCCTATATTACTTTTAAAAGCAATTACACAAATCGCGGTGGAACGTCATGCGTACTCGCATCGTAAAGTGTACCGTAATCACAGCATAAGCGTACGAAAAGCCATGTGACTTTAAAAGAAGAGATTTGATTGGTTCATAACACTTCCTATTACAACTGTTGAAACTTCCGTCCCATTTTAATAATTCTACTTTGACTTTCTAAGAAGAAGCATCTCTTCTCAGAATCTTGTCAAATAGAACGAAGTTTACCATAATAACAGCAATGGAGTCATCTTCCAGCCATTCTTCAGAGGAATATTTAATTCCTGAAGAACTTCCAAAGAAGAGGAAAGAAGCTCTAATTTGGCAGTTTTTTACTTTTCCAGAAGGGCAAAAAAAGGTTATTGCTCTAAAACCAACCTGTAAAATTTTCAAAACTCTTTCAAGGGGTGATCCATCTCAAAAATACTCCTTTGGCACAGCAAATATGGAGCGACACGTGAAGAACTTACACCCCAACAACTTTGCTCGAGCTGCAACACGGAGGTTGAAGGACAACCCACCTGCTGCTGCACCAAGGACATCAACTGCTGTACCAGCACTTTCAGCATGCAGTCCACACCCACAAATTGATCCTGATTTTGCTAAAGTTAAAATTGTATGCATTTATTGTAATAAACTTTTGTGTTATAGGGAACAGTCTATTGACCTGATAAATCGCAGGAAGCAGAAGCATCGCTGTGGACATTAGTTTTTTTTTTTATTCTTTTGTTCCTGTTGGACACTTCCAAGCCCCCATTATAGAAAAAAATTGCCCCGGAATTTGCCCCCTCCCCCGGGAGCTAATTAAGAATAAAACGGACTTCTAGTTTTTTTTTCCCTTTTCCACCGCGTACAAGTACCATACGTGTACCGCGTGGTTTTTTTATTTAAAAAAAAAAATGTTTGCGCCTACAGATCCATGTGGGACCCCCTGAGCAGGCCTAGAGGGTCAACATGTTTCTACCCTGCCCCCTTTCCTTATTTTTCAACTTTGTTTTACTGTTTTTTTGTGACTCGGTGCTACCGAGGCACAAGATGGCTGCCAACACGTTCTGGTTTGGAGTGTTGACAGACAGTTGACATCCAATCAGCCTGCAGCTCGTGCTCGTGATTGTACAGATTTCTGTACGTGTGCTGTACTTCGTCTCTAGATATCACTATCTGCGAACCAAACTCTACCTCTCTGCCAAATTTGGTGTAATTCCGTTCAGGTCCCTATGGAAAATTGCATGGGGAAACACGTTTGGGACCGCCATTTTTTCACGGCCCCCACTTGACAAATCACTCCCAAACTTTCAGGGAAGGAACGGAGCAGGCCATTTTCTTGGAGAAATTCGCGAAGATTCGTCACCAGCGCCAAAGTTATTCCAAATAGAATGTTGTGGATTTCCTAAGGAAAGTAGGTCCTAACTATAACTACCGCCCTCCAAGTCAAAGGATGGACTTGCTAGCAGGTACAGACCACAGTAGAATAGACATCCAAAGAGGTAACGTAGGCAGGTTTCAAGGTTCCATCTTATGTTTTACTCTCCCTTAGAAGTACAGACAAGTGTCTGCCTCAGATATATATATATATATATATATATATATATATATATATATATATATATATATATATATATATATATATATATATATATATATATATATATATATATATATATATATATATATATATATATATATATATATATTACCTACTGGCGATAGCCAGTAGGTATATATAGTTAGGATTTTTTCTCTATGGAACTTTTGAAAATTCTATGCCTAATAACTTTGGCGTTTGTGGACGGAATCGGCTGAAATTTTCAGGAAAATTTGGGGGGGTTTCGTCAAGGGGGGGCCGAGAAAAAAGGGGGGTCCCAAAACGCGTTTTCCCCATGTTAATTTCCATAGGGAGGTTGGCCTCACTTTTAGCTCGAACGGCTGAATGGATTTGCACGAAACTTGGCAAAATTGTAGGGACTGTTAGCCCGATGTGCCTTTGCTAGGTCTCAATATATGTGCTCCAGTGGATTATGAGAAATTAATGTTCAAAACAAGATATATATCTGTAACAGCGCTCCGGGCTGCGCTCCGGTCCGCTTACTTTTCGCGAAACGGAACTTTGCGATGCAAAGCTGATTGGCTCCCCGGTGTCTGTCAACATTCTAAACAGTCCGGAGCGGCCGCCATCTTATCTCTCGGTAGGATCGAGAGAGAAGAAGAGGTGAAAAACGAAGGGGGAATTTAATGAAAGGGGGCAAGGTATACCCCTCTTGACCCCCTAGGAATGTTGTTGGGGTTATTAAAGGGTCCCGTGGGGAAAATAAAAAAATATATATTTTTCACGGTAGAAGCGCTTCACGGGCCGCGAACCGGGTCGCAAACTGGTAGCGAAACGGGAATTCGCCATTTTGTGTTTCGTTTTAATTAAATTACTAGGTATAAGGGGGTGCGGGAGACGTATCCTAATCCCTTATGTTTTCTGAGGGTGGCTGAGGAGGCTCATATATGTTGATACATGTCTTCCAGCGGCTGTGCGTGAGCTTTTTTTTTTTTTGCTGCGTGACGTCTGTTAACGTTCGATTCGATGGAAATCAGGAAGTGTTGTCCGCAAATTTGTCAGTGCGATAAAATATTTTGTTATAAATGAATCCTTATTGATAAACATTGTCTGCGCCATCTTGCCTTTTTTCCAATGCCACAATTTTGTCATGCACGGCAGCCATTTTAGATGCCAGGCCGGTCCCAGGCTATCACCTAGCCCTGCGAATGTAGTTTATGGCCCCAGCTGTAGAGAATCCAGACATGCCAACCCTCCCGATTCAGGCGTGAGACTACTGATTTCAGTGCTAGTCTCCCGCCTCCCGATTTCTGCAAGGAAAAACCCGGGGGCATATTACCAACAACTAGCGATAATTTTTGTCTCTAACTTGTTTAGAGACAAAAATTATCGCCGCACATCGGCGATTTTTATCTCAGATAAACCTTGCTATTAGCAAGGTTTATCGCAAATGCGATAAAAAACGGCCGCAATGCATGAATATCGCTGAAAAGTCAGCGATATTCATGCATTATCGAGCAAATGCTCTTAGCCATGTTATCCACCTCCCATTGGATAACATGGCTAAGAACTGCTCAGGTCAGGTGTTAGCTTTTGGAGATATTCGCGCTTAGCGCGAATATCTCCAAAAGTTGGTAATAGGAGATAGCGATGTTAGGGACTGTTTCCAGTCGCTAACATCTTGGCACGCCCACTTTGCATGTCATTAGTGATAAATATCACTGACATGCAAAGCGGGGCCCAAGATGGTCGCTATCTCCTTTTAGCTGTCACTAACTGGTGTTAGCGACAGCTTGGTAATAGGGAGATAATTTTATCTCCGCTTTCTTGGCTTTTAAAGCCAAAAAAGCAGAGATAAACCCCCTTGATAATATGCCCCACGATTCCTCAGGGGTTTCAGCTGACAAGGCTTGGTATTGTGTTACGTGGTAATTTTTCCAGGAAACGTCAGAGGGTCGATGCAGGGGTTCTAGAAGGGGTGATAAACCATTTAAGCCTCATGAATAAGCGCATGGTCTTTTAAAGATCTGTGAAGTACTCGGGGCGGCGGTGTGTGTGTGTCCTCTTTCAGGAGCGGGCGGGGGGGGGGGGGCACTGCCAGCAACTTCCCAGGCCAGGCAGTGTTCAACACTTGCATCACCCTTTCTCTGCCTGCTATTGCGCTCCATGCTTCGGAAAGGTAAGAAAAAGAACGTGCATTTGAGTTTGAAATGTCCGATCCTGTAGCAGTACACTTGCAAAGCCCACACATGACAATAACCCGATTCAAGGCCCCATTCACCCGATTTTTTAAAAATATATAGCACTCCAACAAAGTGGGATTATAAAACTTTATTAACTTTTAAATATAACGAACGGAACAAAAACTGTAACAAACATTTAAACATTTTTGACAAAAAAAAGCAACAATGGTCAGAAGCTGTCTTTTGTGCGAATAGTCCCAAGGCAGCACAATGTGCTGAGTTCTGGACGGCACCCAGGTGATGTCACCTGGGTGCCGCACTGGTTTTTGGGATCCTACAATGCAGCTTAGAAAAACAGCGTGGGGCGTCTCGGGTGGTGCGGGGGGAGGCCTCGTCAGTAGCGGTCTGTTGTGCGAATAGTCCCAAGGCAGCAGAACGCGCTGAGATGTGGATGGCACCCAGGTGATGTCCAGTAAACTGCCGCACTGGTTTTGGTATCCTACAATGCTGCTCCGAAAATTGGTGTGGGGCGGCCCGGGGGGGGGGGGGCGTGGGGGAGGCGGCGTGAACGGGCCTCCCCAGGTGGCGGCCATCCAGCTGAGTTGCGCCCGCTCTTGCGGCTACAGCGTCTCGCTCACCATGTAGTTGAGTTGCTCCCACTCTTGCAGTGCAGCGATAGGCGGGTGCCACAGGACTCTTAAAATGGCGGACGGCTCTTCGGTTTTGGGCCTGGTCCACTAAAATGTCCCTGGGACACCTTGGAACTCGGACGCTTGCCTGCTAGGGCTTGGGCTCCATTCTCGAAAGCGTCCCCTCAGCCGTGAAGATTCTACAAAAGTATTGGGGGCCCTCGACTCCTGCAGGCTTCCGGTGGGGAGCGGCTGCCATGATTGCTCGCGGAATGACCACGACGGAGTAACGAGATGGTGGTGCTCTCATGCTGACGCCAGCTTCCGTCTGAATCATCCAGAAACAAGGTGGGGCTTTCATCGTTTGGGAAAAAAAAATTTTCTAAACCAATGAAAAGTGTTATTTTTAGGTCATATGACCAAGCCTTCCATCTTTAGGAAACCAAAAGTAAAATGAACCAATGAAAAGTTTTATAAACAAGTCACATGACCTGTTATGCGGCATAGGGCTACAAAAAGCGTAGAAAATCCGTTGGCACGTGAGACGGCGTCAGTAGCGGACCGGTGTGCGAATAGGCCGAAGGCAGCACAACGCGCCGAGATCCGGATGGCACCGAGTTAGTGTCCAGCAAGTTGCTGCACTGGTGTGGCTATCCTACAATGCTGCGCCGAAAGTCGGCGTGGGGCGCCCCATTGGCCTGTGAGGTCGCGTCAGTCAGTGGGGGCTGTGCGTCTCCCCCAAGATGGAGGCTCCTCGGCTGCAGTGCGGCGCCCCTTATCTTTTCACTCGCCGTCCAACTGAGTTGCGTCCGCACTTGCGGCTACAGTAGGCCGAAGGCAGCACAACGCGCCGAGATCCGGATGGCACCGAGGTGGTGTCCAGCAAATTGCCGTACTGGTGTGGCCATCCTACAATGCTGAGCCGAAAGACGGCGTGTCCAGCTGAGTTGCGGTCACTCTTGCGGTACAGTGACTCGAACGCGCCGAGATCCGGATGGCACCGAGGTTGTGTCCAGCAAGTTGCTGCACTGGTGTGGCCATCCTACAATGCTGCGCCGAAAGTCAAATGAATTCAAGTGAGAGGCCTAATTTCACTTGTGTGTGTTGTCGACGCACTTATTATAAGAATCAGACTAAGTTGAAGACTGTCTGAAGCTTATTTGCACCTGCTGCAGCTTCACTATTGCCCTGGTGTGGCCAAAGATCGCCCATGACATAGGCGGCGGGCTCCCGAGGTCCGGCGGAACTTTTTTCCTTTTCCTTTCTGCTTCTTGTCCCACAATCCGTATCACCTGAAGACACGACCAGGTCCCTGAATGTGTGCAGGGGGACGCTATTGATTGAATGAAAATGGCGGCTTGACACAAAGCTGACTCAAGCGTTGTTGTTGATGCTATACAGACAAAAATTGGTTTTCAGTTTGTACATTCTTCAGGATTTTTTTTCCATCCAAGGCTGATTGAGAGTTTGTAGAAAAATGGCTTCAGATTTTCCACATATTACTCTTCAACATTCTTCCTAAATGTAACAATGTGAGACTCACTAGGAGAACGGCTGTTTATCTTTCCTTTTAAAATGCTGCCAACAATATTTTCTGAATGGAAGACACCATCTTGTAGCATAAAGGGCCGAAAGGGGTTCTGGTCTGGCCGATGGTTGGTGGAGACATTTTGACTATATCTTGGACCTGCCCGGCCTCGCCCAAAATGGCGCCGGTATAAATGGGACTCGTAACTCCTTGTTGTGTACTGGTTGAACAACGTTGATATCACGAGATATGAATGCAGTTTTGATGCTCATGGCGGGCGGGGACGAGAATTGATTGAATATTTCGACATCCCTATTGATATTAAGTTCTGATGTGTTATTGATTACTGTACTATTGAAAGTTCGAACTAACGTCACCCATGGTACTTGCACGCAAATGTATATCTAGATAACTTTTTTGTAAGTGGCCCTGTCGTATTTTAATTACAAAATGTACGTCCACCGATTCCGCAACTGTTAGACACCTTAGTTCTTGCAACCTAATGGCTCGTTCGTTACGTTCCTCTATAATGTAAATGTCTCCTCATCATATACGATTTCAGTTTGCTCCGTGGCCGGCCCACGTGGTTATAGGCCCGTATTTGTATACTGACATTTTCACAATAAAGGTTTTTAAAACAAAACATGGTAGTAGTATTTACATTGGTAAAGTTTTTACTTTTAGTCACTGTTTTAGAATCAGTAAAAGGCAAGTGAAATAAAGCAGTCCAATTACATGACGGATAAAAGGTATGATATGTAGGAACGCAGTAAAGATAAATGGTCAAGGGCAGTTGTGTTTTCTACTCCTGCAACATAAAGTGATCGATAAGAATCTGATAATCAGGCGTATCGGCGAGTAAGACAGCAGGCCGAGTCTCTTTTACTCAACGACTCCGTCATGGAACGAAGAAACGCCCTTTTTCTCGAAAAAGGAATATATTTTACTTGCAGGACAGTTGTAAATTTTCCGGGAAAGTACATTAGCCTGGAATATTATAACATATATGTTATAAAAAAAAAAGTTCGAAATCAATAAAAAGCGTATTTTTTAGGTCATATGACCAAGCTTTTCATTATTAAAATAACAAAAGTAAAATGAACCAATAAAAAGTTTTATTAACAAGTCACATGACCTGTTATGCTTACGTTATGCGCTGCGCGCCGCGCCCCGGATCACTTCCGGGTGCGCTAACGCGGCGTGTCATATAACGCATTACGCGACAACGTAGGTCAAGAATATAGTCAAAATGTCTCCACCAACCAGCGTTCGGAACACAACCCCTTTCAGCAGTCCAAAAAGTTCTGTAAAATGACAACAGAGGGGACAGGCAACAAGAACCATCAGTCAAAGAGGGGAGGGCAAGTTCTTCTCTACTGGGTCATGTTGGGGCGCTACCGGAACTGATCGAATTGGTAGTCTACAGTGTTTCTGGATGTTTCAGACTAAAGCTGGCGTCAGCATGAGAGCACTACCATCTCGTAGCTCCGTCGTGGCCATTCCACGAGCAGACATGGCAGCCGCTCCCCACCAGAAGCCTGCGGGAGTCGGGGGCCCCCATGACTTTTGTAGAATCTTCACGGCTGAGGGGACGCTTTCGAGAATGGGACCCAAGCCCTATCAGGGAAGCGTCCGAGTTCCAAGGTGTCCCAGGGCCATTTTAGTGGACCACGCCCAAATCTGAAGAGCCGGCCGCCATTTTGAGAGTCCTGTGGCAGTCGCCTATCGTTGCATCGCAAGAGCGGGAGCAACTCAACTACATGGTGAGCGAGACGCTGTAGTCGCAAGAGCGGGCGGTAAACAGCTGAATGGCGGAAGAGGCACAGTGTAGCAAAAGCGGGCGGAATGGCAACTAAAACGGTAAAGGGGCGCCCCACTACAGCGTGTCTTCAGGTCAAACGGATTGTGGGACAAGGTCCAGAATAGAAGAGTCATCAAAAGGCAAAAAGTTCCGCCGGACCCCGGGAGCCGGCCGCCTATGTCGGGGGCGATCTCAGGCTAAACCGGTGCTATAAGACTTGGGGAGGGGGTCGGAGCCAAGCGTCTTCTCCGAGTCCGTGCCATCACACCGCCCCTCGGGGGCCTCCATCAAGCGGTTTAGGGAGGTACCATATCACATTGTTTTCAAATGCAGTCAGGTCCACAAACGACACTCACTTACTTTGAGAATAGTGAAGCTGCAGTAGGTGGAAATAAGCTTCAGACAGTGTTACAAGCGCTGCTCAGAACTCTGAACTATGGCACCCAACATCCAGAACTTATGCCATTTGAGAATGGCAGTGACATTGAAGCAACTCAGGGACCAAAACCATTAACGTACTTTCACGTATGAAAATCTTACTTGGGGAGGGGGCAGGAGCGAAGCGCCCCCTCCCAGTCCGCGCCACCACACCGTATGTTGAAAATCTGAAGCCATCGTTCTACAAACTCAACCAACCTTGGATGGAAAAATCTAGAAAAATGCACAAACTGAAAACCAGTTTTGGTCTGCATAGCATCAGTAGCAACGCTTGCTATCAGAGTGCATGAGTTTCATGCTCGATCGATTGAGATAGCCGGATCGGGCAATAAAAAGTATAAAATAATTATGTAAATAGTTATTTAATAAAATGTTTTACCCTGTTTCTTTGCTGGTGTGTTGTCTATATTTTTAATATTTGAATAGGGTTTGTCGTTATTTTGGGCGGGGTGGGTGACGGACCCGAGCTGTCTTGCAGCCCTCATGGTGTGGAGCTCAGTTCATCTCACTATTTTCGTATTTCTCATGAAGGGTTGTTCCTAATATTTCTATTTTAGCGAGGCCAAAAAGAGATCCAATTAGTGGCCTACTGATTTTGCTCGATTAATTTTAGTTTTTTTACACGATTTTTCAATATCTGCAAAGACTAAACAGAGTATTGCGACTTTGTGCTTGTTTGTAAATAGAGAATGAACCAAAGAGAATCAATTCTAAAACAGTAAATGCTTGGATAACAATCAATCAAATGGAGAGACAAGCAGGCACGACGGATTACAACGGGGGTGAAGGCCTGCGTTAACTACTCTTCACTATCTGCAAAGAGAGAGTACTACTAAGAGAAAAGAGGGGAGGGGGGCAGCGTTCAAAGCACTTCAGCGTGCATAAACACGAAAAAGTTTTTACCTATCACGTACTTGACATTTTACAGCTTCTGATATTTGCTATTAAAAAACCATTGAAATTCACTGAAAAAACCATAGGTTATAGGCCATATATAGTTAGGAATTTGCATTTACAAAACCTTGAAAATTCACTGAAAAAACCATTGGTTATAGACCATATATAGTTAGGGATTAGCCTTTTCAAAACCTTATTTTACTCACACAAAACCATTGAAATTTCATATATAGTTAGTTCCACTAACTATATATCGCGCACCCGCAATCCACAGCTGATGATGTCACATATTACATCATTCATGACATGGTTAGTGACATCACTGATGACATCACTGATGACATCTCAAATGACATCACTGATGACATCACTGATGACATCACTGATGACATCTCAAATGACATCACTGATAAAATCACTGATAACATCTCATTTGACATGACTGATCACATCACTGATGATATCATTCATGTGATAATACCATGAACCTCTTCAGACTCTAATATAACCTTAGATACAATCAGTGTAAACAGACAGTCACAGACTATCACTCATCCATGGAGTTACTCACACACCTAGTCAGTTATGCAAAAAATCAATCACACCTCCATCTTCTCAACTATACAGTTATACACACCTTACTTATTCAAACATATACTAACACATATTTACTTTACTCTCTTATACAATCCCTGATACATGTTCACAATGATCCATACAGCCACTCACACATTCACTGGCTCTTATGCACAGTTATTTATATATGTCAACTCTCACATGTACTGTGTTTTACATATGTACTTACTTTGACATGTAGCACTGAGATATCCATTCACTCACTAATACACTCATGCACAGTCAACCGCCCATACAGCTGTTTCCACATGCACTTTTGAACCCATACATATAGAGAATCAACTACTCACACATCTATGTACAGAGTCACACACCTCCCAGCCACCCATACACACACACTCAGTTTCCCATACAAATACTTGGACAACCAATGAATAACCCATACAGTTACTCATATAGCTACTGATCAACATATGCAGCAGTTTGTAGAACAACAGATATAATGATGCACAAATTAAAACAGTTTAGTCACTAACCCATGCACTCAGTGAGACACATTTAATCACTCACTCATACAGTCAGTCATGCACCTACTAAATCCTTCATCCAGACACTTATACATCCACTCATTCTTCAATATGTAAGACATATTTTAACTTTACAGAAACATACAGTCACTGGATGTTGTCATCAGTGATGTCATCAGTGATGTCATTTGAGATGTCATCAGGGATGTCATCAGTGATGTCACTAACCATGTCATGAATGATGTAATATGTGACATCATCAGCAGTGGATTGCGGGTGCGCGATATATAGTTAGTGGAACTAACTATATATGAAATTTCAATGGTTTTGTGTGAGTAAAATAAGGTTTTGAAAAGGCAAATCCCTAACTATATATGGTATATAACCAATGGTTTTTTCAGTGAATATATATATACATGTGATAATGATAGCCCTAGAGAGTTGAGCATATTATTATAGCATAGGTCAGGGCCTAAAACATAACCTGGAGCCATAAGAAGGAGATGACATAATGGCCATCACGCAGGGTGACCACGACCTGCGATACCAAGTGGCATCTGCCTGCAGAGGCATTGACAGATCCCCCATTTCCAGCCATGGTAGATAAGACACTCGACAATTACTTTAGTGAGAACTGGGGTTCCTCCACGTCAAGGGCTTATGACTGGGAGGCCATAAAGGTGGTCCTCCGGGGGGGGGGGTGCATCAATACTACTTATGGTGTCAAGTAGCAGTTAAAATGTGACCTAGACTGTGACAAAACGAAATTACTAGAAATAGAGCTGACCCTCACTACGCAACCGCATAGACTAGAGGAATGGTGCCAACTGAAAACCTCGACATTATAAGACTGGCATTGATTACAAAAATATACTCATAAGATACACAGACAGCGCTTGCATGCGGAGGGGAACAAAACCGGGGCTCTGTTAGCTAGTTTAGCGAGACAGATGCAACGAAGAGACCCGATCCTGGCGTTGGGAGACGCAGTGGGCACTCTGTACACTTCTCAAGCATCCATCAATACTCTAATAAAGAAACATCTTTAACAGGTGTATGCGCTGCACCTACCGATCCTAGACCCGCACCACATGCCTACTTAGCTGACCAAGAATTACTAGCGTTTTTAGAGGAACACAGGAATGCATTAGAGATGGATATAACTGGGGAGGAGATCGTCGCTTCACTAAAAAAAACAGAAGCCTGCAAAAACTCCGGGGGGTTGGACTGCCCGCTGAGATTTACCATAAGTCAGCCGCTCCACTCGCAGGAAGACTGCTAGAGGTATATAATGAGGCGTTCATGGGGGGGCGCCTCCCTAACACAATGCACACAGCACTTGTAGTTATGGTGCCCATGCCGGGCAAACCAATGGATGAGGTGAGGTCTTATAGACCCTTTCGATGCTTAATTTTGATACTAAAATACTCAGTGGATTGCTGGCAACCTGAGTACTCCCTGACTTGCCGACACTGGTCCATGAGAACCACATTGAACCTCCGAAGCCTCTTTCATATCCTACAGGCCCCAGTCACCCAGACAGGTCCATGTGCGCTCACCCTCCTTGACATAGAGCAGGCACTCGACTCTGTGAGCTGGGACTACCTCTGGCAGGTCATGAAAAAGATGGGGTTTGGCCCCAAGTATATCAGAACACTCTATGCTTCCCTGACAGCCCATGTTCGAACAGGTGACTACATCTCAGAGCCCTTTTTTGTGTGTAGGGGCACTAGGCAAGGATGCCCGCTGTCCCCATTGCTATTTGTAATGGCGATGGAACCGCTGGCAGGGCTGTTTCGAAACAGGTTGGAAAATTGGGGCATCCCAACTGTTAGGTCCACCCATGTGGTGTCTTTCCATGCAGACAACGCCCTATTTTACCTGCGGAACACAGAGGAGGAAGTGCCATTACTACAGACGGCTTTATCCGAATTCGCAACTGTCTTGGGTCTCTCTGTAAATTTACAGAAATCTCAAATGATGCTGCTGGGGACATTTGCGACTCTCGAACCCGATCTGCTCTCACACTTGTCTAATCCCTGGTGTCAAGATGGAGCACGTTATCTGGGCATTGGGCTGGCCCTAGATAAATAGAGGTTCCTAGATTAAAACATGGGCAAAGTCCTGGCACGCCTGCGCGCCTCAGTCCTGCTCTGGAGGGATCGTCTGTTTACGCTAATGGCTCACTCATTTCCGCCAGAGACATCATCACTGGGGTATCAAGTTTGGCATTAATGAGCCATCAGATATCCACATATGAGCATATTCTCCAGGGCATCTTGTATCATTTCCCTTCCATAACTCAGGTTGTTAGGCCACAGAGTCCCCCCTCGCAGTGACTACTGTTGGGAACGGTTTGGCGGCTTTTAGACATAGGGGATTCTAAGTAAGAGTTTTTCTGTTGTTGACTAGCAATATGCAAATGATGAAACCAAACAAAGGTAAAAAATAACAGGTATGATATAGGTAATCCTATGAACATATACAAAGGTATTAGTATGAATGAAATTGAAACAACGCATATAGTATGACATACCTCAATTCTCGCTTAGGTAGGAAAAATATGTTGACAGTGTTGGGTCTCTTTTTCTGATCCTATGTCCAAAGTAGAATGAATATTGCATTCTGTGTCATGGATCTCCCAAATGGTCAAGACTCAACCCAGAGAAACCTGAATCTAGATGGGAAAGGGGTAGAGCATTTTGCCACAAAACCCAATGTAACATGTAGACACTGAGATTGTAGTGACTGGGATGCACTACCAGAGTGGGAGAGGCACTTACAAAGATCAAAGAAGTTGGTCTAGGTCATTATAAACAGAGCCAGAAGTAACTTGCATTGCCTAGCAATATTGTGGTGTATGGGTCCCACTTTTGATTGGCATGAGTATTTTGATGTTTCCTTCTCATTTCCCCTCATGTTAGGTTTATCCCTGCCTGCCCTCAATCATAGTTACTCCTCTAACCTGTGTTTGCTCCCGAAGAGGCTTTGTTCTCTTCCCAGAATTTTTCCTTTCTGCTCCGTTGCTCCTTGTAGTGATTCCAGTGGAAAGGAAGGTACGCACTGGGATATACATGGCATTCCATTTACCTTCATGGATGTCATTTAGGGGTCACTCAGGCTTGCTCCGTGAGACCTCTGGCACAGCTTTTGCATCCCCAGGCCACAAAGGTAGCAAAATCAGTAACAAGAAGACACCCTCCTTGGCTGGCAGGCCTAGATTTGCAGATCTATGCGGGGCGTTTCAATTATCACACACACGTATGCTTCTCAAAATGCCAACAGATGAGGGTATTGGTAGTATGTTTCTGGCTCTATTGAGGTGTGAAGGTGTCGGGCAATCTGGCTTCCTGTTTAAGTTTGGTGACCCCAAATTTTAAAAAAAAGGTAAAACTGAAGGTGCTGTGTGGCCTAGCAAGAACCTGGGCAAAGATGAGATCCGCAATTAACTTGGGGTACTATTCTAGCAGATCTCCAATATGGGAGTCACCCTTGGATCCAGGCTGGGCGGGCGACATATTAGCACTCCCCTTAAGAGAGGCTGGAATATCAGTCTGGGGAGACTTGTTTTTTGAAGGGACCCAGCTTCCTTGGGAATATCTACTAAACAAGGTAGGGCCCAACTTGTCTAGATTTAAATACTTGCAAATATCGAGTTGGGCTCAAGCTGTTACCATCCAAACTGCACGCCAAAGCAATTTGCCATTAGGGGGAGGTTGCGAACTCGAATCTCTTCTGTTAGATAAACCGCCAGCAAAAAAAGAGATCTCTTTGTGGTATGACTTAATATTGGAGGAGATTGATGGCAACTTTCACCTTCCAGAGCTATTGTGGGGAGAATCAATAACAGGCCTGAATGTGAAAGATCTATGGTTAATGTCCTGCAAAGTATTGTGGGACCTAGTTAAACCGGCCTGGCTTCGAAGAAACCATCTCTTCACCCTACATAGGGCATACTATTCCCCACAGAGGTTGTCCAAGTTCTCCCTGGGCGGTTCTGTGGCTTGTGCAAGGTGTGGCTTAAAAGAAGCCCCGGACACGCATATGTTCTTTGATTGCCCTCACCTGCTGCCTTTTTGGGACTCAATGAGCAGCAAACTCTCATCTTCTCTGGGCTTTACAGTTGTGATTGACCTTCGCATTGTCATCTTTGGAGTCGGGGACCTGACTCGTAGTCCAGCCAAAAACCTTCTGTTCTATTCTATTCTGGTGGCCCGCAGAGAAATCTGTAAGCATTGGAAGGATGCCTCCATCCCTACATTTCATGACTGGAGGAACTCAATCCTTCAAATCTCGAAATTAGACCTCGCCAGGGCTGGGAAACAAGACAAAAGAGTTTTTTGGAACTTGCTAGACTGGTCCAATTGAGTCTGGGGATTTAT
The DNA here is from genome assembly GCF_964263255.1 of Lissotriton vulgaris. Lineage (NCBI taxonomy): Eukaryota > Metazoa > Chordata > Amphibia > Caudata > Salamandridae > Lissotriton > Lissotriton vulgaris. Next base: position 411,486,600 of record NC_141693.1, on the reverse strand, counting down.
TTATTTTTTTCCCCCGATATGATGATTACATAGCCATGGTTTATTCTCTGCAATGTCCGGTTCTTTGCCGGCATTAGCAATGGTAGTAACTGGCTCAATGGGTGTCATCTGCCATTCGGGTAACAAGGTGTTTTGATTGGTGTGAGCCAGTCGTCGCTGTTGGGAACCTGCTGCCACCTCCCACCTGCCATCCCTGCCAGCCTTGACTGAGGCAGCACGACCGTACTCTTTATACCTCTCTACCCTTTTATGGTTGCCTGGCAGCTAGAAACCATGAACGAGAATGAGGACACAAAAAAAAAGAAAAAAGAAGACACCCTCCTTGTCTATAGCTCATTTTTAAGTATGCTAAGTGACTAATTTTACATTATTCACTATTAGTGTAAAAAAAGCTGGAGAATCAGGTAAGTACAAATGTTTTTAAATGTATGTTGTATGGGTACTTGCAGGTGAAATTGTCTGTGTAAGAGAGGGAGTGTTTATGTGTAAGTGTTTGTGTCTGTGAGCACGTATGTGTGAATGAAAGTGGCAGTCAGTGATAGAAGTGACAATACATAAGATTAAATGCAAGTAAGTGAGTATTAGTGAGTCAGGGTGAGTGAGAATAATGGAGTTACTGTAAGAGTGAGTGCAAGTCAGTGTGATTGAGTAGCTGGTAGGTAATCAGTGTAAACACGAATGACAATTTGTGAGTGAGTGTAAGATGGAGTTTGAGAGCAAGAATGAATGAGTGCAAGTGGGAAACAATGGTTCAGTAAGAGTGAGTAGGTGAAAATGAGTGTGAGTTAGTTAAAGTGAATTAGCATGAGTGAGAATATGGTATGCTTGCTAGTCTGCTTTTGGCCCTTACAAAATACTTGTGCCAGCATACCGGGGGCAATTATTAACAGGCTGGGACTTGGCATACTAGAGGTGATACTTGATATATGGGATCTCCATGGCAAAAGACTGGCATAGGCATACTGGTGGTAATTCTTTGCATGGGACACCCATGGCAACATGCTAGCAAGTTAGAGGTGATTCCTGGCATAAAGGATGCAAGCTGTGACATATATGAGGTGGACAAACATTACCAAATGCTGGCCCTATCATATTAGAGATACATTTTGACATACGTGTCATCCATGATACTTGGATATTATTAATAGCAGAATTGCAGGGCCGGCATATTATATGCAATTGCTGGCATAAGAGGGCACCCATGGCTAATAGGAGGCACCCGTGACAAACTGCTGGCCCTAGCACAATGGTTGTTATTTTTGTTGCATGAGGGAGACCCGTAGAAAAGTTTGAAAAGAAGGGGGTCAACTCCTTTGGTATATCAAGTTTCATTGTCTTGGCACACCATGAAAGCACTTACATATTTAACTAGTGCCCTTTCATAGCCCAAGGCTTTTCAGCATATATATATATATATATATATATATATATATATATATATATATATATATATATATATATATATATATATATATATATATATATATATATATATATATATATATATATATATATATATGAAGCATTTGCTTTAAAGTGCAATATTTTACCAATTTTTTCATAATGGTCTTGTGGGGGAACCCCTTACTGCTGAACTCATCCAAAAGAGCTCTGGTTTATTTGATTTGCACAGTATAATTATGGCATATATCATATTATATACATCCCACCGCTTTCAAAGGTTATGACAGCACCTTAATATCGGTGGATTCAAAAGTGACATTTGTGTTATATTTTTCTATTAATGGTTACAGTTATGTAACTTCAGTGATGTCAGTTATTGTTATGTCGTCTGGGTTAAGCTTAAGTCACATCAGTTTCTGGGAAGATTTAGGATCAAAGGTCAAAAGGATGTCACTTCCTTTGTAAGGTCAAAAGGTGTGTGATGTCACTTCGGCTTCCCCTGGTGAATCGACATCGATGCTCACATTACCATTGGGGTTCATATACCTCTTCAAATATATCTGCCATATTGCATTCACAGCCTCAACTGGGTCCTCCAATCTCCTTGGTTCCAACCTGCTGAGCCCTCCCTCAAAGGACTGGCCCACTGTCTGTGAAGCCTTGAGGTATGTCCGAAGTCTTAACAGCTGCCTTTGTATCTTTTCTCCTCCCTAGCCCTCCCTTACTCACAAGATATTGTTTCAATAATACTTTACATGCCGTTCTGTATGCAGGTTTGGGATAAGCATATACGTTCAAATGCTGTTCTTTGCATTTCACACAGGGACAGAATTTTTTTATGATTTAACCTCGGCATTTCATACCCTGAGCTTTGCATCACAGGATAAAAGTATGCCTATTCCCTCATCTTCTTTCGACCCATCACTAGAAATAAATCAGTTTGACTCTTTTATTTGGTACCACATTCATGGTGTTTGGCATGCCTAGTCCTGGTGTTTTCCTCTAGTGCTTGTTTCTTAGGGGTCCATTAGGATGGCGGACGGATCGCCACTGCCATGCAGGCGGTGGCGGACAGATCGCCACCGCCATGCAGGCGGTGGCGATCCGTCCGCCATCCTTGCCCGTCTGCCACCTTTCTTCCCCCCGCGGTACAAAAGGGGCTGGTGATGGACGGAGCATCTGAATCAATCAAACACTCACACCCAGTCAAAAGATCTGGGTTTAATCCATCACCGTTCTTTAGCCCACTCTGCCACCCCAGTTCAGACATGGCTATATGCAAATCAGTCTGACCCTGTGCCTCATGGGAACAGTCCAGCCCAAACTGCCAAGCCATGTCGTCCCTGGACCGGAAACAAGCTTCCGAGGACCGGTTTCTGGCATTCCAGCCGTCTTCATCCCGGCTTGCTTGAATCCAGTGGCAAAGTGAGCAAGGGACTCACGTCTGAGCATACCCTGCCACACTTATGGCGGCCAAAAGCGGTACAAAAGGGGGTGGTGATGGACGGAGCATCTGAATCAATCAAACACTCACACCAAGTCAAAAGATCCGGGTTTAATCCATCACCGTTCTTTAGCCCACTCTGCCACCCCAGTTCAGACATGGCTATATGCAAATCAGTCTGACCCTGTGCCTCATGGGAACAGTCCAGCCCGAACTGCCAAGCCATGTCTTCCCTGGACCGGAAACAAGCTTCCGAGGTCCGGTTTTTGGCATTCCAGCCGTCTTCAGCCCGGCTTGCTTGAATCAAGTGGCAAAGTGAGCAAGGGACTCACGTCTGAGCATACCCTGCCACACTTATGGCGGCCTAAAGCGGTACAAAAGGGGGTGGTGATGGACGGAGCATCTGAATCAATCAAACACTCACACCCAGTCAAAAGATCTGGGTTTAATCCATCACCGTTCTTTAGCCCACTCTGCCACCCCAGTTCAGACCTGCATATAGCCATGTCTGAACTGGGGTGGCAGAGTGGGCTAAAGAACGGTGATGGATTAAACCCAGATCTTTTGACTGGGTGTGAGTGTTTGATTGATTCAGATGCCCAGTCCATCACCACCCCCTTTTGTACCACCTTTCTTCCCCTCGCCATATTACAATGGCAGGGGGACCGTGGCGGAGGGGAAGACCGTCCGCCCACTTTTCCGCTGCGGTTGCCTTGCAACCGCGGCGGAAAGGCCTGATATGGTGGCAGTGTCTATCAGACACCGCCAGCCATATTAGGATAGCCTAGGAGGAATTGCTTTCCGTGGCGGCAATGCCACCACGAAAAGGCATACGGTGCCTGCTTTGGGGGCCTGTTGCCGGCCCCCAGGGTGAAGGGGGGTGGGGGTGGGGGGTGCACATGAAGGGTACCTATGGTACCCCCCTGCGTTTCACAGCACAACATGGCAGGCACCGCGGGATGCCTGTCATGTTGTGCTGTGAAATGCACAACAAGCATTTTTCACATTGCGGCGACCGGTGCTTTAAGCACCATCCGCCGCAATGTTAAAAATGCGGGATGCACCCTCCACTGTGGTGGGTGCATCCTAATTGGGAGCACAGTTCCTCTGCCCTTGTGGCGGATGGTACCGGCCCCCGACAGGATGTCGGACGGACTTTGTCCGTCCACCATCCTAATGGACCCCTTAGTTTCCTTTGGACGCCTTACAATGCCTGAGCAGTCATTCATGACTTCTTCTAATCAGGGAGTACATGTGTACATTATGTTATGACTAATATGGTGTTGAAGTGGCTTTGTTTCACTTGACCCATCAGATCTGTATGTAGTCATAGAGTCAGAGCCTGGTAATTGGCCTATGGGATTATTGATTATTTTTCCTTCTATTGGTATTAAAGGTACCCTTGAGATCTCAGTGATCTAAGAGATATTGCCTTGACCTTGAGGATTAGAAGGTCAAGTTCCTTTGTACTACTCCAGTTCCCATTTTCAACAAGGAGCTGATCATTTGGCATATAAACATATTTATAAACCAAAGTCTCATTCGCACTCAGGGAGAAAGTTATGCTACAAGCTGTCTTCATGAAAATCATCCGTGGGCAAGTAAGGCTTTGACTGTCTTAGTAAAAGCACCAGTCTAGTGAACAGGAACTTCTAAGTTCAAATATCAGTGTTGTTGCATGTAAAAGGCTGCTGGCACAAACTGGCAGAGCTTAGTCTGTTGTATTGGCAGATACTTCATTGAGGTGGACATTGGTGATGTTTTATTGTGGAAGGAAAGGATGATATTGAGCTCGTATACCTGAATTTGCAATCCATTATTGTCTTCAACAACAATATAAAAGTATCAGATTCATCACCTTGCTACAAATCAACCCTTCTGTCGAGGGATATAATATAACATGAGTAGATGGCCAGAGGTCCCTCTGACTACTGGACTCAATTGCGCACTACTTAAAAAGTTTACTTTCAAGTTTCACAAACAATACTCCTAAATCATAAATACTTTTAAGCTTTCTTCAGCTATTTAATGCATACAGAGCAAATAAATTGTTTCCAAGGCAATTTGTACAGAACAAAATACAGTGGGGCAGATTTACAAGCCCCTTGCGCCACTTTAGCGCCATTTTTAACATGGGAAAAATGACGCAAAAGTGGCGCAACTGGCTTGTAAATCTGCCCCAGTGTGTCCTTAGCCTTTAACAATTCTACTATTGAAATAACATTAAAGTTACATATTATAATTTGTTAAACAGAAATTCACAATAAAAACCCAATGCATTTCGGGACATAACGTGTCCCTTCTTCAGGGGTGTAGCTGTAAAACAAAAATCATAATAGTAATCAACGTGCATCGCCCAGTAGTTTATATTTCAGTGTCCGGCGGGAACCCTCTCGTCATGTGATCGGGGACATGCAATGGATTTCCTTCCCAACAGAGCTATTAATGTAGAAGAGATTGCTAGGACAAGCGCAGTTGTCAGTGCAAGCCAATGGCTTGTCTATACACCTGGTCCTGTATCTGCGGAGACGTTAGTAAATGTTCCTTGAAGTTGACTAGGCCTGTCAGGGGTTCAGCTCACTCTCTGAAGTGGATGCACAGATTGGCAGGATTGTTTTGTGGTTCTGAGGGTCAAGCTGTGCAGGACGAGCTGTGGTTCCGATGAGAATCCCTCTCTTCCTAAAGGAGGAAAAGCAGATAACGAAAATAGTGAGAAGGGGTAAAGGGGGAGAGAAGATATATATATATATATATATATATATATATATATATATATATATATAGTAGTAGTAGACACAGCTTTATTTCGATATATTAATCATATCTTAAAAAGCATTACAGTACAGAAAATACATTAAAAATACAATACATTTTAGCATTTTGTTCCTTAGTTAAAAACATACGAACTAACCATTTCTTAAAAACATATAGATTAGCTATAAAACAAGCACAATATAGTTTAAGGGAAGCTCACTTGCCAAGAGAATCTGATAACAGCATGAGAATTAACAATAAAACAAATACAAATCATATTAAGGGAGACTCAGTTGCCTGGAGGATCTGACCCGCCATGCCCAACCCAAGAATTTTGCCAGGCAGCAGGCAAACAAAGGACGGGAATCAGATCTTAAGATGCGTAAGGCCTCCAGGTGAGATCTAGTGCCAAGATTCCTGCATAGTGGTTTCAGCCAAGTGCGTCGCGGGGCTGCATATGCTGGGCACTCAAACATTAGGTGGGCAACTGACTCATGCCTATTGTCACAAAAAGGGCAATATGGTGCAGTTTGCACCGGTGGCTTCCAGCATGCTGTCAGCTGCCCTAATGGCAATAAACCCACCCTAAATTTAAAATATAATGCCCTGTCCCATGATTTGTGAATCATATCTAAGTATGGTTCTCTAAAAGGCAACTCCTTGACCATCAGGAATTCTGTGGTGGATCTACATAGTTTAGAATTACTGTTTCTCCCATCTACCACCCAAGACCAATATAGCTTCTTTAGGGTCTGTTTGGGCGGGGAAGTTCTGTTAACCCAGGCGTCTTCAAGGCCCAGGTCATAAAGAAGCCGCTTAACTTCTTTAAGCCAACGGACCTTGTGCCAGCCAGGTGTTAAGAGGAGTTCCCTTAGGCCTTCAGCGTAGCTGGACAATTCTGGTACCCTCCATATTCGTGCCCATAAGAGAAGGGGACGTAACCTTGCCTGCTCACTTATTGGGCGTGTGCCCGCATCCAGTAGGAGTGGAAGAGAAGGGGTACTATGCGGTAAGCTCATGAGGTCTTTGTGGAATTTATTTTCTAAGTGCATCAGGAAGTCAACTTTCTGCACACCCCACAATTCAGACCCATACAGAGCCGCGCTCACCACCCTTGCCCTGTAAATGTCCAATACAGCACCAATTGGTTTGAGGGACGAAGCACGTTGTTCCTTCAGCAAGGCCCCTGTCACCCTCTTGTGGGTCAGAAAAGTCTTTTGGTGGTGGGCTTTCCAGTTCATGGAGTCACAGAGGCGGATACCTAAATAATCGAACTCTTTTACCCTTTCAAGTGGGACTGAATCCAAGGTGAGGGGGATGACAGTTTTCCTTGGGGGGTTTAGGACCAGGAATTTAGTTTTACCTACGTTAATAGCAAGACCCCTAGAATCGCAGAATTTCTTGAAACTGGAGAGTAAAGATTGGAGGCCTGTTGGAGTTTTTGAGATCAGGAGGGTGTCGTCTGCAAATAGGAGGGTAGGGATTTTTCTGCCAGCCAGGGAAGGTGCATCTGCTGGATGTTTAAGCAGATGCTCCACCACTCCATTAACATATAGCGAAAACAGAGTGGGGGCTAGCACACAACCCTGGCGGACACCCCTATTTACAGGGATACGTGGTGTTTTTTGACCCTGATCACCCCACCTGATCTGTGCAAAGTTACTCTTGTGTAGCTTGATAAGCATGCTAAGTAGGTAAGAGGGAATTCCCAAGGCCTCAAGGACACTCCACAGTTGGGCACGTGGGACCAGGTCAAAGGCAGTCCGTAAGTCTATAAATGCAAGGTACAGACTGCCCTTGCCCAGTACAACCACTTTCCAGTATAACATTAATAAACGGAATGTCTGTTCGATGGTCCCCGTTCCGGATCTAAAGCCACCCTGGAAGTCTTACAGTACTTGATTTTCTTCAGCCCACTGTAAGACCCTGCCTAAGACTACCTTGCCAGCTACCTTCTGAGTGGAATCTAACAAGCTGATTGGGCGGTAGTTAGCGGGGTCGTCCCGACATCCTTTTTTGAAAATCGGGATGACCTCCGCGCCACTCCAGGAGTCTGGCAGACATCCACCCATCAGGGCCGCATTCAGAAGTAGGGCAATAAGTCTGCTCCACACCTCTGGGTTGGCCCGTATTAAGTCACCTGGGATGCCATCAGGTCCTGCAGCCTTATTAGCAACCAGGCACTTAATTGCCCCTTCAACTTCCTTGGCGACAAAAAGGTGGTCCTCATTTAGGTAATCAACAGACACTCGGTGTGGCAGATCCATCATAGTATCTGAAGAACCCCCAGGCAGGGAGTAAAGCTTGGAAAAGTGGGCAAACCACGCCTCCCCAGTGATGTTACATGTCAGTAGAGAATCGGCGGGTTTATCCATAGCTCTCAACAGTTCCCAAAAGGCCTTAGAGTCTTTCTTGGAGCTAGCCGCCATTAGATCGTTCCAAAATTTAGTTTCGTAGGCACCCCTAGCCGTGGCTAAAGCTTTTTTATAGCCTTTCCTAGCGAGACTAATATGACCAGGAACCTTGGATTTCACTGCTATGATAAGTTCACGTTTTGCAGCGCAACAGGTAGGAGAATACCATTTTGCGCTGCTCTTAGACGTACCTCTTTTCGTGGCCCTTGCTCTTACGTGCGGTACAAGAACAGCTCACCTAGTGCTATGGTTGTTTCTATAAATACATTGGACACATCAGAATTACTAAAGTCCGGGGAGTCTAGCCTCAGCTTCAGAGTTGACATTATGGTTTTTGCTTGAGCCCTCCTTCCCTCATCCGCGGCAACTTTGTTCCGCCACAATTCGAGGGGTCTAATTTGTGAGATGATTTCCATATGTGTGGTGGTGGGGTTGGGATCATGACTTGCCATGGGGGAGTGAGGGTCAGGGCTAGTGGGTTGTGGTCACTATCAGAAGTTGATAGGACCTCCATATCTTGAAGATATACCCAGAGCTTATGATTCAACAATATATAGTCGATTCGTGAAGTGTGCCCCACCCTATTGTAAGTGTGTACTCCCTGGGTATCAGACTTGGATCTGCCATTAGTTGCTCTAAGGTCATATTCCATACAGAGGGCATTAATGTCTATGGCACTCTGGGTCCATTTTTTAATCGGGTTTAGAGAGAGCAAGGGGATACCTCTCCTAACATCGTCTTCCCAGATGTCTAGTATATCCTCACTGGCTAGTGGTTCGAAACAACAATTAAGGTCTCCAGCCAGTAGAACAAGGGAGTCTGCATTACAGGATCCGAGCTCCTCCTCAATTCCTGTTAGAGATAACATAGAGACACCACCCCTTGCCCCCCCTTAGGTAGAGGTTAAACACTTCTAGCTTTTTCCCCCCATGACATTTGATTGATAGTCTCTGCAAATCAGGTGATTTTGTGGGTATGTGCCTTATAGTTAGCCCTAATGTAATACTACCCCAGATCAGAAGGCCGCCCGAAGGGCGACCTTTACTACCAGATGGTTTGGATGCAGGCACAAAATAGGTTCTGTAACCCACCATGTGTCGGGGTTCCAGGCACCAGGTTTCTTGCAGAAGACAAATCCCAAAGGATTCCACAAGGGAGTTCCAATCGGGAATGTCGATGTTACGTGCAAGTCCTGCTACGTTCCAACTAAGGAGCCTCAACAGTGGATTTCCTACGGCCCTCAGCCCCAGTATGGGGGCAGATGTAGGGGGACGGAAACAGAACTAAGCCTTCTTGGCCCGTGTGGCAACACTACAGCCTCAACATCAGCCCCCAATAAAGGTTGGGTGTCCTCCCCCCTTATAGGGACAGTTACCCGGGTGTCATGAGTGCTAACAACATTGGTCTTTTTGCTGGAAAGCGGGACCAGTGGCTGTGGTGTTAAGGGGGTCTGTGGGAGGGTGACTGTCTCATGAGCTGTTTTGGTGCTAGAAATACTCAACACCCCCCGTTCTTTCGAAGCATACACAGTTAATTGGCCAGGAAGATAGGAGCTGCTTCCAATAGGTTTGATCGCCAGGGGTAAAAGGTCAGGGACCGCAGGAGACAAGAAGACCTTGGCATGAGGTGAAAAACCAAGAGGCATGGGAAGTCAATCTACCTCTTCAAGGCAACCAAACCTGTTAGATGTTGGTGCCCCAAGCCACCTTCTATTTGGGACTTGCCATTTGTCTCTTGCCCCTCCACAAGCCTGGTAACGCCCTGAAGACCATTCCCCCCCATAGTTTAAGTTAGTACGAGGGGGGTAAAACAATGTTAAAGGCCTGGCTATAATGGATGAGTTTTCCCCATAGGTAGTCCACGAGCATATGTGGTGAGCCGTATGTGGGTCCTCAAAAGACACAACGATACAGTCACCTGGAGTGGATTTACGAGAAGGACCTACCCAAGGAACTCTGCGCACCATTAGGATTCTACTTCTCGTATGGTTAGGGATCGGTCTATTCACATTCAGCCAGTCAATAACCTTATTCTTCAGGGACCAGTGGTTTTCTTGGTGGTCACTCTCAATTTACGGTACACCTGTCAATACCACCACATATGGCTTTGCATCTGGGGGGAGATCTATGTAACCCCCGCGAAAATTACTTCTATTTTGTGGGCCCTGGGGGATAGAGCAATCGGCCTTGTTGTCATTCAGCCTTGGGGCAGCTCCTGCTTTGTGATGTATAGTAGGTTGTGGGGTAGGGTGCTTCGGTGACTTTGTTAGGGGTTTGGGGGCTTTGTGATCGTAGCCCTTTGTGCGTGGTTTAGGTACTGGCCTGATTAAGGGTGGTGCTGGAGGGGTAGTGCTGGGTATTGGTGGAGCTAGGTTGCCATCTAGAACGCTATTGTTTTCCTGGCCTCGCAAACTAAGAGTTGCTAGGGTTAGGATACTCTTTTCCACCTCTAAGAGATGGTTTTCAATACGTGAGAGTCTTAAGTCCAGGGGAGATAGCAGCTTTTTTAGGGTTTCCCAGACTATTTTTATAAAATCCACATCCTTTCCTTCCTGCTCCTCTAATTGTGACCCGATGTCCTCTATTACTGCGTTCTCCTTGGAAATATCCAAGGTTACGCCGTCCTCATCTGCTCCAGGAGTCATCTGCACAGGGAAAACAGTCCCACCTTCATCACTATGCACAGGGAAATTGCTAACATTAAGATGATGGGCCCTAGCAACTTTAGACTTCTTGCGTGAGTAGGCAGACCTTGTGTTGCGTATTCTTTTGTGTGCTGTACCCTTAGTGTTAGTGCATGGGGAATTTTCATGGGTCTCCGTGATCTGTAGTGTATTGGCATTCAGTTGACCGTGGTCTGGTTCAGGAATGCCCATGGGTGAGATCTGACTGGCGTGCTGGTGGATGAAGCACGGGGTTGGTATTAGCACAGGGGACGTTGCTAGAGTGTAATGGACGTCAACCTGCGTTGTAATGTACCGCGGGTTGGGCAATCGCTCCGGGGTTATTGCAGACGCTATGTGGCCCAGGGATGATTTTTTGGACTTAGCAATGTCCTGAGACAATCTTCTGGCAGCCTCCGAGTCTAGGGAAACACGATTTTGCATTTTAGTGATTTCCTTGTCTATAGCAATGTTCGTTCTCGTGATAAAATCCTCGAGGGTCCCATTTTGCTTCAACCTTCTCTTAGCAGCCCTACTGCGGCTTACCCGTGTGCACATATCCTACAAGGATATCCAAAACAGTTGCTACAATAAGAAAAGCAGAAAAATGGTACCAGAGGCGCAAGAGAGGGGTGGGGCCCAGCCCAGTCTCTTCAGACCTCGAACGGCCTCAAACGGCCCGCTCTTTGCCCGGTCTTCGCCCCGGGCGCTCCCGCGCGCTACCACGCAGCGGTTTCCCCAAACTGTGAAATAGGGCTAGGGCAGGGGGCGTGACCGGCAGGGAGAGCGGCCGCAGGTGTGACACGCAGGGACTCCTGGGCTATTGAGTCCCTGCTAAGCTGCTCGCAGCCCTGCCTGTGCAAAGAGGCACAGGAATGTTCGGCTCCCTTTCCAAAAAGCCCCACAGAGTCAGGAGACGCAGCGGGACCCGCGCAGCGGGTCCGGCAAGGCGTTGTGGTGTTACTCAGTCCCACAAGGATCCAACGGCGGCAGTCAGCAACAGGCGGTAGGAGCCTCCGCACAGTTCTCCAAACAATCCTCTGGACAAGGTTTCCCGCAGTCTGTAGCAAGCAAGGCAGCTTTATTCAGGGCGGGGGGTGACCGGCAGGGAGAGCGGCCGCAGGTGTGACACGCAGGGGCTCCTGGGCAATTGAGTCCCTGCTAAGCTGCTCGCAGCCCTGCCGGAGCAAAGAGGCACAGGAATGTTCGGCTCCCTTTCCAAAAAGCCTCACAGAGTCAGGAGACGCAGCGGGACCCGCGCAGCGGGTCCGGCAAGGCGTTGTGGTGTTACTCAGTCCCACAAGGATCCAACGGCGGCAGTCAGCAACAGGAGGTAGGAGCCTCCGCACAGTTCTCCAAACAATCCTCTAGACAAGGTTTCCCGCAGTCTGTAGCAAGCAAGGCAGCTTTATTCAGGGCGGGGGGCGTGACCGGCAGGGAGAGCGGCCGCAGGTGTGACACGCAGGGACTCCTGGGCAATTGAGTCGCTGCTAAGCTGCTCGCAGCCCTGCCGGTGCAAAGAGGCACAGGAATGTTCGGCTCCCTTTCCAAAAAGCCCCACAGAGTCAGGAGACGCAGCTGGACCCGCGCAGCGGGTCCGGCAAGGAATTGTGGTGTTACTCAGTCCCACAAGGATCCAACGGCGGCAGTCAGCAACAGGAGGTAGGAGCCTCTGCACAGTTCTCCAAACAATCCTCTGGACAAGGTTTCCCGCAGTCTATAGCAAGCAAGGCAGCTTTATTCAGGGCGGGGGGCGTGACCGTCAGGGAGAGCGGCCGCAGGTGTGACACGCAGGGACTCCTGGGCAATTGAGTCCCTGCTAAGCTGCTCGCAGCCCTGCCGGTGCAAAGAGGCACAGGAATGTTCGGCTCCCTTTCCAAAAAGCCCCACAGAGTCAAGAGACGCAGCGGGACCCGCGCAGTCCCACAAGGATCCAACGGCGGCAGTCAGCAACAGAAGGTAGGAGCCTCCGCACAGTTCTCCAAACAATCCTCTAGACAAGGTTTCTATATATATAGGTGGGGATGTAGTGGCTGCCATATATCCTTGTCTAGATTATTGGCACCCGTCGAATTGGTGTAAATAAAGGAAACACAACTGCATATACATGGGCTACCTCTTGAAAATCCATTGCTTAGTAACTCACAGTATTTTTTGTGCTCCCATGAACTTAATTTATAGCTGTTTTGATTGGATGTATTTCAGGCTAATGTGCAGCGTAGTGGTAGCAGGGCGTATAACATTCTTTTGAGCATGTCTAAAATGTATTTTTGCAAGTGGGACATGTATGGTGTTGAAACCAGACTCTACCCGTACTGAGTGTAGATATGTAATTACTATGTATCACAATTACCTTATTTATATTTATTTTCTTGGTAAGTTAGGAGATCTCGCATTTACATTCTGACTTTAACGTGGTTTGATGACTGCTTTTGGCATCTTCGAAGGGAGATCATTGATTTGTGTCTTTGGATCAGGCACGTTTTGTTTCCAATCCTCACTTGTAAAATTGACTGCTGTCCTCTCAGTTCTCTTCACTTGGTTTCGTCCTTCTCAGGTAGGTTTGTGGTCCGATTTCTAGGGTTTGATTGCATTGACACTTTGTTTGCGACTTGTGTCCTCCCCTTGCCTCATGGATCCTGAAAAATACATCTAATTGACACTTCCACACTCGTGTCTGTATGGTTTGATGCTCCATGTTTAACATAGCTACTTTGTATTTCTTTAACTGGATCAGCTGGTTTCGAGATGACCAAGACTCTGCATCTCTTTCTTCTTCCAGTGTGTCTCGGAGGACAACCTTGTACCTTGTGTGTCAATTTTTCAGTTGTGATGTTTTTTGGCTGACTGATCTTGGTTCTTTTGAGGTTTTTCTTTGTCCTCACTCCCTTGTGCTTCTCTTTCGGTCGTTAATGTCTTCTTTGCTGGTTCTCGAGGCCCTCCTTTCTTGTTCTCTAATCTCACCTATTACATTCAGATGCAATGTTCTATCATTGATCAACTCACTGGCTACTGAGAAACTTGCTTTGTGTGGTTGATGGCAGACTGTCAATGGTCTGCAGTCAAATAGAATACTCTGTTACAAATGTATGGGAAATTCATCGTTGTGCCGGGATTTAGAGGCTTGCAACAAACGCTGCTAAGGATTCCCTGGCTCCCTGTGCTCAAGTTGAAAATGTGTCGTTTTTGGTCCACATTTCTTTTGGAGTTATGTTGTGCACCCAGTAATTCTTTGAATTTGTTGTATGACTGAATTTTCCTTTTTGCAGAAAGTGTTTTGATTCAAGTCTGGCTGTCATTTCTTGCTAAGTATATGCGAAGTTTCCTAATTGTTTATCCTCTGGTCTGATTCTATCCTTCTATCGTCTTCTGGTCTGGTAGCTCAGCGGACTAATGCATCCACTGCAGGGACCTGTGTTCAACCCCATGTTCACAAGTTCCAATCCCGGTGGGTTCACTCATCCTTTCATCTATTTGAGGTCAGGTAAAATGAGCACCATTGAGGTGGATAACAGTATACATCTGTTTTTTCAGCGCCAAGATGCCCGTTGCTGTTGTGAAAGTGTGCTTTACAAATACGCATGTTATGTTCTCTCGTACTGTGAGTGGTACCTCTATGTAGACAGCCGAATTGTATGAATCTCTCTTTTCACAGGTAGGATGGCATTTCTAATACAGTTGTTAATTAACTTATCTTCCTGGCTGGGATATACCACAGCTTATCCTTTTATCCTTCATGACTGGAGCATTCCGTAGGTAAGTATCTTAATTTGCCTATGTATGTGTGCATGACACCGTCTTGTTGTCACTCTAAATGCTGAAAACCACATGCACCTTTTCCATTCAATACAATAGCACTCATTTTACCCCCCTGTGAAAAGATAAAAGGCTGAGTGGGTCCTGCCCTGATTAATAAATTACCGGCTGTCTCTACAGTGAGCATCTGCTTCTCCTGGGCCACTGTGTACTATTTGATTTTTCCACAGACACAAAATAGGAAAAACAGTTTCATACATCAAGCCCCTGGTCTCTTTCTTTGTTCTTGTTTTTTTTTTGTCATACACATATGTGAGATTAGCCAATATTCTGCATGTGCTTTGTAGAATGTACGAGTAATTATTTGTTTTCTTGCCATGATTTTGAAAATGTTTGCACATGAGGGGCATATTTACAAGCCCCTTGCGCCACTTTTGCGTCATTTTTAACATGGGAAAAATGACGCAAAAGTGGCGCAAGGGGCTTGTAAATCTGACCCGAGGTCTCTTTAAAGCACGCAAGATTTGTAGGCCCTTACTCACATGTTTTCTTGGTAGTTCAAAGATTTCACTGAATTCTTTTGCACGTTTGTTCTTCAATTGAAGGAGGCTACTGGGTATGCTTTCCCTTAGCGCCATACATTTAATGTTCTTTATTGTCACTAGTTTTCACTTTGTCTGGTGCACAGCGCACTCTGCTCTCTCATTATCCTTTATCGTTGATTTGCACTGCAGGCCACAGCTGGCAGCTTCCGCACTCCTGAATATCAGTCTTGCTCCAGGGTATTTTCTTTAACTTTCTCGTTTATCTTCACCACTGTAGTATTAGAGTGCGTTGTGTGCATCCGAGGCTTCTTGTTTGCAGTGGTTCTTAGTGCTCAGTCTTTGATCATCATCTGCCTTTAACAGGACCAACTCATAGTAGTTCCTGGATTGCTGTTGTATAGCCTCACCTTCACTTTTCACAGTTAGGTTTTTATATTTAATTGTGTTTTCCTGGGAAAGTGCTACATTATTTATATTCCCTTCACAATCATTGTCTCTTTCTGCCCCAAGCTTGTTTCTTTTAACTTCCTATTATATGTTGTTCTTTGTTTGGCCTCTGTTTTAATGGGCTGGATGCATGCCCCCTGAGTCACTTTCTTGTGTTCATGTCCCATTTGTCAGGCTGGCTGACAGTTTTGTATCTTGAAAGCAGATTCCTTATTTTTATTATATCTGTTTATACATCTGTGATGTCTTGTATGTTCCTTTTTCAATTGTAGACTTCAGACTCGACAATGTGCCTGGGCTTAACATGGCTACCCAATGTTTTGACTTGGACATGCCTGGTACAAAGAGGGTCTTCCTGTTATTTTATATGGGGATCGCCTTACCTCATGCCCTATTAATTTCAGTCGTGGCCTTTCGCAAGAGGGCATTCTTCTCGAGACCTTGTGTTGTTCAATTTGCTTTCTACCCAGAGGCTCTTTTCTTGAATGGATGAGTCAGAATTTCGAATGGTGGGAAAGGTCTTTCCATTTGCTTGTCTCCTCCGTTCGCTTATTTTTTTCTCTTTTGTAGCATTGTATCACAGCCCCTAAGCATATTGCTGGCAATGCCATGCCTGCCCGCACCCCTTTTCTGTGCTCTGTCGAGCCTGGCATTTCTTGCCTTTCCTGCCTGCCACACTCAGTCATTCACTGCTAAACAATGCGCAAACTCTTTACCTGGTAGATACACACAGGCCATACGCAGTCCAACAGGCCTTGCTCACCAGCACTGTTCACTAGTCTGCATACTGCACATGGCGGCAACCATATTGGTTACTGTTTCGCCACCACCGCTATAAATACTTGCAGGATTGGTTCTCTTGGGTCTCACAGGACCCACTCACCTCCAGCGATGACATCGGGATCTCTCGCTAGCCATTGCTGGCAATGTTGACTCTTGGCAGGACTCATTTGCTTCCGAACACATGTCCGATTCTTTCTTCTCTTCATCGTTACTTCTGAATGCAGCAGAGATGCACTGAATTACATCGGATGAGGTACGTCTCTATATATCTAAATCCATAAATTCCATCACTAATACACTGGATTCTCTACCTTTGAGGGGCTTGTCTTCATCCTTGTGAACCCAGCTCTGCCCTGATCTAAAGTACCCTTCTGAGTATCTATCAGAAAAGGGGGGAAATGAACCACATAAGTCTCAATACCAGAGTCTCAGAACTTTTTGTTGTGGAGACCCTCAACCATACGTTCACAGACTGGGGTGTATAATAATAAATTCTTTATTCGGAATTTCGAAGTTAGAAATCCATAAAAGCAATGTTGATACATAGTAAAAAAATTTTAACATGACACTATTATAAAAAAAAAAAATGCGAGATAGTTTCACATACAATAATGGGTTTCGCATCCGACTTACAGAACTGTGAGTTTAAGGAGATTACTTTACAGGTTTTTTCTGTGTCTGTATATGCATTTCAGAAAATTAAGAACGTGATAGCAGGTAGTTTCAGTGTCCAAAAGCTGTAGGCACAACATGGCAGGACGACACTGCCTGAGTCCCCAAGATTTTAACAGAGTCAGTAACCAGACTTTGCGATGTTCATGATAAAATTTGCAAAACAAGACTGTATGTAATGTAATGTAATGTAATGTAATGTAAAATAGCATTTGTACCGCGCAGCAGTCACTCCAGGGAGCATCAAGGCGCAAGACTACTATACTATGTAAAGTGGTTTGTACTGACTTTTCGTCACAGGGGCACAGGGGTAGGATCGAATCCCAAACGTTTGCTACTGGGAAAGCTACTAGCCTGTGAAACAAGTTTAGTCTGAATCTTGTCAGAAGAAAACGATCGAAAATATCAATTTTAAGATTTAGATAGGGCTGAATTGAAAGAGTGGATTGAACCATTACAGCATGTTGAACAGACGGTTTGCCTGCTTCAGATTGTAATCTCAAGTTTTCCAAATGTCCCAGGGCTAGTGTTTTTAATTGTTTTTTTGAAAGTTCACTGATTTTTTCAGGAGTTGAATAGTATTGTTCTGCCCCAAGGTCAATAAAAAAGTTCCTGATGTAGGCTAGCCATTTTATTTTTAGGGCATGGTCTGGTGTCATAGCATCTGCCACTATCATCTTGGTAAGGGCGTTTTTTTCTGAGGTCCAGATGCGGCGCCATAAAAGTAATGGTTGTATTTTTGCCAGGTCCTCAATGTATGGGACGCCTAGTTCAACATGACATGCGTACGTTGAGGATCGCTTTGGGGCCATCAGAAGGAACCTCAAAAAATTGTTTTCTGCAATTTGCAGAGAAGAAACATCCATATGACCCCATACACTAGCTCCATATAGTGCTGTTGATTGGCATTTGGCTCTGTAGATGGTTAACAGTTCCACAGGCGGTCGTTTTCCCAATTTTTGTGAAAAAGACACCAAAGCCGCTATCGCTCTCTTAAAGCAATGTTTCCTTGCTTCCACTGCCATTTTCCAGGACAATTTGTCGTCTATTGTGATGCCCAAGTAGCAGTATTCAGTTGCAAAGTCTATTTTTTGATTATTGAGGGTAATGTCTTTCAGATGTTTTCTCCCAGCACCTGCCGTCATCACAAAGGTCTTTTTCACGTTTATGTGGAGGTCTAAAGTGCCCATAAACTGGGAGTATCTGTTAAGTGTCTTTTGAAGTTAACAGGGGGTCCGTGCCGGGAGGACAGCGTCGTCCGCATAGAGTAGAGCGGGAATCGGGCGTTGTTTTGCCTGTGGGAGGTCCCGGGCGCCTTTCAGAAGCTCAACCTCCAAGTTGTTGGTATAGAGGGAGAAAAGGAAAGGCGCCAGGACACATCCTTGTCTGACTCCACGCTCCACTCTGAAGGACGTTGTCAGCTCTCCCTTTGTGCCAAAGCGTACTCTAGCAGAGGGTTTGGAGTACATTTCCCTTAAAAAGTTCAGAAGTGGCAGATCTACCCCCATTTGTGTCAAGAGGGACCATAATCTGGTGTGAGAAACACAGTCAAACGCGGCGGACAAGTCCATGTAGATCATATAGAGTTTGTCCTTTTTTGCGTGTATGTATTTTCCGATGATAATGGAAAGATTTAGGGCTTGTTCCACGGTTCCAAAACCCTCCCGGAAACCAAATTGTAGCTCAGACAGGATGCCTCTATCCTCCACCCAAGTCTGAAGTCGCTCCAGGTTCACCCTGCCTGCTATCTTTCCCAGTGAGTCCAACAAAGATATTGGGCGGTAGCAGGCGGGGTCCTGGCGATTGCCCTTCTTAAAAATCGGAACCATCACGGACCTTGTCCAGGACTCCAGGATTCCTTTGCGGCTGCCGTGCATACCCTGGTGATGATAGGGGCCCAGAGATCTGTATTGTGCTTGAAAAAGTCTACTGGGACTCCGTCCGGTCCTGGAGCTTTTCTGTTTTTGCTTGATTTCAGGGCCAGAAGAACCTCGGAGATTTCAAAATCTATTTGGATCGGGTAGGATGGAACTGCTAGATTTCTATCTTCAGTTTCTTGTTCTGTTGATTGTTTTTGGAAGATTTTTGAGAAATGTGATACCCATTCTGATTCATCTATAGCAACTTCGATTTTTGGATTTGTATCGTAAACCAAAAATGGAGCTCTTACTACTCTCCAGAATGCCTGGCTGTTTTTTTCCTGAGCACTAGCGTGGAGTTCATCCCATGAGGCTTGCTTTAGCTCCACCTTTCTCTTTTTTCTAATGGTAAGGTATTCCTTTCTTAGAGCGGATATGATGTAGGGATCCCTTTCGTCTTTATTTAGTGCTACTTTGAGCTTTGAGTGAGCATGGGTGCATTCTTGATTAAACCATCCTTTAATTCGGTGGGGGCCAGCTTTATGTTTTGCTGTGAGTAGGGACTTGATTTTTTTCATGATTTGAGCGAAATTGCTAAGGAGTTCCTCATCTTCTGTCAGTATATCTAGACATTTCTTGATTTGAGGGTATGCCGATTTTATCAATTCTTTGGTGAGTTCCCCTGGATTTATCTTCCCCCACTTTATTGTGTTCCCATTTAGTTGGCCCAGGTTTATATTGTCCTGGGTCAATGCACTAGCTATCGTCACAGGTAGGGATTGTTGATAGTTTAGAATCATTTCCAATTTAAGGATAGAATGGTCACTTAAGGTGTTGGGCAGGACTTCAAAATGGTTAACTCTAGCTTGTAAGCTAGCCGATATTATGATATAGTCAACTGTTGTACTAAAGCCTCTTCCTACATAAGTCGGTTCTAGTGATTTGGTTCTATCATCTGGGGTGTTTACTATTTGGAGGTCCAGGTCTGATAGAAAATCATTCATTATTCCGCCCATATTATTGTGAAAAAAGTGGGTAAGGGGATTACCTTCCTCTGTCACCATACCTGGACATTTTTGCTCTGGTTGGGTACAATGATGTAGGTTGAAATCCCCTGCCCATATTATAGACACTGCGCCCTTTGCTCCTCGTTTCCGCCTAAGGGTGGTTAATTTCTCATGCAAGTGGGCCAAAACTCTCTGGAGCTGTGATTCCGCGAGATTATTATAAAAATTGACGAGGACAACAGACTCATTTTTGGGTAGGGAGAGACAAATGATCTGGAAATTATGATCCAGGTCAATGATGTTTATTTTTATGTTTTGGATGGTATTAGCTATATAGATGTTTAATCCTCCCTTTGGCCTACCCTTTTGTCCCACCAGCGCAGGAGAAAAGTACGTCTTATATCCCAGCAGGTGGAGTTCTGTTGGCGGCCATGTCTCCTGTAGGCAGACTATTTGGTGTCTGTGTACAGGGTGCATGATACTCCCATCCTCAACAGTTGGTCGTAATCCCGCGATGTTCCAGGAGATCATGCTCAAAGCTGGAGGTTCATTTTTGGGGCTATTATCGATTTGTGAGTTACTGAGAGTAACTGGGTCATCAAGGGTTAGAGGGTTATCTGGGGTTGAGGGGTTGTCTGGAATTTTGGGGGCCTGTTCGTCTGGCTGTGGTGGTCAGTCGACACACTCTAAGCCACTATACATGTTCGTTAGTGGTAATCCGTTCCAACCCTCCCAACGTGGGGGTTCGCTGTAATTTCTCCACTGTTCTTGCCGTCTCCATTCTTCCCTTTCTCTTCCTCGATAACGAGGGCCCACTGTATACCAGGGTCCATTAGTTTGCGAGGGACCATCCGGAAATCTGGGTGGATAAAAGAAAGAGAGACGCTTTATTCCTATCCCCCATTTAGGTTTAGATCCTCCCCTGAGCAGATGTATTCCACTATTCTAGGTTCCTCAAAGGTGATTAGGATGCAGTCCCCCTGTATTGTTTTTTTTTACCATGACCAACCCAGGGGGCTCTTCTAACCATTAGAATTCTAGTGGAGCAGTAGGGGGGTGGTGGCCGATTTATACTAAGCCAGTGTTGTATCTTGTTTTTTAAGGACCAGTTTGGTTCGTGTTTTTGGTCCGTCAGCTCTGGAACACCGGTCAGTATAGCAACAAAAGGGCTCTCTTCTGGTGGAAGCGTTACTGGTCGTGTTTCGCCCTGTTGCTGTCTTTCCCTCTCTCGATATATTTGCGGTTGTTTGGTTTGAGGTTGTTTATTTTTCATGGCTGTGGTAGTGGTGTTACGGGGGGTACTATTTTTTTCAGGTAAGATATTTGAGGGTAGAGTATCTGCTAATTTTTTCTTAGACGCTATCGTGGTTGTGGGCTTTGGCGCTATAGTGGGTACAGGGGTCGAGCTTTTAGCTTGAGCCACGGGGATTGAATTTATCGGCTTAGCCACCCCGGGCTTTTGTGCTTTTTGTGACTCTTGTATACGGTTAGGGTTATGGTTAACTTTAATCAGAGCTGAAAGTTCGACTACAGCTTTTTCTAAGTTTGTCAATGTGTCTTGTATGGGTGTAAGAGTTTTCTGTAGGAGGTTTCCAAT
Organism: Lissotriton vulgaris; assembly: GCF_964263255.1. Taxonomy (NCBI): domain Eukaryota; kingdom Metazoa; phylum Chordata; class Amphibia; order Caudata; family Salamandridae; genus Lissotriton; species Lissotriton vulgaris. The sequence goes on along the minus strand of NC_141693.1, from coordinate 411,465,256 downwards.
TTTTACTAGTAAGTCTGCATTGTAATTATGGTCAGGTTCATTTGTTGGGGAGTCCTCAGATGCTATCACTAGATTTGTGGAAAGTGAAGCATCATGTATATGATGTATCATCGCGGTGTGCCTACTCTGGTTTTCCAGCAGAGGGGAACTAAGTGTATTTCTTATTTCTTCTGTTGTAGCTGGAGTTAGTTTACTCATTGGTGCTTTGCTTGTCGCTACGTGATTCTTCTTCTTCTTTATGGCTCCCTCTCTCCTTCCTCTTGCCTGTCTTACCTCTTCAGGGGTGGGGTGTGGGACTAAGTCTGGAGTTTTTTCTAGGTCAAAATCAGTTGTTAATTGGGATTCTGAGAGCTGTGATAGTTGTGATACCGATAGGTCAACTATGTTTGGGAGGCTCTGTCTCTTGTTGTTCCCACCCTCGCTCTGCCTTTGATCCTTGCTGGGGACCGGCGTTCTGGCAGTTGCCAGGTGACCCATGGAGGATCGTCTGGCCTCTAAGAGGTCTTGGGATACTCTCCGTTCTATGAGTGAGATACTCATAAACTATCTATAGTGCCAGTTAGTTGTCCTTTTTTTGCCGCGGTCTTACTCCTGGTTCCCCTGGGAGACATGGTTGTACAAATGGGGGTATTGTATGGTATGTTTTTGAGCTAGGAGTTAGGGGGGTGGCCCAGCCCGGCTCTATCCGGCCTCTAACGGCCTAAAACGGCCCGCTCTTTGCCCGGTCTTCGCCCCCGGGCTACGACCCGCGCGCGTCCCGCGATGCGCGTTGCTGGGCTTACTTAAATAAGATTTGGCAGAGAGGAGGCGTGGCACTGGGAGGGGGCGCGGCTCAGGCGGGAAAAGGACCCAGCTGTTGGTGGTGAATGCTGGTCCTCGCAGTCCCGGGGGCCGCGCCTCTCACCTCCTCTGCGGCCACGCAGTTGTTCCTCTCCTCACTCTCGGGTCAGTGGCAGATGAACTGGCTAGAAGGCTACTCCTGTAGCGACGGGCAATAGACAGTGGTTCAGAAATCCTCAATGCGAGCGGCTCCCGCAAGGCGGGGGTCGCAAGAGGTTATCAGCAGACCAAGTGGAGGCATGGCACTGGGAGGGTGCGCGGCTCAGGCGGGAAGAGGACCCAGCTGTTGGTGGTGAATGCTGGTCCTCGCAGTCCCGGGGGCCGCGCCTCTCACCTCCTCTGCGGCCGCGCAGTTGTTCCTCTCCTCACTCTCGGGTCAGTGGCAGATGAACTGGCTAGAAGGCTACTCCTGTAGCGACGGGCAATAGACAGTGGTTCAGAAATCCTCAATGCGAGCGGCTCCCGCGAAGCGGGGGCCGCAAGAGGTTATCAGCAGACCAAGTGGAGGTGTGGCACTGGGAGGGGGCGTGGCTCAGGCGGGAAGAGGACCCAGCTGTTGGTGGTGAATGCTGGTCCTCGCAGTCCCGGGGGCCGCGCCTCTCACCTCCTCTGCGGCCACGCAGTTGTTCCTCTCCTCACTCTCGGGTCAGTGGCAGATGAACTGGCTAGAAGGCTACTCCTGTAGCGACGGGCAATAGACAGTGGTTCAGAAATCCTCAATGCGAGCGGCTCCCGCGAAGCGGGGGCCACGAGAGGTTATCAGCAGACCAAGTGGAGGCGTGGCACTGGGAGGGGGCGCTGCTCAGGCGGGAAGAGGACCCAGCTGTTGGTGGTGAATGCTGGTCCTCGCAGTCCCGGGGGCTGCGCCTCTCACCTCCTCTGCGGCAGCGCAGTTGTTCCTCTCCTCACTCTCGGGTCAGTGGCAGATGAACTGGCTAGAAGGCTACTCCTGTAGCGGCGGGCAATAGACAGTGGTTCAGAAATCCTCAATGCGAGCGGCTCCCGCGAAGCGGGGGCCGCGAGAGGTTATCAGCAGACCAAGTGGAGGTGTGGCACTGGGAGGGGGCGCGGCTCAGGCGGGAAGAGGACCCAGCTGTTGGTGGTGAATGCTGGTCCTCGCAGTCCCGGGGGCCGCGCCTCTCACCTCCTCTGCGGCCACGCAGTTGTTCCTCTCCTCACTCTCGGGTCGGTGGCAGATGAACTGGCTAGAAGGCTACTCCTGTAGCGACGGGCAATAGACAGTGGTTCAGAAATCCTCAATGCGAGCGGCACCCGCGAAGCGGGGGCCGCAAGAGGTTATCAGCAGACCAAGTGGAGGCGTGGCACTGGGAGGGGGCGCGGCTCAGGCGGGAAGAGGACCCAGCTGTTGGTGGTGAATGCTGGTCCTCGCAGTCCCGGGGGCCACGCCTCTCACCTCCTCTGCGGCCACGCAGTTGTTCCTCTCCTCACTCTCGGGTCAGTGGCAGATGAACTGGCTAGAAGGCTACTCCTGTAGCGACGGGCAATAGACAGTGGTTCAGAAAACCTCAATGCGAGCGGCTCCCACGAAGCGGGGGCCGTGAGAGGTTATCAGCAGACCAAGTGGAGGCGTGGCACTGGGAGGGGGCGCGGCTCAGGCGGGAAGAGGACCCAGCTGTTGGTGGTGAATGCTGGTCCTCGCAGTCCCGGGGGCCGCACCTCTCACCTCCTCTGCAGCCACGCAGTTGTTCCTCTCCTCACTCTCGGGTCAGTGGCAGATGAACTGGCTAGAAGGCTACTCCTGTAGCGACGGGCAATAGACAGTGGTTCAGAAATCCTCAATCTCTGCATAGTGTGGCTTGGTGGATAGTGTCTTCATCGGGTCTTGTCACTTAAGTGTCCCGCTCTACAAGTGACATCAGATTGATTGATGTCACTTGTATACTTGGTGAATTTTCACAGGGTAAGGGTTGGGACAAACAAAATAGAGAAGGTAGTAATAATCCAGTTTCATGACAGTTTTATCAAATTTAGCCAGGTCTTCAGGTCTTCAGGTCACAGACCTACACCCAGTACTCACACCTTTGATCAGTCTCCCTGCCATCCATAATATTGCTTCGCACTGTACAGGAAGGGAAAGAGGTGATGGGGTGCTTTGTAACCATAAAAGGCAGAGAATAAAATGTAAGAAATATGATCAATAGAGAAGGAACCTTTTTTTATTGGGACCAAAGGAGTTGCATGTCTGCATGGATAGGGCTTAGCCTCACACTATAAGGTTGCTGAAGATAAAGAATTAACTTAAATTATTTAAGGTTGCCACTGTGTAATCTCATCAGGACACTAGATAAATTAATATTTTCTTGTTAGTTTATGGGAAAGTATGAATTTGCTTATGTTTATCCACCAAAACTGAACTTCATAGATTGTCCAAGATGGGTATAATCACAAAACTTTATTTTTATCCATTGTGACTCCATATTTTCACAGACCTTTTGCCCACTCTACCCATCAGAGCACAATGGCAAGCATTAGAGTGTGTGACAACTGATTGTGATGAAACAAGGATAGATCCATGTCCAACAGTATCAATTTCTTCAATTCATTATTTCTATCCACTTGGTCTATCAAAATAATGATTTCACTGTGATTCATTTAATACTTTTCAGACTTATTGTTGACATAAATTCATCCAACAGCAATCCATGCAATCAGCAGGCAATCAAATAAACAACTTGTAATGCTTTTGAATGTAGTAAAGTAGCTTCCATAGGCTTATGCTCTCAATACTCATACAACATTATCACACAGTGAAAAAATCGAAAAAGCAAGAGTGACAAGAAACATGAATAGATTGCAGTATAATAATTAAACTAGCAAAATGTTTATATAAGATATCTTTTCTACCCAATTGTAAATATTTAGTTGAGTTAATTGGTGGGTCACCATTAGGACTAATGACTCTTCATTTCTATGGTGATCCAAATGGCTTAATATACGAGCAGATTCTAACAGTGAGCATCTATGACAACACTAAACATAAAGGGCCATATGTGCAAAAAGTAGGGATTGTGATTTCTTATTTGGGGTTCTTACTAAATCGCAATCAGGAAATATTAATTCCTAATGTAAGAACACTTACGACTATTTAATAGCAATTCCCAGTGGGTCAAAAATTGACCTACCTCATTAATATTAACCTGAAAGGTCGCAGTTTGTGATCCATTAGGAATGAAGGCCATCACAGGGATGGTTGCCTGTTGGCAGGGCTGGAGTGCTGATTCCAGACTGGTGTTAAATCTTCCCTTACGCTCCGCGTCGGATCCTTGTCTGAAAGCTTCCCATTGGGAAACTAATTCGTTTCAAGGCCATCTGCATGGCATATTAGGCCCTGTATGGAAAAGGGCCAAGTTAACTTGCCAAAAAACAAAGGGGCTCATTAGTATGGCGGGCGGACTTTGTCCGCCCGCCTTAGCCCCTGGAAATGGGACTGCCTTCAATACATGTGGAGTTCCCGCAACTACAATTAGGATGCGCCCGTCACTGCATTTTTAACATTGCGGCATGCGGTGCTGAAAGCACAGCCTGCTGCAATGCCAAAAATGCAAGTTGTGCATTTCAATGCACAACGTGACAGGCACCGCGCGGTGCCTGCCATGTTGTACATTGAAATGCAGGGGGGTACCATAGGTACCCACCAAGTGCACCCCCCACCCCCCAGAATTCCTGCGGGCCCACTACAGGCCCCCAATGTTGAAGACGGCATGCCTTTCCATGGCAAAAGGCAAAACCCTGCATGTATCGTAATATGGATGGTGGTGTCTACCAGACACCGCCACCATATTAACAGCTTGTCCATCAGGTCTACTCATCAACAGGGCGGAAAACTGGCAGACAGTCTTTCCATCCGCCGGGGTCCCCCCCGCCATAGTAATATGGAGGGGGGGATTTGTATGCAGGTGGGAGGAAATGTCGGGTGGATCGCCACCACCATGCGGGTGGTGGCGATCCGCCCGACATACTAATGTTCCCCTAAGATGGTACTTACCTAACAAGACTCTCAGGTCTGGAAATAAACATCATCTTACTCCTCTTAGGATACGCACTGCAAAAAACATTGGTAGATCCTTTTCCCTTTTAACCCCTCTCTTTTGAAACAAACTTACCCTGCAGCTTCGTATGGTCACTGATCATGAGCAGTTTCGTAAGAGACTGAAAACCTGCCTCTTTGACCACTTCCCCCACCTGCATACTTCTCCCTTCCGCTTTACTGATCTTTCACTAGTGCTTTGGTACCCTTGAGTGAATTGTGCGCTTAATAAAATGTAATGAGTTGACTAGAAACCCAAAGAAGCCCTGGCAATTTAGTCAGAGCATTTTCTAGGAGGCTGGAAGGGTGACAGCTGTGGGTGGTCGTTTTGTTTTTTACTGGAAGCTGATATAGCAGCACTGCTGCAAAATTTGCTCTATGTAACAAAACCGGCCCTCACAGCTGTAAAACCAGCCCCCACTCTTCCAGTCTACCGGCAAAATGCCCGATGCCCGCCACGACCAGTCTGGCCCTGCCTGCTGGGGTCAGCAGGCCACCCTGTATGTGATTGCTTTTTAATAAAGCAATCTTTTTTTAATAAAAAACATGCAGCCCCTTTTCCTTAAAGTTTCATTTTTTAAGAGAAGGCAGTGGTCCATAGAACCACTGCCTGCTCTTTAAAAATATTTTTGTTTACATTCTCCATGGGGAAGGGGACCCCTTCACGTTTATGAACAGTTACCACTACCTTTTCATATTTGGTACAAATATGTTTACTGCACTGGAAAGCATTAATATATACCACTGAGATTTGGTCGTTGGAAAGGACACACTGAACATGGCCCTTCCAAATACAGAATCAGGATGCATTTACAATTTCAAATTACAGTTTGGGATTCATACATACCAAAATGCCTTTTTGAGGTTTGCAAATGGGACAATTCTGCAAATTAGCCTGTTTGCGACCGCAAAAAGTTTTGTACATATGGCTCAAAGTGCCTTAGCAAATCTTCTGGAGCTCATATTGGCAGTACAACTGTCACTGTTTATGGGGGGGGGGGGGGAGGGGGGGGGAGCGGATTGGAGTGTGACAGTGGGAAAATCATGACAAGATTAGTGCTTTTGTGGACTCACTGATAGTCTCATCCCTGGGAGTGAACTGCATGCAAGGCATCATCTGTTTGGTCCTTTTGGTTTTGGGTGACAGCATGTGCACGGTGGAAGTGTGCTGATGTTCCTATGTCACACACATACCTGTGCAGTGCTGCAACGAGGCACTACATTGGATGGTCACTGAGGGCTTAAATACAAGTCTGGCGATCCACGGACCTCCAGACTTGTGGGGGCGCAGAGGAGGCAGTGTCCTGACCACCCTATTACAATAAGAGCGGTCGGACATTCATTGCCCCTCCACAGCCATCAGTGAACCACCGTTCCCTGGCGGTGTTGAGGTGGTGTAGAGGCATTAATATGCTTGGCTGAACTGCTGGGGTCCCATTAAGATGTTTTAGGAGTTTCTTCTCTGCCAGGGTTTTCATGGCAGCTCCTCTTCCATGAAAACCCTGGTGGAGAGGAAATAAAGGGGCCTTACAGGGCCCTCTTGTGCCTCTGTGCACATGGGTGCAGCTGTGGCCCCTTGTGTGCATGCACACCAATTCCTGCACAGCAAGGACCTCATTCCATTCCGTGCAGGAACTCTTTTTGCAGTTCCCATTACACTCCCCATTTTTAGAGGCACCGCCATGGGAAAGCAAACAAAAGTGCGCCAGACAGGAGGAAACTCTTAATCTGGTGGGCAGCCCGATCACAGCGTTGCCGGTGTGGTGGGACGGACCTGGCGTCTGCAACGGCAAAGCCGTAATCAGGCCCTAAGTCACTACATTGTGTTCTTTTTATTGTTGTTATAATCTTTACTCTAATTTAGGGTGCTTTTTGGTTGTGCTCTCTTTCCATGAATATAAGGCTACAAATTTCCCAATCTCCCTGTCAGCAGACGGGTAAGTCTCACAGTGTACTGCTTAATCTCCAAAAAATTGCTGCTGCAGTTTAAACTTGTAAACAAAACAATACTTATTTTTCAAATCAGCTTTATTGAAAAGGTTCTCACAAATTTTGAGCTTCATATAGATAGCATCACATCATCTCTTTTCAAAGAACTCAAATCTCTCATTTATATTCAAATTAATCATCATATTTCAACCACAACCCCATTACATTTCGGACATCACTCATCATCGAGGGAAGTTAACTTGATGTCATATTACATTTTGTGTGTTTGCCAAACTCACACGAATGCAACTGCCAAATCTAGATGTTTTAACAGTGCAGTAGGCATCCAGATCATCTCAACTGGGAGCCTGTAATCCAATTTCAAAAATAGAAACTAATTTACATTTGAACGCCTAATGTTTTATGGAAATTATGAAACTTCTAGGACATATAACAGACAAAAATGAATATTAAAAAAGAAGAAAAGGATGGTAAATAGATTCATTCAACACCAACGGGAGGAGAAAGGACACCTTGCACATGCTGATATGGTTGGAGCCCCTTCAAGACTAGTTAGGCTGACCTTGACATCAGGTAAGGGAAATGAAGGTTCTTGGGCTCGCAGTCATGACATACAAAAAAGTGGCAATCCTCTCGCACCTTGACTTTCAATGATCAGGTACCCATCATGAGCTAACACTAGATGCTTCCATCTCAAGTTAACTAGAAGAACTTTTGGCTCAATTATTTGCAGCAACCCTTTATCCTACTTTAATTCATGAGTGGAATGTGCATAACACGGCCAATCCGAGACTCAATCCTTTCACATTGGGCCACACATTTACGACCCATGACCTGACTTGCTTCAATACCAGGTCTTCATCTAGACCACTTCTCTACGCTTCCTCACACAAAGACCTTCTTTATCATACACATCCTTGCCATCAAACTAATAGGCCTGGGTGGAGTTCGCAAAGTTGCGCTATGTGGAACTCTGCAAAGATGCAAAAAAAATCCATTGTATTGCATGGAGTTCCGTTAGTGGTCGGAGTTTGGCAGCACACCCGTTCACATTGCAATGGGAACACAGCGTGCGTTCTCGTGTTCCAAATCATGCCTGAATGGCACCACATGGTTCTTATATGCGTTCGTGAGCTCCAAATCAAAGATGAACGGCACCACTCTGTCCGCATGGGCGCAGCCATCTCGTTTTTCTACTCTCTCTTATGGTGCTTGGCCAAATCTTAATTTCTCTTTCATTTGTGTAATTCTCACCCTTTATAACTTATCTACCCTTCATTTTTATTGTTTATATTAGTGTGTGTCTTTGTGTTTGTGTATTTTATGTTTTTAGGAAAAACACATGTGTATTTTTTGTTGCTTTTCCCCTTTTCCCCTTACTCCCTTATTTCTTTCTTCTTTCCATTCCCTTTCTCTTCCACTTCCTTTTTTTCTAACCACCCAGCACCATAGCAGAAGCAGGGCAGCTATGTTGTGAAAGATGCTGCTACCCAGGTGTGCAGCCCTGGGCAATCTTTGGTGAGGAGGAAATGGCAGCACTGTTTTTTGTGCGTCTCCACCTCCCCTCCAAACTGGCAGTAGGCGGCAGGGCTGGTAGTGGATACCCCTACTGGAGTGCCAGCTGCACTGTGGGAGGGTGTGCTAGAGCATGTGACGCACCAGCCAGGTTTGGCGCAACGTCCAGTAGCTGATGCACCACTAGGTGGATATCCTGGGCCAGGTACAGAACCTGTCCAGATTCCTGGGCTCATTGAGTAATACTTATTTGTTGTGGTTGTATTCTACAATGCTAAGAAATCTGAATAACATACTGCTCACACTCAGCCATAAATTAGGTTTAGTTCACATTGGAATATTATTGTGTGATCCATTTTCTAGTTTCTGTTAGGCAAGTGCTCAAGGCTACCTAATCATACTCATCATTGGCGCTCACTTTGGTTCCTAATTAAGAACTGTTATCTTCTCACTATAGTGAATCAGTCATATCAGTGAGTAGCGTGTTCTCTCTGTGACTTTGTTTATGTAGCTTGTACAGTTCCAAGTTATTTCACAGCGATGTGTAGAATGCATCTAAGCATGGCAAAAGACTGAGGCTGAGTTGGTCCATCAAACAGGTTGAGAAATTAGAATAGAATCAAAGATCATTCTCTGCTATGCACTAGTTCCAAATGTATTTTTTGTTAAGGACATTTGGAATAGGGATTTCAGGATTTAGTATGGGCAAACTCAAAACCAGTACTGTAGGTGATCTGTGTTAGAGAAGTACAATGTGACTGCACTTGCTTGTCATAAAAGCTTTGTGGAGATTATCAAAATCACTAATCTATTTTTTTAATCTTAATTTCTTACATCAGCACCCAAGGGCAAGAAGAAGAAAGTTCAGGAGACCGGTCCTGGACAAGCTGGTCAACCAGCGCTGACCACCAGCGCAGCAGCCGAGGGATCTGCTGACCCCAATAAGTTATTTTTATTTTGATTCCCTAATGTTGGGTTTTATGATTGTTGTGGGCTTAGGGTAGAATCATGGGGTATTGTAATGTTGGTGCTGGGTTCCAGGATGGGAGTTGCTGCTTGGAGGCTGGTGTTGCTGGGGAGAAATAAAGTTTTACTGACACCCTTACCTACCATCGTCTTCCCACTTGGCGGTGAGGACAGGATGCAAACCCACTCATGCAAAGCACAATGGATACAATTTTTGTTTAGTTCCTGTTATCCCTGCATTATCCGTTTTTCCTTATATTACATGGCTTTTCTTTTTGGTAGCTGACTTTTTCCGGTCCGTACTCTAGTCTCTAGTTCACTCATAATCTGCTTTGTTGGTAATCTTTCGCTCTCTCCCACATAGCTTGTGTTACTGTAAGAGCAAGACTCAGAATAATACATTTTGGTACTCCACTATCTACCCAGAAGATTGCAGGCCCAAGGAAGCTAGTATTCTAAATAATATTTACCTTGTATGTTTGTTGAGAAGGCCTTCTTTTTCCTGTTTATGCTCTAACAATTGAGTTCACAAGAGAGTGGCCATGGGCATCATGAACAACCCTGCCCCAATGTAGTGTGCTGCTGTCTTATTCATTTATACAGTATACTAGCGGTTTCCCATGACAGTGCAACATGGCTAGAAAAAAAGTATGAGGTCCCACTCAATCAACACCATATGTTTTTCATTGACCATTAATCCACCCCTGCCTTGTCTAACTTTGTGAACCAATCAATTGCCCAGAGTAATATTTTTGTTAGAAGATACTGCAGTGCTGACAAAACTGTAGTGATTTATTGCAGTTGTATTTGGGGTGGCGTATCTGGCATCTAAAATATGTATAATGTTTTATTCTAGCCACACAGAACGCCAGTGATGCCAGCTCCAGTGCGACTGCAGGAGAAGAGTCAGTTAGAAGGGGAGAAGCTGCAGCAGGGACGGACACTGGTAAGTCACATAATTTCTTGCAAATACTATACTCACTAGTTACTACCATTGCGCCGTCAACACATGACCACCATCCCTTAACCCCCAGCTTTATTAGCTATAGCAGTGATTGAGTTAATATGGCCTCCTCGATCTGCAACTCACCAAAAGCTAACATGATGAGCGTTGATGGCTTCAAGGAAAGATGAAAGAACGGATGGTTAAAAGGAAGGAAATGGTATATGAATGAAAGGGTGGATGGGTGAAAGAAGGGTGCGTGGATGGGTAAAGGGATGGATGGGTGAAAGAATTATTTGAAGAAAGGATGGATATTGAATGGATGGATAATGTATTGGAAACTTTGGTGAAAATCTGGATGAGAGAAAGTAAAGCTTAATCATGATGTCTATTGGTCAATTAGAATGAAAGGATTAATTAATATTTGGATTGTTTGGATGAATAAGCAAGACAGCTCTTCTCATGAGGAGCATGCTGCTCACCCACTTTGCTTACTTTGTTTAGGTAGGGTTATCAAAGCTATGGTTCAAAGTGGGAGATATTTCATGTTTTGTTCTACTCCCTTGACTAGCTGTATTTATTAAGTGAGACACATTTCTCCCAACCACCATTCATCACTCCCCCTCCCGGCCCATTGCATTTGTGCCACCTACGACTGAAGTGCAGAATGGGTCAATTTGTGACTGCAGTGTTGGCTGTACAATGTGAGTCTGCTTCAATTAATGCAGCATTTACATTGTTTTCAATGCATTGAAAACCGAACGCACAAGGTGTGTTGTTTCCCTTCGCCCATCAGCCACCTCTTAATACTTCACTCCTTAATTTTTTATAAGTTCTTCTGTACCAGCCTACCAAATTGGAATATCCATTCTTGGCATGTGGCACATTTCATTTTATAGCCATGTGAAGGGATGTGACTCCGTAATATATGGTTTGGTTTTCAATAACAGATATATTTTGCACCTGTTCAGATTTTTCCCTTTTGAATAGTTCAGTGACTGAATAATCCAAAAATGACGAATTGATGATCAGTGCAGTGGCCATTCTATTATACATCAAAAAAGCTCTACCCTACTTGCCTAATCCCTCTACCCTACTCTGCAGTAGAGTGAGTCAAGTTTCCTTGCCTTGCTTACTGCCCAGCAAATGAATTTGTTAGAAATAATATGTGGTGGTGAGCGAGGCCACTGAGTAAAGTGGGAGTAAGTACATGATTTGATGTCAAGTTTTTGCATATGGAATGCACAGAGGCAAATGTGCCAAATGCAATCTTTATAGCCTGTTACATTTCCCTGTAGTGCAGTCCATCATTTTTCCCAACATCTACTTATGGCAGACAGGATAATAATAATATCCACATTTCATACATGAGGTGTGTTACGTACTATCTTATTTATTGTTCATCTGCCTCTTTGGAGTCAGGGTAGAAAGAAAATACATTTGGGTAAGAGAAGATCTTTTAGAATTAAAAATAGATAATTGTCAACTACAGCTGCCCCAGCTGCAGACTAGCAAAATACATGAAGCGTTGGATAGTAATGACCATACATACACTGTACTCCATAGTGCATAATGCCATACTCATTGATGAGAGAACATTTATTTTTCAATTCAATGTGTCTGTTTATAGTTACTTGGAAATCCTTCAGAAGAAAAAAATAATCAGATCACAGATTTTTTAATCCGGTGTTATTCTGCTTTTTATTACATTTTTGCCACACAGTCATTGCTTTTTTACAAGGCATGTGTCGGTAAAATATAAAATTGGCCTTGTGACTCTCCTAATCATATTCACATCAAATTACAATGGCTCTCAGAGACAAGCAAAGACAAATAATTTAGAAAACTTGATTGCACCCAGCATTATTTACAATTTTTTTTTCTCACTTTAGTTGCTCCTGCTGATCCAGCCTTACCACCTGCAAAGCAGGAGATAGCGGCTATCTGTAGCAGAGGAAGCTGGAGTATATCCAGCAACTTTACCAGCTTGGTGGTCCTGGAAGAGGAGGAGGAGGAATCAAACACCTCTCAGCCGGGTCCAGGGGCAACCGGTGCCCTCAGCCTCCAGCCTCCCGGCTATCCCATCACCAGCCCCACTGCCAGCTTCCATCGACTGCTGCTACCCACTCTCACACTGACAACACCAGGCCATTGCTGAACCGCATCCTGCAGCGGCTAGGCTCTATTGAGAGCCGGCTTACCACATTGGAGCAGAGCCTGATCCAGCTGCGGACTAACATCTGAACTACTCTTTTAGCTCTTTTTAAATGTTTTGTTCTCATGGGAGGAACTTGTGGTTGCTGGGGCTGGGTGGAGAGGGTGGGAAGAGAGTTGAGACCAGGTTTGACTTTCTTTGGACATTTAGAATTTATGGACATTGGGGCTTGGGTCTGTTTGATAGAGTAGAGGCGTGGGCATGTTCTGTGTTTTCTTTGAAAAAAAATGTAGAGGAAACTATTTTATTTCATCAAAATGTATGCCTGAAAAAGTTTGTTTTCATTTTACTTTGCACTGCTGCCTTCTGCTTTTACGCAGCCTGTTTATGTGCTTCTAAAAGAGAGTGTAGAGCTTAGTTATAGAGTGATCCTTCTCCAACTATCTTGACCATTAGGGGAAATGCTGCCATGAACCTATATTGTCAACAACCTATATAAACGATAGTAGCAGTTACTTACTTACCTACTAAGTTAACTAGTTCACTTCACTCCCTACTAGTCGTCTTAACTGAACAAAGGTGAAGCAATAACAAGAAAAGCATCACAACTTCACAAGGGAGGTCCCGCCTCCAGTTCCACCCAGCTGAGCTCTAACTGTAGGATTAATCTGAATGACTGATTATTCTGTAGACAGAGTTAGTGGGCTATATCATATCTAAGCTTTCCAAAGAATTGACACCAGAGTACTACATGATGACATACCAAAAATTCCTGATAGTGATAAAATAAAACAAATTGCAATAGTAGTAATTGTTTGCGAATGGGAAGCTTATAGTATTTACGAAATCCTTGAGTTATAAAAACTGGACTCATAGTCTGGAGTGGACAAGATTAGGTTACAGGTTTATGGTTACGTAACACATGGCTTGAATGATGATGCTGAGTACTGATGCTCTTCATTCTATATCTAAAATATGGATCACTTTTCATGCAAGGATGGGTATGTGGGGCCAGTGTGGGCTATTGCTTAGAAGATCCTGTAGTATGTTGGTATTGCTTTCACCACATCCACCCCACAAGTGTGTGATCCATTGATGGTGTAAATGAAGCCACACCTCAAAAAATCACACATCCCGGGGGAAGAGAGTTGGTGATTTGATGAATGGATGGGAAAGGGGATTTGGGGAAAGGTTTGACAAAGACATACACTACACAAGGACAGCATTCATCTGGGCAATGAGCAGAACATCATTCACATTAATTTGTTGTTGAAGGAAACAAAGGAATGAGTATGACAGAGTATAAATAAAGGCAAAACAATAGAAGGCTAATACTGATACTCAATTTCTCTTGTTTGGATAGAGTCACCAAGACCTAAACAAGTGTGACCTTTTAGTTATTTAAATACTCTATTTTGTATTTTTCCACATCAATTAAACCATAATTTTGTTTCTATCAACTTTTACAAAATTTGTCATAATTACACAATAAAAGGAACATTCCACAAATATTTTCACATCCTACCGATTTCCATAACAATACATAACAATACAAACAAACTCTCATGCTATGCTTAACATACTGTAAACAACAAAGACACTCATATATCCAAACATACTTTATACCACATTCGCCATTTAAGGTTCAACATAAATAAAAAATAGAGTATTTAAATACCTAAAAGGTCACGTTTGTTTAGATCTAGGTGACTCTATCCAAACAAGAGAAATTGAGTGTCAGTATTGGCCTTCTATTGTTTTGCTTGTATTGTGTGGCTCTGCCTCACTGATTATGAGTCCAAACCCGGGTTGTTTAGCAGACTATAAATAAACACATTGCAAACAATCCTTCGGCCCTAAAGTTCTAAGTTATCAGATATCAAAATGTTCTGTCTTCTAGGCTGGGGAGTGACCCCACCTGCCCAGTTCTCCACATATGATTGTTAAAAGAAAAATGATACTGTATTGCAAAATTAGGTGGTGCATCTGCATTCTCCTTGGGACTGTCCACTGTTTGGGGCCTGTCTGGACTGGTCCCGTAGGTATACAGGGGTGTTGAGCTCAATTTTTGTCTTTCGTTCATGCAGGAGACAAGAAGGCCTGCAGATTTTAGAGAGAAACTGTATTTTAGAGTCAAGTAGAAGGACAGGTGCAAGGTAAACTTCATTGAGGAGTGTATCAAGAAGACACAGAGGCAGAACAATAAAACAAAAGGGGGACTCAAAGTTTTACTTTTATCTCCAGTCCAACACACACACACACACACACCCACACAAACACACACAAGCAGCATTTCACAAATAAATGCGCCTCTCTCCTTTCCACATAGCTGAGTACTAGGCCTCAGACTCTTGGTTTACCTAAAAGAAAAAAAGTTACGTAAATTAAAAAGAGATGAAACAGATTATAAGACCGGGAGGGTGTTTACTTTCACCCGAACGTTTGACAATATTCAAATTACCTCACAGAAAGAGAGTCCTGCATTAAGTGACCAGGCTAGTAGAATTTCGAACAGTGAGTCTGACATTTCGAGCATAAGGAGAGACACTACTGAAGAGCCTAGTACAAGTGGAACAACAGGGAAAGGCAGAGAGGACAATACTTCCAATTCTTTTTTACGGGAGGTGGAAATATTCTGGAAGGGGAACAAAGTAGAGTTCAACAAGCGCCAAAACACACCAGTAGGACCAGGAGGGGCTACAACCGCTGAAATAGGAAAAGGAAAGGAAGGCTACAACACCAGGTCAAAGACAATGAACAAATAGCCAGACAGGATGTTGAGGGTACTGAATCTAATACTAATGGTGAAGGTGGGATTCTATACACAAATTAAATTTCTGTTGTAAACTTATCACAACATGTATTACGTGAGGATGAAATAGAGTTACTTTCAAAAGGTCTCAATTTTTGTCCAGCATCTAAACCCAACTTTGACTCAATGCATGTAGATGTTTTTTAATTTGTGCGTAATCTCAAGCTGAAAAAGTTTTATGCTCAAAATCCAAAGGTTACAACCAATAGAAGTAGTGAAAACAGTAAACCGAGTGACAGAACTATAGAGGACTTGTACAACATACAAACACTACTTTCCATTACTGAAGACCACCCTGATATAAAATCAATACCTCAGATCCTAACAGATCTGAACATTCATGCAGATCTAAGCACTAGTAGCGGCTTTAAGCCCAAATCCATTTTTCTTCCTTCCTTGGGTAACGATAACATATTGGAAACTTTCCAACGTTTAGTTACTATAGATTTATACAACTGGGAAGGTGCTTTTACAAAAAAGAGACCCATAATGAGAGATAATCTAACCAGTGGGGAGAGACAGGCTCTGAGTTAATTGAGTCAGAATTAACTGTGAAGGAGGCAGACAAAGGTGGGAATCTGGTCCTGATGGACACTAGGGACTACCTTATGGAAATTGACAGACAACTGGCGGACGCCAATTCGTATGCTGTACTACCAGGGAATCCCATGAGATTGATAACTAATACACTGGAGACCAAATTGAAAGGATGGAGGGAACAAGGACTTATAGACAATCAGGAATTCAAATATCTATTTGTCTCTAATCCTGTGTCACCATGCATTTACACTCTCCCGAAGATTCATAAACCAAGAGGTTTTCCTCCTGTTAGACCGATTATTTCGGGTATATGTTCCTCTACTGAACACATTTTGGAATATATTGATCAATTTCTCCAGCCCTATGTTAAAAACTTACCTTCATTCATACTAGATACAAAGGATATATTGAACCAACTACATAATGTTACTTGGACTGAGGACTGTAGTTTTGTTACACTAGATATCAGTTCTTTGTATATGTTCATCCCAACCCATGAGGGTCTGGAACCTGTCAAATACTACCTATCCTAACGGGATGCTTCTCTGTGGGAACATATGGCCGTGCCAATAGAGATGATTACCTTAATTTTGGAATACAATGTGTTTTTACATAACGGTTCTTGGTTTAAGCAACATCAAGGAGTGGCAATGGGTTCGAAATTAACCCCGGCATACGCCAACAAGTTTGTAGGATGGCTTGAGAAATTCTATATATGGTCCTGATGTGCAGACTATTTGATCAATCACGTCATATACTGGGGTCGTTATATAGACAACGTTTTGTTAATTTGGACAGGTGACACCTTTCAACTAGAAGAATTTTGCACTTTTTTTAATTCAAATGAATACAATATCTGTTTCACACATCAGCATGATAAATCTGAGGCAATTTTCCTAGATGTTAAATTGTACATCTAAGAGATCTGCATAATGTCTGTCTTGTAAAGGAAAGCAACGGCATGCAATGCAGTACAGCATGCAGGCATGGCCCATCCTCAATCACAAGTCAACTCTATCCCCTTTGGGGAGCTCACTAGAGTGACACGGAATTGTAATGAGGACGGGATTTTCGGACAGGAAATGAAAAATACACTCAAGGGGTTTGAATCTAGGGGGTATGAAAGCGACATCCTTAATAAGGCTGAAAGAAAGGCACAGAATTTGAATCATATACAAGTACTCACACACAAACCTAGGAAGAAAAGAAGAGACAAGGCCTTTAAAGAAAAAGTGGTGCTGGTAACAACATATAACACACACAGCCACAGACTGTACACAATAATTAACAAACATTGGCACATATTAAGAGTGGCCACAGACATCAATAAAGTAATTGGGGCAAAACCGACAATTGTGTACAAACGGGGCCAAACTTTGCTCAATATGTTGAGTCCCAGCTTTTACAATCCCAAGAAAACAGATAGAGGTCTTACCTGTTAGGGTAGGCCACTGGAGGGCTTCTATAAATGTGGCCATTGTTCAGTTTGTCCTTATTCTTTGGATTAAACTAAGAGCTTCAGATACAATTCATTTATTGAATGCAATATTAGGTCCTTCATGAATTGCAACACCAAATTCATGGTTTATTGTATAATATGTATCTGCAAGAAAATCTACGTAGGCAGTACGATTAGACCGGCAAAAGACCGAATACAAGAACACATACGGGCCATCAGAAATGGTAATGCCAGCTCTCATTTAGCTGTACATTTCAACGAAAACCACGGCCCGGCAGAATTACAGTTTTTTACATTTCACGGGATAGAGTCCCTTTTAGATAACCCTAGAGGGGGCGACAGGGTGCACTGCCTGCGGAAACTAGAAGCTTCTAGGATATGTAGATTGAGAGCAGTTGAATATGGGCTGAATTTTGACAAAGAGATGTTTGTATTTCTTAAGGATTGAGACAATAAGAACTGTTACTGTTTGATTTAGAACTGGCTCAACCTGCAATGTATTTTACTTTTATGTGTACTAGGTAAATGTAATAATTTAGTTACATGATATGGGCTGTTTGAAAAGAATACTCCACATGCTTGAGTACTATAAGTTATATGTGCAGGAAACATGCTCGATTAAGGTTACGCTACTGACTTTTTGACTCTTCATTTGTAACAGACTACGACCTGCTATCAGAGAAAAAAAATCGTTTTTA
The DNA here is from genome assembly GCF_964263255.1 of Lissotriton vulgaris. Lineage (NCBI taxonomy): Eukaryota > Metazoa > Chordata > Amphibia > Caudata > Salamandridae > Lissotriton > Lissotriton vulgaris. The sequence goes on along the minus strand of NC_141693.1, from coordinate 411,447,330 downwards.
TGAATATGTGCCAAGTAATTGCTATAAATAGTTCTGTATGTAGACTGATCCTAACTGCAAAAACGGACATATACATTACTATTACTGTTTAGATTCGTGTTTTGGAGCATTGTGAACACACTGACCATATTGTATTGCCAAGACATTTCTACATGTAGACTGATCCTAACTGTAAAACCCGCAATATATGTTATAATTACTGTTTAGATTCATGTTTTGGAATGTTGTGAACACACTGTCCAGACTGTTTTGTCAGCAATATGTGGTGCAAGGACACATGACATTATCTAAGATTCTACTCTCTTCTTTCTTTTTCCTTACTAATTTTTCTTTTGACTAACTTCACTCTAGCTTTTAGTGGCTAGAGCCATAATAAAATTATTTACTATTAGTGTAATACAGACATAATATTGATTCAAAAATATAGAATAGAAAAAATGTCGAAGTAAAAATATAGAATGGACAAAATATCGAATGGACAGAATATGGTGGTGAAAAATATCGTTTTGAAGGTAAGTTATTTAATATCGATTTTTAAAATATAGAAAGTTAAAATATCAAAGTATATAATATAGTAATTAAGATATATCGAATTTTTAATAATATCGAATTTTTTTAAGTGTATTTTTTTATGTTATTTCATTTTTGTGTAATTCAATTCCGTAGCGGGTTGTGGGTTTATAGGGGAATAGGGTGGGAAGGAATTTAATTTCAATTAATAAAATGTGTTAATTTATTTATTTGTATTTATTTTGAATTATATGTTAATTAATTATTAATTTGTAATTAAGTAATTATTAATTGGTAATTAATTTTTGATTGGTAATTAATTTTTCTGAATTGATTAATTGATAATTATGTTAATTTTATTAATTTATTTTCCGTAGTGGGTTCTGGGTTTATAGGGGAATAGGGTGGGAAGTAATTTAGTTGTAATTAAGTATGTTAATTTATTTATTGGTATTTATTTCGAATTAATTGTCAATTATTTATTAATTTGTCATTAATTATTTTTAATTGGTAATTACTTTTTAATTGGAAATTAATTTTTAATAATTGATTAATTGATAATTATGTTAATTTCAATATTTTTTTTTCTGTAGTGAGAGGGTGGGAAGTAATTTAATTGTAATTAAATTAATTATTTGTATTTATTTATTGGTATTGATTTTTAATGTATTGTTAATTAATTGTTGATTGGTAAATAATTTGTATTAATAGGAAATTATTTGTAATAACTAATATTTATTTGTATTTTTATGTGATTAATTATTACATAATTGTAAATTTGTAATTTAGTTTAATTCATTTTTTATTGGTATTGGGAATAGTAATTTTTACCCCTAAGCTATCCAACGCTTTCCCTACTGTTGCACTCTCTTGAGTGGGAATAGTTATTTTTACCCCTACGCTATCCAACGCTTTCCCTACTGTTGCACTCTCTGGAGTGGGAATAGTAATTTTTACCCCTACGCTATCCAACGCTTTCCCTACTGTTGCACCCTCTGGAGTGGGAATAGTAATTTTTACCCCTACGCTATCCAACGCTTTCCCTACTGTTGCACTCTCTGGAGTGGGAATAGTAATTTTTACCCCTACGCTATCCAACGCTTTCCCTACTGTTGCACCATCTGGAGTGGGAATAGTAATTTTTACCCCTGTGCTATGCAATGCTTTCCCTACTGTTGCACCCAATGGAGTGGGAATAGTAATTTTTACCCCTACGCTATCCACCGCTTTCCCTACTGTTGCACTCTCTGGAGTGGGAATAGTAATTTTTACCCCTACGCTATCCAACGCTTTCCCTACTGTTGCACTCTCTGGAGTGGGAATTGTCATTTTTACCACTACGCTATCCAACGCTTTCTCTACTGTTGCACCCTCTGGAGTGGGAATAGTAATTTTTACCCCAACGCTATCCAACGCTTTCACTACTGTTGCACCCTCTGGAATGGGAATATTATTTTTTAACCCTACGCTATCCAACGCTTTCCCTACTGTTGCACTCTCTGGAGTGGGAATTGTAAATTTTACCCCCACGCTATCCAATGTTTTCCCTACTGTTGCACTCTCTGGAGTGAGAATAGTAATTTTTACCCCTACGCTATCCAACGCTTTCCCTACTGTTGCACCCTCTGGAGTGGGAATAGTAATTTTTACCCCTACGCTAGCCAACGCTTTCCCTACTGTTGCACTCACTGGAGTGGGAATAGTAATTTTTACCCCTACGCTATCCAACATTTACTCTACTGTTGCAGTTGCTGGAGTGGTAATAGTACATTTTAACCTCTTGCTATGCTACAGTAAAAATATTGTATATTTGTATTTAATATTATGTTCATATATATATATATGTGTTAAAAAAGCAAATTGTATGTTTATTTTTTTAACTTAAATTAATTATTTAAGAATGTTTAGCTTATTTAAGTTTTTTTAAGTATATTTTAATTAATTATAGTTATTATTTCATTAATTTTAAATTACTTTTAAGATATTTAAATAAATTCGATATTTTGACTAAGTATATATATTTTTTCGATATTTTTGATTCAATATTTTTGTACTTACCTGTTTGTAGATAGGACTTCGATATTTTGTCTTTCTATATTTTTTCTTCGATATTTTTTTCTTCTATATTTTTGTACTCTATATTTTTTCAGTGATCCTTTTTTTAATATATGAAGGATTTTATCAGGAATTATATCTACATTTAAACTTAAGAAGCTACAATAAGTGACAATACAAGGAGCTACTAAAATGGTGACCAAACGGTGACCTTTGAACGCACGCACGCTCCACTACAGCAATTAGGTGAGCCCCACGTCGGGGAGATGCGGCAAAAACTTAACTGGCGCTTGAGGCGGGATGCAGAGAATAGTCGACCGATACTTTGGGATGGAAACTGCTCCTGTAAGGTAAGCTTAACATGTAAATTACATGGATTGTAGAATACGTGTTAATGTAGATTGCATGAGAATACGTGTCGGAATATATCATGTTTTGTTTATAGCCATAACATTTTATGTTCCAGTTACCATACCTGACTTACGACGGGGGAAAAATCGGGTGCATTTGTCGCTGTTTACTATTGGTTATATCGACCCTGGGAAAGGCACACACGCTGGAGCCCGTTTACTTGAGGTGAGCTGAATATGCGGAATTAGACATAGGCGGCTTTTAATGGAATAAGCCACTGTATTGACAATGAATGGATAAAGCACACAAGATTCCTGTTTGCCTACAACCACGCTATTTTTAGGTTACAGCCTCTTGACTTATTAAATTACGACGGTGATACCCACCGCGTGCAGCTCAGCCATTCACTTCAATTATTCCTACCTTGGAAATTACGCACACAAGATTATAGAGTAAGTGAAGGCATAAGGAGACTTGAAAAAGTTAAGTTGTTGCCATCAGACCTAATGGAAAGCACATAAGGTTGATATATGGAGGCCGGTTTAACCAATATAAAACTATGTTGTGATGACGAGAGGATTGGTTTAATATACCACACTGGGGCATATCCTATGTTTATTATGACGAGTGGTCCATATTCTTAGTGGATCGCTAAGGAATTACGATATCGGTGTGAAACATGTTGTCACAATCATACATTTTGGAACAAGTTTGTCATAGAGGTTCCCTTATTGATAGGTTGAACTCGTGATTACTGGCCGAACGCTTCTGAGTTTTTATGTTTTGTGGGCACTTCTGAAGGGGAAACTAACGCACATATTGGTGTGTTTTCCAGTACCGTTCTGCAATCTGACGTCGTGACAGGGATCTGGACGATCATCATTCATATCCCTTATGGTTTTAGAACACAGGAAGATCGTGGTTTTATGAAAGACCATTTGCTATAGATACTGAAGGTATTTAATCACCATGTGTGGTCTTTGATAGAATAGAATTACACTGGAACGATGGCTTTTTTTGATTCTTTTTCACGTGTCTATGAAAACTACTGTTCTCTACACGGAGGTGTCTTGAGAGTCTCTTTGTGCTCTCCACTATGCTCTATTCCTGTATCTTGTAACCTTGCCTGACCCTGTTGAAATGGATAAGATGTTCAATTTAAGCAGATCAAATAAAACATAATATGTTGCAGCAAGTCTTTCCAAAGAGCGAAATAATTAAAACCCTATTGTATCATCTTGTTAACAGCCTTGAAAAAGTCGCAAATGACGACGAAACACGTTTCGGCTGTACCATTGCTGTAACAATCTATCAACAGTGTTGAAGATCTATGTAATGAACAAAGTGTTACATCCTTTCTTATGTTCTTTGTATTAAATAACTTTCTCTGACTGTGAATAGTCAGCTGTATACTTGCTTGTGTTGTGCTCTGTCACTGTTTTGTATAGATAATTATGTTTCTTAGGACATCATAACAGTCTACAATTGTTATAGCTTGAGAATCAACTGGCAGTCATTGGCTGAGAGAGGGATTGGAGGGAAAGTATTTTATTTTATTTAATTCATAGCATTATACCACAGAACCGCATTGCACATTGATAATGACGTGTTCCATGACATCATAACATTTCCCAATTGTCATAACTTGAGAAACAACTGCCAGAGGGTGGGGATTGGCATGGTGTGAGGGGGGAAGGGGTGGGGGTATTGGTAAGAGGAGAAAGAAAGGGCATAGAGATTTTGTTTTAAAACTGTTTTTTCAATCCTTCTGCAAAAGTAAAGGGTTATATAGGAGTATCTCTTTTTACCAAGAGCACCTCAGATACTTGAATTATAATTTACTATTTCAGTGCCAGATGTGCTGTCATTTAAAGAAATGACTGTGGATTAGTGCACACTGAAGTTTATTTCACCCAGGAAAAACAATCAATCTCCTTTTCAGCAACTGCCTTGGAAGCAGCTAATTGAGCATTTATGGGAAAATTTACACCCATAAAATGAGTTCTGATTAATTACGCCAGCAGAGGGGCCGAATTTATAAGTAATTCCATATTACACGGAAATTCTAAATTCCTCCTATCTCGCTGGTGCAAATAAAAATCCCTCCCACCCCGAAGTACTACCTCATGGTAAGGAGGAGGCATATTGAATGTTGAAATACAACTGCCCCTTTAAGTGTGCCTAACATCTCAGCGATGTTAGGCAGAGCTTCACAGTTGATCCAAATATTATGTTGAGATCGTGCAGATCTACACACAGTCTCAATTATTTGTCTCCTTGTGCATCAGAACATCTGAGAACAACCAATCTGACTCCTCAATACATTTTATGATGTTACACTCACATAGCTTCTCTAATTCTCTAGTTCCTTACACAATTCTTTGCAAAGGCATAACAGTGCTTTCCATACCTTGTAAACCACAGTTATGCTGCTTTCCTTCAAAGCAATTGTGTGATGGAAGCACTTCAATCTACCTAAACATACACTTAAAACATACAGAAACGTAGTGCCCCATTAGGATGGCGGGTGGATTGCACCCGCTGGGCCGACGGGAGCGATCTGCCCGCCATCCATGCAGAAATGACACCCGGCCATATTACAACGGCTGGGGGTCCGCGGCGGACGGAAAGACCGTCCACCGCTTTTCCGCCCAGTGGAAATGTCGATCGGGCGTAAAATGGTTCTATATGGTAGCGGTGTCTAATAGACAACGCCAGCTATATTAGAATGTGTCTTAGCAGATGCCATGCTGCCACGGAAAGGCATACAGAGTTTGCTTTAGGGGCTCATTGCGGGCCCCCGGGGCTGCAGGGGGTGCACATGGGTGGTATCTATGGTACCCCCCTGCAGTTCCATGCACAACATGGCAGGCACTGCGTGGTGCCTGCCTTGTTGTGCATGGAAGTGCACAACATGCATCCCTGGCATTGTGGCGGGCGGTGCTGAGTTCACCGCCCGCCAGAATGTTAGGGATGCAGGATGCGCCCGCCACTGTGGCGGGCGCCTCGTAATGGCACATACGGGAACCCCGCCCTTATGGCGGGGGGTCCCTTGTTACGACAGGCCCGCCATTCTAATGTGCCCCTTAAAGTTCCAATGGTGCATGGCAAAAGCATTCATACAGTTACCACAACTTGCTCTTAGAGATCACACAATCAAGGTGGTTGAGGGTCCTAAATGTCCTAAATAATGTACAACCCCCTCCACGATCATCCTACTCCAATAAATTTAACCCCTCTTTTGCAACATATATTACACCCCTAGATATCTTTCTTTCCCTCGAACTCCAACACTATCAAATTCACCACTGATCTCAAGTCACCTACCAGCATAAGCAATTAACTAAATGTCAGAGTCCCTTTGTTTAGGCAGCCAAAACCTTTTTAAGACGTCTCAACTAAGTAATGGGAATGGTGGTCCAAAATCCGCTATAACCCATATTTCAATACAATCTATACAAACATTATAATACAGAGGTTTTGTTACGCTCATTAGAGCTACATATTTATCACATTTATTACTAAAACCATCCTTCACCAAACTCTGCCTCATCTAAAACACACTCTACTGGCCCAAAGTACTCAAAACAAATTCATTATGACTTTTGTCCACCCAAGGGTCATCCACCATTGACACCTCAGACTTTTGCACACTGCAACTCACTCTAGCAAAGTGTCCTTTTCGATTGTATCTAAAACATGTTTGAACTACAGCAAGGCTATTCTATTCTGAGCAAGTATTATTTCAGCTACCACATCTGAAACTAGAAATAAAGTTCCCTCTGCATGATAATCAGCTCACAAAATCAGGCATCGAAAGGAAAGGAAATTATCTTAAAGTATGCCTCCGAGTTCTCCACGTCTCAAGCAATGCAAAAAGAAGTTTCAAGGTCCAGTTCCTCAGTCAACAGTAGTCTTTCTAATAACAATATTGCAGTTCATTTTGATCAACTAATCACGGGAAATGTCAAGCTTGAGATCCTAAGAATGGCACATGGTTACTAAGGTTCACAGGAGAAAACAAAATCATAGATGGATTCCCCAGGTGGCTGAGCTCTTTGGTAAAATGTAAGCCCTTCAAGAATAGCAAATCTACTTGGAGAGAATTTATTATCCAATGTTTTAAACACTGTGGCATTTTTATCAAGAATTATACCAGTATTTGTAAAGCGCACAGCTACCTCCGGAGAGGTGTGTAGTGTAGTTCCTATTTTCCCTATAGGCCCTGCGCATTGGAATAATATAAACAGCAGTGTAGACGTAGGACTGCGGTCTTCTAGGTCTCTACTGACTATGTTAGACTTAATTGGGTTTGTACCAGCTAGCTCAGAGGTCACTGGAAACTTTCTTGACTGAATAGGAAGTGATCAGCTTCCCTGGCTCAGACAAGAAGGGATTCAGTTTTCCAACAACCGCATTAACATGACAACTTTGCTCCTCAGAATAAGAGTCAATCTCTAGAGTTGTGTGAAACAATAGACAGCTATTTCACTCAGTCAGTTGTGCAGAATTACTTTCACCAGTTATGCAGAGAATAGAGAGACGGGCGTTTTCAATAAAAGGTATTATTTATTGAACAGTCTTCCTTCTCATGCAAGAGAAATGAATTGCCACAATTGCAAGACTTGTTATTATAAAAAGTGCGTACAGTAGAAGGAGTATTGCGAAATAATACTGTAAAAGCATTGATATGGTTTCTTAGCCATAAGATGGTTAAAATGAATAAAATATATACATTCATATATACATTTGGCTAACGTCCTCAACTGGTGCTTCTAACTATGCCTATCCCAGTGTACCTGACCTAAGCCTAATACTTGGGAGGGAGTAAGTAAGTAACAGTTTAAGTTAAGTTGGTTTTGCCAAGGGTTTGCTTCAAGAATTCTCTCTAAGGGTTTAGTCAGCACCGTACCTCTGGAATAGAATGTTGGAGGTCCAGTATCTCCTCTCAGGACTCGATATTCCAGTCACCCGCAAGGGTAGGCTGGAAACGCCGGAGCTGGATTTTCTCGGCAGGAGAAAAGACAGCGTCTTTCTCAGCGCGTCAAGGAGGAGGGGCAGCGTCCGTGAGCTTCTCGCATCTGCTGGGCTCTCTGCAAGCTGTTCTGCTCCAGTATTCACCACCACTGTGTTTGCTTAAGGCAATGTCGGTATTATTTATACCTGAAAGGTGCCGAGTTTGACGTAAGTTTTTGGACATAATACGTCAATAAAGATGTCACTAAGAACTGGTCGCTCTTACAGTGCTCGCAAGAGTTCTATTACTAATCAAAACAAAGCAAGCGGGGCTTTCCCAGGTTGCTGGGGGTTTGAGCTGTCGGAAGAACTCGGTGTGTTATCTAGGAATCTAAGGAAGTGGCTTCTGCTGTGTCATGTACTGTAATGAGCTGCAGAGACGAGTTACTGAAATATGGCTCTGATCGTTTAAGCCATTATAGGGATATCTATTGATTATAGCCGTATAGGGGCATGAGGTCACAATATTGATCGGGTTCTAGATAGAACACAACAGGTGTCCCAGCTGGGGGCCATCAGGAAGATTAAACGAGCTATTGGGCAGAGTCACAAGGTGCTGGGCTAACCTGCTCCTGGAACCAGGGATCGAACCGTGAGTCCCGGTGTTCTGGAGTCAGCCACCCTGACCCTGGCACCACACCTCTTCCCGTCATTGCCACTACCACATGTTTACCCCCAGCCCCTTACTGATTCAATTGAATTTTCCACTTGTTCCCCACTTTGGGGCGCAAATGTTGGACAAGTAGTGTTCTTTTTATTATGGTTGGGAAGATGTCACCATCAATGGCCTCTAGATAGACTTCAAAGTTTCCTTCCATCTTAGCCAGTACAAAGGAGAAGCACCAGCTACAGCTAAAAATAGAAGCGGAGCAGAAATTCCTTCCATAACTCTCTGGTGTACCCAAGATGACTAGTTATGTTTTTACAGTAACCTCTACCAAGAAAATGCTTACTGAAGAGCAGTGCTAACAGTCATGGGAAGTAGCAACTGTCAGAGCATTGCTTTCATTGTGTCCATTATGCAAAAATCAATGAAAACATATTCCTTTGCCATATGGTAGCTGCTATGGATGTGGTGGGCAATGCCACATGTTGCATATGATGCTGAAACTAGTAAGGGAACTATTATCATATCTAAAATGGCAGTCATTGCACATCCACCATGGCGTTCAATGTCACGCATCTGCATGTCAGTGCTTTAAGCAGTGCCTAACCTAGGCATCATCGGCACGGAGTGTATCCTACTAGGGCTGGGCCTTTTCGGCAGACATTGCCCGGCAACCAACAATATGCCTTCCAGAAGAAAACAGAGCAAGTGAGAGGGTAAAAAAAATGCTGTTGATGGTGAGACAATCTTTGCAGAAAGCCAGTAGTCAAGTCCGTCATGTGGGTTGTCTTCTTAACCAGTTAAGGGAAAGAAGCTCTAAACTCCAGTGGAGGTGAGTAAGAAGGTGCCTTTATAAGTGAACAAGTTCCATATTGTGTCAATTAGTAATTCACCCCCGAGTTCATCTGTCAACCCGGAAACCCCCATTCTATAGCAACAAATTTGGACGACAGTCCAGACAGATGGCTTCATTACAATAGTTATTTGGAGTTAAACACAAATGACAATGACATTGAAACGTATTCTTGTAATTGGAGTGTATTATTTGCCTTTCTGCCACTTGCTCCATGTCACGACATTAACTCGCAGCCAACTCTGTTTTTTAGCTAACCACTCTAAGAATGCTTGCATTAAAAGACCCTTTGCCAAGTAAAGTTGTTGTGAATAAGTACAAAGCAGCACACGTAGATGAACAAAAGTTTTATTAGCGTCCAGTCACCACCTCAAAGTCACAGTAACTTCCATAACTGTCACACAGAACGAACAATGGCAGTGGAATGTTCCAAGTCCACTGGGGAACAGGGCATATAAGGGGAAGGACCAAGCGGTATTACCAAACATTATACGGCTCACAGTATAGTTAACTAAAGATGACATAGTATATACCATTACTCAATGGGTCAGAACAAATACATTGGAAAGGATAAGCACAACAAAAATGAAATTACATACCATGGCAATCTTAGGGGGTCATTACGATGGCGGATGGACTTCAGTCCGTCCACCATCGTCCCAGGGATAGCGACCGCCCACCTATATGGCGGTGGTCCCGCACCACAAATTACAATGTGGCCGTCACCATGGTGGGCATTGCAGTTACTTTTAACATTGTGGCGGGTGCTGCTGGCTGCAGCACCTTCTCCAATGTAAAAAAATGCACGTTTCGTTTTTCCCTGCACTACGTGGCAGGCACCAGGCGGTGCCTGCCACCTGGGGCAGGGAAATGTAGGGGGGCACCTACAAAATGAAAGTGCCCCTGCACAAAGAGGGCCCACAACGGGCCCACAAATTCAATCCCCACCAGCCTTTGAATGGCAGACGCCCCTGAAACCTCCCACCCCAACTTATTGCACAATGAGGAAAAAAATAAATAAGATATGTGGACAAGTTAATGTGTAGGGCAAGGTGCAGAGTCTGTGTTTCTGTGCTGACTTCTGGCATGTTTAATAGCAGTGGTGGTAGGCCCAGGACAAACGAAGGTGGGCATGGGCCCCCATCAGGCCCCCTCCTCGAGACGCCAGTTTAGTTAGGTCTCTGCAAGACAAATTAGCTATCAGTAGCATTTCAAAAGAGGCTGCATTCTGCTGTGACTAGACCTTGTACGTGATGCCCTGAGAAATACCTGAAACAAAGCCCTCGCTGTGTGCTATACAGAATACAATAGCACCCTCTTAAGGAAAGCAGCATGATATACACTTACAGTAGACAGGCACAGTCGTGTTCCGCCATGCTTTCTATATTCTCCCGTCACAGCCATTTTCTCACATCGCAAGGTCGTTAAGAATACAAAGCAGTTTGCACCTTGCAAAATTGATAACTGTTCCCCATTATTATTCATTGTCAAGACTGCTGTGTTAAAGGTTACTTTTCAAAAAGACATTCAGACATTTCAATAAGTTCAAGGAAAAACATTAAATCTGTCACATATTAAAACAACTTCAGCATGCACATATGCATAATAAGAGTCTCTATATACAAAATGCCTTTAATGTAGAGCACAATTGATTTAAAAATAAAGCACTGGGCACGATTCACAAAGATTTTGCTGTGAGCAGGTGTAACTTATTCCTATTACTCCTGCTCTTCTGGCTCACTCTTGAACCCAGTACTGTACTCATGCCAGGATTATTACAAGAGCCAGTCAAATATTTCTGTAATGGGTTCAATGAAATAACACACATTTGAAATGTGTAAATTGATTAACTGGCAGGTACAATAAGTCAAATGGAACAAATGTGTCATAAGGGGTTGGACTATTTAAAGTTTCAACTTTCAACTATTTCTGAAACTTTTTGGTCACAAGCACTTTGAGAATGGTAGGCCCATACTTGTAATAGTTCTTTAAGAGTGTCATTGACTATAAAGAAATGGATGCCTCATTGCGGCCCTCATGACATTGTGCAGGTTTGTAGCCATGTGTATCTAAAAGTGTAACCTACACATGCACAAATTGTGCTGGCTGTGCCCAAATTTGTGTCTGTCATAGAGTAGGCAGAAAGGATAACCACCACAGCAGATCTCCAATGACCACTGCTCTTCATGAGTGACAATCACTTTTAACTTGAGGTGGGTGGAGTTCACAGAGTCCTACTATGCGGAATACCACAGTGTCGCAAAAAAACTCAGGTGGGCTACGTGAAGTTACGCTTTTAGGACAGAGTTTGCGAAGCGCCTGTTTGTGTTGCGAACATGGAGTGCATCCGCATGCTCCAAAATAGCCACGGGAACAGTACTACGTGGTCCTGAATTGTGCTCGCATTCTAAATCACATACAAACAGCGGCGCACGATCTGCAAGGGTGTGGTCATCGTGTTTGTCTGCTCTCTCTTATGGTGCAGGGCCTAAATTCTAATTTCTTCCTAGTCTTGTGATCCTTCTCCTTTACGACTTTTCTGCCCCTCATTTTTTTTTTTACAATAGTGTGTGTATTTGTGTTCGTGTATTTTACGTTTTCATGTAATTGTTTTGTTTTTGTGACTTTTTTTTACTTAGTTTATTTTCCCTTCTTTCTTTTTTCTTTAATTTCCCTTCCTTTCCCTTCTTAGTTTATTATTTCCCCACCTAGCGCCATGGTAGAGGGGCGGCTTCCATGTGTGTGGCGCAGCCGCCCAGGTGTGCAGCCCCGGGCGATCTTTGGAGAGGAGGAGGTAGCAGCTCTAGTTTTTTTTGTGCAGTGCCACATCCGTTCTATGCTGGCAGCAGGTGGCAGGCCTGGTAGTGGGTGCAGAGACAAAATACCGATGTCGAAATATCGAATTGCATGAATATCAAGAATTGAAGATGCTGGATCTTGGAACTGCCATGGTCAGCAGTACCCTCGCCCCCCCAGATAGTAGACTAATACTCTCCAACAATAGGAGAAGAGTAAAGTGAGGGGCAATCCAGCAGTCACTCAAAAGGCTGACCGCATTATACCCAGTAACTGTTCCAGTCTTACTAGAATTTGGAGAAGCTGCCACAGAGGTGGGTAATTCACTATCCATTAGCAGAGCTGCAGATTTGCATGCAGATCTGACATCTAAACTGGCTGATATATTCTACCTAAAGATACACTCTAAGGTGAAAAAATGGGCAACTCGATCCTGGTTTAAGGATAATTTCCGAAGATGAAACAGGCTTTACTAGAGGCCATCAAAGCTAAGGATAAGTCTGTAACTAAATACATGCGGGTGCTGTATAAAGAGAGCACCCGACAAGCAAAACAGACCTGGGAACTGAATAGATGGGACGCTCTAAAAACCGCCCTATCCAGCAAAGATATGAAGGAATTCTGGTCCATAGTTAGCACAGGCAGTAGTGAAGGAAAGCCAGCAATAGAACCAAACATAGCAGCAGAAGCATGGAAAGTATAAATTCAGGCTTTATATACCACAAAGGAAGCACTCTGCCTCCATGACGATATACCCACTAGGGGCCAATTAAGAAGAAGCCCCTGAGATCACCTTGCTCGTAGTTTCAAATGCAATAAACAAGCTTCCCTCTGGTAAAGCACCAGGATTGGACAAACTACCGGGGGACCTCTTCCTGGAAGAACCAAAAATATAGGAACCCTACTTATGGGTTATTATTTAATGCTATCATAAAAGGTTTGCTGATCCCTGAAACCTGGGTGGGGGCAGAAATCGTCCCAATTTTTAAAAAGGGCTCACCACTTCTGCCTGCAAACTATAGACCAATCAGTTTGATCGATGTCACACAAAAACTTCAAGATGGCCCCTAGGGTGGATGGAAAAACACAAAATATTGAGCACCTATCAATCCGGATTCAGAAAGAACACTTCTCGACCTTTGGCCAAATACATAGACTTCAACTTTTATTTTGGAAAACTGTGAGAATAGAGGGTGGCAGACTCTATTTTATCTTTGTGGATCTGAATACATCCTTTGATTTGGTGCCCAGAGTTAAATTATGGAGAGTACTTAGAGATCTGGGGATCCCCCTTACCTTCTGAGTTTGCGCATGAGATCGCACGAAGGCAACTTCGCCCAAGTAAGATGTGGGAAAGGCAGTAAATTAACTTCCCAGGTTGCCCAACTTACTGAGGTAAAGAACAATGACTCCCCGAAGTTAGCAAGCAGAAAATTCCCAGCAACGATCTTTGCGGACAACACCCTTTTAAAGTCACAGCGCCCATGGGCATCCACAGGGCTCCTGATAGCTTTGTCATCTTCTGTAACAACAGGGGGCTGGAGATTAACACCGAGAAGACCAAGTTCATGGTCTTCAACCCAGCCCATACATCCTGTTCCAACCCTTGTCTAAATGGCACTATGCTGGAGAGGTTGTCGGTATTTGAATATTTAGGTGTCACCCTGACAGAAAACATGAAGTGAGGGCCACAAATAGCCAAAGCTAGGCTCAAGCTAGCCCAGACCACCGGGGGAATTGTAAAATGATATAGAAACTCTTCTCACAAACCGGATCGGCCTCTAGCTGAGATTTATAACGAGCAAGCCAGGGGCACGACAACGTACGGGTCTGAATTTTGAGGTCACTGTTGTTCTAGTAACATGAATAAAATAGAGAATAGTTTTATGAGTTTTATGAGGCAGATTTTGGGCCTCCCCTCCAGTACCCTCCTAATCCCCCTATGGCTGGATTTAGGAATTAGACCAATTGGGAATGAAATCGGTCTCAGACCCCTAACATTTTTGGTGTAGATTGTGGGTGACGCCGGAACTGGCAGTTTATTGCTCAGAATGAAAAGAGCTATTGAGTTTCCCATGTGTAGAAAAAATCCCTTGGTTTGCATACATAAAGAATGAATGCAGTAGGCTGGTAAACTAAGGGGTCCATTAGAATGTCGGGCGGTGGCACCACCACGGTGCTGAAGGTGCAGAAAAACGCCTTTTCCCGCCCACGAGCAGCAGGAAACACGTCCGCCATATTAGCATAGCAAAACATAGGTCAGTTCCCGTCCGCCGCCGAGCGACGCGCACCGCCATCAAAGTGCACCCGCCACCGCGGCGGTGTGAGCCAATGGAGACTCACTGCCGTGCGGAATGACGTCCGCCCGCTCCACAAATTAGGATGTCCCACACAAACAGACGCACCGCAGCAGAGACACCGCCCAACCAGAGACGGCGGAAACTCAACAGCGGAGCGCGATAGCAGAGACCCGGTCCACACCAGCCGGTCACGACCGCCATGGACCCAGCTCTACATGTGTTTCCGGTGCTGTACCTGCTGCAGCACTATCATCTAATGGGCCGCCACGGACAACGCCGCTGGTACGCAACTACACAAATACAACACACAATACACGGGCTGACACAGGGTCCAAAACCACAACAGACACCCTGCTGGGGGTAACAACACATCCACTAGGGCACCCACACATGACCCACCTGCCACCAAGTCACCCCACTGCATCCTGGACACACATCGATGGCGAACATGCAGCAACGTCCCGATCCCGGTCACGTCACCGCAGCGGTCAACACATACGCACAATGCAGAAGGCAGGGCCAGTCCAAGGCATGGGCAGGGCACAAAGACCACAAGGACACACCTCCCCAACCACACATCAACACACCCCATGAAGACACAGGCCAGGTGCCGATCCTGTGCACCCCAATGCACAGCAACAAGCAACAAGCACAGCAACAAGCAAGACCAATCCACACACTGCACCACACAACAAACAACCAAGGAGACAGCCACCGCAGGAGTGGCTGACAAGGAACACACAACACCAGTGCCACACGCACTGAAGGCTGCCAATACATGCCAGTACATACACATACAAACAAAGACACACCCTGGGTGTAGCCACAAACATAACACACACACAGGTATGCCAGAACTGATGCCTGTCCAAAACCAACACACAAACACTACAGGAACACACACAGACCCCCATCAGAAACAGACATACCCTGTCAGCCAAACTGTGGAAAGGCAATGGGAGCACAGACACAACAGGAGTGCACAACCTCATCACTCAGGAACAAAACACACACAACATTCCACAAATCACACAAGAAGTGCACCAGTATAGAACAATGAGAAATACACAATGACCCGCACAAGGTAAGATTATACACAGATTGTATCTTTTGCAAAAAATCATGCAACAGTATTTTCAGAACATGTAATATAGACGCTTTCCAAAAGAGAAGTGAAGTCCAAATCTTGAAAGTTGTAATGGAAAAACTTTTTATTCATGAAAAACAGGAATTCATTGATTTGCTAGCAGCCAACGCGTTTCGGCACTAACGTGACTTCTTCAGGGCTATGAGGTCAGTAAAACTGTCACGTATACAACTTGCAGCACTAGAGCAGAGATACATCCAGATGGGGACATTTGAGGAACTGTTTATCTAGTCCCTTTGTATTCAATGTAGCTTGTAAGTGATTCAGATCTGTGTAGTGGTTTTAGATTTCTTGCTTCTAAATCATAGACAACATTGTCAGGGTTACTCTGGTGTATCCCCAGTAATATCTTTTTTTGCTCTGTTATATATGTAGGTTTTGTTCTGTTCAAGGCCCCAACGGTCTCCTCAGTAAAAAGCGGGCATTTTTTGCGTGCCGCCTCCGTCTTGCCCGAGGTCCTCATCCCAATTCAAGCTACATTGAATACAAAGGGACTAGATAAACAGTTCCTCAAAATATCCCCATCTGGATGTATCTCTGCTCTAGTGCTGCAAGTTGTATACGTGACAGTTTTACTGACCTCATAGCCCTGAAGAAGTCACGTTAGTGACGAAACGCGTTGGCTGCTAGCAAATCAATGAATTCCTGTTTTTCATGAATAAAAAGTTTTTCCATTACAACTTTCAAGATTTGGACTTCACTTCTCTTTTGGAAAGCGTCTATATTACATGTTCTGAAAATACTGTTGCATGATTTTTTGCAAAAGATACAATCTGTGTATAATCTTACCTTGTGCGGGTCATTGTGTATTTCTCATTGTATGTGATGTTTTACATCACTATCTAGGGGGCGTTTATGGGCCACGCCCTCGACCAATACGCACAGGTTTTCTGAATATTTAACTCAAGACTATATATAGTGGAATAGTGTGCAGGCAGCAAATAGCTCTGACCCTATCCCTGTTGTTTTTCACCAGTATAGAACAACACTGCCACATGAAACCAACCACAGATGCACATGAAAGCAAAAATGAACAAACACCACAGGACATCAGGGGATGCACATCAGGCAATGCCAAGGCAACATACGCACCTCACTGTATGCACAACAAGCAGTGTGTGCACACCAAGCAGAACAGTCACACACAGCCATGACTGACACAACCTCAACACACACAGCACAAATCAGCACAACACAAACACAACAGCACACCCAGGAAGTGAAGCAATACCACAGCCAACACACATACACCCAACATAACAACAACAAATGCACCACTCTGGGATACAAGAGCACAACCATCTTGATCAGAGCACTGGGCAGCACACACAACTCAGGTGCACATGAGCAATCTCCACTGATGAATAGCACAAGAACACCACACATAAACCATTGGGGCAATGTCCAGAGTGGAACACCACTCTTGGCCCAAGAACTGCACCACAAAGCACAGTGTCACAAATGAAGTGATGGGGAGGCACACACACACGGAAACCAAGGGGAAGGCTGACATCAAAGTGAACTGACTTGCATGTCAGTAGTAGACATGTAAGGGGTGTACCATACACAAATAGAGGGAGTGCAGACCCACAATGGGTAGGCATAAGTGGCACACATAGGGGATGGCATTATACCGCACACACCATGCCCTACAGGAAGAGAAAAGGCACCATGTGCCTGCAATGCATGAGAAACACAACCACAATGACAGTGCGGAGCAGCAGGGCCACACAGTCTACACAAACACATTTCAAGACACATGGATGATCAAACAAACACAACATTGATGTGCAAGTCACACACTTTGCACACTCATAAGTGACTTAAACAACAAGGAGGAGTCAGACAGAACAGCAGGGACACGCCAACACACTGCACAGTGCCCAACAGACAACTCACACATGTGCATACAACCATATCCACAGGGCAGAACAATCCAAACAACAGGCACACAACTTCCGGGTGACACATGTGTGTCTTTCAAAATCCAGGGGCACACACACATCCACACCCCCTTAAAAGTCACACCCTTCACTTCACACCTCTTGACTACCCAAGAGCACACATCTCATGTAGGCCATGGAACAAGTTTTTAAAAAATGAGAGAGACCCCTTTTAAACAACCAGGGGATTAGGGTACTTTAAACAGTACAAAGAAAGGGGATCCCTTGGTGAACCAAACTGCCTCTCCCTACTCACGTTAGCTGTAGCCCATGTATTAGAACGATCATCTAATGTTCACACCATAGATTTCAGGATAACTAGTTAAAATAAATATTTTATTTTTTTGATTAAAAACAAAATCTTCATAGCGGTTTTTGAAAAGGCTGATGCTGGCGCCGACATGAAGAGAAAGCTAGTTTTACGAGTAAGGATCGGTATCTCCGAAAAGGGAGATAACACCCCCATAGAGTGTGACCATCCGGCGCCAAAGCTCTCTACCTCTGTTTTGGTCTAAGACAAAGATCCAGAAGGGAGACAAATTGAATGCCCAGTCTAAAGAGGGAATATCGCAAGTTTTTAATCTTATTACCAAATGCAAAATGAACAAGACACAGTACAGCAAACAACACTAAAATCCCATTTAAATTTTAATTGATTTTACTGGATTACCCTTTATAATAACGTCACCACTACGGAAAGGGAGCCGGGGCATTAAACATAAGGAAACGTGGATGGATATGAATCTTATGCAATAAAAGAGACTGATGAAAACAGCAAAAAAACATGATATAAGGTAACAAACGAGAGTGGCAATCAACCAGTGCCCACTACAAGACAGACATTCATTAAGGTCTTGATAAAGAATGTTTATCGACTCTAAATCCATCGAAACGCGTCGACGCTTTAGTACACACAATCAAGGGGGGCAACCGATCCTGTAGTTATGAATATTTAAGCATTTCTCGGAAAGGCCAAGAAGTACTTTATACTAATGTGTGGTTTCTATGACAAAAAATAGTGTTTGTTTTTCTGTCTCTCTCCTTTTCCTTTTCCTTTTCCTTTTGTTAGGTGTATGTAGTCGATATCTGTGGCAATTAATTTGTCTATTTTCATAAAACCTGTGTTTTGGATCAAAAAGTTTGTTAGACATATGTAAATTGAAGTATATGTTTTTATGACTATGCATTTTTAAGATTGATTTGTATAATGTTGAAGATTTTGTTTTTAATCAAAAGATTTATTTTAACTAGTTATCCTGAAATCTATGGTGTGAACATTAGATGATCGTTCTAATACATGGGCTACAGCTAATGTGAGTAGCAAGAGGCAGTTTCGTTCTCCAAGGGATCCCCTTTTTTGTACAGTCATGGGACAAGGACTAAGGGCCAACACAAGATGACCATACACATACATAGCTGGGCACACATAAAGGAATAACACACACACATCATGACATTGCCCAGCCTGCATGCAAACCTGTGCACCGCATCACACCCTGTGCTGGCAGTGTCCCCAACCTGGCATGTGAACAATGTAGCCAACAATAGCAAAACACTAAAAAGAGAACTGCATGACAGGTAAAATAGCCATCACAGATAACACTAGTATCAGTATCTGAATGGACTGAAGACCCTGTCACCCCTGTTTAAAAATGTGATGCGGCCAAAGAGCTTGGCAATGTTTAAGTGACACATAGATCATGGAGCACAGGCAACCAAATGCACACACCATAAGAACTGAAATCCACAAGAACACTGACAAAACAGACAACAGGAGAAACTGTCTTTATTCACATATTGCATAGACGTGACAGTAGAACAACAGTAGACAAGAGCAAGGGACATAATGCTGATCAAATGCAAGATAATCTGCACAGGCAAACTCCAAACAGGAAGGCCAGTGTCCATGGCAGGTGGCACAGCAAGTACATGAGAGGCTGTATAGGGGAGACTCCAACACAGCAGAGCAACAGGGACAGTGTCCATGGCACAGGGGAGAGTTCAACACAGCAGAGCAACAGGGCCAGTGTCCATGGCACAGGTGAGAGTACAACACAGCAGAGCAATAGGGCCAGTGTCCAGGGCAGGTGGCACAGCAAGTACATGAGAGGCTGCACAGGGGAGAGTACAACACAGCAGAGCTACAGGGCCAGTGGGCATGGAAAAGTGCAGAGTCAGGACAGGAGAAGCTGCACAGGCAAGGGCAGAACAGCAGTGAATGACAAGGCCAGTGGGCATGGCAAAGTGCAGAGTCAGGACATGAGAAGCTGCACAGTGAGTGTGTTTGACTGTTACCTTTCATGGCCCAGCAACACACCCAGGTGGTAAACAATGGGCAGGACTAGCACACCTATATGAGAATCAGGTGTATGAGGGGGACTACCACTCACTCTTGGCTGTCAGGCTGACTTGGAGCTGGCTGTGTGTCGGGGACAGAAGGAACACTTGACTGGGGAGAGAGAGGCCCAGGTGATGTAGGGCTATCAGTGGCTTGGCAAGCTGGAGGGCTGTTTGGACCAGGTGGTGTAGTGGCACGTGGAGGTGGAGTCATGGAGACCTGTGACACAGTGTGGGTGGGAGAGGTTTGAGGAGTGCCTTTCCACTTCTTTGGAATTCTAAAAGCCTTCCCTGTACTGGAGTCAATGGGAACTGGTGATGACACAACAGGCACACACACCAACAGACCCGCATCAGGTGCAGACACTGGCACTCCCTTTTGTGACGTGCTGTATCCTGTGGAACACTTTGTCCTTTGTCAGGCTATACCTCTGGACCACCTTCCCCTGTTTGCCAGGTGTACTCTCTACAGTGCCCTCCTTTGCCTGTTTGCCAGGTGTCCCCCCTACAGTGCCCTCCTTTGCCAGTTTGCCAGGGGGAGTCCCTACAGTGCCCTTCTTCACCTGCTTCACTGGGCTTGGAATTGGAGTTGATGTGGCGGTGGAATGTGGCCCTGTGCCCTTCCTAGATGTACCCTTGCCATACAACACCTCCTCAGTGGGCATAGACACTGCACGCCTAGCTCTACGTGAAGTTTTAGGGACAGGAGAGTCCTTTGCTGGTGATGCCTCTGATGCATGCGAGCCTGATGTCTGCTTCATTACTTTTTTGGCCTTGCTCTTCCCTGACGGGCTCTTGTCTGAGGTGGCTCTGCTCTTCTGTGGGAATGGTGTCTGTGAGGGGGCCCGCTTGGATTGTTTCTGCTGGGTGCTTCTTGTGCTGTATTGTGACTTTGACCCATGGGAACCGTGGTCACTATCATCCAAGGTGGCCACTGACTGATTGGGGGGTGGGCAAAGGCACTGGAACAGGAATGGTAGTATGTGCCTGTTGAAGGGCAAAAGTCACTGTGGACGACAATGCCTAGACTGTACGGTGTAGCCACCCATGTCAGAGTGTATGGCCTCCATGTAGGCAACCACCTGGCCTAATTTTTTGTCATGGTCACTGAAGGCATTGAGCAGGGCTGTCTGGCCCACACAAAGCTGGCGCAGTAGCTCTACACACTCAGCACTGAGGGCAGCAGGGGGGACATGTGCAGGTTGAGCGGTGCCAGGTGTGAATCTAACTCGTCCCCTCTTACTGACACGGACACGGGCAGCACCAGAGGAAGTGGATGGGAGGCTGGCCACTGGCCGCTGTGTGGTAGAAGATGATGCAGAGTCCCAATTCCCTGTGCCTGCCAACATGGATGCATCACCGCTGGCATCAGATGAAGTAGTACTTTTTGTCCCAGGAAGGGATTCCTCTTGCATACTCCGGCCCCCCTCAGATGCGCTGGTGAGCTCTGTGTCACTGGCCTCCGGTGCAGCTGTAGTACTACTCTCGCCACCACTGGTTTCCGGCTCCTGTTCCTCTATGTCCACTGGGGTTTCTGCTTGAGAGAGAGATGCAGGGTTGTGTTAGTGTCATCATCAGGACAAATCAATTCAATCAATGAAGTACAGGAGAGGCCCAAATCAACATGGTGACCACCACACCTTGCCATCACATTGCAGCAACACACTGCATAGACCACAACAGTGCCTGTAACCCTGAATATCTGCCATGACTATGCCATGTTAAGGCCACACAGCACAACACCCTGCCCGTGGATGAAGTGTACCAGACACACACATTACACTGCCCACACCTAGGGACATGAAGTGGGAACACCACTTATTACCACTGACAGACCTTGAGGGAACAGGAGGAGACAACAGACACACCTATTAGGACATGACAGTCCACAATGGCAAGTAGCCCATACCAAACACCATGTGGTACTCTGGGGCACATTGCTGTCAGATGTGTGGGCCTCAACGATCATAGTGCATGCAGAGTAGGCATACATGAAGTCACACGCAGATAGTGGACACTTCTTTTCACACCCTAATAAATACCCCACATTATCCCAATGCTGAATGACCATGTAGATCCTAACACATCTGTCAATGGGAAAGCACAGCAGGGAGGATCACCCCTGTAAGGCCAGTTTGGGCCAATGCTTGACACTAGCACCCATCCCAGCAGCCACTCACATGACACAGCACAGCACCACCCCACGAACATCACATGGGCCACCGCTGCCACAGGCCCTGTACACAAGCATCCGCTCCCAGACAAAGTCACCTTCCCCATTTACTCACCCCTGCCTTGCTGCTGATGCTCTTTCAGGCGTGCATCCAGCTCAGGATGAGTCACTGCCAGAATGCGGCCCATCAGAGGTGTCATGCTGCGCTGTGCCAAACCCCCAGTGCGTGGTAGCAGCCCCAAGGTCATCTCTGCCACGTTCTTTGCCAGCCGGATGATGTCGTCCCACCTCTTGTGGCAGTGGGTGCGTCGTTGGTTAGATACCCCCAGGGCTCGTACCTTTGCTGCAATGGCCCTCCACAGGGCCTTACGCTGCTCTACATTGAGCTGCAGGCATGGGAGAAAAGAAGGGGAAATGATCAGTGACACAGTGTTATGTACCAACATCTATCAGTACAGTAGCAGACTCATTACCAAATGTCATCTCCCTCCATCCCAAACTGGGGTACACCTCACAAGGGCACTCTGCATGGGCCAAGCAGATGTGATTGCATGCATTTATGAGTGTGTACAGGGTCCCTGATAATCTCACACACATGCAGGATGTAACACACTCCACTCAGACATACAACTGCAGACAGGGAAAACCGGACATTGGGACGCACACACTCCTTCGCCCTGGAGACAGCATGTTTGTCAGTATATGACGCAACCCCACACCCCAGGCATATACTGCAGCAGTCCAACTACATGCCTGACCCCCTCTGCCCTATACCTCCCTTTCTGATGACTTACAACAACATTGGGGGCACCATACAGCCTTGGGTACTGTGCCAGCACCTCCTCAACAAGGACCTCCAGCTCCTCGCTTGTGAATGGACTCGCACGGATATTTTCTGTCCTTGCCATCCCTGTGGCCTCGAACACCTGTGGTAGAAGTGAGTGGTGAGCAGTCCCAGGCAGCAGGCTCTGTAGGCAGCAGCAGGAGAGGGTCCCAGGCAGCAGGCTCTGGAGGCAGCAGCAGGAGAGGGTCCCAGGCAGCAGGCTCTGGAGACAGCAGCAGGCGAAGGGCCCAGGCAGCAGGCTCTGTAGGCAGCAGCAGGAGTGGGTCTCAGGCAGCAGGCTCTGGAGACAGCAGTAGGAGAGGGTCCCAGGCAGCAGGCTCTGTGAGCAGTGGAAATGTGAGGCTCACTCCCACAGGTTTATAGCCCCCTGGGGGCGTGTCTTAGGTGCCAAGCTGCAGTAATTGGTTGTCCAGGTCTGTCTCTTTCAAAACTATCCAATGACCGCATCTGCGGTGGTGGAGCAGGCCTTCCGCGATTTTCAAAACTGCATCATGCCACCACAATCATTGCTCCCATTGGCTGTAGGCAATGCTCCATGGCAGTGATGCACCGCAGGGGCCCGGGGTGCACCACCGCGATGGTGCATCTTTCAAAACCATCCAATGACCGCCTCCGGGGCCAGGCGGTAGCTACTGCGATTTGGGTGGCGGAGCATGCCCACCGCCATTTGGGGATGACTCCATTCCAATGACTAGCGCACTTGTGTAAGGGGTGGTGCTGGAGACACACTGCCGGAGCCATGCGATAGCTACAGCGATTTGGGTGGTGGAGCATGCCCACCGCCACCTTCCCATGTCTCCATGCCAATGACTAGCGTACTTTTGTAAGGGGTGGTGCTGGTGACACACCGCCGGGGCGTGGCGGTAGCTAATGCGATTTGGGTGGTGGAGGATGCCCACCGCCACCTTCCCATGTCTCCATTCCAATGACTACCGCACTTGTGTAAGGGGTGGTTCTGGTGGCACACCGCCGGGGCCAGGCGGTAGCTACCGTGATTTGGGGCACATGCAATAGCAAGGTCCATCGGGAACTCTTCAATAATACACAGCGGCAACATGGTAAAGGGCTCATCATTGTGCACACAATGCCATTATTCCATAGAATCCACAGGTGGACGCACATGCCATGGTTGGCTATGTGTGACGTACATTGGTCTGTGGTCCCTGCCATGTCAGTTATGCATTTGATGGTTGGCTGGATGGTACGCTACAAGGCATGCAAATGTGAAATATGGTGTTTAGTGTGTGTGCATTCACATTGGCCTATGTGTTGTTTGCGGCACTTGTGTATGGTAAATGGAGAGGTGTGCCCTCTGTGTGGCTCAAATGCCCACCGATGTGACCTGGAGTGTCACGCATTTCTCAGGGCAGTCTTTGTTTTTCCGTGACATCCTTAACCGGATGTGCTGTGGCCATCTCATGATGGTTGTCATTGACATGTGTCTATTTTTATCTCAACTAGGAGGAGGCCTAATCTCATATGTCACTTGACACTGCTGGAGGACATGGAGGATGTTGCGATCATTCGCAAATTCCGCCTCAACAGACTGACCCTGAAGACCCTTTGTGATCTGTTGCAGCCCCACCTGCAACCTCGTTGCCACTACCCAACAGCTTTCACACCAACGTACAAGTGATGGCAGCCCTCCATTCTTTTAAATATTTGGAAAAAGGGCACCCCTATATAATATAGTAGCACTTGCTATACATAGGGAAGAAACAGAGTTAGGAAAGGTCTATAGCAAAGTGACAAACATTGATTAGATAATACAATTTACGTTTTTTTGTAAATAAAAACCTAGGATGAAACAGTATATTAAGTCCACTTGTGTACAGAAACCAATGAGCAAAATAATTTCTGATAAAGCTTTATTGTTTATTGTTGTTGACTATTTTTCTTTTGTTTTCTACTGTTTTTTGTATATATAGTTTTTATAAGTGATTATGTGTTTAAATTTTATATAGTCTTGAATTAAAAAATACAAAAGAGAAAATACAAAATCAATAGACATGAAACATATATACAGTGATGAAGGCAAAGTGGTAGACACCACTACGCGCGTTTCGGCTCTTGAGCCTTCTTCAGGTGACCGTCTATTGTTGTGGAATTTTAGTTTACGAGCTGAACATCATCTGCGCCAGCTTGTCACCCACGTACAACGTACACGACAGCCATTTTAGGTATCATGGTGTCCCTGTCCACGATCGATCGCCAGCGCGCTCCTCTGACCCTGCAGGCATCCTCCGCGCACCCTGGCTCCCCCCTCCCTCCCTCAGATGAGCATAACCCTTCTCCTCCTGCATGACCCTGTCCTTGGAAATCGCGCCTGCGCCTGACCAGCACCTCCTCTCCTTCCATGAATACCCCTCTGTTGATAAGCCATCCCTCCGCGTTCAATTGTCCACGCGGCATGAATACCACTCCTTTGATGACCCCTTCCCCCGAGTCCGACTGTCCACACAGATCCGAGGCCATCGCCTAAGCCGGGAGATACCATTTACTGCCCCTTATTGTATGAAGTCACTCCTCTTCAAAGGACCCACTATTGATCATGGCCTCTCCACCCCATGGGATATGATCAGGCGCACACATCCTAAGAATCGGCAGAACACTCAGCCGCGTGATAGCCCCCTCCTGTTATCAGCAGGGTGAGGACCTCTATTGTGGATGTATGTGGGGGTGGGCTTGACACGAGGATTATGGGGATGTCATTTAATGAGTTTAAAGAATCCTTTATGCAATAAAGAATGCTCACATGTCATAAACCAGGGTATAAGAGGCCAGGCCTCAGAGAGGCTGTTAGAGCACCTCGAGACGATACCTTGTTGTCTGATCTGATGTGTTCTGCTCCGTCGGAATAAAACTTCTGTTTCCTGCCTTCTGGTCTCCGGCGCCTGCCTCATTGCTTGGTAATTTGAATGGTACAAAGGCGGTTAGCGCCGGGCAAATCTTGAAAAAGGTCTTAGCCCTACCCTTTTTCCACAATTGGCGTCCCAAAGCGTGGGGCCCATCAGCGACACGTGGATCCAGTGGGAGAGGTCCCGACGACAGAGTGAACGACTGCAACGATCGGGAGAGCTCGTGTCCGATAGACCCTCGTCTGACAGCCGATCATCCGACCTTCACTAGTTCCGAACAGACCTCTCTCGAGTGATCTAAGGTCCTGACTAGGAACCATCAGGAGTGCCACGAACATCACGAAGAAGAGAGGACGATCGGGCGCTGGATTAGGAAGACAGGAAACCGTCCATGCGGTCCGGGTAAGGTCGTGTAAACACGACAAATTGAGAAATGATTGTTTGATTTGGATAATACTAGTATTACGCTTTGTTGATCCCTCTGGAGATTCACCGTCTGCAAACGGAGAAACAACAGGCTCTCTCTTTGCAAACAGTGAAGGATAGGTAACGCAGACTTTTGTCCCCATTGTAATCCGTCGTGCCTATCTTCCTCCCCCACTGTTTTCCCGAACTGTCGTTCGTGGATTGTTGTCTGGAGATTCTCTGTCTGCAAACAGGGAAGAACAAGGTCTCTCTTTGCAGGTAGAGAAAGAGTGGGTAACGCAAAACTTTAACACGTCGTACCCACTTATTCTCCCCATTGATTGTTTGATTGACCGCACATTAAGTGTTCGGTATTGGTTCTTTTGAGGTATTCACGGCCTACAAACAACGTAGAATAGAAATATTCTGTCTAGTCTTTGTCCGCCGTGATAAGATAGGTAGTGCAGACCTTTGTCCCTGTTGTAACCCGTCATGCCTATCTTCTCCCCACTGATTGGTAGCCTGTACAGCCCAGACCGCTTATTAGAGATGAACCATCCAGCTCCACTGGAGGGCACCCCTAATAAGGACATGTTCACTAAGCATGGACTAGTCGCTATAGCTTATACTAAGCTATGGCATAAATATACAAAGAAGAACCCCGAAAGTCAGTGGCCACTGATAGGTTCCTTTGATGATCATAAAATAAAAACATTAGAAATAGCGCTCCAGAAAAATAAGACCACGCCCACTATGCTCGATAGTATTGGCATGTGGCGCAAAGAAACGGAACAACGACAGAAAAGAGAAGAAGCAAAAATAGGGAAAGAATTACGAAAGGCAGCCCACCTAGCCGCTAAGCAACTAGAAGAAGAAATAAAAGAAAGAAAAGAAGCTGCACAAAACCAAGAATCAGGGTCGACAGGTCAATGTCCTGTTAGGACCCCCTCTGCGCTCTACCCTGAATTGCCCTCCAAACAGCGGGCGAACGATGAGTTACTGCTAGGTCCCCCAATCATCTACATGGCCCCTCCATATGCTCCCTGCCAACAACACCTGCAGGCCCTGAGTACGAGCGAGAACGGCCTTAGCGCTAGCGCACCAGCCCTCACGGCCTCCGCTCCAGCCACCTTAGCAGCACCAACAGATGCCCCCGAGGCTAGCGAGCACCCACCAGCCAGATCAAACAGATTGAGCAAAGATGAACGGGATGGGATTGACAAAATAGCAAAGACACTAGTGGAACGAAGGGAGAGCGAAGAATACACAATGAACATATATAACTCGCATGCCGACAGCCACAGACGGCATTTCATTTTGCGATTCAGCTACCACACCCTGAACGCATATGAAGATAGGTATCAAAGTAAGGGCCCCGCTAAACTGACCACACTGTATAGGAAGATTGATGTCGGAGATGGGACTGAATGTGAGGCGACGGAGCTCTTCATGCAGACGCTTGAGGTCTTCCGCCACCTCACGGAACAAAAACCAGAAACCAAGGTTACAGTCCCTGAAACGACCTCAGTAGAAGTAGCCAACACTATGATGCCCATCAGAGAAGCGGCTCCATATTGGATTCCGCCACGCGGTCTGGGAACAAACGATGATATTAATCACGCAGATGCAAAAGGGAGGGTTGTGTACAATTGGGTTTAGCAACCATGGGACCGACAAGATATCCTAACCTTTAGACAAACTCTGCCCGATTTAAGAAAGAACCCGACAGCGTTCTATACCGAGATGAACACAGCTCTGGGTTCAACGATAATGACTTTAGCGGACATTGACTTGTTTTTCGGGTTATGCCTGCCTGCTGACGTGTGGAAGCAAATCCGGAAGGCTGACCACACAGATCTGTTCGGGCACACCTGGGAGCAACTCAGTGAACTAGATAGACAGCGAGAGCCTGGAAGGAAACCAGTAAAAGACATACTAGAACTCCCAGACAAATTAGTTCAGAAGTTAAAGACACTGATCCCAGAGAAAAATGTAGATTGGTCGATAGTCACGGCCTGTCGTCAGAAACCCCAGGAAGATGTATCAGAGTACTTCTCCCGATTCGAGACAGTGTTCTCCGACTACAGTGGCCAAGACATGACCACCGCAACCGGACAACACCTGTTTGTACAAAACTATGTGAAGGGCCTGTCACAGGAGGTCTCCCAAAAACTGCAGACAAGTGAGAGTAGTTGGGGGGCCTCCAAACCCGCAGCTATCCTTCAGATGGCTCAGTATTACGAGCACCAGAAGAATGAGAATGATAGGGCGTCCGAGAAAAAGAAGAAAGATTTGAAAGAAAGGGTGATGATAGCTCAGATACAAGGTATAGCGGTCGCACGGGAACCCCAAAGGGGGAACTACCAATCGACCATCCCTAGAAATCCACCTCCTAAAGATCACACCCCAACACCCCAATGTGACCAATGTGCCTTCTGCAAAGGGTTCGGCCATTGGAAATCCCAGAGTCCGGTTTTGCTAGAGATGAACAGAAATAGGGACCCCAAGGATATAGCAGGTGGACCGAGAAATAGGGGACAAGGACGAGGGCACACAAACGACACCAACAATGACAGATCAGGGAGATCGAACACCTTTGACCGTCCCCGACAGAATCAGTATCAACTATCCGACGGCGAGAATGCCCCCGACTTTGCATAGGACTGCCCGGGGCAAGGGAGGGATCCAGTCGAGCTCTGTGTTGACCAGCAAGGTCCTTATGTCACTGCTAAGGTCCTGGGTACAGAGTCTCCATTTTTGGTAGACACTGGGGCGACACGTAGTGTGTTATCGAAACGACTGATTCCAAGGGCACCCTTGTCTGGCTCACACATTACATCGATAGGTTTCGATGGGACGCCCTCCACTAACCCCCTGTCCGTGCCTATCACCTTTGACCTAGAAAGCAACACCACTGACACAACATTTCTGCTCTCCTCCAACTCCCCTGACGCCATTATGGGTATTGACTTACTGAAACATTTTCGAGCTACCATTAGGTGTTCCCCAGATGGAATCCGAGTCATCCTGTACGACAACCCAGACATACCCAAATCTTGCCCTGCACGACACATGTGCTCTATAACTGATGCTGGCCTGTCCTTGCTTGATACCCTGCCTCCGTACCTATGGGCCAAAAGTGACTCCGATGTGGGACGAATGATGATTGACCCTATTCATATAACTGTAAGACAGGACGCTATGCTCCCGAAACTCCCACAATATCGGATATCGCCCGAGGGCGAGAAGGCACTGGTAGCGATCATTCAGTCTCTGGTAGATGCAGGAGTGGTTGAAGAGGTGGTTAGCAACGTCTGCAACAGCCCAATCCTACCTATTGTTAAGAAGCAAGGCGAAGGAGATGAGAAAGCGTACCGCTTCAGCATCGACCTGCGAGAGATTAACAAAGTGGTTGTACCCCAATACCCCGTAGTCTCAGATATCACCACCATTCTGACCCTCATCCCGTCCACTGCCACCACCTTCACTGTTATCGACCTCAAGAATGCGTTCTTCTCTATCCCCATCCATCCAGGCAGCCGTTATCTCTTCGGCTTCACCCTGAAATCGCGCTCGTACTGATTTTGTAGAGCTCCCCAGGGGTACACTGAAAGTCCCAGTATTTACAGCCAGGCCCTTAAAAGACAGCTGGACGCCGTCCAGCTACCGGATGGAGTGGTGTTAATCCAGTATGTCGATGATATCCTTTTGGCGGCCGACACCACCCCACTTGCAATCACAGCCACTGTCCAACTCCTACACTTTCTTGCAGAAAATGGCCACAAAGTTTCCAAAAAGAAATTGCAGTTCTGCCAGCCACAAGTGACATACCTAGGCCATCTCCTGTCCAAAGAAGGGAGGAAACTCACACCCGACCGAATCCAAACCATCCTAGACACCCCCGTCCCAAAAACACAAAAGCAAGTCCGCTCTTTGGTTGGCTTAACCTCTTTTTGCAGACAATGGTTACCCAATTTCAGCCTCATTGTAAAACCCCTACTTGCCCTGTTGGCCAAAGATGCCCCCTTCCCGCTCCCTTGGACCCCTGAGTGTCAAGCATCCTTTAAGGAATTACGAGATGCCCTCTGTTCAGCGCCCGTCCTGGGAACCCCGGATTACTCCAAACCCTTCTCCCTCTTCACCCACGAAAGGGAGGGGTGTGCATTGTCTGTCCTGACTCAGTCTATAGGTCCAAAGCAGCGCCCTTGTGCCTACTTCTCCGCCACTCTTGATCCTGTAGCCAGAGCTTTGCCCGCCTGCCTTCGAGCAGTAGCTGCCGCTGCTGTCTCTATCCATCAGAGCGAGGGAATCGTACTTTCCAACTCCCTCACTGTGTTAGTACCCCATGCAGTCGACACCCTTCTGAACCAAACCAAGACTCAACATCTGACTAGCGCACGACTGACAGGGTACGAATTGACGCTACTTGCACCCCACATCACACTAAAGAGATGCACAACTTTGAATCCGGCCACATTGTTGCCCCTGCCTGAAAATGACCCCGACGTTCCTCCCATACACGACTGTGTGACCCTCACGGACGAACAAACTAGGAGTAGAGTTGACCTCCGAGACACTGCTTTCACTGACCCCGATGGAGAGCTATGGGTAGACGGCTCATGCATCAAACTCCCAGATGCCTATGCAGTAACGACAGCCCGAACAGTAGTTGAGACAGCCTGCATCACACAACGATCTGCCCAGGCAGCAGAGCTGATAGCCCTCACACGAGCATGCATCATAGCCATGGGGACCACCGCGAACGTATATACAGACAGCCAGTATGCCTTCGGGGTGGTTCACCATTTTGGGCTCCTGTGGAGGGAGAGGGGATTCCTGACATCCCACGGCACCCCTATCCTTCACGGAGATCTGGTTTCTACCCTGATTGAAGCGGTTCTCCTCCCCAAACGACTAGCAGTGATCAAATGCCAGGCACACAAGAAGGTGACAGACTTAGTCGGACAAGGGAATGCACTGGCCGACATCACTGCACGAACCACAGCTGAGAATAGGACGATGACACGCATGTATGTGACCAGGTCACAAGCAGAGAAATGGACTGACGCAAGGGAAATGATCAGAGACATCCAGTCGGCCAGCACCCCTCACAAACTAACTAAGTGGGTAGGGGTGGGTTTGAAGGAGGATGAGGGCTGCTGGCGAACAAAAGATGCAAACAAATGGTTGCTGCCTGACTCATACCTGATCCCCATACTGACAATGGCTCATTCCCCCGCACACATAGGATCTGCACCCATGATCGAACTCATTTCCAAAGTCTGGCACAACGACAAAATCCCCGACTCAGCCAGACACCTAGTCCAGCAGTGCCTTATCTGTCTGCAGCACAACCCCGGGAAAGGAACTGTGGTACCCCGGGGAGGGTTTGGGACCCCCAATCACCCCTTTGAGGTCCTTCAGATGGACTACATCCAGCTAGAGAGGTGCCAAGGCTTGAAGTATGTACTAGTCATCGTATGTGCCTTCAGCAAATGGGTAGAGGCCTATCCAACCCGTGACAACACTGCCATGACTACTGCCAAAGTACTACTGAAAGAATTCTTTCCTCGCTATGGCCTTTGTCGAATTTTATGGAGCGACAATGGCCCCCACTTCATAGCTGAGGTTATCCAACTAATCCTAAAGGGATTGGGGGTGAAACAAAGATTTCACGCAGTCTTCCACCCCCAATCCGCTGGCCTGGTGGAACGCCATAATGCCACACTGAAGTTGAAATTGTCAAAAATAGTGGCCACCACTGGACTTAAATGACCAGATGCCCTCCCACTGGCCTTGTTATCGATGCGCTCCACTCCCACCAAACACCATTTGACCCCCTACGAGGTTGTATTCGGGCGACCGATGAACCTCTGGACTGCTCCCAAACCAACCTCCATTCATGACGTCCCGGACGTCCTACTATCTGATTATTTGTGCAAGTTAACTAAAACATTGTCTGTCATTCATCAACAGGTGCAGCAGGCCATCCCCGATGCTTCCAGGGGCCCCGGCCACGACATCCAACCGGGAGATTTCGTTCTAATACGAAACTTCCAACGGACCAAGAGTCTGGAACCCCGGTGGACGGGCCCCTGGCAAGTGCTTATCACCACCCGGACAGCACTTCGAGTGGAGGGGAAGCGGCACTGGCTGCACGCACACCACTGCAGGAAGATCTCCTCGACCCTGGCCACGACAGACAACGTCAACACCCAAGAAGAGCTCCTGAACAAAGATCGACCAACATTGAACTGTTATCCCGATACTGAGGCACTCGAACTTGCAAAATTCTCTGACCCCACTGTGCCAACCAGAGAAGGGTATTTCCTGCGTCGAAAGGAGGGAGCTTCGGCTAAGTAGGCCACGGACTAAGTTGAATCTCAGAACGGTGACCTAAACACAACCAAGGGTTACCGGGAGAGAAGCTAAACGAAGTCTGTGGTTCTGCCCGCTACCGAGCAACTTGAAGATGATGGAAGCGCCAGATAAGAAGATGATGGAAGCGCCAGATAAGAAGATGATGGAAGCAACAGGAAATACCCACTATAGAAATCCAAAGGCTGACAATTTGCACAAATCAAAGACAATCGCCCTCTTTATTGTCTTCCTCTTCTGCCTCCTCCTCATGACCTCCTTCTGGCTTCTGGAGGAAAGCACACCGGCTCATGAGGCATTACTGCCCACTGCACAACCGACCCCCATGAAAGAGCATCACCTAATCTCCCTGCCGCCTCAGCTCCGAGAAAGGCGCAGGGAATTTTGGAACAATTCCTTCGTGCAACTGTTGCACCAACACAACCTTGCTGCAAATGCTACGAACTGCTGGATCTGCGGGTTGCTCCCGCATGCCACTGGACACTCCATCCCCTTCATCCCTTCTCCTTTCTCAGTTCACGGCTCCTGCCTCGCCTGGTTGATCCTCATGCAAGAGAGCCACAAGGACAACGCCACTTCCAGCCAGACAGTGTCGCACTTCTACTCTGGGTTCTGGCTGAACAAAACCGGAAAGACCTCTGCTCCTCTGTGTCCTGCGCTCACCGGCGCCACCTTCCTTAAAGACATTCCAGCCAAAGAACGTGTCGAAGTACAGGTGCTCCACAATCCAGCTAGATCCACCTTCTCTCATCTGCGAAAACAAACTACCGCCACTCTGACTGTGGCTCTGTCTGTTATCAATGTCACAGGTCTTGTGTGTCTCGAAGGCCAGGGAACACAGCTGGTGGGTCACAGTTCCTGCCGAATCATCAGAACATTGGACTCAGTTGACCCCCCTTCCTTTGTTGCTTCTCCAAATATGTACTTTGTGTGTGGCACCAAAGCTTACACCTGGCTCCCGAAAGGTTGGAAGGGTATCTGCTACATTGCCTTCGTTCTCCCCCCCACGTATGTAGCCCCTGCTAACCATCACCGGCAGAGGCGCGCAAATGACATTGAACAAGCCGACTCCACTGGAGCACAGTTCCTGGATGCCGCAAAGGGACTTGTTCCTCTGTGGGGCCCAATGGCAAACAGCCGCGCTATCCGACACCTGAACCAGGCAGTGGAAACAACGATCAACATCACGGCTGGCATCCTCGCTAACAACACGGCTGAGCTTCAGGCGCTCCGCATTGTGGCCCTTCAAAACCGCCTTGTTCTAGATGTTGTTCTAGCCGATCGAGGAGGAGCATGCCGCATCATCGGATCTAGCTGCTGCACCTACGTGCCAGATAACTCGCCTTCAGTCTACAGAGCAATTGAGCACCTCCACAGACTTTCCTCAGAGGTTCACCAAGAACAAGAAGGATGGTCGCTTGGGAGCTGGTTTTGGGACACTTTGAAGGACTGGGGTTGGAGGTTGCTTTCCTTCGTACTGATACCTGTTGTGATATTATGTGGGTGTTGTTTAGGTATCCAATGTCTGCCATCTTTGTGCAGCTTTGTTTCTAACTGTATGTGCCCAAAGACTTTGGACTTACGAAATGAGCACATGAGCCCCCTCTATGAAGTAGAAATACGTGGCCTTATGGGGATAAATCCGAACTGACAAGTTGGCGAGACATGTTAAAAGGGAGGACTGTGGAATTTTAGTTTACGAGCTGAACATCATCTGCGCCAGCTTGTCACCCACGTACAACGTACACGACAGCCATTTTAGGTATCATGGTGTCCCTGTCCACGATCGATCGCCAGCGCGCTCCTCTGACCCTGCAGGCATCCTCCGCGCACCCTGGCTCCCCCCTCCCTCCCTCACATGAGCATAACCCTTCTCCTCCTGCATGACCCTGTCCTTGGAAATCGCGCCCACGCCTGACCAGCACCTCCTCTCCTTCCATGAATACCCCTCTGTTGATAAGCAATCCCTCCGCGTTCAATTGTCCACGCGGCATGAATACCACTCCTTTGATGACCCCTTCCCCCGAGTCCGACTGTCCACACAGATCCGAGGCCATCGCCTAAGCCGGGAGATACCATTTACTGCCCCTTATTGTATGAAGTCACTCCTCTTCAAAGGACCCACTATTGATCATGGCCTCCCCACCCCATGGGATATGATCAGGCGCACACATCCTAAGAATCGGCAGAACACTCAGCCGCGTGATAGCCCCCTCCTGTTATCAGCAGGGTGAGGACCTCTATTGTGGATGTATGTGGGGGTGGGCTTGACACGAGGATTATGGGGATGTCATTTCATGAGTTTAAAGAATCCTTTATGCAATAAAGAATGCTCACATGTCATAAACCAGGTTATCAGAGGCCAGGCCTCAGAGAGGCTGTTAGAGCACCTCGAGACGATACCTTGTTGTCTGATCTGATGTGTTCTGCTCCGTCGGAATAAAACTTCTGTTTCCTGCCTTCTGGTCTCCGGTGCCTGCCTCATTGCTTGGTAATTTGAATGGTACAAAGGCGGTTAGCGCCGGGCAAATCTTGAAAAAGGTCTTAGCCCTACCCTTTTTCCACATTGTTAGAGTTTCAAAGAGTCCAGGACTCACAAATAGGTGTGGCGTGGATATAAAAGGTCAGTCGGTAAAGGCAGCTTCTTAAGATCTTGAGATGTGGAACGATGTAGTCCTATAGCTTGTCATATGATGTTATGACATCAGAGAAAAGGAGGTGATAGAACAGTATAGTGGAGGTAGCTTAGATTCAGATCGTTATTTGTGTTGACATTTGTAGAACCTCCACGAGGATAACTTCCAGTGAGTAGATGGTAAGGTGATGAGAGCAATAGTGAAGGAAGCGAGTATTTATCTCCACAAGTTGATAAAATATCCGGAGGCGAGCAATAATGATGTATAATTGTTAGCACGAATATTTTGTATCCACCTAAAGATAAAGTAGAAAGGATGTCCCAGGAGCGGAAGATACTATGGAGGATGATCTGGTCATAGCATTGCCCGTGAGGTTTGATGAAGATAGTGACGCTCCTGGTAGAAAAGGACTGGTAGCAGTACTCGACCGCCAAAAGACCGCACACCGGTATGCTAGAATGCAAATTCCGCCTCAACAGACTGACCCTGAAGACCCTTTGTGATCTGTTGGAGCCCCACCTGCAACCTCGTTGCCACTACCCAACAGCTTTCACACCAACGTACAAAGTGATGGCAGCCCTCCATTCTTTTTCAACTGGTTCCTTTCAGGAGACTGTGGCCAGCGCTGCAGGGATGTCTCAACCCATGTTCAGCCTGGTGGGATGTACTTGCAGCGATGCTGATCTATAGGACAGATACATACATTTCCCCAGGACAGCTGAGTTGGCCATTGTGAAGGGAGACTTCTATCCCCTTGGGCACATCCCCCATGTTGCTGGTGCCATCGATTGAACCCATGTGGGTCTGGTGCCACCACAGGCAAGTGAGCAAATTTTTCGCAATCAAAAACTTTATCACTCGATCAATGTGCAGGTGGTGTGCCTGGCAGACATAACCATATCGCATGTGTGTGCCAGATTCCTTGGCTCAGCCCATGACTCGTACATCCTGTGGAACAGCATTGTGCCCCGGATGATGGCAAATCTGCTTCTAGAGCATGCTTGGATTGTGGGTGAGTATGCCTAGTGATATGGCGTGCTGTGTGTGTGACCTGCTGCCCTCTGCCTGTGCAACAATCCAATGTGTGTTTGTCATTCCTAGGTGACTCTGCATATCCCAGCTGCCCATGGCTGCTGAGCCCACTATGTAATCCCAGAACCCGGCTGACATCAGGTACAATGAGGCCCATGGAAGGACCCGTTGTGTCATCGAGCGGACTTTTGGCCCTCTCAAGTCAAGATTCCACTGCCTTGACAGGACTGGAGGTGCACTGTCATACTCGCCTGGGAAGGTCTGTAAGATCGTTGTGGTATGCTGTATGCTCTAAAACATGGCCATTAACAAGGAGATTCCCCTGCTCCTGGATGATGATGAGGAACCAAGGCCCCCGCCTGCCCAAGGACCTGAGTCCAGTGATGAGGACAGTGGAGAGGAGGAAGGAGTTGACATGCGTTAACAGCTCATCACCCGCTACTTCACCTGAAGGTGGGTGACGAGGTACAACTTGTACATTGTCTGGTGTGATTGCTGTTGTCGTGAAGGGCTATGTGCGGATGGTACAGACAGGCACATGTAAAGTTACCTGTGTGTGGAAATGTGGCAGTGATATTTCACCTGTGAACGTATACAGGACTCTATTTGTTGACACTTGTTGCACATTGTGTTGTTTGCCTGTTGACTTATGTGGATGGTTGGTGTAGTGTAATGTCTGTGATGCCATGCCACACTCACACCAGTGACTTTTGTTCTGTTGTGTCTCCCTAGGTGCCTCAAAATTATCCAGGACTACATACTGTACATCTTTTGGATACATTATGGACATTTCAAACACTGTAAATATTGCACTAAAGACAGAGCTGAACCAATTGAAGTGTGTAAGGTATTTTATTTACAAAGTTGACATGAGAGGGGTGCGGGCAGATTTACATGAAGGTGGTGATGGAGCAGTGAGTTGAAAGTCATGGTAAATGAGATGTAAGAGTAGACACCACATGGATGTGGTGACTCAGTGCAACAGACAGGTGCCATTCACAAGGCAGTGTGGGGAAGGACAGTCTAAACAGTCAATGCAGTGGGGAAGAGGGTTGCCATCAGGGCTGGCTCCGTGACTGGTGTTTGGCTGGTGCTTTGCCTCCAGAGACTCTCAGGCTCTTCTTTGGACGCCCCTTGGTTGCTTGGCTGGGGAGGACCCTGATGCATGGCCAGCGGGGTCTGAAGACTCACCCTTCTTTGTGGCCGCAGGGGAGGATGGTGCACTGTCATCCTGCAGAACAACACAGGCCTGTCCCTCAGTAACGCCACTTGCTGGCCCATGAGGTCCACCATTTGTCCAAGGCGGGTGTCGATGGACCTCATCAGCAGGATGAGCTCGCGTAATAGTACGTGAGACCGGCCATTTTGACCCTGGACCTGTTTGTAGGCCCGATGACTCTGGTGAAGAGGTCCAGGGATGGTGTGCCTACCTCCTGAGGTCTGGGGGTGACCCTGGCCCTCCCACCTGCCCTGCTGGCACAGACCTGTTGCCTCGCCACTGTGGGTCCACATACACTCTCCCTGCTGTCCACGGTTGTTGGTGTGGGCTGGTCATCCCCTTGGACAGGGAGGATGCTGCAGGTGGCACTGGTGGTGGTGGTGGCGGCGGCGGTGGAGGCACAGGCCGTAACTTCAGGGGTCTGCTGTGCAGTTGTTGTTGCAGCAGACGTGGTGGTGGGGAGGATGGGGTCCTGGGACCTGTTGCTTCCTGGCACACCAGATGGGCCGGCCTGGAGAACATCGTCCAGAGAATCCTGGGAGTCTAAATCCGAGAGTCCATGTACCGGGGGTGGAGACTGGCTCTGCTGGTCGTTGTTGTTGTCCCCAGCAGTGAGTTCTTGGTCACCTGTGGATTAGATGGGGAATGGTCAGTGTTGTGCACTATGCA
This sequence comes from Lissotriton vulgaris, assembly GCF_964263255.1. NCBI lineage: Eukaryota > Metazoa > Chordata > Amphibia > Caudata > Salamandridae > Lissotriton > Lissotriton vulgaris. Next base: position 411,409,201 of record NC_141693.1, on the reverse strand, counting down.
AGAATTCCGTTAGCTATGTGTCATCCACTGTCTGTACACTACACAATTGACTGATCTTCACTATTTTTATAAGTGCAATACTGTGCCTCATTACATGATGCAGAGGTACATAAATTACTCGTATATGTCAGGTATCGATGCATTGCATGCAATTGCTGCTGTGTGTAGTGATCCAGGTCTCCCACCCACAAACAACCAGCCCAGGGAAGATTGCTACCTACCTGTACGTTTGGTTGGTGTACTGCAATGGCTTCCATTGGCTCCTGGGAGGGAGGGAGTTCTCCATGTTGCTGGGGTGTGGGACAGGGGGCATGGTGAGAGTAGGAGTACAGGCCTCCCTCCCACATGCAGGCCTCCCCAGGAAGATGGCTACCTACCTGCCAGTTTGTTTGGTGGACAATGCAATGGCTTCCAGGGGCTCCTGGGAGGGAGGGAGTGCTCCATGCTGCTGGGGTGTGGGACAGGGGGCATGGTGGGAGTAGGAGTACATGCCTCCCTCCCCAAACAGACATCCCTAGCAAGATGGCTACCTACCTGTTAGTTTGTTTGGTGGACAGTGCAATGGCTTCCAGGTGCTTCTGGGAGGGAGGGAGCGCTCCATGCTGTTTGGGGTGTGGGACAGAGGGCATGGTGGGAGCAGGAGTACAGTCCTCCCTCCCACATACAGGCCTTCCCCAGCAAGATGGCTACATACCTGTTAGTTTGTTTGGTAGACAATGCAATGGCTTCCCGGGGCTCCTGGGAGGGAGGGAGTGCTCCATGCTGTGGGGTGTCGGACAGGGGGCATGGTGGGAGTAAGGCCTCCCTCCCACATACATGCCTCCACAGCAAGATGGCTACTTACCTGTTAGTTTTTTGGGTGGACACTGCAATAGCTTCCAGGGACTCCTGGGAGGGAGGAAGTGCTCCATGCTGCTGGGGGTTGGGTCAGGGGGCATGGTGGGAGTCGGAGTACAGGCCTCCCTCCTCCAAACAGGCCTCCTCAGAAAGATGGCTACCTACCTGTAAGGTGAGGGTGGACAATGCAATGGCTTCCAGGTGCTCCTGGGAGGGAGGGAGTGCTCCATGCTGCTGGGGTGTGGGACAGGGGGCATGGTGGGAGTAGGAGTACAGGCCTCACTCCCACATACAGGCCTCCCCAGCAAGATGGCTACCTACCTGTTGGTTTGTTTGGTGGACAATGCAATGGCTTCCAGGGGCTCCTGGGAGGGAGGGAGTGCTCCATGCTGCTGGGGTGTGGGACAGGGGGCACGGTGGGAGTAGGAACACACGCCTCCCTCCCCCAAACAGGCCTCCTTAGCAAGATGGCAACCTACCTGTAAGGTGAGGGTGGACAATGCAATGGCTTCCAGGTGGTCCTGGGAGGTTGGGAGTGCTCCATGCTGCTGGGGTGTGGGACAGGGGGCATGGTGGGTGTGGTAGTGCAGGCTGACTGTGCTCATGCCCCCATGGTTATATTGCAAGCGATGTTTAGGGTACATGGGAGTGGGTGTCTGTTGGATCTGTGAGACTGATTTTTGTGGTTGTGTGGTGCAGATGGATGTGATTTGTCTGGTGTGGTGTGTGTTTTTGGATGTGCAATACAGTACATATCAATGTGTTGTTTAACATGTGTTTGTACTTACCAGCCTCCACTCCTCCGGATACTCCTGTGAGACTCTCAGGTTGCAGTATGGCAATCACCTTCTCCTCCCATGGTGTGAATGTTTTCTGAGGGATGGGAGGGCAACTGCCAGTCCTGTCAGCCAGCTCCCGGTTCTTGCTTCTCCTCTCTTTGACAACCATCTTGAGATCATGCCACCGCTTCATGATCTCCTTCTTGGATCGCGGGGGGTTCCCCACTGCATTGACCCTTTGTACTATTCTTTCCCACATTTGTGTCCTTGTGCCTAATGGTGTCTGTTAGACCAGGCTACCATACAGTTGTGGTTCCACTCTGACTATCTCATTGACCATGACTGTCAACTCACTCTCTGTGAATTTGGGCCTTTTCTGTGATGCCATGGTGTGTGGTGTTTGAAGTGTGTGTGGGTGCAGGGGTGTGGGTGATGGGTGTGATGTTTTTTGTGTGAGATGTGTTATGTGCTGGGGGATTGTTGGTGCTGTTGTGATGGTGGTGGTGGTGGGTGCGCTGTGTTCTCTTGGCTCTCCTGTCAGGTCCGGTGTGTGTCCTTCTCTTCTGGAGTGTTGCAAATGATTGTGGTCAGTGAAGGGGCTGATTTTATACTCAGCTTTGTGGGTGTATCCAAATGGGGTTTTGCTGTCAGGTGTGTTGTGGGAGTTGTCCTGGAAATTGTATGTTTTTGTTTGGCATTTATTTATTTCATTTGTATGTGTTTCGTGTATTTTGGGGGGCATGGCTACTTTTTGTGTGCAATGTTTGCCTTTGTTGTGGTGTTTTTGCATTGTCCGCTATGTTTTGTGAGGATCGTCCGCTGGGGTGGCCATGCTGCAGCTCTACCGCTGTCTCTCCCATTCACTCCTGTGTGCGACCGCAGCAGTCGAAAACCTCGGATCGTACCGCGGGACCATCGGGGATATACTAACTTCCCGTGCGGTGTCCCCGCTTTGCTTGCGGCAGGTTGTAGCTTCTCCGCTGCGTTTCCGACCGCAGCGGTCGGTTTTTGGACGTCACCGCCCACCTAGGGCGGTTTTTGTTAGCCCACTACCGCTGTGGTCGGTCTTTTTTGGCGGTTGTTCCTAATTTGACCGCCGGTTTATCCGCGGTCCCGGCGGATAAAGCCCCCAAGTGTCTGGAGCAATCCAGAGAAAGTGCGTATTGCAACCTCATGCTCAGAATTGGTAAAAACCTAAAGAATGAATAAACTTGCAGCCATCCAAGGGAGTTTGGCTTTAGGACACTTGACAGCCAAATTTCTGATAATTAAAGATGAGTACACAATAGAGCCTTTCCTGGATGATGTTCAACCAACCCTGCAAGGAAACTGAGGGCCCATTAGCATGTTGGGCGGATCACCACCGCCCACATGGCGGTGGCGATCCACCTGACATTTGTGCCTGCCCGCATGCCAATTCCCCCGCCACATTACTATGGCGGGGTGATCACGTCGGACGAAAAGACCGTCCGCCGGTTTTCCGCCGGTAGACAATCAGCCCGATTGCCTACCGGGCGGAAAAGCAGTTAATATGGTGGCGGTGTCTGGTAGACACCGCCATCCATATCATGATGCATGTGGGGTTTTGCCTTTCTGTGGCAGTGAAAGGCAGGTGGTTCTTGCCATTGGGGGCCTGTAGTGGGCCCCCAGGGATTCTGGGGGGTGGGGGGTGCACATCCTGCAGTTCCATGCACAACATGGCAGACACCACGCGGTACCTGCCACGTTGTGCATGGAACTGCACGACATGCCTTTTTGGTGTTGCGGCGGGTGGTGCTGAGAGCAAAGCCTGCCGCAATGTCAAGAATGTCGGATGCGCCCGCCAATGTGGCGGGCGCATCCTAATGTCACCCACGGGACCCCCGCACCAATGGCGGGTGGTCCTATTCTACGAAAGGATGGCCTAAACATCCAGTTTAGATTTGGTACCCTGCTGCTCCGTGCCTTGTCCTGCAAATGGTCAAAAACTGCCTTGTGAGGGTGCCCTGCCTGCAATTGTGAGGAAGATTCAGAGCTCCATGTTTTCCTATTTTTTGCCCTGGCTAAAAACCAGCCAGGAAGCGCAGGCTTATCCAGGTGTGCAGGAATTTAGGGTTTGTGTACTGTGGTGAGGCATTTAGAGTCCTGAAGTTTGACACTCGCAAGCCCATTGTTTTTGCTGTATCCAGATTTTTTACTTCAATGTGGTGCATGCGCTGGACCTTTTTAAATCTGTTATCTCTGTCTTAAATGTACATATTGTTTCCATTTGCTAATAGTTTTATTTAAATGTTGAATCCTTTTAACGTCTCAAATCCCAAATCTTCTGATGAAATACATTTTTTATTCTGATAATTGTAGATGCAACTTTTTAACCCTGAGGTGGCCTTTTTTTTAAGGGGAAAGATTCTTGAAAGTTGGTTGGGAATGGGTTTGAGACACAATTTGCCTGGATCCTCATTTTATGACCTCTGCAATGCAACTTAACGCTGTTACACCAAGGACACTTGTGTAGCTACCAATGATTGTTCTCATTTTACATGGTTTTATGTGCAAGGATTTTCTTTGTATGCACTTTTATGGTCCAAGCTGACCGAAATATTGTTTTTGGGAATGGAATGGAAAACCACAGTGTGGTAAAAAAACTGCCGGGCGATGTGAAGTTTGGAAAGGGGCGACCACTCGGTCCCCCCGAACGTATGGTGGAGTACCCCGATCTCCCCGGGAAACCATTTTGGGCGGGAGGCGTGTCCCGGCTGGTATGCCCGAAGCGGAGTAGCTGGGGCGCGCCTTTTCCCGCCCAAGAAGGGGTTGTCCTAGACACCAACACCGCCAGCCACGCCCGGGGGCGGATTGGAGGAGGGTCTACGCCCGCCCGACGGAGGATAAAAGGAGCGACAAGCCAAGGAAGCATCCTCTTGTTCCTGTGCTCTGAAGCTGCACCCCCGCGTTGCACGTGAGCTCGAGACGGAACGAAGAGCCAATTTTGACCCACCCACCAGCCCCTGCTGACAGCGATTTGTCGGAATAAAATTGATTGACGTGAATTGGTTTCGCTTACAGGTTGTCTTGGAATAAAGTTGATAATGTGTGTATAATAAAGGATGATTTTCGTTTTTAACATGTTTTCTTAGCAGAAATGTTTGCGAATAAGTTTAATGATGATGCTCAGTAGAGTTGGTTTCTCTTACAGGTTGTCTTGAAATGAAGTTGATAATGTGTGTATAATAAAGGATGATTTTCGTTTTAACATGTTTTCTTAGCTGAAATGTTTGCGAATAAGTTTAATGGTGATGCTCAGTAGAGTTCTACGTGAAATCGTTGGAATGTGATTATTTCCTTTTCGTTAGCTTAGTTTAAAATGTCGTATTTATTTCTGGTCGGGCGGTAAGGTCATGATCGGTGAGCAGTAATTGGAAGATCCCTAGAGGTTTGGGCGTCACCCATTACGGATGGGAGCGCCCGGGGGGAGGCGGCCATTGGCCCCTCAAACGGGAGGCGGTCCCATCTAAGGATGGGACGCCGAAAGGGAAGGCGGCCATAGGCCCCTTCACTGGGTAGGAGGGGATACGGACCCCTCCTCGGAATTTCCCGGGGCCCGGACATCTGCGACGGCAGGTGTGGTAAGTTGTGTGGGGTGGGAGGGGGGTCTACGCTACCTTCTAGACACCTCACACGAGTCCTCGGACGACCACTAAGATGGCGTCGAGTGAACAGGGGGCCCCCGCTAAGGCAAGGGAAATTGGAAGTTGGCACAGAGGTACAGTCCTCTGTGCGCCCGCCCCTCACAAGTGAGGGGGGAATTGGTATTGGGGATCTGACACCGGTTACGACCTTGCCGTTGGCCCGTAACGTTAGGATGTACAATTTCAATGTTCAGAAATGCATTTGCAGGATGTTTAGTATCGGCTAGGAGAACCTTTGTATTAGAGATGTGTTAAGGTCAGCCAAGAACATCGTACTGTATAAATGAAATTGTACATGATATGAAACTGTTATTTTAATGTTTTAATTTTGTTTCATATTTTAATAAATACGGCCGGGAAGGGTAACTCCCTCCCGCCTTCCAAAAGCTCAGAACCGTTTCCGTCTTCCCATCCTTGAGGATTTGTGTTGAGAGGGGGTGGCGGGTATTTCAGCCATAATGCTTTAGGTACAGAGTTTGCGAAGCGCCCGTTTGCCTTGCGAACACGGAGTGCATCTAAATGATCCAAAGTAGCACGAGAATGGTCCGCATGAACATGGCCATCTTGTTTTTCTGCTCTCTCTTATGGTGCTGGGCCTAAATTCTAATTTCTCCTTAATCTTTCTGATCCTTCTCCTTTATTACTTTTCTACCCCTAATTTAGCTTTTTATAATAGTGTGTGTCTTTGCGTTTGTGTATTTTACATTTTCGTGTAAATTATATGTGATGTTGTGACTTTTTTTACTTAGTTTATTTTCCTTTCTTTCTTTTTTCTTTAGTTTCCCTTCCTTTCCCTTCTTAGATTATTATTTATCAACCCAGCTCCATGGTAGAGGGGTGGCTTCCATGCATGTGGTGCACCCGCCCAGGTGTGCAGCCCCGGGCGGTCTTTGGAGAGGAGGAGGTGGCAGCTCTGGTTGTTTTTTGTGCAGTGCCACCTCCACTCTATGCTGGCAGCATGTGGGAGGCCCGGTAGTGGGAGCAGAGACAGAGGGGCCAATTGGGATGGCGGGAGGATCGCCCCACCAGGATGGCAGGGGCCATCCTACCCGGAATGACCCCCCACGCCATATTAGTAAGGCGGGGGAACCGCGGCGGACGGAAAGACCGTCCGCCGCTTTTCCACCCCGGTCACCTTGTGGCCGGGGCGGGAAAGGTTTAATATGGTAGCGGTGTCTATCAGACACTGCCAGCCATATTAGCATGAGCATTTTCCAATGCGGGGGCCCGTTGCGAGCCCCCAGGTACTCCAGGGGGGGTAGAGGGGTGGACATGGGGGGTACCTATGGTACCCCCTAGCATTGCAAAGTACGACATGGCAGGCACCGCACGGTGCCTGTCACGCTGTGCTTTGTAATTCACAACATGTATCTTTAGCATTGCGGTGGGCTGTGCTTTCAGCACCGCCCGCCGCAATGCTAAAGATATAGGACGTGCCCGCCACTGTGGCGGGCGCATCCTAATACCCCCAACGGTAACCCCGCCCTTATGGCGGGTGATCCCTACACACAACTGGATGATGGGGGGACAAAGTCCGCCCGTCATCCTAATGAGCCCCCGAATATTGATGTTGAAATTTTGAATTGCATGAATATTGAGTCAAGTATATCGATGGTGAAATATATTGAGGTACTTTTTTATTGTTTAAAATATCAATTTTTGTGTAATGTAGAAATATCAATGGTAAATATATTGATGTAAAGAACATTGACTGTATTATTTTTGTTTAATGTTGTTTTTTTTCTCGTTAATTTGGTAGTAGTTATTTTATATTTTTCAATTTATTTTATATGTAAAAATGTTTGCTTTAATTTAATTTTAATTATTTTTAGGAGTGGGATGTTGGGTTTATAGGAGATAAAGGTGGGTTGTAACATTTTAGGAGCTGGATTTTAGGTTTCTAGGGGATATGGGTGGGGAGTTAGTTGAAAAAATATATTTACATTTTTAAAATATTTTTTTATTATATGTAGAAATGTAAGAGCGGGATGTTGGGTTTATAGGAGATAAGGGTGAGGACTAATGTAAGACTGTTTGTTAAAAAAATTATTGAAAGATATAAATAATTTAGAAAGAAAAATTCAGATTTTATTTGGGTGCTAATTGTGATGTTAATTGTGTAGGATATGTTATAAAACATTTTAATTGAAAAAACAAATAAATAAATATGATTGTTTTTAATTTTTTAATACATCATTTTGTTATTGTTTTTTTACATTTCTTACATTAGGATAATTTTGAGTTTTGTCATTTTAACATTCTAGTTGTGATTTAGAATTTAAGATTTATCTTTTTTATTTTTGTGAAGAGGGGTCTCTCACATTTTTAATAATAATTCCTTTTAATAATTGTATTTTTTAATCATTTCTTTTTTTTAAAATTCATGTAACACTTTTTGGGTCAAATGTAAAAAACAATTGTGATAAACATTTAGGGGCCCATTAGGAAGTCGGGCGGATTGCCCCCGCCCGACATCCGCATTCGAATCCCCCCCCCGCCATATTAGTATGGCGGGGGGGGGACCTCTGCGGACGGAAAGACCGTCCGACGATTTTCCGCCCCGGTCGCCTTGCGGCCGGGGCGGAAAATAATTAATATGGTGGCGGTGTCTATTAGACACCGCCAGCCATATTACAATGGGCTATGTGAGATGCCTTTTTGTGTACGGCGATGCCGCCACGGAAAGGCATGCGGTCTTCACTCTGGGGGCCCCCTGCAGGCCCCCAGGATGAAGGAGAGGTGGGGGCTGCACACGGGGGGGTACCTGGTACCCCCCTTCATTTGCATAAACAAAGCGGAAGGCACTGCGTGGTGCCTACCGCTTTGTTTATGCAAATGCATTAATGCATTTATAGCATTGTGGCGGGCGGTGCAAACAGCACCGCCCGCCACAATGCTATAAATGCAGGATGTGCCGGCCACTGTGGGGGGAACATCCTAATACCCCCCATGGGACCCCCGCCCTTATGGCGGGCGGTCCCGAATTCCGACAGGATGGCGGGTGGACAAAGTCCGCCCGTCATCCTAATGAGCCCTTTAATTTTAATAAAAAATGTAATTTGTTTCAAAACATTTTTTTTCATAGTTTTGAAATATTTCATATTTTTACGTATTTGTAATTTTTAAAATATGTAGTATTTTCCTTAAATTGTTTTTTTCTGGAGTCAGGGATAGTAATTTTTGGGGGGGTTTATTATCCAGCACTTATTTTGAGATTAGTAGGTTTTGGAGTTGGAATAGTAATTTATTGTGGTTTATTATGCAGGACTTCCTTGAGTTTAGTTGGTTTTGGAGTTGGAATAGTAATTTATTATGGTTTATTATCCAGCACTTTCCCTGGGTTCAGTTGGTTTCGGAGTTGGAATAGTAACTTATTATGGTTTATTATCCAGCACTTTCCCTGAGTTTAGTTGGTTTTGGAGTTGGAATAATAATTTATTATGGTTTATTATCCAGCACTTTCCCTGAGTTTAGTTGGTTTTGGTGTTGGAATATTCATTCTCTGGGGTTTATTATACAGCACTTTCCCTGAGGAATAGTAATTTATTATGGGTTATTATCCAGCATTTCCCTGAATTTAGTTGGTTTTGGAGTTAAGCATAGTTCATTTTTATTGTTTATTGTGTAGTTTTTTAAAGAGTTTATATGTACATTAATATAAAAAAGGAGACATATGTTTTTATTGTTAACGTTTTCATTTGCAAACCCATGTATTTTTTTGTTCACAATTACATTGTTTTTTTTTAGTTTTGTTATACAATTTTTGACAATATTAAAAACATGATTCAGAAATGTTGATATTATTCAGAATTTATTTTAAAAAGGGCTCCAGGGGTTATGGTATTTATTTTTTCAACATTTCCGTCTGTATTTATCCATATTTATTTTTGGGACATTTTATCTGTAGTTATCTGTTTTTATTGTGTGTTTTGCATATAAATCTAATTGTAAAACTGAACATTTCCATATTTGTTTAAATGATAGACGTGCAGTCATACTTTGATGTCTGTCATGTTTTAGCCATTTAAGTTGCCAAATATTACATGACAGTACATCAACTGGTAAATATTAGCCTTATACCACAAATGTATCTTGACAAATGCAGTTATTTAAAGAAATGTTATACTGTTTAATAATATCCCAAGCTGTCCATCTGCTCAGCTGTTGGGCTAAATTCATGAAAGACAGCACAAAGAGTCACTGAAAAGAAGCACATTTTCTGTATTTAACAATTTAAAAAAATAAATGCAGACAGAAACCACCACGGGCTGATTATGATGGCAGTTGTAGGAACATCCGCAGTGCTAGCGAATAACGTCCATTTAGTTACTCCTGCGGCGGTTCTCACGACCGCCATATTATTATGGGCAAAGATAGCCCTTTTACCGTCCGTCGCAGTGTTTCCAGATCCACCAGAAATGTTGTCCCCAATGGGGCCGGAGAGAGCCAATAGGGAAAGCCTGCTGTGCAGAATGATGTTCCGTCTGCGGGACAGATCACGATGCGTCAAGCAGCCAAACAGAGGTCAGCGGAGAAACCAACTCTTCTGAGATGGCGGAAGCACAACTGCGGAAATAGAAATTTGAGTCCAAGACACCTCCACCCGTTCCTTGCTGTCATGGATCCTGCCCTACAAGCCCTTCCGCTGCTGTACCTCATCCACTACCAGCAGATTAGACGCTGTCGCGGTCAACACCACAGGTAAGTTAAAAACCTATCCCAGCATACAACCCCTATACAACAACAACACACAACTGTCGCGCTGAATATGTGTCCTGTCCACATCAGACACCCTGGTGGAGAGAGGAACATATAGTATAGTCTAAGTACACATGTCTTGCACGTAGGTAAGTTGTCGCCTCTGCATCAGGGGGACCCATTCCATAGAAATTATGGCATTTAGCCCAGTTGTGGCGTTTACATTGTCGCAGCAGTGAAGCTGTGGTAAAACTTGCCCACAAAGTTGTAGGAGTCCAGCACATTGTCCCAGGCAAGCAATATCATCACTACAACCTCCACACCACATATTAATAAGAGAGGCACCACTCTGCACAACATATCTGCAGCAAGTAGTCATGTGCAGGGACACTGTCTATAGTGACATGTCATTAGGATCATCTGGAATTGTATAGCAACAGGAGTGAGGAATGAGGCTAGAGTTCATTCAAAAGGACAATAGTCATCATTGCATTCAAATAAGGCTCTAGTCACAGGCAATGTGGAACAAAGGAGGAACCAGGGTGTGTATGTGTATTTCACTGTGGTACAACAAGGTGTTGAATGAGTCAGTGAGCCATGGTAGATGAGATATGATTTGAGACACCACTGCCACATAATCACAATTTGGCATACACCACAAGCAGACATTGCTAGTCTCATCACATACAATGGCAGACCATATGAAAGCACATACCATGCAACACAGTACACAATTACTGACACAAACATCAGACTCAAGGTAAGCACCAGTGTGCATTTGACTCACTTGTGTACTGCTGCACTAAATGCTACCATGTGAGTATGACCTGTACATCAACAACACTGACTGCACTGCCACTTCACAGAACACCTACACACCATTACTCCACCTCAACAAAGGTAGCATTAACTATAAAGTATTGAATGAATGCCAAAGTATCAGGAAGAGGCCATCTTGACAGCAGTAAACTCTGAACTGAGACTCATGACAACCCTCCTCTTCCTCACATCTGCCTTCCACTCATGTGAATAAAAGTGAGTAATTGAAGAAATTAAGTCACTGTGCAGATTAACAACCTTGGGAATGGTCAGTGTGCATGTTAAGTCCTTGATACAGGTATGTGCTCTATGTGTTGCTACTGTTTTCAAAAAGTGATTTTATTGCTAATTTGTATTTTACCTGAAATGCTGCCATTTTTAACAAAGACACGCTAGTCTATTTTAAACGCTTAAACTTTTCATAGCAGGAAGTGGTTTCTGGTGAACCGGCGGTGCTGCGCTCTGACTGGTCCATTCCCTCCAATCAGAGGTGTACCTAGGAGAAGCCTGCTCTGCCCCCAGGTACTTGATGTACTCTGCAGCGTGGACGTGCTGTAGGAGGAAGGTGTGTGCTATATGTGATGCTACTATTTTTAAAAACTGAATTTGCTACTAATTTGTATTTTACATGAAACACTGCCATTTTTAACAAAGACACACTAGTCTATTTTAAACGCTGAAGCTTTTCATAGCAGAAAGTGGTTTCTGGTAGACCAGCAATGCCGTGCTCTGATTGGTCCATTCCCACCAATCAGAGACGTACCTGGGAGAAGCCTGTTGCGCCCACAGGTACTTGATGGATGCCTCAGCACAGACACGTAGCGGATGCCTGCAGCGGACACGCCACTGACGTGCCGAAGGTGCGCCAAAGGCAAGCCCATCTGCGCCCGTCCATGCCTGGATGTCACCAAGAGCCAGGAACTATGTCCATTTGCCCACTCATTGGATTACCTACTCACGTGAGGTAGTACACTCTGTACGCAGGGCTATGTCCAAATGCGGGACCCATAATTGGTCTCCCTCGAAGGGTGCAGGACACTGCGACCACTGTAATTTTAAGCCTCAACGAAGCCTAGGCGCCCTGTCAGGTGATCGGCAGACCCCAGCTATTATCGGCAGCATTAACTGGTGTTCATTAGATAGACACCACGCTGAAATATATGATTTACTCTCTGAACGCTCTTTTGACATTCTGTTCTTGACAGAAACCTGGCTCTCACAAGACTCTGTGGCTATTCCAGCCTTGGACCAGCCCCTAGGTTATGAAAAGCGTGAACAGAGAAACCGGCGTGGTGGTGGCATTGCAGTAATATATAAAGACTGCTATATGTGCAGTTTGAATCATGCCTCCATTCAGGATTGCGAAAGTGCCATGTTTAAAGTAGCCTTAACTAACAATTTCATACTCTCTGGATTGTTGATACACCCCCCCTCCCTCCCCCCAGTACTTTCTAAAATCCTGCTAGCGGAGACCCCAGTATCGTCACCTATGACATGGACCGACCACTACTTAATTTGTTTCCAGCTGTACTTAACAGGCCCCAAATCTCAGGGACATCGCAATGCTATATATAAATGCTCCCGGCAGAAACTAAATTACCCCACCTTCTGAGACATTCTTGCCACCACTCAATCTGCACCTGCCTCGGACATTGAGGGCGCTAGCGATAGCTTTGGCAAATCACTCTATCAGGCAATTGATAGGTGCATCCCAGCCAAATGGATTTATCCCAAGAAAATCACGTCCCATGAGTGGTTTGATGAGTCACTTCGAATTGCTAGGAAAAATTGCTAAACTCTTAAGCGCTGCTGGAGACGCTCCTACTGCCCTACGGCTAAATCAGAATATAAAGCCACTAGAAAAATCTACCATAAACAGATCCGGAAAATCCAAGTCGCCTTTTTTGCCAATAAGATCACCACTAGCAATAATCCCTCTAAAACCAACTTTTCCCAATTACAGGACATGGTGAAATCACTGACGCCCAATGAAAGCTCTATCACTTCTAATGATCAATGTGAGGTGCTGACCACATACCTCATCAATAAAGTGGCGGACATCTATGATAGCTTTCATGTTGCATGTGAAGCCACAGATACACCGAGGGGAGATCTCACAGGGAAAGGGGTCCACTACATGTCCTCCCTTCCTCCAATCTCTATAGATGGCCTTAAGGCGCTGTTATGGCTGGATTTTCTGATTAGATGGGATCAGCCCCTAGGGGCCCCTCCAACCCAGCCAGAACTTAATCACATCCCTCCTCAGGACCAACTATCCAGGCACCTGGGTACCTACCTGAGGATGGGGAACTCGCAATATACAAGCTCATATTATTAAAAACACCACTAAATCTATAGGGATACTAAGAATACTCACTGATTACTAGGGATATCCATACCCTACACCACACTTATATTCACATCAGTTGGTCTCGCGGCCACCCCGACCCAGACCGGTCTACCCTAGGGCAGATATGGCGCACAATCCGGTGCGACTACACATGGGCCTGCAGAACCCAATGCTCCCTTTTCCAAACGGTTCGCAATCCTGCAAACCTCCACGCCAGTCTCCCACCTGACGCTCTCACTTATTCATGCCACAATCCTGTGGGTATCCACGCTGGTCTCCTACCCAACGTTCTCACTAACGCCGCATATCAACGACGACCACATTCCTATGAACACCTTTATATATATATATATATATTGGGAAGTCTCTTCACTAAGGGTCTGCTACTACAATATTAGGAGTTAGCCAATTAATATAATGTACCTCTTATTCTTGGCATCATAGGTCCACTCACTCCCTATTTATGTGATCACCACTTACCTGATTGGGATTACTCATCCATTCATGTACCTAGTAAACACCTAGAAGATGCATTTACCTAAATTGACCAAAAATATGAAGCGCATGGCAGTTCATTAATAAACTGGGGGTTTCTTTAATCACAACAATATAGATACATACACAGATCTGTATTATAATTAACACATGTAACTGACAAAGACTATAGGTAGAACACACCGCTGAAAGAGAAAAGATTAGCAATGCAAAAGCCTAGGGAATAAAGATAAGATTAAGATGCAAGTGTAAAGTAAATTAATATAACAGGAGCGCCTTCACCTTATTAGTGTGTAGTCTTGTTCTAGCTGTCATCTGGGTTCCTCTCTCGTCTGTGCCTTGGCTCATCTCAGACTCTCTCTCTCTCCTGCACTCTTGGGTACACCTCTGCGCTGATCACTTTGCACTGGACTCCTCTCTCCCACGAACTGTCTCCACCTTCCAGCTTCAATCTAATGGTTCCTGCCGCTCTGATGCTTTTCATTCCACTAGCTTGTTCACTCTGTCTCTGCGCCAATGTCCAATTAACTCCCTCTGCTCCCACAGGTTAGTCCACGATCTCTCCTCCGTCTCTTCTAAAAGGCATTACTTCAGACTCCAGCTATTCACACCTCCTCCTGATAAGTAACTGCTTCTGACTGCTTCCTTCAGTTCCAGCTCACTATTCAACTCAGCTCTCTCCAGCTTGAACTCTCTCTCTCTCTGCCAACTCCACTCCACTGCTTACCACTCCTCCACCTCAACACGACTGCTTGGCTCCACCACCTCAACACGACTCTCACTCTACTCGACTCGACTGACTGACTCCGCCTCTGCACTTCACTGATATAGAATGCTGTTTCCTCATGGAAAGTTCCAGCCATCAGCCTGCCGCCCACCAGGTCTCTGCATCACCTCGCATCAAGGACACACACCCAGTCGGCCGGCCTTTTGTTGTGTCTTCCACACAGAGAATAATACAGCCTACCGATAAGGGCTGGCCCAGACCGGTTCTCTCCAAGTGAAAAACAGCCTTAACTATAAACTTTGCCTTTACCCTGAAAAGCCTCTCAGCTTCATCAAGATGGAGTCCCTCTAGCTCTAGGCCTGTAGGCCTGAAAGGGATGAAATGCCCCTTAGCTCTGTCAGAATACCTACATAAACCATACCAATGTGTCTAATATGTCAAAGCCAATAGGCAATAGACAGGTTAAAGTCAAGAATAAAGGATCTATTATCATATTAAGCAGCTATCCTCTTCTAGGTCTGGAAAAAAGGGCTTAAAAGGGCCAACACAGGCTAAGAATACCTATACTAGATGTGAGCAAGACTAATGATCTATATCACTGCTAAATAGAGCCAAAAACTCTGCCATAACATTCCACCCTTAGATCCTTATCTTGCGAACATCAATAAACAACAACATCCATATAAACAAACATCAACACAATCTATCCAACACAGGCTAAGAATACCTATCCTAGATGTGAGCAAGACTAAGATCTATATCACTGCTAAATAAAGCCAAAAACTCTGCCATCCACCCTTAGATCCTTATCTTGCGAATATCTTATAAACAATAACATCCATATAGACAAACATCAACACAATCTATCAACAAATCAAAAACTAAAAAAAAAAAAACTCCCTAAAAAGAATGACAACTTAAGGAAATTCCACCTGAAACTCAATTGTAGGGAATACAAACCTAACAACCAACTGAAAACAAATCAAAGCACCCTTGACTTGAATGCTGAAACATATCTGAAATTGGATCTGATAACAACAGAAACTAACCAAAGCATCCTCAAACTAAATGTGCCTCAACTTCTAGTGATAACTGGTGAAATCTAGTGATGTAGGGACTTATGTGTTGAATGAAAACAGCAAGGGGCCTACCTACTTCGGACAACTTAAGCCTAAATGAGGCCTACCTACTTCGGACAACTTAAGAACTAAATGTGTTTCAACTTCTAATGAGAAAACAACAAAGGGCCTAAATGAGCCCTACCTACTATGGTCAACTTAAGCTAATGATGACACACGAAATCTATTGGTGTAGGGGCTTGTTTGTGGGATGAAAATAACAATGGGCCTAAATGAGGCCTACCTACTATAGTTAACTTAAGCCTAAATGAGGCCTACCTACTATAGTCAACTTAAGCTAATGATGACTCATGAAATCTATTGGTGTAGGGGCTTGTTTGTGGGATAAAAATAACAATGGGCCTAAATGAGGCCTACTGACATTTGTCAACTTAAGCTAATGATGGCTCATGAAATTAAGTGGCGTAGGGGCTTGTTTGTGGAATAAAAACAACAATGGGCCTAAATGAGGCCTACCTACTATGATTAATTTAAAGAAACATTTTGGTGAAATCTGAGAAATGAACATGAGCAAACATTAATACATAATCATACTAAAAGACACACCTCCCAGGACAATCTAAAGTCTAGGGTAACCACCCTTTGATCAATCAAGGTGAAAATGTAATAACAGTAAAAGACAACCCCATTTCTACAAGATAGCTGGTGTATATATATATCACTTAGTTTCTTCACACTGTGGAACACATGTGTGCACCACCATTCAAAAAAAAAGTTCTTCATTGGCAAAAAACTGTTTTGAAGAAAACAGGAAAACTATAATAGGTGACATGTTTGTGTTTTTTCTAAAAGTGGGGCCTGCTTGTAGTGATTGCCAAGAAAAATGCAGGCCAAGGAAAAAGAGTCCAATGTCAATTTTGTTACTTCAGTGTAGGCCACCACCCTGCATCTTCGGTATCCGGACACTTCCTCCGATGCGGCCATTCATCACCCTTCCGGTCTGGTCTGGTCTGGTTCCATCTTCCAAAAATAATAAACTAACATAAAAACATGAAAGTAAAAAACTAAAACAATAAAAGGAAGTGGGGGGGGGGCGACCCACACCAACCACAACCCAGCAATCCTAGGGACAAGAAAACAAGTATCATTATTCTTGCAAAATAAAATTTTAATTTAAAAAGCACCCGGGTGCCTTTCATTATTGAAAAGAAAATATCCTAATTAATTAAAAACATTCAAAATTTAACTTTTAATGAAATTTTAGTAGGGCCTAACATACCCTAATCCTCTGTGAGACACCCCTCCCTTCAGAGCAGGAGCCAGGCTACAGTATGAAGTAATTTGAATCACTGCCAAAAGTTGATCTCACTGCGAGGGGAAGGCACTGCCAAGCATCTCTAGTCTCTAATCAGGGAAGCCTACTGTATCTAACTAACTACAAGGACAAGAGTCTGCAAGAATCCATTATCAGCAGGCCATGAAGCTGCCTGCGTCAACAGCCAGGAAGAGCCAGTTCCCCCGCATTTACATAAACAAGCCGTCCGCGGAATAAAATTGGATTATAGCCAATCATAACGAGACAGGGCCGTGTTCGGAGCCTGCAGAGGAAGAAAAAAAACTCGTCTTCACAAACCAGCTGGTCTGCCAAGGTCGACAAACAAATTCCTTGCAAGCTTGTTCCCAGGCCTAATTGCACTAACTAACGAAAGCCAGCATTTTAGAAAAAAAACAATTCTGTTACAGTGTACTGCTACTTAAAAGCTCCAGTTTCTAAAAAGACTTTTGTCCAACTAATTCAGCTAAAGGCAAGACATTTAAAATATGGGCACTTATTTAGAAAGGGGCAACTAAGTTTTGCACACAAAATTATACATTCTGCATTTGGAAAAAAAAAACGAATTAACATGGACCATTGTCAGCTGTTGAAAGAGAAATAATTTTAAAACAACATAAAATGCAGACACATTTCAACAGTTTGTTTCGTTCAACCAGGGGCATCACGTAATTTTGCATTACAGTGTAATTAAACATGCAAGCTATTTAATCCAACCTAATAAAAGGGCCACATTCATACATTAATAAACAGCTATTCATTTTCTAACTGAGTATATGAACTGACATTTGCATATTAAAATGTCCACATTCGAAAAAAGGTCCAGCTTGCATTTGGGAAAATAATAATAAGAATACAAATACATTTTAAAAGCACACGGTTGCCTTTCACTAATTAAAAGCACATGTTACCATGCACTGTCGGGCAAGATTGATTATTCTCAACCTGTGATCATTGCAACCAGCACATTCCTTTCTAGATGGAAAACCCCCAAAGAAATAATTTATGAAAACAGCCCCGTAGCGTGCACTCTAACAGGGCCATCTTTTTAACATTTCACTCATTTTAAATCATGCATTCAAAAGAACACAGCTCTCTCCGTGCAAACCCTTATCTCAATCCGACTGGTTGATTTATAACCGCATCAGTTCCAAGGTAAACCCACACAAATTCGTAGACGCATTTCAAAAAGAATGTGAAATGAACAGAACCCTTCGCAAAGCACAAGATGTTACCTCTCCGGCAAGAAGCTGACAAAGCACGTAGGCAGACCAAGGAATCAAAAGTCAAAATCAAACCATCAATCAATAAAATAATACACTGACTTTTATAGTCAGGTCAAAATAACCATGCAAGGTAAAACAGCATGTTTAAAAATAAAGACTGCCATCTCAATCCAAGATATTAACCTTTTGGCAGCTCAAGCACAATCATCCCCCAATGACTCCGGATACATGGGAAAATCATGAACTCATCTCTTCACGTTTACAGATAACACGTACACACATTTTCAAAACGTTATCCCCAAGCACCCGAGAGAGATCCAGCTCTCTCCTGCCTAACGTAATGATAACATGCTCCATCCAAGCCATGACCACATCGCGCTATTTACAAGCCATATTTACAAGACAAGCTTTTCACAAACAACACATGCAAGGCGCAATGCACAAGGAACACAGCAGATCAACATGAGAACATGCACCTCACAAGCCACATTAAAATGGCGCTATTCACAAGCCATATTTACAAGACAGTAAACAAACTCAAAAAATGACACGCTTTTCACAAGGAATATATCCAAAGCACCATTCACAAGCAACACAGCAAGTCAAAATGAGAACATGCACCTCATAAGACACATTAACATGGCGCTATTCATAAGCCATATTTACAAGGAGCTATATTCAAAAAACTCCACAAATCATATTACAATGAACACATTTCACATTGCACAGCATAAGCAGATGCAGCAAGCAATTTAATGGGCAATTTAAAAGCATTTTTTACACACATTTATACAATTGGACCATCACAAAGATGTAACTGGCTTCCTCATGTAATGCCATCCTTTAACCCTGACAGTTTAAACACCAAGATGAAAACCATTCCTTCTACCCTGAATAAGCCAAATGCCATGATGTAATGCAATCTCCTCACGCTGCAACTGTTCCAGCCCATAGGTCACACAGGCTACATAAACTGCAACATTACGCCAGATGGAACTGGCGCTCAGGGCACTCCCTCAGAACACATGGGAAACTCTCTAAGCACATGGCCAGATCACACAGGATTCGTAAGATGCCGACTACGCCAAATGTTATGGCGTTCATGGCACTCACTCACAACACATGGGAAACTCTCTAAGCACATGGCCAGGACACACAGGATAAGTAAGCAGTTCGTGACGCCAGATGTTATGGCTGGATTTTCTGATTAGATGGGATCAGCCCCTAGGGGCCCCTCCAACCCAGCCAGAACGTAATCACATCCCTCCTCAGGACCAACTATCCAGGCACCTGGGTACCTACCTGAGGATGGGGAACTCGCAATATACAAGCTCATATTATTAAAAACACCACTAAATCTATAGGGATACTAAGAATACTCACTGATTACTAGGGATATCCATACCCTACACCACACTTATATTCACATCAGTTGGTCTCGCGGCCACCCCGACCCAGACCGGTCTACCCTAGGGCAGATATGGCGCACAATCCGGTGCGACTACACATGGGCCTGCAGAACCCAATGCTCCCTTTTCCAAACGGTTCGCAATCCTGCAAACCTCCACGCCAGTCTCCCACCTGACGCTCTCACTTATTCAAGCCACAATCCTGTGGGTATCCACGCTGGTCTCCTACCCAACGTTCTCACTAACGCCGCATATCAACGACGACCACATTCCTATGAACACCTTTATATATATATATATATATTGGGAAGTCTCTTCACTAAGGGTCTGCTACTACAATATTAGGAGTTAGCCAATTAATATAATGTACCTCTTATTCTTGGCATCATAGGTCCACTCACTCCCTATTTATGTGATCACCACTTACCTGATTGGGATTACTCATCCATTCATGTACCTAGTAAACACCTAGAAGATGCATTTACCTAAATTGACCAAAAATATGAAGCGCATGGCAGTTCATTAATAAACTGGGGGTTTCTTTAATCACAACAATATAGATACATACACAGATCTGTATTATAATTAACACATGTAACTGACAAAGACTATAGGTAGAACACACCGCTGAAAGAGAAAAGATTAGCAATGCAAAAGCCTAGGGAATAAAGATAAGATTAAGATGCAAGTGTAAAGTAAATTAATATAACAGGAGCGCCTTCACCTTATTAGTGTGTAGTCTTGTTCTAGCTGTCATCTGGGTTCCTCTCTCGTCTGTGCCTTGGCTCATCTCAGACTCTCTCTCTCTCCTGCACTCTTGGGTACACCTCTGCGCTGATCACTTTGCACTGGACTCCTCTCTCCCACGAACTGTCTCCACCTTCCAGCTTCAATCTAATGGTTCCTGCCGCTCTGATGCTTTTCATTCCATTAGCTTGTTCACTCTGTCTCTGCGCCAATGTCCAATTAACTCCCTCTGCTCCCACAGGTTAGTCCACGATCTCTCCTCCGTCTCTTCTAAAAGGCATTACTTCAGACTCCAGCTATTCACACCTCCTCCTGATAAGTAACTGCTTCTGACTGCTTCCTTCAGTTCCAGCTCACTATTCAACTCAGCTCTCTCCAGCTTGAACTCTCTCTCTCTCTGCCAACTCCACTCCACTGCTTACCACTCCTCCACCTCAACACGACTGCTTGGCTCCACCACCTCAACACGACTCTCACTCTACTCGACTCGACTGACTGACTCCGCCTCTGCACTTCACTGATATAGAATGCTGTTTCCTCATGGAAAGTTCCAGCTATCAGCCTGCCGCCCACCAGGTCTCTGCATCACCTCGCATCAAGGACACACACCCAGCCGGCCGGCCTTTTGTTGTGTCTTCCACACAGAGAATAATAAAGCCTACCGATAAGGGCTGGCCCAGACCGGTTCTCTCCAAGTGAAAAACAGCCTTAACTATAAACTTTGCCTTTACCCTGAAAAGCCTCTCAGCTTCATCAAGATGGAGTCCCTCTAGCTCTAGGCCTGTAGGCCTGAAAGGGATGAAATGCCCCTTAGCTCTGTCAGAATACCTACATAAACCATACCAATGTGTCTAATATGTCAAAGCCAATAGGCAATAGACAGGTTAAAGTCAAGAATAAAGGATCTATTATCATATTAAGCAGCTATCCTCTTCTAGGTCTGGAAAAAAGGGCTTAAAAGGGCCAACACAGGCTAAGAATACCTATACTAGATGTGAGCAAGACTAATGATCTATATCACTGCTAAATAGAGCCAAAAACTCTGCCATAACAGGCGCTGATCACCAAGATAAAATCAGGGTCCCCTGATGACCCTCTTAAACCTGAAATATTTATTATACACCAGGATTGCCTTCTTCCCAGTTGTTTGGATCTTATCATCCTCTGCCTCTCCAATGCTGTGATCCTTCAAGCATGGAAACACATCAAGGTTATTCCCCTATTGAAGAAGCTGTCTCTTACAACTTCCAGACTGGAGTACTATTGCCCAATCTCTCTGCAACGTTTCCTGGCCAAAGTTACAGAATCTTTTGTGAATGGCCTTCTGACGCAGTATCTGGAGTCCTACTCCTTACTGGTACCGTCTCAAAATGGCTTCAGTTCCAGGCATAGCACTGAGGCAGCCCTATTAGCTGTAACAGAACAACTAAGAATGCCCTTAGATGCAGGCAATTTGACGGTACTCATCCTGCGGGACCTCAGCGCCGCCTTTGATACAGTCTCACACCAAATCCTGATCCGTCAGTTGCAGGAAATCGGTATCAAGGGTAGTGCTCTTGACTGGTTTGTGCCCTTTCTGCGGAATAGGTATTTTCAGGTTATCTATCTCTCCTCCTTTCCACTCTCAGAGTCACCCTTCCTGCTGCGGGGTCCCTCAGGAGTCGGCATTGAGCCTGACCCTGTTCAATATTTATCTTCGGCCATTGGCCCTGATGGCCAAAGCCCGTAACATATCTTTGGTATCATATGCCAATGATACGCAGCTAGTCTTCTCTTGCACTAACGACCCCAGCCAGGATGTGGGCAAATTCCAGGAGGACCTGTCCGCTATAGCAGGATGAATGGAGGTGAATTGTCTCCAGCTTAACGCGTCAAAAACAGAGATCCTCCTATTAGGCAAATACTCCCATTTATGGGGAAATAAATGGTGGCATCTGGAGTTGGGTCCTCCTCCTCTGCTAAAAACCACTGTACAGAACCTTGGACAGTGCTCTATCTTTTGAGGAGCACACCACAAACTTGAACTTCAACATCACAAATCATCACATCACACAGATCACTTCGCACTCAGGATGGGTAGCAGTACCCCAGGAAACAGATACACACTTTAGCTATCATCTAGTGCTGCACAAATCAGGCTCACACATATGCATGGAATCTGACTAGAGGACTGTGCTGGAAACTACTATGTACTGTACATGAGCAACCGTGGCTGAAATCAAGTAGAATAAAATAGCACATAACAAATTGTGAAACAGTGTTGAGGGGCACAATGGTTCTGGTCACAGATTATTCTCCCATAGTCACACTATGGAGTTGTGAGGAGGGTCAAACACTGGCAAGGTATGGAGTGGAACATAGCAGACTGAAGTGGTGTACACATTAGTATTGGATAGGAGTGTACAGATCAAAAACACATAGAGGAGTAACTTACAATGTGTAGGCGTCAAATGGTCCTCTTGGGGCTGGTATGACTCATAATGTTGGTTTGCCTGAGCCAGTCAGCACATTGAGAACAGAGGTAGCAAGAACCATGGCTGATCCCAAAACTCACAACCCTAACATTACAGTGACACACTCTGCATACTCGCAAATGATGTGGACAAGAAGTAAGTGTACCCTAGGACTGCAAGGTCACACCGACACACCGCACATTGCTCCAGAAAAAACTCATACATGTGCCTAAAATCTTCAGCAGGTGTCTGATCATGAAAAACAAACAGGCCCTCATCACCTGGGTCATACATGTGTATGAGGGCCATGCTCAAGGGCACCTACACATCAATACTTCAACTAATGAGAGGGCAATCACACTGTATGAGTACTTAAGTGCACGCATTCAAATGTACCCATGTGACTATGAATCCAGACCTCCACAGGATGATTCCACGTCTACACTGGTGTGTACACATCAAGATAGATTCCACAGATATGACGGACCCTGTCGCTCAAGTCATCATGTGAATAGAATTTTATGCTGTTGTGGTACAGCATCCAAATATGAAAGGTGTACAAAACTAGAGACCCTGCAATAGAATGATTACTTCAAGAGTAGAGTCATCATTGCACGCTCAAGCATCTGAGTCAATAAACACAAACCTCTGCAAAAGCAAATCAAGTAGATGCCAATGTGAATGTGCCATACAGAGCATGAAACAGATTAACATATACCCATACATTGCACTGCATAATTAGCAAGGGCAGCTACAAAGCTCAGAACATAAATAACATTTTTATTATATAAACTCTGTTTCGGCATTAAAAGTGTAAAACATTAAGGCCAACAGCCACTCCAAATTTCAAATCCGCACATGTGTGCGTGAAAACTTGTGCAAAAAACATGTAACACAGTCCACTGTCATGGAAATAACCACAGGATAGGGGGCCGAAATGGTCATTCTAGGCACTGCTCACAAAGACTGGACAGTTCTGTATAGGCCACCCACATCCGAATGAATGCCCTCCATGAACGTAACAACCTGGGATAACTTGTTGCTATGATCCTGGAGGGCATTCAGGAGTGCAGTTTGACCCACATGCAGCTGCCGCAAAATGTCTATGGCCTCCACACTGAAGGCAGCAGGGCAGACAGGGGCAGGGGCAGGGGCAGTGGTAACTGGAGGAAAGGAGACTCTACCCTTCTTAGGGGTGTGGGCATGTATACCACTTTGGGGAGCATCAGTGAGGGTGGACACAGGATGGGGTGTGGCGGACGAAGATGCGGATCTTGATACTTCCTGTGCCCGCCAACACAGAGGAGTCTCCGCTGTAGTTGGAAGATGTGGAGGTTGGTGTTTCCAGACAGGAATCCAACAGGGAACTCCTGTCCTCCTCTGAGGCGCTGGTCCCCTCAGTGTCGCTGTACTCCTGTGGACTAGTTCCGCTAGTAGCTTCCCCCATGGTGTTGGGCCCCTCTCCTTCCCTGCCCTTGGTAGATGCTGCAAATTCAGACACATAGGTTCAGTAAAGTGGCATACTCACAAACATTATATGTAATGCAAACATTCATTTTTGGACTGAAACTCCCACATCTAACTACTCCATATTCTAAATTCATGCAATCATCAGCTGATGCATGGAAACATGCTTAGTCGATAATCATGCTCCATGTTGCGTTGACACAGCCAAATTGCCATGCAGGTATCTACATTTCTACATCACATACAATCGTCTGTAGGCACACCTACATTCCTGCAGGTAAGAGAGCTACACATCCAAATATGTTGTGTTTATCATAATTGAAGTATGAGTTCACAGAACCCCACAGATACAAAGTGAAACCTATCCATTGTCAAGTGATATTACCTCCATAAATCCACTATGTTGGGCACTGAAGCACTAGTACAGTTGTACATTACTGTCAACTTTGCAGATGTATCAATTATATGAAAGTGCACAGCACACATCGCCAAATACACACTAATATGTTGCACACTGCTGTTCACTGCCAGTTGATGTCTCTGAGACTCACACTGCTGCATATATCACATAGACACATATTTTGGCTGTTGAAGTGCAAATAAACCCCATGTACCAACGTAGTAACATAGACAATGCACAAAAGCATTATAAGGGCAATATAATGCAAGGCCTTTAGGTGTTGTGACATGTTATATATCAGCATCTTTCAAATTGCCTGACAGGCCATCATTGATCCAAGGCATTTGAGTGCCTTCTGTAGATGAAGTTGTGAGTGGCCTCCATTAGGAAAGCCAATGTGTAACAATACCTTGGGTCTGGCATAAGACATTCCTACGTTGTGCTGACTGATGACATCTGTTACACATCACTTTGCCAAACCTTCACTCACTGATTAAAAGCAGTAGCCACAACTTCACCATGCACTGATGCATATGGACACCCTTCCACAATGCACACAGACTGAAGACTGACACTCCGAGTAACATTTGCTACTGTCAATATAAAATTACAGTCCAACACCTCATTCACATCACAATTTGCCATCCCCACTGATCACATCCAACCATTTTTTTTTTTTTTAAATATATCTTTTATTCGGTGCAAAGGAGAAAAAAAATACAAGCATATGCCATACAGAGTCTCGAAGTGTGGAGATTCAACAGTCAAAGAAATGCATACATAGATCATGGATTAGATCGCAGAGTTTATCACAACATTTCGCTGAGAAAGTCAACATTCAAACAGTGCGTGATCATGCTGTCTTAGTTAATGTATCCTGCCAATCAAGCAACTTCAATAAAAGCGTAACGGGAAAGGGGTAGCAAACTTGGGGTCGTGCGGTGTGCGGTGCAACAGTTGGTGGGGCCTACGGTAGGGGGGGGGGCGAGGAGAGGGGGGGGGAGGACCCGGTGGTGGTGCTGCAGCAGATTCGTGTCTGTACTTGCATGTTTGGGAGCTATGCTGGCGATGCAGGAGGGCGGCAGCAGTCCTGGCGTGTCAGCGGGGCCGGGGGGGGGGGGAAGAAGAGGGGGTGCCTAGGGGTCAGGTGTTTGGGCGTTATGTCTGTCGTCTGCGGCGCCTGGAATATGTTGGTCTTCGCTATGTTCCCCATCTGGGGGTGTCAGTCTCTCAGGAGTGTCTGGTGTCTGGGATCCATTGTGGAAGGAGCGGATCATATCGTCCCAGAGCGCCGCTATGGGGTATTTACGCAATCCCGCCGTCTCCTCATTATGTAATGATATGCTTTCCGCTGTCGCCCAGTTATCCAGCGAAGCGCGCCAGTGTTCCGCCGCTGGTGGTGCCGCCCGCTTCCAATGCTTTGTGATGAGTCTTTTGGCCGTGATGAGGCCAAGATCCCAGAAGCGGGAAGGCACTCTGTTTAGTTTGGTCCTATGGAAGAGGCCCAGGAGGCACGCCTCCCACGAGAATGGAATCGGCATCGCTGTGCATCGCTTCAGTAGCGTTAATATCGAGTGCCAGTATGCCTGAAGCTGGGGGCATTGCCACAGCATGTGGAGTAGATCTGCTCCCTCCGAGTCACATCTCGGGCATTTGGCTCCCGTGCCTGGGAAATACGAGTTTATCTTGTCCGGGGATAGATATGCGCGGTGTAGGACATAAAATTGGATCTGTTTGAAGCGTGCATTACGGGGAATGTTGCGGGGACCCGAGAGTATCGCCGCCCATTCCTTGTCAGTCCATGCCTTCCCTCTGTCCACCGCCCATTTGTCCCGGAGAGGTTGCAATGCGTTTTGAGTATGCGAGAGTAGCGCCTGTGTCAGCCAGTGCACCACATGCGTGCCGTTGCCCATCACGTGCATGCACTGCACTAGCTGGTGTGTGGGCGGTTCGTCAGCGATGTTCCCCCATTTCTGCGTGAGTGTCCGCAGTATTGAGGCATGTTGCAGGAATTGTCCCGCGGGCAGCCCCGTGTCAGCAGCCAGTGCCTCGAAGGAAAGTAAAGCGCCATCCGCGTACAAATCTGTCATTGTTTCTATGCCTGCGCGTGTCCACTGTACCAGTGCCGCCTCTGTCACGACTGACGTGGCCTTGGGGGTGCCCATGAGTGGCAACGCTGGTGCGTATGGTACGGTGGTTCTAGTGAGGCGTAAGCATCTGTCATAACATTTCGCGGCCACAGCTACATGTAGCTGCGAGTGTTTCCTAGGGCTCGTCAGTGGGTGGAATAGGGTATGTATCTGCAGTGGGGAAAGGATGTCCGTGTCCGTAGCCGTGTCTTCGAGATTCCTGCCTGAAATCCAGGCTACCGCCCATTGCGCCTGTGCTGCTAGATAATAGAGCTCTAGGTTCGGGACCGCTGTGCCGCCTTCAGTGACCGGGTTGTAGAGTTTCGTCAGTGCTACTCTTGGCCTGCCCGTGTTCCAGATCAGATCTCTGAGCATGGACTCCAGCTCCCTGAATATGCGGACAGGGATGTAGAGTGGGAGGTTGGCAAAGTAATACAGGAGCCTGGGGAGTATTATCATTTTCGTTAAGGTTACCCTGCTTGGCACATTGATGGGAAGAGTTTTCCAGAAGGCGACCTGCGTTCGAATAGACGTTATGGCCCGTGTCAGGTTGCCGTCTAGAATGTCCGGGGGCGTCCTATATATATGAATGCCCAGGTACTTGAACGTGGTTTGGTACCATGGCAGTCGTTCATTATTGATGTGTAGTACCGGGTCCGGAGCGTCGGGGGTGAACGAATATGCCCCCGACTTGGCCCAGTTAACTTTGAGGCCTGACATCAATTCGAACGTGCGGAATATGTCCGACAGTTCCGGCGGCACATTATCAAGGTCTTTAATATACAGGAGTAAGTCGTCTGCGTATAGTGACACGACATGCGTGCCGTCTGCTAGCGGGATGCCCCATCGTGCTCCGCTGGCGCGCAGCCGTTCAGCCAGTGGTTCGATCGCCAGGGAAAATAGTAATGGGGAAAGTGGGCAACCTTGTCTGGTACCCCTTCTGACAGTTATGGACTCTGAGATCAGCGACCCAGTGCGTACTCTCACCTCAGGCCTCCCATATAGCAGGCCCACCAGTTCGATAAAGTCATCTCCCAGGTTAAACTTACGTAGCACTGCCGATAAATAGGGCCATTCGACAGAGTCGAACGCCTTCTCCAGGTCCAGCACCAGGCAACCCGATCTTGGCCACGTCTGGGCTGCGTATTCCTGCACCCGGAACAGCCTCCGAATATTCTGGGAGGTGCATCTCGTTGGGACAAACCCGTTCTGGTCCTTGTGCACCAGTGCCGGTACCAGGGCCGCTAGTCTACGAGCCAATGTTGATGCCAGGATTTTGTAGTCCGTGTTGAGCAGGGCTAACGGTCTATATGACCCAAGGAGCGTCCCTTCCCTGTTTGGTTTGAGAAGCGATACCAGTATTGCTTCGTTCATGGATGTTGGTAAGGATGAGTCGTCTAGAGCTGCCGAATATGTTCTGAGCAGTTCGGGAATGAGGATGTCAGAATATGCTTTGTAGTATTCTGCAGGCAGTCCGTCCGGGCCAGGGGTCTTCCCGTTAGAGAGGGCAAATATGGCCTCACGTAATTCCTCCGCTATCAACGGTGCTCCGAGTTCATCTCGTTGGTTGTCAGTCGGGGTGGGGAGTGTGAGTTCCTCTAGGTATGCCTGGATGTCTGGTTGCGGGTTGGCCATTTGTGACTGGTATAGTGTCTTGTAGTGTGCCACGAAGGCTGCATGTATGCCCGCCTGGGTGTATACCACTGTGTCTGCAGTAGGGCTTATGGCCGTCACTGGGGCGGAGCGGTCTTCTCGCCTTATCAGCCAGGCCAGTAATTTGCCCGGTTTGTCGCCGTAGCGGTGTGTGCGTGCCGAGTGTGCAGTGAAATTGACTTGTTTTAGTCTGCCTATCAGCCTGTCGTGTTCCGTCCTAGCCTCAAGCAGCTCTGTATCGTCCCCTCCCGTCGCCTCTTGTTCTTTGTGCAGCAATTCCCTCTCCAGCCTTTTCAGGTCTGCCTCTAGCTGCCGGCGGGTGTGTGCTCGGGTGCCGAGGCATAGCCCCCTCAGGACCACTTTGAACGCGTCCCACTCTAGCTGGGGTGTGGAGGCAGTGTTATTGTTATCTTCGAAGTGCTGTGCTGTTTGTGCCCCTATCGAGGATCTAAATGTGCCGTCAAGCAAGAGGTCTGGTTGTAGTCGCCAGGTGGGGATTGGCGGTCTCGGCTGTTCCCAGGCGAGTGTCATGAGGTGTGGATTATGGTCCGAATGCGTGCGGCCCATGTATTGCGTGTCTCTTATCGCTGGCAGTAGGTCTCTAGATACCATGTACCTATCTAGGCGTACGTGCAAGTCGTGTGCCCCTGAGTGGAAGGAGTAGGCCCTGGCGTCTGGGTTGTGGCTGCGCCATGCGTCTTGTAGGTCCCATTGCACGGACCAGTCTAGGAGGGCTCGCGCTGCGTGATGAGCTGGGGAATTAGGGAGTGGAGGACGGGAGCGGTCTAGGGAAGGGTCTAGCGTGCAGTTATAGTCCCCGCCCAGTACCCACTGTATGCCATGCCATGGCACCAGGGTGTTGGACAGTTGTGTTAGGAAATCCTGTATCCCTGTGTTGGGTGCATATATCGAGGCTAGTACTATCGGGTTCCCGTCTATCTTGCCCCTGGCCGCTACATGTCTCCCCCCGGGGTCTACCAAGGTGTCCTGCATTATCCATGGGGTGCCCGGGCGTATCCATACCAGCGCCCCCTTAGCGTAGGAAGAGTGGTGTGTAGCATATAGGTGGCCACGCCATCTGCGGCGTAAGGTAGTGACTTCCTTTGCACAGAGGTGCGTCTCTTGTAAGAGAGCAATATGTACTTTGTGGCGTTTGAGGTATGAGAATATTTGATACCGTCTGGACGGTGTGTGCATCCCTCTCACATTCCATGTGCATATGTTGATCACAGACATTGCATTGTATTGACGGTCTCCCCAGAGCGGCCTCCCCGTCCCACCCTCCGCCCGCCCGTTGTTCGTAAGGAATATTGATTGGCCCGCACGCCATTGCAGTGTTGTGAAGGGGGAAAACAGGCAGTTAACTCGGCTAATAGAACAGTTAGCCAATGAACATCGCAAACGTGCGAAATACCAAAAGGTCGGTGGGCAAACGTGCTCCCGTCCATGCTCTCAAGGAGAGTAACAAAGTTTAGTTCAGTTCTGGGGGCGGCCGTGCAGTGCTAGCAGCAGCAGCTGGTTAAGTGTTTGTAGTCATCGTATAGGGGTTGCTCCCCTTCCCGGTGGGTATGTGGAGGCCCAAGTCAGCCTCAACCTTAAAAGTTATAGGTGCAAAACCAACATTTAATGCCATACATTACGTGTCTTGATTAGTGTGCAGCAGGATGGCTGGCCACAGGAGTGGGGGGGCCGGCCGCCCAGCGCCCGCTGGGTCATCACCAGGGCAAATCGTGTCTCTCAGCTTTCCAGGGGGTCTCGTCAGGCCAGGTGAATTCAGTCTGGGTCCGCGATCTCCTCGCGGATGGCCCTTCGAGTGCTCTTGTGGGAGTCTTGTTGGACTGATCACATCCAACCATGTTAAGCTCTAATGCCAAACCAATCTCACAATTGCCAGGTTTAGCTACATTTCATTAACATTCCAGAGTCTAGCCATCCCAGTCATGTTGCCATGTGTGCAATTGGCAAATGCAAATCAGGCTATGCATCACTGCCATTATCACCGTCTACCTCATCAGTACCTGTGAGCACTTGCTGTAACTGTGGCAGGAATTTACATCATGTGATGCCATGGGGCTGATATTAGGCTAAATGTTTTGCAGTGATGCTGTCATCTGTATCCTTCAGAAAAACACAACCCATGGGACAGGTGTAACCTCTACAAACTCACTGCACCCTGAGTCCACATTTGTGCATGTCTCTAGCCACTTACACATCATCACATGAGCACACTATTGTGGGAGCCACACAGCACACACAAGCCTGACAAGTGCACTGGGCTACACACTTCACACAACGTCTTTTCCTGTGGAGGAAGGTCTCAGTTCAGGCAAAATTCACAAAATGGTAGATGAAAACATGTCAAGATGACTTGCTATGACACCGGTAATGATTTTGCCACATTAGAACTTGAAAGTTGTACACATGCTGAACCTCTGCACTCGCCACTGAGGGAACTTAGAATCAATAGCATCACACAAGGGACATCTCAGAGGTCCTGCCTTGCTCTGGTCTGGGATTCATGCAGACACTCATACGCAAAGTCACACTTTGCACAATACTCACCCCCAACTTGCTGCTGTTGTGCCCTCAGGTGTCCATCCAGCTCTGGCTGTGTCACTGCCAGGACGCAGGCCAAAAAGTGGGACATGGCGCGGCACGCCAAACGACCACTTCGAGGGACCAGCCCCAGCGTCATTTCTGCAACATTTTTGCTGAAGCAGCAGATGTCATCCCACCTCTTGTGGCAGTGTGTATGGTGTTGGTTTGAGACCCACAGGGAGAACACCTTGCGGGCAATTGCCCTCCATATGGCCTTACGCTGATGGACCTTGAGTTGTAGGCATAGGAGACAAGAAGAGGAAAACTTGTGACACTGTGTAGTGTACCACTGTGTGCCAGTCCATGAGCATGTAAATATGTAGCACACAGATACATCAATAAACTGCAGAGGTCATAGACCATGTCACATATTACACTTGGAGAAAGCCATCTCATTGCAAAGTAAACATCTATGATGATGGACACACAACCTGCCCATTTCATACACATGCAGAGTGACAGCCCAGAAGTCAAGATGAAACTGTGATGCACTATGTGAGTGAGCATGACATCTGATACACTGTAAATGCTGTGTAGTGGTCTAACTCACTGTGTGTTACACTACACACCCCTTAATGTCCTTGACCATTGCATAGCTACACGTGTCATGGAGGTCACAATTAGGTATCTGATCTTACATTCTCACACTCTTATAACAAGATTTAGGCCTGTCTTGTGTACTCCTCAGGACTATCAAAGCTGCTTAAAAACACGTATGTTTTTTAAAAGTCATTTTAGTGATGTGGCCTTGAAACATTGTGCATTTACTTGCCAGGCCTGAGGGCTTTTCAATGATGAAAAGCGTGGACCATCATAAGAATCAATTGCATGTACAAGGAGAATGGTGACACAGTGCATACACATGTGAGACTCTACACATAATGGAATCAAAAGAAGAATGACATGTCCACTGTACATTTAGCCTATGTGTGAGAGGTGATTTGCCACCAATAGTGATATATACAGGCCTTGTACTCCTGTGCAGAATGTCCACATATCCATAGGGTCAATATCAAAACAGTACACACAATAATCAGAACCCTCTGGCCATTCTACATATTATATCTCACTAATAATCATATGCACATTTAATGAACTATGACATGACATGGCACAGGGAATATGTGTTCAGTGGGAGAATTCCTCAAATTAGCATTGTAACTGTACAACCGATGAACCCCATTATGTCCATATAGCATCATTACATGCAGTCAGGGATCTGGGGGAATAAGGCTATACATCACATTGAGGGGAAGTCATTAGGCTAGGCAGGTTCTCACACATTTACAAGACCCATTTTCACAACAACATGTGTGATCTTTGGCTTCAATAGAGCTCCACCAGTGTCTCTCTGTTGCCATCCTCCCCACATATTCAAGTGCAAAAAGGTCCAGGGCATGTATAGACCATGTTTGTAAAATCTGAATGCATTAATATTGGCTTGCTCTCACAGGCACATATCAGTATACAGTAACATAATGTGGTCATTGTAAGCACTCTAAAAAATTGTGTCATACACTTACCAGTACCTCTGGAGCACCATATAGCCACCAGTACTGGGCAAGGACCTCCTCCACCAGGACCTCCAGCTCCTCAGTGATGAAGGAATGGTCCCTGAAGCTCTCTGTATGAGCCATGACTGGGTCAAGAGTACAGGTACAGCAGAAGTTGGTGGTGATGAATGGCAAGCAGCAGTGTCTGAATGCAAGTGACAGGTGTGGCTCTCCCACAGACATTTATAGGCCCCTAGGGTTGTTCCAGTGGTACTCTGCTAATGCAATTGGTCCACCTAATTTGCATCTTTCAATAGTGGCCAATACCTGTCACCGCAGTGGTGGAGCACGCCTACCGCAATGTTCAAAACTGAAAGGCACGACCGTGATGGTGGTTCCCATTGGCTACAATGTATTATGCATAGGCGGTGTCACACCACAGGGGCCAGGTGGTCTCTATCGCAATCCTGCATCATTCAATTGTGGCCAATACCTGTCACTGCATTGGCGGAACATGCCTACCACACCTGTAAACACACTGATCACAATACATTTCCCAATATTAATTTCAGCTTGTTGTAAATTGAGAGTGTGACTTTTTAACTTAAGTATGCCCACACATGTCATGTGAGTAGACGTGATCAAATTCTTTGGTATGCACATGTTAGAGCGTTTTTTTATTAAAAATAATTTTCGGGTTTTTGAGGGTTTCATTATTGAGCGGATTGCGTTGTTGGAGCCTTTTTTCTACAGTTGTATTTTTGCTTTTTTTGGGCTTTCTTTTCTAATGGATTTATCTTTCGATTGATCTACTATGGATTTGTGCGTGTTCGAGGGCCGTCTACTGCAACATAACTGTAAGTTATTTTTTATTATTATCGGTGGGAAATGTTTTTGGCTGCATTTGGTTTGTTTGTTTCTTTTTTATTTTAATAATTATATTATGTCATATATTTATATGTAAGTTTTTAATTTTTAAATGACAATTATAATTATTCATTTAAAAAAAGAATAGAATTGTGTAGTTTAAATGTCTTGTGATTTTAAAATGCTTATGATGTTTAGCTTGCAAAGCTAAACTTACCTTGCAAAGCTAGCCGAGAAAATTGCTAATATTCAACTTATGGAACATCTAGAAGCCCACAATGTTTTTCATAAATCCCAATCGGGTTTCAGATCTAATTTCTCCACTGAGACAGCTCTTTTGAGGGCCACTGAAACCCTACGGGAAGGAGCGGATGAGGGCAAGACCATGGCTCTCATCATGCTGGATCTCAGTGCCGCGTTTGACACTGTAGCGCACTCCATCCTGCTACAGTGTCTAAACAAAGCTGGAGTCACCAATAAGGCACTGGGATGGCTGAAAGCCTTTCTGATTAACAGGAGCTTTCAAGTCCAAAGAGGGACCTTCCTCTCAGACAGCGTGTTGCTTGAACAGGGGGTACCGCAGGGCTCTGCCCTGAGTCCCACCCTGTTCAATCTATACATGGCCCCCCTGGCAGAAGTGGTGCAATCGTTCGGCGTAGAGCTTGTCTCTTACGCCGACGACACGCAACTTCTTATATCTCTATCTCAAGCCCCTTCTATGGAAGCTGATAACTTCAATGCTTGTATGAGTAAGCTGGCCACTTGGATGACAGAGCACTGTCTAAAACTAAATGGCACTAAAACGGAGGTTCTTATAATTGGAGGCAATGAGGCCAAATGGACAAAAGAATGGTGGCCCAGCTGCTTGGGTCCTCTGCCCCCTCCTAGCCGGGAAGCAAAGAATCTAGGTGTCTGGGTAGACAATAAGCTGTCTTTTGATAGCCACATTAAGAAAACAGTAGGCAAATGTTTTGGAGTAATGAAAACGCTCAATCGCACCCTTGACTTGCTGCCTCTGAACTCCAGACGTACCATGACGCAGGCACTAATTACCTCCCGTATTGATTACGGGAATGTGCTGCTCCTGGGCACATCGGCTAAAAACATCAAGAAACTACAGGTTCTACAAAATTCTGCAGCACGCCTAGTGCTAAGGCTTCCCCGTAGAGACCCCTCGAGACCCTCTCTGGCATCTCTCCACTGGCTACCTATTAGCAAGAGGATTGTTTTCAAAGCTCTACTATGGTGCCATAGGATAATCCACCAAAGAGCGCCGGCCTATATGTCGGATCTGGCATCCTTGTACAAAACTAACAGATCCCTCAGATCTAGAGGTATGGGTCTGCTCAGAACTGCTCGCCCCAAAAAAGCCAGAATGGGAGGTAGGTCCTTCCGCTCACTAGCGGCCACGCACTGGAACCTCCTGCCCACGGTCACCAGGCTAGAGACCAATGAGGCCTCTTTTAGAAAGATGTTGAAAACTTTCTTATTTACTTCATAATGGTACTCCTCTCTCTTCTCACAAAAAATGCTCTCTCCACAGCGCGGGGACATGCCGGGAGGCGTCACCAGGCGCTTTTACAAACTCCTTTAAACTTAAACTAGGATTGTTTTTGGTGTATAGTATTGATTTAGCAATCATGTCTAGGTTTTCTAGCCCGTTGGTGTTTGGAAATAGTTGAGTTTTATGTTGAAGGTATTCATACATTGTTTTTGTTTGTTTCCTGAGTGTAGGGCTTATTTTAGGTAGGGATTTCTCTAGCATTAGCTCTTGATAGCTCTGTTCTTTTCTATGGCTTCTATTAGTTTGTGTAAGGTTGGTTGTCCTCTTCCTATTGTGGCTTGGAAGGCATTGTGCCATCCTTCCACTGCATAATTAGTTTTAGCTTTTTGAGCTAGAGTGCTATTGTATATGTTCCACCAGGGAATTTGGAACTTGTCTACGGTGCCCTGACCTATGTAGCCTTGCCACCCAAGTGCCTTCAAAGTAGCCTAGGAAGGGAGTTAGTTTTGTTTCATTTGCTTGGTAAAAAGGGTGTTCAAGAAGTATGTTATATTGGTTGGCTACTTCAGTTGTTGATACATAGGCCAGGGCTAATAATCTTTTTATTTGATTGGCAAAGTTGCCATTGGTGGCATAATCTATACTTAGAGTAGATTATTGTAGGTGTTGCCAGATACTTTGGTTGAAGTGATATTAGCAACCTTGTATTGCAGTGTGTGGGTATATTTTTAAAATTGACTGAATCATTGCTTGTTCAAAGTCAATAAAAATGTATGTGGAAAGTAGTTGTTGGTGTGTTGTTTTATTATTGTAAGGAAATCTATGTAGGGTTTGTTTTGCTTAATAGGGAGTAGTGCATATATGAAGTGGATGTTAGTGTCTTCATATTCGATGTGGATGGTGTATAGTTGGTAAAAAGGTTTGGGGAAAACTTTGAATGTGCTATGCATCATCCACGTTTCACAGTTTCTTAGTTGTTGTATGTTGTTATTGGTGGCAAAGATAATATTTCATTTTTCATTACTGCTATTGTCATGAATAATGAATTTCTCATCTTTGTGGGTGACAGTGTATTCCGGTAAGATTTCTATTTCTACAAAAGTTTGGGGGTGAGTGGTGTTTGAGCAGTATCTCTTTTAGTTCTGGCTATTAATCTTTTCAGAGTGGGGATGGGTGGTAGTGGTCCTGTGACATGTTCAGGGTTCCTTGTTAATATGTTTTTTAGTATTTGGTCTGTTGGGAGCTGATGCTTGCTTCTTCGATTGTTTCTAGAGCATTTCTGACCTTGATTTCTGTCACACTGGGGAGGTGGTTGTGTTCCCTTACATTAACCACATTTGTTTCTACTGTTGTGGCTCTCCCGTAGCAAGAATTGGAGTAGTATTTACTACATTTCCAATGGGTTTTGTTTCTAGTTATTATTTCTTGCGTATAAGTGTAGACCATGTAGCACAGAAGTTGTTTTCCTTTTTGTGATGTGAAATTTTGCTTCTTCTGCCATTTTTTGTCTAGCTGTGAATATATGTATATATATATATAAATATATTTATTAATATAAGGTTTTGAATAGTAAACATGTTTGTATAATTATTATATCTGAAAATAAACTTACATTGTCTTGCTTAAATTTTCTAGTTAGATAATTTATCAATGGTCATGGTTGATTCATTGGTTTCTTTTTTTCTGTTGGTTTAAAAGCAAAAACATTTTTACACTTAATTTGATTATTTTGTTTATTTAGTTTGTATTTTTATTTAGTTGAGAAAAAAATACTTACTATTTTTAGTTGATAAAGTTTATTTTGCTTTTTTATTTAATGTATTCTTTTTTATTAGTTTGCTCTATTTGTTGGTTAATTTATATTCCCAATTAGTTTTATATTTTTGTTTAATGTTCATTTTGTCCTTGTTTTCGAAGTTAATCCTTGTTTTGAGTTTTTTATGTGGCGTTTTAGTGAAGTATAATCTGTGGAAAATAAAAGAAAATGTTACAGTTCAAGTTAATTCGATTCTTTCGATTATTTCGTCTCTATTTTTATATTGTTATAAAAAATGTACTTACTATTTTAGTTGATGAAATTTCTTTTATTTAAGTGGTTTTGTTGACATCTGTAGAAGCTTTTAAAAGAAAAGTATTTGCTAGCTATAATTTGCTTTTTTATTTAATTTATTAGTTTTAAATCCTTTATTTAATTTGTTGGTTAAGTTATATACATACTTTGTTATATATTTTTTGTTATGGTGCGTATTGGAGTTCCTATAGTACCCTTTCATGCAGTGCCTACGCTGTTTACGGATAACATACACTGTGGGCTTGATGGCAAACTGTCTCTGTATATCCCCACCGAATATGTCAGCCTATGTTTTCGCATTAGGTATCTCGCAGTGCCACAAGAATCTCCTGTTATCAGACAGATTAGTTTCTGGCAACCTCAGAACATAATAACCTCAGACTCGTGGAAACAACATACTACATACTATTTTTCACCGAGTCACTCATGTTCGCTTGTTTTTCTCTCAGAGAGATACACAGAAGAGACAGTTGAGCGAGTTTACAATAAGAATTTATTGTACCGTTCTTCTCATGTAAAATAAGTGTGCTGCTACAACTGTGACACAGTAGCAGAGATACAAAACCAACAGTACAGTGAATAAAAAAGAAATAGTATTGTTCTACCATTTTACAATAGTTATGAACACATACATGAATGTAAAATGCATTTATAAAACAAAGTGCGTACTCCTAAGATGCCTGTCTAGAAGTACCTAAGTGTACCTACCATGTGAGTAGGTGCGAAAGCGCCTATGCCTAAGAGCCTTAAGTCTAAGAGCCTAAGTCTAAGAGCCAATAATCCCACTAGGATTTAGTCAAACACCCATACCTGAATAGTGAGAGTGTAGGACTTCATCCTGAACTTGAGTTGGACACCTCAAAAGGGATCGTCAGACCACTGGCAGCTGGAGCGATGGCATGCGGGAGTTGCAGCATCTCTGGACAATGTGTCGGCCTTGAAGTCTCGGTTCCCTCCTGCCTTCTGATAGCAAGAGGTACTGTATTTATACAGTCTATGTGTGTATGTTCTACATTGTTCAGTATGAGGATGACATTGGGGATTAAACCTTGTGCGCCGATGGGAGAGGTGAAGTGTACCTCCTGGAGATTGTACTCATAAATTATTCATATGTGCTAAGGATGACGTCTTAGCAATACCGATTGGGAAAAATCCACCCTCTGCATGGAACTAGGTGAAAGGTTTAGTCCATAAAAGGCTGCAGTCCTTATAAGGCGTTATGTCCATACAAGGCAGTCTATCCTTATTTGGAGTTATGTCCTTATAAGGCTCGTTCATATGAAATGACAGGGAGATGATGTAGGGAAAGTGTACGATGTTCCATGGACCTATATCAGGGTACCAATATGAAATATATTAGGTGATTTTATTGTTGTTGTGGACGTAAATCTTTGCACTGAATTTTCTAGGTGGATTTTTAGTGAAGTTTAATCTGTGACATATAAAGGAAAACATGTTATAGTTTTAGTTAATTTTTTAAGCTAATTTTAAGCAAATTTTGTTTATTAATTACAAAGTTTTGATTGATTTTCAGAATAGTTTTTTGTGTAGTTCTTTTTATCGTTCTGTTTTCTGTCACATAAAGGTTTGTTCATCCTCGGTGTTTGTCCAGTATACTGTCCATTTTGTGTTAATTAATTGATTGTTTTTATAGGGTTTTTTTAAAATTAGTTTGAGTATTCTATTGGTTTGTGTTGGTGCAGTTTAAATTTATTGGTAGAGATAGCCTTTTTGAATTTTCTAGCAAATACCTTTTAAATTGATTAATATTTATTATGTTTATTTAATGTTTGTTTTTATTTTGAAAATTATTTTTATTTAAATATATATGTAGATATATGTCTTTGTATATGATATATATTTATGTTTATGATTGTTTATTTTTGGTAGTTGTGATATTTTTTGTATGTTGTATTGTTGGTTTATTTATTTGTTTTGGGATTTTTTGTGTATTTGGTTTATCTAATGTTTTTCATTTTGTAAGTTCAGGTGAAAATATTTGGAATATGGTATTTTATTATATTATTGAAAAAAGTTTATTTTTATGTTTAAATTGTATTTTTGGTATAGTTGATATGTATTTTATTGATGTTTGTGTTGTCGATATTATTTATATCGATGTCTGTTATGTTTAATTTAATTTTAATGGTATCGATATTTTTGTGTACTTTATTTTTGTTAACGATATTTTTCTCATGGAGATTTTTTCAAACTATATTTTTTACCGATGTTTGTGTTATTTCTGTTTTGTGTATTGGGTGTCGATATTTTTGTATACGATATTGTTGACTCAATATTTTTGTAGTTCGATGGTATAGGAGTCAATGTTGTATCCGTAATCCACAGTAGTGGCTACTTCCTGCGGGAGCATCTGTGGCGCTGGGGGATGTTCTGCCGGTGCTAGCAGCGCACCATTGAGGTTTGGCGCACCCCCCAGCAGGTGAGGCACCGATGGGCCAAAATTCTCAATCGGGAACAGGATCTGCTAGGCCTCGAGATTCCAGGGCTTGGGTAGAATTAGTTATTTGTTGTGTTTGTGTTCTACAATGCTAAAAAAATCTCCAAATAGCATGCTGCGCACACTCAGAGGTAAGTTATGTTTAGTAAAGTTTACGCTGGTATATTATTGTGTGATCCAGTTTCATAGTGTGGGCGGGTGCTGCTACCTAATCCCATTCATCAGGCGCTCGCTTTGGCTGATTAATTAAGAAACCATTGCAGACTGCTTCATCTGTCACAATAGTGAATCACTGACTAGCGCATTCTCTCTGTGACTTTGTTTACGTAGCTCGTGCAGGTCCAGGTTTTTTAATTTAATTCCCAGTGATTATGTGAAGTATGCAGCTATGCATTGCAAAAAAGGGAGACTGAGTTGGCTCACCAAGGGTGTTGAGAAATAGAAATGGAATAGAATCAAAGATCATTCACTGCAATACATCAGTTCCAAAAGTAGTTTTTCTTAAGGAGATTTGGAATATGGGTTTATTGACAGTCGATAGACTCTAGTCGAAACTAGTGGTACTATAAATTATCTATTTTAGTGACTGCTTTTGCTTTTCACAAACCATTTTGTGGAGATTATTAACAGAATTGCTTAGCTATTTTTATATATCTTTTTAATTTCATCAGCACCCAAGGGCACGTAGAGGGACGATTCAGCGGGTCCAGGGCAAGATGGCCATCCAGCACCGACCACCAGAGCCACTGCTGGAAACTCTGCTGATGGCAGTAAGTCCTTTTATGATTGTTGTGGACTTCTCAGGGTAGAAATGTAGAATATTGGGATATTTATTAGTCTATTGAAATGGTGGTGCTGTCTATTGTGATTCGAGAAGATTCAGATAGCATGCTCAAGTAAGCTAGTATTAAAATCTCCATGTGTGTTTGTTCAGCAGGCTTTCCTTTTCCTGCTGATGCCTAGCTCTAACACAGTTCAGTTCAAGGGACAGTGGCCATGGTCCTCATGGACCACACCCCTCCTCCCAATGTAGTTTGCTGCAGAGTAAGACCCATTCATTTATAGTTCCAGTATACCCTCATTTTCCAATGACAGTGCAGCAAGGCTGGGAAAAAAGGATGAGGTCCCACTCCCATTGCATTTGCCACCCAACACTATATTTTTTTCATTGACCATTATTTTACACCTGGCTTTTATAATCAAATCAAATCAAACTTGCTTTATTCGATTTAGTGATTCAAATCATGAAAGCACACAAGTTAAAAACAATTATAACAACAAATGATACATATAATAAACATATCCAGAACAAGGTAATTAATATCACCAAAAAAATATTGAATAACATTTTTGATCAATTCATTGAGTTACGTAACTTTACTACAAGTTTTAGAAAGCAGTTCAGTGCACGAATAACATGATCTTCTTCCAGTCATTGCAGTTTGAAAAAAGTTAGCTTACAAGTTCGAATCCCCCATGTCCTTAAAATGGGTAATAGATAGGCCCTGCGGGTGTCTGATACAATTTACAAAATAAGACACAATGAATATTAGATTGGTATGAAATATCATCGCAGGGACATACAAGATTTGACATGGACCAGTTATTACATTGGGGGAATGTGATCAGTCGGTAGAAAATGCCTAGCCTGAAGCGAGTAAGCAGCAAACGAGCATAAGGGCTATTCACTAGTATTAGATATTTTTGTAACCCTTCATGGGAGGTGATTTGCTGATATCTAATGATGGTGTGTTTTTCTTTTTCTGCGTTCCAGCTAAATGTAACAAGGTGGTCCAAGGCCATCTTTTTGATCAGACTTCTTGGGACCTTCTCCATCGTACTTGGCTTTACAAAATATTCCGGATGGCCTAACTCCTTAAACATGTTTCTCACATAACATAGCCATTTGATTTTAGACACGCCATCTAGCGAGAGGCAATCAGTTATTAAATCCCTGTTTAATGAAGTTTCTGGGGTAACCCAGACCTTGTGCCAGAGAAGAATCGGAGAAATCCTTATGGTGCCTGTTATATGGGAAAGGCCAGCTTCTATATGCAACATGTACGAGGATGTAGTTTTAGATACCCCCAATAAATAGGCAAGGAACTGGTTTTCAGTGCTTTGTATTCCCTGCACGTGTTCGGTGCCCCAGATGCCTGCACCATAGGTAGCAGTTGAGACACACTTAGCTTTGTAGATATAGATTAAATCTTTGGCTGGCTTCCCACGCAATTTGTTTGAAAAATTTCTCAAGGCGCCAATCGAGCGCAGAAATGCTAGTTTCCTAGCATTAACCGCTGATTGCCACGTGTTCCCCCTGTGAAAGTTTACCCCTAAATAAGAGAAAGTATCTGTAATTTCAATTCTCTTATTATCCAGATAATTGGGCAAGGTGCCCTTTTTCTGCCCTTCCCACAGACCATTATAAAGGTTTTAGAACTATTTATTCTCAGGCCGTGGAGCTTCCTATAGGTATTGAATTTATCTGCAGTTCTTTGTAGCCCGAGTCTGGTCTGTGACATTAATGCTGCGTCGCCGGCGTATAGTAATAAAGGGACAGGAGTTCCTTTAATAGTGGGATAGTCGTTTTGAAAGTCCCTGAGGTATTGTCCTATTGAATTTATATATAAGGTGAATAACAGGGGTGCCAAGATGCACCCCTGCCTAACACCCCTTTCTATGGGAAATTTATCTGAGCATTCCCCCCTCGGGCCATACCTAACCCTTGCACCTGCCTCTCTATAAAGTTCCTTAATATATAATAAAATATGACTGTCGATCCCCATGTCGCTAAGTGTTAGCCATAGGAATTCGTGATCTACACAGTCAAAAGCAGAACTTAAATCTATAAATGAAATAAAAAGGTTCCCGCTCTTAGCCTGTGTATATTTTGCGATAAGGAGAGACAGATTTAGGCATTGTTCCGTTGTCCCCTTTCCTGGACTAAAGCCATACTGTAAATTAGTAAAAATTTGTTTTTCCTCTCCCCAAGTTTGTATTCTATTTAAAATAATTCGGCCTGCCACCTTTGCCAAAGCATCCAACAAAGAAATAGGCTGATAGCAGGTCGGGTCTTTCCTCTTGCCCTTTTTATAGATGGGTATAACTATGGCGTCAGACCAGATGGTTATAAAACCTTGTTGATTTGCTTTATTTAAAACATTGGTTATCATTGGGGCCCATAAGTGTATCTCGGCCTTGTAGGTGTCTATGGGGACACCATCCGGGCCCGGTGCCTTGCCCGACGAAATGTCCTTTATGCCTTTAATAACTTCATCATAACTGAAGGTTATGGGTAGTGGAAAAGGGGTGAGCTGTTTACCTACCAAACAATTATTGTCCTCGACTATGGAAATGGTTCCATCATCGATGGGAGTCGATCTACCATACAAATGTTTGAAATGCGCTACCCATTGATCGCCTGTAATTGCCAGATCGATAAGGTCAGTCTCTTGAGGTTGTAGGAAGGGGTCATTTACCACCCTCCAAAAGGCCCTGTTATCTCTTTTAATCGAGGCTTCTTTCAGGGCTGCCCATATCTTATTCTTTAGGCTGGCTTTTCTCATTTTTATGGTATTTTTATAAGTTTTTCTAGCTGTGCGGATTAGATCCGTATTTTTTGGAGCTGTCTGCAATGCCTTTTTGAGAAGTTTAAGTGCTTTAGTGCACTTACTATCAAACCACCTATGGGGTTTTGAAACCCCATTCCGATGTTTTCTTGTCAATAAAGATTTGACTGTGGCTAGTATTTTAGAAAATGAATTCATAACACTGTCTGGTGCCTCTTCTTGAGTTAAACTGGTCATTATGTCTTCTCTGTTAGACGCAACTCATTTTTCCAAGAAGCCCGGGGGATCTACTTTGTCCGATTTAATTGTGTAGCCGTTTTTTGAAGCTAAACTTATCTCTGAGGTATACTGAGTATTAGCCTCAGCCCTGCATGTTAATTTTTTAACTTTAATGCTAAACGCTATAGGGTAGTGATCAGAATGGGGGGCCTGGCCTGTTTCCCAGGTAGCCACTAGCCCGGCATGGGATGCAGAAATTAAAGTATAATCAATTATCGTGTTGCACCCCCTCCCATTAAAGGTAGGTTGAAATGGAATGCTTGGTATACAGATCTCAATTTTGAAAGTTAAATTAAAATAAAAAAGTATGTTGTTAAGGATAATACCGAGTGGCGTATGGTTAAAATGGGTAGGGGAATGTTCCTCATAATCCGATAGGCCGCACAAACCATTCGAGTCATGAGGACAGATTGTGCAATTAAAATCTTCTACCCAAAAGATAATATTATCACCTACCAGTTGATCAAGGTGGGTTGATCACAGTCGAGAGAAATGTAATCAAGATAGCCTCACTCCTGTCAGGAGGTATGTTACTGTAAAAGTTTAGTATAGTGACATTTTGCAAAGAGCCCCATCTTAACCACAATATCCGGTAATATTCAGTTGCCATAAACATTTTGACTTCAATACCCCCGGTGATGGATACAAATGTACAGAGGCCCCCGTTATTGCGGCCATGTGCACTTTGAACAGCTGGAGTGTGAAATGTTTGGTAACCATTGATATGGTGTGCCTCCAGGGACCATGTTTCCTGAAGGCAAATTACATTGTGTTCAGTAACGACATCTAGCCAATGTTGTTGGTACACTTTATCAGCTAAACCAGCCACATTCCAGGAAAGGAAACTATGGGTAGGATCTATTTGTTTAGACATATTTGATCAATTGGATTCAGGGACCTCATGTTGGATCAGAAGTGATTCATCTGTGACAATTGGGTTGACTAATCGATCGTTCTGTTTTAACAGGGACCCTGTGGGGACAGTTGGAATCATTAGGTCCCCTACCACATGGTTAGAATTTGTTGACGTTAGGCAGCATGATCTTTCCGGGGTATATATCACAGTACTTCCCTGTTGTCAATCCAAGTCGTTTAGATCCGAAAAAACATCATATCGATTTGTTAGGGGCAGTGACCAGTATGGTGGATAACAACCTTGCTGGGTAGACAAATTCCAGCGTTTAAATGGCCCTTCTACATTCTCAAAAAGTGAATGATTAGTAGATCGTAGGGTCCGCTTCGATAGATGGAGGTTAAGTTTATAATGTGTGGGCACACCACGGTGGCCACGGGGTCTCTGGATAGAAGTAGGTTAATGTTCGGGGCACTATACTGCTACATCCCTGGTTCTGATACCAATCTGCGATGTGGGGGACCACTCTTGGATCTCTAAAATTAATAATAATTACATCCCCTGCAGTGTCTTTTTGTC
Source organism: Lissotriton vulgaris (assembly GCF_964263255.1). Classification (NCBI taxonomy): domain Eukaryota; kingdom Metazoa; phylum Chordata; class Amphibia; order Caudata; family Salamandridae; genus Lissotriton; species Lissotriton vulgaris. The sequence goes on along the minus strand of NC_141693.1, from coordinate 411,364,664 downwards.
TTGAGCCCACCCACGCCAGTCTTCTAACAAACACTATGTCTCCATCTATATGGGAGGGCAATGGCCTATTTTGTCTGAGCCAATGAATAGCTTTATTCTTTAGCTCAGAGTAGCCTTCCCTTTTTCCTTCTTTAAGCTCTGGGACACCTGTTAGGACTATGGATTATGAAACCGCCTCTGGTGGCAGGTCGATATGGGATCCTTTGGATTTTGTGGGTCTGTCTGAAGGTTAATGAATGCCTGTGTCAGCAGCCGTAGTGTCTGGGTGTTTAGTACCAAGTATATGAGTATTGGATGAAAGAGAATGTGATTCTCTAGATCCTGTCAGAGTGGAATGTGTGTGTGGATTATCAGTTTTCCCCGGTTTCCCACGGGAGGTGTTCATAGCGGGTCGAGTATCTTTTGAGGACCTTACGTTCCCAGTGGATGTGTTAGGGGGCCAGATGGGGTAGTTTTTGTGGCAGCCTTGTTTATTAATTGGTGTCGACTAGTTTTAGTGTTCGTATTAATGGCTACCAAGCCCTTTAAAAGTTGGGAATTTAAGGTGGTTTCTACCACTAAATTATTTAACTGATCGCCCAATCTTTTTACCCTTTCTAAGACAGGGAGAAGTAGGGATCTGACTAGGTGTTCTATATCGTTCAAGACTAGCTTAGAATGGAGTGATTGATTCTTTGTCGAGTTTTGAGTTACCTGGGGCTTTGATTTTGTCTTTAGTGATGGAAAATAGTTCTGTTGTGTTTTTTTGCGAGTATCATTTGAGGGCTAGGGCCTAATCTGGGAGCTTTAGTTTGTCTGCCCTGGTGATCATTTACTCCTCTCTTCCTTTTCGTTAGAGTTGGTTGTCTAGATGAATTTTGCGTGGGTGTACTCTTTTCAGTCATAGGGGTCGCATTTGGAAGCTGCAACAAAGAGGGCTCTTCAGGGGAAAAGTCCAGGGAAAAGTCAGAGATCGTTAAGTCGTAATTAGGACTCCTCATTGGGGTTTTAATTAGAGTTTGAGAGTTGTCCTGAAAGAGCAGGGGGATACTAGTATCCATTGATGAAAGAATCCCTATGCTCTGGGAGCTGTGTGTTGGTGGGGAGGGTATCTGCCTTATAGTACCTAGTGACGAGCGCTTGTTTTGTTGGAGTTCGAAAGACAAGTGCGATTCGACAACAGATATTTCATGGTCCAGGTTCGAGACCGCCTTTAAAAGAAAAGCGTCTAGGGTGCCTCTTACCTTCCCCCCCGTATGCGGTTTACCGCCGTTCACAGGCTTCGGTGGCATTGGCAAGGTTCCACGACCTTGAGGTAGGAATAGGTAGGAATAAAGGGACGGGGCCCAGCCCGGCTTCGATAGTCCTCGGACGGCCTCAGACGGCCCGCCCTTTGCCCGGGCTTAGCCCAGCGCCTGCCCGCGCGCGTCCCGCTGTAGTGTAAAGGGCCTTCCCTAAGTAGGAGGAGGAGGGGGCGGGAAGAGGCACCAGGTGCGCGTGATGGACAAAGCGCAAAGACCTCTGGGCCTCGCAGTCCCACACCCCCATTGACACCCAGATGGATGAGAAGGAGTAGGGAAATCCAGCAGCAGTTCAAAAGGTTCGAGGAAAGGTCTGGCCTTTGATTCAGCAACAGTCCCGAGCAAAACAAGAACGTAGATTGTTAAAAATGCACCAAGTTTGAAATGGTATCCAGTTCAACGACTGCGAGCGGCTCCCGCGGAGCGGGCCGCTAGTCATTTTTTAAGTCAGCGAGGGTCAGCAGGGAGGAGGGGCGGGAAGAGGCACCAGGTGCGCGTGATGGACAAAGTGCAAAGACCTCTGGGCCTTGCAGTCCCGCACCCCCGTTGACGCCCAGATGGATGAGAAGGAGTAGGGAAATCCAGCAGTAGTTCAAAAGGGTCGAGGAAAGGTCTGGCTTTTGATTCAGCAACAGTCCTGGGCAAACCAAGAACGTAGATTGTTAAAAATGCACCAAGTTTAAAATGGTATCCAGTTCCACGACTGCGAGCGGCTTTTATAACTTTGTGAACCAACCAATCAAATGCCCAGAGTGATATTTGGAAGATACTGATGTGCTATCACAGCTGTAATGCGGCATTGCTGTTTTATTTAGGGTTACATATCTGGGATCTAAATGATTTGTGATGTTTCATTCAAGCCACACAGAACATCGGTGAATCTGGCTCCAGTGCCTCTGCCAGGGGAGATGGCGCTGGGCCAGTTGGAGGGGGAGAAGCGGCAGCAGGAATGGGCACTGGTAAGTCACATATTTCTTGCAATTACTATGCTCACAAGCTATTGTCATGGCGTTGCTCATCGTCATAAATTACCGTGAGTGAACCCTGTCACCAACTTTGCCATCCACAGCAGTGGTTGAAGTATTATTATTGCCTCTTCTATCAGCAATGCAACAAAATATCACATAAAGAACTTTGATGGCTTCAGGGAGACCTGAAAGAATGGAAGGTAACTTAAAAGAAAGGAAATGGTATATGAAAAAAGGGTGGTTGGGCCATTTTTGGCATCTGCCACAATTAATCATGCGATACCCATGTGAAGTGATTCCAGAACATATATCATGGTTTCCCATAGAGATTAATTTACACTTGTTCAGATTTTTCCCTTTTAAATTTAACCTTGACTTTAAAAGCCAAAGTTAATGAATCGATGATCAGTGTAGTGGCCGGTGTCATATATTTAAAAAAGCTCCACCCTACATGTCTAATCCATCTACCCTACCCCCTGGAGTAGAGAAAATATAGTTTCCTTTCCTTGGTTACAGCTCAGCAAATGAATTTGTTGGAAATGCGTAGTGACTGGCAGGCCACAGAGTAAAGTCGGAGTAAGTCCATGATTTGATATTTGATCTCAAGTTTGGCATATGGGGTACACAGTGACGAATGTGCCAATTAAAATCTGTATAATCCATTCCTTTATCTGTAGTGCAGTCCATTGATTAATTTTCCTCAACGTCTACTTACGGCAGACAGGATAATATATTAATATCTGCATTTCATACGTGAGGTATGTGACTGATGTAGTATCTTATTTATTATTCATCAGCCTCTCTGGAGCCAGGGTAGAAAGAGAAATGCATTTGGCGAAGGGCAGGGCCATTGGAATTAAAAATAGATAATTGTCAACTACAGCTGCAGACAGTAGCAAACTAGCAGAGGCACTGGGTAGCAATGAGCATGGCTTCATTATTTTAGCACCACACACAACTTGTACTCCATATAGTGCATAATGCTGTACTCATCAATTTGAATTTAAAATTGAATTTAAAAGTATTTATTGAGCGCTCGTACACCAGGCGGTTTCATGGCGCTGTTGAGGAGAGTGAGCCCTGAAAGGAAGGGTGTAGTTTTAGATTTTATTAGCCTGTGCGAACAAATTGGTTTTCAGTGTGCTGCGGAAGTCCAGGTAGGATGATGTTGGCCTCAATTGGAAAGGTGGAGAATTCCAAAATTGTGGAGCAAGGACGGAGAACGTCGTGCCTCCCGTTCTGCTCTTCTTGAACCTGGGCACCACCAGGAGGGATTGAGAGGAAGACCTCAGTTGTCTGCTGGGGGTATAGGGTCTGATTTTGGAAGTGATGAAAGATGGGGCTGTTCCCTCGAGAGCCTGGAACGTAATGCAACCCATCTTAAAGAGGGCCCTTTCTCTGATAGGGAGCCAGTGGAGGGATATAAGAAGGGGAGAGGTGTGGTGAGATTTAGGTAAACCATAGACCAGGTGGGCCTCTTGGTTCTGAACCAGTTGGAGCCGCCGAATGGCGTATGCTAGGGCCCCAGTGTACAGGACATTCCCGTAATCTAGCCGAGAGAGGACCATGGCCATCAGAATCAGTTTGAGGGCTGAGAAAGAAAAAAACATGAAATTTTTCGAATGGTGCGTAAGGTGAAGAAACAAGAGGAAACCACTGTGCTAATCTGGGAGTGTAGGGTGAGTTGTTGATTGAGGGTGATCCCCAATGTCTTGACAGAGGGAGAGGGAAAGGGGGGGGGACCAAAGGAGGGGGGCCAGAAACTGGGGGACCAAGGGTTGAGTTTACTGCCAGTGAGGAGAAGCTCGGTCTTGTCAGAGTTGAGCTTCAGATGGTTAAAGCTCATCCAATCCCTGACAAAGACCATCACCAACTGGAAGTTGTTGATAGAGTCAGGGGAGTCGGAGAGGTTGAAAATGAGATGGAGGTCATCGGCGTAATTAAACACCGTGACCTCCATCCTTTGTAGGGCAAAGATAAGTGGAAAAATATATAAATTAAAGAGAAGGGGGGAAAGAGAAGATCCCTGAGGGACGCCGCATCGCACTTTGTGGGCCTCGGAGGAGAAGTTCGCCAGATGGACTGCCTGTGACCAGTCGCTCAAAAATGAGCTGATCCAGGCAAGGGCAGGACCACCAATGCCAGCCGCCTTGACACGGGAAAGAAGGATGGTGTGGTCCACCGTGTCGAAGGCGGCCGATAGGTCAAGGAGAACCAGTGCCTGTGGGTGGTTGGCATCTTGTCCCTCTCTGAGTGTGTCTAAAACAGAGACCACCACTTTCTCGGTTGAGTGGAGGGGGCGAAACCCTGCTTGGCATCAATGAGAACTCATTTATTTTTCAACTCAAAGTGTCTGACTCTGTTTATAGTTGTCTCTTGAAAAGCCTTTAGAAAAAAAATCAATCACTATTTTTTAATTCTGTGATGTTATTCTCTGCCTGTTACTTTTCTGCCATGCAGTCGTTCCTTTTTTATGTTTGGCAACATGTGTGAGTAAAAGAAAACATAAAATTGGCCTTGTTGTTCTCCTAAACATAATCACATCAAATAAATTCCAATGGCCCTAGGGGACCAGCAATGTACTGCTACTGTGCCACCCAGTTATTTAAAACAATTGTTTACACAGAGCATTATTTACAATTTGTCTTTTTTGTTTTTTTCAATATAGCTGCTTCTGCTGGTCCAGCCGGACTACCTGACAGGCAGGAGAGAGCGGCCCGTTTGTGGCAGCAGAGGCTGGAGCGTATTCAGCAGGAATACGGGTGGCTGGTGGTCCTGGAAGAGGAGGAGGAAGAAATAAACACACAGCTGATGGGCCGTAGTAGAGCCCTAGTACAGCCGGTTCTCCTCAGCTTACAGCCTCCTAGCCATCCTGCTGCCACCCCACACCAGAATGGCAACAGGCTATTGCTGAACCGCATCATGCAGTGGCTGAACACCATCGAGGTCCCAGCTTACCTCGATGAAGCAGAGCAGAGCATGGACCAGTTCTGGACCGACGCCCATAATGCCCTTTTTTAGCCCTTTTTAAAAAAAATGTGTTTTGGTTGGAGGGATTTGTTGAGGCTTGGTGGAGAGGGTGAGAAGGGGGGATTTGGGAGTGGGAATGAAGAGACCTTCTTGACCTTTTTTGTTTTTGGGCTTGGTTCAGTTTTGCTTGGGAGAAGGGTGGGGATGCTGGCTGAGTGGAGAGAGTAGGTTGCTTTGTAAATAAATTAAGGGGGAAACTTTTTTATAACCTAAATTTATGCCTAAAGTAGTTTATTTTACTTTTACTTTGCATTACTACCTTAAAGTAGTTGCACGCAACCTGTTTATATGTGCTTGTAACTTAAGAGCTGTACAAAAAGGGGTGGTGATGGACGGAGCATCGGAACCAATCAAACACTCACACCCAGTCAACAGATCTGGGTTTAATCCATCACCGTTCTTAAGCCCACTCTGCCACCCCAGTTCAGACATGGCCATATGCAAATCAGTCTGACCCTGTGCCTCATGGGAACAGTCCAGCCCGAACTGCCAAGTCATGCCTTCCCTGGACCGGAAACAAGCTTCCTAGGACCAGTTTCTGGTATTACAGCCGTCTTCAGCCAGGCTTGCTTGAATCCAGTGGCAAGGTGAGCAAGGGACTCACGTCTGAGCATACCCTGCCAACTTATGGCGAACAAAGCGGTACAAAAGGGGGTGGTGATGGACGGAGCACCCTGAACCAATCAAACACTCACACCCAGTCAACAGATCTGGGTTTAAAAAATCATCTGTTCTTTAACCCTCACTGCCACCCCAGTTCAGACATGGCCATAGGCAAATCAGTCTGACCCTGTGCCTCATGGGAACAGTCCAGCCCGAACTGCCAAGCCATGCCTTCCCTTGACAGGGAAACAAGCTTCCTAGGACCGGTTTCTGGCGTTATAGCTGTCTTCAGCCAGGCTTGCTTGAATCCAGTGGCAAAGTGAGCAAGGGACCAATCAAACACTCACACCCAGTCAACAGATCTGGGTTTAATCCATCACTGTTCTTTAGCCCTCTCTGCCACCCCAGTTCAGACATGGCCATATGCAAATCAGTCTGACCCTAAGAGATAGGATAGCACTTAGTTATAGAGTCTAGACTTATACTTCTCAAACTATCTTGACCATTATGGAGAATGCTGCCACTATGACTTATATTGTGTTGACGTTCTGAACGCTCTAGATAAAAAACAGAAGTGGTTTATTTATTTCTTACTAAGTTAAATTACATCCATTATGGAGAATGCTGCCACTATGACTTATATTGTGTTGATGTTCTGAACTATCTAGATAAAAAACAGAAGTGGTTTATTTATTTCTTACTAAGTTAAATTACATCCATACTGGTTGTATTACCTGAATATACATGCAGCAAAAACAGGGGAGGCATCACAACTTCACAAGCGAGGTCCCACTTCCAATTCCACCAAGGTTAGATCCAACTGTAGCATTGATCTGAAAGATTGATTGATTATCCAATGTAGGCAACTAAATGTAAGCAGGAAGACTGAGTAAGTGGGCTATATATTTATTAAAGATTTACAAATAATTGACACCACGTGAGTAGTACGTGATCATACAATGAGAAAAAATTGCAATGCTGGTAAATTTTGGCTAATGAGGAGCTAGCGGTATTATTTGTAAAAACCTCAAGTTATCAAATGAACTCAAAGTCTGGAGTCGACAAGCTTAGGTTAGGCATTTACTGTTAGTCAACACAAGGCCTGAATGATGATGATGCTGAAGACTGATGTTCTGAATTCTATATCTAAAAAAATATCGATCAATTTTAATGTGGGTGGGTTGGTATGGGCTGGGGTGGGCTACTGCTTAGAAGATTCTACAGTAAGTTGGTTTTGCTTTGACCACACCCACCCCACCAAGTGTGTGATCCACTGATGGTGTAATTTAAGCCACACCTCAATAAACGACACAGCTCAGCTCAGGGGAGGAGGGTCAGGGGTTTGATGAATGGATGGGTAATGGGATTTGGAAAATGTTTGACAAAGACAAACACTACAACACAAGGACAACATTCATCTCGGCAATAAGCAGCTGCACATCATTTGCCCTCAATCTGTTGTCAGAAGGAAACAAAGGAATGAATACAGGGAGTCAGCTTGTTTCCCCAGAGCATTTAATTCATAATGCATTCGCCAGGTTGTGGCGGCTCCCAGCAGATAGCATCACTATCTAGTGGCCCTGGTTCCATTTGGGTGGGGTATGGGGGTTCAGGTCTTCTGAAATTTTCAGACATCCCTGACATGTGTGTGGACTGTTTGTTAGGTAATGATCTGGAACACACTACTTGGAAGGAAGTGGAACTAAAGGCTCATGTGGGGATGTGAGGGTTACCTGCATGGATCTGTGCTACAACAAGGTTCGTGGCTTTCCAGTGCAGGGAGTCAAGAAGAGCTGAAACCTGGAACAATGACCCAACCAGATGCTAAGTAGGGGAAATCAGAGGGTGTGGTAAACCAGCACCTGAATGTACCTCAGTGAGATGGATGGGCCGCCCTGGAGTCCACTAAGGAGGGCATTGCTTCTCTTGGTGATCTGCCTGAGCTTGCAGGATGGCATGTGGAAGAATGACCCACCACTGAGAAGTTCTGTAGGGCACAAAGGGATCCCCCAACTCTTGTGGGCATGGGGCAACAGGCTGAAGCCAAAGCAACAGAGATTGACTCTGGTAGTCACCACATTCACTGGGAGGACAACCTCCTGTGCAGTGAGCCTAAGGCTCCCGGGCATGGGACATAAATGGCCCTGGTGATCTCCCAATGCTACAGGGTCTTCTTGTTGGTGCTGACTGACAAAACACCTCTTGCAGGAAATCTAGGCCAAGTAAAGACCTTTGCAAGTTTTCATCCTCACTTCTGTTGGCCTACGGCCACAAATTCCTCAGAAGTGTTTTGTAGGACTTGTGTGACCTGCCAGGACAGTAGAAAGATAGGGCAGAGGCTCAAAGCTGCCCTTAATTCCTTGCCTGTCATTAGCACCCTCTTTGAGAGGATGGGGATCAACATTGTAGGGCCTACAGATACCCAGAATGCATCAGGGAACAGGTTTATCCTAGTTCTGGTAGTTCAAGCCACTAGGCACCCAGAGGCAATCTGACTACTACTGAACCTGCAATGGCAAAGGTACCGATGGCGATATTTACCCAAGTGGGTTACCCCAAAGAACTTGTGTCTGGCAGGGACACAAACTTTTTATATGCAGTCAAAGTGGAAGGAGTGTGGGGTACCATCCACAAACCAATGGGCATGATCAGAGCCCTGTCTGAGGTCATGAAGAATTAGTGGGATATCCTCCTCCATGCCTGTTTGCTTACAGAGACGTGCCACAGAGATTAGTGAGTTTCAGCCCCTTTGAAGTGTTGTATAGGTATCCAGTCAGATGACCTCTGAGTTTGGTGAACGAAGGGTAGAAGGAAGCTCCCAGGATGGTACCCCTGGATAAAGGGAGCTACATACTGGACTTCAGAAGCCAGATGGTTAAGTTATGGCAGCAATCTTCCATTAACCTTGAAGCCAGCCAGGAAGTCATAAAGGAGTGGTATGATTAAATGCAAATATGCAACTGGGTGTGAGTGTTTGAACAGTTTCAACACTCCATCCATCATTTTATTTTGTGATGTTGCTATGTGCACCCTAAGTGGCTATGGGTATACCCTGACGTAGGTCTCTTGCTCACTGCTCCACTGCATTCAAGCTAACTGGGCTGATGAGAGGTGATACCGAGAAACCAGACCCAGGATGCTTGTTTCTGGTCCAAGAAAGACCTGGCATTTTGGGCTAGACTGTTCCTATGGGGACCAGGGTCAAGACTGATTTACATACTGCTGGGCCAAAACAGGGGTGACGTGGTGAGTAAAATAACAATGGATTAAACCCAGATCTGTGTCTGGGGGTGATTGTTTGAAAAGTTTCAACACTCCCTCCATCATATTTTGTGTTGTTGCTATGACAAAAATGCTACTACTGTGGTGTTTCAATCTGGTCAGAAAGTGTGGGTGATGGATCCCGTATAGCCCAAGTTCCTCCAGGACCACTGGAATGGACCATATGAGGTGACTGAAAGAAAGGGTTGGGCCACATGCCTGGTGAACCTCAAACCCCAAGTCAACTTGATAGGGTGCTGCACGTAAATCACCTCAAACCACACTTTGGGAGGTCAGTGCTCATCATGCTGTTGGTGACATATGGAGAAGAGGAATAGGAGAGTGATCTTCTCCATGACCTTTTGGACTCCAAGGAAAATGATGAGTCTGAGCACCAAGTAATCCTTTCCCCCACCCTCACTCCTGGAAAACAGAAAGACAGTACTCTTTTTTTCTCCCTTATCCCTGCTGTGTACACATGATGTGGGCACAGTGGATATTGTCCCTGTTAAGAATAAATCTTATAGGAAGTCAGATAAGGTGAGGTCCAGCATATTGGCTGAAGAGTCTAAAACGCTGGAGTTGGGGGGGTGATAGATCCCTCCAGTAGCTCCATGCCCAGTCATGTGGTTTTAGTGCCAAAAGCTGCCCCACTGGGCTCCAAACCTGAACTGTGGTGCTATGTGGATTACAGAGGGATACATTCTGTGACTAAGGGCCTGATTATAATCTTGTCGGATGAGCTACTCCATCATAAACGTCCCATTAAATCCTAAGGAACTTGTAACATGGTGGGCGAGATAACCATCATGTTTGCAACGGAGTATCCCTTGCACCAAGTTTTTAATCAGGTCCTAAGACTGATGCTCCCCCATCCCCTGGGTGGATGAGCTGATTGCTCTGTTAGGGACTGCCCAGTATTTCGATACCTTTGATCTTACATAAGAGTACTGGCAGCAAAGGAGAGGTCAGTTTTCTTCACTGCAGAGGGCCACTATGAGTTTAGGTGATGCCTTTGGATTAAAGAATGCCTTTGCCACCTTCCAGAGGCTGGTGAACCAGGTACTTGCTGGTATGGAGGCCTCCTCTGCTGCTTATCTGGATGGCATTGCTGTCTTCAGCAGCAGCTGGAAGGACCACCTTTTTAACCCCATGTCATGCTACCTGCTCTGCAACAGGTAGGCCTGAATATCAAGGCAAATAATTGCCAAACAGGGCAAGGGTGTGTGCTGTACTTGGGACACTTGGTGGCTGGGGGGATGGTGCAACCCCTTCATGCCAAGATAGAAACCATCATGGCCTGGCTGCCCCTTAAAACCCAGACTGAGGTCAAAGCACTTAGGGGCCTCACTGGGTAGTCTAATAGGTGTGCACCATTGTTACCCCCTTGACTCCCTGAAGCAAGCCATGTGTACAGCTCCTGTGCTCAAGGCCCTTGATTTCTCACAGGAGGGTATCATTCAGACAGATGCCTCAGAGCATGGCAAAGGGGCAGTACTATCCCAACTTAATGAAGAGGACCTAGATTAACCTGTAGCCTTCATCTTCATATCTGTTTGCCACTCCTGATTCAGACTGTCTATAGGCCTCTCAGGCATTTTCATATTGCTCGTAATTTACCCAGAGGTGTCAGAGTGCTTTGCAATAGAGTGAAGTAAATTACATAAGGGAAAGAGTATCATGGTTGTAGGTATCACTACTTATATGTACAACAGTTACTTGTGGTTTGAGTTACAGATTAAGAAGTTTCAATATTCACTCAAGATTATATACTAAGAAAAGGTGGAATGATTAGAGTTACACAAATACATAATTACAAAATTGAGACAGAGGGTCATAGTAGCTATTGTTAGTGTCATGTAACAATCAAAGTCATGACCTGGGATCATGGTGTGTGTGGCTAGAGGGGAGCTTGGCGAGGAGAATTATCAAAGTGTCTTTGGAAGAGAAGAGTTTTAAGATCTGTTTTGAAAATCCAGAAAGAGGCAGTGGTGCAAAGGTTTGGATAAAGTGAGTTCCAAATTCTAGTTTCATTACCTGAGACGGATTGCACAATAAGTCTTTCCTGTTTGAAATTAGGAGGCTCAAGCAGTAGATTTTCAGCATTGTGTGAAGTTCTGGAGCCACCTGATAATTTGAGTTTATTAGTCAGGTAGTGAAGGGTGGAAATGTGTATGGCTTAATGGGTGATGCAAGCAGACCTATATATTGACCTAGCTTCAATGGGAAGCCAGTGCAGAGAAATCAGTATGGTTGTAACATGGCAATTTCTTTTAGCCCCATAGAACACGCCGCTAAATGGAAGCTGGATTTTAGAGGAGTTAGTTGGGTTTTGGGGAGGCCTGCAAGGAGAGAATTACGGTAGTCCAGTTTGAAGAGTACCAAAGATTGAACCAGAGTTTTCAGGTCTTGTTCAGGAATGAAACGCAGAATCCCAGAGAAGGCGCAGTTGGAACCTTAAGGTCTTGACCATGGTGTTGATTTGGGAATGGAGGTTGAGTCTTCAGTCCAGGATGACACCTACGGATTTGGCACTGTCAACAATGGTAGATTTGACGTTAAGAATGTTCAGACTATTCATCCATGATTAAACAGGTGGTGGAGAGTTAGAGGTTCAGAAAAGAAGGAACTTGGTTTTGGAGTGATTCAGAATTAGATGATGAGACGCCATCCATTCTTGGATGGAGTTGAAGGTGGTGGGGAAGATTAAAATGTTGATTGCGGAGGACACCTTTAGGTAGAGTTTGGTGTTGCCAGCAAAGATATGATAATGGATTGCAGACTTTTTTAGTAGGTTTCCTAGCGGTTCAGTGTAAAGATTGAAAAGGGTGGGCAGTAGGATCGAGCCTTGAGGGCTACCTTGATCTACAGCCTTTGATCAAGAAAGACAGTTTGCAATTTTATTCATCTTGGATCCGCCATAAGGTATGATTCAAACTATTTGAGTACTGTGCCTTCAAATCCCATTCTTTGTTTTAGTGTTTACAGAATAGTGTTATGGTTTACAGTGTCAAAGGTTGCAGAAAGATACAGAAGGATCAAGATACAGTAATTGCCTGAGCTGAGCATTCACAGGGCATCGTCAATAACTTGTAGCAGCGCTGTTTGAGTGCTGCTGCCTTGATTGAAGCTGGAATGAAATTCATCAAGAAGGTTGTTCTCCTTAATATGTTAGGAGAGTTGCTCTCAGGAAACTTATAAAGTGCACTACATACCTGTGAGGGTCTCAAGGTACTGGCGGGCCGGGGTGACGCTGCTATTGATCGAAGAGCCAGGTCTTGAGTAGTCTATTGAAGGCCAGTAGGTCTTGGGTCTGCCGTAGGTTGGTGGGGAGGGTGTTCCAGGTCTTTGTGGCGAGGTGGGAGAAGGATCTACCTCCGGCTGTCGTTCTTTGGATGCGGGGGACAGTGGCGAGGGCGAGGTCGGCAGAGCGGAGCTTGCGGGTGGGGGTATAGAAGCTGAGTCGTCTGTTGAGGTCCGCTGGGCCGGTGTTGTGGAGGGCTTTGTGTGCATGGATGAGGAGATTGAAGGTTATCCTCTTGTTGATGGGGAGCCAGTGTAGGTCTCTCAGGTGGGGAGAGATGTGGCTGTGGTGGGAGATATCGAGGATAAGACGTGCCGAGGCATTTTGGATGTGTTGTAGCGGTCGTAGGAGTTTGCCTGATGCTCCTGCGTAGAAGGCGTTACCGTAGTCCAGCCTGCTGGCGACAAGGGCCTTGGTGACTGTTCTTCTTGTTTCAGTGGGGATCCATTTGAAGATCCTGAGTAGCATTTGGAGGGTTTTGAAGCAGGAGGAGGAGATGGCGTTGACCTGCTTAGTCATGGTGAGGGTGGAGTCGAGGATGACCTCCAGGTTGCGTGCGTGGTCTGTGGGGGTCGGAGCAGTTCCCAGTGTGGTCAGCCACCAGGAGTCGTCCCAGGCCGACGGGGTGGACCCAAAGATCAGGACCTCCGTCTTGTCCGAGTTCATCTCCAGTTGGCTGATCCTGATCAGCTTGGTGTCCTCAGCTTAGGAGATGATGTTGAGGTTGTGTTGAATGTCGACGTGGGCACGGTGTGCCATGTAGATGTTGAACAGAGTTGGGCTGAGGGACGAGCCCTGGGGTACGCGGCAGATGATCTCGGTAGCATTGGAGTGTAAGGGGGGAGGCGGACTCTCTGGGTCTACCGGAGAGGAAGGATGTGGTCCAGTCCAGGGCCTTCCCTTGGATTCCGGCTTTGTGTAGGCGTGTGCGTAGGGTGCGGTGGCAGACTGTGTCGAAGGCGGCTGACAGGTCCAGGAGGATGAGGGCTGCTGTTTCTCCATTGTCTAGCAGGGTCCTGATGTCAGCTGTGGCGGCGATGAGGGCGGTTTCGGTGCAGTGATTGCTGCAGAAGCCGGACTGGGATGGGTCCAGGATGTTGTTGTCTTCGAGGTAGCGGTCAGCTGTTTGTTGATGATTTTCTCGGTGACCTTAGCCGGAAATGGGAGCAGGGAGATGGGCCGGAAGTTCTTGAGGTCCTTGGGGTCCGCCTTTGGTTTCTTGAGTAAGGCGTTGATCTCGGCGTGTTCCAGCTTTCCAGGAAGGTTCCTGTCTTGAAGAGATGTTGATGGCCTTGCTGAGATGGGGTGCGATGGATGCGCTGGCTTTGTTGAAGATGTGGTGGGGGCATGGGTCTAGCGGTGAGCCGGAGTGGATGGTCCTCATGATATTGCTGGGGTCCTTGTCGCTGACGTTTGTCCAGAAGAGTTGATGGTTGGTGCGTGTGGTGGTAGTGAGATTGGTGGTTGTCGGGCGGTCATGGCGTTGAAGCTGTCGTGGATGTCGGTGATCTTGCGGTGGAAGAAGGTGGCCAGTGAGTCGCATAGGTCTTGCAATGACGGGATGTTGTTGGCATTGGAGCTGGGGTTGGAGAGTTCCTTCATGATGTTGAAGAGCTCCTTGCTATTGTGTGCATTGTTGTCTAGGCGGTCCTTGAATGAGGCCCCCTTGGCGGCTCTAATGAGTTGGTGATGTCTGCGGGTGGCGTTCTTGTGGGTGGTGTGGCTGTCTGGTGATCGTTCGCGGAGCCAGTTCTTCTCCAGTTTTCGGCATGTTCTATTGGAGGCCTGTAGGTCTTCGGGGAACCAGGTGGCTTTCTTGCTGGTGTGGCTGTTGGAGGGTGTCTTGAGCTGGGCGAGGGTGTTGGCGCAGTCGTCGATCCATTGTCTGAGGTTGCGGACAGCGTTGTCGGGGTTGGTGGTGTCGGCGGGTGGGTTCTGGGCGAGAGTGATGGTGAGCTGGTCATCTGTGACTTTGCTCCAGCATCGTCGAGGCAGCAGTTGAGTGCGGTGGTGCTTGGTGGGCATCCTGAAAGTAAAATGGATACAGTAGTGGTCGGTCCAGTGGGGTTCGGTGGTGCGGTTGAAGGAGACGTGGGGGATTGCTGTGAAGATGGGCCGGCGGTGTGGGTGGGTGTTGTCACAAGCTGTCTGAGTCCGAGGTTGGCGAGGTTGTCGAGCAGGGTGGTGGAGTTGGTGTTGTTGTTGTTCTCGAGATGAAAGCTCAGGTCTCCAAGGAGGATGTCGTCTGTGGAGGGGAGGGCGTGTGCTGATGAAGTCTATGATGGAGTCGCTGAACTGTGGTCGGGGTTCAGGGGGTCTGTAGATGAGGGTTCCCCTGAGGGTGGTGTTGGGATTGGTGTGGAGTTGGAAGTGCATGTGTTCAGTGGTGCTGAGGGTGTCGTCTGTGTTGGTCGATACTCTGAGGGTGTTCCTGTGGACAATGGCGATTCCTCCTCCTGTTCCATTGGTGCGGTCCCTGCGGGTGATCTTGTATCCTTCCCTAATGGCAATGGCGATGTCGGGTGTGAAGGCAGGGCTCAGCCATGTCTCTGTCATGAAGGTGACGTCAGAGGAGGTAGAGTCGAGGAGGTCCCAGAGCTTGGCGGCATGTTTGTGGGCGGAGCAGGTGTTGAGGAGGATGCATCTGAGGTAGTTGGGTTCCTTGGTGGGCAGTGTGGCTGGCCGGATGCTGGAGAAGTTGCAGTTCCGACAGGTGAATGGTCCTTGGGTGCGCTTCGGGGTTGCCCGGTAGCAGGCGTGTTCATGACCCTCGTTGAGTGCGTGGAGGGTGCTGATGTCGTAGGTCAGTCTGGCGTTGTGGTGTCTCCTGGGTCCAGGGTTTCTGGCGCTGGGCGCGGTCCAGGCGTGGATGGGCGCAGACAGGCTTGCCTTTGGCGCGCCAGCAGCGCAACCGCACATCGGCCGGCATATGTAGGGGAGGGGGGAGGGACAATTGGCTGGGAGGTGGGAGCGGGCCGGGACGCGGGGTGGGAGGGGGAAGAAATGGTGGGAAAGACGTCAGGGAGAGCGGGCAGACAGTAGCAGATGAAAAACAGGCATAGTCAATAGAAAATATCAGAGCAGGATGATAAGAGAATAAATAGGAAAATTAATTAAATTAAAAATGCAGCCGACACAGGCGGGAGCGGGCAGGCTCGAACCCTGAAGCAGAGGGTTGGCTGGCCAAAGGCAGAACAGGTCGCCGCAGAGCTGTGGGGAGAGTGACGTCCTTAGACCAAGGTCTGTGAACTCTACATGAAGTTCCAGAGGAAAAGGTATTGAATTTGAAGCTCTTGAGGAGGGCATATTCAGTGATGACTTCAAAGCTGTGCTCAGAATCTTTGGATTTGCAGTCCTCAAGAGAGGTAGGATAATTGACATGGTCAATAAGTAATTTCACTTTTGCATCGAAGAATTGTGCAAGCTGGTTGGCTGTTGAATCTTCCGACATGCCACTGTGAAGATTAACATCTCCTAGAAAGATCAATTTATCACTTTATGAATAATAGCCACTTGCAAAGTCAGTAAATTCCTCAGTGAAGACAGAGCTGTCACTTGGTGGGTGGTAAATGGCATAAAACCTAAAAGGAGAGCTGTGCTGTACATGAAGTTTCAGAGAAAGGCATTGAATATGAAGAAAGAGCTGCTGGGGAGTTCTCTGAATTGAAGAGAGTGTCTGATGATAGCTGTAATGCCTCCCCCGACGTTACCCACTATATCATTCCTGATAATGGAGTAGTCAGGGATGGAGCAGGAAATCAAGACTAGTGTGTGAGGTGTCATTGAACTAGGTATCAGTGAGAAAAAGTAGATCAAGTTTGTGGTGACTGATGGTGTCTGAGATTTCCATTTTGTGTTTTGTTGCAGATCGAAGGTTGTGAAGCATACAACGCAGCTCTGAGGTGACTGTTTTTATGAAGGGGTATTAGGGCTTTTGGTAGATATAGGTGTGATGTTCCTTTAGGACGGTGCCTGGGTTATAGCTGGCTGGCGTTTAGCATGGGCCAAGGAGGTGATCGGTATAGTGCATTGATTTGTGCTAATTGGAGAAGAGTAGGTGGGGGAGTTAGAGGTAATGGAGCTAGCCAGTAGATTGGAGATTTATATTTGTGATAGATTGTGTGCAGCTCTTTTTGGGTGTGGGAGAAGAGCACTCCTCAGGATTAGGTAGTTGGGGAATTGTGTGCTCACCAAGGGGAGTAGGGAGTCGAGTACAGAAGACATTTTAGAGCTTAAGTGGGAGATGGTAGTTTTGAGCAGGGAGATTGTGGGCTTGAAGTGGCCTAGTTTATTTTCCAGGGTGAGGTGGGCTGAGCATGGAAAGTTATGTAGCTCAATAGGGACTATGGGTTCTGAGGGGAGTTCATCTTGAGAGGTAGAGTTAGAAAGGGGCAGGCATGAGGATGTGGGGCTGTTGGATTTTGGTGTGGAGGGTGTAACGTCATGTGGTGTTGGTTGAAAATACGTGTGAGTGCTGTTGTGGTGTAGATGAAATGCTCAGGACATTCATTTAGAGAGAAAGATGTATTGTGTGTCAAATGTAGTGAAGAAGGGTGAAAGCTGTGGTGGGAAGAAGGTGTGCAGAGTGGGGAAATAGGGGAGTCAATAAAGGCAGGGGCCCAGCTTAGTACTTAGTGAGGAGAGGGGGAGGGGAGATGGCACATTAACTAGGGTGTGTGATTGTGTGGGGGTCAGAGACATGGACAATGTGGAAAATTGTCCAGGAAGCTGGATGAAGGATGTGGGTAGTTCTTCTTGGCAAGTGAAAAGGGGAGGGGAAATGTAGAGGTTGCAGTGTTGGAGTAATGGGTCGAACAGCTGCACAGGAAAGAGGGTGGGATGTTCAGTGGATTAATGAGTGTGGGAAGGGTTTTAGGAAAAGGGAGAGGAAGCAAGGAAAGAAAGGAGTAATTAGTGGAGCAGGTGTACAGGAAAAGGGGTGGGATGTGGAGTGGGGTAAGGGATATGGAAAAGGTTCAGGGTAAAGGGATAGGAAGCAGGGAAGAAGGGTGGAGTGGATAAGAAGGAAGAGCGTATGGTGGAGAGGTCACTGTGTGCTGGGTAGTCTGGCTGTTGGAAATATGGTATGGTTAAGAGGGTAAATTACCTAGTTGGGGGATTTCTTTGAGGTCCTGGGAAAAGGCATGGGGGCAAATGAGAGAGCTGGCCAATAGCTTGGATGGGATGTTGAGGATAAAGTCCAGTCTGGAGAAATTGAGAGAAGGGAAAGTTAGTGAGATGGAGGGGAGCTGATGGCCCAGAGGGGAATCCTATTCCTCTTGGGGGCTCATACTTGAGGTGTCCAGGTGTATTTAGAAAGGTGAGTGTGTAGTGAGGCCGAAGTACATTGGAGAGTCAGGGGGATCGGAGTAACAGGGATGGTGAGAAGGGATGGAAATAGGTGGTCAATAAGAGAGAAACATGTGTCTTCAGCTTAAATCATGACCTTACCGTTGTTGCAAAGAAAGATAGCAAGTGAACCATTGAAGCAAGTGTAGGGGGAAAATTTTAGTTGACAGCTGTGTGGGATTCTGGAGGTGGCTGTAATGTTAAAGGAGTCATGTGATGCTGTTGGTGAAGAAAATGAGGTCTGTTTTGAGCCTTCCATATTGGCCATTGTGGTATCGGTCAACGAAAAGGGAATTAGGAAATTGTTCAAGTATTAGACCTTTTTTGTGAGGCTTTGGAGCATTTGGGAGGATAAATGATCTTGTAGTGGTTGGCTCCATCCTTCACTTGCGTTATCGATATTATTTTAGAGTAGAGAGTGTGCAGCCGGGATGATGGTGGGGTAAGAGCAGTGGCAGCATAGAGAAGCAAAAAGAGGCAAAGGCACATAACTCAGGGAGTCTAGGTAAGACAGGTAAAAAGAGAGGAGAGAACAAACGTTTTTTACCAGTTGAGGGTTAAGACATGCTTAATCTGCTGACCTACGCTCATGTAGGAAGGAACAGGTAGGGCCACCAGGAGAGTCGTTTCACCGGCAACATAAAGTAGATTGCAAACGCCCTTAAAATTAATTTAGGAATGATCCAGGCCACAGTCAGTGAGAAAAAAAGAGTTAAGTTTAAAGTGAGAGATTACAGTAGGAATTAGAGTCAACTTAGATGAGCAAAGTAAACCGCTGTGGCTTTCGCTAGAAACACTCTTCTGAAGATTTGCATTTTGCCCATTAGTTCTCTATCAGAGGGGAAGTTCCAAGATGTCTGCCAATCCTGTGAAGCAGCTAGCTTGAGTAAAGCAGATAGGAAGGTGAGTAGTCCTTCCACAGTTTTGTTACACTACCTTGATAGGATGGTAAATAGTTCTCCCACAGTTTCAATTCTATTGCCTCGATACGAGGGTGAGTGGACCCAGAATAGTGATAGGTAATTCCTATGTGCAGTTCAATTACCAGAGGTAGACTGCCATTTTAGGATGAGGTCAGCATACAGGCGAGGGGAGAGAGGGCCCCCAAAAGGAAGAGATGGCTTAAGCCTGGAGAGACCCCCAATTGGGACCGTAACCCCAAAAAACAGCACCCAAACATACACAATTGACCATCAGGAACTTCCGTAGCAGATCAACTCCAGCAGCACTGAAAGTGTAAACCATGGAGCTCCTCTGCAGGATGAACCACAAAGCTGGGGTACTCCATACCAATGCTGATGGTCTGTTTAGGTTTTTCCTCCTTAGTGATGAAAACTCCCTAGATGTTGGGTATACCTAGCATTTAAACCTACTTGCCACACATTAAATTCCCCTTTTATTACATATATTTCTCGCCTAAGGTAGGCCCTTAGTAATCCTAAGGGCAGGGTGAAATGTAAGTAAAAGGTAGGACATGTACTTTGATGTTTGGCATGTCCTAGTAGTGACAAACAGCCTATTTCATGTTTCACTACTGTGAGGCCTAACCCTCTAATAAGCCAGCCTTGGGAATTCCTTAATACACTTTTAAGCTTCCTGATCAGAGAGAAATAGATTTTTCTTGTCTCATGTTTCACGTCTTTGGAATGGTAATGATAGATCCTCACTACTGGTGAAGTTGGATTCAAAGTTACTGTTTTAGTAATGTCATTTTTAGAAAGTGGACATTTCTCTGCACTTACTGCTCTTTGTGCCTAACAGCTGGTCTACAATACATGTCTGGGGTGGGTGACAGCTATACTTCGTGAATTCCCTCTAGACAGCTACAAAAACAAGAAGGTGATGCTCATCTGCATTCTGAGCACTCATCTGCATTCATCTGCGTTCTGATAGGTCTTCCTGGGTGTAGAGGAATGTAAGGGGCTGACACTTACACTTCAGTGGGTAGCGTCCTGTCCACACACAAAGCACTGATTTACCCCCTCCCCCCACCCACAGATAGCCTGGTGGGCAGGACAGGGTTGAAAGGGATCTTTATGCACTTCAGAGAGCTGCTTTGAAGTCACCGGTTACATCAAAGACCCTTTTTGAGTATAAATACTGGGCCACTGACCTCTTAAAATCAGACATTTCTGGGTCTTGAACTGAACCTCTGTCAAAAGGACTGCTGTGCTCATTAAATGACTCAACTGGACTGCTTTTCTGGAAGGACTGCTTTTCTGCTCTTGCCCTGCTACTCCCTGACTCTCCCTCCAAGTGACCTCCAAGTGCTTGCCAGCTTGCCTCCTGTTTTCTGACATCTCAGGGATATGAAAGACTTCCTGCAGTTCTGCTGGAGCTGCTGGACGCTGCCTTCTGTGAGTCCTAACCTTGCCTGTGGTGCCCTCTACAAGTTCTGGGCCTCAGAAATGGGTTCGAGACCTATATATTTCTAAACAAGCAATGAATCAAAACTTATTAAATTGAAAGGCATATGTTATTTAAACAGCCCTGCTCAATCAATGATGAACATAAAAGAATAGGCAACAGCAACAAACTCCAAATATATATGCAATATTTTTAATCTATTGTCATATTAAAGTTTTGAAAGCGAATTCACAATATTATATACATTGCTCCGTATTAGAGCGTGCAGTATAGCAAAGGGTGTCAAAAGAGCGTGAAGGTGATAAGGTGAAAAGAAAGGAAATCACACAAGATTATAAAGGTAATTTAAATAATTCAAAAAACACCAGCCAATGAAAGCTGGAACAGTATGTCCTGGCCACTTCAATTAGTCCACACACAATCCCTAATGTTATTCTGAGACATAGGATGTAAAAAATGTCTGCACTATATCACAGAGGGAGATATAGTTAGTGGTCCAGGTTTTTGGTAAGTGTCGACGTTTCGACTCGTCTTGCGGCCTTGCGGTTGATTATGCCTGGGCCATGCGAGTCTTCTTCAGGACATATTGGACGGGGCAACACAGGGATCTCTTTGTTGACCCTGTGAAAGATATAAATGACCATAAGGATTGGGGCTGTTGCCTAATCACTAAAACAAGGGCAGAAGTCCAGAAGTGCTTACCCTTCTCGGGATGTAGTGGTCGTTATTCCCACTCCAAATGGGCTCAGTCCATATGAATCCAGATAGGAAAGGATAGGATAGGAAACCCTAAAATATTGAAGAGGTAACCTTTTATTATTTTTACTCGGATGTGAATGGTTTGAATTTATTATGAACCATACATATAAATTTTACATAGGCTCCCCATTGGTTTTCCAGAATACCAGGACAATAAGATTTTTCTGGATTCATATGGACTGAGCCCATTTGGAGTGGGAATAACGACCACTACATCCCGAGAAGGGTAAGCACTTCTGGACTTCTGCCCTTGTTTTAGTGATTAGGCAACAGCCCCAATCCTTATGGTCATTTATATCTTTCACAGGGTCAACAAAGAGATCCCTGTGTTGCCCCGTCCAATATGTCCTGAAGAAGACTCGCATGGCCCAGGCATAATCAACCGCAAGGCCGCAAGACGAGTCGAAACGTCGACACTTACCAAAAACCTGGACCACTAACTATATCTCCCTCTGTGATATAGTGCAGACATTTTTTACATCCTATGTCTCAGAATAACATTAGGGATTGTATGTGGACTAATTGAAGTGGCCAGGACATACTGTTCCAGCTTTCATTGGCTGGTGTTTTTTGAATTATTTAAATTACCTTTATAATCTTGTGTGATTTCCTTTCTTTTCACCTTATCACCTTCACGCTCTTTTGACACCCTTTGCTATACTGCACGCTCTAATACGGGGCAATGTATATAATATTGTGAATTCGCTTTCAATACTTTAATATGACAATAGATTAAAAATATTGCATATATATTTGGAGTTTGTTGCTGTTGCCTATTCTTTTATGTTCATCATTGATTGAGCAGGGCTGTTTAAATAACATATGCCTTTCAATTGAATAAGTTTTGATTCATTGCTTGTTTAGAAATATATAGGTCTCGGACCGTTGTTTGTTTATATCAGTACAATACCCAGGTCCAGTACCTTTTGGGTTACCCCATTTCATTAATGGTCAGAAATGGGTTCAGCAGCTGTTTTGCTTCAAAACCAACACATCATCACCTTTGCATTGATCGGACGTACAGGTTGTTCGATGACAGCGGTTCTACAGCCTGTGCTTTCAGACGAAGATGCTCTCCGCTACTTGATGACGACACATTTGCTTCACCTCAGCAAAGCTCGATGACAATGCAGTGACCCCACTGCTTGTAAAAGATCAATGCATCGTGCCCTCAGCATTGACGTTCAGCTTCATCCAAGGTACTTTTCAGCATAATCAGTGTATGGCAAAGCTACTCCACAGGCATCCTGTCAGGAAGACCCACTCCCCTCACACCTAGGCCTTCTTTGTTCCCATGTCTGTAAAGAATATAGAACCCACAACAGGAGAGCCGTTCACAGTCATGTGACCCAGGACACTGGCAGAAAGTCACAGTTGTTTTGAACAGAAAAATGGCAACTTTCGTAAATTGGCATTTCCAAAATTGCAAATTAAAATCTGACATCAGCATTAAAGAAGATTTAAAATTACAATTCATTTAAACATGTAGAGCAAATCTATCCGGTCCCAAACTGAAGATATCACTTATTGTTTGAGATAAGGGAACCCATTGTTAATCTGTAGGAAAAATAGCCTTACAGCAGTGAAAAACAGATTTTTTAGTATTTCACTGTCAGGACATGTAAAACTTAAACCCACACGTCCTACTATTTAAATACCAAGCTCCCTGCCATATGAGCCTTTAGGGCCTTCCTTAGGGGTGACATATAAGCGTAAAAAAGAAGGGTTAGGCCTGTCAAAGAGTTTTATTTTGTCAGGTTGAAATGGCAGTTTAAAACTGCACTACAGGCTGCAGTGGCAGGCCTGAGACATGTTTTAAATGGCTACTTTTTTGGTGGCACAATGAGTGTTGCAGCCCACTAGTAGCATTTAATTTACAGGCACTAGGCACATGTAGTACCATATAAAAGGGGTGAATACGTAAATTGAACATGTCAATATGTGTAGGTCAATTTCATCATGCTTTAGAGAGAGAACACAAGCAGAGAACCACTGGTTAGAGGGGGCATAGTGCACAGGGTCTTAATGCCAACAAAAATTGATTAAGCAAAAACAAGACTTGAAGACAATAAGTTTGGGAAAATATCAAGGCAATGATTTCAGGGTTAACAATCACATTTTCTGCAAGAGTGCAGAAGGGGTGTGTGTATTTTTTTCACGTCTTCACTGCATCCTCTAAAACCAAATTTTGTAATTTTTACCACACTGCAGCTCAGTGACCAACTTTGCTCCAATGCACTGCATTGGATATGGTGGAAAACATAGTGCAGAGCCATTTCTATGAAGTTTGGCCTGTTGCTGAAGTGATCCCCTGTGCGGGCACTTTAAAAGTCTGGTTTGCATGATACACAACCTGTCAGAGTCTTGTGAGC
This sequence comes from Lissotriton vulgaris, assembly GCF_964263255.1. Lineage (NCBI taxonomy): Eukaryota > Metazoa > Chordata > Amphibia > Caudata > Salamandridae > Lissotriton > Lissotriton vulgaris. The sequence continues at coordinate 411,341,371 of NC_141693.1, read as the reverse complement.
ACTGTCTGGCAAAGGATTTGAACTGGAATCATACACTTTCAATACAAATTGTTATATCTAGAAAAGCAGGGAAGGATCCCACATACTGGATGTGACTGCTTGAAGGAGGCATTCTGGGGCAGATTTACAAGGAACTGACGCATCTGCATAGATACATCAGTTTACTTGCTCCAGCGTCAAATGTCCTTGCGCCACCATGGACGCATCTGTTGGCCCAAAAGTCACACATTGCTGGAGTTGTGTTGCAGCATGACACAACTCTAGCAATGTATTTTGATTCCTATATTTACTGTACTGCGTTACTCCTTAGGCCTGATTCAAGCAGGTGTACGTTTTTGACTCAGTGGCGTCCTAAAAGTGGCACAGTGAAATCTTGTAGATTTCACTGCGCCACTTTTACCGGGCCTTGATGTGTGGGAAGGTCCAACCTGCATACATTATACCTGATGCAGGCGCAGGGCTTTACAACGTGACGCATCTCTATGGATGTGTCCCATTGAAAATAAGACGCATTGTTTGCACCGCCTTTGCGACAAAAAAAGTGACGCAATGGCGGCGCAAGGAGACTCAAGGGGCTTGAAAATCTACCCCTATATTTTTTATGCAAACACTAGTCTGGTTAACTTATTAGACCGGACCTTGCATCAGACACTGTGGCTGCTTGCGGGGATCCACCCCAGTAATACCTCCCTTATGCTAAGCTATGATAAGCAGCACAATGTAATATTTGTGCTGAGAATTAGGAACCTTTCCTATGCAAAATACTTTTTGCACTGGAAAGAAAATACCTGTGTGTTGCCTAGGTAACCTTGGGCTAAAAATCGCCCAATTATTCCATACTTTGCTGAGAGCAGAGCTTGGTAACACAAACAGTCAATTACTGCCCTCTGCTCTGCACTTATAGATTTTTCTACTGAATGCCTGTGCTACAGATGGAAAAATGAAACAGAGCCCTTTTGCATCAATATAAAGCACATAAAGGGATCATGATAGGGCTTCGAGAGGTAAGCTATGATAGCGCCTTAAACAAGTGCTTTAAAATTTTGCAGCACTGAGGGACAACCTGCCTCAGCTTCAGAAATGAAAGCTGCATTTGAAAAGTAACACGCAGTTATTCTGTGCAACAAAGTGAGAAAATGAGCTCTGGAATGCAGACTTTAGCCAGACACTTTTGATTTAATAATTTATGTAACCCATGTGCGAGTAATTCATAACTTGATTTAAATGTATTTTAGTTTCGTTTTTGTTCTCATTATGAAAATATGATTTTAATTTGGGAAAGTGTTAAAAGTGTACATTAGTTGAATATAAATTGTATTCGAACTTGCGACATTTTTATAATGTAGAAAAACAGAAACCGCTCCTAATTAACTATTGCTTTCAGAAAGTTTCTCATGGCCTTCAAGGTAAGCAAAGACATTTCTCTCCCTGTTAAGAGAACAACTGCATAATTTATAGTTGTGACCTCGGAGCTGTATCTCTGTAGTAGCTGGGAGGTTTAAACAAAGCCTCTTTTAATTCTTTGCTTTAGTGAGAATAGAAAACACACTTTATTTTAAGAATGCATTAATATGTTACATTTAATGTTTCTTGCTTAATTAAAAAGTTCTTTTGTAAGTCATGTTATGTGTTTAGCTAAGAAATACAATGTTTTCTTTAAAGGAAGGTTAGGAGATGAAAATATATTAAATAAAATGCAGAATGTGCTGTGGGAAGGACTTTCACTTTCTGATAAGATGAGGTATTCAGTTGTCCAGGTGTCCTTGTGGAGAAAGCTGGAAGATGAAGTCATGCTACATGCTTTGAACGTTATTCTCTGATCAAAGCGTTTCTAGTTTAGGAGTTTCCAGAATGCTTGCAGAATTCTTGCAGAGACCTTTTCGAGAGGCAGAAGCCTTGCAGACAAAGGGCTGCAAAGGAGTTTCAGACTCCGACACAGAACTGAAAGAAGAGGAGTATATGTGATTTGCAGATGCAGGGAAGGAGAGGGCATACTTGATGGATAGTGTAACAAATGCACACGAAGGCAGTTCAGAAGTAGGTTTAGTTCCATTCTGTCTTTTATCAAGATCCCAAGCTTTAAGCTTTGCCAATTGGCTTTGTCAAGGCTTATTTGTTTAATGTTTGACTTCTCTTCTCATTGTGATTTATGACTGACATCATTTGTGCCTCACTGTCTTAGACAGGTATTGTTTCTTCATGGAACGCTTGTGTGGCAATTAATATGCATGTACTAACTTACATTTTCTGTTTTCAATTCTGTAACCTGATTGATCTCCGACTAATAAATGAAGAGTCAGAGAACCTAAACTTCCACGCAGGGCTAATTCCACCACGGTGCGAGTGGAAGGGGCTGCACGAGGCGTCGCGGTGCTTGTGACAAGCCCAGCTCATCATGCAGCACAGTGGAGCTGTGCTCATGACGAGCTGGGCTCGTCACGACTCCGCCCACTCCTTCAGAGCGCCCGCACAGGCAGGGAATTAGCCCCGCGTGGGCCGTTTGTGGCAGTTATGACAAGCTTAGCTCGTAATGTGATGAAAAGCAGCGAGACTCCCAAGACTTTCGTTACCGCTGGGTGCAAACCACCTCTAATTCACTCTAAGATTAGTGATCAAAATAAAGAGGCCGGCGCTGGGAGTTGGAAGGCGAAGAACAAGTTTATTGCTCTAGAGGAGAGTACATCACTTCGGACACCGGGGCTATCGTCAGGAGGTGCTCTAACTGCATCTCTGAGGCCTGGCCTTTTATATGTTTCTTTTGTCACTTTATTGCATGGTTAAACATTCCTGGCATCAGTTTATAACATAGTGAAACATCCCTGGAATCCCTGCCTTTAAGCTAGTTCCCACACAAGTCCAGTAGCAAATGTTCCCCCACCCGGATCTTACAGATGATCGATATCTCGCAGCTGGACATTCCGACAGGAACTAAAACAAATGGGATCGGTCAGAAAAAGGGGTCGGGTCACTGATTAAATTCCGGCCCCTTTGTTGGTGGAGCAAGTTCTATTGTTACGTGGGCAATAAACTAGCGGGCAGATTCATGAAGCTTAATTGCGCTCGCAAAGGGCCAGATTCTCAGAATCTGGCCCTTTGCGAGCACAATTTTTGCATTTGGGATTCATCATCCCAAATGCAAAAATCGGTAATAGCGAATTCGCAAATTTGCGAGGAATTAAAATTAAGGAATCTCTATTTGAGATTCCTTAAATGCAATTCATCATCCATTTTTAAATTGCGAAATCGCAATTTCGGGCCGCTATTTACCGCGAGGTCAAACCTCGTGGTAAATACCAAAAACTTAGAAAAATGGTTTTAAAAGCATTTTTCTACGTTGCATGTTGCACACACACATGTCCTTTGGACATGTGTGTGCGCAACACCAATGTAGTTTACCTTTCAGGGGTGCTACAGGGTGTCCTTTGGACACCCCTAGCACCTTGAAATCGCATCCTTATTTGCGATTAGCAAATTGCTAATCGCAAATAAGGAATAACTCCCCATAGGAATGAATGGGGAGTTATTCCTTATTTGCGATTAGCAATTTGCTAATCGCAAATAAGGAATGTGTAGGAATCGCATTTTATTTTGCGATTCCTACATGAATCCCGTTTTGCGAGTCTGTAATAGCGATTCCTTATGAATCGCTATTACTGACTCGCAAAATGGGTCTTTGATGAATCTGGGAGTAAGTCCGCAGGGGTTGCTTAGCACCTGGGACCGGATTGAGTAGCCAGGTGCAGTGGAGGAGGTTATCAGAGGGGCCGGATCGTGCGCAGAGGATGAAAGGACAAGTGGGTTTGGTGCGGGAAGTGGCTCTAAGGTATTGTCAAGCTGACATGGTTTTACGACCCTGGTATGTGTGCTCGGGTTTAGTCAGAGCGCAGGGGGATGAGGGCGGCCGGGGTGATGCGCAGGTGACCAGCAATGTGGAAAATGGCTGCAGAGACTTAAACGGTTGTCGTTTACGCCCTCATAGGGGCCTTCGTTCCACAAGATGGTGCCGGCAATGTTCATATTTATCGTCTTATATTCAACAGTCGCCTCTTTGAACATATAGGGGCCAGCTTGTCAGTTTGCATCAATGTCCAAAATGTCCTGTACCTCTCTGTCATACATTGCTTTTATGTTTTCGCACCGAGTGTCCAAAGTCACAGATGGAACTTTGAACTACTTGCCGCATATTGCATTTTGGGGCCATTGACTCAGCGCCACTCGAGCTCCCTGGTGACTGCTAGTGCTTGCTGGTCCCCCCCGCTGCCGCATCGGAAGATCTCGCGGCTGCCGTGCGGGGGGACCACAGCCCCCAGAGGTCTTTGCTGCTGACCCCGCCCACCTCTACCCATTTCCGTGCCCGGGAGGCGCTTAAATCATCGGCGCTCCCTTGGGGGAGCGGGAACTTTGAACTTCTTGCAGCATATTGCATTTTGGGGCCATTGACTCACCACCACTCGAGCTCCCTGGTGACTGCTGGTGCTTGCTGGTCCCCCCCGCTGCCGCATCCGAAGATCTCGTGGCCGCCATGCGGGGGGACCACAGCCCCCAGAGGTCTTTGCTGCTGACCCCGCCCACCTGTACCCATTTCCGCGCCGGGGAGGCACTTAAATCATCAGCACTCCCCCCGTGTCGCGGGACGGTGCCGGGCAAAGCCCGGGCCAAGGGCGGGCCCGTTGTAGCCCGTTAGAGACCGTTTGAGACCGGGCCGGGCCCCCCCTCTTTATAGATTTATTTATTTATTTATTGCTACTTCATCACACAGATATCTTGTATGTATGTCGTACCTTTCTTATTATATTGTATAAGTTGATATTTATTAAATCATCGGCGCTCCCTTGGGGGAGCGGGAACTTTGAACTTCTTGCCGCATATTGCATTTTGGGGCCATTGACTCACCGCCACTCGAGCTCCCTGGTGACTGCTGGTGCTTGCTGGTCCCCCCAGCTGCCGCATTGGAAGATCTCGCGGCCGCCATGCGGGGGGACCTCAGCCCCCAGAGGTCTTTGCTGCTGACCCCGCCCACCTCTACCCATTTCCGCGCCCGGCAGGTGCTTAAATCATCGGCGCTCCCTAGGGGGAGTGGGAACTTTGAACTTCTTGCCGCATATTGCATTTTGGGGCCATTGACTCACCGCCACTCGAGCTCCCTGGTGACTGCTGGTGCTTGCTGGTCCCCCCACTGCCGCATCGGAAGATCTCACGCCGCAGTGCGGGGGGACCACAGCCCCCAGAGGTCTTTGCTGCTGACCCCGCCGACCTCTACCCATTTCCGCACCCGGGAGGCGCTTCAATCATCGGCGCTCCCTTGGGGGAGCGGGAACTTTGAACTTCTTGCCACATATTGCATTTTGGGGCCATTAACTCACCGCCACTCGAGCTTCCTGGTGACTGCTGGTGCTTGCTGGTCCCCCCCGCTGCCGCATCGGAAGATCTCGTGGCTGCCATGCGGGGGGACCACAGCCCCCAGAGGTCTTTGCTGCTGACCCCGCCCACCTGTACCCATTTCTGCGCCCAGGAGGCGCTTAAATCATCGGCACTCCCCCCGCGTCACGGGACGGCGCCGGGCAAAGCCCGGGCCAAGGGCGTGCCCGTTGTAGCCCGTTAGAGACCGTTTGAGACCGAACCGGGCCCCCCCTCTTTATTTATTTATTTATTTATTGCTACTTCATCACACAGATATCTTGTATGTATGCTCTACCTTTCTTATTATATTGTATAAGTTGATATTTGTTAAGCATACGCTTATATTAGTATACAACATGTCTACGAGGGGTAGTAGAAGCAAAACGGCTGCCGGTGGAGCACAGATCATAGGTCCTTTGGATAATTTCATTACAAGGGCAAATGAAGCTATAGATAAAGGTATCATTCTTCTGGAACGCAGAGTCTCTCAAGATCTAGCTCTGGCCAGACGTTCGTCCTTGGGACCCCTTGCATCAGCTAGAACCCCAGTACATGGCCAAGACGCTGGTTTTCTAGTAGATGTCCGGGCTGAAGTACATAGTATGCCAAATATAGTTGATTTGTCCGCGTCGCAACTCTTGTCGGGCTCACAACTAAGTTTGGCTTTAGAAAGGTCACCAGAATTAGTTATAAATCTTACGCCAGATGAAACAAGCAATAGGCAGTCAAGCGGAAGGAGGGAGGCTGCTATACAGAAACAAAAGAAAAAGGCAAAGGCACTAACGGTTAAGGAGAAATGTGCAGCAAAGAAAAAGCAAGCGAAAGCATTAGACCATCCCTGAAAGAATGGTAATGGAAAATTCCTCCCAGATGTGACAAACGAGGTTTCGGACATAGAAAGTGTACAGCCTTTGGGCACGCGGGGAGGAATATGTAACCATTGTGATGCAAATAGTAAATTGCTAGCAAAAATTGGGGGGCTTTTTAACACCTATTTGTCCCCAATAGAGACTAGACTTTCACACATAGAAAAACAATAGGTTGAACTATGAGTGTCCTCTCCAAAAACGTAACCAAGAATACACAGAATACAACTAACCACGGGACAACAACAGCTGGGGGGACAAAACTTAGAAACAACAAGCCGACAGATTCACTACCTAAGAAAACGACTGTACAAGTAGCAAACACAAATGTAAATCTAAAGACCCCAGTAGCTCAAGTTAATAAAACACCAGCTACATCGGCAAACCCTGCTGTGCCTACTAGAAACAAAGATAGCTCATTTAAGGCCCCCCCAACACCCACCAAAAGGGGTTGGAAGAGGAGAGAAAAAGAGTATAGACTTATAGTCAATTTGCCCCCAGAAGCAAGTCCACTAGTAGTAGTTATGACCGGAGTTCCAGAGGTGGCGGATTATATAGTTGAATCCAGTTGGTCATTACAGAGCGGTGCTTCCCCTTTACCCTGAGCCGTGGCCAGGTGGGGTGAGGTCCTTACATCTTCCAAGTGGGGTAAGATGCTAATCTCCTTTGGTGATTTTTGACAATTCGACCCAATGTTGAGATTTTGGCACTATATAAGATGTATCTATGATTGTGCCCGAACAAATGTCATTTTCTACTTGGATTATATAATTGAAACCTAGTATGTTCACACAAGTATAAGAATGTTGTGTTTTTTCTACTAGACTACAATTTAACAACTCCATGTTTTCACTATTCCTAGCAATTCCCATCTTGGAATGGTGTAACCACCGATACAAACATCTAGTGGATACAGGTGATCCAAGTATCGGGTTTGAAATTCATTTATAACTTTGAGCACCTTTTTCTTTAAGAACACCAGTTCGTAGTAGCAAACAGTGTATAGTGGTCTTGATGAAAGCAATGACAACACATGTCAATTATTGCAGAAACATGTTGACCCTAGAATACATCAGATGATCCAAGATTAATTGGGTTGTCCCTGTCTACTTTTTAATATTGGTAGAGTGGGTAGCAACAGAATAAAGTTATGTTCAGCACCCCCTCATCCTATTTTATTTCACACACATTTTCTCTTGTTTTTCTCACCATTTTTTGCACTACGACATCAGTCCCCTTCTTTAACATCCTCTCAGTTGAGAAGCAGGACCACGTTAATCTATCTGACCATGAGAGGGCTGTTACAATCTTAGCCCTCCATGAGAAATACAATAGATAACACCATTAGTGGTCTTAGAAGGAACCCAAATGATGAAGGGCGGTTCCGTGTGGTGACTGAAGGGCATCCTCATATGATCACTTGTTGGGTTTAATATAAGGGTGACCCTTGTCTTCATAATTTCATAATTAGCATGGTATTGGAATTCCTCTGTAGACGCACATCTAGCGTTCTTGTTCTTGTTATTCCAGACCCTCTGACACTCTTTATTTTATAGTACTGTTGGGGACCGTATCAGAGTGTGGTCTTGAAAAATCCCATGTGACCCTCCATAAATGTATGTTGTTGTTGCTAAAGATTCTATCTGACAAAGACATAATAATGTTCCAGGAGACATGGGCCACTACTGATCTCCATATAGAGGGCTTTTATTACAATAGTATAATTGCAACTAAACCTGATTTTGGTAGATCTATGGGCGGGTTATTAATTGGTATTAGGATAACTGCAGGTGGCAGCATTAAGATAATACCAACTAAAAGTCCTAATATCCAGATTATTGAATATAAAAGAAAGGTCCCTTTTTATGTGATTAATTTCTATAATAATGATTTTTATTCAATCCCAAACAAAAATTTTATAGAACTCTTTAAACTTTTGTCTGACGTTATTGAGTTACCAGATAAAAGTATGGGCAAAAGGATTATGCTAGCTGGGGATTTTAATGCTAAGATTCCAAACCCAGAATTAAATGGGGTAAACACCCAAACTGATCGTGCAGCAAAAAGGGGCTTAAAACTGGATTTCTTCATTTGTGAGCACATACTAACTAATATTATGGATGTAAGCCCTACCCCCATAACTAATTATGTCCCGACATTTAGAGGCAGAGATCACTCAACAATTATCGATTATATTTTTATGTCACCTGAGCTCATTGCCTGCCTCACAATGGCTAAGATAATAGAGACTGCCTTTGGGGACCAAAATGCATTAGTAGCGAATATTAGACTGGGGTCTTCCCCTGTGTTCGCACGTACATTGGGGGCTAGAGACATAACCCCCGCCACAAATAATTTAAGATTGAAATGGAGGGGGGTTGATAGCGGTAGCATAATCGAGCAGGTTACAAACAAGCACCAACATCTGATCGATTCATGCACATTATCAGATGGGAATCAACTAAGGGTAATAACAGACTTTACTAATCTGTGCACGGTTATAAAGACACTTTTAACTGTCCCTAACCAAAGGACAGATACGGACCCTAAGTGGTTTGACAGTAACTGTTCAGCTGCCAATAGGGCTTTACGCAAGGCACTGAACGCAAAACCCAGATGCCAAATTGAGGTTAGGGAGGCAAGAAAGAAGTATAAATCCACAATAGGGGAACGTAAGGCAACTATTCTGTCAGAGCGCTGGGACGAACTATCAGATTCAGCAGCAGGGAAGAAAGGAACAATTTTTTGGGCTGCAGTAAAAATTATGCGTAACATGGGAACTCAAATGTCAGTAATAGGTTGTACCATCCCGAGTAATCAGTAGGAAGATAATTTTTCCAAAGTGTATGCAACACCTCCAAATGTTAGTAGTAACTACATACCAGGCCAATTATGCCCTCTAGAGATTAGTTTAGGTGAGGTGATCGTGGCTATCAAACAAAGCCTTGGTAATAAAGCCCCTGGGCCAGACGGCCTCCCAATAGATATCATCAAATGGAAACCTGAACTTTGGGCACCTATTTTAAAAAATGTTTTTAATAGCCTACCATTAGTGCCAATGCCAGATACATGGTCTACAAGTGTAATAGTGCCCATATATAAGAAAGGGGAGAGAACTGATCCAATAAATTACAGACCTATTTCACTCCTAGATAATACTCTTAAAATCTTTGGGCGAGTGCTATATAATAGAATAAATGACTGGGTAGATGAAACGGGGGTCTTAGACCCCTGTCAAATGGGTTTTAGAAGTGGGGTTGGGACGACAGAGCAGTGCCTGAACCTAAATTTAGTAATTGGCAAATATACCATTGCTAGGTTGTCACCAATCTACTTAGCCTTCATGGACTTATCGTCCGCATTCGACCTAGTAAATAGGTCTAAATTATGGTCTATTATTTTAGACTATGGCCTAGAAGAGCCCCTTGTACACTTTTTGGCCTACCTGCATACCGACACAAAAGCACAAGTAAGGATCGGGATGGCGGGAGAAATATCAGGGCACATAAAGGTAGAAAGAGGAGTAAGGCAGGGGTGCGTTTCAGCACCCCTGTTGTTTATTATTTATAGTAACGGACTAAATAAATCTCTCAAATTGGCAACTACGGATGTCCCAAAAATAAGGGGGGGATTGCTACCGACTCTGCTTTACGCAGATGATGCGGTGCTCATGGGCCTTACACCAAACACTTTACGTAGTTTGGTAAAAAGTTTTGCTGAATATATGGATAACTTAGATCTTAGAGTAAATTAAAAAAAATCTTTTATTATGTCTTGTGGCCCGGGGAAAAGACAGCTCACTGTCATTTTGGTGGGAGCAGATAAACTTTACTCCACTAATACTATTCCCTACTTAGGAATGGTTTTTGCTGCGAATGGCTCGTGGAATGGACATTTGGTCCACGCCACGAGCAAGTTCTCAAAATCCATTTACTCTATTCTTAGCCTTCCACGGCCTAAGAAAGTAGGTAACACTAGAGCAATTTTTTTTTTTTAAATTACAGTGCGTCCCAGTAGCAACATATGGGGCTGAGATTTGGGGTCTGAGTAAAACATCTAGTATCCAGACCGAGGCAAATCGTTTTTGTAGGAAAATCCTTGGAGCCCCTATCTCTTCCTCGGAGTATATTTGTCACTGTGAATTGAATTTGTTTTATATATCAGATTTTATATATCATATTTTATAGCATCGAGACCGGCCATGTTTTGGTTGGCTATCTGGAGGAATAAATTGGCCTCCCTAACCCATGAAATCATAAGAGATTGTCTTAACTGTGAGAAAGGGATGACAATCCCCTGGCTCTCTGGAGTTCACAAAAAACTGAGCAGTGTGGGTAAAGGTAATCTTTCCTATGACCCCAGTAAGATTGAGCCTAAAGACAAAAATGAAATAAAGTTTGCGTTGCATGCACTTTATAGCAAAGATAGACTGGCGGGGGAGTTAACTAAATCAACTATCCAGGCTTATGTGAACAAAGATCTGTACATGCAACCAATTCCATTGTATCTTACACTGCCAATGACAAACTGGGAAAGATCACTCCTGTTCCATTTAAGGGCAGGCACTGTTAGATTTTTACAATGTTTTCCATTAGGTTATTCTTCGATAAGATCTGAAGATAAATTGTGCCCATGTGATGATAGGAGTTTACAAAACGACTTACATTTTTTCTTTTCTTGTAAATTTTATCTAAAATACATTAAATGGTTTTTAGTTCCATATTTTAAGAAGCACAGACCACTTTCTCTGAAGGAATCCTATTTGTTGCTGCTAACTTTAAACAATGATGAACTGATATTCCGCATCAGCACTTTTTTGAGAGTTATTATCCACGTACGGAAAACAATGGAGTACCCTTAGTAAATTTCTGTACAACTGCTGCTAAATGACCTGTATTCTGTAACATGTGTTGTTTTTAAATGTATTTGGAATCATGGTTATTTTATTCATTGGGATTGTATATTTGTACTGCTTTTATGGATTTGAAAAAATTTGAATAAAGATTTTGATTTGATTCGAGTGTCCAAAGTCTTAGAGCGCAGAGAATACAAACCAAGAGAACACAGGGGCGGTATACAATGTACCCCCAGACAACAGCCACATATTACTAAGATCGGAACCAAGAGGACCATCAATATCTTCCAACCCCATTTCTCTAATATGCCCCAAAACTAATTTCCCAGTGTCCAAGTCTCTGGTTCTTGGTGGATCTCTGATGCCAGCCTGTGAAGATGTTCAATTGCCTTGTAGATTGATGGCGAGCTGTCAGGGACGAAAGTGCAGCAGCTGCCACCGATGCTCCTCCACGGTCTGCTAGTACCACGTCTAGAACAAGACGGGTCTGCAAAGCTACCAAGAAGACCGCCTGAAGCTCCGGCTGTGTTGTTGGTGAGGATGCCAGCTGTCACGTTCAAGGCTGTTTTTACTGCTAGCGATAGGTGTCGGATGGCTCGGCTGTTTGCCATCGGGTCCCATAGCGGGACGAGTCCTTTTGCTGAATCAAGGAACTGTGATGCGGCGGAGTCTGCTTGTTCTGTGTCTTTGGACCGCCTTTCTCTGTGATAGATTGCAGATGATGTGTAGGTTGGCGGCAGAACAAAGGCAATGTAGCAAGTGCCCCCCCAGCCTTTTGGAAGCCAGGTGTAGGCTTTGGTACCACAGATAAAGTACTAGTTGGGTGATGCAACAAATGAAGGGGGGTCGGCAGTGTTGGGTGATGCAACAAATGAAGGGGGGTCGGCAGTGTTCAGAGTCCTTGTTATCTGGCAAGAGCTGTGACCTACAATCTTAGTCCCGTGGCCTACGATGCAGATGAGGCCTGAGACATTCACCACAGATAGGCCACTGTTGAAGTTGCGGCAGTTTGTTTCTTCAGATAGGAAAAGGTGGGTCTGGCTGGATTGTGGTACACCTGCATTTTAATTCTTTCTTTGGCGGGGATGTTCATAGGAAAGGTTGCATTTGAAGTGAGAGGGCAGAAGGGAGCAGAGGTTCTCCTAGTCTTGTTCAACCAGAACTCATTGTAAAACTGTTTGATGGTCCCATCGGACATGGCATTGTCTTTGTAGCTCTCTTGCAGGAGCATTAACCATGCAAGGCAGGATCCATGAACAGAGAAGGGTGAAGGGATAAAGAAATGTAATGTTCAAGGGCATGAGGTAGCAACCCACAGATCTAACAGTTGGTGGCATTTGCGGCAAGATTGTATTAGTGCAACAATTGTACAAAAGATTTGTTCCAGAACTCTTTGCGCGGTTCTCGGAGGCGCGGTGACAGTGACACCAGATAGTGTTCTTTCTTGGTGGTGGGTTGCATGGTGGGTGACATTGTCCTGTAAGCAGGAGCATTTTCTTCCAGGTACCAGATGGCAACAATCAGCAAGAGGCAGATGAGAGATGCTGCCACAAGAGTTATTGTCTTTGCACTGTGCAGTTTGGCAAGTTTGGAGTCGTTGCTTTGGTTCTTCGGTCGTCCGGGATCTTCCATCACCTTCAAGAGACTCGACGAATGGCAGGACCACATACTTTTGTCTGCGCACGGGTACTCATAGTACGGCCCGCGGGCCGTCAGCGGCCCGGCAAGCCTTCCCTGGCGGCCCGCGGACCTTGAAGACATGTACCCGTGTTTAAAGTTTTTCTTTGTTTTTACCATGTCAGCAAACACCCCTGCGGCAGCGCGACTCAGACTCTGCTGCTCTGTGGGGGCTGGGCGATTCCCGCTATAGTCAGAGTGGGGCTGCAGGGGCGCTAAGAGGTTCTCAAAGCCTCATTAGCATGCGAATAGTCGTTTAAAGACCTGTGAAGTGCTCGGAAACGTCCCCCGATAGTTGCAAGACTACGCGTGTTGATGAAGAGTGTGGTTAAGGATTATTTTGATAAGTGTTTTGATTTCGGGTTCATTCCACTTTATTTTCGCTTATATAGGGGAGAAAAAGGAGTTGTGTATGTAAGTTAAGTTTTATATATTGAGCATGTTATTAAAATTGGTTGTGAGACCTCTGCCTGACTCAGTTTACTGTTCTACATTAGATTGTTAACACCAGGATGGTTAAGCTTGTGGCAGTTGAACAATGCTAGCCAATCTATTGGGAGTGTTCTGTTTACCTCCTGCGTTCATGTAGCAATAAACTAAAAGTTACTCAACCTTTTAGTTTGCATTTACTCCACACATGGGTTGAAACCGAGGGTTGTACAGCTAAATATTCGATAGCAGCCCCCTCCTTTCTGGATCAACTCTCTCTGGAGTAGAGAAACAGCTGGCAGAATAAACAAGCAACTGCAGTTCTTCCCGCACCCCTTAAGACGGAGTGAAGGAGACCCTCTGTTCAAAGTAATTATACAAAGTAAAGGGTGTTTTCACAGTACAGGTTCTGCAGCTCTCCTCATGATAATGTTGATCTAACCAAGGAGGAAAAAGGCAAATGCGTGAATATGTTGGAGAAGAGTGGACCCTAACCTGGGGAAAGACTGCTAAATTCTTACTGCGTTGCTTACACAACTGATGTCACTGACTTAGTGCACGTCAGCTCTTTTCCACTCAACTTCATTAATTTTGCTTTATTGAGAACGCTCTCTATCCCTAAAAACTAGAATATAATAATCCTAAAAAATGTAAATGATCGTGAGAAGACTACGAAGGTATTAAAGATAAGATGGTGAGAGCAATGCAGGAATAATCTGTAAGAATAGAACATCTGATGTGAATGGAGATGCTGTTTTATATTCAAAACTATGTAACATATGCTATATATAAATCACAAAATGCGATGGCATGGATGGCAGAATCAAGATAAACTGACTAGATGGGTTTCCAACCTCCATCAAATAAGAGCAGTTTCAGTGAATTATAGACTGGACGACGGTCCCGTGTAGCTATTCTTTAAGCAAGATAATCTAACAGTGTGTCCTCTATAGATGAATAATACTACTGATATATGGCTTTGTATCGAAGTGCCTGGCAGCTGCTAATAGGCAGCTTTGCACCAAGGGCAACGAAGTGTTTAAGAACAATTGATGGAATAGTCATCCAGCTTTATCACACAAAAGGTGTAGCAAACCCAAAGCAACCAGTTCTGTGGTTGCATAAGGTGTATGTCCATCTGTTAAGATAAAACAGCTTTCACCAACAGTTTGTGCATGCTTCATCATCGGCCCGTCTTCATCCCATCAATGATCATTTTGGGTTGGACTCGATCAAGACAATATGGGAGCTCTTGATATTATATGCAGGAATCAGTGTGCCCGGAAGCTGTCTCAGCCCGGGCACTCACAGGTAGGGTGAGATGACAGATGGGGGTGGAGAAGTGGAGGGAGACAAAGAGAGAGGGAGAAGGAGGGAGGGAAAGACAGAGGGAGAGGGGGGTGGCGAAAGGGAGGTAGACAGATGGAGAAGGAGGGAGGGAGGGAAAGGGAGACAGAGGGAGGGAGACAGAAAGAGAGAAAGGGAGGGAGAGGGAGGAAGAGGGAGGGAGGGAGAGGAAGAAAAGGCGACAGAGAAAGGGAGAGGGAGGGAGACAGAGTGAGGGAGACCTCAGAGTGAGGAAGACAGAAGGAGACCTCAGAGTGAGGGAGACCTCAGAGTGAGGGAGACAGAGGGAAGGAGACAGAGGGAAAGAGAGGGAGACAGAGGGAAGGAGACAGAGGGAGGGAGACCTCAGAGTGAGGGAGAGGGAAGGAAAGAGGGAAAGAAGGAGAGAGAGAAACAGAGTGAGGGAGAGGGAAACAGAATGAGGGAGAGGGAAACAGAGAGAGAGAGTGAGACAGTCAGAGGGAGTGAGACAGAGGGAGAGCGAGAGTGAGAGGGAGTGAGACAGTTAGTGTGAGTGAGAAAGATGGAGACATAGAGGGAGAGAGGGGGGAGAGAGAGAGAGAGAGAGAGAGAGAGAGAGAGAGAGAGAGAGAGAGAGAGAGAGAGAAAGAGAGAGATGTGTGTATGCCGGGTCTGTTGGCTCAGTGGAAAAAGGCGTCCGCTGAAGGGACCTTTGATAAACCTCATGGTCACAGTTTTTTTTTTTGGTTGCTCTAGCCCCGCCACCTCCCCCACTGACCCACCCCCACCGGTGCGGCCCTTGGACACAAACCATACTGTAAATTTGGCCCCCGAGAGAAAGTTTGTGAGTACCCATGGTCGAGCGTATCTCCCAGTAGCCTTGTAGTATTTATTAGCTACCGATCTGAGACTTTTGACTCAGTTAGTGGCCTGCTTGTCAGAGCACTCTCCTTTCGTCGATTTTAAATTGTACCCCTCCTTGGATGGTACCGTGGGGCCGGGAAACTCTGCCAATTCAAGTGTCTCTGTTTGTGGATAGCAACTCAGGGCGGGTCGGTCTTTGGTCAGGAGCTCTTTTTGGCTGTTCACTTCTCCGGGGGCCGTCAGTGTTGGAGGTATCTTCTTACAATGGTGCGCATGCACCCAGTTCTTCTTTCCTTCCACTCAAAGGGCAGTTCGGGTGGTGATCAGGACCTGCCAGGGGCCCGTCCACCTGGGTTCTAGACTCTTCGACCTCTAGAAATTTCGAGTCAGAACGAAGTTCCCAGGCTGGATATCATGTCCTGGGCCCCTGGACACGTCTGAAATGGCATGCAGCACCTGTTGGTGGATAAGAGTTACTTTGTTTGTCAATTTGTACAAGTAATCAGACATTTGTATGTCCGGGACATCATGGATGGAAGTTGGTTTTGGTGCCGTCCAAATGTTCATAGGTCTGCCAAAGACCACTTCATAGGGGAGTAGTCGGTGTTTTGTTGGGGTAGAGCGCATTGATAGCAATGCCAGTGGGAGAGTGTCTGGCCATTTCAACCCAGTAGTGGCGACTATTTTTGCTAGCTTCAGTTTTAGTGTGGCGTTGTGTCTCTCTACCAAGCCCGCTGATTGGGGGTGGGAAACGGCGTGGAACCTTTGCTTTACCCCCAACCCCTTCAATATGTTTTGTATAACTTCTGCTACGAAGTGGGGGCCATTGTCGCTCCATAAAATTCTACAAAGGCCATATCAGGGGAAGAATTATTTTAGTAACAACTTCGCTGTGGCTAAGGTGGTGTTGTCACGGGTGGGGTAGGCCTCCACCCATTTACTAAAAGTGCACACGATCACCAGTACGTATTTAAGACTGCAGCACCTTTCTAGCTGGATGTAGTCCATTTGGAGGACTTCAAATGGATGGTCAGGGACTCCAAACCCTCCCCGCGGTACTACGGTCCCTTTCCCTGGGTTGTGTTGCAGACATACTAGGCATTGTTGCACTAGGCGTTTTGCTGATTCTGTTATCTTGCTGTTATGCCATACCTTGGTGATCAATTCGGCCATGGGGGCAGATCCAATGCATGCGGGTAAATGTGCCATGGTCAATATAGGGATCAGATAGGCATTTGACAGCAGCCATTTGTCTCCGTCTTTTGCCCTCCAGCAGCCTTCCTCGTCTTTTAGTCTCACCCGAGCCCATTCAGTCAGTTCGTACTGTATGCCTGTTGTTTGTATGTCCCTTACAGTAGTTCTAGCATCAGTCCATTGTTCTGCTTGTGACCTGGTCACGTACATCCGTGTCGTGGTTCTGTCCTGGGCTGTGGTTCGGGCAGTAATGTCAGTTAGTGATTTCCCTGGCCAATGAGGTCGGTCACTTTCTTATGAGCCTGTCACTTAATTACTGCTAGCTGCTTGGGGAGGAGGACTACTTCTGTTCATGCTGAGACTAGATTTCCATGTAGGATGGGTGGGCCGTGTGATGTCAGGAACCCTCTTTCCCTCCAAAGGAGCCCAAAATGATGAACCACCCCAAAGGCATACTGGCTATCAGTGTATATGTTGACTGTCGTGCCAGCCGCTAAAATACACGCTCGTGTGAGGGCAATGACGTCAGCTGTTTGGGCGGATCGCTGGGCAATGCGGGCTGTCTCTAGGATGGTTTGGGCTGTGGTTACGGCATATGCTGCTGACGTGGTGCCATCGGGAAGTTTGAGGCACAAGCCGTCTACCTATAGTTCCCCGTCTGGTTCTGGGAAGGCAGTGTCTAGGAGATCTACTCTACTCTTTGTCTGTTCGTCAGTGAGGGTTACGCAATCGTGCAGTGGAGTCACACCAGGGTCGATCTCGGGTAGGCGTAACAGCGTCACAGGATTGAGAGTGGTGCATCGCTTCAGGGTGATGTGTGGTGCTAGCAGGGTTAACTCGTAGCCTGTCAGTCGTGCGCTAGTCAGGTGTTGGATCTTAGTCTGGTTCAGTAGTGTGTCGACTGCATGGGGTACTAACACTGTGATGGGTTGGAGAGCAAAATTCCCTCACTCTGGCGTATGGATATGGCTGCAGCCGCCACAGCGCGCAAGCACGCTGGCAGCGCTCTAGCTACTGGGTCGAGGGTGGCAGAGAAGTATGCACATGGGCGATTTTGTGACCAATCAACTGTGTTGAGACGGACAATGCACATCCCTCCCTTTCATGAGTGTAGAGGAAGAATGGTTTGGAGTAGTCTGGGGTACCTAGAACAGGAGCTGAACAGAGGGCATCTCGCAATTCTTTGAATGCTGACTGGCATTCGGGTGTCCAGGGAAAAGGTGAGGGGGTGTCTTTGGCTAGGAGGGAGAGAAGGGAGTTTGGTAACCACTGTCGGCAGAATGAGGTGAGGCCGATCAGAGAGCGGACTTGCTTCTGAGTCTTAGGAATGGGAATGTAGAGTGAAGTAGTGTGGCTCACTGGTTAGAGGCGGCAGACCCGAGATCATAGGACGGCCTGGGACCAGGGTTCGATTCCCGGCGCGGCAGGTTTCTGGACCAGGGTCAGCGGACTCGATAATTCTCTCGCCTCGGTGCCCACTCTGATCAGCGTTCACACTCGGCAACTCTGGGCATTAGCTTGCCTCATCTTCACTAACGGCCCCACCAGACCGCCGGGGATGCCTGGTCTCACCCTGGAGATACCCATTAAGGGACCATCTCTCAGGGAAGCCAGGAAGGGTTTCGCAGCGGTCGAAGCGCCTTGGGACCCTCCGGGTAAGTAGTGCGCTATATAAATGCCTATACATACATACATACATACAATGTCTAGGATTGTCTGGATTCTGTTTGGTGTGAGTCTTCTTCCTTCTTTCGATAAGAGGTGACCTAAATAGGTCACTTGTGGCTGGCAGAACTGAAATTTCTTTCGAGAAACTTTGTGGCCATTGTTTGCAAAGAAGTGTAGGAGTTGGATGGTGGCTGTGACAGCTAGTGGAGTGGTGTCTGCTGCTAGAAGGATATCGTCCACATACTGTAACAACACCACTCAGTCCGGTAATTGAACGGCATCTAACTGTCTCTTGAGCGCCTGGCTATAGATGCTTGGGCTCTCTACATACCCCTGGGGTGCTCGACAAAATCTATATGAGCGGCATCTTAGAGTGAATCCGAAGAGATAGCGACTATCTTGGTGAATGGGTATGGAGAAGAAGGCATTCTTAAGGTCAATAAAGGTGAAAGTGGTAGCAGTTGACGGAATCAGGGTTAGGATGGTGGTGATGTCAGAAACTACTGGATACTGTGGTACTACTATTTTGTTTACCTCCCGCAGGTTGATGATGAAGCGGTAGGCCTTTCCATCTCCCTCTCCCTGTCTCTTTATGATTGATAGAATGGGACCGTTACAAGCATTGCTCACTACCTCTTCCACCACTCCTGCCCCTACGAGTGACTGTATGATTTCGGTCAAGGCTTTCTCGCCCTCTGGCGATATCTTGTACTGGTGTATTTTCGGTAATGTTGCGTCTGGCTGGATAGTCATGTGCACTGGGTGGTGTGTTACTCTTACAACGCATCTATTACAACGTAATGCTGTTACAACGCAGCTATTACATCGCAAATACCATTACAATGCATGCCATTACAACGCATGGCATTACATAGCAGATGCTATTACAACGCATACCATTACATCGTAAGTATTGGTAAGTATTTTTTATTTTTTTATTTTATTTAATATTTTATAATTGATTTAATTATTATTAATTTTAAAAAAATATTTATTTCGTTTTTAAATATTATAAATTAAATATATTATTTTAAGTAATTTTTTAAATAAGTATGAGTATAGGAGTATATGTTTTGGGGTACTGATGTATATGTTTTGGGGTGTTTGGGTATTTTTAGGTTTTAGGGCAGTGTTTGGGTTTTGGGGTACAGGGGTGTTTTTAGGTTTTAGGGCACGGTGTGGGTTTTGGGGTACAGGGGTGTTTTTAGGTTTTAGGGCAGGGTTTGGGTTTTGGGGTACAGGGGTGTTTTTAGGTTTTAGGGTAGGGTTTGGGTTTTGGGGTACAGGGGTGTTTTTAGGTTTTAGGGTAGGGTTTGGGTTTTGGGGTACAGGGGTGTTTTTAGGTTTTAGGGTAGGGTTTGGGTTTTGGGGTACAGGGGTGTTTTTAGGTTTTAGGGCAGGGTTTGGGTTTTGGGGTACAGGGGTGTTTTTAGGTTTTAGGGTAGGGTTTGGGTTTTGGGGTACAGGGGTGTTTTTAGGTTTTAGGGCAGGGTTTGGGTTTTGGGGTACAGGGGTGTTTTTAGGTTTTAGGGCAGGGTTTGGGTTTTGGGGTACAGGGGTGTTTTTAGGTTTTAGGGTAGGGTTTGGGTTTTGGGGTACAGGGGTGTTTTTAGGTTTTAGGGTAGGGTTTGGGTTTTGGGGTACAGGGGTGTTTTTAGGTTTTAGGGCAGGGTTTGGGTTTTGAAGTACAGGGGTGTTTTTAGGTTTTAGGGCAGGGTTTAGGTTTTGGGGTACAGGGGTGTTTTTAGGTTTTAGGGCAGGGTTTGGGTTTTGGGGTACAGGGGTGTTTTTAGGTTTTAGGGCAGGGTTTGGGTTTTGGGGTACAGGGGTGTTTTTAGGTTTTAGGGTAGGGTTTGTGTTTTGGGGTACAGGGGTGCTTTTAGGTTTTAGGGCAGGGTTTGGGGATAATTAAATTATATTTACCATTTTAAAATTAATTAAAATATATTTAATAAATTAAATTATTTATTTTACACTAATTACATTTTTAAATTAAAATAATTAAATTAAATAAATAATTATTATTAATTTAATTTAATTTCATTATAATAAATATGTACTTTAAATTAATTACTTTTTTTTATTAAATTAAATTAATTACTATTTTTAATAAAATTACATTTATTAAATAGATATTATTTATTTACTAGATATTATTTAATTAAATTAATTTAATGACAATTTTATAATGTCTTTTAATTAAATTATTTTAAATAAATTAATTACAATAAACTAAATAACATTTTTTTAAAAAGGTATACTTACCTATACTTACGATGTAATGCCATGCGTTGTAATAGCATTTGCGATGTAATGCCATGCATTGTAATGACATCCGTTGTAATGTATCCCGCGTTGTAAAATCTGCGTTGTAACGGAACGCGTTGTAACACAACGCGTTGTACTGACACCAATCCGCACTGGGTCGATCATCATTCATCCTACATCAGAATCAGCCCTAGCCCACAGATGTGAGGGTAAAGTGTCTAGTAGGGACGTGTCTGCCTCGGAAATGGGATACATGTGTTGGGATGGATTATCTTTGGGTTTTGGTGAATGTCATATAAGATGACTCGTACTCCGTCCAGCGAACATCTGATAGTTTCACTGAAGTGTTTCAGTAGATCGTGACCCATAATGGCGTCTGGGGTGTTGGAGGAGAGAAGGAACGTCATGTCGATAACATTGTTTTCAAGTTTGAAGGGGATCGGTCTGGACAAAGGGTTGGTGGAGGGCGTACCGTCAAATCCTATTGAGGTTATATGTGAGCCAGGCAAGGGTGCCCATGGAATCAGTCGTTTGGATAGTGCACTACGTGTTGCTCCTGTGTCTACCAAAAACTGGCGACGCTGTGCCCAGGACCTTTGCGCTGACATAAGGGCCTTGCTGGTCAACATAGAGCTCGACTGGATCCCTCCATTGTCCCTGGCTATCCTATACAAAGTCATACATATTGTCATAATCTGTCTGTTGGCACTGGTTCTGTCTCGGGCGGTCAAATGCGTTCACTCTTCCTGGCCTTCCTTCGCTAGCTTTGTTTGCATACCCTCTTCCACGCGCTCTTCCTCCCTGCTCATGTGGTATTTCTCTCATCCCTCTGCCTCTACTAGCGCCTAATAAGGCTGGGCACTGAGATTTCCAGTGTCCGTATTCCTTGCAGAATGCACATTGGTCTTGTCCTAAGTCCTGGCGTCGTACATATGGTGTCACTGAGTCATTTCTAGGGGGCTGCACTCTAGGGACATGCTGTTGGTATCCTCCTTTATACGGTTACCGTCCTGTATTCACCCTGTGGAGTTGGGCTATCATTACTCTTTCCTTCAAATCTTTCTTTTTCTTTTTCGTGGCTCTGTCTTTCTCGTTTTTCTGATGCTCATAATAATGGGCCATTCGGAGAATTGCCACTGGCTTAGAGGCTGCCCAACTACTTTCGCTAGTCTGTAATTTCTGGGATACCTCCGGTAGTAATCCTTTGACGTAATTCTGCATGGATAAGTGGTGTCCGGTCACAGTGGACATGTCCTGCCCACTGTAGTCAGAGAACACTGTTTCGAATCTCAAGAAATACTCGGAGACATCCTCCTGTGGTTTCTGGCGACACGCTGTCACTATGGACCAGTCTATCTTTTTTTCTGGTATCAATGTTTTTACTTTCTGCACTATTTTATCGGGAGGTCCAATATAGCTTTAAATGGCTTTTGGCCAGGATTCCGCTGCTTGTCTAATGTGTCGAGTTGTTCCCAGGTATGACAGAACAATTCTGTGTGGTTTATCTTTCTGATCTGCTTCCACACATCGGCCGCAAACATAACCCGAAGAACAAGTCAATGTCGGCAAGTGTCATTATTGTGGACCCCAAAGCGGTACATAGTTCGGTGTAAAAGGCAGTGGGATTCTTCTGTAAATCTGGAAGAGATTTACGGAATGTCAGGATGCCCTGCCTGTACCATGGCTGATACACTCAATTGTACACTACCCTCCCTTTAGCGTCCTGGTGATTTATGTCATCATGAGTCCCTTGTCCTCTAGGAGGGACCCAATATGGGGCAGCCTCTTTTATCTGCATCATGTTATCTAGCTTCTCTATTGGGGGAGTCACTGGCTTCGGTGCTCTGTCTGCATCTATCCGCCCTTGATCTACGAGGTGGCGGAACACTTCTAACGTGGACAAGTAGAGTTCTTCTACCTCCGTGTCGTTCTCGTCTCCTATGTCGACTTTTCTATAAAGAGCCATTAGCCTCCCTGGTCCTACATCCTGATATTTCTCTTCATAGGCAGTAAGTGCGTAGTAGCAGAAGCGCACAATGAAGAACCGCTTGTGGCTTGCGTCATAAGAATTGCATATGTCAGTCAAATACTCTTCTGTTTCTCCCCTATTCACAAGGGTTTTGACTATCTTATCAATGTTTGTTCGCTCGTGTGTACTTAATCGCGGAACCCGGGGTAACCCTTTTTCTATTGTTCCTATTATCACTAATGCGTTTGTCGATAAAGCGCTGGGTGTAAGTGGCTTGATTGGAGCGGAAAGGATCGTGGTGTCTCCGCTGGTATCTTGCTGTTCTTGTTGCTGTACTACAGAATGATTAAGGGCATAAGGATGTGGCATGTAGATTAGCGGGGGACCCAGTAAGAGGTCATCGTTTATTCTTTGTTTAGCCGGTAACTCTGGGTACAGAGTTGAAGGGGTTCTAACAGGGCACTGGCTCGATATGTTCGCTTCTTGTTCACTTTTATCTTTCTGTCTTACTTTGATATCATCTTCTAACTCTTTACAGTTCTGGTAAGCAGACTTTCGTGTTTCCTTATCATGCCTGGCTTCATCTCTTTGCTTTTGTTGCATTGCTTCTTTTTGCCATAGGCCGATGTTGTCGAGCATGGCTTTGCTTAGTTTTCTTTTTAAAGAGCGCTATTTCTAAGATTTCAATTTTAGCGAGATCGAAAGATCCTGTCAGTGGCCACTGATTTACCCGGTCCTTTCTAGTATATTTGTGCCTTATTTTGCTATAAGCAACAATGGCTACTCCATATTTGACATACATGTCCTTGTTAGGGGTGGTCTCTGGCAGTGCTGTATGACTGACCTCTAACAAATGGTCCGGTCCAAAACAATCAAACAATTTTGAGAAGAAAGGTATGACGTACAAGAGGTCAAAATAAATATCTCAAGAGGTCGTGGGCAAAGGTCCGCACTACCTATCCTTTGCTGCCTGCAAAGAGGGAATATTCCTATTTTACGCTTGTTTGCAAGCAGGGAATACCTCAATTACTACCAATAACTTCAAAGAACGGAATACTAGTATTCGAGCAAACAATTTCAATACAATGAAACAATTATTCTCTGTCGTATATCACGACCTTACCCGGACCATTACGGACAGTTTCTTTGTCGTCCCCTTCCAGCGCCCATTTGTCCTCTCACTCCAAAGATGCAGCGTTCCCGCAAGGTCCCAGTCAGGACCGTAGGTCACTCGACAGAGGTCCGTTCGGACCCGGTGAAGTTCGGATGATCGGCCGCCAGACGAGTGTCTCTTTCAGGCAGGTGCACTTTCCCAATCGTTGCAAACGTTCACTCTGTCGTTAGGACCTCTCTACCGGACCCACGTGTCGCTGATAGCCCCCACGTTGATGCGCCAATTGATGAAAGGCAGCAAGACTCCCAAGACTTTTGTTGCCGCTTGGTGCAAACCACCTCTAATTCACTCTAAGATTAGTGATCAAAATAACGAGGCAGGCGCTGGAGGTTGGAAGGCGAAGAACAAGTTTATTGCTCTAGAGGAGAGTACATCACTTCAGACACCGGGGCTATCCTCAGGAGGTGCTCTAACTGCATCTCTGAGGCCTGGCCTTTTATATGTTTCTTTTGTCACTTTATTGCATGGTCAAACATTCCTGACATCAGTTTATCACATAGTGAAACATCCCTGAAATCCCCGCCTTTAAGCTAGTTCCCACACAAGTCCAGTAGCAAATGTTCCCCCACCCGAATCTTACAGATGATTGATATCTCACAGCTGGACATTCCGACAGGACCTAAAACACATGGGATCGGTCAGAAAAAGGGGTCGGGTCAATGATTAAATTCCGGCCCCTTTGTTGGTGGAGCAAGTTCTGTCGTTACGTGGGCAATAAACTAAGGGGCATATTATCAAGGGGGTTTATCTCCGCTTTTTTGGCTTTAAAAGCCAAGAAAGCGGAGATAAAATGTTCTCCCTATTACCTAGCTGTCGCTAACACCAGTTAGCGACAGCTAGTAGGAGATAGCGACCATCTTGGGCCCCACTTTGCATGTCAGTGATATTTATCACTAATGACATGCAAAGTTGGAGTGCGAAAATGTTAGCGTCCGGAAACAGTCGTTAACATCGCTATCTCCTATTACCAACTTTTGGAGATATTCGCGCTAAGCGCGAATATCTCCAAAAGCTAACACCTGCCCCTGAGCAGTTCTTAGCCATGTTATCCAATGGTAGGTGGATAACTTGGCTAAGAGCATTAGCTCGGTAATGCATGAATATCGCTGACTTTTCAGCGATATTCATGCATTTCGGCCGATTTTTATCGCTTAGGAGATAAACCTTGATAATAGCAAGGTTCCTAAGCGATAAAAATCACTGCAGCTCGGCGATAAAAATATTGCCGCTAAACTAACATAGCGATAATTATCGCTAGTTGTTGGTAATATGCCCCTAAATCCGCAGGGGTTGATTAGCACCTCGGACCGGATTGAGTAGCCAGGTGCAGTGGAGGAGGTTATCAGAGGGGCCGGATCGTGCGCAGAGGATGAAAGGACAAGTGGGTTTGGTGCGGGAAGTGGCTCTAGGGTATTGTCATGCTGACATGGTTTTACGACCCTGGTATGGGTGCTCGGGTTCAGTCAGAGCGCGGGGGGATGAGGGCGGCCGGGGTGATGCGCAGGTGACCAGCAATGTGGAAAATGGCTGCAGAGACTAAAACGGTTGCCGCTTACGCCCTCGTAGGGGCCTTCGTTACACAAGATGGAGCCGGCAATGTTCATATTTATCGTCTTATATTCAACAAATGAGCACAGCTCCACTGTGCCTCATGACGAGCTGAGCTCGTCATAAGCATGCAAGGGATAAAAACTGCTTACAACTCTCATTATTGACCAAAATGTTCATTTGCATTTGATTAATTGCCCATGTTTATGTAGGAGCCTTTTGGGTCAAAACACAGTGGCCTAGATTTATCGACCTGGAGCGGAAATATGGGTAACTGTAATCAGAGGTAATGGTGCCACATTTCCTAGATTTTCCAAAGAGAGATTACCGTGAGATTTCTGCTCCATCAGCTACAATACAAAAGGAGTTAACCATTGAAACTTTATGGGAACAGGAGTAAAAATTTGAATCTTTTGAGCATTGTATGTTGATAAAAGTAGTACTGGGAAAATACCTTAATCTTCCAAACAGATCAAAACAAAGTCTATATTTGCTTTCAAACTTTTCACCACAGACACTGTAACTGAGGCAATAACAAATTAGCAAGGCCAGAAATTGTTGGTGCATGATGGAGCATTGTGAAAATTTGCCAGGATTCCTCCTTCACTTGCCATCCATCAGGGGCATTGCTAAAGGAATTATGTGGTGAGGTATTGAAATTATGAGGTAGGGTTGGCTGAAATAATCAGCAGCGTAATGTGAAACATTTTGTGACAGCATTACTTTATTAGATTTACATTCGTACACGTTAGCACTAGGCAATGGTTTCACCTCATTAGTAATAGGCTGAGACCTAAATATAGCTATCAGTAATTAAAACTTGGCAAACGACCCATTGCAAATAGCCTTATACTAAGCTACAACACTTTTTGGCAGCGTATTATTCACTTTTGATCCATTTGAGCTATAAACATATTTTAAGTAACTATGCTGCAGGTGATAGATTTTGTGGCTAGAGAACAAATCCATTACTATAAGGACAACGCTCAGACTGCAGGGCATCCATCTGGCACGCCAATGTCATAATCTCAGTGTGATCTGTAAAGTTGGTCTCAATTTGTAATAAAACAAGCAAGGAGAAAGTCATTACATTTGCCTCCAGAATATCTCCAGTGGGTGTGGGAGAATGTGCAATAATTTTCACCCCACTTTAGCAGCATTTAAGACCAAGCCATGCATAACCATGGGCAGTAAGAAACACTGAAGCAGACCAAGACTGGGTTTAAAAATACACCTAAAACTGCACCGATTGCAGCCCATCTGTTTCGCATCGTTTCTTTACAAAATAGTGATACCCCAGTTGGACTGGCTACTCAATGACTTCTATCCACCGCAGGTTTCGTCACTAAAGGTACTGACCCAACTGCAGATTTCAGGAGGATGTTTTATTGTTCAAATCCAGCAAGATTGTTCCCTAGTGACATTGAGATCTGTGGGTCACAAGCTGGAATCCACAGAAACTTGTCTTAGCCTTACATATTTCGGAGGCTCATACATTGAGTAATTTTAAATAGGGTAACAGTAGCATCCGGTGCAAATAGGTGTGCCAGGTGCAAGGAGGGACAGTGTGTCCTATTACAATTAATGCTTAGACCTTGTGGGCAGCGCATTCACTGAAATGTGGAGCGGCTGTTTACAAGTTGCTCAATGTTCCACAACATCTTGCTTGCACTTTAAAGAAGGAAGAGCTGTCCATAGCAGGCAGCGGCGGTAAGTGACTGCACCCAACTGCAGGGGTATGTCTGTGAGAGTCAATGCAACTCTTTTTTACCTCACATGAGGGCTGGCCTCAGCGGCCACAGTAACAGTGTACCACCTTTTTGTAGCACACTGTCAGTGCACCTTCTAAGGACTAGTTTGCCTTTGCGCTTGCAGACATAATACAACTTATTCACAAAAGGATTCCCTCATTTGCGTAGGACCACACCCCTATGATGAGGGAACAATCTCTGCAGATAGTGTGGGTGCTACATGTGCGTCAGTGCTATCAGTATCAAAGAAGAGGCTGCACAAGTGTATGCAGCCCCTTATGTAATACCATAGTGCCCAGGGGTGCAAAAAGTGGCCCACACACCTGTTGGACTCTGAGGCAATATGTCTAATATGGCCACTGTTATTCACAGCAAAAGGCAGGAATATGGTATGAAGCCTTAATTTAGGGACATTATAATTTTGAGAGGGTGAGTCAAAGCAAACATGAAGAAAGGAGAAAAGCATGTTTAACCCCTTCACTGCGGCGGCTATTCCTCCGCAGTGCTAAGGGGGAGGGGCGGAAGAGCGGCGGGCGCATGCTGGTGACGGAACCACTCCGTCACCAGCGTTGGTTGCGCTGTGCTTGTGACGGAGCAGTTCTGTCATGGCCCCGCCCGCTCAATAGAACGCTCAGCGCAAGCACGGAATTCGCGCCGCGCATGAGTGGCGGGCGGGCCATGGCGGAACCCTCCGTCTAGCAGCACAGCGCCACCGCAGCTGATGACGGAGCGGTTCCGTCATCAGCATGCAAGGGGTTAAAATGACTGTAAAAATGACTGTGAAAATACCCCATGAATGGTGGGTCATAAAACATCTGCTCTTTATTCTGATATTTTTTGCCAAGCTTATCAGTTTGAAATTAGACGCGCCTTGAATTTTTAGTTCTCAAATATTAATATGATGAAAAGATTTATGTCTTTCATCAAAAAAGTAGCAATCTGTACTGTAGTTAATTAATTGATATATTGCTAGCACCAAGGAAC
The DNA here is from genome assembly GCF_964263255.1 of Lissotriton vulgaris. Classification (NCBI taxonomy): domain Eukaryota; kingdom Metazoa; phylum Chordata; class Amphibia; order Caudata; family Salamandridae; genus Lissotriton; species Lissotriton vulgaris. The sequence goes on along the minus strand of NC_141693.1, from coordinate 411,313,416 downwards.
TAATGAACTATGCTTCAAAGATTTAAATGAAAATTGACATTGCTTGCATTTCCACCCCCAAATACTGAAGACGGAGTTACTGATGCGTAATGAAGTAATTAGGATGGAACTTGTTTAATCTGATTACTCATGTCTTAAGACTGCACTTCAGTAAAATTATTTTTAAGATGTGTTTTGCACGGATGTTAGTCCCACAAGAAAAACTATAAATATATGTGTATAAAGTACTAACCCGATCAATAAAAAATGAGCAAATTCTGCCAAGTTGAAGGACAGAATGGTGGTGGTAGCACTCCATAAGGAATTTTGCAATTCTAAGTGCTGAAACTATTGGATGGCATTCTTCCCTAATGTAACAGTTTGGAAATATGAAATGCTGAGCGGGCCTTGCAGGGCTTCAAACTTTTACCCTGTGAATATTTGAGCAATAAAGGATTTAACGGAGTCATCTCTTCTGCTAAGAGAGACCACAAAGCACCTGATTAAAAACTGGCCCTAAAAATCCAACACCAGGGCCCGTATTATACATGGAGCCTTATTTATGAAGGCCTTGCGCCGCCGGTGCGTCACTTTTAACATGGGAAAAAGTGACGCAACGGTGGCGCAAGGCCTTCATAAATAAGGCCCAGGGAGCGCACTACCGGGTGCAAAAATGGAAAGTGCGCCATATCAGGAAGAATACTCTGTCCTTGGGGCAGTCTCGAAATCGCACTGCCCCCAGGGCAGCGCATTCAAAGGAAACACAGAGCATCTGTTTTAAACCTGCTCTGTCCTTCTCTGGCAGGAGGCAACCCGCCTGCACCTTTAAAAAGGGATTTGAGATCCCTTTGCAGGTGGGGGCAGTGAGTGACTGCACGCACTTGAAAGTGCATGTCTAGGAGATCATAGGACACCCTTGCCTTTAGAGGTCTGCATTTTGAAGGCGCACTGAAAGTGCACCACCTTTTTGTGGCACACTTTCAATGTGCCTTCTAATGGCATGTTTTTCTCTGCACCCACATTATTATTACGGCGCGGGTGCAAAGGCAAAGAGATTCCCTCATTTGCAGGGGTCATCATGCCCCCATACAAATTAGGAAATGTCCTCTAATAATAGCGCTGGCGCTACAGAAGGGCCACACAAGCATTGCGGCCCCTTCTATAATACCAAAGTGCCCTGGGGGCATGCAAAGAGGGCACAACCAACTAGCGCACCCCATGGGCACTTGTTCAATACTGACCGTGGCGTTTTACACTTGATAAATTCCAGAAGGTTTGACCTGGCAACGTTGAATGAAGGGTGCACTGCTTATAATTCCTGTGTGAATAGGTGTTTACGGGGGGGTGGGAGGGGGGGATCACAACTTAAGGGGTCACTTAAATCAGGCCCAAAGTCTATTATACTGAATACGTCAAATAAGGATGTTTAAATAAGTAAGATAATTGTCTCCAAAGGAATTCACTTTCCAGAGAAGAATAGTTAGACAATGTGTATGGATTCTTTTCACAAAGATGGCATGGCAATGTATAGCATTAGTGTAATTCAAATTATGTTTTAATTCAAATAACAGTTCTATCATTCAAAACGCTTTATGGAGAAACACGATGGCATTTCCAGCCACATCAATAAAATTAGTTTTAATATTAATTACGCACGAGGGATGTATGACGTTAGCATGCATACTATTACCACGCATACCTTTACAACGCGGTATTTACAACAAATACCGTTACAACGCATAGCGCTTTGAGGTGCTGGATAGTGGTAAGTATAATTTTATATTCCAACTCCAGTCCCCGTGGACACTAGGGAAGGTGTTGGATATAAAATTAAACTTATTCCCTATCCTAGAGCTCCCCTCAGCGCAATGCGTTGTAATGGTATGCGTGGTAATACCTGCTTTGTAATGGTAGTGCGTTGTAACAAATGCGTGCTAAACGTTGTATACCCGCAGGAGAGACCAGTGGAGGAGTCACCTGAAATGTAAAAGCACGGGTTAATTCTTGAAACAGTCACCTAGGGCTAAAACACATTCACAGGTAATACTTTGACCTAGCATAGCTGAATTTAAAATATTGCGAGGCAATTTTGCTGAAACCGCTATAGCAACTGGCTAATGAAGAAAACCCAACTTACCAGTGCAAAACTGTATTATTTTCTCCGGTCGATTAATGCAAATATCCTTTTTTTGCGCTGGTCAATTGGTTCAGTGTCATTAGGATAGCACTGGTCCAAATGTATGTAATCTGTCATATGGCATCCTGAATATGTTGTTCTTCATTACAATCTTGTATTGGAATTTTATTTTGTAGTGCCCTTTAAGACCACTAACGATTGAGTGGGGGGGATTGTCCTGCTATATTTATTTGTCCATGTTATTATCACTAGAAGTCAGTTTTATTAATCTGCCAGTCATAGCAAGAAAGGGATAGAAAAGTACAACTGCCCATGCAAAAAAGCTAGCCATAGTATATTGAGAAAATGTTTGTGTCTTGTGGGAAACTTTTAAATTATAATGAGCAATTAATTGAAGTATTAAGAGATTTCCACTTGACCCCTGTGTTACACTTTCCTTTTTCCTCCCCTTCTTGGTGCAAGGTATTTACCAACATTCTGTTGACAGAAGATCAGTTGGTACTCTGTGTGAGAGTCTCTGACTTAACAGCTGATGTGTCTTGGAGGCTGTTGCAGTATTAGACAAATAAAGCCAGTTTGACTTCATTAAGCATCCACTTTGTTCTTTATAATATTGGTGATGAGGATGGGATACAAACCCATGCGCACAAAGCACAATGGATCAGCAATCCCTCTCAGGAAGAAAGCAGAGGAAGTAAAAAGGGAAAGACTAAAGTGTTGTCGCTTTGGAAATCTCAACCACCTAGCCAATGACCCAAGTTGTCCCACACATTCCACTGTGTGCAGAAAATGCAATAAGAGGGGCAAACATGTAAAGAATATAGGAAAATGGGCATATGGGTGAAGAGGTGGAAGATGGGACAACCAAATATGTAATCCAGCTGGTGGGTAATACTAGAGAAAGGGAGAATAGTTACCCCACATGTGATATAGCTTTACAGGTAAAACTAAGAGTTTACACTGATTCTTGCTCTCCATATACACTAATTGATTGCAATATTTTACAAGACATATTTCAAGGAATGAGCTATGTCATTCAAGAGGCAGACATTAAACCTGGGGGATACAATAAGGACCCTAACCATTTAGTTAGAGTGCTTACTCTGTATATATCGTTCAAACATACATTACAACTTTATTAAAGATCTACTTAAGAAAGACAGGTTCCAGTTTACTAGAAAATTGGTGATTCAACTCGATCCCAATAGTGATGAACCTGTATTAGCGATAGCAGAGGAGAGTGAACGTAAAAAGAAAACTGTTTGATGTGTTCCCCGAATTATTCGCTGAGGATTTTGGCCATTTAAAAAATTTCTAGCATAAAATGAAAGTAAAAGACAATGCAGTACCGATCATACACAAAGTCAGGTCTAGCCATCATATGATGCACGAGGCCCTAAAGGAAGAGATAAACAAGTTAATTACACAGGGCATCATTGAACCTATCAAGAGTTCCCTGTTACTTGCTTCAATTGTGGACGCCTAAAAGTCTTGGGGATGGGGTTTGCGGCAATGTGCTGACTTAAGGGACATTAATGCAAACATTTGGGTAGACATATTCCCTTTTACAAGAAAAAATTAAATGATCAATGTAATAGGGGATGCGGAATGCTTTAGCGTTATCGGTCACTCTGCCACATACCATTAAAAATAGCTACACCTGGACTCCAAATCCCTGGCATCGTTTATATCCCCTTTTGAAGCATTCAGGTATTGTAGACTGCAGTTTGGCTTAAAAAGTTTTAGAAGTGATAAAATATGTACTATGCTTCCAGGATGACATATTGATTTATGGTGCCTCAGTATATCTTCACAATGATCATTAAGGAAAGTTTTAAGGGCACTAAAGAAAGCAAGGTTAACCTTCAGGAGGGACAAATGACAAAATGGGGTGGAATCAGTTGAATACTTAGGTCATACTATCTCAAAACATGATATCAAGCCCAAGCTGGATTTGGTAAAGGCTGTAAGGGAGACACCTCATCACGTAAATTAAGAGAAATTGAAATCCGTTTTAGGATTAGTTAAGTACATGAATTGAATTGATTTATTCCCCTTTAACATATAAACAGCACACGTGTTGTACCCTTGGCTCTTAAGCAAGATGCGTAAGCAATGTGTCACTTTGTGAAGACGAGGGTCAGTCACAGTGCACCTTTACAGCTCACCTACTGATTTTTTGGTGTAAGCTCTATAATACATCTGCTGCCAAGATCAAGGAAATATGATAAAACGTTCAAAGTTCTGGCAAGAGTCTACCATCTCACAGTGGACATCAGTTTTATATTTCAGTCTCTTTGCATCATTTGGCTGCACATCTGTGTTTGGGGCCTGTGTCAGACAATACGCTTTTCCTGTAAGGGTTTGTAAATGGTAGCTAGGACTTGCACACATGTCTGAAAGAATTAAAAAGTGCAATGGTGATATTGAGCGGAACAAGCAAAGTGAGATCAAAAACAAAGAAGGAATTCAAGCCAAGATGGAGGGGTGGGGCGGGGGGGCGGCTTCGAGGAGTGAGTCAAGAATTGAAAGCAGATCCTCTAAACCCGCTCAGAGAAACTGACCTGCTGTATAAGATCAATATTATGAATCACAAAAGTTAGATTCACTTATAATTTCCCGCAAGAACGATAAAGGAGGACTCCTTAACTAATCTTGCATATTGATATTACTGTCAAGTCTGTAGGGGTGCATCAGAGTATATACACCAGAGATCATTTCTATCCCTGTCTTTCCAAGTGGGTATGATTTGCCAGGAGTTATGATGTAAACACTAGGAAGTCTAGTCTATCAATTGAAGCCCATACAGCTCACGTACAGTGCAGGAAACTGGAATGTAGTCTACAGGAGACACAGTCCTCAGACTTTATGTGACCAGTGGCTGAGTTCCCACATTTTTAAAAAACAATGTAGCGCCTAGGAAGGAGAAATCATAAGCACACCCTTTGTAGGTTGGGAGGCTTCGCAACCGCTAGGCAAAGATGAGATTATGTATACTACATGCAGCAAACTGCTTGGCTAAAAAGTGTTTGAATTCATTATGTCTTCGTGTAAGGCATATGGATTTTATAACTGCCGTCCTTTTTGTATTTTTAATTGTACCATCATAGGTCTTAGGTGAATCTCGAGTGAAGTTGAGAATTGGAACCCCTAACAGCCCTGAAGAAGTTGCGTGATGATTCAGCAACGAAACATGTTGTGAGTACAGAGTTGATTATGGTTTGACAGAAACCATTTTTAATTGGGGAAGCTTACAGCATTCAATAAAGTTGAGTCAGGCCAGCAACCTTCACCGGTTTTTAATGGTGAGAATTATAATTTTTTCAGATTCTCACAGGGGTCCAATGGGCACGTATAAAAACACCAGGCATTGATAGTTTACTTTTATTTAAGTTTCACTATAACTCTTTTACTTTATTAGTTTGAGATTCTTCAAAAAGGAGAATTTATACTTATCTTTTCTCCACAGAGAGAGAGAGTTACCTATGATTATAAGTGGGTATGCTGGCGAGTACCAGTCAGCAGGCCCCTTGGTGTTACTACCATGAGGTACTCTCTCTCTTTTCTCACACTTTTTTCACATCTTTTCTGAATATTTTTAGGTGGGATTTAGTCTTTGATGGCTTTTATGACATTAAATTGATACATCGTGACAATTTGAGTAGTGATAGGGAACACACTCTAGGGGATTGAAAAATATGGAAAACCATCTTTGTCAGATTCGAAAGATTGGGTGTAGTGTAGTCGAGGCCATTTGTTGTTTAGCATACTTTGAGTGGGGGTGGGCGGCCTGGCCTTCTCTCTCCCCCTAGACTCCTATTGTGTTATTAGGTTGGGAGAGGCAACATGGACCTGCTCAGAGACAGACAATACACGTAGGATATGAACAGCAATTCCCAAACTAATTTAGTTAAAAAGAAAACAATTTAATTATTAAAATGACAAGCTACTGAAGTCTATCCGATGTAAGGATGAGGAGACATTAAAAAAACTAGTTGGATGCCTTTTTGAAATTTAGGCAGTCAATTTATTTTTAAATAAATCAGTGATTTGTATCTAACTCTCAAATGTCATCCCTTAGGGGGCAGCAATTTTTCTTCAGGCACTGAAGTAAAGCAATGACTTCCCCATTGAACAAAAAGTGAATTGTTCTGGAAAAACAATATCCTTTTAAAACATGTTTGCTTATGAGCAGCAAATGTCCATGTTTAGAAAATTGCTGATGAAAATGTTAAAAATGTAAGCAAATGTTTAAGTTCTGCTTTGGTTCTCAAGGACTGACTCTTTGGAAATCAGGCTACACATGTATTGGGGAAAACGGTCTTCCCTCAGGTCCAGGTGTGGCACATGCAGTTAAGAGTGGTGGGGCTGGGTTTGTAGAAATGAAAATGCGTCTAGCTGACTCCTTCTAGCATTTTGCACGCTAAGCTAGCATTTGCAGCGCCATTTTGTGTGTAGGTGCCATTCTATACTGTGATCGAAATGTAAGACTCTGTCACATTGCTTGGCTGCCTCGACGAAGGAGGCAGCTTTGAGTTATTTCTCTGTATCATATTCAAGGCTGTATCCTAATGTACTAATGAATGGTCTATTCTGCCCTCTCATGCCTTTCCTCTCTCGTATCCCCACTTCCACGTTAAAGAGCGCTGTGCTCAAGCAACGCAATCTTGAGAATGTGATAAGATGTACCTGTTCTGGTAGCTCATCTCTCTGTGCCCCTTTTGTTCTTAGGGATTTGGAAATGTATAATAGCAGATGCTATGCTGGGGGGAGTCATTCCCTCGACCGTCATCTCAGGAGACTGTTTGGACTGGGCTCCGCTGCAGCACACTACTAATAAAATTGCTTTGTTTGTATTCTCTACTGTCTTCTCGACTCTTCATTACTTGGAAGGCAGAGATGTGGTCACTAGTGGCCCAGGTGACCCAATTCAGTTGGTGCCCAAACAGGTACTCCATCGGGCTGACCCATCTCGCCCGCAACCGGGTGTGGAGGAAAGGGATACGACAGGTCGGATAGGCGGATCGGGGATCCCTACACATTAGAGCTTAGTTCTCGCAGCAGCTCTGCATGTCTGATCGAGCGGTGCCTCGTCCAGCAGTCCTCCCGGCTGGGGTCCGGAAAGGCGAAACCCTTGGATCTGACCGTTTGGCCTGTAGAGTAGGCAGTGGAGAATAACCTTGTTCGACATGTGCACCAGGTGAGTTTGTCTTGACTCTAGGTAAATATGGCACCATCTTCCGTAATCTCGGGTGTTGTCTGGAGACCATTTCTCAACTTGTTTGGTCTGAGGTCCATTCCGATACAGAGGGTCTGTGGACACTCTGCCAGGCAATATGGTGAATTTGGCATATTCTTGAAAATGTCTGGGACTTGGACCTGTCTTTCGGGTGAAGTCTGAAGATGGTGGTTTCCTTTGTTTGGGGTGGTCTGAGGACCAAATTACTTTTGTTAATGGTCTGGTGTGAATATTGAACGTATCCTATATTAAGATGCTTTTGTCTGAGCAAAATGTGGTGTTTGGGGTGCCCTTGGCATTCTACTGATGCTCACCTGGAGGAAAATCAACCTGCACCTTCAGAAGGCACCCTGAATTTTGACATGTATGTGAAGCACATAATTGGCCCTATTATGTTTAGTACATTATGGCACAAATATACGAGGGACAATGCCGATCTCCAGTGGCCATTAACAGGTACCTTTGATGAACAAAAATTGAATTTCTTGCAGGATACATTGTTTGCAATACGGAGTAGGCAATCAATGTTTGATTCGCTTCAGGAATGGCAGAAGGAAGCCAGGCAGAGGCACATAAGAGCAGAGAAAGAGGCTAGGCGAGGAAAGATGCAGACAGTGACTCAAAAAGCAGTAGCGCATGATAGAGAGAAAATAGAAATAGGGATAGAATGTGCTGATAGAAAACTTTGATTGCAATGTGACAAATCCTGTGTTGCTCAAGAGGAGGGTGATACCTTCGTGGAGGAGCTCTTAGACTCCTGACCTCTTCCTCCATATACCCCGCAAAGAATATACCCAGTTGGTCCGACACCTTTATCTTCTGCTCCACAGGTTTCCATCACAGATTTTCCACCTGCCTCTGACCCAGCTGGTTTGGTAACAGCGCCCCTGTTCTTTCTCTAGCTTCACATACTGCAAATGCTGTAACTGCGAGTCTCCCTGCTACGCCTATAGTTTCCGCTCATGCTTTCTCTCCGTCACTTACACCCTCCACAAAGCCATTGTTAATGCTTGTGTCTGCTCCTCTACCTATTGTGTCTTCCTCAAATGTCTCCTCCTCAGTATTGTCAAACATTGAGACGCCAGTGCGTGGTTCGGGTGAGGGTGATTGGGCAGCAGCTCGAGAACGAATGGGGTGGGTGCTGATCCGAGCAGATGTGGGAAATGAGTAGAAGAAGATGGTGGCAGAGCAGGCCCCAAGTGGGCCGGGAGTCCGATTTATAGTGTGGAGGATGTGTGAGTGTGACTAAAGATTATGAGCCATTCGTGCAGCAGCATGCCCGCAAGCATATTTCGGCCACGGTAATAGAGTTGTGGGAACAATGTCTTAATGGTGTTGCACCTACAATAATTTATGACATCCAGGACCGTGTGTATGCCACTAACCTGGCTACTAATGACGTATTTAGTTATGTTGCCACATTGGTAGGTTATCGAGGTAGGCTGTATTAGAACACACCAACAACAGGGTCTCAGTTTCCGATGAGGGAAGTGCATCCTATTTTTCACCCTGAGAAACCGGAGTTACATGATCAACAGAACGCTGTTGTCAGGCAGCAAGTAGAGGCCCATTTTTAAGAGCAATGGGTTTACACTCTACGCAAAAGGAGTGAGGTTTTATCTCTTAAGAGTCAATTGCCCGACCCTAGAAGAATCTGACTGCATATTACTGACTGACTGAGGTTGCCTCGTCGACAGTGATGACACTGGCAGATATTGAGATGTTTTGGGGATTGTTGGTACCAGTGGATATTTCGAGACAGGTGCATACGTAGGACCACGTTGTGGAGCTGGGTGGCACTCTGGATGAGATCAGGGCGTGGGATAGAAAGAGGAAATCTGGTGAGAAGCCTAGGGCTTAGATACTAGCTTTTCCCAATCATATTTTTACCTACATGCATGCCCTAATTCCACAGACAAGAGTGGATTGGGATAAGTTAACAGCATGTCATCAGAAGAAAGATGAAAATGTGTCTGATTTTTTCACCAGGTTTGAAGAGGTATTTTGGGATTTCAGTGGGCAGGACTAGTCGATGGAAGGGGTTGTCTGATTGTTCGTTAATAGATTTGTTACGGATTTGCCTCCAGAGATGGCTACCCAGTTGCAGGCTTCAGAGAGTACGTGGACCACCTCCTTCCCTTCAGTGATATTGAGTATGGCGCAGTACTATGTACACAGGGAGAATGGGGAGAAGGAAAAGGCAGAAAGGAAAAATAAAGACTTGTAAATAAAGGTGTTGATGCAGCAGGCAGCTAGGGGAAATGGTAGGGGAGGCTGCACTTGTCCGACCCAACAGTCGTCTCGTACTCATATGAATGGCATACCTGTCGGGCCCAATCAATGTGCATATTGCAAAAAGGAAGGGCATTCGCATAGTCAGTGTCCACAATTGTTGCAGAAAGCGGCAGCACCTGGAGCTCAGGCTCTAGGGGACAGGGTTGTGGGGGAGATGGTCGTGATGGGGTTCAGACCTATGAGTTTTCACAGAGTCGTTCTGACCAGAATTATTTTGATGACCCTCGAGAAAAGCAGTACTCCCATGATGATTATGAAATGGATGAGGTGACAGGGATGCCCTTTAGGTAGGACAATCCTACGAGGGCTGTGGCTGTGGGGGCATCCACAGGTAACACAACACAACAGATCAGACAGTTGGAGTATTTATTAAAAAAGGAGATCAATCAACGTCTCCACGCGACGACCATAATTGAATACCACAAAGTCAAGAGAATCCGAGGGGAATTTGAATTGCTTTAAAACCTATGCTATTTAAGTTCAATAAGGCATTCATGTCCAGATGGTATGCCATATTGAACTAATGTTCCCTTGACCTGATACTCTTAATCATAGAAGAAATACTCAGTGAATTAACTTCTGACATCAATAAGTTGAAAGATTACATTACCCAAAAAATGGAGGCGGAGGATTGGAATAAAGTATTAGCAGACATTAACAACAACCTAGACAGACATGCAAAGGAAGTTCATGAACGTAATATCCGAAAGTTTCGAAGGGATACCATCGATTATAAATTAGATGAGGTTTTTTCCTGGGCAGAAAGTTATGCACAAAAACGTTTTTTTTAAAAACCTAATACCAATCCTAACTCCTCAGAAGAAAGTTTAGTGACTGATCAAGATCTCACAGTACAACGTCCTAAACCGGTTCTAGTACAAGCACAGAAAGGAACACCCTCTGAAAATCTTGCTTCAACATCCACAAAACAACCGTCTTTTTTAGCGGAGGGTCCGGCGTCAAAAGCACGACCAGACAAGATTGCAACAGCCCCAAAAGTCGTACTCGAAGGGGAAAAGCCAAAAAAAATGCCAGAGTCGGGCAGACCAGTGAGAAATGTAAAGAAGTAGAATCTTTGGTGATGAACATCTCGAGAAGAACTTTGAGTAGAGAGGAAACAAAGGTTTTGAATAAAGGAACTTCCTTTGTTCCTACGTACTCATTGAATGTTTTAGAAACAGAGATCTTGTTATTCAAATTTATGCATAAATTATGTCTAAAATGGTTATTTTCTACTTTACCTATGAGTGATGAATTGAGTGTGGAATCCAGAAAATTTCGTCCTAAGAGCAAATTCATGCCACCTATCACACATAAATCACTTGACATCTTTGAACATCTAGTGAAGAAAGATTTACAAAACATCGGTTACAATAGGACAGCAGGCTCAAACATGACACCTAAGGAATTGCATATCTTGAATTCACTCAGACAGGATGAGTCGATCATCTTTCAGCCAGCGGACATAGGCGGAGCCTTGGTGGTCCCCGACAGAGACTTTTATGAACAGAATGTGGATCAGCATGTTTCCAATTCAGACACCTACATTTTGTTGCAACAAGATCCTACAAGAAAATCATCCTGTTAACCAACATCGTAACAAAAGCGATTGAGGATGTAACTATTGATGAAAAAAACGGGAAGTTCCTTATCAATGAGACACCGAGAATGCCGAACATCTATATGCTTCCTAAGATGCATAAAGATAGTTTGAGACCACCGTTTAGGCCCATTGTGGCCTGGTGTAATTCAATTCATGAAGCAGTTGGTTACTATCTTGATCATTTTTTACAATCATTGGTCCAATCATGGACCACCTACATAAAAGACACGACGGACTGTTTATTGAAATTGGAGAGTATTCGAGCAGCATTTCAAGAGGTTCTATTGTGTACCATTGATGTAGCAGCCTTACATACATCAATACCTCATAACAAAGGCATTGGGGCTGTCGAGTGAAGACTACTTGATTCAACCTTAATCACAGATCAATCTATTTTCTTACTTGAATTATTACATTTCTCTGTGTATCACAGTTATTTTTGTTGGAAGGACAATTTTTATTTACAGCGCACCGGAACTTCCATGGGCTTTCCTGGAGCCCCTTCTTACGCTAATACTTTCATGGCTTTTTTTAACACAATACATCTTGACTAATCCTCGCTGGCAATCACAGACAGTAGCTTTTCTAAGATGCATCGATGACATCCTTGTCATCTGGAAAGGTCCTAAATCGGAACTTGAAGATTGCATTTCACAACTCAACCAGCAAAATCCTAGGATCCAATTTACATATGATATACAGAGTAAAAAAATTCACTTTCTGGATATGGAGATCATCAAATCACCTACAGGTTTGACCACATCGGTTTACAGGAAACCTACTGATGTTAACAAAGCTTTGCATTTTACTAGTGCACACCCTACATCACTTAAAGAACATCTTCCATTTTAACAATCCACGAGAATTAAAAGAATCACCTCTGATACTGTTGCTTGTGAAAATCAGATTAAGGAACAACTAACTAGATTTAAGGCAAGAGGATATCCATCAGAGATACTTGAGAAATCGTTAAAAAGAATTACCCCCAAGAAAAGGGAAGAATTGTTACAGCCTTGCAAGAAACAAGAACAACAAAGAGAAGTGTTTGTATTAAAACACTCGACTCAAGCAGTACAGATCAAGATGATCATAAGAAAAAGGTGGGAAATTATAGATCATGATCCTGATTTCGCAAGCATCTTCAAGGGCCCACCACTAATTGCTCATACTAGACCCAGAAATCTACAGGAATTGTTGAAACCAAGTGAGGTAAACATAGACAGTCACAAAGGCATGCGCAAATGTTACAACTGCGGGCAATGCAGTAATGTAATGTTGGGCAACGTGTTCACACATCCACATAAAGGAAAACAGTTGAAACTGCGTCACACGTCTGATTGCAATACAGATAAAGTCATTTATGCCATCAAATGCCCATGTGGTTTAGTTTATGTTGGGAGAACTAGTCGCAAAATTAAAACCAGAATTGTAGAACACAAGAGTAGAATACGTAACCAGAACACCACATCGCCCTTAGCAGCTCATTGGGTGCAGGCATCACATACCATACCACAACTTCGCTTTACTGTACTGGAGCACATCATTTCAAGATCAGGGATTGATATAAACATCGCTTTAGTGCGCAGGGAGACACATTGGATAAAAACCCTAGGTACTGTGACTCAGGGAGGGTTGAATGACCATTATGAAATGATTTGTTTTCTGTGAAATATATTGCTTAGGTCCATAACTTTGTACAGAATTTGCACTCTCTTTATTTTTCCTTTTTTGTATTAAGCTACAGTGCTCTCTGATGAGTGCGGTGGTATTCATATTCACCTGCAGTCTCTTAATAATGGCACATATATATATAGAGTCCTATTATCTTATTTACAATGCATTTTCATAGGGAAAATCTGAGTTGTATTATTCAGATTAGATGGCTTTCTACGTCACTCATGCACCTATTGACTTGGATTTGTGGCACTTCTTGATGGCGGTTCCCTTTCGGATAGAATTAGGCGTTTCGCTGTATGTGGCTTAATGATCAATAACGTTGCAGTCTACAAATTGGAAACTTTAGCATGCCCTTTCTACTTCTCGTTGACACATTTTTTTTTACATTTTTTATTAAATATGAGGATTTATTTTTACACTTTGTGGAAATCAGGACGTATTTCACGCGTTCTGATTTTACAGGGTGGGTAGTCTTGAACACTACAGAACTCCCCGTAATTCCAGGAGTTATAGGATACGATGCCTTTAAATTTGCAAAGCATGCCGTGATAGCTTGCAACTGAATGCGGAAGGGAGAGACGAGTGTCGGTGAACCACAGTTGGCGTTCGAGGGATGTTATAACTTTTGGTGAGCGTAGATGTATGTTTTGATATTACCGATGGCGGCACATCCTGAGAGTGTTTGTTTTTACAGCCCGTTGCACTGTGGTTTCTTTTGAGATACGAGAGATACCAGAAGTCTGAGTTCGCTGGAACCTATAAAGTGTCCCCTCTGTAAGACAAAACCAACAGGTTAATGTACAAGGAAAAACATTACCAAAGCGTTAATGTAGAACCACACAGGAGAAGAAGCTTAGAAAAAGACTAGACGAAGTGCTAGAAAAAGTTCCCATCAGCCCACTCAATAGTGGAACTTCGTCATCTGGGTTGTGTGATTGAAAAAGTGGTATCCAGTGTGCCCTTCCTCAGGATGTACCCGGGGTTAGCAAAGCTTGGACCACATGGTTGACCCTCAACCATAGAAGATGATCGAGTACAGGCTGTAAGGGCAAAGTTGCAGTGCTCGGGAATTGTGAAAAAAGAAAAGGAAAGGAAAAGAAAAACTTTATTGGGTCTGTCCATCAAGATGGTATGGTTAAAAGCAGAGTGATAATAGCATGCAAGGAATTGCTATTCACCATGAGTGTAAACTGGTCGACATGTTTCAGCCTTGATAGGCTTTCTTCAGGACCTATGATGCACTACTGCAACACTTACTTTACATACTGTGAAAGACAATCTACAGAACAAATCCAATTTCTCAATTGTAAAAATTGGGACCTCTCCCTCATTTCCAGGACCGAGGCAACAACGGAGAGTGCGTGGCCTCCTTTACCCAGAGCGGACGCCAGGTGAGGTGAGGTGTTTCCTCCCTACAATTTGGGAGAAGATATACCAATTTTTACAATTGAGAAATTGGATTTGTTCTGTAGATTGTCTTTCACAGTATGTAAAGTAAGTGTTGCAGTAGTGTATCAGTTTAACCATACCATCTTGATGGACAGACCCAATAAAGTTTTTCTTATGACATCAAGATAGGTATTTTTAGAACACTTGGATTACAATTCTTTTCCTTTCCTTTTCTTTTTTCACAATTCCCGAGCACTGCAACGTTGCCCTTACAGCCTGTACTCGATCATCTTCTATGGTTGAGGGTCAACCATGTGGTCCAAGCTTTGCTAGCCCCGGGTTCATCCTGAGGAAGGGCACACTGGATACCACTTTTTCAATCACACAACCCAGATGACGAAGTTCCACTATTGAGTGGGCTGATGGGAACTTTTTCTAGCACTTCGTCTAGTCTTTTTCTAAGCTTCTTCTCCTGTGTGGTTCTATATTAACGCTTTGGTAATGTTTTTCCTTGTACATTAACCTGTTGGTTTTGTCTTACAGAGGGGACACTTTATAGGTTCCAACGAACTCAGACTTCTGGTATCTCTCGTGTTTTTTACTGTTTAGTTGGGGGACAAGGTACCAGTAGGTCTATAAAAACACTTTCCCCTTAGGCCCTCCATTACTCTGTGTTTTTCGTTCTTTTGAGATACGACAGCAGGACTTTGGGATTACATTGCAATACCACACGTGTGTTGGTCATCTTTTCAAGTTTATATAATGTCGTGGTAAGAGTTATCTCTTGTGGATGGACATACTGGTAACAGTTTGTAATTCAGAATAGTATAATAAGGCATTTTTTATTCTCATTTTCCACAGTTCTCACTCAGTGTGAGGTTCTATTGCAAACAGACGCGTGCATTGGTTGACTGGTATTATAATATTGGTTCCATTGGGCACTCTGTTTTATATGGAATATCGCTACCTTTAAATCTGCACAGATTGACTGGTAAGATTTTCACTGTTACTGTTTCAGCAGTTTCCAATCAAGTTATGGTTTCTTTTTACACATGAGGGGCTCTGAGCACTCTTCCATGCACAGTGGGAGTAAGAGGAAGGCATTTATAAGATTAGCGTCATATAGACATGTGTTTAAGATTCTTTAGGTTGGGCTTCTCATCAAATGTCTTCATTTTCTCACGTCTTCAGTTTTTTGAGAGTGCAAATTCTAATTAGCAATGTTCTGATTGTGAAATATGTGCATCGTGTTATGGGAAAGTCATTATTCTATACCAATATGATATTAATTGTGTTGTAGGTTCCTGTGGACAGAACATTTGGATACCTCCTGTTTTCCATGAATGTTTGATATATATTCCCTGATGAAGGGCTCGCTGTTTGAACCCGAAATGCATTGGGACCTTCTTATTTAAAGTTTTGGCAATGTACTCTTGCTAATGATTGATTTTGGTCATCTTTTTATGATTTGCAAAGAAGTATAAGATGAATCCCATTGTGATATTCCATGTTTTGTGAACATAACAATGAATTGCGTTTAACATTAAGATGCTAAAATATAGCATATACAAAGGTTTGGTTAAATTGATATGCCTTTGAGCCTTAAGAGTCAAGATTATTAATTTCATGAGAAATAAATAGAGACGACAGGCGTCGTCTATTCACGCTGTGCTCCGTTTCAGGTTGTGGTGATCCACCGCCCTCTTAGGATTGTTCCAGTACATTGAGATAGATAGGCGTCTGATCTCTCTCATAAACGGTAGCACGCACACAAGCCTAAGATTGTCTGAGCTTCAGTCACATTCCCCTTTAATTTCATATACATTAGGAGTGCAGACACATTATTTTCTATACTTTAGCTAGGACAGCCAAGGACAGGGTGAGGGACCAGTCCAGATACCTGTATATCAGCGTGCTCCTTATGTCACAGCGGAATTGCATGGTTTGGAGAAAATAATTCTGGTGGATACGGGTGTAAATGAATAGCTCTGTTTCTCATTCACTGGTCCAAGAGGCATCTCTGTCTGTCCAAAATAACGTGTTGGTAGGTTTTTCAGGCGTACCTGTCATGCGCCCCATTGACTAATGGCACCTTTACAGTAGAGTCGCCATTTTTACCGACAGCAAATTGTGAAGAGAACTTAATGGGATTAGATCTATTGAAGAAATTGCATGCTACCGTTTCTTGTTCCCCAGATGGTATCTATATGACAATAGGACCGAATGTGACTAGTACCAAACAGTGTTTTTCTAAAGATATGCCGCTTCCCACTGAATTCAAGGGCGTGCTGCACACATTGTGGGCCACAGGTGTCACTGATGTGAGATTGTTGCAGATACCTTCGATCTCTATTAAGGTAAAGGACAACGCTGTGTTGCCTCGTATTCCTCGGTACAAAATACCACAGGCGGGGGCGCAAGCTTTGTTACAGATTATGCAGGATTTGGCTAAGTCAGGAGTGGTTGAGGAGACAGCAGAGAATGTGTTTAAAAGCCCTATTCTCCCCATCCTTAAGAAGGTACCCTCGGACTCCCCTGATGCCCATCCTGATGTCTATCGTTTTGTGATGGATTGGCGAGAAGTTAACAAACTAGTGGATCCCCAGTTTCCCTCCTAACAATGATTCCTTCCACTGCAAAATTCATTTTCTGTGATTGATTTGAAAAATGCTTTTTTTAGCATCTCCATCCACCCAGATAGACTGCATTTTTTTGGTTTCACTCTGGCCGGTAGAAGCTTCCTATTCTTTCGCGCTCCTCAGGGGTATACTGAAAGTCCCAGCATATCTAGTCAAGCATTAAAAAGCCAATTGGATTCCCTTACACTTCCCTCAGGTAATGTTTTGCTATAGTATGCTGATGAGCGGGTGATGGATTCTGACACTGAAGAAGGTTGCAAAGATGCTACAGTTAAATTATTGCTATATTTGGCACGTCACGAACATAAAGTGTCCCTTTCAAAATTCCAATATTGTCGACAGGAGGTCACCTCCTTAGGTCACCTACTGTCGGAGGAGGGAAGGAGACTAACACCTGAGCGTATTATGGCTGTTGCTAAAATACCCATCCCCAAGACGCAGCGAGATGTGCGTGCCTTTCTAGGTATTACCTCATATCGTCGCCATTGGATTCCTAACTATTCCTTACTAACAAAACCCCTCCTACAGTCATCCACTAAGCATGTGCATGAACCTTTGCCTTGGATGCATGAATGCCAACAAGCTTTTGAGCAACTAGAAACATCGCTTTGCTCTGTGCCTGTGCTTGGTACGCCAGACTATCAGTAGATGCTCATGCTGTACATACACAAGATGACTGGCTGCACGTTCTCTGTTTTAACACAAGCCTTAAGAGGTAAGCAAAGGCTGCGTGCCTTTTATTCTGCGCTTTTGGATAACATTGCCAGAGCCCTCCCAAGCTGTCTAAGAGTGGTCGCGGCTGTGGCCATCTCAATCCAACAATCGGCAGGGCTCATCCTTGATACTGATCGCACAGTCATGGTACCACATCCTGTGGGCACACTTCTGAACAGAACAAAGACACAGCACCTCACCACTGCATGTCTGACTGGCTATGAATTGACATTGTTTGCACCACACATCACCATAAAAATATGTGCCACTCTGAACCCAGTCATGTTACTACCCCTCGCTTTGGAAAGTGAGGATGTGGACTTGCTGATGGCATTTTCCGCACTGAAGGAGAGATGAAAGGATGGGTAGACCTTAATGATGTTCCCTTGTCTGAGCCTCAAGGGGAACTATATCTTGATGGCTCTTGGTTCAAACTACCAGATGTCATGAGAACTGCACCATATGCCATCACCACTTTACACACAGTAGTCAAGACATCGTGAGTCCCTTATCGTTAGGCCCAAGCTACAGAATTGGTTGCCCTCCTTCATGCCTGTGAGTTGAGTGAGGGACTGGCTGTCAATGTTTAGACCGACAATCAGTATACATTTGGAGTCGCTCATAACTTTGTGCAGCTCTTGGCAGAGAGAGGCTTCCTGACTTCACACGGGTCAAAGATCCAAAACGGCCCACTGATTCACAGACTTTTTTCAGCCCTGACACTCCCTAAAAAGTTAAAAGTGGTAAAATGCAGTGCACAAAAGACAATTACTGATGATGTGGGGAGGGGAAATGCGTTTGCAGACCAGACAGCTAAGGAGACAGCCCGATCAAAAATGAAAAGAATGTTTGTGGCGGGTCCTGCTAGATGAGTACCTGATAATACAATGTTTTAAGTAACATTAGAAAACATGAAGGAGATTCAGAGCGAGGCAACAATTGATGAGCTAGCAATGTGGCAGGAGCAAACAGGGCAGCTAAACAATGAGGGGAGCTGGACGGACAAATCAGAGAAGCAGAGATGGATGTTATCAGGTGCATATGGACTCCCAGTAGTCACTATGGTGACTGGGCCAGCCCACATTAGTGTGAAGGGAATATGTTGACTATTTGTCCCTTGAAGGAAATATGTAGACTATTGGGCCCTGTGTGGCGAAGGATAACATACCATGGGTAGCTGCTCATCTAGTAAAGTATTGTATGGTCTGTATGATACATAACCCTGGAAAAGGTATCCCTACACCTTCTGGTAATTTTGCACCACCCTCTTACCCTTTCAAGGTTCTCCAGATGGATTTCATCGAAATGGAATGAGTAAACAACCTGAAATATGTGCTGGTGGTTGATTGTGCGTTCAGAAAATGAATTGAGGCTCATCCCACTAAAGAGAACCCAGCCATAGCAACGGCGAAGGCCCTTTTAAAGGATTTCTTCCCGTGCTTCGGCTTGCCCTGTTTGATTTGGAGTGGTAACGGAAGTCACTTTCTACTCAAAGGTTATTCAGCTGGTGTGCGACAGTCTGTACATCCAGCAAAAGCTTCATGCAGCAACCCATCCTCAGTCAGCAGGTTTGTTTGATAAGGACAATGGTACTCTCAAGCCGAAGTTGGCAAAGATCAAGGAGAGCACAAGATTGCAATGGCCAGATGCGTTACCTTTTGCCCTGTTGTCCAAAAGGGTGATGGCCCACTCTAGAACAGGATTGTCCCCATATGAGGTTGTTTTCGGCCATCCTTCAAATGTTTGGGGCATCCCCCGACTCACTGCTTTTCTGAAATTATATACCTGTTACTTGTGGACTATTTGTGTGAATTAACAAAAAATGTGCGTTCTATTCATCAACAGATCCATGAGGCGTTGCCGTCGATACCTGAGAGGCTAGGGCACAGCATCCAGCCTGGTATTTTTGTCCTGATTGGCAATTTACAGAGGAAGGGGTACTTGGAACCACAATGGAAAGGACCTCTGCCGGAAGCACTGGATCCACTCATCGCATTGCTGGTGAATCCCACTGCCTCTCCCCTGTGACCGGTGGGCCCTGGATGGTAGAGGGGACCACGAGACGGAGGAGTTGCCAAATTTTTTTCCTTTTTCTTATGCGTGACTGACATGGGCACAAACGGAGGAGGAAAACGACTCTGCTGAATGTTGTTCCCTCCTAAGGCGGAAGCCGGGAGATGGTATGATGTATGTCAAGCCTTTCTAGTTTTGATGTTTATTTGCCTGACTGGAAAGCCAAATTCTTTTAACTTTGTCGTGTTTTTAAGACTTACATTAAAAACGCTCTTGGAAAGCTAATTGCTGACCCGCACTGCTATCGACCAGCCAGCTTCCCAAACCGCTAACTCACCGACCAGCATTACTGGTGCCCAGCCGATTTGGGGCTGAGGCACAAGGACCTTCAGACTAGCGGCAGCCATCTTAGGTGGGTGGGAGGATTCTCCTGCAGCGCTCTAGTCATCAAGCCCATAAAAGAAACGGTGATGCCTCCGCGAAGCGGACACGCGTTTTGGACGAGACGGATCATCGCCGGAGTCACACCAGAGTCCAGCCCATCTGCACCCGTCCGCGCTGAGGACGTGCTGCAGGATGGACAGGACGGTCTTTCGCGCTCTTCCATTGAACAAGAGTCAGGTATTTACACTACCTTGCTCTCACTAAGACCCCCCCCCCTTTGCCGTGTCATCATACTATACTTCCAGAGGGTACATTCCTCAACGAGTGTGGCTGCAACCTTTCCCCACCCACTCGTCCCAGACCACCTAGAAAGTGCCAGGTTAAGGCTAAGTCCCCCGAACAACTGGAAAATCTAACTAGCTTTCTCATTAATGCCAGATCTTTGATTAAAAATAAGACGCTTTTAATGAATTTGTAGCACAGAGGAAGCCTTCCTGGGTCTCTATAACAGAAACCTGGGGTTCTGTTTCATCTGGCCCTGATCTAGTCGAGGCTATTGCTAATGGCTATGTCCTGACTAGAATGGACCGAACTGGGCGTAGGGGTGGAGGACTGGGAATAATTTGTAGAAATTATTTTACCGGTCGTATTGACCCCCTCTCATCCCCCACGGAAAACCATGAGGCACTGCATTTTACCATACAGTTAGCTCCCTCTGTCTCTTTTGTTGGTATCCTCTGTTACAGGCCTCCTGGCCCAAGGACTAATTTTTGTCACAATCCACTTACATTATTAGAACCGTTTATCAGTAGGCCGAAGTTCACTCTCCTTGGAGATTTCAATTTTCATTTGGAATTACTAGAGGACAATAACACCAAAGCTCTTATAGAGGGTTTAACTTCCTGTGGGCTTAACCAACTCGTTGACGGCCTACTTGTACTGCCGGACATACCTTAGATGGTATCTTCTCCAACGATACCAGACTGGCGATCGGAACTCCGATCCCCCTGTCCTGGTCTGACCATAGGGCAATTCCATTTTATTTCACTATGACTTCCTCTGGTTCTGATCAAACCAATAAAAAAGGATGGGAAATGAGGAGGAACTACAATAATATATCCAACACTACACTCACCCCCTTCCTGACAGATATACATCCCCTTTCTATGTCTTATGTAAATGAAGCTGCTCTGGGCCTGTCGGCTGCTCTCTCTAATGCTTTGGACTCGTTAGCACCCCTTAAAAAACATTCCTCGTCCAGGAAAAGTCCTTCGTCGCCCTGGTTCTCGGAACATCTAAGATTTCTACGGCAGAAATGTAGACAGAAGAAGAGAGCCTGGTATGCCTTTCCTGACCCCCAGGGGAAAGACCTACATAAGTCAGCCCTGAGAGAATATAAAAAAGCCATAGCTGTAGAAAAAAAGAACTACTTCAGCAAAATTACTACTTCATTGAAATCATCTAGAGAGCTTTTTAAAATCATTGACACTCTGTCAACACCTAAAGTCACTGAATCAGTGAATGAGTCGCAGGAGCTCTGCGATGATATCGCAGGCTTCTTCCACTCCAAAATTTCTGACATTTATACATCCCTTAAATCTCTCAATACCAAACTGGATACCAACAGTGCACCCTTGTCCCCCCCTCCTCCTCTTCACACATTGAGACCCTTGAATTGGGTTCCTCGTCCAATTTCTCTAGCTTCCCCCATTTGATGCAGGATGAATTAATTCACCTCCTCGATGCCACTAAATCATGTTCGCCTCTTGATCCCTGCCCTTTTAAAATCTTGAAGTCCTGCAGAGATACCGTCCTCCCTCCTCTCTTGCAGGTTATGAACATGGCCATTGATGAGGGTTCTTTTCCAACTCCTTGGAAATGAGCAGTTGTTAAGCCTCTTTTAAAGAAACCGTCCCTAAACCCTGATGTCTTAAAAAACGTCCGACCAATATCTCTGCTTCCAGCCCCGGCAAAGATACTCGAAGCCCACCTTAATTCTCATCCGACTATATATTTAGAAAAGATGGGTCTACTTGACATCTCCCAGCATGGGTTTTGTGCTGCCCACAGCACCGAGTCCGCCCTCACTGTCGTAGTTAATAACATCCGGTCTGAGGTGGACAGAGGGCAGCCACTTTATTGGTGCTACTTGATCTCACGGCAGCATTTGATACCCTGTCCCCTTCAATCCTGGTAGGCCGGCTGAAGGGGTTAGGGGAGAGGGGAAGTGCCCTCAGTCTTCTGTCTTCCTTCCTCTCTCAGAGACAGCAAAGGGTTCAGCTAGGAAGTTTCCTGTCTTCCTCCCAGGCCGTGCAATGTGGGGTTCCTCAGGGCTCCTCCCTGAGTCCTTTATTATTCAACATCTATGTAACCCTACTTGCCGAGGTGATAAGATCTTATGGGTACTGTTAGAACTGGCTATTTCTGGTAGGCTAAGGCTGACGCCGAAGCCAAGCAGAAACCACCATTCTAGTCAGGGCAACGGAGTCACACGCCAAGATAACCCCTGCTCACCCCCTGGTAGCTTGGCACGAGCAGTAAGGCTAAACTCGGAGGCAATGTGTAAAGCATTTGCGCCAGCACACAACAGCAACAACATACTAGGCACACCACAAAAGGAACTCCACACAAGGTTATTTATAAAATAACTTTTGTATTGTAAAAACACATCAGATAGTATCACACAATATACATGGTGCCAACTGGCACGGGCAATATTCACAAGGAATTATGTACAGGACAGGGCCACATGGGCCGCTGTCAGAATCAACACTTTTGGAAATAGAATATAGGATATAAAATCACTTCTAGAACTAAGAATAAGTATAGCACAAAATAACAGTTATAAATCACATCCAGTAACTACTGGGAACAGGTACCAGGACCTCACTAGGACCACCTGTACTAAAAAGAACAACCAAATAAGAATAAAATACATTTAGGGGTATAAACAAGAACACATTACCCATGATGCATGAAACACATTCAGAGGAGTAGTAAAGAGAAACACATGATGCATAAACCTACACATTCAGCGGT
Source organism: Lissotriton vulgaris (assembly GCF_964263255.1). Taxonomy (NCBI): domain Eukaryota; kingdom Metazoa; phylum Chordata; class Amphibia; order Caudata; family Salamandridae; genus Lissotriton; species Lissotriton vulgaris. Next base: position 411,290,308 of record NC_141693.1, on the reverse strand, counting down.
GTTCCGAACAAAGAACAAGATGCAATAAACTACATTCAGAGGTGCAGCGCAAGAAGACACATGATGCCTAAAACATTCAGAGGTGCAGCGCAGGGAAAAGGAAGACACATTATGCCTAAAAACATTCAGAGGTGCCAGAATACACTAGCGCAAAAATCACATGATGCCTAAAAACATTCAGAGGTGCAGGAATAACACATGATGCAAGAAAACACATTCAGAGGTGCAATAACCATACAATTGCGCAAAACTTACATAAGCCACCCTCTGTGGCAGTCCCTAGGCCAACTGGCCTTGTTGGGGCTCAGAGGCCCTGTGTCCAAATGTCAGGGCACGCTGCCAAGCAGCGCCAGTCAGGGTGCGCCACTGGCGCAAAACCTAAACATTGCAGGTGCCCACTACTTGCTGGGCACCTGAGGACAATCACAAAACCTAAACGGTGCAGCTGCCCACTAATTGCTGGGCAGCTGTGAAGCAGAACTGCGGCAGGGCTCTCACTAGCCCTCAGGAGCAAACTGCGCCCACTGCTAGCAAACTGCGCACAGTCAACCGTTGGAGCCACACAGGCTCTGCAGACACTCGTGTCCCAAACGTTGGAGCCACACAGGCTCGGGACATCACACATGTCCTAAACGTTGGAGTCCCTCCCGGGGGACTCAATATGAACCAAATGCAAGGCAAGAGCCTCTCATGGCTCGCTAAACAAATGTGCTGCGTGGGGCTTCTCAGGGCTCCACATGAAGCCATGCCCCTGAGCCTCTCGGGGCTCTCAAAGCAAGTATGCCCCCGGAACCTCGGGGGCTTGGTATCAATGAAAATGCGTGCGGGAGCCTCTCAGGGCTCTACACACGTTGGGGCGACCCTCTGCCAACCGGGGCCGCCCTTGAAGCCCTCGTGGCTTCACACTGACGATAAGCGCGAGCTTGCGCTACCGGGGGGGGGGGGCGGACACCGACAATGTGTCCCGGCGCCCCTCCCTTCTTCTGCCCCACTCACCGGTTCGCTGGCGATTGCTCCTCTTCAGGCAGCGCAGGGGCTCTCACCACCGGACAGCTTCCTCTTCTTCCCGGGGCTCCCTCAGCACACAGGAGCCCCGCAACAGGCCACGCTTACTCTTTTCTTCCCCTGGCATCAGCAGGGCACTCCCTAGAATGCGGGAGCCCTCCTCGCATCGGCGCCGCCATGCTCCTTCTTCCTGGGGCAAGCCGTCGCGGCCCAACCAATGGCTGCGGAGCTTGCTATGACGCAAGGGAATCCCGGGGCCAATCACATCGCAGCCCCGGGCGCCGAGCCTCCACCAATAGCAGCGCGGCCCTTGAAGGGGAGGCGGGTGCAGCGTCTCCTCCACGATCCCCGGGCCGGCAGCCGGTGAAACACGGGGCACAGACCGGGTAGGCACCGGCTCTGTAGTCATTTAACAATCGAGGTGGCCACTCGATCAGGCCATAAACAAAAGCGCTCCCCAGCGCTAGGACAAAAAAATAAAGCGCTCTCAAGCGCTTGGGGGAAATAAAGCGCTCCAAAGCGCTAGAGCGCTAGAAGACAGGCATAGCGCTCGCAGGCGCTCAGGGGGAAGCACAGCGCTTTCAGGCGCTAGAAATACAACTCAAGCGCTCTCCACAGGAAAATGCAGCTTCTCCATGCTGCAAAGGTCCAAGAGATTCCCAGGGGGCAAAGCCAAGTCCCCCCCATCAGCCCAAGCAAGGCAGAGGGGTCCCCCAGGAGTCCAGGAAAGTCCATCAGAGGTCCAGGGGCTAGGCAGGGCCCAGGGATTCCCCTGGGCTCAAGCAGCAGAACGCCCCTGGCAGATTCAAGTCAGAAACAAGAACAAATTGGAAGGGGACACAGCCCCTTCTTATACAGGGAAAAGTCTTTGAAGTCTTTGTGCAGGCAGTGTGAGAACCAGCTAGAACTGGTTATAGGGAACTCTCTTCAGTATCAGGGACAGAGGTGACAGTCGCCCAGCGGGAGGTGGAGCCAGCATTCTGGTTAGGCAGGCACATCCCTGGTCACTCCCAGGTACCATATCCTCCCACTTCCCTGGCAGCAGATGCAGCCTTTCATCCACGGGCTGACTCAGACAACCTCCTGGGGCTCCCCAGCCCCTGTCACCAACAAACCAGACAGTCAATCCACAAGCAGGCCCAGGTACTCCTGGACCAGGCTCACCAGCCAATCACACACCAGACACAAATTACACAAATATGCCAACCTCTAAAACTGGCACTTCTAGACTACACACATTCATGCCGCATATATCATTACGCAGCATTCAATCTCACGAGTTTAACTCGACCCTGCACTCCCCACACATCAGGAACTACCATGGGCATACATTTTCCCCATTCATTCCTATGGGAGGGCAGGTCACTCACCACACATACACAGAGAGCTCAAGCACTTTACACTGTACCACAGTGAAAAAGTGCGCAGAGGCCTAAAATCACCACCACCAGGTTCCAGAAACAGGCTAGGAAAAAGCAAAAAGTCTTGGGGTGAACCTGCCTAAAGGGCCGGGTCCAACAGGTACCAAATATTGTCCTATGCAGACGATATCCAAATTATCATTTCCACCACTTCACCGACCATAGAGGCTGCCTCCAAATTTCGATCTTGCATGGAAGCAGTCTCGCAATGGATGGTGCGTAACTACCTAAAGCTCAACGTGGAGAAGACAGAGGTCCTAGTCTTTGGAGGAATCCATGACAACTGGTCCAAAATAATGGTGGCCTCCCTCCTTGGGAGACTGCCCCCAACCCACCAACTCGGCCAGGAACCTTGGCATTCGCATGGATTCAGCCCTCTCTTTTGACCTTCAGGTTAATAGAACAGTATCCACCTGCTGTAATACCATCCGCTTGCTGAAAAAGATCGCCCCCTATCTGTCACCTGACGCCCGCAAGCAGTCAACAGTTGCTCTGGTATCTTCCAGGCTTGACTATTGCAATGCGCTCTATGGGGGCATAAATAAAAAATCCCTCCATCGTCTTCAGATGGTCCAGAATTCTGCTGCTAGGATGGTTCTAAACATACCCAGGTTATCATCTGCAACTCAGGCCAGGAAGGCTCTCCATTGGCTACCCATACATGCCAGGATTTCCTTCAAGCTCATCTGTTTGGCCCATAGGGCTGTGTTTGGCTCTGGCCCTGAAGGTATAAAGACTCTCGTTAGTCCTTTTTCTCCCAAGAGAACCCTTCGCTCATCCTCAAGAAATCTGCTTGCTGTCCCCAGATTCAAAAAGGCGAAATGGGGAGGAAGAGCCTTTTCTACCCTGGCCCCTAAACTGTGGAACAACCTCCCCCCTGAACTTTCCAACCAACCCTCTTTGGTGACTTTCCGGAAGCTCCTGAAGACTTGGCTCTTTCCTCAGGCCTACTAAACTATTTTCTGTTTGTATTTTCATATACTTTATGTTTGGACTGCACCTTGATGCCCTCTGGGCTAAGTCTGCGCATTATAAATATACTTTCATTCATTCATTCATTCATTCATTCAGGTGGTCCCCCCAGAAATAATGGCTGCCCAGGATACCGCTCTATCTGACCCACCAGAGCTTGACTCTCAATACCTTGCCCACCCTGAGTTTAAGATCCTTTTCCGCGATGAGACAGTGCCTGGAGTGACTAGGTACAATTTGCGTCCCCAGCAGAGGGACAGTGCACCAACGAAAAGTCAGATTAGTAGGGATGGATTTCATGGATGAAGAATAGGGTGAGTGGGCCTTGTTTATGGTACCAACAATAGATTAGGGAAAGTGAGATTGGTGCATTGTCTGAGACACTGGACAGCATAACTTGGGGGTGTCTTCCCAGGAGGGAGGGTGGCCTATCCTGAGCAAAGAGACATAAAGGGTTGTGATCACACATCCCCACCATGAAGTACTCAATAGCATGCTAGCCACACACATACTGCGTTATTTTGAAGAGAATACTGGCACTGCCACAACGCCCCAAGTGGAATGGGATGCGTTTAAAGTAGTGGTCAGGGGTGAATGTCTTGGAATGCAAGCAGGCATGGGTAGACAATTAGTGACTGAACTCACACAGTTTGAAGATGACCTTCTCTGCAGTGAGGGAGAAGCTGTGGAAGGGGACGATGGGGCGTTGACGAGACTCAGGGGGGAACACTCCAGGTTACTCAACTGTCTCCATAATCAGAATTACGCAGCACACTCGGCGCGCACTCATCACATGGGAGACAAGCCCGGCAAGTTGTTATCATGGTTGATACTCAAGACACACTTACCATGCCTGTGATGTCTATACAAAACTCACGTGGCGACACGGTTCATTCCCAGAAAGATATGTATGATACCTTTGTGGAGCATTATACCAAAATGTATAGGTCTCGCTTGCTGGCCACGGATGCGGATATACAGGAATTCCTCCCTGCCCTGGCACTGCCGCGTCTGGAGACACATCAGTAGGATGAACTGGGCGCTCCTCTGTTACCAGATGAGCTACGTGACAGTATCTTCTCCCTATCGAACGGCAAGTCACCGGGCCTGGATGGACTGGCAGCGGAATTCTTCTAGGCCTACTCTGATGTCTTGGTACCGGAGCTTCTTAGGGTGTATACAGCGGCCCTAGAAGATTCGGCCCTCACACTTACGTAAAATGAGGTGACACTGATCTCCCTCCTGAAACCAGGTTGGAACCCTGACAACCGAGGCTCCTACCGTCCATTGGCCTTGCTAAACACAGACTATAAGATCCTTGCCTCCACCTTGGCCAGACGCATATCCCACTTTGTACCGACTCTGGTCCATAGCTATCAAAATGGTTTTGTCCCGAATAGAAGCACCTCTCTTAACATCCGAAGATTACTCAGAGTTCAGAAATATGGGGTGGAGAATTGGCCACGGTCTGGATGTTTAGTACTATACCAAGAGAAGACCTTTGATTCGATGGAGTGGCCCTACCTAGCGGCGGTGCTCCATAAGTACAAACTAGGGGAAGACTACCTGCAAATGGTACAGTTATTGTACCAACTACCCATAGTGCGGGCCAGCACAGGCAAGCTTATATCGGATACAATCAGGGTTAGGCGCGGGACCAGGCAGGGAGGCCCTCTGTCCCCATTGCTTTTTTCCCTTGCTATAGAGCCCCTGGCGGCTCTGCTAAGAGACAGTGGAAAGGACTGGGGCATTCCCCTGGAAGATGGTCTTCATACGGTGTCCCTATACTCAGCTGACCTGCTGCTGTACATGAGAGACTTGCACAATATACCACCGGCCATATCTGACATATTTCGCCGGTTTGAGGAGGTCTCTGGGCTTAAGGTGAATTGGGCCAAATCGGGCGCTTATTCTTTTGGCGAGGATGTGGGCGCAACTGATATGACTATTAGTAGCCCAACGCTTGCCTGGCACCCGACAACGTTTAGATATCTGGGGATATATATCTACAGATCCCCTGTGGATATATTGGAAGGCAATCTAGTACCCGCCATTTCCTCCATACGCATACAACATGAAAATTGCCTCAACCACTGTTACTTGAACGAAAAAACGTTTTCAGGTTAGAAAAATATTTATTACATCCCAACCAGGCATGCTTATTCAGTGCCAATTATTTTTACATTTTAGAAATATATTTTAACATCAATAGACAGAAATAAGGACTGTACATTCAATTTATATATAAATGGTTTGATACACATAAAAACAAACAATGTCAAAATGATATTTAAACATCCAACATCCTACAAAGAAAATAATACATAACAGGAAACAAATATCACATACATATAGAATCAATGAATGAAAAAATCGAAAGAATGGGGAATAGAGAACAACTGAATGACTCAAAATTAACAATATCTGAACTGGTCAAGCCTAATGTTGTTTATTAATAATGCTCTATTCCACCAAAGCTGCTGACGCGTTTCGAGACCAGGACAAGTGTCCCTGGGCTCTCATCAGGGATTTCATTCTTTGTGTCTGAAAGAAAAAAGCGTTTCACCATTTTGTTGAAATGAAAGCCTCACCTTTAAAAATGCATTCACTAGTAGTATGTACATAAGGATAGTCTACATACCAGGCTCTTTTTATAGGCAGGAGAAGGCTTGTGGGGCTTGTAGTCAGGGAAAAGGGGGACCAAGGTAATCAACCGTTTTCAATGGGCAGACAATTCAATCTGAAAAATCAGGGCATGATTTATTAAGGTAAACTGAGCGTTTTTATTATTGCCATATCAATATATAAATCGACTACGTCAACTGCATAGCTATCACCAAGCACTAACCTTATATGTGCCGCCAAACCGCGAGATGGCTTGTAAAATATGACCATCCGTGTATTTTCCTGCCAGAGATAAAGTAAGCTGCTGCAATTATAAGGACTAAAGTAAGAATGACATTTGGATACAGATAAATTATACATTGCATTTCGATTTATCATTAAACTCCATCCATGATCAGTCCCCACAAGTCAATCTGAATATCCTCTATCAGAACAGCATATATTTGTGATAGGAGTTCCCTTATAACTATATTCCGTTTACATAGTTGTCTGGTACCTTCAACATCATGTCCACTTTTCATTTTGGATACTGATGGTTATCATAGTTTGAGATAAATGAGCACAGAACTCTATCATGGACTGTTGTATTTATTAATTAAATGAACTTGTCTGTAGATGGGCTTTGGACCAACTCTATATCATGTTGATGTATGATAATTGTTTGAGGTGTTTTAACAAATGTTGGCTAAAACATAATAGAATTCGTTATTTGGAATGTAGTAAATGTATTTCGTCTTTGATTAACACACTATGTGATGTATTTATTTGATTTTAATATATGATGTTCATTATTATTTAGGTTACTGTGTGGCTTGTCCTGAAGAAGGCGCTGGTCGCCGAAACGCGCGTCGAGATTTATTGCTTTTGTGCCACGTATATTTCCTCTGTACTTTTGCTTTTTAACTGTCTCTTTTATATAGTGATTGTCTTTTATGTTGTTTATTTACTTATAGTTCTTTTGAACTATTTTTATTAACTTCCTGTTATATGGAAACTATTTTGAATTATTTTATGATTTTTTGATGTATTGCCAATAAACATTGTTTTAACCTCATTGTTGAGAATGGTCCCTTGCCCATGTTATATCTATTTGACAAGTATTATGTCTGCCTAGGTTGTTGTTTGCATATATGCTGCCTGGGGATAGCCACTAGGGACTGTGCTGTTGTAGAAGGGCTTCCCCAGCCCCCCGTGCCTATCACCTTGGTGAACAACGTAGGAAGCAGAGCCCTCATGTGCAACGCACGCTGGGTGCTGAAGGACACGGGCATTTCTCCTCTGAGGGTGCTGCTGAGGTGCCGCTACTTCCCCGGTATTTCCCTGTAGAACACCATTGCGGGGCGCAGACCAGTCGCCCACCTGTGAAGAGGGCTGGAAGAGACGCCAGGGTAACATCCCTACAAGCCAGGCACGGCATAACTTGGTGGCAGTGGCTGGGTGTATGTGCCTCATTCCCCAGAACAAGTGGGTGGCGGTGGTGACCCGGAGGACCACTTGCTGTGTGACAGAGTTTGTCGAAGGCCACACGCAGGGTGGTGAAATGCAGTGAGTGAGGGGAAACACAAAAACGGGAAAAAATTGCAAAAAAAGAAAAGAAGAACAAAACACCGATGCAGAGACGCTGGGCAGAACTCCCCGTTTCGCAAGAAGTGCGGCGCCCGAGGATACGATGGGTAAGGCAGACGCCAGACAACCAAAGCTCACCTTTGAGAACGCTAAATCAAGCTCCAGAAGCAAGCAGCCAGAAATGGGAGCTACGGAGAAAGAACAAGCTACTGGATCGCAAGGTGCAGACATTGAACACATATTGCGAGAAATGTGGCAGGGGTTCACGACCGTTGTAGACAAGGTGGACCACATGTCGTCAAGGATGGATGCAATTGTGCACAAGTTGGATACGCATGAAGAACGTATAGTGGAAGTAGAAAGGCGTATCTTGGACAATTATGATGTTACGGCTGGGCACTCGACTCAACTGGCTCGTATGGATAACATCCTGAGGACTATATCAGCCAAGAACGAGGACTTAGAAGCGCGCAGTTGGTGCAATAATATACACGTGGTGGGGATTCCGGAATCCACAAACACTGGCAAAATGGAGGAATATGTAGAGAAGATGTTGCTTTCAGCAGTGGGACAAGAAGAATTCTCTCCGCAATTCATTGTTGAGCGGGCACATAGGTCATGGGGCCCGCGTCCTGTCCCGGGAGCGGCGCCCCGACCCATCCTTGCACGACTACTTAACTATTGTGATAGGGATGTAGCTCTACGAGCAGCCAAAAATAAGCAAACGTTGTCCTGCGAACGAAATACGTTTTCAATCTATCCTGATTTCACCCCCATGGTGCAAGAAGAACGCAGAAAGTTCAAAGACTTCAAGAAAAAAGTTCGAGAGACATAGATCGACTATGCCCTGCTATATCCAGCTCGTCTGAGAGTGACGCATCAGGGCAAACAGAAATTCTTCACTAACCCCTCTCAAGTGGAGGAATACCTACGCTCAATGAACAGGCAAAATCGAGACCGGGAGAGCCGCAGTGGGTCGCAGAGATCATCTTCGGCCAGAGAAGGAGGACGCCCGCACTGAGTACACGGAGGGCGCACCGCGAGAGTCGAAGCACAGGTGGCAAGTATGAGAGTGGAGAAGACTAAAGACACTGTGACGTAAGTTCGGATGTGCGCCAGTTGTTGGCTGATATTGGACTCAGGACCACCTCTCCCATAGTGGGGGGATCTTGGTGTTACATCGCAGAGGTCCTTAACGGGAGAGGAGAACTTGTGAGGCCCTCAAGAGTAGGCCCCCGGAGGGTATAGCCCATTAATGTTTGGCAGCTATCCAGCTGTTGTGGAACCAGACTTTGCATGCTCATGTTGGATGGGGTGGGGGGAGGGGGGAGGTGTGAAGGGTGCTGGCAAGATTGGGTTGCTTCAGTTGGAGGGGGGACTACAGGTAGGTTGTTTGGGAATTTATCGTTTTCGAATTGTGTGGTCCAACAGATGGAAGTCCAGAGGTAGATGAGGGTTCAAGAGAAAAATGGTATTGTGGAATTGACTGGTGGGAGGCTGGCTGGGTGGAGGGCCTGACCCTATTTCCTATTGATTAAGTTGTGGATTGGTAGAAGTGATGTCTGGGGCGATTAGCACTGACCTTAATTTATTAACTTTGAATGTGAGAGGCTTGGGTGATCCCCGTAAGAAGAGACAGGTCTTATCTTATTTGGATTGCCACCATGTACACATTGCTATGCTACAGGATACTCACTGCCAACGTAATAGGCCAATTACTTTTGGAAGCAAATGGGCAGAGACTAGGCTTTTTTCATCCTATTGGGGTTATGGACGTGGGACTGCCATACTGGTTAAGAGGCAGGTGCCATTCCAAATGGCAGGCTCCCTATGCAATGAGGATGGGAGATATTTTATGGCGTGGGGTAGACTGGAGACACAATCTGTCCTTCTAGTATGTTGTTATGGTCCAAATGTGGATAACCCCAGGTTTTTTGAAGGCCTATGGGCCAAGATTTTTTAAATAGAGGCCACACACATAGTTTGGGGAAGTGATTTCAATGTCACATACAATCCAGGTGCAGATAGATCCTACTCGGTGCCGCACCATTACACTAGAGCACAGGCTGTGGTCAGGGACATAAAGGAGGCTTATCGTTTGATAGATGCGTGGAGGCATAGACACCCACAGGACCGGGAGGGTACCCACTTTACAGCGCAGGCACACTCATGGGCCAGACGGGACTATTTTTTGGTATCTAGAGGACTTGCACCTGCAGTAACAGACACAAGGCACCTCGCTAGAACATACTCTGACCATGCACCGGTACTGTTGATACTCTCCTCCTCGGATTTTAATGTGCCGCGGAGCCCGTGGAGGTTGAATCCCTCCATTCTGTTAGACACAGTCTTTCAAGAAGAACTGAGACAGGAAATACTTGACTTTTTTGCACGAAACAAGGACTCAGTGAAGAGCGTAGAGTTGATCTGGGAGGCCTTTAAAGTAACAATACGGGGATATTGTATAGGGAAAGGAGCGGGTGTACTTAAGGATATTCACGCCACGATCAGGGCTGTTGATAGTGATCTTAAAAGGCTGGAAGCGGAACTTGCGTACACCCTCACCGCAGAGGCACACATAGCCTTTCGGGAAAAACTGTCCCTGTACATGGAAGAAGCGCAGAGGGAGGCGAAATTCAAAAGCAAGTACTGGGTGGCAAGAAATTATGGAGAGGGCGACAGGCCTGGAAGACTAGTGGTGCAAAAGGTGAAAAAGCCATGATGTGCCAACGCTGTCAAGGAATTGCAAGTCTCAGTAGACATCACTCACCGGGATACACACAATATACTTAGAACGTTCTTGGAACATTACAGCGCATTGTATACCACAACGGGCAATATGATTGAGCAGCTGGACAACTTCCTTGGGGATATGGCACTGGGGTGTCTGAGCGACACGCAGAGGACTTTCTTGTGTGCGCCCTTTGAATTAGATGAGGTGCGGGACGCCATCATGAGTATGCAATCGGGTAAAGCCACGGGCAACAATGGCATTCCGGTGAAATTTAATAAAACATATGTAGACATCATGGCTCCGGTACTTCGGGAAGTTTATGAAGACGCATTAGAGGTGGGGCTATTGCCGCGGTCGATGAGGGAGGCGCTTATATTGTCTTTGCCAAAGCCTGGTAAGCCCCTTGACCTTTGTGACTCCTATAGGCCACTTTCGATGCTCAACTGCGACGCGAAAATTTTAGCTAAGCTGATAGCGACAAGATTGAGTCTGTTGATGGGACATTTGATCCTGCCAGACCAGTCGGGTTTGTGCCTGGCAGGGCAACCTCTCATAACTTAAGGACGCTATTTGCGATCCTGCACACCACCTTCCCTGATCTCCCCATGGCTTCTATATTTTTGGATGCTACTAAGGCGTTTGATTTTCTGGAATGGGGATACCTATTCAAGGTGATGAAGCGGATGGGCTTCCCTCCCTTGTTTTTAGCTTGGATTGAACTACTCTATACCAAACCAATGGCCAAGGTTTTGATTAATGGACACACTTCCCAAGCGTTTGAGATAATGAGGGGAACCAGGCAGGGGTGCCCTCTGACGCCGCTACTATTCGCGCTGGCAGTGGAACCTCTTGCGGCAAAATTGAGGCAGAGTCACAATGATAAGGCATTGCTGTGCGTTCAGCGCCAGATAATGATCTTGCTATATGCGGACGACATTACCTTATATATCCGTGACCCACAACAGAATTTGCACCCGGTACTGCGGGAATTCATTGTTTTTGGGAGGATGTCCGGTGTTCAGATCAATTGAACCAAATCTAGCTTATTTCCACTCACAGGGGCGGTGGAGCGATTTGAAATGGAATACCCCTTAGAATGCTGTACAGATGAGCTCAAATATTTAGGAGTCAAGGTTACAAGGGATAGGGAGGAATTGATGAGGGCAAATTATGGGACTATTATGTCCAAGATCGGAGATTGTGTGATGAGATGGGTGGCGCTTCCCCTGTCTATGGCGGGACGTGCTTCCTTAATTAAAATGGTGATACTCCTGCAGGTGCTATATTCGTTTCTGAATATACCCTACTACCCGGGTTCATATTTTTTTTAAACCCTGAAATCTGAAATAATATGACTAGTATGGGGAGGTAAACAGCCTCGGCTACAATGGGAAGTGTTAACTAGACCTTATACTCAAGGGGGATTCGGGATACCTGATTTAGAGTTATACTTTATAGCGCGCAGGCACACTTCGTGTGGTTTTGGATTAAACAACCTCGCTATATGCCACAGGTAGCGGCGGAACATTGGCTGGCCCACCCTGTCCTGCTAGATGGGGCCTTATATAGCAAGATCGGTCAAAGAGAGCGGCAACCAAACACACTTTATAGTTCACTTAAGGCGTGGCACAGGATCACGGAGGTGTTGGGAGTGCCATTGGCATATACACCACTGATGCCCCTCACTTATCACCTGGATATCCCATTGCTGCAAGAGGAGAGGTTTAGGAAATTCAGGGGCAAGTATGGATTGGTTACTTGGGGGGATATGTATCATGAGAGTGAGTTCCGTGCTCTAGCACATATGTGTCCGGAAGAGATGCAGACGTTGTTAGATGTGTTTCTATATATTAGACTAAGACTAATCACCCTAACTTTTCCGGCCAAACCAGTACGGCTGAACCCGTTGCATTCAATGCTGGAAAGGCCCAAAATACATGCGCCTCGTTTCACTGATTTACAGCACGGTGCATGCTCAAAAAGAGAGACCTGTAGCTCCGGTGCGGGTGAAATGGGACGCAGAATTAGGGCGACAGCTGACAGATTCACAATGGGAGACCTGCTGCCTGCACACTGAGAGGGTTTCAGCGAGCAGCAGAGTCCGCATCATACACTATAAGTTCCTCCACAGATTATATTATACACCTGCTAAGATGCACAGATTTAAACTAAGGGAGGACAATCGTTGTGACAGATGTCGCGCCCCTGGGGCGGATTTTTTACATCTGGCATGGGACTGTCCGAGCATTCGGGAATATTGGAATAAGGTTTTTGAGGAGTTACAACAAATGATAGATGAGACACTGGAACCGGACCCTTTACTGGCATTGTTGGGCTTTGTTACTCCGGTAAAGGCAGAACACAGGCGGTTTGTGGCTATGGCACTTCTCATGGCAGAACGAAGGGTGGCCTGCAGATGGGGGAGGGGCCGGGCGCCTAAATTTAAGTCATGGATGGGGGATTTAATTACCTGTCAAGAAAGGTTTGCCTCTTATGCGGAATTATTACCGGTGGCTTCTAGGCCGAATGACATCTGGGCCCTCCTCACATGCTATCTAATCGCTAGAGCGACTGCTGAATTAGGTAACGGAGATTCTGTTGCCACAGATAGGGGGTCATGAGGATTTGACATTGCATGCGGATGGAGGGCAGGGGGTGTAGTCTCTGGATCTACAGACTTAGCAGCCACCTGGTTCACTGCCACAGACATGCTATTGTTGTTTGGGTTTGGTGGTGTCGAAGGGGTGTATATCAACTCTTAGATGGCCTCAATCATTCACATTCCATGAGAAATTGTGTACTTCAGACGATGTGAAAATAGGCAGGGGGAGGGGGTAAAGCCCATACGCGGTTATCCCACTGATATGATATTGCTGTTAAACTGCACATGTACCATGTTCGTTATATATTGTGAGATATTGTGCTGGACAATTGGACCAATAAGATATTGTATTGTGAGATATAAGTAGAAGGCGATTGTATGTTGTTTAAAAACTAAAATAAAAAGAATTAATAAAAAAAAAGTGTTCATAATTCAGATTGAGTGCTGATTGTTTAATTATAGAATCCAGTAGTCAAGTAACTACAACGTGTATTGAAATATACATATTATGTTTTCAGTATACTTGCTTGAAGACATTTTTTAAAATGACTTATAGGTTTACTACAATGACCAAATTTAATTTGCAAGTGCAAAGGAACACTGAAAAGTCTACACTGTAGACAGCAGAAATAATATTTGAATTGTTTTGTTTTATTTATTACGGATTTTTCTGCAATTTATATTGTTGTCTTTTGTAAAGAGGAAGTGAGAGAAAGTATTAATGAATGTCTGTGTGTGTACTGTCTACAATAAACACTGCAGATAGCAGTGTTAAAAATTCAGATCGAGTTGGTCTTGTAGATGACGCAGTTCTGTAGGAAAAGACATTACTGCAGTGCGCTCTGTCTACACCATGCATACGTATTATTACAGGCTCCAGACACTCTATTTGTTGCTTCGCGTATGACAAACTGGGTAGCTGAATTCCACCTTATATAGCTGTGGGCCCTTGCTGACCGCTCTTTATGGCCTACACTGCAGACAGAAGTGTTCACAATTCACATTGAGTCGCTATTTCTGATGAAGCTATGTTGATGGCAACAGATATTACTCCTAGTACGGCCAGCCCGCAGCACGCATCATCGCTGGCTGTGCACATGCTAAATGCTTTTGATGTGACTATCTGAGTGCACTAGAACTGATGGACCCTTTATGATACAATCTTTTTGTGTATTATTTCAAATCTATTAATTGTGTCTTAGTATATCACAAGTTGTGTTTCTTTTACAATAGAATATTTTTCTGTATTACTTCACATCTACTGTCCCTACCTTACTGCAGTACAAACTATTGATTCTTTTATTATTTAATGTCTGTGTGTGATCCAATTATTACTGTTGTAGTTGTTGAAAGCAGCAACTTTTCCCTGAGGGCTGGTTTACACTGACTCCACAAGCATCCACCACAGACGTCACTGGATATGTGAACATGGTAATAAAAAGGAGTTGAGCACACGCGCCCGTACCCACTTCCACTATCTATCTGTGTCTGTGTGTTCATTATCTATGCATGATATAGTCTCTGGGCCGTACTACATTACGTTGTGCTGTGGACAGCGTACGCAATCATGTTACTTCTGGTATTGGAGAACATTTCGGTTATGTAACTTTTAGGTGTATGGCTATGACAGGTGGAAGGTTACTTTACAGACCACGAATATTGATGAAGATGATGGTTGCATGTTGTGTGTAGTGTAAGATAAGTGTACATTGCAAAACGTTTAGAAAAAAGCTCTCTAAGCAGAAGAGGTGTGTCTCATCAAATGCAGTACAGAGATTGACTAAAATGTGTGGCTTTTTCCAACTGTTACAATGGGAAATGTTATGAACCAATGAAATGCTTTTTTTTGTCGTCACATGGCAATCGCGCCCCTTGTGCGCAAGGAGACCGTACCCGACGTGATTTTGAGAAAATACGTTTGCTTAAATAGAAGTTTATTACAGTTATATAAATCTTTAAAATATGTTTGACTATCGCTAGCTCTCATGTACCCTTTAAAGTTATTTAGATATAGTTTTGAGACAAAAAAATTCAGGAATGGCATACGTGTTGCAATACCGTACGTCTATGACGTAACACAGGATGTGGCAGCGTGCACTTGTCGCATTTGCAATGCGCAGCGGGCACAAGCCCATACTTACATGAAGTAACGCACGGTTTGGTAGTGCGTACCTGTCGCATACCAAAGTAGCAGCTGGCACGACCTCATACATATATGTTGTTACGCAGGACATGGTGCCACAAACCCGTTGGATACGAAATGCGCATCATTTAAATGAGGTGGATAGGATTCACGTGCTGATCGAGCTTGGTAGACTACCGGTACAGGGAATGTAATTTTCTCCCAAAAAATAAAAATGATATACATATTTTTGGGGGAAGATATAAAACATTACATAATTTTTAAAGTTTAAAAAAAGGATAATAGAGTTGCAAAATATAAAAAATCAATTAGAAAAAATATCGGTTTTATAAATATTAAAATATGAAATTAATATTTAAAAAAAACTTTGAAATTCACAGAAAAAAGCATAGGTTTTACAGACATTAAAGTTAGGTATTAGCTTTTAAAAAACCTTAGAAATTCAGTAAAAAAAAACATAGGTTTCAGGGACGTTACAGTTAGTTGGACATTTTACTCATATAAAACCAGAGAAATTCGCCAGTTATAGTTAGTTGAGCTAACTATAACTCGCACACCCGCAATGCACTGCTGATGACGTCACATATTACATCACTCATGACATGGTCAGTGACATCACTGATGACTATAAGGTTTTTTAAATGCTAATTCCTAACTATAACGCCTGTAAAACCTATGGTTTTTTTCTGTGAATATATATATATATATATATATATATATATATATATATATATATATATATATATATATATATATATATATATATATCCAGCAAGTGTAACCTCCCAGGCTCCGACCGCAGCGACCCAGGAAATCACGCAGATCCAATAACTTACTTCAGGCACAGGTTTTATTCAGAGCTGAACCAAACAATCTAAATATATATATATATCTGTGATCAAGCTCCCTAGTGGAGTGAAACGCGTTACCTCATAATAAACGTTTTGAACCTGCTACTCACTTGAGTCTGGATTATTGGAGAGCTTTACTTTCGACTGTCTGCTGTGGCGCTGCGAGGTCTGCACCCTGCTGCTGCCTGTCACTCACTGACAGGCTGGGACTCCTTTATATATATATATATATATATATATATATATATATATATATATATATATATATATATATATATATATATATATATATATATATAGCAGCACTCCGTAACTCCTCAGCAACGGACCACTTAAATTGTGCCAAAAGATACGTTTTATTCACCTGCTCGGTCCTGATGTGTTTCAGCTCGGGGTGAGCCTTGATCACATGACACGGTTTGACAGACTTTTTTTGTTTTTAAAGTGCTAGTGATTAGTGCTCACATGACAGTTTTCAACTGTGGACATAGTGGAAATACTGCACAGTTTTTTTCAATGCCTCTTGAAACAATTAACACATATTTACATTTCTTCATAACTGCATATTGATTTACAACCTCGATAAATATTTAAATACTTAAATAAATATTTAAAAGAAATATATCAAATCACAGTTAAAGCGCGTATTTAATAAAAACAGCATAAACAAACAGGCATAAACTTTCTTAGCTCCTGAATTCATGGAAGCATTAGCGCATTGTTTGTTTATCCACTATGTCAAACCATATAATCTATCTATGTGTGTGTGTTGTGTTCAAAGTGAGTCACTAATACAGTGTGAAATACCAGTGCTACGGTGGTGTGTCAGATATCTTATTTATATTATATGTTTTCTAGTATTGATTGTCCCGGTTTGTATCTACTGCTAATATAATTTCTATGCAGCAGTGATGATATATTCAATTGTCCCCGGCTAGGTATACAATTTCCATCCTGGAGTCCATAAGTCTAGATACTGTTGAGTATGTAGCTTAGTTACGGTAAAATACCTGTAGTCAATGTTGACTATTGTTACAAAAGAATCAGTAATTACCCAATTTCTTACTATAGGAATGTTGGATGTGGAGGTATCTCATGTTGGTTATTGGTTTATCATATAATATAAATTGTGCAAATAGGCAATCATATAAATAAATAAATATCTCATATAAATACATAATCAATATGCAATAAATATTAAAATATGATAAAAATCCATAAGTGTCTAAAAACCAATTTGTTCAAACATGATTATATATCTCTTGTTTCTTTAAACCTCCTAAAAATTCTGATCTATACACCTTATTCTCCTCATTGTATGAATTTCTAATGCATTGTCGAACGTGTCTATCATCAGCACCATCCTATCACTCCCTATTATTGCAATAACAATAAATATATTTAGGGTTACTGATCCTCAATATTGTAAATAGACCCCTGGAATTAAAATGTCTGGGTATCCGTCTGAACCGGGATTAAAAAAACACATTAATTGGAAACCAAAAGGCTTAATGGCACCAATGCCTGTAGTTAGAGCAGGTCACTCCCCACGCCGCTCGTCTCCTCAGGGACCCTAGTGCCAACGAGGGTTCGCCACTGGTGCCACTGGTGCGCCACAGGTTCTTTTCTGCATTCCTTTTCCCCCATTGTATTGTTACTGCTCTCCTGTTTACTTCTATAATTGTCTGTGGTATTGCTGCTTTTCTCCTGTTTTTTATCATTGTCTTGTTGTTTCTTAGGCACCCCTTGTGTGCCCCTGCCCTCTGTGTACCCCTGCTCCCCGCTTCCCACCAGTGCTCCCCCGCGGCCCGCCGCATTTTCCTCTGTGCACCCCCCGCTTCCCGCCGCTGCTCCCCCGCGGCCCGCCCCCTTTTTCCCTTCTGTACCCCGTGCCCTCGCCCATTGACCGCCCCGCTCCCACCTCCCAGCTGCCCCTCCCTCCCACTTCGCCTCTTATGGAGGTCGCAGTGGGCGCACCAAAGGCAAGCCCGTCTGCACCCGTCCGCGCCTGGACCGCGTCCAGCGCCAGAACCCCTGGACCCCGCGCCCCCCGCTACGCCAGACTGCTCTATGACTCCAATACCCTCCACGCACTCTACACCGAACAAGACCACCCCTGCTACCGGGCCACCCCGAAGTACACCCAAGTAACGTTCGCCTGAGGGAACTACAGATTCACCAGCATCCAGCCCACCAAACCACCAACCAGAGAAACCAACCACCTCCGCTGCATCCTCCTCAACTCTAGCTCCGCTCGCAAACACGCCATCGAACTCTGGGACCTCCTAGACTCTACCGCCCCCGACGTCGCCTTCCTGACGGAGACCTGGCTGAACGCCACCTCAGCACCAGACATCGCCATAGCCATCCCACAAGGCTACAAGATCTCTCGCAGAGACCGCACCAACGGAGTGGGAGGGGGAATCGCCATCATCCACAAGGACACCCTCCTAGTCTCGACCAACACTGACGACACCCTCACCACCGCCGAGCACATGCACTTCCAGATCCACACCGACCCCAACACCACCCTCAGAGGAACACTCGTCTACAGACCACCCGGACCACGACCACAGTTCAGCGACACCATCGCCGACCTAATCAGCACCCACGCCCTCGCCTCCAGGGACTACATCCTCCTCGGGGACCTGAACTTCCACCTCGAGAACAACAACTCCACCACCCTGATTGACAACCTCACCAACCTCGGACTCAAACAACTCGTGATGGCACCCACCCACGCCGCCGGACACACGCTGGACCCCATCTTCTCCACCAGCCCCCACGTCACCTTCAACCACACCACCTAGCCCCACTGGACCGACCACATATGCGTCCACTTCACTTTCAGGAAACCCACCACACACCACCGCACCCAACAGCTGCCACGCCGCTGCTGGGGCAAGATCACCAAGGACCAACTGACTACCACCCTCACCCCGAGACCACCCTTCGACCCCACCGCCCCAGACACCGCCGCGACCAACTTCAAACAGTGGATCAACGACTACACCGACACCCTCGCCCCCCTCAAGACCTCCACAACCAACCACACCAACAAGAAAGCTGCCTGGTTCACCGAAGACCTCCGGATCTCCAGGCGCACCTGTCGGAAGCTGGAGAAGAAATGGCTCCACGACAGAACACCAGACAGCCACACAGTCCACAAGATTGCCACCCGCAGACACCACAAATTCATCAGGACCGCCAAGAGGATCACCTTCAAAGACCGCTTAGACAACAACGCACACAATACTCTTCAGCATCGTGAAAGAACTCTCCAACCCCAGCTCCACCACCAACGACATCCCACCATCACAAGACCTGTGCGACTCCCTGGCCGCCTTCTTTCACCGCAAGATCACCGACATCCACAACAACTTCAACTCCGACACCCCCGCACCCACCACCGAGTCCACCACCCCTACGACCATCACCTGCACCAGCCGCCTGACCACCTGGTCCAACGTCAGCGATGAAGACACCATCAAGATCATGAACTTCATCCACTCCGGATCCTCATCTGACCCCTGCCCTCACCACGTCTTCAACAAAGCCAGCACAACCATCGCGCCCCACCTCCGAAAAACAATTAACAGTTCCTTCGAGACAGCAACTTTGCCGAAAAGCTGGAAGCACGCCGAGATCAACGCCCTTCTGAAGAAGCCCAAAGCGGACCCCAAGGACCTCAAGAATTTCCAGCCCATCTCCCTGCTCCCGTTCCCGGCAAAAGTGACAGAGAAGATTGTCAACAAACAGCTAACCCGCTAACTCGAAGACAACAACATCCTGGACGCCTCCCAATCCGGCTTTCGCAGCAACCACAGCACCGAGACCGCCCTCATTTCCGCCACTGACGACATCAGGATCCTGATGGACAAAAGAGAAACAGCCGCCCTCATCCTCCAGGACCTATCAGCAGCCTTCGACACAGTCTGCCACCGCACCCTATCAGCACGCCTCCATGACGTCGGAATCCAAGAGAAGGCCCTGGCCTGGACCACATCCTTCCTCTCCGGCAGAACCCAGAGCGTCCGCCTCCCACCCTTCCGCTCAAAATCCACCAAGATCATCTGCGGCGTCCCACAGCGATCCTCCCTCAGCCCGATGCTGTTCAATATCTACATGGCACCGCTCACCCACGTCGCTCGACAACATAACCTCAACATCATCTCCTACGCCGACGACACCCAGCTGATCATATCCCTCACCGAAGACACCCACACCGCCAAAGCCAACCTCCACAGAGGAATGAAGGCCGTAGCCGACTGGATGAAGGACAGCAGACTGAAGCTGAACTCAGACAAGACGGAGGTCCTCATTCTCGGACACACCCCATCAGCCTGGAACGACTCTTGGTGGCCCACATCGCTAGGCACAGCCCCGGAACCCACAGACCAACCTGGGGGTCATCCTCGACTCCACCCTCTCCATGACCAGGCATGTCAACGCCGTCTCTGCATCCTGCTTCAACACCCTCCGCATGCTCTGTAGGATCTTCAAATGGATCCCTCCCGACCGTCACCCAGGCACTCATCACCAGCAGACTCGACTAGGGGGAACGCCCTCTACTCAGGAACAACAACCAAGCTCCTGAGACGACTTCAACGAATCCAGAACACCTCGGAATGACTGATCCTCGACATCCCCCGACGCAGCCACATCACACCCCACCTGAGAGGCTGCACTGGCTCCCCGTCAACAAGAGAATCACCTTCAAACTCCTCACCCACGCGCACAAGGCCCTACACAACACCGGACCCTCATACCTCAACAATGTCTCAGCTTCCACACCCCCACCCGAAGCCTCCGCTCAGCCAACCTCGCCCTCACCACAGTTCCTCGTAACTGGAAAACCACCGCCGGCGGCAGATCCTTCTCTTACCTCGACGCCAAGACCTGGAACTCTCTCCCCACAAGCCTACAGCAGACTCAGGACCTGCTGGCCTTCAGGAGACTCCTCAAGACCTGGCTCTTCGACCAGTAGCGGCCCCCCCAGCACCTTGAGACCCTCACGGATATGTAGCATGCTCTATAAATGTAGTAATTGGTTGATTGATTGATATGATCTTATATCACTAGTTCATCTAAATTTCTTGGATATCATGTTGAGTAGCGTGGAAATACCTTCACTTGAATTGTCATCTCATTTAATGTTATGAAATCTAGTCAGATGGACAAATGTTATAGGGTAGTACTTTTTAAAGGCAGGTACACATATCTTCTGAAATATTGAGACCATTCGGTTGTTTGGTATTGAGATCTAGAATATACTGTGTTTCCAGGAGTCTGAGTGCACTCTCCCTGTTACCCCCTCTTCTCCTCCGTGGAATGGTATCAATTACATCAAATGTAAGGTCTTTGCTGTTGGAGGAGGCCTGTCCCTGAAGTGTCGCGCTACTGGATATGCATTATCTTGGTTGCTGATGGCCCTGAGATGTTGCAGTATGCGTTTATGCACCGCCAACTTAGTACTACCCACGTACAGTAAGTTGCATGGGTAGGTGAGTATGTATACTACATAATACATTTTACACGTTAGTAGTTTGTTGATAGTGTGTTTCTTGTCGCTAAAAGGAGTTGTATATTCAGTCTTATTTGTGCCATGTTGACATGCTTTACATGTCTTACAGCGATAGAAACCTTTACGTGTTTGAAGCCAGCTGGTTAAATCTATTGTTTCAGGATTAGTAGAAATCAACTGATCTCTCAAAGATGGTCCTCGACTATATGTAATTGATAGTTTAGTTGGTAGATCAGCCCCAATGACAGGGTCACTTAGGACCAATGGCCAATTTTTGTGTACGATAGTTTTTATTTGGTTGTGCTGGTTGCTAAATTGTAGTATCCTCCTGAAGTTCTTTTCCCCAGTTTCATCACTAGTCTGGCTTAGTTCATTTGTATCTGCTCTTTCTGCCTTTTTGTCTTGTAGGAGCTCAACTCTGGTTTTCATCATGGATTTGCTGATAGCTGATTCAATTATTTTGGGCAAGTAACCTCTGGTTAAATATCTTTGCTTGCACTCTTTCTGGGCAACTCTGAGATCTTCCTCATTGCTATACAGTCGTCTCATCCGCAGCATCTCACCATACGGAATACTATTGATGAGATGCTGCGGATGGGCTCTACCAGCATGTAGTGCAGAGTTTCCTGATGTAGGTTTCCTAAATAATTTGTTTTCATTCTTTCCATTTGCAACAAAAACGTGTGTGTCAAGGAATGCAACCTATTTTTCACTAATATTCACAGTGAAGTGTAAGTTGATCTCATTACTGTTGATATCTGATACAAATTGTACAGCAGAATAATTTGTCCCATCCCAAATAGCAAAAACATCATCTATGTACCGTAGCCACGATACAATTTTGTTACTGCATTGCAACAGCGGCATGAGGACCAGCTTCTCCCACATACCCATGTGTAAGCAGGCATAACTCGGGGAGAAGCTGGCCCCCATTGCCACTCCTCTAATTTGCTGGTACAAGATGTTATTGAACATAAACACATTGTTGGGAAGGCAAAATAAAATCATATCCAAAATCATTTTCTTGTGTTCCTCATTGTGATCTTTTTCCTTGTTAAGAAAATGTTCAATCGCTTTGATGCCATCATCATGTCTCATGCTCGTATATAGGAATGATACATCGAGGGCCATCACCAAATATGAGTCTTTCCACTCAATCTCTTGCAGTTTAATGAGAAAGTCACTTGTGTCGTGCACATATGATGGCAATGCTTTCACATGTGGCTGGAGGATATGATCCACATATTGTGAAGTATGTTCAAGGAGGCTCTTGCGGATATGATGGGTCTTCCTGGGGGCTTTATAGGGTCCTTGTGTGTCTTGGGTATGAAGTAGATTAACGGAATTACTGGATAGTTATTTTAAAAAAATGTGTATTCCTGTTTTGTAATCAGATCTTTCTTCTGCCAAAATTGTAGCATGTGATAGTATTGTGTCCGAATAGCTTTTAAGTTGGTACTAGTCATTCTCACATAACAATCCCTGTCATTGAGTTGAGTGTTAACTTCTTTGTTATACTCATTTTTGTTACAGATCACAATATTACCTCGCTTATCGGAATTACGTACAACTATTGATTTGTTTTCTTTCAATTTCTTGATCAATTTATTGTATTTCCGATCCTGCCACATATATTTGTCATATTTGCCTTGCGTTTTAAAGTTTAGTTTCTTGATCTGTTCGGCCACCTGTTCATAGAACGTATCTATTGAGTCCCTTACTGTGACAGAATTAAATGTCGACTTAGGTTTAAATGCTGTCCTATGTTTGTTCATGCCACTAGTGGGTGCTGTTGTGTTAACCACATTAGTCTCAAATTGTGTGTCTGTAGTATTAGACATATTTTGCGGCTGCAGCCAAAGATCTTGTAGTGACTCAATGATAGGTTCATCCGATTGCGTGAGGTTATCCACCTCTCCATCCCTGTTGGAATTCTCCATCGGGCCTTGGGTCTTCTGCGCTAGTTTATGACATTTTTTCAACTTTAATTTCCTCACTGTTTTATAAATGTCCAGTCTTGTCATTGCATAATTGAGATTTACCCTAGGACAGAATGATAAGCCTAGTCCTAAAATACCCTTTTCCTCATTGTTTATTTCCACATTAGCCAAATTCATGATTGTTTGATCATTTTTCTCTGTGGTGGGGTTGTTTATTTGTTCTGCCACTGCCCCCCTCTTTGTTTCTTTGGCATTTTTGACTTGTCTTCTGTTGGTTTGTCTTCTTTTTCGCCTCCTGTAGTTGTTCTATTTCCTTTGTTGTTCCTCAATTTTCTGGAGTGTAATGTTTGTCTCCGGTCTTGATATAAAAAAGCCAATTCCTGGACCAATGTATTGGTTTCCCATGTGTTGTGCCTGCTGTGCCATCCGCTTCATTTTCAGAGCCACTTTCAGAAGGAGAGCTTAGGTCAGATAATGTAGAGTTTGATCCTGTTTTGCCTCCACTGGCTATACCTGTTTTGGGAAGTGTAGCCTGTTTGTTTTTTTGTTGATGAGCGTATTGCTTCATACTTTTTCGCAAATGTAAAAATCTCCCCTTTTCGTAATCCATTTTGTCCCGGCTGAATTTATACTTCTTACGTACTTTTATCAATTTCTCCTTCTTCACGAGTCTTGTGGTCATTTCCTTATGCAATTTGGACCTTTCTTCGTTTGTTCCCATCTCTTCTATTTCCTCATTCAGTTTACTTATCTTCTCAAGGAGTGTAGCTCTGTCTATATCGGCGTATTTGATTAGTATCAAGACTAAGCGCTTGGATGAGTCTAGGTTGCACTCGGCCCATATCTATAATAGGATTCTCATAACTTGGGGGCACATTACGAAGTCGGGTGGATTGCCTCACCAGGCTGGTGGTAGCCACCGCCAGCCTGGCGGGGGCAATCCGCCCGACATCCACACTTGTTCCCCCCCCCCGCCATATTAGTATGGCGGGGGGGACCTCGGCGGACGGAAAGACCGTCTGCCGCTTTTCCGCCCCGGTCGCAAGGCGACCGGAGCGGAAAAGGGTTTCTATGGTGGCGGTGTCTGTCAGACACCGCCTGCCATATTAGGATGCGGTTTCACTAATGCCGTCTTCACTCTGGGGGGCCCCTGCGGGCCCCCAGAGTAAAGAAGGGGTGGGGGTTGCACACGGGGAGTACCTGTGGTACCCCGCTTCATTTGCATAAACAAAGCGGCAGGCACCGCGCGGTGCCTGCCACTTTGTTTATGCAAATGCAGTTATGCATTTATAGCATTGTGGCGGGTGGTGCAGAGAGCATTGCATGCCACAATACTATAAATGCAGGATGTGCCCACAACTGTGGCGGGCACATCCTAATACCCCGCACGGGGCCTTGCCCTAATAGCGGGCGGTCCCGATTTCCGACAGGATGGCGAGCGGACAAAGTCCGCCCGTCATCCTAATGAGCCCCTTGGTGTCAGGAATATTTGCAGACCACGGGGAATACTCCCCACATCAATATATCAATGGAGGGAGCGGGATTCCCACCATTTACTCTGCTCTGCTCTACTTTTTTCTCCAATATTTTGAATTTTTCCAGTAATGCGTTTGAATATGTTTCTTTATGTCTGACCACATTATCGTTACTACTGGCGGGTTTTTCATCGTCAAATACATCTAATGCCGCCTTTTTTCTGTTCCGTACCGTGTCCTCCAAAATGGCTGTAGTTAGGTTGTAGGTGTATTGCGCGGGAAGACAAATTTACCAACTGTATTGCAGTGGCGTTCCCTCCCGTTAGGCACTCCTCTCCTCCCGAATGTATGCCGCAATGTTTCCTACCTGATTCGCTGTTACGGTGACCTGGTCCTCCGATTAGGGTTCTGTCGCAGTTTCTTCAGGTTTTACGGAGCTTATTCAGCAGTGGGGGGTCTGAGGCCTCGATTCCTTCACAGGAAGTGATTCACTTGACTGGTTTCAGGTTGCCTCGTACCCAGTTGCCTCCTTCCGTGCATCGACCAGATTTGGAGAGGGGGTCCGTCAAAAGTCATTGGAGACCTTCCGACTTGACAATGTTTCAGCACTCCGTCACTCCTCAGCATTCACGCTTGGACGGATATATATATGTAGATGTATATATATCACGCTTGGACAGATATATATATATATGTATATATATATATATATATTGGTTACCAAGCCACATTTCCTCTCGATCAAGGATGGCACTGACACCATGAATTTTACTCAAGTTTCAGTTTATTCCATAAAGCTGCTTAAAGACGCGTTTTGGCGGAAGCCTCCGCCTTGCTCACTTCATCTACATGAGTGACATTGCAAAATATATACATTTCAGCACATACACAGTTACATCACTTGATTGGTTTGTGGTTACCGTGGTTACCCTGGTTCACTGGTGTGTACAACAACAAACATAGAAGAGTTTCTTCACATCATTTCTTAAAACCATTCAAGCACAGTCATTGCAAATGCAAATTCTTTCACCCAAAATTATTTAAGTAAATGAATTACATAACCCCCGTGAAAATGTTCACTACAGTGATCTTGCACAGTGCGTCATTATTGCATAATTCTACGGAATTGCAGTTTCAGGGTAAGCATTTCAAAGAGAGAAAGTTCAGGTGAAGACACAAAGGAAAGACCTCATCCTCCGTGCATGTGGAGGGATTTTAGATGTTTAGGTGGATCATAAACAGAAAACCGATAATTATACATATTCAATGTGTATAAGATGACATGGCATCTGGTACATCCTAATATCTGTTTAGACAAAATGCATTGTAACTGCCAGTGACTGCCTAATGATGATAACATTGCCACATAAAACATACTAACCATCCTAATATGTATAAACAAACATGATCTCAGAATAGAAATTCACACACAAGGATATTCACCAATTAGAATCTAGGGCTTTAAACACACAGCACATACTAATGTTGTTGTTTTTTAAAATTGTAAAGTGCTTAGAAATCCCACAACATCATTGTTCACAACACTAACTACACTTCACTCTGGAACTCAAAGGGACATTGTAGCCTGTGTTAATGGAAAAACTCCAGTTAGATTCACACATACATTTCAAACATGTACCTTTTCCTCTAGTGAACCTTAGCTGCAACCATACATGGAGAAGCCCTCCTGTGCTTCAACTACAGCTCCTCTGTTGAGAGGGCAGGTGGTCAGTAACAGCAGCAAAAGTGGAGGAGGTTTTGATGGCTGCAGTGTTAGGAGGCATTGTATTTTTTTTGAACCAACGACTACATGTACATGATGGACAGAGTCTTCGGTGGAGACGGACACAGCCATTGGCCTTCGTACATTGCTTTCTCACACAGCCTATGGAATGTCCGTAGTGGAGTTGAACACCCACCACGTGGCCGGTTTCAACAACAGACATCCAAATACACATGTCCTGATGGCGTCATCCCCATTCAAAATGGTGGGCAGTTTGTTTACATTATCAAATTTTGAATGGCACTCATGTATTTAAAAATAAACATTTAAATGCAGTGCGTTACTGTGGTTAAATGAGATATATGCTCTGTGTTGTTTACACCTTGGTTGATGTATTTTGTTAGAATTTCTTTTTTTAAAGTTGGATGTGTAAATAACACATAGAAATGTATTATTTACTCATTCTTTCAGATTAAAATTTTTGACAGTTAAAAAATTACATTGTGAAGTAGAAATGGCAAAAAACAAAATATTAGATTTCAATTTGTATTTAAATCACATATCTTTTCAACACAGCTTTACATTTGTGTCAATAATAATAAATATATTTAGACGGACAATGTTTAAATATGTACACAATTCTTCCAATGCAGACATTTCAACCCAAGGAAAGTGAGGAGACGACTGCCTCGTGTGTACCGCCCATTTCCAGACCTTGACACCATGAAAGAATGGGATATTATCAACATATTCAGATTGAATAGGCAAACACTATTGGATGTATGTCATCAGCTGGAGACAGATCTTGTGCTCACAACAGAAATCCCACATCTATTACATCAATTGTCACTCATGGCAGTTCTTCATATTGTGAACACAAGATCATTCCAATACACTACAGCAGTATCTGGTGGAATGTCATAAACTTCTTTTAGTGGTGTTCTACAAGAAATTATTTTGTGAATGATGAGAGACATTAACAGCATCATCCAGTTTCCATAAAATTAGGATTTTGTTAATGTGGAAGTGATTTCTAATCTTTGGGTCCCTACGACATGTGGTTGGAGCAATAGATGGCACACATATTGCTTTTGTGCTACCATACACTAGAGAACAAGTCTACTCTAATCGGAAGCTCTTCCATTAAACAGCCACGGCCAGTGCAGGTATGAGAGGTGTGGCCACGTGAGGGGGGATTTCGACAAAAGATGATGAGGGAAAATTAAATAAAGAATTAATTTTCCCTTGTCATCGTTAGTCAAATCCCCGCCAACCCGGCCCCACCGCCCACTGCTCTTACCTGCACAGGCCGCGGCTGCCATTCAATCAATGTGCAAGTTGTCTGCTTAGCTGAATTGTGTATCACAAGCGTCTGTGCGAGTTTTTAAAGATCAGCCCATTATTCTTAGTACTGCAGAACAACAGCATACTCCTGCAAATGTCCAAGAAGGACCTGAGAGCATCTGGCTTCTTGGTAAGAACAATCTGACATAATATTGTATTTGGTAATTTTGAGGTGAATCAACTGAAATGGTGTTACATTTCTTGGCTCTTCCCTTTTTTTTCCATTTAAGAGACTCAGCTTATCCTAACCAAACTTGGTTCTTGGCACTGCTAAGAAATCCAACAATGCCAGGGGAAGTCTGTTTCAATGAGGACATTGGAAGAACACAGATGACAGTGGGGCAGGCTTTTGGGCTCCGAACAGCCATATTTTGCTGTCTGCACAAGACTGGTGGAGCCTTCCTCTAGTCACCTGATAAGGTGTGCTAAATCACCTTGGCCTGCTGCATTCTGTGCAACATTGCCCTGCAAAGGAACATCCATTACATCTCAATTGATGGAGACCATGAAGAGCCACTGGGTGAGGACCCTGAAACATCAAATGAAGATGATAGTGGTGAGGAGGAAGGAGATGACTTATGTCAGGATTTCAATGGCAACTTCTTAACGGGAGTGTAAGTATCTCTTCACATATTATCAGAATAACTGTAAAACCAACTATTGATGTAATGAATATAAAAGTATGTGCTGGACATATTTTGAGTAGGGTCAAGTTAAGGGAAATCTAGGCCACAAATCTTTGTTGATCAAAGTTTTGTCACATTGACTTTTGTGTTCATTTACATGCTTTATCTCTAACTGGGATTTGAAATATGTGTCCTAAAACATGGCTTTGTAATGTGTCTATTTTATTATGTTTCATTACTCATCTTTTTGTTCTAATCTTTTTTTGGTATCTTCACCATGTCATCGTCATTTGGACATTTCAAAGTTGTGACATTTGCAGTTAAATGGTGGTTTTTCAATGTACACAGCGACTATGAGTTGTTCCTGTGGAAGGCACACACAGACTTTGTTTTCACATATCCTGTAGTGAGTGTACATATCTTGCAGTGAGAACAACTTGCACAGTAAATGAAAGGAAGTTTTTTTTAGAAAGCATTAGACTTGTTTCCTGTTGAATAGGGCACCAAGTAAGTATAAACCACAGGAGCGAAAACCCATCAACCACGCTCGGATTGGGGTAGTAAATCTGATATAGCAATATGGTATCCCAACTGGTAACGTGACCCCCAGCACCACCCATTCACTGTATATATTCATGCACCAGACACCTTGAGCTGTATATGCTAATCACATTGTCACTTGCATCGCCACCGTCTATATCACTTGCACCAATTTGCGCACCAAGTACAATTAGGGTTGTATTATCATTATTTTGATGTATTTGTTTAAATTACAGTGCTGCTACAACTGTAACCTACCTTTCCTTGTCTTTTGATAAAATATGATGCCATGAGCTCATCTGAAACCACGAAAGAGTCTCCTTACTTCCTTTCCGATAATGTTTATAACATATCCTTTGTAACTATCCATATAATCATACCAGTTGGGATACCTTATTGCTATATCAGAATAGAGCACCAAGACATTAATTGCTGCTTGATTTGCTCTAACCACATATGGCAGTCAACCAAAAACATAGTCATTCCCTTCAGATGGGTCAAATGCATATTTTGTGTTACGTGTATGAATATGTTGATTTGTCTCATCATTGTAGGAAGAAGTTCCTATAGCACAGTACTTAAATGTGGTCGTGACAGCCAGGATTTAGAGATAATAGTGTTATAGTTGTGCAATTTCTATTGTGAGACAGAATATAAGGTACCAGCTCATGACAACATAATACAATAATATTTTGACTTTTGAATCTGAATCTCTATACTATATCTCCTTCTTCCACGGTGGCAAGGTGTGGAACTGCAAATGTAAAAATAGTAGTCAGTATTTGTGGTATGTAAGGTTTGTTATGTTCAATAAAAATTTGACAGAATACTCTTTTACTAATTTAATTAAATACTAGTTGGTGAGTTTTTGGTATTTCTATTGTGTTGTCATGGTAGAAATTAGTAAGTAACATTACCTACTTGATATTCATTTATGAATAAACAATACTTTGATTGTTTACATTTTGAAATGTATGACGGTAGGCAAAACAAGAGAATGAATAAAACAAATAACTCCAACACCAATCTTTGAGTTTTTTTTGTTTTTGCTTTTATTATACAAAAGCAAATAAAGTAAGAGTGAAAGTTGAACAAAATAAGAAACAAAAAAAACAAATGTCAGGCATGCTGAATGAGACCATATTAGTAGAGCCTAAATTGTCCAATATATAAAATACAACTGGCCTCTGAACGGTAAATGGGACCAGAAAATAGTCCACAGAATGAATGGTAGTCACACACTGTAGAAAATTAGGTGTGGTGTCTCTTGCTGGTGGTGGGGGTCTTACAATTCCATCCTGGTGGTCTGGAAGAATGTGTGTTCCTGCGGATGGCTGGTTGAGCCACAGTTGCAGGGACTGAGGTTGGTGCAGGCTTTGCCTCTTATGACAGGGCCTCGCTTGCTGTGACAGAGAAAGATGTAGTAGACACAGATGTAGTTGGGCTACAGTAAGGGGAAGATCGTTGAGAAAAAGCCCTACACATATGAGTGTACATGTCCTGCAACATTCCATGCAGGGAGCCCAAATTAAAGTTCAGATTCTATATCTGAGCATTGTGCTCTCTCTGCAACTGCTTCATTTCCTGGAGCTCTGTACAAACCTGGCCCATCATGTCTTGGGGCTGATGGAGGGTTCCCAAGATGTGGGTGATGGTGGCCTGAGTGACATTAACCCCAGTGGCCTCACTATGCTGGTCCACAGGATCTCTCCTATGACCCCTTCACCCCCTAACCTGTGGCCGTGAGCCAGTGTGCCCCGTCCCACTGGGTCCTGGCTAACCCGAAGGTGGTGGTGTTGTTGTCTCACCACCAACCAGGACTGGGGAGCACAAGATGGTGTTATGTTGCTTTGGACAGAGGAAGTGGAGGTATCCGTCTCCTGAGGTGTTTGTTTAAAAAATATTAGTACTTCCTCTCTAGTTTCAAAGCAAAGCCTACCCATTCTAGGCAAAACCTGGTGTCAGGTCCAGGGACACCAAAGATCAAAACCACCCAGGTCCGTAAACGCCATAATATCCAGAGAAAACATGACAAAAAGCCGAATTACCTACAATATCCATGTGTAACATGATAGAATTTAGACATACTTTATAATGAAATCAGTGTTGTTCAAACATTCTACTGCAGCTCCCATACTGAAATCTAACTAATACAAACAATAATAAAAGTGCAACAAAAATAAATAGGTGCGTGTGTGCGTGTTTATGTGTTTGCGTGTATGTGTGTGCTGAGGTTTGGGCTAATTACATGCTTCCCTGTTTCATAAATGATGATGCTTTCGTGATCCTTAAAAATACTATTGTTGCCTGAAAACGAAATCAATTCAGATGATGATGTAATGATGCTCTAAAAACATAGACTTTTTAGCAGTGCTTTTCAGCACATTTGATATTTTTAGGTGTAATGCGTACTTAATTAATGGTATGTTACTATTTCAGTTTCCTCTAGTGAAATACTGGTATAATAAAAAACAACTCCTGAAAATCTTGTTTTATACTACGTGGTATCAGTTTTACCCTAAAAAGTAAGATGACTAGGATGACGAATTTTCTGAGGTGATAAAGAGGTTGGAAGAAGTTGGCATGGGGTTTAAAAGTGCGAAGTTACAGCTGTTGGTCATTTGTTCCAAAACTGTATGTTAGCAGCCTGTTATGAAGGCCCCGGAACAAAAAATATGGCCCAAATATAATCCTCCAATAATGACTGGGGAATCATGCTTTACATTTAATGGGGAACCTAGCGAACCAATAAAAGAATTACGAATGTTTACAGTTTGAACTGAGATTTTGCATACACTCTTCCATACATATTTAACATGACATTAAGTAGAATTACCTGTTGTGTGTTCAATATCATTAACATTTATTCATATTACAGGAATTTAGGAATTACAATGGAAAATATCCTTTCACAAAATAATCAAATCAGTTTCTTATAATGCTGAGACGTGAAACGGTTTCACAAGTGCAAAGTACTATAGTGTATTGGAGGTACAGCAGCCGGGTTATTCACCATATTTGTGACATAGTATGTCTTCCGCCATATTCTAAATGATGCCCTTTGCCTTTCCTAGTAGAATGACTCATTTTACAGTGTTTCAGGTACTAATGAAGGATAAAGAAGGTCTATGTGACAACAATTTTATGGAGGGACATTATGTCAAATGGATAGAGTTGGTTCATTCTTACCCTATCTGGCACAATCCAGCGGTTCACATTGAGACCGTGAATAGCTCTGTTGTTCCATGAATGACCCAGTCTACGAGTCCTGATGTCAGTGTACTTCGCCCAGGGTAGAAGTGGATATGTGAATGACTCCCTGCTCATTGGGATGAATGGGACCATGCTCGCAAGCTAAATGTTAGATGACGTCATTCGACACAATGGAGTCCTGCTAGTCCACAGAAAGTACAATAGACAATTTACACTACACTGTCTGCTTGTCCAGTCTACAAGAGCACTATGTGGACTACCGGATTATTTTGCCACATTTTGTGGGCCAAGGTAGAGTTTGGAATGAGAGAGGAAACTAAGCGCGGCTATAGTTTTTCAAAATGGTTTCCTGTTTAAAACTCATACTGTTAATATTCTTGGAAAAAAACAATTTACAAATGAAAGAAACAATGGATTAATGCATCGGTTTTGGAGTCTCGTCACAGACTAGCCCTGGAGAAAAGTGCGTACAATGGGAAAGACATTGATTGCGTCACAAACAACAAATCTTGGACGGGAACCAACAATTGCATTTCCTGGACTTTTATTTCGAGGCTGAAAAGAGAATTGACAGAGACACTCACACAGTCATTTAATTTGTGGGAAATATTTCCAGAGTTCCCTAGGGCTCGAGATATGCTTTCTCATTTATGTATTCAGAAAGCTACAAAACAAGTTATTATGATGAACTAAAAGGACATCAATGAACAAATTATCACAAATGAATGCAGTTTACTATCACAATAATTAATTAGAGATATTTGAAAATGAACTTGTTATCAAGGAACATTAGAATATTAACTAATGTTACATAATGTGTTCTTACATTTTTGAAGTCCGATTTTTAGAAACAAAAATCAAATCAAATGTCTTGATTTACTTTCCATGCTTTGTGCTACATAATGTAAAAAAAACTTAAAATGATACATATGGAAGTCTTTATCAGAGGGCCTTTTCCTCGGCCTATTACTTTCTGTTTGCACAGCGCTGTTTCAGGAATGATGCAAATCAGATACCTGCCCTAGCTCTGAGGCACAAAAGAGAGTGAGTGAGTGAGTATCGGAATGTCTAAACCATCCTCAGCATTGCAATGGGTAAGTTGCAATGCATTTTTACACATTTTTTACTAGTTTCTGTTGTGAAGAGTTTTCTCTACAGTTATGTTATTTATTTATTTTATTTTTTGATTTTTATAAGGCGTGAACAACACCCTTTCGGGTGACAGAGAACTTTACAATAGAAGAAACACATGATATTATAATACAAACTGTGGCAATTTATAAATATGGTATAGGGCAAGAGGAACAATATTAGCAAACATAAATGGTAGGAGAGGGGATGGGAACAAACGGTCGGACCTGATACTCGGTTGAGCAAAACGGACTAGCAAGATCCTATCGGGTGACAAAGCGATATACAAGAAAGGACAAAGGAGAATATGATACAAACTGTGGCAATGTACAAAACATGATGTAGTGCATGGAGAACAATAATTGCAATTACTGGCAAACGTAAATGGCAAGAGTGACGATGAGAATAAAAGGACCAGACATAATAGTCGGTCGGGCACCTCAGGTGAGGGAGGTAATCCCTCAGAGTGAGAGGAATTTGTTGGAAGCAGAATTGTTAATTCACTCTTGAAGAGGGATGTGGATGGGTTTTTCCTGATTATGGAGGGAGAGAGTTCCAGATTTTGGGAGCATTTCCTGAGAAGGATCTGTTGCACGTTTTCTTTTTCTTAAATTTGTGTGACTTGAGTAGTAAGGTGTTTGTTCTTCTGGAAGATCTGTTTCTACCCAATAGTTTCTGGGTCAGTTAGGTGGTGCAGCACTTTATGAGTCATACATGCAATTTTATGTTGGATCCTAGATTCATAAGGTAGCCATTTAAGTGATTGGAGGTCACGGATGACATGAGCAGGTTTTTTTGATCCAGTTATTAGCTTGGCTGCTGCATTTAGGGTGGCATTTAGAGGTGCAATTGAGATTTTCAGTAGGTCCACCAGTGCAGCTGCAAAAGTGTTGAAACCATGAATGAAAAGTTAAAATACAAAGAAGAAATCAACGTCATTGCAACATTGGGCGATCATAATGGAGGATCCTCATTGAGAGGACATTAAACCATTACCCTGGGGCATACCCCACATCTGTGGAGATGCAGCTTATTTACACTCATGGAAGCGCTCACACATATATTCATTCACGCTCACACTCATTCACAGAACAACTCAGACACTCACTTAGGTACTCATTCACCCACTCCGACATTCACACACTCACTCACAGACCCACGCAGACACTCAAACCCCCACTGAGACACTCATGCACTCACTCACAGATATGTTACAGCTTACATAACATTAAAAAGCAGAAATGCACTGAAAAATTTAAGGAATGTTATGGTTAGGAAATAGAATTTTTTAAAAACCTTAGAAATTCATTAAAAAAAAAAGGTTACAGGAACATACAGTTAAACTCAGATTTCCCTCGTACAAAACCATAGAAAGTCAGCAGTTACAGTTACGGGAGCTAACTATAATTTACACCCCGTAATGCACTGCTTATGACCTCACATATAACATCACTCATGATATGGTCAGTGATATCAGTAATTACAGCATCCACAGAACCACTCACACACCAACTCACAACCCCATACAACTACTCATATACCCACTCACTCATGTGCTGATTTTTCTGTGTTTTTCGATTTTTTGGGGTGTTCATGGGGACAGACCATGTGGGTGGGGGCCATTTTGAGTGCTGGTACAGGCAGGCCATGTGCTGGGAGGCAAATGGCCATTTTGAATGCAGGAAGTGTTGTTAGGCCTGCAACCATTTTGCCTAGTTTTCAACATTTATGCTTAGGGGTAGTGAGTGTTGCATGGGCCTAGTCTTTCTGTGGGGTGTCTTGAATTTAAACATCATGGAGGGCCTGGATGGTTTGGGATTGTGCTGATTATTCTGTGATTTTCGTTTTTTTGGCCTGTTGTTGTGGCCTTTTCACCAGGGGTAGTGAGTGTTGCATGGGCCTAGTCTTTCTGTGGGGTGTCTTGAATTTAAACATCAGGAAGGGCCTGGATGGTTTGGGATTGTGCTGATTTTTCTGTGTTTTTCGATTTTTTGGGGAGTTCATGCGGACAGGCCATGTGGGTGGGGGCCATTTTGAGTGCTGGTACAGGCAGGCCATGTGCTGGGAGGCAAGTGGCCATTTTGAATGCAGGAAGTGTTGTTAGGCCTGCAACCATTTTGCCTAGTTTTCAACCTTTATGCCCAGGGGTAGTGAGTGTTGCATTGGCCTAGTCTTTCTGTGGGGTGTCTTGAATTTAAACATCATGGAGGGCCTGGATGGTTTGGGATTGCGCTGATTTTTCTGTGATTTTCGTTTTTTTGGCCTGTTTTTGTGGCCTTTTCACCAGGGGTAGTGAGTGTTGCAATGGCCTAGTCTTTCTGTGGGGTGTCTTGAATTTAAACATCATGGAGGGCCTGTATGGTTTGATATTGTGCTGATTTTTCTGTGATTTTCGTTTTTTTGGCCTGCTGTTGTGGCTTTTTCACCAGGGGTAGTGAGTGTTGCATGGGCCTAGTCTTTCTGTGGGGTGTCTTGAATTTAAACATCATGGAGGGCCTGGATGGTTTGGGATTGTGCTGATTTTTCTGTGATTTTCATTTTTTTGGCCTGTTGTTGTGGCCTTTTCACCAGGGGTAGTGAGTGTTGCATGGGCCTAGTCTTTCTGTGGGGTGTCTTGAATTTAAACATCAGGAAGGGCCTGGATGGTTTGGGATTGTGCTGATTTTTCTGTGTTTTTCGATTTTTTGGGGAGTTCATGGGGACAGGCCATGTGGGTGGGGGCCATTTTGAGTGCTGGTACAGGCAGGCCATGTGCTGGGAGGCAAGTGGCCGTTTTGAATGCAGGAAGTGTTGTTAGGCCTGCAACCATTTTGCCTAGTTTTCAACCTTTATGCCCAGGGGTAGTGAGTGTTGCATGGGCCTAGTCTTTCTATGGGGTGTCTTGAATTTAAACATCATGGAGGGCCTGTATGGTTTGGGATTGTGCTGATTTTTCTGTGATTTTCGTTTTTTTGGCCTGTTGTTGTGGCCTTTTCACCAGGGGTAGTGAGTGTTGCATGGGCCTAGTCTTTCTGTGGGGTGTCTTGAATTTAAACATCATGGAGGGCCTGTATGGTTTGAGATTGTGCTGATTTTTCTGTGATTTTCGTTTTTTTGGCCTGTTGTTGTGGCCTTTTCACCAGGGGTAGTGAATGTTGCATGGGCCTAGTCTTTCTGTGGGGTGTCTTGAATTTAAACATCATGGAGGGCCTGGATGGTTTGGGATTGTGCTGATTTTTCTGTGATTTTCGTTTTTTTGGCCTGTTGTGGCCTTTTCACCAGGGGTAGTGAGTGTTGCATGGGCCTAGTCTTTCTGTGGTGTGTCTTGAATTTAAACATCATGGAGGGCCTGGATGGTTTGGGATTGTGCTGATTTTCCGGTGTTTTTCGATTTTTTGGGCTGTTCATGGGGACAGGCCATGTGGGTGTGGGCCATTTTGAGTCCTGGTACAGGCAGGCCATGTGCTGGGAGGCAAGTGGCCATTTTGAATGCAGGAAGTGTTGTTAGGCCTGCAACCATTTTGCCTAGTATTCAACCTTTATGCCCAGGGATAGTGAGTGTTGCATGGGCCTAGTATTTCTGTAGGGTGTCTTGAATTTAAACATCATGGAGGGCCTGGATGGTTTGGGATTGTGCTGATTTTTCTGTGATTTTCGTTTTTTTGTCCTGTTGTTGTGGCCTTTTCACCAGGGGTAGTGAGTGTTGCATGGGCCTAGTCTTTCTGTGGGGTGTCTTGAATTTAAACATCATGGAGGGCCTGGATGGTTTGGGATTGTGCTGATTTTTCTGTGATTTTCGTTTTTTTGGCCTGTTGTTGTGGCCTTTTCACCAGGGGTAGTGAGT
Source organism: Lissotriton vulgaris (assembly GCF_964263255.1). Lineage (NCBI taxonomy): Eukaryota > Metazoa > Chordata > Amphibia > Caudata > Salamandridae > Lissotriton > Lissotriton vulgaris. The sequence continues at coordinate 411,253,050 of NC_141693.1, read as the reverse complement.
GTTGCATGGGCCTAGTCTTTCTGTGGGGTGTCTTGAATTTAAACATCATGGAGGGCCTGTATGGTTTGGGATTGTGCTGATGTTTCTGTGATTTTCGTTTTTTTGGCCTGTTGTTGTGGCCTTTTCACCAGGGGTAGTGAGTGTTGCATGGGCCTAGTCTTTCTGTGGGGTGTCTTGAATTTAAACATCATGGAGGGCCTGGATGGTTTGGGATTGTGCTGATTTTTCTGTGATTTTCGTTTTTTTTTGGCCTGTTGTTGTGGCCTTTTCACCAGGGGTAGTGAGTGTTGCATGGGCCTAGTCTTTCTGTGGGGTGTCTTGAATTTAAACATCATGGAGGGCCTGGATGGTTTGGGATTGTGCTGATTTTTCTGTGATTTTCGTTTTTTTGGCCTGTTGTGGCCTTTTCACCAGGGGTAGTGAGTGTTGCAAGGGCCTAGTCTTTCTGTGGTGTGTCTGGAATTTAAACATCTTGGAGGGCCTGGATGGTTTGGGATTGTGCTGATTTTCCTGTGTTTTTCGATTTTTTGGGGTGTTCATGGGGACAGGCCATGTGGGTGTGGGCCATTTTGAGTGCTGGTACAGGCAGGCCATGTGCTGGGAGGCAAGTGGCCATTTTGAATGCAGGAAGTGTTGTTAGGCCTGCAACCATTTTGCCTAGTATTCAACCTTTATGCTTAGGGGTAGTGAGTGTTGCATGGGCCTAGTATTTCTGTAGGGTGTCTTGAATTTAAACATCATGGAGGGCCTGGATGGTTTGGGATTGTGCTGATTTTTCTGTGATTTTCATTTTTTTGTCCTGTTGTTGTGGCATTTTCACCAGGGGTAGTGAGTGTTGCATGGGCCTAGCCTTTCTGTGGGGTGTCTTGAATTTAAACATCATGGAGGGCCTGGATGGTTTGGGATTGTGCTGATTTTTCTGTGATTTTCGTTTTTGTGGCCTGTTGTTGAGGCCTTTTCACCAGGGGTAGTGAGTGTTGCATGGGCCTAGTCTTTCTGTGGGGTGTCTTGAATTTAAACATCATGGAGGGCCTGTATGGTTTGGGATTGTGCTGATGTTTGTGTGATTTTCGTTTTTTTGGCCTGTTGTTGTGGCCTTTTCACCAGGGGTAGTGAGTGTTGCATGGGCCTAGTCTTTATGTGGGGTGTCTTGAATTTAAACATCATGGAGGGCCTGGATGGTTTGGGATTGTGCTGATTTTTCTGTGATTTTCGTTTTTTTGGCCTGTTGTGGCCTTTTCACCAGGGGTAGCTAGTGTTGCACGGGCCTAGTCTTTCTGTGGGGTGTCTTGAATTTAAACATCATGGAGGGCCTGGATGGTTTGGGATTGTGCTGATTTTTCTGTGTTTTTCGATTTTTTGGGGTGTTCATGGGGACAGGCCATGTGGGTGGGGGCCATTTTGAGTGCTGGTATAGGCAGGCCATGTGCTGGGAGGGAGGGGCCATTTTGAATGCAGGCAGTGTTGTTAGGTCTGCAACCATTTTGCCTAGCTTTCAACCTTTATGCCCAGGGGTACTGAGTGGTGCATATGCCTAGTCTTTCTATGGGTTGTCTTGGATTTAAACATCATGGAGGGCTTGGGATTGTGCTGATTTTTCTGTGATTTTCGTTTTGTTGGGCTGTTGTTGTGGCCTTTTCACCAGGGGTAGTGAGTGGTGCATGTGCCTAGTCTTTCTGTGGGGTGTCTTGAATTTAAACATCATGGAGGGCATGGGATTGTGCTGATTTTTTTGTGTTTTTTTGATTTTTTTGGGGGGTATAACTGAACTGATGTTCCTCAGTCTTCCATTGCTTTTAGGTGCACAAGACTCAAGAGAACCACCAGTGCCAGGAAGAAGTCCTGCAGCGGTGTGTGTGTGCAGCATAACGTCACGCGACGTCACATCTGGCCACAGACAACTCTGCAACTCGTGCAACTGCGGCCTGCTGTTCTGACCTGCTCTGAAGAAGATGGCCCCAAAAAGAGTTCCCCGTAGCTCCTCTAGCAAGAAAGTTGCCAGTAAGGAGCAGAAGAAACAAGTTGCCAAGGAGGCTGGTGTGCCGCCCACCCCGTTTTTTGTGAGTAAAAAAAAAAAGTACGCCTGCAGCAGCAGCGGGATCTGCTGGGGACCAAGCTGGGAGCAGCACCCCCGCTCCATTGGGCTCAGTGCCACCACCACCACCACGCCAACATAAGTCCAAGCCCTTGAGTGCTGCAGAGGCACTTAGTCTAGTTGTTCAATCACCATCGACCAGTGATGTTGGCTCATCGCAAGAAAGTAGCAGCAATGTCCCTCAATCAACACAGGTTGTTGTAACTCATCTGACGAGTGTTGAACAACCACAGCCGCAACAACAACCACATGTGCAAGTAGAAGCCCAAGTACATGTGGAAGGAGAGGCAGCGCAAGGAGATGCGCAAGCACAGGTACATTGAGGGTGACAAGTGCCCACAATAGTTGTTCCTCCCGAAGTAGGGGCACATCAGGAAATCGACAATCAAGCCGAGGTATCATTTGAGGAAGCCACTCCTCCTGATGATCATTCATTGTCTTCCACATCCCTAGCAAGGAAAAGATCAAGGGGGGTGTCTACATCTTCTTCAAGCCCACCTCCTTCTGATGATATGGATGAAGATTGGGAACCACCACGGCCGTCTGAGAGTGAGGCACACCATGATCTGACAAAGGTACTTAAGCGTAAAAGGAAGGTCGTCGAAAAACTCATAGTTATGGAGTGTGATGAGGCTAAACAAGAAGTGGCGGATACTGCTGCTGATGAAGGCTCTCACGGCGATGACCGAGTCATCATAAAGGTCACTGCAGCCCCAGCGGGCATGCAGCAAAGAGACATTTTGACCCTAGCCCGAGAAGCTGCTGAGCGTGATGATGATGTCGACGAGGAGGCAATGGAAACACAACAATCATTGGAGTTAACTAGTACACCAACACGTACCGCTTCCATATTTCTTCCTCGCAAGAAGGGACCTCCATCCACCTCGACCTCAATTAGTGGTGGTGAAAGTGCACAACGTACTAAAGTTCGGCAATCCACATCCTCCACTTCATCTGGCATTAGCAGCATGACCACCGCCACCAGTATCGCCGCCTCCTCCGGCTCCCACAGACAATTCAAGTCCCCAGCTTGGGACTTCTTTAGTGTTTGCCCAAAAAGGGAAAACTTCGCCATTTGTAGTATTTGTAAGGTTGCAGTTAGTCGTGGTAAGTTTGGTACCAACTATGGTACCGGAGGCCAGAGAGGTCATCTTAAGAGACAGCACACTGTCCAATGGTTTGCGCGCCTACAGGCGATCAAGGAAGCCCGAATTGCACGTAATGAAAACGTTGATTTTTCATCTGATGATGACGAGGAGGAAAAAGACGTGTCAAACACTTCACTTACACCCAGTACCCCTGTCAGCAGCACACCCCATGTGAGCCACACTAAGAGTGTGGGAGAGAGTGAGACACCAGTGCGAAAAAGTTAATCAGCGAGCGTAACTGGGTCGAAGATATCATCATCATCATCCCGTAAATGCTTGGTCCACGGCAACATTAAAAAGATGTTGTTTACAGAAGCGCAATATGAACGCAACCACCCACCGACGCGTCTGTATAACACTAAGCTGGCTAAAATGCTAGCTCTGGACCTTCTCCCTTTTTCTTTTGTAGAAGGTGTTGGCTTTCTAGAATTAGTGGCAGCGCTCTGCCCTAAATGGAAGGTTCCTAGCCGGTTCTATTTTGCCAGAGTTGCGGTTCCAGCACTACATGAAGATGTGCTGGAGGTGATTGGGGCAGCTTTGCAGAAGAGTGCTGTTCACACTATACATCTGACAACAGACATGTGGACCAGTGGCGCAGGCGCTGATTACATGTGCATCACTGCACACTGGGTCTCTTTTTCAGGGGTTAAAGCAAAGCTAAACGCAGGTGTTGACCCGGACCAAGTTTTTAAAGCTGCTCGGATCCATGCAACACTAGCCATGTTTGGTTTGGAGAAACGCCACACAGCACAAAACATTTTGGATGAGTTTAACACAAAGGTCCTTGACTGGCTGTCCCCCAAAAAACGCCAGCTTGGTTATGTTTCCATGGATATTGGCGCCAATGTAGTTAAGGCCATGGAGCTGGGTCAGTATTTCAGAGTGCCGTGTTTGGTGCACTGTATAAACCTGGTTGTCAAAAAATTCTTGAGTGATAAAGACAGTCCAGCGTACGAGGTAGTGGACACCTGCCGAAAAATGTGCAACCATTTCAGCCATTCTTTTAAGGCCCGGAAGCATCTGAGGAGCCTGCTACATGAACGTCGAATGCCAGTGAAAGCACTCATCCAGGAGGTGGCAACACGTTGGAACTCAACCTTCTACATGCTTGAGCATCTGTATGAGCAGTATACGGTACTCGATCACTATTTCTTAAAACAGGGTACAGCTCAGAAGGACCTGAGGATGGGTGCGGCGCAATGGGACATAGTTAAAAGCCTGACACGCATGCTTCGTCCTTTTGAGGTCTTCATGCGTGCAGTCAGCAAGGAGGACTGTAATTTGGCAAAAGCTATCCCATTGTTGTACATGCTGGAGCACCAACTGAAGGAGGTGTCTTCTGTGTTTCAAAATGATGAAAAAAACCAAGACCCTTTTGTTTTGGCGGAGAAATTAATAGAGCGCCTACAAGGTGATGAACGTCTTAAAATGATCCACTCAGACCAGCATTACATTTGTGCTACTATTCTGGATCCATGCTACAAAAAGGCGCTGGCAGGCCGAGCATTCTTTTCTTTTGCTGATGAAGATGTTACAAAGTACAAACGTTGGCTAGCCTTGTCAGCCAAGAGGTTTGAAAGAGAACGGCAGAAAATTGATGGAAAAGGCAGTACATCAGCATCAGCATCAGCATCAGCAGGCCATCCCCAGTCAAAACAATCCACTTCTGCACCTGTGGCTGTGGCACAAGTGACCTCTCAGCCGTTAAAGACACCGGCAACCGGATCATCTGCACCAGACACAAGAGTAACATTGGATGCTGAAGAGGATTGGCTAAATCAATTTCAGTGCTGCTGGTGGCATTGTAACTCCCAAACGGAGCCGCCTTTTGCCCAAAAATGTGGAGAGGTTAACAATGATCAAGATGAATCAGCACCTCATACCACCAGATTACAGAGTACGAGAAAGCGCACCGGATGAAGACGAGGTGGACAGCAACATAGATGAGGGAATTTCTTCTCTGTCAGGTGACACTGAGCTCACCCTGCCTGAATTCGCAGAGTATGATGACAAAGCCTTATTCTTATTCCTGGACCCTGACACCGAGCCCTGAAAATGAGACAATGAATCAATAACTTTCTTTTTCGTCCTTATTCACTTTTATTCCTGTGTGTCTGTCTTTCTTTGTTGTGCACAGGTAATATAATTCAAACTTTAATCACCTAATCACAAAAACAAGCCCATCAGCAGAACTGTCTTCACTTGTTTGCTTATTGATTTGAAGGTGCCGCAGTCTGCATTCCTCAGGTTCACAAGTTCAGAAGAACATGCTCCTCTATCCTCCTCCTCCAGACTCCTATTTCCATCAAAGCAGAGGGCTGGATTACGCCCAATGAAGAAAGACTCAGCACTTGTGGGGGTGTTCTACTTCTTTGCGGGTGAGTTGACGGCTCTGGGGCCATTGCTGGGAAGCTCCAATACCGGATAAAAGTGGTTTGGACCAAATCGGAGGTGGACATTTTTTTGTGTTTTTGCTGACTTGCTTGCCTTTGAGGTGCTCTTTGGGGGGTTCCGGGTGTTTGTGGGTGAGGTTTGGGGTCTGGGAGCACTGCCGGGACAGTATAATCTTGATTGCATTTGCTTTTCAGGAAATCCGTGCTGGAAAACGGGAGTTATGGCCTAGCTGCACAGCGCGTTTGGACCCAAGGCCGAGAAATATTGTAAGTATGAGATTTTCCTTTTTGGCTGTTTGGGGGTGTTGTGCTTTTTGGCGGGTGGGTTGGCAGGTCTTGGGGCATTCCTGGGAAAGTCTAATACCGGATAGAAGTGGTTGGGACAAAATCCACGCTGAATGTTTTTTTGCTATTTCTGACATTTTGCTCAATGTAGCGTTTTCGGGGGCCTGTTTGGGGGGCTTCCTGGTGTTTGTGGGTGGGTTTCGGGGTCTGGGAGCACTGCTGGCTATGGATACTTTAGTTTGCAAGAGGTTTGAAGCAAATCCATGGTGGCAGAGGGGAGTTAGGGCCTAGCTGCAGAGCGCGTGCGGAGTGATTTGGGAAATTGGCAAAAAAATGACTAAGTCCCCATTTTTGTACTTTTGCTTTTTGGCTGTTTGGGGGTCTTCTACTCGTTTTCTCCTGGGTTGACGGCTCTGGGGCCATTGCTGGGAGGCTCTAATACCGGATAAATGTGGTTTGGACCAAATCGGAGGCGGAAATTTTTTGTGTTTTTGCTGACTTGCCTGCCTTTGAGGTGCTCTTTGGGGGGGTTCCGGGTGTTTGTGGGTGAGTTTTGGGATCTGGGAGCACTGCTGGGACACTCTAATCTTGATTGCATTCGCTTTTCAGGAAATCCGTGCTGGAAACGGGAGTTATGGCCTAGCTGCACAGCGCGTTTGGACCGAATGCCGAGAAATATTGTAAGTATGAGATTTTCCTTTTGGGCCGTTTGGGGGTGTTGTGCTTTTTGGCGGGTGGGTTGGCGGGTCTTGGGGCATTCCTGTGAAGGTCTAATACCAGATAGAAGTGGTTGGGACAAAATCCACGCTGATTTCTTTGGCGCTATTTCTGACATTTTGCTCTATGTAGCGTTTTCGGGCGCTTGTTTGGGGGGCTTCCTGGTGTTTGTGGGTGGGTTTCGGGGTCTGGGAGCACTGCTGGCTATGGATACTTTAGTTTGCAAGAGGTTTGAAGCAAATCCATGGTGGCAGAGGGGAGTTAGGGCCTAGCTGCAGAGCGCGCGCGGAGTGATTTGGGAAATTGGCAAAAAAAACACAAAGTCCCCATTTTTGTACTTTTGCTTTTTGGCTGTTTGGGGGTCTTCTACTCGTTTTCTCCTGGGTTGACGGCTCTGGGGCCATTGCTGGGAGGCTCTAATACTGGATAAATTTGGTTTGGACCAAATCGGAGTCAGAATTTTTTTGTGTTTTTGCTGACTTGCCTGCCTTTGAGGTGCTCTTTGGGGGGGTTCCGGGTGTTTGTGGGTGAGTTTTGGGGTCTGGGAGCACTGCTGGGACACTCTAATCTTGATTGCATTTGCTTTTCAGGAAATCCGTGCTGGAAAACGGGAGTTATGGCCTAGCTGCACAGCGCGTTTGGACTGAAGGCCGAGAAATATTGTAAGTATGAGATTTTCCTTTTGGGCCGTTTGGGGGTGTTGTGCTTTTTGGCGGGTGGGTTGGCGGGTCTTGGGGCATTCCTGGGAAGGTCTAATACCGGATAGAAGTGGTTGGGACAAAATCCATAAGGAAAAGCCTTTTGGCACTTTTTGTAACTTAGGGTTCATTAGGGTTAGCCCTAGCAGCAGGATTGTATGTGTTTCGGGGTGTTCTAAATTTTTGCAACTGAGTTCTGGGGTCTTAGAGCACTCGTGAGAATGTGTAATTTTGGTTGCAAGTCATTTGAAGAAAATCCATGGTGGGAAAGGGGGGATTTGGCATAGTTAAAGAAAGCCTCTGCCACTGTTCTTAACTTAGGGCTCGTTAGGGTTAGCAGTATTTCTATTGCATGTGTTTGGGTGGGGGGGTTTCGAGTCTTGGAGCGATGCTGGCTATGGATACTTTTGCTTGCTTGCAAGTGGTTTGAATACAATCCACGGTAGGTAAGGGGGTATTTGGGCCTACTTTTACTTTCGAATTACGTTTTGTCACCAGTTTTCTGCTAGGCCTCGTTTTTTGAGATCTGATTGGGGGTCTTCTACATTTTTGCGACTGGCTTTAGTAAGGGTCTGGGTGGGAGCACTGCTGGGAAGGTCTAATTTTGTTCTAAAACACCGTTTACAGTACACCTAGCTTGAGGGGAAAGATCCGCTAAATTAATTTGCCCATACTTATTTATCCTTCAAAAGGTGACTCAGACAGAGTACGCACTTTCAAAAATGTTGTACTGTCTATTAGGAAAATCAAAGTGTGACTTTTTGCACTACACAGCGTACATACCTTATATTTATTTATCAGTGCTGTTTTTCGTTCAATAATTACAGGCTGGGTTTCTGTCTGTGCAATGGGGAAAAAAGGATGGAGTCAGGCTTCACATTAGCGAGCCGCAATTCAGCATCCGCCAGGCAGGCAGTGGACAGGGTGTCTTCTGGTCACCAACATTGATGGACGAAGCGTCAGCTGGAATGGAGAAGTGCCGCTAATAAGAGGAATTATTTGCTGCATGCAACATACTTACCAAATTCAACAGGAGGACAACAACAACAACATACAGACAGATACAGTATCCATTCTTTTCTTCTATGAGTGTGACTGCATTTCTTGGATCTCTCTCTGCTTCTAAATTGATCCCTACAGCCATTCTATAGGTTTTACTTTGGCTATTTTTTAAACCTAATGTAATGTAGCCCTGTACTGTCACATTCTGTCATTCACGGTTGTCGAAAGTACTACTTACGGTTACTCTCAATATCGTGCTTCTTCACGGACAATTTGAAGGGCAGGATTCGTGACTTTTATTGACCTATCATAGTGACAGCGACCTGATATTTTGTGGGATCTTGGACCTCCATTCCACTTGGACTTCAACATTAAGCATTCTGCAGGTACACATTGTGACCCACTGTGACTGCCCTTCAAATTGTCCGTGAAGAAGCACGATATTGAGAGTAACCGCTCAGACTAGACTGTCTAAAATATGCCCTGATGAAATTCCCAAGGCACGAATGGGAATGAAACGCGTTGACTGTGCCGCTGTACATGAAAATAAAGAAAACTTTTACAAATAAGAAACGAAGATCTACAATTCTTTTTGGACTTCCGTATACTATTGACTTCACTGTGTGCGCCTCTCTGCTCTTACATAACCATTGGTCTGATATACATCCTTGGCAGCGGATGGTGAGAGTAGCCGTACCGCCTAATAAGTTTGAAACAAACGAAGTGGATGTGCGAAACCTTAGTCAGCTGCTGGTTGCTTCTGTTGATTGTTTAGTAAAAAACAGGTATGGTCGGATAAAGTTTCAAAAAGTATATTTTTATAGCCCTAACAAAATAATCTCCTGCAAGACCCTCCCTAACCCCAACGATTGTCCTTCAAAAGTCCCCAAAAAGCCCAACTCCCAATTCCCACCCCCCAAAAGTCTCTAAAAAAGGGGCAAGGGACACTACGGCAGGGTGCTGTTGACTTTAGCAGCCAGGGCATCATGCTCCTTGCGGAGGGTGGCATGTTCAAAGCGGAGGCCCTCTACCAAGTTCTTATAGCTTAGGACCTCCTGCTCCAGGTAGGACAGTCTGAGGCATAAGCGGCGCCGGCGTGCCTTGCAAATCCTGTGGGGGGCAGCTGCTGTCTTTGCTGCTCGGTGGTGGCATTTGGCTTTGGTAGCCCGGCTCCATACCGCTGGAGCACTGCGCTGGCTGGCAGCCCCCATGGAGGAGGATGCAGCTGTCCCAGTGGATGCTGTTGTAGTACCAGACTGCGTCTACTCCTCCTCCAGGGCCACCAGCCGCCGATATTCAGCGACAGTGGCATCCAGCCTCCGTTGCCGGGCCATTCGAGCTAGCTCCCTCCTCCTTGATGGTCTCTTGGATTTGGAAGGAGCAACTATATGAAGAAAGAAAGACATAGTCTGTAACCAATGCTCCTTAAGATTAACACAAAATGATTGAGCAGAAAGTTGTGTCACAGTACAAGTAGCAAATTGAAAGCACAGTACATAACTATTGAGGACAGTATTTATGTAACCTCCGACTTCTTCATCCTTGCTCTAACATTAGTGGGAGTTTAAGGAACAAATTCTACGAGCACTATGGACTTCCATTACAGTTGACTATGACAGTACACCAGTCTTATTCTTCTTCTTCTCTCTTGTTTAGGAAAATTGGTACGTTATCTTATGCAAGCCGGCATAATGCCAGCGCAGTGAACTTGCACCCGAGAAAAACAGACACACACCATGGTGAGTGAGACAGACTTGCATTACTGTACCGGTCCAGTACATGCAGGTGGTGAAGCTCTTACTTTTCTATTACGGGTGGCACTGAGAATACTCTGTTAAAAGGGCTACTGCTTAATTAATTTAGCTTTCACCCTATAGTGCAAATGAGTATTAGAAAAGGAAAATGAAGAAGCTAAATAATCTGATTATCTATCACTTCACATGGGATGTATTTGATGACATATGGGATGACTTTAGGTGCTTTGCCTATTATTGAGTGAACAGTGATACACCCACACATGAATGACGTACTACTACTAAACTAAAGGTATTAAGAGAGGTAGGGAGTATCCACCGTAATAACCGGATATATGCTGTGCTTGCAGTTGCAATACAAACTACTGCTACTATTCAAGGTAGTATTTGGACAAAATTACAACTTCTTTTCCTTGCCTTTCCTACACTGGAACGGACGTGCGGGTGCGTTGTTACATGCTCTTCAAAGTAACACTTAGTTCATCCAGTGACCGTCTACTCTAGGTACACGTATGCTATCTAAGAGTCAGATAGTACCATGAATGATCCAGGCATCCATCCATTCAAAGTATATGCACACATACAGTTTCTGTTTCACCCACCCAGACTGTTCTCCTTCCACCCATCCTTGCTTCATCATTCACCCAGCCATGCACCATACCATATTCTTTTCTTACCAGCCACCTCGGGGACCAAGCAAACACATATCATTCTTCTTTGCCAGTCATCATTACATTTCTCGTCCTTCCACACTTACTTACACCCTTCTTTCGCTTTTTGTTCATCCCATCCATCAAGTTCATCTCAGATCTGATTGGGATTCTTCTCGCCAAAAACTTCACAGCTAAGTCGAAGTACATTTAGAGGAGGCTACTACCTGGTTTATTTATAATACATCCGTGCAGAAAGCACACTCTGCAGTCTTCAATCTCAATAAGTAAGGAATATATAGTTTACCTCTAACCGCCACCACCGTGTCATCCCTCACAGAATTGTCTGGCACTTGCATCGCCTCCTCCCCAGAGTTGTCCTCGTCCAATGCCGCCACCACCTCCGCGCTGGCCCCGCCTCCAGATGTTCCACCTACAAAGTACATTTAATAATGTTAGAATACACCACTCACTACTATATAATATTTGGTCTAGGAGGAAGAAAGAAATGTGAAAAAAACAGTATACAATTTAATAATTTGTGACTGTCTACTCTAAAGTAAAAATGTCCGTTTTTCCAGGGAAGGCTGTTGTCTTGCTGCACTTTTTGGCACAACTGATGAATGCTTGCTTTTTATTTTTAACACGCACCACTTTTTCTCCTAACAGACAGAAGCTTGACTTCAAAGAACACGAGCAGGATCAAGTTCAAACCAGGCGAGAGCTCGGCTCGACCACAAGAAATGTGTCCAATTAATCGTCAGCACTAAGCACTTTTCCATTTTCAGTTAAACGTTAACTTTTATAACAAACTTGATTTTCATAAATGTGTTTACTTTTGATAAAGCTTTTAAACTTAAATAGACTCTGTGGTTTTTGGTCCTCCAGACTAGAGTGGATGAGCTAAAGGTTTTGCGAACATGAGTCCGTGCCTCTGACATCATTGGGGACCAATCATCAGTGACTTTGGGAGCTAAATGACTCTGCCACACTATCTAGTCAGTAAGGAGATTGGGGGTTCAACTACAAAGTCTGTTATCACTGAGGTATGTGGAAAGTCTAACAGCACCTATTATAATTGATAAGCTAAGCAATGCATTATTTAGTGTCCATAGTTCTGTTTGTGCAGATTTGACTCCAGTGGTGTGGAGTGCCTGGGACCCACGTCTGGGCAATTCCGCCCTAAGTGCGCTGGGGATGCCCAGACGTGGGTCCCAGGCACTCCACACCACTGGAGTCAAGCTAGCCGGGCTGATGAGAGGTGTTACCTCGAAACCGGTCCGGTCCTCGGATGCTTGATTCCGTTCTGGGAAGGACATGGCTTTTGTAGTTCGGACTGGACTGTTCCCATGGGGCACAGGGTCAGAGCTGATTTGCATATCGCCATTGTCTAACCTGGGGTGGTGTGGAGTGCAAAAAAGCTATGGATTTGGGCCCAGATCTTTTGACTGGGTTTAGTGTGTGACATTGATCCACATTCGGTCCATCACCTGTTGTTTTTGCATTGTAAATACGGCGCACCATGGGTGATGGTGGCGTGGCGCACAATTACTGGCGCATCCCTGCTACTTTGCAGGGATGAGCCGGTAATTAAAAATCTTAACCTTAGTGTGTAGCTTTACACAGTTCTTTAAACTACACTCATACATAATTTCACAGCCCAATGAAATGAACACAAAATCGAAAACAAATAAGCATAGTAGCAACACTACTGAGAAGGAGAGCAGTGCACCTGATTTTGAAATATAATTTACCTACAATGTAATGAGCAGCATTATTTCTCTTGGAAAAAAACAAAAATTTGCAATATAATAACACAGCAGGAGAAAACAGAGTAGTAAAGAAATAGCTACTACTACTCACCAAGCCCGGGGATCTCAAGGCCAAGCAGGTCGAGCAGATCTCGTTCACGGGTCAGGACATCCGTCCAGCGGTGGGTGGCCTGGTTGTAGGTGCGCCAGACCCCAGAGTGGTGGTACATGGCCCGGCACACCTTCTCCCACCGCTTCCTGCGCTCCCGGATCCCGTACCCGACACCGATCCTGCCACCTGCCATGATGGTCCTGGGGAGGCGGCGCTGAACATAAAAAATGAGTGCGGCCACCTCCTCCGGGCTAAAGATCTCCCTGGGTACGACCTGCTCCCCCCTCAAACGCCCGCACGGGAGCCGGGCACGGGGTGCAGGACCCTTCCCCTTCTCAGGATGCTTCCCGGCTCCCTTCACCATGGTCTGAGAGGAAAGGAATAAAGAAAATAGAATAGGGAAGAGAATAAAAGAAAAGAGTTTAAAAAAGTAGTTTAAAATTAACCAAAATTAGCAGTAAACACAAAAATATAGGGCTAGAAAAATAGAGGGATAGATAATAAGTAAAATAGATTAAAAAAAACTTCAAACAAGCAAAGGTTGGCAGAGATTTAGAGAAGATACAAAAAGCATGCCCAGAACCATAGCAATGAATGAGAAACAAGATGGCCGAGCCCGTTCACGACCGCGGGTAAGTTCGCACAAGATTTTCCTCGCGAACACTCGCGAAATTGTACTGGCGAGCCGCACACAATGCGAGATTGCACTTCGCGCCCGGAAACGGAAATACGTCATGCAAACAAGATGGCCACGCCCTTGAACGACCGCGAGGGTAACTTCGCACCTTGCGCTACAAGGGGCTCGCGAAAACGCACAAAACCTTGCGAACTAACACGCCGCAAAAAAACAAATCGCATATTCGCACGAATTTGCGGCTTCCGAATCCGATCTCGCGCGTGTTCGTGCCCCGCGAATCCCGCGAAATTGCAAAAAAACGAGTTTTGCAAAACTGAAAGCACTCGGCAGGTGCAAGAGTTCAAACTCATCATTAGTAACCATTCCCTGTAGTGCTTCCTGACTGGGGCCCCTCCAGAGTTCAGTTGCTAGTTGCAACAATTGTATGACCCTGCTCTGACCCTCACAGCAGGCTCATAGAATAGCTACAAGTAGGCCACAAAGGTCCTGGAAAAAAAAATTGCACTGCAACAGAAAGCAAATTACTGATAAGGAAGCAGGTGCCAGACCTGGAATTTTAAAACAGTGACACATTAATAAACTAACCCCAAATTAATTCATGTCAGTTGAAGCAGGGCAGGTATGCTTGCTTTCCCCCCCCCCATAATCTACAGTGATGATAACCCAGAGGGTGGCAATGATGTAACAGAGGGTGGCATGGGTGAAACAGAGGGTGGCAGTGGTGAAACAGAGGGTGCTGGGAACCTGTGATGATTAACCAGACGAAGAAACAACATAGTCGCGACCGTTGCGAGCCGACAAGTAAGTTTGTGATTGCAAACTGGTACCAAACCCTCGCAAACTGGCAGAAACCCTTGCGAACACAAAAAAAATCCGCAAATTCGCGAGAATTCGCGGATTTTGCGGATTGCGAGTTTGCAAATTCGCAAAATTCGCAAACTGCAGATTCGCAAAATTCGCCCATAATATGTGAGGTCATAAGCAGTGCATTGCGGGGGGAGTTATAGTTAGCTCAGGTGTAAATCTTTGGTGTAAATCTGTTCAATAGTTTTCAAGAAATTAAAGGAAAATCAATTTTGTATATCTAGGGTGGAGGATCCTCCACGGATCTGACAGTCCCTGTGCTGATATCTGATTAAACCCAGATCTTTTGACTGGGTATGAGTGTTTTTTTGGTTCAGATGCTCCGTCCATTACCACCCCCTTTTGTATCGCTTTTGGCCGCCAGAAGTGTGGCAGGGTATGCTCAGACGTGAGTCCCTTGCTCACTTTGCCACTGGATGCAAGCAAGCCGGGCTGAAGACGGCTGGAATGCCAGAAACCGGTCCTCGGAAGCTTGTTTCCGGTCCAGGGAAGGCATGGCTTGGCAGTTCGGGCTGGACTGTTCCCATGAGGCACAGGGTCAGACTGATTTGTATATAGCCATGTCTGAACTGGGGTGGCAGAGTGGGCTAAAAAACGGTGATGGATTAAACCCAGATCTTTTGACTGGGTTTGAGTGTTTGATTGGTTCAGATGCTCCGTCCATTACCACCCCCTTTTGTATCGCTTTTGGCCGCCATAAGTGTGGCAGGGTATGCTCAGACGTGAGTCCTTTGCTCACTTTGCCACTGGATGCAAGCAAGCCGGGCTGAAGACGGCTGGAATGCCAGAAACCGGTCCTCGGAAGCTTGTTTCCGGTCCAGGGAAGGCATGGCTTGGCAGTTCGGGCTGGACTGTTCCCATGAGGCACAGGGTCAGACTGATTTGCATATAGCCATGTCTGAACTGGGGTGGCAGAGTGGGCTAAAGAACGGTGATGGATTAAACCCAGATCTTTTGACTGGGTATGAGTGTTTGATTGGTTCAGATGCTCCGTCCATCACCACCCCCTTTTGTATCGCTTTTGGCCGCCATAAGTGTGGCAGGGTATGCTCAGACGTGAGCCCCTTGCTCACTTTGCCACTGGATGCAAGCAAGCCGGGCTGAAGACGGCTGGAATGCCAGAAACCGGTCCTCTGGAGCTTGTTTCCGGTCCAGGGAAGGCATGGCTTGGCAGTTCGGGCTGGACTGTTCCCATGAGGCACAGGGTCAGACTGATTTGCATATAGCCATGTCTGCACTGGGGTGGCAGAGTGGGCTAAAAAACGGTGATGGATTAAACCCAGATCTTTTGACTGGGTATGAGTGTTTGATTGGTTCAGATGCTCCGTCCATTACCACCCCCTTTTGTATCGCTTTTGGCCGCCATAATTGTGGCAGGGTATGCTCAGATGTGAGTCCCTTGCTCACTTTGCCACTGGATGCAAGCAAGCCTGGCTGAAGACGGCTGGAATGCCAGAAACCGGTCCTCTGAAGCTTGTTTCCGGTCCAGGGAAGGCATGGCTTGGCAGTTTGGGCTGGACTGTTCCCATGAGGCACAGGGTCAGACTGATTTGTATATAGCCATGTCTGAACTGGGGTGGCAGAGTAGGCTAAAGAACGGTGATGGATTAAACCCAGATCTTTTGACTGGGTATGAGTGTTTGATTGGTTCAGATGCTCCGTCCATTACCGGCCCCTTTTGTATCGCTTTTGGCCGCCATAAGTGTGGCAGGGTATGCTCAGACGTGAGTCCCTTGCTCACTTTGCCACTGGATGCAAGCAAGCCGGGCTGAAGACGGCTGGAATGCCAGAAACCGGTCCTCGGAAGCTTGTTTCTGGTCCAGGGAAGGCATGACTTGGCAGTTCGGGCTGGACTGTTCCCATGAGGCACAGGGTCAGACTGATTTGCATATAGCCATGTCTGACCTGGGGTGGCAGAGTGGGCTAAAGAACGGTGATGGATTAAACCCAGATCTTTTGACTGGGTATGAGTGTTTGATTGGTTCACATGCTCCGTCCATTACCACCCCCTTATGTATCGATATCTGATTGGCTGACAATACTTCTACCAGGGAGTGTTGGCAGCCACCTTGGGACTTGGCTTCAGTCAGGTCCCAAAAACACGCCGTAAAAAAGAAAAGGGGGCTGGGTATGAATTCCTTGATCCATTAGTCCTAGTCCTGGGGTCCTCTGGGGATCCTACCAGGGCAAAAAAGCATTTTTGGTTTTTGATTTTTTTGGCGGAAATTGGGAAAGATTTGCAACTCCGGCAATTAAAAAAAAAAAAACAAGCATGGGTTCCCGGTCTTTTTTTAATGGGCCCCCAGGTGGGCCAGGTCTTGGGCCATTGTTTTGATCATTGTAATTGGAGGGGGGTGCATGTGCCCCTGTCCAAATGGGAAGCTTCTCCCCCGCGGTCCACCACATCCCGGGGGTAATATTAATAATAGGCAAGGCGTGTGGCCCCCCTCCTTAGGCCTTTGAAGGACCCAGGGACCACCACTTCCAAAGGGGATTTTGAATTAAATAGACCCCCCTCAGAGTTCCTAATTGCCCCAGGGACCGCCACCTTCACGAGGCACAAAAGAACTAAGAAAATAGGAGGGGGCCTGCACTGCCCCCTATTGGGCCATATTTGGCCCTGGAGACCACCTGTCCCATTATTGGCTTATCCTCAGGGTCATGCTACCTCTCGACAGCTCCAGTTCTGGATTATTGTCATAGCACTGACTCTTGTGATGGTTAAGCGGGTAAGGAAAGGTTGGGAACTGCAGGGATGGAGATCTGTGAATGTAAAGAGAGATTTGTAAGATGCTCTATGCGTGATAGCAAGTATCAAAACCAGCAAGCAAGGTTAGACTTGTATATGAGACACTTATGAGCTACCTGTAAAAGAAAATAGTCAATCCAGTAACGGGTGGTGAAAGGTTGTATTCTAGTTTCCAATACGAATGCTGCAAAGGGGAAAAAACAGAGAGTATAGATGAACACCTTTTTCAGAAATAAAGCCTGTTAAACTCAAGAGATAATACGAAACACTTTGACCGACACACCTACCCTCATTAGCGGGGTTGTAAAGAATCACAGAGTTCAAGAGCATCAGACTTCCAATCATGCTCTACTGACCCCCTGAACACAGGAAAAAAAAATACCACTGCTTATTAAATCTGTTCTTGGTGTAGGTCCCTGAGTAACAAGGCAGCAGAGTAACATGAATAGCTCAGGCTGTATGAATTCCGAGGCCGTAACTTTCAACACCTCCAATATTTAGCTAGATATTCACATAGGAAAGTACCTAAAATGTCATCTGTTAATGTAGCGATGAGATGGGAGTTCCCTCACTCCCTCTACGTCAAACAAATGTCACAAGTAATCTCCTCTGCATGAGTCGCATTCAGGGACTCGCCAAAAGAGGAGATGAGAAAGAACATCCCTGCTCTCTTCAAGGAGAGAAAGGGATTGTGTAGAAACTTACGCTTCTCCTGCCGAATGCCCATACATTTCTCCCCCGCTAGAGTCCGCAACACAGCTGGTTTCGCCAATAGGGGAGGAAACTGTGGCAGGCACAAAAGCACCGCAAAGGAAGGGAGTTCTGGTTAAACAGGGAACATCTTTAAGAATCTAAAAGTTGGTGCTGCAAGCACCCTTACCGGGCCGCGACTACTGCCATGAAATCCAAACACCGGTCGTGACTCAAATAATTGGCAGTCCGGTGGAATCTCTTTATTGCTATATCTGGGTTTCCCGACGGCACGCACGTAGCAGGGTGTTGCATCAGGAGTGCGGGTCATGCTGGGTAATATAGTTCCAAATTCACAGGGATGACTCACTTGTTGTCCGACTCCCGCTGCACAGCCTGTCAGTGGTCACAGGGACGATGCGACCTGACACCACCACCTTCCCGGGGCATGGCCAATTTGCAAGTGGGCCCCCGCCCTGGCCATAAACGGCCTCAGAGACCATCATCTCCCAGCACCGGCCCATGGAAACAGATGGAAAGAGGCCGCCACCCCACAAGGCTTGTTCTCTATGTGACCCGGGAGGCCCACCCTGAGATATAATTGTTTGTTCTCACTTGGCGGTAGCTGTGACAGCTTCCACCAAGGAAGAGCAAACATAAATCCGCTTTCAGCAAGCGGGAGCATTTCCAGCAAGCGGGAGCTGTCAAACTGCTCCTGCTTGCTCAAAGCAGAGTTTTCACAGCTCAAACAATTGCTCCAGCATGCAAGGAGCTGCATATTTAGCAGCTCCCTGCGTGGTGGAGCAATGAAAACTCCTGAAGAATGTTGGGACCTCGCGGAGACCGAGAGGGCCTTGTTGCTCCCCTCCCGTGGTCCGCATCTTAATACATTAGGTTCCCTGGGTGGGCTCCCAAGGAAACACTGTCGCCCTCCTGGGGGATGAGGTCCCAAGTGCCGAAATCGGCCCAAGGAAGGGGCCCATGCACGCTGTTCCTTTTCCCATTAAATTATTGCAGAGCTTGGGGGATGGGGTAATTGGGGCCGAAATTAGCCCAGGGTGGGAGCTATGTAGCCCCCTCTCCCCCATTGAATTATGGTTGGGCTTCAGGGGATGGGGTCCTCAGGGTCAAAATCGGCTTTGGGGAGGGGGCCTTCTCCCCATTGCAAAAGACGGAAACAGAGGGCAGAAAAACAAACAAGAAAGGCAAAACAGAGGGCAGAAAAATGAGCAGAAAAGCCAAAACAAAGGCCAGAAAAACGAACAATAAAAGGCAAAACTGAGGGCAGAATAATAAGCAGGAAAGGCAAAACAGAGGGCCGAAAAATTATCATAAAAGGTAAAACAGAGCAGAAGAGGGTAAAACAGAGGGCATTTAGACACTCACACACCTACTCACAAACCCACTTAAAGACTCACGCACCCACTCATAGACCCATTGAGACACTTGTACACCTACTCACAGGCCAACTCAGAACCTCAGACATTCATTCACCCACTCACAGACCCACTCAGAGGCTCGCACACCCACTCACAGACTCACTCAGAGACTCATGCACTCAATCACAGACATACTCAGAGACTCATATACTCACTCACAGACCCACTCAGAGACTAACACACTTTTAGAAAGTCATCCTTTTGCCTTGTTCACCCACGTTTATGCAGCTGGGGAGAATGGGTCCTGCAGAGGGGACTGGGTAAATCAAACTGAGCTCAAAGAGAGAGAACTTATCAATAAGGAATTGTATGTGTACCTACCCCCACATCCTGTGCCCCAGCCAGATGGAAGGCTTAGGACAGCTAATGGAAATGAGCCACACTCTGGGTTGGTTTAGCTAGCTCTTACTCCTCTGGAGAGAAATCATCCATGTTGAATTTTGGAAGTGCAGTGCTTTGGGGGACAAGAAGATGCCACACTTTGGATGAAGTTGTCATGCTTTAGAGTAGCACCCATCATCTCATTGGACAAAGTTGCTCCATGTTTTTCACCACAGTACAGAGAATACATAAGTGAGCACTGCATAGTCTCTGGACTTTGCTGCCTGAAACTGCATGGGAAAGAAGGACTGGTCTCCAGGGATCTGAATTTACACCTGAAGGCCTCTACTCTGAACGACTGAACCTGCTGCTCAATCTGATCTTTTTTCCTAACTCCCTAAAGGAATTGCTTCAATGTGTAGTTCTCCTAATGTCTATTGGTTCAAAACAGGCAATCACTGCCTCCCTACAAGACCTTATGCCTTGCTCATTCCATGCTCTTCACAGGAGCTCGCACCGGTCCTCCATAATGGCGGTGCACAGGCAGAGGATGTGAATGATTTCTTGATGGCCCTGACTGCATAGCCGACAGTTATCTTGTACTTTCCATCTAAACCATAAATGATAGTGACTTTAGATTGGTAGTACCCCCAGCTTATAGTTCAGGACCTAGATCTTGGTCCACTCACTGTAGAATATACTTATGTAGCCCTGGGGTTTCACCCTGGTGTAGCTGTGCAATGTCATTCATCCAGGTTTACGTTGAGACATTGAATCCTTGTCCTCAAGCAATAACAGTAACTGTGTACTTGATTTAACCGGCTTATTGAACTCCACATGGCTAGCAAATAAGTCCCGAGCTCTGGTTAAGCCAAGCGTATGCAAAGCTTGTAACAGATAAGTCCTAGCCAGGGAACTAGGCTTTACGTCTAAATCAGACCAGAGAAGAGGAGCCATTCTTTCATAATTTGAGTTTGTCGCAGCAAACAGAGAAAGTTGCTTTCTGTGCAAGTGATTGTTTGACAATCCCAAACTCCTATCTAATCTGGGCAGAAGATGAGTAAGAAGGTAGCTGTTAAGTTGATCTGTGCACCTTTGGTAGCATTTTATCCTGTAGTGCACTGTCCCACCCTCTAAGGGCCTCGCTTCCATAGGTCAGGGTTGTAGGTACCATTGCCTGGGTCAACTACAGGATCTCCATTAGCGATGGCCATTTCAGTGTTCTGTAGAGTGACCTTAGGCCAAAAGCCAGGGAATTGCCCTTCCTCCTGATTTCTTCAAGCTGCTCACTGTACCTCCGATTCTCATTGAAGACAAGAAGGACAAGACCAACTGTGTATAGCAGATTAGAAAGCTGAAGGCCCCCTCATTTGGGTGATGAGAGATAACTGCATTGAGAGTTGGAGTAAGATCAAATAGAAACACATTGAATATTGTTGGGCAAGGACACAACCTTTCTTAAGTCCTTGTGTAGATTTGACTAGCCTAGATACGTGAGTTGCATCTCCTATTTTGATTCTGATCCATGTATCACTGTGCAAGAGTTCGAAGGCCTTTGGCAGACCAGCAAGGATGTTTAGATTGGCAAATTTCTGCCACAACTTCTCCCGATCAACCCTATCAAATGCGAACTTATAGTCAATAAAACTCGGGTAGAATGGGAGGTGATGGATGTTTGCCCAGTTGGTTAATAGGGAGATTGTCATGATGTTAACAGAGGCTGAAAAATGAGCAAAAACGCCAAAACAGAGGGCAGAAAAAAGTAGAAAAGGCAAAACAGAGAACACTCAGACAGCCACTCACAGACCCACTAAGAGACGCTCTTAGATCCACTGAGACACTTACCCACCCATTCACAAACTCACTCAGAGACTTATGCACTCACTCAGAGAATCATGCACTCAGTCACAGACTGATTCAATGACTCTCAGGCCCACTCAGAGACTCACACACCCAATCACAGATCCACTCAGAGACTCACACATACACTCACAGATCCACTCAGACACTCATATACTTACTCACAGACTGACTCAGACTCTCATTGAGTCACTTGCTAACCCACTCAGCCACTCTGACACCCACTCACAGACCCATTCAGACACTCACGCAGACACCCACTAAAACACCCATGTACCCAATCACCGATGTACTCAGGCACTCACACACCGACTCACACATCCGCTGAGACACTCTTGCACTCACTTAGACACCCACCGAGACACTCATGCACTCACTCACACATTCATTCTGAAAGGTTACAGGTTACAGTTAGGGTATAACAATTTAAAAAAAACCAGTTAAAATAACAAAGGTTACAGGGAGGCTATAGTTTGCAAAGAATATAAAAATGTTCCGAAACTCACTGAAAAAAAACAGAGGTTACAGGGACGGTATATTTAGGGGATAGAATAAAAAAACACACACACACATATATATATATATATATATATATATATATATATATATATATATATATATATATATATATATATATATATATATATATATATATATATATATATATATATATATATGCTACTACTATTATAAAGGAAGAACTTTGAACCTTTGAGGTGGCTAAACTCGGGAACCACAGCGCCAATCCACACACCCGATACATCGTTGAAATTGTCAGGGTGTGCAGATGGACATAGGCTATATAAATGTAAAAACTATAAGTTATTTAAAAAATTTACACAAAAAAAAGTAGTCCCATGGAAGTAGCGCGGGCCGCGACGTGGGTGCTGACATCAGTGCTGTGCCTCTGCTGTGCCTCTGCGCCGTAATTATTAATGACGTGTTGTTGGTTCCTGCAGAGACCGGGAGCTCCGTTTGAATATATGCTGTACTCATGGCGCATGAAGAAATGTGTAGGACACGTTAATGATTTGTAGATCCTGTCATCTAACCACTCATTGCTCTTACCTGACCCAACACTACAAGAATGGGAGTAGAGCACATGGGTTTTGCTTCTAGGAAAAGACGTGCTTTGCTGTTCTTTTTCCAAAACTCGGGTAAGGTTCGTAGCTAGGCCTCCCTCTGCACACCTCTTTTCGCGTTTTGGGGGTCTGAGGAGAGTCTTCCTGTGCAAGTGCTTATAATCATGGTCACTGCAGTCATGCTATTTTCGTGTTGTTTGCCACATTTGCCACATTATCCATCAACTGCTGCATAATCTGAAAATTTTCACAAAAATAATGTTTTGTTTGTAGCTCACACCGATCAACAGTGACTAAAAGTGTGGTTACAAGTTGCAGTGCAATGGAAGGCCCCTCACAAAATTTGACTGGTCACCTTCCTCTTGAATATTGCTATATCAGGGTGTTAAACTTTTATTAATGAAGTAAAACCGACGCGCAGACAGTGTTAAGAATTGTAATAACGAAGTAATACTATCACAAAATGCGAATGCATTATGCTGCATAGTTTGCCTTTTCTTGCCATCAAATGAAGTCAACTCTGAGGCATGATCGTCCCCGCCACATAGTTCAATTAACCCAGATTATAATTAACTGGTTCTGCCCTGGGGCTAATTAATTAGTACCCCTCAGGCAGCTGTGTGCATGTTCAAATGCATGAACATTTATGTCCCACTTGCTCCCCGAACATTTTGATTTCCAGCAGCAATCGGGTCGAAGAAAACATTTTCAGGGTCGAAATTCACTGTCCAGGTGTACACTATAGCACTGTGTGATCTTCATAATGACGGTCTGTAGCAGCAGAGGTGTTACCGCTCTTTCCTGTCACTTTTCTGTGTGTGGGGGTTATACTGCAAACCACAGACTCTAACATGCAGTCACAGCTGTTGCTCCCCCCCTGCTGCAACTGAGCAGGAAGGACTAATCTTCTCAGACCACTGAGCAGTGATGGGAGATTAGCCCACAACACAATTGCACTGAGAGGAAAGCCAGTGACATAGTGCAAAATGATTGCCCCCCTACAGAATGTGATATGGTACACCCGAGTCTCCCATATCGATATCGAGATTGTCATTAGTCTTTGGGCTGCATGGGGCCCCCATTGAAGAATTTTGGGCACAATGGTAGTGACAGTCGCTCATTCACAAAGCATTATTATATATGGCACTGAGTTGAGGGCCCTTGGAGAATCTGCTCAAACCCTTACAGGAGATTGTGGGAGAGAAAATAATGCCAACGTATTTTTATTTAGCTATCCATACCACCATTTTGTCATTTGAAAGTGCTGTTATCAATGAGTTCTTCTTTTCACAGGTTTGATGGTTCTCAGTTGACTGTCCTCAGAAGGATGGAAGGTTGTGTTGGCCTTGGTAGGATTCAAACCTATGGCCTGTAGTCTGGAACAGGCATTAGCAGAGATTATGTAACTAATAGAGACACATTTCCTACTAAATGAGGTAGAAAACAGAGGAAGGGGAAGAAATATTTCAAAGAATACTGGCGTGGAAATCTATACTACTATTATAAAGGAAGAACTTTGAACCTTTGAGGCGGGTAAACTCGGGAACCACAGCGCCAATCCACACACCCGATACATCGTTGAAATCAGGGTGTGCAGATGGACATAGGCTATATAAATGTAAAAAATATACGTTATTAAAAAAATGTATGAGAAAAAAAAAATAGTCCCATGGAAGTAGCGCCGGCCACAACGTGCGTGCTGACATCAGAAGCGCGGGGAGGAGCGACGTCCAGGAGCGCCAGGAGGAGCGGCGGACATGAGCGTGGGGAGGAGCGGTGGACAGGCGGGGAGGAGCGGTGAGGAGCAGCGGACAGGCTGGGAGGAGCAGAGAGGAGAGGCAGACAGGCGGGGAGGAGAGGGGAGGAGCGGCGAGGAGCGGCGAGGAGCGGCGAGGAGCGGTGAGGAGCGGCGAGGAGTGGCGAGGAGCGGCGAGGAGCGGCAAGGAGCGGCAGACCGGTGAACTCAGGAGCGCGGGGAGGTGCGGCGGATGAGGTAAGGCCACGGACAATGTCGGGGCGGGCGGGGGCCCTGAAGCCAAGGTTGGGACAGGCTGCTACTCCGGGGGACCCACGGACAATGACGGGGCGGGCTGGGGCCAAGCGGGCGGGGATCCTGAAGCCTGATTGCTCCCGGACAAGTTCGGGACGGGCTGCTACTATATATATAGGCACGCTGGTTCGAGTTAACCGGGAAAAGCAGCGCTCACCATGGGTGTATATCCCTGCGGCTGAACCACGCCTCTTTCATTATTATAACACAATCCTTCTTTACGAAAGAAAAATGGGGCGCACACCTTAAGTTTTCCACAGCATGTGTGATTTAATCTTGGATCATTTCAATTATACAGGATGAAAAGCGAGTGATCTACGCGTTTCGGTGTCAGGGACACCGAAACGTAAAGAAGGATTGTGTTATAATATATATATATATATATATATATGCCTTAACCTCAGTTTCTTATGTGCTGCAATATCGCTGGCAGACACGATCAGAAAGCAAAGAACGGACCAGAATTCGGTTCTTCTTAGATGTTTATTTTGCTTGTTGCCTTCATTGATATATATATATATATATATATATATATATATATATATATATATATATATATATATATATATATATATATATATATATATATATATATATATATAACACTTAAGATCTATAATGTTCTGCTTTATATCTTCTTGCTTATGTTGAATGTATCATTTATGATATAATGGAATAACTAGTACAAACATGAAAGTGATGTAAAGTGTGCATAAGAATGTATAGCTTCTAACAAGGAAATGGTGTATAATTTTCTCTGTATTGAGTTGTTTTAAACTTATGTATAGAAAATACTGATTGATGATTTCTATGTTTAACATCTCTAAAGAAGTGCTAGTGAGTGTGAAACATGTGTTGGATGTAATACAGTATTTACTGATTCATTGAGTATGAATAAAGAAAAGCCACAAAGAAACAGCATAAGAATTTTGTATTGTAATTTAATGTATACTGTGGAGAAAACCTCTCAGTAAGAAGTTATTTATACATTACAATCACCATGCTGGTGGGGTCCAGTACCTGAGAATGTAGCGCCTGCAATATTCCTATTTCCCAGAAAATAACATATATATATATATCAGCACAACCCCTACTCCCAACGGAAGAGAGCATCCACACGAGGACTGCAGGTTAAAGCTTCTTTATTGATTTAGGCCTCTCACAACCCAGCAACCAGGAGAAGACGTGTTTTGGCTGCACACAGCAGCCTTTTTCAATCTGGCTAACTCTGTTTTTCTGACTTATTTAAATTGACACAGTAATAGACATAAATAAAATTCTACATGTTTTTAAAAGGATATCTCAACCTCTACAGTGAAATACTGATTGCGTGATGCATCGATGTAATGGACTTACTTCAACTTTTAAATATGTTATCGTGTAAGGCATAATGCACAAATTTGACTTTGCTGAGAATATATGTATAACATCTTATTAAAAAGTGATTGTTTTGCACCAGGAGATGTAAAAACACATTCTCACATGTTTAAAATACTTTTCTTGTTTATCCTTTTGTCTTTTACTTCTTTTGTCTTTTTCTTTAAAAAACTGCGAAAACCCCCTCATAGTAAACAACTTGTGTTGCTGGTGCTGCCTGTCTTACTTATTGAACACTTCATTAATGATGGCATTAACAGACTAGATAAATTAATAACGCTCAGATCTCAACCATTGGATTGCAAAGCAAAAAACAACCAATTATAGTCTAATCACCTACTGCAGGTCATATTTCAAATTGAAACTTCTGAAAGCACACAGATATTTCCAAATATCAACTCACGATACAGACATCAATTATGTAATATCTTTCTGCACCCCTTGTGCCTATTTTTGCATCCCTCTTCTCTCTTTATGCACTCCTCTTGCCTCTTTCTGCACATCTGTTCTTTTTTATGTACCTCTTTTGCATCTTTCTGCACCTCTGTTGCTTCTTTCTGCACATTTCTTCCTTGTTTCTGCACCCCTACTGCCTCTTTCTGTACCTTTCTTGCCTCTTTGTGCAGCACCACTCCTACCTTTTCCGCACCCTTCTTGCTTCTTTTTACACTTCTTTTGGTTCTTTCGGCATTGCTCTTGTTTTTTGTGACACCTTACTTGCCTTTCTGCACTTCTCTTGCTTTTTTCCCCACCTCTTTTGCTTCTTTCAGCAGTTCTCTTGCCTCTTTCTGCCCTTCTCTTGTTTGTTTCTGCAACTCTCTTACGTCTTTCTGCACCTCTGTTGCCTCTTTCTGTACCTCACTTGCTTCTTTCTCCCCCATCTTGCCTCTTTCTGTACCCCTCTTTTCTCTTTCTGCACCTCTCTTGCCTCTTTCTGCACCCCTGTTCCCTCTTCTGCACCCCTCTTTTCTCTTTTTGAACCTCTCTTGCCTCTTTCTGTACCCCTGTTCCCTCTTTTTGCACCTTCCCTGCCTGTTTCTGCACCTCTCTTGCCTCTGTTGCTTCTTTCTGCAATTCTCTTCCTTTTTTCTGCACCCCTCGCCTCTTTCTGTACTTCTCTTGCCTCTTTCTGCACCTCTCTTTCCTTTTTCTGTACCCTCTTGCCTCTTTTGCACCTCTTTTGGTTATTTCTGCACTGCTCTTGCTTCTTTCTGCACCTCACTTTCTTCTTTCTTGCTTCTTTGTATACCTCTAGTGCTTCTTTCAGCAATTATCTCGCCTCTTTCTGCACTTCTTTTCCTTCTTTCTGCACCCCTCCTGCCTCTTTCTGTACCTCTTGTGCCTCTTTCTGTACTGCTCCTACCTCTTTCTGCACCCACCTTGCCTCTTTTTGCACCTCTGTTGATTCATTCTGCACTTCTCTTGCTTTTTTCTATGCATCTATTGCGTCTTTCAACAATTCTTTTGCCTCTTTCTGCACTCCTCTTGCTTGTTTCTGCACCTCTCTTGCATCTTTCTACACATCTGTTGCTTCTTTCTGCACCTCATATGCTTTATTTGGACTACTTTTGCCTCTTTCGGCACCCCTCTTCCCTCTTTCTGCCCCTCTTGCCTCTTTTTTCACCCCTGTTCCATCTGTCTGATTATGCACCTCTCTTGCCTTTTTCTGCACCTCTGTTGCTTCTTTCTGCACTTTTCCTCCTTTTTTCTGCACCCCTTTTGCCTGTTTTTGTACCCCTCCTACCTTTTTCTGCACCCCTCTTGCCTCTTTTTGCACTATGGTTAGTGCTTTCAGCACTGCTCTTGTTTCTTTCTGTACCTATCTTGCTTCTTTCTGCACTTCTCTTGCTTGTTTCTGCACCTCTCTTACGTCTTTCTGCACCTCTTTTGCCTCTTGCTGTACCTCACTTCCACCCTTCTGCACCCCTCTTGCCTCTTTCTGCACCCTCATTGCTCTTTCTGCACCTCTCATGCCTCTTTCTGCATCCCTGTTCTCTGTTTCTGCACCTTCCCTGCCTGTTTCTGCACATCTCTTGCCTTTGGTGCTTCTTTCTGCACTTAATCTTACTTCTTTCTGCATCCCTCCTGCCTCTTTCTGTACATCTCTTGCCTTTTTATACACCCCTCCTACCTTTTTTTTCACCCCTCCTCCCTCTTTATGTACCTCTCTTGCCTCTTTGTGCACCTCTCCTACTTCTTTCTGCACCCATCTTGCCTCTTTTTACACCTCTGTTGGTTCATTCTGCACTGCTCTTTGTTTTTTCTGCACCTCACTTGCTTCTTTCTACACATCTGTTGCTTCTTTCAGCAATTCTCTTGCCTCATTCAGCAGTTCTCTTTCTTGTTTCTGAACCTCTCTTGCGTCTTTCTGCACCTCTGTTACTTCTTTCTGCACCTCACTTGCTTCTCTCTGTACTCCTCTTGCCTCTTTGTGCACCCCTCCTACCTTTTTCTGCACCCGCCTTGCCTCTTTTTGCACTTCTGTTGGTTCTTTCTGCACTTGTTTCCTTCTTTCTACACTTCTTCTATCTCTTTCTGTACCTCTCCTGCCTCTTTGTGCAATCCTACTACCTTTTTTGCCTCTTTTTGCACCTCTGCTGGTTCTTTCTGGACTGCCCTAGCTTCTTTCTGCACCTTACTAGCCTCTTTTTGTACTTCTCTTGCTTTTTTCTGTACCTCTCTTGCATCTTTCTGCACCTCTGTTGCCGCTTTCTGTACCTCTGTTGCTTCTTTCTGCACCTTACTTGCCTCTTTCATCACTTAACTTGCTTCTTTCCACACCTCTGTTGCTTCTTTCAGCTATTCTCTTCCCTCTTTCTGCACTTCTCTTGCTTGTTTCTGCACCTCTCTTGCATCTTTCGGCACCTCTCTTGCGTCTTTCTGCACCTCTGTTGCTTCTTTCTGAACTTTTTTCCTTCTTTCTGCAACCCTCTGGCTTCTTTCTGTACTCCTCTTGCCTCTTTTTGCACCTCTGTTGATTCTTTCTGCACTGCCCTTGCTTCTTTCTGTACCCCACCTGCCTATTTCTGCACTTCTCTTGCTTCTTTCAATACCTCTGCTGCTTCTTCAGCAATTCTCTTGCCTCTTTCTGCACGTCTCTTCTTTCTTTCTGTACCCCTCCTGCCTCTTTCTGTGCCTCTCTTGCCTCTTTGTGTACCTCCCCTACTTGTTTCTGCACCCCTCTTGCCACTTTTTGTACCTCTTTTGGTATATTATCTACTGCTCTTGCTTCTTTCTCCCCTCATTTGCCTCTTTTTGCACTTCTCTTGATCTTTCCACACCTCTGTTGCTTCTTCCAGCAATTCTTTTGCCTCTTTCTGTACTCATCTTGCTTGTTTCTGCACCTTTCTTGCGTCTTTCTGCACCTCTGTTGCTTCTTTCTACATCTCACTTGCTTCTCTCTGTACTCCTCTTGCCTCTTCCTGCATCCCTCTCCCCTCTTTCTGTACCTCTCTTGCCTATTTTTGCACCCCTGTTCCCTCTGTCTGCACCTTTCCTGTCTGATTCTGTACCTCTCCTGCCTCTTTCTGTACCTCTTTTGCTTCTTTCTGCACTTGTTTCCTTCTTTCTGCACCCCATCCTGCCTCTTTCTGTACTTCTCTTGCCTCTTTGTGCACCCCTCCTACCTTTTTATGCACCCCTCTTGCCTCTTTTTGCACTTCTGTTGTTTCTTTCTGCACTGCTCTTGCTTCTTTCTGCACCTTACTGGCCTCTTTCTGTACTTCTCTTGCTTTTTTCCATGCCTCTGTTCCTTCTTTCAGCAATTCTCTTGCCTCTTTCTGCACGTCTCTTGGTTGTTTCGGCTCCTCTTGTATGTCTTGCTGCACCTCTGTTGCCTCTTTCTGTACCTCACTTGCTTCTTTCTGCAGCCCTCTTGCTTCTTTCCACACCCCTCTTTTCTCTTTCTGTACCTCTCTTGCATCTTTTTGCACCCTTGTTCCCTCTTTCTGCACCTTCCCTACCTGTTTTTTCAGCGCTCTTGCCTCTTAATGCACCCCTGTTAGTTCTTGCTCCACTGCTCTTGCTTCTTTCTGCACCTCTTTTGTAAATTTCTGTATCCCTCTTGCCTCTTTCTACACCATCTTCCCTATTTCTACAACTCTCTTGCTTCTTTCTGTACTTCTCTTGCTTTTTTCCACGCCTCTGTTCCTTCTTTCAACAATTCTCTTGCCTCTTTCTGCACGTCTCTTGGTTGTTTCGGCTCCTCTCTTATGTATTTCTGCACCTCTGTTGCCTCTTTCTGTACCTCACTTCCTTCTTTCTGCAGCCCTCTTGTTTCTTTCTACACCCCTCTTTTCTCTTTCTGTACCTCTCTTACCTCTTTTTGCACCCTTGTTCCCTCTTTCTGCACCTTCCCTACATGTTTCTTCAGCCCTCTTGCCTCTTAATGCACCCTTGTTAGTCCTTGCTCTACTGCTCTTGCTTCTTTCTGCACCTCTTTTGTAAACTTCTGTATCCCTCTTGCCTCTTTGTACACCCTCTTCCCTATTTCTACAACTCTCTTGCTTCTTTCTGTACTTCTCTTGCTTTTTTCCACGCCTCTGTTCCTTCTTTCAACAATTCTCTTGCCTCTTTCTGCACGTCTCTTGGTTGTTTCGGCTCCTCTCTTATGTATTTCTGCACCTCTGTTGCCTCTTTCTGTACCTCACTTCCTTCTTTCTGCAGCCCTCTTGCTTCTTTCTACACCCCTCTTTTCTCTTTCTGTACCTCTCTTGCCTCTTTATGCACCCTTGTTTCCTGTTTCCTACCTGTTTCTACAGCCCTCTTGCCTCTTAATGAACCTCTGTTAGTTCTTGCTCCACTGCTCTTGCTTCTTTCTGCACCTCTTTTGTAAATTTCTGTATCCCTCTTGCCTCTTTCGACACCCTCTTCCCTATTTCTCCACCTCTCTTGCTTATATCTGTACTTCTCTTACTTCTTTCTGCACTGCTCTTGCTCCTTTCCACACCTCTGTTGATTCTTTCAGCAATTCTCTTGCCTCTTTCTGCACTTCTCTTGCTTATTTCTGTACCTCTCTTGCGTCTTTTGCACCTCTGTTGCTTCTGTCTGGACTTCTCTTCCTTCTTTCTACACTCCTTCTGTCTCTTTCTGTACCTCTCCTGCCTCTTTGTGCAATCCTACTACCTTTTTTTGCCTCTTTTTGCACCTCTGTTGGTTCTTTCTGCACTGCCCTAGCTTCTTTCTGCACCTTACTTGCCTCTATCTGTACTTCTCTTGCTTTTTTCTGTACCTCTCTTGCATCTTTCTGTACCTCTGTTGCCGCTTTCTGTACCTCTGTTGCTTCTTTCTGCACTTTACTTGCCTCTTTCTGCACTTCTCTTGCTTCTTTCCCCGCCTCTGTTGCTTATTTCAGCTATTCTCTTCCCTCTTTCTGCACTTCTCTTGCTTGTTTCTGCACCTCTCTTGCATCTTTCGGCACCTCTCTTGCGTCTTTTTGCACCTCTGTTGCTTTCTGTACTTTTTTCATTCTTTCTGCAACCCTCTGGCTTCTTTCTGTACCCCTCTTGCCTCTTTTTGCACCTCTGTTGATTCTTTCTACACTGCCCTTGCTTCTTTCTGCACCCCACTTGCCTATTTCTGCACTTCTCTTGCTTCTTTCAATACCTCTGCTGCTTCTTCAGCAATTCTCTTGCCTCTTTCTGCATGTCTCTTCTTTCTTTCTGTACCCCTCCTGCTTCTTTCTGTACCTCTCTTGCCTCTTTGTGTACCTCCCCTACTTGTTTCTGCACCCCTCTTGCCACTTTTTGTACCTCTTTTGGTATATTATCCACTGCTCTTGCTTCTTTCTCCCCTCATTTGCCTCTTTTTGCACTTCTCTTGTTCTTTCCACACCTCTGTTGCTTCTTCCAGCAATTCTTTTGCCTCTTTCTGTACTCCTCTCGCTTGTTTCTGCACCTTTCTTGCATCTTTCTGTACCTCTGTTGCTTCTTTCTGTACCTCACTTGCTTCTCTCTGTACTCCTCTTGCCTCTTTCTGCATCCTTCTTCCCTCTTTCTGTACCTCTCTTGCCTCTTCTTGCACCCCTGTTCCCTCTGTCTGCACCTTTCCTGTCTGATTATGCACCTCTCATGCCTCTTTCTGTACCTCTGTTGTTTCCTTCTACACTTTTTTCCTTCTTTATGCACCCCTCCTGCCTCTTTCTGTACTTCTCTTGCCTCTTTGTGCACCCCTCCTACCTTTTTCTGAACCCCTCTTGCCTCTTTTTGCGCACTTCTGTTGGTTCTTTCTGCACTGCTCTTGCTTCTTTCTGCACCTTACTGGCCTCTTTCTGTACTTCTCTTGCTTTTTTCCACACCTCTGTTCCTTCTTTCAACGATTCTCTTGCCTCTTTCTGCACCTCTCTTGGTTGTTTCGACTCCTCTTATGTCTTTCTGCACCTCTGTTGCCTCTTTCTGTACCTCACTTCCTTCTTTCTGCAGCCCCCTTGCTTCTTTCTACACCCCTCTTTTCTCTTTCTGTACCTCTCTTGCCTCTTTTTGAACCCTTGTCCCCTCTTTCTATACTTTCCCTACCTGTTTCTTCAGCCCTCTTGCCTCTTAATGCACCCCTGTTAGTTCTTGCTCCACTGCTCTTGCTTCTTTCTGCACCTCTTTCTTACATTTCTGTATCCCTATTGCCTCTTTCTGCACCCTCTTCCCTATTTATCCACCTCTCTTGCTTCTTTTTGCACTGCTCTTGGTCCTTTCCACACCTCTGTCACTTCTTTCAGCAATTCTCTTGCCTGTTTCTACACTTCTCTTGCTTATTTCTGCATCTCTTTTGCGCCTTTCTGCACTTCTTTTGCTTTTTTCTGGACTTCTCTTTCTTCTTTCTACACCCCACCTGCCTCTTTCTGTACCTCTCTTGCCTCTTTCGGCACCCCTACCTTTTTTTCACCCCTCTTGCCTCTTTTAGCACCTCTGTTGGTTCTTTCTGCACTGCTCTAGCTTCTTTATGCACCTTACCTGCAGCTTTCTGCACTTAACTTGCTTGTTTCAGCACCTCCCTTGTGTCTTTCTGGACCTCTGTTGCCTCTTTCTGTACCCCTTTAGCTTCTTTCTTCACCTTTCTTGCCTCTTTCTGCACTTCTCTTGCTTCTTTCCACACCTCTCTTGACTCTTTCAACAATTCAATTGCCCTTTTCTGCACTACTCTTGCTTCTTTCTGCACCTCTCTCGTGTCTTTCTGTACCTCGGTTGCCTCTTTCTGTACCTTTGTTGCTTCTTTCTGCACCTTACTTGCCTCTTTCAGCACTTCTATAGCTTCTTTCCACACCTCTGTTGCCTCTTTCATAAATACTCTTTCTGCACTTCTCTTGCTTGTTTCTGTATCTCTCTTACTTCTTTCTCCACCTCTATTGTCTCTTTCTGTACCTCTGTTGCTTCTTTCTGCACCTTACTTGCCTCTTACTGCACTTCACTTGCTTCTTTCCACACCTCTGTTGCTTCTTTCAGCAATTCTTTTGCCTCTTTCTGCACTTCTCTTGCTTCTTTCTACACCTCTGTTGCTTCTTTCAGCAATTCTCTTTTTCACTTTCTGCACTTCTCTTTTCTTTCTGCACCCCTCCTGCCGTTTTAAGTTAGGGGATTAAGTTCCCTTGAATCTTGAGAGTCCCTGGGTCCAACTAGCCCACCATGTACCTCCAGTAAGGACCACAGAGCTGCGTTTCAGAGAGGTGGTCCGAGGCCATGCCCCATTTTACACCTCTCTGCAATGCAACTCTGTGGTACTTACTGGACATACCTGGTCGGTTAGTTGGCCCTCAGGATTCAAGGGGCCTTAATTCCCCAACTTAAAATGCGCCACAGGGCACGTTTCCAGACTAGTGACAGTAGGACACGCCCCCTCCCTCCACCACTGCGCAAACGCAACCCCTGGTGTCTTGTAAATTGGCGAATAAGTCCCCTTGAGTCCTGAGGGTCCCTGGGGGCCAACTAGCCCACCATTTTCCTCCAATAAGCACCACAGAGCTGCGTTGCAGAGTGGTGTAAAAAGGGGCGTGGCCCCTGAACACGCCTCTGCAACGCAGCTCCCTGGCGCATACTGGAGGTACCTGGTAGGCTAGTTCACCCCCAGGAACCCTCAGTATTCAAGGGGAATTAATTCCCTAACTTACAACTTGCCAGGGGGCGCGTTTCAATTTGCTAGACTCTTGCAGATTACAAAACCCCACAGGTAGGGAGTACCGACTACCTATTTATCACAAGTAATGCCACCTCTAGAATCGTGGAGACGTCAATAGAACTCAGGGTGGTATCAGATCACTCCTGTAACTCACTCTCTATATCCAACGTAAAACCGTCCAGTCGTCAGTCGTCAGTCCATCTGGAGACTGAATGATGAAGTGTTAGAAAAGGAACAGCATAGGAAAATCATAGAAAATGCAATCCAGTCTTACCTTCTGCACAATAAAAGGAATGACACGTCTGACCTAAATCGCTGGGAGGCTCTGAAAAGTACCATTAGGGGTGAAATCATTAAAATCAGATCAGCCGTCAATAAGGAATACAACAAGGCCCTTGATGAGTTAGAAAAGGAGATCTCAGCCCTAGAAACAAACACATAACATCTTGAGATAAATTAATAATGAATTAATTGGTGAACAAAAAATATGAATATAATAAAATAATAAGCAATAGAGCTGGGATATGGATAAACAGGCAAAAAAATTCAGGCTCTGTGAATCAAATAAGGCAGGTAAAAGCCTAGCTGCATACTTAAAATTTAAAGTACAGAAGAACACGATTAATAGTAGTCAAGTCAAGTCAGAAACACTTTATTCGATTGTTTTAAAATCATAAAAGTATGCTACAGAACCATATTCAATCATACAGACAAACAAGTTTTTAAAACAAGTAAAAAAGTTAAAAGTTACTATACACATAAAAATTCATGTAAAAATCATCTTTGCAAAACATATTTACAGTATCTTATAGACCATTAACAGTGATCGAGTTACAAATACAGTACAAAACCAGAAGAAATATTTACAATTTTAGATACAGAAGATGCTAGCCGCCTGGGGTAAAGTGCAAAACGTGCTATTCCTGGTTTAAATTTTGGTACAACTAAGGGTTAAATTACCATAAGGCAATTTAATCAATACAAGCAATTTAGGGTACGTTAATGATTTGATTTTAGTCTTGCTTGCTTTGACCGGA
This sequence comes from Lissotriton vulgaris, assembly GCF_964263255.1. NCBI lineage: Eukaryota > Metazoa > Chordata > Amphibia > Caudata > Salamandridae > Lissotriton > Lissotriton vulgaris. Next base: position 411,218,236 of record NC_141693.1, on the reverse strand, counting down.
TAGACATAGTCAAAAAATTTGCCACCCCGTACATTACTACTGAAGTTTCCATAAGTTGTAAGTACAATAGGGCTGGTTTAACCTGCACGAAACCTTTCAGAATTGGTTTTATATATCTTTCTCTCCCGTTTTTATAAAAGGGACAGAAGAACAAGAAATGCAATATGTCCTGATCTGAGAAGTAATCGCATTTGCAGGGAGCGTTTTCATGGGGCTTGCACCATTTTTCAAAGTCACCTAGCAGAAAATGTGCTTGATTAAAACGAAATTTAGTAAGGACCCACCTATGAAAAGGTTTACTTACAATCATTAAATAGGATTGCATAGATAGCGAAGCAATCGTCAAATAGTGGGCCCTAACAGTTGGTTTTACAATTTCGATAGCCTCTCGCTCTGAAACCTTTTTCTCTATATAGCTTTTCTTAACCCAGTCAATATCCTCTCTCACAATGTTCTCTGGGTATGTGTATAACTCCGAACGGCCTAAATATTCTGTTGTAATTTTAATATATTTTAGCCACCCGATCTTAGCCACGTTTTCTCTCCCCATGCAGTCCCTAATAATCATATGGTTTAAGATTAAAGCTGGATTAAGCCAAATCCTAATCCATGACAGCAAAGGGGCCAGAGTCAGAGAGTCCTCAATGTACCCTAACCCCAATTCCATATGTACGGGGAAGGCTGGGGTGGATTTCGGGAGTCCTAATAGGGATCGCAAAAAAATGTTTTCTTCTCTTTGTATGGGGTCCAGATTTTTATAACCCCATATCATGGCACCATACCTTGCAATTGACAGTGTTAATAGTATAAAAGGTCACAATGGCGTAACATATTCTGACCCAGAAAAGATTGCAGAAATCTTCAAAGACTTTTATAATGCCTTATATTCTAAAAACAAAGATGCAGATAATGCTAAAATTCAGATTATCTAAACGAACGTGACCTGCCAGCCCTCTCAGAATCGGAGCAATCAGAACTCAACAGCCCAATAACCACCCTGGAAATTGAAAAATCAATTAAATCGCTTAAATGTGGGAAGGCACTTGGTCCTGATGGGTTTAGCGCAACATTTTATAAGTGTTTCCCCTCGCTTTTTTCTCCGCCACTTTTTCATCTGTTCCACGAATTCAATGAGGCAGGTAAAGTCACAGGCACACTGGCTGAAGCCATAATTGCAGTTCTACCTAAAGAAGGGAAAGACCCAACACTTCCCAAAAATTACAGACCGATCCCCCTCATCAACATAGATTGTAAGCTTTTTGCAATGATTCTAGCAAACCGTCTACAAAATTCCTGCCCAAACTTATTCACCCTTCACAGGTTGGTTTTTTAAAGAATAGAATTTCCAGCGATAATACCAGGATCTTAGCTCATTTATTGGAAAAGGCTAAACTTACTAAATCACCTACAGTGGCCATCACGCTCGATGCCGAAAAGGCTTTCGATAAAGTTGATTGGACATATTTAGAAGCGGTACTGAATAAGTTTGGGCTTGGAGAAAACTTCACGCGGATGGTAATGTCGCTATATTTCAGCCCCTTAGCTAGGGTCCGTGAAGGAGGCTCGATCTCACCATCCTTCCAGTTACAACAAGGAACTAGACAGGGTTGCCGCCTTTCCTCCTCACTATTTTTACTCGCCATTGAACCGTTCTTATATCACATTAGAAACAGTAATCGTATCTCAGGGGTCCACTTTAATGACTATACGGTCAAAATTACCGCTTACGCTGATAACGTTTTAGTGGTTTCTGAAGGGGCTGATAAGGCTATTCCTGCTCTCATGTTCTCAATTGAAAGCTTCTCTAGTGTGTCCGGGTGTAAGCTAAACAAAGATAAGGCTGAAGTAAAACTCCTAAATAACCTCGGTAACAAAGAGATCATGGGAGATTCCAGCCTGTCATGGCAACCAAAATGTTTTAAGTATCTGGGCCTTGACTTTGACGAAGACTTGATCTCTACCCTTCACATTAAAGAAACTTTAGTCATCAAAAAGGACTCCACATTACTAGAAGGGTGGTCCCCTAAATATCTTTCATGGTGGGGTAGAGCTGAAACTCTGAAAATTATGGTGACTCCTTTGGTGAATTACCTAGCTAGCATGCAACAGATGACTTTCTCCTCTGATTTTTTGAACAAGATTGATAAGCTCTTCAATACATTCCTCTGGCAAGTTCAAGTTCAAGTTCAGCAATTTGTATAGCGCACTACTCACCCATAGGGTCTCAAGGCGCTTGTGTGAGGGGGTGTTTTATTTATCGAATAGCCAGGTTTTGAGTTCCTTTCTGAAGGAAATGTGGTTCTGTGTGAGGCGGAGGTGAGTGGGGAGAGAGTTCCAGGTTTTGGCCGCCAGGTAGGAGAAGGATCTTCCTCCCATGGTGGATCTGTGGATGCGCGAAACTGCGGCAAGCGCTTGGTTGGAGGATCTTAGTTGTCGAGTAGGTGAGTAGAAGGACAGTCATGTGTGGAGGCATTCGGGTCCTAGTTTGTAGAGGGCCTTGTGAGCATGGGTGAGGAGGCAGAACGTTATTCTTTTGTTGACGGGGAGCCAGTGGAGGTCTTTCAGGTGGCCGGAGATGTGAGCTTGGCGAGGGATGTCTAATATGAGTCTAGCAGATCCGTTTAGGATGCGTTGAAGTTTTTTCTGTAATTTGGTTGTGGTTCCGGCGTAGAGGGTGTTTCCATAGTCTAGTCGGCTAGTGACCAGTGCGTGGGTGACTGTCTTTCTAGTTTCGGTGGGGATCCAACTGAAGATTTTTTTGAGCATGCGGAGTACGCTGAAGCAAGAGGATGAGACGGCGTTAACTTGTCTGGTCATCGAGAGGGAGGAGTCTAGGATGAAGCCCAGGTTGCGTGCGTGGTCTGTAGGTATGGGTGCTGTGCCCAGGGCCGATTGCCACCATGAGTCGTCCCAGGCAGAGGGTGAGGATCCTAGGATGAGAACTTCCGTTTTGTCAGAGATAAGTTTTAGGCGGCTGTTTTTCATCCATTCGGCTACTTCTTTCATGCCTTCATGAAGATTGGTTTTGGCGGTGTTGGGGTCTTTGGTGAGGGAAAGGACCAGCTAGGTGTCGTCAGCGTAGGAGATGATGTTGAGGTTATGTTGTCGTGCGATGGATGCGAGGGGACTCATGTAAACGTTGAAGAGGGTGGGACTGAGTGATGATCCTTGTGGACTCCGCAGATGACTTCGGTGGCCTCTGATTTGAATGGGGGGAGTCGGACTCTCTGGGTTGTCCGGCGAGGAACGAGATGATCCAGTTCAAGGCTTTTCCTTGTATTCTGACGTTGTTGAGGCGTTGAATGAGGGTGCTATGGCAGACTGTGTCGAAGGCGGCGGAGAGGTCGAGTAGGATGAGGGCAACTGTTTCTCCGTTGTCTAGAAGCGTTTGGATGTCATCTGTTGCTGCAATGAGGGCGATTTCGGTGCTGTGTTTGGCTCTAAAGCCGGACTGTGAGGGGTCGAGGAAGTTGTTGGATTCAAGGAAGGCGGCAAGCTGGCTATTAACGGCTTTCTCCATGACTTTGGCAGGGAATGGGAGGAGGGAAATGGGGCAGTAGTTCTTAAGTTCAGAGGGGTCAGCTGTGGGTTTCTTCAGGAGGGCACTGAGTTCCGCGTGTTTCCAGCTTTCTGGGAAGGTGGTGGTGTTGAAGGAGCAGTTGATGACATCACGGAGATGGGGTGCGATGGTGGAGTCTGCTTTGTTGAAGATGTGGTGGGGGCAGGGGTCGGTTGGCGAACCTGAATGGATGGAGTTCATTAGGCGGATGGTGTCTTTAGTGGTGATTGGGTTCCAGGCGCTAAGGTTGTTAAGGAGCGGTTCGTGATTGGGAGTGGGTGGGGTGGGCTGATCTTTCGGAGTGTTCACAAAGCTGTTATGTATGTCGGTGATTTTGTTGTAGAAGAAAGAGGATAATGAGTTGCAGAGGTCTTGGGAGGGAGTAATGTCGTTTGAGGCTGCGGTGGGGTTGGTAAATTCTTTGACGATGTTGAATAGTTCCTTGTTGTTGTGGGCGTTGTTGTCGATTCGATCCTTGAATGCTGATTTCTTGGTGGATCGGATCAATTGGTGGTGTTTGCGGGTGGCTGCCTTGAAGGTGGTCAGGTTGTCAGTAGTTGGGTTTTTTCTCCATGTTTTTTCGAGGGTGTGGCATAGTTTCTTAGAGTTCTTAAGGTCATCGTTGAACCAGGGGGCTTTTTTGCTACCTTGTTTGATCTGGTGGTTTTTTAGGGGGGGCTAATTCGTCAGCGCTGCGAGTGATCCAGTGTTTGAGTTTGTTGGCAGCTTCTTTTTTGTCTGATGAGGGGGCTGGAGGGTTTTGGTTGAGCGATGTGAGGAGTTGGTCGGTGGTGCTTTTGTTCCAGTTTCTTCGAGGAGCCGGTTGTGGGGGGTTGTGAGTCGTGGTAGTTTTGTAGCTGAAGTGGTCACAGCTGTGGTCCGTCCAATGGAGAGCTGTGGTATGATTGAAAGAGATGTGTTTGCTGGAGGTGAAGATAGGGTCGAGCGTGTGTCCGGCTAAGTGGGTTGGGGTGTCAACAAGTTGTTTGAGTCCGAGATTGGCCAGGTTGTCCAGAAGGGTGGTGGTGTTGCAGTTGTTTTTCTTTTCTAGGTGGAAGTTGAAGTCGCCCAGTAGAATGTAGTTTTCGGAGGAGAGAGCATGTGGGCTGATGAAGTCAGTGATGTCTTCGTTGAATTGTTTACGGGTTCCTGGAGGCCTGTAGATGAGGGTGCCTCTGAGTGTGGTCCCAGGGTCGGTGTGGATCTGGAAGTAGAGGTGTTCGGCAGTTGTAAGTTTATCGTCGGAGCTTGTCGTGATCTTGATGGTGCTCTTATGGACGATGGCGATGCCTCCTCCTGTTTGGTTGGTGCGGTCTTTTCGGATGATCTTGTAAGCGTCCGGGATGGCTATGGCGATGTCTGGTGATGATGATGCGTTCATCCAGGTTTCTGTAAGGAAGGCGATGTCTGGTGACGCTGTATCGAGTAGGTCCCAAAGTTCTGTAGCGTGTTTGTGGAACGAGCGGGTGTTTAGCAGGATGCACTTCAGGTGGTTAGAGTCGGAGCTGTGTTTGGAAGTCGTGGATTTGGTGTGAGTCTTGCTGCAGGCGAACTTGCAGGAGTGGCAGGCGAAAGGGCCGTGAGTACGTTCTGGGGCAGCTTCGTAGCATTGTGGTGTGCGTCCGGGGTTAAGGGATGGGAGGGTGGCAGCGTCAAACGTTATGCGGGAGGAGTGCGGCTTGCGGGGGACAGGGGGTCTGGCGCTGGGCACGGTCCAGGCGCGGACGGGCGTAGACGGGCTTACCTTTGGTGCACCTTCGGCGTGCATGGGGCGCATCCGCTGCGCGTGACTGCTGCGCATAAAGGCATCTGTCATATATGGATAGTGGAGGGGGAGGGGCGAGGGAGGGTCAGCAGGGAGACGGGTGGAGATCAGGGGAAGGAGGCAGGACAACAACAAACAAAATGGCAGCAGGCAGGCAATCTCAAAACAACACTGGGGCACAATGCAGGCGAGCGCGATGTGAATGGCGGAGGCGCAAATACAAAATACAATTACAGGCACTAATACTATTTCAGGCAGCGCAGCACAAGAACTGCTGTCACACAAGCGCACTTTGGCTGTCGAGCGTAACGATGTGAATGGCCTCGGCAAATTTAAACAGTAATGCTCGGCGGGCGGGGCAATCTAGCGATACGCACTAACTAAACGATTCTTTAACTGTGCAGGCTCAAGCAGAGTGCGAGATAAGATCTCAGTGGTAACGATACCAGTTCAAGGAGGCTGGGAGCAGCGTGTGGAGCGGCCGCTTCTGCTGATAGCAGGACGGTCACAGCGCGATCGCGGAGGAGCTGCGAGGTCAGTATCAGTGGGAGGGAGGGTCAGCAGGGAGGCGGGGCGGAGATCAGGGGAAGGAGGCAGGACAACAACAAACAAAATGGCAGCAAGCAGGCAATCTCAAAACAACACTGGGGCACAATGCAGGCGAGCGCGATGTGAATGGCGGAGGCACAAATACAAAATACAATTACACGCACTAATACTATTTCAGGCAGCGCAGCACAAGAACTGCTGTCGCACAAGCGCACTTTGGCAGTCGAGCGTAACGATGTGAATGGCCTCAGCAAATTTAAACAGTAATGCTCGGCGGGCGGGGCAATCTAGCGCTACGCACTAACTAGAGGATTCTTTAACTGTGCAGGCTCAAGCAGAGTGCGAGATAGGATGTCAGTGGTAACGATACCAGTTCTAAGAGGCTGGGAGCAGCGTGTGGAGCGGCCGCTTCTGCTGATAGCAGGACGGTCACAGCGCGATTGCGGAGGAGCTGCGAGGTCAGTATCAGTGGGAGGGAGGGTCAGCAGGGAGGCGGGGCGGAGATCAGGGGAAGGAGGCAGGACAACAACAAACAAAATGGCAGCAAGCAGGCAATCTCAAAACAACACTGGGGCACAATGCAGGCGAGCGCGATGTGAATGGCGGAGGCGCAAATACAAAATACAATTACACACACTAATACTATTTCAGGCAGCGCAGCACAAGAACTGCTGTCGCACAAGCGCACTTTGGCAGTCGAGCGTAACGATGTGAATGGCCTCAGCAAATTTAAACAGTAATGCTCGGCGGGCGGGGCAATCTAGCGCTACGCACTAACTAGAGGATTCTTTAACTGTGCAGGCTCAAGCAGAGTGCGAGATAGGATGTCAGTGGTAACGATACCAGTTCTAAGAGGCTGGGAGCAGCGTGTGGAGCGGCCGCTTCTGCTGATAGCAAGGGAAGGCAAGGGAAGAAACCCAGAATATCACTGACTAAGCTACAGCTATCCAAAGAAAAAGGAGGTCTGGGTCTCCTTAACTTTAGGAATTATCAAACAGCATTTCTATGAAAGCAAGTATCCAACTGGTTGACAGTACACCCGGAATATACACCAGTTTGGCTAGATATAGAGAAGTCACTCATCGATAAAATCCCTTTATCTGCCCTCCTCACCATGGATCTCTCCCATCTCCCCCATTCACGATATGTTCTCCTTAACACCTTAAGAGCCCTCCTACGAATAGACCTCCTTCATAAACTAAAAGTAAACAAATCTAATATAGCCACTTTATGGCGAAATCCCTCTCTAAGGATTGAAGGTAACATGCTCTACTCGGAGCTCTGATCTCAGAAAGGTATAAACTTAGTAAAAGACCTCTATGCAGACCCCCACCCGTTACCTTTCTCAACCCTTCAGAGGCAACACAATTTAACTCCCATGGATTTTTACGACTTTCTAAAATTGAAAGCTCTCCTCACCGTATCCAGAATATACTAACTCCTACTACCTAACCCTAGGAAGACGCATAGACGTAATGAGACCAAATGGGAATCCGAACTCATCTCCACCAATATCTCATTTAAATGGGATAACATATATATTATTGTATGTAACCACACTGCTTATTTATATGGTCACTTGTGGCAGATATATTCGTTCACTGCTGTATTCTCACTATGTGGCTTTCATGTGGACATTGGATGCAATCAACAGGCACTTTAGTACGTCAACATGAATGCAATAATTAACTTGTACGTATTATTTGAGTCAGACCCATTTCTATTGTCATTTCATTTAATTTCTTTTTGTTCCTAATTCCTTTATTTCTTTTATTTCATGTATGTATTTTCCTTTGTATTTGTGTTTTTTTCAATAAAAATGATATGATTAAAAAAAAAAGTTTGGTGGCCACATAGTGGTCTGGGGAGGAGCAGGTCATCTCTACCGTGCCGCCTATATTTTTTTAATGCTTATTTTCAGGAGTGGGGACTGAGTTCTTGGTCCTTAAATGGCTGTCATCACATCTTTATTGATGCTGTGGTAGCCAATCAGGTCTTATCTCTCGATTTGTAAGCTCCGTGGATCCCCCACAGCAAAATATATACATATATTTTATATGTTTATTTCTCAAAAACTACTGAACGGATATATACCAAATCTAGACCAAGATCATGCTTTTTGTCCAGTTTGTTGTTATTCTTGGAGTTTTTGTGGTATGGCTGTTCAATTTCCTATGGAAATTTGCATGGGGAAAATGGGTTTTAGGACCCCCTTTTTCTCTGCCGCCACCTCACTGATCACCTTGAAACTTTCTGAGCAGGAGCTAAGGTGGATGAGACTTTTTAAAAAGATTTGTGAAAATTTGTTGAACTGCGCCAGTTATAAACAAACCCAAAAATGTTTTTCCAAAGGAAACGTGGTGTCCACCACTGGGTTATATATATATATATATATAGAAAAGCGGCGAAAAAGAAAATAAAAAGATTTCACCACACTTGACGTCGTCTCCTCTTCGTATCCTGTGTTGAGGCTGAGTTGGATATATATATATATATATATATATATTTATATATATATATCTATATATATATATAGATATATATATATAGATATATATATATATATAGTCCAAATCCCCTTCACCTGGAAGAAGAAAAAGCCACACATAGGTAACCTGGTCCAGCACACTTTATTGTGCGGCTTTCTGGCATGACGCGTTTCGTAATAAAACTTTTTCAAATGCCTTCAATCCTTGAATGCTCGCCAATGTCCACCTTTTAAACAAAATGTCTTGCTGCGATTGGCTGCTGACACCTGACAGGTACTAGGGAGTATCCCAAAACTCGGCACTCCGGGTCTCAGGAACGGCAGTCACAAGGCGTCTGTACTGCCCCAGTGGGCGGTCACTGCCTATACTCCCTCAATGCACCTGGATGTTCTTGTGGAAAAAGCGGCTGGCCTGCACCTTCACCCCCCCACACACCACAGTTGCAGACTCGGAACATTCCAACAGTGCAGGCAGTTCCCTCGTGCAGTTCACGGTCCAAAACTGGTAGGCTGCTCCCATGAAGCGTGGTGGTTCAGCGTTTCCCCAGACAATGAGGCGTTACCAACAAAGCACTTGCCACTGCTAACACCGAACTTCCTTTGTGGGGTGGGGGCTCCAAATGCGCTGTGGCCGCGCACAACATATACAGTCCAAATCCCCTTCACCTGGAAGAAGAAAAAGCCCCACATAGGTAACCTGGTCCAGCACACTTTATTGCGCGGCTTTCTGGCATGACGCGTTTCGTAATAAAACTTTTTCACATGCCTTCAATCCTTGAATGCTCGCCAATGTCCACCTTTTAAACAACATGTCTTGCTGCGATTGGCTGCTGACACCTGACAGGTACTAGGGAGTATCCCAAAACTCGGCACTCCGGGTCTCAGGAACGGCAGTCACAAGGCGTCTGTACTGCCCCAGTGGGCGGTCACTGCCTATACTCCCTCAATGCACCTGGATGTTCTTGTGGAAAAAGCGGCTGGCCTGCACCTTCACCCCCCCACACACCACAGTTGCAGACTCGGAACATTCCAACAGTGCAGGCAGTTCTCTCGTGCAGTTCACGGTCCAAAACTGGTAGGCTGCTCCCGTGAAGCGTGGTGGTTCAGCGTTTCCCCAGACAATGAGGCGTTACCAACAAAGCACTTGCCACTGCTAACACCGAACTTCCTTTATTACCTACTGGCGGTCACCAGTAGGTAGTTGTAGTTAGGATTTTTTTCAATGCAAAATCTCAAAATTCTATTTGGAACAACTTTGGCGCCGGTTGACAAATCTGCCTGAAAACTTCCTCAGGTTTGCCTCTCGGAGCTCCGGTCCTTCCTTGAAAGTTTCGGGGGGATTCGTCAAGAGGGGGCCGAGATAAAAGGGGGGTCTCAAAACGTGTTTTCCCCATGTTAATTTCCATAGGGCGGTCGAACTCACTTTTAGCCCGAACGGCTGAATGGATTTGCACCAAACTTTGCAAAATTGTAGGGACTGGTAGCTAGATGTGCCTTTGCTATGTCTCAAGATATGTGCTCCAGTGGATTATGAGTAATTTAGGTTCAAAAATATATATATATCTATGGCAGCGCCCCGGGCGCGACACGCGAGGTGCGCACGGATATCTGATTGGCTCTCGGGTGTCTGTAAACATTCGAAACAGTCCGGTGCGGCCGCCATCTTGTGTCTCGGTAGGATCGAGACACAAGAGGTGGCCAAAACAAAGGGGGAAATGACCATAAGGGGGCAGGGTAGACCCCTCTGACCCCTAGGTTTGATGTGGGGGCTATAAAAGGGCCCCGCGGGGCACCAACATTTTTTTTCATTTTGCGCGGGGGCAGCGCCCGGTACGCGCACCGGGGAGCGGACCGGGGAGCGTTCCATGAGGAAAAAAGAATGAGTTTTTTAAAAATGAAGCCTTTTTTTATAAATTGGAGGTAGTTCTGAAAAGAACTTGTTTTTTCTTCTTTTTGTTGTTTTATATTCTTTTTAATGTTTTTTGAACATTTTGTACTTTTTTTGGCTTTTCAAAACAGTTTTATATTTTTTTGTATTTATTTAGGGGGAGATACAAAAAAAAAGGGAATTGAAACTGGCTCAACTGGAGCAAAAAACAAAAAAAAGAAAAAAATTACTTATTTTTGGGACACTTGTGATTGTCACCTGCAAGGACGATGAGCTTTACGCTCTTTTCACCATAGGTGATAAGCTTGCCACATGCAGTACAAGTGATGTTAAAATCAGCAAATCGTTGCTGAATACAAGGCATCATCTCTGATGTTTCTGGTCCCGATGAAGTGGGTTCGTTTCTTTGGGAGGTGGTCCTTGATGACTGGGGGGGTTACTGGCCAGTTCCCTGAAATCTGCACGAGAATAGTTGTTAGGGTGCTTATGGATCGTATGTCGAATCATGGTATTGTTACCAAAGGAATACTTTTTCTTTGGGTTGCCCCTTGAGAGTTGTTCCTTACAGATTAGGCAAGTTACCTTGGCCGCATTCACTTTTTTCTTTTCCCTCTGGGAGTGAAAAAAACTCCCATACAATGTGTGACTTGGGCTTGTATGGGGTATTTTTTCAGGCAGCCATCTTCTCCCATCCTCCTCTTCCTCTTCCTCCTCCTCCTCTTCTTGACCACCAATGTACTTTTGTGGTGGTCCTCTTGGTGGTTGTGGTGGTGGTGGTGGTGCAGATGCACCAGCTGCTGCTGCTATTGAAGCCATTATATAGATGAAAAAGGTACAGAGAGGTACAATCAGGTCTTCCTCAGTCAAATGACAAAGTCAGAATAAGGAAAAAAGGTGGGGTCTTTCATCATTTGGAAAAAAAAAAGGCCTGAACCAATGAGAAGTGTTATTTTCAGGTCACAAGACCAGGGCTTTCATCATTATGAAAGTAAAACTGTTCTGCACCAATTAAAAGTGTTATTTTCAGGTCACATGACCGACGCGCTTACGCGACGCGCCCACTAGCGCGCCCGCAGGCGCGCCCCGGGTCGCGTCGCGTAAGCGCGTCGGAAGTTTACGTTGCACCATCGTATTCGCTCGAGTGCTTCCGGGTGCGCTTACGCCGTGCGTATCACGCGGACGTGGCTACGCGATACGTCACGATCATGTTTTCGTTCGCGACATTGGCGCTAACGGGACGCTTCCCGGTTCGCGCACCGGGGCGCTTCAAACGACTACGCTCTCCGGGGCGCTCACCGGGGCGTGCCCCGGGAGCGCTCCAGGGTAAAAAAAAAAAAATGTTTTTAAATACAAATAAAATATAGGATTCATTCATTTTGAAAAATATTACATTTCATAGCTATAGACATTTGCTATTAACCAAATTTTGAACTTCAAAGAAAAAAACATAGGTTTGGGGCCTTATATATAGTTAGGAATTAGCATTTAAAAAACCTATGAAATTCACTGAAAAAACCATAGGTTTCACACCAGTTATAGTTAGTCTAGTCTGGATATTTGTATTGCGCAGACATATCACATCCCGTGAGGGAGTCTCATGGCGCATGCGGACAATCCCAGAAAAAAAGGTGAAAGATCCTGCAAGGCAAAACCTAACTGAAAAGCCATGGAATTAGCATATAAAAAACATATTAAATTCACTGAAAAAACCATAGGTTTCACACCAGTTATAGTTAGGTGCAAATTTTACTGACATAAAACCATTGAAATTCCACGTTATAGTTAGTTGGACTCACTATAACTTGCGCGTGTAATGCACTGCTGATGACGTCACATATTACATCACTCATGACATGGTCAGTGACATCACTCATGACATCACTGATGACACCATCTTTGTGACAGAGTGACAGACCTCCTTTCAGTGTAATGTAACCCTTGAAACACATATTCAAAAATAGAAATTAACATTTTCAAAAAAATGGAGATATCCATACCAGTTACAACAACCAATTCAGTAATACCACCATCTATATACACATCCACTCATTCACCAACAGTTCTATATAGTCACTCATACATATACTCACTCATCATATGTAGTGATACACCAATACATCCTGTTACACACTGACAGTCATCCAAAAGTTACTCACACACATACTCACACATGCAAATAAACTATTGAACATCCATTTATTTGCATTTACAACTATACACACACTACCATCTTACTTCTAAGGAAACTTACACATACTTACTCTCTGAAACAATCACTTATAGAAACACATACTTATTTAAACAGGAACTCTTACAATCTCACATATACTCACTTATAAACATCAATACTCACATATACTAGATTAAAACATATGTTGTTACTGATAAAGACACTAGTGAGACAGTCATTCACTCACTAACACACACATATACACACTCATCCACCCATATAGTTAGGCTGTGGGGTTTTAGGTTTACACCTATAATAACTGATAAAACCCCACTGAAAGAAAAATAGCCCTCACCGGTGAAAACATATAAACACTGAAAAAACACCTCGACAACCACAAACTAAATGCCATTCAAAGAATGGAAAAAGAGAGTGAAAGACATATCTTTCTTCCTGAAGGGGTCAATACAATGTAACTTTGTTATACAAGCTAGCAGTAAGAAAGACTGACTCTGCTTGAGTTTTGTTCTTTAGGGATGCCACTAAAATATTGTTTCTTCTTCCTTTTACTTTTTTCAGTTTTGTGGCCTTTGGTCTAAAGATGCAGGGTTTAGTTTCATGTTTTAGGTCTAGTTTGTTTTATAAACTATAGAGAATCAGGAAACTCATATTTGATATTTTGGCTGCATTTGATTCTTTCACCGATAGGTAAAATGGCTGGTTTCATAAAAATCTTTCCTAATATGTGTTATCACATTTTCCCACAGAGAATGAGTAAAAACCCTTAAGACATAAGACCATAGTTTCTATTGGGTCAGTATTGATAGTAGGTGAATTGCCAACACCTCAGGCTTTAAACATCCAATGCAAGGTATAGAGACAAGTATATATATATCACCAAGCATCTGGGATAGTGGTGAAAACATGACACCAGACTTTTGGCAAACACTTGTAATGCTCTGCATAAAAGGTTCTTTCCAAGTTCAACAAAGATTGGAGTGATATTTTTTGTATTTGCAGTGATTCAGCTACGTATATAAAAAAGTTGTGTGATAACCTGTCAAAATTGATACCCGAGCTGAAGTGATTCCCTGTAGGAGATCCCTGCCACTTGTTAGATGGTATGCTGAAAGCATATTTACAATCTTCAGAGTTAATGAGGGATGCTAATGACTTTTTAGTCCATTGTGGTGCACTGTTTTCTTATGCAGAGGAACTAAAACACAAATATTTATCATGTTGTGCTTTATGTGGTGTAGCGGGATGTGGAGGAAAGGGCAAGAGGCGGGTTTTAGTAACTGCAGGTTTTATTTGGCTGTACAGAAAGTTAGTACAAGTCTTTCTCCCGGGGAACCTTCGCGGGGATTCACTCCTTATCGTCCTCCTCCTGGGGTAAGGGCCGTCTTCTTCCCTTGTACACCGTCGGGGACTCCGGTGGGAAGGAGGCGCTTCCAGCTCTGTGGTGACTCCAGGACAGCCGGCAGGAAGGAAAGAAATGACAGGTTTCAGGCTAATGTCCCGGGGACAAAGTACTTCCAGGAAAAGGGAGTGCAGGAACACCACCAGTGTTACAGGTTACGGTCACGGTGAGGGGAAGGAGGTGTAAGGGGAGGGGTAACGAGATACTCGGGTCAGGGGACGGTTCTACCCCTCCTCTCCACCCAGCCCGCGGTGCAGCTCCGTACCTCTGTGAGCCTGGGCGGCTCGTGATGCCGATGGCTTTCTGGCTCCCGTGCCGCCAACGGGTCTATCCTCTTCTCTGCCGGGGATGTTTCAACGACTCTTCCGCTCTTCTCTGCTTCTCTCCCTTCTCCCTTCGTCTCCTCAGTCAACTCCGCTCCGATCTCCTCTCCTGCTCCTCCTACGCCTCCGGTGAACAACACACCTGCGTGCTGTCTTCTGCCGTACTTGATGTCGGTATAGGCTCCTCCCCTTCGTCTGGTAGGTGCCAGTTAAAGGGACCGCCGTCCTCATAGTCCTCGTCCCGGGAACAGTCAGGCTCCGGTGTATACACCCAATCATTCGTCTGTGGAGACAAGAGGGGGGGGGGTCATATGATGAATTCCCAAAAGGGGGTGTTGATCTCGTGGGTCGCTGGGGTGACGGCCTCTCCTCGCTCCATGTGGCATCAAAGAAAGAGTCATCCCAACTGTGTCCCTTAGCTGATGGTTCTCAGCCCAAGGGGCTATGAATGCTGAGAGGGCCTTTTCACAGCAGCTTACATGGGAAGGAAAGAGCGAGCGTACATGACCCAAAGACTCACTGAAGAAGTATTGTATGGTGTACTACAATAAGATTAATTTGCAAAAATATATTTGGACCTCATATACACTATAAGTACACTGTCTATATACCATGTTCTTTCAGTGCAGAAAGCAAGCAATAATAAAAGCAAAACGTTCCATAAACACCGGAAAAACACTTTTTCGGTTGTTTTTAGTGGCGCGAAAATGTGTAACCACTGATAACAACTGGTTTTTAAGATATTGAAAACACTGAAAAAACCCCACCAGAATATACCAAAAATAGAAACTGAAAACAGGAAAACAGGAAAGCCTACATATAGTCCTGCACATATGCTGTCTTCAAAACACAAACAAACAGTGAGTCAGTCATTGATGCATCTATGTGCAAAGTAATACCCCCACCAAACCATACAGACACTCATACTGATACTAAAAAAACATCTAATAACCCATATACACACACATGTAGCTACTCACCAACCCATGTAGCCATTTATACACAAAGTGAAACACTGATACATATATTTAAATATTTTAACATTACTAGCTAATATATGTATTCACTAAGATACACTTAATAAGCCAGTTAACCAATCAATTTTTTTAAACAAAAACATTCAATAAAACATTTATTTAAACATTTATTCTTCCATCGACCTTTACATATACATATATAAAAAATATTTATTTTTCAGTAAGATACACATTGACTGGATGGTGTCATCAGTGATGTCATGAGTGATGTCACTGACCATGTCATGAGTGATGTAATATGTGACGTCATCAGCAGTGCATTACACGCCCAAGTTATAGTGAGTCCAACTAACTATAACGTGGAATTTCAATGGTTTTATGTCAGTAAAATTTGCAGCTAACTATAACTGGTGTGAAACCTATGGTTTTTTCAGTGAAAAAATATATATATATATAAATATATATATATATACATATATATATATATATATATATATATATATATATATATATATATATATATATATATATATATATATATATATATATATATATATATATATATATACATATACATATATATATATATACATTCACGGAAACAACTTATGAATCACAAAGTTGACTCGAGCCCAGGTCCTTTTAGCGTGTTATTTATTCACACACAGAATGCCAATCAACACCCGACGCGTTTCGGTGCAGCCGCACCTTGGTCACGGGTAACGGTGTTTACAAACATTAACATTTTTAAAGTCAAAAAATATAAACATAAACGTAGGACTACTCGTCCTCACACCAGTGTTAGTTCAACCACTGTTGTGGCGGCCATATTTGAATGTGTAATTGGACACAGATATAATATACATTATACAATATGTACAAAGGAAACTGTATAAGGACCACAGAGATTAATGTAACTTTAAATCAATTTGTTACAATTGCTCAAAGGTTATACCCTTATGTCAAATCAAAAAGTTTTTTCAAACGTTTCTCAAAATTTAGCCCAAGTGGGCAAATGTACCAAAGCTCAGATACATGAAACATGACAATTCCGCCCCAGTGGGCATGACTGCATCATTCCAATCTCTTCTCAATGTCCTGGAACTTCAACATCCTAGTTGAATTCCAAAAGTTTTTCAAATTAACAAATGTATAATCCTGTGATTCCATCCAATTAAGTCAAATCGGCAGCAACCAGTGGTATTACGTCATCCCTGTGCGGCGACATATGTGTCTCCTACAAACATAAAAAATATGATCACTTTAAAATATAACCAAATAATTAAACATCCAAGACAGCTTCAAATTCATGTTTTTAAGGGATTACATGACTAGAGTATCATCAGTACGGTGAATATGTTACATGGGCTCTTAAATTAAGTGGACTGCTAACTCCTCATCCTTATTCAACCCCAGCGGGTGTACAGTGTCATATTTAATTATGAACCTTGATTCAAGCTGGCGTAGTTGTCTCAGTCTGTCTCCACCTCGTTCCGACGGTGGGACTCTGTCTAATGCACAGAACTTGAATACACTTAGATTTTTTCCATGCAAGTCCTTAAAATGTTTAGCAATTGGATAGTTTTTGTCCTCATTCGTTATGGCCCGCATGTGTTCTAACACACGTTTTTTGCAGGGATGTATCGTGCTGCCAATGTAAGTCAGTGGACAGGGACATTGCAGTGCATAGACACAGTAGTCAGATTTGCACGTCAGATGTTTTGCAATCCTAAAGGGTTTGTTATTTTTAGACAAAGTGATTTCCTTTTTATTGACACTGTTCTTACAGGCTTTGCATGAGCGACAGGTAAAGAAACCTTCTACCTTCCTGGTATCTTCTTTGTCCTTTACCATGTTGCTACATAGCACGTCTTTCAAAGCTGGACATTTCCTGTAGGTGATCATAGGTTGATTCCCCACAGCTTTTTTTAGTGTTTCGTCCAGCTGGAGTACATGCCAAAATTTCTTCAGACT
Source organism: Lissotriton vulgaris (assembly GCF_964263255.1). Taxonomy (NCBI): domain Eukaryota; kingdom Metazoa; phylum Chordata; class Amphibia; order Caudata; family Salamandridae; genus Lissotriton; species Lissotriton vulgaris. The sequence goes on along the minus strand of NC_141693.1, from coordinate 411,201,123 downwards.
TTTTCTGACCTGCCATGTTTGGTCAGAATATGTGGTAATAAATCTAAGAGGTCCCTCTTCACTGTCGCTTGGTTGTTTGGATACGAGAAGATCTTTTCTATCTACGTCTCTGACTTTGTTACAGGCTTGTTCGACCACTTTGGCCGGGTAGCCCCTCTCCCTGAATCTCTCCTTCATGATATTCATTTCTTTATGAAAGTCTGTGTTGGTTGCACAGTTCCTCTTTGCGCGTAGCAACTCGCCAAAAGGTATGCTGTGAATCAGGTTTTTGGGATGACAGCTCGACGCATGCAACAAGCTGTTGCCTGCTGTAGGCTTTCGATACAGCTTGCTGATGAGTCGTCCATTGTTAACTGATACCAAACCATCCAGAAATTCAATTGACTGCTTGTCAATAGTACTGGTAAATTGTAAGTTACATTCGTTCTGATTCAGTTCTTTGACAAATTGCAATGCTGCCTCTTTACGAAAGCCTACAGCAGGCAACAGCTTGAATATCATGAAGGAGAGATTCAGGGAGAGGGGCTACCCGGCCAAAGTGGTCGAACAAGCCTGTAACAAAGTCAGAGACGTAGATAGAAAAGATCTTCTCGTATCCAAACAACCAAGCGACAGTGAAGAGGGACCTCTTAGATTTATTACCACATATTCTGACCAAACATGGCAGGTCAGAAAAAGTCTGAAGAAATTTTGGCATGTACTCCAGCTGGACGAAACACTAAAAAAAGCTGTGGGGAATCAACCTATGATCACCTACAGGAAATGTCCAGATTTGAAAGACGTGCTATGTAGCAACATGGTAAAGGACAAAGAAGATACCAGGAAGGTAGAAGGTTTCTTTACCTGTCGCTCATGCAAAGCCTGTAAGAACAGTGTCAATAAAAAGGAAATCACTTTGTCTAAAAATAACAAACCCTTTAGGATTGCAAAACATCTGACGTGCAAATCTGACTACTGTGTCTATGCACTGCAATGTCCCTGTCCACTGACTTACATTGGCAGCACGATACATCCCTGCAAAAAACGTGTTAGAACACATGCGGGCCATAACGAATGAGGACAAAAACTATCCAATTGCTAAACATTTTAAGGACTTGCATGGAAAAAATCTAAGTGTATTCAAGTTCTGTGCATTAGACAGAGTCCCACCGTCGGAACGAGGTGGAGACAGACTGAGACAACTACGCCAGCTTGAATCAAGGTTCATAATTAAATATGACACTGTACACCCGCTGGGGTTGAATAAGGATGAGGAGTTAGCAGTCCACTTAATTTAAGAGCCCATGTAACATATTCACCGTACTGATGATACTCTAGTCATGTAATCCCTTAAAAACATGAATTTGAAGCTGTCTTGGATGTTTAATTATTTGGTTATATTTTAAAGTGATCATATTTTTTATGTTTGTAGGAGACACATATGTCGCCGCACAGGGATGACGTAATACCACTGGTTGCTGCCGATTTGACTTAATTGGATGGAAACACAGGATTATACATTTGTTAATTTGAAAAACTTTTGGAATTCAACTAGGATGTTGAAGTTCCAGGACATTGAGATGAGATTGGAATGATGCAGTCATGCCCACTGGGGCGGAATTGTCATGTTTCATGTATCTGAGCTTTGGTACATTTGCCCACTTGGGCTAAATTTTGAGAAACGTTTGAAAAAACTTTTTGATTTGACATAAGGGTATAACCTTTGAGCAATTGTAACAAATTGATTTAAAGTTACATTAATCTCTGTGGTCCTTATACAGTTTCTTTTGTACATATTGTATAATGTATATTATATCTGTGTCCAATTACACATTCAAATATAGCCGCCACAACAGTGGTTGAACTAACACTGGTGTGAGGACGAGTAGTCCTACGTTTATGTTTATATTTTTTTACTTTAAAAATGTTAATGTTTGTAAACACCGTTACCCGTGACCAAGGTGCGGCTGCACCGAAACGCGTCGGGTGTTGATTGGCATTCTGTGTGTGAATAAATAACACGCTAAAAGGACCTGGGCTCGAGTCAACTTTGTGATTCATAAGTTGTTTCTGTGAATATTACGAGGGTCGCCTCCTCACTCGAGCCCGCCGCCGTGTGTGGCCGGGAGACTGGCGGACATTTGTTGATTCATATATATATACATATACATATATATATATATATATATATATATATCATATATTTTATATATATATATATATATATATATATATATATATATATATATATATATATATATATATATATATATATATATATATATATATATATATATATATATATATATTTCCTACTGGCGATTGCCAGTGGGTAGTTATGTTTAGGATCTAGTTCTAATTTCTAATTTAAAATACTTGTAAAGCGCAGCGTACACCTTGCGGTTTCTTGGCGCTGGGGGGATCGACAACTGAGATGAAGAGAGACCAGGGAGAGAAAAAAGATATTGAGGGAGTTTTTAAGTAGGGAAAGCCTGACTGAAAAGAAACGTTTTCAGTTCTCTGCGAAAAGGGAGATACTGAGTAGCAGAGCGGAGGTGGTCAGGAAGTGAGTTCCAGAAGGTTGGGGCTAGGGTGGAGAAATTAGCCCCGCCCCACTTTTTGCGAGTGAAGCGAGGGATCTGGAGGAGGGACCTGGAAGAAGACCGAAGTTCTCTTGCAGGTACATAGGTCTTGATTAGTGAGGAGATGAAGGCAGGGGCAGAGCCCTGACGGGCCTGGAAAACCATGCACCCGATCTTGAATAGAGCCCGTTCCTTTATGGGGAGCCAGTGGAGCTCCCTGAGAAGGGGGGTGGAGTGGTGATATCGAGGGAGGCCGTACACAAGCCGGGCCGCTTGATTCTGAACGGTCTGGAGTCTACGCAAACTGTAAGCAGGGATGCCGTGGTAAAGAGCGTTTGCGTAGTCCAATTTGGATATTACAAGTGCGGCCATAATGATCCTGAGTGCCTGGGGGGAAAAGAAGCGGGAAACAGTGCGGATAGTGCGGAGGGAAAGGAAACAAGAGGACACCACAGAGCTAATTTGTGAATGAAGAGTGAGTTGGCTGTTAATTTTGACACCAAGTGTTTTGACCGTGGTGGAGGGGGTCGGTGCAGAGCCAAGAGAAGGGGGCCAGAAGAGAGAGTTCCAGGGACTGGATGAACCACCGGTGAGAACCAGCTCGGTTTTATCCGGGTTCAGTTTAAGGTGGTTGTGGTTCATCCAGTCCCTGATGAATGTCATAGTTGACTGGAAATTGGAGACCGAAAGAGGAGAAGGGGACAGATCAAAGATGAGCTGGAGGTCATCCGCGTAGTTATAGACTGTGACCTCCAGCTGCTGTAGTGCAAAGATGAGAGGAAAGATATAAAGGTTGAAAAGTAAAGGGGAAAGCGAGGAACCCTGGGGAACACCGCAAGTGACAGGGAGGGGAGTAGCCGTGAAGTCGCCTAGCCGGACCGCCTGAGTGCGTTCCCTCAGAAAGGAGGAGAGCCAGATCAGAGCTGATCCCCCGATGCCAGCCGCCTTGACACGGGTGAGTAAGATGGTGTGGTCCACCGTGTCAAAGGCGGCGGAAAGATCAAGGAGGACCAGTGCCTGGTGTTTGTTTTCGTCCATACCCTTTCTGAGTTTGTCCAAGACTGAGACCACGACTGACTCGGTCGAGTGCCTGGGACGAAACCCAGCTTGGCGGGAGGCCAAACTCCCATTTGCCTCAACATGGGCGCTGAGCACCGCGGTGACATGGCGTTCCATCACCTTGCCCAGGAAGGGTAGTTTCAATAGGAATAGTATTGTATGGCTTGTCTGTAACTTTGGCGTTGTTTGACCAATCTTCATGAAATTTGCCCGGAAAAGTATCAAAGTAGGTCCTGTGTGTCATGTAAAGTTTTGTGTTGATCCGTGCAGTGGGGGCTGAGAAATAGGGACTCAAAAAAAGGGTGTATTTGTAATGCTAGTTCCCATAGGAATACATTGTCAATCCTATAGCCCGAACCGCTAACTTGAATTACACCAAATTAAATAGAAAGGTGGATGTTGTTACACAGCTGGTGCGCTTTGTTATTTGGTGCAAACCCATTCTTTGTGAATTTAAATCTGAACAGTAAAGTGATATCACTGGCCGCAGATATTTTGTGGCGGCATTACGGTGATCGCGGTCAAATCGGGATGTTGGCGCAGGATCTCACAAATGTGTGCACAAGCATGAATGCTCTGATTTGCTGGTCGCAACCTAAACAGAAAGTTGTGGCTGCCATTTTTATGTGTCAGAGACAGTCCCTGGAGTTTGATTTGTATTTTAAAGTGACATAAGGGGTCAGGATAGAGATACTCTGACCCCCTGTTTGACAAATGGGTGTATTAGTGACACAAGTTATTTGTCCAAAATAGATTTAAATTTAAATAAATTTAACACATTTTGCTATGAAAAAGCAGAGTATCAGGGCACCAGGAGGATGACTCCTGGTGGCCACCGGCACTGGGGGGAGCCCCGACACCCACCGACCACGTACGCAACCTGGGAATCATCCTCGACTGAACGCTCTCAATGACCAAGCAAGTCAACGCCGTCTCCTCCTCCTGCTTCAACACCCTCCGCATGCTCCGCAAGATCTACAGATGGATCCCGACACATACAAGAAAGACAGTCACCCAGGCACTCGTCAGCAGCAGACTCGACTACGGAAACACCCTTTATGAGGGAGCCCGACCCAGCTCATCAAACGACTACAATGCATCCAAAACGCCTCGGCATGACTGATCCTCGATGTACCACGCCACGGCCTCATCACCCCCTACCTGAGAAACCTGCACTGGCTCCCCGTCAACAAGAGGATATCCTTCAAGCTCCTCACCCACGCACACAAGGCACTCCACAAGACAAGCCCAGCCTTCCTCAACAGATGGCTCTCCTTCTACATCCCCAACTGCCAGCTACGCTCTGCTGACCTCTCACTCGCCACCATCCCACGCATCTGAAGAACAACCACTGGTGGGAGATCCTTCTCCCACCTCGCCGCCAAGACATGGAACACTCTCCCACTGAGCATACGACAGACCCAAGACCTGCTGACCTTCAGGAGGATACTCAAGACCTGGCTGTTCGATCAGTAGCGCCGCCCCCCCCAGCACCTTGAGATGCTTGCGAGTATGTAGTGCACGTTACAAATGATTGATTGATTTATTGATTGAGTATGTTTGCATATGTTGTGAACACACTCTCTACAAGATTGAAATACAGACTGTTGACTTATATTTGAAAACTGAAGAAGAAAATAAAGATAACTGAAGAAAGTTTACTGTGTACTTATTTGTAGAGGAAGGCTTTCTCTTTTCCACACAATTTTATTTAGTAATTTATCAAGGTATATATAGCGCAAACTTGACCCAAGAGGGTATCAGAGCGCTTTACATTTAGGATCATTACGTTACAAGATACATCAGATACAAGAGCATAGAAAGGTACAGTACACATAGACCATGTTTCCATAATTAGTAGGAGGGAGGGGACGAGGGAGCAAAAGCGGGGAGACGAGGCGGAACAATGCCCAATGTCCAGCTGGGTAGGTGACGGTCAAGAGGGAAAACCAGGGCCAGACTCCTCATTAGCTGTCAAGCAGCTTCACCGGTCATCAGCTATGTTGCTCAGGTCTCTGCGTTCACGAAAAACCAGTTTTAGCTTATTTAAATTTGCGAAGGTTATATAGCGCTATCTAGACCCGGAGGTATCGGAGCACATAACCAGGGGAACGTTGCCTTAAAAGGTACATCAAAAGGATTATAAAGCGCTGGCTAGACCCGTAGGTATCAGAGCGCTATAGCAGAGGAACATTGCAATTAAAATTACATCAGTTACAATAGCGTAGTAAGGTACATTAAACAAACAACGTGGTTGAGAGAATTTATAGGAAAGGAGGGTAGGAAGTAACCATAGCAGGAAGACGAGGAAGAACTGGGTCCAATGTCCAGAGAAACAAATAGAGAGGGAAAGGGGAGAGGTGGAGTGAGAAGGGAGAGGACGAGGGGAAAGACAGAAAAGAGATAAAGGGAAAGTCAGCCCCTAGACCAAGTGGGTATGTGACGGCCAGGGAGATAATCCAAGGCCAAACTCCTCTATAGCTCTGTGGGAAGCTCCAATGAGCATTGGCCAGAAACATTTAAAGCAAGGAAACAAGGAAAAGGCAGAACGGCAGAAATACACAGTGGGGGAGTTCGAGATAGGGAGAACAACAACAACAACTTATATGTAAGTAATGTTACAATAAATTAGCTGATGAAAAAATGTCGGCTAGAGCAGTGCATAAGAGGTTACTACTGGTAGCCATTCCAAAACCACTTCAAGATTTAAATGTTTATGAGTGAAATATTTTACAAAGTATACTTCCATTTCATGCTGTAGTTCATATAGAGCGAAAGCAGGAAAGTTACCAACAACAGAGTGTCAGAAAGGTCTAAAAGGTAGAGGAGTGTAGTGGATCACTAGTGTTTTATCAAAATGTTCAGCATGATGCTCAAGAATTTTTAATGGTAATGTTATGACTATTAGACAAAGAGTATGTGAATATCAAAGAGTTATTCAGTTTAAGTTATAAATGGAACCATAATTGTCAACATTGTGAATTCACATCTACCCCTGAAATAATTTACATCTATTATTTATTTAACATTATCAGATTGTACATCTGTGGCCTTTAAAAATGTAAGCAAACATGCTGATCAAGAAATGATCTGTCGAACTGCAGTTTGGAACTTAGGTGCATGTTGTTACTAGAAACATATGAGAAATATGTCATAGTCATGCTACAATGATGTAGAGTTGATGGTCCAATATTAGAAACTGAAATTACAAACTTTGCAGCTGGACAAACTTTCATTTCAAAAGCAAGATTCACAAGTATAGCAAACATATGTAATGAAGGGGTAATATATCATCTAAACACTACACAACATATTAAATATATCAAAGTAGATGGACAGAGTGCATTGACATAGAAATCTCATTCAAATCAAAACTAAGTAAAAAGTTAACAAACTTATATTTGCTATTTCTAAAACCGAAGTTGTAAGGATAATTAAGGTTAATAAATTGTGCTATTGTTTTGAAATGCATAGGAATTATTAGTTTCGAAGACATTATTCGGCCTATTAGGGGTATCGTCTACAGCAAGCTGTTGGAAATAAAAGGCTCTTTTTAACTGGAGGAAAGGAATTTATAAAACATTACAGGTACTTTTTCTGCTAGTGAAGATAAAAAACTAAATGGAGGTACGATAATACCAGAAGTCTTAAGCTGCACCTAAGAAGTCCCGTCTCCACTTCATAATTGTATCTTGTTTTGGTTGCATAATGTTTCTTTGTTTAAATTTGTTCAGGGTGCTTGAACTGCTGCAATAAAAAAGGAGCAAAAATTGAGTTACATTGGTATGTGTTTGGTCTAGTGGGAAGTGCACAACGCTCTTTAGAATTAGCAGAGGGGTTAGTCAGGGTTGCGTGCTCACACCCCTCCCCTTTTCTCTTTATAATAATGGGGTATATAAGGATTCCAGGCACTATGCACTGATGCACCTAGAATTGGCTCTCATCCGTTACCATACTACTACATGCAGATGATTGTTATTACTATGATTATCACATCCCTTAATTGGAATGCAACGCCTTCTTAACTCGATTACCTCCTAAATGGAGAATAGAGGCTTGAAGTTTACCTGCAAAAAAATATACAATGGCCTGTGGGAAGGGAAGTTTGAAGTGTCGCCCTTTCTACATCTATGGTGGGAGAATTACTTTTGTGTCAAATTTGCCTTATCCGGGAATATAATTCTCTTCTTGAGATAGCTGGACCTATCAAAAATGAGTGAGCCAATACAATCTGTTGAGAACTACCAAAGGTATGTTCAGGTTTGCTAACAACCAAGGCACAAAGCTTACCTAAGAAATGTTGACTATCTATAGAAGTAAATGTGTATTAACAGCAATGTGTGGCTCTGGTCTGTGGGACTTTGGAAATACCAATATCTTTTAAAAAAACAGGAGAATAGTTATATAAGACGATTACTTGCAGTGCCACAACCAATCATAGAGTTGATTTATTGAGGATTCCTTACATTTAAAACTTGTGCTTTTTTGTCATGCAATCTGAACTAACACAGACACTTTGGGGCCCATTAGGATGGTGCGCGGATCGCCCCCACCAGGCCTACGGTAGCCACCGCTGGCCTGGCAGGGGCGATCCGCCCGCCATCCGTGCCGGAATGACCCCCCCGCCATATTAGTATGGCTGGGTGGTCTGCGGCGGACGGAAAGACCGTCCTCCCCTTGTGACCGGGGCGGAAAAGGGTTTATATGGTGGCGGTGGCTATAAAGACACGGCCAGCCATATTAGGATGGGCAATTTTCAATGCCTTGAAGGCATGCAGAGTCTGCTGTGGGGCTCCGGGGGGTCCACATGTGGGGTACCTATGGTACTCCCCTGCAGTTCCATGCACAACATGGCAGGCATCGCTCGGTGCCTGCCATGTGCATAGAAGTGCACGACATGCCCCCCACGGTGGCGGGCGCATCCTAATAGCACCCACGGGACCCCCGCCCTTATGGCGGGTGGTCCCTTTACAGGACGGGATGGCTGCCGGACAAAGTCCGCCCGTCATTTTAATGGACCCCTTTTTTCTTTAAGGACTGTCTTGCTCTAGATCATGCCTTCAAAATTTCTTAGTTCTCAAATATTAGGGATACTTTGAGTCAGATTAGTGACTTAGATTTCAACTGCTCAGTCTCTCCAGAGTCCATTGTTTATTTTTTTTAAAATTAATTAAAAGCTCTGCTCATTGGCATTACAAAGCACAATAGAGCCTTACCAGATGAAGGCAAAATGCTGGTCAAAACTTATTTAGCCATCTATGAGCAAATCCCAATCCTACCTTTACACTATTACAAATAAACATCCTAGGTATGTCCTCACATGCTTTTGTCTAGGCATCGTACATCATATGGTGCATTACCTAGATTGGTATATTGGTGTATGGATTGGCCACCATGTCAATATTGAATGGCAGTCTATTCAGTCAACACTGCACTTTTTTCCAAATTCGATACTAACCAAAAGAAAAATAATGTATACCGCTAATTGTAAACATGAAATTTAACAATTAAAGACTTGCCTTTTTTTATAGTGCAAACTTAATATTTTGGTATGTAAAGCAGTGGTGTCCTACTTCATCCAGGTCACGTGTGAAAGGAAATGTTTAACTTATTATTTGGAAACCTGATTAATTGTGTGTATTATTTAATTGACATGCATACTAATATTAGCTGTTTAAACGTATTTTTTTTTACTGCTGTTCTTTTAAGGGTTAAGGTGTATAGAAACTGAATAATGACTTTGAATTGAATTTATATAGTATGCAATCAGTGTTAAAAAACATTAAAAAATTACCAAAAATTGTAAATGACATACTAATGCATTTAAGGATTTCGGGCCATATGTATCATTCATTTTACTGGTTGCAAACGGCCCAATCAGCAGAATCCATCTGTTTGCAACCAGTAAAATGCCTTTTTGTATGTATGAATTCCAATTTGCGATTCGGTAACATGTTCCTGAATAGCAATTTGGAATTGCGAATACATACCGATTGAGTATTACGAAGGGGCGTGTTTAGGGCATCCTGTCCTAATACTGAATCGCATCGATATGTAAGAAAGTTTTACCACCAAAATGTGGTCACAAAACATTCAAATGTTGCCACTTCAAGTAAGTGGTAACCTATTTGCAAACGGGAAGGGGTCCCCTAGGGACCCCTCTGTGAATGCTCGTAAAAATGAATTTAAGAACTCCTGATCTTGAAAAAATGATAAGAAAACTTTAAATTTTTCTTTTCTAAATACAACCCTTTTTCCTTTAAGGAAAACAGGCTGCATTAAAAAAAGTGTTGCTTTATTTAAAAGCAATCACATGTTTACTCCAGCAGGCCACCATTCCTATGATTTTAGTGATTACTAATGGTTCGCAAATTGTGACCCGCTTCATTAATATTAATGAGGTAGGTCGATTTGTGACCCATTAGGAAGCGCTACGTAAAACTCATGGAGTTTCATACATTCAAATAGCAAATACTTAATTGTGGCTTGCAGAGAATCACAATTAGGTAATTGCTATTTGAAATATTGATACATGTAGTCCTTATATACTTATTTGTGGGCCTCGAATCCTCAATATAGAATGCTAGATTGCAAACTGTATTGATTGTGCAGTGCTCATAAATATCAAATGTGGAACTGTACGGAAGAATATAAACACAATTAAGTAGAATATTTCTTTGTTGTCAATTATATTCCATTCTTAAAATGTTTCTCACCCAAATATAATTCACCTACCTACTTTGGTGATGTATTGGCCTACAATGTATTTATTACTATGATGTATTGACTATAATGTTGTAGACAATTGATGAAATACATGTGATGAATTAGGATGCAGCATGCTAACTTGTCAGAGATTACAAGCAGCAGTCAGTTATTATTTAGTTCAAAGTAAATAACACATTTCAAGTGAAATGAATGTCCTAGTCATTTAAGCACAACCCATTGAAAATGGAATGATGTTAGCACCTTAAACTTTGTCATGCATTTGGACAGGAGTGCAGGTTTACTTCCATCTTCAATACGGGCACCCATAGATCTCAAGTAGGAGTAGCCAAGCATAGCAGCTTGTACCCTTGACGTAACATTGGCGCTGAGTATCCTTTCACCTTAGTTCAGGGGTCATTAAGTCCGCAGCAGGAATAGAAAGTAAGCATTGCCCTAAGAACCTAATTTATTTCCTGTAGTGACTACTCTTTAATCTTCTATTAGCTCCCAAGAGCCTTCTATTAGGAAATAAGATGCTGTTGGGGGCTCATGATGGGACAAGGCGTCAACACTGTGATGCCGTCAGGGATCAAATGGCGCATAATTTCAAGACCTCCAACCTTTTCATTTTTGTGACATCAGTGTGGTAGGCGTGTAATGTTGGGTTTTATGGATGGTCTCTAGTCAGAATTGTAGAGCAAAGGGAGCCTGTACCAATGTCCTTAAGAATGACAGGCCCATAGAAGCACTGCTATCTACAACGCCTTCATTCTATAATTTTCTTCAAATTATCTGTGTATCACCTGCCTGAAACATGTGTTATGGATGACTGTGGTGTATATTTTCACCTTTTCCTTCATTAAGGGTTAATTTGTCTGTAATGAAGGAAATTAGAGTCAAGCAAGGAAGAGCGTATGCTCAGTACAATTTTGTTATTGTTTTTTATATATTGTTTTAAGTTCAAAATGATTTTATTGAAGTATTTTGTAAACAAAAGAAATAGACAAATACAATACAAAAAGAAGAAATCTTATATGCATAAATGATGAAATTGCGAGTATTAAATGCAATAATCCAGACCTATAATAATGGAGTACTGAGTGCTCTATTGAGGACAATAAAGCAATGCAGAGTCAATAATGGCTGTTGTGGACATTCTGCTTCAACACCCCGTCTATGTTCTCCCTTTTTAATTTAGAACATGCTACATCAGTCAGTGGAAGGTTCTATCAGCATTATAGCCATTCTATCTTTGGCTGCACCAGTTGTCAAATTCCATCTCCCCTATTTATAAGCCTCCCCTGAGGCTTAAGCTTATAACTCCGGTTCAGGACCCTTAAAAACCTTTATAGGCCCTTTATAACCCTTGGCAGCGGGCTATAACGCTACATTCCATCTACGTATAGTATGGAATTGGCTTTAGGTTTCCCCCCAATTTACTCTAATGCTGCACCTACTGTAAAAATTGTAGTGTGGTTTTATTTGCAATTATGAAAAAATGTACTAATTCTGAATAACCCGTTTGGGAAGAATATTTTTGTATCGGTGCAATTAAAAATTTCCTCGCATATATGCATAAACACATAAGCAACGTTTACACACAGATCATAATTACATTTAATTTCTTTACATATTAAACGAATACATTCAAAGAGGCTGTTTTCTTTTACCTCATCTTCATATTCTCTTTATCAGCACTGAAGAAACTTTGATGGATAATTTGCCTACTTGGGTGGGGGGGAGGGATAGAGGGGAGGGGGAGGTGAGAGAGCAGAATAAACCCCCCACATCAGTCTTCCAGGTCTGCTTTCAGGTGTAGTGCAGGCCGATGAGTAATAGCTTTTTAAAAAAAAAAAAAAAAAAAAAAGCAAAAGCCGGTAATAATTAAGCACATTAAAGCTCAGCCAGGCTGCAGGCTGTGGGATTATTAAACAGCGACCCAGCCGCACCCTCTTGAAATGGACGTGTGATGGGCTGAGCCATTCACTGCTGCGCCTGGCTGCCACTTTACGGCTGTAATGACTCCCCTCCTGCAAGGGGCATTGTTTGTGGAAATGTTTATAAAAGAGTGAAACGCTGCTTCTTATCAACTCTGAAATTACCTGGTATTTAGTGGCATTCACAAAACACGAGAACTGTGATCGCAGAATGCCACAGAAGGTAGCCAGTCTCATTCTCAGCTCTGTTCTTAATTGCACACCTTTCCACGGTGAGTGCTTAATGCCCCAACCAGCCTTGCTGGAGAACTGACGCTCTGCTCAGTGGAAAGTCAAACTGAGTTTTTTTCTAAGCAGGTGATAATAATTAAGAATATAATACATCATTACCAACTTTAGCCATATTTCTTCTGAAGACCATTATAGGGCCTTTCCAACATTATTTTATTCTTCCAATATCTTTCATTTTGTATTGTTTGTGGAGCACTTGCATTGTTCTAGTGGACCTTAGAGCGCTTTAAAAGATGAAGGTGGAAGATTGAACAGGTATTTCAGTAAAACGACAGCACAGGTGACCACTTTTAGTTCCACCCCTGCCCTGTAGGTGCCTTAATTGAAAAGTATGTGACAAGACAAGGCACTGTCGAATTTTAGAATAGTATTTTTTATTTAATCTCAACTTTCAGAATTTTAGAATATTAGTGAGAATCCATAAACTGTTAAACTTATTCTAAGATGCTGGTTTGCCACCACATGTTTTGTCAATTCATCAATTCTAACTTGTTGCTGCCTTAGGGCACCAAAAGTAGCACGCATACGTGTTTTATATAATGGTAACATTGATCAGAAGTGATTTCTTTTTTTTTCTTTGTCCTCATCTTCACCAAGACTTTCACAGATTTAACAAGCCAATTTTACACTCTTTTATTCCTGGGGGGCCCTTTGGCTCAGTGTTTCCGTCTAGGCCCCTTGGCCTTCCTCACGAGTATAAGGGTTGGTGTAATCATAGGACCAACTCCTGGGACTTGGTTGAGACTATTGGGACTTTAGTTAAATAATCAGATGTCTATGTCGTGCCCATCTTGTGAAGGGCTGCCAGATGTTCGGGGGGGGGGGGGCAGGGTCGTCATTTCCGGTGTCTAACTCCAATCTTGACATATTAACTGCTGCTCTAAACCATATCAGAAGTGTTTTCAATGTAAATGCAATTTTATTATTTACACAACATACATTTCGTTTTTTAAGTGAATAAGAATAACACACAATACAAAACAACACAGAAACTTAACAAAAACAATATGCGAAAATGAGAGAAAGCACAACAAAATATGTTATGGAAACATTAATATTTAATTCAAATATAAAAAATATTAACTTGGTTAGTGTTTTCTACCTAATTGGCAATTGGAGTCAGAAATGTGAGTTCATTGTTCATATTTGCAGTCATCCTAAAGAGGGGAAATGATGGCTAAGTAAAGAATCTAAATCAATGTAATTAAATATATAACTGACATTCAGTAATTTATGAGTGTGAGAGTAATTAAAAACCCTATAACTCGTAGTTTCGAAGTCAATCATAGTCAACACAAGTTTGACGTTAAGAAGTAGACATTGAGAGCCAGATTTATGGACATTTTGCGTCAGAGTCACATCCATGACGCAAAATGATGGGAAACAACCTTTACAACACAACTTTTACAACGCACTACTATTACAACGAAACTTTTACAACGCAACATCCATTACAACGCATGCCATTGCAACTCAACCATTACAACGCATGACACTACAACGCATACAACTACAACGCATGTCATTACAACACAGTCATTACAACGCATACCATTACAACACATACCATCACAACACATAGTACCCTTACACTATCCAACACTTACCCTACTGTTGCACCCCCTGGAGTTAGCATAGTAATTTTTACCCCTACACTATCCAACACTTACCCTACTGTTGCACCCCCTGGAGTTAGAATAGTAATTTATACCTCTACACTATCCAACACTTACCCTACTGTTGCACCCCCTGGAGTTAGAATAGTAATTTTTACCCCTACATTATCCAATACTTACCATACATGCAATGTAATGGTATGCGTTGTAAAGGTAGTATCCGTTATAATGGAATGCGTTGTTAAGGTAGTTTAAAAAAATTTCGTTGTAATGGCATGCGTTGTAATGGAATGCGTTGTAATGGATGTTGCGTTGTAAAAAATGTGTGTTAAAGGTATGCGTTGTAAAAGTATGCATTGTAACGTCATACATTCCAAAATGATACTAGAAACTTACAAAGCCACTCAGGGGACTATTTGCGTTGACTTGCGTGATTTTGTAAAGCAAATGTAACGCAAAACAGCCTCTAGCACTGCATTGTGCTACATTTCATTCTGGGAGGCGTTCCATGGGTGGAGCATGGGCGTTTTCATGCATCCACCCACGGTTTTCAACCAATCCCAGATTTACAAAGGTTTGCAAGCCTGGGATTGCGTGAAATTGCTACGCCTCCCAGAGGATGGTATAAGGAGGAGAAAAATCAATTTTTCTCCTTGTTATTTCCTCTTTCAGCAGTCCAAAAATACATGTTCAGCAGCCCTAGCACTGGCCACATGTACCAATTGTGAATCACATTCTGCAACCAAAGAAAAAGCAGTCACCCATTTTCAAACTATGTGTATGTTGATACAGTAGTTCATGAGTGATCCATTCAGAACACTCATTGTAGGAATGCCCATCCTTTGCGTGGTGTACCCAGAATTTTAGCCTTGACTCTTTTTGCTGGCTGCAAAACTTTGTGCACTCTTTCCCTGCAAACTATCCATAAAGAGTCTGTACTCCTACTTTTAACTTGATGACATTTGTATACTTTTAATTGTTTTATTTATCAAAAACTGTGGTTCACAAACCACAACCCAGTTTTTAGTACGAATAAGTTTCACGATCACCTAGCTTAGTGGATATGAATCAGGTGATTTTTTAAAGTAATAAAGCATCTTATGATAGCACTTTGTTGTTTGCAGACAACACATTGTTCACTGAAATGGTCACCTTATTTGCACAGACATAACGTTTTATAAATAAAACTATATGGCACACAAATGATAATTTGTGATTATCTGGTTTCAGTGAACTTTTATTAATTGGGCATCCCCAAGTACAGTGTCATGATTTGTTCTGATCTTGTTTCCATCACACTTCAGAATTACAAAACAATGTGCTTCATTTTGCTTTCTTAGCTGCTGAATGTGTACAGTTAATTTAAAGGTATTTACATTTTGTTGTGAGTTAGGAAAAATTAAATCCTCCAGCTTTCCTTTTCACTTCATGTACCCGAGCAGGACTGTCACATAGTTTTTTTTCTGTTTCTGACTGCAAAGTGAGAGGACCTAATAAACATCAGTCTCCATTTAAAAAAATAAGTAGCAGAAGACATAGCCTGGCATTTGATATCTGTTTTGAAGCACAGAAAATGTGAACAAGTAAATAGAGAATTTAAAGGCATCTCTATGTACTACCTGGATGTTGGTGACCCATCAATAAAAGGCTTGTCACGACCCACAATTTGAGAAATAGTGGTCTAACATATAAGTCCATTCTATATGGCAAAAAATGTACTGATGATCTGCAACTTAAATGTCACTAGTGGACTGCAGTACTTTTTGTGCCATCCACTACAATTCACCCTGTCACATGAACGATTTTGACAGGTCAACACTCCCTTTTTAAAAATGAATTATTCACCCCAAGGTGGCCTTGTTGTTCATAAGGCAGGGTGCATGACATTTAAAAGTATGGCATGTAGGAAGTTAGGGACACATTAGGATGGCCATCCCGACGCAAAAAGGTACCGCTCGCCATGAGGGCGGGGGTCCCGTGGGGGACTTTAGGATGCGCCCACCACAGTGGTGAGCGCATCCAGCATTCCTGACATTGTGACGGGCGGTGCACTCAGCACCGGCTGCCACATTGCCAGGAAGGCATGTTGTGCACTTCCATGCACAACATGGCAGGCACAGCGCGGTGCCCGCCGTGTTGTGCATGGAACTACTGGGGGGAATCATAGGTAACCCCCATGTGCACCACCCACCCCCCTGAGTCCCTGGGGGCCCCCAACATGCCCCCAACGGCAGAAACCGCCTGAGTTTCCGACAGGCACATCCCTGCACACATGCTAATATGGATGGCAATGTCTCCCAGACACCGCCACAATGTTAGCTGCTTTTCCGCCCGGTTGACTCTGCGACTGGGCGGAAAACCGGTGGACGGTTTTTACGTCTGCCGGGGTCCCCCCCACCATGGTAATCTGACGGGGATAATTAGAGAGCGGACTGTGGTTTTCAGCGGGCGGATCACCACCGCCATACATGCAATGGCGATCCGCCCGTTATCATAATGGGTCCCTTAATATTAACATGTTCTTACATTGCTTAGCAGCCAAGAGCTATTTTTCACTGTGGCAGGACTAGCTGTCCTATGATGAAAGCTAGAGTACATATTAACATTTCTCATGCTATATGGGACTAGCTAGAAAATAATGTAAAAAACAGTTTTAAATGTTATTTAAAATGCATTTTAATGCTAAAGTCAGATTTTTAATATATATTAAAGAAAAAAACTTTTTACAAAGTTACCTTTTCCCTGCCTAAAAATTCCAGGATGCTAATTTGTATTTTCCCGTAAAAATCTCCCAGCCAGGCTTAGCATCTGAATAGGTGTGAAAAGCATGTGAAATGCTTCCCAGGAACCAACAATAGAGAGACCTGAATAGACAGAGTTGACGCCTCGGAACCTCATTGAATATGCTGGTGTGGGCTGTGAGTATCCGTTTTGACATCTCAGTGTCAAATCCTGCTTCAGCATCAAATCCTGCTTGAGAGGTCTGCTGGGGTTACATATAACCCTTAAGGGCATACTTGAAAGGCCGACAACAGGATGGAAAGACTATTCTTGCAAATCTACAATATGGTTGTTGATGTACCCTGCTGTGACCTACCCGTCTTCTGTCTCTAGGTTTTAAATGTATTACTGGGGAGGGTTGAGGCTTGATGTTGCATGCCAAAACAATTCTTGGATATCCACTCACTGGTTGCTAAAAACCTGACATCTGTGTCGTCTTTATTGTGGGTGTATTGGCTGCCTCTAACTGCAGGATTACCATAGTACACTTCACACACACACACATGAAGCCCTCAGAGCCCCAGTTGAGTGTGTCCAACGTTTTTGCCATTTTGAAAAATGCTCAAAGTGGGTAGTGTTGGCCCAGGGAACTTTTACCACATTGGTTAGTGCATGCCCAGGAGTCTTTGCCATCCACTAGCTTGTGCCAGGAATAAATGTGGAATCTCCAGGCACCCACTTCAGAATACTCCTGGACCAGTGGAAGATCTGCCTGATATCCTGTGACCCTCAAAATGTCCTGATGGATTTTAGAAGTGTACTAATGTGGTGGTAGAATCCTTGCCCAATACAATCCTTGTTGCTATCTTTGTTCTGTGTTCCATCGCCTTTAGCGTCAAATTGCATCTAGGTCTCAGCCTACCCTGTCGATTGACTATCATTGCCATCCATTTTGTGTTTCTTGGTGATATTCTTGTTTCAAACTTTTAAAATTCAGATCTCCGGTTCCACTTATTGAATTTTTGGGAATTTGGTGACATTTTCTTATTACATTGAACTCCATTTTTCAAATTAGTTTTGGGAAGTTTTATTGTTTTGCATTTTAACGTTATTACTGTTTTGATTCTGCATAAATACATTGCACAGTGCCCTAAGTTAAGCCTGCCTGCTCTGTGGCTTAGCTACCAGGGTTTGAGCTCAAAGTAATTTAGTGACTTTGAGGGTTCACCCTGAAAAGGATTGTGATTACTCCCTGAGGTGAGTAGTCATCCCCGAAATATTAATACAATATCCTACTCTCTTCATTTATTGAAATGACACATTTAATGGTCATAGACTAAATCAATAAGTGTTAGCCCCACGATATAGGAATACTAAAACAGAATTATTAATGAAGCTGAACTGTTTTACCAAATGCAGTTATACAACAATTAAAGTGCAGTGCTTATATGTAATCACTCAGTAAAATAAGTATCTACAGAAAAAGTAGGAGCGACGGACAAACCCACCGAAGAGACAGTCAGCAAATGGAAGCTTGAGATCCTCAGAAATAATGAATTCAAGACCTATAGGTAAATTGCACACTTGTTTGTTGGCAATATTTCAGCACTAATTGAGTCGTTTAAAAGTCATCATCAGGCCTGAAGGCTTTAGGAATGCTGCAGGGGCTGTACATAAAATAACTGGTCAATTACAAACATTTCATGAAAGTCTTTTAAGGACCCAGAAATTGCTATTAGAAACTGAGGAGCTCATTTCTGAGCCTCTTGCACAGCAAGTCACTGCATTGCCTCACACTGCGATTGGGAGATGTGCTGTGGGTGTTACCGTGGGTTTTCCCATGTAACACCAATGGCATTTGACACACACTCAGATTTACAACATGCTGTAAACCTGGGAATTTGTCAAAAGCCTACGTCTTCCCAGGGGGCAAAATGTCTTAAGTGTCTTCCTGCACATAAACATTCAATGGCATTTTGCTGTTTCAATGTGTGCTGCACAATGCAGCACACGTGGAAACAGCAAAAACAAGGATATATTAAACGGTTCTCCGTTTTTCACCTGGGTAAGACCAGGTTTTCCCTGGCCTTAATTTTAGTGCTGCCCCATATTAACACCACCCTTAAAAATATGGGTCAGCATCAAAATCAAAGGGTGTTGCAGTGGAACGCCTACTGCAACACCCATTGCCATCCCTTTCACGCTAAGTATAGCGTGAAAGAGTGCCTTATTTACAAGGCAGCATTAAGCCACCTTAAGTGGCTTAACACTGCCTTGTAAATGAGGCAGAGCCCGTATCGCCACCACAGCATCCAAAAAAGCAATGTTGTGATGGCGATAGGGGCTTGTAAATATGCCCCTCAGTTACTTATGAAATAGATGTGAAAATATTAATTAGGGCTGCAAGATATTGCAATGAGGGACACATTGATAGTGGAAGGAGGCAAGTTGCAAAATGTTGATTAGGTGAAGACAGGCCATGACGAACCTAAAACAGGTAAGTATAACCATCACTAACCAGGTTGTGCTCGCCCTCTGAGAATGGGTGAGTTTTAAGTGTCAATGTCCATCTTCAAACAACTAGGGTCAGTGCAGCAGTAAGAACGGGTGTGTGCGTGAGGTCCAGATGACTTCCATCTTTCAACAAGGAATGATCTCGGCAGTGAGGAAAATGGCATCATGGCAAACTAGGACCAGAAGGATACGTGCCAGGTCAAAAACAAAAATAGGTAGCATTCAGCCTTAACCACTTAAGCTATTAATTACTGGTATGTGTACTGTTTAACTGAATTGCAGACACAACTAATATCAGAAGACAATTGGCATAATGAAATCTGAAAAAATACTCCTGATTCTATTGCAGTGTTGACTTATGAGTGTTTTACATTATTTGTGACGTCTGCCTTCAACTTCTTAATCACTGGAGAAGCTTCAAAAGTACTAATGTATATCATTAATTAATTAATTAATTTTCCAACAATTATGTTCAAAGTTTTATATTTATTATCAATTACTCTTACCTTTAGTCTTTCTGTTAAACATAGGATTTTTCTTATTTTTAAGTTCAAAATAAGTTAATTGAAAAAACTTAAAGTAATAATACACAATACATTAAAGCACTTAATGGCATACGAGTCCAAATAAATCTTAGAGACAGATAATTAAGTATAAAAGTCAGACTATCATATCTTAAAAAAAGGAAGCGTTAGAGACATACAAATTGAATTGGTGTAAATAAAGTAAATGTGCATGATTGCAACAACGAGTCTAAAACAATCACATTAATATAATGTCAACATAAGGAAAGCCAAGGAGGTTGAAAAAATTCTTCTTGAATCGGTGTTAAGGAGAAAGACCTTTTAGAACTGGGATCAATAAACAGTGTTATAGGTTACCATAAATTTAATCTCTTTGTAGTCATATGAATAGGGTATACAAAAGTTGAATCTAATCTGTGATTATGACAAATGACATACCACCATTCTTGATACGATAACTTAGCGAAATCTTTCACATTTTTTGTCATTTGTTGGAAAGCAACTGCCATCAACAGGTCTATAATCTTTGTATTAGAAGTGCAATTGGTCCAGACAGGTGATATACTTAAATTGACTTGAGACCAGACAATTTTTCCAAATGTTTTGTACAATCGGACAAGTAAAGAGTAAAAGGTATAAATCTGCATGTGGGAAAGAGCATGTCCAACAAGTGTCTGAGAGATTCGTATGTCTTTCATTTAAAGTAAAGTTTAACAAGGAGGGGAGAGAGAGTTTTTTTGTGGATTCGTTCTCCCTAACAAGTTTACATAAACAAAATGAATCCACTCTTACGATGGATGGGTTTCTCAACTATGGTTTGGAGCACCCAGTGTTGGTAAAATACCCCTCACACACCAAAAGGACCCTTGGTGTCATGCTTCATCATTTCTCAGAGAAAATCCCTCTTGACTGCCCCATACGCGGCTCCGCGTATGGGGCAGTCAAGAGAGATTTTCTCCGAGGCATCGTAGCGAACCAGCACGAAGACCCCTACGTTCCTGAGGCTCTTGAGGCATTGAAAATTAACCCATAATAGTCAGCTGAATAGCGACAAATAAAAGAAAAATTGTAGGTACATTGCATAACCTGCACCATATCTCACTTTTGTAAATAACACATTTTTAAAGTAGAGAAACGTGAGTAAGGGGGGGATTTGTGTACCCCCGTCCTGAAGAAGGAGTTCCACACTCCCAAACATGTTGACATACACACACAGGAGGTGATGCACATTGTCCTGCATTTCACACCTCCATTTAATCACCCCTTTTATTAGCGCCAGCCCGGGGGCCCATTCAAATTTCTTTTGTGTTTACCCCACGAGCCAGGCACTTTTTAAACATCACTCGTCGATAACCTCACCACTCACACACATAAACAAAAACATAAACCCTCACACACACCACACATAGTCAATAAACAAGTGCTCCCGCGTAGTCACAGGTCGTAGCACCCAGCATCCCGTAGAGGGGTGCAAAGACCCCAATGATGAAGCATGACACCAAAGGTCCTTTTGGTGTGTGAGGGGTATTTTACCAACACTGGGTGCTCCCAACCATAGTTGAGAAACCCATCCATGGTAAGAGTGGATTCATTTTATTTAAAGTAACCAGGCATTATATTATATATTAAAAAGGATTGTTTGCGTAGTGTTTGCCACTCTGGAATATTTCCTGATTTTAGTCCATGTTTTGTTCCAAAAAGACATTGATCAACATATCTCTAGCTCCCGTTCTAATAAAAGTTCCACTTCAGTTTTGTCTTTAATGGTTTATGAAGTACGTAAATAATTACAAATAACAGAAGCTTTGGGGTTAGCACGAAGAAGAGTATGCAATTTGTTAACAGGTGAAGAGGTGGAAGCATTAGAACATATAAACTGAGGTAGGGAGACAAAATATCGAAATTTAAATATCAATATACAATAATATCGATGTTTTAATTTCGATAGTATAGAATATCGATGTCCAAAATATCGACAGACAGAATATCGTTGTTATGGTATGTATGTTTACTAATATCGAAATTTAATAATATCGAAATTATGTTTAGTGTTATGTATTTTATTATGTTGTTTATATGTTTGTTTAATATGTTATTAAATGTATGTTTGAAAATTAGTAATTTAGTTTACATTTAGCGTTTTAGTATCAGAGCGGGTTGTGGGTTTATAGGGGAATAGGGTGGGAAGTAATTTAATAATAATTAATTAATTAATATATTAAAAAAAAATATTTTTACATAATAATTAATTGGTATTTAATTAATATTAATTAGTTAATTAAATTAATTAGAGTTAATGTGCTAATATATTTAATTTTTTGTTATTGTTAATTAATAATTAATTGGTAATTAATTAATAATAATTCGTTAATTACATTAATTAGAGTTATTGTGCAAATATATTGCATTTTTTGTTATTGGTAATTAATAATTCATTGGTAATTAATTAATATTAATTAGTTAATTACAATAATTAGAGTTAATGTGCTAATATATGTAATATTTTGTTATTGTTAATTAATAATTAATTAGTAATAAAATAATATTAATTATTTAATTAAATTAATTAGAGTTGATGTGCCAATATATTTAATTTATTGTTATTATTAATTAATAATTAACTGGTAATTAATAATTATTAAGTGATTACATTATATGATTTATTTATGTGTAGTGGGTTGTGTGTTTATAGGGTAATAGGGTGTCATATAATTAAATGTAATTAATTAAAGAGATTGTATTTCTTTTTGGTATTTATTGTTAATTAATTGGTAATTATTATGTGTTAATTAGTTCAATTAAAATTACATCAATTTGATAATATTAATTGTTATTAATTGATTAATTGATATTTATATTAATTGTGTTTTTTTGTATGTGTACTGTGTTGTGTGTTAAAGGGGGAGTAGTGTGCGAAGTAATTTTTACCCCCATGCTATCCAATGCTTTCCCTGCTGTTGCACCCTCCGGAGTGGGAATAGTAATTTTTACCCCTACGCTATCCAACCCTTTCCCTACTGTTGCACCCTCTGGAGTGGGAATAGTCATTTAAACCCCTACGCTATCCAACGCTTTCCCTACTGTTGTACTCTCTGGAGTGGGAATAGAAATTTTTACCCCTACGCTATCCAACGCTTTCCCTACTGTTGCACCGTCTGGAGTGGGAATAGTAATTTAAACCCCTACGCTATCCAACGCTTTCCCTACTGTTGTACTCTGGAGTGGGAATAGAAATTTTTACCCCTACGCTATCCAACACTTTCCCTACTGTTGCACCCTCTGGAGTGGGAATAGTAATTTTGCGCCTACGCTATCCAACGTTTTCCCTACTGTTGCACCCTCTGGAGTGGGAATAGTAATTTTTACCCCTACGCTATCCAACGCTTTCCCTACTGTTGCACCCTCTGGAGTGGGAATAGTAATTTTCACCCCTACACTATCCAACATTTTCCCTACTGTTGCACCCTCTGGAGTAGGAATAGTAATTTTTACCCTTATGCTATCCAACGCTTTCCCTACTGTTGCACCCTCTGGAGTGGGAATAGTAATTTTTACCCCTACGCTATTCAACCCTTTCCCTACTGTTGCACCCTCTGGAGTGGGAATAGTAATTTAAACCCCTACGCTATCCAACGTTTTCCCTACTGTTGCACCCTCTGGAGTGGGAATAGTAATTTTTACCCCTACGCTATCCAACGCTTTCCCTACTGTTGCACCCTCTGGAGTGGGAATAGTAATTTAAAACCCTACGCTATCCAACGCTTTCCCTACAGTTGCACCCTCTGGAGTGGGAATAGTAATTTTTACCCCTACGCTATCCAACGCTTTCCCTACTGTTGCACCCTCTGGAGTGGGAATAGTAATTTAAACCCCTACGCTATCCAACGCTTTCCCTACTGCTGCACTCTCTGGAGTGGGAATAGAAATTGTTACCCCTACGCTATCCAACCCTTTCCCTACTGTTGCACCCTCTGGAGTGGGAATAGTAATTTTTACCCCTACGCTATCCAACGCTTTCCCTACTGTTGCGCCCTCTGGAGTGGGAATAGTAATTTTTACCCCTACGCTATCCAACATTTTCCCTACTGTTGCACCCTCTGGAGTGGGAATAGTAATTTTAACCCCTACGCTATCCAACGCTTTCCCTACTGTTGCACCCTCTGGAGTGGGAATAGTAATTTAAACCCCTACGCTATCCAACGCTTTCCCTACTGTTGCACCCTCTGGAGTGGGAATAGTAATTTTTACCCCTACGCTATCCAACGTTTTCCCTACTGTTGCACCCTCTGGAGTGGGAATAGTAATTTTTACCCCTACGCTATCCAACGCATTCCCTACTGTTGCACCCTCTGGAGTGGGAATAGTAATTTAAAACCCTAGGCTATCCAACGCTTTCCCTACTGTTGCACCCTCTGGAGTGGGAATGGTAATTTAAACCCCTAAGCTATCCAACGCTTTCCCTTCTGTTGCACTCTCTGGAGTGGGAATAGACATTTTTACCCCTACGCTATCCAACACTTTCCCTACTGTTGCACCCTCTGCAGTGGGAATAGTAATTTTTACCCCTACGCTATCCAACGCTTTCCCTACTGTTGCACCCTCTGGAGTGGGAATAGTAATTTTTACCCCTACGCTATCCAACGCTTTCCCTACTGTTGCACCCTCTGGAGTGGGAATAGTAATTGTTACCCCTACGCTATCCAACGCTTTCCCTACTGTTGCACCCTCTGGAGTGGGAATAGTAATTTAAACCCCTACGCTATCCAACGCTTTTCCTACTGTTGCAATATGTGGAGTAAGTATATATATTAATTTATATGTTATATGTAGATTTTTTAATTTATTTTAAATGTATATGTATTAGTTATTATTGTTTAAATATGTTTTAATGTTTTTATTTAATATTTGTAAAATGATATGTATTTTTAAATTATTTTTACATTATTATTAATACATTTAAAAAAACTATATTTTTAATTTCGATATTTTTGTACTACGATATTTTTTTTCCGATATTTTTGTACTTACCTTTATGAAGATATAACTCCGATATTTTTGATGTCGATAATTTTATGTCGATATTTTTGTATGTAGATATTTTGTCTGTCGATATTATGTCAGACATTCATAAACTGAGTATGTACAGTTAGAATAGTTTGTTTCAGGAGGTTATATTTGGGTTGAAGAGATGTAGGTAAATTAAAGAGTCTGCTAATTTGTGGAAAGGGCATGATCTCATCTTGTACATATAATTGATGTATCCAAATTAAGGGGTCGATTAGGATGGCGGACGGAAGGACGACCACCGGCCTTGAGTAGGGGGAAAATGCCTTTTTACAGTCCGCCTGCCACGGCCAGTCCGTCCGCCATATTAGGATGGGAAGCACTGTCAAATTTCCGTACGCCGCGGATGAACATGCACCGCCGCGTAAATACACCCGACCCCGAGGCGGACGTAACCAATCCAGAGACAACGCCGTAGGGAATGACGTCTCCGACCGTCCTCAAAAACACGATGGCGGAAAAGACACATCAAATCGCAGCAGAAATACCATCAGCCTGAACACGGCGGATTCCCCACAGCGGAGAGGCGAAACATTGCAGAGATACCCACCACAGGCAGATCGCCGTCATGGACCCAGCTCTACATGCATTTCCGCTCCTCTTCGTGCTCCACCACCAGCAAGTCATGGACCGTCGCCGACGACGACACAGGTACGCAAACACACCAATCGCTGTCGGAAAGGGGAGTACCTGCCGGGGCTGTGACGTGGGGACGGGGAGGGGCATGTTGGGGACACAGCATTTACAATAGCACCAATATATCAACAATGCAAGGAGACAACCAGGAATGACACAGCGAAACCACTACACAGGAATAACTTGCTTTATTGCACATAATAGGGGTTGACTCCTAGAGTAGCCAGGAGCATGGGCACTGGATAGAACAGAACAGGTACATCTGAGGCAGCACATGAGAGTGGCTAAGTGCATCAACAGTCCATGGCAAAGAACAGAGCAGGTACATCTGAGGCATCACATGAGAGGGGCAACAAGCATCAACAGTCCATGGCACAGAACAGGTACATCTGAAGCAGCACGTGAGAGGGACACAGAGCATCAACATCCCATTGCACAGAGCAGGTACATCTGAGGCAGCACATGAGAGTAGATAAGTGCATCAACAGGTCATGGCAAAGAACAGAGTAGGTACATCTGAGGCAGCACATGAGAGGGGCAACGAGCATCAACAGTCCATGGCACAGAGCAGGTACATCTGAGGCAGCACATGATAGTGGCTAAGTGCATCAACAGTCCATGGCAAAGACCAGAGCAGGTACATCTGAGGTAGCACATGAGAGGGGCAATGAGCATCAACAGTCCATGGCACAGAACAGGTACATCTGAGGCAGCACATGAGAGGGGCACAGAGCATCAACAGTCCATGGCACAGAGCAGGTACATCTGAGGGAGCACATGAGAGTGGCTAAGTGCATCAACAGCCCAAGGCAAAGAACAGAGCAGGTACATCTGAGGCAGCACATGAGAGGGGCAACGAGCATCAACAGTCCCTGGCACAGAACAGGTACATCTGATGCAGCACATGAGAGGGGCACAGAGCATCAACAGTCCATGGCACAGAGCAGGTACATCTGAGGCAGCACATGAGAGTGGCTAAGTGCATCAACAGGCCATGGCAAAGAACAGAGCAGGTACGTCTGAGGCAGCACATGAGAGGGGCAACGAGCATCAACAGTCCATGGCACAGAACAGGTACATTTGAAGCAGCAAATGAGAGGGGCACAGAGCATCAACAGTCCATGGCACAGAGCAGGTACATCTGAGGCAGCACATGAGAGTGGCTAAGTGCATCAACAGTCCATGGCAAAGAACAGAGCAGGTACAGCTGAGGCAGCACATGAGAGGGTTAACGAGCATCAACAGTCCATGGCACAGAGCAGGTACATCTGAGGCAGCACATGCGAGTGGCTAAGTGCATCAACAGTCCATGGCAAAGAACAGAGCAGGTACATCTGAGGCAGCACATGAGAGGGGCAACGAGCATCAACAGTCCATGGCACAGAACAGGTACATCTGAGGCAGCACATGAGAGTGGCTAAGTGCATCAACAGTCCATGGCAAAGAACAGAGCAGGTACAACTGAGGCAGCACATGAGAGTGGCTAAGTGCATCAACAGTCCATGGCAAAGAACAGAGCAGGTACATCTGAGGCAGCACATGAGAGGGGCAACGAGCATCAACAGTCCATGGCACAGAGCAGGGACATCTGAGGCAGCACATGAGAGTGGCTACGTGCATCAACAGTCCATGGCAAAGAACAGAGCAGGTACATCTGAGGCAGCACATGAGAGTGGCTAAGTGCATCAACAGTCCATGGCAAAGAACAGAGCAGGTACATCTGAGGCAGCACATGAGAAGGGCACAGAGCATCAACAGTCCATGGCGAAGAGCAGTGGAGAAGCGTGGCTCAATGGTTAGAGCGGCAGACCCTGATGCAGAGGTCTGGCCTGGGACCAGGGTTCAATTCCCGCCTTGGCGGCTCTTGGACTCAATTTCCCCGGACCTGATAATTCTCACCTTGGTGCCTAGTCTAATCATGGGTCCCACTCTGTGACTCTGGGCAATAGCTTACTTAATCTCCATAACGGCGCCAGCAGAGCTGTGGATGCCTGGCTTCACCTTGGGGGTGCCCAGGAGTGGACATTTCACAGGAAAGCCAGGATGGGTTCCACAGCGGTATGAATACAGCGCTACGAGGCCTCCGGGGGAAGTGCGCTATATAAATACTCTACATTTACCTTTATTTACATTTAGGTACATCTGAGGCAGCAGATGAGAGTGGCTAAGTGCATCAACAGGCCATGGCACAGAGCAGGTACATCTGAGGCAGCACATGAGAGGGGCAACGAGCATCAACAGTCCATGGCACAGAACAGGTACATCTGAAGCAGCACATGAGAGGGGCACAGAGCATCAACAGTCCATGGCACAGAGCAGGTACATCTGAGGCAGCACATGAGAGGGGCAACGAGCATCAACAGTCTATGGCACAGAGCAGGTACATCTGAGGAAGCACATGAGAGGGGCACAGAGCATCAACAGGCCATGGCAAAGAACAGAGCAGGTACATCTGAGGCAGCACATGAGACTGGCTAAGTGCATCAACAGTCCATGGCAAAGAACAGAGCAGGTTAATCTGAGGCAGCACATGAGAGGGGCAACGAGCATGAACAGTCCATGGCACAGAACAGGTACATCTGAGGCAGCACATGAGAGTGTCTAAGTGCATCAACAGGCCATGGCACAGCGCATGTACATCTGAGGCAGCACATGAGAGTGGCTAAGTGCATCAACAGTCCATGGCAAAGAACAGAGCAGGTACATCTGAGGCAGCACATGAAATGGGCAACGA
Source organism: Lissotriton vulgaris (assembly GCF_964263255.1). NCBI lineage: Eukaryota > Metazoa > Chordata > Amphibia > Caudata > Salamandridae > Lissotriton > Lissotriton vulgaris. Next base: position 411,172,758 of record NC_141693.1, on the reverse strand, counting down.
GCATCAACAGTCCATGGCACAGAGCAGGTACATCTGAAGCAGCACATGAGAGTGGCTAAGTGCATCAACAGTCCATGGCAAAGAACAGAGCAGGTACGTCTGAGGCAGCACATGAGAGGGGCAACGAGCATCAACAGTCCATGGCACAGAACAGGTACATTTGAAGCAGCAAATGAGAGGGGCACAGAGCATCAACAGTCCATGGCACAGAGCAGGTACATCTGAGGCAGCACATGAGAGTGGCTAAGTGCATCAACAGTCCATGGCAAAGAACAGAGCAGGTACAGCTGAGGCAGCACATGAGAGGGTTAACGAGCATCAACAGTCCATGGCACAGAGCAGGTACATCTGAGGCAGCACATGCGAGTGGCTAAGTGCATCAACAGTCCATGGCAAAGAACAGAGCAGGTACATCTGAGGCAGCACATGAGAGGGGCAACGAGCATCAACAGTCCATGGCACAGAACAGGTACATCTGAGGCAGCACATGAGAGTGGCTAAGTGCATCAACAGTCCATGGCAAAGAACAGAGCAGGTACAACTGAGGCAGCACATGAGAGTGGCTAAGTGCATCAACAGTCCATGGCAAAGAACAGAGCAGGTACATCTGAGGCAGCACATGAGAGGGGCAACGAGCATCAACAGTCCATGGCACAGAGCAGGGACATCTGAGGCAGCCCATGAGAGTGGCTACGTGCATCAACAGTCCATGGCAAAGAACAGAGCAGGTACATCTGAGGCAGCACATGAGAGTGGCTAAGTGCATCAACAGTCCATGGCAAAGAACAGAGCAGGTACATCTGAGGCAGCACATGAGAAGGGCACAGAGCATCAACAGTCCATGGCGAAGAGCAGTGGAGAAGCGTGGCTCAATGGTTAGAGCGGCAGACCCTGATGCAGAGGTCTGGCCTGGGACCAGGGTTCAATTCCCGCCTTGGCGGCTCTTGGACTCAATTTCCCCGGACCTGATAATTCTCACCTTGGTGCCTAGTCTAATCATGGGTCCCACTCTGTGACTCTGGGCAATAGCTTACTTAATCTCCATAACGGCGCCAGCAGAGCTGTGGATGCCTGGCTTCACCTTGGGGGTGCCCAGGAGTGGACATTTCACAGGAAAGCCAGGATGGGTTCCACAGCGGTATGAATACAGCGCTACGAGGCCTCCGGGGGAAGTGCGCTATATAAATACTCTACATTTACATTTATTTACATTTAGGTACATCTGAGGCAGCAGATGAGAGTGGCTAAGTGCATCAACAGGCCATGGCACAGAGCAGGTACATCTGAGGCAGCACATGAGAGGGGCAACGAGCATCAACAGTCCATGGCACAGAACAGGTACATCTGAAGCAGCACATGAGAGGGGCACAGAGCATCAACAGTCCATGGCACAGAGCAGGTACATCTGAGGCAGCACATGAGAGGGGCAACGAGCATCAACAGTCTATGGCACAGAGCAGGTACATCTGAGGAAGCACATGAGAGGGGCACAGAGCATCAACAGGCCATGGCAAAGAACAGAGCAGGTACATCTGAGGCAGCACATGAGACTGGCTAAGTGCATCAACAGTCCATGGCAAAGAACAGAGCAGGTTAATCTGAGGCAGCACATGAGAGGGGCAACGAGCATGAACAGTCCATGGCACAGAACAGGTACATCTGAGGCAGCACATGAGAGTGTCTAAGTGCATCAACAGGCCATGGCACAGCGCATGTACATCTGAGGCAGCACATGAGAGTGGCTAAGTGCATCAACAGTCCATGGCAAAGAACAGAGCAGGTACATCTGAGGCAGCACATGAAATGGGCAACGAGCATCAACAGTCCATGGCACAGAGCAGGTACATCTGAAGCAGCACATGAGAGTGGCTAAGTGCATCAACAGTCCATGGCAAAGAACAGAACAGGTACATCTGATGCAGCACATGAGAGGGGCACAGAGCATCAACAGTCCATGGCACAGAGCAGGTACATCTGAGGCAGCACATGAGAGTGGCTAAGTGCATCAACAGGCCATGGCAAAGAACAGAGCAGGTACGTCTGAGGCAGCACATGAGAGGGGCAACGAGCATCAACAGTCCATGGCACAGAACAGGTACATTTGAAGCAGCAAATGAGAGGGGCACAGAGCATCAACAGTCCATGGCACAGAGCAGGTACATCTGAGGCAGCACATGAGAGTGGCTAAGTGCATCAACAGTCCATGGCAAAGAACAGAGCAGGTACATCTGAGGCATCACATGAGAGGGGCAACAAGCATCAACAGTCCATGGCACAGAACAGGTACATCTGAAGCAGCACGTGAGAGGGACACAGAGCATCAACATCCCATTGCACAGAGCAGGTACATCTGAGGCAGCACATGAGAGTAGATAAGTGCATCAACAGGTCATGGCAAAGAACAGAGTAGGTACATCTGAGGCAGCACATGAGAGGGGCAACGAGCATCAACAGTCCATGGCACAGAGCAGGTACATCTGAGGCAGCACATGATAGTGGCTAAGTGCATCAACAGTCCATGGCAAAGACCAGAGCAGGTACATCTGAGGTAGCACATGAGAGGGGCAATGAGCATCAACAGTCCATGGCACAGAACAGGTACATCTGAGGCAGCACATGAGAGGGGCACAGAGCATCAACAGTCCATGGCACAGAGCAGGTACATCTGAGGGAGCACATGAGAGTGGCTAAGTGCATCAACAGCCCAAGGCAAAGAACAGAGCAGGTACATCTGAGGCAGCACATGAGAGGGGCAACGAGCATCAACAGTCCCTGGCACAGAACAGGTACATCTGATGCAGCACATGAGAGGGGCACAGAGCATCAACAGTCCATGGCACAGAGCAGGTACATCTGAGGCAGCACATGAGAGTGGCTAAGTGCATCAACAGGCCATGGCAAAGAACAGAGCAGGTACGTCTGAGGCAGCACATGAGAGGGGCAACGAGCATCAACAGTCCATGGCACAGAACAGGTACATTTGAAGCAGCAAATGAGAGGGGCACAGAGCATCAACAGTCCATGGCACAGAGCAGGTACATCTGAGGCAGCACATGAGAGTGGCTAAGTGCATCAACAGTCCATGGCAAAGAACAGAGCAGGTACAGCTGAGGCAGCACATGAGAGGGTTAACGAGCATCAACAGTCCATGGCACAGAGCAGGTACATCTGAGGCAGCACATGCGAGTGGCTAAGTGCATCAACAGTCCATGGCAAAGAACAGAGCAGGTACATCTGAGGCAGCACATGAGAGGGGCAACGAGCATCAACAGTCCATGGCACAGAACAGGTACATCTGAGGCAGCACATGAGAGTGGCTAAGTGCATCAACAGTCCATGGCAAAGAACAGAGCAGGTACAACTGAGGCAGCACATGAGAGTGGCTAAGTGCATCAACAGTCCATGGCAAAGAACAGAGCAGGTACATCTGAGGCAGCACATGAGAGGGGCAACGAGCATCAACAGTCCATGGCACAGAGCAGGGACATCTGAGGCAGCACATGAGAGTGGCTACGTGCATCAACAGTCCATGGCAAAGAACAGAGCAGGTACATCTGAGGCAGCACATGAGAGTGGCTAAGTGCATCAACAGTCCATGGCAAAGAACAGAGCAGGTACATCTGAGGCAGCACATGAGAAGGGCACAGAGCATCAACAGTCCATGGCGAAGAGCAGTGGAGAAGCGTGGCTCAATGGTTAGAGCGGCAGACCCTGATGCAGAGGTCTGGCCTGGGACCAGGGTTCAATTCCCGCCTTGGCGGCTCTTGGACTCAATTTCCCCGGACCTGATAATTCTCACCTTGGTGCCTAGTCTAATCATGGGTCCCACTCTGTGACTCTGGGCAATAGCTTACTTAATCTCCATAACGGCGCCAGCAGAGCTGTGGATGCCTGGCTTCACCTTGGGGGTGCCCAGGAGTGGACATTTCACAGGAAAGCCAGGATGGGTTCCACAGCGGTATGAATACAGCGCTACGAGGCCTCCGGGGGAAGTGCGCTATATAAATACTCTACATTTACATTTATTTACATTTAGGTACATCTGAGGCAGCAGATGAGAGTGGCTAAGTGCATCAACAGGCCATGGCACAGAGCAGGTACATCTGAGGCAGCACATGAGAGGGGCAACGAGCATCAACAGTCCATGGCACAGAACAGGTACATCTGAAGCAGCACATGAGAGGGGCACAGAGCATCAACAGTCCATGGCACAGAGCAGGTACATCTGAGGCAGCACATGAGAGGGGCAACGAGCATCAACAGTCTATGGCACAGAGCAGGTACATCTGAGGAAGCACATGAGAGGGGCACAGAGCATCAACAGGCCATGGCAAAGAACAGAGCAGGTACATCTGAGGCAGCACATGAGACTGGCTAAGTGCATCAACAGTCCATGGCAAAGAACAGAGCAGGTTAATCTGAGGCAGCACATGAGAGGGGCAACGAGCATGAACAGTCCATGGCACAGAACAGGTACATCTGAGGCAGCACATGAGAGTGTCTAAGTGCATCAACAGGCCATGGCACAGCGCATGTACATCTGAGGCAGCACATGAGAGTGGCTAAGTGCATCAACAGTCCATGGCAAAGAACAGAGCAGGTACATCTGAGGCAGCACATGAAATGGGCAACGAGCATCAACAGTCCATGGCACAGAGCAGGTACATCTGAAGCAGCACATGAGAGTGGCTAAGTGCATCAACAGTCCATGGCAAAGAACAGAGCAGGTACATCTGAGGCAGCACAAGGACGTGTGTCATGAGCCCTATCCCATGGACATTAAAAATGCAAGGGTGGTCACAGTGGACAATCCAGACACCAAGTACAATGACATGTGAGTGATGGGAACTGCACCTCACAGCACAGAATCAGGTGGACTGATTGACCTAGTAGCTTCGGACACAGTGGCAGGGTCTGAAACAGGATTGGGAGATACAGCCACAGTACCAGTGACTGACACATGAGCAATAGACCCAGACACATTGCCAGCACCAGAAACAGGAGTGTGAGATACAACCACAGATCTACTGACTGACACATGAGCCATAGACCCAGACACACTGCCAGCACCAGAAACAGGAGTGTGAGACACAGCTACAGATCTACTGACTGACACATGAGCCATAGACCCAGACACACTGCCAGCACCAGAAACAGGAGTGTGAGGCACAGCCACAGATCTACTGACTGACACATGAGCCATAGACCCAGACACACTGCCAGCTCCAGAAACAGGAGTGTGAGACACAGCCACAGATCTACTGACTGACACATGAGCCATAGACCTAGACACACTGCCAGCACCAGAAACAGGAGTGTGAGACACAGCCACATCTCTAGTGACTGACACATGAGCCATAGACCCAGACCCACTGGCAGCACCAGAAACAGGAGTGTGAGACACAGCCACAGATGTAGTGACTGACACATGCGCCATAGACCCCGAAACACTGCCAGCACCATAAACAAGAGTGTGAAACACAGCCACAGATCTACTGACTGACACATGAGCCATAGACCCAGACACACTGCCAGGACATGTCCCTGTACAGTGACCAACAAATACCATGCCAGCATCTGAGACATGAGAGTGGCGGACACACACAGTGGCAGTACCTGAAGCAGGAGAGGGCACAACTGACACAGTGCTACTACATGAGGCATGAAAGCGAACAACAGACACAGTGCCACTATCTGACACATGAGAGTGAACTGCAGCTGACCCACTAGACTGAAATGATGAGCCACAGGGCTGTATGGGCCAGGAGGCAGGGTGGCTCTGGGAGCTGGGGACAGCTGTACTGGAGCAACATTGGGGTGGTCAGATGTCACTGGTGTGTGTCTCCATTTCTTTGGGATATGTAAGGGCACCCTGGACATGACTGGACTGGTAAGTGGTGCGGGCTCATCTGAAACATCACCCATCAAAGGTGGATCATGTGCTGGTGGTGGTCTGCTCTCTGGGGATGTGCTGGACCCTGCTTGACGCTTGCTATGGCCCTGCCTTCTGCCCTCTGTATCATGTGTAATGGAGGATGCAACAACAGTGTACTCCTTCCTCTGCTTTACCGGGGTGTGGATGGGAGTAGAGGTATGGGGGGACTCAACCTCTGACACATGTGGTGTACATTCCTTCAACAACACCAGCTTCAGGGGACGCTGGGGTGATGAATGCCTGTCCTTGGTGGATGTCCTGTGAATGGGAGAAGCCTTGGCCCTGGGAGGTTCCTTGGCCGTGGGAGACGCCTTGGCCCTAGGAGGTGTCCTGCCTTTGGAATGTGCCTTATCCGTGGGCGGTGCTCTGTCCCTGGGAGTTGCCCTGTCCCTTGTAGTGTCCTTGTCCTTGGGAGTGTCCCTGGCCTTGGGAGTTGCCCTGTCCTTTGTAGTGTCCTTGTCCTTGAGAGTGTCCCTGGCCTTGGGAGGTGCCCTGTCCTTTGTAGTGTCCTTGTCCTTGTGAGTATCCCTGGCCTTGGGAGGTGCCCTTGCCTTGGGAGTACCTTTTGAGGGGGATGCCTGTGTTACATGTGAATCCCTGTCCCCCAACACCCCTTGAGGATCCTGTGTGTCAACTCCAGGGTAGCTGATGTCATGTTCTGTGAAAGATTTCCCTGTCCTAGCCTCCGTGCCCTGCCTTGCTGCCTGTGCCTGCTTCTAGCGCAATACCCAGAAAATGAGGCCTGGTCAGAAATGTCACTCTACCCTGAGACATCAAGTGGTGTGGATGGGGGAACTGAAGTAGAACCTTGTCCATGCGACTGTTGAATGGCTGCAGACACTGTGTTGGATAATGACTGAACTGTTCTGTGGACACCAGCTACATAGTCATGCATCCCCTCCATGAATGCTACCACCTGCCCCAACTTCCTATCGTGGTCTTGGAATGCATTGATCATGTTCTGTCCCCCTCTCCGGGGCTGCTCTCTTCAGTCTCATTCTGCGTGTGTGTGATCTCTGATCCAGATGCATTGCCACCACTAAGCTCCGTAGTTTGTGGGTCAGTGCACTCGGTCAAAGCTGAAAGAGAGAGAAAAGAGGTATACCTAAGTGCCACACTCACGTACTGCAAATTACAAAATCAAAACTTCCTAGATTGCTGACCAACATGTAGCACCCATCCTGCACACAATCCACCCCTACCAGACATTCTCATGTCATAGGACCGGGGGTGCCTGTGAAACATGTACATCAAACAAACAGGGCAAGTGCATGCTGACCACCACACATGTGATGCCATGGGACCACATACCTCAACGGCATGTCCTGGGACCCTGCACTACAATGCAACTGGTATGTCCACCGGGCTGACATGGATGCTAACGCTCACTCCGCTAATGGCACCAACATGCAATTGCAGCACAACATACACACCACGGATGTCACTACTGTGTCTGATTCAGAAAACGGGGTGGTGATGGACAGAGTGTCTGAATTAAGCAGACCACTCCTACCCAGTCCAAAGATCAGGGCTTGATCCATCACGTTTTTTAGCTCACTGCACTATCCCAGCTCAGAACCTGGCTACATGCAAATTAGTCTGTCCCTGGCCCAGTGCATCATGGGAACAGGGCAGACCAAACTACCAAGCCAATTCTTATACTGGAAAGGAAACAAGCTTCCGGGGACCGGTTTCTGGCATTTCAGCCGTCTTCGGCCCGGCTTGCTTGAATCCTGATGGTGCAGTGAGCAAGGGACTCACATCTGAGTATACCCTTCCACGCTTATGGTGGACAAAACGATTCAGAAAAGGGGGTGGTGATGGACAGAGTGTCTGAATTAAGCAGACCACTCCTACCCAGTCCAAAGATCAGGGCTTGATCTATCACCGTTTTTTAGCTCACTGCACCATCCCAGCTCAGAACCTGGCTACGTGCAAATTAGTCTGTCCCTGGCCCAGTGCATCATGGGAACAGGGCAGACCAAACTAACAAGCCAATTCTTATACTGGAAAGGAAACAAGCTTCCGGAGACCGGTTTCTGGCATTACAGCCGTCTTCGGCCCGGCTTGCTTGAATCCTGATGGTGCAGTGAGCAAGGGACTCACATCTGAGTATACCCTTCCACGCTTATGGTGGACAAAACGATTCAGAAAAGGGGGTCGTGATGGACAGAGTGTCTGAATTCAGCAGACCACTCCCACCCAGTCCAAAGATCAGGGCTTGATCCATCACCGTTTTTTAGCTCACTGCACCATCCCAGCTCAGAACCTGGCTACATGCAAATTAGTCTGTCCCTGGCCCAGTGCATCATGGGAACAGGGTAGACCAAACTACCGAGCCAATTCTTATACTGGAAAGGAAACAAGCTTCCGGGGACCGGTTTCTGGCATTACAGCTGTCTTCGGCCCGGTTTGCTTGAATCCTGATGGTGCAGTGAGCAAGGGACTCACATCTGAGTATACCCTTCCACGCTTATGGTGGACAAAACGATTCAGAAAAGGGGGTGGTGATGGACAGAGTGTCTGAATTAAGCAGACCACTCCTACCCAGTCCAAAGATCAGGGCTTGATCCATCACCGTTTTTAGCTCACTGCACCATCCCAGCTCAGAACCTGGCTACATGCAAATTAGTCTGTCCCTGGCCCAGTGCATCATGGGAACAGGGCAGACCAAACTACCAAGCCAATTCTTATACTGGAAAGGAAACAAGCTTCCGGGGACCAGTTTCTGGCATTACAGCCGTCTTCGGCCCAGCTTGCTTGAATCCTGATGGTGCAGTGAGCAAGGGACTCAAATCTGGGTATACCCTTCCACGCTTATGGTGGACAAAACGATTCAGAAAAGGGGGTGGTGATGGACAGAGTGTCTGAATTAAGCAGACCACTCCTACCCAGTCCAAAGATCAGGGCTTGATCCATCACCGTTATTTAGCTCACTGCACCATCCCAGCTCAGAACCTGGCTACATGCAAATTAGTCTGTCCCTGGCCCAGTGCATCATGGGAACAGGGCAGACCAAACTACCAAGCCAATTCTTATACTGGAAAGGAAACAAAGCTTCCGGGGACCGGTTTCTGGCATTACAGCCGTCTTCGGCCCGGCTTGCTTGAATCCTGATGGTGCAGTGAGCAAGGGACTCACATCTGAGTATACCCTTCCACGCTTATGGTGGACAAAACGATTCAGAAAAGGGGGTGGTGATGGACAGAGTGTCTGAATTAAGCAGACCACTCCTACCCAGTCCAAAGATCAGGGCTTGATCCATCACCGTTTTTTAGCTCACTGCACCATCCCAGCTCAGAACCTGGCTACATGCAAATTAGTCTGTCCCTGGCCCAGTGCATCATGGGAACAGGGCAGACCAAACTACCAAGCCAATTCTTATACTGGAAAGGAAACAAGCTTCCGCGGACCGGTTTCTGGCATTACAGCCCGTCTTCGGCCCGGCTTGCTTGAATCCTGATGGTGCAGTGAGCAAGGGACTCACATCTGAGTATACCCTTCCACGCTTATGGTGGACAAAACGATTCAGAAAAGGGGGTGGTGATGGACAGAGTGTCAGAATTAAGCAGACCACTCCTACCCAGTCCAAAGATCAGGGCTTGATCCATCACCGTTTTTTAGTTCACTGCACCATCCCAGCTCAGAACCTGGCTACATGCAAATTAGTCTGTCCCTGGCCCAGTGCATCATGGGAACAGGGCAGACCAAACTACCAAGCTAATTCTTATACTGGAAAGGAAACAAGCTTCCGGGGACCGGTTTCTGGCATTACAGCCGTCTTCGGCCCGGCTTGTTTGAATCCTGATCGTGCAGTGAGCAAGGGACTCACATCTGAGTATACCCTTCCACGCTTATGGTGGACAAAACGATTCAGAAAAGAGGGTGGTGATGGACAGAGTGTCTGAATTAAGCAGACCACTCCTACCCAGTCCAAAGATCAGGGCTTGATCCATCACCGTTTTTTAGCTCACTGCACCATCCCAGCTCAGAACCTGGCTACATGCAAATTAGTCTGTCCCTGGCCCAGTACATCATGGGAACAGGGCAGACCAAACTACCAAGCCAATTCTTATACTGGAAAGGAAACAAGCTTCTGGGGACCGGTTTCTGGCATTACAGCCGTCTTCGGCCCGGCTTGCTTGAATCCTGATGGTGCAGTGAGCAAGGGACTCACATCTGAGTATACCCTTCCACGCTTATGGTGGACAAAACGATTCAGAAAAGGGGGTGGTGGGGGAGGAGCCAAGATGGCCGCGGAGACGGACGTGTAGTCTCCCGGCTCCCGGAGCCTTTTTCTCCCGCACAGCCATCCTGTCCACTATCCTGCTATTGCGTACCAGTGGGATGTTTGGAAACGTTTCCTGACTCTACTGGTGTTCCTCCGATGTCCCTACCTGTTTGCTAACCTGAGGTTTCGTCGAGATACACGCCGACTCCTCTCCTTGCCCTGGACCCGGGACCCGAGATACAGCGCACCGCCTGTGTCTGCTGCAGCTGCGGGGGCTGATCGATCTGGAATGGCGCTGACATCCTGTGTTGGTCGGATGGCTCTGTGGTCGTTTACACCGGGCGCTTGTGTGGAGGTCACTGCTGGCCAGCTGGGAAGTCTACGTTACCGCCTCATCTGTGGGACTCTGAAGGTGAGCCGCGCTTTGCTCTCTCCAGTGTCGGAGGTGCCCCCGGCTACCGGGGCTCCTTCCTCGCCTCGCCTCTGCCTGTGCCGAGTGGAGAGGGACGCCTCGATATGAGCCGTCCACGACTGCGGACTTGTCCTGTTCCGAAGGGATTAATTATCACACCATAGTGCTGACCTCGCCGGCTATCCTTTGTTGTCCCTGGAGGCAGGATCAAGACGGCTGGCTTCCCAACAACTATGGCGGACGGCGCCTTGGCTCCTGCCCGGTGTACCCAGCTCGTACCCGATTGGGAAGCGGACCTGTCTACTGCACCTCGTACCGCGGGGGTAATGAATGATCAACAGACACTTACCCGTGCATCTGTGCTTCGTGCTCTTACTCGACTGCGGGTTGAGTGCCGTGCAAACTCGAGACTGTTGAGGGAGAAACTGGATGGGTTTGTGACTGGATCGTGCTATACTTTGCCTGTTTCCTCTCCTCGCTATGTCTATCAGCCTCCGCTGATCCCTGTCAGTGATACATTGTTGCCACGGGAGTGTGTGACTAAACAGCAACTTTGCGATGATACAGAGTGTGAGCTGCGATCTAACCGCCCTGGCGCTGCTACAGTGTCTCTCTCCCCGGTGCAACACTCAACCTCGCCCACGGAGTCCACGGGGCTGCTACTACACCATCCGACTATCCTTTTATACTGTGCCTATTCAATGGAGACACAGACACCTTCTACAATGCCAAGACTTATTATATTGAAAATGCAGCTCTTTCTATGTGTCGGCTCTGGTTGGGACTGGCGACGTCCATTTTGTCCCTGGACATTTCTTCATCATCGAGTGCCGCCATTTTGCCTCTTTGTTCTCACTGGGGCGGGCTTTCTCATTTTCTCCGACGGTTGTGGCCTTTCACGGGGGGTGGATACGAGGGGTCACCCAAGATCGGGCCAGGGCTAGGTGATTTCTTTAGGGTGATGGACGGATTGACGGGCGGGGACTAGGATGGGACTGCTTTTTGTCTGATTTACTCGCACATTTGAAATGACTCTCCCCACCTGCAGTTCTGCTTGCTACTTCTGTCATGCTGATGGTAATTGGGGTGGGGGATGCTTACGGGGCCGGTGGTGACCGGGAGTATGTTGAACTTACCTCCTCCCGCCTTTTCTGAGAGTTGGAGAGTGGGATGATCTTTTCTCACTCTCTATATTCTCTTTCCCACTTGGGGGTTCTCTTGGGGCTACAGGCATGCCTATTGGGGGGGGGGGGGGCGTGGCCTTCCGCTAGTATGCAGGGTGGGGGGATGGGATGTGTTTTATGTTTTCTCTTTGTTTCTATGGCCCTCTTCTTTTTCTTCTCTTCTTCTGTTTCTTTTTCTTCTACACCTCTTCGCTTCCTTTGGGGTCAGGATTTTATTAGGGAGTTTATTGTATCGTATCATTATGTGACATAGCGGTTGGTCCTAGTTCTTTGATGGTTGTCAATTGCTTTCTGACAAATGCCTTCCTCTATCACGCCTCCTTCCGGGTGCTCCTTGAATGATGATAGCTATCCTGGTCAGTGATTAGCTTTGACTCTCTTCGTAGTTTTATAATTGTACTCGACAAAATCATAAAATTAAACCTTTTTCTATCCTCATGCTATGGTTCCATGTTCCACACGATACTCTTCGCTCAGAGACAGCTTTAACGGCGTTCTGTCCTATTGGTTCTTTTTTATCCTTTTCCTATATGTCATAGCGGCCGGCCCTGAGGGGTTGTAGGCAGACGCTGTGTATTGTGCATTTTACAAATTAAGGTTTTAAAAAAAAAAAAAAAAGGGGTGTGGTGATGGACAGAGTGTCTGAATTAAGCAGACCACTCCTACCCAGTCCAAAGATCAGGGCTTGATCCATCACCGTTTTTTAGCTCACTGCACTATCCCAGCTCAGAACCTGGCTACATGCAAATTAGTCTGTCCCTGGCCCAGTGCATCATGGGAACAGGGCAGACCAAACTACCAAGCCAATTCTTTTACTGGAAAGGAAACAAGCTTCCGGGGACCGGTTTCAGGCATTACAGCCGTCTTCGGCCCGGCTTGCTTGAATCCTGATGGTGCAGTGAGCAAGGGACTCACATCTGAGCATACCCTTACACGCTTATGGTGGACAAAACGATTCAGAAAAGGGGGTGGTGATGGACAAAGTGTCTGAATTAAGCAGACCACTCCTACCCAGTCCAAAGATCAGGGCTTGATCCATCACCGTTTTTTAGCTCACTGCACCATCCCAGCTCAGAACCTGGCTACATGCAAATTAGTCTGTCCCTGGCCCAGTACATCATGGGAACAGGGCAGACCAAACTACCAAGCCAATTCTTATACTGGAAAGGAAACAAGCTTCTGGGGACCGGTTTCTGGCATTACAGCCGTCTTCGGCCCGGCTTGCTTGAATCCTGATGGTGCAGTGAGCAAGGGACTCACATCTGAGTATACCCTTCCACGCTTATGGTGGACAAAACGATTCAGAAAAGGGGGTTGTAATGGACAGAGTGTCTGAATTAAGCAGACCACTCCTACCCAGTCCAAAGATCAGGGCTTGATCCATCACCGTTTTTTAGCTCACTGCACTATCCCAGCTCAGAACCTGGCTACATGCAAATTAGTCTGTCCCTGGCCCAGTGCATCATGGGAACAGGGCAGACCAAACTACCAAGCCAATTCTTATACTGGAAAGGAAACAAGCTTCCGGGGACCGGTTTCTGGCATTACAGCCGTCTTCGGCCCGACTTGCTTGAATCCTGATGGTGCAGTGAGCAAGGGACTCACATCTGAGTATACCCTTCCACGCTTATGGTGGACAAAACGATTCAGAAAAGGGGGTGGTGATGGACAGAGTGTCTGAATTAAGCAGACCACTCCTACCCAGTCCAAAGATCAGGGCTTGATCCATCACCGTTTTTTAGCTCACTGCACCATCCCAGCTCAGAACCTGGTTACATGCAAATTAGTCTGTCCCTGGCCCAGTGCATCATGGGAACAGGGCAGACCAAACTACCAAGCCAATTCTTATACTGGAAAGGAAACAAGCTTCCGGGGACCGGTTTCTGGCATTACAGCCGTCTTCGGCCCGGCTTGCTTGAATCCTGATGGTGCAGTGAGCAAGGGACTCACATCTGAGTATACCCTTACACGCTTATGGTGGACAAAACGATTCAGAAAAGGGGGTGGTGATGGACAGAGTGTCTGAATTAAGCAGACCACTCCTACCCTGTCCAAAGATCAGGGCTTGATCCATCACCGTTTTTTAGCTCACTGCACCATCCCAGCTCAGAACCTGGCTCCATGCAAATTAGTCTGTCCCTGGCCCAGTGCATCATGGGAACAGGGCAGACCAAACTACCAAGCCAATTCTTATACTGGAAAGGAAACAAGCTTCCGGGGACCGGTTTCTGGCATTACAGCCGTCTTCGGCCCGGCTTGCTTGAATCCTGATGGTGCAGTGAGCAAGGGACTCACATCTGAGTATACCCTTCCACACTTATGGTGGACAAAACGATTCAGAAAAGGGGGTGGTGATGGACAGAGTGTCTGAATTAAGCAGACCACTCCTACCCAGTCCAAAGATCAGGGCTTGATCCATCACCGTTTTTTAGCTCACTGCACCATCCCAGCTCAGAACCTGGCTACATGCAAATTAGTCTGTCCCTGGCCCAGTGCATCATGGGAACAGGGCAGACCAAACTACCAAGCCAATTCTTATACTGGAAAGGAAACAAGCTTCCGGGGACCGGTTTCTGGCATTACAGCCGTCTTCGGCCCGGCTTGCTTGAATCCTGATGGTGCAGTGAGCAAGGGACTCACATCTGAGTATACTGTTCCACGCTTATGGTGGAAAAAACGATTCAGAAAAGGGGGTGGTGATGGACAGAGTGTCTGAATTAAGCAGACCACTCCTACCCAGTCCAACGATCAGGGCTTGATCCATCACCGTTTTTTAGCTCACTACACCTTCCCAGCTCAGAACCTGGCTACATGCAAATTTGTCTGTCTCTGGCCCAGTGCATCATGGGAACAGGGCAGACCAAACTACCAAGCCAATTCTTATACTGGAAAGGAAACAAGCTTCCGGGGACCGGTTTCTGGCATTACAGCCGTCTTCGGCCCGGCTTGCTTGAATCCTGATGGTGCAGTGAGCAAGGGACTCACATCTGAGTATACCCTTCCACGCTTATGGTGGACAAAACGATTCAGAAAAGGGGGTGGTGATGGACAGAGTGTCTGAATTAAGCAGACCACTCCTACCCAGTCCAAAGATCAGGGCTTGATCCATCACCGTTTTTTAGCTCACTGCACCTTCCCAGCTCAGAACCTGGGTACATGCAATTTAGTCTGTCCCTGGCCCAGTGCATCATGGGAACAGGGCAGACCAAACTACCAAGCCAATTCTTATACTGGAAAGGAAACAAGCTTCCGGGGACCGGTTTCTGGCATTACAGCCGTCTTCGGCCCGGCTTGCTTGAATCCTGATGGTGCAGTGAGCAAGGGACTCACATCTGAGTATACCCTTCCACGCTTATGGTGGACAAAACGATTCAGAAAAGGCAGTGGTGATGGACAGAGTGTCTGAATTAAGCAGACCACTCCTACCCAGTCCAAAGATCAGGGCTTGATCCATCACCGTTTTTTAGCTCACTGCACCATCCCAGCTCAGAACCTGGCTACATGCAAATTAGTCTGTCCCTGGCCCAGTGCATCATGGGAACAGGGCAGACCAAACTACCAAGCCAATTCTTATACTGGAAAAGAAACAAGCTTCCGGGGACCAGTTTCTGGCATTACAGCCGTCTTCGGCCCGGCTTGCTTGAATCCTGATCGTGCAGTGAGCAAGGGACTCACATCTGAGTATACCCTTCCACGCTTATGGTCTGCCCTGTTCCCATGAGGCACTGGGTCAGAATAATTTGCATATAGCCAGGTTCTGAACTGGGGTGATGCAGTGAGCTAAATAACGGTGATGGATCAAGCCCTGATCTCTTGACTGGGTAAGAGTGATCTGCTTAATTCAGACACTCTGTTCATCACCACCCCCTTTTTTAATTGTTTTTGGCCACCACAAGTGTGGCAGGGTATACTCAGACATGTGTCCCTTGCTCACTGCACCACCAGGACTCAAGCAAGCCGGGCCGACAACGGCTGAAATGCCAGAAACCGGTCCCCGGAAGCTTTTCTCCTTTCCGGTGAATAATTGGCTTGGTAGTTTGGTCTGCCCTGTTCCCATGAGGCACTGGGTCAGACTAATTTGCATACAGCCAGGTTCTGAACTGGGGTGATGCAGTGAGCTAAATAACGGTGATGGATCAAGCCCTGATCTCTTGACTGGGTAAGAGTGATCTGCTTAATTCAGACACTCTGTTCATCACCACCCCCTTTTTGAATCGTTTTTGGCCACCACAAGTGTGGTAGGGTATACTCAGACATGAGTCCCTTGCTCACTGCACCACCAGGATTCAAGCAAGCCGGGCCGACGACGGCTGAAATGCCAGAAACCGGTCCCCGGAAGCTTGTCTCCTTTCCGGTGAAGAATTGGCTTGGTAGTTTGGTCTGCCCTGTTCCCATGAGGCACTGGGTCAGACTAATTTGCATATAGCCAGGTTCTGAACTGAGGTGATGCAGTGAGCTAAATAACGGTGATGGATCAAGCCCTGATCTCTTGACTGGGTAAGAGTGATCTGCTTAATTCAGACACTCTGTTCATCACCACCCCCTTTTTGAATCGTTTTTGGCCACCACAAGTGTGGCAGGGTATACTCAGACATGAGTCCCTTGCTCACTGCACCACCAGGATTCAAGCAAGCCGGGCCGACGACGGCTGAAATGCCAGAAACCGGTCCCCGGAAGCTTGTCTCCTTTCCGGTGAAGAATTGGCTCGGTAGTTTGGTCTGCCCTGTTCGCATGAGGCACTGGGTCAGACTAATTTGCATATAGCCAGGTTCTGAACTGGGGTGATGCAGTGAGCTAAATAACGGTGATGGATCAAGCCCTGATCTCTTGACTGGGTAAGAGTGATCTGCTTAATTCAGACACTCTGTTCATCACCACCCCCTTTTTGAATCACTACTGTGTCTGAGCAGCAATACATGCATGCACTCACAAGTCACAAACCCATTTAGTCTGCTTACCGCTAGTTTGCTGCTGCTCCCCTCTCAACCGGGCGGAAAGGTCAGGATGTGTCACAGCTATGATACGGAGCATTAGAGGGGTGATGGTACGTCCTGCAAGGCGGCCTGCCAGGTGTGGGCGGTGTGTGACCGCCCTGTGTATTGATGTTACCCCAGCATGGATGGCCATGGCCGGTCACCCACCGCCGGGCGTGGGCAGTCACCTACCTCCGGGTGCAGGTGGTCACCCACCGCCGGGTGCGGGCGATGGGTGACCGCCCTGTGTATTGATGTTACCCTGGCATGGATGGCCAAGGCGGTCACCCACCGCTGGGCGTGGGCGGTCACCCACCGCCGGGTGCGGGCGGTCACCCACCGCTGGGTGCGGGTGGTGACCCACCGGCAGTGCGGGCGGTGGGTGACCACCAAGTGTATTGATGTTACCCTGGCATGGATGGCCATGGCCAGTCACCCACCACTGGGTGCGGGCAATCACCCACCACCAGGTGCGGGCGGTGTGTGACCACCCGCACCTGGTGGTGGGTGACCGGCGGTGGGTGACCGGCCATGGCCATCCATGCCAGGGTAACATCAATACACATGGCGGTCACCCACCGCCGGGTGCGGGCGGTGGGTGACCGCCTGCACCCGCCAGTGGGTGACCGGAGGTGGATGACCGGCCATGGCCATCCATGCCAGGGTAACATCAATACACAGGGCGGTCACCCACCGCCAGCACCCGGCGGTGGGTGAACAGCCATGGCCATCCATGCCAGGGTAACATCAATACACAGGGTGGTCACCCACCGCCTGCACCCGGCGGTGGGTGACCACCGAAACCTGGCGGGAGGTGACCGCCTGCACCCGGCGGTCTGCAGTGGGTGCTGCTATGTGACTGAAAGGGGGGATATCAACTGCCATTTCCACTTGCACATTCAAGTGGGTGACCACCCGTCCGCACCCAGCAGTAGGTGACCGGCCATGGCCATCCATGCCAGGGTAACATCAATACACAGGGCGGTCACCCACCATCAACACCCGGTGGTGGGTGACCGCCCACACCCGGCGGTGGGTGACCGCCCGCACCCGGCGGTGGGTGACCAGAGGTGGGTGACCGGCCATGGCCATCCATGCCAGGGTAACATCAATACAATGGGCGGTCACCCACCGCCAGCACCCAGTGGTGGGTGACCAGCCATGGCCATCCATCGCGCAGCGGGCGTGTCCTCGCGTGGCCGGAGTCGTGCCAGAGTCCTGCCCGTCTGCGCCCGTCCGCGTTAAGGACGCGCGGGACGTGGCGGGCTCTGGGCTGCTTCTGTCTCCCTGCACTGCTGCCATGCTTACGTATTCTAGGGAGCGCCTGTTTTCCATCGGCAAGGTGAGCGGTCATTGCACTCTACAGCCCGTTCATCCTTTATGCGGCCCTTACCGCTGTCCCTGTAATGGTTTTGCGCTTGACCCACCGCAGCTCCTCTCTCGGCTTTGTCCCTCTGCCGTTCGGCACAATAGGGGGCTACCGCCCTCATTGCGGATTCTGAATCTTAACGTCAGGTCGATCCTTAAACACCAACAGAATGTGTACGACCTGATTGAAAATGAAGCCCCGGATATTTTAGCCTTAACTGAAACATGGCTTCAGGAGGCCGACACTGCCATTCCCAATCTTGTCTGCCCTCCCGGCTACTCTATGTATATTGCGAATAGGCTATCCAGAGGCGGGGGTATAGCCCTGATAGTGAGATCTAGCTTTTCCTGTGTGTGGACCATTCTTAAGATCGCTGGCTGTGAAAGTGCCTCTTTTAAAGTCTCTGTCAGCCCAGAATTTACACTCTCTGGGATGGTGGTGTACCGTCCGCCGGGCAGTGATGTAGCGTTTAGGAATGCTTTTCCGGACACTGTCGCCACCTTGGTCACGGACTGTGCCAATTTTTCCATTCTGGGCGATTTAAATTTGCATTTCGATGCCCCATCCTGTCTGACAGCGCGTAGTATTCTTACGGACTTAGAGGCTTTTCAACTTTCTCAGCTGGTCTCTCAGCCCACTCATTCCGGGGGGCATATTCTTGACCCTTTTTTCACCAACTTGACCGAGGCTAAAGTCACGTCGGTGGCTCCCGTAGAGTGGTCCGACCATTCTTTGGTATCCATCTACTGCCCTATGACTTCCAACATTTCCACCTCCTCAGCCAAGCAGGTACCCAGGAGACCCTGGAGTAAACTCAGGCTGTATGACTTTTACCATCTTTTGTCAGTGGAACCTTTGGGCCCTTTCAATAACGTAGAGGAGGGGTATGATCTCTTCTGCGCTTGGCTCACCAGGGCTCTGGATGTCTTGATACCTGTTGCAACTATGAAGATCAATCCTCGAGTGTCAAGTCCCTGGTATGATGACGCTTTGCGCGCTCTGAAGGGAGCCTGTAGACGGGCGGAGAGGGCCTGGCGGAAGACATATGGGGCTGAGCTAAAAGCTACTTATGTCGCGTCCGTCAAGCGCTATCACCGGGCTATCTGTCGTGCCCGAGCGGCATTCTATGCCGAGGAGTTCCGGAACAGCACCAACCCGTCGAAGGCCATCTTCAAGGCGGTGAAAGATCTTATGTCTAAGCGGTCTATCTCTACGGCTGAGAGCTCTGTCGCACACTGTGAGTCCCTCGCTTCCTATTTCTTGGGTAAAGTCCAGTCTATATATCGGACTTTCCCGAGTACGGGTATAGCGTTGGGTAGCCCTAAGGAGACACCCTACCAGCCCGCTCCCCTCACTCTTCCCCCTCTCACCCTGGAAGGGTTTGACAAACTTGCTACGCAAGTTAAATCTGGGTCCCCTTCCGATCCAGTGAGGCCTGCGCTCTTTCGAGATCAGACCTTTGTGGGGCGTGTGGCTATACGCTCTCTTGTCAATCTCTCTCTAGAGACTGGGGTTGTTCCCATCAGCTGGAAGCAGGCGGTGGTGTCTCCGATTATTAAAAAGCCATCTCTTGACCCGTCTAAGCCGGAAAGCTACCGTCCCATCTCGCTGCTGCCCTGGCCAGCTAAGTTGACAGAGGCCCATGTCAATCTGGCCCTGTCTGAACACTTAGCCCGGTCCAATGCCCTCGATCCCACACAGAATGGATTCCGTGCTGGCCACAGCACGGAGACTGCCCTTCTGGTGATGGTGGAACATCTCCGTGCAAGGCTGGATGCTGGACAGACGTCGGCGCTGATCTTGTTAGATCTCAGCGCCGCATTCGATACTGTGTCGCACAGCATCCTCCTTGGGCGGCTCGAGGAGATTGGTATCGGTGGCCAGGCGCTACAATGGTTCCGCTCCTTCCTAGACAACCGCTCCTTCTGTGTTGCCATCCCTCCCTTCAAGTCCGGGTTCCAGCCTCTGGCCATGGGGGTTCCGCAGGGATCCTCACTGAGTCCCACGTTGTTCAATCTCTACGTGAGACCGCTGGCTGATGTCGCTAGGCAGTGGGGCCTAACCATGGTCTCATATGCCGACGACACACAGCTGGCGGTTACTCTCAGCGGGGATGCGGAACAGGATGCCCCTAGGTTTCAGTCCGGCCTGAAGGCGGTGGCCAGCTGGTTGACAGGTAACTGTCTCCAGCTTAATGCCACAAAAACAGAGGTGATGGTTGTCGGGAAGGGAGTGGAGCTTTGGGGCGATCAGTGGTGGCCCTCGGAGCTTGGCCCCACTCCGACCCCAGTGTCGGAGGTGAAGAATCTCGGGGTCTGGCTAGACGCTGGTCTCACTTTCATAGGGCACACCAAAAAAATCGCGGCCTGTTGCTTCGGTCTCCTAAGAGGGCTTAGGCCGGTGCTTAAGTTTTTCGACGCCCCGACCAGACAGCTTGTGGTCCAGGCAACTATCATCTCACGCCTGGACTACGCCAGCTCTTTGCTGGCGGGGGCTAACCAGGCCGAGCTAACTCGTCTGCAGCGGGTGCAGAACGCCGCGGCGAGAGCTATTGTTGGACTTCCTAAGTTCTCCCCGGTGTCTCATGTCATCCGCTCCCTGCACTGGCTCCCGGTCAGGAAGCGTATTCTCTTCAAGGTCCTGTGTCTGACCTTCAAAATCCTTAGAGGCATAGGCCCTGAGATCTTGGCCAACTCTATCTCCTTCTATGTCCCTACCCGCAACCTTCGATCGCAAGGTCAGGCCCTTGCTGTTGTCCCCAGATTTAGGCTCAGCAGGATGGGTGGCCGTTCCTTCAGGGTGAGAGCTGCGTTAATCTGGAACACACTCCCTGTTGAAATTCGGCAAATAGAGGACTTGCTGTCGTTTCGTAGAGCCATAAAAACTTTTCTATTTTAGCCCCCTTGGTTCAGCACTTTTTTGTTGCTTTTCGCCTTGTTGTGTTATGTTTGCTCCGTGTCTCTGCACCAGGATGCTCCTTCGCTGGAGTCGCTGCGCGCATAATAAATTGTTATAACATAACATAACATAACATAACATAACATGCCAGGGTAACATCAATACACAGGGTGGTCACCCACTGCCCGCACCCGGTGGTGGGTGACCGCCCACACCCGGCGGTGGGTGACCGCCTGCACCCGGTGGTGGGTGACTGCCCACTCCCGGCGGTCTGCGTGGGTGCTGCAATGTGACTGAAACGTGGGATATCAACCACCATTTCCACTTGCACATTCAAGTGGGTGACCGCCCGCCCGCACCCAGCGGTGGGTGACCGGCCATGGCCATCCATGCCAGGTTAACGTCAATACACAGGGCGGTCACCCACCGCCCGCACCCGGTGTTGTGTGTGCACGTCCATGTGTGTCTGTGTGGATGCTTGTCCACACATGGGCCCCCAATCATGTGATGTTGTCTGTTCTTTCAAAATGTTTGCATTTACCATTGGACATGTTTGCACACAGGATTTTGTTTGTGGGTGAACATTGTGTGTGTAGTTAGCTGTAGTGCCTTATATTTCGGTCACGTCAAACATACAATCAGTGTCTGCAACATGCATTATTTGTATTGTTTTGGTCAAGATGTGATAGTGTGGCACAGCTGTGCGGTGTTGGTCAATTGACATCTGCTCCCATCTACTCCCACACAGGAGGGCTCCAAATGTGCATCGACCATACACTGTGCTGGAGGACATGGTTGAAGAGGAGGTAATCCTCGAATTCTGGTTTGACCGACTGACATTGCAGGACCTTGTAGCCCAATTGGCACCTCATCTGCAGCCACGCAGGCCATATCCAGGAGCAATTACACCCACAGCAAAGGTGATGGCGGCACTTCACTTCTTCGTGACAGGCACTTTCCAGTACACAGTTGTTCATGCCGGGGGGATATCCCAATCCATGTTCAGCATGGTACTGCGTGATGTGCTGGAAGCCATGATGCGTTACAAGGATGATTACATCCATTTCCCATGTCCGGCAGAGCTAGCTGCAGTGAAAGGTGACTTCTGTGCCCTGGGCCAGATTCCAAACGTAGTGCGTTCCATTGATGGCACACATATTGGTCTGATTCCACCCCAGGCACGTGAGCCCATCTATCGCAATCGGAAGCACTACCATTCTATCAATGTGCAAGTGGTGTTCCTGGCTGACAACATCATCTCCCATGTGTGTGCCATATTTCCCGGGTCCGCACATGACTCCCACATCTTGCGGAGCAGCATTGTCCCCCAACTGATGGCTAATCAGTGTCAAGAACGTGCGTGGCTTGTAGGTGAGTGTGCTGTGATGACTACTGTGTTGTATGTGTGGCAGCCTGTTCCCACCAATCCTGGTAATGATATATGTGTCTGTCATCCCCCCACCTAGGTGACTATGCGTACCCAAACCGCTCGTGGCTGCTAAGCCCCCTACGGAATCCTACTACCCCAGGTGAAATGCGCTATAATGAGGCCCATGGGAAGACAAGTCGGGTGGTGGAACGTACATTTGGACTGCTGAAGTCTAGGTTTTGCTGCCTGGATAAAACCGGAGGGGCCCTGCCATACTCACCGGCAAAGTATGCAAAATAGTGATTGCCTGCTGCATGCTCCACAACCTGGCCTTACGCAAGAATATTGAACTGATCATGGACCCTGCAGACCAACAGGTTGCTCCGCCTCCCATACCACCCATGTCCAGTGATGAGGATAGTGGTGAGGAAGAAGGTGTGGACCAGAGGCGTCAGCTCATTGCTCGCTACTTTAATTGAATGTGAGTAACTACCTCTTGTGCTGCTGTTCAATGCGTGACGTATGTCTGATGGTGATGGGTGGATTTGGGGTGTGAATGCTGCCTGTTATGTTCTGTTTGCACATGGGTGTGGGACATTGTGTACGAGCAATCCTCCCTGATGTGTGTCCCATGATCCACTTACTTTGAGATGCTTGTGGGATGTGGGATGTTGCAGTACGTTGTTGTGTGATGGGTGTGATTCAGTTTCCTGACCTGTGCTTGTTGTTCTCTGATTGTTCATAGGTCACTCTCACAGAGCCATGATTCCAAACAACATTAATCCCTGCACCTGGTGATGACAACAACTGAGACAAACCTGTGTTTCAACATGGAGTTCACACAGCCTTGAGTGTTTCCGTGATTTTTTTTTACAGGGTGTGGATTACTGTTAGTGCATATTTACAAATAGGTGTTGGGGGGAAGTGTGAGTTGAACCACCTCCCTGTCAGTGGCCTAAGGTGATGGTGGCGATGGTGTTGGTGCCCTGTCCCGCTGGCCAGTTGGGGGAGAGGGAGGTGGTGTTGGTGCCCTGTCACGCTGGCCACTTGGGAGAGGGGGAGGGGGAGGTGGTGTTGGTGCCCTGTCCCACTGGCCACTTGGGGGAGGGGGAGGTGGTGTGGCGCGGGATAACCACTCCCTCCAAAGAGCTGTTTGCTGTCCCATGAGGTCAACAATTTGTCCCATTCGGGTGTCCATGGACCGCAACAGCTGGCAGGTCTGTAGCGAGTCTTGGTGTGCCCGATCCGCCTGTGCCTGCGACCGCTCGTAGGAGGCTTGCACTCTGGCAATGGCATCCAGGGTCTCGGTCCCAGGATGAGCTGGGTGTTGTTCCCGACCTCGCCTTGCACCTGCACTCCTGTTTGAGAGCTGTGGCCTCACCTGTGTCCTCCCCCGTCCACTCTCCCTGCTAGCCTGAGATGTTGATGGCCCATCATCGGACGATGGGTCAGGCAGGGTGGCACTGGCAGGAGTGGTGGTGGTGGTGGTAGCTGCACAGCTCACAATGGCAGGTGTTGGTGTTGTTACACTGGCCAAGGTGGTGGAGGCAGGGATGTCCTGGGAGCCTGATGGCCCTGGGAGTGTGCCAGCATCGTCCTCTGCACCCGAGGTGTCCATGGAATCTTCACCGGAGAGCCCTGGTTGTGAGGGGGGCGACTGGTGCTGGTGGTTGCTGGTTTCGCCTGTCAAGTTGCGATCACCTGAGGGACAAGAATTTAAGAATCAATGCTGTGGACATGACAGGTTTGTTGTTGTGACATTACAAATGTCTAGGGAATCAGGACATGGTTGTTGGTGTCATCATGTTGGTGTGGTAGACAGTACTGGGCATTATGGTGGTGTGGAGACAATACTTGGATATGTGTGGCCCGGTCCTGCTATTGGATGGTGCCCCTGTGAAGAAGGCTAACTACCTGTAAGTTTGAAGGGGGAGATGCACTGGTCAACAAATGGTGGGCGGACTCCATCTTGCTCTGGGATGGGACATGGGTCCTGTTGGGCGTTGTAGTGCTGGCAACCCCCACCCTCCCTGTGGACATGGGGGCCTGTTGGGAGTTGAAGTGCTGGACCCACCCCCCCCACCGACCCCTACTGTCCCTGTGGACATGGGGGCCTGTTGGGAGTTGTAGTGCTGGAAACATCCCCCCACCCACCCCCACCCTCCCTCTGGACATAGGGGCCTGTTGGGAGTTGTGGTGTTAGCTGCTTTGACAACATGCAAGCCTGGGAACGTTGGTGGCAACATTTGTGGTTGATCATGGTGGGTGCATTTGAGCCCTGGACTTCACATTTGGGTGACTGTGTGGTCCACATGCATGGATTGGAGCCTGGGAGATGTGTCTTGGCAGTTGTGCAAGGCAGACCATGACAGTGTGATAGTGGTCATTGGTTTGTACTTACCAGCCTCAAGTCCCTCTTCTATTCCTTCCAGGCTCTCAGAGTGCAGTATGCCCAGCACCTTCTCCTCCCATTCGGAACATGGTATAGGCTCCAGGGAAGTGCCGCCGCCAGTTGGTTGTGCCCGCAGGTGGTTCTTGGCCCTGATGCCTTTCACCCTTGCCTTGAGGTCGTGCCACCGCCTCTGGATCTCGTGTTTGGTGCGTGACACGGTCCCTGAAGCATTCACTCTGGTCACTATCCTGTCCCGCATGGTAGTTTTAGTTGCCAAGGGTGTCTGATGGACTAGGGTACCGAACAGATGTGGTTCAACACGGATGATTTCATCCACCATGACCTTCAACTCACTCTCTGTGAACTTGGGGTTTTTCTTGGGTGCCATTGTGTGTGATGTGCAAGGTGTTGGTGGGGTGGGGTGGGGTATGCAGGTGTGTGGTATGTAGGGATTGTGTTGTGGGGGTTTGTGTGGTGAGTGTGTTGGTGTGCAGGTTGTATGTGTGTTTGTGTGTGTCTGCTGTGTGTGCTATTCTGCCTCTTTCTTCCAGCTGTGCTGTGATGCAAAAGATTGTGGTAATGGGAGGGATTCATTTTATACTCTGTGTGGTGGTTGTGTCCAATGGTTGTTGTCAGTCAGAAGTTCTGTGGGCGTGGTGACTTGGGTGCTCTTGTTTGTGGTGGTGGGGGGGGCATTGGGGCGTGTAGTTGTTGGGGGTGGGTGTTTCAGGTGGGTGTGTGTCCTGTTTTTTGTGTTTTTTATTTACTTCCGTCCGCCATTTTTTAATTGGTTTGACGGCAGGGGTGATGTTCGTTTGGTCCTTCTGCAGTCATACTCGGTTTGGCAGTGCTTTTTTTCTGCGGCAGTCGAGGAAGGTGGTGAGTTCCGTTGGGATGGTGGGGTTATCCTAATCGTGCGGCCGGACCCTCCCCAGGTCTGGCGGCGGTTGGGCTTGTTACTGCGGTCAATGCGTCCACGGCGGACGGTGTTTCTGTAGTACCGTCCGCTTGCGGCCGTCTTTGATGTGATCCATCCGCCGCGGTCGGTGTGTGATGACAGAAATATCCTAATCACTACCGCGAATTATCCGCGGTGCGGTCGGGAGTATTTTTGGCGCGACCATGGCGGACGGAACCCGTTTCCGTCCGCCATCCTAATAGGCCTCTTAGTACTTTTGTCTCCAAGACTTCCAATGCACGGGTTTACCACATATCAATATCATCTTATTATGCCATAGTGTAGATTTGAAAAAAAGAATCTAAATCCATAGGGGTTAGAGATGAGTTGGATTCCAAACTTTTGCATGTGTATTTAAGCATAGGAGTAGACAGGGATTGGGGTTTGCTTAAAATGATACATATTCTTGGAGTGTTCAAGTTCAACCCATAAAGGAGAATAGCTTAAAGACTCAGCCAGCCATCTTGAGGATTGACGGAGTAAAAAGGACTTTTGATGAATGCGAAAGTCAGGAAAATTGACACCACCTTCTGATTTTGGACGTGTTAGCTTTGACAGTGAACATAGGTGATTTTTTATTATTCCATAAAAAGGAGGATAACACAGAATTTATTTTCTTTAAATATTTTTAAGAAGTACATAATGGAATATTAGAAATTGTATACAATATTATAGGAGTCAACATCATTTTTAGAGTATCTAAACGATCCCACCAGGGTAAGTATAGGGGAGGCCATTTGGCAGTCAATGTGGACATTTTTTGAATACTATTATCCCTACAACCAGAGATTGTATTCGGGATGGAAGGAGCGAAATGTAAACGTAAATATTTGATATGTTATGTTATGGGTTGAGACACTAAAACCACCTTTAAAAGTGTATTTTGTTAAAGGTAATATTTCACATTTGTCCCCAGAAGCAAAGGAATCAACTTATTTAGGAATGCAGGAATAGAGGACTGAGGCTGTGAAATAAATAATAATACATTGTCAGCCTATGCTGCGATTTTATGAGAGTATCATGAAAATCAAATCCATGTATTTCGTGATTCTGTCGGATCTTGGACAAAAAAGGCTCTAGGGCTAAATTAAATAGGAATGGAGACAAACAGCAACCTTGATGGACACCTCTCCCTAGGTAAAATATTGCGATGCATTGCCATTTGCCCATATTGCAGCTCATTGAGTAGAGTAAAGAATGGATATTACAGATATAGTTTTATGTCCAAAACCAAACCACTTAAGTGTATGGAAAAGCTCAGGCCATTCCACTCTGTCGAACGCTTTTTCCACGTCTAAGGCTATTGCTGCTAAAGAGGGAGGTAGCTTGGAAGATTTGCAAAAAAATAGGCGAGTATTATCAGTGATGAAGCGGCTCTGAATAAATCCAGATTGTTCCTTTCCTAATAATTTAAGTAAATAGGATGATAAACGTATGTCCAAAGCTTTTGAATTTTTTTTGCAGTCAATGTTACCTAAAGAGATAGTCCGGAAAATGTTACAATATTGTTAGTCCCGTCCTTCCTTGGGAATAAGACAAATTAAGGCATCAGTATTTTTGCCGCGACCATGGCGGACGGAACCCGTTTCCGTCCGCCATCCTAATAGGCCTCTTAGTACTTTTTACTCCAAGACTTCCAATGCATGGGTTTACCACATATCAATATCATCTTATTATGCCATAGTGTAGATTTGAAAAAATAATCTAAATCCGTAGGGGTTAGAGATGAGTTGGATTCCAAACTTTTGCATGTGTATTTAAGTATAGGAGTAGACAGGGATTGGGGTTTGCTTAAAAGGATACATATTCTTGGAGTGTTCAAGTTCAACCCATAAAGGAGAATAGCTTAAAGACTCAGCCAGCCATCTTGAGGATTGACGGAGTAAAAAGGACTTTTGATGAATGCGAAAGTCAGGAAAATTGACACCACCTTCTGATTTTGGACGTGTTAGCTTTGACAGTGAACATAGGTGATTTTTTATTATTCCATAAAAATGAGGATAACACAGAATTTATTTTCTTTAAATATTTTGAAGAAATACATAATGGAATATTAGAAATTGTATACAATATTATAGGAGTCAACATCATTTTTAGAGTATCTAAACGATCCCACCAGGGTAAGTATAGGGGAGGCCATTTGGCAGTCAATGTGGACATTTTTTGAATACTATTATCCATACAACCAGAGATTGTATTTGGGATGGAAGGAGCAAAATGTAAACGTAAATATTTGATATGTTATGTTATGGGTTGAGACACTAAAACCACCTTTAAAAGTGTATTTTGTTAAAGGTAATATTTCACATTTGTCCCTATTTAGCTTATATCTGGAGACAGAAGCAAAGGAATCAACTTATTTTAGGAATGCAGGAATAGAGGACTGAGGCTGTGAAATAAATAATAATACATTGTCAGCCTATGCTGCGATTTTATGAGAGTATCATGAAAATCAAATCCATGTATTTCGTGATTCTGTCGGATGTTGGACAAAAAAGGCTCTAGGGCTAAATTAAATAGGAATGGAGACAAACAGCAACCTTGATGGACACCTCTCCCTAGGTCAAAATATTGCGATGCATTGCCATTTGCCCATATTGCAGCTCATTGAGTAGAGTAAAGAATGGATATTACAGATATAGTTTTATGTCCAAAACCAAACCACTTAAGTGTATGGAAAAGCTCAGGCCATTCCACTCTGTCGAACGCTTTTTCCACGTCTAAGGCTATTGCTGCTAAAGAGGGAGGTAACTTGGAAGATTTGCAAAAAAATAAGCGAGTATTATCAGTGATGAAGCGGCTCTCAATAAATCCAGATTGTTCCTTTCCTAATAATTTAAGTAAATAGGATGCTAAACGTATGTCCAAAGCTTTTGAATTTTTTTTGCAGTCAATGTTACCTAAAGAGATAGTCCGGAAAATGTTACAATATTGTTAGTCCCGTCCTTCCTTGGGAATAAGACAAATTAAGGCATCTGAAAAAGATCCAGCGGACCTGGCTGAATGTAAAAAGAAATCTAAAAGATTGTATAATTTAGGAAGTAACAATTGTGCAAAATGTGAAAAAAACTCAATGGTAAATCCACCTGGTCCTGGTGCTTTGTCTTTTTTGAGTGTCTGTAAGGCATTAAGTAGTTCTTTTTGCGATAAGTCAGACTCCAAGAGTGTAAAATCCGATCGGGTATCAGAGGGTTTCTGGACACCGGAAAGGAACTGAGAAATATGATTTTGTGAGGTAGGGATTTCTGATGTGAAAAGTGTCTTGTTAAAGTGAAGAAATTCATTCAGGATTTTGTAGCCTTTAAATTTCAATGTATGTTGCTCATCCATTATAGAATCTATATTAAGTTTCTTATTTTTAACTTTCAGGTAGTTAGCTAATAATGTCCCCGCTTTGTTTTGGCCACCATAAAATTTCGCACTGGATTTTAATAAATATGTTCATGCGTTATCTGACGATTCCTTAATAAATTGAAGTTTAGCATTCATAAGTACAGTTAAATAATCCTTTGATTATGAAGAATAATAGCAATTCTCCAATTTCTTTATCTTGGTTAAAATGGAATTAGCTAGGTTGAGCGAAAGTTTGTGCTTCTTGGAAACATAACCAATGATAACATCTCTAGCTGCTGCTTTAAAAGGAACCCATACAACAACAAAAAGGTATGGTATCAGATTGATTGAATAAAAAGTACTCATTTGAAAAGGAAATAAAAGAGGAAGTAAATGTTGGAACCAAACTTTTGGGTGTATTAGATTTTTGTAAAATATCAAGTTGGATGATGGTAGGAGCATGATCGGATATTAAAATAGATCCACAATCTGCAGCTATTAATGATTGGGAGACATTATGAGAAATAAAAAAAATGTCTAATCGAGATTGAGTGTGATGGGTTGGAGAATAGTAAGTATATTCTCTTGTACTAGGGTTGCAGAGCCTCCAAGCATCAATAAGTTTGTATTGTTTAATAGTCTGGAGAAAAAGTTTAAGGTCCTTATGGGGGACAAAAGAGACCATTGAGTTATGGTCTAAAAAAGGGTCTATAACTTGATTGCAATCTCCTGCAAAAATGAAGTTATCATCAATACAATGTGTAATTTGTTGAGTCAGGGAAGTCCAAAAAGAGGGATCCCCATTGGTGGGAGCATATATATTAAGTAAAGAAATCAGAGAATTGCCAATCAGCAACTTGGTAAGTAACCATCATTCATCACTGTCAGAACATTGGGAAAGTAATTTAACAGTAAGTGATTTATGACAAAGTTAAAACCCCATTCCGTTTACCATCCCCTGGAGAGAAAAAGACCTCCCCTACCCAACTTCTTTTCAATTTTAAAGATTCCTCTGTTGTTGCAAGCTGCTAGAGTTGTAGTTGCAAGTTGTAAGTTGCAACTTCAACTCTGGCAGCTTGCTGGCGCCATTCTAAAATGGTTACAAAGTTAGATTCAAGTCAGGCACCTGACATAACCTTTGGGCCAAAAATTCAACCTCAACAGGAAGCACTTACAGATATAAATAAAGCAGGTGCCCGAGTTGAAGCTCAAATTCAGTAACGTTTTAATCAGCCCAAAACATTAGTGAGCACGGTCGAGGCTGGGCAAGTGTGCTTTAACCCCATATCTGCCGTCGAAAATTAGCTGTAATACTCGAGGGAGGCCTTTGAATCCATGAGTTTCTCGAGCACAATCCTTGTGTAGTTCCTGTGACCAGGAGGCTGCTTTCTCCGCACCTGCTGCCCTGCTCGCTCTCTGACCCTTTATACACAAGAGGCATGTTGACAGGCATAGAAGCCCCGCACCACACACTAGCGGTATCAAACGTCTTCCCGCCCTTTCCCAACTAGGATGGACAGCTCACTCGAGGGACCTCGGCGCCTTTTGGCACGGTGGCAAAGTTACAGGCACACATGGTCAGTGGAGACAAATCATCTGGCCCTTTACGCAGCTGCAGTGTAGGAAAAGCACTATACATATACCCGATGGGTAGCACTTACTGGATTAGCCAGTAGAAAGTACTCCAGTGCAAATCGCAAAAAAATCCACGATTTCGCTAGAAAATCCACGAATTTGCTGATTTTTTGCGATTTCGCATGAATTCACGGGCCGCAGATCCGCAAAATTTGCCCATACTTAATAAATAGTTCTCCTCACGTATATTGCAGGCAAAGAACCATCAGCACAAAATGGCGGCTGCAGCCAGCAATCCGCGAAGCTTGAGGTGACAGTTAGAAATAAGCTGAGTTCCAGTCTGAAAATTGCTCGAAAGATCCAGTTATGTCTGCTCATCTTTCGCTCCTCGCCGCAACTCGCCAAAGTCCTTAAAACGGCATTAAACTAGATGCGTCCGCATCGACCCGAGGAACTTCACTCGGAGACCGTCATCCGCCGTCAGCGCCAAGCCACACCCCCTTGTCTTTTTCTTTTTTAATTAAGTTCATGGTCAATTAATGTTCCATTACAGTAACTGATGTGTGTTTGACTCAGTCTCTGATGAACCACTGTATCAACATGCATGATTTAGCTGAGGTCACTTTGGCATAATGGTTTACCCTTGTTTTTCTAAACTACATACATTTGTGAATAAATGAATGACAATATAATTGTAGGGCACAACTGCTGCTTCAGGGGAAGCATCCTGGCACTTGCGTGAGACACTTAAGATCAAAAGGTTATAGCTCGCCAAACAGGACTGTTTTCAGCTGTGCTTTGACTAGGCTTTCACTGGAAATGGTAGGGAGGGAGGGTGGGAGAGTGGGAGAGTGTTCCAGGGACCGGGAGCCAACACTGAGAAGGACCTTACTCCTGATCTGACTTTATGGAATCTGGGGATGAGGAGAAGGTTATAGTTGGAAGGGCGAGGTGCCCTTGGGGGAGAGTAAAAGCATCTTGCATTTTAGCCTTGAGTTCATTGGTAGCCAGTGTAGTTCCTTAAACCCCAGTCTGATGGACTGATGCTTGGGGATATTCATAATGATCCTAGCTTCAGCATTTTTAACTCGCTGCCCATGAGACAGAAGATTCTGTGGGGCACCAAGATAGAGTATGTTAGGGTAATCCAACCTGAAGGTGATAAACGCATGAAAAATCCCTTTGCGAGTCTCAAGGGATCGGTACTTCATGAGCTTTCTCAAGGATTTTAGTGGACCAAAGCAGGTGTCTGAAGTGCAGAGCTTCAAACATGGTGCCTTGATGTGGGGTTTGAAGGAAAGGGCAGTGTCCATCGTAACCCCCAGAATGCTGGCAGTCACGGAGGAAGAGGGAACAGGCCCTAAACCAGAAAGCCAGAGGCACAGTGTGTAGAGTGGGGAGAAACACCCTAACATCAAAATGTCAGTTTTGTCCAAATTGAGTTGTAGCCCATTTTATGCATCCATTTGGTAATGGACTCAAGACAGCCATGAAAGTATTCAATTACATTAGCACTGGCATTTAGCCTCTTTCACATATGTGGCCACATATTCCTGAATTGGGGCAATTGGTATTGTAGGTCCCAGGTGAATAAAGTAAAATATATTGTCAGTAGCAATGCACATTTCATATGATCCATTAGGTTATTTTAGGGAATATTAACACAAACATTGATTTCCGAAAATGTTTTTGTATCTCAGCCTACAGTTTTATAAGATGTTACACTATTTGGACTGCTTAGTTACTTTAATGATCTCTCCAGCCAATTTTATCACAATGGTCATCATGCAATTAGTTACATATTCCTTTGCCTTACTCACCATGCCAACCAATGGAGGCTGCCAGTTTCTGTGCCACTTACAAGAACTGGGTACTAAAGAGGAGTACATGTATACTTCTGTTGCTGTATACAGCTGCCTTTCACCGGGTATTTTGGAGTTCACTTCCTCAATGTTCTTCTTGCTAGAGGTACCGTAGTGACTCTTTCTGAATCAGACTGCAATCACAGATCCTGTTCCTTCAGTCAATATTCAACAACCAGGTCTCGTTTGCATCCAGGAGATTTAATGGAGACAAAACTGCCTTATTTAGAGTCTGGAGAATTCGGTCCACTGTCATAAATTAGCAGTGCTCCATCCCTGACAAACTGCGGTTTCTCACTCTCTATTTACAGTCGGACAGAACACGTATACATGAGCTGTACCTACAATGCATCGTTTGGAGCAAACCTCTGACTTGGAGGTGGGTCCACCAAAAGGAATCCAGGTGACACTGGCAATCCGCGCCCTTTTTGGGGAGGGATGATTGTCCATGATTTTCCTCTTGTGTTTGCCAGTTAATGCATGGAGGACAGAGGGTGGGAAAATATAGAACGACACCCAAGCACAGGGAGGAAACTCCTTGGGCATCAGGGCCATTTATTTTTTATTTAGAGAAAACAAACTTAAACTGTCAGGGTTTGGTTTCTCAAACAAAAACGCTTGCAGAGTGGGAGCTTCAAACATGGTACCTGGAAGACCACAAAGGAAGCTTCTCTGCTTTTGAGAACTTAGATGGTGCAGGAAGGGAGGGGCAAAACAGAAAGATGTCCTCCTGTGAGTGGTATTTTATGGCTTACATTCTTCTCTGCCATTCAGTCAACATTTTTCCTTGGGATGTGAAGTATATGGCTTTCTGGAGCATGTCCGCTTGCAGACAATTTTTATATGTGAGAAATAGACACTTATGCAGTTCCAGCTTTTTTTGCAGCACATTTGTCGTCTGATTCTTTGGATTGCTATTGTTAGCAGATTCACAGATGCCTTTTAGGAGGGGGGCAGAAGCAGAACACATTTCATTGCACAACGTTTTCGGGGCAACCTTACTTTTAATTCCATCTTTTTGTATCCAACAGTGCCTGCCTGTGATACCGAAGGACACCCTTTGAGTATTTCAAAGTCTTTTACAGAATCTCCTTTGGGAATCCTGCACCACATACTTTTTATGCAAATTATTTAATTCAGTTGAGTGGGGCAAAGTTTTTTCTCCATCACTTTTTTCAAACTATTGCTTGCTTTGGAGAGACATTTAAATTACTAAAGTATAACTTTGAATTTTGCTCTCTTTGGCCAGATGCTCAATTTAAGGATTCTTTTAAGCCAAACAGAAAACATGTAACACTAATTAATTCAAGTTATAGCATTATAGTTGTGACAATATGGTTGAAAATCTTTCTCATATAAAGCAAGCCTCCTTCCTACCTACCCTAGCTATCATTCGTTCCCAGTGGGCAGGCATCCCTTGGGGCCTAGGAGGAGACATCAGCTGAGTTCTGGACGTTTCATTAAACAGGTCGTTCCCTTCTCTCCTGCAGGCCCTAACATCACACAATACCAGAAACTTAGCTCATTGGTTAGATCACTGGTCCTTAGTTGACATTTGGTGACAGCGTAATGCTGGTTTGATGGAGTAGTCTTTTTGCTTCCCTCCACATGACCTGCACGTCAGGTTCGATCTTTCATATGCTTTACAATTACCAGCCTTCACTATCTGGCCTGGACTGTTTCCGACCATAGTTCCTTCTTGGTTGGGTTTACCCGGAGAAGGATCCATCTACAAATACTGGCATTATCTCTTTCTAAATGTGCAGTTTTGGGCAAACGATTATTTTTTGTTACTAATGATTTTTATGATGAATTAAGTTGTAACCAATGAAATAGTAACATTGGACTTGAAGCAACTTTTATCAGGTGTCTAGAAGAGTGTTTATCCATGTAGTTTAGTTGTGGCACATTATTGCAGAGCACCAATTTATTAATATGGATGCTGTTTTGGTGTTCTGTTCATCTTGCTCCCACTCATTACCCCTTCCAATCAATGTCCCCATATGGTCTTCTCTCCTCGCTGTATTAGCAAACACACAACTGTGACATAACTGGTTATTTTCCTTAGAGAGCAGGTATTGTAAATGAAACTGTCTTTGTGTAATGAATGTATCAATCCCAAGGATGCCTTCGAAGAAGTTCTGATGTGACCTGCTGGAATACACTAGAGTATGGGTCTTTGAAAAATGTTTCATACTGTGTTGGGCCTCTCTAGACTCCGCTGTTGCTGCAGAAGCTGCTGAATTTTTCCCTCTCCTTAAAGTGGGTTAGTGTTATGTGTCTGTTTGTGACAATCTAATTTCTGACTTTCTCAGTATGTAGTATCACCAGTCATGTCATGCTGAATTTGCAATTTTGCTTATTACCTATTCATAAAATGTGTGTAACAATCCTTGGTTCTGGGGGTGAGCCAGAGACTTTTCATTTTCCTCACAGATCTCTACATGATTTCCAGGGATTCTATCAATTTATTGAGAGCCTTTCCTTTCCCCCTGGAGATACTGTTACATTTATGTTTTTGCTGCGTATTGGGAATTCGTATAATTATGACTTCTGACTATGCGTTCTGTACCAGAGCCTTCATGGCTTACATTTTTCATTTCTCTGTAATACCTATATTGAGATTTTTGTAATGAAACTCTTTAACTTTTAATTGATCTAGAACTCAGCTATTGAGTGGCCCCAGTCGCTAAGTTATTACTGGAGTGGATCTGCCTTAGGTAAAGTTTGGGGTGCAATAGAAATTTGGGTTCTGCTCCCTCACCAATAGGGTTATTTCTCACCTTCTTCACTTTAAGACCCAGCTTTTCAAACTGGGAAACTGCCTTAACAATGCGGGCTCAGCTACGTGTGCCATTTCCCTACAAGCCAAACAATGATTACCTTAACCATGCATATGCTCTTACAACGCATATGCGTAGTTATGGCAATGCTGGGTAGGGTTTTTTTACAAGGGTAGAGGTCAGTTTTTAGGGCTCAGGATGGGGTTCTGGGGTCGAAGTAGTTTAGGGGGGTGCTGGGGTGGAAGTTGTTTTTAGGGAGTGAGAACACTTTTTAGGTCTTGGCGGGATGGGGGAAGAGGGACAGATTTAAGGGCTGGTAGTAGTTTAGGCCTCATGGCATAGGCGGCTGGGTTAGAGTACTTTACAGATGTAGGGGACAGTTTTTAGAGCTCAGGGTGGTGGGGGCCGGCGTAGTTTTTAGTGTGTGGGGTTAATTTTTAGGGCTCAGGGTTGTAGTGTAGTTCCTATATCTCTAATAGGCTCTGCTCATTGGAATAATATACACTATAGTTTTGAAATAGGACTGAGTTCAGTATGTCTCTATCGAGTACATTAAACTTAATTACTTGTGTGGCCAGCTAACACAGAGGTCACTAGAAACTTCTCGAATGAACAAGAAGGGATTAGTCTCTTGCAACCGCATAACCATGACAACTTTGTTTCCCTTTAGAATCGGAACAATCTCAGAATCGTGGAAACAATAGATAACAGTTTCACTTAGTCAATCGTGCATGCTTCGTTTCTACAGAGTTTACACAGAAATAGGCAGACGGGCATTTCAATAAAAAAGGGTTTATTGAACAGTCTTATTTCTCGTGCAAGAGATATGAGCTGCTACAATTGTAAGACAGAATGCGAAGTATAATATGTACAGAGTTAGCAGTAAGATAAAATAATACTTCAATAGCATGGTTTGTAGCTATGACATATATTAATAAAAAAAGAATACATAAATAACACAGGCTAAAATATAAATACTCATCTTGTGCTTCTAAATAGTTCTACCCCAGTATACCTAACCTAAGTGTAGTACGAGGTAAGAAGTAGATGCTGTTTTCTAAAGTATAGCTAGCTATAGTGTAGTTTTGCCAAAAGTTGACAAGAGTTCCTCTAGGTTCTAGTCTGCTCCATACCTTAGAATGAGAGAGGTTGGAATGTCTTTCAGGGTCTCACTCTCTAACACCCCACAAGGGAAGTCAGAAACACTGGAGCTGGATTCTCTGCGGGGAGGATGTCAGTGTCTGGTCAGTGCGTCAGGCGGTGACTCGAATTCCTTCCGAACTTGCCGTGGCGAGCCGCGTATCTGTGCCGTGCAAGTATGCAGCCGAACCGTTGTTTGCCATGGCAAGTGAAGGTATATTTATACCTTGAAGGTGTTTAGGAATGCCAGTATTGACTTAAAAGTCGGGCAGAGGAACGTCATGAATGAACCCCTAAGGAATAGATGTTCATGCATAATAAATGAGTTCTTGGAGAAATCAATAATCTAAGCAAGGGGAAGTCCTAAAGGCTTAAGAGTCTGGTTTTCCAAGAACTCGTGACGTGGATGGACGGATGTAGGTGACCATGCCTGTATTTGGTTAGCATGGATAATGCCTAAATAAGGGTGGATTTCTCTGCCTAAATAAGGGCAATGTGAATTGTGCCTATATAAGAGCATGAACCGGGAAACTTATATACGGTATCTAAATCGACACACAACAGGATGGGGCGAGCTAAAAGGGACAACTTTCAGTGCTGAGGGCAAGGGTATGAACTTTAGCACGCATGTTCCTTGACCAATCATGTATTTACCACAAAACTGCATGGTAAAGGGGTGCATGATAAAGACGCGGTCGTGGTTTCGTTCGAGTGGTTCAGGCATGCGTTGTTCAGTCATGTGTTGTTCGATCATACAGCATTTCATACTACATTACCTGACAAGATTGATGCATTTGTAGGCCTTAATCAAAATGCAGACTCTTCCAATAGAATTGAGTCAGAAGTATTCAAACCTACGATCCCAGGACACTGAATTGGTGCAATGATAGGGGTCCAGAACACACTGCGCCTGGGATTGTGGGCAATTGATGAATGACTGCTCAAATTAGAAGGGCTGTCTGCAAATAGTGCTTCCCACTCCTGTGCCCTCACTTTGGCCCACGCTACACAAGCTGCTCTGCTGGAGCAGCTCCGCTGCATTAATTTTGCTGTCCAAGTAGCAAAAACTCATATAGAGGTGAGCAAGCAGTCCTCCTTTCTTGGGTGATTAATTAAACTGAAGTGATGGAACACTGGGCCCTAAAACGTATTCTCTAAGTCAAATCATCAAAGATTCCCCTTTGGTTAAATGGACCTTTATTAGGTGACGCGAAGCATTGAAAGGGAGAAAACATCAACAACACATATGAAGCCAATGTGACATAATAAGGGCCAGGAATCACTGAATACGGTTAAAGTGTTTATTTCAGCCTGCTGATCAATCTAGTACATATGCAAACCAAGAATATATTTTTGGGGGGAGAAAGCACAAAACATTTCAATAAACAAAAGCATATTCTAATTTTACATGTACATAAGTGTACATCTAAGATACTTGGGGCCAGATGTAGGACGCCCAATGTCGGTCGGTAACCGCCAAAATCTCCGAATTTCGGCCGTTACCGACCGGTTTTGGGAATTTGTAATGTAGGAGCCCAAAAAATACAGATTCAGTAAATACAAATCGGTAATTACCGATTTGGATGTTACCGAATCAGTATTTACCGAATCGGTAGATGATATGTAGCAAGCACATCTAAGAGTGCTCATGTGTATTAAGGATTCGGTATTTACCGCCAACTAATAGTTGGTGATAAATATCAAAAACCTTAAAAAAAGCAATTTTGTGCTTTTTTCAACTGTGCCATGTGGCAGACATGCATGCCCTTAGGGCATGTATGTGTGCCACATGTGCACCCATGCACTATACAGGGGTGCAACAGGGTGTCAATTAACCCTGGGCGAAGAACTACGCTCCGTTTGCGGAGTTTGCAGAGTTTTGGCAACTCCGCGTTCCGCGGAGTTCGCGTAGCTGCCGATAACTCCGCTATCCGGTGCGGAGCGTAGTTGTCGCGCGCTAAATAACATTGTCGCGTGCTAAATAACATTATCGCGTGCGCGGCAATGGCTTACCTTGGTTCTGCGTTCGCTTTTTCCCGGTCGCGTCTGCCACCATGTTTGTAAACCCTTCCGTGCAGCTGTGTGAACGCGATAACTTCATTGGAAGCGCGATAAAGCCATAAGGACGCGCGAGTATGTTTGTTGGTAAGATCGAGTTGCCGAACACGCAGAACCTGCAATCTTGCACAGAATAACTCGCGAGCATGTTAAAAGTTAAACCATAATAATAAATTACCATTTTGGTTAGCAAACAAGTGAAAAACCCCTCAAAGTTGTACCTTTGGATGTATTTTTTGGGGGGAAGGAGTCCTCTTTCTGTTTCTACTCTATTTTTGAATATTAAGGAGGAAGGGCTCTGGAGTTTACAACTTCCTGTTCCTGTCCACCAGGCTCCTCCCAGTGCTTTGTCCATGAGGTGGTCACTTTCATTTGGATTTTGAGCTGGCAGGATCACTTTCTGTGTGTGTTGGCTGCATTACTGCTTTTTTTGAATTTTACTGAGGACTTTTGGATTTTGAATTCTCTTTTTCAAGTAAGTTCAGTAATGTATGAGTGAGTATGATGTTGTAGACTTGTGTTTGTTTGATTTTAAATTTTTTAACTACAGTATTCATTCCTTGATTTAAATTATTGATGGGTGCCTATACTTTTATGAGGTCCCAACTTGTATTTCTTTTTAAATTTCATCCAGGCTACATAGAGAGGTACCCATGGGTAAAATCATAATTCTGTGTTTAAATTTTTATTCAAGTTTGTAAACAAACATCATGGCTGGCATTGGATTATGGTCATCATTATGCAATAGCAATGTCTGCTGTGGAATTTCTGTTTGTGTAATTAAAAAGTTTTTTTATTTTTTTAAGCCAATAGCTGACCCTAGTACTCCATGTAGTTAGTGTGTAGGCATGTTTGAGTTCATTGTAATAACTTTCTGTGGTTGGCCTGGCCATGTGTTGTTGGCGGCCATTTTATGTTTCCCAGCCACTTTGCTCTTGCCGTAGGCCTCCAAACTTGTGGCCTACAGTAGGCCAGAGGTACTAGTCATAGGGTCATGAAAGGTAATCAACTGTTTTTCTGGTGTACCTCTAATTAGAAAATCATGGATGGACTGGTTTGATTTAGAAAATCTTATGTTTATGTGTGGGGTATGTCAGGTTTTGGGTGTCTGTCAATTTCTGCCATTAGGTAACCCTAGGAATACAGCTCGGGTAGTGTTGGTAACGTCGCACCGTGTGAGAACGCGACCTTACCTTTTTTGTCTTGTTCGCGCGCTCAATGTACTGGCTCGGGAACGCGATAACGACTTTTCACTCGATTCGCGTTGCCGAACACGCCGATTTTGCATTCTCGCGAACAATATGTCCCGAGTTGCATAAAAGTTCCTCGAAAATGTTTAATGTGTCCCCTGTGCTACAAAAAAGTCCTCATTTATGTGTTATTTGGTTGTAGTTTTGTCTTCCTGGAGCATGGGCCACTCCCAGTTCCTTTCTGTCCTCTATGTAATGATTTCTTGTTTATGGTTGGGGTGACCAATTTGGGGGGTGGTGTCTGGTGTGTCCATTTTGTGAAGCTAAGCATTGTCCCTTTGGCATAGGCATTTATTGTCTGTCCTCTCTTTCTTTTCATGTAGTGGTGAGGGCCATTTTGTGTGTACTTACTTCCTTTGTGATGATTCTGCTATGTTGTTGTTGGTGGGCAGGCCATGTGGTGGCGGCCATTTTGTGTATGCTTCCTTTGTGACTGATTTTGCCATGTGGTGGAGGCCATTTTGGGTGCATCCCTTTTCCATGTTGTTTTTGGGTGTCCCTGTCCTCCTGGCCCTATGGAGGTGGCCATTTTCTGTGTCCTTCCCTGGTTCTCTTCTTTTGCCATAGCCATCCAAGGCTTTTGTAGGTACTACTACTCACAGCCATAGGTGCATTCAAGTTAATCAACTATTTTTGTGGTGTAACTTTAATTACACCGTGTATGGCTTTGGATTGCTTCACATTTTTTGTAATGGTGGTACTTTCAGTTTTTGATTGCTTGTGTGTAGCTAATATGGCACTCCCTGCCAGTAGGTAACCCTAGGAATACTGTTCGCGTACTTTTGGTAACGTCGCACCGTGTGAGAACGCGACCTTACCTTTTTTGTCTTGTTCGCGCGCTCAATGTACTGGCTCGGGAACGCGATAACGACTTTTCACTCGATTCGCGTTGCCGAACACGCCGATTTTGCATTCTCGCGAACAATATGTCCCGAGTTGCATAAAAGTTCCTCAAAAATGTTTAATGTGTCCCCTGTGCTACAAAAAAGTCCTCATTTATGTGTTATTTGGTTGTAGTTTTGTCTTCCTGGAGCATGGGCCACTCCCAGTTCCTTTCTGTCCTCTATGTAATGATTTCTTGTTTATGGTTGGGGTGACCAATTTGGGGGGTGGTGTCTGGTGTGTCCATTTTGTGAAGCTAAGCATTGTCCCTTTGGCATAGGCATTTATTGTCTGTCCTCTCTTTCTTTTCATGTAGTGGTGAGGGCCATTTTGTGTGTACTTACTTCCTTTGTGATGATTCTGCTATGTTGTTGTTGGTGGGCAGGCCATGTGGTGGCGGCCATTTTGTGTATGCTTCCTTTGTGACTGATTTTGCCATGTGGTGGAGGCCATTTTGGGTGCATCGCTTTTCCATGTTGTTTTTGGGTGTCCCTGTCCTCCTGGCCCTATGGAGGCGGCCATTTTCTGTGTCCTTCCCTGGTTCTCTTCTTTTGCCATAGCCATCCAAGGCTTTTGTAGGTACTACTACTCACAGCCATAGGTGCATTCAAGTTAATCAACTATTTTTGTGGTGTAACTTTAATTACACCGTGTATGGCTTTGGATTGCTTCACATTTTTTGTAATGGTGGTACTTTCAGTTTTTTATTGCTTGTGTGTAGCTAATATGGCACTCCCTGCCAGTAGGTAACCCTAGGAATACTGTTCGCGTACTTTTGGTAACGTCGCACCGTGTGAGAACGCGACCTTACCTTTTTTGTCTTGTTCGCGCGCTCAATGTACTGGCTCGGGAACGCGATAACGACTTTTCACTCGATTCGCGTTGCCGAACACGCCGATTTTGCATTCTCGCGAACAATATGTCCCGAGTTGCATAAAAGTTCCTCGAAAATGTTTAATGTGTCCCCTGCCATGTGGTGGCGGCCATTTTGTAGGTACTTCCTTTGTGCATTTATCATTGGCCTCCCTGCTTTTGGTCTGATCTGATAGTAGGCCAGAGTCCCAGAGGTGGTAGTTAGTTACTAGTTAGCGGGGCTGCTTTATGTAGCTGTTTCTATTTGGTCTATTTAATTACCATCATTACGGCATGTGTGTATGCCATTGCATTTCCAAGTTGGTTGTCTGGGCAGGGGGGTAGGTAACTTTTTTGTGTGTGTAATAATTTTATGGCTTGTATGTGTTTTTGCAGTGAAGTTTTACAAACTCTTAGCCATGGGGTATTTTGATTTTCCTTGCATTAACCTGTCATGACTCATGTGTAGCAGGCATCCTCCTTTTTCTGTCCATATTGGTATATGATAGGCCTGCTTGACTTTATTATTGGTTATTTCTGGACTTCATGTGGCTGGGAGCTGTGGTGCTCGTAGTATTAGTCTTCTTTTTTGTGTTTTATACATTGGCCTGTGTGTCTTTCAATTGTTCATGTGTTGGCTTACTGCTTGTTTGACTGACGTGTTCTGTCTTCTTTGCTTGTAGGTGCACAGAAAAAGACTGAGGAGGTGCTGGCTGTTTTCATCCATCGCCCGTTCAACTGCCAGACGGACGTCCTTCAATTGTACGCCACGTGTGGTGTGTGACTCATCTGACCACACATCTCTGCAATTTGTGCTACTGAGTGCTGCTGTGTGCTGGCATCAGAAGAAGATGGGTCCTAAGAGAGCAGGTACCAGGTCCTCCACCACCAAGAAAGTTGCTGAGAAGAAGGTACAGAAGAAGGAAGTGTCACTTAAGGCTGGTATGGACCCCCAAACCTTTTTTGGGCCCCCAAAACGTACGCCTGCAGCAGCGGTGTCCGTGGTGCAAGCTGGAGCCAGCACATCCGCATTAGCGGGGGCAAGCCACCAACCCAGGGCCAAGCACATGAGGGTCGAAGAGGTAGCCGGCCTAGTGTTACAAAGCAGTGATACTGAGCCTGAACTTAACTTATCGCTGTCTCAAAGTAGCACACAATCCACGCAAGATGAAAGTGCTGAACAACCGCCGCCAGCAGTAGATGTTCAACAACCACAACCACTTCCCGCAATAGTTGTTGAAAAACCACAACCACCGCCCGCAATAGTTGTTCAACAACAACAACTAAATCCCACAATAGTAGTTGTTGAAGAACCACAGCACGCTATAGTACTTCCTCAAGAACAACAACCACCGTCTCCGCACGCAATAGTGGAAGTTGTTCCTCCCGATGTCGGGGCAGTTCAGGAAGTAGAGCCTCATTCCGAGCAAGAAGAAGAGGAAGCCACTTCTGGAGGTGATCTACTGTCTTTAAATTTACGAAAGGAAAGGAGGGTTAGTGGCAGTGCATCGAGTTCTTCGCATAGCATCCCTTCAGATGACCTTGATAAGGAATGGCATCCACAACGAAGAACTGAGCATTCAAAGGAGAGGCATCCTAAGACCAGGCTGGGAAAAAGGAAGGATCCGTCAAGGCTTGAACTTCCGGAGTTCGATGTAGGTGAACAGGATACTGATGGTGATAAAGACGGGTCTGACACTGACAATGTCATCATCAAAGCGTTATTCCTGGTGCAGAGGATGTAGAGACCAGCATTTTCACCCTATCCAGAAGGGCTGCGATTAGTGATGAGCAGATAGCACGTGTAACTCCTACACACTCAGCGCACAAAGTAACACCAGCTCCCATTTTTGCATCAGCGAAGGCCCGGCAGCGTGCGACATCCAGCGCAAGCGCCACCTCAACAGAAGGAGGTAGTGGCAGTACTAGTACTGAACTGTCACATAGGGAAATTCAACAAAAAGGCTCCAGTTCATCCGGGATTGGAAGTGGGTCCTCCTCTTCCTATGGCAGGAGACAAAAGTTTAGCTCCCCAGTCTGGGATTTTTTTACGGTTCACCCACATCAGGAGAACATTGCTATATGCACCATTTGTCACACCAATGTTAGTCGTGGTAAGATTGGTACAAACTATGGTACTGGAGGCCCAACAACCCATATGAAAAAAACACACACAATTGTATGGGAGAACCACCTTGCAAGCTTAAAAGATGTAAGCACTGGTGTTGGTGGGGAGGATACAGTACTACAAGGTCCACTCATGGAAGAAGAGGGAGACGATGACCTTCTATCTGGGAGTGGTACACAAATGAGCCCTGTCGCCAGCACTGGAGTGGTGCAGTCCAAATCCTCAGCATCAGCAACATCTCAGTGGCACCAGAGTCAGCCGGAGACACCAAGGGCAAGGAGTGAAAAGTCTGCGTTGAAAGGTGGTCCGTCTAGCAGAACAGAAAGAATTACCAAGCAGCTTACCATTACTGGCATGTTTAGGCAGGAGGGAAAGTACGAGCGGAACCACCCAACAGCACGTTTGTACAATGCGAAACTTGCAAAAATGTTGGCACTCGACCTTCTCCCATTTTCATTTGTTGAGGCAGTGGGATTTCGGCAATTAGTGGCAACACTCGCCCCAAAATGGGACGTTCCCAGTCGCTACTATTTTGCAAGAGTTGCTATTCCAGCACTACACCACGACGTGCTGGGATTGATTGGGAAAGCCTTACAACAGAGTGTTGTCCATTGTATCCACCTGACAACCGACATGTGGAGCAGTCGCGAAGCCACAGCAGATTACATGTGCATCACCGCACAC
The DNA here is from genome assembly GCF_964263255.1 of Lissotriton vulgaris. Classification (NCBI taxonomy): domain Eukaryota; kingdom Metazoa; phylum Chordata; class Amphibia; order Caudata; family Salamandridae; genus Lissotriton; species Lissotriton vulgaris. The sequence goes on along the minus strand of NC_141693.1, from coordinate 411,128,490 downwards.
TGGATCTCTTTTGCAGGTGTGAAAGACAAGTTAACATCAGGCCTTCTTGACGTTGCTGGGATTTTCAATGACACTCGCAAACATGCAACTGTAGCCATGTTTGGTATGGAGAAAAATCATACTGCTGACAACATTTTGTCTGACTTTAACAGCAAGGTCTTTGAATGGCTGAAATCAAGAGGCCTTAAGATTGGTTTTGTTGCCACCGACAATGGCAGTAATGTAGTGAGGGCAATGAAAGATGGACAGTATTTCAGGGTACCCTGTTTGGCACACTGCATTAACTTAGTCGTGCAAGACTTTCTGAAAAATGAACTCCAAGTCAGCACCATACTGACCATCTGCAGAAGAATATGCACGCATTTTAACCATTCTTTCAAAGCGCGGAAGCTGCTACGCGTCATTCAGCGGGAGCATAATTTGCCAGTCAAAGCACTGATCCAGGAGGTCCCAACACGTTGGAACTCGACTTATTTCATGCTTGAGCGTCTCTTTGAGCAGTACATACCACTGAATGCTTATGTAATGTCAAGAAGATTAGTGGATCCTACTGTTAATCTTAAAAGCCTGACCGTTGAGATGTGGCAGTGGGACATCATTAAATGCTTGACAGAGATGCTACAACCTTTTGAGGTGTTCACACGTGCAGTTAGCAGGGAGGACTGTACTATGGGCCAAGCCATCCCATTGTTGTACATGCTCGAGCAACAGCTGAAGGAGGTCTGTGAAACATACGAAGGTGACGAAGAAAAAGTTGATGCATGTACCTTGGCCAAGGCCTTACGCAACCGCTTATCTGTAAATGCAAGGCTTAAAATGATTGTGTCAGATCCAAATTACATAACTGCAACAATCTTGGATCCACGGTACAAATTGTTTGTCAGCAGTAGCGCAGTCATTCCTTTTTCAGATGGGGATGTTGCCAATTACAAAAGTTCCATAGCTGTGGAAGCTAATGATTTCGAAACTGAACGGCTGTTACTTAAAGGCCTGACAGTGCCAGCCCAGGACAGTCAAAGTACTCCAGGCCATCCTCCTGAGGCAACTCAGGCAAGTTCATCAGAGCATGAGAGCGGTGCGTCCGCTTCCCAGCAGGCACCAACAGTACCAAAAGCAGCACCTACACGATCTGATTCAGCAGACACAACCAAAAGCATAACTGCTTTTTTTCTACAGAAGGGGATGGGTAAGTCCGTTGCTGGTGCAAAGGGGAAAGAGGAGCAGCAAAGCCGAGCACCAATGAACACTGAGCGGATGGTTCAGGCCTATCTGGATGACACAACAGAGGTGTTCATGGAGCAAAGCCCATTGGTCTATTGGTATGAAAGAAGGAGACAGTGGCCAGTGCTGAGCAGGCTGGCGATAAAGTATTTGGCTTGTCCTGTAGCCAGTGTCGCCTCTGAGCGGGTTTTCAGTGCTGCTGGTGCCATTGTGACATCGAAAAGGACCAGTCTCTCCCCCAAAAGCGTCGAGAGGCTGACAATGATAAAAATGAATCAACACTTCATACCACCGGACTATACTGTACGTGAATCAGAGCAGGATGAAGAAAGCGAGCCCGAAGAATTCATCACTGCTGGGTTACATGACCTACTGCTGTCCGGACCCACAGAGTTTGAGGACGAGCACCTCTTCCCTGACCAATAGGCTGTTAAATTGTGACTTTTTCCCTTCTTTTATTTGTGTTATTTATTTTCTTATTAAAAATGACTTTCTGGTGCAAAACTGCTAATCTTAAAATAAAAAGCTCAACCAAATCCATCCCCACCACTCATTCTTTTAATGTACCTACTGGAGTTGCACACCTGTGCATTTATTTTCGCTGTATCTTTTTTAGTTACCTCCTGGAGTTGCACGCCTGTGCATTTATGTCCCATGTTGACTGCACTCCTCAGAGTCTTGCTCCATCTTCTTGACTCCCACTCAAGTCAATACAATTCCATCTTGGCAGCCATACATTTGATGTTGTAGATGGAGTATAGTACAATAACAATAATGTAGCCTCTAACAGTCCCTCCATAATAAGTGAACCGTACATGACTACAGCCATCCTCTATTTCATTTGAAATCTGCAACTCATAATAACTGCCTTGCTGAGTCTTACTCTTAAGGCTACCACCTCTGTCTGCAGGCATTCAGAGACGACTCTTCTGTGTCAAAAGAAACTTGAGCAGGCATCCACAACTGAAGTCAACTTGTTGTGATGACTCGCATTACAAAGGCTCGGCAGCATCTGTGATCAATCTTCTGACAGTGAAAGAGAAGAGCAAAACAGGTATAAAAATGAATGATGCCATGCATTGCATTGGATGTATTTTTTTGCTGACTCTGAGCTAATGTGCATGGAGTTGAAGTATACTAGTAACTTCAGTTCAGACTCACGTGATAGCCAATTTTTCCATGTTATTTACTAATAATAGAAATTATTTACGCACTTGTGTTCCTATTACTACAGATGCAGTCAGGACTTAATTTATCGTAGTCACTCACTACAGACTGAGTTGCTGATGATAATGATGGTGACCACCATATCTTTGCTGTCAGGCAGTTGGATCTGAGCTGATTGATGCACGATGTTTCTTGGAGTGGAATGTGGTAAATATTTGATTTACCGTCCTAATTTCTATGCAGGTAAGTACTTAAACAAAAATAACTCAATCGGAAAGAAAGAGGCAGAGTCCGTGGTGTTAGAGTTCTTAGGGGTTTTATTCCTTAAAAAGGAATGGTACCAGACCAGATATCTTATTCCTGCCACCACAGGGGTGCAGGAAGGGATAGAGCAATATTTTATTGACAATACATAGCTTATATACTTAAATCATATTATAGAAACCAATACAGTAGGCGTAACAGCTGAGAGAAACAAGATAAAACACACACGTGGTAGTGATACGTAATTAGAAGGCGTGAACTAGGCGTGAACATAGAGGTGTGTGCTAGAAACGTCACATGTAGGTGTCACAAAGGGGTGGCAACAAAAGCAGAATCTTGCAATGTCAGCAGAAATCTGAGGCCTGGATGCGCCCGCAGCTGCATGACGTGTGCATGACGTGTGATTGATGTGTGACTAGAGGGTGCAGGGGACTTGACATTTACACTAGCGGAAAGAGACAGAAGTCTGGCATGTCAGATCAACTCGTGCCTCTATCATATCTGGTATCTGATGTTTAGGAACTATATTATCTAGACGGAAAAGGTCTCTGGGGCAGAAGCTATTCTATACTGACTGTGAGTGCGTGTATAAGCGTCTAAGTGTCTGCATGAGAAGCGTGGGGGCATGGGCCTTCCATGGTAACAGGGGCTATGAATTACTTGCACGGAGACAGTGAGGCCGGGCCCTTTGCTCTGCAGCTGAGGGGATGTTTACTTAAACTAGTAGGCAGGAATGCATTTTCGAGGAGCGGAACAGATAATTCGAAGGTTGAATACAGTCTTGGCAGGCAGCAGGCTGAGCTAAGCACGGTGAGCCGCGCAGGAAGTAAGGCAGAGGTCACGGGTACAGAGGCCGGCCCAGGCTGAGGCATCTCAGAGTCAGAAGGCAGAAAAGGCTTGATGGCAGAATTCAGGGCCTACTTCGCCTGGGCTGGAAAACGTGTAAAGTATACCACAAAAAGACGTTGGCATGGCATATTTAGAAACTGAATATTCAACCCGTTCATGGCGGGTCTGAAAGAGGACATGTTAACATTGGACGCATATGTATTTGCGTCTTCATAGCTGGCACAGGAGGGAAGTTACATGCACTTTAAGCTGGTACATGGAGACGGTGGGGTACACGTTAGGGAACATAACTTGACCATAAAATTTATATTTCCTCATTCCCTCCTTGTTCCCTACGGACCCTTCATGATATATCGATCCTCATGAATCGATCAGTCTGTTCTTGTAACATCATTTGCTCTTCTTTCTTCCTTTCGCGTTTTGAGAGAAAACTGGAATGTTCAATGCACGATGTGGCGCACAGTCCACAAATCGCTGGCCCACACTGTAGGCACAGGCAGCAACTGAATACTATGACAAGGGCAATGCCTAGGATGGATAGGATCTTCCATCCCCAAGCGGTCAACGTTGTCCAGAACCAACCGGACCAAGTCCAGGTGCCTGGATTCTGATGTATCAAACTTGCAATTTTATGAAGACGTGTAATAGCTTTATATACAGTTGGCGCGTTTTCTGGAATGAAAATACAGCAACTTGACCCGATGACCTTACAAGCTCCGCCTCTATCTGCCAAGATGACGTCAATAACAAGACGATTTTGAAGGACAACAATCCGCATGGCAGACTGTTCCTCTGTTAAGTTACCTAGAGCGGAGGCAGTTTCATTCACTACTGCTTCGAGTGTTCTAGTTAATCTACGTATTAGTTTACTGTTTTGGACGGGGCCTGTGAAGAAAAAGAATCCTTTATTGAAATCTGTGTATTGCTCCCATGCCGTTTCAGTATAATCGACAATCGGGAGATCTCTTCGGAATCTACTGGTTACTAGATTTGAATTTCTATGATAATCAGGAGGAGCTAGAAAAACAGGGGGCAGAAGGAAGGCAATGTAACAGGTACCATCCCAATCTGGAGGTAAGCGTATGTATGCGGTATGGCCACAAACAAAGTAGGAATGACGTGTAGCTCGAAATGAGGACCTACCCTCATCACGGAATTCGACCACAGTAGTACATTTACTATGACCTAAGTGTACTGAACCCTTCTTTCTGACACAAAAATGACCAGTGACTGGTAATACTGACATAGCGGGGAGAACTGGTGCAGCTTCGGACTCAATAGTAAGAATCATGAGGTTAACTGTATAATTACCTAATCCATATACTTCGTTTTCTAGATCAGTTCCTGTCCTAACGGGTTGTCCATTTTTGTCAGGGTAACAGGCGTCGAGCAGAACTAGATTCAGGGTTCCCCAAATCCAGCCCCCCTCGATGGTAACAGCAATATCAGGATCTAAAGAATTGAACAATCTAATCCATGCACCACAGGAGCCATTGTGAGTGAACGGGTACGGAAAGAGAGGCAGAACTCCCTTGTATTTCTGATAGGGAGGGAGTCGGCCACATATCCAACAGTTTGTAGCATTGTTAGTCTGATGGGAGTGATGTAACATACTAATGAATGTGTTGTTGCGCAGCGCAAGTCTGTAAGATAGTTCGTGAGGCGGTAATTCACTAAAGGAATGTTCGGCAGAAACATTGTAAGCAGATTGTTCACGCTTGAAGATAGGGTAATATATTGGCAATAGTATGCCAGCAACAATAACTAAAAGACTTAGAAAAAACATAACCAATAATGTCACTATACAGTGACTGCAGAGTGATTTGCAGTATGCACGTTTCTTGAATTGTCTCTCTCTCTCTCTATCTCGATCTAGGGGATACATGTCAGAAACTATTTAACCGATTCACCTAGGGGAGGACTTAAACAATTAAACTGTCTGACTTGCTAGATCGAAGTTTCTTTTTGTACTCCTCTTGGGGAGTTTCCTCTCGTTTGGGAACTTTAAAGTCACTAGTTTCGATGCAGTCTTTGGAGGGGGTGGACGAGTCTGTTTCTGGCAACAGTTCATTAAATTTTTTAATATGACTCGTGTGGATCCACCCCTTTCGGCCTTCCACCTTGATAGCGGTCCTCGTGGTAAGAAGGACGGTCTTCGGCTCTTTCCAGCGGGGCTCCAGCGGGCTTTTCCTGTCGAAGTTCCTAATTAGCACTGTATCCCCGGGGCGGACATCGTGTGGCTTTACATCAGTGTTGTCAGGGAAGGCTGCGGCAACCTGTGAACGACATGATTGGAGTGCAGACATCAAGGAGGCAAGATAATCTGTCAGCATATTACAATCGACATCGGTTATTTTCTTAGGCATGGGCGTCCCCCACATATTCGGTGGTCTGCCAAAGACCACTTCATACGGTGATAGTCCTGATCTCGAATGGGGGACCATTCTCATATAGAACAATGCAACTGGCAGGGCGACTATCCAGTCGACCCCTTTCTCTTTACAAACTTTAGCAAGGCGTGTTTTCAGTGTCTGGTTATGCCTTTCTACAAGGCCAGCGGCTTCGGGATGTCGGACACAATGGAATCTCCACTGATATCCTAGCAGCAGGGAAACTTGTTTCATGAGCTCGGATGAGAATGGCTGTCCGTTATCTGAGTACACGACACGAGGCAAGCCGTACCGTGGGAAGAATTCTCGAACCAGCTGCCTGGCAGTGGTCGGGGCAGTGTAATCTGAGACTGGATATGCTTCGGTCCAACGGGAAAGTGCACAAACAACTACGAGGACATATTTGAATCCTCGACAACGGTCCATCTGGATATAATCCATCTGGAGGACTTCAAAAGGGTGATCGGGAGGATGAAATCCACCTTGCTCTACAGGGACGCTTTTACCTGGATTGAACTGACAACAGATCATGCAAGTACGCACTTTCTGTTTTGCTGCTGCTCGTAAGTGTTTGTTGTACCAGAGATTCTGTAAACTGTCTAACATCGCTTTTTCTCCTAGATGTGCTGGACTATGTGCTGTATTTATCATGACTTGAACCATTGAGTCAGGGAGAAACCATGTAGATTTTCCCTTCGTGATCCATCCTTGATCTGTCTGAATCCCTCCTAGCTCAGTCCATTTCTTTATTTCATCTGGAGTGGCATGTGTCTGAATATCGATTACATCTAGGGTGGGATCCCTAACTGACATACACTGTGTCGGTACTATTGTCTTTGTCACATCAGTTGTCTGGGTGTGAGTCAATGCTGTATGTTTTGCTGTCTGGTCTGCCAGGTCGTTACCCTGGGAAACAGAATCCGTAACTTTAGTATGTGCTTTACACTTCATGACGGATATGCCCGAGGGCAGATGTATTACTTCTAACAGTGCTTGAATGAGGGGACCATGTTGAATCTTGGCACCATGAGAGGTCAAGAAACCTCGTTCTTGCCATAACACTCCGAAGTCGTGTACAACTCCGAACGCATAACGGGAATCAGTGTATATGTTAACATTTCTGTTCTTGGCTAGTATACAAGCTCGGGTCAGAGCGATAAGCTCCGCCGCTTGAGCAGACAGTGTGTCAATACGATGTGTTTCTTTAACTTCAGTTTCAGTGGTCACTGCATACGCGGCCACTAATTCTCCTGTACTTGTTCTCATGCATGAACCATCCACGTAAAGTGTCAGGTCTGGATTTGTCAGTGGGACATCTGTTAGGTCTCGTCGAGGTTTTGTTACTGCATTAATGATCTCTATACAATCATGCGAGGCTGGATCTGTCATGATCGAGGGTAACAATGTTGCGGGGTTTAGAATGCTGCAGCGTCTGATTTCTATGTGTGGCTGGAATAGCGTTAATTCATAACCTGTCAGTCGTGCTATAGTCAAGTGTTGAGTCTGGGTTCTGTTTAAAAGAACCTCTACAGAATGTGGAACTTGAACTGTTAATGGATGTCCTAAAACAATTGAGTCGCTTTGTCTGATTGCTAAGGCTGTCGTTGCAACTGACTTCAAGCACGCAGGGAGTGCCTGGGCTACTGAATCCAATGTACTTGAAAAATAAGCGCAAGGCTTATGTGAACCTGCTTGGTCTTGAGTGAGGACAGACAGCGCTGTACCATCACGTTCTGTAACAAAAAGTGTAAAAGGTTTGCTGTAACATGGTGTCGCTAGAACTGGTGCTTGGCATAAAGCTTTCTTTAATTCTTCAAAAGCCTGTGTATGTTCCTGAGTCCAAGGAAGGGCAGTCGAAGTCGCTGCCTCCTGTGTTGTCAACTGAATGAGTGGTTTAGCTAGAAATGCATACTGAGGGATCCATTGTCTGCAGTACGAGGTGAGGCCTATAAATGCCCGCACTTCCTTTTGTGTCTCGGGTTGTGGCATATTTATAATTAACTGAATGCGATCAGGAGTGAGCTGTCTCCCCACTTTGGACAGCAAGTGACCCAAGTACACAACTTGCTGAACACAGAATTGTAGCTTCGAAGGAGACACCTTGTGTCCCTTGTCGGCCAGAAAATGTAAAACTGTCAGTGATGCTTGCTCACATTCGGGTTCACTTCGTGTGGTGATCAGCAGATCATCGACGTACTGTAGTAGGGCAGTGTTAACTGGCATTATGATACAATCAAGTTGTCTTTTCAGTGCTTGGCTATAGATGCTGGGGCTTTCTGTGAATCCTTGAGGTGCGCGTGAAAATTTGAAACTTCGTCCATTTAAACTGAATCCGAAGAGATATTGGCTCTCTGGGTCAATAGGTACACTGAAGAAGGCGTTCTTGAGGTCAATTACAGTAAAGAACGTTGCTTCTGAATCAATAGCAGTCAATAGGGATGAGATGTCGGGAACCACAGGGTATTGTGGAACAATGCATTTATTCAGTTCTCCCAAATCAATCACCAGCCGATATACTGGCGGTGCATTGGGATCAGTACGTTTAAGAATCGGAATGATGGGGGAATTACAGATATTGGAGTCGGTCTCTACGACTACTCCTTGGGCAATGAGCTCTTCAATGATTTCCAGTAAAGCCACTACAGCATCGGGTGGTAACTTGTATTGTCTGATTCGTGGTAAAACAACACCTGGTTTGAGTGTAACACGGTATGGTGTAATGTGCATATAACCTACATCAGTTGGGCCTTGTGCCCACAAGTGATCCGGTACATTTTTCAATCTGACATCAAACTCTCGTAATACATAATGACCCTTAAAATCTCGCAGGAAAAGTCTAACTCCTTCCGGAGAACAACATATCACGGCTCCTAGAGCCTTCAGTGTCTTTATTCCTAACAAGTTTTCCGGACATGATTTCGTGAGTAACAGGTCTGTAACACGTGATAATGGACCCACAGCCAGGGGGACGGGTTTCGATACCTCATTTACAATAGGCTGTCCTGAAAAACCAAGGGAAACATTCTGTGAGCCTGAGAGGGGTGCCCCTGGAACTTCATCATGGCTGATTGTTGTGCGACTTGCCCCTGTGTCAATTAAAAACTTTCTGTCTTTTCCCAATACTTGACTGTGTACATAAGGACTAACCCTGGGCGGAGTTGGCGGAGTGGGGCTTCGCGGAGCTACGCGAAGTGGGCGAGAAACTACGCCCACCTCCGCACTCCGCGTAGCCCCACTCCGCAAACACCACCCGGCCGCCAGCCCCGCCACCCGCCTCCCGCCTCCCTCCCGCCCTCCCTAAATACTTTAAATTAAAGGAATACATTAATTTAAAACGCACTTACCTTGCCGGCCGCTGCCCGCAGCGTCCCCGGGGCTCGCTATCTTCCGTCTTCTTTCGTAATGCGCATGCGCGGGCGGCCGCGCATGCGCATTTCTCACGAGAAAATGCGCATGCGCGGGCGGCCGCGCATGCGCATTACGAAAGAAGACGGAAGACTGAAGATAGCGAGCCCCGGGGACGCGGCGGGCAGCGGCCGGCAAGGTAAGTGTGTTTTAAATTAATGTATTCCTTTAATTTAATGTATTTAGGGAGGGCGGGAGGGAGGCGGGTGGCGGCCAGCTACGCTCCGTCTGCGGAGCGTGCGTAGTGCCGCCTGGCTCCGCCGGCTCCGCAAAATGCGGAGTAGGCGGCACTACGCACACTCCGCAGACGGAGCGTAGCTGGCCGCCCACCCCTAATAAGGACCCTCTTGATCTACAGGAATCTCAATAAGAGGCAAGCCACCTTCCCTCTCTAGGCTGTTTCATGTGTATCGCGGATAATCGGGGTAATCAGATTGGGCATACTGGTACATCTGTTGTGAAACTTGCTGAGTCGCGGCAATGGGCTGTGGCTGTGACTGTGACTGTGGTACCGCTGCGATCTGTACTGTGTGTGGTGGAACATGCATAGGCTGTATATTCTGTGAAGTCTGTTGCTGGACCTGGTCTTGTCTAGGCGGACGCGGTCTTTCTTTAGTTTTACCTGTTGATATATTATGTTTCAGGACTGGACATTCATGTACGTAGTGACCTGGCTGCTTGCAATAGTTACATGTCCCTTTAACGGGAGCTGCTGAATTCTGGGTCTGGGTCGTACCTTTTTTCTGGCCGTCGGCTGGGACCGACTGGGCCACTAACATTTTCATTTTCGTTTCTTTCATGCGTCTTTGTTCATGATCCTGTTCTTCTCTAATTCTGTTCTGATGATACTGTAACATTTGCAACATCTGGGATGGCGTATTTGCTTGCCATGTACTTTCAACTTTATATACACGGTTCTTAACTAATGGCAGGGAATTCTCGACTAATTTCGTTACAAAAAGATGTGGGTAAGACTCGCTACCTGGTTTCAGGCCACTGTTAATAATGAAACATTTCTCAAATCTTGAATAGAAGTCACTAGTATCTTCATCGTGTTTCTGTTTACAGGCTGAGATTGCGTCCCAGTCTTCCTTTTTAGTTGTCAATAATCTTGGCAAGACCTGTACTATTAAACCTGGTAATGCTTTAGCTTTCTCCCCAAGGCCTAGCCCTGGAGTACGAATTTTTTCCTCGTCTTCTATTTCGGTCCATATAATCTTTTTATCTCCCACCTCCCATTCTCTTTCCTTGAGTTTCTCATAGATGCCGGTGGGCAACAGAACCTTTAACAATTTCATAATATCTGTATAGGTGTAATCTCCCATAAGTAACATGTCTTTAAGTTCTCTGTGAAAACCTGCGGGGTCTTTATCATGACTGGGTACTAATTTCTTCATCTCTAATAGTTCTAGCTTGGTCAGGGGTGTGTACACATACACACGTTTCAGGGTATTATCGGCACCCATGACTGGGTGTACTTCTCGTAAGGGATTCTGCCTGTCAAACTGCTCCATATGGAACATTTTTCTTTCTGGGGGCGGAGCGGGAACATATTGTGGGCATAAGAAAGTGCTATATCTGTGCCACTGTTCTAGAATTATTTGAATTAACTTTGTACTTAGGCCTCTCCATCTATCCATAAGTAGGGCTTCTAATGTATCAGGTAAAGGACCTGGGTCCGAATCTTTATTTCTATATAACGTGAGGAGGTGCTGAATCATGTATACACCTGCTAATTTCTGCTCGTCTGGGGAAAGGTTCAGAAACGTCTGTGCTACTGTGTCATCATTGTATATACTAGGGTTGTCAGCCCGCATTACTGCTGACCGGGCTAGTTCTTGTTCATCCATAGAATTGAGTACATGGTACCCCATTCGTTCTTGAAGCATTTTATCGGTAACCTGAAACAGATGTTCAGGAGAAGACGGTTTTGATATGCCAGAGAGAAAAACTCTCTTGCTTTCCGGGCGAATGCCTTTCCTAAGGTAAGTTCCCTTACCTACATACGCTATCGTATCTGTAGTCTTTTCTGGTTCTTCAGGTCCTTCCTCCTCCTCGGAGGAGGCACTTTCTTTTTCTTTTTCGTGTACTTCTATTACTGCTTTTCTTATTTTCTTGTACATGCTAGATATACAATTCACTTTATCATGTTTTCCTTCGGCTATATTTTGACCCCACTAGTGCTTCCATTTCTCCCGGGTCTGTCCCAGGCCTGTCTCGGTCTCTTATAAAGCAATTTATTAAAAAACGTAATATGTATGCTTGAGTGTCAACTTTCTGGTGTGCCAGGGCCTCCTTAATACTTTCAGGATTTTCCCCAGTCTGGACAAAATGATATATTGCATCTAAGTGATCAGTCATCTCTGGGAATAACACTAGGTAATCTGTAGCTTGTCGTAAGCGTAGTGATGCTATTAACATCCTATCTTCTTTACCGGGTACTGGATCATATCTGCAAACTGGAAGGGGTTCTTTGAGTATGTCGAGACGGGGTGAGTGGAGCATAGGTTGCTTCAGCATTTCTCTAAAATTTAATCTGTGTGCTGTTGGCGAAGTCTGGAGACCCCCCGTTGCACCTCCTGAGGCTGAGGCTTGAGCATTATCTCTCTGTGGAGTCTGTATCTGTACCTGAACTTGTCTCTTAATAGGATCAGGCAAAAGCGGATTTGGTATCTTAACCTTAGGTGTGGGAAGTGGCGGAGGTGGAGGAACAGCCTGTCGGGTGGGGGAACTTTGTTGCGGTAATGGCGGGGTGCGGTCTTGAGGCGGGTTGCCACCTCCGTCACCGTTAACAGGCGGCACGCGGGCGGGTGGATTGGTGTAAGCGGGAGCTACATCATCTAGATAGGAAGCGAGGAATATATCTTTAGTAGTCCTGTGTTTTACTTTAGTTGGAACCAATGGGGGCGGCAGATTTTTCGGTATTTCTGAAGTGGCTTCAGGTGAACCCTCGGCCACTAAGTACATGCCATTTACAAGATTGTTTCGTGCGCGGTCTACTTGTTCTGCTTTTACTCGGATCCCTTCAATAACTAATTCATTTTCTCTGACTTTATCCGGCGCCTCTCTAAGTCTGTCTTCTCTACGGAGTTCTTTTTCGGCACGTTTATGTGATTCTTTACGCCACAGTTCTATGGCATCTTTCTGAGATTGTCTGGCTTTCTTTCTCCATAGTGCTTCTTCTACTTTCAGGATGCACTCGGCATCCCATGTTCCTGTAACGGGCCACCTGTGTCTTTCTTCTAGGTGCTTAGTATAATCGGCCCATAAATCTAGATACAGTATGGCGTCTATGCCATGTTTAGGATACATGAAATTTCCAGGCGTGTCCCTAGGGGGGATAGGAATTTCTTCCTCTAGTATCCCTTTCCTAGTTCCTATCTGCTTTAACTTATTGAAAAACGGCATCTTGTTTACTTAGTACTCGATACTCAATCCTTGCTACTTAACTCTGGACACCACTAGTTACACAGAAACACAATAATGCACATTAAAAACAGTCACTCATACCACGACATTAATCACATGAAAAACATTTAAAACATATATGACTACCCCCTATACTGGATGTACTGCTAAACAGCACAGATACACTGCTGAGAACAGTGCAAGAACTTGAATAACGGATATACTGCTAAACAGTACAGATACACTGTCTAAAACAGTGCAGACCGAATTTGTGTACCCAAACCCGTCTTTACCGGATACATAACAATGCACCCGTCTAGATACGTCCCAGCAATGGTACTCACCGGGAAGCACGGAAACAGAAGGCCTCGGAAAACTCGACTGGACTGGACCGGACTCGACTCGACTCGACACGTGGGTACTTCGGAAAACTGGTGGGCCTCTTGACACCTCGGACCTTGCTTCTTTCGGCTAGGCTCTGGTCGGGATCCTCCGCACTCCTCACCGCCTCGTCTGGGTGCTGATCGCAGTCTTCGTCACCTCCGTGGGCCAGAGGGAGATACAGGAAATCCTGCCAGTACGCGTAGTTCCGTCTAACTGATGGCAGGGGACAGAGCTTGCAACGCACCAACCGGCGCGTGGGGTGGGGGAGGGGTCCCTATTCGGGCGCCAAAATAATGTGGTAAATATTTGATTTACCGTCCTAATTTCTATGCAGGTAAGTACTTAAACAAAAATAACTCAATCGGAAAGAAAGAGGCAGAGTCCATGGTGTTAGAGTTCTTAGGGGTTTTATTCCTTAAAAAGGAATGGTACCAGACCGGATATCTTATTCCTGCCACCACAGGGGTGCAGGAAGGGATAGAGCAATATTTTATTGACAATACATAGCTTATATACTTAAATCATATTATAGAAACCAATACAGTAGGCGTAACAGCTGAGAGAAACAAGATAAAACACACACGTGGTAGTGATACGTAATTAGAAGGCGTGAACATAGAGGTGTGTGCTAGAAACGTCACATGTAGGTGTCACAAAGGGGTGGCAACAAAAGCAGAATCTTGCAATGTCAGCAGAAATCTGAGGCCTGGATGCGCGCGCAGCTGCATGACGTGTGCATGACGTGTGATTGACGTGTGACTAGAGGGTGCAGGGGACTTGACATTTACACTAGCGGAAAGAGACAGAAGTCTGGCATGTCAGATCAACTCGTGCCTCTATCATATTTGGTATCTGATGTTTAGGAACTATATTATCTAGACGGAAAAGGTCTCTGGGGCAGAAGCTATTCTATACTGACTGTGAGTGCGTGTATAAGCGTCTAAGTGTCTGCATGAGAAGCGTGGGGGCATGGGCCTTCCATGGTAACAGGGGCTATGAATTACTTGCACGGAGACAGTGAGGCCGGGCCCTTTGCTCTGCAGCTGAGGGGATGTTTACTTAAACTAGTAGGCAGGAATGCATTTTCGAGGAGCGGAACAGATAATTCGAAGGTTGAATACAGTCTTGGCAGGCAGCAGGCTGAGCTAAGCACGGTGAGCCGCGCAGGAAGTAAGGCAGAGGTCACGGGTACAGAGGCCGGCCCAGGCTGAGGCATCTCAGAGTCAGAAGGCAGAAAAGGCTTGATGGCAGAATTCAGGGCCTACTTCGCCTGGGCTGGAAAACGTGTAAAGTATACCACAAAAAGACGTTGGCATGGCATATTTAGAAACTGAATATTCAACCCGTTCATGGCGGGTCTGAAAGAGGACATGTTAACGTTGGACGCATATGTATTTGCGTCTTCATAGCTGGCACAGGAGGGAAGTTACATGCACTTTAAGCTGGTACATGGAGACGGTGGGGTACACGTTAGGGAACATAACTTGACCATAAAATTTATATTTCCTCAGGAATACAAGGTAATAAATAAATACAAATAGGAGTCACAGCACAGTAGACCCAGGCTACTACATGTTTGTGCACAGTGCTGTGGTAGAGTACAATAGTGGTATGATTGATGACTGAGAATGACGCATTGATTTTGTTGATTAATTTTGTAAATGCTAGGTTGCTTTTTCAATTTCATTCACCTTTCTGTGGCTCTGAAATTTTTAGGGAAATGCAGTTTGTATAACGGCCAAACCTGTGTCGTCGTGGGCCTGTTGTTGTGTGCTGGCTCCTGTCTTTTTTTGTACTTCTAGATTAAAAATGATATGCAACTAGTAGACTTATACAAATTGTATCCAAGCCGCCTCAGTCTGAAAGTCCTCTCATACGACTACTCCTCTTGTATTGTTTTTTTTATCTTCACTGTATTAAAATTTGTTTAGGTCATTCACATTCTTTTGTATTTGCCTTTTCTTTTTCAGGCTGGACATCTTTCACCCACTGCTTTATAGTATGAGCATCAACTCTCACCCTTACCACAAATCCTCATCATCAAGCAATTGGATTGCGGGAAACCAAGAATCATATTCAGCGTGTCCTTTTCTTACGTCCATTGCTTACAATCATTAGCTAGCGGATCAACATCATAAATCATCGTCTTCATTGTTTTGCTTTTGTTGTCTCCAATCTCCATGCGTACTGTTTTTCTTTCTCAAACCTTTCCCAAAACCCCCGTACCCATCCATTAAACAAACCCTAACCCTCTTCCCCCGGGCTGCGTGGTTACATTGAGGTGTGATGTTTCTTACATTAAATATACACCAACAATTTGATCACGCGCTTGCTGGGGCAGATGTGGTCAAAGCAACAATAGTGAAATGTCAACAAGGCATGGCCAGGATCTTCTGCGGCTTCCCAACTCAAGCTCTGTGTATAACGCCAAATAATTTACCATTAACATCAAACAACGAATGCATCTAATGAATTGGCGTAATTTTTTGGGTTTAAAGTGTAAAGCATTATGATTTAGAAAAGTTTGACGTTGCCGTGAGTACTACAAGTAAAGTTGAACTTCTTATCTTCTCTTGCACTTAGTTTCCAGTCCCCAAAACCATTGTTTTGTTTCAGTTTAGCAGTTGCAATATTGGGTCACCCATGCAATGTACTGTACTTACTTATACTACCCCCACATTGTCTGTCACGCAAATGACTGTCTCTTTCTTTTTGTCGCTACTGGCAGGGTCTGTCTACTACTATCACAGAAGTTCTGATTCTGAACCACAGATTCTTCGCCATTGTCTTGGAAATCAAATGCAGCCCTTGCAGTGCCACACTTCATGATAAATCATCATCATCTCATCAGCAATCACAGGTAAGATAAGTTTGCAGTGAGGTATAACGCAAGACAGACTGGTCGTTCTTCTAATACTACAAATATAACTCGGTGAGGGTTTACTGCATCTATCTGTTTGCATGTTAAAGATGTGGGCAATATATTTTATTATTAAAAAGCACTGTCCGCCGACCTGCATGGCCAAATTAAACCTTGCGAGGTTGCACAACGTACATTATTTGGTGAAACACTCCCCCCTCCAACCCCACAAGAAACGCGAATGAACTTCAAATGTTTTCTTTTTAACATAACTTTGTGTCTCGTTTATTTTAACATAATGTAATATATAACTAAAGATGATACAAAAATAAAATATATATAAATCCTACACCACAGCTGTCCCCCTACCCGCCTCCCCTAACCCCAACCAAATTCCCACGCTCAATGTCATGTAAAAAAAAAGTAAAAACCCAACACCCAATTCCCACCCACCAACAAAAGGATTGAAAAAGGGGCAAACAGGGTCCATCTCATAGCCGGCGGGCTTTTAAGTGTTGATCCACCAGGATCTTTACACGCTCCTCTATTTGTTTTTTAGTCTGACTGCTTTGAGCCTCCAGCCTGGCTACCCGGAGGAGAATTTTTCGCTGGAACTGGCGGCACCTACATTGGCAGCCATGTTGTTGTGGGGGGGTGGACGATGCGGGGAAAATCTGGCGGCGGGCGGCTGCCTGACCACGCCGACGTACTCCTGCAGGCTTGGGGGCCGGGGCATTGGAAGAGGCAGCAGCTGCTGCCGCCGCCTCCTCCTCCTCCTCCTCGGCCTGAGCCACCAGCCGGCGGTAGGCCTCAACGATGGCCTGCAGTTTCCGCTGACGGGCCCGGACTGCCAGCTCCTTCCTCGTTGGTTTAGAAGGAGTAACTATAAAGAAAGAGACAGAATTGTTGTAATCAAAAATCCCAGCAAATCAAGAACACAACATGGATCCAACACATAGTGGGCGGCACAGTACAGTAGCAATAGCAAGCAAGTTGAGTACCTAAAATGTTGTTTTATCTATCTTGAACATTCTACGCCTTATATACTTCATTTGTCTGCCTTTTTGGCACGGCATTATGCCTGCCCTAGTAACATAGGTAGCATGGGTGTACTTCAACGGTCACATACGAACACCTGTCTTTTTCATATCTCGTTTTTTTATATCATATACTCTGTGCTTCCGGGAAAAGTGACAGTCTCCAACTAACATTAATTAACAGTGGCCAGCTAGTACTAGTAAATGTCTACTCTAGAGACTATCATTCTTTATATCGCCAACAAACATTAGGTGGTTTGTGTTTCGCCAGCAACGACCCGGAATGCATCCAGTCGTCCCCTCATTCCCTTGCCTTTGGGTTTAACCAAAACACCGCTGCCAACACTAGTATCCACTATCCACTAACCACCGATATTGGATGTGTCTCCCATCCACGCAGGCAGCTGTGTTTTCCCCTTTCTATGCTTCCACAACAACCCACGCATCCAACTGCTCTCAAACACCTGCATTGCTGATTCCAAAGTATCCTTCTATATTATATGATTGGAGCTTTTTCCTTGCTCCTTTCATCATACTTAAAATCAATCTCATGTTAATCCATCGCGGTCATGTAATGTTGTGGATAAGACTTTTTCAGTCTGCCACCAACCTTTCACAGCTGAGTTGTAGTCACATAGAAGAGGCCTGTATAACTTATTTTATCAATTCTTGCCGGTGGTAATGCTTTTGCTAAGCTTGGTAATGACAACGGTGGCGTCATATATTGTCCAGTAGAACTTCAAGTTCATTATAAATATCAGAGTACAGTGAGGAAGTTTTCCCCACCCACCAAGTAATGCGGATCACTATTGAATGTAACTTACCATCGCCCACCGTTGTTGTCTCCTCCCCCGCTGCTGCCGGTGCTGCTGTAGGTGCCTCTGGTGGTCCTCCATTCCCCTCCGGGATCGCCTCTGCTGCCGCCGTTGCAGCGCCGCTGCCCCCGTCGGCACTGGTGGATGGTACCGGTTCTGCAAAAATAAAAATAAGTAATTAAGTACACCTTTTTAGATGGATGCACAGCCCCCATTGTACTTGTTCACCAAAAACGGAGTTCTGCAAAACAGTTAAGTACAACGTAATCAGTAGTAGTCCACATTGCCTAGTACAGCAGAGTAAGTAACACACTACACATATTAGCATTTGTTTGGTATGGTATGGTACCCAAGCTCATCTCATCTATACTGCTACTCTAGTCTAGTCCTTGGAAAGTTAGACTGAACCATGTAACCTAACCAGTTTGTACATCAATGACATGTCTACAGTTTTGCGCATGCTACCTCACAGCTTGTTGCGCAGTACGAGAAGACGCCTTTGAGGCCACATGATAGTTCAAAGCATACACCTGAAGAGTTCGGAAAATAGAAAGGCCCGTATTTACTTTTTGAATGTGGATTGTGGAATTTCCTTACAGCCTCAGGTTATACCTTTTTTTTAGCATGACAGCTAAAAAGTTGAATAAATGTATGTAATGTTTTCATACTGTCTAACGTGCACCACTTTTGTCATTATCTTTCGGCAGATGAGAAGATTCCTTCTACGAAGCAAAGATTTCCAGAGCTTACCAAAAAGAGGCATATGCAACCAGTATACGTTCAATGGTGAGGGGTCTCCGACATTTCCCACATTTCCCTATCGTGCACTGGTAGCTGTACAAATGTAGATTACTTTTTATTCAGCCTTTTTTAACTCTGGATTTTTTCTGGTGGCCCTGCCCTTGACGCATTTCACAGAACAACTTAAAAACATTGATGTTACTTACTTAGTTACTTTTAACAAAATAAAGGTTTTGAAGTACCACATTGACTCGGAAGTATATTTTCAGTGTCTGTTGTCTTGTAGACTTACACGAGAGAGTGAGCAAAAGGGGGTTACTTAGGTTATGGATTGTGTAATAAAAGCATTTGGCATCTTCATATTGGGGTTCAGGAAAGGGGTAATTGAATAATTGACCAATGACTGAGCCCATATAGGTTGTCGTTCATTGAATTGTGGGTTCCTCTGAGTTCTGTGACTGAGGTGTAAGACTGTAAGTAAGTAAGGTCCAACCTGCCTATCAACAACAACATCCAATTTTGGGGTGCATACATAGTTATGTATGTGACTGCATAGAAGAATACCCGCAAGAGTAGTAGTGGTATTCATTACTAACGCTTACAAAAATAGTAGACCAACACCTGGATGCATACTTGGTTGGTGTCAATTGGCAAAGAAGAGACATTACGGAGGAAAAAGCATAAGACAGGAGTGGACCCTGTGCCTTCCGCTATTCGATCACAGATTTTTTGAAAAGATTGATACCTTAACTAAAGAGTGGGCAACAGGGCAAGCTTACCTACAGACAGTCTAGTAGTAGCACAGAGAGTCATAAGAGAGGCTCTTTCAAGGAACAGAAAGGCAGGGACAGATAGTAATACCCAAAATTTTGAAAACATAAAACAAAAACAAGCATTTGTCAAAATTTAGTTAGGTGAAATGTCATTAATCGGTTGGAAAAAAAGCTCCGTTAGAAAGTTAGGGAAATATCATTGTTCCAAAAGAAAACACTGTTGGACTTACTAGGGACAGCAGCAGGATCCTCAGTAGAGGAGCTCTGTGCCTGTGGTTCTTCGCGCTCACCCGCCGACTCGGTCCCAGTCTTCTGCTTGCCCCTGGGTTCTGTGGTTCAAGTAAGAAATAATAATAAAGAAAGAGGAAAACATTGAGTGCTGTGAAACATAGACAGCATTTCAAAAACCACTGCTACAACATTAAAAGAAACAAACATTGGTCTACCAAATGACTACTGCCTTGCATGATTCACTGACTAGTGTACTTGGAGAAAACAAATCAAATGTTCCATAAACATTCTGATTGCAGATTACTAAGTAACACAGAGGCAGTAAGACCTGAACAACACCACAGATTCAAGAATGGGGTAATCAATCAATTATCTGTAAGTAGCCATTTCTTTTTCATTTTTTGCCAGCAAAATGCATAGATCACAAGGAGGAGACAGGCTTAACTTTGTGCATACTAACTAACACGAAATTGTACGTTCATGGCATCATATTTTGTTTTGCTACTGACTGAATGCTACTGCTGCCCTACCCACTCAATAAACAAACTACATCAGTTCTTTGGAGGGCTGAGGCTGGGGCGGCTCTAGGCTCATGGTGGTCCTGGACTCCTGGCCAGATAGCGTAGGTGGGGGGCCCGGAAGAGGAGGTCGGGCGGAGCACGGAGGCCAGTGAAGAGGGGGGAGTCATGGTGTTTGGAAGTGGAACAGAGCCGGAGGCACCAAATCCCTGCCAGGGGCCGCCACGCAAATATGTATCCATCCTCTGAGGATTATTAAATTAAGGATATATATTGGTGGGGTGGCCCCAGGCGTTTGGTGGCCCTGTGCAGTTGCACAGCTTGAACATGCCTAAATCCGGCCCTGGCTGAGGTAAGAAGAACAAAGTAACTTTTGCATTCATTGCCAGAGGAGTATTCATGCAGAAGAGAAGGCCGTGAAAAAAAAATGATACAATATGCATTGCAAACACGTACAATTATCCATCAACGGCTATTTCACTGACGGACAAAGGAAGGACAAGACTCTATTAATAGCATTAACTAACTTCAGTTCTCTACAATAAAGAAAATCTCACACCAATAAACAGCAAAAGCTAGCGCCAAATTGAACACGCAAGAGTCAGTGAAGATGAAGAAGCGCAGCATAGACCAGTGTCATACAATTACAGTAGATATAATAACGGAATACATCGGAAATGTAACTAGGAGCACCAGTCATCGCGTTACTTATTCAGCCAAGATTTACAAAGATACAATAACAATACTTATACTACTATAGAGATATATTATACACACACTTTTTTTTTTGGGGTAGCCACTCACCAAGACCCACGACCTCGACGCCAAGCAGGTCCAACAGGTCCTGCTCCCGGTCCAAAATGTCTGCCCAACGGTGGGTCAGCTGATGGTGGGTACGCCGGATACCGGAGCAGCGGAAGACTGCCCGGCGCACCTTCACCCACCGCCGGAGACGCTCCTCAATATGCTGGTAGCCGGAGCCAGGCCTGCCACCTGCTGCCAACATCAAGGGGAGGTAGCGCTGGATAAAAAACACCAGGGCAGCCACCTCCTCCTCCCCAAAAAGTTGGCGGGGCCTCACCCCTAGGGGGCGCATTCTGCCGCAAGGCAGCCTAGTTTTTGGGGGCACTGGCGCCTTGCCCTCTGAGCCGCCGCTGCTGCTGGCGCCCTTGACCATGGTTCTGGGTGGAGGGTAGAAGAAAACTAAAAGTTCAAGACAAAAAGGTAGGGGAAAGAAGAAGCAAGGTAAAAGAACAAGAAGGAAGTAAAAAGCAATAGAAAAGTTGTAAAAGTAGAAATAAAATGAAAAATATAAACCTAGGCACAGAGAGAAATAGGTAATAACTAAAGAAAGGTAGAAAAAGTGGGTAAAAAGACAAGGATTAAAGAGATTTTAACAGGATGCAAAAGTAGGCCCAAAACCATAGCCAGAGTGTGTGATCCAAGATGGCTGCGCCCATCGCGACCGCATGGGTAGGTTCGCGCGATATTTAGCGCGATCACGCACTTTTGTAGTGCGAACGAGAAGATGAGTTCCCGAACATGTCTTGCACAACGCGACCACGTTACTTGTGACCCGGAACAGGAAATAAGGGAACGCAAGCAGGCGGGACAAACCTCTGGGGTAATTTAGCGCGCTAGCCATCCCGAGCATGCAGGCAATGCCCCGAACACGCGCACCGTGCTCCCGAAGACGAAAAACGGGGCGCGAACGGGCCCAGCAAGCAACTCCGCATGGTTGCGGAGCTACGCGTAGTTCGCGGAGTGCAACTACGTCTTCGCGTAGCTTCGCGGAGTCCGACTCCGCGAACTACGCCCAGGGTTAGTGTCAATGTGACACCCTGTCACCCGTGTAAGTCTACCCCCTATTACCGATTCGGTATTTACCGAATCAGTAATTCTCATTCATTCCTATGGGCCTCCAGGCCCATAGGAATGAATGGGGGATACCGAATCGGTATTTACGGAATTTTATCATTAGCTACATATCATTTACCAATTCTAAAATACTGAATCGGTAAAATTCGGTATGTTAGAATCGGTAAATGATATTTACCTACATCTGGCCTTTGCTCTCCAAAATATACTTTCAAATAATCCTGCTTTCAAAGATTAATGTTTGTGCCCCAGTGATCACAAATGAAAAAAACACAAAAAAATCTTCCTACAACAATTTTGTTAGTGCCAGAGTCACTTAAATGGCACACGAAATTGTTGGTTACTAAACAAACAAAAGACTTTAGTAACTCAAGGAAGCTAAAGGCTTTTATGAGCATCTACTGTTTACTCTTAGTTTCTATTTGAGTCTCTTGAGATTCTTCAGCACTCTTGTCATCACTTTTCAAAGTCTGTTGAATTTCATGCATGGTGCTGAGAAGGAAAGGAACTGCTTGTGTCTCAACTCCAGCTTATCGTCAACACTATCTTTGATGTGAGAAAGGTGCTGCATTTCTCTCCCCAAATCGGTATCCCCCATTGATTCCTATGGGCCTTGAAGCCCATAGGAATCAAAGGGCATTACCGAATCGGTATTTACCGATTCGGTAATTACCGATTTCTGCAAGGGTGCAGGGGGTGTCACTTTGACACCCCCTAGCACCCCCAATACAGGCTTGGGTGCCATGTGGCAGGCATACATGCCCTAGGGGCAGGTCTGCCTGCCACATGGCATAGGTGTGCATGCACACATGTGCATGAACACCGGAATCGGTATTTTACCATGAAGTTGTATTTCATGGTAAAATACCGATTCGGTAACACCTGTGGGACTCAGAAGAGTCCCACCTACATTAGGAATTTACCGAATCGGTAGAATTACCGAATCAGTATTTTACCGATTAGGTAATTTTACCGATTCGGTAAATGTGCAGTTACCTACATATGCCCTCGGAAACGGGCACCTACATACCAAATGGCCATTTACCCGTCGGAAACGGCCGAAATCGGCCGTTTCCGACCGGTATTAAGGCTCCTACATCGGGTCCTTAGTTCCTTTAAAGTTTAATGTCTGTCCGTATGATTCTGTATCACGTTAGCTAAGGCATCATATTCCTGATTATTTTTTCTAATCCGTTTTGATTGCACAATCTGTTTTTTGCATTCAGCAATTTTTTCATGAGCAGCCACAATGCTATTATTTTTGTCTGTGTAGATGTTTTCATAATTTTCCATTTCTCGAAGGTTCATATCATACACAAGTAGAGTTATTCCCATCGAAAATTCACACTGTGACAAAGTAGCAAGCATACGGTGGTACTGAGTATACCCTTCTTTGTGAGATCCAGAATAGTACCATTTCATGAAAGACTTTACAAAACGGTTGATTTGGCTATCATCTCCAGCTCCGTCACCATCTGTTAAGAGCCGTTTACTAATTACTTCTTCGTCAGTGACTGCCCCCATATTGACGGCAACTGTCGAGTAGCAGGGGAACCCAGTTCCCACAATGCCTCCAACCAAGAACAAGTTTAGTAAATGGAGAAATATAAAAGGTACGCTGAAAATTCTCAGCAAGTTAAGGCTAAATAGAATGACATATTGTATTGCAAAAATCACAATTTTATAAACACAGATTAAAGCAAACAGGTGTTCCATAATGGAACTTCCATTCTCTCTTCTAAACGGATCACTGACTAAATATCAAGGGACAAAATATAGACTACCCAAAATATAGATTCCAAAATATCGACAGACAAAATATCGAATTCCTATCTACAAACAGGTAAGTACCAAAATATTGAACCCAAAATATCGTTTATATATATATACTGTGTAAAAATATCGAATTTCTTAAAAATAATGTAAAATTAAAAAAATATTAAAAATAAAGAGCTAAAATATACTTACAAATACTTAAATTACCTCAAAATTATTAAATAACTAATTTAACTTATAAAAAAAATATACAATCATATCTGTTAAAACATATATATATATTAACATAATATTAATAAAAAATACACAATATTATTACCGTAGGATAGGGTAGGGGTAAAAATTACTATTCCCACTCCAGAGAGTGCAACAGTAGGGAAAGCGTTGGATAGCGTAGGGGTAAAAATTACTATTCCCACTCCAAAGAGTGCAAGAGTAGGGAAAAGTTTTGATAGCGTAGGGGTAAAAATTACTATTCCCACACCAGAGAGTGCAACAGTAGGGAAAGCGTTGGATAGCGTAGGGGTAAAAATTACTATTCCCACTCCAGAGAGTGCAACAGTAGGGAAAGCGTTGGATAGCGTAGGGGTAAAAATTACTATTCCCACTCCAAAGAGTGCAAGAGTAGGGAAAAGTTTTGATAGCGTAGGGGTAAAAATTACTATTCCCACACCAGAGAGTGCAACAGTAGGGAAAGCTTGGATAGCGTAGGGGTAAAAATTACTATTCCCACTCCAGAGAGTGCAACAGTAGGGAAAGCGTTGGATAGCGTAGGGGTAAAAATTACTATTCCCACTCAAAGAGTGCAACAGTAGGGAAAGCGTTGGATAGCGTAGGGGTAGAAATTACTATTCCCACTCCAGAGAGTGCAACAGTAGGAAAAACATTGGATAGCGTAGGGGTAAAAATTACTATTCCCACTCCAGAGGGGGCAACAGTAGGGAAAGCGTTGGATAGCGTAGGGGTAAAAATTACTATTCCCACTCCAGTGAGTGCAACAGTAGGGAAAGCGTTGGATAGCGTAGGGGTAAAAATTACTATTCCCACTCCAGAGAGTGCAACAGTAGGGAAAGCGTTGGATAGCGAAGGGGTAAAAATTACTATTCCCACTCCAGAGAGTGCAACAGTAGGGAAAGCATTGGATAGTGTGGGGGTAAAAATGACTATTCCCACTCCAGAGAGTGCAACAGTAGGGAAAGCGTTGGATAGCGTAGGGGTAAAAATTACTATTCCCACTCCAGAGAGTGCAACAGTAGGGAAAGCGTTGGCTAGCATAGGGGTACATTTTACTATTCCCACTCTAGTGAAAATAAATTAATATAATTCACATAATTATCAATTAATCAATTAATAACAATTAATTCTCTATTAAGAATTAATTAATTATCAATTACAAATTAATTAACAATTTATTCAAAATAAATACCAATAAATTAACATATTTAATTAATTATAATTAAATACTCCCCACCCTATTCCCCTAAAAACCCACAACCCGCTACAGAAAATAAATTAATTAAATTCACATCATTATCAATTAATCAATTAATAAAAATGAATTACCAATTAAAAATTAATGAATTACCAATTAAAAATTAATTAACAATTTATTCTAAATAAATACCAATTAATTAATTAACATATTTAATTAATTATAACGAAATTACTTCCCACCCTATTCCCCTATAAACCCACAACCCGCTACAGAATTAAATTACGCAAAAATTAAATAACATAAAATTAATTACTTAAAATAAATTACAAAAATATATACACTTTTCACACATATACAAACATACAAAACACTTAAAAGAATTCGATATTATTAAAAATTCGATATTTTTAATCAATTATATTATGTACTTCGATATTTTGACTGCCTATATTTTTAAAATCGATATTACATTATCTACCTTCAAAACGATATTTTTGATGTCTATATTCTGTCCATTCGATATTTTGTCCATTCTATATTTTGGAGTCGATATTTAGGTTAGTCTATATTTTGGAATCAATATTTTGACCATTTACCCTTCTAAACATGGATCAAATGTAGGGTAATCTATCAAGGGTCTCTAAATTAGGATAATAAAAGGAAAGAAAGGTGTCAGCATAATCAGACTTCAGTAAAAGTCAAAAAATAAAAGGAATACGTTTTGCACAAAGAACTTCACACTTGCAAGAATAAGGCAAGTAGAGAGGTCTGTACGTTCCTAAATCTTAAGGAAATCTTCACTCCCTTCAGCTGTGTGAACACCAATTAAAAGAAATAAGAGATTCAGAAACGTTCCTATCTCATTCACACCACCAGGGACCAATCAGAGCACTACTTTAGTGCATCTGCAACATGGCTTCAAGGTTTATATTGCATCAACCTTGTATAACATGCCATCCTGGTACATGATGAACAGAAGGCCAGCAGCGGCCCCTCCATTAGGTCGGTGGAGCATTATCCCTCTGCGGGGAACATCACTTACAACGCATTTATTACAACGCACTACCATTACAACGCAACCATTACAACGCAAACCATTACAACGCATTGCGCTGGGGGGCGCTCTAGGATAGGGAATATATTTAATTTACTATCCAACACCTTCCCTACTATCCACGGGGACTGGAGTTGGAAAAGTAAATTAAATAAATCACTATCCAGCGCTTAAAAGCACTATGCGTTGTAGTGGTATGCGATGTAAAAACCGCGTTGTAACAGCAGTAACAGTACTGACTATATTGGGTTCAACCCTGTTTCTTATAACGCGTTGTAACAGCAGGCGTTGTAATAGCCTGCGTTGTAACGACACCAATCCTCCCTCTGCTGCCAGTGTGCAAAGGTAAAACATAAAATGGTAATAAAAAAGGAATGTATTACCTTTTTATTTTTCCCTTTCCCCAACTGAGCCGCGTTTTGGGGGTGGGGTCAATTCTGCTGACTAGCAGTAGGGGCATGGTGCTCAATCCACCAGTTTAGAGTAGGCAGGTCATTTTGACTGGCTGTCTTGCGATAGACAGCCTGAGAAGGGCACTTTTAACCTCTCGACCCACCTGTCTTTGACAACTGAATGAAGAGCAGGCACAGGCCCCTAGTGCTTGCGGGAGCAACGTGCCAGCCTGCTCCAGCCAATACTGGTGCAGTTCTCATGCTGCTTAACATTATCAGCAACATTGCCAGCAGCATCTGGATTGGTGTGAAGAATTCAAATGCTGCAGAGACCAACTTCAATGAACTAAAGCACAAGGACAGGAGGAGGAGAGCAAATGGAGTAGGTAAGTGCATTTTTATTTTCCATTCTTTTTTTTTTAACACAGAGTTGTATTCGTTTTTTGGTTTGATACAATTTATTGTACAGCATTATGAATCTCAGATCATTCTGTAGAATCAACATCAGTATATCCTAAACATCGTAATAACTTGTTCAAACTACTTCATTACAAAGATTATCGTTACAAGGTACAGGTGTATACACACAATCTGTGAAAATTAAGAATGTGAGCGAACCTGCACAAAATCAACAATGAGTAAGTTATACACATGTACCAACAAGATCGTACTCATAATTCTGACTGCATAACATATGATTGTGTAATGAAATCTTAAATCTGTGACTTGAAAAAAGGTAAACCATAATAAAGAACTATGCTATGATAAACAAGGTGTCTGTTCTGATTACCATCAGGGGAGCGGGGCGGAGCAGGGTATCACCGCCGGGTAGACGGCGGCAGGGGAGGTGAAGGGGGGAAGGAGGGAAGGGAATGATTAAAAAGGGGGGAGGCAGACAGGAAGGATACATGTACAGGGACAAACTATTCCTCAGTGATATCCATACATTGTGCCTTAAAAATCTCCAACATTTGAGCTCACTCCAAAGATATCGGTTTCTGTCTTAACCCTCTGTGCTCTTCATGGTACAACGCCTCCCTCTCCGCAGTAGCCCATTTTATAACTTCTTCCTGCTATTTCCCTCTGCGCAGGGCCTTAGCTGACTTCCATAGGGGGAAAGCGCTTTAGGGGATGCAGAGTTTGTCTACCAGATTTAGGAGAAACCACCCCCACTACCTTGCGTCGTCTCGCCCTGCTGAACTGCAGGTCTCTCCCCTGCCACGCTACGGAGATTAACTCCCTACTCCTGGACCACAAGGTTGATGCCCTGTTTCTCACTGAGACTTGGCTATCTGACGCCTCGGGTCCGGATGTGGTTACAGTGTTGGCGCCGGGATATTTGATCTACCACCTTGACAGAGGCGCAGGGGGGGGGGGGGTCTGGCCATTATCTATAGGGAGTCACTGGGCTGTAAGGCACGGGAGGTAGGGGTTAAAGACTGTGAGAGCTGCCAATTCTCCCTTCAATTCTCCTCTACCTGCACGCTGACAGGCCTCCTAGTTTACCGACCACCTGGGAGTGTGGGTGATTTTACATCTTCACTTATGGAAACTACCACTCTCCTGGCCTCGGCCTCGTCCAACTTCATTCTGTTGGGAGATCTCAACTGCCATTTTGATGAAGCAACTGACCCAATGGCAACTAATTTGATGAGCGAGTTGAGCGCCCTGCAGATGAACTTGATAAACACCGAGGCCACACATGTCAAAGGGCATCTTTTGGACCCCCTATTCGCGAATATGGCGGGTATATCAGCTATGCCCCCCTCGCTCTTCCCTGGTCCGACCACTCACTGATCATGGCTAACTGAGAGGTAAAGTGCGATGACACTCTCCCACCGAGGAAATTTAGAATAGACAGGGCATGGTCAAGGCTCCCGGTAGAGGCCTGGAATGCCCGGTTGGAGGGCTCCCAGCCTGAGAAAGGTCGGGATCCGGTGACTGAAGATGCTATGGTGGGGAATTGGCTGACCAACGCAGTGGACCATGTGCTTCCACGCAAGAAGATGCTTATTAGGGATAAGAGAGTGGGGTCCGTCCCATGGTATACCCTAGAGCTCAGAACCCTGAGAAAGAACTGTAAACGGGCGGAGAGATTATGGAGGAGGAACCCGGAGACAGAGAGCAGGGAAAAATATCGTATGGAATTAAGGACATACAAACGAGCAATACGCGCTGCAAAGGCCTCCTTTTTTGGGGAGAGAGTGAATCATGCTGCGTCCTCATCGAGGGAAGCCTTTATAGTGATGAAGGAGCTTCTTAAACCGCCTGATCCCATTCTTGTCCACGACAGACCACAGGAAAAATGTGTGGAATAGGCCACTTACTTTAAGAATAAAATTGACACCATAATTAGTTCTCTCCCTTCGGTGATGGGAACCTCGGCCTCTTTCGAGGATTCGAGCATGTCGGGAAATCTATTGACGTCATTTGGCCCTGTAACCTCAGGCGAAGTGCTGAAGGTCCTCGGGAGCTTGAAAAGTGGCCCGCCTCGAGATCCAGTCCCAATGCGGTATTTAAAGCAGGCTGCCTCATCGATAGGATAGCCCTTGACCGATTTGGTCAATCTCTCCTTTGCTCATGGGACTGTGCCGCCGGACTGGAAAAATGCGGTTGTTAAAGCGCTTCTGAAGAAGCCTGGCTCGGACCCACAGAACCTGGCCAATTTCAGGCCCATCTCCTTGCTACCAGGGGTTAGTAAGATTGCCGAGAGGTTGGTTAACCGTCAACTATCCAACTTTCTTGAGGAGAATGGCCGGTTGAGGGACTCCCAGATGGGATTCCGACCGGGTCATGGAACTGACACGGCTCTGCTAGCAGTGGTAGAGGAGGCCAGAAGCACTTTGGACGCAGGGGGGTCAGTGGCAGTGATCCTCCTGGACCTTAGTGCGGCCTTCGATACCGTCAATCATGGAGTGCTGATACAACGCCTAGCAGAGTCGGGTGTCACAGGAGTGGCCCTGGAATGGTTGGCCTCTTTTTTGGAGGGGCGCACCTTCGAGGTTTGGGAAGGTAACGCGAAATCTCCTCCCCTCCCACTTCATTGCGGGGTGCCCCAGGGCTCATCCCTGAGCCCCACGTTATTTAACGTGTATATGGCACCCCTGGAGGGTGTGGTGTCTCCGTTTGGCTTCAAGACCATAAGCTATGCGGATGACACTCAGCTAGTGGTGGGTCTGACACAGCTGGAGAAACAGCCTGAGACGCTCCATTCATGCTTAAGAGAGGTGTTTGATTGGATGTCCAGGTCATCGCTCAAATTGAACAGCTCAAAAACTGAGCTGATGATCTTGGGCCAGTCAAGTTTTGCCCTCTCGCCGAGCAGCTGGCCCAACTGCATGGGCACCCCGCCTGACCCAAAGAAGGAGATTAAGAGCCTGGGGGTCTGGCTGGAGCCTGATTTGTCCTTTAGGACACACGCCAAGAAGACTGCTGGCGTGTGTTATGGATTGCTCCGATCGGCCCGTAAGGTTCTCCCCCTCTTGCCAGAACTCTCCCGGAAGCTGTTAGTCCAAGGTCTAATCATCTCACGCCTGGACTACATTAATGCACTGTTTCTCGGAGCACCGGAGTCAACGTTCAAGATCCTGCAACAAGTGCAGAACGCAGCAGCTAGGCTGCTGCGGAACGTTCCGTCCAGGCAGTCAGCCAGGCCTGCTTTAAAAGCACTCCACTGGCTCCCTGTCAGAGAGAGAGTGACCTTCAAGGCCCTTTGCATTGCTCACAAGAGCATACAGGGGAAAGGACCAGCTATTCTGAAGGACATGATTCGGCCCTATAAGCCCACAAGAGCTCTACGCTCTGACAACAAACACCTCCTTCAGACAAAGAGAATCAGGAGAGCCCTTTCAGGTGGCAGGAGTTTTTCTATCCATACAGCGCGCGCCTGGAACTCCCTCCCACTCTCACTACGCTCTGAACCAAATTTTCTCAGGTTCCGGAAACATCTGAAAACGTATCTATTTCCAGAATAATTTTTAGCTCTTTTCCGTTCTGTATAGGCAGCCTGCTCTAGGTCTCTATAAGCGATGGGATGCCCCTGGGTAACCGTGCGCGGTACAAAATTCGTTAATAATAATAATAATAATAGTTGTGTGATAAGCCTCTTGGCTAGCATGAGAATGAGGTTTAGGAAACAACACAACACTTTTGCCTTTTTAGGAAGTGGGAAGAGCCCGAGGAGACAGGCCTCAGGGGTGTTCCAGTTGGAACGCTCAGAAAGAGGGAGGTGAGACCCTGCATAACCTCTGACCAGAAGTCCACAAGGTCGGGCAGGTCAATAACATATGAATAAAGTCTGCATCCGAGTTGCGACAACGAGGACACTGACATGGAATTGGGGTACATACGATGTATCACCTGTGGTGTGAGATAGTCCCTATGCAGGAGAAACAGTTGAATCAGTTTGAGGCAAGTATTGCGGGAAACGCACCGGGGATATTCAAGGACCTGTGACCATTCCCTATCAGTGAAGTCCCTGGACACCTCCTTGTCCCATCTTTGATGTAGTGTTAGTAAGAAAACTCCCAGATGGGTCTGTAGTCTCTGATATAGCCATCGAACAAGATGACTACCATGCCCCATTATGTGCATTGATTGCAATATTATGAAGGCCGGAGGTTCCCTTCGATCTAATAACCAGTATCTACGGACATAATGTGTGATCGCTGCATGCGTTAAAAACAGTGTAGGAGGAGCTGAATAGGTTTGTACAAATTCTGTATGCGGCATTAAGGTTCCATCCAGGAATAAGTCCCCCAGATTTGTCCCACCAGATTCTGCCCATCCCCGCAGGCTAGTGTCCGACAAAACTCCCAGAGCCATGGGTAAGCCACAACAAAGGTATATTCCAGGCATATGCCACTGATAAATTAGTATATTTCAGCGCCAACTTCCAATAGTGGAGTACAATATGTAAAAGAAATGGAGGGTCTTTCATTTTAATCACTCCAGGGATTGGAGCATTCCGGCCCGTAAGCAAACGGGCAAATAACCTATTCCAAATAGATTATGACCAGCCAGCCAAAAAGCCAACCATTGTAATTGAGCCACTATAGGGTACCCTTTAAAATCCGGCTCACCCATCCCATCCTCAGTACTAGGTAGTTGTAGTTTGGCAAGGGCCAGTCTATGGCGGCCCTGTCTCCAAATTACAGAAGTTAGTATCTGGTCCAGGGCTTTATAAATCCAAGCAGGAAATGCTACTGGGAGACTTACGAATGTATACAATAGTTTACAGAGCATTATCATCTTAGAGATAGCTACACGACCTGCAGTAGTTAAAGGCAAAGTATTCCAGATTGCCACTTAGGATTTGAGGTTGTTAAGTGCTCGGACAACATTTCCATCAACTCTGTCTGAAGCAGTTCGATAAATATTAACCCGCAAATATTTAAAGGTAATGGGTTCCACCCTAAACTGCAGCAGACCAAATTGTAGTGTGGGGTGTGGGTAGGTGTCATAGAAGGAAAAGGCCACTGATTTAGAAGCATTAAGGCACAATCCCGAAATGTCCCCAATTTGTTCAAACAGGGAGGCGATAGGCAACATGTCTACATGCAGATCTGCAAAGTAGACCAACATGTCGTCTGCATACGCCGAAACGGAGTGACAGAGCTGACCCACTGGGATTTCATATGGTGCCATTATACGTCATAGCTGTTGTGCCAGGGGCTCTAGAGCAAGCACAAACAACAAGGGTGACAGCGGGCAACTATACCGCGTACCCCAATATACATTATATCCTGTAGAAATACTAGTGCCGGTCGTGGCCCTCACCGTATGTCCGGTATAGAGGAGCTTGACCTATTTAATAAAGGCTGAAGGAATTCCATATTTAACCAGTGTGGCCAGCATGTATTACCAGCTTAAAGAATCGAACGCCTGACGTATGTCTAATGAGAGGCAGACTGAGTGGGGGAAACCAATGCGTGCAGAGTGTAGCAGGGCATAAAGGCGACGTATGTTCAAGGAAGTACTGCAGATAGGCACAAATCCGCATTGGTCAGTGTGAATTAGAGGGGGGAGTAAGGGGAGCAGTCATGTTGCTAGTAACCTTCTAAGAAGTTTGTACTCCGTATTAAGGATCGATAGGGGCCTATATGATGAGAGCTCCATTGGAGCCTTATTAGGTTTTAACAAAGAGGTCACTATTGCCTCCCGTGTCGTAGAGGGTAAGGCACCTTCATCCAAAGCAGTGGTGTACAGTTGGAGCAGCCTAGGGACCATGGATGCTGCAAAAGTAGAATAAAATTCAATGGGAATCCCATCCGAACCCGGCTTCTTATTACAGGCTATTCCTCGTATAGCACACCGGAGTTCAGGAGCGGTTAGAGGGGCTGCTAACTCCTCAGGCTGGGCTGACGTGATCATAGGAAGTACCATCTCCTCTAGGAATGTAGTGGTTGCAACTGTGGTATCATGAGAGGGAGCAGCATAGAGAGTTGTATAATAATCACAATCCATTCTATTAATGTCCACGTGTATGGTGAGCAATTCGTGTTGGTCATTATGAATGGCTAATATAGGTGTGGGGGAGGGTGGTGGTCTAATTAACTTAGCCAAGAGTGTACCAGATCTATCTGAATCAGCATGAGTATGCAGCTTGTACGCATGCAAATCTATCATCCTCAAGTGTTCCAGTAATTCAGCATATCGGACCCTGGCTTCTTGGAGGTCCAGCTCTTTCTCTTTGTCAGACTGTGCAGCAACTTCCAGTGCTTTTAATTTACTCTTGTGGTTGGTAAGATCAAATACGGCTTCTCATCAAAGCCCCACCAACGTCCCCATACAGACACCCCAGATTATTACCTTGAACGCCTCCCATTTAAAAATCCTAGAGGAAGCTGTACCCTCTTTGTCTGCAAAATAAGTGGTAATGGTTTTATTTTACGTTCTTATTTCCCACTGACAAGCACTGTCTTCAGCCTCAACATTAGAGCTCTCAGTTGTGGTTCATTATAAGTACTGTTAATACCGAACAATGACAGCTTTGGCATGCTGATCAGTGTAGTGGTCAGTTGTCCCACTAAATATTTAAGGTACTGGCTGCCACCACAGAAGGCCTCTTTTGACCATTGTTTCTCCACGTTCACTGGCAAGTTTTTCTTAGGCCTCTCTATCTGCTGTCTAAAACAGACAATAAGCCTTTCTCTACCTAATGCACCAGCCACGGGTGACGTTGGCGTTGCTGTGCAAAGCGGGAACTCTGGACTGGGATTTCCTCTGCCAGGGAAAGACCTGGGTGGACCTGGCTTGGCAGTTAGGCCTGGACTGTTCCCATGAGGCACACGGCCAAGATGATTTGCATATGGCTGGGTCTAAACTGGGGTGGCATGGTGAGCAAAAGAACGAGGGATTCAACCCAGATCTCTTGACTGGGGGTGAATGTTTGATTTGCTCTCCCTTCCGTCCATCATCTGTATGTTTTTTGCTTTCTTGTTCTAAGTGCGCTGGGTATGCCCAGACGTGGGTCCGGGGCTCACTGTATCACTGGATTCAAGCTAGCCTGGCTGACATGTGATGATGCCCCAAAACCTGTCCCAGGATTCTTCTTTCTAGTCCAGGGAGGACTTGGCTTGGCAGTTTGGGCTGGACTGTTCCCATGAGGCACAGGTTCAAGGTTGATTTGCAAATGGCTGGGTCTAAACTGGGGTGGCATTGTGAGCAACATAACAATGGATTTAACCCAGATCTCTTCACTGGGGTTCAATCTTTAATTTGCTTTGCATTCCTTCCATCATCGGTGTGTCTTTTACTGTCTCGTCACAAGTGCACCGCGTATGGCCAGACATGGGTCCGAGGCTCACGGTGCCACTGGATTCAAGCTAATCTGGCTGACGTGGGGTGAGCCCTGAAACCAGTCCCAAAATGCTTGTTTCCGGTCCATGGGGGACTCAGCTTGGCAGTTCAGGCTGTACTTTTCCCATGAGGCACAGGGTCAAGACTGATTTGCATATGGCTTGGTCTCAACTGGGTTGGCATGGTGAGCAAATGAACGATGGATTTAACCCAGATCTCTTGACTGGCAGTACTCTGCATTACGTCCATCATCTGTGTGTCTCAAGTAATTTTCAATGCCAAGTCAAATTGGCAGTAAACTGGGCATGCAGGGGCAGGCATGAGACTGGTTTGAAAGACTACTTCCGTGGGTGGCTCAAGCAGTGCTGGAGGCCCTCTAGTAGCATTTAATGTACATGGGATACCACTTTACAAGGGAAATTAAATATGCCAAAAAGATGTAAACCAATTTTACCATGTTTTAAGGAGAGAGGACATGCACTTTAGCACTGTTTAGCAATGGTAAAGTTCCCAGAGTCCTTAAGCCAACAAAAAGAAGGTCAGAAATAAGAGGAAGAAGGCAAAATGTTTGGGGATAACCCTGCCAAAAGGACCAGGCCCAACACGGGGCATCAGAGCGACTTTCTCTCAGCTCTAGGAAGGCAACCAATCATTTGTTATCACATGGTACCAGATCAGACACATCACTATGTTTCAGCCTCTGTAAATACTTGGCCACTAGGAAAAAGTTGAGTATCCACTATCAACAGGCGCCCACCATTCCCTAAAACATCCATACTTCTCTCTTGGTGGTTTACAGATTCATTTGCAGAATCGGCAATATTATTTTTTGCGATACTTCCTTTGTGTCCTTCTTAAAATGATGCCCGAGATACAGAACTTCTCTCTGAAAATACTGCAACTTACTTGGGGACACTTTATGTCCATTCTCAGCCAAATAGTTCAGCAGACCGATTATGTCTCAATTCAAACTTTCTTATTATCTGATGCGACCAGCAGGGTATTAATATACTGCACTAGAACTGAATTACAGGGTATGATCAAAGACTCAAGGGGACACATTTACAAAAAATATCGGAGCGCGGAGCTGCGTCAAATTTGGAAGCTCTATGCTTCAACAATTTGAAACATTGGGATGGGCCATATTCCTAAGAATATGGTGCACCCCTGTGTTTTCCCTAGTGCTGGCTCAAGAAAGTCTGCCTAGCACCAGCGCAGGAACCCTGCAGCCATGTTGCTAGGGTGCCTTCACTGCAGGGGCGATTGTTTAGGTGCAGGAAGGGACACCTTCCTGCATATAAACAATCAATTTTGGTGATTGCACTCTCTATGTGGGCTGCAGAAATTTAATAATTTCTCCTCGTATCATCATTATAATGCCTGGTATTCCATGGTGTTAGTTTTTGGCCCTGCCTCAGCCCTGAAAATCTGGGGCAGCTTAAAAAAGCAATAGGTGTTGCAGTGGAATGCCCACAGCAACACCCACTGCATGCACCTTGTGGCAGAGGACTGCGATGAAAAGGGGCATAGTTACAATATGGCACTTAAGCCAAGCTAAGTGGCTTAGCGCCATCTTGTAAATATGGAAAATGGCACTACACCTTCCAGGAGTCAAAAAAAGTGACACTCCAGGGGCGATATGAGCTTGTAAATGGTGGGCAGACAGAATATTGAGTTTAAAATATCGAGTTGCACAAATATCATGTCATAAATATATATTGTGGTTCGGAAATATCAACAGCAAGAATATCGTGGTCAAGAATATCAACTTACGTAAGTAATATCGATTTTAAAAATAAGTGTTTAATATTGTTTGCAAAAATATAGTGTTATGTATTTTAGTATATGTTTTAAATGCATGTGATGTATTTTTTGTATAAGAATTGTTTGTATTTTTAATATATGTCTTACATTTGAAATTCTTTGTAGTTATAAAAAAAATTGTTGTATTTTTAGTTCTGCAGCAGGTTGAGGGTTTACAGGGTAAGAGGGTGGGACGTAATTTAATTATATTAAATTAATAGTTTAAAAATATATATATATATATATATATATATATTTGTTTAATTGAGAAGTTATAGTGTTAAATGTGTAAAGTAATTTATTATTAATTAATTAATGATTTGTTTTTATTCGTTAATAATTATTTAATTTGTAATAATTATGGTAATTGTGTAATAAATTCTAAGTGTGTATTTTGGTGTTTATAGGTGTAAAGGGTGGGAAGTAATTTATTTTGAACTGATTAATTAATATTTGGTTGTTAAATAATTTTAATGAATGAATTCGTAATTAACTATGGTAATTGTGTAATTATTTTAGGTGTATGTTTTGGTGTTCATATGTGTAAAGGGTGGGAAGTAATTTATTTTTAATTGATGATTTGATAGTTGGTTGTTGATTAATTATAATTAATTAATTGATTGGTAATTAATTATGTAAGTGTAATTCATTTTAGGGGTGTGTTTTCGAGTTCACAGGGATAAAGGGTGTTAAGTATTGTATTTATTTTTTATTAATAATTATTTGTTCATTTACATTAATTACATTATTAAAAATGTATCATGGCAATTGTGTAACTCATTTTAGGTGTGTGTTGTGGTGTTTATAGGGGGAATGGTTGAGAAGTAATTTGTATTTAACTAATTAATATATAATTGGTAATTATTGTTCAATATTTGATATTTATTTTGGGTAATTGTTTATTTTTTGTGTGTAATTTTTACTTTTAAAGAAGTAAGGGGTGGTTATTTAATTCATTGTAATTACTTTATAATTCGTTGTTATTATTGATAGTTTTTAATTTAAAAATACGTTTTAATTGTGTTTTATTATGTTATAGTTTAATTTAGTTGTGTGTTAAGGACATTATAGTGTTACAGTATTTGTTGTTAATTAAGGTTATTAGTTCTTTTTAAAATAGTATTTGTTAAATGATTATTAATTATGTTAAATATGGAAGTAAATTTAATATAAAAGTGTGTTGTTATTGCTGTGGTGTTATAGGATAGAAATTGAAATAAATATATTTATGTATTAATTCATGTTTTTGTAAATATTTTGTTGTGTAAAAGAATGTTTTTTTAAATATTATTTAATTTCATATAATATTTGTAGGTATGTGTTATATGTAATTAATAATGTAATATGTTTTTAAATATATTTAATATATTTTTCCCAATTTTTAAAATATAATTGGTTTGTTTTTATAATTTGTCTCAATTTTTTATATATATACATTTTATAACTGTTGTAGTGTGAATAGTAATCTTTGCATCTCTGCTATCCAACACTTTCCCTATTGTTGGACTCATTGGAGTGGGAATAATAATTTTTACCCCTCAGCTATCCAACACTTTCCCTACTGTTGCATTTACTGGAGTGGGAATAGGAAATTGTACCCCTCCACTATCCAACACTTTTGCTATTGTGCACTCACTGGACTTGGAATAGTAATTTTTGCCCCATCCGCTATCCAACACTTTCCCTACTGTTACTCTCACTGGAGTGGGAATAGCAATTTTTACTCCACCGCTATCCAACACTTTCCCTACTATTGCACTCACTGGAGTTGGAATAGTAATTTTTATCCCTTCGCTATCCAACACTTTCCCTACTGTTGCATTCACTGGAGTGGGAATATTTATTTCTATGCCTCCGCTATCCAACACTTTCCCAACTGTAGCACTCACTGGAGTGGGAATAGTAACTTTTACCCCTCCGCTATCCAGCACTTTCCCTACTGTAGCACTCAATGGAGTGGGAATAGTAACTTTTACCCCTCCGCTATCCAGCACTTTCCCTACTGTTGCAGTCACTGGAGTGGGAATAGTTATTTTTATCCCTAAGCTATCCAACACTTTCCCTACAGTTGCACTAACTGTATTGTTTTAATTCATTATAGATTTTTGTTTTTTTATATTTTAAATCATTGATATATATATATATATATATATATATATATTAAAATATATATATAAAATATATATATATATCCAAAATCATAGTTTATTAATTGTTTTAAAGTAAATATATATGTATAAATAATTATGTTTGTGTGTTTATCTTTTTTATTAAGTTTATTTGTTATAGTTTATTAAAATGTATATTACATTTGTTTTTTTTGGTTAAAATTAAATCTAATGTTTAATCAATTTGAAATATAATATTTTATTTTATATTTATATAAAAGTCAATATTTTATACATTGTTAGATTTTAGTCAATATTTTTGTACCTACCTATTTAAGTATAGGAGTCAATATTTTTGTTGTCTATATTTTATACTCGATATTTTTTACATCAATATTTATTTAATCAATGTGGTGTCAGTGAACCCCTGTAAATATGCCCCAAAGTTCTTTTTAAGGAAGTGTAAAAAATTATAGGATTTTCTGCATACCCTTGTGGGACTCGGCACCATACCAAAATACAGGTCTAGAACCAGAAGAAGAAAAGGTACTGACTGTCTTCATGGTAGGGAATAGAGAAAAACACCTGCCACAAATCAATTACAGTGAACCACTCAGCCTCGCATGGAATCTGAAATAAAATCACAGCTGAATTGGGAACTACAGGACACCAGGGAATAACAATGCTATTAATCTATCTGAAATCTTGAATGATGCGGTAAATACCTCTAGGCTTTATACAAGCACATGATGGGTGAGTTACATGGACTCCCCATTATCTCTTTCAAAATGCCTTATTGAATCGTGTCACTTGTGTGATTCCAGCAATTGTTTCAGGAGTCAAACTGTATTGAGGGGTTCTTGGGTACCCACCATTACCTTTAAGATAAATGTGGACCGGCTCAACTCCTTTTATGATACTTATGTCCTTTCCTGAGAAGTCCCAGACTACAGGCTTCGCAGTAGCTCTAAGATCTGGTAGCAAATCATAATTTGTCATCAAAGGGTACAATCGAACATTGGCACTTGATTTGCCATTTTAAATTTCACATCCTCATTATGAGTCTGAAACGCCACACCGTTCATCGTGCAATAGATTTAATTTGTGCAATTAATCATGTCATAAAAGATTTACAGGACTAGAAATACACACCGCAAACTGGTAGTTCTGATCAAAGGACCCTATTTTAACAGACGCCTCTTGTCTTACTGGATTTGTCATTCGTTTATTTGCAACTCCTACAGCTTGGATTCTTTTTCCAGAGAGGTGTTGGTTTGGAACTTCAGCGGGTCTAACAGTGGAATGGTTAGCACCGGTATCAAACAAACCACCTCACCTTCTATGAATGGACCACTCTGGTCTACATTTAGGGGTGTGCCAAGCATTCCATTTTCCTCCCCCCTCGGGCACACCTCGGGTGATTGATCTAAACCAAAACACTTGAGACTGTCAAACATGAGAAACTGCTGAAATGGGTTTTAGTTATATAAGGAATTCTCATTAAAATTTGGATCTGGTTAGAATTAAATCTGTGACCAGTTACATTTTGCTGTGGAATAAGGGTTTGAGGAACTTGCATCACTTGAAATTACAGTACATTAAGGGGATTATTACGAGGACGGAGGACACCGTACCGGCAAAAGGGCCCTCCCGCCATATGTGCGGCGGTCCCGTGGGGAAGATTTGGATGAGCCCGTGACACAGGCGGGTGCATCCCACATTTTTCACATTGCGGTGGGCGGTGCTTTCAGCAGCACCCGCTGCAATGGAAAAAAGCCATGTTTTGCATTTGCATTCACAACGTGGCAGGCACCGTGCGGTGCCTGCCACAATGTGCATGCAAATGCAGGGGGGTAATGTGCACCCCAACACCCTGACGGACGGCAAACCGGTGGACGGTCTGGGATGCTGTCGGTGGTAAATGGCGGGCGGATTGCCACTGCCATGCGGCCGGTGGCGATCCGCCGGACATACTAATAGTCCGCTATGACTCTGCATTCCCTGCCTTGGCCCATTTTATTGTTATACAGGGTTATTAAACTGTGTCTGTACAAACTCTACATTTTTTTACTTGATTCTCATTCATTACTCTGTTAGGATTAAGATGACATTCCTTCTTCCAATAGCCTAACTTGTTACAATAATGACATGGATTTGATATATTTAATGTGGCAACATCAATTCCAGTACTCAGGTAAATTGGAACACCATATCCTCTACACTGTTGTGGATAACAATTTTCAGCTTACATCCTAGAAACTTCCTGTGGATCTACACATTGCATAGTACCAACATTCCCTATAGACAGTGCAATCTGACTTCCTCTCTGTGCTGATTTTAACTGGACCAGCCTGAACTTCTCCTTCAATCATTTCTGTTTCATTTCCAATTCTCACTGCAGTATTTTGCATTAAAATTAAATGCTGTTGAATCACAATGCTTACCTAAGGTCTCAATCTTGTCACAAACCCTGACACAAAACTTTCCCGATCTTTGATTTCAGGATTCTCCATTCCACTGTGATGTTCAAACACCTGCAACAATCTCTCATAAAAGAAAACCAAAGTGTCTTCGGACTCCTGAGTTGTTCTGTCAATCTTAACCCAAGAAATGTCCTTTGCTGGTATCTTTCCTTTCAAAAAAGTAATCACCTGTTGATACTTTTCCATCACCAAAGCCAATGGTGCATCTAATATAGGATACATCTTTGGCGCCTTCTCTGGCCACTGGACAGCTATTTTACATTTTGCCCACAAGTCACTTTGTATCACAATGTCCAAAAGGGTGTTAAAATCTCTCCCAAAAACCTGTGAGATCTTGACAAATTGATCAACTTGGGTGTACCACTCCACTGGTTTAACTCTCAATTTAAGGAAATCTTTTGTGAATGGTACAAGATGACTCTTACTTCGTGGTATATGAATGTAAGCTCTACCAGGCACATTCCTCTAAGGACATTTTAAGCACCTTCCCCATCTATCAAAGATGGAGGTGGCTCTCCCTTTGCTTTCTGTTGGTCTTTCTTATTTGCACATCTGCCTTCCCATTGGTCACTTTCACTCCATTTTTAAAAGCTACCAATGAATTCTCCGATTTGCATTTTCATGCAAGGCCTTCTTACACTATTTATGTCATTTTCATCAAACATACACGTAACTTTTCTGCAAGGACTTGGTCCTACTTAAATCCACATCATATGTTCCAGCTAATTCAGGCAGTTTTTCATGAGCTTGTACTGCACTTTTAGCGACATTGTAATGCATGTGCATGAGCTCATTCTCTTGATAAGAATCTAATCTGATGAGATCATGAATTCTTGAAATCATCTCATCCAATTCTAACTTTTATTTAAACACATCTACTGCATTCTATCTTCCTGGAGATTGAGTTTCTCTGCTCAATCCTGAACCTTCAGCTTCTCATGGGACCCATTGAAACACCTGATCAAATCATCTTATTCCTGTGAATTAACACTATTTTGTACTCCAGAGATATTGGGCTTAACCCCTTTCCTGGGGACTACTACTTGTGATACACTGAGGTAAATTTCAAAAGAACATGTGAGGATTTTGTGACCTCTGAGAGGGTTCCTTTACAGGAGCAAGTTGTTTCCATTATTGTTGATGGTACAGGAGCAGAGTATAGTGTTGTCACCATACTGTGCACCAAAGAAGTTCTTTCGGTGTCTCCCCATCCGGGAGCAACAAGAGCATTAGTTGACATATTTACTCCTATAGGAACCATAAAAGCATGTGTTGTGGTTTCTGAAGACTCTGGTTATTATAAAGGTAAAGCTGGACCAATAGTAACCGCAATAGATATTGCATCTGGAGCATTAGAAACAGTAGAGTTAACAGGAGCTCGAATCCCTGAACTCTCTCACATAAGGTTCTGACATATATTCGCTGGGGCGGTGATCACTAGAAACGCTATCACTATCTTCGTCTATTCCCTCTGCACTCTCTACTTTATCCTCAATTTTCTTTTTCTATTTCACTTTCTGAGGTTCTTCACATGTCAATGCAGGATATAACCTAGCTCCTTCAATTATGTCAGGTCTCCATTTTCGCTGTTCTGCATCCTATCTAGCTTCAGCAAAGCTATGTACTGCCTTTCTGACTCTATCGTAATATTTCTCTTTCTCTTTGAAATGAGCTACACGCTCCCTGGCCTTACGTGCCTCGTACTGTGCAAGTCTAGGAGGTGGCTTCATCTCATACAATATCTGTTGCAATGTATAAATGTACTTTGTAAGGTAAGTAGATCCAGTAGTCATAGGTATTCTTGAATAGGTGTTTATTAATTAAAAGCTGGTAAATAGGAAGGCCCACCGGGAGCAGCATCCAGCTGCTCAGCCCCACTCATTCAAACTGACCACACATTCAAACCATGCACACAGGAACATT
This sequence comes from Lissotriton vulgaris, assembly GCF_964263255.1. Taxonomy (NCBI): domain Eukaryota; kingdom Metazoa; phylum Chordata; class Amphibia; order Caudata; family Salamandridae; genus Lissotriton; species Lissotriton vulgaris. The sequence goes on along the minus strand of NC_141693.1, from coordinate 411,085,775 downwards.
CTAATGACATCACACACACAGGCTGAGCAGCAGGGAAAGAGATGATCAGGATATAACACATCTCCCTCTTTTAAAACAATGAACACAAAAGAAAGCAAGAAAAACTAAATACAGTATGCCCTGATGATGACAAGGTCAGGATTTCAAATAAGCAGTCAACATAAGAAAATGAATGACTGTAAATAAAAATTATGAAATAGCAATATATCATAACATAAAAATTGTTGCATAAAACACGAAAAGAGGAATAATATCCTCTCGCACAAAACCAATGCAAAATCACATAACCACCATCCCCCATCACAAACTAAACCCAAAATATCACCAATCATGTCAGTTGGCCAGACTGTCACGAAAAGCAATAAACAGGGAACCCAACTAAATAAAATGCACGGAGTATATGACTTCCCAACGGCACTCTGTATAAATGAACACCTCTAAATGAATAGAGCACATACGTGGTTCAACAAAATAAATCCTGTATACAACTGAGCATTAACAGAACTGAGGACTCTGCAACCTCATATAATTCAATCTGAAACAGATGGAGCACCTCAAACCATGAGCACGTATGTGGCTCCGCAAAATATGCATCCTAAAAATCCAAACTGGAGAACTAATCTTCAGAAAATACACTTAAACAGATGGAGCGCCTCAAACAATGAGCACCTATGTGGCTCCGCAAAATATGCATACTAAAAATCCAAACTGGAGAACAAATCTTCAGAAAAATACACACTAACATTGAACTCCTCAAAACATTTGAGCACTTAAAGTGGTTCAAAGCAATAAATGTAGACCGTGCACGACTCTTCGCAGTAAAAATGTGAACACCTCTATTAGAATAGAGCACTATGAAATAAGTGGTTCATCAAAACATAAAGCATAAATAAATCTCAACACTTAGCAAAAGTAGTTCCAAAACATATACCAGTATCACACGCTCCAACATAATAATCATTAGAAATACATTAAATTGAGCATCGCATCTCAAATTGCGCACTTATATGGCTCAACAAATTAAAGCAAATACAATAAAGAATGAACACCTCAAATAAATTGAGCACATATGTGGTTCATTACCAAAAATAAAAATCTAACATTTCCACGACTCAGCATAGTAAAACCTGACAACTAAAAATCAACACTTAAAGAAATTCAGTAAACATAAATTAATCCATCAAAATAACAGTAAAGAAGCACTTGAATAAAATATTTCAGCACATAACAGTTCCACGCATTAAAAGTAAATAGTCAGTCACTCTGAACACAAACATGTAAATAAATACACATGTGTTTAGCAAATGATTGAAAATAAGAAACTAAAATAATAAAAGTAGTCACCGTTGTCAACCGGAAAACATGCTAGACGTTGTAAGTCATGAAGAAATAAACAGTACCTTGTCTCGATGAAAATAGAACCAAAACATCCCAGAGACTTGTGGAATGCAGGGTTTCAAAGAAAAGATAGCGTGCCAGTCGCTGTAACAAATTGAAGAAATGAAATAGGCAAGTATGATAAAGCGTGCCTATCGCTGTAGCACGATGGTGAAATGCGATGGCAGACACTTAGAAAAGCAAACCATTAGAAAGGAAACGCTGTTGGCATGAAAGCGTTAGATTGATGACGAAAGCACGCAGCAAGCATCACGCTGTCACGTCTTCATCAGATGGCTCACGGCGAAAATGTGCTGACAGAAGAAAACTCCGAATGGACAAAGGCGGTGACTCATAGTCTGACATCACAGCAGCAGAACGCGAGGAGAGCTTCACTTCGCTAACTCCTCGAAGCCCTCAGAAGACGTCATCAAACAGACTGAAGCAGGCAAAGGGCAAAGATCGCTGCAGACCAACTGACAGCTCAACCGTCATCCCCAAACCTGACGGTGAGTGTAAGAGTTTTTGATGCAAAGGAAAGAAAGCTTACTGAATGTGACAGCTCCGTTTCAAAATAGGAAACATTAGGTTTTCCACACACAAGCTGCTTATCTACTTGCTACTTAGCAGCTCAGTTCAGTTGGGTACGCTGATGTAATTAGTTGTCTCTATAATTGTCTCTTAAACATTGCTCAAGATATCTTCTTTTTTTAACGAGATAGGAAGCTTTAGTGTGAATAAAGGTCACAGCTTGTACACAATACTTGCAGAGAATGAGTTGAAAAAAAAACAGCTTTCTTTCCATAAAAGCGCCACTCATTTGTTTCACAGCTCTACAATCTACTTTGAAATAGTCCAGTTAGCTGTCTCAATTATCCTCAAACGTTTATAAATAAAGTGAAAACAGCCGCCTCAGATATGCTCATATTTAACGGATGACAGAAGCAAAGTTCAAAACATCTCAAAATTGGTCGTAATAGCAGGTTTCAGGTTTCAAACTCCAGCTCACAAAATATTTAAAATAACAATTTGAAGACAGGTTCATTTAAAGCAATATGAGTCAAACATTGTCCAACGCCCAAACAATACCTTTAGAAAAGATGTATTCAGTAGGCTGTCAGATGTATCATGACACCGGTGGGGCATCAAAAAGCGTTGCTTGTCTTCATTTAAAAACTTTTCTTCACATCTTGTAGTTCCATGTTTCAAATATAATTCCTGCACGCGTAGTTCTTTCTTCCTCGTCGCCATTGTTGCAATGTATAAATGTACTTTGTAAGGTAAGTAGATCCAGTAGTCATAGGTATTCTTGAATAGGTGTTTATTAATTAAAAGCTGGTAAATAGGAAGGCCCCACCGGGAGCAGCATCCAGCTGCTCAGCCCCACTCATTCAAACTGACCACACATTCAAATCATGCACACAGGAACATTCTAATGACATCACACACACAGGCTGAGCAGCAGGGAAAGAGATGATCAGGATATAACAATATCCTTCTCAAATTTTGTATAATTCTCTAATTAAATGTGCCGCTGTGTGGAAACATCAATGCACTCTTTTTTCACTTATCTTATGCTATTGAGTCAACCAAATATAAATGTGAAGCCCCACATTTATGGACATATGATGATCTGCTGTGCCTTCTGGTCACCTGTTCGCCGCCTCAAACAGAGACTTTCACATCTCCCCAAAACAGATCTCGTACAGACTTACAAAATTTCTTTTTTCAGCAATAATATCAACAATTACAAGTAACACTTTCATTTCAAACCAGGAAATAGTTTCGAGCCCACAGTTCCTGTTTGGCATTAACAACCAATAGCAGTGCAGCACTCAGAGACGTATCAGCCATAACAGCGCATCACAAATGCCAACAGACCAATCTCAGCTTGGCACACTATGACATAGTTCTCACTCCTCGCAGCCGTTCACTCTTCTTTACAATTTTCTTGAGTACACTCTTTTCTCAACACTAAAGTAACAAAAACAAAACATAAAGCGATTTCAACAAATAACGTTTGTCTGCTCCACTAAGGAAATCAAATTATAAATAAATGATCTGGAGCAACACTTTCTGACCTACTCAGACACACACTCGAGTGTAGTCTTGACCAGCGGTAATAACCCGGATCAGTGCTGATTGTACTTTTCACAAACAGAATCCACCTGACCAATTCACACAAAGGTTTATGTCCCTATTTCAATTGTGATCTGTTTGTCCCTCCTAACACCACAAAACTTAGCAGACAAATTACAATGCAGTGCATTCCACACTTTAATCTCTATACAAGGATCTTAGGCTTGGTTGAGCCCAATAACAACATTAAGTGCATTCACATCTATACCACAACTAAAACATCATTGCATCGCACCCCCCAATCTCAGCAAAATGCTGCAAGCTTCACATACAAAATTACAAAGCGCAACTCTATTAATACTTACTCCTCTGCTGTTACAACTCTTTTCCGAAACTTCTAGATCCCTGCTTATTTTCTGAATCAAGACATTGGCATTAATGGTTGGGGCAGGGTTTGGGCAAGTCTAAATGTTCTTATAGAGATATACTAACTCCCTTTGCTTCAGTAGCTAACCATCCTCTGCTATCATCTTATGGAGCACTGCGTCCTAAAATGTAATATCTTAGTAAAGTAATCAAAGATTTTTCCCCATTGGTCGTATGGAAAAAACATCAACAATACTTTTTTAATTGTGAAGCCAATGTGACCCCACAAAAAGATTCAGAGAACATTTAATATGGTTAAAGAGTTTATTGCAGTCTGCTAATCAATCCAGTTTATATGCAAACCAAGTGACATATCGAAGTGCAGTAATCACAAATGCATAAACACAGATTAAAGCAAACAGGTAAAGAAACTTCCTTTCTCTCTTTTAAACATGGATCAAATATAGGATCATCTATCAAGGGTCTCTAAATCAGGAGCATACAATGAAAGTAAGGTGTCAGCATAATCAGACCAGTAAAAGTCTGAAAACAAAAGGAAATATGTTCAGCATTAAACTTCACATTTGCAAGAACAGGGCAAGCTGAGAGGTTTGTACATCCCTAAATCTAAAGGAAATCTGCTGTCCCTTAATCTGTGTGAACACCAATTTAAAAGTAACAAGAGATTCAGAAACGTTTTTGTCTCATAACCAGGGACCAGTCAGAACAGTACTTGAGTGCATCTGCAACATGGCTTCAGGTTCACATTGCATCGGACTAAAACATTGGTTCTCAACCTTGAACAAATTGCCATTCTGGTACATGATGAACAAACGGCCTCTTTCCATTATTGTTTCTCCAATTCCACTGCCAAATTTCTCTTAGGTGTCTCTATCAGCCACCTAATATAGACAATAAGCCTTTCTCTAGCCAACGTAAGTCATTATATTAAACCATCAAGGGAAAGAGAAAATATGCTGGCAAAGTAAAAAGCATTTTAACTAAGTCCTGTAGTCAGGGCCGGACTGGCTACCGGACGCTTTGGTGTGCCTCCAAGCTGGGAGCTGATTTCACTGCGGTGGGGGCTGATTTCTTTGATGGGGAACTGCATGTGCTTCTAAATAAACAAAGCAAACGAATGGTTTTAAGCACACTCAGGTCCCCATCAACAAAATCAGCCCCCAGCACCAAAACGCCCAATAGCCAGTCCGGCCCTGCCTGTAGTCAGGCTAAGTTTAGTTAAGCATTTAAAGTGCACTTTGAATACATGGTCAATCAATCAATCAATCAGTGACACTTGTATAGCGCGCTACCTACCCGTAGGGTCTCAAGGCGCTGGGGGGGGGGGGGGCGCTACTGCACGAACAGCCAGGTCTTCAGCTTCTTCCTGAAGGAGAGGTGGTCTTGGGTCAGGCACAGGTCGGTTGGGAGGGAGTTCCAGGTCTTGGCGGCCAGGTAGGAGAAGGACCTTCCTCCCGTAGTCACTCTTCGGATGCGGGGGACGGCGGCGAGGGCGTGGTTGGCTGATCCGAGGTGGCGTTTGGGAGCGTAGAAGTTGATTCGGCTGTTGAGGTAGCTCGGGCCCTGGTCGTGTAGGGCTTTGTGTGCGTGGGTGAGGAGGCGGAAGGTGATTCTTTTGTTGAAGGGGAGCCAGTGAAGGTCTCTCAGATGTCCGGTGATGTGGCTGGTTCGTGGGATGTCGAGGATGAGTCTGGCTGAGGCGTTCTGGATCCGCTGGAGTCTCTTCTGGAGCTTGGCGGTGGTACCGGCGTAGAGGGCGTTGCCGTAGTCCAGACGTCTGGTGACGAGGGCCTGGGTGACGGTCTTCCTGGTCTCGGTGGGGATCCACCAGAAGATCTTCCGTAGCATGCGTAGGATGTTGAAGCACGCCGAGGAGACGTTGTTGACTTGCCTGGTCATGGAGAGGGAGGAGTCCAGGATGAAGCCCAGGTTGCGTGCATGGCCTGTCGGTTTGGGTGCGGTGCCCAGGGCGGGGGGCCACCAGGAGTCGTCCCAGGCGGAGGGTGAAGAGCCCAGGATGAGGACCTCCGTCTTGTCAGAGTTCAGTTTCAGGCGGCTGGTCGTCATCCACTCGGCTACCTCTTTCATCCCTTCGTGCAGCTTGGCTCTGGCGGAGGCGGGGTCGTTGGTCAGGGAGAGGATCAGCTGGGTGTCGTCGGCGTAGGAGATTATGCTGAGGTTGTGTTTGCGTACGATGGCCGCAAGGGGGCTCATGTAGACGTTGAAGAGGGTGGGGCTCAGAGATGACCCTTGAGGGACGCCGCAGATGACTTCGGAGGCCTCTGACTTGTACGGTGGTAGGCGGACTCTCTGTGTTCTTCCGTCGAGGAAGGAGATGATCCATTCCAGCACCTTGTCCTGGATTCCAACGTTGCTGAGGCGCTGTACTAGGGTGCGGTGGCAGACAGTGTCGAATGCCGCGGAGAGGTCTAGGAGGATGAGGGCCGCTGTTTCTCCATTGTCCATCAGGGCTCGGATGTCATCGGTGGCGGCGATGAGGGCGGTCTCGGTGCTGTGATTGGCTCGGAAGCCGGACTGTGAGGGGTCAAGGGATCCGTTCGTCTCGAGGAAGGCGACCATCTGCTTGTTGACGGTCTTCTCGATGACTTTGGCTGGAAACGGGAGGAGCGAGATGGGGCGGTAGTTCTTGAGTTCGGTGGGGTCCGCTGTTGGTTTCTTGAGGAGAGCGCTGAGTTCGGCGTGTTTCCAGCTCTCAGGGAAGGTGGCGGTGTCGAAGGAGGTGTTGATGATGTCCCGCAGGTGGGGTGCGATGACAGCGTCAGCCTTGTTGAAGACGTGGTGAGGGCAGGGGTCGGTCGGTGATCCGGAGTGTTTGGAGTTCATGGTGCAGATGGTGTCTTCGGTGCTGATCGGGGTCCAGGCGTGGAGGGTGGTGGTGGGGGGTGGTTGTTCGGTCAAGGTGTGCGTTGGTTGGTTGTTGAAGCTGTTGTGTATGTCCGCGATCTTGTTGTGGAAGTATGAAGCGAGGGCGTTGCAGAGGTCTTGTGATGGGGTGATGTCGTTGTTTCCTGCGCTGGGGTTGGAGAGCTCTTTCACGATGTTGAAGAGCTCTTTGCAGTTGTGTGCGTTGTTGTCCAGTCGGTCCTTGAATGCTGTTTTCTTGGCGGCGCGGATCAGCTGGTGGTGCTTCCGGGTGGCAAGCTTGAGGGAGGTCCTGTTGTCCGGTGTGGGTTCCCTTCTCCAGACTTTCTCGAGGGCTCGGCAGTTCTTCTTGGAGCTCTTGAGTTCGTCGGTGAACCACGGGGCTTTCTTGCTGCCGGGTCTGCTGGGCGGGGTCCTCAGCGGGGCGAGCTCGTCCGCGCAGTTGCTGATCCACTTCGTGAGGTTGTCGGCGGCCTGGCTGGGGTTTGCTGAGCTGGCAGGAGGGTGCTGGCTCAGGGAGGTGGCGAGCTGGTCTGCTGTGATCTTGTTCCAGCTTCTGCGGGCGGCCTGTTGCTGGTGGTGGTGGGTCGTCGTTCTCTTGAAGGTGAAGTGGACGCAGCTGTGGTCCGTCCATTGAAGCTCTGTGGCGTGGCTGAAGTCGATGTCTGGGCTGGAGGAGAAGACTGCGTCCAGTGTGTGTCCGGCGAGGTGGGTGGGGGTGGACACCAGTTGCTTGAGTCCAAGATTGGCGAGGTTGTCCAGCAGGGTGGTGGTGTTGCGGTCGTTGTTGTTCTCCAGATGGAAGTTGAGGTCCCCCAGGAGGATGTAGTCAGCGGAGGGGAGGGCATGTGGGCTGACGAAGTCGGCGATGTCCTCGCTGAATTGTGTGCGTGGTCCAGGGGGTCGGTAGATCAGGGTGCCTCTGAGGGTGGTGTTCGGGCTGGTGCGGATCTGGAAATGCAGGTGTTCGGCGCTGGTCAGGGTGTTGTCGGTGCTGGTCGTGAGACGGATGGTGTTCCTGTGGATGATGGCGATGCCTCCTCCCATCTGGTTGGCGTTGCGGTCCCTCCGGACGATCTTGTAGCCCTCTGGGATAGCGATGGCGATGTCGGGAGCTGAAGAGGCGTTCATCCAGGTCTCCGTGAGGAAGGCAACGTCAGGGGCTGTGGCGTCTAGGAGGTTCCAGAGTTCGATGGCGTGTCTGTGGACGGAGCGGGTGTTGAGCAGGATGCATTTGAGGTGGGTGCTGCTGGTGTTCGACTTGGCAGGTGCTGGTGCGAGGCAGGTCCGGATGCAGGTGAATTTGCAGGCTTGGCAGCTGAAAGGTCCGTGGGTGTGTCGTGGAGTGGCTTGATGGCATTCTGGGAGTCGGCCGGTGTTGAGTGCGATGAGGGTGGCGTGTTGTGTGTGCATGGTTATACATGCACACCTGTAACCTGTGAAGTAACGACAAAATGTGAGCAAAAGAATACTTGTTTACATAAGCAAATATATATTGATATGTAAGTGTAAAATGTGAATAAAGAAATAAATCTCTTCATGTTTAAACTTAACATTAGTGCACATATGTATATAAATCTCTAGTTTGTGCAGTCAGTATATTTCAATAATGCGTTTAAATGCTTCACACATGTTAATAAATGTTAGGCACACAGTAAATATAATGTCAGGTGCATGAATATGATTGCCTGTGTGTGATGTGTATGGGTGGAGCCTACATTCTTGTGCTCCAGGAGGATACCCACCCACAAATTCCTGCTATTGATCTCTTGCTTGCTAACACATACACACACCGCTTTCACATAATATTAACCAACGTTATTAGGCAGTGCCCACATTTGCCCTCAAGCTGAGATAACAACTTTCCTGCACAAAATCCCACTGCCCAGGATGACCCATCACCAATGTTAGGAGCTAGATCTGCTGAGAGCAAATAAGCTATACACTCTATGCTATGCGCTCTAGCCCCGGGCCCAGAGGAGCTTCCTTTAAAGTTATTTTGCACATTTCCTGACCCATTGGTCCCATCTCTGGAGAAGTTGTTTAACACATCCATCACTTAGGGAAGTCCTCCTTATATATATTCCAAAGCAAGGAAGGGACATAACCTACTTGCAGCCTACAGACCCTTGGCTAGCCTCAACATACGCTTGCAAATTATTAAGTAAGTTTTTTTTATGAATGTCTGCTGCCCTTATTACCAACTCTTATACATCCCGATCAAAATGATTTTGTGCCAGAGAGGAGCAAATTGCTTAACATATGTAGGCTCTTTAGAAATATAGAATCCACTCCCAGGTCCTGGCACTGTACAGCTAGCAATGTAATGGCCCTGGAAAAACGCGTTGCCTCTCTTGAATGGGGTTCTCTTTTTGCACAATTTTGTAAATTTGGTCTGGGCATACACATGTTGCACATGATCAAACTCCTATCCAATAAACCTACAGCATGAGTCAAAACAGGTTGTTACATATCTGGCCCAATACCGGTGTACAGTGGTATCAAGCAAAGGTGCCCTCTGTCCCCACTTCTTTTGCGCTAGCTATGGAGCCTGTGGGCATTAGTCTGCATCATTGGGGTCTAGGGCTTACGCAAGGGAGATCATATCCATTCTGATTCCCTATATGCAGATGATATGCTGCTGTATCTTAAAGACGTTAGTTTAGCCTACACTGACCTCATACACACTCCGGCCCTGTGCTGAGGTGTCTGGTCTTAAGGTCAACTGGCTAAAATCATGCCTCACCCCCTTACTCCTGGGTGCCCCAGAAACTAGGCTAGATGATGGAGGGGAAGCTCCCATGTGGCAGTGTAATACTATCAAATATCTAGGTATCATTATCTTCCATGATAATCAGGACCTACTGGATGGCAACATCCCTAGTGCAGTAGCAGATCTTCATGGCCAGTGTTGTGATCAATAAATGAAGGCTTCTTTGTGGATAATAGTGAGGTAGCCAAGTCACGTAGGTTATAAAGTGGATTTATTGAAGATGTTATCTCTTAGTTACAGGTTATAGGTAAATAGGTTAATGCCCCACCAGGAGCAGAATCCTTGCTGCTCAGCCCACTCCCACTAGCTGGCATTCATACCAACTAGGCACTCATCAACATTCCATTGCATCACTCTTACACTGGCTAAGTAGCAAAGGAACTGGGCACTATGGAGAGGATGCACAGCAACAACCACAGGTTACAACACATTTCCCCTCCTTAGAGAAATGATTGAAAACACCAACAGACATAAGATAGAAATAAACAATTAATCAGTCCCCTAAATATTCAAAATCATAAATCATTAATTACAAAAGCACAAAAGATGGTGTTATGTTTCAGAAAGGTACCCTAATATAGGCCCAGGTAACATCATACCCTTTCACCTACATCACCTCCCCTACACTACACAGTAACAAGCCTTTTAGGATTGAACCTTTACCTAGTTCTAGTCCTGGGCGCAAATAGCGTTCTACGACTTCATCTTTAGACTGACACAGTATGAATGAATATTCATAAGTGTTCTTGAAAACCAGGCTGCAGCTACATCCACCTGCATTATATCTATGCACAAGGTTCATCCCATACATCATCCTCAAACCCAACAATGGCTAATAAAAGAAACAAGGGACAAAGGATCCCTAGATACTGTTTTGTATAAATACAGCACCTCTTGTTAGTATTAGTTAGAGGGGACTGAGACTTCCAGACCGACACACTGCCCAGAGACTCTGAAGCTCCTGCATACAGACGCTCCACGCTGACAGTGGTCTAAACATCCCTTGCGGGGTGTCCAACTCGAGACCAGGACGGGGTCCCACACTCTCTTGCTTCAGGTAATGGAGTTAGACTAAACCTAGAGGGATTCTCGGCTTCACACCTACTCACATGCTAGGTACACTTAGGTACATCTAGATAGGTTTCGTAGGAGTATGCGCGCTTTCTTTTATCCTGCATTTTATATCCTTGTATGTGTTCATGAATTTTGCAAAATGGTAGAACTGTACTATTCTTTTATATTCGCTATACTGCTGATCATATATCTCTGCTACTGTCTAACGGTTGTCGCATCACATATATTATACACTAGAAGAACAACTGTGCAATAAATACTTATTGTAACATGCCCAACTGTTTCTTCTGTGTAACTCTCTGAGAGAAACTAAGTGAGTACGAGTGACTGAGCGAAAGATAGTACATTGTTTCTATGACCTGGGGGATCAGGGTTGTTATGTTCTAAGGTTGCCAGAAACTATTCTCTCACCGAAAAGAGGAGATTCTAGTGGCACTTGAGCTAGCGAATGCAAACAGGCTAACATTCTCGGTGGGGGTGCTCAGAGTTAGTCTGCCACCAATCCTACAGTTTATGTTATCCAAACGTGCAGGTCCTGTATGGGTAATATAGGAACTACACTACAATGGGAGTAAACAATCAATCAGTCCTATAGATTTTCGACCCATAAACAATGAACGCAGGTAAATCCTCCGCAGGACTCAGGGAACTAATAACACCCACTCCTATATACAGTTAATCCTTAACCCCTTAGGCAGGACACTCGCATCACTAGGGTGCAACACACACAACTTATACTACAACACACTAGAACATTAGGTTGCAACACGCACACTCACCCTATACTGCAACACACTAGCAACATTAGGGGGTGACACATGACCCCTGCAATCCTCCTTAACCCCTTAACAAAGACACTTTGCAACACTAAGGTCCACAATCACAACATCTTTCCTTATCCGCTTAGGAAGGACACTTAAAACACTATGGCGCAACACATGACCATGTAGACTCCTCCTTAACCGCTTAGGAAGGACAGTTCACAACACTAAGGTCCACAACGCCTACAACTCTCCCTAACCCCTTAGGAAGGACACGTGTAACACTAGGGTGCAACAAACGACACACAGGACGGTCGCTTCATGGTGAACTCTGCCACTCTCTGTTGCAGGACGCTCTGCTATATATAAAATGATTATGCTCCCTTGACTACTTTATTTTTTTGCTACTCTCCTGTTAAATCTTCCAGGGATATTTTCCCATACACTGGACATATATCTGTGGTACCTTATTTGGCAGAATAGGTGAAGTAGGGTAGATTTGAGAAAACTGCGGCTCCACTCAGAAGGGGTGGTCTGGGTGCACAACATTTTGACAATGCTACTTAACAGCACAGTTACAGTTGGTAAGTTGTTGGTTTGCCAAGCACTATTTGGCCAACATGGGCATGACGCTTGCCTCGCAGCATCTTGACAAGCTCCAACAGTTTTTATACCAAGTATCAAGCAAGGCGACCCCATGCAGTCACTTAACTCGACCTGCACTTTTTTGTTACTACAGAAGCTTTTGTGTAACAGCCCATACCATTCCCTACACGCCTGCTATTGCTCTACCATGCAAGCCCAAAAACAGGCCTGGAAAACTCTCAGGCACTTGCATTCAGCTGGTATAATGAATATGGTCGACCTCTTCCCAGTTGACTTCCTTGTGTCCTTTTTACTGTTGATGGAACAATTTGATGCCCACAGAGGTCAGTTTTTGACATACCAGACCCTAACACATGTTCTTCATAGTGACTGGAACATAATTAACTGAACCACAGACTCATACAGTTTTACAACATCTCCCCAGGCATGCCAGTTGGTTGACCAGGACTATTGGCGAGAACTCTCAGGCTAGTTTGACTGGTCTTCGGGACAAGTGGGAACCTGATATATTGGGAGTGCTCCATGCTAAAGAATGGTAAAGGTTACTAGTCAATCCAACTAATGTTTTAAGAGATGCTAGATTTAAACTCATTAAATTTCACATACTTCACAGGGCCTATATTTTACCGGCTAAGATAAATGAATTATTTTCAGTCATGAACGCTCAATGTCCCATCTGTAGATCGCCCAACGCTGACTTGCGACATATGCTGTTGTCCTGCCCATCAATATCTCATTCCTGGTCCACAATCACTGCTCAACTAAAGCAGACTACGGGTTGTGGTGGCTTACATAAGTGGAAGGTCTTCGCCTTGAGGTTGTTCAAACATACAAAGAAAAACAAATTAGTTTCAAGGCCCTTGACTTAGCACTACAGCAAAACAGTCACTGGAGGGGCACAACATCCCCATTTGTGTCTGCTTGGAATCAGTCACTAGTGATTTAGGTGCAAGCAGAGAATTAAGACTTGCATAGGAAAAAAAGTTGATCTCCCACCCTTGATATGATCTCAGCCTGGGGGCAGGTAGGGGTAGAAATCAATGGTAGCATTGCACGCCCCTCAGACATACTAAGTGTTTCAGATTGGTCTTCACAAATGTCTTCACCAGCACCCTCCCCCATCCGGCCAAACCATTGAAAAGTGCTTTCGGGCCCCCAGACAGAATCTTCCAAGCTATTTCCTTCATTTTACGAAATGCATTCAGTGGCCAATTAACGCCTTAAGAGCGTCGAACTTTCAGCGCCCAGTGCTGAACGTTCGCATAACGGGTGCTGGCCCATCGACCAACGGTCGTGTGCAGCACTGGCAAGGTAGTGCTTGCGACGACCGTTGGCCGACGCTAGTACTTAAAGGGTTAACATGTAATCTCTTCCAAATCACTGCATGTTTTTAAGTGCAATGATGTTCTGGCCTGCACCTGCCATCATACACATTTTCATTTGAAGCCTGCTAGGTTTTAATGGTTTTGTACTGTTTTCTACTGCTGTTTCTCTTTTGTATATTTCCAACATTATGGGGCCCATTACGATGGCGGGTGGACTGTAATGGTAAACGGGACCGACCACCAGAGGATGCGCCCGCCACCCTGGCAGACGCATCCTGCATATTATGCATTGTGGTGGGCGGTGCGGTCAGCAGCACCCGCTGCAGTGCAAAATATGCATGTTGTGCATTGTCATGCACAACGTAACAGGCACCACGCAGTGCCTGCCACCCTGTGCATGCCAATGAAGGGGGGTACCATGGGTACCCCTCAAGTGCAAGCATCCCCCCTACCACCCCCGGGGCCCGCAATGGGCCCCCAAAGGTATTTTCTGCATGCCTTTCTATAGCGGATTCTCAGCCATGGAAAGGCATGCCCCATGCACCCATCCTAATATGCTGGCAGTGCCTGCAAGGCCCTGCCACCATATTGTGGGCCTTTTCAGCCAGGCTGGCAAGCAGGACGATTGCCTACTGGTAGAAAAGCGGCGGACGGTCTGTCCGTCCGCTACGGCACCCCCGCCATGCTTATGTGGCGGGGGTATATGGTCATCGGGTGGGGAGTTCTGGCGGGTGAATCGCCACCGCTGGTTGGGTGGTGGCCCTCAACCCGTGATCATAATCAGCCCCTGTATGTGAAGCAAGTGCAACTACACACATTACACCAATAGTTTTGAATTGCATATTCAGGTGGAATACTAATAACTAAAAGTTGAATAAAGTAATTTTAAGTAATGGTAAGAAAACATCCTCGGCTATTTCTCAAATAGTAATGAAACTGTTACTTACCTGTAATCTTCATCACAAATGTGAAGCTAACTTTTGGAAATTGCAAAAGTTAGTTTGCGTAAATTGCGCATGGACTTCAAACCTATAGAGCAAATGGCTCTGTACATAAGGCCGTTCCTGCTGACCCAAGGCCGTGGAACACCATGCCTAGTTGTTTTGCTTTTCCTGCATCCCAGATACAAAGGAAAACGGCACGTTTAACAATGGCCGAAACCAGGGCATTAATAGCAGTTCCAGGACGGTCAGGATCCTAAGCCAGTTTTAAAAGGTAAACACCGTTGATGTAAATAAGGTCGAGTTAGTTTTGTTGTAAGTAAACATATTTTATGTGGATTTCCTGAAAATCTGTCATGCGTCCAACCTTCCTGAACCTACCTTGGACTCCCTTTCCTGATCCTTCCCTTTAGTTAGAACTGGCTGCCTCTTCGTATCACAAAAACGCCTAGAAATTCAACTGTTTTGTGCATTATATCACTAACATATTCCATTTTTATTAAACGTATTCTTGTAACTAATGGAAATGTAATTCCATTTGCCAATAGTTCTTTAGTTTTGGAGCTGAAGGCCGGGATTGTTAAGTGAGAAACAGTAAATTACCAGGTTGTGGGACAGCTGCCTACAAAGAGGCACTTCCGGTGTGTCCCCTTTGTTGAAGGCAACAAGGAATCAGATCATCCAATTTTCACAGAAAATGGAATAATCATTTAGGGTAATATTTCCCAAGAGAGACGATGGGCTGCATGAAGCCTGCAACCCGCATTCATTGTGACCGCGCAGAATGCAACTAATTGCATTCACTATGGCTCTTAGTGAGTCTCGTTTGGAGTATCCTTAATGGCGGTTTTTCATATCATTGCCATTTACCTCCTTTGTTTTTTTTTTGTTTTGTTTTTTTGCTTTGTAGGTGAATGTATCCTTTTAAGTACTGACGTCAGCTGTCCTCATCATGCATCCCTATCAATAGACTACAAACAAACGGAGCAGAGCAGCCAGGCCCTCTAAACACAATAGGCTTCCGCCTTATGTCATCCGGGCTCTATGCTCTCTAGCCTGTGTTGAACAGCAAGGCTGATGTGCATGTAATGTACACTGGTGCATTGCTTGTCATGCAGAAGACCACAGCATGATGCTTTGCAATGGGAATGATTTTGCTAACGAATAATTGCAATTAATGAGTATTAATTATTATTGCTGACTGGCTTGATTTCGCACATTTGTATGCATTATTATTATTTTTCTGGTTTGAATAAAAATGTCAGTGGAGCTTTCCTCAGTCAATAGTTGCATTGGAAGAGGTGGTAATGCGCACTGTCCATAACTGCTTCACTATGCCTCCTTAAGTAGGCCTACAGAATCACTACTATAACACTGTTGCATGGTGTGACCTGGCAAGCAACTACTGCCCATCGGACACTGCCCTTATATTTTCTTTCTGTTTGTATTTTTAGGTACTACGTTGATATTTAGGATGCTATTTTGCTTGTGTTTCTCTGTTTTTTCCTATCCCTATTTTATCCTCCTCCATTTCATTTTTAATTGTTTATGCTTCTTTATGTTTTTTACCCGTATTACTCTTGGAGCACTGGTTTTTATCAAATGTGATTTGTTTCGGATTTTGAATCATTCATTACCTCCACAGGACCCTGTTACTCTTCGGGGTGTAGGTCTCTGTATTTTACACGTTTTAAATATAAAACACATAAAAGAAAGAAGAACAAATCCAATATATTCATGTTATTCTTGTTTTTTAAGAGGAAGTTCACTAAACTGTAAGTTATGTGTATGGTTGTGTAGATGGCTGGGTGGATGAATGAAAGAACGAATCAATGATTAGATGGAAAAATGAGGGCAGATATGATGGAATAAGTGAATGAGTGACTGGGTATATTGATGAATGAGAGCATGGACTGATGTGTAACCGTGCGTGGGTGAGTAGGTGAGTGTGAATGGATGTGCAAATGAGTGAGAATGCATGAATGAATGTTTGCGTACGTGTGCACTTCAATTGTTGAATTAGTGAGTGCACATAGAGGAATGAGGGTTGAATGAGTGACTGCATGGATGGGTGGATTAATGGCTAGCAGCTGAAAGGGATAGCAAGCAAAAATAAATGTATTCTCAAGTTTATAGTGCTCTAATTATAGTGGGCAAAACAGCACCAACGGCGTGGTTACCACTTGAATGTAAGTCACCAATTGGCTTCTAGGAGAAGTTTCCCCTAAATTGAAATAGCACACCTAAAACAAATAGTATTGAATGTAAATAACATGAATATAAATGTTGAATCTATATGTTACCCCTGCCCGGCCCATACTTTTATGTGATCTGATCTTCACTTCTTCATAGTGAAGGCGTGAATAGGTTATGATTGAAATGATACTGGCTCTCATCTGACACTTTTTTTTTATTTTAGCACCTTGTTTCATGATGGATTGGAAAATATTTGCTAATGGTTGGCTAAATTCAATAAAAATCGTAACCATAATCTTTATTCGAGTTTATAAATAAAATCATAAAAGGCAAATCAGTTAAAAAGGGCAAAAATGTACATCCACCATTTAACGTCAATTGCCATGTGTACCTTTTAAGTAAGGACATATCAATATGGTGCAAGGGTCACCATGTCATAAAAGTTAAATGTCACATGTGGGCTACAATGTAACTTTGCACTATCCATATGAGTGACTTTAAAAGCATGGCTTAAGACCTTATAAAAGTAGAGGAGGGATGGGTGGATGTAAGAAAATAAACAAAAAAACAATGTAACTGCTGCTTCACGCTCTTCTAAGCTCCTCTTCACTGCAGGCACAGGCTCCAAGCTCCACTGCAGCCAGTCCAGACGCTGCTCTCATGCTGCTGGTGGCAGAAGGAAAGCAGCGTTAGGATTAGACTGAGGGCCATATGTATGAACACTTTCTCCCATAGACACAGAATGGGTAAAACCCTTTGATACATATGGCCCGAGTGCCTTAAATTTGCGCTCTCAGTTAGACTGGGAGACTGTGCCTGCTGTCTCCAACCCGGTAACGCAGCTCTAGTTGGACACAGCTTCAGTGCGCATGTCAGTTTTGCCATCCTGAGACGGCCAGCCAACTCAGATGCTCACTAACACCAGTGCAAAAGACGTCCTCTCGTGCCTGCCCCCCACATCCCTAAAACTCGCCCACTAGACGACAAAAGAAAACAATAATAACCCTGGTTTATTATCAGTTAATTTTCCATGTTTTAAGGCTGCTAGCAATGGGTGGGGTCGGGGGGGTGACACTCCCATAGAGAAGGAGCCTCCACTGCAGGGTAACATACCGCAAGCAAATATCAAAAGAAACTGGTTTGACATGTTTAAAAGTCTACTTTTAACTTTAGTTTAGTCGCTCTGATAAATATACACACACTCAGTAAATTACTAAACTCCTCCCTTCATGCTGCCACTCTGCCTTTCGCTTGGAAATTAACAATGGTATCTCCGATTTTGAAGAAACCCAATGCAGATTCCAGCAAGTCTGCGAACTTCCCATTTCCTTACTCTCTGCTCACACTATGATGCTAGAAGCACAAAATCTTAGATTCTAGACAGTTTTCTTTTGAGCTGCTCATAGCATGGAGTCCATACTCCTCCCAATCTCGGAACATCTTAATCAGATAATGGATGCCAGGGGAATAACCGCCCTCATTCTCCTAGATCACCACCACGTTTCATACAATTGTTATCCATCGTTTAGGTGAGAATGGTGTCAAAGGCATTGTACACCGACCACGCACGCAATCTAGGATTCATCCTCGACTCCTCCCTCTCCATGTCCAAACAGGTCAACACCATCTCCTCCTCCTGCTACAACACCCTCCGCAGGATCTACAAGTGGATCCCGACCGAAACAAGAAGAACGGTGACACAGGCCCTCGTCAGCAGCACGCTGGACTACGGCAACGCGCTCTACGCCGGAATCCCAGCCAAACACCTATGACGATTACAGCGCATCCAAAATGCCTCCGCCCGACTGATCGTCAACGTCCCCCGCCGCAGCCACATCACCCCCCACCTGACAAACCTACACTGGCTCCCCGTTGACAAGAGGATCACCTTCAAACTCCACACCCACGTACACAAAGCACTCCACAACACCGGGCCAGCCTACCTGAACAGCAGACTCAGCTTCCACACCCCCACCCGCCAGCTCCGCTCCGCGAGCCTCGGCTTCCCCGCCGTCCCCAGCATCCAACGAACAACCTCCGGTGACAGATCCTTCTCCTACCGCGCCGCCAAGACCTGGAACACCCTACCTACCCACCTACAACAGACCGAAGACCTACTCGCCTTCAGAAGACTCCTCAAGACCTGGCTCTTCGAGCAGTAGCGAAACCACCCACCCCCCAACCCCCCTCTCAGCGCCTTGAGACCCTCACGGGTGAGTAGCGTGCTTTACAAACACCATGATTGATTGATTGATTGATTGATTACCAACTTCCTTGTGGATAGGTTCCAGGGAGTCAGACTCCCTCCATTTTATTCCAATCCCATCCCGTTGGAATATGATTCCCAGCACAGCTTTGAGGTGTTATTTTATATGGACGAAATGCAACTGAAAGTGTCTACAGTTGAGAATGATGTTGACAACCAAAATTGGTTAAAAGAATGCTTAGTCTCCATTGCAGCTTGGATGAGAAAAACCATTTAAAACTAAATTCATATAAGAACGAGGTATTTATCTTGCGCAATATCCAATGAGTATGAAGCGATCAATGGTGGCCAACTGAACTTGGCACTCCACCTTCACTAGTGGAAGTGGTTAGAAATGTGGGGCTGAAGTTAGATTCACATATTTTCTTTAAATATCAGATTGATGCTGTCACTTCGATTGCATATGACTTTAAAAAATGCTTTGGGCAAATCTTCAGTTTTTACCTCTCTCAGTCACATACGTGATCTAGGCACAATCACTTCCGGGATGGATTACTCCGAATTTTCTGTGCCTGCTGCTTCCAGCCAAACAAATCAGAAGACTTCATATGGATCCTGATAGAAATGGGGGTCTCTAGTTGGCAAAGGTAGGTGCCTTTGTCCAAATAGGGACCCTTGCTTCTAGTCAGGGTAAGGGGGATACACTTATAAAATAAGTTCTGCTCACCCACTTGGTAGCTTGGCACGAGCAGACAGGCTTATCTCAGAGGCAGTGTGTAAAGCATTTCTGCATACATACAGTAACACAGTGAAAACACTATTAATGGACACCACACCAGTTTAGAAAACTAAGTAATCTTTATCTAAACCAAACAAGACCAAATATGACAAAAATCCAACATATAATACTGAAAAATAGTTACTGTTCGGATAAACTATAAATTACAGGAAAAACTTGAAAATGCAGTTCCTCCGACTCGGTCGCTCAGTTCCGGGCTACTGTGATAATGAACACGACAGACTCTAACAGATCCAGCCAACCGTGTCAGTATGTGTCAGCTAAAGCGTCAACAGACTGGGAGGCAGTATCTTTTTTGTTGCAGTCAACACGCGATGCGAGTCGGTCGTGGCAAACGTCGCAGTTGCGATGTGAGATGAAAACGTTGCAGTGTGCGGTTTCCTCACGGCTCGGTGCAGGCAACGATTTATTGACGTATTCGGTGAGACCAAGGCTTACATTGCAGTGTGAGACGGTGCTCGATGGGGAGCTGGCAGGTCACAGTGGGGCGATGGAGTCGGTTGATGTTTGAGTCGGGCCGTGATGGAGTCGGTGATATCTGAGCAGCGTGTAGCGAAGTAGTGCGGAGTGCGGGCCCACAGGACACAGTGCAAGCAGTAGCTCGTTGACAGAGTCGGTGAGACCAGCGAGGCAGTGCTCTCTGCGGTGTCTTCAGGACACGCAATGCTGTGACATACTCGGTGACAGAGTCACTACCTTTTTCTACTGCAGCAACTGAAACCAGCGGTTCCAGAGACAGTGCCCAGAAGCTTGCTGAGGTTTTTTCTGTTCCTGAGACCTCTTGAACAGGGAGCAAGCTCCACTTCAAGCCCTTGGAGATACTTTCTCAAGCTGGATGCACACACAGTTCGTCTCCTTGGCAGAAAAAGCCACTGCAGGTTAACCCCAGATGGCACACTGCAAAAAGGGCAGTACTCATCCTCCAGTTTCTCCAGCTCTTCTCCTTGGCAGAGGTTCCTCCTGAAGTCCCAAAGTGTTCTAAGGTTTAGGGGTCTGGGCCCCACTTTTTATAACACAAAATCCTTTGTTTTCTGGAGGCAGGGGGTGTCTTTGCCCAGCAAGAACCAGTTTTGTCCTCGCTGGTGTAGTTTCCTTGCAGGAGGTGGAGACAGCATTGTTAGAGGCAGACTAGGTCCATTCAGGTGAACGGAAATCTCCTCCCCCTTCTCTAAATGCAGCCCAGGTCTATTCAGCCCATCCCTGACTCACCCAGACTCTCTGAAGCCACTGCTCATCCTCAGGCCTTGTCACTCCAAAGCCAGACAGTCAATACACATCCTAGCAGAGGCTCACTGGATGGCTAAGAAATAAAATAGCTACTTTTTAAAAGTGGGATTTTCAAACAACAAATGTAAAAATCACCTTTACTAAAAGATGCTTTTTAGCATTCTGAGTTCAGGCATACTAAACTTTATTTTTCTTTCTTGTTCCCAGGGGTAGTTATGTTTATAAGATGTTATAAGCAAACTTCCCATTCTATCTCCTGGGAACAGATAGCCTTGGAATTTTGAAAAACGAAATTGGCAGTGTTTCACTATCAGGGCATGCCACACACACCAGGGCACGTCCTACCATTTACATACACTGCACCCTGCCCACAGGGGTACCTTGGTCCTACCTTAGGGATGACTAACATGTATGAAAAGGCAAGGGTAGGTAGGGCCTGGCAAGTGGGTGCACTTGCCAAGTCGACATGGCAGTACTAGACTGCATACAGATACTGCAGTGACAGATCTGAGCCACATTTACTGGCTGCTGATGTGGGTGGCACAATGAGTGCTGCAGGCCCACTTAGCAGCATTTGATTTACAGGCCCTAGGCACACATAGTGCACTGTAATAGGGACTGACTAGTAAATCAAATATGCAAAACATGGAATCACTAATCCATAACAATATTTTACAAAGAGAGCACTAGCACTTTGGCAGAGAACAGCAGTGGCAAAGTGCCCAAAGCATCTAGACCAGCAAAAAATGAAGTTCAACGGACAGCAAAACCAAAGGAGGCAAAGGCAAAAAATACAATGGAAACCCATGCCAATGGTGCAAGGTCTAACAGATCCAAATTCAGTTGCTATGCTAATCCACAATCTTTCCAGGTATAGCTCAAGCTCAGCTATTCTTAAAGATAGAACCTGGCTTTCTTTATTCACAATAAAGAAATTCACAACTTTGATGGATATTCAGAGCGCATTCTATCTTTCAGGCCCTCAAGCTTCGCAACTTTTTTTAGGCCTTATGTGCCTCTAAGGATTCAGAGGGCAGGAAATTCTTTATTTACCCCTCCCACCCCCACCACTAAATTTCGTAGGGTAAGGAAGGGAAGAAGTAAAGTAGCAGTTTTAGGAGCTGAATTATGGAACAAACTACCTCTCAAAATTCGGACAACATCTGTAGCTTTTTCCTGCTGTAATAGTCCACGTGTCTAGAAGGTAATATATCTATAAGCTGTGTTAGAAAACTGATATTGAAAGCCTCCTCGCCTTGTTAAAATATTCATCAAAAAGCTGGCTCAGTGATACTCATAGCTTTTTAGTAAATATGTGGCAAATATCATTATATTTATGACTAGCAGCCCGTCCCGACGTTGTCCGGGTATGAATTGCTGCCGGCCAGTAGTATATTGTTTTGTAGGATTTCGTTTTGATAGCATTTCTTATCTGTGTCAGGCCTGTGAAACACTCTGATTCACAGTGCACTGCTGATGCATTTAAGAGTGCGCGTTCAGTAGTGTGTGAACTCGAGTTTCCCTACTTTATTTTTCCTTGCAATATTATATAGCGCAAATTCGACAACATGGCATGAGCACAATTTACATTACAGAAGAACACATTCATTTGCGGTAGGCACGGGGAGACAAAGCGATTTGCCTGGAATCACAACTTGTGGCGGGAGGTGTGTCTAAAAGAGTATGTCGGTGCTGGCCATCAATGAGAGAGACCTGTGCATTTTTCAAATGGGTGGTGAAAAAATATGAGTATGTTGCTGGAGATGTGGGCCGCCATGCCACCAATGTACTTACCGGGGGAGGGTAAACACCCATTATTCCGCAACTTTCTTTCCGCTTACCATCACTCCGCATACTTTCATTACCAAAGTACCATGGGCCTCATTTATGAGGCTGTGCGTCACTTTTACGCCGCCAGTGCGGTGCGTCACTTTTTGTGACGCACCAGTGGCGGAAAAAATGCGCCTTGTTGCGCCATATTTACAAAGTGACGTGTCTAGGTAGAGGCGTCACTTTGTAAACCCCTGTGCCACATTATACCTGCGCCTAACAGCGCAATCTCAGGGACGGGATTCAGCGGAATGCTGATTATCTTCTCCAGAGTCGTGTGTACTACTCCCGTCCAGTAAGCCTGTAATCGGGGGCAAGACCAAGCTAAGTGTATGAAATCGGCATATGGTGCGGAGCATTTAAAACATGTATGGGACCTAGTGGCATCTATCCTGTGTGTCATAGCTGGAGTAAAGTAGGCTCGGCGCAGAAACTTAAAGTGAAGCAGTTTGTGCCTACTATTGAGGGAGATTTCTTTAGTGGCCCGCAGCACTTTGCCCATTGATTGTCTTTTATTGCCCCCCTCCGCCCCCCCCAACTCCTCCCCCATATCAGCCTCCCAGGCTTGTCGAAGTTTGGTGTCACATATTGGTTTTATGGAAATGCTAGCTTTGAACATTTTGGAAATTAGTCGAGCTCCATCGGGATTCTCTATCACTGATGTCAGTGGGGGAAATGAGTCTAATTCGATAGGGAATGTGGGAACTGTGGCCCACCAAGCCGATCTTACACGGGTCATGATGAAACGCATCATGAAACTGCAACCTGCCAACCTGGAGTCCTCATCTGGGGAGAAAACATGTCCCTCGGGGAATAGATCACCTATTTTGTTAATGTCCAGTGTAGTCAATGTGCGGTGCACCAGGCCCTCACCTATGAGTGGGAACCATCGAGCGTTTGGCAGGGGAAGGGAGGATGAATAGATATGTGCAGGGCTGGTGAATTTCCTCAATTTCCCCCAGGCCCATTAGGTGGTAGAAACTGTTTGGATGTCACATCTGTCTTGAGGGAAACCTCCGGGGAGGATAGTTTGTCCGGGAGTACCAGATCCGCTTCTGGACATAGAAATGGCATATGTGCAACTGGGTGATACCACGGGTGAGCATTGTGCCACTAAATAATACAGTTGAAAGTCTTGGACATTATACCCCCCTCTGTCAGACGGTAGCGTCACGATTGACCAGCGAATGCATGGTGGTCTCCCTCCCCCTACCAACCTGACCAGGTGCGAATGCAGTGTGGGAAAAAAGACATCTGTAAGTGGAAGAGGAATGTTTTTAAAAAGGTATAAAAATTTGGGAAGGACAACCATTTTCAGAATTGCCACCGACCCGCTAATGACAATGGTAGCCTCAGCCATTTACCGATCTGATTCTCTAGTTTGTGAATGGCCTGGCTGTAATTTGAACAAATAATGTGAGTGGTCTCTCAGATGTGAATCCCAAGGTATTTCACTGAGTCATGGCACCATTCGAGGGGGAATGCACACACCATTGTGCAGTGCCCATAGTTAATGGAAATATGATGGACTTATGCCAGTTTATACCCAGCCCAGAGAAACTACCAAAGCAAATGATTTCCCTTATGAGGGGTGCAACATTAATCTGTGGCTCTGGGACATATAGGATGGTGTCCTCGGCATAGAGGGAAACCAAAGAGGACCAGTGTTGAGCTGCAAACCTCGGTGCATGTAAGATAAACAGGAGTGGGGATAAAGGACAACCTTGTTGAGGCCCATGTGATAGCTAAAAGGGTCTGGAAAGGGTGCCATTCAAATGGAGTTGCGCCTCTGGGCTGTTATACAATAGGGCTACTGTGGTGGTGAAGCCAAAGGTTAAACCCATATGTCTCATCACTTCAAGGAGGAAATGCCACTCCAAGGAGTCAAACGCTTTCTCTGTATCTAATAATAAAGCGGCCACAGGGGTGTCTGGTTGTATTCTATGCAGCACTGCGAACAGTGTGCGAAGGTTCAGGGAAGTAGACCAGTGCGGGACAAAGCCCGACTGCACCGGAGAAATAATGTACTCCATTAATTGAGACAGTCTGTTAGCAAAGGCTTTAGCCAAAATTTTGTAGTCTAGGTTGGGTAAGGATAAAGGGTGATATAAGCCAGATTTTCTATGGCCTTTGCCTGACTTGGGGAGGAGAATTATTACTGTCTCCCGGAACGTGAGGGGGGAGCATCTGTTTTTCTAATGCTTCCACATAAACTTCAATTAGCTGCGGGGCCAAAAAATCCTTGAACTCCTTATAAAAATCTCATGTGAAACCGTCCAAAGCTGGGGTGGTGGAGCCCCGGATGGTGTCAATGGCGAGTGTTACGTCCTCTACTGATATTGGTTCCAC
This sequence comes from Lissotriton vulgaris, assembly GCF_964263255.1. Lineage (NCBI taxonomy): Eukaryota > Metazoa > Chordata > Amphibia > Caudata > Salamandridae > Lissotriton > Lissotriton vulgaris. Next base: position 411,060,962 of record NC_141693.1, on the reverse strand, counting down.
CATGAAGTCTTAAATATACTTCTCCAAATACACCAAAGGGATTTCTTTGAGATAATCTGTCGGGCAGTGTTGTCAGGTCCCATCCTAGATGTATAGACGGTTGTATAATAGTCTATGAATTTGCTCCGGATAATGGAGGTAGTGTCAAGCGTGTCGCCTGTAGCTGAATGTATCTCAGTAATGTATGATTTACAATAAAGTGGCCTTAGCATTTGTGCTAGCACCCTCCCCGGTGATTCTCCCTCCCCATAACACCAAGTTGTGTGATATTTCCCCAGATACAATATTTTCTAATCTGCAGTGTCCCAGACAGAAGAGAGAGTCTTATTTCCTGATAGTCAGGGGTCGGGACACCAAGGATTGGGAATCTAACTTAGCTATATCTCGTTCAATGTCGTTCATTGTGTTGCGGAGATCTATGAGCACACTGGTGTGCATAGAGATGCAGACTCCTCTAATAACGGCTTTAAAGCCCTCCCATAATACTGCCCTAGTGTCAACTGAACCAGTATTAAGAACAAAATAGTCTTCTATCGCTTCTCGCACCTGTGCCTTGAATACTTCATCCTGCAGTGCTCTGACCGGGAAGCGCCACTGCTGTTTGTATCCTTCCAGTTGTGGGAGTTTCAAGTGTAATACTATCGCGGAGTGATCAGAGTATGTTCGAGGGAGTGTCCTGTGGGAATCAAACCAGTCAATAACGTTGGGGGATATCAGCCAGTAATCAATCCTGGTCCAGGTGTTATGTTGGACAGAATAGTGAGTGTACTCAGTCAACTTTGGGTTGCGGTTCTGCCAGATATCAAACAGAGTGAAATGATCACAGAGGTTTTTCAGGGCCCCCCGCGCCTGTGGCTTGGAGATTGGGGCATGGGAAGTACTGTCCAACTCCGGGTCTATTAATAGGTTAAGGTCTCCACCCAATAGCATCTTCTGAGGCGCTTATTTTGCAAGTTGAACGCTCATTGTGTGAACAAACTTCGGGTGCATCTACGTTCGGGGCATAGACGTTAATCAGTGCAGTTCTGTGACCACACAGAGAACCAACAATGATGATGTATCTACCTTCTGGGTCACAAAGGACATCACTGAGGCTAAAGGGGACTCTTTTGTGCACCAGGATAGTGGTGCCCCTGGCGTAGCTGCTATAATTGGCAAAGAATGTATGGGCGCCCCAACCAGTGCCAAAGTGCTGTGTGTCGGAGGGAGAAGATGCGTCTCCTGCAGGTATGCTATATCTATGTTATGCTGAAGTAAATAATGAAGCACCTCTCTACGCTTGCGATTATCTGACGTTCCAGGACATCAAGGTTAGCGCAGAGAGGCCAACAATATTACCTAATTGTGCCATCAGCGGAAAGTGTGCGTCTTTTCCCTGTCAGAATTGCAAATATATCTAACAACGTTGAATTAAGGTGTGAAAACAAACAATTGACGTTTACCATTCCATTCCCCACCCACCTCCTCCCATCCAGCCACCTTCCAACCCAAAGGAGGCCAACCCACAGTGAGTACTCGAGCCTGTCATACAAAGAAGCCATCTGCTGATCCGACATAGCACCAACAAAAAGTACCACGGTGGAAAGGAACCAACTAAATGGATACACCATGGGGGGTGGCAGCACGGGGTCGAACAAGCCATATGTAATATAGATTTAGGAGCAGTTTTCTGCCGTTAAACCGGCGATAATTTTTAACGCCGTTCTTGATAATAAGCCCCTAAGTGCTTTGATTCCTATTCTTGTGATCCTTGTCTCTTAGAGGAAACCCCTATCCTATAAGCCTGACCTTTGAGCTGTTTCATTCCCTTATGAGCCCAACTGTTCAAAGAGCAGCATTGCCAGAAATCAACATTTTTAATTTCTTCCAGCAATGTAAGGCATGTACCTTAAACAAGTGGTAATGTCATTTTCTACAAAATCAATGTGTAAACAAACCCTGTGGCCTGTAGTCAGGCCACGACAATGCCACAGTCCTCTTCCACAAAGTTCAATTACAACTCCCTTTAAAGTAAAAACAACATCTTTACAATGTAACATAGAGCAGACATACACACATAAGCCAGACCTCTTGCCTGTGCCACTGCTTGTTTTTGTTGTCATCACTTTTTCTATACTACGCATTGTATATTCCATTAAAGATTCTATATACATATCAACATAACATGGGTGTATTTTTGTTAAATAATGAAGGCCCAAACTACTCAGGACCTGCTCATAAGTTCCCTTTATTATATCATAACACCTGTATTGAAGGACTATTTACATTCATTGAGGGTGGGGCCTGAAACCTCTTGTTTGTAGTTAAGTGTATTTTGATGAGTGTGTTATTCCCTATATGTATGCAATCAAATCACAATGGTACAAAGTAGGATTCTTTCATGTGTGCGTCATAAGGATGCACGATTGCATAAGGATTGGGAATAACACACTCAGCAAAATGCCACTTAAGATAAGTGTATTGATTTTGCAAGGGACAAGATTTTACGTGATTCTCAAAATGATGTATGCATTTAAGGAGTTAACATATTTTAAATACAAATTTAGGGATGTTTAAAAAATAGTTTTTCATATATACTACTTTTCTTTTAGATGTTTAGACACACTAAACAAAATAAATACCTGTTATTTACACTTACATTAGAAATTGTGGGTCTCATTTATGAGGTTTTGGCATTGGGCAGCGCCACAAGGAATCTTGCTGAACTGCCCTACCTTAAAACAAAAGGGTAGAAATGCGCTGTATCTATGGTTTTCCCCAGTGCCGGCGCACAATGGACTGCCATGTGCCAACGCAGTGGCTGCGTTGCAGAGCTGATAGGTTGTATGCAGGAAGAGACGCCTTCCTGCACAAAAACAATAAATTCAGGCGTGCTCCTCTTTCTATGTTTGCTGCACAATACAGCACACATAGAAAAAGGAAAAAACGAGGCGAAATGGAAACATTTATCCTCGTTGCACCTACCCAACGCCAACCCTGGGGTGGCGTTAGATTCTCATTCCCAGGTTTACCATTTCTTGTAAATCTGGGAATGTTCAGATTCCTTGGGTGTTGCGTGGAAACACCCATTAAACGCCCCTTTCACACAGTGTTCTGCGTGAAAGGGGCACATATTTACAAGGCGATGAAAAGCCAGGTAAAATGGCTTTACGTGGCCTTGTAAATATCCCGGGGCACTTTGCGCCACCCGAAGGTAAAAAAAGTGACGTTCCTGTGTGCACAGGGGCTGACAAATTTGGCCCTGTATTGCTCTGCTTAAATAATAAACCATATTAATTTCAAGGCAAAATATAGCGCGCATTTATTATTCCCTGTTTTGGATTTACTTCAACATATTACAGAAGCAATCATCCTCGGAAAGTAGGAGAAACTATTGTTCGCCTAGCTATGCCATTCCAGAGTGAAAGGTTGAAAACTACACTCCTCTGTTTTACCTTGGACTGTTTCCATGCGTTGTAGCATGCAACATTCTTTTCATTAGCTTAACTGGTGTTTCAGCATACCAATTGTATGCCCAGCAGGATGTGTTTTTAAATAAGTGACATAATTACAATAAAGTATTATCAAGTGGAATTTGCAGAACAGTGTGAGGTAGTACATTTTGCTGAAAGTGAAGACATTTTCACAGTCAACTGAAAAGGCTAGTGTGGATTTCAAGTAGAGTTTTTGTGTTGGCCATTTTTAAACGCTATGCTTTATTTATTGAGGTGACTCACGCCACCTGAAGCCAACAATATAGAGCATTTGGTTGCTAATTACGTTTTAGACAAAACTATCACTTTTGACGTGCAGAATCTAATTCCACTGGAAGAGGAGGGATTCATGACTTTTAAGTGGAAACGCAGTGCCCTGCACCTTTGTCTGTCAGAGCCAGGGAGCCGTCAGCGCACAATGCATTGACAGTCGTCTGCTTGTGTATGAATGGATACCCATGGTCTGCTGGATTATTGAGGCTAGTCGGTGTGGCCACGTCGATATGTGGCTGTACTGTGCCTTAACTTAGACTTTAAAATATGCACATTAAAATGGCAAATGCAATAACGTATAAACTCAAAAACAAAGAAACATTTTAAAGCATGAGCCAAATGGGCAAATGTTTAACCCCCACAACCCCCCCGCCCCCCCTGCCCACAATGCTCACATAGCGCCGGGACACCTCCTCGTGAGGTAGCTGTTCGCGCTCTACAAATATCAGTATTATTATTATTATTATTATTATTATTATCATCAAATGCCTCCCTCAGTCTGCCTTGTCCTGCTACCAGGCCTGGCCGATGCCCTCAATTCCTCAATTACAGGGTAAACACAGTTTTTATGAACAGTTATTATTTCTTTTTAAGTAGGTTAGGGAGATGTGATGGGTGTGCTTCCATTACTGAATGGTTGAAGAGAGGCTTTCGTTATGCTTTGTTATCACAGTTTACGGTGTACAATCGTAGGCAGTGCAGTTCCAGATATCCTCTAAGATGTGGGAAGGTTGTCATTAAGGGTGGAAGGGACCTTCCTCCACCCTTTTGCAAAGCATGAAGAGTGTCTAGCAGGTTCAGCCAAGGTCAGCCTGATACTCACTAATCACGTTCGGGTCAGGGAACCAGGGGGCTGCACATGGGCAGAACGTGCAGGTGCCTAGCAGCATGAGCAAAGCTTTGCCAGTCTGAAGATTTCACAGCCCTGAGGGCATGACCTCCTCAGCCCGACAAAGCCCCTGAAGACCTCCCCATCATAACGAGGGGGTGCATCACCAATAGACTCAGACCTGGGTACTTCAGTTTTAAACCCTAAAGTGCCCAGCGTTGTCTGTCAATCAGTGACCCTGCATCACAGAGTGAGGTGTGGTCAACAACTCTCACTGATACCATCGTACTCTGTGAACAGTTAATAATAATAATAAAGACATTTATAGAGCGCATGTTACGCCATCTCGGCGTGTCCCCGCGCTAAAAAAGAGAGAATAAGAGCTCGCCAGAGGAGAGGGAAGTGCGAGGCAGAGGGCATTAAAGTAAAGCTATAAGGAGAACAGATGAGTTTTCAGTTGACGTCGGAAAATAGTTTCCGAAGGCTCAAGGCGGAGACTGATGGGAAGTTTGTTCCATTCTATGGCAGCCGCCACTCTAAAGGACCGACCTCCCATTTTTTCTCTCCTGTAGCGGTGGGTCACGAGCTTGCCCATGCCGCCCGATCTAAGCGATCTGCGTGGTTCATACCAGGTAACCAGACCTGTCAGATAGCCGGGAGCTTTGTGCCAAAGGATCCGATGACATATTAGGAGGGCTTTGTACATTATTCTTTTTTTCACTGGGAGCCAGTGGAGGGCCATCAGGGCGGTTCTAGAGTTGGCTCTTCTTGGGAGTCTCAGCACTAGGCGGGCTGCGGCATTTTGCAGTATCTGGAGTCGTCCTATGCTTTTACTAGAAGCTCCCAGGAAGAGAACATTCCCGTAGTCGAGGCGTGACGTAATCAATGCCTGGGTCATAGTGCGCCGAGCCTCCAAAGGAAGGAGGTCCAGGGTTTTATTGAGAGTCCTTAGGACTCCAAAGCACTTGCCTACTAAACGGTTGATGTGTGTTTCATAAGAGAGTTTGGGGTCCATCCATATCCCTAAATTCTTCGCTTCAGGGCATGGTGTAGGCATAGCGCCTAAACAACTTGGCCACCGGTCACATGTCCAGAGCCGTTGATCCCCACCAACCACCAAGACTTCTGTCTTGGAGACGTTCAATTTTAGGCAGTGATTAGCCATCCAAGTGGCCAATGCTTGCATACAGGCTCGGAAATTATTGGCTCCAGCAGCAGGAGTTTGGGAAAGGGTGAGTAAGAGCTGTGTATCGTCGGCGTAGGAGACAATCTCTACGCCGAACGATTGGACTAGCTCTGCCAGGGGGGCCATATATAAGTTAAAAAGGGTAGGACTTAGAGCAGAGCCCCAAGGTACCCCCTGCTCTAATGCCCTCTCCTCAGACTGAAACGAGCCCCGTTGAACTTGAAAGCTTCTGCCCGTCAGAAACGATTTAAGCCAACCGAGTGCTCTATCAGTTACACCTCCTCTGTTCAGACACTGTAGCAAGGTGATATGTGCTACAGTGTCGAACGCTGCACTGAGGTCTAGCATGACCAGTGCCATGGTTAGGCCTGCATGTGTTAGACCTGAAGGTCATCTTCTCATTGACTGACTCATTACAAGATCAGCCAATGAGAGGAGGTTGCGAGATCTTCTTGTGTTCCCTGCCAAAGAATCTAGCTCCTTCTTGTGCTGTCTTCTTCTTCCCATCACATTGGAGTTGCTATCAACACTGTAGCCTGGAAAGAACCTCTTTATTCATGATTGGGTGTGTGCCTGCATGTATGAATGAATGTGTATTTGTGAGTGCATGTTCTGAATGGATGTGTGCAAGTGTTTGTGAATGGTGAGTGTATGAGTTTATCAATGGATGGGTGTGAATGAGTGCAGTGGCAGCTGGTAAATTTTAAGAGTGGTAGGCCAGAATATTTTAGCTATGATTTTAATGTGCAAATTCATTACTGTCTTCCATTTCTGCAAGAAAAATGAACTAGCAAAAGAAGTCACTAGCCTCAAATCACACAGTGCATCACTTCATTTGCAAGGAGATCAACTCCCAGTTCCACTCCACATCTGTTGGTGACATGAGAAGGACAGATGTAACTTAGGCACTTCATGTGAACAGAGAATAGAATCTCATAGTTTCTCTCCCCCGTCTAAACATTTTATAGCTCTTGGAAGCAAGTAGGCAATTCGAAACAGTTCCAGAGGTAGAGCTTTGTATGCTCACTACTATTCTGGAGACGAGATACCTACAAAACAGAGGCTCAACAAGCAGTGCATGAAGAGAGTGTGAACCATCAGGTTCAAACAGTTACTCTTAAACCATAACCGGGATGTAGTATGACACCTACAAATTATCCCAACAGTGCCCTGTTGAAGTGTGGATGAATGGTGCAGTCATACCTGCTGCAGTTGTAGTGTGTGCTTCTGAACAGCACAGCAGTCAAAGTAAACTGTAGTGCACGATCTGGTAGGCTGCACGATCGCTTATTCTCATCTTGTGAATGTTCTGTGCACGTACTAAGTTTGAGGAGTCTTAGGGCCATCAGGCTCGTGTTTGTCAAAAACATGCCACTCTGACTTCCCTCCTCTAGCTGCTGGCTTTCCCAGTGGTTAGATGAAAGGGCCAGATACCAAAAAACCTTTCTATTTTTGCAGTTTTATTATAGCACAAACTCGATCTCAAAGTATAGGAGCACTTTTACATCCATTTTACCTTTGTATTTCAGGCTTTGGGAGATGAAAGGATTTTCCCAGAATCACAAGATGTTGTATTTCAGGCATTGGGAGATGAAGGGATTTCCCCAGGATCACAGGATGTTGAGTCAACGCAAAAAGGCTAACCTTGATCGCTTGGAGCAAAGATGGCATTTGAGTAGTTATCCACAGTTCCTGTAGCTCCCACCCCACCCCTCACCTGCTCTGTAGTTCGGTGCTTTTCGAGAAGAGATCCAGCGCCGGACATGGGTGTGCTAGAGGGCGCACATGCAGAATGGCTGCCCTCTTGTGAGGCTCCTGCTGCCCGGACCTCTAATCCTACATTTATCCTAAACAATTGGGAAGGAATACTGCTGAAACTTCGCAAATTTGCAGATAAGGGGAGAACCTGCCCTCGCTGAAAAAACTGAGCCGATCGGTGGCTGCATGACCAAACGCTGACAGGTTGTACTTTTGGCCGCAGGAGGCGCCGGGTTGATGTGGAGACCTGTAGCGGCGTGGTTTGCCAAGCAAATTGGGAGGGAGTGAGGGGTGGCAAGCACAACCGACTACCATTTTGTGTGTGTAAAAGGCCGCTTTATTGAAACAGGTGCACATCACATATATATTAAAACTGGCTCACCGCCTTACAAAACTAAACACCTCTCTGAACATCGAGTTACCTGACCCCCTTTTGTTTATCACCCCCCACCCCTACGATCCCCACATGTTCAAATCCCCCCACCCTATAACATAGCAATATATAAATCATTCCCTCCTTGGTATCCAATTTTCTCCCATCCCTCCTACTCCAAAAACCTCCCAAGACCTCCATTCCTATCTGTTCTTGCAACAGTAACCACTACCCTCTAATGTAACCCCCCAAACTGGTTACCCTTTCCCTGCTCCCGCTCCCCAACTCCCCGAGCTCAACGACAAAATACCGAACTCCAGCCAAACTTGGCCAACATCCAAAACAACTCCGCCACCCAGGGGAAGGTGGAGGTTAGGCGATTACGCCGCCTCCCCCTTCCCCTGCCCCCCCCTCCCAAAGTTCCGCAGGCGGGACCTCCCCCAATGCCTAGTCGCCCAACAACCCGGCCAACACCTCCCGAAGCTCAAACAGATACCAGGCCATCCCTTCCATAGAGATGAACCCCATCCCCTCGACACAATTCCAGCGCATCATACCTGAATTCCGTGCACCATGTCCCCCCGGAAACCCAAATGCCGACAACAAGCGCACCATTACCCTTCAATGTCACTGCGCTTTGTCCACCGCCTGCGGCAGAACTGCCCCTCCACGCGCCCCCGCGGTACCACTCCGTCTAAAACCCCACACATCCTCCCCAGCAACTCCGCCAATTCCCGGCACATTGCCTGCAGCCCAAACTCCGCCCCTCTTGACCAAAGAATATCCCCCCAATGTAGATGAACCTGTCCCGAACCGCAGAACCGACCCAAACTTGAAAGAGAAAAGACCGCTGCACCCCCAGGGGTGTGGAAATCCCAAGCCCCCGCCCAGGGCTTATTGTTTGGGGTCAAATGCACCAAACTTTCCTGTGCCTTTGTCCTCGCGACAAGTAGGCCCAACCCCCCCGTGCATCAAACCCGTTACCGCCAGTTTGCAGTACCACCTTAAGGATCAGGAAAGGCTACCGCCAGTAGTGTAGTGAATATGCGTGTATGCCTGCGTCAATGCAGTTCAAACTCGTATTTATGGTTCCTTACTTGCCAGCCCGTATTATTCGGGAGAGCGCTCTACGTAATTGTACATGCTGACCGCCCAGCTGACCGTGGTTCCAGTATGGATTGCATACGCACAGCTCCAAAGTGTAGCAACATGAGGCTATGCACGATGCTCACCGAATGCTCCCCGATTACATGCAAGTATTCGCCTACGCTTGAAAGCTATATTAATGTCCCTTTGCTTCCCCTATAAATTGTGACTAAAACCTTGAAAATAGGGAAATAACGTTTGCTAAACTACTGTCATTTCAAGTACCAGCTCTTTGCAGCATCCTCCAGCAAAATGTGATAAATGCAAGCTAGTAATTCCTTAAACATTCGCATTGGAAACATATCTGGACCCCGTTCCATAAGACTATGGGCCAGAAAAATACACAGCCCTGGCAAAGCCAGGAGGCCCGACAACGGTGGCCAGCTTTCCTGTGCCGACAATGCATGACTTGTTCCGGCCTGGCTTTTGTAAAATTTTATTGATGAGAGAGCTGCCGGACCCTCCCCATTACCACAAACAGTGGCAAAGCCAAAGTGTGTTTGATCCCAAAAGAGGCACACCCTGCCATATATGTACTGGCCCCGAACAAAAACACTTTGCGTACCGATATGCTCCTTGTGAGATACCGAATGCTGTCACTCCATTGAAGCCGGCCGCCCCAGAAAGAGGGAATTTTAATAAACACAAAAGGTCCTGATCAATGCCTGACTGCTCAGGCGCCCAATCGTTAAAGTTTCAAAAATGCCTCTTGGTATATGACTTTCGTGAATTTACCAGACTTTACATTAGCAGGGCAAGGACTTGTACTACCCCAAAATATACGTGAACTGCCTTTTTGCCTGAGCAAAATGCAAGTGTATATTTGCTCATGTGAAAACCTGCATGTGTAAAAGCACCTTGTCCCTCCAACGTGCCCCCACAGCACCTGAATGCCCAACATTTCCACTGTGTGCATTGCCACCACACCAGCAGCCCCACTCCGCTGCTACCCTTCCCTCAATAAATGGGCCTCCCTCGACCCAGAGTCCCGCTCCGTACCCAACAATTGACAGCGCCGTGCCCGGTCCCGCCGTCTTCTCCCTCACCTCAGCAGCCCCCACGTGTTACCTTTCAACTGTGAAAATGGGCCTCCATCGCCGCTGAGTCCAGCTCAATACCCAAAATGGACATCGCTGTGCCCGCCCCACTGTCCTCTCCGGTGCCCATGGCACCCCCCCCCCCCCAGGACCTCCATGATCTCCTGAGACCTGTCCAGCCACCTGGCAGTCCGTGGAGTCAGGGGCCCCGCACCCAACCTCACGCAGCCCATGACCCTATTATCGCGGAGACCTCACAACAACCACCGAAAGATATAACAGCAACACTCCCGATACCCCCCTGAACGCCTGCCGAGCCTACAACCCCACACACTCTACCTGACCTAAGATAATTCCCCTTGACAACAAGTAACGGAAAACCACAACCATGATCTCCTGAGACCTGCCCAGCCGCCTGGCAGTCCAAGGAGTCCGGGGCCCCGCCCCCAACCTCAAGCAGCCCATGACCATGCCTTATCCGCAACCCAGCGGCCGTTAACTGGACTCCCAGTAGGCCCCGTCGTCTGGGTGCACCGTAAGGAGCCGGAATCCGACTCGATGCCACACTTACCATGTGCGCACCCCGTCTTGCCCCGCGCAGGCCGTGGAGTCAGGAACCCCGCTCCCCACCTCAAGCCGCCCATGACCATAGTATCGTAGAGACCACGCAACAACCCCCAAAAGGAGAAAACGGTCCACGCTCCCGATACACCCCTGAACGACTGCCGAGCCTACCACCCTAAACAATCCCCGACCTCAGATAATTCCAAATGACAACAAGCAATGGAATACCACAACCACGACCACCCAAGACCTGTCCAGCCACCTGGCAGTCCGTGGAGTCTGGGGCCCCGCCCCCAACCTCAAGCAGCCCATGACCATGCCTTATCCACAACCCAGCGGCCGTTAACTGGACTCCCAGTAGGCCCCGTCGTCTGGGTGTACTTGACTGAGCCGGAAACCAACTCGATGCCACACTCACCACGTGCGCACCCAGTCTTGCCTTCCACAACCCAGCGGCCGTTAACTGGACTCCCAGTAGGCCCCGTCGTCTGGATGTACCGGACTGAGCCGGAAACCAACTCGATGCCACACTTACCACGTGCGCACCCCGTCTTGCCTTCACCACCACTCCATGGCTGCCTCCGCCTAGGCGACGACCCTGTGGCCTCTCCATCGTACACCGACCCACATACCGGCCACGCCCATGTTAGAGGAGGCGACCCCGCCCTTCCTCCATCGTGCAACCACCCCAATGAGGAAACACCATCCACCACACCCTTGGCCAATCCACAAAATGGGCCCGCCATACGGCCCCTCAAACAACCTCCTTGCCTCGTTTGCTCTACACCACGCCATGCGCTCCCAGGCCGACCGGAAATTGGCCGCCCCCCGAAACAACCACACTCCCTGGTCTACACTCCCCTCGTAACCCCCTGCAAGCACCCGTGGCCCCGGACTGGCTCCTGCACCAAACCCCCCACCCCCTTAAGAGCGGGGCGGCCCTGAAAGGGACGGTAAATTAAGACCAGCGTAGCGTAGTCTTCCCCAGGGTTAATCCAACATCACCCCCGTCTGATCCCCCTTTACAAGTTGCTTCAGCCGTGAATTTGACCGCCGTTATCACCATCTGGTCGTTGCATCTTCATTACCGGCTCATATGTCTCCCCAGATGTGACCTGCTCAGGGAGTTCAGTTTGTACGTCGTCAGTGAGTAGTTCAAAGGCAGTTTGCATATGGCCAGTCTGTCCCACCTGGCCAGCGGGTAAAAATTGATCGACCCCCCATCGTTTCATTTTCCCTACCGGCGTAAACAAAGAGCCGGACCGGCGTTGTCACAGATTACCCTCAGCCGCCTCCGGGGCCTGGCTACGGTCAAATGTCCATGTAGTGCCTCATCCACCCTACCTCGCACCCAAAACAATACAGTCCTCCGTGCTTGTGCTCCCGTTCCGTTGCTGTTCCCCAAGCCGCAGGGGACCTGTGGGTGGAGGGGCCAGCGAGCCCGCCCGGGGCCTACGTGAGCCAGCCGCGCCGTGGTTCCTCGCTGACTCCGGGCCTGCCGCAGGAGGCACAGCCCTCCCTTCTCCTTGGTGCCGCGGGGCCGTTCCAAGCCCTACCAAGTCTGCCACCCCACGCTGGCTCTCACCCTGCAAGTAAAAAAGGTACCTCTGGTGTGCTGGTTCCCTGCCACTGAGCACCCTGCACCCCATAATCCCGAGACTCGAACACATCCAACCCCCCCAGCCCTCTCACTGCCCTCCGACTCTAAAAGGACCGGGGTAACCCCCCCACGGCCCCCTCCTGACCCCCCTGCTAACCCCTCCCCCCAACCCCCTTCACCCCCAGACCCGCTCCCTCCCGTACCCCCCCAACTCCACATGCCTGCCTTCCTACCTGCCTGACAGGTGAGGGGCACTAATGCCACCTCCTATAGGGCCTGCCACCTTCCAGCTTGCTGGCTGCCTTCATCACCAGACCCCTCCCTCCCCCGTGCCCCCCACAGTATCTCCAGACGCCCCCTGCCGCCCCCCCAGAGCCACCGCAGCTCCACATGCTTTCCCCCGTGAAGCTCCGCCCCCTTGCAGGGCCTCCCCATCTCTCCCCTACACACACGGGCAGCCACGCGCCGATCTGCGCAACCCAAGCCCGCCTACAGCCTCATCACTGCCCCGGAGCCCTCCAGAGCCTCCCGCCCCTCCCACTGCTGACACAGGCTCAATGGTTAGAAGAGGCAGACCATGAAGCAGAGGTCAGACCCGGGACCAGGGTTCAATTCCCAACGCGGCAGGGTCTTGAGCCCAAAATGTCCACGGACTCGATAATTCTCGCTTCGGTGCCTGCTCGAATCACGGGTTCACACTCTGCAACTCTGGGCAATAGCTTGCTTAATCTCCACTATGGCCCCTTGCGGCGGGATGCCTGGCTTTCACCTTTGGGGTGCCCAGTACGGGTTATCTCACATCGAAAAACCAGGACGGGTTCCCAAAGCAAGCGCTTAGAGACCGTTGGTGATAATGCGCTATATAAATATAAATTACAATTAAAATTACAACAAAGTTGACGCATGTTGTCTAGAATGGACGCCATTGCACACAAATTGGATGCGCATGAGGAACGGATCAAAGAGACTGAAAGGCGCATATCGGACAATGACGACACCCCACTGGCCATATAGTACAGCTCACACGCATGGATAAACTCCTGAGAGTTATAGCGGCCAAAAATGAGGATTTGGAAGCTCGCAGCAGACGGAACAACATACGGGTGGTCGGAATTCCGGAGTCCACTAACACCGGCAGGATGGAGGACTACATTGAAAAATTGCTTCTGGCAACCATTGGGTCTGAAGCGTTCTCCACACAATTCATAGTGGAGCGTGTCCATAGGTCCCTTGGGCCGAGACCTACACCGGGTAATCCTCCTAGGCCCATCATCGCACGTCTGCTGAATTACCGGGATCGCGACGTGGCCCTTCGAGCAGCAAGAAACAAGCAGACCCTGATTTATGAAGGTAATACCTTTTTCGGTGTACCCGGACTTTACCCCCATAGTACAAGAGGAGAGACAAAAGTTCATTGACGTGAAGAAAAAGTTACGAGCGGCACAAATTGACTATGCACTACTCTATCCTGCGAAATTGCGAGTCACGCATCAAGGAAAGCAGAGATTCTTTACCAACCCGCAGCAAGCGGAGGATTCCCTACGCACAGTGAAGCGGATGCGATGCGGCGGCGACGGCCCAAGGAGCTCCTAGAAATCCCCAGTGCCACGAGACGAGGATGACCCGTAAGGACAGTGCATGGTGCCACTGTTGGGTCACAAGAGGTGCTGGACGTGAACATGGCGAGTATATAGGATTGACATGGAGATACATAGGTGAGACAGTCACAGTTGTTCCAATTGTTTGATAACACAGTGGTCCGGGCCCCCTTCTCCCCCCCTCGAGAGGCCCTGGGCGTACCACCAATGGGAGGCCTCGGGGGAGAGGGCTGACTGTGAAGCCGACTGGAGATGGTCCCCTACGGGAATTCCCCCTTATTCGAACTTCACACACTTAGTGCAGGAGACATTCAGACTGATGTGACTCTGTTGGGAGAAAGGGAGGGGGGAGGATAATGGATACTGGCAAGATTGGGTTGCTTCAGTGGGAGGAGGGGGGTAGAGTTTGGGAAGTTTGTTGTTTGTATAGGATTATGGAAATGATGTGCCTACTGGGGGTTGAGTGGGTTCTAGAGCAGCATTTAATACAACGTCAGCGATACGTTACAGACTTGCTTGGAGGGGGGGTGCTAGGAAGTAGACGTATAGCACCGCTATTGTTTATAAATCGGCTAACACTTGGAGAATATGGCTGAGGGGACCTTAGGTAAACTGAATATCATCACTTGGAATGTAAGGAGACTGGGGGATCCCAGAAAGAAGTGGCAAATGTTATCATATCTGGATAGGCATATCTGGATAGGCATAATGTCCATATAGCGATGTTGCAGGAGACTCACTTCCCGCGTAATGCACCAAACACATTTGCTAGTAAATGGGCGGCCCATATAGTTTTCTCTTCTTATTCCACATATGCCAGAGGCATTGCAATCCTTATTACGGCAACGACGCCGTTTCAACTTTTGGGGGCAGCCTGTGATGCGGAGGGCAGATATTGAATCGCGTGGGGAAGGTTGGGATCCCAATCTGTGATGTTGGCCTGCTGCTACAGTCCTAATACAGATGACCCTGGTTTCTTTGATACGCTGTGGGCCAAAATATTTGAGACTGCCTCCACACATATTATCTGGGTGGGGGGATTTCAATGTGTCATATAATCCCAATATGGATAGGTCCCGGACAGCCCCGCACCATTACACAAAAGCGCAGTCAGTAATGCAAGAGATTATAGGAACCTATCAGTTGACGGACGCCTGGCAACACATGCACCTGCAGATGCTGGAGGGTACACATTTTACGGCGCAGGCGCACTCCTGGACTAGGTTACACTACTTTCTAGTGTCTAGAGAGTTGGCACCAGCGTTGGCTGACACAAGACATCTCGCCAGAACTTATTGGGTTAATGCCCCAGTGCTGCTTGTATTCTCCTCTCCCGACTTTAATACACCGCGCTGTCCCTGGAGGCTCTATGCATCTATACTGCTTGACACAGTGTTTCAGGAGGAGCTGAGGGAGGAGATTAGTGAGTTTTTCGAACGAAATAGGGACTCTGTCAATAGTGTTGAGATCGTTTGGGAGGCTTTTAAAGTAACAATGAGAGGATACTGCATAGAGAAGGGGGCTGGGGTCCTTAGAGATATACAGATGACTTTGAGGAAACTGGAATTGGAGCTCAAAACCCTAGAATCAGAGATGGCTGAGGCACCGGAGGGCGCCACTCGAGACATCTTTAGGGAGAAACTCACGGCATCCATGGAAGCAGCGCAGAGAGCGAAGAGGATTGGGGGAAATACTGGGTAGCCAGAAATTATGGTGAAGGAGACAGACCTGGCAAGATATTAGCGCAGAAGGTGAGGCAGCCCCGCTGCGCTGAGTATATAACGGGGGTGATGGATTTGGAGGGGGTGATATGCCGGGACACAAGTAACATACGCAACAGTTTTGTGGAGCATTCCAGTAAGCTTTATACTAAAAAGCGGCAGGGGGACATGGAGCTGGATGATTTCCTTGGAGATGTAGCTTTAGGCTGGCTCAGCGATGGCCAGAGGGCCTTTCTATGTGCGCCATTTGAGCTGGATGAGGTGAGGGAGGCCATTATGGGTTTGCAATCGGGTAAAGCACCTGGAACTGACGGAATCCCAGCTGAGTTCCACAAGACGTACATTGATTTGATGGCTCCTATTCTCAGGGAAGTGTATAAGGATGCATTAGAGTTGGGGCATTTACCTCCCTGAATGAGGGAGGCTGTCATACTGTCGCTGTTGAAGCCAGGGAAGGAACCTGAACATTGTGATTCGTATTGACCACTCTCGCTGCTGAACTGCGATGCCAAGATATTGGCCAAACTTATTGCAACGAGACTGAGCCTGTTGATGCTGCCCGATCAATCAGGATTTGTGCCTGGGAGGGCTACGTCCCACAATCTCAGGACACTCTTTGCTATACTGAACAATGTGTCCCAGGAACTCCCCCTTGCTGCGATTTGTTTAGACGCCACTACGGTCTTCGACTCTATAGAATGGAATTATATTTTTGGGGTGATGCTGAGGATGGGGTTTCCACCATTGTTTCTATCGTGGATTAAGTTGCTGTACACCTTACCAGTAGCGAAGGTACTTATTAAGGGCCATACCTCGTGAACTTTCAATATCACGAGGGGGACTCGACAGGGGTGTTCACTTTCGCCATTGTTGTTTGCCATCGCTGTGGAGCCGCTCGCAGCAAAATTATGCCAACATCACAATGATAAGGCCCTGAGGTGTTATCAGCGTCAAATACTAATATCCCTCTATGCAGACGATATTACCCTATACATACGTGATCCACAGCACAACCTGAACCCGGTGCTGCGGGAATTCATAGTGTTTGGACGGCTGTCGGGGGTCCAAATAAACGGGAAAGTCTAGTTGTTTTCCGCTAACTGAGGTTACGGGACGGTTCTCGATGGACTACCCTCTGGAATGGTGCGATGATGAACTGAAATATCTAGGGATTAGAGTCACTAGGGATAGGGACGAACTTCTGAGGCTGAACTACGGGACTGTGGCGACACGTATTGCAGAGAACGTTATGCTGTGGGTGGCTTTGCTGCTGTCCATGGCGGGTCGAGCATCATTGATAAAAATGGTGATACTTCCTCAACTGCTTTATTTATTTCTAAATATACCCTATTATCCGGGTGCGCATTTTTTTAAGACGATTAAATCAGAGATGATATGCTTGGTATGGGGGGGCAAACAAGGTAGACTGCAGTGGGAGGTGCTGACGCGCCTGTGCGCGAAAGGTGGATTTGGAATACTGGATTTTGAGCTATATTTTGCAGCGGCGCAAGCCCATTATGTTTGGTATTGGGTGAAGCAACCAAAATATATGCCGCAAATAGCAGCAGAACACTGGTTGGCACACCCTGTGCCCCTGGAGGGAGCAATCTTCCAACCGATAGGGGACAGAGTCAAACGGCCTGATGCCTTGGCGTGCACGATAACAGCATGGCGACGGTTCGGACGCATGTTGGATGTACCTTTCCTATATTCGCCATTGCTGCCCCTAGACCATCACCCGGCCATGCCGCTGCTGCAGGAAACGGTTTTTCATAAGTTCAAGGACCAGGCCCACATCGTCAATTGGGGAGACTTGTATAGAGAAGGCCAATTTTGTACCCTTGAACAGATATTACCAGCGATGCAGAGGACGTCACTAGATTTTCTTTTGTACATTAGATTGCGACACGGCATGAGGGCGATCACTCCTGAATTCCCGGCATAGCCCCAGGTACTGGCCCCCATGCAGCATATCCTAGACAAAGGTACGGCCAGGCAACTTGTATCCCAGATATATAATATGGTGCACACACAGAGGGAGCTTCCAGACACACAGTCGCGTAAGTGGTGGGAGGAGGAATTAGTAAAATGCCTTGACAGATGAGTAATGGAAAGCATATTACCTGCAGACGGAGCGAGTGTCAGCGAGCAGTAGACTCCGGATTATACATTACATGTTTTTGCATAGGCTTTACTACACCCCGGCCAAGATGTATAAGTATAGACTTAGAGATAATGACAAATGTGACAGGTGCCACACGAGGGGGCAGGATTTCTGCATCTGGCGTGGGAATGCCCATGCGTCAGGGAGTACTGGGTACATGTTTTTAATGCTTTGCAAATAATGATAGATACTCCTTTGGAACCGGTTCCGCTGTTGGCCCTGCTGGGATATGCTAAGCCCCTACGTGCAGAACACCGTAAATTCATGGCCATTGCGCTATTACTTGCCAAACGGAGAGTTGCCTGCAGATGGGGCAGGGGGCGTGGTCCCAAATTCAAGATATGGTTGAACGACTTGATAACATGCCTGCCAGGAACCGCTGTCTATATATGGAGAATTACTACCCTTAACCTCTCGACCTAATGATATATGGGCACCACTGACATGCTACCTGCTTACCAACCCAAGGGGAGAGGCATAAAATGTATTGCAACAAGATGTGACAGTGTACACTACTTTAAGTTCACTATGGCTGTGTAGGAGGTGGAATAGGAGGGCTTATATATGAACATATATAAAGGACATACTGATTGATGCAAGTCAAACTGGACTGGATTGGAACGGAGTGGGAATGCTAGATACCTGCAGGAAGAGAGCGATGGACTGCAAGTAAATGGATTTAAGGTTACTTCCAAACGGTACCCCACCAACACTATGTTAGATACGTTGATGCTGTAATGTTAATAACACCAAATGATGCCTATATTGTATGCCATTGATGTGATTGAAAACCAACCAAGCTACGCACATGTATAATTGTTGTTGTTGTCTATACATGCAATTAGAAAACCAATAGGGGGCGTGGCTTGCAACTGGCGAGGATGGTCGCAGCCTAACAGGGCTCCCGAACCCCGCCTGATAATCCGACGAATACTCCTTCACCTGGCCTGGGATCCCCGTGAAAATCCGGGTGATCCCAGACGATACCTCTGTGCCTGCTCCGGTTGATGCGGCGCGCTGTTGCCTGAGCTAGGAGGGGTACGAACCGGCAGCAGAACCTCGGAAGGCCGAGGCACAAGATGACGGCGCCCTCGGGGACTGCGCTGTAAGATTTGCTGTGACATCGGCCCATCGGCCCTGACTCCAGGCTGCAGCGGATCACTCAGGGTCCAGGGGGCCGGAGAGGCGAGTGACTGGTCGGTGGGACCTCCGACCTCCCCTACGGACGAACTGGGGCCGCGCTCTGTGCCATCTAGCGGCCCCGACGGAGCTCCTCCCTGCCCGGGAAGCGACAAATTAACACCCCGGCTCCTGGAGGCCTAATGCAGCTGGGAGCATCAGGATTCACACTGAGCCGTTTTTTTACCAGTCCTGGCTGACTGGACCTGCTGAGGCGTGGGGACCGAAAAAGCGATGACCGGTTGATGCGGCCTCCGCCCTCAACAGTTGACGGTGCCAGAGGCCGCGCATCGCGCCCTCTGATAACCCCGGCCAAGCTCCTCCCCACCCGGGTGGCAGAAAATCGACGCCCCGGCTTCCAGGCGCCTACTGCAGCTGGGGCATTGTTGCCAGTCCTGATAGACTGGGCCGGCTGAGGCGAGCCTCCGGCAGTGAGACCTACGGAGCTCAGCTGCTCCGGACCCGCTCTGACCTACACCTACCGGAGCGCAGTGACTAGGGAACATTGGGCTGGGGAGCAGTGGGAGGGAGGGGTGTGGAAATCCTACATGATCAGGGTAAAAGGGTAAAGATTAGAGAGACTGGGAGCTTGTCAATAGGGAGTGTAAAATAAATGCTTCTGGTGTGCTGCTATTATAATGTTGAGGGTGAGGGGTCAAGGATTTTAGTCAAAGTAAGACAATTATTGATAACTATGTGGCCTAAATGATCCTAAAAAAATAGCTAGAACTTCATTAAGCCTAAATGTTTCGAAAGCAGACACAGTCTGTTTATAAGAAACACATATTGAAGCTTCACGGTGGGATATTGTAAACTCCTTGGCTTATAGACCTATATGCAGCACCTCACAAGGTGTTTGTACTGGGGGGGTTGCAGTTTTGGCCCAAAGCAGCTTGCTAAAATGTACTCAAGTAGGATCCGATACCAAAGGTAGATGGGTAGCAGCAGTTTGTCTTTCTCCTTGTGGAGATAAATTAACGCTGCGCTCAATCTACGGTAGCACACTTGATGATCCTTCTATTATCAATCAGGTACCTAAAGAGTTAACTCATCGTCCTCTACCGATATGTTTATGTGGGGACTTTATTTTTAGTCTCCCAGGTAATTTTGATATAGGGGCACAACTAATGTATTCTGGACGAAAACCTAAAGTCTTTCAAACCCTCAACCGGGTGTGTAAAGATCACGGCCTGGTAGATGTTTGGTGCAAAAAGAATTCGGTGGGGCTTGGTTACACCTAATTTTCTGCTCCGCATTCCATACATGCTCATCTCGATTACTTTTCTGTATCCTATAAGTTCATTACAACTCGTAAAATTGAACAATACCCACAGTTCGGACCACAATCCAATTGTACTAGAATTACAAGGAATAGGCGGAAATCACAAAACACATGGAGCTTTGAGCGCGCCCTCCTTGGTAACGAAGATTATTGTAAGCAGATCAGCAGGTGGATTCCAATATTCTTTGTAGAGAATAATGGTAGCGCCTCTTTGATGGTCTGGGATACAGGGGGAAGCAGGATAGACAATTGATACAAACTAAACAAGATAATTTAGCAGTAGCAGAGGAAAACCTAATAAAAGTGATATAACAAAGAAGGGATATAATGGAAGCACAAATTACGGTACCAATTGCAAGGGCAGATATAGAGCTGATATTTGCAAATAAGGTAGCAGAAATGTACATTGCTTGGAAAGAAAGGACGTACGAGTGTAGCGAGCAGGTTGGACACCTTCTGGCGGTAAGAGCAAGGCAGAGGTGTACAAATAGCAAGATAAGAGAAGTCTGTGACCCGTTTGTGGGGCAGTCACAGATGCAAAAAAAACATTTGAGATGTCTTTCAAGTGTTTTTACCAAACCTTATATGCCGAAGAAATCAGGGACTGCCCTTGGCAAACCGAAGAGTTCCTTGAAACGGCACCCACAAGCAGATTATCTTTAGACGAGTGGGAAACCCTAGAAGAAGAGCTATTATGGGATGAGATCTTTCTTTTATTTGCTAATGTCCCCTCTGGTAAAGCTGCAGGTGTGGATGCAATCCCTTCAGAATTTCATAGAACATTTGCTCCCCAGTTGAAAGTTCAGATGACAACACTATTCAATCAAATATTTAGTGGAGCCACCCACACCAGACTCTTGGTCTGCAGCCAAACTTGTCATTTTTTGAAACAAATAAGCCACCGGCAGAATTAGGCTCATATCGGCCAATTGCATTGATAAATGGGGATTCCAAAATTTATTCCAAGGTATTAGCAGCACTGTTAGCTCAGGTCATCAAAAATTTGGTTACGAACCAACAGCATGCTTTTATTGTAATGAGGGATAGTATCAATCACATTCGGAGAGTGATCTCACTTTTTGTTGCTGTGGAAGTGTCAGGAAACCCTATGGCCTAGATTTTATTAGATGCGGAAAAGGCATTTGATAGGGTCTCCTGGCAATTCCTATAGCACACAATGTATGCAAGCGATATTGGTCCAAGGTTCATTCAAGGAATCAAGCACTTAAAACTCCAAGGCTGTTGCAAAGGTCTGTATTTCATGAGGTATGACAGGGCCTGTAATGATTACTCAAGGAACCTGACAGGGGTTCCCCTGCTCCCCACTTCTGTTTGGAATGAATATAGACCCATTTATAAGAAAAATAGTGCAAAACATTGCAATCCCCCAATATTTATGCATGGATCTTAAAGTAAAATCTTGGAATACGCAGATGATGTTGCAGCATTGACTCATAACGCTGAAGCTGCTATTAAGGTAATAGAGATAGAAGTGTCTGTTTTTGGGAACATCTCTGGCTTCTCGCTAAATAGGTAAAACACACAAATCATTATTAATGACAAGATTGCATTGGTTGGCAGAAGAGTAGTTCAAAAAGCAGTATATATTGGTGTTTGCATCTCTTCTAATGTAGAGGCTATTGTTAATTTAAATCTAGAACCCTTGTTAGATAAAACAACGAAAGGGTTATCAAGGTTAAACAATTTGCACCTTACAATGATTGGTCATTGTAATCTTATAATTATGATCTTTTTCCCAAAATTTTGGATTTATTTAGAGCAATTCCTTTAGATTTCCCCAGTGACTGCCTAAAAGATTTTGATGCTGTCTTTTCTAGATTTTTATGGGCCTATTCTAAATCAAGGAGAGCGTTGATGTATTTATTGCTCCCAAAAGAGAGAGGAGGGTGGGCTCTCCCAAACCTTAAATTATATTATTTGGACACCATGTTGCAATATAGCCAGATTTTGCTAATGGGACCTATGTCAAAGGCACCCCCACTCTACCCGTACCATATTTGAATTATTGATAGGAAAAGAGGCTTGGGGTGTCTTTGGAGACAAGTAGAATATAGCTACTAAAATAAAGTAAGGTTTCAGTGTCTCCTGGGCGTGTTTAAGGTTTCCGCTCTACGGAAATTGTTGGTTCTGGGGAGATTGAATTTCTATACCGCGATTCAGAATAATCTAAATCTACCTGAAATCTACCTGAAATCTTTAAGGATCGCTATATGCAAATCTGGTCATTGGCAGGGATAGATAAATTAGGTACTTTTGTTTCTCCTTCCGGCTTCGTCTCGTTCAATGAACTAAAGGCAGAGTTTAGTATTAATAACAAGGAGTTTTTTAAGACCTACAAATGAGGGATGACCTACAGCGTAAAGCAGGTGGGCCCATCAGTTTTGATATAAAAGTTCTGGTGGAAACTCTAATAACTCAGAATTATACTGGCATTGGGACAATTTATCAGCTGTTAAATAATTAAATGAATGATGATCTGAAAAGTGTGTTTTAAGTGGCAAGAGAAGATTTGGAACTCAGAAAATGAATTAGTAAAGGCCCTTAGCTTATTCCAAACAGTTTTATTGTCGACTAATTTACACGAGTACAGTCTTTTAAAACCTGTTTTATGCTATATTATACACCTGCGAGAATTGCAAAACGGGGTTTGAGCCAGGGAACCAACTGTCCTCGATGTGGCATTTCTTGCGCTGATATCGACTACAGGGTTGCAACTTGTTCTTCTTTAAATTCCGTTAAGAATTAAAATTAGGAAAAAAAACTGCAAAATAGATAGAAAAGTCTTATTGACTCCAAAACTAATTTTGCTAGGAGTATTTGAAGAGGAGCAGGCGACAGATATAGAATATTTTCTTACAGTCACAATGGCAATTTTTAGACTTCTTATTGCTACAGCTTGGCTCGACCCGCAGCCTCCTCTGTTTCAACACTGGTTGGCCCGCCTATTACAATCTGGAGAAAGAAATATATCTTAGACAAGGCTCCAAAGAAAGGAAAAAAGGGAAATTAATATGGGCGCCTTTACCTAGATTGGAAAGCCGATGTTTTATGTAAATACAGTATGAATCTTGGGTGAAGCTCCTTTGTTCTTTTTTTTTGCACACTGCACTTTAAAAACTGTCTACTGTTTACATGTGTTGTATCTGTATTGGCTTAACAATGTTTTTATGACTCCCAGATTAATTGCAGAAAGTATTTTGATGATTGTTTTATTCCAGTTCTTCATATGTATTATTCTCCTGATGGTTATAATTTATATTGTTCCTCTGTCTTTATTTATTCCCTCGTCGTGTGGGTGGGGTAGGTGGCTGGGTGCTATATGTGTATTGTATTGTCAGAAAATGTGCAATAAACATTTTTTAAAAAGGGAGATGAAAGGATGTTGAGTCGATGATAGAAGGCAAACCTGATTCCCCAGCTCTGGATGTTACAAGTATGTACCCAGACCTGTGATGCATGTGAACTGGTGGTCCATTTCTAAAGTACGAATATAGCTACAAGCTCCTTTCCATTTTCCCCATTCCCGATGTTAACTAGTGGGATTAGCCTAAACCCATCTCATATCCCCTTAGACTTTCCTGCCCCTCCCCAATCTCTTAATGACTCCAACATTTTGTCGGCATCCAGAGGCGATGGATTTAGGCTAATCCCACTAGTTAACATCGAGAATGGGGAAAATGGAAAGGAAAATTAAAAATGGGGAAGGAAGGATAAGGGAAGAAAAATAATTAAGAAAGAAGGGGAAAAAATAATAATAATTTTGATAGTTATTTATAGAGGTGAGGTACTATTCATGATACTAATTATGGCACTAAGTATAAAATGAATTACAAAAAAAAATCACATTTAGATAAAATAGATAAATAATGGTATAAGGGGTACTGAGTTTAGTGCAATCATTTTGGGGGGTGGTAATGCTAAAGACAGTAAACCCAGCTCTGTTTAAGGGCCACGCGCATTGTAGGATATAGTAGAGGGGGGAGGAGGAGGAGGAGGTGAGAGAAGCAGAGCATGTAAAGCTGGCGATACACCAGGCCAGCGTAAGTAGGGAGGGGTTGTCCAGGGGGGCGGTTTTTCACTGGGTGGCAGGGGAACATTTTTTAAAAATCCTCATGAGTCTGAGCCCAAATATTAGGACAACTCTAAGCGCTTTGCGTAGCGACTGTATCATTTAGCCCTTAGCGCTAAAGAAAAGGCTTGCTTTGGCATTTTAGTGTCTCAGGATGGGGCAGCCTGTATGTTGAGGGGGGGGGGGTGATGGAACGTTGAAATGATGAAACTACAATGCTTATCATGGATTGTTAATGGCCTGCGCACCCGGGGAAGAAGAGAAAAAATTCTTCAATATTTGAGAGACTCCCCAGCTCAGGTTATAGTCATTCAAGAATCACACCTCCTCAAATCTAAAACACTTGATATCCTAAAAAAAGAGAAATGGATAGACATTTTTGTGAGTACAGATCACAATACAAATATTAGGGGGGTCTTATTTATCTTTAAGAAACAAGCTAAAGCTCATATTATTGAGCATATGGAAGATAAGAGCGGTAGATGGCTACTTTTAAGAGCTGTGTTGGTTGATCTTCCATATACCCTGGTTTGGTACTAAAGCCCAAACCAGGATGACCCCTCATATCTTAACACCATATATGACCACTTAGTAGTTCTCCATGATCCAGTAATCTGGGTGGGGGATTTTAACATTGTTTTGAATCCTAAATTGGATAAATCACCCAATTCGAGGGCCTGTGCTTTCTCTAAATCAAGGCAAGAATTATTAATAATAATGGCGCAATTAGGCTTGGCTGATATCTGGAGGGAAAGGGCAGGGGCTAAGTTGGGGGCTTCGTTTCGAAACCTCAAATATAAACATCGATCAAGAATTGACTACGCACTATTTAGCTATGGCCTTAAGGACCTTCTGTTAGATATCTCTCACCTTCCCTCACATCTTTCCGACCATTCGGCGATTCTGTTTACGCTAAAATCAGTGCACAAACCTATTCATGCCTCATGGTCCTTTGATCGGACCATATTAATAGAAGAGGATGAGGTGACCTTTTTCCGATCAGAAACTCAGCACTTTTTGGAAGACAATCTAACTACAGCGGAAGACCCCATTGTTTGGGATGCACTAAAGGCATTTCTGAGGGGCTGTATTACTAGTCGGTCTTCTTATAGAAGAAAGAGATATAGCGAAAGTATTAAGATCTTAGAAGATGAAATGATGGAGATTGAAAACGACATGGGTTCCAATTTGGGCTTAGGGGTCGCTCAAGAAAGATATAGCTTATTAAAGTCTAAACTCGACAATCTATTGCAAGATCGGGTGGCTAAAAGTTGGGAGGCGAGTAGAATCTCGCATTTCGAGTTTGGTGAGGCAGCAGGAAAAATCCTTACCTGGAAGACCAGAGCCGACCAAGCCCGAAATTACATCAGAGAGATTAGGGTGGAGGGGGAAGCAGCTCCTCGGCTCACAAAACAAGGGATAGGAAATGCTTTCCAGGACTTCTTTAGGGCCATATACAAGGAAGACTCATGTGAGTCTAAGGAAGTGAGGGAAGCCTGGCTGAATCTAATTGATATGCCAAAACTTTCATTAGCACAAAGTAGGACGCTGGAGAGCGAGATCTCTGTTGAGCAGATTGTAAAGGTGCTGGGGCATGTCAGCCATGGAAAGGCGGCTGGTCCCGACGGACTGCCGGGGGAACTTTATAGAGCAATCGGTGTGGAGATTACACCAGCTCTGGCTTCTATGTTTAATGGGATCCTTTTGGAGGGTAACGCCCTGCCAGCGTCCTGGAACGACGCTACTGTGGTATTAATTCCTAAACCAAGCAAAGATTTGAAAGATTGTGGGTCATACCGCCCAATATCGCTTCTTAATTGTGACTACAAAATCTTTACTACCATTATGGCTGACAGGTTAGTGGCGGTAGTAAGTTTAATCATACATGAAGATCAAAAGGGCTTCATTAAGGGTAGACAACTGGCAGACCTCACGCAGGACTTAGTTGGGGCTATTGATATTGCTACCTCTTTTTCTCTACCTTTGGCCGCCCTCACCCTGGATGCGACAAAGGCTTTTGACAGAGTAAACTGGAATTATTTGGCCGCTGTTATGAGTACATTTAATTTGCCTGAGAAGTTCTGTCGCATGATCTCATTAATCTATAAAGCTCCGACTGCTAGGCTCTCTATCAACAACTTTTTGACAGAGCCCTTCGATATCTCAAGGGGCACAAGGCAGGGCTGCCCGCTTTCCCCCCTCCTCTTTAATTTATATATCGAGCCCTTTGCTCAGACACTTAGATCAGAGCCTAATATTCCTTCATTTGGCTTTGGAGGATGGGAAAAGCGGGTAGCCCTATATGCAGATGACATTTTGATCATGACGTCAAACTTAGATTTAGCCTTTGCCACAGTGATTAAAAGGGCAGAGGAGTTCGGCACGATCTCTGGCTATGAGATAAACACCAACAAAACATAGATCATGATATGGAATATTACCAGCACGCTGCTGAGGGTCGCGTCATCCATGAGGTATCTGGGCATTAGAGTTATACAAGATGTTAGTAAGATCGCTACACACAATCTGGAGAGAGTGCATAAAGATTGCCAGAAACAACTAAAGGCATGGAACCATCTTCCTCTTTCCATTTTTGGGAGAACCAATTTGGTAAAAATGTCTATTCTACCAAAATACACTTTTCTTTTTAATACCATCCCGCTAGCTTTTGACACTAAGCTATTAACCAAATTCCAACAAGAGATAAATTCCTTTATTTGGAGGTATGGTGCCATAAGATTGGCTTGGAAGAAACTGAGGAGGAGGAGGGAAAAAGGAGGGTTAACATTACCGGACCTGCAATATTATGCCTGGGCTTTTCAGCTAGCTTACTCTAGGATGCTATTAAAAACTCCATCAGATAGCTCTAGGGGAAAGTTGTTTCGAGCCATGCTGGAAGGGGCCGATCTTTCATCTGACGGTTTTCTCTTCAAGTTTGGAGACCAGAAATTCTTTAAAAAAGTAAAATTAAAAGTTCTCCAATCAACGGCGAAAAACTGGTCTATGATTAGGAAATGTATTGGGCTTGGCTACTACTCCAACTTAGCATCTTTGTGGGACTCGCCAGGAACTCCACCCTGCCTTAAAGACAGTCTGGCGTCCCCCGTAAAGGTTGCGGGAACCTTGAAATGGGGAGACTTACTCTCAGGAGGCTCAATGATATCTTGGGAGGAGCTGCGGGAGAGAGTTGGGCCGGGGCTCTCTAGATTTAAACATGTGCAGTTAATAAGTTGGGCTCAGGCATTAATTAGGAAGGAGGCCACTCTGGGTAAAGTTAGCACTTTGGAAGAACAACTAACTACAAGAGCAGAAGGTGGTAAGGAGGTTTCCTGCTGGTATTGGGCGATCCTGGAAGAGATTGATGGAGACCTTAATCTCCCGGATAAATTATGGGGAGGGGAGATGGAGAACAGGTGTGAACAGATGTGGCAGGAGTCCTTCAGCCTCTTATATAAAATGGTGAAACCAGTCTGGTTGAGGCGGAACCACCTTTTCACGCTACATCGAGCTTATCTCTCTCCCCAAAAACTAGCAAAATTCCAAGCGGGAAAGAAGTGCAATAAATGTGAGCTCCCTGAAGCATAGGATGTGGATATGTTTATGGATTGCCCCGCCATCATCCTTTTTTGGGGCGGGGTGAAGGACACCCTGTGCTCTATTCTTAAGATCACATTGAGTATCACGCTCCCCCTGATTATCTTTGGGATCGATGAAAAAATCTGTGGGCAAGCCAGATCTTTTTTGTTCTAAGCCATCCTCCTGGCAAGGAGACAGATCTGTAGGTCTTGGGTTGAGGCAACACCTCCTTCATATGCTGAGTGGTTGACATCTCTTTATGAAGTCTCCAAAATGGACTTGGCTAGGTCTCGATCTAGAAAAAATCTCGCCTTCTGGGAGCTTTTGGTACAATGGAAATAGGATCTCCGGGGTGTTGTTTTTTTTTTTTTTTTCCCGGGTCCTATGAATATGCCTTCATCCTGCTCCACGGACCTACGGCAAAGGGCCCCCCCAGTCATTTGAAAGTCCGACAGGTGGTAAAACACTTTGATGGAGTTTGCAGGTCTACCCTGGTTCTTTTCTCTGTGGGCTCTTGCCCTCTTCGGCCAAGCAAATATGGTATGTGCAGTCTCCTCGAGCTCCTAGCTTAGGCATGGGGCACGGGGTTTACTGCATATAGTGGTGGTCGGTGGCAGCCTACTTGGATATGGGCAAAGGCAAATGAGGACAAAAAAAAAAAAAGAATATAGCTATAAACTCATTACTTACACCTTTCCATGCTACATGTAGGATTTTGGCAGGACTATTTATTCGGCATTTTCAAAGCAGGTGACGCAAGAGAATGTAATCCTGTTGGTCTGTTCTGTTCAAAGGTTTTTTTGGCCTTGTTTTATCTCTGCCCTAACACAGCCAAAGGGCACTGGAGCAGCGCCGGATTACATAACACAGAGTTGAGTTTGTTAGGCAGGAGGGAGATTAGGTGATGTGCCCAGAATCACAAAGGGTTGATCCCGCGCCAGGACTCGAGTCTGGTTCCCAGTTCCAAAGGCGGCAGCTCTGGCTATTAGCCCACATCTTCACCCCCTATTGAAGAGATTTCACTCAAGGCCTTGATTGGGTGCACTGATAACTGACCTGCAACCAGCCATGTGACAAACAGGCTCACTTCTTGAGTGGAAGTCCTTTATTTAGCTGTCTGATTGTTGCCAATTGGCTGCCGATAATCTTGCTACAACTACAGGTGCCATTGATTCCATGCAGCAGTGCCAGTGTGACTATGATAAATTAAATTGCAGTCATTTTTGTGCGGCCAATGTTGTTGCACAGTGTCGTCAAGCTAATGGCCTGGCATCCAATGCAAGAGAGAAAGACATTACACCATTACAATGAAATGAAACACGAAACGAAATAACACAGGGAATGCCCGCGCCGAAAGGCAGCTGAGAAAAAGGCAGTATTTCACCCCGGGGAAAGCCAGCTGGAGTGGGTTGCTAATTATGTTAACTGCTTACTGTATGTATGCGATTCAGCACACGTTCAACCGTTAGACTCCGAGTCCCGAAGTCAAGATCCTCTCGCCTCGCGGAGTCGCAGTGCCTGTATAATGTTGCAGACCGGTGAAAATAAACCGGAGCTCCCCAGCCAGTCCAAGCACTGCTCTTCTGCTGCTTAAATACTAAGGAGCATATCAGCAGTGCTTGGATTGGCTGCGGCATCCAGACACAACGCTCCATAGAAGACCAATGGGGTTGTGTCTTTGCTGACACAGTTCCATGCTAGCCTTCAATGTGGAAGCCTGAACTGAGCATGTCAGGTTGGCCACAGCAAAAATTCCAGCCAATCTGACATGCGCAGCTCCCTTGACAGGCTCAGCTGCTCATTCCACCCACCTACAGCTTTCAAGAGAGCATTAGCCCCTCCCCTCAAGCAAAAATAAAATGGCATTTGGAGAGGGCTATTTAATTGTTAAACAAATTAATGAGTCTGGGATTTAAGTGGCTCACAGTAGTAGCAGGTCAATGGCCCAGCGCTCCTATGAAGGAACCTCCGCTGAATGAGTGTGCATGTGGATGAGTGAGTATGAGTATGTGTGTGTATGGCACTCCCCGCTGCTCAGACTCACTCCAGGTTGCCACTGCTCTCAGAGTACCAGAAAATAAGGAACTAATTACAATAGTTATTCACAAAACTCATAAACTGCAAAATCGTGGTATGTAGTGTTAATTAAAACAGCCAATGGCAATCCCTATAGGCCTGGCTTTAATTTGCCAACATGTGTAACGTCAGCCAATAACAAATGATCTGTTCATATCTTATATATACAAATTCTCTTTAACACATTAAAGCCTGCTGGAATTGATTGTGCAAGTACTGAAAAAAATAGCAAAAAAGGATTACTTTTTGCATAAAATATATACAGGAGATAAAAAAACTGAATGTGACAAACAGCATGATGATTGAGTGTATGGTCTTTCATGCCTTCCAATGGTACAGCTTACTAGAAGTTGGAATGATACAACAAATACCCAATAGCATGAACTGAAAATCTATTTCTTCTCTGGGTTGATCCAAAGTTCACTCTCTCTATATATTTTACAGAATAGGTACCAATATGTCTTGCAGACAGCTGCTTCATCAAGTCACGCCAAACACATCACAATACTTAAATATGGGCTACATATTCAGTGAATTGGCATTTCGAAGCAACATGAATAGTACTGAATATTAAAACAATGTGTAGCGAATGGTAACATACAGAACATCATGTAGTGAAAAGTGCATATGAACCCCTTAGGTGAGGCCTTCGGCCAGTTGCAGACGGCTGCCCTCCCTCCCCAGTGCACGTGTCAGCCATTGGCTGAAAGTAGGGAGGGTTATAAAGGCCTTATTTTGTTCATTGGGCTGCTCGGGAAGAGCTTCCAGAATAGCCTGCTTGTTTTTCTTTTTCTTTACTGCAATGACGATCTTTGCGCAGGGTGCAATGATTTAATTGTAGTAAAAGTGAAGATAAAACAAGCTGATGGTCTCGTTTTACGTAACTGAATCAGTGTTCGGGGGCATATCTCAGCCCCAGAGCACTGATTTCCATGGAGGAGCTCTCAAAGGGGAGAATCTCTCCTTTCCAAAGGTACCTCTGCCTGGCTGGGGCTTGGCTCAGGAGAGCGATACCCAAGCAGGGATCTGCCCACTAGCCACCGGGGATAGGGGGAGCAGCTCCTTGGACAAAGGTTTGCACGATCCCTTAGCAATTTTAATATTGCATTCTTTCCACACCCCAGGGGGCAGATGGGGGCAATTACACTGATATGGCCCGAAGGGGACAGAAAGCCATCTAGACAACAGGTATTTTTGCGTTGTATAGTTATAGGGGTGGGGCGGCCCAGCAAAAGTATGGTCATGCCTCCACCCTACATAAATGGGGAAAATTCTTTTTGCCACCCCTCCGTGGGGCAGATGGGGTAATCACCCCTGATCGGCCCCCAGAGTATCAGAAAGCCCACTAGACACTAGAGAAGGGTTTCTTTTTTGAATGTAGGCCCCCATACCCAAGTAAATAGAGCAACAGTCTTTCTGTACCCAGGGGGAACATGGGGTAAAAAGCTCCACTCAAGTAAATGAAGCAACAGTCTTTCTGCCTGCTCTTGGAAGCATATGGGTGTAATTGCCCCCAATCTGTTCCCCATGGAGGACAGAAAGCTCACTAAATGGCATGGAGAGTTTAAAAAAAAAATAAGAATATAGTGGTGGGTGACGCCCACCAATGGCATAACTACTCCCCACTCCAACTAAATGGGGAAACAGTCTTTCTGCCCACTGTGTGGGGCAGATGGGCTAATTATCCCAAATCTGTCACCCACCTGAAGGAGCAGAAAGCCCAGGCGACACCAGGGATTTTTAAAATAAAAATATAGGTGGGGGCTGGCCAGCATTGGCATGGCCATTCCCTTGACCCAAGGAAATGGGGCAACAGTCTTTCTGTCTCCCCAGGGGCAAGGCAGGGTATGTACCTCCGATCTGCCCCAGGAGGGCGGAAAGCCCACACTATGGCAGGAATATATATTTTTAATAAAATATTGGGGTGGGTCTTACCCATCCTAACATCAGGCCCCCCTTACCCCATAAACCTATTAAGTCTTTATGCTCCACGGTGGACAAATATTTAGACAACAATGGTTCACTAGTATTAGCAATCTCCGTAATTAACAAAGAAGAACTTGCTGCATACAGTAAAAGACAGAGAGTATGTTTATTTGTACAGTACCAAGGCATACAATGTAGACAGCATCTTTTTGCAAGGAGTTTATTCATTCCATACTTGCAGTGTTCATTCGCTTGTGGTGAAGAAAAGTGCAGTGGAAAGAGCTGATATCAAAACAAAGTGCATCACAATTAAAGAGACATATCCCTCCTTTTGATTATTTAAATAGTGTGTAAGGGGTCTATATAAATCTGTTGTTTAAAGTGTTTCTGACTTGTTTAATATAAGGTCATCATGAGGATGAGAGCAAGAGTGCTCAGTATCTTGTATCAAGCAAGGCAATCCTCTAGGGTTAGCAGGAACACATTTTTGGCTGTGTTAAATGTCCTTTCGGCGAGTAATTTATGTATTCTCTGTTCCACGAAAGGAGTACAAGAATGAGGATTTTTTGGGAGGGTCCTCAGCTTCAGCCGGCCTCCGGGGGACCAGAGAAACTTAGTTCCAAGGGGGTAATCCCTGAAAATAGGGTGTGGAATAAAACAAAAATAAATTAGGTAGCCACGCCACAGAACTAATGTCTATAGTATCACAAGCATAGTAATTCTAGCATGCAGTACCACATGGAGTCTGGTTATTGCGATTTTCAAAATGCGCACTCAGATAAGCCAGAGCACATAAGTAGGTGGGGAAACTGTCCTGTGCAGTGTCTATGACGTTCTGGCACTGCGGGCTTAAGCATCCCATCCTAATGGCAAGCAAGAAGACATTTGATATTTTGGGGTGTTTTTTTTACATATGGGCCAGGAGAGTGTGGCTTGCTCCCAATATTGTCACACTGACAAAGGTGAACAGCTGAACTTTTTGGGCTTTGAAGACTGCCACCTGGAAAAACCTACTAGACCCAGACAGCTCTAAAAACAACACATCTGGGGGACTTCATGTGGTGTGCTGCACATGCATCCAACACCATTTTCTAACCCTCAATGTCCTGCAAACCTTAAACCTTAAACTTTGACTAAAAACACACATTTTCCTCAAATATCTGTGAGAAAAACATCTGGAATCTATGGGGAGCGAGTGAAAAAGGAAAAATCCCTTTGGGTAGATTTCATTACAAATTATGCATATGAAAAACCTCTTTGCACACCAAGAAGTTACACTCTTTCAACTTTCTCTCCTTCCACACCTCAAGATTGAACCATATGTAACAGGGGAACCACTACAAAGATTAAAATTACACATATATTTATTGTTTACATAAACACAATTTCATTAAAGTAAGTGGCCTAACAATTGATAGACCAAATATCTCAAAGTTTAAAAAAACACAATACATAAAAAATTTTATCCAACATAATTAAAAAACATACTGGAGAGTAAAAAAGACAGACAGGTATAGTGTGTCTTAACAAGGTACACATCCATCATTACACAATATCAATAGCATGGAAATGTACAGTTTACAATTGACCTCTTTTAACCAATGCCAGATAGGTGGATTTTGTATATAAATTTGGCGTCTATGGGGAGCTACACATTTCCTACCACACAGCATACCTCCTCGATAAAAATGGTACCTCCATTGTGTGGGTAGGCCAGCAGACCTTAACACAAAAGTCCCTAAAGTGCTACTTGAATAAATCAGCAATAGGGGTAGCTGTGGAATTTGGGGCTGTGCTTGGCCACCACCCATGGCAACCTTCAACAAAAGACATTTTTGAAAAGTACACAACCAGGGGATTCCGGGGTAGTGTGCCTTGCACGAATCTCACAAGGTTTTCTTCTCCATAATGCCCTGCAAATCTCAAACTTTGACAGAAAATATACATTTCCTTAGATTTCTGTGATGAACATTCCTAAGACCCAGCATTACCCCACTTTTGCCGATAAAAACACTGCGCCACTTGTGTGGTTGGGCCTTGTGCCCAAGACAGGAATGGATCAAAGCTAGGTCAATGTGAGTCCCCACGCAAGGACTCACAAAAGGCCCAATTATAAAAATGGGAAGTCTTCCTGTGGTAGCAGGAGGGTAATGACAAAATAACTACACAACAAAGGGGGACACAGCAGAAAGAAACCGTAATAAGATAGGGCTAAGAGGCAGTGTGTTCAAAGAAAAGGATTGTGGTCCAGAAGCCCAAAAATCACCCTGCAACTGTGATATTTCTAATATGGACAGGTGCAGTCAAATTGTTGGAAATCAGGCTCTGGGAACACAACACTCTAAAGGAATACAGAGATACAAGGAAAGACTGCAAATAACCTATAGATATTTATGGAATCTGGCTCTGGGAACAAAAGTGGTAAAAGGCGCAGGAAGTGAAACTCCCTAAACAGGTCTAGATTGCTTTAGATATTTTCAAACTGCCCAGGTCTCAGCTTAATATAATCCAATGATTTGAAGCACATGGAATTCCTAAAGAATAAAATTGGCAAAGATGTGACAAAAATCCTATTATTCTCATTTCTGGTTAGAGACGTCTTGCTAAATGGCAAAAAAAAGAGAAAGCCAAGGAGTAAAAATCACATCAGATATGGAGCTGGAATCTAATGAATCACCCAGGGTTGGCTTTCTACAATGCCATGGCAGACTTCAACGAAATCAAGTCAGACTAAACACTTACGGTGCTCAGAAGAACCCCAGGAATATATTTAAATATATAAATGGTAGCCTGAAAATTACCCTGCCTCAGGGGGAGGGCAACATGGAGAGTCCGCACCATCTAGGCCTAAATAAGTATGCCCACCTAAGACAGGAAGAGGAAGTTAAGGAGGTCTGGAGTGACTTGAGTTATATAGACTAGGGCGGGGATAAATGCACAGCATTACATTGTTTTCCTGAAACATACATGGGTTTAAGAAAGGACTGACGCAGCACATTTTCTTTTTTTAAAACATTTTTATTGGTGTTTGTTTATTTAAGACACAATAACATCACACTTGAGACAGCACATTTTTAAACAACTAATAGATCAGATGAGATTTTGGGTTTCCAGGAAAGCCTTCCACTGTGTCTTACATAACACTTCAGGGCGCCCTTCGGGGGATGTATTAACGCTAATATCTACAATGTAGCCTTAAAGGTGTTGGAAATCAACACTAGAAGCAACTGGGTAATAGCTTGTGGAAAACAACTCTCTAATGTTGAGTCAGGGTAAGATTGTATTATTATTCCTAATATCTACCTGCAAGTAAAGAGCCCATCTGTCTATGAGGGGCATATAGATTTGTTTAGGAAGGATCTGGTTAAAATATGTTCAATGTATCCACAATGTTTACTTGTATTGATGGTTGACTGTAATCACAAAGTAATTCTGTGTACAATTGATCAAAGAAATGAAGAACTGTTGTCTGTATTTAACATACATTTTCCCAGCTTCACGTAAAATGTTGTAACATCGAGAGATATATATTTGCTAGACTTACTTGCATCAAATGGCTTTGTGAATCTTAATGGATGGGCACCAGCGGATATCCCGGGAAATAAATCTTTCCATTATGATAAACAGAACTACCCAATTTACTATGTGTTTGTCGAAGCATGGACCTTTAGCCACATTGAAAAGTTTGAGGTATTGCAGATTGAAACGAGTGGCTTCTATCCACTATGCACAACAGTCGAATTAGCCACTGCTTTCAAGATGAAGCAAGTGCTCCCCCTGAACATTTGCTGTTCAAGACATTTATGTACAAAGAGCTCAGAGACCTATCTAAGTCGGTTAAAGATACTTCAATACAAATATATTGAGATCAGGGCAGAAGAAATACCCCTTGAATTTTATTACATGGTATGAGGATATAATTAATAAGGCAGTAGCATGTTTAAAGGTTAAGATAAAGGCATTAAATAAGAACTTAGGTGTAAATATATTAGAAAAAAAAAACAAGAAACACCTATTTTGATGGTGAATGTAGATGTTTAAAAAGGCGGATTAAGAAATTAGAAAGATATACAAGGAGCTTATGGATTAATACGAGCAAAAACCATCTCAGAGTTCTAAGAAAAGAGCATAAAAGTTTGACAGTAAGTAAGAAATTGGCTCACTAAAAACTGGAATGTCATGCCAGAAACTATAGAACTGAATATCATTATAAAAGTCTGGAACTGGTACAACATTGCATAGGGAAGAATGAGGGGATGCTGAAATGCTTGGCAGGAGAGGAAGCATTGGTTGAATACCTGGAAGAAATGTATAATAATGGTATAGCAATCACTTAGCGACTCATTAAATTTGATATAAATTAGGAAATAAAGGGGCAGCCTTCCTTAGGGCTAATCGAGAAGACACCAAGTCACTAAAGCTCAGAAGAGCAACCAGCCCTGACAAACTGCCAGCAAAAATATTAAAAACAAATATAGATTGATGGTCCAGCCTGTTTCATAATCTCTTTCAAAACATGTTATCAACAGGAAGCTTTGCAGATAGCTGAAGGAAGCAGTGATCGAACCCATATGTAAAAAAGGTGATACTGCCTCGCCTGGTAGCAACAGGCAAATATACTTTTTGGTTGTCAGCGGGAAAGTGTTCTCAAAAATTCTCTTGGGGATATTGAAAGAATGGACAGAAACAAATGTGATAATCCCTATAGCACATGGTGGTTTTAAGGGGGTTGGGGGGACACATCAGCAGACCACTGCTTTAGTCTACTATGGGCTATAGCAAAAAATGTGATAGGGCTATAGCTAAAAAATAGATAGAGAAATGTGAAGGGTTATATTGATGCTTTGTTTATTTCCACTCTGCGCTTGAAACTGTTGTTGGGCATTAGTATGGGAAGACTTAAAAAGATATGGGGCCAGATGTAGGTTATGCCCGATTACCGATTCTTAAATACCGAATCATACCGATTCGGTATTTAAGAACTGGCAATCGGGATGTAGGTATATTTAACGAATCAATTACCTAATCGGTAAGATTCGGTAATTACCGAATCGGTATTTACCGATTCGGTAATTGCCATTGATTCCTATGGGCTTTGAGGCCCATAGGAATCAATGTCAATTACCGAAGCCCATGGGAATCAATGTCAATTACCGAATCGGTAAATACCGATTCGGTAAAATTACCGAATTTACAAGGGGGACAGGGTGTCACTTTGACACCCTGTTGCACCCCATGATACTGGCTTGTGTGCAATGTGACACACATACATGCCCTTAGGGCATGTATGTGTGCCACATGGCACAGGTCTACATGCACAGATGTGAATGTACACAGGAATTCGTTATTTACCATGAGATAGTATCTCATTGTAAATAACGAATTCTTAAGGGCCTGTGGCACTATTTTAAGTTCCACCTATATCTGGAATTACCGATTCAGTATATATACTGAGTCCGTATTTTACCGATTCGGTAAATTTACAGATTCTGTAAAAATCGGCCCTCCTACATCTCAAAAACCAATTACCGGTCGGTAACGGCCGAAATCGGCCGTTACCGACCGGTAATTGGCGACCTCCATCTGGCCCATGGTATCCCAAATCCCTACATGTAATATCAATATTTTGGTTGTCAATACTTTGACATTGATATTTTTGCACCACAATATTGTTGTACTTGATATTTCATCATACAACCATTGGTAAACCCATTAGTTTCGGCTCCTAATACCAACTTGCATTTTCATCAAGTACTCATAAGCTTCACTGACCAACAAGGATAGAATCTGCTTCACTTGCCCATCTATCACAATGACAGGAAAGGGAACTCATAGTATGCTAAGGGTAGCTTACAAATATCCGGCCTTTTGTCAGGATGACGAACAGAAGTTACTAATGTCCTTGTTTACCAGGGCCCATCTCTATAATAATGCTAATAATAGCAACCTTATATTTATGCTCCACATACACGCTCCAGACAGCTGGAATCCTTCCTTTAAAGCCTATTGGAAAGGGTAAGAGTTTGGGTCAGGGAAGCAGTCTAGTTGCTTGGTCATGTGCTGAGGACTAGAAGAGTATACATTTGAGCATCTACGCTTCATTGGTGGAGCATAATATTACTTT
The DNA here is from genome assembly GCF_964263255.1 of Lissotriton vulgaris. NCBI lineage: Eukaryota > Metazoa > Chordata > Amphibia > Caudata > Salamandridae > Lissotriton > Lissotriton vulgaris. The sequence continues at coordinate 411,022,987 of NC_141693.1, read as the reverse complement.
CAGTTATTGTTATGAGTGTTTAATATTTTCTTTTATCTTTGAATAGTTTTATTTTTTAAGACTTCTCTGCATTCTGACTCTCAGTTTTAACAAGTTGGGGCTGCAGTCACAGTCATACTCTTTGAGACCCTGCACTTTACTGCCCCTGTGGCAACACGTTTATAAATGGTTAGGTTGTTAATTTTAATGTGCAATTTTTTTAGTGTAAGAGGACCTAGAGTATGGGCCTTTTTTCATTGACTGCACACATTCTACACTTAAAAGGAAGGCAATATAATTAGACTGCATTTATTTACATCGAACAGCTTGAATCCTTCCTTGGTGGAAATATTGGGAAGGATAGGAGTTTGGGTGGGGAAAGCAATATGGTTAATCAGTCATGTGCAGAGGACTAGAAGAGTATAAAATGAGGGCCCCAAAGGCAAGCCCTTCTGCTCCCGAATAGAATGGAACAGCAGAATGCTGTAGTTGAAGCTACAGATTTAACATTCACCAAAAATAATGGGCAGGATCCAACTGTTTAACACCTCACTAGCTCAGAGACAATTGGGGTAATTAAGGTGAACTTTTGGTGGCCTACCTAAGGGCAGAGAGGCTAATGTTGTGACCTATTTGAGTTTAAGTCAATCCATTGCTCAGATAAATCAGCTATTTTGTAATCTTAATTAATACGTGGTCGCTAGTGAAACACTGATGGGAAGAATTTGATTTATTGTCAGGTAGAAATTAGTATCTTACCTTTTTTACTCAAACGTGGCTATGTGACTCTTCTGGGCCCAATTTGGCTACAGCCAATCCACCATAACATTCTGTTGTTTGCTAGAATAGGAAGCATTGAATGGGATATGTGATAGCTTTAGCCTTAAATTTCAAGTTTAAAGCCTTATGATTGATTCATTGGCATCAGATTTAGAAGACGTTTTGTCACTCGCTGCATAGTAAAAGATAAGTGTTCAATCTATTTTGTTTATTAACCACTGTCAGCGGCAGCAGCGTTCTTGGAGAAACTCTAGGAAATAGTTGGGTGCCTTGACTTGAAAGGAGATATAGTGAATGTGCTAAGGGATTTCAAATATAAGTGGACCTAAAGTACACTAAGTTGTCTGATCAGTTGTTGAATGATATGTCTAGCATTGGATTCTTACAAACTGTTAGGGGACATACACACACTATGATTCACATAATAGAATTCATTTTTGCTCCAGTTTAGTGTCAGTGGTGCAAAATTCTTGCATGCTTTTGACAGATCCTTATTCTATATGTTTCTTGGTTATGATTGTGCTACATGATGTACAACAGAGCCATACTAGGAAGATTGGCATGTACTACGCATGGGATAGCTGTTTGAATATACTCTTGAGTGTGTCAAAATTACTTAGAACACAGAAGATGTATGTTATGACATTCCATCTTTGTCTTTCTGAATCTATCAGTAGCTTTGTACCATGATTCAAACATGAGGCCATTAAGTACAGAACCAATCCATGGTTTTCGGTTGAACATAGGGAGGAAAGATTAAAACAAGGTAAGACAAGCTGAAAGAGTCTGTGGAAAATGCAATGAGGAAAACATGTTTAATCTTTATGGCAAGAGAGAAAATGTATAAATAGGCATTATTTATAGCAAAATAAAAGTATTTTCATGCGGTCATTTCAAATGCAGACATTACATCACTCTGCACCACTTATGTGTGTTCTAGGTAATGGAAAATTAGCAATGGTCGTCATGGTGGCACTCCATCGTTGAGCGCTTACCGGGTGAAGGCTTCATACGGCAGAGCCAGAAGAGTGTCTACCAAAAGAAACCTATTGGTTTTCCCCATTTCTACATGAGCTGAGGGAACCACAATTTTAGTGGGGTGGTAGCACTGTTCGTTTATGGTAGTGCTCTTGCTCCACCAAACTCTAAATGAACCCAAAATTATGTTTGGCTAAATAAAAATCTGAATAGGATCTGGTGAATGTGTATACTTTTCTATATTATAAACTATCCCATTCTGTTTAGATTTGCAACCCCTTTTTTATCAACATGTGTTAAAATGATAAACTAATGTGCTCCATAATGCAGCACAATATGGCTTTTCTTGCCGCATAATTACAAAGTCCCATTATATATATGAATACCATGTACACAAATGCAAAACTTGGCCTGGAAGACCAACTAGCATACAGTAAAGAAAAACTTGAGACTGCCACACACATTGGGCCAATTCACAAAGGCAGTTATGAGTACACCAAGTAGTACTACACAAGTACTATTAAATGACTTCATGAATTGGCCCCCAATTGTCTAATTCCCAATTAATAAATAGTGCACAGTCCAGTCTATTAGTACTAATTGAATGTGAGCATTTACTGAATATTCCCATTTTATATGTTTTGGGCCCAACTGAGAAAATCTATTTAAATAGTATAACAGGTGCACTATTTCACAAACTAATGAACGCCCCCACAGATAATAAATGCGAGTCTCCATTACAGTGTGATGGAGAGTTTTTGTTCTGTCTCTTGCCAATGTTTTCAACGTGTGCAGAGCCGCTGAGGTAAATTAGCTATACTGGCAACCAGAAATGTCAACAGAATGGTAAACACTTAAACGTAGGTGCTTCTTTAACCCCTCCCCTGCTGATGACGGAACCGCTCCGTCATCAGCCGCGGTGGCGCTGTGCTGATGACGGAGTGGTTCCGTCATGACCCGCTCGACGCTCCTGCGCGGCGCGTATTCCGCGCCTGCGCTGAGCGTTCTATTGAGCGGGCGGGGCCATGACGGAACCGCTCCGTCATAAGCACAGCGCAACCGACGCTGGTGACGGAGCGGTTCCGTCACCAGCATGCGCCGGCCGCATTTCGGCCCCGCCCCCTTACCACTGCGGTGGAATAGCCGCCGCAGTGAAAGGGTTAAAAGACTGTGAGAGAAAAGCTGTTTTTATTTCTAGTTGAGTTCAGAAACTATTCCTATGTTTACATTAGCAGTTCCGCCAATTTGCACATCAACATCTAATACCATTTTTGACGTTACCCAACTGCAGCTGTTCAGCATGACACCGTTTCTGTGTATTTTCTTACCAGGAAGCAGGAACAGCGGATCAACTAAGAAAAAGCAGTCAAACCTGAGGCAGCATTAGCAAAAACGGTGAGCGTGGACATTCTGTACGTCTCACAACAAGTTCTATTTATAAAGAGCTATTGAGCGTTGTGTCCAATAGTATCAGTTCGGTCAAAATACAAAAAAAAAACAGCAGTGCTTGTGTTCAAAGCATTAAAATAGTCTACTTCAAGCACTTCAGGCAGGATGTACAGAAATAATCAACATTGGGCTGACGCAAGAGCACATAGCAGCAAACATTTAGTGACGTAAAATTGGGGCATTGAATGATAGGATTTAGCTCAAGTAGCTGGCTGCCATTGTGGCTGCCTATTAGGAACAATGTAAGTGGTAATTTTGTTAGGAAAATAAGTGCTCTTCTCGTTTCGAATTCCTTGAATAGAAAGATGTGTTTGAATATCATTTCTAGTGGATCCTCTTCAGGCAGACCATCTTCAAGCAGACCATAACCAACTGCATGGCTGGAAAGCCAACCGAGAGACTCATCTGCGCCAGCATGAAGGGAGTTGAACAGAAATGTGGCTGCCCAGCATCTGGAATCGAAAAGGGAAAGGCAAGTGATGGTACAGGCTTTTCCAAACATTAAATGTCCCACCCACACGCACCAGCTGCATGAATGCACTCAGTGACATCCATAAGGATGTGGCAATGTTTTGTGTTAATGTGGTGGAGTGACGTTCATGTGGACTGTGCAGTAAAATCGTGATTGTCTCTTTAAATGAATGACAGCTCTCTCTTACATGCTGCCAGGTATTGTATTTGCAGAGGGTGGGCACACCTCACAACAATCAATAGTAACACTTCTTAGTGTATCTATATTCATCAGTAGAATTAATCCAATGTGGAGAGACCCAGCAAATTTTGTTCGATTTTTATTTCCTTATGCATGATTTATTAATAGTTTGTCTTATTTTCACATATTTCATTTTTACATAAACTTTTTAAAATTAATTTAAATACAGCGCTTACAACTTATACATTAGTTCCATACACAACACTTCAAATAATGAATGAATGAATGAGGAGAAATTTCTATCGCGCAGGGAAACTTAACCCCAGAGGGGCATCAAGGCGCTGTCAGATGGAAAGACAGAAACGTAACTGAGGCCGAAAACAGAAACAGAGAAGGGACGCCAATTGTGTTAAGATTAATAAGCTGATGAAAACAGTCAGCTTTTTATAAGTTTCCGAAAAAAAATCAAAGAGGGTTGACTAGCAATTTCCGGCGGAAGCGAATTCCATAATTTAGGGGCCAACAAGGAAAATGCTCTACCACCCCATATCGCCTTGTTGACCCTCGGAACTATGAGCAGATTTTTTGAGGCAGATCGCAAACATCTGCAGGGGATAAAGGGTGTCAGTAAGGATTTAACCCCATTCGGGACCTGATCCAAAGAACACCCTATGGGCAAAACAAAGAATCTTAAATGATATTCTCGCCTGAATTGGCAACCAGTGTTGCTCTCTTCTAGCCGCCGTTGCTGACGATCGTCTAGGCAAGTTCAGAGCTAACCTGGCGGCCGCATTCTGAGTTACCTGTAGTTTTTGGATCGCCTTCTTATTTATACCACCATAGAGAGCGTTACAATAGTCGATCCTGGACAATACCAGGCCGACCGTAGATTGCTTGCGCGCCTCAGGGGATAAGAAAGGGGCTATCTTCTTTAGAGTCCGAATAACGGAGCAGCAGGTGCCAACCGTTTTATAGACCGGTAGATCAAATGACAGGGTAGGGTCTATAATTACACCTAAGTTCTTAGCAGATTTGGCGGGGCGAGGGCATTCGCCCAGGGAGGTAGGCCACCATTCCTCACTCCACAGGTCTTGATTCCCACCAAATACCAGAACCTCGGTCTTCTCACCGTTGAGCTTGAGAAAGTTCCTTATCATCCATGATGATACTGATTCCATACAGGTCTTGAATTTTGCCGCACAGTCATGCCCCGATTGGGTTGTTTAGACAATGATTTGTGTATCATCGGCTTAGGATAGTACCTGATATCCAAATGCTCTTATTATTTTTGCAAGGGGGGTGACATATATGTTGAACACAACCGGGCTTAGCGCAGAGCCCTGTGGGACTCCACATTGCACCGCCTGAGTGGGGGACATAAAGTCACCGAGTTTCACCTTTTGCTGTCTTTGGTGCAAAAAGGAGGACAGGAGGCTCAGGGCACTCCCTTCGACCCCTATCCCCCTCAGTCTGTCCACAAGAATAGAGGGGGATAGGGTATCAAAGACTGCTGTAAGATCCAGCAGGACCAACAAAGTGGTCTGGCCATTGTCTACCTGAGATCTAATATTGTTTACCACGACTGTAAGGGCAGTCTCAGTGCTGAGAGCCGCATAAAATCAATGTTTGGGCAAAGTCCAAGCAGTTCTCCCTTTCCAGGAATGCTGTCAGGTGCCGATTTAAATGGGCTTCAAGGATTTTCGCCGGCACTGGTAATAACGAAATCGGCCGGAATTTTTTTTCAGCACCTCAGGGTTAAGCGAGGCCTTCTTCAAAAGGGGTTTCACCACAGCAAGTTTCCACACTAGGGGGGAAATTCCTTCCGTGATAGCGCTGTTTAATACTTCTACAAGCCTTTAAAATTTTCAGAGGACAGGGGTCCAAAGGAGAGAAGGATTTAGTAGCATCTAAGGTGCGATTTAACTCCTCCCAGGACAGCTCAGGAAATTTCGAAAGGAGAGAAGTATAGACGGCTCCCTCTTCGGTAGTCGGGACGTCCAACTGCGCTGTGGGGGCAGGGGAGTCAGCTTCACTGTTCAGCATTTGATTAGAAATTTCCAATGAGGAGTGAATATCCGCTATTTTAGTTAAGAAAAAGTCAGCAATGTTATTACATACCATCTGCGAATCAATCACAGAATTGGCTGACTTAGGGACGGAGAGGAAGTTTATAACTTTAAAAAGTTCCCTAGATGATCTCATCCCAGCAGTGATCTTATTAAAATGGTTCCTTTTTTCCTCCATTATGGCTTTTTTGTATTCCTTAAGCGCTAGTTTATGTTGTATTTTCTTCAAAGCATTAGGCTTTGCAAGCCAGGCCCTCTCCTTTCGTCTACAGATCTGCCGCAGCCCTCTAAGTCGCTCGGAATACCAGGGGGCCGAAGGACTTTTCCTAGCAACATAGTGCATTTTCGGGGGCGCTAAGATGTTCACAGCTCTCTGCAGCGCATTAGACCAGTTCAGTGCAGCCGCATCAGGGTCTAATCTAGCGCAAGTGCTGGCCGGTGGAAACAAAGGAGCCAACGTATCATTGTTGACGTCTTTGAAATTTCTTCTAATCTCCCAGGGCTGTCTTACCGGTAAAAAAGGCACAGGCGTATTTAAGATAAAAGGGACAGCCAAGTGGTCGGACCATGTAAGAGGAATAGGGGTCTCTAAAGAGAGCCTATTAGCGTTCGTGAAAATACCATCTAATGTGTGTCCCGCCCGATGCGTCGGACTAGTGACCAATTGGTTGAATCCATATGTCTTCAAACCTTCCACCAGAGAGATAGTATCAATATCCTCCATCTTTTCCAGGTGAACATTAAAGTCACCTAGAAGAGTAAAATACGCTCTATTCATAAAGGGCTCTAATAGTGACAACATATCATTGGTGAATGCGGAGCGGGGACCAGGCGGCCTATAACACAGAATACCAGAAAAAGATGTGGTGGAATTCAATTGTATGGAAAAATACAGAGCCTCCAGCTTGTCCGAGGGGATGATAATGGGTCAATGCCGCAGATAAATTCAGCTTTGCAGAGAATCCCGAGACCACCCCCTCTCCGCCGCTCACTGTCCAGGCTCAAAGCAATACAATAGTTCGCAGTACAACATTATAATCACCCCACTCACCAATCACCATCTCCACTCATACACAACTTCTACACTTTTATGTGAAAGTCCTTTGGACTCTCAGAACATACGTCTTTAAACAGGCCACCAAGGAGACCATTGTTCTGTAGACTTCCATTGATGCGTCTCGAACTGGGTTCTTCCTAAAAATTGGTCAACACATGTTTCAGTGGGCTACAGGTTCTTTCAACCACCTTCTTCGAGACCTATTGCTCTTCAAATTCTTAATTAGCCCAATCCAACAAGTGGGGTAATCAAGTCACATAGCTCTTATACAATATAGAGGGCAGCTGCGTTTCCGTATTTCCAATTATTCATTCACTATGTAGTGCTTCACACTTGGAACATGCAGCAAATCCCCACATATGGTCCATCTTTCACATCATATAAAATTTGGACCCATGCAGTTAGCTAAAACACAGACAGTAGATGCCTCATTCTTGGGGATTGCCACAAAATAACCTTAAAGACGCCTGATTCACAAATTTTTCTTGTTTCAGCTGGCATCCACAAAATCTGAAAGCTGTGGCTGGCATCCTCAAAGTCAGAAAAATATATAGCGTCTGAGGGGTATGGCATATAGATCAGCATATCACTCAGACACCTGCCTCAAAAAAGAATTTAGATCTAAGGTTGAAAAAATAGCTCCTTTTCTGTAAAATGTATTGAGTCATTGTTCCATCCTTTTAAAATCTTCACGCCTCTCTTTAAAAACCCTAAGGACTAAGCAATGTATTCGACTTGCCTCATTCCTAACTCTATCCCTTGATGATCTTTGAATAAGTAGTTAACCTCCAACTTTCATCTTATCTAGAAAAGCAATTTTTTGGAATCCTGTGCAGTCATGAGGAAATTGAATATAAATGAATGGATGAATAATTTATTGAGTGAGGCGTGTTTTCAGCCTAGTGTTGGGACTGAGTCCATGCTGTTTATCATCCTGGATGATCTCTGGATAAAACCCAATTCCAGAGGACTGACTGCCTTTGTCTTCCAGGATCTTTGACAGCATTTCCATCCTATCTTGGTTTCTATATTGAAGGAGACAGGGATCAGATGTTGTGATCTAGGCTGGCAAGCTGTGTCTCTTGATGGTAGGAATCAGCCAGTAGCTTTCTTCTCTTTGCATTCCCCTTTCTGAAAGCTGCCATGCTGGGTCGCTCAAGGCTCTCCCTTAAGACTCACACTTTTTAAGATCTACAATCCCATTGGCCAAGCACATTAGATCATTTGGTTTTAGTTCTTTGCATATATCGATGATACTCAGTTGATCCTAATTTCATGATCATCACTCAATACGGCATTCTTTCCACCAGTGTCTGATTGTTGGCACCTTTCGGATCCTCACGTGCAACTGACATATAACTCTAAAATACTGGGATTCTCATTCTTGGGGAACACATTTTCTCTTGCTCTCAAGCTCCTGGTGGCAAAACTTCACGGATCTCATCTAGTCAAGATAGAAACCTAAAAGCAATCTTAAATAAGCAGCTCTGCCCCCACCCCAGAGAGCAAATCTTTAAAGTGTTTGATTCTTTTGACAACTCTTAGAAAGATTCAGTCATCTCCCCTTTGACTTTATTAAAAATATTTCACAGGCCAAGATTGCTTTATGCCTTGACAACGATAATGAGGCCAGCCTTAGTCTCCCAAAATATTTGTGTAGTCAATTACATAGCTTCCAAAATATGTGTTCCGGGCTTGAACCATCTCCTATTAGATAATTACAATGTTTTTGCAGGCACCCAATCACTTGTCTAGCTTAATTTAAATGCCTGTTCATATGTCAGAATGCTATCCCCAATTCTATCTTATTTTGATGTGTCCACGTTTCACAAGATATACTCTATCTATGAACCCAAGGTTCCATTGGGTTTTCGGGGCCTGAACTTGAGGTAAATCATTTTCCTTTGTGACTGCCAAGATATAGAACTCTGTCCATATACTGGCATTCACTTATGAACTATCCGACTTTTTGCAAGGCCTTGAAAACTTCACGTTTACAATATCTGCTCCACTCAAATTTCCTAGCTGTCCGTACTCTCCTTCTACCATTTCTCCATATAAGCACCTAGATGCTTTCAGCGTCACTTCCTCACTATATGCATTGGTCATGCATTCATAGTCAATTTCAACTATTAATGGGCAATAGCTGTACCTCTCTCACGAATATGTTCAATGTCAAAAGACAATGCAAACTATTGATTCAATATGTATGATGTGCAAGTTTCAAATTCAAACACACAGCTTGTTTTGTTCGATGTTACAAAAAGTGAAGACAAAAACACATGGACAAGTGTACTAAGCAGAGCAAAATATGTCTGTGCACCAGAAACAATAATTATCAAGATTAGTTTGTAGTGTAGTTCCTATATTCCCAATGGGATCTGCGCTCTGGAATAACATAAACAGCAGTGTAGACGTAGGACTAAGGTCATCTAGGTCTCTACTGACTATGTTAGACTTAATTAGTTTTGCCAGCTAGCTCAGAGGTCACTAGAAACTTTCTCGAATGAATAGGGAGGGGTTAACTTCCTTGATTTAGACAAGAAGGGATTAGCTTCTGACAAGCATATAACATGACAACTTTGCTCCCCCAGAATAAGGAGTGTATCTCCAGAGTCATGTGAAAACAATAGACAGCTATTTCACTCAGTCAATCGTGCATGCTTAATTTCACCAGGGTGCAGAGAAATAGAAAGAGGGGCGTTTTCAATAAAAGGTGTGTTTTTATTGAGCAGTCTTCTTTCTCATGCAAGAGAAATGAATTGCTACAATTGCAATACTTAGCATGAAGTAAAGTGCGTACAGTAAAAGGAGTATTATAAAATAATACTGTAAAAGCATTGATATGGTTTCTTAGCCATATGATACTTTAAAACGGATAAAATATTTACATACATAAAACATTGACTAACGTACTCAACTGGTGCGCCTACCCCGGTGTACCTGACCTAAGCCTAATACGTGGGAAGGAGTAAGTAAGTTGCAGTTTTAAGTTAAGTTGGGTTTTTGCCAAGAATCTGAATCAAGAATTCTCTCTAAGGTTTGAATCAGCTCCGTACCTTGGTTGTAGAATGAAGGAGGTCTTGTATCTCGTTTCTCAGGACTCGATCTCCCAGTAACCCGCAAGGATGACTGGAAACACCGGAGCTGGATTTCTTGGCGTGAGAAAAGGCAGCTTCTCCAGTGTGTCAAAGGGGAGGGGCGGATTCCTTCTGCTCTCGCATCAGCTGGGCTTTGGATAAGTAGATAGCCGCTCTGCTCCACACCACTGTGTGTTGCTTAAGGCAAGTGTTGGTATATTTATAGCTGGAAGGTGCCGTGTTTGACGTAAGGTTGGACATAAGACGTCAATAAAAGATGTCACTAAGAACTGACTGTTCCTTTAGTGCTCGCAGGAGTTCAATGACAAATCAAAACAAAGACATGGGGAATTCCCAGGTTGCTGAAGGTTTGGTGTGTCGAAAGAACTCGTTGTGCTCTCTAGGAATCTAAGGAAGTAGCCTTGCTGTATTTGGGCTGCGTGAGCTACAACTGAATATGGGTAAGATTCTTATGCCTTCATTAGGACATGATTTATCATAACCGCATAAGGGCATGAATCAGGAATATTTAATTAGGGTCCTAGATACATTCACAACAAGTTACCCACTGAAGATTAGTCTACTGTGAACTGACTGCACTTTCTAAAACTGGGCAATGATGTAACAATAAGGCAAAACATTTCCTGATGAGTCACTGAAGCAGCAGGTTAATCAGCTTAGAAGAGTTGTCATGTGCCATGGAGTAAGCAACACAAGTTGCCTCATGCTCATTAGTTCGGTAGAAAACACATTAATAATGAGGATGCATTGGGCTACTCACACTTCTGGACTGTAGTGCCACCCCTACTGTTTAAATAATGACAGTTACGACCCTCAACGGCATCAGGTTTCCCCCATGAAGAAACGTAACACTGTAGAAAACACGTCAATTGGAATCTGAACTCCATACTCTATTCTGAGAGGAAGATTAATATATCTTGCTAATTTCTCCATCACCAATTCACCAAGGGCCTTGAGAATTAAAGTTTTTTGGAGGGACTCAAAGCCTGTGAAACTAAAAAAAACTTTTAACAATATGTTTGGTGACCTGGGATAGTACATGAGACACCAAATAATGAAACTTCTGGTTCAACACATGAAATCAAACGGAGACATATAGCTTAGCTTTAGAGCCATCATCATCAGAAGCATTAAGCTCCTCCCAGTGGTGATGGGAAGGTTAGCACAAAAAGAAAAGCAGACTGCCCTCCTGTGAAAAGGATCATGGTGATACTGTTTCTCCCTACATATTACCTTCTGGTAAGCAGCCCCATGGCAATTAAGCTTTATAGGACCCATCTTTTCTGACCATCAAGCCTGAAAAAAATCATGTGCCATCAGATTGAACCTAGAAAGAAGATTTGCTCTTATTGATGTCCATCTTTTAGAATTATTTAGCTTTTATCATTAAGCTCGGCCTAGCACTTGACCAATATTGCTTTGGCTGAATCAATAGTATCTTGCAAGGATCAGGCCCTGGGCTCAGTCGGCTGCAACTGAAGGATGGATATTGGCCACCTTTGCAGACCAGAGATTGGAGTTTGGATGCCTGTGCAGCACTGAGATCGGACACAGTAGCAGCTGTTGTCAGGGCAAGGCAGAGTAGTGGGAGACGAAGAATATACAACAAAAGAAGGGAAAAAATAACTTACCTGCCGCATTGCTGCGCTTCTGTTCCTGACTGCAGCACAGGCTCCCAGCCTCCCCTTCAACCAATCCTGATGATGTTCTCATACATGAGAGCACCATCAGGATTGGCCTACGCGGCCTGGATGTATACCCCCAGGGAGACTGGGAGCCAGTGCCTGCTGTCTAACATGGTGACGCAGTTAGGGTTGGAGACAGCTCAGTGTGCATGTTGTTTTGGCCGTGCCCACCACTCCACCTCCATGACTGTCCCCATGATATCCCTGCCCCCAAGACTCGGCACTTATAAGCTGGAAACTAAAATGATAATATATTATAGTTTTATTTTTAAAATTGTGAGGCTGCTGGCGGGGGGGGGGGTGACGCTCCTCCTCCATAGCAGAGGAGCCGCCACTGATTAGATGCCCTTTCAGCAGCGAGACTGGAAATTGGACACCTTTGCAGCACTGACATTGGAGAATGGAGATTTACAGCATGGTCATATTTACTCTTGTAAACTTCACAAACAGTGGCTTGCAGGGCGGCGGTAGCAGGAGTTGGAGGCTAAGAGTCATATGAAACTCATTTCAACGGATGTCAATTAGGGGTCACCAGGTGTGTCACAGCTGCAACCACTGGGTTGCCCACCCCAACCCCTGGCGGAGCTCTTGCGGCCCCTGGGGTCGGATTTGGTATAAGCAACAAGACCAGAAAGTGAACAAGGCTGCTTTCCAAAGAGGAAAAGTGCATTTTCGAAAAAGCTGCAGGTCTTTTTCATGAAAGCACAGCAGTGAATGAGTTTATTCGTTTTTCCCTTTTGATACTTTCTGTTACATTTCAGCCACATTGCAATAGCTGAAAAGATACAGGTCATAAGTTCATACAGGAAGCAATTAACCAGTACCCTGGTGCTGCAGCTATAGAGACAGAGTGCTTATACTTACTTCTCAGTGTGTGAGTTACCTAGGAAGACGTGCATAGATAGCTTTTCCATCAGAATAGACTAGTTCTCTAGGGCCAAGAAGGAGTGTGTGCTGCAACATGAGAGGTGTTTCCCATGTAGTGGATGTCTGCAGTACCATGCCCCTTGAATGTACCACTAGCTTCAATGATGTGATAGAGATATACCAGTGCCAGATATTGTCAGACTGTAAGCATTTCAATTGTCTCACTACCACCTGGACACAGTGTCTGTCGAAGACAATGGGATTTCCAGCAGGTCAGTCACCGCTTATTCTTGCCATCATTTCCTAAAATAGACTAGAAAAAATGAAAATTGAGGCAGTTGTTGTTTCCTTCAGTTTAAAAAAAATGATTAAATAGTACCCCTGCAAAGTTAGAATGCTTTTGTATGCAGTGTATTTAGGGCTGAGATTTGAGATTGGAGATTTCAGCACGGTCATAATTATTCTTGTAGACTTCACAAACAGTGGCTTGCAGGGCGGCGGTAGCAGGAGTTGGAGGCTAAGAGTCATATGAAACTCATTTCAACGGATGTCAATTAGGGGTCACCAGGTGTGTCGCAGCTGCAACCACTGGGTTGCCCACCCCAACCCCTGGCGGAGCTCTTGCGGCCCCTGGGGTCGGATTTGGTATAAGCAACAAGACCAGAAAGTGAACAAGGCTGCTTTCCAAATAGGAAAAGTGCATTTTCGAAAAAGCTGCAGGTCTTTTTCATGAAAGCACAGCAGTGAATGAGTTTATTCGTTTTTCCCTTTTGATACTTTCTGTTACATTTCAGCCACATTGCAATAGCTGAAAAGATACAGGTCATAAGTTCATACAGGAAGCAATTAACCAGTACCCTGGTGCTGCAGCTATAGAGACAGAGTGCTTATACTTACTTCTCAGTGTGTGAGTTACCTAGGAAGACGTGCATAGATAGCTTTTCCATCAGAATAGACTAGTTCTCTAGGGCCAAGAAGGAGTGTGTGCTGCAACATGAGAGGTGTTTCCCATGTAGTGGATGTCTGCAGTACCATGCCCCTTGAATGTACCACTAGCTTCAATGATGTGATAGAGATATACCAGTGCCAGATATTGTCAGACTGTAAGCATTTCAATTGTCTCACTACCACCTGGACACAGTGTCTGTCGAAGACAATGGGATTTCCAGCAGGTCAGTCACCGCTTATTCTTGCCATCATTTCCTAAAATAGACTAGAAAAAATGAAAATTGAGGCAGTTGTTGTTTCCTTCAGTTTAAAAAAAATGATTAAATAGTACCCCTGCAAAGTTAGAATGCTTTTGTATGCAGTGTATTTAGGGCTGAGATTTGAGATTGGAGATTTCAGCACGGTCATAATTATTCTTGTAGACTTCACAAACAGTGGCTTGCAGGGCGGCGGTAGCAGGAGTTGGAGGCTAAGAGTCATATGAAACTCATTTCAACGGATGTCAATTAGGGGTCACCAGGTGTGTCGCAGCTGCAACCCCTGGTTTGTCCACCCCAACCCCTGGCGGAGCCCTTGTGGCCCCTGGGGTCGGATTTGATATAAGGAACAAGACCAGAAAGTGAACAAGGCTGCTTTCCAAAGAGGAAAAGTTCATTTTCGAAAAAGCTGCAAGTCTTTTTCATGAAAGCACAGCAGTGAATGAGTTTATTCGTTTTTCCCTTTTGATAATTTCTGTTACATTTCAGCCACATTGCAATAGCTGAAAAGATACAGGTCATAAGCTCATACAGGAAGCAATTAACCAGTACCCTGGTGCTGCAGCTATAGAGACAGAGTGCTTATACTTCTCAGTGTGTGAGTTACCTAGGAAGACGTGCATAGATAGCTTTTCCATCAGAATAGACTAGTTCTCTAGGGCCAAGAAGGAGTGTGTGCTGCAACATGAGAGGTGTTTCCCATGTAGTGGATGTCTGCAGTACCTTGCCCCTTGAATGTACAACTAGCTTCAATGATGTGATAGAGATATACCAGTGCCAGATATTGTCAGACTGTAAGCATTTCAATTGTCTCACTACCACCTGGACACAGTGTCTGTAGAAGACAATGGGATTTCCAGCAGGTCAGTCACCGCTTATTCCTGCCATCATTTCCTAAAATAGACTAGAAAAAATGTCATTTGAGGCAATTGTTGTTTCCTTCAGTTTTTTTTAAATGATTAAATATTACCCTTGCAATGTTAGAATGCTTTTGTATGCAGTGTATTTAGGGCTAAAATAAACAATCCAAGATGTAACACCTCAATAAAATAATTTCCTCAGAAATACTAAAGAGTAATAGTAGTAGAACATTTCTACAAATCATAGTTATACTGGTATTCCAGCTGACTAGTAATGGTTTCTGGACCAGCTTGGACATATGCTTTTTAAAGCTATAACTAGCACATTTCTGGCAGAATAACTTTGTTTCTCAGTAGGCAGGAATGCTTAATTTCTCATATGTTTTAATGCACATCTTTAAAATTCCTTTTTTACTGGGTTTAACAATTGTTCCCCGTAATGATTTAAGTATGACATCCTATCTGAACTCCACTGTGTGCAGGCACATAAAGAGTTTGAAATGTATGAAGAGACAGGATGGCATTGCTGCAAATGTGCCCCAATTAGCTAATTCCAAAGCCATTAGTAACACTATGGCTGATGTTCATACCAGACAGATTACCAGCACCATGTACTGCCTTAGATGACCCTAAAGAAAATCCCAGCAAGAGGAGCACTGATAAGCCTTCAATGACTGGCTTTGTGTTCTTTGGGGCAGATGTCCAAGCTTCTTGCGTGACTTTTGTGACACAGCTGCAGCATTAATTTTGCGGCCCATATACAATATGACACCTCTCGGGACATGCCTCACGGTGTAAAGCCCTGTGTCACATTATACCTGCGTCAGGTATAATGTATGCAGGATGGGCATTCCCACGCAAAAAAAACACGTAGAAATTTAGAACTGACTCCGTGAAATCTACAAGATTTCACTGCGTCACTCTACGCCTTCACTGCGTCAAAATCCCAACACCGACTCAGACCAGGCGTAAGGAATGGCGCCGGGATTTTTGAATGGGACTCACCATTCTATTGTGGCACATTGCTGGAGTTGCGGCACTTTCATGAGCAACTCAAGTAAACCGTCACTTTTGCACCAAAAGATGCGTCAGAATTTCTGACGCATCTGTTAATCCTTGCGGGATGGAGCACTGTATTGTAAATAAAGCGCATTCATAGTGGCGAAAGGACATTCAGCGCTAACGCAAAGAAACTGACGCATCTATGCATATGCGTCAGTTCCTTGTAAATCTGCCCCTTTGTTTTTAGCTTAACTTATTTCTGCTGCTGATTCTGGTACATTACATCCTTTTTAACTGTCTAATGTTGTAGGAGGAGTTTTCCTATATTGAGTAAAATGCATTGCATTGCCTACTTTGGTGTCTATAAAGAAGCAAGTAGTTGACCAACCCAGAAATTGACCTTTGGGCTTTTTCAGTCTTCAGTTTTTCAGTCAAACCCTGTCAATTGAGCCTTACTTGATCTACAGCTTAGCACCATGTTTCAGTAAAGTTTAAGGGCCTGCTCAGTACGGTTTGGAGGAGGTTTCATAATTTTTCATTATGCTGTTCGGAATAAGTGAGAGGAAGGCTGCAGTGTTGGGATGTATTTTATCAATGTGCCTCTGGATTTCTAAGGCAAAATACACAGACATTCAATATAATTAGGGCATCTACGTGAGGGCTAATAACCATGTCAGAGCAGGGTACTTTATGTATAAAGGTACTGACAGGGTGTTGAACATTATTTTGTAATCCTGCTTAGCTCAATATAGAGACCCAAACACTAAAAATGAATGTGATGTCGTAAAAGTAGCATGGTACACACTTACAGATTGCACACATCTTTGTGCCTCCTGATAGAAATAAAACCCAAAATAATAGGAGGGGGCCACACGTAGAGACAAATAAATCTATCTTATTCAATTCCCCAAAAACTTTCCATAATTTCGTTTCTTAAATCACATACTGTTTTTTTAATGAGTTTTACATTCCTTTGGGCAAACATTTCTTATCTCTGTCAAACACAAATTTGACTCGCTGTTTCCAACACTAATCTATATATGTTTGCGAAACTGATAAAAAAGGGAGTAAGAAAGTACCCTTCCAGTCGTCAAACCATGCTTCCTGTGCACCTTCTATTCAATTCATACTTCTAGAAGTGTGTATAGCCTGTGCAATATGTCGGCATGTTGAGTTGAATGGTGGTGGCAGAAGCCTGTGTAGAATGTGCTGTTACAAGTAACCTTTCTAAACTCAACCTCAACTCCTGGTATCTGTAAAATAAGTACCAATGAGTTGTGAAGCATGGCACCTGCCATTTCTAAATCAAATAGAGAGCATGCAATGCTTTTGCGGTGCTATAGAGATGGTTACTGTAATTATATTCTGAAAAAACCAAATGATTATAGTAATCATGATATTTCAGCTCTACACATGATCTACACAAATCAGTGATTAAAGAAACTATGTTTCCCGGAAGGACACAGTTGAGCACTCAGTCGTTAGGGGTAGAACAGACACATTTTTTTAGCCTGTGTGAAGTTTAGCTCTGAACAATAAAACGCCACACATGCACCACCTAGGCTAGTCTCTAAATAATGATAGTGGTTTTATATAGTTGTGATTGAGCATGTGGAGGTTGTCCTTTGGGCATTTGACTATACACTTGGCACTACAGTCGATGTGCCTGGCTGCACGACAGTTAAAGTGCTAGTCTGAGAGAGATATGCCCATAGTCTTTCTTGGTTTTGCCACTGGAATATGATGATTGCACAGCTGATTTATTATAGCTACATGTACGCGCTAAAATATGGGTGGTAACATAGTTTTATTTACTTTGGTATATTTTCTATTACTTCATTCGTCTTTTATTGTATGCCTTAAAATGTGTCACATTCTGTAAGATCAGCAGTTTCAAAGGTCACATGACACAACTTCCTGTGATGTCACGAGAGAGAGGGTCAAGAAAAGATGTCACTTCTGCTACCCCTGGCATTTTGGTGAATTGATATCCACGGTTATGTTTCGACCAGTTCTATGTACGGCACTTGGATAATTATCCCTTTGTTTTACTTACTATGATTGCTAGATTATATTCTCTGATATTTAATGGTCGTCAGCATGTAATAAATCAACAGCTGGAACAATTAGGAATCTTTCTGTGATGTCATAAGGGGGAGGGTCAAGTAAATATATCACTTCTTTTACCCATATTGGTAAATTAACGTCCATGCTTTTGACATCATAGACACAGCTTAACCAAAACATTAACACATTTTGTGAATTAGGAAGGTAAGGACGATTTTCCTCTGGTGAAATATAAAGCAAATTAGTAAAGTCAGTTTTGTTGAATGTCCTTATAAGTAGGAGAACAAATAGTAACAAATATGAAACCATAAATATTAGTATATATATATATATATATATATATATATATATATATATATATATATATATATATACACACACATATATATGTATATATATATATATATATATATATATATATATATATATATATATATATTTATATATATATATACAAATATTTATGGTTACATATATATATGTATATATATATACAGGAACTCGCCAGTCGCTGAACAGCGCCACCAATTATTACTCAACTGGAAAATTACGAAGAATGGAACCCAATTTGGTGCCAAAACAAAAGTGCCTTTATTTGTGCATATTCTTGCTCAGCATGCCGCCATGACGCGTTTCGACTGTCTCCACAGTCTTGATATATATATATATATATATGATACATATTGTTTTTTAACCGATTGTGCTGAAATGAATGTGAAAGGAAACAGTTATATACATTATATTGGAACAACATGGAAGGGACTTAGATCAGACTTTTTATATTGTTAAGTTGTTTTTATGTTCACTGAAACAAATATTGTTCCAGGAATTTGTCTTGCTGCCAGAGAACAGCAGCTATAGAGATAACACACATATCATTTGAGAAAAGCAATAATTGATTGTTCTGCTCAATATGAGCCTCTTGCATCTGCCAGGCAATGCACATGTCCTGAATTAACTAAAACCTAAGTGTAATAAGCAGAAATGTCTGAAGACTTCTTGTGAAGAAAGAAAAAGTTTATTCCAAGTAATTCACCCACGATACAAGTGTGTCTTCACAGGTCGGAGTTTGCTCAGTAACTGCAGTCACTGAGCGAAACTCCAGCCAGGACACTCTAAGACATTCAAAGGCATACAGGCTCTAAAGATACATCGTATAACAACACCATAACCATTCATTAACATTGTATTACATCACCTTCCCCCTTATCAGAACAAACAAATAATAAAGCACTTTAATAATACATTGCCACTAATATCTAAAAAAATCGTTAAACCTAGTAGGAGCCTTTATCAGCCTACCATTCCCGTTGGAAGAAGTGGAAGGCTGACTGGAAGCAGAAGCATTCAAATTCGAAGAAGTGGAAGGCTGATTGGAAGTAGAACCATTCACATTCAAATTACTTTGACTACCCCCTTTTTCACCCGCATTAGGCGGTAACCAGTGAGACCATCCATAATTATCACCCAGTCTCCTACCATCATACCTTGGGAAACAGTGCATTTCTTTCCATCAAAATTCTTTTTCATAATTTCCTTCTTCTTCCTGACCACCTCTGCAAAATTTTTATTTACACTTTCCCTACCAATCTCCGGACATTTCTTATCCAACCAAGCAGGGAACAAGGGTGAGTGCGCCTTCCTTCCTCTAAGCAACTCAATAGGCGTAACCCCCTTAGTGCAATGCGGAGAGGTGTTATAATTCCAAACCTTTTCTTCAATATGTCCCCACATCCAAACCTGAAGCCACAGCTGTTTGAATACCCTCTTTCACCACTTTATTACCACGTTAAACTAAACCATTTGAGGCCGGAGAATACATCGCTACCCTGAGTTGTTTCACATCCTGAGCGTTTAAGAACTTACAAATCTTCTCAGACACAAAGTGTGTACCATTATCCGTCACCAAAAATGTGGGTGCACCTTCCAACATGAAAAGCTTCTTCAAAAACTTTATAGTGTTATCCGAATTAGGAGCATCTACAAATTTGTAATATAACCACTTAGAAAAGTAGTCCACAGTCAAGATCATAAACCTCAAACCTTCTGGTAAGCCATTATAAGGGCCTCAGAAATCTAAACCCACCTTTTCTCAAGCAGAACTCGGAAAAACAGTGGGGTGTAAAGGCACACTAGGCAATTTCCAGTGTTTATCTGAGAGTAAACACTCTTCACAATTATTCACAACTGACCTATCCTGTGAATCCAATCCAGGCCACCAACAATGTAATTTAATCCTCATGCAAGTCTTTGACACTTCAAAGTGACCTTTATGTGCTAACCTAATAATTTCTTTCCTTATCTCGGACGGTGGAACAACCTTATCACCACGAAGTAAGACATTCAGGTAGATTCATCAACACAAATTGCGATAGCAATAGTTGCGAAACAGCTATTGCGATCGCAATTCCATGAACCGCAATTCATGGAAAGAAAAATCCAAATTGCGAAATCGCAAAATATATTTTGCGACTTCGCAAATAAAATCGCAGAATCAAGGTGGAACCCCCTTTGCGATTCTGAAATTGCGAGTTTCCAATCATTCTGCGATTTTATTTGCGAAGTCGCAAAATAATCGCAAACCAAATGCATGGAAAATCACCATTAGCAAAAAAGCTCAAAATCGCTATTTGCGAGGAGCAAGTTAAGGAGAACTCAAACCAGGTGGTAACCATAAAGCAAAAAAACACAGTAGGAGCATGAGGACATTCACAATGCCAGGCCTCTACATGCTGGTAAGGCGGCGAAGGCTCAAGGCTGCAGCCAGGAACAGACGCAGGATCCAGGAGCGAATTTTCCGGCAGCGGATCACACTCCTGGGCCAGACTGAGGAGGAAATCTACTCAAAGTACAGGCTGAATGGGGCAGTGATTACCAAGCTCCATCCGGGACCTTGACCCCCTGATGCAGCACCCAACGAGGAGGATCAATGCCGTGCCCACCCATGTCCAGGTCTTGTGCTGCCTGCACCTCCTGGCCTCTGGAAGCTTCCAGGGGATAGTTGCAGTTGCAGGGGGGATATCCCAGAGCACACTGTCCCGCTGCCTTAGGAGTTTCCTGGAGGCCATGCTGACCCGGCTACACCATCACATTACATTCCCAACCACCCAACAGGACTTGAATCAAACCAAGCTACAATTTTACAACATTGCGCAATTCCCCCATGTAATTGGATGCATTGACTGTACCCACATCCACATCTGCCCAACCGCTGAGACAGAATACATGTACTGGAACCGCAAAAACTACCACTCACTGAACATCCAGATGGTCTGCAATGCAAGGACAATCATCACCGACATAGTGGCACAATACCCGGGGAGCACGCATGATTCCTTAATATTCCGGCACAGCGGCATGCGCACACGCTTGGCCAGGGGTGACTATGGCGAAGGACACCTTCTAGGTAAGTACACATGCCAACAAGCAGTACATCAAGACCATGTAGCTGCGCATAACAGGCACTCACCCTCTGCTCCTTTCATTCAGGTGACAGCGCCTACGGCCTCCGTGAGTACCTCCTCACCCCATACCTCAACCCTGCCACACCACAGCAACGGCGTTACAATGCTGCACACATTTGCACTAGAAATTGCATTGAGCGGACATTTGGGCTTTTAAAGAGCCGATTCCTCATCCTACACAAGACTGGTGGGGCCATCAAATACCAGCCTGAGGTCTGCTGCCGCATCGTGGCCGTGTGTGCAATATTCCACAATATTGCTACCAAGCGGAGGATACCTGTGGAGATCTCTGGCAGTGAGTCGGAAGGGGACAACCGCCCACCTGCACATGTGCATCATGCAGCCAGGCAGAATCCTGAAGAAGGACAAAGGTGTTGCAACCAAATCACAATGAACTGTTTCTAGTGCACCCATTCCCCTCACACAACACTACAATCATGCATGACAAATGTAATAATGACATGAGTCGGATTTACTTGTAACTATAAATTCCTATTGTTATTTTCACAATAATGTGTCTTTAAATTTTTACAAATTACATGAGAACTGTATTTCCTCATACAGCCCCATGATAGAGAAGAGGGCGTGCTTGTCTAATCAGCATAGCTCTGCTGGTAGAGTTCATAGAGTCACTGGCGCCTCCGGCCGGATGCACCCAGTCGCCTCTCCACGTCCTCCACGACACTATTGGCCCGTGATGCTGCAGTGGGCCTGGTGCTGTGGCGGTGTTCGGTTACCAGCGGCAAGGACAGGCTGCTGTGACTCAAAGTGCCCTCACTGGCATCATCACCCCCACTTGCTTGGCCATGGCCAGACGCCTGCAGACTCTGTACAGCTGTTGTGACTTGTTCAAGGGCCCTGGCGACGTCCTGGCAGCATTGAACCATCTGTATTTGCATCGCAAGAGAGCAGCACGAAAGTTGGGAGGTGGCATTTCCGATGAGATGGTTGGATCTTGTGTATGCTGACAGGCGGGTCAGCAGCTGGCGGTGGTGGCGGCGGGTGATGTCCTGCTGGGACACCAGGATCTGGCTGTTCTCCCTGACAGCTGCGGTCAAGACTTGCATGCTTTCTGTGAGCTGGCTCACTTTTCGCGCCGTCTTATTGAGCTGCAGGTGGATGGCTGCCAAGTGCCGTGCCGTGCCTGCTTCTGGTGGACAGCAAGCATCCAGCGTTCTATGGCCAGCCCAGGATCTTGGACATGTTCCCCCCTGCCAGAGCATGGTTGAGACGTTGCGCTGCTGCCTCATCAGTCCTCTGGACTGAAATCGCACAGTGGCTGTCCGCCGTGTCTGCCTGCTGGGTGGTGGTGGTGTGGCCTGTACCACTGCCATGGGTGTCACATGGGGTGGTTGCTGTGCTCCTGTGGCTGCAGGGGTGCCTCTGTGCACATGGGGAGGTGGTAGTACTGCTGCTGGTGGTTGTGATGGTCCGGGTCGTGGGGCAGGATGGCCCTCTCCCTCGGTGTCCTCAGGGTTCTCCTCTATGTGGAGGGCCTCGCTGTCTGTGCTGGGTTGTTCAGACGCACCTGTAAATGGGTGCATGATTAATGATATGTATCTTGCACATGGGATGTTGTTACATGCATGCAGGCTTGCATTCCCTGACTGGCTTTAGGAATATATTTCACTTGACAGGTCTGGCTGTGTGTGGCTATCCGGGAATTGTGGTCACACTACAGGTCCCACAATGTAATAGGGCATTTCAGGTGTGCATGGCCTGCTTTACTGGGGTTATGAAATGGCTAGGTCTGGAGTCATGGGCATTGTTAGGGGACGGGATCGCAGTCACATGGCACTTACCTTGGGATTGATGGGTGGGTCAGGAGGAGTCCAGCCGGGTGACCCCCACCAGGCTGTAGGATTGAGGGTGTCCTCCACCAGGTCTTTGAGTGGAGTGTTGGGTGCAACTGTGGGATCTCCTCCTTCGGTGGCAAGTTGCTCCCCCAGCCTCTCAGCGATGCGTTCTTTGGCACACCCTCTGAGGTTGTACCACCTCTTTTTGAGCTCATCAATGGAGCGCTGGGTCACTCCAACTGAGTTCACCTTTGCGCGGATGCACAGCCAAATGCGCCTCCTGTCGGCCTCAGGCACCCTCCGGGACTCCTTTCCAAACAGCCTGTCATGGTCCTTTGATACTCCCTCGATGAGGTACTCCAATTCCTGCTCAGAGAATTTTATTTTTCTCTTTCTGCCTGGTGCACTGCTCCCTGCTGCTTCCTGGGACATTTTAAGTTGTTGTTTGTGTCCTGGTGTGGTGCTGCAGGATGTCTGTTGTGGAGCTCTGGGCTGTGCTTCTTCCACTCTCAGGCTCTGTGTAATGAATGAGGGAGGGAACTGCCTACTTCCTTGTTGTGATGTCATCATTGTGCTCGAAATGAGACTTCCCGTTTTTGCAATCCCACAATTAGCGAGATCGCAATTTGCGATTTCGGTAATTGCGAGTTCGCAATTTTTACATGGAAAACGGGCGATTCTGCGAATTCTTGCGGTTTGGCGAAAATCGCTATCGGCAATTGCGGCCGATTGCGAGTCGCTTTTTTTAGTCTCTTTTCTTGATGCATCCCATTCTGCGAATTCTAAATTGCGATTCGGTATTTTTCGCAATTTAGAATTCGCAGAATATGGGCTTGATGCACCTGAGGGATAGTTCTTAGATCCCCTGACAAATTTCTCACAACAGGCCATCTCCCTGACGCAAACTCCATAGCCTTGGATAAAATTAAGTCCTTCTCTCTAGCTCTTATCCAATCATTTTCTGAAACTAAAAGTTTTAATTCATCAATGGCATCTTCCAAAGTCACACATTCCACATCATCTTCCAACAAATCATCCCCTTCCTCTTTATCCAGTGACATCCTAGATAGGCAATCTGCACGAAAATTCCTTCATCCAGAAATGTGCCTCAAATCGAAATTGTACTCCTGCAATTTCAAAACTAATCTTGTCAACCTAGGAGATAAATTATTACTTCCAGATACCTTACTAAAAATAAAAGAGAGCGGCTTGTGATCTGATAACATTATAAATCTTCGACCCCAGACGTAAATTTTGAACTTCTGGGCTGCCCACACATAGGCTAAAGCTTCCCGCTCTATGGTGCTATAACGTTTTTCAAACTCCTTTAAAGACCTAGAAGCAAATGCTATCGTTTTCTCAACACAATTTACTTCCTGACTTAACACCGCGCCTAACCCGCTCATGCTTGCATCCACTGCAATAGTAGAAACACAATAATCACGAAACGCTTGCAGAGGGTGGGCTGCAATAATTAACTCCTTTACCATATTAAACGTCTCTTACAGATCATTCGACCACACACATTTTTGGCCCGTCTTTAATAAAATTCTAAGGGGTTCAACCACCTGGGCGTAATTACTCACAAACCTAGCTTAGTATTCAGCCAGCCCTTGTAAAGAGAAAAGAATCCTTGTCCGTAGGAGCTTTTGCCTCTTTCAAAAGCCTTAATTACTGAAAATTTCGGTTTAATACCAGCAGGCGATATGGTGTGCCCTAGGTATTCCGGCTCCTCCACTCGAAACTTACATTTATCTTCATTAATAGTCATTTCTTGCTCCCCTAACAAAGAGAGAACCTTCCTCAGTAAAATATTGTGTTCATCTAGGCTATTTGCAAAAATAAGAATATCCTCTAGATAAGCCTGGACCCCTTTTAAATTCTTAAATAAGGTATCCATCAACCTTTGAAATACGCTGGCCGCCGATGCCAAACCGAAAGGGAGTCTCAAAAATGTAAATGCCCCAAACGGAGTCACAAATGTGGTCAATTCCTGAGAGTCTTTAGTCAGTGGAACTTGATGGTACGCAGATTTTAGGTTGATTAAAGAGAACCACTTCGCCCCCCCCCAAATTTACCAATAACTCCTGAATCTTTGGAAGGGGATGGCAATCCACCTTGATGTTTTTGTTCAAACCTCTGAGGTCAGCACACAACCTAATCTCGTTGTTCTTTTTCGTGCGACCCCAATGGGGGCGACCCATTGCGATTACTCTGTCGGTTGAATAATCCCCTGTTCAAGCAAATCTTCCAACATTTTCTTAAGTTCAGTCCTTACACTTAACGGTACATTACGAACCTTGTGCGCTACAGGCGAAGCATTAGGAAGAAGCCTGATTTTATGCTCCACTCCTTTTACCAGACCCACCTTGTTGCTAAAAACCTCCTTGAACTCTTTTATCAAGTCTCCATGATCAATCATCATATTTTCAATACAACAAACAGGTAAATTCCTTGCTCTTATGGGATTTTCTTCTCCCGGGACCAAATACAACCCCATTCTGGCAAGGTCCTACCACCCCACAATATTTTTTCTTTTTATTGCCACATATATCTTTGTACATATGGATCTTTCCAGAATTTCTACATTTCCCATGAAGAACCCCAGCATACCAATATCTTTATCTCCGAAAGCTTTAGCGTTAACATCAGACTTCAAAAGTACAATTTCTTTGCCCCATTTCTTGAAGAACATAGAATCATGAAGGATCGTGATGGGCGACCCGGAATCCGCCATCACCTGCAATTGAACTCCGTTGATAGTTGAAGAACATAAAGGACCCTTAATTTCTTCATCACCTGTGTCCAAACTCAACAGCAGATTGTTCATGGATTCTGAACAATCTTCCCAATCTAAATTGTTAATTTTATTACTCTTTTTTTTAAATCTACACACTTTTTTTAAATGACCTACTCTTTTGCACACTGAACAAATTTTACCCAAAGCAGGACAGCCTTTAAAATTACCAATGTGGAATTTCGATCCACATCTGAAACAAAAGTTTTGACCTTTATTTTGAGGAGGTTTTACCTTATCTTTGGTACCCACAGCGTACAAACCCTCCTCTTCACCCCCCAATCGAAACCAGACACATTTTAGCGGTTGAACCAGACATCATCGCTTTAGTTGATAGAACTGACCTTTCAATTCTTAAGGCTAGATCAATCACTTCTGACAAGGAAGGGTTTTTACAGCTAAGGATTCTTTCTTTAATTTTAGAAGAAGCGCAATTAAACACAAGCTGGTCCCTAATATAATTATCTAAAAGTGGACCATAATCACAGGAAATAGCTAAAACCCTTAAAGCGGCCACATATTCCTCTAGTTTCTCGTCCTTCTTTTGTTTCTGTTTGTAAAAATTATGCCTTTCCAGCATACTATTAGGGGACTCATCAAATTTTTTTTTAACCTAGCTAATGTCTTAAGATAAACATTCCATTGTCTGTCTCCCGATTGACCCACAGGAGGAGGAATAGGGATAAGACTGTTAAAAATAAGTTGAGCAGCTAGCCCCAAACTGCCAAATAATAATGCAAATTTACGGGGTGAGGAATACTCAACTGCATCGATAGCTACTAAATGATTCTGAAATAAATCTAACCATTCTGGCCATAAAAGAGTAGGTTTACCAGGTTTATCCAGAAACGGTGGAGGTTGAGTGCTATCATTGACCGTAGACATATTTCAAAATAAACAAAGCTTGATACAATATATATATTACAACCAATACCAACCCTTAATCTTGGAGCCCTTAATAAATCAAATACAGAATGTTTCTACTGGACTATTGAAACGAAATACAAAGCCTTGAAGTAAACGTCTTGTCGAAATTGTCAGCTTGAATGACAAATCAGATGGAAATCAGTTAAAATATGCAAAGAGTCAAATGTTACCTTGAGAATGTGACTCGCAAGAATTTGTTTACTGATAAAACTGCTGGAAAATTCTGAATCATAATTCCCTTATATATTTTTTTTAAAGAAATTGAAAGATCAGCACTACAATCCAACTCCGATCTGACTTCTTGAAGTTACGTGGTGAACGTGCAGCCAGATGCCTCACAGCGCGTAAAACGACAGGAAAGCTGGGAGGTCTTCTGTGAATTCGAAGGAACGTCCTACCTCACACACACAGCCAGAATTCCTTGAGACTCGCAGCCGGGAGGCTCACAGGGCGTAAAGCAACAAAGGAGCTGAGGACGTCTTCAGTGGATTCGAGGAAACGTCCTCTGACATACTCACAGCTATCCAGAATTCCTTGAGGCAAAAGGAAGTCCTAAGTCATACTCCTTGTCGAATTCCTTGGAATCCCTCAGCAGCTGCAGCTTCTGGAAGCAGCGAAGAGCACAGGAAGAATGTGCCGGTAAGTGGAATTGTTGACCGCTTTCAAAAGATGCACGATTCTCCACCTTCGTCCATCCAAATGAGTAACTCAATGAAAAATGATAAGACCCTCCACAACTCCAATTGAGTCATAATTCCAACGAAGATGACAGAGCTTGGAAAGAGTACTCTCCTCGAAAATAGTTCAGCCAAGGAAACCCCAATTTTACTAAAGCAGCCACACCAAAATACAATCCTACCGTAATTCGACGAATTTCAATAGATGAAGGAATGAATCGTCGATACTGACGTAGGGAAATAGTGAATTATGCCAGTTTATCTCCGTAACAATTTGCAACTCATAGAGCAAAAAAAATAAATGAATCCTTGCGTGGGTCGGTGGGTGAATAATTGTCCCAATCGTCGCCAATCTGTAATAAGCAGAAATGTCTGAAGACTTCTTGTGAAGAAAGAAGAAGTTTATTCCAAGTAATTCACCCACGATACAAGTGTGTCTTCACAGGCCAGAGTTCGCTCAGTAACTGCAGTCACTGAGCGAACCTCGAGCCAGGAACACTCTAAGACATTCAAAGGAATACAGGCTCTTAAAGATACATCGTATAACAACCCCATAACCATTCATTAACATGCTATTACACTCGGTTATCCTCTTCTATGTGTGGTCTCAGTTAGAAGATAATTTATTATTGTGGCACTTTGTACATGCCCAGTGACTTAATTTCAGATCTAAAAATTACTTTTTGCAGGGACAAAGGGTCTATTTTAGAGTTTGGTAAACTGGTACTCGGTCATAAACACAATGGCTATTCCATCCTCCTTAATAAAAGTGACATACACTTCAAAATACTTGTAATAGGTGGGTACGATACCTGCCACGTCTGCCAAACTCTAAATCAGTCTAAAGTCTTTGACAATCAGTAGTTTATTTTCTTTCAGAGCTAAAGTCTTGATTTATTAATTTTGCCTTAAACTCTAATGAGAATATTTCCCTCAAAAACACATTTAGATCTCAGTCATGGAGGAAGATCTAAATAAACTAAAATCAAATTACCTTTGTGAACTCACATTTTTAACTGGTGACTTCAGTCTGAATCTGGGGCCAGTTAAAATTGTTGAAATACTGTGGGCCTGATGTAGATTTAGGCAGAAGGTTAACTTCGTCGTAATGGTGACGAATTTCCCGTCCGCAAAAATATAAATCCCATAGGATATAATGGGATTAATATTTCCGCAGACAGGATATCCGTCACCGTTGTAATGGAGTAAACTGTCCACCGAGATATAAATCAGGCCAAAAGTTAGTGGTAATTATCTGTGAATTCATAATGTCACTCAGAGCCAATAACCCCAGTCTATAATTTTTTTATTTTTTTATCCAAAAGTGCTATCATTCGTTTTGTGATTTGAAGGCTCATTCTCTGAACCCCATCTGTTACGTCTTGTTAAAATTCCATGCACATTCTACTTGTCCTTCAATCTGCTGATCCATGAGATTAGAAAAATGTAGGCTTTTTTACAGTTAGGCCAGTAATCCTGACTCTGGCCCTTGATAAAGTATAAGGGAAGGCCCAAATTCACTAATGAAGTGGTGACAAATAATAATTGTCTCAATCAACTATTATGTGTCAGCACTTCAGTGCAGAAAAATCCCCCGTTTCAAGCAACCACTATTTGTCGGCACTTCAGTGAAAAACATTTGAGTCTTTAGTTAGTCTTTATCAATGGTCCTTTGGCTATTATTTCCAGAACCCCACAAACATACAAAAGTGCCCAATCTATCTTATCAAGGAGACACTAAATATTTCTTATAAATACCTCTGAGAATTCCGGAGAGAGGGTAAATTACAGCTCCTGTATAGACTATCCTTTCTGGCATCTCCAGGATGTTTGTTTAAAATAAGTGGTTTTCTAAGAATCAATAATTTTTCAAAGTGCTTTTCTTTGCGAAGGTTCTGCGAAATGTGTTGGCTGTTATCCTGAATTGGTTGAAATGGTATTAATTGATTGCATAACATAATATAGTTATGACAAAAACTGAAACAATGAAATCTATTATAAATCTGAACTTTACTATTAAAGATTTTTTGGAATCTTGCTATCTGTGTTGAGAAAATCAGAAGTACATGTATACTCCCCACTAACACTCATGTTTTAATTTTATGTTATGTGAGCTTCTAGCATCTCAACTTCCTCTTCCCATTATCCTGGTAGATCTATAGTAGTCAATATTCACAGTATTTCCTCCACCTGGACCTTATCAACTCCCTAAAAGGCTAATTGAATCACATGTGACGTCAAGCATAATTCACAGCCTCAGAAGGGTGAAGCCTGAGAACTTCAATACAGTAACACACTGTGTGAAGCAAATCAGTGCTGCTGTTAAAGGACAGGTTAAGAAAAAACACAAGGGAGTGGATGATTCAAGAGGAAAGTTTAAGGCTATTTATTAGCACTAGGAGCTTGTGGAGCACAAACTATTTATTTGGCCTAGGTTCAGAGGATTTACCAATAGTTTTGATGTACCACCTGTTTTGCTGGAATTTAAAATACCACATACAAAGAAGAAACAAGAAAGATACAGACTGAAACATTTAGCAAGTTTACTAGTGAATAGATTAACACAGATGTACCTACCCCCTTAGCTCCTCAAAGAAACTTAACACTTTAGAGGAGCTACATTGCCCTCATTACCACTGCAGAGAAAAGCACACGTCCTGCACAAGGTTGATGGGGAAGACAAATTAAGTCACCAAAAAAAATGTTCTTCAAACATGCAATGGACGTGGCTTTGAAGCTCATTCACTGAAAATGGCTTTTGGCTTTCTTTTCTGTAGGAAGTGTTAACAGGGTCATAGGCATGGCTTTGCCATCTGAGACCATTCCCAAGGGGAATATCACTAGTACTGCAACTGAAACCCCATTCTTGAAGCTGTGAGAAGATGGGGTCCGATCTCCTTCCAAACCACCATGGTGTTAACATAGCTAGACTTCAAAGAGGTGTCCCAGAAGCAATAGAGGAGATTCAACACTGACAAGAAGATTAAGGAGCCTTTGTCTAAAATATGCCGCTGTTCCCTGCTAGACTCAGGGCAATTGCAAGTGATAGAATTTCCTGAGCACGAGGAAGTTTGGGACTGTTTGGATGGATGAGAAACAAGGGTTCAGGGGGGAATGCCCCCCACATAATGAGGGCCAGGCATGTACCTTGAAATCAAAAATTCCCTGGAGGCCAGGCAGTAATATCAGCACCACACAGTCTGAAGGAACACTCGTCTTAAAAGAATGTTGTTGGCTTTGCACTGGCTGGGAAGAAACAATGCTCCTAGAAGGCTCCAAGGGAACAGACTCTGAGTCAGACATGACTCCTTCATTAGATGTTTTAGGGGCCATTGGTAGTCTAAGTATTTCCCTTATGCCTATGTGGGCCCTTCTTCTGAACTGTGATTCTTGTAGGTAATTTGTAAGTTATTTCCTCTCTTGTGGTCTTTATGTTATAAGCGGAGAGATAGAGCAGAGTAAATGGAATACACAGATCCACGATGTCCACTGTAACAAATGTAACACATTTGAGCTCTTAGCATTGGTTCAAAATATACTACTCTACTGGTTACCATGCCGGGCAGGAAATATGTTTATCTACTGTTTGGTGGGGATGGTTTATGAAGAAACTGGTAAACTCAGTCTCATCTGTCTGCTTCTACACACTACGCATGCTCCGCGAGATCTTCAGGTTGCTCCCAGTCAACACCAGAAGGACAATCATGCAGGCCCTAGTCATCAGGAGGTAGTACTATGGGAACATACTCTACGTAGGAATCACTACACGCCTCCTGAATAGACTACAGACTATACAAAACTAAGTGGAAAAACTAATCTTCGACCTTCCCAGATGGACCCACATCACTCCCCACTTCAAGAAGCTACAATTCAGAAGAGATACCAGTTCAAGATGTTGACCCACACATACAAAGCCCTAAACAACGAAGGATCAGCATTCATCAACAAATGCATGACCTTCCACCAACCGACCAGACCCCTTCGATCCACCTTACTCTCCCTCACAGACACACCCCTAATCCGCCGAAGCAACAGCAGAGGACACTCCTTCTCACACCCGGCGGACAAAGCTTGAAACAACCTCCACCTCCCTGCACCTACCACCACCACATCACTCTGGCAATTCAGGAAAGGGCTTAAGACCTGGCTGCTTGAATGAACGGATCACCATGAAAAAGTTAGCAACTCCAACACCTTCAGACCCTCACGGGTGATTTTCATGCTGTATAAATCATTAATTGATGCAATACCAAAGGGGATGATGGACGGAGTGTTTGAGCAAATCAAACACTCACCCCCAGTCAACTGATTTGGGTTTAATCCATCACCATTCTTTAGCTCACGCCACCTCCCCAGTTCAAACACCATACACAGGGTCTGGGCTTACTGGCAATAAGGACAAGCCTCACCAGAACAATGATAAACCAAGAAAAGTACCAATATTGCCACGTTATTTGAATACTGGATCTCGGGTGATCTCTCGAATGACTGAATTAAGCAGTAATTCTCAATGAACCATGTTTCAGACTGAAACAATTTTGTTTTATTTTTAACTTAGATGCATGTATCAGTTCAATATGCAATTTTTTTGTTTTTTCGATTCAGGGAACATTTCTTTAGTTCCACAATGAGCACAGATTTGAAACAAATAACAATACGTACAAACAATAATTTAGACAGCAAAATCACAACTAACACTCGTCATTCATACCACACAAAACAATCAAGATATAATACAATAATTTACAATCTATACAATGTCACCATTGAAATACAGAAGAAGCATTGGAATTCAGTAAGTACAAAATGTTATTATTTTTTGAAATGATCAAAGGTTCCTAATGCTGAATAGAAGAGGTCTACGCGTTTCGATAACCCCTGGTTGTGGGGAAATCTCATCAGGACCGTGTGCCTGTGAATGGAGAACGAGATTCGATCAGAAGGGGGGACAAAACCAACTTCCTCGCAACGCTACAGTGGGAGAAGAGAAAACTAATCATACCTCTCAGTAGCTGGCTTTGCTTTTGTGGTTATCACTGTTGGTAAAAAATGAGGTTGGATTTAAACCTCTGAAATGAAAGTGCCAGAGAGGCAATTATTCAATCTCAACAAGAGCATTCACTCGTGTCTACTTACATCGTGTTACGCCTATTGCGGCTGTTTGTTGAACTGGAAAAGGGTCGGGTTGATGCAGGTAGCTGGGGGGTAGAGGAAATGGTTTTAAACTTTTGGGGGGAGCAACTCGATTTCTTTTGTTATTGTTTAAGAGAAAGAGACTTACTGTTATTTGTTAAGCGCAGGGAGTTCACGTGTATCACAGTTAAAGTTGAGCGAATCAATAGTGAGCTCCGGTTTTCCTGTAAGTAAAATGGAGCAGGTATCAGGTCTCCGGATTAATTAAAAAGATCGCCTAACTTGCGGTGGTTAACTGGTTCGTGCAAGCGTTTTACCTGTAAGCGTCGTGTCCGCTGTCTTAGTCGGGGGGTCTGCGCTCATCGATCTCTGTTCAATTAGTCCAGTGACCGGCACCTTCCAGTCGGTAACTTTGCTCTCGCGTTCGGTTGGGTTTAAACTCACTTCCTGGTTACCCGGGGATTATGGGGATTGGAGTTCTTTCGCCCGTTGTCATGGAGACGGGCTGCGTTTGGAGTCTAGAGTGTATGGGGCCGTAGGTCTCGGTCTCTATGGGAAACAGCAGTCTGGATCTCGGTCTTTTCATTATCATCAGCCTATTGAAGGCGGTAAAGCTCGGAGAGTTCATTAAGACCGTTTATAGCAGAGTTAAATTTAACTATTAACATTGCTTCCGTGTGTGACAGTTTCTCTTCCATGTCACCACCTCTGGGGTCTTTCTCAATTTTAGCAATTACTGTCCATCTTAGCTCGTCAACGGTATGTTTGTGATTGATCCAATGGTTAACCAGTGGGGCCGTTAACACATTCTTTTTAATGCGTGATTTGTGCTGGGTAATGCGACATCTCACCTCTTGACTTGTTTTGCCGATGTAAATTTTATCACAGGGGCATTTGATTCCATATACGACGAACTTGGATTTACAATTTGTAAATTTGTCATGTTTCCACGATATCTGTTTGTGCTGGAACAGGTTTCCTTCTTCAGTGCTGGCACAGCAGATACAAGAGCCACATCTATGATGGCCTAGGATTGGTGGTAATCCAAGCATGGTACTAATTGTTGGTATGCTCGGTTTTACTGCTGCTCGAACTAGGTGATTGGCTACGCTTTGGTCCTTTTTGAAGGCAAATAATGGTTTGTCTTTAAGTGTCTCATCAATGTTTTCCACTAGGTGCCAATTTTGTAGAATTGTTTTTTTGAAATCATTTGAATTTGGGCAGAATGTAGAGACACAAACCATCCTATTTTGGGGTGGTTTGACCTTATTTGTTAAAAGTGTATCTCGAGGGATCCACCATACTCTTTTCATCGTTCTTCGGAGAAGTTTTATAGGGTAGCCTCTTTGGGAAAGTTTTTCAGTCAAGTTTGCAGCATGTAGCATATATGCGTCCTTGAAATAGCAATTTCTCTTGATCCGCAGGTATTGTGAAAAAGGAAGATTCTCTTTTAGATTCCGTGGGTGGCTGCTGTTAAAGTGCAGTGCCTTGTTTCTGTCCGTCAATTTTTTGTACAGTGTTGTGACCAGACCATCATCTGTCGGGTACACTTCGACATCAAGAAATGCCATTTTAATTTTGGAATAGTTAATGGTGAATTTGATCTCCTCCGTTCTCGCATTTAACCAGTGGTGAAATTCCTTCAATTCTTCTTCCGTCCCTTTCCATGTCATAAAAACATCGTCGATATATCGACTCCAACTTGTAATCTTTTCTATGAATGGGTTTGACTGGTACACAAACTTTTCTTCAAATAACGCCATAAAAAGTATGGCTAACTCCGGTGCAAAGGGGCAACCCATGGCTACCCCACTTATTTGAAAAAAGAAGTCTCCGTTGAAGTTGAAGAAGTTCTTCTTTAATGCCAGTGTGGCTAATTGCAGAATGAATTCAGTTGGTACTCTGTTTGGTCTTGGTCGTTGATCTAGAAAAAACTGTATTGCATCCAGTCCATCACTCTGGGGGATCTGGGTATACAGTGAGCATACATCCATCGTGACTAAGAAGTCTTCATTTTGGTTGAATGGGATCGTTGGTAGTTTGTTCATAAAATCAGTTGTATCTCTAAGAAAAGATTTAACTTTTGTCATAAAAGGTTTCAGAAAAAAGTCTACAAACTTAGACACTGGTTCGAATAGTGACTCGCATCCCGAGACTATTGGTCTGCCGGGGGGATTTTGTTCATCTTTGTGGATCTTGGGCAAGACGTAAAACAAAGGTATTCGTGGGGTGTTGCATTTCAGGTATTCGAATTCTTTTTTGCCAATTATGCCTTCTGCTAAACCTTTTTCCAGAATTGGGTTGAGTTGTTGTTGTAATTCTGCGGTCGGATTGTGATTTATTTTCCTGTAGCATTTGACATTATCCAGTTGACTCATTACCTCTTTTTTGTAGTTTTCAGTGTCCCAAATTACAATGGCGCCACCCTTATCCGCCTGTTTAATTACGATTGAAGTGTCTTTTTTGAGATTTTCTAAGGCACGTTTTTCATCATATGTGATGTTAAATTTGGTCCAGTTTTTTCTTTCTTCCATTTTGCTTAATGCTGATATGATGGTTTTTTCAAAAATGACGGTTTCTTTCGCAATTTTGTTTGATGGAGGGCAGAATTTTGATTTTCTCTTCAGTCCGGTAACCTCTAATGGTTGATTTACTGGTGTTTGGGCGAAGAAGGATTTTAGTTTGATTTTGCGGCAAAATTCCAGGGCTTCCATTTTTAGTTTAACGAAGTTGGTGTGTCTCCTGGGGACAAAGGAAAGACCTTTTTCAAGTATGCTTCTCTCTGATGGTGTGAGAATTTTGTTTGACAGGTTAAAGATCGGGGAAGCTACCAGTTCTTGTAGTTCCGTCTCCGTGTCGACATTTCCCATGGCTGGTTGTACCGTGGGCGCGCTCGGTTTTCCGGTTGGCCTCTTCCTAAAAAAGGACCTGCAGAGGGTCCTGGTTGTCGTTGGAAGGCTCCTCTTTTGTTCCCACCTCTCCTTTGGTTGTAGCCGTCACTGTCACTATTGCTTGATGCCGATGAGGTGTCTGAAAAGGAGATAAACTTATTGTTTGAACGTCCTTGGTATTCTCCTAAGTATCTTCTTGACTCCACTCTGGAGTAAAAATCCGTTTGTAGGTAGGGATATGTTCTTTCGAAGTTAAAGTTTTTCTTGTCTTTTTGGAACTGATTTTCTTTTTGATTAATTGTATAATCCTTAAATTCAAAAATGTCCTTTTCAACTTTTTCCAATAATGTTTTTGCGTCCGCGATGAGTGGGTTAGTTTGTATCTCACTTTCCAGTGTTTTGATCTCTTCTAACTGTTGCAACGAGATTCTTTGTGCCGTCTCAACCGTTAAGACCATGAGGTCTCGGCTGCACTTGGTCTCTATAAAGCTGTATCCTTTCTTGTAAATAGGGTCGTCGGTGAATATCACGGGGATATTTTTAATCTGTAGTCCTCCTGGTATTGTGCCAGCTCGCAGATGCTGGAGGAGATAATGACCATGTAGGTCTGTGCGAATTTGTTTCTTTTTAAGTCTCAAGAGTTTCTCTGTCTCGTTTTGGTTTTTAGCAGTTGTGCTTAATGTAGCTGAAGCGAAGGGAGGGGGTTTTGCCAGAAGGTTTTTTATGTGTTCCTCATTATAGGCAAATGTTTGATCTTCAGACATACTGTGCTAGGTATCACTTGTATCTCAAACAAAAAAATCACTCAAAACTAAACTCAAACCAACATACAACAACACTGAGCTTTGGTCAGAACAAAGTCAGTCCCTCCAAGTGGGGCCTGAGAAGGACCTCGCAGAACGGCTTCTGCAAAAGTATTAACACCATACACAGGGTCTGGGCTTACTGGCAATAAGGACAAGCCTCACCAGAACAATGATAAACCAAGAAAAGTACCAATATTGCCACGTTATTTGAATACTGGATCTCGGGTGATCTCTCGAATGACTGAATTAAGCAGTAATTCTCAATGAACCATGTTTCAGACTGAAACAATTTTGTTTTATTGTTAACTTAGATGCATGTATCAGTTCAATATGCAATTTTTTTGTTTTTTCGATTCAGGGAACATTTCTTTAGTTCCACAATGAGCACAGATTTGAAACAAATAACAATACGTACAAACAATAATTTAGACAGCAAAATCACAACTAACACTCGTCATTCATACCACACAAAACAATCAAGATATAATACAATAATTTACAATCTATACAATGTCACCATTGAAATACAGAAGAAGCATTGGAATTCAGTAAGTACAAAATGTTATTATTTTTTGAAATGATCAAAGGTTCCTAATGCTGAATAGAAGAGGTCTACGCGTTTCGATAACCCCTGGTTGTGGGGAAATCTCATCAGGACCGTGTGCCTGTGAATGGAGAACGAGATTCGATCAGAAGGGGGGACAAAACCAACTTCCTCGCAACGCTACAGTGGGAGAAGAGAAAACTAATCATACCTCTCAGTAGCTGGCTTTGCTTTTGTGGTTATCACTGTTGGTAAAAAATGAGGTTGGATTTAAACCTCTGAAATGAAAGTGCCAGAGAGGCAATTATTCAATCTCAACAAGAGCATTCACTCGTGTCTACTTACATCGTGTTACGCCTATTGCGGCTGTTTGTTGAACTGGAAAAGGGTCGGGTTGATGCAGGTAGCTGGGGGGTAGAGGAAATGGTTTTAAACTTTTGGGGGGAGCAACTCGATTTCTTTTGTTATTGTTTAAGAGAAAGAGACTTACTGTTATTTGTTAAGCGCAGGGAGTTCACGTGTATCACAGTTAAAGTTGAGCGAATCAATAGTGAGCTCCGGTTTTCCTGTAAGTAAAATGGAGCAGGTATCAGGTCTCCGGATTAATTAAAAAGATCGCCTAACTTGCGGTGGTTAACTGGTTCGTGCAAGCGTTTTACCTGTAAGCGTCGTGTCCGCTGTCTTAGTCGGGGGGTCTGCGCTCATCGATCTCTGTTCAATTAGTCCAGTGACCGGCACCTTCCAGTCGGTAACTTTGCTCTCGCGTTCGGTTGGGTTTAAACTCACTTCCTGGTTACCCGGGGATTATGGGGATTGGAGTTCTTTCGCCCGTTGTCATGGAGACGGGCTGCGTTTGGAGTCTAGAGTGTATGGGGCCGTAGGTCTCGGTCTCTATGGGAAACAGCAGTCTGGATCTCGGTCTTTTCATTATCATCAGCCTATTGAAGGCGGTAAAGCTCGGAGAGTTCATTAAGACCGTTTATAGCAGAGTTAAATTTAACTATTAACATTGCTTCCGTGTGTGACAGTTTCTCTTCCATGTCACCACCTCTGGGGTCTTTCTCAATTTTAGCAATTACTGTCCATCTTAGCTCGTCAACGGTATGTTTGTGATTGATCCAATGGTTAACCAGTGGGGCCGTTAACACATTCTTTTTAATGCGTGATTTGTGCTGGGTAATGCGACATCTCACCTCTTGACTTGTTTTGCCGATGTAAATTTTATCACAGGGGCATTTGATTCCATATACGACGAACTTGGATTTACAATTTGTAAATTTGTCATGTTTCCACGATATCTGTTTGTGCTGGAACAGGTTTCCTTCTTCAGTGCTGGCACAGCAGATACAAGAGCCACATCTATGATGGCCTAGGATTGGTGGTAATCCAAGCATGGTACTAATTGTTGGTATGCTCGGTTTTACTGCTGCTCGAACTAGGTGATTGGCTACGCTTTGGTCCTTTTTGAAGGCAAATAATGGTTTGTCTTTAAGTGTCTCATCAATGTTTTCCACTAGGTGCCAATTTTGTAGAATTGTTTTTTTGAAATCATTTGAATTTGGGCAGAATGTAGAGACACAAACCATCCTATTTTGGGGTGGTTTGACCTTATTTGTTAAAAGTGTATCTCGAGGGATCCACCATACTCTTTTCATCGTTCTTCGGAGAAGTTTTATAGGGTAGCCTCTTTGGGAAAGTTTTTCAGTCAAGTTTGCAGCATGTAGCATATATGCGTCCTTGAAATAGCAATTTCTCTTGATCCGCAGGTATTGTGAAAAAGGAAGATTCTCTTTTAGATTCCGTGGGTGGCTGCTGTTAAAGTGCAGTGCCTTGTTTCTGTCCGTCAATTTTTTGTACAGTGTTGTGACCAGACCATCATCTGTCGGGTACACTTCGACATCAAGAAATGCCAGCAGTAAAACCGAGCATACCAACAATTAGTACCATGCTTGGATTACCACCAATCCTAGGCCATCATAGATGTGGCTCTTGTATCTGCTGTGCCAGCACTGAAGAAGGAAACCTGTTCCAGCACAAACAGATATCGTGGAAACATGACAAATTTACAAATTGTAAATCCAAGTTCGTCGTATATGGAATCAAATGCCCCTGTGATAAAATTTACATCGGCAAAACAAGTCAAGAGGTGAGATGTCGCATTACCCAGCACAAATCACGCATTAAAAAGAATGTGTTAACGGCCCCACTGGTTAACCATTGGATCAATCACAAACATACCGTTGACGAGCTAAGATGGACAGTAATTGCTAAAATTGAGAAAGACCCCAGAGGTGGTGACATGGAAGAGAAACTGTCACACACGGAAGCAATGTTAATAGTTAAATTTAACTCTGCTATAAACGGTCTTAATGAACTCTCCGAGCTTTACCGCCTTCAATAGGCTGATGATAATGAAAAGACCGAGATCCAGACTGCTGTTTCCCATAGAGACCGAGACCTACGGCCCCATACACTCTAGACTCCAAACGCAGCCCGTCTCCATGACAACGGGCGAAAGAACTCCAATCCCCATAATCCCCGGGTAACCAGGAAGTGAGTTTAAACCCAACCGAACGCGAGAGCAAAGTTACTGACTGGAAGGTGCCGGTCACTGGACTAATTGAACAGAGATCGATGAGCGCAGACCCCCCGACTAAGACAGCGGACACGACGCTTACAGGTAAAACGCTTGCACGAACCAGTTAACCACCGCAAGTTAGGCGATCTTTTTAATTAATCCGGAGACCTGATACCTGCTCCATTTTACTTACAGGAAAACCGGAGCTCACTATTGATTCGCTCAACTTTAACTGTGATACACGTGAACTCCCTGCGCTTAACAAATAACAGTAAGTCTCTTTCTCTTAAACAATAACAAAAGAAATCGAGTTGCTCCCCCCAAAAGTTTAAAACCATTTCCTCTACCCCCCAGCTACCTGCATCAACCCGACCCTTTTCCAGTTCAACAAACAGCCGCAATAGGCGTAACACGATGTAAGTAGACACGAGTGAATGCTCTTGTTGAGATTGAATAATTGCCTCTCTGGCACTTTCATTTCAGAGGTTTAAATCCAACCTCATTTTTTACCAACAGTGATAACCACAAAAGCAAAGCCAGCTACTGAGAGGTATGATTAGTTTTCTCTTCTCCCACTGTAGCGTTGCGAGGAAGTTGGTTTTGTCCCCCCTTCTGATCGAATCTCGTTCTCCATTCACAGGCACACGGTCCTGATGAGATTTCCCCACAACCAGGGGTTATCGAAACGCGTAGACCTCTTCTATTCAGCATTAGGAACCTTTGATCATTTCAAAAAATAATAACATTTTGTACTTACTGAATTCCAATGCTTCTTCTGTATTTCAATGGTGACATTGTATAGATTGTAAATTATTGTATTATATCTTGATTGTTTTGTGTGGTATGAATGACGAGTGTTAGTTGTGATTTTGCTGTCTAAATTATTGTTTGTACGTATTGTTATTTGTTTCAAATCTGTGCTCATTGTGGAACTAAAGAAATGTTCCCTGAATCGAAAAAACAAAAAAATTGCATATTGAACTGATACATGCATCTAAGTTAAAAATAAAACAAAATTGTTTCAGTCTGAAACATGGTTCATTGAGAATTACTGCTTAATTCAGTCATTCGAGAGATCACCCGAGATCCAGTATTCAAATAACGTGGCAATATTGGTACTTTTCTTGGTTTATCATTGTTCTGGTGAGGCTTGTCCTTATTGCCAGTAAGCCCAGACCCTGTGTATGGTGTTAATACTTTTGCAGAAGCCGTTCTGCGAGGTCCTTCTCAGGCCCCACTTGGAGGGACTGACTTTGTTCTGACCAAAGCTCAGTGTTGTTGTATGTTGGTTTGAGTTTAGTTTTGAGTGATTTTTTTGTTTGAGATACAAGTGATACCTAGCACAGTATGTCTGAAGATCAAACATTTGCCTATAATGAGGAACACATAAAAAACCTTCTGGCAAAACCCCCTCCCTTCGCTTCAGCTACATTAAGCACAACTGCTAAAAACCAAAACGAGACAGAGAAACTCTTGAGACTTAAAAAGAAACAAATTCGCACAGACCTACATGGTCATTATCTCCTCCAGCATCTGCGAGCTGGCACAATACCAGGAGGACTACAGATTAAAAATATCCCCGTGATATTCACCGACGACCCTATTTACAAGAAAGGATACAGCTTTATAGAGACCAAGTGCAGCCGAGACCTCATGGTCTTAACGGTTGAGACGGCACAAAGAATCTCGTTGCAACAGTTAGAAGAGATCAAAACACTGGAAAGTGAGATACAAACTAACCCACTCATCGCGGACGCAAAAACATTATTGGAAAAAGTTGAAAAGGACATTTTTGAATTTAAGGATTATACAATTAATCAAAAAGAAAATCAGTTCCAAAAAGACAAGAAAAACTTTAACTTCGAAAGAACATATCCCTACCTACAAACGGATTTTTACTCCAGAGTGGAGTCAAGAAGATACTTAGGAGAATACCAAGGACGTTCAAACAATAAGTTTATCTCCTTTTCAGACACCTCATCGGCATCAAGCAATAGTGACAGTGACGGCTACAACCAAAGGAGAGGTGGGAACAAAAGAGGAGCCTTCCAACAACAACCAGGACCCTCTGCAGGTCCTTTTTTAGGAAGAGGCCAACCGGAAAACCGAGCGCGCCCACGGTACAACCAGCCATGGGAAATGTCGACACGGAGACGGAACTACAAGAACTGGTAGCTTCCCCGATCTTTAACCTGTCAAACAAAATTCTCACACCATCAGAGAGAAGCATACTTGAAAAAGGTCTTTCCTTTGTCCCCAGGAGACACACCAACTTCGTTAAACTAAAAATGGAAGCCCTGGAATTTTGCCGCAAAATCAAACTAAAATCCTTCTTCGCCCAAACACCAGTAAATCAACCATTAGAGGTTACCGGACTGAAGAGAAAATCAAAATTCTGCCCTCCATCAAACAAAATTGCGAAAGAAACCGTCATTTTTGAAAAAACCATCATATCAGCATTAAGCAAAATGGAAGAAAGAAAAAACTGGACCAAATTTAACATCACATATGATGAAAAACGTGCCTTAGAAAATCTCAAAAAAGACACTTCAATCGTAATTAAACAGGCGGATAAGGGTGGCGCCATTGTAATTTGGGACACTGAAAACTACAAAAAAGAGGTAATGAGTCAACTGGATAATGTCAAATGCTACAGGAAAATAAATCACAATCCGACCGCAGAATTACAACAACAACTCAACCCAATTCTGGAAAAAGGTTTAGCAGAAGGCATAATTGGCAAAAAAGAATTTGAATACCTGAAATGCAACACCCCACGAATACCTTTGTTTTACGTCTTGCCCAAGATCCACAAAGATGAACAAAATCCCCCCGGCAGACCAATAGTCTCGGGATGCGAGTCACTATTCGAACCAGTGTCTAAGTTTGTAGACTTTTTTCTGAAACCTTTTATGACAAAAGTTAAATCTTTTCTTAGAGATACAACTGATTTTATGAACAAACTACCAACGATCCCATTCAACCAAAATGAAGACTTCTTAGTCACGATGGATGTATGCTCACTGTATACCCAGATCCCCCAGAG
Source organism: Lissotriton vulgaris (assembly GCF_964263255.1). Taxonomy (NCBI): domain Eukaryota; kingdom Metazoa; phylum Chordata; class Amphibia; order Caudata; family Salamandridae; genus Lissotriton; species Lissotriton vulgaris. The sequence continues at coordinate 410,980,580 of NC_141693.1, read as the reverse complement.
TGATGGACTGGATGCAATACAGTTTTTTCTAGATCAACGACCAAGACCAAACAGAGTACCAACTGAATTCATTCTGCAATTAGCCACACTGGCATTAAAGAAGAACTTCTTCAACTTCAACGGAGACTTCTTTTTTCAAATAAGTGGGGTAGCCATGGGTTGCCCCTTTGCACCGGAGTTAGCCATACTTTTTATGGCGTTATTTGAAGAAAAGTTTGTGTACCAGTCAAACCCATTCATAGAAAAGATTACAAGTTGGAGTCGATATATCGACGATGTTTTTATGACATGGAAAGGGACGGAAGAAGAATTGAAGGAATTTCACCACTGGTTAAATGCGAGAACGGAGGAGATCAAATTCACCATTAACTATTCCAAAATTAAAATGGCATTTCTTGATGTCGAAGTGTACCCGACAGATGATGGTCTGGTCACAACACTGTACAAAAAATTGACGGACAGAAACAAGGCACTGCACTTTAACAGCAGCCACCCACGGAATCTAAAAGAGAATCTTCCTTTTTCACAATACCTGCGGATCAAGAGAAATTGCTATTTCAAGGACGCATATATGCTACATGCTGCAAACTTGACTGAAAAACTTTCCCAAAGAGGCTACCCTATAAAACTTCTCCGAAGAACGATGAAAAGAGTATGGTGGATCCCTCGAGATACACTTTTAACAAATAAGGTCAAACCACCCCAAAATAGGATGGTTTGTGTCTCTACATTCTGCCCAAATTCAAATGATTTCAAAAAAACAATTCTACAAAATTGGCACCTAGTGGAAAACATTGATGAGACACTTAAAGACAAACCATTATTTGCCTTCAAAAAGGACCAAAGCGTAGCCAATCACCTAGTTCGAGCAGCAGTAAAACCGAGCATACCAACAATTAGTACCATGCTTGGATTACCACCAATCCTAGGCCATCATAGATGTGGCTCTTGTATCTGCTGTGCCAGCACTGAAGAAGGAAACCTGTTCCAGCACAAACAGATATCGTGGAAACATGACAAATTTACAAATTGTAAATCCAAGTTCGTCGTATATGGAATCAAATGCCCCTGTGATAAAATTTACATCGGCAAAACAAGTCAAGAGGTGAGATGTCGCATTACCCAGCACAAATCACGCATTAAAAAGAATGTGTTAACGGCCCCACTGGTTAACCATTGGATCAATCACAAACATACCGTTGACGAGCTAAGATGGACAGTAATTGCTAAAATTGAGAAAGACCCCAGAGGTGGTGACATGGAAGAGAAACTGTCACACACGGAAGCAATGTTAATAGTTAAATTTAACTCTGCTATAAACGGTCTTAATGAACTCTCCGAGCTTTACCGCCTTCAATAGGCTGATGATAATGAAAAGACCGAGATCCAGACTGCTGTTTCCCATAGAGACCGAGACCTACGGCCCCATACACTCTAGACTCCAAACGCAGCCCGTCTCCATGACAACGGGCGAAAGAACTCCAATCCCCATAATCCCCGGGTAACCAGGAAGTGAGTTTAAACCCAACCGAACGCGAGAGCAAAGTTACCGACTGGAAGGTGCCGGTCACTGGACTAATTGAACAGAGATCGATGAGCGCAGACCCCCCGACTAAGACAGCGGACACGACGCTTACAGGTAAAACGCTTGCACGAACCAGTTAACCACCGCAAGTTAGGCGATCTTTTTAATTAATCCGGAGACCTGATACCTGCTCCATTTTACTTACAGGAAAACCGGAGCTCACTATTGATTCGCTCAACTTTAACTGTGATACACGTGAACTCCCTGCGCTTAACAAATAACAGTAAGTCTCTTTCTCTTAAACAATAACAAAAGAAATCGAGTTGCTCCCCCCAAAAGTTTAAAACCATTTCCTCTACCCCCCAGCTACCTGCATCAACCCGACCCTTTTCCAGTTCAACAAACAGCCGCAATAGGCGTAACACGATGTAAGTAGACACGAGTGAATGCTCTTGTTGAGATTGAATAATTGCCTCTCTGGCACTTTCATTTCAGAGGTTTAAATCCAACCTCATTTTTTACCAACAGTGATAACCACAAAAGCAAAGCCAGCTACTGAGAGGTATGATTAGTTTTCTCTTCTCCCACTGTAGCGTTGCGAGGAAGTTGGTTTTGTCCCCCCTTCTGATCGAATCTCGTTCTCCATTCACAGGCACACGGTCCTGATGAGATTTCCCCACAACCAGGGGTTATCGAAACGCGTAGACCTCTTCTATTCAGCATTAGGAACCTTTGATCATTTCAAAAAATAATAACATTTTGTACTTACTGAATTCCAATGCTTCTTCTGTATTTCAATGGTGACATTGTATAGATTGTAAATTATTGTATTATATCTTGATTGTTTTGTGTGGTATGAATGACGAGTGTTAGTTGTGATTTTGCTGTCTAAATTATTGTTTGTACGTATTGTTATTTGTTTCAAATCTGTGCTCATTGTGGAACTAAAGAAATGTTCCCTGAATCGAAAAAACAAAAAAATTGCATATTGAACTGATACATGCATCTAAGTTAAAAATAAAACAAAATTGTTTCAGTCTGAAACATGGTTCATTGAGAATTACTGCTTAATTCAGTCATTCGAGAGATCACCCGAGATCCAGTATTCAAATAACGTGGCAATATTGGTACTTTTCTTGGTTTATCATTGTTCTGGTGAGGCTTGTCCTTATTGCCAGTAAGCCCAGACCCTGTGTATGGTGTTAATACTTTTGCAGAAGCCGTTCTGCGAGGTCCTTCTCAGGCCCCACTTGGAGGGACTGACTTTGTTCTGACCAAAGCTCAGTGTTGTTGTATGTTGGTTTGAGTTTAGTTTTGAGTGATTTTTTTGTTTGAGATACAAGTGATACCTAGCACAGTATGTCTGAAGATCAAACATTTGCCTATAATGAGGAACACATAAAAAACCTTCTGGCAAAACCCCCTCCCTTCGCTTCAGCTACATTAAGCACAACTGCTAAAAACCAAAACGAGACAGAGAAACTCTTGAGACTTAAAAAGAAACAAATTCGCACAGACCTACATGGTAATTATCTCCTCCAGCATCTGCGAGCTGGCACAATACCAGGAGGACTACAGATTAAAAATATCCCCGTGATATTCACCGACGACCCTATTTACAAGAAAGGATACAGCTTTATAGAGACCAAGTGCAGCCGAGACCTCATGGTCTTAACGGTTGAGACGGCACAAAGAATCTCGTTGCAACAGTTAGAAGAGATCAAAACACTGGAAAGTGAGATACAAACTAACCCACTCATCGCGGACGCAAAAACATTATTGGAAAAAGTTGAAAAGGACATTTTTGAATTTAAGGATTATACAATTAATCAAAAAGAAAATCAGTTCCAAAAAGACAAGAAAAACTTTAACTTCGAAAGAACATATCCCTACCTACAAACGGATTTTTACTCCAGAGTGGAGTCAAGAAGATACTTAGGAGAATACCAAGGACGTTCAAACAATAAGTTTATCTCCTTTTCAGACACCTCATCGGCATCAAGCAATAGTGACAGTGACGGCTACAACCAAAGGAGAGGTGGGAACAAAAGAGGAGCCTTCCAACGACAACCAGGACCCTCTGCAGGTCCTTTTTTAGGAAGAGGCCAACCGGAAAACCGAGCGCGCCCACGGTACAACCAGCCATGGGAAATGTCGACACGGAGACGGAACTACAAGAACTGGTAGCTTCCCCGATCTTTAACCTGTCAAACAAAATTCTCACACCATCAGAGAGAAGCATACTTGAAAAAGGTCTTTCCTTTGTCCCCAGGAGACACACCAACTTCGTTAAACTAAAAATGGAAGCCCTGGAATTTTGCCGCAAAATCAAACTAAAATCCTTCTTCGCCCAAACACCAGTAAATCAACCATTAGAGGTTACCGGACTGAAGAGAAAATCAAAATTCTGCCCTCCATCAAACAAAATTGCGAAAGAAACCGTCATTTTTGAAAAAACCATCATATCAGCATTAAGCAAAATGGAAGAAAGAAAAAACTGGACCAAATTTAACATCACATATGATGAAAAACGTGCCTTAGAAAATCTCAAAAAAGACACTTCAATCGTAATTAAACAGGCGGATAAGGGTGGCGCCATTGTAATTTGGGACACTGAAAACTACAAAAAAGAGGTAATGAGTCAACTGGATAATGTCAAATGCTACAGGAAAATAAATCACAATCCGACCGCAGAATTACAACAACAACTCAACCCAATTCTGGAAAAAGGTTTAGCAGAAGGCATAATTGGCAAAAAAGAATTCGAATACCTGAAATGCAACACCCCACGAATACCTTTGTTTTACGTCTTGCCCAAGATCCACAAAGATGAACAAAATCCCCCCGGCAGACCAATAGTCTCGGGATGCGAGTCACTATTCGAACCAGTGTCTAAGTTTGTAGACTTTTTTCTGAAACCTTTTATGACAAAAGTTAAATCTTTTCTTAGAGATACAACTGATTTTATGAACAAACTACCAACGATCCCATTCAACCAAAATGAAGACTTCTTAGTCACGATGGATGTATGCTCACTGTATACCCAGATCCCCCAGAGTGATGGACTGGATGCAATACAGTTTTTTCTAGATCAACGACCAAGACCAAACAGAGTACCAACTGAATTCATTCTGCAATTAGCCACACTGGCATTAAAGAAGAACTTCTTCAACTTCAACGGAGACTTCTTTTTTCAAATAAGTGGGGTAGCCATGGGTTGCCCCTTTGCACCGGAGTTAGCCATACTTTTTATGGCGTTATTTGAAGAAAAGTTTGTGTACCAGTCAAACCCATTCATAGAAAAGATTACAAGTTGGAGTCGATATATCGACGATGTTTTTATGACATGGAAAGGGACGGAAGAAGAATTGAAGGAATTTCACCACTGGTTAAATGCGAGAACGGAGGAGATCAAATTCACCATTAACTATTCCAAAATTAAAATGGCATTTCTTGATGTCGAAGTGTACCCGACAGATGATGGTCTGGTCACAACACTGTACAAAAAATTGACGGACAGAAACAAGGCACTGCACTTTAACAGCAGCCACCCACGGAATCTAAAAGAGAATCTTCCTTTTTCACAATACCTGCGGATCAAGAGAAATTGCTATTTCAAGGACGCATATATGCTACATGCTGCAAACTTGACTGAAAAACTTTCCCAAAGAGGCTACCCTATAAAACTTCTCCGAAGAACGATGAAAAGAGTATGGTGGATCCCTCGAGATACACTTTTAACAAATAAGGTCAAACCACCCCAAAATAGGATGGTTTGTGTCTCTACATTCTGCCCAAATTCAAATGATTTCAAAAAAACAATTCTACAAAATTGGCACCTAGTGGAAAACATTGATGAGACACTTAAAGACAAACCATTATTTGCCTTCAAAAAGGACCAAAGCGTAGCCAATCACCTAGTTCGAGCAGCAGTAAAACCGAGCATACCAACAATTAGTACCATGCTTGGATTACCACCAATCCTAGGCCATCATAGATGTGGCTCTTGTATCTGCTGTGCCAGCACTGAAGAAGGAAACCTGTTCCAGCACAAACAGATATCGTGGAAACATGACAAATTTACAAATTGTAAATCCAAGTTCGTCGTATATGGAATCAAATGCCCCTGTGATAAAATTTACATCGGCAAAACAAGTCAAGAGGTGAGATGTCGCATTACCCATCACAAATCACGCATTAAAAAGAATGTGTTAACGGCCCCACTGGTTAACCATTGGATCAATCACAAACATACCGTTGACGAGCTAAGATGGACAGTAATTGCTAAAATTGAGAAAGACCCCAGAGGTGGTGACATGGAAGAGAAACTGTCACACACGGAAGCAATGTTAATAGTTAAATTTAACTCTGCTATAAACGGTCTTAATGAACTCTCCGAGCTTTACCGCCTTCAATAGGCTGATGATAATGAAAAGACCGAGATCCAGACTGCTGTTTCCCATAGAGACCGAGACCTACGGCCCCATACACTCTAGACTCCAAACGCAGCCCGTCTCCATGACAACGGGCGAAAGAACTCCAATCCCCATAATCCCCGGGTAACCAGGAAGTGAGTTTAAACCCAACCGAACGCGAGAGCAAAGTTACCGACTGGAAGGTGCCGGTCACTGGACTAATTGAACAGAGATCGATGAGCGCAGACCCCCCGACTAAGACAGCGGACACGACGCTTACAGGTAAAACGCTTGCACGAACCAGTTAACCACCGCAAGTTAGGCGATCTTTTTAATTAATCCGGAGACCTGATACCTGCTCCATTTTACTTACAGGAAAACCGGAGCTCACTATTGATTCGCTCAACTTTAACTGTGATACACGTGAACTCCCTGCGCTTAACAAATAACAGTAAGTCTCTTTCTCTTAAACAATAACAAAAGAAATCGAGTTGCTCCCCCCAAAAGTTTAAAACCATTTCCTCTACCCCCCAGCTACCTGCATCAACCCGACCCTTTTCCAGTTCAACAAACAGCCGCAATAGGCGTAACACGATGTAAGTAGACACGAGTGAATGCTCTTGTTGAGATTGAATAATTGCCTCTCTGGCACTTTCATTTCAGAGGTTTAAATCCAACCTCATTTTTTACCAACAGTGATAACCACAAAAGCAAAGCCAGCTACTGAGAGGTATGATTAGTTTTCTCTTCTCCCACTGTAGCGTTGCGAGGAAGTTGGTTTTGTCCCCCCTTCTGATCGAATCTCGTTCTCCATTCACAGGCACACGGTCCTGATGAGATTTCCCCACAACCAGGGGTTATCGAAACGCGTAGACCTCTTCTATTCAGCATTAGGAACCTTTGATCATTTCAAAAAATAATAACATTTTGTACTTACTGAATTCCAATGCTTCTTCTGTATTTCAATGGTGACATTGTATAGATTGTAAATTATTGTATTATATCTTGATTGTTTTGTGTGGTATGAATGACGAGTGTTAGTTGTGATTTTGCTGTCTAAATTATTGTTTGTACGTATTGTTATTTGTTTCAAATCTGTGCTCATTGTGGAACTAAAGAAATGTTCCCTGAATCGAAAAAACAAAAAAATTGCATATTGAACTGATACATGCATCTAAGTTAAAAATAAAACAAAATTGTTTCAGTCTGAAACATGGTTCATTGAGAATTACTGCTTAATTCAGTCATTCGAGAGATCACCCGAGATCCAGTATTCAAATAACGTGGCAATATTGGTACTTTTCTTGGTTTATCATCACCTCCCCAGTTCAGACATGGTCATATGCAAATCAGTCTGACCCTGTACCTCATGGGAACAGTCCAGCCTGAACTGCCAAGCCATGATTTCCCTGGATCGGAAACAAGTATCCTGAGACCGGTTTCGGATTCAATATCCTCATCAGCCAGGCTATCTTGTATCCAGTGGTAGAGTGAGCAAGGGACCCACGTCTGGGCATACCCTGCCATCTTAGGGCGAACAAAGCGATACCAAAGGGGATGATGGACAGAGCGTTTGAGCAAATCAAACACTCACCCCCAGTCAACTGATTTGGGTTTAATCCATCACCATTCTTTAGCTCATTCCACCACCCTAGTTCAGACATGGCCATATGCAAATCAATCTGACCCTGTGGCTCGTGGGAACAGTCCAGCCCGAACTGCCAAGCCATGTCTTCCCTGGACCGGAAACAAGTATCCTGGGACCGGTTTTGGATTCATAATCCTCATCAGACAGGCTATCTTGTATCATTATTTGATTGATTGATTGATGGTGGTCTAGGCATGTGGCATATTTGTGTGGGACTGAGATACTCTCAATAGTATTCATTGTAATGCCTGTTGGTGTGATTGCACTTTGGGATAATGGAGGCGAAGCGAACTGACATCTGTAGTGTTACTTCCTGGAATGTAAATTGACAGAGGGACAAAGTAAATCATGAAATGGTTTCCTATTTTCTGCACAGACACAGCCCGGATCTCATCATGCTTTAAGAAATCCATCACTCCAAAGGAATAAATATTCCCTAAGAAATCCATCCCTCTTAGGGAATAAATTATAATTTTACCGCAGGGGCTACTCACTCTTGGCACATGTGGGCTTCTGGAGGAGGTAAAGAAGTGTGGTAATATATGATTGAAAAACCCTGCCCGTTGCATTGTCCAGGAGGTAGCTGGACTCTGATGATTACTGCTATCAGTCTGGTGGGGTCTATGACATATCTACCTTCATCATTCTATGTGATTATACCCTCTCCAGACTCCTAAACTGGAAGACCTGATGGCACAAACCCGGACTCACTACACATAATCAATGGGGATGTTAATTATGTCTTAAATATTGATCAAGACATATCATGCATACAAAGGCCTTAGGGATTTGTGGATATGTTGTGATGGTGACAATAGGTAAGCTTCCTTTAACTCCAGGGTCCATAGCACATGCTTTAAAATAAATTGTTATTTCATTCAGTGCAATACTGATCTATGTATTTGGTGTATTGAGTGTTTAGCCAGAGGAAATACTGAATATTTGAGGATAGGTAATGCTACACCTCACATCACCAACAAAATCCAGAGTAAATCTCAGAAGATCTGAGATTTGAAGACGTCTGTTCTTGCTGTGGAAGTGGGACTCCCTATGGAGGCCAGTCATCAGGAACATCATTATATTGAGGCACAATACAGACAGTATGAAATCATAAACAATTCTGAGAAGATGATTACTTGGCTTAGAGATAATGAAGACGCATCCATGGCGATAGGTACAGTTGACAATTCTGAGGTTACTGTTGTACATGATGATGCCTGCATGGCTCAGGAAATTATGGAAAACTACAGAACGCTTTGCCACTTGCGTGTGTCTAAGGATGAATCAATCTTCGAGCAATTACTATGTGAGCTTACCCTCCTTAAGCTCACTGATTGTGATTGGACAAGACTAAAGCAAGGCCTCACTATTGAGGAAGTTGAGAGGTCTGGGCCAAAACTTCTCAAAACCCATCAAATGTCTCTCTTCATTTTTATCTTTGACTTACTGGTGCGTTCTTCTGTTGTTACCTCTGTTCATTAATTTAGGTGCATAGGGCTATGTGCCATATTGATTACTGAGGCATGTACATATATTTATGTACCTCTTGCAATGCTATTGTACATCAGACATGTATTATAGTCTGCTCATGTGTAGGCATTATCCTGATCTCCTTCCTTAGTAGCAATGTTAGGACTGTCAGGGCGGGTGAATGTATCATCAGTAGGATTAGCTCACAGGTTTGGAGCACAGTATTCTTCCTGAATCAGGGTTTTAGGTATTGAAGCATTCAACTTTATAATATGCACTAAAGTCAGAGGTCAGCATTCCTCTGCCTTCCTGTGGCAACCACAAATATCTCTATTGATTGTAGAAACATGACTCTGGGATTCACATTGGCATGTGTTGTATCACTTATAGTATACAATAACTGACTATAATTTTACTTGAAGCTATTCGCACAGTCAATGACATTGGATACTTCATCCATTTTCCATACTAGTTTCAAGCTATTTTATTTGTGCTTCTACGCTGTTGTGTTGCGGTCCTCGCAGATCTATAAGCCCAGATATTTAAAAAGGTGTAATTTGCACTATTATTGGAAATCCATCAAGGACTTCTAGGGTAACCCCGTCAGAGGGTATAATATGGATTTAGTTAAGTTTACCTTAACGCCTGATGGTGACCCCACTTCCTGCAGTGTAGTTTTTATACTATGTGCCAACTGGATATTTAATTGATAGCAATATATCATAGAAATATAGTGATATTACATAGCGTTAATTTTTTTACGAGTATTCCATTTCTCGTATGCCTAGGTCGGACTATTTGTTCCCGGGGATGACTTACCTTCGCAAAGGCCACTGGAGCTAGGGGCAGCCCCTCTGTCATTCCCATGGTTACTCTCCAGCTGTTGAAGATTAGTTTGCCGTTTTTTTCTTGGGCCGTGGCCTCACTATAGAAGAGTGACACTCCCTGAACTTTTTAACAAGTTTATACCGAGTGATTTGATCATGACATGCCAGTCTGCCAAGTTGAAGGCTTGCTCATTAAGGCTAGCCATCATACATACCTATCAGGTTTTTCCCACCAGATTCAATTGTAGGTATGCATTCCTGATATTTGTGGTGGTGTAACAACCACTCACAAACCTGTTTGAAAACATTTATCAGTACCCAAGCTACTTCTGCTAAGTTCTTTGCTAGTATTTCGCTAATATATTCTTATCTATGTTCATCATTGATCATTGTCTTTAAGACTTGCATTCGACCAGCATCTTGCAAAAGTCAGAAGGACTACCACCGTTACTTCTCTTATTGGGAGCTTTCCTGTCCTGAATGCTTATGGCATATGTCCAGTTGAGGGATGGGTAATTTTACTACATATTCCTTGTAAATTCATTAGGTATGTCATCATTTCCAGTGTTTTGTCAGTCCTTAGATGCTTGATGGCCCATTTTATTTTGTCTATAGCTAGGGAAACCAATAATTTGTCTTTCAGGTCTTTCTCCAGTGAAGGCATCCTAGCCTCACCTAATACATGCTGTTGATAGCCGCCTGGTCTGATAATAGTTGGCATGTCTGATACTGCTATGACAAATTTCCCTATCTTCTTCTTGTGAACCAGCCATGCTAGGAAGTGCCCTATGCCATCTCTGCTTTTTTATTGTTGTTAAATGTCTGGCTCATGGTCATGGAAAAGTTTCAGCGCTCCATCCATTATCTCCTGATGTTTGCTTTGTTCGCCCTAAGTTGGCAGGGTATGCCCAGACGTGGGTCCCTTGCTCACTTTGCCACTGGATTCAGTGTCTGAAAAGTTTCAGCGCTCTGTCCATTAGCTCCTTGTGTCTGCTTTGTTTGCCCTAAGTTGGCAGGGTATGCCCAGACGTGGGTCCCTTTCTCACTTTGCCACTGGATTCAAGCTAGCCTGGCTTGGCAGTTCAGGCTGGACTGTTCCCATGAGGCACAGGGTCAAGACTGATTTGCATATAGCTGGGTCTGAACTGAGGTGGTGAAGTGAGCTAAAGAATTATGATGGGAAGAGGAGCTACTCGTTAAGCTTGATGGCCGCTTAGGACCTCGGCTCCGCGTTACCTGCCCTCCGGCTCTGTCACCCAGAACACAATCCTGGCATCGGAGCCCACCGCCTGCTTGGGGAAGTGTGGCAGAGCTCCTGACTGCGAGTCTGGCCCGCTACGACATAGGGCCGGGCCAGAGATACATCGCCCGATAGCTGCGGCCTGGAAGGTGGCCGGGACCAGGGGCTCGAGTTGGACTGGTGGCTGGGGTGAAGAGAATCAACAGCGGGCCGGAAACCGGAAGTTGCTGGCCCGGCCCGCTGAAGTTAGACAGAGGTGCGGCGGTCCCATTCAGAGTGGAGGTGGCAATATACGCTGGCGGGGGGCCCTGTTGGTGACCCTCGCCATCTCCTGTGTGGCCCCGGATGGCACTGAGCATATCCTGTGCTGTGAAGCCTTGAAGGACCGGCGGTGAGGCTGCGGTTTGGGAGGTGGGGGTGTCGGGGCATCAGGGGTGTGTGCTCGGTTCTCAGCCCCCCCCCCCCCCCTTCCTCCCTGCTTGTGGGCCTTTGGACTGGCCGGCATATGGTGGATATATTCGCCCACGGGGCTACTGCGGCTGCTTTGGTGATCCTCATCCTACAACGTGGGGGCTATGGGAGGAGCGGCCCTGGCTGGGTGACCACTCAGGAGACTTGGGGAGTGCTACCACGCCATCCATCTGAAGTGTACACTGTCATTGGCTGGTGTGGTGACTGTCCCGCTCTGTGACTGAGGCATGCACTGTGGGCCACCCATACGGTAATATACGGATGGGGCGGCGGTGCAGGCCAGTCCCCCTTCTGTGTGAACCCTGGACTGGTCCTTCCGTCTGGTCGCCACGGCCATCATATTGGGATCCATCGCTACAGCCGGCCCGTGGGAACGGACTGACCTCCCATGTGGGGTCGAACCGGATTTCTGGCCTATTGGCCCTTTGGTGTGGCCTGGGTGTGCTGCACGGACCTCGGGTCGCCCGTCCCGCCACGGAAGTGGATTGGCCGGTGATGATCCTGACTCGTACCTGTTGAGCTGTTACTCCGGGATCCTACGTGGTCGCATCTCCTGGGGAGCTTTGTGGCTTTGATCGTGATGTTGGGCAGCTGAGGGATGAACACAGTGGACGAGTGTGGTGGGCTCGGTCTGGGTCTTCAAATTTCTGCACAGAGCCGGGGAGTGGCCACTCCCATCAAGGAGTTCTCAGATGACATACAAATCCGATACCGACAAGTATCTACCCAGGTCCTCCAGATGAACAAAACAGGTGCAATCCAACAGGCTGAACTGCTACACTATACCTAAAGGGTCGCCTATAGACCCAAAGAGGGCCCAGTTGGTCGGTAATGACTCTTCTGAACCGCCGGTGGAGCTGACGCTGCTGGACGGGATGGCAGCTATAGAGGGTGTCCAGTCATCACTGGGCAGAAGATGGAGTCATTGGACAATAAGCTGGACACAGTCACGATCGAGGTCAACCTCATCCGGTGGATCTCACGAAAGCGAGCGAAAAGGTAAAATCGATAGACATAAAAACTGCCAGCTTGATCGACGATGTGGCGCTGCTCCACCAGGAAGTGAGCGACCTCAAGGCCTCCCGGGTTCTGACTGACACGAAGTTGGATGATTTTGAGGGGAAAGCCTAACGCAATAATATTTGCATTCTTTGGGTCCCGGAGAAAGCTGGGAACCCTGCCCAAGACCTGTTAGTTGAGGACATCATCCTTAACTATCTCAAGCCCAAGGGACTGGGTAACTTCTTTACAATTGAGCGGGCGCATAGGGTGCCTGGGGGGTCGGCCCAGGCCTGGGGCGCCGCCTCACCCGATGATCGCGAGGGTCTTGAACTTCTGGGACCGAGACGCTATACTGCAGGTGGCACGCTCGGGGGGGGCACCTCTGATACGAGAATGCCACCCTCTCCTTCTTCCCTGATTTCAGGCAGCTTGTTCAGAAACAACGTCAAAGTTTCCTAGCACTGAAGAAGAAAATTACGGACAAAGGCTTGTGGTATGCAATGATGCTCCCGGCAGGACTGAGGGTGGAGGCTGACGGGACAGCCTGGTTCTTCGATAACCCAGAGATGGATTGACAACCATCCCCTGGCCGTGCCGGAGGGGCGTGATCGTGAAGGAAGAGACGAGCACCAGGAGCAGGACTGATGGTGGCAGATGGAACTGTGAGACTAATGTGTACTGTCAGGTAGTGGGGTTGGACCCACGGATGTTTCTTATCCGGTTTAGAATAGGGACAGTGCTAGGTGTTTGGGTCACTCCGGGTTCAGGATGCGAAAGTTTGCTGGGGAGGTGGGGGGGGGTGCGGGATATCGACTCTCCTCCTCCTCTCCTCATTACTACCTTTAGTTGGGGATGGGCGCAAGCCGAGAGTAGGGGTGCAGGGAGGGGGGAGGGGGAAGGGGTTCGGGGTTGGCGAGGCACTGGGTGTTTGCGGTCACGCTGTTTGTGGGTTTGTTTGGTTATTGTTCTAGGTTTACAACACCAGGGGACAGTTCAGCAAATGTGATACTTCTATACCAGCTTAAAGTCAAATAGTAGGAGGGGATCGGGGATCGAAGTGCTTAGCTGGAATGTGAACGAGCTGGGTGATAAATCAAGAGGGGGATGGTGAGTCAGTTCATCAGACGCCACTCCCTAGACGTGGTGCTATTGCAGGAGATACATCCTAATGGGAATAGGTGCATGACCCGACATGGGGGGGCTACAAGTTGGTGGCACACGTGAGATTAGCAACCGTGTCGAGGGGGGTCAGCATCTTACACATAAATTCTTAGCCCCTGACCATTCAAGCTACTGGGTCGGATCAGCGGGGTAGACAATATGTGGGCATTTTGGGCCAGTGGGAAGGTAGGACCGCCACCTTTCTATCCATCTATGTCCCACCAGGTCTACAGACAGATACATTTCGGAATTTGGGAAAAATTGTTCTAACTCTCCCTCTGGGCACCCTGCTCAAGGAAGGACATTTTAACGCGATAGTTGATGGTGAAATGGATAGGTACCCGCCTAGACTGCTGCGACCGGCGCAGAAGTGGCTCCCTGACTACATGGATACAATGGGGTTGGTGGATAGTTGGCAGACGCAGAATCAGAGCGTCGTCCAATATACACATGGGTCGGCCGCACACCACAGTTTGTCTAGGATAGACTACATCTTAGTTCCGGCTGCCCAGGCATCTGCGGTTCGGGAGGTGCAGCATCTGGGGAGAGGCATTTCCGACCACTCCCCGGTCTGCCTACAGCTGGAATTTGACTGGGTCACTGCAGGCAGGATCGCTCCCATCAACCCTTGGCATCTTAGAGACCCTACAGTCAAGAGAGATATAGTTAAAGCCATGGACAGGTACAACCAGGACAACCAGGGCACAGTGGATTAGGCACAAACCTTGTGGGAGGCGTTAAAGACGGTGGTCTTTAACGCCACAAGACGGTGGTCTTTAACGCCTTTAACGAACAACAACGACCGCAACACCAGCACCCTGCTCGACAACCTCGCCAACCTTGGACTCAAGCAACTGGTGTCCACCCCCACCCACCTCGCCGGACACACACTCGACGCAGTCTTCTCTTCCAGCACAGACATCGACTTCAGCCACGCCACAGAGCTTCAATGGACGGACCACAGCTGCGTCCACTTCACCTTCAAGAGAACGACGACCCACCAACACCAGCAACAGGCCGCCCGCAGAAGCTGGAACAAGATCACAGCAGACCAGCTCGCCACCTCCCTGAGCCAGCACCCTCCTGCCAGCTCAGCGAACCCCAGCCAGGCTGCCGACAACCTCACGAAGTGGATCAGCATCTGCGCGGACGAGCTCGCCCCGCTGAGGACCCCGCCCAGCAGACCCGGCAGCAAGAAAGCCCCGTGGTTCACCGACGAACTCAAGAGCTCCAAGAAGAACTGCCGAGCCCTCGAGAAAGTCTGGAGAAGGGAACCGACACCGGACAACAGGACCTCCTTCAAACTGGCCACCCGGAAGCACCACCAGCTGATCCGCGCCGCCAAGAAAACAGCATTCAAGGAACGGTTGGACAACAACGCACACAACTGCAAGGAACTCTTCAACATCGTGAAAGAGCTTTCCAACCCCAGCGCAGGAAACAACGACATCACCCCATCGCAAGACCTCTGCAACTCCCTCGCTTCATACTTCCACAACAAGATCGCGGACATACACAACAGCTTCAACAACCAACCAACGCACACCATGACCGAACAACCACCCCCCACCACCACCCTCCACGCCTGGACCCCGATCAGCACCGAAGACACCATCCGCACGATGAACTCCATCCACTCCGGATCACCGACCGACCCCTGCCCTCACCACGTATTCAACAAGGCCGACGCTGTCATCGCACCCCACTTGCGAGACATCATCAACACATCCTTCGACACCACAATCTTCCCTGAGAGCTGGAAACACGCCGAACTCAGCGCTCTACTCAAGAAACCAACAGCGGACCCCACCGACCTCAAGAACTACCGCCCCATCTCGCTCCTCCCGTTTCCAGCCAAAGTCATCGAGAAGACCGTCAACAAGCAGATGGCCGCCTTCCTCGAGACGAACGGATCCCTCGACCCCTCACAGTCCGGCTTCCGAGCCAATCACAGCACCGAGACCGCCCTCATCGCCGCCACCGATGACATCCGAGCCCTGATGGACAATGGAGAAACAGCGGCCCTCATCCTCCTAGACCTCTCCGCGGCATTCGACACGGTCTGCCACCGCACCCTAGTACGGCGCCTCAGCAACATCGGAATCCAGGACAAGGCGCTGGAATGGATCATCTCCTTCCTCGACGGAAGAACACAGAGAGTCCGCCTACCACCGTACAAATCAGAGGCCTCCGAAGTCATCTGCGGCGTCCCTCAAGGATCATCTCTGAGCCCCACCCTCTTCAACGTCTACATGAGCCCCCTCGCGGCCATCGTACGCAAACACAACCTCAGCATAATCTCCTACGCCGACGACACCCAGCTGATCCTCTCCCTGACCAACGACCCCGCCTCCGCCAGAGCCAACCTGCACGAAGGGATGAAAGAGGTAGCCGAGTGGATGACGACCAGCCGCCTGAAACTGAACTCTGACAAGACGGAGGTCCTCATCCTGGGCTCTTCATCCTCCGCCTGGGACGACTCCTGGTGGCCTCCCGCCCTGGGCACCGCACCCAAACCGACAGACCATGCACGCAACCTGGGCTTCATCCTGGACTCCTCCCTCTCCATGATTAGGCAAGTCAACAACGTCTCCTCGGCATGCTTCAACATCCTACGCATGCTACGGAAGATCTTCTGGTGGATCCCCACCGAGACCAGGAAGACCGTCACCCAGGCCCTCGTCACCAGCCGACTGGACTACGGCAACGCCCTCTACGCCGGTACCACCGCCAAGATCCAGAAGAGACTCCAACGGATCCAGAACGCCTCAGCCAGACTTATCCTCGACATCCCACGAACCAGCCACATCACCGGACATCTGAGAGACCTTCACTGGCTCCCCGTCAACAAAAGAATCACCTTCCGCCTCCTCACCCACGCACACAAAGCCCTACACGACCAAGGCCCGAGCTACCTCAACAGCCGGATCAACTTCTACGCTCCCAAACGCCACCTCCGATCAGCCAACCACGCCCTCGCCGCCGTCCCCCGCATCCGAAGAGCGACTACAGGAGGAAGGTCCTTCTCCTACCTGGCCGCCAAGACCTGGAACTCCCCCCCGACCGACCTGCGCCTGACCCAAGACCACCTCTCCTTCAGGAAGAAGCTGAAGACCTGGCTGTTCGAGCAATAGCGCCCCCCCCCCCCCCCCAGCGCCTTGAGACCCTACGGGTATGTAGCGCGCTTTATAAGTGTCACTGATTGATTGATTGATTGATTGGTCCGGCGTGAGGTCCTATCCCTGATAGTAAAGAAAAAGAGGGAGCGGCAGGCTGAGTTGAAGAAAGCGGAGGAGGCAGTGATAATGCCAGAAAAGGAAATATCCCAGACAGTGACCCCAGAAGGTCTTCACCGTCTTAAATTAAGGCAGGACGAGTTTGGGAGTCTAGTTAAGGAAGGGGCCAGGGCGCAGCATGGCGCGACCCAGGGTAGGGTGTATGAGCACGGAGATAAAGCGGGAAAGTTGATTGCTTGGCTGGAGAGGAGAGAATGGGCGTCACGGTTAGTGCCTGAACTGCAGGGGAAGGACTCTGAAGTAATCACGGACCCAGAGGCTATTGCCGACAGGTTTGCAGACTACTGTAATGCGGTGTATAGATCAGATGGGGTGTACTCAGAGGAGGATAATAAAGGGATGATTAGAGACATCCAGCTGCCCAGGCTCTCCGACGATGACCCTATATATCTGGACTCCCTGCTTACTGATGATGAGGTCGCGCAGGCTATCAGGGGGGTGAACGCTGGCAAGACATCAGGTAGAATGGCATTCCAGTAGAACTCTACAAACTGAACTCTAATAAACTCGCTCCATTCCTCCGCTCTATGTTCACTGAGAGCAAGGACAGGGGGCAACTTCTGCATGATCAGCGAATTGCCAACATAGTGGTAATCCACAAGGAGGGTAAACCCAAGGTGAGCTGTTCATCGTATAGACCCATCTAGCTCTTAAACATGGAGCCTAAGGTCTTGGCGAAGTTGCTAGTGACAAGGTTAACCAAGGTCATTACCACTTTGGTACACCCGGACCAGTCGGGTTTTATGGCAATCCGTGATACCGCCCTCAACTTGCGCTGCATTCAGAGGGTCCTTGGCCGGACACCAACGATTCAGGAACCAGCAGTGCTGGTGTCGTTGGATGCTACTATGGCGTTTGACAGAGTTGAATGGCCCTACCTTTTCGCGGTGCTGAAGAAGCTGGGTATCGGTCCGAAATGTATTGATTGGGTGCGCCTTTTGTACTCAGACCCACTGGCCCGGGTTGTGGTAAATAAACGCAGGTCCCCCGATTTCTCCCTGAGCAGAGGGACCAGACAGGGAAGCCCCCTGTCCCCACTCCTTTTTGCATTGGCACTGGAGCCATTGGTGGCATGGGTCTGACAGGACCATTCCATACGCGGGATGTGATGGACACTCGAGTGGGAGGATAAAATGACACTCTGCGCGGATGACATCCTGCTTTACCTCACTAACCCGAGAGGGTCCCTGTTCTGTTTTTTGGACATACTGGCTATTTTTGGGAGGTACTCAGGCTTCGCTATCAATAGATCCAAGTCAGTCCTTTTCGTCCTTAAGGGAGAACCACCAGTGGTCTCCAAAGCGTGCCCTATACAGATCGCTTTATCGGGCTTTAGATACCTCAGTATTTATATTGCCCTGGATCCCAGGGCCTGCTTCACTAACAACCTGTCCCCCCCCCTCTGGCGTGATTTAGGGGTGATGTGATGCGCTGGAAGGCGCTCCCACTCTCCCTTTTGGGTAGAGCAGTACTCTTTAAAATATTGGCCTTGCCCCAGTTCCTATATGCTCTTCAGCATGCCATGGACCCAGTTCCCGCGTCATACTTTAAGGAAATAGAGTCCCTTCAAAGACAGTTGCTCTGGGACGGTAAACCCTGCATAGCATATTCTAAGCTTACCCTTCCCTGGTACGACAGGGGCATAGGGCTGCCGGATCTTAAGAAATATTATTGGGCCTCTCAGTTAGCGGCAGTGAACCACGGGATTTATGGGGCCCCTAATGATCCCGGCTACGCTATGGATCGCTGGCAGATGCCTGGGGGAGACAACACCAGAGCACTGTATTCCAGACCCCGCAGGTTCCACCTCACAGTACCTACGACGCATGCCGTCAAGGTGTGGCATGCGGCTAACAGGCACCTCAAATGGGAAGGGAGACTTACACTGGCAACCCCATTATGGAGTTCGGAAAAGCTGGGCAGTTTGTGGAAATCGAATGGCTTTGACGGATGGGATCTAATTGGTATCTCATGCATAAAGTATATT
The DNA here is from genome assembly GCF_964263255.1 of Lissotriton vulgaris. Taxonomy (NCBI): domain Eukaryota; kingdom Metazoa; phylum Chordata; class Amphibia; order Caudata; family Salamandridae; genus Lissotriton; species Lissotriton vulgaris. The sequence continues at coordinate 410,961,538 of NC_141693.1, read as the reverse complement.
TGGGGAACGGTATGATTCTGTTGTTTGACTCCTTCAAGCTACATTATCACCTGAGTGACGGTGAATATTTCCGGTATCTTCAGGTACGGCGTGCACTGCTAGCACATATCCCTAGAGACACAACACTCCCTGACGCTTCTCCACTAGAAGATAGAGTGCTGGACGGCCATCTTCCCAAGAAAAGTATTTTGTTACTGTATAAAAAGCTCATAAACAATATGGCTGATCCATTACAACTCCTTAGACAGCAGTGGCAGGAGGCTGGGCTCGAGCTTGATGATGAAGACTGGCAGGAAGCGGTGTCATCCCCACAGGTCGTGGCAATTCCAATGAGGCTCAGATTGGTGCAACTAAAGATCCTGCACAGGTCATATGTTACGGGCCCCTTTTGGTCCACATGGGCTGCTCGGAGAGCAGGGAATGCAGGAGGGGATGCGGCGAGATGGGGACATTCACACATATTTTGTGGCATTGTGCAAGGGTGCAGGGGTTTTGGGCGATGGTTCATGACATGTTGCGTGTGGTCCTAGGTACATAACTGCGGCTGGAAGCCCGTAGGTGTATACTGAATATCTGGGAGCCAACCGACCTTAATGCATACATAAATCAGTGGGTAACATTGGCACTCATGATAGCGAAGCGCAATGTCGCCCAATTGTGGGAAGCCAGTCAGCCGCCTCGGGTGGGGAGATGGAAGGAGGACCTGGACTGGTGTATGTTTAGGGAAAGATCAGTAATTCCACCAGGGGATGTCCGGGGAAGTGGGACAATATCTGGGAGGCTTGGAATCACTATAGGGGGGACATATGTAACCCCCAAAGGATCCCTAAGAGACCGAGGAGCGCACGTCCCCTTGATCTGCCAACTGAGATAACTGCAGTGTATTGTGTTGGTATGGAATGTCATCAACTGATTTTTATTATTTTGTAACCTGTCACCTGATGTTTTTCTTTGTTGATTTTGTATAATAAAAATAAATTTACAAAAAAAGAATTATGATGGATTCAACCCAGATCTGTGACTGGGGGTGAGTGTCTGAAAAGTTCAAGCGCTCCGTCCATTATCTCCTTGTGTTTGCTCATGGTCATATTTGCCAAGCATAAATTTTGCAGCCTCATTTTCTCAGCTCTCCTATTATTCTCACTGTCAACAAGGGCTGGTTGCCTTTCTATATACTTTCATAAATGAAAGGGGGGAGCTGGGGACATTCACACATATTTTGTGGCATTGGGCAAAGGTGCAGGGGTTTTGGGGGAGGGTTCATGACATGTTTCGTGTGGTCCTAGGTACATAACTGCGGCTGGAAGCCCGTAGGTGTATACTGAATATGTGGGAGCCAACCGACCTTAATGCATACAGAAATCAGTGGGTAACATTGGCACTCATGATAGCGAAGCGCAATGTCGCCCAATTGTGGGGAGCCAGTCAGCCGCCTCGGGTGGGGAGATGGAAGGAGGACCTGGACTGGTGTATGTTTAGGGAAAGATCAGTAATTCCACCAGGGGATGTCCGGGGAAGTGGGACAATATCTGGGAGGCTTGGAATCACTATAGGGGGACATATGTAACCCCCAGTGGATCCCTAAGAGACCGAGGAGCGCACGTCCCCTTGATCTGCCAACTGAGATAACTGCAGTGTATTGTGTTGGTATGGAATGTCATCAACTGATTTTTATTATTTTGTAACCTGTCACCTGATGTTTTTCTTTGTTGATTTTGTATAATAAAAAGAAATTTACAAAAAAAGAAATATGATGGATTCAACCCAGATCTGTGACTGGGGGTGAGTGTCTGAAAAGTTCAAGCGCTCCATCCATTATCTCCTTGTGTTTGCTCATGGTCATATTTGCCAAGCATAAATTTTGCAGCCTCATTTTCTCAGCTCTCCTATTATTCTCACTGTCAACAAGGGCTGGTTGCCTTTCTATATACTTTCATAAATGAAAGGGGGGAGCTGGGGACATTCACACATATTTTGTGGCATTGTGCAAAGGTGCAGGGGTTTTGGGGGAGGGTTCATGACATGTTGCGTGTGGTCCTAGGTACAGAATTGCGGCTGGAAGCCCGGAGGTGTATACTGAATATCTGGGAGCCAACCGACCTTAATGCAGACAGAAAGCGGTGGGTAACATTGGCGCTCATGACAGCGAAGCGCGATGTCGCCCAATTGGGGGGAGCCAGTCAGCCGCCTCGGGTGGAGAGATGGAAGGAGGACCTGGACTGGTGTATGTTTAGGGAAATTCAGTATATTCCACCAGGGGATGTCTGGGAAAGTGGGACATGATCTGGGAGGCTTGGAATCACTATAGGGGGGACATATGTTACCCCCAAAGGATCCCTAAGAGACCGAGGAGCGCACGTCCCCTTGATCTGCCAACTGAGATAACTGCAGTGTATTGTGTTGGTATGGAATGTCATCAACTGATTTTTATTATTTTGTAACCTGTCACCTGATGTTTTTCTTTGTTGATTTTGTATAATAAAAATTAATTTACAAAAAAAGAATTATGATGGGTTCAACCCAGATCTGTGACTGGGGGTGAGTGTCTGAAAAGTTCCAGCACTCCGTCCATTATCTCCTTGTGTTTGCTCATGCTCATATTTGCCAAGCATACATTTTGCAGCCTCATTTTCTCAGCTCTCCTATTATTCTCACTGTCAACAAGGGCTGGTTGCCTTTCCATATATACATTTTATTTTTCTAGTTCAGTGATTTCAGTCGCTAATATTTTCTTTACTCCATAGGACTTACTCGTACATTTTCCCTGTAATATGATTTTAACACTCTCCCACTGTTGCAGTTGATTGGTCTGTAACTGTTTTGATAGAAAATAACTATTTTATGCCTTATTTCTTCTTCGAGTAGTCTTTCAACTAAAGCTATTGTCTATAGTCAGCATAGTGATATGTGTGTCTCCTCCCTGACCTACCTGGCACTTTCTTTGCAACGCTGCATGGTCAGATAATGTAAGGTCTAGACATTCAACCTTAATTGTTCTGGGAATATCATTGCAAAGTTAATCCAAGACTATGTACTGTACTGTACTGCAAATGCATGTGTGAAGTGCTTACTTCCTCAGTCAAGGATTTGAAAAGTTTTGCGCCAGACAACACACTGCTTCGGAACACACGGTTAGTTGCAAGTGCAATGGTTATTGTTAGTTGTTGGAATTCGTTTTGCGCTCTCTAAGAAGCCATAATATGTAAATCTTCAGTTTTTTTGTGGTAGGTTAAATTAATAGGACTGGTGTGATTGATAGATGATGTAGAGGACATTAGATATAAATATATTTTTTTGTAAGACTTTATTAGCAGTTGTCAAATGTACATTATAATCTTTGTACGCCCGGAGGCCAGTTGTCATACATATAATGGATAAACTTCATTGTTACAAAGCTCTTCAGCCGACAACCTTCCGGTCCAGCAGCAATTTATTAACAACGTATTTAAGGCAGTTCGGTGATTGGTAAAAATTCGAATCGTCTTACTTTTTTAAATTTTTTATCTGAACACAACTTTAGCCTCATTAGGATTAAATAACAATCTGTAACGATATCAATGTATATTCAACATCTCACACTAGTGGGTTTCCCCGGACATCTATTCTGTCCCCTCTATTTCCAAGTTCTAGGCACATTTGTATCTAGACCCCCTTCCCATCCCCCCTCGGCGTTCCAGCTGGATCATTCGTCTGTCTCGCCCTCGTCTCCAGAACTTTCAACATCTTCTTCAGGAAGAGGTTCGCACAGGCCCCCCCGATAACTGTTCCAGGGCTGCCATACCCTGTTCCACTTGCGAGGGTGGCTCTTATTTTGTATACCGCTCGCTCAGTTACCATCAGCCTATCCATATTCCTGCACCATTGTGCTAAAGTTGGTCTTTCTGCCGCTCCCCATTTCTGCGCTATATCTCGCTTGGCTACCATAACCCCCACTATTACCCATTGCTGTCCCTGACGTGTCAAATCATTCTGTCCCCATGCATTCAGCGATATACAACGTTTACAACGCGCGCGGTACAACGAAGTACCATTACCACGCAGTTATAACAACGAAAGTTGTTACAACGAATTGCGCTGGGTGGCGCTCAAGGATAATAAATCCTTTAATTTACTATCCCAACACCTTCCCTACTATCCACGGGGACTGGTGTTGGAATAGAAAATTATATTTTTTAAATTTGCGCCCCCCCAACGCAAGTCGTTGTAACGACTTGCGTTGTTACAACCGCGTTGTAATGGTACTTCGTTGTACCGCGCGCATGGTAGTGACATACATCCACATTCAGCAAGCACACACGCGGGTCCGGTGTGAGCGATGTTTCTAGAGTTTGGGAAATGGTACGCATAAGTCGTCGCCAATATTCAGTGATAATCGGGCAGTCCCAAAGTGTGTGTAGCAACGTCCCTTCCCCTCCACAACCCCTTAGACAGTTTGGGTGATCTGTCCAACGTAGTCTGTATAGGGTAGTTCTGGTGTAATATACCCTGTGCAGTATCTTAAATTGCACCAACCGGAATCGGGCCGAAATGCCTGCTTCCCGCGGGGACGACAGTGTGGCGTTCCAATCTGTCTCATCTATTTCACCTAGCTCTTCCTCCCACTTCTCTCTCAGCCTAGCCAGTGGATCTGGCAAATTATTTAATAGTTTTCGGTATGTGAGAGATGTGGCGCCCGTTTGCATAAAATCGGTGAGCAAACGGTCCTCCAACGGGGAGGATTCGGGGACCTTCGATCCCGGCTCAATGGCCGTCATCAATGCATGGCGTATCTGTATGTATCGGTATGTCTTATTGGGGCCTAGGTCATACTGCTGTTCCAAGTGCGAGAAAGGGACCATTCCATTATTTGTCCATAAGTCCCCTACCGTGGCAATCCCTATGTTGTCCCACTGAGTGAATCCCTTACTATGTCTCAGGCATCCTAGCTGTTTAGTGTCCCACAAAGGTGTAAGTTTTGTTATAACACCCCCCATTTGAGTCTCGTCTGTGCCCTATGCCATAGTGTCACAGTGTGTTTGGTCGGGCCCACTAATTTTGTTATAAGACTCTTGTTATACAGCGGCGCCAATAGGCTATGCGTTCCTAACTGCTCTCTGTCTGCTAGATAGGCTGGGTCATCTTGTGATGCGTGGATCCAGTGATTTATCACTTTGACTTGCAACGCCAAATAATACAATTGTATATTCTGCAGGCCTATTCTACTGTTGTACCAACCTCGATTGAGTTTTATATGTGCCACCCGAGCCGGGGGCTCTCCCCATAGTAGACCTGTTACTACCGCCGTCCCTTTTTGGAAATATGAAGGTGGCACTAGAATTGGTGTATTCTCTAAGATATATAGGAGACGTGGTATCGCCATCATTTTAAACAGCGCCGCTCTCCCCAGCAGAGTCAGCGGGAGAGCTTTCCAGTGTCTCACGTCTGCTTTCAGACGAGTGAGTGGCGGTAGTAAGTTCTGTTCGTAAAATACCGCTGCGTCTCGGGTGACGTGGACTCCCAGATATTTAAACGAGGTGTCTGCAATCATTAATGGGCAGTCGCTGGGAAGGTCTGGTAAGGGACCCTTCAATTCATAAATGATCAGTTTTGTCCAGTTGATGGTATAACCAGAGTTGATGCCGTGTGTATTACATATTGCTAGCAGCACCGGAATGCCAGTCTCTGGGTCAGACAGGTAGATTAACATGTCATCTGCATAGAGGGAGACCCTGTCTTCCCAATTATCCCCCCAATGTACTCCTTTTAGTAACGGGGTGGTTCTAATGACAGTGGCTAGTGGTTCTAGGACAAAGGCGAACAATAGGGGGGAGAGCGGGCAGCCCTGTCTCATCCCCCTAGCCTGTGGAACAGTGAAGGTATTGGATCCTACAGCTGGCCAGCCTGGATCTCAACAATTGGAAAAACAGAACAGGTTGGCTGGTCAGGATGATTAACAAAAAATTCTGAAACCACGCAGCCAAAATGTACTACGTGGCCAATAGGATGGTATTCCAAGAAAATTTATTTTCATTTAAACTTAGATTTCATTGGTTTCAAAATCAGACATAAACGGAAGACTGTCAGTACAGGTAGTTCAGCAACATGCAATCGTGTATACAATATATACAAATATATACAAATATACAGATTTACATACAATTAAAGTGAAAAATCAGACACAAAACATATTATTACACCAAAAACGATAGAACGCATACTATTCCAAATCAATTGAAAAGTACAAAATGCTGTTAGAAGCAGTGCATTACTTGTGCATGGAAAGAAACGAAACCAGTCCTTAGAACTAAAAACCAATGGACAGGTGGAACTAAGATGGAAAGAAGGTGCCTGCCTGTCTCACAGGACCTGTGGTCGAAATGTTTGTAGGATTTCACAGCTAGGGCCCGCAGGAGTGGTATGATTTACACCCTAGCTGCACCCTTTGGTCTTGCCACAGGTTGGGGATGTCAACGCGTTTCGAACCTTGGATGTTATAGGTTCTCCTCAGGACAGGGACTGGGAAGGGATTAATCTGCAAGAAGATTAAGGAATGGTGTCAGATATATACAGTGCATGGACCTACTCTGACTCAGCGCGGTAGGGGGACAAGTATTACCTGCACAGCGGGCGAGGAGGCTGCCGGAGTGTAGGTGTACCGCACTTCAAAAGTGAAAGTCTAAAAGACAAATAAGCAAGTGCACAGTGCGGTCAATAACCGTTGTATCAAACAAACGGCGTGCAACAAGCAGAAAAACGTGGCTTGTGGTGGTGGAATTCATACCTGCGCTTGATAAGGTAGAAGCCTGGAGGCGCAATGCCCGCGACGCGGTGCATACTCATTCGGGAGGGCGGCTCACATGTTAGGCGCCGGTATTGTAGGCTGTAGTTAATCACTACAATACAGAGGGGAGACACCACGGGAAAGGTTAAAGCAACCCTAGTCATGGATTGGATGGAAAGAGCACTAAGTACGAAACTGGAGGTTTTCTCCTACCTGTTGTATACCTGAAGTTGTATATAGGCAAGACCACACAGGAGGTCCGCCAAAGAATCATCCAACATCGCTCAAGAATAAACAATAAGAACCTTACCGCACCTTTGGTTTCCCACTTTCTGCAACAAAAACATACCTCTCATGATATAAGATGGACCGTCTTGGCAGTCATCAGAGGGGGTAGTGGAGACCCTGACCTCCGCCTTTCTCAAAAAGAGGCATACCTTATTCTGAAATTAGATACATCCAATTCTGGTCTCAATGAAATGTCCGAAATTGCCAGTCTATGAGCCTCTCCCGAACTGTGAATCCTGTTCTGCCCAGGTTGGTTGAGCTGCGTTCTAACTGTGCTGCGCCCTTTTCTTGTTCTACTTCTGTCTACTTATTTCATTCACTGTTTTATTCAGTTCTTCACAAGCTCTTTCTCCCACATCTTGTGCCAGACACGGTCGCTATACCTACCACGAGATAATGTATTTGTGTTGTACATCCACGTGTTCGATATTGCTACAACCATGCCTGTGAAACTTTTGGGTAATTGCTATCACTCACTATGCCTGTGAAATGTTGATTTCATATCCACGATGTCCCTCTATGTGCATTGTTAGGTCAATCATTGTTGAAAAGAAGGGTCGGTGGAATCATGTTGAATTATACTACCTTCCTTAACTCTGGGCGTTTTTGCATACCGTGCCAACTTTTTCAAATATGAGATAATCCAGGTAATTGATGTGTGCTGGGCTATTTTGACAATGGTTAAAAAAAGTGTTGGTTTTGCACTGGTACATCTGTGCTACACTGATTGGTTAGGTATGAGTTACGTAACATGGCACCAGACTATTACTTGTGTAATAGGTTGCACTTAGCGTATAGAACGCTAGTAACTGCTGTCACTTAGGGTTGCCAGACTGTGGGGTCCCTGTCAGCTATGCGCACATAGGCGTTGCCCATGCACTCTTTCCAAGTGCCTACAACGAGCCCCTGAGGTCCCGGAGGTGACCCAATTTTCCAATATCCTCGCTCCAGTAGCGATGCGCTCCCTCCACCTAAACGTTGTGATCGAGTCCCGGTTGCTGTCACTAAACCTTTTGGGCACCCCGCCACTGACGGTGAATTCAAACTACCAACTTAATTTTGTATGTACGCCCAAATTTAGTCAATTTCTCCACGATGTCAGTTACATCCAAACTACATCTACCAGCATTCCTAAGACGGGAATTCGGTCCTTCCTCGATTACCATGCTGCCTGAAAACTTTCTTGGCCCTTTCTTTAAAACACAACGCGGCGGCGTCCGCAGCAGACTCCCTGATTGATTTTCCCATGGAGCGGCAGTAGATAGCAGGATCCTTAATACGAGTAAGTGCCCCAGGAAGTTTTGAAATGAACCGTACTGCTGCGCGGACCCGCAGCCAGATGCCTCAGTTAATTTGCACCTTTTTGCCTTCAGCGGGTTGCGGTTGATTGGCCCCCGCTTGCTGGCTTGAATCGGTTTCTTTGACCAGCCGCCCCTCGAATTCCATCCCACTTTCCAACACAGGTAGGAGAAAACCTCCAGTTTCGTCCTTAGTGCTCTTTCCATCCAATCCATGACTAGGGTTGCTTTAACCTTTCCCGTGGTGTCTCCCCTCTGTATTGTAGTGATTAACTACAGCCTACAATACCGGCGCCTAACATGTGAGCCGCCCTCCCGAATGAGTATGCACCGCGTCGCGGGCATTGCGCCTCCAGGCTTCTACCTTATCAAGCGCAGGTATGAATTCCACCACCACAAGCTGCGTTTTTCTGCTTTTTGCACGCCGTTTGTTTGATACAACGGTTATTGACCGCACTGTGCACTTGCTTATTTGTCTTTTAGACTTTCACTTTTGAAGTGCGGTACAGCTACACTCCGGCAGCCTCCTCGCCCGCTGTGCAGGTAAAACTTGTCCCCCTACCGCGCTGAGTCAGAGTAGGTCCATGCACTGTATATATCTGACACCATTCCTTAATCTTCTTGCAGATTAATCCCTTCCCAGTCTGTGTCCTGAGGAGAACCTATAACATCCAAAGTTCGAAACGCGTTGACATCCCCAACCTGTGGCAAGACCAAAGGGTGCAGCTAGGGTGTAAATCATACCACTCCTGCGGGCCCTAGCTGTGAAATCCTACAAACATTTCGACCACAGGTCCTGTGAGACAGGCAGGCACCTTCTTTCCATCTTAGTTCCGCCTGTCCATTGGTTTTTAGTTCTAAGGACTGGTTTCGTTTCTTTCCATGCACAAGTAATGCACTGTTTCTAACAGCATTTTGTACTTTTCAATTGATTTGGAATAGTATGCGTTCTATCGTTTTTGGTGTAATAATATGTTTTGTGTCTGATTTTTCACTTTAATTGTGTGTAAATCTGTATATTTGTATATATTTGTATATATTATATACACGATTGCATGTTGCTGAACTACCTGTACTGACAGTCTTCAGTTTATGTCTGTTTTTGAAACCAATGAAATCTAAGTTTAAATGAAAATAAATTTTCTTGGAATACAATCCTATTGGCCACGTAGTACATTTTGGCTGCGTGGTTTCAGAATTTTTTGTTAATCATCCTGACCAGTCATCCCCCTAGCCAGCGGTATCTTTCGGGAGATGTGGCCATTGGCCGCCACGTGTGCGACAGGATTCGTGTACAGAAGTCTTATCCAGGAAATAAATTTAGGGCCGAAACCCATGTGTGCTAATACTGCGAAGAGGTATTGCCATTCCACCATGTCAAATGCCATTCTGGCGTCTAACGACAGTATGGCTGCTGGTCCTGTCAGTAAGGGGGCTCGTGCCAATGCTCCATGCACACGTCGAACGTTCAACGCCGTGCTTCTATGGGGCATAAAGCCCGACTGATCCGGATGAATCAGGTGTGAGAGGTGGGGCATCAGCCTGGTGGCTAGTGTTTTCGCCAAGATTTTAACTTCGGCATTAAGAAGCGAGATTGGACGGTACGATGTACACTCAGCGGGTGATTTACCCGGTTTCGGAATGGCCACAATGGTCGCCGTCCGTTGATCCAAGGACAGAGTCCCTGCACTTGACTGTCCTCTAGCATGGCCAGCAAGGGTCTGCTCAGTGTGTCTGCCATTGTCTGAAACCATTCGACCGGGATCCCGTTGGGGCCCACCGCCTTACCCGTGTGGAGTGCATTGATTGCTACCTGTATCTCCTCTATCGATAGGTCTGCCTCTAATTTGTCTACTGCTTCCTGTGGCAGAGTCAGAGTTCGCACATTCTGGAGCGCCAACATTGCTGCCTCTGCCGTGACTTTCACCTCCGGGGTGCATACTCCATGGAAGTGGTTTGCTAGGATTTCTATTATTTCCGATGGGCGCGAGTGTAGCACCCCCTTCGGGTCTTTCAATTGTAATATGTTTCTGCAACCTTCCTTCTTTTTATCTAGCCAAGCCAGGAGTTTACTGGCTTTGTCTCCTATGTCATACACTCTGTTTGCTGTCGCAGCTATGTTCTCAACTGTCTGTCATCTTAGGTGGTCGTCGTGTAGTTGCTGGCAGAGATGAAGTGCGTGGAGTGTATCCTCCGTTGGGTTTGCCATGTGGGCCGCGTTTGCTGCTTCGAGTTTTAACTCTAAGTCCAGCAATTCCCTTTGTTGCATGCGCTTGTGTCCCGCTATTGTTGTAATTGCCTGCCCTCTCAGGACTGTTTTATAGGCCTCCCATAGTGTCGTGGGGGATGGCACTGAATCTGTATTTTCTGTAAAGTAATAACGGGTCGTCTTTTTCAACTCCTTCCGGACGTGCGGTATCTTAATATATCCTGGGTAGATCGGATAGACTCTCTTGCGGGCTCTTACGGAGCTCGATAAGCTCAGTGTTAGGGGGGAGTGATCTGAAATACCCCTGGGCCTAATCTTCATGTCACTTATAGTAAGGTGGCCGTCGCCCAGTGTAAGAAAATAGTCAATGCGGGATAGGCTGTTAAGAGTTGAAGAGTAATAAGTGTATTGTTGGCCCTCAGGGTTAAGATGTCTCCAGATGTCAAGCAGTCCCTGTGCCTCCATGAATTCACTGAAGCGGGACGGACCAGGGGTCTGTGTCCGGCCCGGAAATCTACCCGGCGTGTTGTGTGCCACTGCGTTAAAGTCTCCCCCCACCACAAGGTCGCCCTCCGGAAGTTCTAACAGGAATTTCCCCAGGTCAGGAAGGGTAGTCGCGTGTAGCGCCGGTGGAATATATACTGATACTATGTTAAGTGGCTTTCCTTCCCATTGTCCACAAGCTGCAGCGAAGCGGCCGTGTTCGTCAGTTCTGGTGGATTGTAGTATAAATCGGGATGCCTTTCTCATTAAAATGCCCGTCCCACGGGATCCTGAAGTAAAGTCTGAATGTACTATCATACGGTAGCCTCGTCTGTCCAATGCCTTACTGGCCGTGCCCACTAGGTGTGTTTCCTGAAGAAGGATCAAATCATGATTCATTCTCTTGATACCCTGCAGAAACAGCCCTCTCTTTATCTTGTCTCCCAGTCCCCGCACATTCCAGGACATCAACTGCAGTGGAGTCACCGGCCCTGAGTGAATACTCTCATCTAGGGTATCAGTTTGTACGTCTTGTGCCATTTCTTGCCTATAAGGACGGACATGTTTTTCCTAATGCATTGATGCCGTTGTATCCAGCGTGTACCCATCTGTGTGTTCATTTCGTCTCGATGTGTATTATCCTTAAGAGTCAAACAAAACAAACAGTGAAAAACACCCTCACCCTGAACTCCCCCCTCCCTGCCCCCCTGCTATACGGACATAGAACCGCCCGCCCCCTCAACTTAGCAGAGTGCCTAACCCATTCCCCACACCAAATACTTGCTTGTGGGGGTGAAGATTCTCCAGAGCCGGTGGCCCCTCTTACTCGGATGCCCTCGGCCCAGTGTCCTGCAGCAGACCGTCAGGCAATTCACAAAGTTATGTTCAAGTCATTTGTGGTCACCAGGCGGCTAATGTTCCTTGTTGGCACGACCACAGTATCTCCGTCCAGCAAGAGATCCTCTTCCGTTCTCTGGGATGCCTGCGAGTCTGAAGTAGCTCCTGTATTTTTGTTCTTATGCGTCCTGTTTGAGCGACGGGCTGGTTAGTTGGTCTCCATCCCTCCAGCCAGTCTCTTGCTATTTCAGGAGTGTCAAAGAACCAAGTCTTGTTTTCTGCTATCCCCCCTAGTCTGGCCGGAAATATCATTGAGTACGGGATCTCTCACGCTCTCAGTTCTTTCTTTACCTCCAGGAACGTCCTCCGGCGGCGCGAGACCTCCACTGTATAGTCTGGAAAGAAGGCCAGCGTGGAGTTGTGGATCTTGACGGGAGGGGACACTCTTGCCGCCTGTAAAATGGCATCTCTGTCCCGAAAGTTGAACAGACGGGCAAGGACAGGTCGCGGTGTCGCACCCGGTTTGGGTCTACCCCCCAGTACTCAATGTGGTCTTTCCACCGAAAAGAAGGTCGATAATCCTTTAGGCTGGAGCTCTTGTTTAATCAATTCCTCCACGTGTAGGTCTGTCGCTCTGGTGCCCTCAGATTCCATTACGCCAAGGATTCTGATGTTGTTCCTTCTTGAGCGCCCTTCCTGATCATCCAGCTTCTCACGTAATGTCCTGTTCTCTACCGACATCCGTTCCATCGCCGTTTGGAGCTCAGACACATCTTCCACTAGCGACTTTGTGACCACCTCCATTGAGTTCACCTTCTCAGACATTTTGTGAAAGTCCGCCCTAATCAGAGTGATTTCCGTAGATATGGAGCCCACTGTGGCCTGCACATGTGTCAGCGCCCGCATGATGTCTTCCAGCGTCGTCTTCTGTGTGCTCGCTCTGTCCGCCATTTTGCTGGCTAGGGTCTTGCCGTCCGCTGGGGAGGAGGAACCCCCTCCACTGGCATATCTATCGATACGGGTCTGTGTAGTGCCTCCTCTTGAGTTCTTGCCAGCCATTCTCGTTGTTTTTGCGCCACAGGTTTCTCGCGGGCTGTGTTTCTTAGTCTTGCAGAGCCCATAGGACCTCCCCTGTGTCCGGTCTATGCCGCTCCTTACTTATGATCAGATTGAGTACTAGGCCGATGCTATCCGTATTCCGCGGGTCCCGGCAGGTTTTCAATCCACGCAGTTCCCGTACTCGCTGACAGCAATTATTTCTAGACCATAGTTTCAATCTTTTGATGTCTGCTCGCCGTCGTATGATAACAGCATTCAACGCTGCTTCTTGTTGGGCTGGCCGCGATGTGCTAAGATGGCGGCCCGATCCTTTGTTTCACTGTGGTTTCGGTTTCACCTGCCGGCAGTCCGGCTGTCGTTCGCCACGGCGGTGTTTATTGTCCTTCCCTACATTCGCCGACGTCCATTTAGGCCACTTCGACCACTCGTTTCAGGTGTCGGACGGGTGTCAGCCTGCTTGGACCGTGATGGTCGATCGTTTCCGGTGGTGTTCTCCCGAGTTGCCTTTACTTCCGCTCGGACTATCGATTGGGACAGGTCCCAGCTTGTCGCTGCGGTGTAGGCCCTCGGAACCGCCTCGGCATAAGTCTTGCCTCCGGTGTCGGATAATGTTCAAAGTTGCTGCCCTGGATTCTGCTCGGTCCTAGGCTTCTGTCCCTCCGTTAGAGCATCTTTTCTGCACGGATGGATACACGGATATTAGGAGAGCCGCCCTATCTACGGAGCTCTTCCTTTAGGCTGCCGACATGCTCGGCTGCTAGCCACGCCGCCCCCCCCCCCCCGAGATTAGATATTTTAAACGGTGGGGTGTGACTTTCAAAGATGAAGGTTGTGATCTTTGAAATAAAGGGTAGACAAATTTTCACAAATAAAATAGAGATTAAGGCAAAGATGAAGTGACTTAGAGTAGATGTGCTCAGAGAGGGAAGGGAATGGAAAGAATGGGAAGTGTCATTCAAATGAAAAAGAGAGGCACCAGTCAAACCATTGTAAGTCAAGATTTGTTTTTTATTCTGTGTTTTATGAATATCATCCAGGGTTTTCAAAAAAGCTTGCAATCTGAGAATGCAAAACTGTACAAAGAACCAAAAGATTATTTGAGGTTCTGGTGTTCAGAACTATCTGCCACAGCGCCGTTGACTTCAGCATATTGAGCTATTACACTCCTGATCCAGACGACTCTCCTCGCTGGACAAGGCAGTACCGATTCCTCCATTGTTTGCTGTATCCGCGAATCCGATGCATTGCCTGTTGTAATACGCAATTGCGTTAAAAGGCAGTGTAATATTTAAAGACAACAATAACTATAATCTTGTCCTGATGATGATGCCCCTCATTTAACTTAAGGCATCGAAACGTTGTCGACCAAAAAAACCCCTTATGCAATATGACATTTAAAATATTGTGAAATGCAATGGTGTGGTTATAACAATCTTTGTCTGTAACACCGACTAAAAGTACACAGACATATTTTTGCTTTGGTCCTTTTACCATTCTGTTTGTTGTTTTGTCTGAATGTTGTGGGTCACGGCTGTGCCCACTTGTTATTAATGTACTCATTCTGTTTTATTAAGAGAATTGTTAAATAAATTCCTTGTCCGGCTGGACAAAAGACATAACACTTATCAGGTGTGTGATTATCAGTTTAGTATACCATTGTGTCCACGATGAGGGACCACTGTTTTTTGAAACATGATACTGCCCAAGGTCCCTATGGCATACCTTCTGGGTTCCCTTGTCTTTCCTAAACCTAACAGGTGATGAGGATTGCCAAAATAAATCATTTTGCAAATGTGTCTATAAATAAGCCTCTAGCTGTTCCTTCTTAGTTAGGGAATACATATGTCTAATATAAGCAGTGCCACAAGGTTTGATTGCTATGGCACAATCATATTCCCTATGAGGGAACATAAATATATTTTAGGCATATATTTGAGAAAGGTGTGGTACTGGAGTGGTGTTGACCACTCACGCCTAGAGTTACTAAGGGCCTGTGTTGTCCTAGTATGATGTAAGTTGTTGCAAGTCCATCTCTGGGATTTACTAAGCCAATCAGAGGCACTTTGCATAGCTGTGAGTGATTTAGTAAACAGAAAGTAGCACAACAAAGTGTGTAGTACTGCTATGCATTACTTTGCATCAGGGAGGCATTCCATGGGTGGAACATGGGTGTTCCTATGCATCCATCCATGGCTTTTGACAGAATCCAAGATTTACTAGGAAAAGGAAACCTGGAATTGCGCCAAAATGGTACGCTTCCCAGACCCAGGAGTAACAAGGAGAAATATATTTATTTCTCCTCATTACTTAATTTTTCTGTGTGATGCATTCGGAAGTGAGGAGAGTTGTAGTGCATGCATTGATCACTTCACGCCTCGATTATGCCAACACCCTCTTTTTAGGAGTTGCGGGGGTGTTTGTGAACCGCCTGCAGGTGGTCCAAAATGCAGTAGCTAGGCTCCTCTTGCGTCTTCCTGTGCGTTCGTCCATCTCATTGGCTCTGAAGGCTCGCCACTGACTGCCAATCAGGAAACAGATAGCATTCAAAGCCTTGGCCCTGGTTTGCAGGGCAGTCTTTCTGTCCAGCCTGGGTAATTTGGCAAAGAGATTTGTACAGAATTGTCTTTCCAGAACATTGCAGTCTCTTCAGCCTCTCTTCTGTCGGTTTCCCGTTTCAAACATGTCTGTCAAGGGGGCCAAAGTCTTTTCCTTTCAAGTAGCCGAAGCCTTGAATAAACTCCCATATGACCTGCACTTGATTCTCCTCGAGAAACTCAAATCCTGTTTTTTTTCAGTGACGCAGTAAGGTTTGTGGTAGTAGTTAGGTGCCTATGGTATTTTTTCGCCCCATTTAGTGCCGGTGCAGTCCCTGGAATAGCTGCACACTCCATAAATCCCCCATTTATTCACTCAAAAAGGAGAATGCCTTTCAGAATTGTATTTGTGCAGGAAACTGTCCCTGCTGTAATGCAGGCACCCTTACAGCATAGTGCACTGTAATGTGTTGGTGCTAGCCAGCACACAGTGCGCCAGCAGGCAGAAGAAATTCAAACTTTTTTGTAAATATCGAATATTTCTGATGTATACCCTTCATGCAATGCAGTCGAGCAAGTTGCCTTGCTGCGCTGGGTTGCATTGCGTTGGGTTGCATAAAATCTTAGTACATCTGGGCTTCAGTGACTATTGACTTCCTGAAGCATAGTAATGTCCAAGGAAAGTGAGTGAAAAATATCAATATGGGCTTTACCACTCTTTTAAATGTTTTATTTACCAATCTAGCACGACTATCTTCCATGTTAACTCTGTTAATGGAGAAATCTGTAAATTACTAATGGCTGACTGTGTCAAGAAGCATGCGCAGGAACGCTCCAGCACACATGTGCATCACCACGCAGGTGCACCCATTAGCGGCCATCTTGGAACGTTTTTTCTTTATTTGAAATCCCATTCTAAGATTGCCAGCCCTGTGTGCACAATAAGCTTGCCCCCTTTCCCAGACGAAAAGTACTAGCTATCTGCTCACATTGTAAGATTCTACAAAGACCCTGACCCGATTTTTAATTAGAACTTAAAATGAAATTGTCTGTATTCATTTTTAACATGCCCTTTCTGCCTCAGTTTACTTTCATTATCAGTAAGGGAACATTAGGGCAGCTGTAGAACAATTTAAAGTGTTTTTTCAAACATTTACTGTTTAGATGTTTTAGTGAAAAGGGGGGAAAATACGGGCTTTAGGTTGGTTTTTCTCATTTTTGTACTGGCACAGACAAACAAATAGCCCTTGTGCACAAGCATTAGAGCTAAAAGCCCGACCCTTTAGAACCAAGACCTATTGGGTTAGGCAGTGCTTTGTATGGTGCTTTTTATACTAATTTAAATTTAAAGCATTCTGGTGGACCGGAAGTGGTGCTAATCCAGTAGAGATTTCGTTCTCCTCAACTGGACCTATCCAACAAATACATTTGAATGTCAATTACAATTCAGAAATGAACGTAAAGCACATTAGGCTTTACTATGAAGACTGACAAGAAATTTAAAAGGAAAGTATTACATTTTATTGAAAGATATCAAGGCTTTTTACAGGAAGCAAGATAAATGGTCAGAATCAGTTAATTACTCATTTGAATAGAATAATACCTAACCATCAGAATAAAATGCATGGAATTTATAAGGAGAACCAAATACAGTTCATCTCTAGGAAATAATCCAAGTTATACACAGATCAGACTTATGGGAACTCGCCTCCTAAACGTCAAGGGGCAGTGAGCATAACACAATGAAGAATGGGCTTCTTTTATAATGCAAAAAACAATTACAGTCATACAAACATGTGTGCAAGAGTCACACGGTTGGAACCTACCAGACTAAAAAAAGAATGATAACGTTTCTGAAATTACATTACTCAGCCCTATCCCACAGATTCCCATTACGAAATTCCCATCCCTGATTCCCTCCAGACACCTCCGTAGTTAGTACAAATATTGCTATATATTATAGAAGGACAAGTATTTATGTTATTTTATGTTAATTCAGTGGAACAGTATTGGCAGGGAAAAGTCGCTTGCATGGTGACGGATAAACCAACTAATCAGGCAGCAGCACCCTCTTAGAACCTTCCCCACAGAGAGGCAAACACTCACATTTTCGTAGCACAAGTGACAGTAAGTATACCATAATGATAAGGTAAGCCTCTCCGGGGAGTAGGGTGGGTCGCATGTGAATCTATGAAAGATACTAATGCTGGATAACTGAAGTTACAGGTAAGTAACTCGTTTTCTTATCCAGTATTGGGGTATCTTTCATAGATTCACATACTTAGAATCAGAGTAGCTAGCAGTAAATAATACATAGATGCATAGAGGATGGTGGGTATCATAGGAAAAATCCAAAATACACCACATCAAGCAGGCATATCTGTACTGAAATAACTAGTAAGCTATACATATACGCAACTTTTGGTTAAGATTAATAAATAGTTATACAATAGCAGAAATAATATATTCCCATCACAAGGTTTACCTTATCTAAAAAGGTTTTGTAGTACTACTTGTCCAACTGCTGACTCAGCCTCTGTTGCCAGATCCAGGCAATAATGGCGAGTGAAAGTGTGCACCCTTTTCCAGGTTGCAGCACGGCAAATCGTATCCAAAGACACACCAGCAAACAGTGCCGTAGATGAGGACACTGTCCTGGTAGAAAGAGCTTTAGGCTTATTTGACAACGGATGGCCAGCCTTGGAATGACAGAATTGAATAGTGGATGCAATCCACCTTGTGATAGTAGCTTTTGACACTGCTGATCCTGGCTTGTTACCACCATAAGAAAGAAATAACTGGTCAGATTTTCTGATGGATACAGTTCGAGATATGTAAAACTTCAAGCATCTTTTCCGCAGAGGAAGACGGATTAGGAAAGAAAGTCCGAAATACCACAGGTTTGTTGAGATGAAATGAAGTAGGAACCTTAGGTATGAACGTGGGATTAGTCCTTCAAAGAACATAATCATTGGCAAATTTCAAATATGGTTGTCTTATAGTGAACGCTTGTATTTCACTCACTCGTCGGGAAGAAGTGAGTGCCAAGAGAAGCTTGTCTTCCATGAGAGATATTTTAAATCTGCTTTATGAATGGGTTCAAATGGATGTTCCATCAGTTGTTGTAGCACCAGATTTGGTCTCCATTCCGGAGGAGGAGCTCTAATAGTTTGAAAAGATCTGAAAAGGCCCTTTAGGAACTGCTTAATGAGACGATTGGAACCAAGTGATGGTGCTCCTGAAGATCATCTGTATGTAGAAATTGCGGCCAGGGGCAATTTAACAGAAGCAAACATGAGACCAGGCTTAGATAAAGACAATAGATAAGGCAGAACCTTATCAGGAGAAAATTCCAGGGGATGTAAGTTGTTGTTGCTGCACCAGTAACAAAATCTTTTCCATTTTAAGGCATAGGTCCGTAATGTAGAAGGGGCTCTTGCTCTATTCAAAATATCTCTGCAGTCTGTGAATCCAGAAACCAGGCATGGAGCTGCAGTTGAGCTGGACAAGGATGGAGAATCTGGCCTTCGCTCATGGACAACAGATTCAGTAGTACTGGAAGACTGAATGACTTGCACTTGGAGAGAAAGAAAAATTCTGTGAACCAGTGCTGACGTGACCATTACGGTGCAATTAGAATCATGCAGCATGGTTCCCTTTTGATCTTGTGCAGAAGTCTCTAGATCAGGGGAAACGGAGGGAACGCGTAAGCAAAAATTCCCGTCCACCTCATCATGAAGGCGTTTCCCCAGTAGCCCTTCTCCGGTTCCCAACTCGAGAAGAATAGGCACTTCCGATTGTTTTTGGAGGCAAAGAGATCCAATTTCGGCTTGCCCAACTTCTGAAAGACATTCTCCAGAATCATTTGATTCAGTCCCCATTCGTGGCAGGATTTTATTGTCCTGCTGAGATTGTCTGCCAAGGTGTTCTGGGCTCCTGGAAGATGTTCCACCTTGATTGCAATATTGTGTAAGAGAAGCCATTTCCAGATGTTTTGAGCTTCTTGGGACAGAATGTGAGATCTGGTACCCACTTGTTTGTTTAAATTAATGCATGCAAGTGGTGTTGTCGGTTCTGATGAGAACTGTAGAACCCTGGAGTCTTGGCAGAAAAGACTGCAGAGCCAGGAAAATGGCTCGAAGTTCTAGAAAGTTGATGTGCATCTTTGCCATTGCTGTAGACGATCTTCCTCTTATGCTGATATCCTGAAGATGGGCACCCCAACCTTCTAGGGAGGCATCCGTAGTGAGTATGTAGTCCGGAATCGGAGGCTGAAAACTGAGCCCTACTGAGTGAGACATTTCTGGAACACCTCCACCAAGTTAGAGTTTCTTTCATAACTGGAGTTACTCGGACTAGGTCTCCTAACGAACCCGAGATCTGGAGCCCCTGATTGTCCAGCTCCTCTTGAAATGGTCTCATCTTCAGCCGCGCATTAGGCACTAGCAGAACTGCCGATGACAAGATCCCCAGAAAAGATTTGATTAGTCTCATTGAAGCTAACTTTCTTTTTAGGAGATCTGATGCTAGAGAGACAAGGCGAGTTATTCTTTCTTTGGACAAGTATGCTTTGTCTTGAAGTTCAGTTTTCCTCCCAAAAATTGAATTACTTGGAAAGGATAGAGGCTTGACTTCTGGACGTTTAGGGAGAGGTATAGAGAGTGAAAAACTTGCATGCATTTTGTTGTTGCGTGAGAAGCCTGACGAAAGGATGGAGCCTTTATCAGCCAGTCGTCTAGATATGGGAATAATTGGATACTTTGCAGCCTGAGAAGAGCTGCTGCCGGAGCTAGAAATTTTGTGAAAACTCTCGAAGCAGAGCGTAGGCCAAATGGGAGAACCTTGAGTTGGAAATGTGCACCTGCCACAGTAAATCTTAGGAACTTTCGATTTTTGGGATGAATCGGGATGTGGAAATATGCATCCTGAAGATCTAATGTTGTCATGAAGTCCGCATGATCTAGAAGGTGGAGGATTTCCTCAAATGTTACCATGCAAAAGGATTTTTTTCTGAAGATATTTGATTAGCATTCTCAAATCCAAGATTGGCCTCCAATCCCCAGATTTTTTCTTTATCAGAAAAAAGCAAGAATAGAATTCCTTTCCCGTTTGACAGTGTCGTAGCCTTTCTATCGCTCCCTTTGACAACATAGCTTTCACCTCCTTTCTGAGTAGAGCAAGATGCGGTGGGGTTTTCTTCAGAGGTGGATGAGGAGAGGGAAATTTGGTAAATTCCAGTGTGTGACCAAATCTTATGATATCCAATACCCACTTGTCTGTGGTGATTTTTCTCCAATTTTCGAGATATTGGGAAAGCCTCGAGATTTCGCATACTTGTGGCATATCTGGTGCAGGTGCAATGAAATTGTCAGTTTTCTGGCAGAATCTCTGCCCTGAGATGTTGAAGTTTCCTGCCTTGTTGCCTATAAGGGGCCGCCAGGGGATTTCTATAGGATTGTATTTTGCTGTTATTGCTGGTATCCGTAACGACCTTGGCCACTATGTTGCTGGTACTTCTGGTAACCTCCATGAAAGGAGAATGAGTCTCTGCCCCTTGCTCCTCGAAAAGGAGTTTTTCTATACTGCAAGGTACCCAACGACCAAGCAGTATCGGTGTGCATTTTTATTTCTTGCAATGCCTCATTGATTTGTTTACCAAATAATAAATCGCCGTAAAAGGGCATGTCCAAAATCTTTGTTTGAACTTCAGAGCGAAAGTTAGTAGATTTCAGCCATCCTTGGCGTCTAAGGCTAGCTGCTCCTGCAAGATGACGAAATCCAAGAGAAGCTATATCCATAGAGATATCAATGACTTCAGAAGCAGCTCTTTCACCCTCCATGAGAATCTTTTTTGCTTCTATCTTTTTATCATCAGGCAGATACTCCATATAAGATGAAATGTCCAACCATAATTGTCGATCATATCTACCTAAAATGGCCAAACAATTCGTAGCTCGAACTGTTGAACCTGCCATGGTGGTAAAGCATTTGCCGATGTTGTCAAGGGCCTACCATCCTTATCAGGAGGAGCTGTTATTGGGGCAGAGGGATTCCGAGATTTCCTCTGCGCCATCTGAGATATGACGGAGTCTGGTCTTGGGTGACCTGAGAGGCAGGCAGGGGCGTCTTCTGGCGCCTTGTATTTTTTGTCAATCCTAGGGAGGATCGCCGGAACTGAAAACTGAGTCTTCATTATTTTGACCCCTTACTCCCAGATATGGTCAATTATTGGAATTGAGCGAGTTGATTTTCTGTTCTGGTCTTTAAAATCATACAGAAAACATTCAGTCTTTAGTACTGGCATTGACAGATGGAACCTAGAGGCTGCCCTTTTCATAATAGCATGAAAACCTCTAATGTCCTCAGGAGGTGAGTCAACAGCTTGTGGAACTGGTGAAGCTGGCGTTGGTATAAGATATTTGTCTCATTCATCCACAGTAGTGGGCAAGTTTGGTATTTCTCCTTCTTCGGCCACCATCTCTCCGTCATCATCCTGATGGAATTATGGAGGTAAAACCATCTGAGACAGGGGTAGTAGGGGGTCACAGGTTGCACTTCTGTAGGTGCAGGTTCGCCTGCCGGAACTGCGACTGGAGGAAAACGAGTATTATAATCCTTTAACATTGTTGTTAAGTCTTGTAGCAAAGCTGCAGGCATCTGAACCACAGGTTCTTGGTGGAATGATTCTTGAAGCCCTCTTAAAAACTCACGGGGCTCATAAAATTCCTCTTCATCCTCATCCTCCTGGTATTTTATCCGGAGTTGAGAAAGGCCATGTGCTTGTCCAAATGGACCGTCATCATCAGACTCCTCCAAATAATGGCTAGGAGGTGGAGGTGAAATATATGACACATCCTGGTAAAATTGCCTAGATGATGTTAATTTGGAGCTTAAAACTGGCGTGTTTTGTAAAGATGGCGGCCTTTCACACTTGAGCGTAGCTGAAATGTTCATAGATAGCGAATCCGAATCTGTAGAAATTGCCATAATGGATGACACCGTTGACGTTGAAATCATGGATGTCGTCGACGGAAAAGTCATCGTCGGCGATGTGGTCGTCGACGTCAAGGTCGTTGTTGTCGTCGACGGTGGGCTCCTCGTCGAAGGCGCAATCATCGTCGACGGTAGGCTCGTCGATGGTAGCGTTGTCCACAGTGGGCTCGTCAACGGGACTTGTAACATCGTCGATGGCGTACTCATCGACGAAAGGTGAATCGTCGGCGACGGTGGCGGCATTGTCGACGGGATCGTCAACAATGAAGTGGGCGTCGAAGGGACCAGTATCGTCGACGGTGATGTAATAATCGTCGACGGCGCCGTCAATGGAGTTCTCGTCGACGATGGAATTTTCTTTGACGACGCTGAAGGTTCACTCACCGTCTGAGGAGATTTTCTCGTCGACGAAGCAGTTTTGGACGTCGACGGAGGCTCAGGAAGGGATTTTGAGGCAGATTTTGATTAAATCTTTACCTTTTCTCCAGATTTCACCTCAGAAGAGAAAGAAGACTTCTCTTTTTTTGAGGAAGAGTGACCAATCTCAGAACGAGATTTCTTCAGGGTCTTACTCTGTTTTTCTGGTGGATCTCCAGACCTATCCCTCTTCTTGGCCAGAGGGGTGGAACTTTAGGACTCACACTGCCTTCATTTCCAGATACCGGTAAACAACGTTTACCGCAAATCTTTCTCCCCGCAGGGAATCACAACACGGTCGTTACAACGACCGCATTGTTATTCCACATAACATTACTCCGCATGTCGGAACAACGACTTGCGGAGGGGGGGAGGTGTTGGATTTAAAATCCAACACCTTCCCTACTGTCCGCACTGACTAGAGTTGGAATAGTTAATTATACTATTCCAACATCCAGCGCACCCCTCCACAAGTCGTTGTTCCGACTAGCGAAGTAATGGTATGAGGAATCACAACGCGGTCTTTGTAAGGACCGCGTTGTGATTCCCTGCGGGGAGAAATACAGCGGGATGGCATCACATATTCCCAGATACCACCTCAGATGAAGCCTTTAACTTCTCCAGCCATACCAAAAGATGTCCTTCTCGATCCTTCAAGGTCTTGGCAGGAAAGTTTCTACAGATCCTGCAATCCTTGCCCTTGTGTGCTGGGTAAAGGCAGTACATACATTCTTCATGTGGATCCTCAAAGTTTAATCTCTTCTTCCCACATGAAGAGCAGGCAAGGAACAAGCTTTTCTTAGAAGAATCAGACATTTTCTATCACAAAGAGGTCAAAGTTAAGGAAAAACTGAGCAGAGCTCAGGGAGACTCCCTAACACACGAGGTGCGGTAGAGAATCTGAGGGTTTTCCTTTCTGTGGGGAAGGTTCTAAGGGGTTGTTGCTGCCTGATTGGTTGGTTTCCAAGTTTGGTTCTTTTTACAAAAGGACTAAGAAAGGCTAATGTAGTGGCTTGCTATCTACTGTAGCCTATAATGTGATGTTATTATGACTGTAATATATATGTTTTATTGTACCGCGAGACTCCCACCTCGTCGGCGGGGATGATTCTAAGCATGTGAATCTATGAAAGATACCCCACTACTGGATAACTTAACTTACCCTTGGCGTGCATCAAGTTGTAATGCTGTGCAGGGCGTATGTGTTGTAAGCATGTGCTGGGTGTATGTGTGCCTGTGAATGGTACAATATATGGAAGACTCTGGGTTCCACTTTGGGAGACTCCAGCTGGACTGGAGGAGCATGAATAGGTAGAGGAACCCTCAAGACAGATTTGAGTATTGCTGTATTCCTGCAAGCTGGGTGGGACACTTTCTGGAGGAAGAAGAGCCACCCTCTTCCGTACACTCCAAAGGGTCTTCTTTGATTCAGGCAGAGGTCAATGGAAAGGAGTCTGGCAACACATTAGGATGGAGATGGGCTGATAAGAAAATAATAAAGTCTAGGGATGGGGCCCTGGAGTAACCTTGTGATGCCCATATCACTGTAGGTGACGTCCAGGTGTGAACCTTAACTCACTCCCATGGTCTGTGCTGTGGGGTTATCAGATTTGGGGTCACTCCTGCTGTGACAGACTGCTTTGTGAAGAAAGGCAGAGGAGTGGGCACTTTAAAAGGAAGCAGACCACCAACACAAACTTCAAAAACCCTGACCCTAAATCACATTTGTTGTCTGAAAATTGACTGTAAAAAAGAAAGCTTGACACCCCCAAAACTGTCAATGAGCCAGTGGGACTGTGTGAGATGAAGAAGCTCTGGAAGACTCCCGCCTGTGACCAGGGCTGGTGGCTAAAGCCTGACAGTTTCTAAGCTGGGTGAGGGGACATCAACCAGGGAAATCCAAGACCATGGTCCCTGGAGCCTGTAGCACCAGTGCTGCCTGCTTGTGAAGACCAATGTGCCCTGTGATGGAGAGGAGAGCGCTGGAGTGAGCGAGGTCCTGTTGGGGATCCATTTAAGAGGATACCTGTAGCGAGGTAAGAGGAGACGGCTGCTGCACTGATTGGGTCATCGCCTGTTTGCAGGTTCATGTCAGCAACCCCTTATGCTGAAGGTGGGCCCCATGAAGATTACTGCTATGCCGATAGGCCATAGACTCTGTGAGAAGTGAAGTCAGCAATCCCATAAGCTGTATGGGGAATGCTGTGAAGAGGATGTTACTGCTGTGCCGATCAGGCCATTGCCTGTGCGCCAACTAAGGGTGGTGACTTTGTATGCAACGGGAGTCACCATGAAGGACAAGAACCATTGCCTGATTTAAGCTGTCTGACTCCGAGCCCCTGGCTGATCATTGTAACTGGAGCAATCAACTCCCTCCCCAAACTGTGGGAAGGATCAGAGGAACTTACCTTCTCTCAGGAGGAAGAAGCACTGTGGATGCCCAGCAGCTGCTTTAGCAAAGCTAAAAGTGCTACTCATCAGCAGTAGCTGCTGCAGTTCTCCTGGACATCCATGAGTGAAATGCTCCCGGAGTCTCTAATCGAAAAAACTATACAGGAGCATGTAATACTGATCATAGGGCCAGAAGCTTATAGCTTCTGGTGTTGGAACACTTTTGACTTTGAAGAGTCGGAGTGGGACTCATTCAACTTGAACTACTAATGTGACTTAACCTGAATGTCATCTACAGAGAATTGAAAATAACCACTGCCCTTAGTGAGAGGTAAGTGGGACTTAGGAACCTGCCTATCGAACTCTAGAGGTGGACTGTTGCTATTGTTTGTGTATGCCATATTTCACTTTGTATTCTTATATAAATGATCCTTTTGTTGAGAGCCTGTGTTCAACCCACTGTATCTGCTTCCCCCCAAGAAGCCTTGGGCTGCTCGACCCACGATACTACTAAGGGTGCGATTCCAATGTTGGAACAGAACAAATTTAGTCAAAATATTAGAACTTATTTAAGACTAAGTTCGTAATGCTATTAATATCAGGGCATTGCACCTAACTGGTTTTCTCTGTAGAGGACTATTTTATGGCTGACCGCTATCAGCTTAGATTTAGGAGAAAAAAATATCTTTAATCTTTCTTCTGAAGAAGAATGCCATAAAATTGAAGATTTAGGACCAATGTACCACATTCTCTATTAGTTAATTTGTCAAATAGAATTAATCAATTAATGTTTTAACACATGGAAAATCATAAATTTGCATTTTGTAACAATCCATGAATCCACCTTTATGATAAGGCTAGTTACGCAAAACATTAATTAGAAAATTCACTCCTTCATGGCTTAGCAGTCCTTCTATTTTAGAAGTTTGCGTGAGAACTCATCAGTCTTCAGGGGGTTTCATAGCACGTGGCGGGCCCGGGGGCGTAGTAGCCAGACAAGTCAATCGAAGAGAAGGCAACCGGAAAATAGAAACATAACATAAATACCTGACATACAGCATCCACCAGCATTCTAACATGTTTTTGCTGCTGCATATATTCTTTTCATTATGGTAAACTCAGTTCCCCTTTATAATCCGGGAGAACAAAACATGATGGCTTAATGGTAACAACCTTTAGCATTTGCTAGCTAATGAAGGATATTTCTATATTTAGTATGTCATTACATTAAGTCTATTAGTAAGAGACTCCAGCAGTTGAAATGACCCTGCCTTCTGTGTTTCTGCAAGTAGTTTTTCAAGCGCCTTTTGTCCCTTTCAATAATTGCAAAAGGAAAATATAGTAATTATGCTTAAAAGAAATTCGATTTTTTTTAATCTAAGCAAATATTCAGAGGAACAAACAAGGTTTCAACATTACAGAAACGCATGCCATTTGATTTGAACTAAAATAGAGATTGGTGCCTTGCAAATGGATCTCTGGTTAAGTAAGACATGAAAGCAAAACATGATAGATTCACATGTCCTTGTTGCTTCTATAACCGTGACACTTAGGTTGTTTTGTTGCCTCAGGGGGTATGGCGTTTTTTGTGTACTGTGGCCTTTGGTGCTTGCTCTTTCACTGACAGATTGCGATTCTTGTGAGAATAGTCGGATGTGGGGAAGGGATGGCAGCTGAATATTCTATACTATGGGGGAGAAAGCCACTTAAACATTATATTTCATGATGCGTCTTTGCTGTGAACATGCATGGCAATGTTTCCTTGTCTCTAAAGGATGAACATGATTACAGTAAAGATGGAAGATGGGTAGAGTGCAATACCCACTGGCAAGACAATGCCACAGACATCTGATTAAGCCATCATTTGGCACTTCAAACTCCCCACTACAGGCAGGAAGATTACTGTAATTCTGAACAGGTCTGAAGAGCCTCCTTTCCAAGTAATGCCAAGGCCCACATGCTTTTTATGGACAAAAACATGGACTCTACTGCATGACCTGACCGTATGCCTTCTTTCTCCCCCAGGGCTTTCAAATAGATACAAGGGAACTTTACTACATAAGAACCACAAAATGCATCCATAAAAAATCTACAGACAAAAAAGAATGCCCATATTTTAATACTCATATAAATACATAAATAGGTAGATTATTTATATGAAAATAAGAACGGTGTGATCTATTTGTTCAGGCCCTTCCTCTGCCTCCTGCAAGACCTCAAACTCCACTCCTGTCCTCATTAGAAGTTGCCCATTATTTAGTGAGTGAATACCAGAAGATATAATTTCCAGTTCTGGCAGATATCCTCGCACCAAATCGCAGGTTTTCCAAGTTGTTCAACTGGGTTTAGGGAATAACATGCGGACCCTGGAATACTGTGTCCCTTTGTGTTTGAAATTCCAGCTTCCATGCCAAGCAATGGGACATTTTCTGCTGCCATTTACTACCTCCTTTGAGCAAGTGGTAAATGCAGAGGGTGGGATTCCTGAGGGTCGAGACCTTTGGGTGTTGAGCAGGGGAGATGGCTACGGCAAAGCACACAATGTTGGAGAAGCACTGTCTGCTTCCCTTATGGTGCTTCTGGGGCCCCACACTAGGCCTGGGCAGAGTTCCGGGAACCCTGCAAAGTAACCCCCAAAATCTGCTGTGCTACGCGGAGTTCCACAAGGAGCGGATAGCGCGGAGTGTGGAAAACTCCGCAAACGCAGCAGACTACACCACCCAGGCCTAACAATGACTTGGCTGCGCGTCTGCCCATGGCCTCTGCCTGCGGTTTCACAAGGAGTGGATCGAAACGTACTGAAACCGAGTTTGGTCTTTCTGATTTGTGCCCTGGACTGGAGTTTGTGGATGTGGTAAACTTGGATCTGGAAACGCTGCACAACAAAAAATCACCTGCGTTTTGATACTGCTCCCAGTGACACTTGATGAGAACCACAACTTACAGCCTTTTATTACTCGTGTGCTATAATTATTTGCACCTTTCTGTCTTCTACATTTTTATGTGTTGGACGAGGGTGGCATTTGTGCGACCAAGTACAAATGTTTTGTGAATGATATAAAGAAGTGCCAGCATGGCGATCATCAGCTACATGCGTCACATTTTGCACTTACATTCAAAGAGTGCATCATATCGCTTTACTTACGCACGCAAAGAGGGTGTACTCATTTCATACTTGTGTCTGCAGATGGCGTAGCTCT
This sequence comes from Lissotriton vulgaris, assembly GCF_964263255.1. NCBI lineage: Eukaryota > Metazoa > Chordata > Amphibia > Caudata > Salamandridae > Lissotriton > Lissotriton vulgaris. The sequence continues at coordinate 410,933,069 of NC_141693.1, read as the reverse complement.
CCTGTTATTGACTGTTTGAATGACACATTTAATTAAAAAAAGAATTAGCAGTGACTCACGTGGAGTGCTTTTGCAAGTTAAGTGTCACTTTAAAAAAAATCCTGTATACGTGTCAGAAAGTCCATATTTTAATTTCTTGTATTTATTGGTATAGTTGTATTTTACATAACAAAAGACATGTTTACCATTTTATTGAAAAACTGGATGTTCAATAACAAAATTGTGAAAGTGTTGCTAACCATACGTGAAACCATATTTTTAAAATTTATTTTGCACTCCCATGCTCAACGTATGAGGCAGAAGGAAGCATTCTTCTAGGGTAGGTAATTGCACTCTACAGTAATCATCACAAAGATGTTATTTCTCTCTCTTGATTAATTAGCTTCTTCTCCTTCCAAGTACTCAGATATGTTACATCTACCACATTCCACATACAGGGCCTCATTTATGAGGGTTTGGAGCCGAGCAGTGCCACAAGAATACTTGCGGTGCTGCCCTGCCTCAAAAGAAAAGGGGAGAAATGCACTGTATCGATGACATTTGGCACATTCCTTTTCCTTGTACCCTGCGCTAGCACACAATGGTCTGCTGTGCGCAACGCAGGCACACTTGAGCCATGGTGCAAGGGTGCCTGCACTGTAGAGGTGATTGTTTTTGTGCAGGAAGAGAGACCTTCCTGCACAAAAAAAATCACAAGAGGTGTTTTCCTCCTTCTAAGTGTGCTGCAGAATGCAGAACACACAGAAAGAGGAAAAATAGTGGAGAAATAAAGATAGGGTGGCGTTAGAACCTGACGCATTGCCAGGTTTTCAATTCCTCGCAAATCTGGGAATGCTTCAGATTCCATAGGTGTTGCGTGGGAACACTTACAGCAACACCTACCTCTCCTCCCAGGCGCGCAAACAGGTTGCAGTCGCCCTGGTAGGCTCGAGGCTAGACTATTGCAACTCCCTATACATGGAAGTCAATAAAAGCCTGATACATCGTTTGCAGATTTTGCAGAATGCTGCAGCACGCTTTGTCTTAGATCTTTCGAAAGCCTCCTCCGCCACCTTAGCCAGGAAGGAGCTCCATTGGCTTCCGGTGCAGCACAGAATCGCCTTCAAAACCCTCTGTTTGACCTGCAGAGCACTGAAGGATGGCTCCTCCAGTGCCATTGGTTCTCTTTTACTGTGCTACATCCCCACAAGAAGCCTTCGCTCTGCGGGACTTTGTCAATTGGTTGTTCCCCGTGTCAGACTTGCTAGATGGGGAGCCAGAGCTTTTTCCGTGGTAGCTCCTCAGCTTTGGAACTCCCTCCCCCTTGAAATAAAAACTCTCCCTTCCATCGAATCGTTTAAAAAAGCTCTCAAAACCTACTTCTTCAAGAGGGCCTATTTATGATAGAATAGTACTTAGGAGGGTGCTAGCTTCTGCATTTGACTTAGGCGCCTTGACGCCCATTGGGCTAAGTGTGCGCATTATAAGAACCGCTTCATTCATTCATTCACCTATGGAACACCCCTTTCATGCAGTGTTCTGTGTGAAAGGGGCACATATATTTACGAGGCCATGAAAAGCTACACAAAGTGGCTTTGCGTGGCCTTTTAAATATGCTGCGGCAGTGGCACATTGTGCCACCGGAGCGTCAAAAAAGTGATGCTCCAGTGGCCCAAAAGTGTCACTAGGGCCTCGTAAATGAAGTCCACGGTTTCTAGAAATCTCTTAAAATAGGTCCGTCACCTATGCCGATGGCCAAGTAAATACTTTTGTTTCTGTATGGAAGATTCAACAGGACATGACCGCCAACCATGCCAAAATTCACTTATTTTGATTAACCTTATTAGGTAAGGAGGCTTCTTGGCTGCAGTCACTCCCATTAAGTAAAAGTCTGTAGGTCAAACAGCCATTAGAATGCAGCAGAATCCTTAATGTCCTACTCTTTCCTAAAAAGCAGACTTCCCAGTCACTGTGCTGGATATGAGGGGGAAGGAGAAATGAGCTGTAGACGGGCATTCTTATTTTCATAGGGAACGAGGCCTTTGATAAGATATGCAACTGCATGTAGAGTATCTTCATTGCCTAAGAGTCAAAGGAATAGGCCCTCGACTAGTGTTTTGAAGTTAGTTGGATTTAGGGATGGTTTGAGTAATCTGAGAAGTTGAAAGGAGGCAGTTGTCATCAGTCTGGTGATGTGTAATACCACAGTAATCTTCTGATCGACAATGAAACCAAACTATTTTGCAGTGGGTCTGAGTGTGTGGGTAATGTCCACACACTGAAATCCACACTACGTCTTAGTCATTTTTCAAATGGAGATGGGGATTGTGTTGAGTGTAGAAGGAAAAATTCTGTTATTACTGGGTTTAGTTTTATAGGAAAGAGCTCATCAAATTAATTACATGCAGTGACTTCAGGTTTGTTATAATTGGGTGTCAATGGCATATTATGGCTAATGATCCCTTTACATTATAGTCTTTGGTCAAGTGGTTCCAAGTTGTCATGCCGCTAACCCAGTTGGGTTACCTCATTGTTTTCCGTCTAGACGCCAACAAGGAGTAGAAGTGCTATTGCATTAGTTCTTTGAGTAAAGCATACAATTGAAGGAAAGCCGCGGAAAAGCATTAAAAACCCTAGAACATTTGGGTGTTTTCATCGTCCTCCTAGTGGCAGCCATTTTGGGCATGGTCTTTCTATAAAGACTATGCACACCCTGGGAATAGGTGTAAGTTGTTGAGAACACCCTTAGAAGCAGCATCACAAGAGTGGCGACAGTTTTGAAGCCCCAGCGCTGTTAGAGAGTTATCGGTTTGGAGTCCAGCAGACATCTATATCGTTGAGCTTAATCTTCCTGTGGCCTGAAGGCCCCTTGCTCGTAGCGTCATTGCCAAAGGATGAGCGCGGAGTGTGGAAAACTCCGCAAACACAGCAGACTACACCACCCAGGCCTAACAATGGCATGGCTGCGCGTCTGCCCATCGCCTCTGCCTGCTGTTTCACAAGGAGTGGATCGAAACCTAGTGAAACCGAGTTTGGTCTTTCCGGTTTGTGCCCTGGAGTTTGTGGATGTGGTAAACTTGGATCTGGAAACGCTGCACAACAAAAAATCACCTGCGTTTTGATACTGCTCCCAGTGACACCTGATGATAACTACAACCTACAGCCTTTTATTACTCGTGTGCTATAATTATTTGCACCTTTCTGTCTTCTACATTTTTATGTGTTGGACGAGGGTGGCATTTGTGCGACCAAGTAAAAATGTTTTGTGAATGATATAAAGAAGTGCCAGCATGGCGATCATCAGCTACATGCGTCACATTTTGCACTTACATTCAAAGGGCCTTATTTATGAAGGACTTGCGCCGCCGGTGCGTCACTTTTAACATGGGAAAAAGTGCCGCACCGGCGGCGCAAGTCCTTCATAAATAAGGCCCAAAGAGTGCATCATATCGCTTTACTTACGCACGCAAAGAGGGTGTACTCATTTCATACTTGTGTCTGCAGATGGCGTAGCTCTCCTGTTATTGACTGTTTGAATGACACATTTAATTAAAAAAATGATTTAGCAGTGACTCACGTGGAGTGCTTTTGCAAGTTAAGTGTCACTTTAAAAAAAATCCTGTATATTAAATTTTGTTTATTCATTTTCAGGGAAACACAGTCCATACATTTCGTTAAAAATGGTACATTTCTAGGGTATTTGCAAACTGTATAGTACCGAAATATACATAAGATTATTAATCATTTACCAGGATCAGAATAACAACAACAGGTTACTGTCAGTAATTCCCAACAAGTTCCTAATTAAATGTGTGCATCAGTCACGCTTACGTATGTAGCTGATGTCATTTAAACTGTGAGAACACAATAGAGGGACAGGTTAGCACATCATAATAAATACATATAAGGATAAACAGTGCATGCAAAGTAGCTAGATATGGCAGGTCAATTTGCTTGGTAGCAAATCTTTAACATGTGTATAATCTACAGATCAGTCATCTGCATACAGTCGAGGTAGTCCCCCCATGTTGTCCGAATCCGAACCATACTCAGTGTTTTGACTAACTGAATCGACTATCTCAGTCATCTGTAGTGTAGAGGGTGAGGCTGCCGCTCTGGCCCGTGCCCAGCTCGAGAATGGCTCCCATATATCGCGGGGCCTAGATGCAGTAGGCATCAACTCCCAGTATGTGCCGAGTTGTGTGTGCCCGTATGTAACGTCAGATAGCCAGGCTGCAAATGTCGGTACAACCTTGCGCCCCCATCTATTAGCCACTTGTCGCCTGGCATTAAATAGGAGTAGTGCATGCAGTTTTCGAATTTTGGGGACCGTGTTAGTGATCAGTCCTAGGAGACCAATGTGTGGTGCCGGATCATCCGATCTGCCAACTATCTGGTTGATAGCATCAACAATTTCAGTCCAGTACTTAGTTAGTAATGGGAAGCCCCAAGCCACACGGAGGAACCCGGCATCCTCTTTGCCACACCTCCAACAGTCAGCATCGTCCCTTAGCCCCATACGCCTTAGGCTGATAGGGGTACGATAAAATCTATGTAGGAATTTAAAATGTATCAGACATAATTTGTAATTTGGTGTGAGTTCTAGCAGTTGTTTACAGCAAAAGGACCATTGTATGTCAGTCAATGGTGGATCTAGTTCTGCATTCCAGAGCTGCATGGATGTGGAACGTATGATTGGAGCTTGGTCTTGCATGGTGGTGTATAAGCGGGTGACTCATTTTTTGGGGGAAGCTCGAGTTAATATGTCCTGGAGTGCCAGCAGTACTGGAGGCTCATCTGGGAATCCCTCCCAGAATGCTCGGCAGGAGGACTTCAACTTATGATATGTAAACAGGTCTCGGAACGTTGTGGGCGAGCCTTCTTCTCCAATCTGTGGATCTCTAAATTTCCCCTCGGGGTATATATTAGCAAATGTACGCAATGATGTGTTGGCCAGTGATAGTTCACCTCCACTCACCGCCAAACAGGGTATCATCGGGTTCTGTTTCAGTGCGATGACCGGTGCATATAGTAATGGGAGACGCGCTCGTTGCTGTAATTCCCGCCATACCCATCGCAGTGTGTCAGCCGAATCAATGTCTTTAGTGGGTCTCGGAGTTTTTTGATAGAGCGCCACATTCAAGGGCAGCGGTGTCACCGAGTCCAGCTCAACAGCCACATGTGGCTGATAGGGTGTCGGGTATGCCCAGAAATTCAAAAATTGGGCCTGCGCACATAGGGCATATAAATGCATGTCAGGGGCACCTAACCCTCCTTGCCTCAGCGGTAGGGTCAACAAGGCCCACGAGACTCTGGCCTGAGTGCCAGCCCACACCAAGGATAAAAGATGAGATCGCAGGCACGTAAAGAAGTGTTTCGTAAGTGGGATTGGGATGTTGGTAAATAAATAGAGAAATTTGGGCAGGATGATCATCTTTGCCAGCGCAATTCTACCGGCGATAGAGAGTGGTAATTTTGACCAGATGGCCACCCTACCCACAAGCCAATCCACGGCCCATCCAAAATTTAAGGACCAAATGTTTTGGAGATTGCGGCTAATCCATACTCCCAAGTATTTTACTTTGTCGGCCTCCCACCGCAGTGGGAACTCCGAGTGTACTTCCGGTGTATTGTCTGTTAGGGGGAAAAGTACCGATTTGGTCCAGTTAATGGACACTTTAGATAGGCCTCCAAATTTTACAAATTCTCGTATTAAAGGGTTTAGGTTTTCATCTGGGTTCAGGACGTAGAGGGTGATGTCATTTGCGTAAAGAGAAATTAATAAACTGCGTGAGCTAAATCCGATACCTCTACAAGTGTGGTGTTGACGTATGCGGGCTGCGAGTGGCTCCATCGCTATAGCGAACAATAGAGGAGATAGGGGACATCCCTGTCGAGTACCACGGGAGATCTCAAAGGGGTCTGATATTATACCGTTAACTCTCACTCGTGCTGTTGGCTTGGTGTATAGAAGGCGAATCTGATTAAGGAATAAAGTGCTGAAATCCATACATTGTAATATGCGAAATAGATAGGGCCACTCAAGGGAGTCGAATGCTTTTGTGGCATCCAGGAACACCGCAGCTGTATGGACAGTTGGGTGGAGGTAATGCAATACTGAGAATATGGTTCTCAGGTTATGGGATGTGGAACAACCAGGTATAAATCCCGATTGGTCCGGTAGGGGCACCATGGGGAGTAGAGGCTGCAAACGGTCCGCTATGAGTTTCTCAAATATTTTTACGTCAAAATTGATTAGGGAAAGGGGCCTGTAAGAATCTAGAGATTGGCTGTCTTTGTCTGGTTTTAACAATGTTATAATCAGGGCTTCTCTCATCGATGCGGGGAGGTTCTCTAGTTCTAATGATTCTGCAAATACCTCATGTAACCTAGGTGACAGTTCCTCCACGTACATTTTATAAAATGCTGTGGTGAGACCGTCTGGACCTAGTGCCTTATTTAATGGCAACCCCTTAATTACTTTTGCTATGTCTGCAACTGTCACTGAAAGGTCCATGTATTTACGATGAGCATCAATGAACCATACCAGCGCGTTGGCATCGAGAAAGGCCTCAAGGTGTTCCGGAGTAGTAGTGTGCTTAGCCGTATACAAGTCAGCATAGAAATTTTTGAATTCGTGTAGAATGTCATTTTGACCTACAATTATGTTTCCTGTGGTGTTACGGATTGTGTGTTTGTAGTCAATTTTGATGGTAGTAACAAGCATTCTCGCCAGTGTACGGCTCGGTCTATCCCCCTCTCCATATCGCCGGGCCTCAGCATGTTTGCCCAGGAATTTCAATTCTCATTGTGCCTCTTCTGTATAGTCTAGTAACTTCGCCTTCAGCTTCGCTGCTGTTTCTGGCTTGGGTGTCTCACAGAATTGCTTCTCTAGGTCTTGTATTTGGCCCTCAATCGTGCTGATGGTAGCTCTGATTACTTTTAGGACTCCGGCTTGCCGCGCAATGCATTGACCTCTTATGACCACCTTAAAGGCGTCCCACAAAACTGACTCAGTGGATACATATCCTGAATTAGTATCAAAGTAATCCTTAATGTCTTGTCTGATTTCTTCCTTGAAGGCTTCATCAAGTTGTGCTTGTAGCGGCAGACGCCAGCTAAATGCACGAGTTGGGGCATCAGGTATGTTCAATTCCAATAGGCAGGGGGCATGATCTGACAAGGAGCAGGCCAACCCACCCACACGGGCAGTCCAAGAGGCCACATCTGGGGAGACCAGCCAGAAATCTATTCTTGACCATGCGGCATGGTGACTAGAAATGCATGTACCTACACGCGCATTGGGGTGTCTGACTCTCCAAATGTCTGTTAAGGCCCCTTCCACTAAGATGTCATGCAAGGCTTGGTTAGCGTGCGAATGTAGCGGTCTAGGCTCCCCCTGTCTGTCCATGGAGTCGTCAAGGACAACAGTAAAGTCCCCCCCCCCCCCAGATTATGGTAGCACAGTCCATCCCAGCAATCCGAGCCCAGACATTCCTAAAAAATTCAGGGTCATCCACATTTGGACCATATACAGCTGCAAGAGTCACCAATTTGCCGCATAACATGCCATTCGCAACCACATATGTACCTTCTGGATCAATGTACATGGTACGTTCCCTCTAGTCCATCCCTTTCCGTAACAATATTGCCACCCCTCGTGCATAGTTTGAATATATGGCAGAGTATGTGTGTCCCCATCTAGCATTTTTGAGTTTTATTGAAGGCAAAGAGTTAATGTGTGTTTCCTGTATAAAGAAAACATCTATTTCATGCCTCTGCAGATATGCATGCATCAACCTTGCTTTCCTGCCATCATTTAGACCACGGATGTTCCATGTCAGGATTTTAGTCACTCCCATATGCAATTAACAAACCGATCGTGTCCGTCACCAGTGTGTCCCCCAGGACATTGTAATGCATGACAATTGTAAAAGTAGTGGCATCGTACTGACATTTAACCAAACACCCAATTACACCCACCCACACCAACCCCCAATCAGGTCGTGTCTTAATCCCCCCATAATCATGCAAAGAGTGAAAACTTACAAATAGTGGGAAATTTCCAATGGGGGCGAGGTAACAGAGGCATACTTCCCTGTTTACACAGGGTGGCCAAGCTGACCTTCCCCAGAGTTTACACATTCAATCATAGATAGTGGCGTATAGGCACAGACCGCAAAGGAAAAACCAACATAATGGAAGAAAAGGATAGGAAGACATCCTCAGAACCAATTGCAATTTTTGTTATCCTTTAAACAGCATTATCAGCAACACATTGAGTGAGAGAATGACATTTTAAACAGTTAGAGCAACACAGTTAGCTCTCACGTGTTCCAGGACAGCAGTCAGTCATTATCTCTCAGCCGGTGTACCAGAGGGTCATCTCCGACTCCTTTTCGCTTCGCAGTGGGCCCGCATACATGTTTAGCAAATTTGAGTGCTGATTTTGCGTCCACAAAAAAGAGAGAAGTGCCATCATGAGACACTTTAAGTTTAGCCGGATAGAGAAAAGAGTATGGAATATGCGCTTACAGTAGTAGACGTTTGGCCGGAAGGAATTCCCGGCGTGCAGCCTGCACCGCAGGGGTGAAGTCAGGGTAGAACGATATCTTGTTCCCTTTGTGGGTGATAGGGCCACGTTCTCTGGACAGTCAAAGGATGGTGTCTCTATCCTGGTAGTTCAGAATTTTTGCAAGGATGGGCCTGGGCGTACCTCCAACTGGTGGTTTAGGACCTAGCGCTCTATGCGCTCTTTCTAACGCAAAAACCTGTGACAACTTAGGGTCGAATAGCTCATGTAGCAGATCAGCCACATAGGTCTCCATCTTAGGTGTAACCTGAGATTTTACCAAATCCAATTGCGACGTCAGGGTGTCCAATTTGGTGTCGATACTTTTCAGGCTCGATCTCATTTCCAGCATGAGGGATTTTAAGTCCCCACCCTGATCATCCATCGCTTCACCATTCCCCGATGCACCTTGATCTTGTTCAGGTGTTTCCCCCCTTTTGCGGTTGGGAATGGGATTTTGGACTGCCTGGCGTCCGATCTGCCCATGTTCTACTCTCATTGTGACTCTGCACTCACAGTCAGGGCTCACACAGTGTTCAAGAGCCAAATTAGGTCGTGAGTCAATAGCGCACCTCCTCGCTAGTATAGATTTTCGAAGGTAGCGTTGTGGTCAATCAGAGGACTGAAACATTATCGGACTCCACCCCAGAATAGAGATCGCAGCGTGCAGCAGCCGCCCTCGCGACATGGGTGTTCGCAAATCTCTAACAGCAACGCATGGGCACCATCCGTGTCAAAGGTATCACTACAGAATCCACTTAGTCCCTTACGCGCTGCAGCTATTGGCGCCCATACTCATTCCGGTGAACATATCACCTCAGGGTTCAAGCCCAACTTGATGAGAAGGGCGGCAGCGTCCCGTCTGTGCGCCGCGGCCTCCTCAGCAGACAAAATGGTGGCTTCGTATGGCGTAGTTCAGCAAAAGGCTTCTTGCTAGTGTGCGCAATGTCGGGGAATATTGCGTGAAGCACGTGGGTCTCGTGTTTATGGGATTAGTGCGCTGTTCGCTCCGATATTTCAATTACATTCATGCCGTAGCAAGCTTCTATGCAGCACTTAGCGTTTGCTATGGGCCTTGGCATTGCACGTGAGCACCACCCCTATAGCGCCAATCACATATGTGTGCATTGGGGCACAAAGTCATCTATATCGTTGGGCTTAATCTTCCTGTAGCCTGAAGGTCCCTTGCTCATAGCCTCATTGCCAAAGGACCGGGGGTGAAGACAAAATACTAGTTAGAACTTTTGAAAGTGCAAAGTCAGAAAGGCTAAAAAGGATTAAGGGAGATTCTTATCTTTTAAAAACATGCCTGGTGCTCTCATAATGATTGGACTTCTGCAAAGGTCAAGATAAAAATTTGTAAAGTACAAGTGGTTTGTTTGAAAACAGTAATTGACACAATGAATGAAATAACACTTAAAGATAAGGGGCCATATGTATCAAGGAACCAATTTGCGATTCTGTAATAGCGATTTTTAAGAAATCGCTATTTCAGAATCGCAAAATGGTATGTATCAAGAATTTTTTTTTTTTTAGTGATTTCTTGATATTCCCTAATTGCGAATTCGCAAATTGCGAATTCGCAATTAAGGAATACTTTCCCATTCATTTCTATGGGCCAGGAGGTCCATAGGAAGGAATGGGAATTTTATCTCAATTTGCGAATTCGCAATTTGCTAATCGCAAATTGAGAATAATTTCACGGGTACAGGGGTGTCCAAAGGACACCCTGTTGCACCCATGAAGTAAGCATAGGTCACATGTGGTGCACATACATGCCCTAAGGGCATGTATGTGCGTCACATGGCACTTTGAAAAATGCAAAAATTTGCATTTTTCAAGGAATTCGCAACTTACCACCAACTAGAAGTATTCCTTAAATGCAATCGCAAAATAAGGAATCGCAAATTTAGCGATTCCTTATTTTGCATTGGATTTTCCTTCATACATATCATTTTGCGAATTCCCATTCGCAAAGAATTAAATTCAGCGAATTTCGGCCTTTGCTAATGGGAATTTCAATGATACATATGGCCCATAGTATTGGTTAAAGGAACAACAAAGATTTATTAAAAGAAACGTAACTTGACTCTAAGGTAACAGCTGTGAATAGCGTGAATATCGCTAGCGTGTTTTGGAAAGATGTTTTTTGAGTGGAGAAAAGATATACTCAACAAGCATTGGCAAAGACAATATGTCACGGTAATGGCAGAGCTATTGTCAATGTGAATGTCTTTTAGCCATGTTGTCTAGCAGCACATCTGCTCTTTGGCATAGCTAAAAGACGCTGAAAGCTCAGAATCACATGATGTTGAACTGACACAGAGTCTGAGCACACCCCATGTTGAGTTTATTATACTGCCCCTCCTAACACAAAAAAGCACTATGACGTGGCCTACGCTGGCCGCATCATGGTGCTTTTTTCAGTGACTTTCAGACATTCTGAAGAACAGATGTCCTGCTATACAAGATGGCTAAAAGACTTTTCCATTGATAAGGCCAATAGCTCAGGCATTGCCAGATCTATTGGCTTTACCAATGCTTGTTCAGTGTTGACGGGGACTTGCTGAACAAAAGTGGCAGTGATAGTGGAGAAACAGTTCGGGAGCTTTGAAGTGAAGCAAGAAACAGTTTAACGGCCAGAGCTGCCGACAGGTGAACTGGGGAGCCAGGTTTGGTCGGCTGAACAGTTTGTGATTCTGGGCAAATAACTTACGCTTCCCCTGCGTATGACAATGAATGTGTCATTGTGTAATGTAACTGGTTAGCACCTAAAGTGCTCCAATACCATCATCTGGCATTAGCACTATGGCAAGATGGAAGATGGAACAAGTGATCCAATACCATCGTATCAGGCAAATAACAAGTAAAAATAAAAGCAGCAGTGAAGAGAGAGGTAGTGGGGGATGGGTCAAGCAGGGAAGCAGGAGAGGATGGGAAGATGGCCATGGGGTGGTGGGAGAAGCTGGGAGGAAGCAACAATGAAGGGGCAAAAAATACCTTAATTGAAGCAGGATTAGCAACAGAAATAAATGTGTCATTGTGGAATGTAACTGGTGAGCACTTAAAGCGCACCAATACCATCGGCTTGTGTTCGTGAAATGGCAAGATGGAGGACGGAGGGGGCGCTTCAATGCCATCGGATCATGCAAAAAAAAAATAAAGAGGAGCTATTCATGTTTTAACAACTTTTTATGAAATTCATTCACTTATGTACACGAGCATGCATTTTAGTGGCACTATGGGAAGACTATGGCAAAACAGAGGATGGAACGAGCGCTCCAAAACATCAGATCGTACAAATGACATAAAAAACAAAAGCAGCAGCAGTGAGGGAGGTAGTAGGGATACGGGTCAAGCAGGGAAGCAGGAGGGGATGGGGAGATGTGCAATCAATGACAGGAGAGGGTGGGAGGAAGCAACAATGAAGCGGTAAAAGAATACCTTAATTGAAGCAGGATCTGTGTCAAAAAGAAATATGTCATTGTGGAATGTAACTAGTGGGCACTTGAAGCGCTCCAATACCATTGGCTTGCGTTCCCACTATGGCAAGACAGAGGATGGAGCGAGCACTCCAGTGCCATCGTATCATGCAAAAAAATAAAAGTAAACAGGTGCTGTTCGTATTTTAACAACTTTTTAAGAAGTATATTTGTTTATGTATAAGCATATGCATTTTGTGTATGTGTGCAGTGAAGTTTACCAATGGTAGGGGATGGGCAGCCTGTAAGCTCACAGATAGAACACAACATGTCTCTTTGGTACAGCGCATGCGCTGTCAAGCCGAGACCTAAAAATAATAGATTTTCACAGGGGAAACCTACTGGCTTTGCAAATGTTTGTTGTGTTTAGAAACGGGGAGATTCTGTGAAATATCCATAACCACAAGATATGGAACCGAGGCCAAAGCCAGGGAGATGATATGGCATCCTTTTGGAAGAGGATGTGGAGTAAGGGTCAGAGCTGCAGACTATGGACCTGGGATAGCGGGTTTGAGTTTCAGCATCTGGTTAGCATCCTTGATTTTGGGCAAATCACTTAATCTCACCAGACTTACAAAAATGAATGTGTCCTTGTGTAAAGTAAAACCCTCCAATACCTTCTGGTGGTTTTGGCGCTATATAAAACTGCACACAAAAAAGTAACTGGTGCTTATGTAAAGTGCTCCAATACCTTCGGTGGCATTGTTGCTATATAAGACTGCACAAAACAAATGTGAAAAACAGAGTTGGTGGAGGAGGAGATCTGTGCAACAGAGTTACACTGGGGTGAGCAGCGAGGGGCGGTAGGTGGAAGGGCAGGCAACAGCACATGCGGACAGCCAACGGGAGATTAGGTGATTTGCCTGTAATCACAAAACGTGGAACTGAGGCCAAGGCTAGGGAGGTGATGTAGTGTCCTCTTGGGAGATGATGTGGCGTAGGGACCAGAGCTGCTGACTATGGAGCTGGGAAACCGGGTTTGAGTTTTTGTGTTGGCCTAACATCCTTGACTCTGGGCAAATCACTTAGTCTCCCTATGCCTACAAAAATGGATGTGTCCTTGTGTAAAGTAACTGGTGTTAATGTAAAGTGCTCTAATACCTTCAGGTGGTGTTGATGCTTTATAAAACTGCACAATCACAGTAGCTGGTGCTAATGTAAAGCGCTCTAATACCTTTGAGTGGAGTTGGCGCTATATAAAACTGCATAAAAAAAACAGAAAATATCACAGCGTTAGGCTGGTTTACATTAACGAACATAAGGAAATACATTGCATCGGCAACCACATCAAAAGGACTACTTTTGCCATGGGCACTGAGGGGCAGGCAAACCTTGATGACATCAAGACTCAGCCTGGCTCCTTTGAAAAGAATTCAAATTAAGCAACAATGGCACATGGAAGCGCTTCAACAGGAATGTGGAAAAAATAAGCAAGTGTCCAAACGAACGAAATATAAAGAAATAGATTCCCAACCAATGAAATAAGAAGAAACAAGAAAAAGACAAGAACAGTTCAATAATTTTACACAGGAGCAACGTGGCTATGCAATTGTAAATGCAATTACAGCAGAAAATACAGGTACTTCAGAAGCTCTGATATGCCACGTGAAAAAACATACCTATTCACCTAAGATCTGATTTTCAGCTACAAAACACCATTCCAAACGACAACATATGGTGTATACACGCACACACCTAGTACCCACACATGTACAAAATAAACAGAGACTACACAAATGACAAACAATAGCATCAGTGCACTCTGCCCCACTCAGCATGTCAGCTATACACTAACAGGACATTAAAAGGCAGAAAAGCACAACTCACTAGAACGCAACAGACTACATTGATGGTGTAAAGCAGTGACAGGATCGGGGAGAGGTTTATTTGTGGACAAGGCAAGCACCGGGAGGTGTGAGGGAGCAAGCAGAGACGGTAGGGAGGAGGTGGAGGATACGGAAAGCAGCAATGACGGGGAAAAACAGTAATGGGGGATGGGATGACCTGTGGGTGGGGCAAGCCCTGGGAGGTGCAAAGGAGCAGGCAGTGACAGAAGGGAAGAGGTGGGGGAAAAAAAAGCAGCAACAATCGGAAAAGCAGTGATGGGAAGGGAGTGATCTGTGGATGGGGCATGAGGGCAGGTGTATGAAGACAGAGGAGATGGAGTTGGTAAAAGCAGGAGCACTCTGCATAGTGCTGAAAAAGAAGGAAAAAGTAGGTCGTAAAATGGTTGTAAAATCGGGAGCAATAGATGTTTACAAGTACTTGGGCCATACTCTGGGGGGAAGGGCTAAAAACAAGAAGTGGCGTGCCCATGCATACCTGGGGCAAATAGTGACAAAGAATATGAGACAATGATGGAGCGATCAAATGGGAAGCCTGTGGGTGGGCTGAAGCCCATGGAGACTGGTTAGCAGGTGTTTAGGTAAAAAATAAAGAGAAAATAAATTGCAACAATTTGAAACAATTACCTATGATCACAGTGCAGCTCATGAGTGGGACATTTCAATGTTGTGCATTTTCACTTTTGTACAGGCAGAGCCGAAAGACTGAAGAAGAGAAGCTGTAACTTGAATCCTTCCTTGTGTAGAACCAACTGCAGAGAAGGAAGAGGTCATCTTCAAATCCAGACAGCTCAAGTGCTCATTCACTTTTTTCCTCACCCATCTTATTTTTCAGTGCTATTCCCTTTGTACACTTAGCAAGGAGAAGTGTTTGAGGACAGGTTGTGATGGGAGAACTTGGGGTACAGGTTAGTGGATACCTGAGTTCGCGACACATGTATTCAATGAAGAAAAAGGGAGGGAAGATGGATAAATGAGATACTTTTCATTTTTGGCTGATGAATGGGTAATTTGAACAAATCCAAGTTAATAAATTAAGTTGGATCAAGTCTAGTCCGCATTCTTCTATCTTGATTCTGTGTGGAGGATGGTGACAATGATCTGTTGGTCCTTTGTTTCAAATGCTCCCACCTAGTCAAGCAGCACTACGACCCTCATGATGAGTTGCACAGCACAGGCAGCTCGCATGGAATTCCCCTTTCTCTGGGGTTTCCCATTCACCAGCTACTCTGAGCAGATGGTAAATGTGAGTTGAGATAGGAAGTGAGCAGGTGCTGGGTGATCAAGTGATTATATCAGACATTTGTTCTGGGTGCTAAAATCGCACCTTATGCTCCAGCACCTGCTGAAACGGGATGCGGCAACACCGACCCACATATGATTGGGCAAAGCAGAATTCCACACTGTATTTTCGCTACACCTGACTTGTAATGAAGGTCAATGCGCCATATATCAACCATATCCATTATTTGTAGGATGATGTTCAGTATATGGGGCGCTGCAATATCTGTGCTGCTTTTGAGGTGAAAGCAGTAAAAAAAAAGTAAGAGAGGAGTTGTAATCAGGCTGCTTTGCAGAAGACTTACACTTTTGACCCACTTCAGCACTTTCTTAAACTAGTGTTGAGATTAATGGCCTGTTTGAGGAATTTGCACAAGAAGAAAATGCGATAGTGGAGGTATCTTCATAAAAATGCTTATGCCTCACTGGTTGTAGGTACAAAAGGGGGTGGTGATGGACGGAGCATCTGAATCAATCAAACACTCACACCCAGTCAAAAGATCTGGGTTTAATCCATCACCGTTCTTTAGCCCACTCTGCCACCCCAGTTCACTGGTTGTAGTCACAGCTTATTAAAGATACTTTTATTAGACATGGTTGGTTGCAAGACTGTCCAGAGATTTTAATTTTTGATTTTTGTTTTTGAACTATTAGAGAAGTTATTTAGCTTGGGTAGAAATTGCTGATCCGGGCTGAATTTGTCTGGACGACATTTTTAACAAGCATTTACAATGCAATGGTTTCGCCTTTGAAAAAAGTTTGAGCTATTGGCATTGAAAATGTTAACATTTGTATTTATGATTTAGTTTTGAATACAGATAAATAAATGTTATTGTTATTTACATTGTCATTAGCTTAATCTTTTGCAACTGTGAGACCTATTGTACTCTACGGACAAGCTCAGCAGACAGCAATTAGTACCACACACACACACACCCTGAGCCACACACACCTAGAGCGCCACATACACACACACACACACAGCCACACACACACACACCCAGAGCCACAGCCATACAAAGACACTTATAGCCATAGACACACACTCACACCCAGAGTTACACACACACACACCTAGACAAGCTCAGCAGACAGCAATTAGTACCACACACACACCCAGAGCCACACACACACACACACCTAGAGCACCACATACACACACACACACCCAGCGCCACACACACCCAGAGCCACAGCCATACAAAGACACTTAGAGTTATAGACACACACACCTAGAGCCACACACACACACACCTAGAGCCACACACACACATACACACCTAGAGCTACAGACACACACACCCTGAGCTACAGACACACACAGAGCTACAGACACACACACATAAACCCAGAGCTACACACACACTTATAGCTATACACATACAGAGATCCACATACACACTGAGAGTCACACACACACACTTATAGCTACACACACATACCCAGAGCCACACAAACAGTCAGAGCTACACACACACACCCAGAGTGCCACACACATAGACACCTAGAGCTACAGACACACACACCCAGAGCCACAGACACACACACACGCAGAGCCACAGACACACACCCAGAGGCACACACATACACTCAGAGCCACACACACACAGATCCACATACACACCGAGAGCCACACACACACTCGTAGCCACACACACACAACGAGAGCCACACACACACCCAGAGCTACACACACACTCTCCCAGAGCCACACACACACACACCCAGAGCAACACACACACACAGTCAGAGCCACAGACACACACACCCAGAGCCACAGACACACACACACTCAGAGCCCTAGACACACACACACACTTAGAGCCATAGACACACACACACTCAGAGCTACACACACACACCCAGAGTGCCACACACATAGACACCTAGAGCTACAGACACACACACCCAGAGCCACATTCCCCAACTATAGTAGTGTTTAATAGTAAAGCAAGGAAGATGGGGATCATCTAATTGTTCCAGACAGAATGTAGCGCAAAGCTCCTGGAAGGGGGGCAAGGACTGAACAAGAAGCGAGGGGGAAATGCCAGCAGGGATGACGAGAAGGGGGGGGGATATGCGAGGGGGAAGTACAAGCAAAGGAGCCTGATTTAAGCAGATGAAAAGGGAGGGGAGTGCGGGCAAAGGAGCCATTTGAACAAGCTCTGGCATTGCGTGGAGGGGGGCGGGGGCGAGAGCGCACAGAAACACAGGAATCAGAAGCATGTATATACGTAGGAGGCAGTGGTATGTGAACGTGTACGCATGTATAAGGGCTGACGTGCAAAAATACGAAAGGTGCGCGCAAAAGAGACAGTGGAGAGGGCAAGGGGGGTGTGGGAGGACTTGTTTGCGAAAAAGAGAGGGGGTGAGACAGGGAGGGAGAGAGCAAAACGAGCTTTGGCCTTTTGGCTTTGTCAGGACACACCCATTGATTGCAGTGCCTCTGCTTCTGCCAATACCAGTACTAATCCATTGCAGGGTCTCTGCTTCTGCCAATACCAGTACTAATCCATTGCAGGGTCTCTGCTTCTGCCAATACCAGTACTAATCCATTGCTGTGTCTGTATTGGTGCTGGAGAGCTCAGCAGAGGATGTACGTATAAAACATCCCGGCCATGGCTTTTGCCGTATTTAAGAGCATATGTGTATATCAGTGGCAGGTCCCCCCTCTTGTGCACATGAGTGCTCGGTAGCCATGGGCAGATATCCCTGTGAGGCCCAGCCCGTCTAACACTGGTGATTGGCTCACTGCTCACTGGTGCTTTATAATCTGTAAAGATGGCTATGAAGAGGTCGCTTAGCACTAAGTGATGACCCTGCATTGTGATAGGAACCACCGGGCTCATGTCTTTGCAAATGATAACTTATAATCAGGAAATCAGTGGGTAATGGCCGGATCGAGGGAGCTCTGAGAGAGCCATCTTGAGCAAGGGGCTGATTGTAATCTGCACCGTGCCCCGAGCCATCAAAATTAGCCGTGGGTGTTGGAATCGCAGACACGGTTCACCCCAATCAGCCCAGTCCACACAACTTATGCTGGAGGTCCCAGCATTCTATATGACGCGCACAAAGGCCCGTAGTAGTGTGTAACGCATGGGCTCCTTTTCAAGAGCAGACAATATTAGAATGGCCTAAAAGATGCAGTCTAGTTCCCTGCACAATACTCTGAAATCTTCATTCTGTGCGAGCTGCACTTTTATTTCGGCGGGCACTCTGCCGCCCTGCGCCTCTACAGTGGCAGCCCTGTTTCCAATTAATAAATGGCCCTTGCTTTCTGCATGTAAATTCATCAAGGCGCAGCGTCTTTCTGTTTCTCCCCGAGATTATTTGGCCCCAGAAAAGCTTTCGTTTTTAAGTAGCACAAAACATTTTTGACTTGGAATTGTATTGGCACTTATATTTACCCTACCCCTTGTGAGGACTAAATCACTTTAAAGTGCTATGATTAGAATTGGGTTCCTGGGTGTTCTTTGAAGTGCACGGTCAAAAGGGTGGTGTTTGTAGTTTGTAGTATTCAACATGTTAGGTGAGATTCATAAGTTTATGATGGCATAATAAGAGCATAGTTCACCTAATCACTGCGCATTAGAAAAGTTACAGCTGCACCCGAGGACTCAGATGGCCAAAGAAATTGTGAGTGTACTGTTGATTGCATAGCAGATATTATTGAAGAAAATGAGCGCTCAATTCACTTATTATCTCAGACGAGGGTCAGAGGAGCCTCATGAATGGGATATCTCTCAGCTAGTTAATGAAAGAGGAAGATGGATGGTGTAGTTGTGGGATTTAGTAGAATGTCGCCGACCAGAGACTATATTTTAAAGCATATATGGGCATTAAAAGAAATCCTGTAGATGAAATCTACTTAGTTTTACAGTCCCTGGAGAGGTGACATGTATAGCTGACAGATGCAGAGTTCTTGGCACTCGATCCTTTCCAGGGTTTGTTAAACTCAACCAGGGAAGATGCTACAGGGAGGCTACTTTAACCATCCATCCTTCACCTGGATTAGTGGTTTGGATACCCTTGAAGGATGGATTAAAAATGCAGAAAAGGAAGTATTGAACCGTGCGAAAGGGGCTGGCAGATGCAACACAGGCAGGTGCAGGCTAATGAAAGAGCAGTCCTGAAGGATGCATGAGACCTCAACTACAACGGAGACGAGATGCCACATAGTTCATGGAGGAAGGCAGTTGATCAGGAGGGGAAGTGAATCAAGGACGGGTGCTGGGAGAAATAGACATGTCAGCTGTTTTAGTAACCTGGAAAAGGAAAGGAAAAAACACAATTCAGCAACAATCCATGTAATCAAAAAGGTAGTCAGAAGGGGCAGCCAAACATTTTGTGTGCACACAGTGTTCTGGGAAAACAAAAACAATGCAATTAAATTTCATTTGAGTTCTGAGACTATTCATGCGGTCAATATGATCAGCAGTTGTGGAAAGCTCCAATGATCCAGTAAAACTAGCAGATGAGGTTATTATTGTCCGTGTTCTGAACGACATCATTTTTGACTTGGAATTGTATTGGCACTTATATTTACCATACCCCTTGTGAGAACTAAATCACTTTGAAGTGCTATGATTAGAATTGGGTTCCACCCATATTAGATATGCCTTTTTCTCACGATCACTGGCAAGTACCATTACACTAAACATACTTCCAAATAGACAGAAAATAATAATGGGCGGTTTCACATGTCAAACTGCTTAACCGGCCGATCAGGTTTTAGTGCATGAGATTTACTATGGGTTGGTTTAACGTGCAAGTCATCAGTTGCTGTTTCAGATATGTGTTGAGGTGTCTGTTGTCCAAATCTGTGATTTCTTTGATGAAAGCTGTTCTGTGGCCAAAGCAATGTAGTTCATATGTAAGGTGGCAGTCTGAGAGATGGAAAAAGGGAAATGAACTATGAGGGGGGCAGGAAGAAAAGGACAGTGGGATTCTAGAACATGCATGATGGGAGGAATAGTGGATGACCACAAATCTTTATAAAGTCCAGTGTGTGATTGAGGGGTTGTATGCTATGTCCTAAAAAGACAAGGACCTCAAAGTGCGGGCATGAAAGTAAATATGACCCCAATTTCTGTTCTGAATAGTGAATAACGTGTGTATGTTGCTTTACATCTGCAGTGTAGATGGCTTAACATACTGTGGAGAAAGCATCCAGGAAACGTATTAAAAGAAAGGGGTGAATGGTGATTGTGAGTTGCAAATGAGATTTCTGGGAATGGACGTGCAGGAGTTTTGATAGAATTTTGGGTGCTTATGTGGGTATGAGGATGGGTTTTGTCGAGGGCGGTGTTAACATGACCAGTCTGGAGTCACTCCTACTCCTTGTTCATCATTCTCCAAAGAGGGCTACACCGTATACCACGGGTAATCCAACTAATATTAAATCAGTCAATTTAGAAGCATAGTCAATGGGTCTCTTGAGTGCAGTAAGATGGTTTAAAATGCAAAGGTTGCTTACCTAAAGACGGCAGTGGTACACAACACCACTTTTGTTGCTGAGAATGTTATGATAGCACTGTACTGTATTTCCTCTTGCAGTGTGAAGATCTTCTACTTATGGTCAAATATTGTGCGTTATAGGACACATGAAACATACTTTATGGTGCTGATTTTAATTTCGTGACGGAGCAGGACGTTGCTTTATTTTGGTCGCTGCTCTTCATCTGTGGAATTACTACTTTTTAATCTCAATGCTTCTGGCAATGCTGTTGATGACTGTATGGTGTTTGTTACAGTACTGAGGGAAAAGTACTGTGCACAAATAGTTCTGCACAAATCATTTAGATAGCACATTCTTTTGGCGTTTTCTATAAAAAGTGGTTTTATTAAGTTCACTACCCACACAGAAAAGGTAGAGCTAGGTCAGCAGGACAGCTTTCTTCATCTACAAATCAGGTACAGCATGGGAAGCAGACCGCATGGACTAACCACACTGATGGGGTAAAAATAGGAAGGTCAGCAACTATCTCAGATAGCGTCGCACGGCAGGTGCTGGAGCCCCAAGGAGCTATACACGCATGTTTACAGTGCAGCTCATTGGGTGAAGCGCCTGTGGCCGAGAGCTGCAGGCCTCTTAAGCCGAGGCAACACGCTCACCAGTCTGACAGCGTCGGACGGCAAGCGCTAGAAGCCCAAGGAGCTATACACACATGTTTACAGCTAACCATGCAGCTCAGTGGGTCACGCACATATGGCCGAGAACGGCAGCCCAGCTGCAGGTCGCAGGCATGACTGCTAGTGCCTAGCTTCATTCTCTTACTGCAGTGACGGAGCTGGAAAGAAAACTTGTGCGGGTTACGAGGCTGTGTTTAACAAGCACCACCTGTAAAAGGAAAGAAGCCGCTGTTCTAATGAATCTGAGCTGCGGCCTCCCCTCTAGGCAGACCCGCCCAGCGCCTCTCTCTCGGTCCAGCTGCCGTGATATGGGGTTGAATGCGGGGCCTGCAAGTTATAAGTTCCTGTGAGAAGGAATCGCATCGTTTCTAGGCACTTCATACAGACCCCTGGAGTATCCCTGTGCTAGATTTCGTTGCTACTTGTTACAGGGTTGTGTAAATTATGCGGCAAGAAAATGCAAATTATGCGGCATAATGTGACACGTTTTGTAATAGTATGTTTTCATTATTTTGTCAATTTCACGCTTAACAGTGTCTGGTCAATGGTTAATAATAATTAATTAATAATTAAGTGTTGTTGTGGCTTCTCTAAATTAACCAGACCGCGGCGCCTTGGGGCAGAGTGTCACATGCGCCGGTGTCCACAATTAAGAAACCACCGGCTCAAATTAAGCAATGCTATCGCTCTCGACATTGAGTACACCGTCTACCAAACTCCAATTCAACCCCGGATGAAAAGTGCACCCCGCAATGACCTTGGGGAACAGGGGTCACTTTTATATCTTCTACTGAATAAAAAGGAAGCATATAAGAAATGACATTTGTTTTTGGGCACTCCGTAAGACACAAGCCTTTGAAGACCTGTGCGTAGACTGGGGTGCGTCAAGAACAGATGTGAGGCACTAATGCGATGCTGGGGAGAACGGAGCACACCCGCCCTCATCCTAAACGTTTCAAAGGGATGGGCCTTGACAGAGTCCCCATCACAAAGGCTGCAGAGGTCTCACTGTTCGCACTACAAGTGCAAAGGTCACTGGTGACAAGGGGGCCAGGTGCTCGCCACGTGTGGGGGCTTCCAGGACTAGGGTGAGCTGCTGGGCACCGGAGAGGTGGGACTTTTCCACCTTCAAAGAATCCTGTAAGAGCGCAGGTAGAAAGGGGGGGTCATGTTTGAATGAATTCTTGGGGTGTTTTTTAATGGCTGTATGCCACATTTGAATTACTTGAGAGAGCTGCAGCCGAGTCTGGGGGTTGAGTGAATGGAAAGGCACTACACACGCACCACCACCATTATTATATTTGAGCGCCTACGCATTGTTTAAATACTGACTTTAATCAAGGACAGGCTTTTAGCACTAGGGGCACGATTATACTCTCGAGTTCCTATGCTGTAACTTAGAGACTTTGAGTAATCTTGAAAATTTCCTGTTTACTGATTATCGGCAATCTCCACTTAAATGCTGGACTAAGATACAACTGGGCTGAGGATGGCTAACAGCAGGCATTGAAGTGGAGATTGCTGATAATCAGTAAAACAACAAGAGAACACTATGCATGAAACTAACTACGGTGCTTTATGGAAACAGACTGCCAGGGGCTCGAGGTTTCAGTGAACACACATCAAGTCTGGTCCCGGGCCGTGCTGTGATTGGCTGACGTCACGGGGGTGTCCCGAGCCGGCAGCCAATCACAGCGCGGCCCGGGAAATGACGTCACTGGGGTGTCCCGGGCCTGCAGCCAATCACAGCGCGGCCCGGGACACACGGCAACAAGGGGCGAGGCTTAAAAAAAGACCCAGAAACGCCCCCAAATCACGTTTTCTCTGGAAAACGTGATTGACGGCCAATCTCTTCCAATGGCTAGCCTCCATTTATGGAGCTAGCCAATGGAAGAAGGGGCGGTTTCAAGTCCCCAATATAGAGATAACATTAGATTTCGCCTGGGCGGAGCAACTGCTACGCAGTTGCAACGCCAGGACGAAACCTAAAAATGGTGACTGTTTTGCAGGGATGATGCAATATTTCAAAAACCATGAGACTTATATACCTAATTTTGGTGTCAAAACATAGGTCTTGGAGGTCAAGTAGTCTTATAGAGACAGAAAATAATTCATCAGAGCAACCCTTCCGCCATTTTCCAAAATGACGGCTAAAGAGAGAGGAAAAAGAGACATATACAGAAAAGAAACAAATAATAATGGTTTATTATCCTTTTAGATATACACCTTTTATGTATACACCAAACAATGTTTATGATCTGAATAAGAAAATAAATTATGTTTATCACTCCTGTTTTAGACTCATAGTGCACTTTATTTTTTGGTTTCACCAATCGTTCATGGTACATTTGCAGAATTTTGAACATTTGAGAGGAGCGTAGCGACAGGAACATCTTTTTGTAGTACAGGTTTTACAAGTACATGTACATGTAAGTTCTGTGGTTAGAGGCTTTAGCAATTTCTTATGTTTTAGCTCCCAATCAGTATCTTCCCAACCAAATTCACATGGATCTTTCTCCACATATGCATGACCCAAAAAACTTACACATCTTCTGATCAAGTAGAAGGCTCTTTTAATGTGTATACGCACAGAATATGACACTGATGGAAAGTCTGTTAGCTGGACTGATCTCTTGAACTCACTGTTCCGAAGATCGTCAAATGTGTGCAGTCAGAAATCGTTTTCCACACAGGCACCTGGTATTTTTCTATCTCTTTGAAGTCACAATCATGTTCTGTCTCAGCATATCCCTTAAGAAACTTCACAGGTTCAGCAGTTAAAACTCCAAGCTTTGTTCATAGTGTCATCACATCCTAAGAATATGTACCTCGATAAGAACACTGGGCATCTCTGGGTCAAGTTTCTTGTTCAGAAAATGAAGTTGGATTAAGGGTCTTTTCTTGCCTGTTCCATAACGTATCCATAACTCTGACAATCCTTGACATATGGACATTGCAACAAATCTAAGTAGCACAATAATAAAATCTGTGACATTTAGTATATATCTCTGCAGGCAACAACTCCTCATTGACAATCATTCCACTTGCAAAAATTGGAAATTTTAGTGTTCCCTGTAGAGTCATAAATATTTTGGCAAGCTAACATCTCCAAGTTTATCTTGTTTGATGTTGTTGACCAGCATTTATCAAGATGCACAAGTATAGGTGTCGTATTTTAGATGCAGGCAAGGTCAAGTGTTCCAATTGTAGACATTTGTCTGATGCTCTCACATTCTTTGACAGATAGTTCAAGATAACTGTCTGACAATGTGCTGTTCTTGCGAGGTGCACACTCACTTTGATATCTGTAGAACAGTCCGAATGGCCACTCCAAAGTTTTGCTTAGATGACACTTTGACCATTCACAATTGTGACATATAGTACACAACAACAGCAGTTTTCAATGAGGACACATTTTCAAATTGAAATTCTTAAGGTGAAAGGTTTTTTTTAAGCTCCTGTACGAGTTAGTGCTTCATGGTTTGGTTGCAGAATCTCCACCAAACAATGCGTTTGTTAGAAGAAGATCATGCGACAGAATGTCCTTGATAAATTCACCCCTTTCTTTTGCTAGATCTATCTCTCTATTTGCTTGTGAAAGTTGTTTTTTGTAAACTGTTTTGTAGTGGCTGGTTGGACAAAACTCTTACTGTGGCAATTAAAGCATGGAAGTTTAGCTTTAGTGATTATGTCAAACAGATTTTTCTCTTTCACTAGAAATCTCTCCTACTTCAGGTCACATAGTCACGTATAGTTTCGATCCATGTTGCAGGACATCTAGTAGATGTGTCTTTATATTGTTATCCACATATTGTTTGGTCACAAACTTGTGTAGTCGCACAGGCTCAGTCATTTCAAAGGGGTTTCCTTGCTGTTGCATGAAATGAAGAAGGTGGTCAACATGTTTATTAAAACATTCCCCTCTTTCCCACAAGTTTGTGGTGAGAAACAGTTTCAGGATGGTCCATTCACTTTGAATTTGTCATCTCTTTGAAAATATTTCAAATAGAAAGGACTTCATGGTAAACTAGCTGCCATTGAGCAACATATCTCTATTATGTGTCTGACCAACAATTCCATTGGAGCATTTCTGGGATCTTTGGATCGCCTGTTTTGGTTAAATATCTGGAGCCACAACATTGAACCTTCCCTCTCTGTCTTTCACCACAAAATTTCTTAGGATACATTTTCTGTAGAGGTATGGTTTTTCCACCTCTAGCTACTCCACTCTTTCCAAATACTAGGACCCATATCTCATGTAGTTTATGCAATTGAATTTGCGTAACACAGTAATCAGTGACACCACAGCCTTCACATGCAGCTCCCAATTACCTTCCAGATCAGCATGTTTTCACTAGAGCTATCATGTGTAAAACACTATCCAAGTACTTGCAAAGATAAGATTTTTCTTCACATTCTTTGACAAACTCTACCAACTTGGTTTCCAGGTTTTCTGATTTTGAACTGAGTGTGGTCAACACTGCCTGGCTTTGCATCATGCACCCTGTGCCGTGTTCACTTCTGAGATAAGATAAGCGAAACCTAATTAGTCATTCTTGTTCCAGAAAGCATTCCAACACAATGTTTCTATAGCCTCAGATATGATGAGCATACCTTATAACCAACAGACATAAGGAGTTTCGCTAAAAACTGATTGGACAGTTTTGCTTCCAAAGAGTTCAGCATCAATAAGTGCATTGTCTATGCCAGGTCCACTGAGATAACTTCCAGCAAACCTGAATACAACTTTTGTCATGTGGAAAATGCCCTTCATTGGATAAACATCACCAAATTCTACTGGATTTCTCTCTGCTACAATAAGGAAAACACCTTCAACGCAGCCAAATTGGCAGGATAGGCTTCAAGATGGTGCAGAAAAATGACAAGACAAAGTTCACAAAAGATTACAACTGATGGGTGAAGATGATCAAATATTTTATCATTGTAACAACTAGAGCTACAAGTTGTATACAATGGAAAAAAGCCAGAATTTTGTTTTCTCCAAAGATAGAAGAAACCAGTGAATCACAACAAGAAGTCTTCTGAGCAAGCAACACCAACCAAACCCACCGACTCCGCCTGATCCACTTCAAGTAATTGCACAGGCTGTACCGCACCCCAGTGCTGCTCCATCGGCTTCGGCTTACCCCTGGGGATAACTGTTTGCGTTGCACTGCTCCTGCCGCAGACTTTGCCCACTTGGCGTGGCTCTGCCCTAAGGTTTCCGAGTTCTGGCTGGCTGTGTGCTCCACCATCTCTGACATCACCGGTGCTGCCGTGCAACCTGATCCCCCTGTGCCTTCTAGGCGTTTGTCAAACTTTGCCCTGATGCTTCCCGCCGCCTTATCGCGATGCTATTGGTACTCACCAGACGTAGGGTGGCCATGTGTTGAGGCCGGTGGCCTGCTCCTAAGGTTGAGAGTTGGCTGGAGGATGCCTCCCGGTGCCAGACCCTCCTATCGGAGTTCTGGAACTTAATGTCAGGAGTCCATCTACCGCGCCTGCCTAACGTTTGGACTACAACTCCCATGAGCCCCTACTGCAAAGGGGTATTTCTTGTCTTCTCGCGCTGCAGAACATGCGCGTTATTCTGTGACTTCCTGATTTGCGGTTGGTCTTCTCAGTGAGCGGTTTGCTCTTCTCCGAGTCCCGGAGCTGTTCCTGCGTCTTCTCCTGGCAAGTGCTGCTTCTTAAGCTGGTGAGTTCGGGCGCGGCTGCCCTTTCTACATGAAACGGAGCGCTGTGTGTCGGCCGACCACGCGCTGCCGTTTCCGCCTTCTGGATACTGGCTTGTTTCCGCCTGTGTCAGTGACCCTCCTGCGCGGCTGCGCTTCTGACACAAAGCGGAACATAGTGAGTCGACGGGCCACATGTTACCGTTTATTTTCTGTGGTGGCTACTACATGCTGCTGTGATAAGGACTATTGGCATATTAAAAGACGAAACGCTGTGTGTAACCCGCCATGCGTTACCGTTTATGGACATTTCTAGTTTGCCTTAAGTATGGTATTGAGCCTTCTTACATGGTATATAAGGATGCAATATACTGTGATTTCCAGGAAGAAGACTTTCTCGGAATTGTTCTAGTGACTATATATCTCCAGGTCCGATTAGGAGAGTTATCCAAGCCCTTTTATTTTGTTAGCAAGGACGGTGTCCTTTCTTCCTGGGTTTCGAGTATTGGGCTTGTGCTTCTTGTTTGATTCCTGGTCTGCTGTTGGATTGTTGGTTCCACAATTGGAGGTGTGTTACTCATCTTTCTTGTATACATTCCCCTTAGCGAGAATTGATGAGAGTAGAGATTATAGCAAATGCATTGTTTAATCGTGTTTACATGTTTATGTCTTTCAGAGCCTAACATCAACAGGTTGGTGGCTGAGACCGCATGGCCAGAAGAGAAGAGGATGTCACTGTACTACCAGGGGTTAAGAGAAAGCCTGAAAGATATCATAGCTCAAATAGACCCCCAACCTCTCACTTGCACAGACATGATCAATCTGTCCCTCAGGTTGGATGGGAGGCTTACAGAGAGAGGGGGAGAAAGACGTAAGGGTGAGCGGAGTTATGACAGACTAGAGTACTCTTCACGTAAGAATAGCAACCCCACAGAACCGGGCGGTGAACCCATGGAAATAGGAGCAGTAAGGGCACCTTTATCCAGAGCAGAGAGGGAGAGCCGCAGAGTCCTGGGCCTTTGTATGTACTGTGGGAAGAAGGGACATTACGTTAGGGAATGTCCCGCGAAACCAAGGAACTCAGGGACCTGGGCAAGAAGTGAAAAGGTGGCGGTATCTTCTGTTGTAACCGAAGATTCTAACCCTGGTACAAGGGAGGAGAATAACTGGAAAATCCCTTCTCTTACCGCCTCCTATATTAAGGATCACGAATCCCATATATTGCTTCCTATGACTCTTGAAAGACTGAATCAGATACATCAGGTGATGGTAATGGTGGATTCCGGTGCCACGAGGAATTTTGTGGATAGTGGGTTGCTATCTACATTGAAGTTGCATAGAGTACGTAGGGACCGCCCTGAGGAAGTATGGGCGGTGGATGGAAAACCTCTTACGTCAGGTCTCATAACTGAACAGACAGAACTCCTGTTCCTATCAGTACCAGTGAGCGGGGGTATACATAGAGAAGAGATAAGACTGAACATCATCGAAGCACCACGGTACGAGGTGATTCTGGGGATGCCATGGCTGAGCCATCACAATCCCTCGGTACAATGGAGGGAAAAACATTACAGTTTCTGGATCCAGGATGTCAGGATCATATCATAGCAAGACAAGACACACAAGTGATAGCCTTGTTGAACTCGTATAGCTAGCAACAGCATCCGAACAAGTGGTGGTCCTGCCTCAGTGCTATCAAGCTTATCAAGACGTGTTTAGTGAAGCCATGGCAGAACATCTACCTCCACACAGAGAATACGATTGTCGTATTGACTTGGTGGATGGATCTGTAGTCCCTACATGCAGGGTATCTGCCTTATCTGTGCCTGAAACCAAGTACCTGAAGGAATACTTGGACCACTATGTATACATAGGATTCATCCGACCGTCCCGCTCGCCTTCAGCTTCCTCTTTGTTTTTTATCTCGAAGGTGAATGGTGATCTGAGGGCGTGTGTGGATTAGCGAAGACTAAACAATATTACGATTCGTAATCGGTATCCACTCCCCCTGATTACTGTATTACTGGACCAGGTTCGCACTGCCAAGATTTATACAAGACTCGATCTGCGAGGGGCTTACCATTTGGTTCGCGTAAGGGCAGGGGATGAGTGGAAAACCGCATTCAAGACCCACTATGGCTTGTACGAGTATTTGGTGATGCCTTTTGGGCTATGTAATGCCCCTGCCGCATTTCAGTTTTTTCTGAATGATGTCTTGCGTGAGCTCATTGATGTCTGTGTAGTAGTGTACATCGATGATATCCTGATCTATTCGGACGAGGTACACACACACACTGATCATATCATCCTGGTGCTTCAGAAATTGAGGGAACACAAGCTTTACTGCAAGTTAAGCAAGTGTGAGTTTGGGGTTACATCTGTTGAGTTCCTGGGGGTAATGCTCCACCCTGAAGGGTTACGTATGTCTGACCGTAAGGTACTAGCAGTACAAGAATGGCCTACGCCCAAGAATGTGAAAGAGGTCCAAAGCTTTTTGGGCTTTGCGAACTACTACAGACACTTTATTGTGGGTTTTTCACAGTTGGCAGTGCCTTTGACTCGTATGCTTAGAAAAGAAGTGGGTTTTCAATGGTCCCAGGAAACTGACGCATCCTTTGTGTGTCTGAAGAACGCATTCACCTCTGCTCCGGGTTTGGCACATCCTAAACCAGCGCTTCCCTTCATCGTTGAGGCTGATGCTTCCGATGAGGCTATTGGAGCTATACTGACACAAAGAGACCCAGAGACAGGTCAGTTACACCCAGTGGCCTACCTATCCAAGAAACTCAATCCTGCCGAAAAGAACTATACCATTTCTGAAAAGGAATTGTTAGCCGTAAAAAGGGCTTTTCAGGAATGGAGGCAATACCTATGGGGAGCAGAACACCCCATTACAGTGTACTCAGACCATCGCAATCTTCAGTACATGAAGACAGCTAGACATCTGACCCAACGACAAATGCGATGGATGTTGTTCTTCGCGGATTACAACTTTGTCATAACCTTCCGACCTGGAAGCAAGAACCGGAAAGCAGATGCTCTGTCCAGGCAAGAAGACGGAAACCCTTCATTGACTCCTGTTAAGGAATCCATAGTTGAGCCCTCAAAAGTGATATGTGCCCTCAGTGCTGAAACATTCATAGAGAAAATAAGGAGCACTAAACCACTAGCTCTCTGGGTTTCCTGGGCTGCCAAGGACTACACAAGAAACATCAGACAGGGGTTGCCTTTTGTGAACAATCAGTTGTTTTTGCCCTCCGTTGTCTTACAGAAGGAGGCATTCCAGTGGTGTCATGTGTCTCCATTGGCTGGACATCAGGGTATACTTAAGACAGTGCACCTGTTACAGAGACATTTCTGGTGGCCAACTCTTAGAAAAGATGTCGCCTTGTGGGTGTCTCAATGCGAGGTCTGTGCACGCTCCAAAAACACCAGTGGTAAGAGGAAAGGGAAACTGATGGTCATGCCTACCCCTCGAAAACCTTGGCAAACCCTCAGCCTAGACTTTATAACAGGACTACCATCGGAGCAAGGCAAGACCGCGATTCTGGTAGTTGACAGTTTAACCAAACTAGGCCACTTCATACCTTGTGTCAACCTTCCAACGGCAGGACAAACAGCGCAACTGCTTCTCTCTGAAGTCATCCGTTTGCATGGGGTGCCTGAGGTAATAGTGTTTGACAGAGGTCCTCAGTTTATTGCTCGATTTTGGAAACATTGGTGTTCAGCGTTGCACATCAAGGTGTCTATGTCCACAAGCTTCCATCCTCAAACTGACGGACAGACGGAAAAGCTAAACCAGACCCTCAAGAAATACCTTAGTTGTTTTGCATCTGCCGCTCATGACTCGGGTATCCTTGCTGTGGATGGCAGGATTGGCATACAACAATGCTTGGCACTGTTCGACAGGGGTGTCTCCTTTCTATGCAACCTATGGGATTGATGCCAACATTCTTCCAGTGTCCATCCCTGACAGTGTGTCAGAACAGCCCTCTGTGTATAGCAGGATGAGAAGGCTGCATGCCGTTCATAAGCAACTCACCAAACATTTGACTAAAGCCAAGACTGAGTATAAGCGGTTGGCGGATAAACATCGTTGTTCAGGTCCCGACTATCAGGTGGGAGACAGAGTATGGCTTTCTACTAAGAACATCCGGTTTAAGCTGCGGAGCATATTCCACCCTCCCTACATCGGGCCATATGTGATAACCAAGAAGTTGAACGCTGTAGCTTACAGGTTGTAGTTGCCTGTTAGGCTTCGTATACACCCTGTTTTTCATGTTAGCCTTCTGAAGCCTGCTTTGTCATCCATACGTAGGGCTGCCCCTCCAGTCATCGTCGATGGTGGTGAGGAGTATGAGGTGAAGTGCATACGTGATTCCAAGTGAAAGCGGGGTGTCTTGTGGTATCTGGTGGCATGGAAGGGGTATTCGGCGGAGGATGATTCGTGGGAACCCTGTGGCAACGTGCATGCTCCTGCGGCTGTGCGGCGCTTTCATGCAAGGTATCCTGCCAAGCCCGGTCCTAGGAGGCGCTGAGAAGGGGGACCTACTCTCAGGAGTCCATCTACCGCGCCTGCCTAACGTTGGACTACAACTCCCTTGAGCCCCTACTGCAAAGGGGTATTTCTTGTCTTCTCGCGCTGCAGAGCATGCGCGTTATTCTGTGACTTCCTGATTTGCGGTTGGTCCTCTCAGTGAGCGGTTTGCTCTTCTCTGAGTCCCGGAGCTGTTCCTGCGTCTTCTCCTGGCAAGTGCTGCTTTATCAAGCTGGTGATTTCGGGCACGGCTGCCCTTTCTACATGAAACGGAGCGCTGTGTGTCGGTCGATCACGCGCTGCCATTTCCGCATTCTGGATACTGGCTTGTTTCCTCCTGTGTCAGTGACCCTCCTGCGCGGCTGCGCTTCTGACACAAAGCAGAACGTAGTGAGTCGACGGGCCACACGTTACCGTTTATTTTCTGCTTTATCTGTGTATTTTGATGTTATTGCAGAGCATAGTGGTGGCTACTACATGCTGTTGTGATAAGGACTATTGGTATATTAAAAGACAGAATGCTGTGTGTAACCCGCCCCGCGTTACCGTTTATGGACATTTCTAGTTTGCCTTAAGTATGGTAATGAGCCTTCTTACATGGTATATGAGGATGCAATATACTGTGATTTCCAGGAAGAAGACTTTCTCTGAATTGTTCTAGTGACTATATATCTCCAGGTCCGATTAGGAGAGTTATCCAAGCCCTTTTATTTTGTTAGCAAGGACGGTGTCCTTTCTTCCTGGGTTTTGAGTATTGGGCTTGTGCTTCTTGTTTGATTCCTGGTCTGCTGTTGGATTGTTGGTTCAACAATTGGAAGTGTGTTACTCATCTTTTTTGTATACATTCCCCTTAGCGAGAATTGATGAGAGTAGAGATTATAGCAAATGCATTGTTTAATCGTGTTTATATGTTTATGTCTTTCAGAGTCTAACATCCCAGCAGTCCCTTCCCCTTCCCTGTTTTTTCACTCGCCTAATGGTTCGAATTCCCTGTATACATAAGTCAGGGAGTTGGTAACATTGGGAGGTGGACCCCTTTGAGCTACAACCGGATCCTGTGGAGCGTATTCCTGACACTTAATGCCTGCCAGATCCCGCCTGGTTGACATTTGGTCCCCTTTGTTACCTATCTCCTCGACCCGTTCCCACCCCAGCGGTGCGTCCTCTCCCGCGCTCCCCGAAAGGCCCTGGGTCCGCGGCAGCCCCCGGTGCTGGTCAGTAACGGCCCCCCCCCTCGCTATTTCCCATTAGCTCCCCTGCTGCTTCAGAATCCCCACTACTAATGCTCTTTCATGTGTGCCTCCTCCTCTGGGGGTCGAGACCCAGGTACTGTGGAGCTGTGTTCTCAACATTCCTGATTTGCTATGTTGCTGTGATTATAACCTGATTGCAATTTAATACCTGACTTGTAATGTATCTTGCTGCTGTGTGCGATAGTACTGCACAGTGAATTGTGTCTGTTATGTCTTTATTCCTCAATAAAGGTTTTTGAAAACTTTAAAAAAAAAACGCCAACCAAACCCAGTAATCAGTAACACCACAGCCTTCTCATGCAGCTCCCAATTACCTTCCAGATCAGCATGTACCAAGTTTTAACCTAGAGCTATCTTGTGTAAAACACTTACCCAGTACTTGCAAAATTCAGATTTTTCTTCACATTCTTTGCAAACTCTACAAACTTGGTTTTCAGGTTTTCTGATTTTGAACAGGGTGCATAACTGAGCCAAACCAGCATGTCATCTACTCACAAAATCTTCTATCCTCAGAGCAAACTCCACACCAGTAGTTATTCTGAAGACAGTGAGATCCAGCACAGGCCGGTGGGAGTTTGCTGCGGAGGGGTCAGAAGCCGTAGCCTCTGCTGACCTGACAGACAGCTTTAAATGACCCACTGACAACCTGGGGAAAGGAAACTGTGACCAGAACATAAATCCTACATCCCCCTCAGCCCTGCGCACAGTTAAGTACAGGCCTCTTGATACACCTCCGTAAAAAAATTGTTGTCAACAGAATTTCATTTTTGATTTGTATTTTTGTATAATTAGGAAAGTAATTTAGATTTGGCAGACATTGCTAAGAATTTTTTTGTACAATATTTTTAAAAATGGCTGATGTGTTGCAGTGATGACGTAATATTTCAGGAACCATGAGACATATGTACTTCATTTTGGTGTCACAACATGTTTTGGGGGTCAAGTAGTCCTATAGAGAGAGACAATAAATCCTCAAAGCAACCCTTCTGCCATTTTCCAAAATGGCAGATCTATAATGATGTGTTTTAGCCATCATATTGGTAATTTTTTAAAATATTGCTTTTGTTTCACGTTTTCTGTTCAATTCAAATTTGTAAACACGAGCAAAGCAGGTGGTAGCATTGGATCTTTATCTCCTGACAGAGTTTTGCTAACTACAAAATCTGAGGACTCCTTCAACAGAGAAAATGTGTCATATGGCAAACTAATCTAAAAGAAAACCTAACATCTGTGGCTGGATTGAAGGTTTACAGGGGGTCATTGAAAGCTGTCTGTCAGGTCAGCAGAGGCTATGGCTTCTGACCCCTCAGCAGTAAACTCCCACCGGCCTGTGCGGGATCTCGCTGTCTTCAGAATAACCACTGGTGTGGAGTTTGCTCTGAGGAAATAACATTTTGTGAGTAGGTGACATGCTGGTTTGGCTCCGTTATGCACACACGTTTTTTTTTCATTTTTCAAAGTCTTATAACATGTTTGTACCCTGTACATCAGGATCATTGTTTGATTGCTTTGCCCTTTCATAGGGTGAGGTGAACATCACTATGACCTATCAACCCAGCGGCAGGTGAGTTGGAGTGTCAGGGTTTCCCCAGGCAAAGGCAGCTGGAGCTTTGCTGCTAGAAGGCTTGAAGTTTCCCCACATCTAAATGATACAGGTGGCTGTAAGCAACGCAGGGAAGATGAACTGTCAAACTCAAAATGTTCTACTTGGCCTGGAGAAACCATGAACACCACTGCCATAGTTGACTCTCAAGATGACAATTGAGGCAATCAATCAATCTGGTGAGGTAGCAGTTGTGGTGACAAGTTCATGTTTATGAGACAAAAGTTTGAATATGCATACTAGGTCATTCCAACCATATCTTGGATGGAGCCACATACAGACATTTCCCTCAACCGGCAGGTGGTTGTGTGCAGAAATCTGTCATCCTCCTTTCCCTGTTATTCCGATCTACAAATATTTTCAATAAAATATATTCGAGCTGAGCCCTCCAGCGAGTTCCTGAAAATTCCAATTTATGGAAACCACTTTACTCTACTTTTTAGTTTTTTGGGTGGGGTCTCCCTCTTAAGTGAAGACACTGTAGCCAAAAATCAGGGTTATGAATAAAAGATAATTTCTAATCTTCATGTATATCCATTAAATTGTCAGAATTCATTAGACTTAGCTGACTCTTTCCCAAAGTCTGTCAGTGTCAGGTATGAGTGTTAAGCAGAGAAAGATCCCTGGAGGTAAGTACTACTCATCATTCACTCTACACACCTTCACACCACTGGTTATGCATTGTCTAACATGGGAGTAAAAAGCTATTCAATATTGCTTAGTAATGGTAATAGGTTTGTGTTCACAATTGAGAAACCTACACTTGAACTTTTACATACACTAAACACAAGTATAGTCCTACAACTGGAAAATAGTATTTATAAAAAAAAACATATTTTTTAATAAAAGGAGTTTAACTCTCCACTATTATATTAAAATTTAACAATACAAACACAAGTGCAAAATAAAACAATGAATAAAAAAAAATCACAATTTATACAATTCACAATCCTTTGTATCACACAGGAGTGCGAAAAAACACATACATGAATATGTAGACCCTAGACACAACAAAATGACAATAGTCTGTTTAAAAAATCAAAGTGATCCAATAGCAATACATGATCTGTTTGGGACTATATTGTAAGAAGTATCTTTCTTATCTAATATTCCTTTGTTTGTTGGATTCTCATTAAGCAAAGGCGTCGACGTGTTTTGGTGGAATAATTGGATTAATGTGCAACAACCATCTTCTTCAGGACAAATACCAATACAGGGTCACTTTTCTTCATAATAGTTAAAAATGTATCATAAAAAGATATAATCGTGGCGTTCATAGGATTGAAAGATATTCGAGCTGAGCCCTCCAGCGAGTTCCTGAAAATTCCAATTTATGGAAAACACTTTACTCTGCTCCCTTTTTAGTTTTTTGGGATGGGGTCTCCCTCTTAAGTGAATACACTGTAGCAAAAAATCAGGGTTATGAATAAAAGATAATTTCTAATCTTCATTTATGTCCATTAAATTGTCAGAATTAATTAGACTTAGCTGACTCTTTCCCAAAGTCTGGCAGTGTCAGGTATGAGTGTTAAGCGGAGAAAGATCCCTGGAGTTAACTACTACTCATCATTCACTCTACACACCTTCACACCACTGGTTATGCATTGTCTAACATGGGAGTAAAAGGCTATTCAATATTGCTTATTAATGGTAATAGGTTTGTGTTCGCAATTGAGAAACCTACACTTGAACTTTGACATACACTAAACACAAGTATAGTCCCACAACTGGAAAATAGTATTTATAAAAAAAAATCTTTTTTATTAAAAGGAGTTTAACTCTCCACTATTATATTAAAATTTAACAATACAAACACAATGAGTACAAAATAAAACAATGAATAAAAAAAATTCACAATTTATACAATTCACAATCCTTTGTATCACACAGGAGTGCGAAAAAACACATACATGAATACGTAGACCCTAGACACAACAAAATAACAATAGTCTGTTTAAAAAATCCAAGTGATCCAATAAAAATACATGATCTGTTTGGGACCATATTGTAAGAAGTATCTTTCTTATCTAATATCCCTTTGTTTGTTTGATTCTCATTAAGCAACGGTCTTCATAATAATTAAAAATGTATCATAAAAAGATATAGGTCATGGCGTTCATAGGTTTGAAAGATACTTCTATCCAAAGGTCCTTTGTCGATATTGGGCCACCAAACACGTTAATCACGACTATTCTTCTTCTTCTTATATGGTCATCTGCTCCTTTTTCAATTTTCTCCGGTACCCAGGATCGTTCCCATTACAACAGTGCAGTTATGGCAACTTATAATATGTATAATTGTAGTGGGTGAGATTTCACCATACGTTAGGAGTAATATCCTACCCATGTTGTATTTTCGTACACTTTTGGATGTGTCTATCGCTATAATTAGGAGCACCGCGACCTCGATGTCGTAGCGTGTATCCTCAAGTTTGAACAAAACACGCGGATACACGCTACGACATCAGTGTTCCTAATTATAGCGATAGACACATCCAAGAGTCTACGGAAAATACAACGTGAGAAGGATATTACTCCCAATGGATGGTGAAATCTCACCCACTACAATTATCTTATTAAAAGTTGCCATAACTGCACTGTTGTAATGGGAACGATCCTGCATACCTGATGCTCAAGAAGTCCATGTGAACAGTTTTGTCAGGTCAAGTAAATACATGTGTGTGTAATACGAAAATTCAGTAAACTTACTCAGTGCTCCCTAAAGGAGTTAATGTATGCTTTTGTCTTATTTCCAGCCTAAGGACAATTCCAATTTTTTATAAACTTTGCTTGTCCCATCGCTTTGACAGTTAAGTTTCATATGCTGAGTTGATATTTTGGAGGCACACACACAATTAAGCAATAATTTCCCGATATGTGGGCATTCTAAATCAATATTAGACATTATGGGCCCGATGTAGGTAGCCCTTTACCGATCGGAATCGGCCGAAAATACCGATTTTCGGCCGTTTCCGATCGGTAAAGGGCTATCGAGATGTAGGGGCACATTTTCGGTAATTTTACCGAATCGTTATCATTACCGAATAGGTAAATTTACCGAATCGGTAATATTTACCGATTCGGTAATGATAACGATTCGGTAAAATTACCGAAAATGCAATGTAGGTAGCCAATGTTCCATCAGCACATGGCTTACAGAATCGGTATTTTACCATGGAATACAAATCCATGGTAAAATACCGATTCCTGTGTACATGCACATCTGTGCATGTACACATGTGCCATGTGACAGACAGACCTGCCCTTAGGGCATGTCTGTGTGCCACATTGCACACATGCCCGTTTTGGGGGTGCTAGAGGGTGTCAAAGTGACACCCCCTGCACCCTTGCCAAAATCGGTATTTACCGATTCGGTAAATACCGATTCGGTATTTGACTTTAATCCTATGGGCTTCAAAGGCCCATAGGATTCAATAGCAAATACCGATTCGGTATTTACCGAATCAGTAAATACCGAATTTGTAAGGAATCGGTAACGATTCCAGATGTTGGGACCTACATCCCATTTACCGATTTTGAAATACCGAATCGGTAAAATTCGGTATTTCAAATTCGGTAAATGGGATTTACCTACATCGGGCCCTATATCTGCAGAATGTTTCACCACTATTGAACTCTGACACGTAAAAGTTTCATTTGAGTGCTGTCCTAGTCCGATCAAGATAATTGATAATTAACCTTTTAGTTCACCCAAGTGTAACTGGAGTTTTTGATAATTCAATTGACAAAAACAAAGAACTTTATCAAAATTTTTATTTCACTGTGGTAAACACTCTTATCATCCATTGCGTGCAATGTACAAAACTCTCTAGGGCATTCTTCAGAAAACCATGTGCTACATTCTATTCTAATCCTAGTTATAGCAGTGTCATTTTGGTGGTTCCACTTCCTTCTCCATGCCAAACAATTCCAAAGAATAGTTCATAAATCGTTCTCCTTCTTTTGAGAGCTGGTTATTTCTTGACGCTTAAAAATTTAACAATTTTTTTAAATAAATTCACATGGAACACGAAAATGAACACCTATTTAAATCTACATTAATCAATTGGATATCATCATATAGTCACAATTAGATGAAAAACTACATACAA
The DNA here is from genome assembly GCF_964263255.1 of Lissotriton vulgaris. NCBI lineage: Eukaryota > Metazoa > Chordata > Amphibia > Caudata > Salamandridae > Lissotriton > Lissotriton vulgaris. Next base: position 410,894,600 of record NC_141693.1, on the reverse strand, counting down.
AAATACTTTTGATATCATATTAAGATTAATATATAAAGATTACATTGAATAAAGAATACCTAGCAAGCATACATTAGTTTTCATTTCTGTAACAAATTGGTAGTAATTTAATATCAATACATTAATTGAATGGAAGTAACTATACAGGAAAAATGTGCATTGCATGATTGAATCATGAAGTTATTAGGTATTCATTTTAAAAAATATATATAGTTATACGACGTTCATTTTTGATTTTCTGAAAATAAGATCATTTATCTGTAAGATGCTACTTCAACGGCTTATTAGTGTTCATTGTGTTAACCATGTTAATTATGATTTCTTAATCCTACCTGCTTATCTTTGGAAGTTTGACTACAAGAAAATGCATCTTTAAAAAACTAAAGAGATAAATAATGCAGGATACTTATAGTGTCATTAGAATAGGCAACATTTCTGGTTCTTTAACTGTACAACAAAAGTTTAGCACCTTGCCTTGCATTGAATGTAATTACAACTCAACCACACATTTCTTTTTGCGAAACACATATAAACTAATATTCTTCTAACACAATACTGCACAGGAATGTCGAATGGAATTCAAGGTTGTTATGAGAAAGTGTAGGACATATAGCCCTCTTTCTTCCAGCTATCCTTATGTCATGAGGACATACCAATGAGTGATCAGTGACCAACTGATACTGTTTGGCATCTACCAACTTGACAAGCAGATACAATATGACATATATGGGAATAGCTACCTTGTCAGATGACTCAGAAATGCAACTGACAACACAACCAACAACTCTAGTTTCTGAAATTAATCAGGCAATCCTTATGATCGAATCAACAGATGAACACCCCTGGATTAAAAGTAAATACCGAATGTCTGTCAACAGCATTATATTCATCAGGCTAGTGAGACAAAGTTGTAACTATATTTTTATTTCATAGCATAATAACAAGATTGTTTTATTGGTCAGAATAATCTGCTAAAACTACCCAATAGTGCTAAAAAGTTTCCTACATTGGTCCACAATGTTCTTGAGTTTCAGATCTTCTTTCTGGAATATATTTATCCAGTTTTTTAAATGAGTCTTGTACATCTGTTATACAACAAGGTTAAAAGCATCAAAACACTAATCAAAAAGCGAGTTTAGCTGAATATCTATTGCAGAAGTTGTGAAACACGAAACAGAACGTTTTCCAATTGTTTCTAAATATAAAACCAAAAACCAATATATTCTAATTTTTTTGATTAACCCAAATGTATGACTGACAAAGTGAACGGTATTATATGCATCATGTTGATAAATGCATCTTCCAGTTGTAGTGTAACTTACTCAGCTTGTAGGTGTGCATTTTCTACATGACATAAAATGCAAATCTAGCTATAAAGCAATATTGTAATATAAAGGATGAGAACTTAAGAGCAGGTGATGCAGACAAAGTAAAAGAAGTGGGTGGGGAAACACCATCAGTGAGAAAGGGTTTACCGCTGAGTGGGGATGAGTTCTGGGGTTGGTTTACAGGGAGGGTCAAGGCATTGGGGAGGGTGATGGTAACTTGTTTCTCTATTCAACGATATTAAACTGTTGATATATACCAAGGACAAACAAATGTCAGATTAAATCAGTTTTTTATGTTTAATTTTTGAAAAGTACATTTTTTGTTGTTTTATGATAAAATTGTGAATATTCATTTACGAACAGGGAGAGGAACTGGAAAGAATTTCTTTATAAGCAGAATAAAAGAACACATCTAGAACATACGGAACGTTGGATTTAAATACCCCCCGTTCTCACTTTGAAGAGGTTAAGGTAACTTTAAAAACTAGTGCTGGTTCATTTTGAAGTTGAAGGTTGCCTTAAGGAGGTTTGTGATAGTAAGGACTGTTATCATTTTTTCTGCAGGATTCAATCCTTCAAGGTCCTGAGGAGATTCCCCAGCATTGAGGGGCATCGAAACGCGTCGACCCTTTCTTGTTTTCCAGGCCAATCACACGAATAGACTACTCGTAACTTTCTGTTGATTGTAAAAAATTGTTGATGGCCTGTATTTTTGAAACATATTGTCAAAATTTCGTTAAACTAACTGCATAAATACCCCACCCCTAAAATTAATAATAGACTCCCTGACTCTTGGTGAGGGTATTAAAAAAGGCTCTTGTCCTTCTTTTCTTTCTTCCCTTTTCAAGTTTTCATTTCACTTGCGAGTCTGACACAGTATGTAAGGTTTTCAGTGTGATTGTTGGTTGAATGTTGTGTTCACTGAGGAGTAGATGAGTGATGAGTCTGTATGTTTTGAGCTTTGATGTTTTGATACCATTCACTTTCCACACCCACATCTTTTGTGTGTTCTTTTATTCTGCTTATAAAGAAATTCTTTCCAGTTCCTCTCCCTGTTCGTAATTGAATATTCACAATTTTATCATAAAACAACAAAAAATATACTTTTCAAAAATTAAAAATAAAAAACTGATTTATTCTGACATTTGTTTGTCCTTGGTATATATCAACAGTTTAATATCGTTGAATATAGAAAATAGGCGTACTTATTCGGCAGTATTGGCATCTTGTTTTGTTTACACTTAAAGTGGCGCAGCCTTACTGCGCTTTAGCCAAACCCTTTCGATGTTTAACTTGTTTCTCAGCATTGTTAATTTATAACACTTTCACCTACACTGCTCTTTATTTAGTCTATTATATTACAGTGTTGATGCAGATGTTTCAGGGACACTGCATTCTTCATCAGCACCTTCCAGTACAACTTAAAAAAATATATTATACACTGTTAAGCACTACTGCATTATCTCCTAATTCCTATTGGCATCTCCTTCCTTTAGCTGTAGCCTCATGAACACTGCTTTACAAATGTATTGAGCGACCTCGTCAGTGCCGGTCGCTCCACCCACCGCATGGGCCCTCCAGGAAGTCACCCGGTCCCCTGCTGCCGCCGCCACTTGCACTAGCTGTACCGCTGCCCTGATTGTGTCTCCGCTGTGGTTTGTAGTATTGCCCTGATTGTACTGTTGTACTGTTCTGTTCTGTTGCCCTTTGTGCTCTGCCCCCTGTTATCGCCGTAGTATTGCCCTGATTGTACTATTCTGTTCTGTTGCCCTTTGTGCTCGGCCCCCTGTTATCGCCGTCTGCCCTAGCACTTCTGACCCCGCTGGTCCACCCCGCTCCCTGCCGCTACTCCCCCGCGGCCCCGTTTCCCTCGACCCTCTCCCACCTCCCAGCTGCTCCTCCCTCGCTCCGCCCCCCCCCCACTCTCCATTTATGGTAGAGTCCGCGCGCACGTGCAGCAGGCGTGCCGATTGTGCGCCGAAGGCACGCCAAAGGCAAGCCCGTCTGCGCCCGTCCGCGCCTGGACCGCGCCCAGCGCCAGGACCCCTGGTTCCCGCCGACGCCAGACCACACGAAGAACCTACGACGCCACCACCCTCCGTGCACTCAACACCAGCCGGAACCCCGCCTGCTACCGTGCCACCCCGAAGCGTACCCACGGACCCTTCACCTGCCAAGCCTGCAAATTCACCTGCCTCCAGACCTGCACCACACCCGTCAGGCCTAGCACCAGCAGCAGCCACCTCAAGTGCATCCTGCTCAACACCCACACCGTCCACAAACACGCCATCGAACTCTGGAACCTGCTCGACACGACCTCACCAGATGTCGCCTTCCTCACGGAAACCTGGATGAACGCCTCCTCAGCGCCCGACATCGCCATCCCGGACGGATACAAGATCACCCGGAGGGACCGCGTCAACCAGATAGGAGGAGGTATCGCCTCCTCCTAATAATATTACCAGCGGTGGCCCATCTACCCTCATGACACCCAGTACACTGGGACCCCGAAAAGACTGATATCCTGCATAGTGGTGAGCAAATAAGCCTGAAAGCTGAGGACGCAACAAACATGTGTCCTGAACTCAAGATGGCTCTGACCCTGAAGTGACAAGCCTCGGATGAAGTCGAACTCCAGACCGGCAAATGTGGCGCACTCAGTGACCTGCGACAGGGTGGTTCACCTTCGTTATCCCACTGGGCGAGATGACGTGGTGACTGCTGGAACACAACGGGGGTTCAGAGGGTGGCCCCAGTGGATAGATCAGCGCGGTGAGCCTCCGACACAAGGAGAGGAGGGGAGGCACCCCGCGACCTACACAGAGACCTGTGTGCCCAGATTCCTGTAGGAATGATGTCGACACTGGCAATGAATCCTCGCAACACTCACTGGAGGAGGTTTCCGGGAGCAGAAGGCAGTGAGAAGCTCCTCTGCGGGCCCATCGGACAACCGCGATATCCTGGGCCTTTATTTGCGGCAGAGGAGAGGGAGGGTGGATGACCGAGAGGCCCTACGGCTGTGGAAAACCAGGGCATCACAGAACGAGGTGGGTAGGTGCCGGCTACCTTCCAGGCGATTGGATTCCACCTAAAAAGACACAGTGAGTGAGAAGTGTGGGCGGAGAGCTACGGGGGCTCTGGTATCCCCACAAAAAAATAAGGGGTGCAATGCAGTATGAATAAAATATTTTTTAAAACACATTACATAGGAAGACTGAGGATTCACCAAGGGAAGAGCTGCTGGAATCAATGGTGGCAAGAGGATTGAAGGGCCCCAACAAGTCATTCCGGGGGAGGCCCACCCACACAATAATAAGTGAAGTCTGGCTCAGATCCCAATTACAGGGCAGACGCCAGTCCATAAGGTGACACACTTCCAGAGAGCGACTCTGCCCTGAGATTAAGGAGACTAGGGGGACAATTGACTCCTCATAAGGGATAAAGCACAGACAGATGGGGCAGGGCTGCAGAGAGACCCCGGATTGCCGAGGACTCCATTCTCCCATCTGACTGGAAGGTGAAGAGGATGAGTGAGTGATGAGCCTACCCTACTGGATATTGAGCCTCATCAAGTGGGGGAGGGGACGAGTTCCAGGAGATAAGGGGATCTGAGAGCGTTGTGAAACACTTGGGAAGAGACACATAAGTGAACATGCACTACTACTGCCTACGTGATTTCTTAGAAACTGAAGGGGAGAAAGCTGACCAGCTTGAGGTTCTGGAACACCGATGGGGAAAATGAGCAGAGGGAGGGAGGGGGAGCCCCTGACCCAGACCCAGACAGATTAGGGGGATTGCTCTGCACCGGCCCACTCCAACGCTTTACAAGATGATTCACCTACGTGCAGCAGGCGTGCCGATTGTGCGCCGAAGGCACGCCAAAGGCAAGCCCGTCTGCGCCCGTCCGCGCCTGGACCGCGCCCAGCGCCAGGACCCCTGGTTCCCGCCGACGCCAGACCACACGAAGAACCTACGACGCCACCACCCTCCGTGCACTCAACACCAGCCGGAACCCCGCCTGCTACCGTGCCACCCCGAAGCGTACCCACGGACCCTTCACCTGCCAAGCCTGCAAATTCACCTGCCTCCAGACCTGCACCACACCCGTCAGGCCTAGCACCAGCAGCAGCCACCTCAAGTGCATCCTGCTCAACACCCACACCGTCCACAAACACGCCATCGAACTCTGGAACCTGCTCGACACGACCTCACCAGATGTCGCCTTCCTCACGGAAACCTGGATGAACGCCTCCTCAGCGCCCGACATCGCCATCCCGGACGGATACAAGATCACCCGGAGGGACCGCGTCAACCAGATAGGAGGAGGTATCGCCATCATTCACAAGAACACCATCCACATCACAACCGACGCCAACGACACCCTGACCACCGCTGAACACCTCCACATCAAGATACACACCGACCCCAAGACCACACTCAGAGGCACCCTCATCTACAGACCCCCGGGACCTCGCGCTCAATTCAGCGAAGACATCGCAGACTTCATCAGCCCACATGCCCTCCCATCCACCGACTACATCCTCCTAGGGGACCTCAACCTCCACCTGGAGAACAACAAGGACTGCAACACCAACAACCTGCTGGACAACCTCGCCAACCTCGGACTCAAGCAACTGGTGAACACCCCCACCCACTACGCCGGCCACACGCTTGACCCAGTCTTCTCCTCCAGCAAACACGTCTCCTTCAGCCACTCCACCGGACTCCATTGGACTGACCACAGCTGCGTCCACTTCAGCTTCAGAAGAACCACGACTCACCACCACCCCCAACAGGCCCCTCGCAGAAACTGGAGCAAGATCGCTGCTGACAAGCTCACCACCGCCCTCAACCGAAACTCCCCCGCCAGCTCCACAGATCCCAACGAAGCTGCCAACAACCTCACACAGTGGATCACCAACTGCGCAGACCAACTCGCACCACAGAAGACCCCCCCCCCCAGCAGACCCGGCAGCAAGAAAACTTCATGGTTCACCGAAGAACTTAAGAACTCCAAGAAGACCTGCCGCACCCTCGAGAATGCCTGGCGCACCGACCAGACCACAGACAACATGACTGCCCTCAAGAACGCCACCCGCAATCACCACTAGCTGATCCGGACCACCAAGAAGGCAGCATTCAAAGAACGACTGGACAACAACGCCCACAACAGCAAAGAACTCTTCAGCATCGTCAAAGAGTTCTCCAACCCCAGCGCCGGAAACAACGACATCGCTCCCTCGCAAGACCTCTGCGACTCACTCGCCTCATTCTTCCACCGCAAGATCGCCGAAATACACAACAGCTTCGGCACACCAACCACGCACCCCACCACCGAACCAACGCCCCCCCACCATCACCCTCCGCGCCTGGACCCCAGTCAGCACCGAAGACACCATCAGCTCGATGAACACCATCCACTCCGGATCCCCGACCGACCCGTGCCCCCACCACGTTTTCATCAAGGCCGACTCCGCCATCGCACCCAAACTCAAGGACATCATCAACACCTCCCTCGACATCGCCACCTTCCCGGAGAGCTTGAAGCACACCGAAATCAGCGCCCTCCTGAAAAAACAACAGCTGACCCAACCGACCTCAAGAACTTCCGCCCCATCTCGCTCCTCCCGTTCCCGGCCAAGGTCATCAAGAAGACTGTCAACAGACAGCTCGCAGCCTTCCTCGAGACGAATGAATCCCATGACCACTCACAGTCCTGTTTCCGAGCCAACCACAGCACCGAGACCGCCCTCATCGCAGCCACATATGACATCAGATCCCTGCTCGACAACAGGGAAACAGCGGCCCTCATCCTCCTGGACCTCTCTGCAGCATTCAACACTGTCTGCCACCGCACCCTAGTGCAGCGCCTACGCAACATCGGAATCCAAGAGAAGGCACTGGAATGGATCATCTCGTTCCTCACCGGAAGAACCCAGAGAGTCCGCCTCCCCCCGTTTAGTTCAGAGGCCACCGAAGTCATCTGCGGCGTACCACAAGGATCATCACTCTTCAATATCTACATGAGCCCCCTCGCAGCCATCGCACGCCAACAAAACCTCAACATCATCTCCTACACCGACGACACCCAGCTGATCCTCTCCCTCACCAACGACCCCGCCACCGCAAGAACCAACCTACAAGAAGGGATGAAAGATGTCGCCGAACGGATGAAGAACAGCCGCCTGAAACTGAATTCAGACAAGACGGAAGTCCTCATCCTGGGATCATCGCCCTCCGCCTGGGATGACTCCTGGTGGCCCCCTGCCCTGGGCACCACTCCCAAGCCAACGGATCACGCACGCAACCTGGGCTTCATCCTGGACTCCTCCCTCTCGATGACCAGACAAGTCAACGCCGTGTCCTCATCATGCTTCAACACCCTGCGCATGCTCCGCAAGACCTTCCGATGGATCCCCACCGAACCCAGGAAGACGGTCACCCAGGCACTTGTCACCAGCCGCCTGGACTATGAAAACACCCTCTACGCCAGAACCACAACCAAACTCCAGAAAAGGCTCCAACGCATCCAGAACGCCTCCGCACGACTCGTCCTGGACATCCCCCGACACAGCCGCATCTCCGGCCACCTGAAAGACCTACAGTGGCTCCCCGTCAGCAAGAGGATCACGTTCAGACTCCTCACCCACGCACACAAAGCCCTCCACAACCTGGGGCCCAAGTACCTCAACAACCGACTGACCTTCTACACGCCCAATTGCCAGCTGCGATCAACCAACCTCGCCCTCGCCACCGTTCCACGCATCCGCAGAGCCACCGCCGGAGGAAGATCCTTCTCCTACCTGGCAGCCAAGTCATGGAACTCCCTCCCCACCCACCTTCGGCAAACCCAGGACCACCTCGCCTTCAGGAAGCAGCTCAAGACCTGGCTTTTCGAGCAATGAACGGATCCCCCTCCCCCAGAGCCTTGAGACCCGCCCGGGTGAGTAGCGCGCTATATAAATGCTATGATTGATTGATTGATTGATTGATTGATTGATATTGTGAAGTTGTGACCAGCACAGTCTGAAGCTATGTAAAGTATTTCTTATTCACAGTAACAAAACAATATAAGTCCTGGGTCTCCATGTTAGAAAATTTGGCAAAGGTTACCATCAAAACACCCTCAGTTCTAATCAAGCAGGTCTCCCAATATAATCAAGAAAAACAAATGTGACTAGTGATCAACACAATATTTGATCCAGAAAACAGAATAATGGAGACACAGAGTAAGTTGCAGCAACATATAGGAAGAGGTATCTTTATAGACGTATATTTGTTTATCCAGCATACTTGGGGGCAAAGTTTGGGCAGTATGAGAAAATATAGCACCAAAGCACATTCGCACGGGGGGGTGGCCAGCAGCCGATGGAGTAGGAGTCTTCCTCAAGAGGCTCCTGCTGGCTAATCCCCATTCAGTGCCATCCTGTGAATAATATTACCAGCGGTGGCCCATCTACCCTCATGACACCCAGTACACTGGGACCCCGAAAAGACTGATATCCTGCATAGTGGTGAGCAAATAAGCCTGAAAGCTGAGGACGCAACAAACATGTGTCCTGAACTCAAGATGGCTCTGACCCTGAAGTGACAAGCCTCGGATGAAGTCGAACTCCAGACCGGCAAATGTGGCGCACTCAGTGACCTGCGACAGGGTGGTTCACCTTCGTTATCCCACTGGGCGAGATGACGTGGTGACTGCTGGAACACAACGGGGGTTCAGAGGGTGGCCCCAGTGGATAGATCAGCGCGGTGAGCCTCCGACACAAGGAGAGGAGGGGAGGCACCCCGCGACCTACACAGAGACCTGTGTGCCCAGATTCCTGTAGGAATGATGTCGACACTGGCAATGAATCCTCGCAACACTCACTGGAGGAGGTTTCCGGGAGCAGAAGGCAGTGAGAAGCTCCTCTGCGGGCCCATCGGACAACCGCGATATCCTGGGCCTTTATTTGCGGCAGAGGAGAGGGAGGGTGGATGACCGAGAGGCCCTACGGCTGTGGAAAACCAGGGCATCACAGAACGAGGTGGGTAGGTGCGGGCTACCTGCAAGGCGATTGGATTCCACCTAAAAAGACACAGTGAGTGAGAAGTGTGGGCGGAGAGCTACGGGGGCTCTGGTATCCCCACAAAAAAATAAGGGGTGCAATGCAGTATGAATAAAATATTTTTTAAAACACATTACATAGGAAGACTGAGGATTCACCAAGGGAAGAGCTGCTGGAATCAATGGTGGCAAGAGGATTGAAGGGCCCCAACAAGTCATTCCGGGGGAGGCCCACCCACACAATAATAAGTGAAGTCTGGCTCAGATCCCAATTACAGGGCAGATGCCAGTCCATAAGGTGACACACTTCCAGAGAGCGACTCTGCCCTGAGATTAAGGAGACTAGGGGGACAATTGACTCCTCATAAGGGATAAAGCACAGACAGATGGGGCAGGGCTGCAGAGAGACCCCGGATTGCCGAGGACTCCATTCTCCCATCTGACTGGAAGGTGAAGAGGATGAGTGAGTGATGAGCCTACCCTACTGGATATTGAGCCTCATCAAGTGGGGGAGGGGACGAGTTCCAGGAGATAAGGGGATCTGAGAGCGTTGTGAAACACTTGGGAAGAGACACATAAGTGAACATGCACTACTACTGCCTACGTGATTTCTTAGAAACTGAAGGGGAGAAAGCTGACCAGCTTGAGGTTCTGGAACACCGATGGGGAAAATGAGCAGAGGGAGGGAGGGGGAGCCCCTGACCCAGACCCAGACAGATTAGGGGGATTGCTCTGCACCGGCCCACTCCAACGCTTTACAAGATGATTCACCTATGGTGCCAACGCTCCAAGACAAACTACAGGCCATAACAGCCTCGGGACTGTCTGTGTAGAATAAAATAGATACAATTAGAGAGAACGTGGGACTACTAAAAGCCGACCACTGGTGGCTGGCCGAGAGAGTGACCATAACAGAAGTGGATATCGAGGACTTGAAGCCAGTTATAAATAAGACCAAAGACAGACTGAAAATAGCGGAGGCCCAAGCGAAGATTCTGACAATGAGGGCTGGGACACTGAAAATTGGTTGCGCCGCAACAATGTGCGTCTTACTGGCCTAACAGAGAAAATTGATGAGCGAGACATGGTGGCCTTCCTGGAGAAATGCTTCAGGGAGGATGTGGCAATAGAGGGTCTATCCCCTTACTTTGCACTGGAGAGAGCACATAGAGTGCCTGCGAAGCCCCTTCCTCCTTGAGGACCACCACGCCCTGTGATGGCCTGTTTATTATTCTACAAGGACAGAGACCATATACTTGCACCGGCTTGCAAAAATGAGCCACTGGTGGTGGATAACAGCACGGTCAGACTTTTTTTCCAAATTTTTCCAGAGAAGCCAAAAAACAAACATCATCCTACTTGGCGGTTAAGGAGAAACTGCGGCAGATGGAGTTCCAGTATGCAATGCTCTTCTCGGCCCTACTGAGAGTAGTGGCCTCATCGTGCACTATCTTTCTTAACTCCCCCCAGGAGGCATGGACTGTATTGATCAACAAGCAACCGGACGACCCCCTCAGGAAAAGCGGAAAAAAGGAGCTACTCAATCATGAAGAGGTCGTAGCAAATCCACAGCTGCCCCTTTCAGAGCCGAAAAGCAGCGAGAGCGTGAACAGGTCATGGCAGTGGTGGCATCCTTGAGTGCGCCTGGCTCCAGTGGCGCTTCTTCTCCCGTGAGAGAAGATACAAGGTACTCGGACTATTGCATCAGCACGATGGAAGATTCTAGCCAGGAGTTGGCGATGGTCACTCCTGCTACAGAAGACGAAATAGTTTGACTGTAGTAAAAGCTACAAGTATTAATAATGGCTGGGGAGTAGAGGTGGGAAGGCTCCTATGGAAAATCTTTTGTATTTGAAGGGGGGGGGGGGGGAATACATCCCGACTGGGGTGGAAAATGTATAAACTGAACAATGCACTGGATATGTGAGAGGAGGGTGGGACCACGAGATTGGATCCAATAGATGCAAGGAGGGCCAACTCCACTCTATATGTTCCATAAATGGGCAAGGTTTTTTAATGTTTGGATACAGAAGATTTGCTTGTTTGTCCTGGGGAATGGGAGTTGGGGTTGTTATATATTTATGTTTAAGGGGCTTGCAGATCTCACAGACTAGACACTGATAAAATGGAGCAACACACTACACCCCCACCTGCAAATACAGGAAGTTGAGGGCCGACAAGTTGACTAACGCACATGGCATACCATTTTTTGACCCTTTTCGCTGTGCACTGAGACGACGTGGGAGTCTGCCTGTCCCCTCTGCCTTTGCTGTCAGCTGCTCGCCGCTCCCGCTGCGCGGGAGCCGCTTCGCTTCGTGGGAGGATCCATCTACCCACCAACGCTGTTTGCTCCTACCTGGTTGCTGTGCCTGCCGTGCCTGCTGAGTGAGCGGAACACCTGTGGAGGCTGCAGGGGTAGCGCGGCAGGGACTCACTATCCCAGGAGTCCCTGCTTGACCACGTAACATCCGGTCAGCGCCCCCCTGCGTGCCCCGCCCCCACCGGCAAAACCGGTAAAAGGAAAGTTGGAACGCTTGCCTGTGTGACCCTTTTCGCTGTGCGCTGAGACGACGTGGGAGTCTGCCTGTCCCCTCTGCCTTTGCTGTCAGCTGCTCGCCGCTCCCGCTGCGCGGGAGCCGCTTCGCTTCGTGGGAGGATCCATCTACCCACCAACGCTGTTTGCTCCTGCCTGGTTGCTGTGCCTGCAGTGCCTGCCGAGTGAGCAGAACACCTGTGGAGGCTGCAGGGGTAGCGCGGCAGGGACTCACTATCCCAGGAGTCCCTGCTTGACCACATAACATCCGGTCAGTGCCCCCCTGCGTGCCCCGCCCACCACCGCCCATCCTATAACATCAGAGGAGAGCCCGTCTTGCGGGACGTAAGCGGGACGCCGTCGAAGCCCGGGCAAAGGGCGGGCCGTCTGTGGCCGTCCGGGGCCAGCAGGGGCCGGGACGGGCCACCCCTCTAACAACTCAGGTAAAATAGAGGATAACTGTGCAGGGTTATAGAACATTGTTAATTGTGTTACACGACTTTCATGTCTGCATACTCCCCAATGGCTACCCGTTCAGGTAGATGCTCACGGAGAGGGGGAAACTCAACGCTAGGGACCATGGATAATTTTATTACTCGTGCCGTTTCTGTTGTAGAGAAGGAAATCATCTTAGCAGAACGTAGATTATCACGAGAATATATGGCGCATAAGCGATCCTCTATGGGGTCACTTGCGCAGGCCAAATCTCCATCAAACATTATCCCATTGGAATCGACCACCCCTTTAATCCCTAGCGACCAGCAACCTTGTGTCGTTGATCTGAGATCGGATAGTGACTTTTTTGAAATCATACCTGATCCAGCACCTTTAAACAAAACATCAGGTAATGTTGAAATAAGAAATGGCTCTAATACCACAGTGCCTGCCCCACCGGTTTTGCCTTTAATAACGATACATGACATTCCAACAGAACAAACTCTACAATCACCCTCTCAGAAAATAAGCAGGGTTGCTGTAAAACGGAAAAGATTAGTTACCCCACGCAAAGCCTACAAACTACAGGCCTTAAAAAGAATCCGTAAAAATTACATGAATGGGGGAGCATATTGCAAACCCCTAGATACTGACTCTATGAACAATGGGACAGAACTAAGCGAACCTCCAGAGTGTGACCTACTAAATGTTTCTGTTGGTACTGCCCCGACCATTGATCTAGTAAATAATTCCGAAGAATTACCAGTACTAGACTCGCTGATGGAACGGATCCAATCCCTTATGACAACCTTATTGCAACCAGTAACCAAAAGACTGAAAGGTCTAACGGAGCGCTTGGATAAATTCGAGCAAACGTCCTTGGACAACTTTTTTTCCCTAAAATCACTGGTTAAACTCCACTCTAAGATTGGACATGATACTGCAAGGATGGAAAGGAGCTTAATGACTCCTAAACCAGCGCAACCAGCTCGCCCACTTAGGAATGATAAGGTGGCAGATCTAAGTAGGACTAATTCTGTATTGGGAGGATTAAGAGTGGAGCCTCCCAAAGTGCAATCGCTCAATGGCGGAACACAACTGGCTGCCCCTCCAAAGCCTGCACCACGTAAAGCCAAACAAATAACAAATACTACCACTTCTCAAACCTTGGAGCCTACAAAACCCACGAATGGGATGGGATCTACAGTCTCCACACTAGTTTGTGGCAACAACAACAATGCTCAAACTTCTGACTGTAATACAGAAATTCAAGCGCCAAAGAAGGTTCCAAATGCACACCTTCCACCAGGGTGTCAACCATATGTGGTAGTACTCACTGGAGTTCCCCCATTGAAACCCAACAAAAGGGAGTCCTACGACGAACTAAAAAATAAGACCTTATACTGGCTAAGAGAAAACAGACCCCTACCCTACACTGTTAATTGCCAGGTCATCCAAGTCAGAAGAGTTAGTTGGCTGGGCTCTAGGCCAAAAGATATCGAAGGGGACTGTATTTTGGTCAACTTTAAAGATCCCTCTGTCGCACAACTCGTGTATAGCCAACAACCACGAAGAGGTAACCTAGGAATTGGAACCTGCGACCTTAGTTATTTTTATCCAATGCAATGGAAGCAAGATAGCAGAGTCCCACTACAGCCAGGTCTGATGGATAATAGATACTCATTCTTCGATCCCCCGACTCCTGTTGGCAGAATATACCCACCAAACATGGAAACGGACAAAAATTGGTCATGGTGGGGTCACTGACAAACAAAAGACTATGAACCTAATGGATCGCCTTTCCCTATGGTTAGTGTACACCTGTGGGAATCAAGTATAACATCAAATTCACGTATTGGTGTATTGCCCTCTGTAACAGAGTCAGTTGAATCCACGCGAGCAGGAAATTTGTCCGAAAGAAAACTGGTTGGCCACCAAGGGAGGCACTTAGTTGATCCTTGTATTGTACAGGCCCAAGATATATCACCAACGTCAAACAAAGAATCCTGGGACCAGTTGCGTGGAAAAGAGCTCATTGAGGAACCCAATGAGGGGGAAATATCGAATACAAGCAATATGCACCCAGCCAACCTAGTACAATGCAAGCCTAAATGAGATATAAAAATTATGTCATGGAACATCGCAGGGTTGTCAAGAAACCTTTGTGACAGGAATTGGAGTTCCTTCTTGGAAGAGCATGACATCATACTCCTACAGGAAACATGGACAATCAACATTGTACATAGACTTGGTTATAAAGCATTTCATTGTGGGGCAATTGCATCAGTAAGAGGTAGACCCTCAGGGGGTTTAATAATCTGGATAAGTATATCCTTGGATGTTGTTGTATCGCCCTTGTACCTTGCTTCTAATGATTTGCTTGGGGTTAAGATAGCCACGAAAGATCTGGGCGATGTTTACATGATAAATGTCTATAATAGACCAAACCCACAAAATAAGGAATCAATGGTCATAGAACAACTTAGATCTTATCTGTGTAATTTGGAGCCAGACTCTAAAATAATCATAGGCGGGGATCTAAACTGCCAATTCCAGCCCATAATGGGGCTCGAAAACCTACTAGAAAATGAAGATAGGGCACATGATATCCCTCCCCTAGATAGTGCAAAGCCAGTAAAAAGTACAGTGGCAGCCATGCAGATTAACAAACTAACTGTATCCTATGATTTGAGGGCATGTAATGGGCGACTAGACCCAGATAAGCCAGCTAATAATACATTTAGTAAGGGGTCGTCTAAATCATTGATCGACTTTATGTTGATTTCAACCAACCTTTGGCATTTGCTGTTGGCCTTCAAGGTCGTGAACAGACCGGAGAGTGACCACTTTCCCTTACGATTGGGGTTACTACCGGATCCCTTTTTGATACTCGATAGTGAGACTGAATGTAAGAGGGAGGTGGCTGAGGTTGTTGTCTCTAATAACAGGAAAGCAATAAAATGGCCTCACATCCTAGCAAAAGAAGACACGCTCTTGGGCATCTACAATACCTTCTCAGACATCATCCCTTTATACGATAATCTGAGGTTGGGATCTCATGATGTCCTGAAAATGCATTACCACTTAGTAGAATCATTAACTCCCCTTCTGAGCAAAACTTGTAATAATAAACAAGATAACACAAGGAGGCAATTGGAACTAGAGACACCATGGTATAATAAACAGTGTCGTCTAGCCAAAACTAATCTAATTATTGCCGTGAAAACTAAAGATCAGACGAGGGTTAGAGAATGTAGACAAGAATATAAAAGACTCTTGTGTAATGCAAAAAGGGAATGGGATGACTTAATCTGGGAGGATCTTTTAGATGCCGCTAGGAAGCATGACCAATGCACCTTTTGGAGCTTGATAGCCAAAAACAATAAAACAGGTAGTTCCAATAGGGACTTCTTCCTGGATGAAAAAATCTGGTTTGATCATTTTGTAGATCTATATGATCTGGCTGGGTCACCCCCAGAGTACAATTATTTTGGATCTTTTCCCCAGTGCACTAACACAGCGAAATTTAGTATCGAAGAAACCTTGTGTGCAATAAAAGCAATTAAGGCAGGTAAGGCACCAGGCCCGGACAAATTACCTGGTGACTTATTTACTCACAATATTGAAGTATGGTGCCCCTATATAAACTTTCTGTGTAACTCCATCCTGTTGGGAACCCCAATCCCAGAAACATGGAAAGGGGCAGAAATAGTTACTATTTATAAAAAAGGGGACCGCTACAATCCAGGTAATTACAGACCAATTAGTTTAATTGACATTTTACAAAAAATCTTTGCCAGACATATTTTAAATCGACTTTTAATTTGGATAGAGGAATCCGAAATCCTTTCAAAATACCAAGCAGGATTTAGAACTAAGACAAGCACTGTGGACCAGGTGTATAGGTTTATGTGTATTTGCTGGAAATATATTCAGATAAAGAAGTGTAGTATATATGTAGCATTTGTGGATTTACGCTCAGCGTTTGATCTAGTCCCCCGCTCCCTATTATGGGATACTTTAAGGAAGATGGGTGTCCCGGATGAACTGCTAGTTAATCTTATAAAGCTCCACACTGATAACTTTGCCAAAGTAAGGTGGGGAAGAAATGGCGAACTCACCCAAGCCATACCAGTAAAAAGGGGGGTAAGACAAGGGTGTGTGTTGGCCACAACCCTTTTCTCTTTATTTGTAAATGATATCCCCCCCTACCTGGCGCAATGTAATCATGATTCCCCTAAATTGTGTAATGAGGCAGTCACAGCATTGTTATTTGCGGATGACACCATTTTAATATCCCAAACACCAAAAGGCTTGCAAAATTTAATAAATAAATTTAACAGTTATTGCGAGCTAAAGGGGTTAGAAATTAACTCATCTAAAACCAAGTATATGGCCATTAATCCCCCTAAAACTTTTAAGAGGAATCTGGCCCTAAACAATACTAAACTTGAGTACGTGGATTTTTTTGATTATCTCGGTATCAGGTTGGATAGCAGAATGTCCTGGACAAATCAATTAGAAAAAAGCAGGCTAACACTCAAGCAAAACTCCCTCCCCATTCTAAAAATCCATGGTGGGAGTACTTCAAAAGCTATAACCCCTGCGATTGAAGTGTTTAAAGCCAAAGCGCAATCTGCCGCCCTGTATGGGGCCGAGATTTGGGGGCCTTATACAAAAAATACATTTGATACCGATGAAAATGTGTTCTTTAGACGTCTACTAAGACTGCCAGGAAGAACGCCTTTAGTGCCAGTCTATCTTGACATTAGTCTAAAACGTACAGACCATTTGTGTTGGTTGAGGCCATTGCTCTACTGGGTAAGATTATGGTCTACCCCGGAACTCGCTGACTATAGAGCAGGACTATTGGAAATTAGGGAGCTGGACTCTTTTAACTCAATCAAGTGGCTGAGACATGTATCCCATTGGCTTACAAAAATAGGCCTTTCACACTTCTGGAAAACACCAGCAATGTCAATCACCTCGCTAACCATTTGTAAAGAACAAGTAAAATCTGCCTACTGGAATTATGTGAACATCAATGTATATGAACGTGCTACTGGTTCACTAACGCATAAGTTTTTGCACTTTAAGGACTACCCCACATTTGAACATTTTATGGACGAAATTGAGCCACCCTTGGCTAAAACTGTTTACCTCCAATATAGATATGGGGTTCTACAGATCAATGCAAATACTTGTCGGTGGGGAAGACCAAAAAATGATCCAATCTGTAAATTGTGTGATCTGAAACAAAGAGAAGATGAGGCTCATATCCTCTTCTTCTGCCCGTTATACAAATTACAACGCAAGAAATGGATCATACCTCTTTGTAAAAACTTGGGCACACGTTCGTATAAAGAGGCAGAGCGGTTACTTAGGTCTTCAACCACTAGGTTGATAACATTTGGAGTGAGTAGGTATCTCCATGGTGTCTGCTTGACTAGAAAGAAACTTGGAATGAAAATGTAGAATTAAAAGTGTTTTTATCGCTGGCATTTTTAACTATTTATAATTGTATAAAACCGTTTTTAATATCTGGTCTTGTAAGATAGCTCGATTGTAGGTTTTCTATTAGCATACGAGTAACGAATCACTTAAAGTTACAAACAAATTGTGATGATGGTCCGGGACCCGCACTTATTGCACTTTTGTATATTATGAATGTTTTGATAATTGTAACTAAATTTTTAATCATGATTATGTATGTATGTATCATATGTGTGTGTTGGCTTTATGACAAAGTGTTGAATAAAAGCTTTTACAACAACATGGCATACATTGATGGCTGGTCTCCAATCATATAAGATAATTTCCTGGAACATTAGAGGGATGCATACTATGTCCAAGCAAAATAGATTTTTATCCTAAACGGGGAGTCCATATTGCATAATTACAGGAGTCCCATCTGTCTACAAGGGAGGGAGAGGCTCTTTGGTGTAGATGGGGAGGTCAATTACAACACACATAGTATTCTGCTTTTGCTAGGGGGCTCTTGATCCGGGTTAGAGCCGGAGTCCTGTTTAAGTGTACTGGGGAGATGATAGACCCAGAAGGCCAGTATGTAGTGGCTGGATGGTCAGGAAATAGTGATGTGAGTATGTATTCTTCACCGAGATAACGGGCGCTCTGGCGACCTATCCCCCAGGATCCGTTATCATTGCAGGGCACTTTAATTGTATAGATGATCCCCGGAAGGACCATTTGCATCCACCTCTGAGGGATGTCCCAATAAATAGAGTAGCTAAGGCATTCAAAGACTGGCAGGACAGATGGGACTTAATCAACTCCTGAAGGTTCCTGAATTCGGAGGGCAGGGATTATTCTTTTTACCCGCCGGTGCAAGACCTACATGTTCAGCTCGACACCTTTTTGTCTTACCCCAATATGCATGTCCAGATCCAGACAGTGGAATATTTGGCACACACTCTCTCTGACCACAACCTAACCCTCCTATGCCTGAGGTGGGGAAACCTATGCAAAAGAATACCATCATGGCGCCTCAAGCCCGAGGCACTAGAGGACCAGATGTTCCTTGAGGAGGTCCGAGAGCGCATCATGAACTATTTTACTACAAATGCAAACATGCCTGATTCCCGTCTGACAGAATGGGACACATTTAAGGTGGTGCTTAGGTGCTAATGTATGGCGACCTCTATAGGAATAAGGTGTTCCCTTTAGACTGACTTTGAATCCGCAGACAGGGCGCTGCACATACTAGAGACCAAAGGGCCGGGACATCCAGAGATGGGTCCAGCTCTATTTGACACTAAAGAGCAAGTGGCCAAACAAACGGAGAGGCTGCGTCTATATGATTATAAGCGGCACTTGGAACGTACAAATGCAGAAAAGGATAGAACTGGATCTCTGCTGGCTTTGTGGCCATCCTGGCCGAGAGGCTCCCCGATCTTGGCTGTTAGGGACACAGAAGAGCATATATTGTATAGACAGGAGGACATAAATGGTAGATTCCAGGAGTTTCATACTGCCTTATATAGATCATGGTCAAGACAGGGAGACAACATGATCAGAGAGTACCTGACTGCAATTCCACTTCCCACCATGGATGCTGCGGAGTCAGATACCTTGGGAGCCCCCATAAATATACAGAAAATACGGGCAGCAATGAAGGGATTGGCTAGAGGTAAAACACCCGGAACCGAAGGTATGCCCATAGAGCTTTGCGCAGCATATGTTGAAGACCATTAATATTAATGGGGTAACCCGGTTATGCACAGAACCTGGGGATAGTTACAGTAAGCGAACAGTCTTTCTGCTACATAGTTTATCAAATAACTTTTCTGATTTTATACCCATCGGCGTGGGGTTATCATTTAATGAAAAGAAATCACTTCTCCAACCTCATCAAGTAGATATGAAACAAACCACTACCAAATAATGAATTGTGAATAATACTATATATATATTAAATTATAAAGGCATGACATATAATCACACAAAGTACTAATCACAGGTTATTACACAAGAAAACATAGTGAAATTACAATATATAAATACAAATAAGTATACATGTAAAGCACAATACAAACGGATAAACAAGGTTTTACATATATAACACAATCAATTACAGCAACGTAATTTTTGTACGTGACAACCCTAACTTAAACATAAAAACGTAATCAATAGATCTAAGGTTTGGTAGGGCTATGATGTTTGATTTCAATATGCGTTGACGTTTCAACCCCTTAAAAAAGTGTGAAATTGGTGTATGTTGAAGAGCTGGCCCCTAGATTAGCGGAGTTATATGAGGTGGCCTTGGAGGAGAGCCAACTCCCAAACTCTACTCGGGAAGCACTGATTGTCCCCCTACTTAAGCCTGGTAAGACCCAAACGGGATGTGAAGCGTACAGACCCTTATCAATGTTAAATCTAGATTTTAAAATATTAAGTAAGATATTGGCCACGAGGCTCCAACCATTCATGACTATCCTCATACACCAGGACTGGGCAGGATTTATTAGGGGTGCAATACGGCTCTTAACATCACTTATGACAAGAAGGGACGAAGGGACAGGTGAAGAGGTGGTCTTTGTAGTAGATATGGAAAAGGCCTTTTATAGTCTTGAATAGGAAATTTTACATGGCATCTTAGATAAAATGGGGATGGGAAAGGGCTTTTCTATCTGGGTTCGGATACTCTACACGAGACCAGTGGTGAGAATTAGATAGGGCGGACAATCTCGGAGAGCTGGGCCGTTGAGCGGGGGACTCAAGATGGAAGCCCCCTCTCGCCACTCCAATTTGCCCTTGCTATAGAGCATATGGCTTCCCTAGCCCATACCGGAGGACAATATCAGGGAATGAGATTGGGAAATAATACACACTACATTGCCCTTTATGCAGATGATCTGCTACTCTTCCTTGAGAACATAAAGGAGGATTTGCCAACAGCGAATGATTGATGGGGGAATTTGAAGAGATGTCCGGGTTGAAAATTAATTGGCAGAAATCTAAGTTGTTTCCCTTGATACCCAGCGGGGCCCCCATGGCAGACCAGGGTTCTCTTACATGGGAGCCCCATTGCCTAGAATATTTAGGGGTTAAATATATCGCTCCCAAACAGACAAATTTGGGGGTTATTTAGGCCTGACCGATGATCCTTAAAGACTAACACAGAATTTTGGAGAGGCCTCCTGTTATCACTAGAGGTGCGAGTGGCCCTCCTAAAGATGGTGGCGTTACCAATATGGATTCCCCCAAAAAGGCACATGGAATTATACTCTATAATGACGTCCTTTTTGTGGGACGCGTGCCTTAGACGGTAGCCCTGAGGACAATGTAGAACTCAACTCAGGAGGGAGGACTGGAGGTCCCTGATTTTGAGCAATACTACCTGGCTGCTCAATTGCAGTGGGTGGTGAGGTGGATTGGAGACCCCCAGTCCCAGATAAGGGAGGTGGACCCACTTACGCCAAGCTTAGAAGCACTATGGAAACTGTTATTGGGTAGAGATAGAGTTGCACCTGAGGATCTTAATGCAATACTATGGCCAGACGCTGTTGGAGACGAGCCCTCTAAAAGATAAAGACCAGATTCCCATACTCCCCTGATTTACCGATAACCATACTCAGGGTGCTTCCGCATGGAGTAGCTTGGGAGGGGCGTGAAGATTTGGAGGCGGCAGAAGTGGCAAGAATAGGAGACTTATACAGTAGTGGGGAACTCATGATGCCATTCCAAGATTCTAGAGCGGGGTATGATTAGCCCCAGGGGCACTTCCTGCTACATGCAGGGATTGTAGTGGCTATTAGAGTGCATTGGAAATTGGGATCTGCTGAAGCCCCACAGCACACAACCTGCAGTTACTTGGCCACAGGAGGAGGTAGAATAAAGGCAGTCACGTGCCTTTATGGAGCCCTGAGTAGAGACATGACACAACCATTGTCCAAACTGTATAATAGTTGGGCGCAGGATCTGAATGTCCTTCTAGATGACAAATCGTTGGAGAATGTATTGATGGTGATCCCCAGATCCTCAAGAAATGCCCGATTCAGACTCATTACATTTTTCATATTGCACAGAGCTTACTTCACTCCGGGGCGGATCAATAAGTATTTTCAAAGGGACGATGCAAAATGCCCAAGATGCAAAGAGGTGGGGTGGAACTACTACATATGCTGTGGACATGCCCTGAATTGCAGAACTACTGGGCAACAATAACTGCCACCATAGGAGGGGTATTAGAGCGCCCAATTCCAAGCACCCCTCCCTGCACATTGCCTCCTGGGGTTGTTCCCCCAAAATGCCAAGAGTTGGGTCACTAGTCGATTTCAGGACCTGGCCCTGCTCCTGGCTAAGCGTGAGATCACATGACACTGAAAATTCCTGATAGGGCCAAATATTCCCACATGGAAGGCTGAATTAGAGAAGGGGTGACATGTGAGGGGAGGGTACTCCTTCGAAATGTTAAAAGGGGTATTGGTGCACTGGAGCGAGCCAGGGCTTGGGAGGCTTTAGTCAATAGCCTAAAGGAACCTGAGTTAGCATCAGGAGAGATATCCCCAATGGGGGAGTCCCTATAGAGAAGCCCGGAATTTGAGCTGGGAGAAGGAAGGGAGTAGGACACGTTTGAGGAGTTGGGAACTCATTGTGCCCTCGAGGCGGTGTGGGAGGAGAGAGTGCGGATCAGGTGGGGCAGGCCAGGTGCATCAAATACAACTAACTGTTCTGTGTTTTGGTTTTTCTCTTTAAAGAACTGGCTGATGAAGATCTGCAAGGGGGTGGGAAGAACGGAGTTGGGATTAAAGATAGGTTAGGGGAAGAGCATTATTGTTAGGAATACACAGGAAATATAACTGCTGATATGAATCAAGAAATGGCTGAATGAATATGATATAAGTGCACTGTTGAAATTACAATGGAATTGCGATTGATATTAAATGCTCAATCTAAAACCCCGATACAATGTTTTTTAAAAAAACAGAGCCCATTCACACAACCTCAACACGTGAAATAATTGACAATGATCGATACAGCAAGCCACATGGTAACTCTTTTCTATAATGACCAATAGAGGTAATAAAGACTTTTGTATGAATACTTTTTATTTTACTGTTACTGTAATATTGGGCTGTGAAAAAGAAAGGTAGTCCACTACGGAACAGGGCTTATGTTATTATAACAATCAAAAGAAAATATGAAAAGAACCTCTGGGTAAAAAACAATCTTCTTGCCATCACCAATGAGCACTGGAAATGTCAATAGGTCTGGCTTATGAATGAAAGTGCCTTGTGAGTCATTAATGTGTTTGGGCACTCAGTAAGTCATCATTCATGCCCTCAATCACTCAACTTAGCCTTCAGGCATCTATTCTCTGATCCATCCACTGACACTCTTGCATCCATCCTGTGGCACACACAAAATAAAACACTCACATACAACAACATATGCAAAATAAATTAAACAAATACAAGCAGAAAAAGACAGCATGCTGCAGTCTAAACACAGCAGTCATATGCTGGAAATAACAAAACAAAATATGGCAGTGGGTGTCCATCTGAAGAGGTATTGTACATAGTCTATCATTGTTTTCAAGTTCCAGCATGGCTGCCACATTTACAGCCTATGTGTTGGTCATCTTGTAATAGTAAAAGAATCATACATTATCAAAACAATATGTCCACATTCGTTGCCTGATATAGAGGAAGTGGTCATGTGGAATGTAGCACACTGCAGCTGAAATCAGCAGAAAGCTGGTGATCTGTTAGCACTGCCTAGAGAGCCTTAGTATCCTCTTAAGATAATATAAATAAAAGATAAAAAGTAAAGAAATAAAAAGCTGACTATAAAAGTGGAAAGTTGAAAACTAAAGGTCTGGTCAACCAGCCCTGACACAAAAGCATTCATTTTCAGGTGGAGTTACACATGATCAGAAACTGCTGTCATTCACAAGGCAAGAGAGCCACCGACTGATGTACTGACTGATGTATACTGAACCATTACGACACACAGTACTCCGTCATGGAAGGAAGCAGAGTGTAAATGACACAAATGGCAGAAGAAGGCTGACCCACAGTCCCTCTATGTATTTATATGGATACTTATTTATATATATTGATGTATGACAGAATAATTTATTAGAAGATCATACCAGACAGTTAAGATTGTCAAGCCTTCCGAAAAGGTTCTAGGAAGACTTATTATACTGAAATCTACAACCCCTAGAGTTTGTCAGAGGGAGTAGCCAACACCAAAACACTTAGCTACAAAGGGAATCTGTAAGATGTCATGTCTCAAAATACCTATTTGTAGGCTTTAATACAGAGTAATAACAATATATCCTTACATGGCTACTGATTTTAAGTTAAGGTTTTCACAATCTTTTAGTTTTATTAAACCTTTTCATTATAGACAAAAAAGCCTAAATCTTGTATTCATTGTCTTGTCACCATCACCATCCTAGATCTACCATGTTGGTTGTAAGCTTTGCAAGAAGACATCCATCAGGTATATAATAATAATAATACAAAAATTATTCTAAAACAATAGAAAATCCCCATTAATACAGCCTATTAATGGTTACCATTTGCAAATCTTGTATCTCATTATTTTCTCTAATGGTCACCAAAACCCCTGCATTCCACTATATTCTGCGAGATTCAGTGTAAAAATATACCTGCCTACGGTGCAGAGTAATAACAAGCCACTCCAAAAAGCCTATTGCCTTTTACACAAGGTTTTAACACTACGTCAATCGGGCCTACTTGTGTTGTCCTAACTTTTCATTATGAACAGATAACTCAAAACTTATTTGACATAACTAATTACAATGAACCGATAAGGCCTAGCCTTTTCCATTGACTTGACATTATAACCAACAAAGGCTTAATGAAATGCGCATACGCTGGCATCTATCGGGCATACTGTTATAAAATTAAAAATATGCGCAGAATTACAGTTCATAAAAAATATACAACCCCACTCAATAGGGCATAATAAGAATCAACTCCATGAATATCTTCTACTACCAGAGTTAGTCAGAGTGGTGACCAAAACCAAAACACTTGACTATCATGATACTCTGTGAAATTACATGTACCCAAATACCTATCTACAGCCTGTAACAGAGTGTGATAACAATCTTCTGTTAGAGGCCTACTGGCTTTAGGAAATGTATTTCACAATATATAAACTAGCCCAACTAGCTTTGTCATAACCTTTCATTATAAAAAGACCAGATTTGTGGCATTAGACAGACACAAGCTTTCTCTGCACACCAGTCAGGCCTATTGGTGCTATCACTGGTTTGTCTCCATAACCAACTTAGGCCCACTGTAAGCTTTCCCACAAGTCAGCCATCAGGCATACTGTCATACCATGACAAGTGTATACAAACTCAAATTTGGCAAATCGAAATACTATCTCTCCTGAAATGACTTAACAAGGATTTTCACAGTGCAAATCTTCCATATACATGGTTTCTCAGAGGGGGCAACCAACAACAAATAAACGTTTATGTACACACTGGTAAAGGTGCATCTTCTGTGGGTTTGTTTTTTTGCACAGAAAACGTATTTAGAAAATATGTAGTAACCTGTTCTTAAACGCGTATTTCAAATTCTTTTACAGAGTCTCTTTTGACTAACAATGCAGGTGATTTTTTATTTTAAAATATTTTTTTGCCCTACTGCACATCACCATTTTTTTGTTGTATATATGAGTGTCTGGAGGGGTGTGAATGAAAACACATTTAACAACGTTTTGCACCTCAGCATAGAAACAGAAACCATTGCCATTTATTTAGTTTCCTGAAAAATAGATTATGACACGTTCTGTTAGTAAGTAGAATCAATATATTGTAATAAAGAAAAATTCCAGTTAAATTAAACTCCGAAACAATCTGCTTCTTAATTCAATTAATAAATGACACTAACGGGC
The DNA here is from genome assembly GCF_964263255.1 of Lissotriton vulgaris. Taxonomy (NCBI): domain Eukaryota; kingdom Metazoa; phylum Chordata; class Amphibia; order Caudata; family Salamandridae; genus Lissotriton; species Lissotriton vulgaris. The sequence goes on along the minus strand of NC_141693.1, from coordinate 410,868,856 downwards.
GTTAACAGAAACAACGCATGCTTACTGTACGAGGACGTCTGCGAGAAAGGTGCTCCGGAGAGCCCAAAGCAGAGGCATTGATACCAAGAATCACATTTGTCAACTACACAATGCAATCACACATTTTTGTAAGTAGCATATCACGCCCACTATCTTCAGCGTAGCTAAGCTTACATTAACTTTTACTTCCACATGAACTACAGTTCAAACTCTTTTGAGATGTCTATTTGATTCTGGTTATCTGATGTATTCATGGTTATACAGACAGCAATATTTGTACTTTTTATCTGTAGCTGCAACACTTGTTTAAGAGAGAATGAATAAGCCTACAAAAATCAATTAAAGTACATTGTAAAATAATATGCACAAGCTAATCTAAAAAGTTTATCAAATGTCAAGTTCGTCACTGTTAACCAGTGACGACTTCAATATTGTGTATCTGAAAATAGAAATTTAAATGAAGCCGTCATAAGGAATGCTTTTTTATGCAAACCCGTCAATTTCTTTTGACAAGTATGCTCCAGACATTATTAGAATATTCCCATAAAGGCTTGAAATTACATGAAAAAGACATAGTTCTGAGAATTTTAGCACTGTTTCTGTTTTTGGCTGTTTCAATTTGCTTTCTTTCCAACTTTGTATTTGTTATTAACCTTTCGTCCAGAAATGAGAGAATCGCTTTTCTTCTGCTCGTTACATGATCCACGAGAGTACACCGTAGGTTTGCTGTAAACTTTGCGCTGAGCCATGATGTCATCAGTGTATTTATTGTCAAACATGCTTCCATTTTGAATAGAGCGACTCTTCCCGTCAGTGACATAATGGTTTGCCTGGCTCCTGCAATAGAATAAATTAATGTAATCCCATTTTTTACGAGGTATATTTTACTACAGGCTGCCAGCACGGCATCAATATTTCTAGCTGGAACACAGTATAACTCGACAATTACTCCTTACCTTCCCTCAAAAATATTTGTTATTTAATGAAAAGACATGCACAGAAAATTACATCATAGAAACAACAAGACATCGAGGTACTTTAACAGCTCATGAGCCATCAACAAAAACTGCACAAAAGAGCCTAATTAAAGTAATGACGAGCTTTTTGTAGAGATGACACCAAAAAAATGTAACAGCATACGAGTACTTAAAGCCGACCTAGGTGTTTATAAAGCTGACCTACACTTAACAATGGATAAATATCAGGATCCACTGAACCCCTAAATAACTTTAATGCTTGGCCTGTCAGTTTCCGATTATGGAAGCTTGGAGTGACAGTGCACACATACATATATTCTCATGGAAGGTAACAAACTGAAGAAATTTGTGATTAAATAAAAACAGGTTCTGCAGTAACATCTTCTTCAATAGACCAATCATAGCTGTTGACAAATGGCTGACAGAAGGGTTCTGGAGATTCATCGAAGGTGGGGCACGAGTGATCTAGTGTGGCTCACTGGTTAGAGGCGGCAGACCCGAGAGCAGAGGACGGCCCGGGACCAGGGTTCGATTCCCGGCGGGGCAGGTTTCTGGACCAGGGTCAGCGGACTCGATAATTCTCTCGCCTCGGTGCCCACTCTGATCAGCGATCACACTCGGCAACTCTGGGCATTAGCTTGCCTCATCTTCACTAACGGCCCCACCAGACCGCCGGGGATGCCTGGTCTCACCCTGGAGATACCCATTAAGGGACCATCTCTCAGGGAAGCCAGGAAGGGTTTCGCAGCGGTCGAAGCGCCTTGGGACCCTCCGGGTAAGTAGTGCGCTATATAAATGCCTATACATTTACACATTTACATTTACATCTAAAGACCACGGAAACTGAATGAGATTATCAAAATATAAGTTATGGCCAATTACGTGTCGCTATATGTCCATCCAAGTAACATTCTATACATTCTTTACCTGTTGGGCGTTTGCGTGCACTTCCATCAATTGCTTTCTGTGTGCACAAATGTGACTTCTTCTTCTGTTACCCTTCCATAACACTGTTTTTTTGGGAGTGTGATGACGTAGCTTTCTGTCCATCGGCTATGAATCCTTCCCCTCTATCCTTACTGGTGCTGATTGTTAATAACAGGAGAAGGCGGACACACTCACTAAGCAGTGTGGCTAAGTCAATGTAAATTATTAGAACATTCCAAGGGCCAGATTAACACAATTTTTCAAGCAGTTGCAAATAATCCTGTTCGCTAATTCAAGAGATTTATGACCGATACACAATTTATTTCAGATGTAGTAAACTCATTTTTCTAGTCAGTAAAGTGTCAGCAACTCCTAAAATGGGTTTAGAAACGGATAGCAATTTGGGAAGGGATGCGTTTTTGGGCGTTCCTTTCAAGTATCTAATTGGTGCCTAGTTTGCAAAAGTAAATCCGATTATAAATCATGAATAAGCAATTGTCTACCAAGTTGGGTTTGTAGCTCATTCACAAAGGAGAAGGGAGTCCCATTTGCACCACACTACTTTTTGTCCAGAGCTGGAAGCTTCGCGGATATGAGGGATTAGGGCGCCAGCAAGAGGGAGGGGCAGGCTGCGCCCAAGAATGGCAATGCCAATTCTCACTGACGTTTTTCAAAACTGAATTATTACAAAAAAAGGCCCCAAATTTGGATGCTTTAAAAAAAAAAAAAAGGTTTTACGTTTTGGAATGCAAAGATAGGCATGGTGGTCTGCGTCCCTGCAGGCCACCATCCCTGTCTTTGCAGGCAATCGTAGGGAGTCACAAATTGGGACCTACCAAATAAATTTTCATTAGGGAGTTTGTTTTGCATATGCTGTTCTTTTTTACAGACCCACATAAATCCTGCTCCAGAATCATGCTGATAATGCACGTCTTCAGAGAAACGTCTGGCCTTCATATGAACATTCATAAATTAATTATTAGGCCATTACAGTGGGTGCTCGGGAATAGAGGATGGGCTATGGACCTGCCGCAGTCCTCAGAGGGGATGCAATATCTAGGGGTCTTCCTGTCAGACAATAAAAGGATATCGTGGGACGGAACATCGGCATTGCGACTGAAAAAGTACGTACATATATAAGACCCAGGACGGGATTGCCACTATCCTTATACGGGAGGTCTGCCATATTCAAGATGGTCTCCCTCCCAAGATTACTTTATCATATACAGAACCAGCCTTATCCAGTCCATCTATCCTGGTTCCGCTAGATCAATGCTGTACTGGGGCAGTTACTGTGGGGTGGTGGGGCATCTTGGGTGGCATTACGCACATGCTTTCAATCCACATACTGTGGTGGTATCGTGGCCGCGTATGTCCAATCCTATCATGTAGCCTCACATTTGCAGGTGCTTAACGACAGGTGGTATGGGCCCAGCGAAGACCTGGCCTATTCTGTAGAGTGATGACTATTTGAAGACCCCACTCTGTATTCATACGTATTCAGTAGGTTAGACTTTCAGGCCCTGCCACCCAACACTAGAGTAGTAATACTTACATGGCAGCATTCTCTCCACCACATGGGTTGTTGGGGTTGTATCATGCATGAGACGCTGCTGTGGCAAAACCGACTGCTACCCCACTTGGCAGATATTCAAGGGTTTCATGGTTGAGACCAGATAGGGATCTCCACTGTTAGAGATGCAATGCATGGCATCACGCTCAAATCATTTCAAGAGTTGAGAGAAATAATCAATGCCCTATTACCAGTTTTATAGGTCCCTCCAAATCCGGCACGCCCTAACGCCATACATAAACATTATTAAGACTCTCCCAGATTTTAACCCATTGGAGGGCAAGCTTTTATAGATGACTTAGTTGACCACAAGATATCGATAATATACTAATTTCCCACCACACACAGCCACACTACTCTTGAGACCCTAAAGACAACGTGGCAGACACACATATGCTCCCTTGCTAACAATTATTGGGCAAAGGCCCTAGAATCCCCCGAGGGGCAACATCTCATCCTGCCTAAGGATTATTCAATTCAGATATTTGCACAGGTTATTACACACAATATAAGCTTTGAAGGACTGGGATGATAGACTTCCCTGTGTGTATGCACTGCCGAAATGTGGAGGGCTCTTTCATATCCACTGTATGGGCATGTGCAGCTTTAGAAAGTTTCTGGAAGGGGGTGATTGCACGCCTCGTTGAAGTCTTGGGGTGGGAACTTCCTGGGTCTCCCAGGTTGATTCTGCCTCACATTACCGATGTGAGTGGAGGTAATAGATATAAGCGCCAGCTTCTATTTCTAGGCCTCATACTTGCTAAAAGAGATATAGCAAGATTATGGAGCTCCGATACACCACCCGTGGTGAGTGTGTGGAGGAAGTGGATGGATCTCTGTATGAGGTTAGAGGTGTCTATCATTCAAGCATGTGGATGCCCCCAGAAACATAGGAAGATTTGCAATCGGTGGGCTGACTAGGAAGGCCTTACACTAGAACTAGGGGTGGGCGGCCAGCTACGCTCCGTCTGCGGAGTGTGCGTAGTGCCGCCTACTCCGCATTTTGCGGAGCCGGCGGAGCCAGGCGGCACTACGCACGCTCCGCAGACGGAGCGTAGCTGGCCGCCACCACCTCCCTCCCGCCCTCCCTAAATACATTAAATTAAAGGAATAAATTAATTTAAAACACACTTACCTTGCCGGCCGCTGCCCGCCGCGTCCCCGGGGCTCGCTATCTTCCGTCTTCCGTCTTCTTTCGTAATGCGCATGCGCGGGCGGCCGCGCATGCGCATTTTCTCGTGAGAAATGCGCATGCGCGGCCGCCCGCGCATGCGCATTACGAAAGAAGCCGGAAGATAGCGAGCCCCGGGGACGCGGCGGGCAGCGGCCGGCAAGGTAAGTGTGTTTTAAATTAATTTATTCCTTTAATTTAATGTATTTCGGGAGGGCGGGAGGGAGGCGGGAGGCGGGTGGCGGGGCTGGCGGCCGGGTGGTGTTTGCGGAGTGGGGCTACGCGGAGTGCGGAGGTGGGCGTAGTTTCTCGCCCATGGATGTGGAAGTGGGGACATATGGTCAAGTAGGGTAAAGTAAGTTAAAAGATGCCATCCAGGGATCACAGGCATCACCTGGGACAAACTTAGCGAGACACAGACAAGTAATACTGCAGCAGGTTGCATTGTTATGGTTTTGTTGTTATCATTAATAAGTAATGCAATGCCACCACATGCAAGATTAAATCTTTGTGTGTAGCCCCTAGGATTGTTCAAAGGCAAGAAATACAATAAAATCTATTGGGGAAAAAAACTATTAACAGAAATATTGGTATGGTACTGCAAAATAATGTAACAACGTGGTTTGATAATTCTTGCCAATGCCACAAAAGTAAACCAAACTAATTCAAAAAGTTAGTTAAGTGTTATCCTAGTTTACCGAATGATTGTATAATAAACAATTATAAAGAAAGTAAATAACTTTTGCATGAAAAGACCGTTAGAAATTCTGGAATGTAGTGAATGGTATGTCCAACACGAACCCCAAATGTGTAAATTGTAAATTCTGGAAGAAGAGTTATGAAGATGTTTAAATAATCTCAATGGAACCCTAAAACCAGAAGGCAGTCTAGCCACTCACTGAAATACAGGTCCAAATAAAATTATTTTCCCCATCTTCTGTGAAGAAATGAATCCAGATTATGAAGTTAAGCTAAGCAGAAGGCCTGACAATCCCTCAGCAATAACAATCAAAGTCAACACAGAATGGCACGCAAATACGCAGTCCCCCTTCTTTAATGAGAGGCCATAACAGGCAACATTCCAAATTCATGGGGGGGTGCTGTTGTGAAACCCATGCGGAGAAAAGTAAAAGCAGTATGAAATCCCTTTATAGCCTTATATAGCTAACTGATTTTAAATCAAAGGTGTTTACAAAAGCCATACTGTAACACCTAGAAGAATGCATAATGAACAATGTACTTCATCCAATAGCAAAAGAAATTAGGGAAGGCCACTCGCCAGGAAATCACTGGTTTGACCTGTGGGCTCCTGTATGAATGTCAACTGAAAAGAGGAAAATATTATGTAGGTGTTTTGTTGACTTCCGAACTGCTTTGACATAATTGACTGAGGAACTCTTTGGCAAAGGCTAAAGACCTGGAGTATTTCACCTGGCCGGTTTTCTTTAATTGCGCCACAATAGTAACTGGGCCCAAGTGCAGATCGACCTTCTTTAAGAGAACAGTGTAGCCTTATAACATACAATGACAGTATCATTAACATTGCCGGCGACAGTGACCCATACCCACGCCACATCAATCCTCAGGTAAAGCAGGATGAAAAATAATGTATCCATGTGGCTACCCGTCCATTTGTGGAGGGACCACACGATCACTGCAAACATCCAGATAGCACAACCAAAACCAGCTCTTATCACTCACCTCCCCCATCCTCGCTCCCTTTCCGTGTATATATGTTATGTTATCCTGATTTATAATGCGCACCATTACTAAATGGTGTATTGGAGCTAGCAGCCCTGAGTAAATGTATCGTACCCTAATTGCAGAAAAGCCACGTTTTGAATCCCTTCCTAAAGGTTGCCAGAGTCAGGCAAGTTCTATTAGAGCTTAGGAGGCTGTTCCAGAGTTTCGTGGATCCTGCTGTGAAACTTTTACCTCCGCGATTGGCTTTCTGAATCCTGGGAAGGAGCTTCAGTTTTGCTCCTTCCGAGGGGAGGCATCTATTGGGGGAATACCATTTGATTGACTGCCTCAGAAACTGAGGGCCAGTGCTGTGCAGTTCTTTATATGTGATGCATAAAACTTCAAATTTGATAAGGCTTCTAACTGGAAGCCAATGAAGATTTTGGATGTCTTTCACCACTGAATGAAACTTAGGGATACCTAAAAGCATCCTTGCAGCGCATCCCGGATCATCTGCAGCTTTCATAACTGCTTTTTGGGCATATTAAGATAAAGACCATTACAATAATACAGCTTCGAAATAACTGGGGAGGTGATTATGATCTTTCTACTATTTCTCGGGAATATATGGCATGAGTTTTTTTATCACTTAGAGTAAATAAAAACTGAAAGAAGTGACAGCATTGACTTTAGCCTCGAAGTTAAGTGTATCATTGATGATCACTCCAAGATTTTTCGCCTTTGTTACTGGAGTAGGTACTGAACCTAATTCGTCCGGCCATCAGGCAGACAACCATATAGGGAAGTGATTGCCGAACATAATTATTTCAGTCTTACCTGAGTTCAATTTAAGGCAGTGTGAACTCATCCAGGAACTGATGGCCATCATGCAGTCCTGAAATCAACAAGAGACACACTGCTTTTGTGAACAGACAAAACAATATGGGTATCGTCCGCATAAGATGTCAGTGCAAGTTGAAAGAACCTGATCAAAGCTGCCAGTTCTGAAATATAAATATAAATATTGAAAAGAGAGGGACTAATTGATGAGCCCTGCGGGACTACACAGGGAAGATAAAAGGAAGGGAATTCATAAATGCCTAAACTTGCAGACTGAGATATATCCTTGATACCAAGAGAGAGCTCAAACTATTAAGTAGGAGCTTGTGGTCGATTTGATTTGAACGCTGCCGACAGATAGCGCAGGATGAGAGCCACTGCAACCCCTTCATCTAGTACTGCCCTAATTTCGTCTGTGGCTTTGATTAAGGCCTATTCTGTGCTATGGTCCCGCCTGAAGCTAAACTGGGTCTCATCCAAGGGATTGTTTTCATGTATGTAGTTAGCTAGCTGAGTATTCATGACTTTTTCCACCACCTTAGCCAGAAGTGGAAGATATGAGATAGGTCTATAGTTGTAATGTTCAGCTGGGTCAAGATTGGGTTTCTTTAGAAGAGGCGGTATTGAGGCCCTTTTCCAAATGGAAGGAGAAACTCCTTGAAACTCCTTCCTTGAACATAGAATTAAAAATGGTGGACAGACTGGTTTCCAGGGTTTCCGAGACCTGTTTGAATACCATGGGGGGAGGGTCAGGAGTAGATCCCGATTTTGCCTGCTTGATCTGAGCTGTGAAGTGATCGCTAGAAACTAAAGCAAATTCAGTAAATTCTGGGGAGCTGGGAATTAGCAGGTCTTTTTGGTTCTCGTACTACAGGCCTAGGAATGATTTAGAAAGTAGAGTAGATCTGCTCAACCATTTTTAGAAAATTCAAAGCTATAGTACTGCAGAAGGCTTGGGAATGCTCTTTTACAGCTTTTTCTGAAAGGGTGGGGAGTTTAGTCACCACCTGAACAAGTTCCTTGGTGGAGTTTTTAGCATCCTCAATTACTTTAGAATAGCAAGTGCACGTATCTTTAAAAATAAGATCTTTGTATTTAAATAGCAACGTTTTATAGAGGGAAAATTCCTTCTCGTAGTAATGAGCTCTCCAGCATCATTCTGTCTCCTACAATTTTGTTTTTCAATCCTGAGAGCTTCCAAGAACCAAGGAGCAGAAGGGACTTTTCTATTATTCAAAGCTTTTTTATAAGGTGCTAATCTATCAGCTTCTGTGGTTAGCCATTGATTAAACTGAGACGAAGCAAGTTCTACATTGTCTGGCAAGTTATCTTAAGAAAGCGACAGATGGTTACTGAGCATGTTATTATCAATCTGCTTCCAGTTTCGATAGATCTATTTTTAGAGTTGGGAAGATCAGGAAGAGAGGCCTTAAGCTCAAAAGTAATAGCACAGTGGTCAGTCCAGGTAAAGGGTAGGGTCTCCTTTATATTAATTGACGTACTGTTGGTAAATATTCCATCTAAAGTATGACCAGCCAAGTGCACAGGCTCTTTGACTGTTTGAGTTAAACCTGCAGCACTCATGATATCTAACAATGAGGCGGTGTTAGTATCTGCAACCGCCTCCAAATCAACATTAAACTCGCCTAAGATGTGGAAGTTATTTTCAAAAGCGCAAGATTCCAATAAGGAGCTGAAACTGGTAAGGAAGGCATTTTTGGCACCTCGCGGGCAGTAGCATAGCATCGCTTTGAAAGAGAAATGATTAGCTATTTTTAAGTTAGAAAGGATAGCTTCGGCGTCCTGGGAAGAAATGGATTCAAAGGAAGCCTTGTAGGTATTACAATAAATCAAAGCAAGTCCCCATCCTTTTTTGTGTAGTCTGTCCTGTCTAAACAGTAAGAAACCATGAGGGACAGCAATGCAGAAATTGGAACTAGCTGCCGGGTCAGCCCAAGTTTCCGTAATTAGGAGCAGGTCTAGTCACTGAGAATCTATGAGCTCAGAGATTTTGAGTCTGTTCTTCGGGAGCGAGAGAGTGTTAATAAGTGCTCCTCGCCTAATTAGAGGAGAGTTTAGGCCCCGGTGCTATTAAAGAAGGAGTGGTTGAAGCACGGGTTGTGGTGAAGGCGTAGAGATTGAAGCCACAGTTTAGACAAATGGCAGGCTTCTTTGGCTGTAGTAGACATAAGTTAAAATATAAACATTTGTTTACCATAGATGGAGATGTGGTGTTAAAATTCTGCAGTTCCTAACCGGTATATGATGAGAACGTTAGTGCCTGGGTGGAAAAACAGCCCGCGTCTATGGTGTTTGGCGTGAAAGGGCAGAGACAGGCATGCAAGATGAGCCAGCCGCAAGCCCGCTGCACATGGACGTGCTTTCTGCCGCATCAAGTAGCCCTCCTTTGAAGGGGCGTGGTCATGGCATAATCAAGAGTTCAAGGAAAACCGATAGGTCAAAGTAAAGAGGACTTACAACCGGGGTCCAGCAACCCCCGCACCGGTTACAGGCTCCCCTGTATGAGCTGTGTACTGGTAAAGCAAATTGAACAACATAAACAGTGAGAAAATAAACTAAAAAAACTATAAAAAAATTCGGGAGGATTACTCCCTCTACAGATGGCACATCCCAAAATGGCAAGACTGCCTACAAGTAATTGAAGGGGCAAAAGAAAGGGCAAGTGTTGCATCACCCGCACATCCACAGTACACAACCCCTAATCAGCACTTCTTGTGGATTCGCTGCCAGCCTCCCCAATCAATTTAACCACAGTTGCACATAAGCACTGCATGTACTGTATCGTGCTGTATCGCAAAACAGGTTCTCGGTTGGCAGGAGGGAAGCGCCACCCCATACCATACAGCTGTACTAGATACTGCAATTAACCATCATTGTCATGGGTCTCTGGGGTGAGTATCCCAGTCACTCCAATAATTCAACCCAGTGATCCATGAGGTGGCAACTCCTATCTCAAGACATATAGTCAGCACGCACTGATAACTCCGCTGAGACCCAACGGACCACAATCTATAACTGGGCAGGCAGGACCCCTGCCATCTTCCAAGACATGGTGATGTGTGTCATCCGTTAAGTCCAAATAACAGTGTTAAGAAGACATTGAGCAGGGCCTTTGGGAAGAGAGAGGCCGTGACTTCAGATATGCAGTGGGTCACATCCGGCCAAGAGTCATCAATCACAGGACAGGGCCATATCATAGGAAGAAAGTCTGCGTTGACCTTCTGTGATCTAGGACAGACTGCCCTGGTACCTGAGTATATCTATATCTTCCCTATCCTATCTGTTGAAAGGTAGGTATGGTATAGGTAGTTAAACTAAGTGAAGCAGGCTTTCAATGTGATGTTCGTAATTGATCCCTAGCATTTCTTCCATTTGGTTTTGACAATTCTATCGGCAATTGTTACTCCCACCACCCTTTAAGTGTCTGAATGCCCCCAGTAATGTGATCCGTGAACAGCACTCCATAAAGACCCGACATCAAAAGCCGCCTGCCAGCCAAGGTCACCATAATTTCCTAAGGGTCTGTCACCAGAGGCAAGTCGCCAGCAGGGCCCCACATCTTGCCCGCAGCTCCAATACAGGGCACAATACAGTAGGAATTGTCCTGGGTAACCTTCAGTACAGTTCCACAGCACCCCACTTCATGTATCCTGCCTACAAAGAGGAGGAGCCCACAATGGTAGACCTGGGGCTTAGGGCACCCACCTCTTGCCCTGATGGATGTACTTCTCCAGCACCAAAATGGCACTTTCGGCATCACATTCAGAACGTAACGGAAAGGGGAATATTTTAGAACCCACTCCAACAGCAGCTTACCCTTAAAACTAAAGCTGAGCATCTCCCGTTCAGGGTTCGAGACATTCCCCACCCCCTGCAATGTCCGTTGGAGCTGGCCTACAGTGTACTAAAGCTCATATTTAGATGCCCCTAAGCCCCATTCTTCCAAAGCAGCATAAAAAGTAGCAATCACTATCCTATGTCTCCTGTTTCCTCAGATCAAGGAGGTGAAAAGGCACTACAAGTCCATGAAGAATGGTTGCTTCAGTATCACCTGCAGCGTTGTGAAGAAATAAAGGAACCGAGGAAGCAGCAACATATTCGCTATTAACACTATACCCATGGGATACAAGGGTAGCTGTGTTCAAAAGGGCAATGTCTGTTGAATTTAAGTGCTTTACCCAAATTGCCTTCTTCCAGGTCATGCTCTGTATGTTATATCTCAACCCCTAAGTCCCTAATGATATCATGTTGCCAATGCAAGGAATCAATCCTGTCTGCCTGATGCATGAGCTAGGGCACCACCAATAGAAGGAACAGACACAACTTTCATCAGCTGATATAGAGCCCAGAAATGCACCCAAAGTCATCTAAAACGTCCATAACGTCTGGAAGAACAGAAGTACCCGCCTTAAAATATGTCAAGGTGTCATCGGCATAGATGGACAGCACATGAGGGTGACCCTTTACACATACACCCCACTGATAAGCTCATGCACACAGCAAGCAAGTCAGTGGCCCCATGGCTAGGGGGGAAACAACCTTTATAACGCAACTTTTACAACGCACTACCATTACAACGAAACTTTTACAACGCAACATCCATTACAACGCATGCATGTACAACGCAACCATTACAACGCAAGACACAACAACGCACACCACTACAACGCATGCCATTACAATGCAGTCATTATAACGCATACCATTACAACGCATAGCATTACAACACATAGTACCCTTACACTATCCAACACCTACCCTACTGTTGCACCCCCTGGAGTTAGAATAGTAATTTTTACCCCTACACTATCCAACACTTACCCTACTGTTGCACCCCCTGGAGTTAGAATAGTAATTTTAACCCCTACACTATCCAACACTTACCCTACTGTTGCACCCCCTGGAGTTAGAATAGTAATTTTGACCCCTACACTATCCAATACTTACCTTACATGCAATGTAATGTTATGCGTTGTAGTGGTATGCGCTGTAAATGTAGTATGCGTTGTAGTGGAATGCGTTGTAAAGGTAGTTTCAAAGAATTTGTTGTAATGGCATGCGTTGTAATGGTATGCGTTGTAATGGATGTTGCTGTGTAAAAAATGCGTTGTAAAGGTAGGCGTTGTAAAAGTATGCGTTGTAACGTCATACATCCGGCTAGGGTGGGCAACTGGGGGGATGAAGGGCATCTCTCCCAGGTGTGTCGTCCAATATCGAACCTGCTGGGGATTATCTTGATTGTACACGCCCAGGTTACAGGGGACTCCTATAGGACCCCTATCCATCTACGAAACTCGGGTCCATCCTCAATTTAAACAACACAAAATGCAGGTAGGTCCACCCCAGTGTGTCGAACGCCTTCTCAATGTCTAAAGATGCCACCCGTCAGTGGGCGTCTGTTCTGCATGACCAGCCCATGACAAAGAAAGGGTATTGGAGATTCAGAAACGTATTTCTGCGCAGAATGAATCCATTATGGTCCTACAGTACTCCATTCTAGATGAGAAGGATCAACCTATTTGCTAGGACTTTACAGAGGGGCTGATTATGATGGCGGTCAGACAAGCGTCTGACCGCCATCCTATCTGGAAAGGGAGCGGCCGACACAAAGTTGGCAGTCCCGCCAGGGAAATTACGACCTGACTGCCGTGGAGGCAGTCAAAAACATCACTCTTAGCATTGAGGCTTGTGCTGCGGCCTGAAAAATTGCTGCAGCACAAGCCTAACTGCTAGGAGGCATGTTTGTGAACATCCCTGCACTGTGCAGCAGGCACCAATTGGTGCCTGGCACACAGTGTAGGGATGTTTAGAGGGGCACCATAGTTGTCTCTTACACCCCAAACAGGAGGTCCAGTGGGAATGGGGGTGCCTGCCTTTTCATGGCGGATTACCAGCCATGAAATGGCGGACAGAGAGAGACCTTATAATCTCAACAACAGTGCCTGAGCAGGCACCGCAACAATTGTAAGGATCGAAATCCTTCCAACGGGCTGACGGGCTCAGTCGGATGCGTGGCGGTCGGTCTCTCCGCCATCCCTCCATCCGCCCGCAGGGTCCGATGGTGGTGGGACCATCATCGACGGCCTAACGGTGGCAGTCCCACCACCATCATAATCAGGACCTTATATTTGCTTGGTAGGCCAGTTTGATCTCCTCTTGCGCCAAAGGGGCATCTAGCTTGTGTCTATGCAATGGATCCATCAGAGTAGTCTCAATGGTTCAGAAGCAGGCAGAGATCGCCTCCTGGTACAGTCCCCTGGGAGCCCTACAAGTAGGCCTCAAATTCCTCAATATTTGTTAACTGTGAGTTCACTATGGACCCAACCCTTGACCAAACTGCACCTATAGTTTGAACACATAGATTCTTTACATATCAGGGTTCCCTCAAAGTGCGTGGTTTAATCAAATATGATAAAGAATTTGGAGGGTAATCAGTCACCCCAATCATGTCTTATAAGGGAAATATCCCCTACATATTTATATAGTTCAGAACTACTCTATGCTGACTCCAATGTAATTTTAGAATCAACAGAGAGCAATAGCTTAAAGAACAAAATTAAATACCTTCAAGATGTATGATACTGAGACAGTGTTGTGAAATAGAATTCATGTCTTAGAAAAGAACATTAGGCGCTTTCGTATCCAAAAATGCAAGCCTCAGTAAAGTCTCTTGCTATTTTTGGCAAGTGACATCTACAAGTCAAAGATCTCAGGTAATAAATGTATTACGGTATATATGAAACATAGGCAAAGAACATGAGATGTTGGAAGAAATACATTTTGGGTACCCCTTTCCATGTAAGGCTCTTTTTAATTTTTCGGCTTTAATTCTTTTTATAAAGTCAGATAGTAAATATCTGTCCTGTAAACCACTGATCGCCCCTATGTGAAACATTTTAAGCAATGAAAATGTATCCCCACATATAGCCATACCTTGTGATACCCATCTAAGATCAGTGATATTAAAAATTAGAACAGGATGTAACTCGCTGATCACAAACTCAGTCTTCAGCTCAAGGGTGATATTACTTAACACATATTGTATCCGTCTGATTAGAACCAAATGTACATCTGTACATTTGCCAACAGATAATCCAAATATTCCTAAGTATCCATAACAGGTTTTTAAAGCCCTTGCTCACAAAATATACTGCAATAACATGAAAAAAGGCAATACAACTTTGAAAAGATATGATTTTTTTACATTTATTTTGGTAGTATTTTAAGTACTTTCAAAGTTGTATTTATATATTTGATTGCATAATTTAGTGTGTGTTTTATGTTTTTATGGATACATTTCCCTTACACTTGTGATTAAACCTGGACTGGTCATACAGTTATATATAAAATGCACAAAAAAATATACATCCCAAAAAACAATAACTCCTCATTAAAAAACCATAATAGTAAATGTGGAAGGGCCCAGGAAAGTAGCTGGAGAATTCAGAATACTTACTCTTAAAGGTGGTGGGTAGTAAGGGTTAAAGAGGAGTTTAAGGAGGGACATTCAAATACCAACACCCATAAAAAAGAGTATGCCTTTTACTATTCCCAAACTACAGTTATAAAGTTTTACAACCGTAAAGGTGAGAAAGCAAATGAAATGTACTCCAGTCTTGGTATAAGTGAAGTATGGTTCATAGCCACTCACTCGTACTGCGTGCACATGATCATAAACATAAATGAAACACTTCAATTGCATTCTTGTCAGTTGATTCAGATTCAATAAAGTTTGCAGTGTACCCTGTTATTATGCTGTGAAGATTTAAATTATAAATGCAAAATGTCCATAGCGTTTTAAACACTGAATGGCAAAATTGAACAAGACGCGAGTGGTACAACCTCTCTAATGTCCATGCCGAACACACTGTTTTAAAAGCGGCGACAACACCAATTCTGCCCCAGTGGGCTAGCCATTCTTTCAAGTAAATTAAATACTCCATCTCGGACATCTGTAAATAGTCTACCTTCCAACCAATTCTGCCCCAGTGGGCATAAGTAGTTCAGTATACACATGCTATTCATTCTTCACATCTAAAATAAAAGATGAAGAATGCAATTTTTATTGACAACTTAAACAGGGCTATCAATGATTAAAAACAAGAATTCATTTTGACAGGACAGCTTACATATAGTTTCCCTACAGTCATATTTATAAGTGAACTGAAAGTTCCTCATCAAGGTTAAGACCTTTAGGGTGCACCGTATTATACTTGATGATGATTCTGGACTCTAGCCTTCCTAACTCCCTCAATCTATTTCCTCCCCTCTCTTTTGCTGGTATACAGTCCAGAACATAAAATTTCAATAGGTCTGGGTTTTGATTGTGTACAGCTGCAAAATGGCGTGCGTGCCCTTAAGTGTTCAAGAACTCTTTTTTTAGCTTGGAGAAGTGTACTGCCTATGTAAAATGTATTACACGGGCACCTTAAGGCATAGATCGCATATTCTGTATTGCAATTCAAATGCTTCATTATTTTGTATGGTGCTTTCTCAGATGCTATTTTCAGACTTTTATAGTTTTCAGTATGTTTACACGCTTTGCACTTGCTGTAAGTAAAAAAGCCTGTAATCCCACTGCTCTTCTTTGGTTCTTTAATTAAACATGTGCTCAATGTGTCTTTTTGAGATTTGGCCTTTCTGAAGGTGAAAGAGGGATTTTCTCCAATTACTTACTCAATATCTTTGTCAGTTTTTAGAATCTCCCAAAAATTCTTAAGACTTTTTCCAACCTCCCATGATTGACAGTTGTAGTCTGTAATGAACCTGATTTGTTCCTTATTCTCCCTGCATCTTGGTATCAACAATTCACTTCTTTTTAATGTATCTGCTTTAGATTCTGCCTGTTGAATGACTGTGTTGCTATAGCCTCTCTCTCTAAATCTCTGTGTCATAATTGACTTTTCTTTTAGGTAATACAACTCCATGCTGCAATTCCTTTTTGCTCGTATCAAGTCCCCAAAAGGAATGCTGCAGATTAAGTTTGCCCGATGGCAACTTGCTGCATGTAGCAACCTATTGCCTGCTGTTTTATTTCGGAATAACTTACTGGTCAATTTGATGTCCACAATAGTTAATTTGAGATCAAGGAAATCAATACTGGTCTTACTCATTTGGCTTGTGAACTGTAAGTTAAGTGAGTTGTCATTAAGTAAAACTTTGAATTCCTTAGCCTGTTCTTCAGTGCCATTCCATTTGCGATATGTCATCAATGTACCTGACCCAGAGGAAGACATGGTCATTGAACTGTGAGATGTTATTCACCACTCGCTTCTCCCATCAGCCTAGGCAAAGACTTGCAAAGCTGGGGGCAAAGCAAGTGCCCATTGCCGTCCCCTGGGTCTGCCTGTACATTTGCTTATTAAATATGAAAAAATTATTTCGAAGACAGATC